>NC_041731.1:109196367-111696367 GCF_004115215.2 Ornithorhynchus anatinus | reverse complement strand
AATGTTCAGTGCTATTAAATATTTGTCACACAAACAGGAGCTTGTTATTACTACTGTTTGCCCTCAAGTTGTCTGTCAGCTGCTGACCTCATAATTTGCACAGCTGCAGCATCACAATCTGTTGTCATAGAACAGATTGTGATGTCTTAATTGATTGCTTGCTGAGGTTACAATTGTCAAGTGAAACTGGGATACTGTTTCTTATTAGTTAAATTAAACCATGTTACAGTAGAACCATGCTAATTCCCACTAATGACTGGAATATCGAATGCAAATTATTGCACTTTGCAGATTAGCATAAATGTGAGGTTTGTTTGTGTTTTTAATCATGGATGGTACATCAGACAAATGCATTTTATTGAATTATGCGGCAATTTCTTGGAACAGTACCTCGACTGTAATGTAACTGCCAATCCAGAAGTGCTTCTTTCAATGCTCTGTGTTTGATCAGTGTGTCTGGAAATATAGCATATGCCAGTCAATGGAAAATCCACATACCAGGCAGTGTGCATAGAGCTAAATTTGGATTTTGGGCAGTGGAAATAAGTGAGCTTTCGTGTTATGTTCATAGCAATCTGGGAACCTAACCTTATAAAAGAATCAGTATTTTCTCTCCTTCATCTCACAAGATTGTAAACCCTGAGCGGGCATAGTCTGTGTTCTTTGTGTATACAGTAAAGCCTGTGCCACACTGGTGGGGTGAGGGGAGAAGAAAGTGGGATGTAGTAATTATTACTCACCCCTGCCTTCAAAGTCTTACTGAAGGCACATCTCCTCCAAGAGGCCTTCCCTGACTAAGCACGCTTTTCATTTTTATCAACTCCCCTCTGTGTTGCCCTGACTTGCTCCCTTTAATATCACCCCTTCCATCCCCACAGCACTTATATGTATAATATCTGTAAGTTTTTTATTCATATTAATGTCCATCTCCCCCTCTAGACTATAAGCTCATTGTGGGCAGGGATTGGTCTGTTATATTCTTCTATTGTCCTCTCCCAAGTGCTTAGTACAGTGCTCTGCATACAGTAAGGGCTCAATAAATATGATTGACTGACTGAAGTAATATGAATTCTTCTTAAAATCTCACTTCATCATGGCCAGAAGTTATAATAATGATAATAATGTTGGTATTTGTTAAGAGCTTACTATGTGCCAAGCACTGTTCTAAGCACTGGGGTAGATACGAGGTAATCAGGTTGTCCCACGTGGGGCTCACAGTCTTAATACCCATTTTGCAGATGAGGTAACTGAGGCACCGAGAATAATACTACTAATAATAATAATGTTGGTATTTGTTAAGCACTTACTATGTGCAGAGCACTGTTCTAAGCTCTGGGGTAGATACAGGGTAATCAGATTGTCTCCCGTGAGGCTCACAGTCTTAATTCCCATTTTACAGATGAGGTAATTGAGGCACAGAGAAGTTAAGTGACTTGCTTGGAGTGGGCATTAGAACCCATGACCTCTGACTCCCAAGCCTGGGCTTTTTCCATTGAGCTACGCTGCTTCTCTAATATCCATGAAGATATCCATGAAGGCTGAGTGGTTATTACAGTGAATAGCCCAGGAAGAATATTTGCGGGTCCTTAGAGCAGTGGGTGCTTCTGAAACTTACATGTGGAAGATGCTACTTGTTATTTAATAATTATAATTGTGGTATTTGTTAAGCACTTAGTATGTGCCAGGTACTGTACTAAGCACTTGGATGAATACAAAGAAATTGGTTGGACACAGTCCCTTGTCCTTCATGGCTCACAATCTTAATCCTCATTTTACAGATAAGGCAACTGAGGCATAGAAAGTGAAGTGGCTTGCCCAAGGCCACACAGCAGACAAGTGGTGGAGCCTGGATTAGAGCACATGATCTTTTGATTCCGGGGGCCAGTGTTCTGTCCACTATGCCATGCTAAGTCTCCTTCACAAACATACAACTGAGGTGGCAGATATTCAATGCCAACTGGGTAGAAGCATGGTATAGTAGAAAGAGCACAGGGCCTGGGAGTCTTCCACTTGTCTGCTGTGTGACCTTGGTCAAGTCACTTCTCTGTGCATCAGTTACCTCATCTGTAAAATGAGGATTAAGACTGGGAGTTCCATGAGGGACACGGACTATATCCAAGATAATTGTACCTACCACAGTGCTTAGTAGAGTGACTGTCACATAGTAAGTGCTTAACAAATACCACAACCCCCCCCCCAAACTTTTAATACAATCCTTCCAGATTGTCTTGCCCAGCTTCTCTCTTCAGCACTGATAACAAGGATATTCGTTAACTGTCAAGAATGTGCCTGTACACAAATCACAAATGAAATTTGCACACACACGCTGCCCCCTCCCCAGCAGGTTCATTAAAGAGATCAGCACACAATTTTACTGTTACAGATTTTTTTTAATGGTATTCGTTAAGCACTGTGCTAAGCACTTGGGTAGATATAACCTAATCAAGTTAGACACAATCCCTGTCCCACATGGGGCTCAGAGTCTTAATCCCCATTTTATAAATGAGGTAACTGCATCTCAGAGAATTTAAGTGACTTGCCAAAGATCACACAGCATATCCAGGCCCTTCTGAATCCCAGGCCCTTGTTTTTTTTCCACTGGCCCACAGTGCTTCCCCAGCATCTATTATCAAATTTTTGCATATTCAAAACATCTGGCTTTTAAAGAGACAGCTTACCCTTTCATGAACTGTTTTAATTTCTATCACCTGCTGGAACTATTCAACCATTCATATAAGTAAACTGTGCCATTGTTGGCTGGTTTCATTTGCACTCTGTGACTTTCAATTTCAAACCCACCAATCTTGTTAAAGAAGACAAATCATTCCACTATTATTTATGTGGTTTCTTATTTCAATCAAAATTATATTTTTGATTGAAAAGGTGGCACTTAGAGTGGAAAACAAATGATTATTTCCCATTTAGCTAGAAAAGACTTGGGAAAAATAGAAATGTTGAAAATGCTTTTATACAGTGTCTGGTGATTACTTGGGTAGAGACCCAACTAGACAAGCACCCAAAAGTAGCTTTTTGAGTAATAGTATATTTTCCAGAAACATAGTAGTAATAATAATGATTATGGTATTTGTTAAGCGCTTACTATGTGTCAGGCACTGTACTAAGCGCTTGGGTGGATATAAGCAAAGTAGGTTGGATACAGTCCCAGTCCCATATAGGGCTCACAGTCTTCACCTCCCTTTTATAAATGAGGTAACTGAGGCACAAAGTGATTTGCCCAAGGTCACACAGCAGACAAGCAGCAGAGCCGGGATTAGAACCCATGACCTTCTAACTACCAGGCTGGTGCCCTATCCACTATGCCATGCTGCTCCTCTATTCCTTTTCATTCTACTGTAGTTTAGTGAAAAGAGCACAGGCCTGGGAATCAGGAGAACTGGGTTCCAATTCTGACTCTGCTACATGCCAGCTGGGTGACCTTGTGCAAGTCATGTAGCTTCTCTGTGTCACGGTTGCCTCATTTGTAAAATGGGGGTAAAATCCTGTCCTCTATCCCTGTCAGACTGTGAGGCTCCTTATGGGACAGGGACTGTGCCCTATCTACTTATATTCTATGTATCCTAATGCTTCAGGGACTGTTTAGCACCCTATCTGTACTGTATTTTAATAACTGTCTTCCACTCTAGTCTGTAAGTTCCTCATAGATATGGGCAGCATGGCCTGAAGGAACAACATGGCCTAGTGAAAAGAACACGGATCCTGGAGTTAGAGGACCTGGATTCTAATGCTAGCTCTGACATTTACCTCCTGTGTGACCTTGAGCCAATCATTTAACTTCTCTGTGACCCAATCATTCAATCAGTTGTATTTATTGAGTGCTTACTGTGTGCAGAGCACTGTACTAAGCACTTGGGAGAGTACAATATAACAGAGTTGGTAGACGTGTTCCCTGCTCACAGCAAGCTTACAGTCTAGAGGGAACCAGGTTCCTTATCTGTAAAATGAGTATTTAAGGCCAGTTCTCCCTCCTACTTAAATTGTAAGACCCTGGTTAACTTGTATGTACCCTAGTGCTTTGAATAGTTCTTGACGTAGTAAGCACTTAACAAATACCATAATCCTATGATATTGCACTTGGATCTGTACCCTCTGGTCATTTAGTATCCGAATCACCCTCAGGCCCACAGAATTTATGTGAATACCTGTAACTTATTTATTTATATTAATTCATTCAATAGTATTTATTGAGCACTATGTGCAGAGCACTGTACTAAGCACTTGGAATGTACAGATAGAGACAATCCCTGCCCATCGACGGGCTTACAGTCTAGTTGGGGGAGACAGATGGACAAAAACAAGACAACTTACTCGAAATAAATAGAATCAAGGGGATGTATACTTCATTAACAAAATAAATAGGGTAATAAAAATCTATACAACTGAGCACAGTGCTGAGGGGAGGAGAAGGGAGAGGGGGAGGAGCAGAGGGAAAGCGGGGAAAGGGGGCTTAGCTGAGGGGAGGTGAAGGGTAATGTCTGTCTCCCCCTCTAGACTGTAAACTCACTTTGGGTAGGGAATGTGTGTACCAACTCTATAGAAGCAGCATGGCTTAGTGGAAAGAGCACAGGCTTGGAAGTCAGGTTGTGGGTTCTAATGCCGGCCCCGCCACTTATCAGCTATGTGACTTTGGGCAAGTCACTTAACGCCTCTGTGCCTCAGTTACCTCATCTGTAAAATGCGGATTAAGACTCTGAGCCCCATGTGGAACAAACTCATTACTTTGTATCTAGTCCAGTGCTTAGAACAGTGCTTGGCATGTAGTAAGCGCTTAACAAGTACCATCATTATTATTCTCTGAAGCTCCAGCGCACAGAGTAAAAGCTCAATAAATACCACTGATTGATTGGTGGTGTGATATGGTGTCTACTAATGGTGTCGAGCATTTAGTACAGTGTTCTGCTCAAAGTAAGTACTCAATAAATACCTTAATCTATTGCTTGATTGATTGATGGGTTCCCTGGTTTTCAATATTGCTATTATGCCAGTTAACTCCAAACATTACCCTTCCTCCTGCAAGGGGCAACAGTACGAAGGCTTCTCATTAATATTCTTTGTCCTCTTTCTCTCTTTCCCACTCTACTTCTCTTTGTTCTCTCCTTTCCTACCTGTCTCTCCCTCTGTTTCTCCCCCTCTGCTTTTTCTAGCCTCTGCAGCTGGCCTGTGATCTGTGTGCCATTGTTTCAAATTCCGGTCAAATGGCCGGACAGAAGGTGGGAGCTGAAATTGACCGGGCATCCTGCATCTGGAGGATGAATAACGCTCCCACAAGGGGCTATGAAGAGGATGTGGGGCGGAGGACAATGATAAGGGTGGTATCCCACACCAGTGTTCCCCTGCTGCTGAAGAACCCAGATTATTTTTTCAAGGATGCCAACAGCACGATCTACGTCATCTGGGGCCCTTTCCGGAACATGCGGAAAGACGGCCACGGCATTGTGTACAACATGCTGAGGAAAGCTGTGGAGGCTTACCCAAGTGCCAAGATTTACGTGACGACTGAGAAGCGCATGAGTTATTGTGATGCGGTTTTCAAGAAGGAGACTGGGAAAGACCGGTAAGTGTAAAGTCCTACCTGTGGGGGAGAGGGGTGTGTGTGTGTATGTGGTGTTTGCCTACTAAAAGATGGTAGAAAGTCTTTTTGAGTGTGCCAGCCACCAAATGAGCATCAATTTACTTTGGTAATTGATTGTTCTAGATTTTGGACTGTGATGAGTCCTTGAACCAGTAGCTCAGCTCCACTTTCCTCACCTAAACTACCTTCTATCCTCTCCATTCTGATGAGCCTAAGGCTCAAAAAACATCGGCTCCATTCCTGAGAAGTTTTCTCAAGCTGCTTTTCTTAGCTTAGTTCCTATTGATTAGATTGGAATTTTCTTTGGAGTGGAGAGCCCACAAAACAGCATTCCAATGCATTCATTCAGTCATATTTATTGAGTCCTTACTGTGTGCAAAGCACTGTACTAAGTGCTTGGAAAGTACAGTTCAGCAACAGATAGAGACAGGCCCTATCCAACAACGGGCTCACCAAAGTGTTATGTGTCTTGAGGATTGCACATCACCCAAATCTTTTTTGAGAGACTTAGTGAAACTTTACCCAAAGCCACGGGCAGAACAGCTTATTGATTCTTCAGGAAGGACACCCAGCTCTCTCTCTGTTTGCGTGCAAATAAACTATGTGAGTATGGTGATCAGCATCACTGAGTTTCTAACGTTTAAGCAAACTAATTGACTGGAATGAGGCTCTAACATCCAGCCCAGGCGGGTTTGGGAGGGAAGCAGTGTTCTCGGAATATTACTACTCCTCAAGTGGTCCAGAGGCAGGCTTAGGGTTTGCTGATGCATTTTGCTACTTATCTTCAATCCCATCGTGGTCTTTCCGGGCTCTTTACTGCTCAGGAGTGTCCAAGATGGATACCATTGGCAGGCCAAGAGGAAATCGGCAGAAACTAATATCTGCTCATTTTCCTTTCGGTGACTGCTCTTGGAAGAAGCAAGAAAGGGAGGTTATTGAAACCAACAGATTGCTTGTGTGGCTTCCACTTATCTGCACATTTCCATGGATAAATCAGTCATTGGCTCTAATTCTGATATTGCACTCTGGTTCCCCCCAAATTAATTTAACTGCACAATTCTAGTCAAGCTGTAACCTTTCTTAACTGCTCTGCTAATATGTTTGGCCTGCCTCTTATTCGTCCCTGGGTGCAATTCCAAGCATCAGTGATCATTTTAAAAGTTCAATTGCCAGGCTGCTTTCCCATTGATTTGTAAGTTGATTTAACTTATTATTGATTATTTTTTGAAAATCAAAAATGGTTTCAGCCCCATTAAAGAAGACAGGGCCAAAGGTCTGGTTCCAATAACTCTCTGTCTCAGAGGATGAAGATGTGGGTTTCCATTGTTAAAGGAGGGTACTGGCTGTTCAGGAAGATGATTCAAAGATAAAAAGAGTTGATTCAAGAGAAAGAGATGTTTCAAAGAGAAAAGGAGAGTTGGTCTATCAAAACCATGACAGTATGCTGCTTGGTTTCTCTCAAGCACTTTGTACTGTGCTCTTACCGTAGTAAATGGTCAATAATAACAATAATAATAATGGTATTTGTTAAGCACTTACTATGTGCCAAGCACTGTACTAAGCACTGGGGTAGATACAAGGTAATCAGGTCCCACGTGGGGCTCACAGTTTTAATCCCCATTTTACAGATGAGGTAACTGAGGCACAACAAAGTTAAGTGGCTTGCCCAAGGTCACACAGAAGACAAGTGGCAAAGTCGGGATTAGAATCCGTTCCCCTGACTCAAGCCTGGGCTCTTGCCCCTAAGCCATGTTGCTTCCCATAACCATGCTGCTTCCCATAAATACCATTGATTGATTGATTTGTAAAATGGAAATCAAATCAAATGGTGGAAAAACACCACTAGAGAGGATCCCTCAGAGCATGGTGATTAGGTAAAAGAGGCAATCTTTGAAATAAGGATCTGAAAGTTAAAAAAAAAATCTAAAATCTGCTAGAAGAACCATGCAAAATACCACCAATTGCAAGATTAATGCTTGGGGAAGGTATGGTATCCTAGACAAAAGTTGGGGAAACAGGTAAATTGCTGTGCGTGGATGCTCTTTTCAACTTGACTCTTGGAAATAAGAAATTAGTTTCAGATTTGAGGGTGTTTGAAAGTGGGTGGATCATTTTTCTGAAAAACATGTTCATTCCATATCTCCCCATGCCTTTAAAACCTCCAATCATTGCCCATTCACCTAATAATAATTGTGGTATTTGTTAAGCGCTTTTGTGTGCCAAGCACTGTACTAAGCACTGGGGTGGATAAAAGCGAATTGGGTTAGACACAGTCCCTGTCTCTTGTGGGGCTCACAGTCTCAATCCCCATTTTACAGATGAGGTAACTGAGGCCCAAAGAAGTAAAGTGACTTGCCCAAGGTCACACAGCAGACAAGTGGTGGAGCTGGCTTTAGAACATGACCTTCGGTCTCTCAGGCCCATGCTCTATCCATTATGCCATGCTGCTTCTACCTCCACATCAAACAGAAACTTCGTACCGTCAGTTTTAAGGCCATCAGCTCTCCTCCTATATTACTTCTCTGACCTACTACATTCCAGTTTGCACACTCGCTCCTCTAATGCCAACATACTCACTGTACCTCGATGGAATCTATCCTGCTACTGACCCCTTGCCCACGTCCTCCTTCAAGATGGGAATTCCCTCCCGTTTTCTATTCGGCAGTCCGCCACTGTTCCCAATCCTCCTAAAATCACATCTCTTCCAAGTGGCCTTCCCTGACTAAGCCCTCATTTCCCCCACTCCCCAACCCCCATTTGCCTTCCCCTCTCTGTAGACCATGCACTTGGCTCTGTGTTCCTTAAGCACTCTGTTACTCACCCATCCCCATCACACTTATGTAAATGTCCTTCTACTCTATTATCTACCCAATCTGTAATTTATTTTAATGTCTTTATCCCTATGTAGACTGTAAGCTTCTTGTGGTCAAGAATCGTGTCTACCTACTCTGGTGCACTGTACTTTCCTAAGAGTTTAGTACAGTTCTGTTTACTGTGAGGGTGGATGGGCAACCATTGGAGATTTTAAGGAGTGGAGAACACTTTTTTCAGTACAATGATCCACTCACTTCCACACTGTAAGCCCTTAATAAGTACCACTGATTGATTGATTTTAGTGAAAGGAGACCATAAAAATGGCATATTTTAGGATTGTAAAAGGACGAAATGAGAAAAGAAGATGAATTTCAAGCTGCCCAGCTGCAACAAACTTAAGAAGTTGTAGAAAATGTCCGGAATTATGGTGTAAAATGTTTGCAAATTATGTTTGAGGTTTAGCTGCTATTAAATAGGGTGTACACTCCCTGGATTGCCTGGTTTTCTGCCCAAACCATGAAAAAGCAGGAGAGGGAGAGGACTGGTGAATGGGAAGATGAAATTTAGGTATTATCAATCAATTAATTGTATTTGTTGAGGACGTAGTGTATGATGGACACTTTGTTAAGTGCTGGGGAGAGTACATTATCCCTGCTAGATATATTCCTTGCCCACAAGGAGCTTACAGTCTTGAGGGGGAGACAGACATTAAAGTAAATGAACTGCAGATATCAGTCAATCAGTGGTATTTATTGAGCACTTACTAAATCCAGAACGCAGTACTAAGCACTTGGGAGAGTACAATACAACAGAATTAACAGTCACATTCCATGCCCGTAACAAGGGCATGCTATGCTATGGGGTTGAGGTTGGGAGAATATCAAATGTTTAAAGGGAACAAATCTATGTACATAAGACATCCAGAGGGAGAGGGAGTAGGGTAAAATGGGCCTTAATCAGAGAAAGCCTTTGGAAGAATATGTCATTTTAATATGACTTCGAAGGTGGGGAGATTGGTGATTTTTTGACCAACTCTGTAAAAGATAAGGTGGTTAATCCAAAATGTCATTTTGTCCTCCTTTGCCCCCTCCTCCTCTCCCTCTTGATCTCACAAGCTGTGTTCAGCTTTGGACAGAGTGATATACAGCCATCTTACCTGGCAAACACTAAAACATACTATTCTGGTATACAGGAAAGAATAGTTAGAAACTGAGTCAGATGAGAATTTGAAATGTAAGTGATTTCCAAAATGAGTAAGAGAGTTCAAAGAAATAGGAACAAAATCAGAAATTCTAAAGTACAAAAGTATTGCATCTTGCAAGGGGCATGAAAAGTATTTAGAAAATATAAATTCTATTAGCCTATGGAGTAAAGTTGATGAATATATTATCTGCCTAAGAGACATCTTTTAAAAGACTTTCCACCATGATCAGTTAATGAAGGCACCATTAATGATTAAGGATATGCTTGTGAATTATAGTTTGGCACACAACTTAGAGATGAGCTCTGAACCCCTTTTCGATATACTTTGTCATATGGCATGACTTTAGTTCATCTGAGAGGAAGATGATGAGAGATGAAAATCCAACTGCACATTCTCACATCCTTTAGTCTCCCACACAAAGAGCCCACATTGTTTTCTAGAGGTAGGAAGAGTAGAGGGACCAACATGTGTTTTACTAAGACATATTGAGCTTCCTCCTTATCACTTGGCTATATGTCTCTGTAAAGCATATGGAAATATCTCATACCTAATTTTCCTGAGAGTTAATGAAAAGCATACTTGTCCCTGCTTTGATTATTAATAGTACTCTGAAAAACTGTTCTCTGAAAGGGATGCCCTTCCTAGGGGGGAAAAGAACCCCAGTAAAAATGGCCCAAATTTGATTCTCCTTTATTTTTTAATATTTTATTTTAAATCGTATTTGTTAAGCACTTATTCTGTGCCAAGCACTGTACTAAACACTGGGATGGATGCAAGATAATCAGGTTGGAGTATAGACTCTGTCCCAAAGGGGGCTCACAGTCTTAATCACCATTTTACAGATGAGGTAACTGTGGCACAGAGAAGTAAAGTGATTCGCCCAAGCTCACACTATTTATCTCAGTACGGTTCTCTGCCCATAGTAAGTGCTCAATAAATACTACTGAATGAATGAATGAATGAATGAATGAATGAATGAAAAAAGTTTCTGATTTGGTTGGTATGCATACAGATTGTTAGAGGCAGGAGGGGTTAGATTTTTTAGACTTCTCGTGGTCAATTCTTCTGAGATGCTGCTCTTCATTGCACATGGGTCATAGGTTCTGATCCCAGCTCTGCCACTTGTCTGCTGTGTGGACTTGGGCAAATCACTACACTTCTCAGTGCCTTTGTTTTTTCATCTGTAAAATGGGGAAGGAAACTGCCCCATGTGGGACAGGGACTGCATCCAACCCAGTTTGCTTGTATCCACCCCAGTGCTTAGTATAGTGCCTGGCACACAGTAAGAGCTCAACAAATACCACAATTACTATTATTATTGGTAGTAGTAATAGTATTACACTAGTCCTTGGACTAGTGGTGCAATTAGTATAGAATTAGATTTCTTCATTTGTAGCCTGGGTTTTATTGAAAAGCTTTGAAGAATATAAGAATAAGGGATCTAAATCAACAGTTACAGTTAAGGCACAATTTAGTTGGCTGATATCCTGCTAGAAGCTCCTTCCACACCGAGCAGAACTATGGGAAAAGCTGGATGTGGTTGACCTTGGGCTTCTCTTTTGGTAGTTTTCCTTCAAAAGGGAGGGGATTGAACAAACAGTGAACTAGGGTGAATACGAACACGAACAGTGAAGTTCCGGGACCTAATCTCCTGGTATTGAAACTTTATTCACCTCAGTATAACTATGCTGGGTGGCACATGCAAGGAGAATGAGTGATAGCACAGTGTTGGTAGACAGGCTTCTTGCCCACAACGAACTTACAATCTATAAGGTGAGACAGACGTTAATTTAAATCATTTATGATATATAATTTGTAAATTTGTACATAAGTGCTGTGGGACTGAGGGTGGAGAGGATGGGGGAGGATGGAGGAGGATGGGAGATAGGTGGGGTGTTCAGGCATTCTCTTATTATTTGTGAAAGTTATTTCTCAGAGCGCTTGAACTTCTTTTTGTGGCAATCAAAATTGTAGCCAGTTACAAGATATATCTCTTTTATTTTTATCATGGAGAGATTATTTGAACCATTTAGCAAGCATTAAATTCTTCTCTGAGTGTTTAATATAATGTAATTGAAATGTTTCAAATGGTACAGTATTTTTCAATCATTTATGCAGCAAGTATTTTTATGGTGATATATAATCATAATATTGTTCAATGATCTTCTGTAGATGGAGAAAGGCTTTTCTCAACTTATTTTCTGTTTTCCAATTAAATTGTTTAAAATCTCAAAAATGGAGCAATAACAGCCTAGAATCTTTGTTTTTGTAGAGTACTTCTTACTCTCCAATAGAGCTCTAATCTATTAGGACGCTAGACTGTAAGCTCGTTAGGGCCAAGGAGTGTGTTTCTAATTCAGTTGTATCGGACTCTCCCAAGTGCTTAGTACAGTGCTTGGCACACAGTAAGCACTCAATAAATACGTTTGAATAAATGAATAGTAAGGGCTCAGTAAATACAATTGATGATAATCTCTATGCCCTGTCTAAAGTAATCGGAGAAAAAAAGATATTGCTTAATTTAGCATTTCCTGGTAATTAGATTAGTGTCCCTGAAAATGTCAGACTCTCTTGGGGTCCTGGCTGACCCAGAACTGGCCCCACCAAAGTCACCATTCAACATTCTTTGGTGTCCTGTGGGAGTGAGAAGGTGCTCCAAGGGTTTCTGGGAGTTTGCTCCATTACTCCTCATCTGGGCAGTTCCTCTGGTAGCCAGTGGAGAATCTGGCAGTGGGGGAAGTTCTACCTCTGTCTATAGACTCCCTTGAACAAAAGTTAGCTGCTTCACTGCACTCTCCCATCCACCTACCTCTAAAGGGACAGCTTTAGTTGAAAACGAACAAAAAAAAACCCCTGTAATATCACAAAGAAAAAAATCTCACTTTCATTACAAATTCCACTTCATCAGATAAAATAATTCCATTATTTTTCTGTGGCCTAAAGTTAATATCATGAATAAAATGCTTTCGCTTCCCTTCATTTGCCTCCTCCCTCTCACCCACCCCTTCTCAGATTTCCCCAAGTTCATCTTGGCTATTTTTAAGGTTAAAGATTGAGCCTAAGCACAGACTAACTAATAATGATAAGTGTGATTTTTGTTATGCACTTAGTATATGCCAAGCACTCTACTAAGTACTGGGGTAAATATATGGTGATCAGCTGGACAAAATCCCTGTTCACATGGGGGCTCAAAGCCTAAGAAGGAGGGAGGCAGAACAGCTCTTTTTCCCCATTTTACAGATGAGATAACTGAGGCACAGAGACGTTAATTCATTGACTTGCCCAAGGTCACACAACGGGCAAGTTGTGTAGCTGTGGGGTCTGCAGTGGGGGGTGCAATTTGCATAAGAGGCATGTGATTGGATTACAAATTTGTCTGGGAGCCATAATGAATCGACGGAACCTCAGTAGAAGGAATTGAAAGACAACCGAACGTGGCACCGCCTATCCTTGCCAATCATGTAATGCAATCTGACTAGGCCCACCTCCTGCATGCATCCGTGCAGCTGTGTTGGAGACACAAACCTCCCGGCTCATGCAGTGGCTACAGCGCTCCCCAGCCTGAAGATCATCTCCGCCCCTGTCTGCTGTGGGCCCCACTGGATTTATTTTTTTGTCATTTTTGAAATTTGAAGAGAACAAACACCAGACTTCTTGTTTTGTCTCCCCCCACCAGCTCTAGAGCTGGGGTTAGCAAGTTTATAAGCTGGTGACCAGCTGCAGGGACTTTCCCTCTTTCCCCATTCTGACCACCACTCCAGGAGCCAGGCCGGGCTAATGAATGGGTAGACAGATCTCAGGCAACAGGAGCCCTTCCGAGGAGCTGGGTCAGAGCCACTTGAGTTTGTTTCATCTTCTTCCTTCTTTCTTCTTCCTTCTTTCTCCTTCTCCTCCTTTTCCTTCTTCTTCTCCTCCTCTTCCTCCTCTTCCTCCTCTTCCTCTTCCTACTGTACTAAGTAATGGGGTAGTTAGAAGGTGATTGGGTCAGCTGTGTGACTTTGGGCAAGTCACTTAACTTCTCTGTGCCTCAGTTACCTCATCTGTAAAATGGGGATTAAGACTGTGAGCCCTACGTGGGACAACCTGATTACCTTCTATCTACCCCAGTGCTTAGAACAATGCTTTGCACATAGTAAAAGCTTAACAAATGCCATCATCATCATTGGGTTGGACACCATCCCTGTCCCACATTTTACAGATGATGGAACTGAGACCCACCCAGAGCAGTGAAGTGATTTGCCCAAGATCAAACAGCAGGCAAGAGGCAGAGTGGGATTAGAACCCAGATCCTTCTGACTCCCAGTCCTGTGCTCTATACACTAGGTCATGCTGCCTCTCTTGTTTTCTTGCAATGAAGGGAGTGGAGAGGACTTTCCCACTCTGGCTGCTGCTCCTCCCACTTCACCCAACAGCCAAATTTTACATTTTCCAGACATTTTCCAGACATTTTGGAATTGACATGAATGAACCCCATTTTATTGAAAGGGTGTGAAAAGGAAGCTGGGTGGAATTGCCTGGACAAAGGTACTGTAAATATGCAATTCACCACTACACTCCAGCTGACAAATGTATTTTCCTCCACACCACCCTGTGGGCTTGCACTTACATGCCCTTCACAATGTGGGAAATTCCAATTACATTCAAGGCAATCTGAACAGAGATGGGTCAGTTTTGAAAGATTGGTTTGCATAAGTAATATTTGCCAGCTGACACTTGCTCATTTACAACACTGCATTGCCCTAGAGATAATGTAAAGCTGAATGAAGAGCTACATTATATACAATGCCATACATACTGATGCCAAGGGAATTTTCGGTCTCTTGACGAAAGAGTGGATAGCAAATGTGAAACATCTCCCTGACCTGCAGCCAGGTAACAGGGCCAGTTCTTCAGCAGCACAGTGACCAACGTGTAATGTTCTCTAATTGGTAATAATCGAGAAAGCCAGGGTCTCCATTAAAGAGAGTAGCTAATTCTGGTCTGATAAAGTGCACCGAGTTGCCCTAAATAGGTTGTAATTAGCTGGCACCAATGCTGCTCCACCCTCAGGGAGATTGAAATTAATGGAAAGCTAGCGGCAAATAGATCAGTGTGACCAGGAGTCCATGCTGAAGGTAAGGGTGATGACCAGGGAGGAGGGGAGAGACTTAATGGTCATTTAGAAAGCTGCAGGAAAGGTCACTTTCCTAAAAATCCTGAAAGAAGGGCCACTAGGCAGGAAATATCCAGGAGGCTCTCACTGGCTCATTTGAAGTGGCTTCCACCATCTGTTTAATCATCAGAAAAACCCTTTCTCAGCGCCTCTTTGACGATCAATTCCACCAGGGGAGAAGCACGAGTGCCGCTTTTCGGTTTCAGTTCAGCCATTTTGGAAATGGCTGGTTCCTCAGGCTGACATCCGAGTTCTGATTGGCTCCCACCGGGGGGCTGTAGGGATCTAAGAATGGAAGGAGGGAGAACTCATTTTGTGAGGGCAGTTGTGCTAATTGCTTCTGTCCTTCTCACCTGAGTTCTTGATTGATGTGATGCAGTTTCCCCTCAGGGTTCCCCATCTGTCAGGACACTAGCAAACCGCCTCTCAAGGATGTTGAGATGAGAGATGCAGCTGGAGCCAAGCCGATCCCATTCCCTCTCTTCTTGTGTCCCTCTACCTTATGCCCCTCGCCTCATAGCCCAATTCAGGAATTCTAAGGCAGGTACATTCCTCATGCTTTAAGACTAGGGCCAGGACTAACCTATCCCCATAGATTTTTGCCTTTGGAGAGACAGCAGTGAACCATGAAATGATCACAGAGAGAGGAAGCTGAGAGGAGATTCAAGCATATAAAATGCTGCATCCCATGAAAGTGAACAGAGAAAACAGTGACATGTGGATCACTAACCCCTCAGCTTTTGGTCTCAAGGAGAAACCTGCCTTAGATCACAAACCTATCAGCAGCCTCGGGCTGGACTTGAAAGAAAAGAACTTTTACCTTTCAATTGTTAGTTGGGGCCTTTTTGATCCCTTCCCTTTAATTGAAATCTCACAGCATATGTGCATCTGTTTTTTGAAATGTGGCTGTGAGCAGCTTAGCTTTATTTTCATTCCAATGATGCTAGAT
The DNA here is from genome assembly GCF_004115215.2 of Ornithorhynchus anatinus. Classification (NCBI taxonomy): domain Eukaryota; kingdom Metazoa; phylum Chordata; class Mammalia; order Monotremata; family Ornithorhynchidae; genus Ornithorhynchus; species Ornithorhynchus anatinus. The sequence goes on along the minus strand of NC_041731.1, from coordinate 111,680,658 downwards.
CAATCAATCATATTTATTGAGCACTTATTGTGTACAGAGCACTGTACTAAGCCTGTGGGAGTGTTCAGTATAACAGAGTTGGTAGACAAGTACCCTGCCCAAAGTGAGGTCAGAGTCTAAAGGGAGAGACAGACTGTAATGTAAAGAAATAAATTACAGCTATTTACATCATAGGTTTTGTGCGGCTGAGTTGGTGGTGGGGTGAATAAAGGGCACAAATCCAAGTGCAAGGTGATGTGGAAGGGAGTGGGAGAAGAGGAAATTGGGACTTAGTGAGGGAAGGCCTCTTGGAGGAAATGAGTTTTTAATAAGGCTTTGAACATGGGAGAGTAAATGTCTGTTGGATATGAAGAGGAAGGGTATTCCAGACCAGAGGATGTGGGCAAGGGCTTGGCAGTGAAATAGACAAGGTTGAGGTACAAAAAGTAGATTGGCATTAGAGGAGCAAAATGTGCATGGTGGGTTATACTAGGAAATCCTGCACTTAGAACAGTGCTTGGCACATAGTAAGCACTTAACAAATATACCATCATTATTATTATTAAATCAAGGAGGTGAGGTAGAAGGGGGCAAAGTGCTGAAGTGCTTTAAAGCCTATTATTAAAGAGTTTCTGTTTGATGCAGAAGTAGATGGGCAATCACTGGATTTTCTCGAGGTGTGGGGAAATGTGGTTTTGAAGAAAAGGCTTTGAAGAAAAATGATCCATACTTAGTTCTGGCCCTATTTAATAATAATGTTGGTATTTGTTAAGCGCTTACTATGTGCCGAGCACTGTTCTAAGCGCTGGGGTAGACACAGGGGAATCAGGTTGTCCCACGTGGGGCTCACAGTCTTCATCCCCATTTTACAGATGAGGGAACTGAGGCACCGAGAAGTTAAGTGACTTGCCCACAGTCACACAGCTGACAAGTGGCAGAGCCGGGATTTGAACTCATGAGCCCTGACTCCAAAGCCCGTGCTCTTTCCACTGAGCCATGCTGCTTCTCTATTTAAGACACAAAACAATCCTCCCTCTTCCTCATTCAGTTAACAGGAGAGCTGGTTTCTCAGGGTAAGTGTAGGGGTGAAAAGTGTATGCTTCTCAAGGAGTTTTTGCTTCAGACGATTGAGGTCACCCAGATGACAGTCGAGACCAGTTCTACCTGATTTAAGACTTTGATAGGAAAGTTTCCACAGCCCTGCTCATGGAGGGCAGACCTTTCTCCATTTTACCTAAAGGTTGGCAAATCTATTTCTTTTCCCAAAATTTGGGCAGCTGGGCAAGGGATTTCTAATAATTCACTGACAGAGCCATTCCTCAAATACAAGATTCCATTTTATTTTCACATCAACGGTGTAACAGGTTCAGAGATTTCACCCACAACTCTGCTGTCAATTCCCCATAGAGAGACCTCACAGAGCAAATGCTAGTTTCTGGGAAGAAGGTTACAGTCTCATACCTTGGAAGAAAAGAGCAACATCTCCCACCGTGATCTGAAATACAAATGGCAGGGAAGATACTGACTTCTCAGGTGGAATGAGCCTGGCTGGCCTGGTCAATCAATCAATCAATGGTATCTGTTGAGCACTTACTGTGTGCAGAGCACTATATTGAGCACTTGAGGGAGTACAGTGCAATAGAGTTGAAAGCCATCAGCAGCAGCATCAATGGCATTTATTTAGAGCTTACTATGCTGAGAAGTTGGAGAGTTCAATACAGCAGATGTTCCCTGCCCACAGTGAGCTTACAGTCCAGACATGATACCTGCCCCCCACGACCTTACATTCTAGTGGGACAGCAGCGTGACCTAATGGAAAGGGCACATGCCTAGGAGTCAGAGGTTCTGGGCCTGTATGACCTAGGATAAGCCATTTCACTTCTCATGGCCTCAATTTCCCCAACTGTAAAATGGGTATTCACTACTTAAGCTGTGATCCCCATGTGGGAAGAGGACTGCGTCCTATCCGGCTACCTGTATCTACCCCAGTGCTTAGAACAGTGATAGACACATAATAAACAATTAACAAATAACATTAAAAACACGCAGGTATTAAAATAGATTACAGGTAGGGGAAGCTACTATTTGCATATGTACATTAGTCCAGGGAGAATGGGAGTGGGGTAAGTAACAAAGTGCTTAAAGCCAAGAGGCCTTCCCTGACTAAAGCCCTCTTTTCCTCTTCTTCCACTCCCTTCTTTGTCATCCTGACTTACTCCCTTTATTCACTGCCCCCTTCCAGCCTTCCAGTACTTATATACTTACCTGTAATTGTATTTATTTATATTAATCTCTATCTCCCCCACTACCGTTTAACCTTTTGTGAGCAGGTAATGAGTCTTTTATATCGTACTCTCCCAAGCACTTAGTACAGCTCTCTTAGTACACTTAACACTTAGTACAGTGAGCGGTCAATAAATACAATTGACTGACTTGATTGACTGAGGGTTACAAACCCAAGTGCCTAGGCAATACAGAAAGAAGGACAAATAGAGTTGAGAGGTGAGAGATTCTTGTAGTAGGGCTTTGAAGATAAAAATCCTTGTGGCTTCTTTGATATGAAGGACAGTGGAGTTCCAGGACAGTGGGAGGGTGAGGGTAAAGGTTGACCTCGAGAGAGACAAGATCGAGGCACAGTAAATAGGTTGAGGAGTTAGAGCTAAGGAGTTAAGTTAATGTTAGAAGAGTGAAATGTAAGGGCTGAGTTGGAGTGGGAGATGAGCAAGTTGAGGTCGGAACTGGCTGTCCTTGGCCTTTGGAAGTTTGACTTCTGAGGTAGAAAGAATTTGGAATGTTCATTCATTCATTCAATCAATAATATTTATTGAGTGTTTACTGTTTGCAGAGCACTGTCCTAAGAGATTGGGAGAGTATAATACAACAATAAACATATGTTCCCTGCCCACAATGAGTTTACAGACTAGAGAGGGGGAGACAGACATGAATATAAATGAATAAATTATATCAAAAATGAACTGGGACAGTGAAGGAACTAGAAGCAATTTGTGTTATGGGCTTGACAAGTTAACCATGTTATTTTAAACACTTTAAAATATACACAACTTTGAAAAATGAAATTTAATGGAAAAATGGCACTTGACTAACTGGTGGCCTTCTGCTTCAGTCAGTTACTTAGTTTCTGTCTGCCGGAGTGCTGAGAAAAGGGTGCGTGCACCCAGAAAGTCGGATCGATAATTTTCCACTTACCTGCAGCTGTACTTTAAACCTTCAAATGACATTTAACTTGTGCAGGAGAGTCATTTTCTATTATGATTCATTTCTAGAAAACATTTTGCGTTTGAAGTGTTTTTTTCAACATCCTGATCTATTCCTAAAGCGGCTAAATAGCTTTTATTCTCCACTTCCCTAAGATCCCTGCATCCTTCTCAGTGTCTGTGCCAGATGGCATTGCATATTAGATTATGAGAGAAGGCTGTTTTATCATTCCAGGCAGAGAGCTGGATCATTCTCTTTTCTGACTTCTGAGTCAAGAATCGAACTCTGAGTGTGTGCTTAACTTCCTATTTTGTTCACAGTATCACACATTAAGCACTTATTACCTTGAATCTGTATGAGCTTTTTTTTTATCAAAACTGTCATTTATTTCTCATAAATTGAATATTCATTTATTATTCAGATTGACACTGTGAAAAAACTGTAGTCAGCTCCCGTTCATCTCCACTAATAAATGGAGTTATTAAAATAGCATGGATGAAATGGTAGCCTTTGAGTGTCGGTAAAGTTGAAATAATCAGTTGTTTAAGATACATATTCTTTGATGTTCCCCTTCTCACTTGCAGCTGCAGTCTATGAGCCATTGGTTGCTTCATAGGTTTTGGAGCTTTAGGGGTTGGGCATGAGTTATAAAGATGGTTCTATAACAGCTCTGACCCTTTATGTACAAAGTCACAGAATGTAAGCCTGTGACTGTTTATGTGGAAAAAAAATGCTGTGGAATTATTCTTTAGCTCAACTCCTTTAAAAAAGGAGTTTTTTAAAGGATTTCCTTTAAAAAAATTACAGAAATACTTGAAATACTTCAAAAATGAAAGGAATAAATAAGTCACTGGGAGGAGAGTTTTTAAAAATTTCTTCCAGTAAATGTGTGTTTATCATTTAATAATAATTGTGGTATTTGTTAAATGCTTACTATGAACCAAGCACTGTACTATGTGCTGGGTGGATACAAGATAATCAGGTCACACATAGTCCCTGTCCCACATGGAGTTTGCATTCTAGGTGGGAGGGAGAACACGTGTTTAATCCCCATATCAGATGAGGAAACTGGGGCATAGAGAAGTTATGACTTGCCTAAGGTCACACAAGCCAAGTGGCAGAACTGGGATTAGAGTCCAGGTACCTGACTGCCAAGCCTGTGCTCTTGCCACTAGGCCATACTGCTTCTCTAAATGCAGAACATAATATTGACTATATTACTGAACATATTTGGGAAGAGCTCATTATTCTCCTCCCCTAACTATTTTAGATTCAGCTACAAGGTCAAATCCATGATTTGCTGTTTGAGAATTTTACAGGGTGGGAGAAGGATGAGATATCATAAACTCCTCTTTGAAAGGTCTAATTCATTTTGTCTATCTTAATTCCTAGAGTGACTAGTAGGATTTTTCACCATTAAATCTTTTGTAACTGAGAAAATAGAGGTATAAAGTAAAATAACATTTTTATTACAAAGCACAGCACCAAGCAGTCAGATGTAGAAGCTTCAGAGTAGATATTTTAAACCATGCACAGTTATATATCACATTGTTGTCATCAAAAAGCCAAAGCCATTTTGCAATGTCTTAGATTTGGTCCTTCGGTTCGGTAGGTGTGCATATGCTTCTTTGGGTAGTCTCTTCAGCAGTCTGCCCAAATCACCTCATTCGCCTTCCAATTTCTCTTACTGTCTCGGTTTCATCCAGGAAACCTGTCTCCAATCTAACACAAAAACACATACACACACAAATCAAGAAAAAAAGACACCCAAACAAATGATTCCAAATAATCAAAGGGGGAGAATGTAGAGAAAAAATGTGTTTAAGGGGTTTACAGTGAGAAGAAAATATCTTATCATTTAAGTCAAGCTGTCCCCCTCCACTCACTCAGAACACCCTAATGGAGAGAAGATCTATAGACAAATGTCTGCTCCTCATACCATACTCTATTTGGTAATGTTTGGAGCGAACGCTACATTTTTAATCATTTTCCCTCCTTAACACATAAGCTATTACAAGGCAGAGAACATGTTTCTATATCCTTTTTGGTGTCTGGCTTCTTATGAGTGTTCAATAAATATTAAAGAAGAAAAATTTCCTAATTAAGATGAAAGTTTCTTTCCATTAAACAGATGGTGCTCAATAGAAGTAGCCCATTATTTACAAGTATGACACACAGTGCTGGCAATTGTATAAGAGACATGGCTTTCGCTTCAGATACTGATTATGTAGTAAAGCAAACTTTTGTAGCCAAAGCTTGATCAATATTAGCTAATGTTTTGTGGTAAACATGGCTAGGAAGGGACTGTTTGTGTGAGCATAGTATCCTATTGATTTATAATTTTTGGCTTAAATGATAGGATTTTTTTCTTTAGTGTAAACCCAGCATTAGCTAATCAGTTTAAACACATATTTTCTTCACATTCTTCTCCTCTGATAGTTTGTCATCAGTTGTTTTGTATTTTTTTGGTTGTTTTTTTTTGTGTGTGTTTTTATGGTGTCTGTTAAGCACTTAAATGTATGAGGCACTGTGCTGAACTCTGGGGTAGATATAGGATAATTAGGTTGGACACAATCTCTGTCCCACATGGGGCTTACAGTTTTAATCCCCATTTTACAGATGAGGTAACTTGAGGCACAGAGAAGTGAAGTGATGTTCCCAAGGTCAGAAAGCTGACAAGTGGTGGAGCTGAGATTAGAATCAAGGTCTCCTCACTCCCAGGCCCGTGCTCTTTTCAATAGGCCATGCTGCTCCTTAATTATTTGTAAATTAATTTTTCAGAACATTGTTGAGAATTACGGTGATCCCTGAATTGACTGCTGTAGGCCAGGTGTAAACACCTTTCCTGTATTTAAAATGCTCCTCTGGATCCTAGTTGAAGCCTCAGAGGAGCTCAGAGACTTAATTAAGCTTTCCCAAAATACACACCATTTTATGATTTTACAGATCACCCCGATGAAAACAAGCGTCTAATTTTGTCAAGTTGTGTAAATTAGAGTGAGAGGAGTGATGAGAGCAGGCAATTCTCAGATCTTTAGAGAAGTTAATTTTGTTGTCAGCACATCCACATTTTCCACAATCACCGCGGGGCCTTCAAGCGAGGGAGAGACATGGTGATCAGACCCCATTTCCATTTCTCGCACTCGTGTTCTACATAGGCTCTATGCAAATGCAGATTTGCAAGGATATAAAACTCCTCTTCTCACAGGTTGCTAGAACTCTACATCTGGAACATAACACCCAGAGAGTGTGTCGCTTGTAAAAAAACAAACATTTAACTTCTTTTTTATCTTGGAGAATCAATTACAAATTCATTTTGCTCTGAGTATTATTAATGGATAATGGCAACGAAAGCTATGTTTATGCTAATTTTGAGAACTTACTTTGTGTAGGGTACTGTACTAGGTACTTGGAGGAGTTAGTACTTAGAATACTAACTAACTGCCCTTGAGGAGCTTACAATCTGGCCGGGGAGGCAGATGTTACAATTAGATCAAATACAGGGAAGCTATGTAGTAAAAAGATATGTAAATAGTGCAGTTTGAGAGTGAGTGCCCAAGTGTTGAGTGATGCATAAATTCTGAAATAACAGCAGGAAGGAATTGCACTGGGGAGATGAGAGATTAATCAGGGAAGGCCTCCTGGAGGAGATGTGATTTCAGAAGAGTCTTGAAAATGGGAGAGCAGTGGTGTCCCAAGTGTGAAGGGGGAGGGAGTTCCATGGAGAAGGGACGGTGGGAGCAGAGATCAGTCACAAGACAGATGAGAACATGGCACAATTACTAGTTTGGCAAAGAGGAACAGAGTGTGTGAGTTGGGGTATGGTGGGTGAGGAGTGAAAATGAGTAGTGTGAGAGAGCTGATTGAATGCCCTCAACATGATCCCTGCCCTCAAGGGATTTTTATTCAAAGGGTGACCACAAAGATACACAAAAATCATTTATAACTAGAAGGAACAGGATGTCCTCTAGACTGTAAGCTTATTGTAGGCAGGGAATGTGTCTGTTAATTGTTGTATTGTACTTTCCCAAGCATTCAATACAGGACTCTGCACACAGTAAATGCTCAATAAATACGACTGAATGAATAAAGAGGTGATAGTACACATATCATCAGGAAAAACTAGCTGAATAAATAATTGAATATACAAATATGAAGATCCCAGATTTCAAGTATCTTATCTTTCTCCCAAGTAGAATTGGACTGTCCATTGCTGGATGCAGATCTTAAAGATAGATCTTAAAGAGTAGCACTTCTCATGAGAAGGGGTAGAAGGAGGTAGATGAAGGACTATGTGGAATTTGAATAATAATGATTTCAAGGTGGCACCGAGGCTGGGTAGTAGGAGACAAAGACTAAAGTTACGAGCCCCGTTCCAGGCAGGTCAGGAAGCCACTGTTACCCAGGATGCAAAGGCACCAGATAGAACTTGATATTAGCTAATTAAAATCAGTTCAAAGGGGAGCCGTGTCAATTTCCCATCACTGTGTCCGTGGTGTAGTTGTCCATTCTGGGAGCCACTCGATACTTTGGTTCCAAAGGTGACCTGATGAGATTCTGGATTGACCCATAAGGGAAACCTGTTACCAGGATGGTCCCAAAAGCAGAACCACCTGCTCAGAGCAGTTTATGTGTCTGTGCCTGTCTCTGACAGGTGCCATATGGCTCCTGTCACTTCTAGGATGTCATGACCAGTGGCTGGGACAGATGCCATTGGCTGTCCGGGCCTATGGATCTATTTCTTGGCACTGATCCATTAAACCTCCCACCTTGACTGGCCAGATTACAGAAACACTGAGGTTGTGAGAGCTAGTCATTCCCAGAAATGTTCCGCCTCTCTCATGGGTGATTGAGGGGGTTGAGGACTGGAGAAATTCTCAAGGCATTTTTCAAGGATCACAGATGATAATAGCAGAGCTGGGGAAAAGGAAAAGTATGGATTCATACAGAACCAAGAGTTGAGGAAAATCTTATAGGTGGGAAGTGTATTTTGAGCATTTTACTACTTCTTTTTATTCTTCCTTGTGGATTTCCCCCAGACAGGAGGGGAAGAGTTGACATTGTGCTTTGGTTTTATGGTTCCTTGTGTTGCTTTGTATTTTTTTCCTGTGACCAGTATATCGATTAAGACACTTGCGGTCATCATTATAGTAAAATGAACGCATTAATAACTCAGTCTCTATGGACATATTGTAAGCTTTATAAATAACAGTCCACTAATGTGAAAATGGAAATTTGTACAGTATATTGCACATAATATAATCATTAAAGTAACAATTATATGTTCAGGAAAGAACTAATTATGCATTAGTTTATCTTTACATAATGTTAGTAGTTAATGAAATTGTGACAATTACATTTAATTAATTTTAACATTACTGTACTCTTGGAAAGGGTATATCCTTTATCTGAAAGTGGGTAAGTGGGGGCATTAGCCAAATATTTCTGTTAGAGGTTTGGAAATGTAACTGTTAGAGACACTATTATCTGTAATGTCTTCTTTGTTTTAATGAACGGGAAATGTGAATTCTCTAAGGGCAACTGGGAAGCTTCTATGGGTAACTACAAAAACACAGCCCCTTTATGCTGTCAAAAAACAAAATCCAAACTGTTGGTGACTTGGGGTCATCTTAAGTTGGGTAAGAGGAAAATCAACACCACATGGTGTTTTTTATGTTAGTGAAAAGGAAATGAGATTTGTTTTCTTGGGACAAATGTGGGAGCAGGGAGGAAAAAGGAGGCTGAAGGAGGGAAGTACATGGCCATCTTAAGTCCTGTGGCACCAGTTCTAACACCGCAAGGGTAACAGTTTGCACCTTTGACTTTTATGGCACTCTTTCATGCACATCATGCATAGCTCTGCCCCCAGTAGATATTTGGTCAGCCCAGGTGAAAGAACACATGAGTGCATGGTACTTCTATCTTGGTTTCTAGGCAGCCCAGCTGGGTTCATCTCTTTTGAATGGAAAATGGCAAAGGCCTGTGGACAGTCTTTACCCCAAATCCTCCAGGTGCCTCCCAGACCTCTGAGAAGTCCCTGGGCACAGCCTCAAGGTTGACTCCAAGGAAGACCAGGCAGATAATGAAAACAACAAATCCCTATTCTTTTATCTGTAGACTGCAGTCAGGTCCCTGTTCCCTTCTGTTTGCCATTAGCTGATTAAGTTTAGGGTGCAGTGAAATGGCGAATGGGGATCTTTTCTTACCAGACTGTTTGTTTTTTTTTAATGGTACTAAGTACTGAGGTGGGTACAAGTAAATCATGTTGGACAGAGTCCTTATTCCACATGGGGACTGATAATCTTAGTCCCCATTTTATAAATGAAGTAACTGAGGCAAAGAGAAGTTAAGGTGGCTTGCCCAAGGTCACACAGCAGACAAGTGGTAGAGCCAGGATTAGAACTTAGGTCCTTCCAACTCCTAGGCCTGTGATCTAACCACTAGGCATGCTGCTTCTTAGAGTAGTACTCATTCATTCAATTGTATTTATTGAGCATTTACTGTGTGCAAAGCACTGTACTAAGCCCTTGGGAGAATACCACAATAAACAGATACATTCCCTGCCCACAGTGAGCTTGCAGTCTAGAAGGGGAGACAGATGTTGAGGCCAATGGGGAGAGGCTTTAGCATTTCTGTTGCCCTTTCTTTCCTGAAGCTGTCAAAGGAGGCTCCTTCTGGACAGGAATGGGAGCACTTAGTAGCTGGAAATTGGCTGGCTGCTAAACCTAGTGAGGTTTCATTCATTCATTCATTCATTCAATCGTAGTTATTGAGCACTTCCTATGTGCAGAGCACTGTACTAAGCACTTGGAATGTACAATATGGCAGCAGATAAAGACAGTCACTGTCCAACAATGGGCTTACAGTCTAACCTGGGGAGACAGACCACAAAACAAAACAAGTAGTCAGGCATCAATATCATCAAGATAAATAGAATCATAGATATATACATATCATTAATAAAATAAATAGAATAATCAATAATATATACAAATATGCACAAGTGCTGTGGGGAGGGGAGGGGGGAAGAACAGAGGGAGGGAGTAGGGGGAATGGGGAGGGGAGGAGGAGCAGAGGGAAAGGGAGGGATCAATCTGGGAAGGCCTCCTGGAGGAGGTGAGCTCTCAATAGGGTTTCCTCAGGCTCCTTCCCCTACTAAGCTTTTAGTTTCTTATGGCAGGAACAGGCGTATTTCCATTTAACCCTCCCACCACTCACTTGGAAACCCTTAATACTCTGTGTTACTGATAATCCATAAATGATAAATAATTAAGCATTTAAGCTCTTACTACCTGCCAAGCACTGTACTAAGCATTGGGGTAGAAATGTCTACTTGGCTATTTGTTTTGTTTTGTTGTCTGTCACCCACTTCTACATTGTTAGTCCGTTGTTGGATGGGGAATGTCAATGTTGCTGACTATGAGCCTGTTATTGGGCAGGAATTATCTCTATTTTTTCCCAAATTGTACATTCCAAGTGCCTTAGTACAGTACTCTGCACATAGTAAGTGCTCAATAAATACAAATGAATGAATGAATGAATTGTACTTTCCTAGCGCTTAGTACAGTGCTCTGCACACAGTAAGCATGCAATAAATTAAATTGAATGAAAAAGATATTGAGGTTGAAAACAGTCTCTGTCCCTTATGGGGCTCACAGTCAAAGTAGAGGGACTAGGATTTGATCCCCATTTTACAGAAGAGGAAACTGAGGCATGGAGAATCGACTTTCCAAGGTTACACAGAGGACAAGTGGCAGAGCTGGGATTAAAACCCTGGTCCTCCAACTCCCAGGCTCTTTCCGCTAGGTCACACTGCTTGCCACTTCACTACAGAAGGAAGGACTGCCTGACAACCTCAAAACTGGTTTTCCTGTCCCTGGCCAAGATTCAGCTTCTCAGCAGTCATATATCCTTTTCCCTCAAAATCATTTTCAGTGAGTCTCTTTACCCTGTTTTCCCTATGCAGGTTTGTTTCATGACAGATGCAAAGAAACGGGGGGAAAGGGATTAATGGAACATCACATCCAAGCCAAATTCTCATTTGTATTTCCATGTGGGAGACCTGCAACACCATTTGCATATATATAGGAGAAAACTCTAACTCTCTTTAAAAATGTATGTATTTTATGAAGTACAAAAGAAATAGATTTTGCCTTTCACAATTTGTTTGGCTACTCTTTGAGGGTGGCAAGATGGTAAGGCCTCTTAGTTCTTGGTCTTTTTCCTTCTCATAGTGATGGTTTCCTTATTCTTGCTGTTTTATACTTCTTATCCTGTTCCTCTTCTCCTTCCATTTTTTCCCTTTCATTTCAGGGAAGCAGAGTAGTCTAGTGAAAAGAGTAGGTGCTTGAGAATCAGAGGACCTGAGTTCTAATCCCAGCTCTGCCACTTGCCTTCTGTGTGACCTTGTCACTTACCTTACCTGTGCCTCAGTTTCTTCATCTGTAAAGTGGGGATTGAATTCATTCATAATGAAGCAGCATGGCTCAGTGGAAAAGGCTTGGGAGTCAGAGATCCTGGGCAAATCACTTTTCTGTGCCTCATTACCCCATCTGTAAAATGGGGATTAAGACTGTGAACCTCCTGTGGGACAACCTGATTACCTTGTATCCCACCCAGCGCTTAGAACTGTGCATGGCATGTAGTAAGCACTTAACAAATACCATTATTATTATTATTATTTATTCATTCAGTCAGTCTTATTTATTGAGTGTTTACTGTGCCAGTTCTTCCTCTTAGTTTAGACTGTGAGCCTCATAGGGGCAAGGACTTTGTCTTACCTGATCCAGTGCCTTAGTGCTTGGTATTAAGTTTTTGGCACATAGTAAGCACTTAGCAATACCACAGTTATTATGGTTATTATTTCTATGGAATCTCACTCTCTTCCTCCTCTGTTATCACTCTTAGTTCTTCTTCAGCCCTCATGCCTCTGAAGCTTTAAGTCTTTCTAGTGCAGCTTTTTGGGGGGGTTGGTGTTTTTTTTTTCCTTTGAAAATTCTCCCTCCTCTGTGTTGGCTGTAGTGCTTGTTGGGGGTCTTCAGATTTTGCACTAATTATCCATTTTCCCTGAGCCCTTCCTTTCCCTCAGTTTCCTAGTTTTAGAGAATTACTACCCTTTGTCAGCCTTTATATACTCAGCCCTATTTCCTTGCCTGTGGAAGGGAAGCAGCATGGCCTTCTGGTTAGAGCACAGGCCAGGGAGTCAGAAGGACCAGGGTTCTAAAGCCCGATCCTCCCCTTGTCTTCTGTATGACTTTGGACAAGTCACTTAACTTCTCTGTGCTTCATCTACAAAATGGGGATTAAGACTGTGGGCCCCATGTGGACATGGACTATATCCAGCCTAATTCTCTTGTATTTACCCCAACATTTAGAACAGTCCCTGACATGTAGTAAGAGCTTAACAAATGCCATTAAAAAAGAAAAAAAAGGGGAGAATATCTGTGAGTGGCTTTTAAATCTCAGGGTTTCTGTCCCCAGTTCTCTTTCCTGGTTTTTGGTCCCAATCTTCCCTTTCAGCTGTGGTCTTTTACTGCATCCCCTGTCTGAAATAACTTGCTGATCCAGAGATGGCCTGCAGCCATTGGGATCAATGAAAATTCAATGGTTGGCAGATAATTGATGCTCTGCCAATAGACACAAGGCTTTCATGCGATTCATGTGATCAGAGAAGCACCTTGGCTTAGTGGAAAGAGTCCAGGCTTGGGAGTCAGCGGTTGTGGGTTCTAATTCATCTCTGCCACTTGTGAGCTCTGTGACTTTGGGCAAGTCACTTCACTTCTCTGTGCCTCAGTGACTTAATCTGTAAAATGAGGATTAAGACTGTGCGCCCCAAGTGGGGTGATTTGATTACCTTGTATCTCCCCAGCACTTAGAATAGTGCTTGGCACATAATAAGCCCTTAACAAATACCATCATTATAATTATTATTATTATTCCCTCCAGCAAGTGTAGCTGTTGATTGGTTCTCAAAAGTCAGAATGCAAGGAAAGAGATAAGGAACTTGCCTTGAGATTCTAAACTATTCTGGTTTCTCAATCAATCAATCAATTGCATTTGTTGAGCACTTACTGTGTGCAGAGCACGTATTAAGCACTTGGGAGAGTACAATATATCAGAGTTGGTAGACACCTTCCTCATCCACCTAATATGTGCAGTTTTAAAAGCCCCCAATAATAGGTTGGATTGTGGTTATTGTCAATTTATAAACATACAGAGCAACGTTTAAACTGCACCTTTCATTCGAGGTTCTTAAAAGCTCTTTATAAACATTCTTATTGATCCTCCTCTACTCCCACATTCTTCTGGGACTAGTGGCAAGCAGTGTTGTTATCCACCTTCTCACAGATGACGGCACCGAAGAGCAGACAAGCAAAATGCTACCAAAGGTCAACTAGCAAGTCAGTAACAGACAGAAATACAATTTTGGACTCCAGACTTTCGTTCTGGTGCTCTGACCATGCTGGAGAGCTGGCTGCCTCCTTCAGTAATGGATCAGAGATTGAAAAATCTTTCTACCCTGGCTTCAATTGCCAACCATAGGTAGAAATGAGAAGATTTGGTTCATCTGACAGGCACCTATTGAAAATTTATTCCCTAATGCTGTCCATTTCCCAAGGGCTTGTGTTTATAATACAACCGATGCATATGAAAGTTAAACAGCATTTCATTATCTTTAACATTTCAATGAACGTTTATTAAATCTTCACTAATTCAGACTGTAAGCTTGTCGTTCATTCATTCAGTCCTATTAATTGAGCAATTATTGTGTGCAGAGCACTGTACTGTTTGGGAGGGTGCAATACAACAATAAACAGAAACATTCATATTACCTGGCCACAGTGAGGTTGCAGTCTAGAGGGGATGAGGCAGACATTCAGAGATTAATATAAATAAATTACAGATACATACATGAGTACTATGGGGCTGGGTGAGGGGAAGAACAAAGGGAGCAAGTCAGGGTGATGCAAAGAGTCTGGGAGATGAGGAAAGGGGGCTTAGTCAGGGGAGGTCTCTTGGAGGAGATGTGCCTTGAATAAGGCTTTGAAGGGGGGAAGAGTAATTGCCTGTCAGATCTGAGGACTGAGGAGATTCCAGGACAGAGCCAGCATATGGGCGAGAGGTCGGCCGAGAGAAAAACAGGAGTGAGGCACAGTGAGAAGGTAACCATTAAAGTAGTGAAGTGTGTGGGCTGGGTTGTAGTAAGAGGGTAGTGAGGTGAGGTAGAGGGGGCAAGGTAATGGAGTGCTTTAAAACCAGTGGTGAGGAGGTTTTTGATGCGGAGGTGGATGGGCAACCCCTGGAATTTTTTGAGGAGTGGGGAAACATGTCCTGAACGTTTCTATAGAAAAATGATCCGGGTAGCAGAGTGAAGTTTACACTGAAGTGGGGAAAGACAGGAGGCTGGGTGGTCAGCAAGGAGGTTGATGCAGTAATCCAGCAGGGTTAGGATGAGTGATTGAGAGGGAAGAGCAGATTTTAGTAATGTTGTGAAGGTGAGACCAACTGGATTTAGTGATGGGAAAGTCAAGGGCAGGGAATGTGCCTACCAACTCTATTGTATTGGATTCTCCCAATTGCTTGGTACTGTGCTCCTCACACAGTAATTGCTCAATAAATGCCATTGATGATCATGCTGAGAGGTAGCGTGACCTATTGGAAAGAGCATGGAACTAGGAATCTAAGCTCACCTCCGCGACTTGTTTGCTGTGTGACTTTGGGTAACTCTGTTAACTTCTCTGGGTTTTTCTATGAAATGAGTATAAGATTTATCTCCACCTTTTAGACTGTGAGTCCATGTGGGATAGGGACTGGGTCTGTGCCTGACCTAATAATTATAAGAACCCCAGCCCCTACTACAGTGCTTGGAAAATAGTAAGGACTTCATATATCCCATTATTGTAATTATTTTCACAAGGTACTTGATACTGTTCTGGACACCAACCTTTTGAGGGGTACCCAAAAGGTAGCCCAATTAAATATACCCAATTACCCGGAATGAGCATACAGAAGTAAAAAGCTGGGGAGAGAGATAGGAGACATTTCTCCTATCTAGAATATTAAGTCGATAGTTCTGAGCCATAATTACTGGAGGATTTGATAGTGTGTTATGAGAGCATATTTTGGAGACTGTAAAACTTGGTGTAATGTGAGTTTGGTTTTGATGGTTTCTGCAAAACTTGGAAGACTTCACTGAACATTCCCATGAGAATACCTTCGTTTTTATCTAACTAGGCCTTTGCACCTCTTGATAGACTGATACCAACCCTTCTCTTTTTCAGTTCCCGCATATTACATCATTTTTGTGATTCATGTTGGCCAGAATCCTCAGCAGCTCTGCTTCTGACTCCCTATCAGCAAGAGACCCCTGCAGTTTTAGCAAAAGCTTGGAGCACGTCTTACTGTTTGTTCGCATTCCCCAACAAGTTCTCCCCTGGTTATCCAACAGCAAGAGATCTCCATTTTATGGACAGAACTAATTTTATTGCCTGGCCCCTCTGCAGATCACTCCTTATAGACCCCCACAAGCTCTGTCCTGTGGCCAGATTGCAACGTGGCTTAGTGGATAGAGCCCAGGCCTGGGGGTCAGAAGGCCCTGGGTTCTAGTTCTGCCTTTCCCACCTGTCTGCTGTGGGACCTTGGGAAGGTCACTTACCTTCTCTGTGTCTATTCCCCAATCTGTAAAATGGGGATTAAGACTGTGAGCCCCATATGGAACAAAGACTTTGTCCAACCTGATTTGCTTGCATTCACCCCAGGGCTTAAGTACAGTGTCTGACACACAGTTAGTGATTAAGAAATACCACAATTATTATTTTTATTATTAAAACCTTACCTGTGGTTCTTGTGAGTGTAACCCAGGGGACAGAATAATGTTGGTCACTTCCCTTCTCACTCACTATACAGGCTTAGAGTGTGTTTGTATTATTACTGTGGTATTTGTTAAGTTCTTTCTATTTGTCCAGCACTTTTCTAAGTTAATCAGGTTTGGGGCTCATAATCTAAGTAGGAGAGAGAAAAGATATTGAATCCCTATTTTAATGATGAGGAAACTTTACAGAGAAGTGAAGTGATTTGCCCAGAGTCACAAAGCAGGCAAGTGGCAGAGCTGGGATTAGGACATCATAATAATGATGGTATTTGTTAAGCACTTACTATGTGGCAAGCACTGGTCTAAGTGCTGGGGTAGATACATGGTTATAACGTTGAACGTAGCCCCTGTCCTACATGGGACTCATAGTCTTAATCTCCATTTTACAGATGAGGTATCTGAGGCCCATGGTCAAACAGCAGACAAGTGCTAGAGTCAGGATTAGAACCCAGCTTCTTCTGCTGACCAGGCCCATGGTCTATCCACTAGGCCATGCTGTTTCTTTTGAGTCCCAGGTCTGTGTATGTTACATATGTTTGCTATGACCCTAAAAATGAGTTTCTTGTGACACCAAAATCACCATCTGTGGCACATAGCCCAAGAGGTGGCTTCATGGAGAAGTCAAGGTCAGTTTTTAGGATGTTAGTTTCACTTGCTTCTCAGTGGGGCTTCTAGTCAGGTTCAAACTGGTTCCAGTGAAACTGGAGCCTGCCGTCACCTTTGGGGACTTGATTACCCTGGGGATAATAATAATAATAATAATAATAATAATGATGGTATTTGTTAAGTGCTATTTATGTACCAAGCACTGTTCTAAACCCTGGGGAAGATACAAGGTAATCAGGTTGTCCCACATGAGGCTCACAGTCTTAATCCCCATTTTACAGATGAGGTAACTGAGGCACAGAGAAGTTAAATGACTTGCCCCAAGTCACACAGCTGACAAGTGACAGAGGCAGGATTAGAACCCATGACCTCTGACTCCCAAGCCCTTGCTCTTTCCACTGAACCAACTGCTTCTCTGAATGCAAATTGTTTGACTAAATACCTTTAGTGGTGATGATAGTGATAAGGAAAATTGGAGTTAAATGGAGGAAGGCAGAGAGGTTGAAACGGTCCAATAAGGAGTCATGGAATTCAACATCCTGAAATCTGTTGCAATAATTCAATCAATCAATGATATTTATTGAGAACTTACTGTGTGCAAAGCCTTATACTAAGTCTTGGGAGAGTATAATATAACAGAGTTGGTAAACATTTTTTTTATTGTATTTGTTAAGTGCTTACTCTATGGCAAGCACTGTTCTAAGCACTGGGGCAGATACAAGGTAATCAGGTTGTCCCACATGGTGCTCACAGTCTCAATCCCCATTTAACAGATGAGATAACTGAAGCACAGAGAAAGGAAGTGACTTGTCCAAGATCACACAGCAGACAAGTGGCAGAGGGGGAATCAGAACCCACGACTCCTGACTCCCAAGCTCATGCTCTTGCCACTAGGCCAAGCTGCTCACAAAAAGCTTACAGTCCAGAAGGAGAATTAGACTTTAAAATGAACTACAGATGTGGACATAAGTATGGTGGGACTTGGTGGAGGTGTATATCAAGTGCTTAAAGAGTTCAGATCCAAGTGCATAGACAACAGAGAAGGAGGAAAGAATAGAGGAAATGAGGGCTTATTCGGGGAAAGCCTCTTGGAGGAGACGTGATTTGAGTTGGGATTTGAAGGTGGGGAGAATGGTCACTGTAAGATATGAAGGGGTAAGGAGTTCCAGTCTAGGGGGAAGATGTAGAGAAGGTATTAGCAGTGAGATAGATGAGGTGACAGTAGAGTGTAGTAGATTGCAGTTATTGTGACCTGCTCCATTGGCCTTTAGTGAATCCAGTGGATCTGCATTTGCAAATCCCAATTTAGGAGTTAACTGGCCGCTTACACGTTCAATTTTCATTTTCCTTTTCTTTTTAGCTGTAGGTCCTTGCAACTGGTTCTCCATTTCTAACATGAAAGAACCATCTATCTCATGTGCTGATCTAAGAGGACACATTCCCTTTTTGTGGCTGGTTTGATGTCCCCTACAGTGGCCTAGAAATAACAAGAAAAGGGAGAAAAATAAAAAGACCCGATCCTTAAAATTTTGGACAAAAAGGCTTAGAAGGGGGCTGCTTTTGACCAGCTTCTCTAGGACATCCAAAGAACCACCATAGCACTTCTGGTGAAATCCTCTTCATGAACACTTCTGTGAAATTTTCCATAATAACCTCTTTCTAAAAAACATTTCCCATCGCTCAAATGGTCTTACACAGAAATGTGCATTTTACATGGCATTTTACATTGAAATGATCTTTTTTTCACTTCTAACTTGAACTTTGTTCTCTGGAAAATTAAACATTTTGATTCCTGATTTACTATTAGCATTGAGAGAGCATTTTTTTCCCTTCATGAAATTACTTATATCTACGGATGTCTCTGTATCCCACCATCTAATATTGATTTCAGCATTTGATTTCATTTTGAACCTTTTATATCTCTTTTCATCATTTTGTGTTTAATGACTAATCATTTTAATTATTGCAGGTTTTTATTGAAAAACTTACAACACGATAAAATCAATTTCAGAAAAGAGTGCATCCAAAAATACCGGTATATCACCTGAGCAGCCACTACTTAAAATCTTTCCAAAAGACTGGATTCCCTTATATTTTTCTTCTGTACTAATAACTGGGTGAGCCCTCTTACAATCACCATTTTGTCAGGGATCCGCCAAATATACAAAAATTACTTTTTATATGATATACCACCTACTCTCAATGTTATTTAAAATATTCACTGCTTCCTGAAATACCTATAGTTCATTCTGCACAATATTCTTCGATAGTTTTCTGGTTTATGTAAAATCCATGAATACTTTAGATATGTCACATATCCCTCATTTAACCTTTCTGCTTTGGGACTGGAGGAGGCGGGAGGTGAAAGGTGTTTATGTTATCTGAGGTGGACGTTAGAGCATGAGGGATTAATTTTGTTGGAGAGGGTTAGAAATAGAATAGATAAGTGATGCAGTATTTCTTACCTGTCCTATGCTATATCTTCACAATGACTTCTTGTGAATTTGGGCAAGTCATCTACCTCCCTTCATATGCTTATTAGAATTATACCATGACATTTGTGAGAAAATAACAAATACTGTAAATTGCAGAGTTTGGTTAACATGAAGAACTATGAAAGTGCTTAAGAAATTTCCTAGGAAAGCGCCAGTTCCATTTTCTCAGATTGGATGGAAGATGGTTGAAATAAACAATATTTACATATACAAATGTAATTATACTTTCACTTTATTAAACTGTAGGATGACTATTTTCAGCACTGAGAATCCCTGGCATTGAGATGCATGTAAAGGTATATGCTTTATATGTGACACTTCACTCTTCTAATGCCAACCTTGACCTGTACCTTGACCTCATCTATTGCACCGCCAACCCCTAGCTTATGTCCTGCCTCTGGCCTGGAATGCCCTCCCTCTTCATGTCCAACAATCACTCTCCCCATCTTCAAAGACTTATTGAAGCACATCTCCTCCAAGAGGTCTTCCCTGAATAAACTCTCATTTCTTCTTTTCCCTTTTGCATTACCTTTGCACTTGGATTTGAACCCTTTAACCACCCCTCTCTCAGCCCCGCAGAGTTTACATATATAAATGAATTAAAGTCTGTCTTTCCTTCTAGATTGTAAACTCATTGTGGGCAGTTGAATATTCTTACCAAGTTTGTTACATTGTACTCTCCCAACCTCTTAGTACAGTGCTCTGTACATGGTAAGTGCTCAATTACCACGATTAAGTGATTGAATGATTTAAGCTGACTACTATTATGGGGATGGGGTAGGATCCTCTCCAGACATTAATCAGTTAATCTGAGGAGACAGCTGCAATATCATCTTTTGTGGCATTATGTAATGATGGCATATGCCACCCAAGGACCTTGCAAAGTCCATTAGCCCTGGTTCCAGGTGAGGGTTAACATGGCCCTGCCTACAGGTACCCTTTTCTAGACCTGGAACAAATTGTCAATCAATCAGTCATATCTATTAATAATAATAATAATGTTGGTATTTGTTAAGCGCTTACTATGTGCAGAGCGCTGGGGTAGATACAGAGTTATCAGGTTTTCCCACATGAGGCTCACAGTCTTAATCCCCATTTTACAGATGAGGTAACCGAGGCACAGAGAAGTTAAGTGACTTGCCCACAGTCACACAGCTGACAAGTGGCAGAGCAGGGATTCGAACCCATGACCTCTGACTCCGAAGCCCGGGCTCTTTCCACTGAGCCATGCTGCTTCTCTATTTATTTATTTAGGGAGTGCTTATTTATTTAGGGAGTGCTTATTTACAGAATCCTTCTTATTTAGGGAGTGCTTATTGTGTGTGCAGTAAGTGCTTGGGAGAATGCAGTGTAACAGAGATGGGAGACCCATTCTCTGTCCACAGTGAGCTTACAGTCTAGAGGGGAAGGCAGGCATTAATGTAAATCAAAAAGTTATACATACATATCTAAACGCTCTGGGGCTGGGAGCGGGGATGAATGAAGAGAGTAAGTCAGGATGACACACAAAGGAGTGGGAGAAGAGGAAGGATGGTTTAATTAGGGAAGGCTTCTTGTAGAAGATATACCTTCAGTAAAGAGTTTGAAGGTGAAGAGATATGAAGAGGGGAGGTGTTCCAGGCCAGGGGCAGTACATGGGCAGGGGTTTGGCGGTGAGATAGATGAGATTGAGATAGGTTAGCATTAGAGGAGTGAAGTGTGCAGACTGAATTGCAATAGAAGGCCAGTGAGTTAGGTAGTAGCAGACAAGTTGATTGATAGTTGGAAAGCATATTTTAAGGAGTTTCAGTTTAATGTGGAGGTGGATGGGCAATCATGGAGTTTCTTGAGGTGGGAGAAAACATAGTCCGAACGATTCTGTAGAAAAATGATCCAGGCAGCAGAGTTTGGTATGGGCTAGAGCAGGGAGAGATAAGAGACAGGGAACTCTGCAAGGAGGGTGATACTAATCAAGGTGGGATAGGATAAATTCTTGGATTAATGTGGTATTAGTTTGGATAGAAAGGAAAGGGTGGATTTTAGCGATGTCAAAGTTGAACCAACAGGATTTAGTGACAGATTGAATATGTGGGTTAAATAATAATGTTGGTATTTGTGAAGCGCTTACTATGTGCAGAGCACTGTTCTAAGCGCTGGGGTAGACACAGGGGAGTCACGTTGTCCCACCTGGGGCTCACAGTCTTAATCCCCATTTTGCAGATGAGGTAACTGAGGCACAGAGAAGTTAAGTGACTTGCCCACAGTCACACAGCTAACAAGTGGCAGAGCTGGGATTCAAACTCACGACCTCTGACTCCAAAGCCCGTGCTCTTTCCACTGAGCCACGCTGCTTCTCTAGCCACGAAATGAGAGATATAAGTTGAGGATAACACCAAGGTTATGAGTTCATGAGACAGGAAAGATGGCGGTGCTGTCTACAGTAATGAGAAAGTCATGGGGAGGACAGGGTTTGGGCGGGATGATAAGGATTCTATTTTGGACATGTTAAGTTTGCAGTGTCTGTGAGATGTCCTGAATACGGAAGGAAATGCAAGGCTGCAGAGAAGGAAACAGAACAGGGTTGGAGATATAGATTTGGGAATCATCTGCATAGAGATGGTAGATGAAAGTCATCCTGTCACAGGGCAAGCTGATAAAGGGGGAAATCCTTATAATTCCAATAAACATTATTAATTCCGCACTCTCATGGAAACTGATGGACTAGTATCTCATTGTTCTAGAGCCTTATAAATGATACTACTAGTGTCTTGTAACTGCTCCCTTGGTAATTGCCAACAGAGTAATGATTGCTTTATAACTTTGACTCTTTTCTGGATTATTAATGGAGACTTGCCATTTTTATAAGCTCCAGCTCCTGAAACCTGTTGAAGCAGAAAAACCAACATTTAACAAGGTGAGAAATTTTTGTAGGCGTTTAAACTTTTTTCTTAAATAGCTGTGCAGAATATGAATCCCTTATTATATTTTCCGGTGGGAAGCTCTAGGGGAAAAAGTACACTGACAGGTTAATTTTTTCCTTTATGGTCAGGTTCATGTTTCTGTAGCTAGAATCACATTGCTCATCATCTAGTCCCATTTTAACCCAACGTGATGCCAGAAGAAGGGAAAATGACATTACAAACTGATCGATTAAGCATGTGACATGGTAGAGCAAATTTCAAATTGATTAGCATTTCTTCAAAACTTGGTCTCGTAGCAGTCAGCTTTCATGGAGATGAGCATGTTGTAGTGCTCAATGTGGGACGGAGGGGGACATGGAGAGTCTACCAATTTCTGTTTGAAGCAGAAAGACGCAGCAGACCTGGAATGCTGGATCAAGAAAGAAGTGGGGATGGAGAAGCGGAGAAGCTAAAACTTGGGCTAGGAAGGAAACGTGAGCCCCCCTTGTTGACAGGGACTGTGTCCAAACTGATTAACCTGTATCTACCCAATAATGATAACAATAATAATTATTATTTTAATAATAATCATTAACAGCTTACTATGTGCCAAACACTGTATTAAATGCTGGAGTAAATAAAGATGATCAGACCCCACTTGGGACTCATAGTCTAAATCGCTCCTTGTGGCTAGGGAACCTGTCTACCAACTTTTTTATACTGTATTCTCCCAAGTGCTTAGTACAGTGTCCTGCATATAGTAAGTGTGAATAAATACAATTGATTTAATCCCGGAACTGAGGCACAGAGAAGTTAAATGCCTTGCCGAAGACCACCTATCAGACAAATAGCAGTTGGGATTAGAACCCAGGTCATCAGATTCCTAGGACCATGCTCTTTCCACTAAGCCAAAGTCACTAAACTCCAGCATTTAGTACAGTGTTTGGTACATAGTAAGTGCTTAACAACTACTAAAATTATTGTTACAATCATGATTTTCTTCACCTGGTCATGAGTGGATAGATTTGTAATGACATCAAAATGACAATTGTTGTTGGACCGAGTTTGGAAAATAGAAATCCATGAGATATATTATCCATGTCAAATGAAACAAACATTAAAATGCCTTCCAGCAAAGAGTGGGAAGATTCTCCTCAGCTAGACAATTAGCTTACTGAGGAAAGGAATCACTTCTACTAATGCTACTGTACTCTTCCAAGTGCTCTAAACATACTATTGGTTGATTGGTAAATTAATTCGGCCTGCTGGAATCCATCCACCTCCTGGACCCTTCTGGCTTTGAAGGAAAGGGAGTGATCAATAGGTACTGCAGGATACCTTATGGTTTCTTGAATCCCAGAATCCACACAGGAATGAAGGGAAACAAAAGATTGAATGCTGTTTTGCCAACCAGCCATCAGTCAATCAAACAGTGATAAATGTCGAGTGCTTACCATGTGCAGAACACTGTATTAAGCACTTAGAAGAGTACAATGCAACAGAATTAGCAGACTCTTTCCATGACCATATTGAGCTTACAAATCTAGAGGAGTTTACAGTTAAGAGTAGCTTACAGCCATCCTCCCCTTTTCTGATTCTTCCTGCCCAGAGGTCTCTGATTTACAAATAGAAAGGGAAACTTAACGAAACCTAGCTCTTAGTCTTCCTACCCGAACCTTCTTTTTCCCCTGAATTTCTCGTCACTGTTGACACCACCACCCTCCTTTCCATATCACAAACCCAAAACCTTGGCATAATCCTTGACTCTTCTCTTTCCTTTTACCCACATATTCAGGCAATAACCAAAACCTCTTGGTTCTACTTTTTCTATGGTATTTGTAAAACATTAAACTATGTGTCCTAAGCACTAGAGTGGCTACAAGTTAATTAGATTGGACACAGTCTCTGTCCCACATGAGCCAAACACAGCATCTCTATAATCCACTCCTTCCTCTCCATTCAAACTGCTACCATGTTGGTCTAAGCACTTGTAATAACCCAACTAACTACCACGTCAGTCTCCTTGCTAACCTCCATGCTTTCAGCCTCTCCTCTTCTCCAATCTCCACTTCACTCATTATGTGCATGTCTTTGCACTCCTTAAAATCCTGAAAATGTTACCCATGCATCTCTAATTAATTCTTTCCCCAATACCTATCCTCAATCCTTTTCCAATACAACCCAGTCCAGATGCTAAACTCCTCTAAAACCAAACTATTGTGCCTTGATTTTGTTTCTTTCCACTGAGTCATTGCTTGTGCCCTCACTCCTGCCTGTAACTTCTTCTCCCTTCACATCTGACAGGCCTCCACGGTCCCCATTTTCAAAGCACTACTAAAATCACAACTCCTCCAGGAAGTCTTCTCTGACTACACATTTCCCTTCCCTATTTTCCCTCCCTACTTTGTCTCTTTTGCACTTGACTCCAAATCCCTTAAGCATCTAGATACTTACTCTACCCCCAACACTATGGCTCTTTATACTGAGTTGTTTCCTCTACCAGTAATTTATTTCTCTTCCAATAGATTGTAAGCTCTTTAAGGGCAGGGATCATGTCTACTTACACAATTTTACTCTCCCAAGAACTTAGTTCTGTGCTTTGCACACATTAATTGCTCACAAAATGTCACTGATTGATTGACAGTGAAGTGGACCTATTTGCCCTGACCAGCCCCTGTGATTTATGCCTTACTGTGCCTCTAATTTTTCCTGCTTCCTTGAAGATCTGGCTGTATCTCTTTCCTCAGTAGACTCAAATATTTTGCTGGAAACAATTCAGCTATTTCTTCCTACATCAAACTCGTGCTGGATGTTTCTGAACTCTGCCTTCCTTGTTTGAAATGGAAGGCTGATGAAAGAGATCAAAAATCTCCCCTACTATATTTAAGATCTTTCCTTTTTTTTCCTTTAAATTACTAGCTGTCTGCAATACCCATTTGTGATCTCTGGCATCTAAAGTATTGCAATTACAGTTTCTTCCAGATTTCTTCCCTCCCAGTCTCTGTGTCTGCAGGGTTGAAAGGGCTAACAGGGTTTCCTCCATCATGGTTCTAAGCAAAGATCATGTATGCATTTTGTGATACTAATCACTGCTCCCTATCAGTCCTAGCCAATAATTTTTTAAAAAAAGTTGATCTGGACAAGGGCACAGCAGCATTGTAAACTTAGTTTCCGTTCCTAAAGTCAAAGTGAAAACCTACTAAAGTGTCCTTCGCTTTGCTATAAGAAAAAACCCTTCGGTGGGCTCCATGAAACCTGGGCACAACTAGGTGAAGTAAATGACCTAAAGGGTATCTGAGATCTAAGGAACAATAGAGAACAGACCTCTGGGTTTCTCCACATTGTTTTCCCCTTCACTGGCAAGGGGTGGGAAGGGCAAATCAACAGCACAGATATTGATACTGTACTATTTGTCTTGTCTTATGCTGTCTAGTTGTCTGTGATCCCTAGTGACACCATGGGCACGTATCTCCCAAAATGTCCTACCTCCACTTGCAATTGTTCTGGCAGTGTATCCTTCAAGTTTTCTTGGTAAAAATATGGCTGTGTTTTACCTCTGAAGCCTTCCATGCAGTAAACTTGAGTCTCCGCTCTCGACTCTCTCCTTTCCATTACTGCCCAGCACAGGGGTGTCTCGACATGTAGCAGAATGCCTTCAACTCACTAGCCACTGGCCAAACTAGGAATGGAATGGATATGCCTCTGCTTGACTCTCCCTCCTGTACTTGAAACTGGTAGAGTACTGGAAACTCTCCAGTTGTGACCTTGAGAGGGTAAGACTGCACTGAACTATACTATACATTTATTTATATTAATGTTTGCCTCCCCCTCTAGACTGCGAGCTTGTTGTGGTCAGGGAATGTGTCTGTTGTCATATTGTACTCTCCCAAGCACTTAGTACAGTGCTTTGCACACAATAAGTGCTCAATAAATATGAATGAATGAGTGAACGAATACTAGGCATCTTCCAATTAAGAAAATATCTTGAAATTCTTGAAGGCAACAAAAGTCTAAAGAACCTACCTATGTGTCCAGTCCTATGATTTTCCAATAGACAGTTTTCCCACCAATCTGCCCTCTTCCAGGATTCCTTGAGCACTGGATGCTTTCATATCTGGCATTTTTATTTGAAACACCAGTCTCTCACCCCTTATCTTCTGCTGCATGTCTTGTAAGCAGCACCCTTGGCCAGAGAGCCATGGAGGTTGTGGGGTACCCAGTGGTGCTAGAAAAATGTGGGGAGGTCAGAAGTCCCCCCAGGATGGCCTAGGTTCTGCACATTTCAGTAAAGGATTCCATCAGATGTGCATGACCTGTATAATGCACATAGTGTTACTTGCAAATTCATAAGATATCTGTGGTATTTGTTAAGCATTTACTATGTGCCAGGTACTATACTAAGTGCTGAAGCAGATACAAGCAAATCAGATTGGTCACAGTCCCTGTCCCGTGTGAGGCTCCCTGTCTCAATCCCCATTTTACAGATGAGGGAACTGAGGCACAAAGAAGTAAAGTGACTTGCCCGAGGTCACACAGCAGACAAGAGGCAGAGCCGAGATTAGAACCTAGGTCCTCTGACTCCCCAGCCCATGCTTTATCCTCTAGGCCACGGTAAGAGTACTGCCGGTTTTCACAGGGCCATAAGCGACCTCCCTTGGGCCAGAACCAGAAGCCAAATGGTAGAGTAGGAGAGCTGTCCATTCATCTGTACATAGTTATCCTTTTAATATACAGCTGATTTGTTGAAACTTGCAAAGACTAGATTGCTTCTCTGAAACTCACGCTTTCCTCACACTGTAAGCTTTGTTTGTTCCTTTTAGGTTTAAGTCCTCACAGTACCTCCCAGACTACGTAAACCAATCTTTACCGATAAAACCCAGACACAGATTCCCAAGTTCTGCATTCATACATTATATCTTTAGTCTATGTAATTTCTACCTCCAAGTCCAGGAGCAAAGGAGAAATGCATTACAGGAAAGGTGGCTTTGAAGTGTTATAAATCCATCAGGTCTAAGGTTCGCATTCACAGTGCTTGCTAGGCCCTTGGCCTCACACCTTACCCTCTTCCAAGCCCTTCAAATGCAACAGAAGGCTTAGTTCAGAGGAGACTTGTTCATTGTTTTCGATGGGCGATGCCATCATCAGCAGTGTATCTCATTCCATTGGCTTTTTTTAAAACTCTTCAGACTGCAAAACCCACTGGTCAGCAGTTTTGCTAGGACTACAGCTCTCCAAACAATCTCAGAGTCTCCTACCACAATGCAGTGCTCTGCCCCTGTGTCAGAAACAGACATCGTGGCCATCATTTCTCTCATACAGTCACATGACCTCTACTTTAAAGAGATTTGTCCTTAATTGCTGAAAATGAGGACTCCAAGATTCCTGCGGAAAAACTGGAAGAGATGGGCCTGGCTCTAATGCATTGGAAAACTTGTATCACTCTGGGTTTCCTGGAGTCAGCATTGCCATCGGAGAAAATTGCTAAATGGCCCCTGATTCATCATTCTTCATTTGCATTAGAAATTGCTCTAAGCGGTAACAATCTTATAACCAAAAAGTGGTAGGTCTTTTCCCATCATTTATTTGATTTAATGTATTGAGATGTATCTGTTCGAAATAGCATTTACTTCAGCACATCATAAAAATCATTCTCAAAGGAAACATTTAGCATAACAGAATAGATTAATTCTTCTAAAATACCATAAGCAGGAGAGAGACTCTGGGCAGTTTCCATTCTCCTGAGACCTTTCCGGTGGAGGGGATAAGAGGGCAAAAAGTTGGAATAAAAGTTTATACTTGGTTGGATGCACAGATGGAGGAGGTATTTGAATCTGTCAGTGATATTTATTGAACCTTTACTATATGCAGAGCACTGTACTAAGTGCTTGGTAGACTACAGAATAACAGAGTTGGTAGACTTGTCCGCTGAACACAGTGAGTCTAGAGCAAGCACTGTACTTAAAATAATCAGGTCTAAGATACAAGATAATCAGGTCCCACATGGGGCTCACAGTACATGTACAAGGAGGACAGGTATTGAATGTCCATTTTGCAGATGAAGTAATTGAGGCCCATATAATTTAAATGACTTTCCCAAGGTCACACAGCCAACAACTTCAGAGTCAGGATTAATGATAATAATAATAATGTTGCTATTTGTTAAGCACTTACTATGTGCAGAGCACTGTTCTAAGCACTAGGGTAGATACAGGGTATTCAGGTTGTCCCACGTGAGGCTCACTTAACCCCCATTTTACAGATGAGGTAACTGAGGCACAGAGAAGTTAAGTGACTTGCCCACAGTCACACAGCTGACAAGTGGCAGATCTGGGATTCGAACCCATGACCTCTGATTCCCAATTCCCAAGCTCTCTTTCCACTGAACCATGCTGCTTCTCAATTAGAAACCAGGTCCTCTGACTCCCAGGCCCATGCTCTTTCTGCTAGGCCAGGGAGCTTTTCATTTGAATGTGGGAAAGGCTGAGGGCTGAGGTCTGGTGGATTTCAGATGGAGCCAGGAGGGAATCCAGGTGAGGCACAGCCAGAAGGTGGGTTTAGAAGATGAGTAGAATGTGAGCATGGAATTCCTGCTGGTTTTCAATGCCTGGACTGAGACTAGTCTCGTCCACCAGATGAACCACTTCTGACAAGGGGATGAACAATAATAATGATCCTCTGGGCAGTGAGGATCATAAGTGAGCACGGGTCATAACTGAATCAGTAGTTAACCTGTTATTTGGGAGAGTTCACCTGCTTGAAGGAAGAGTGATCATCAACCCTGATCTCCTCCAGATAGGATTTTTTTTTTTCATGGTCATGGTCCCTAAATATAGATTAGATCTCTCTCTCTTTCTCTTCCGTCCCCCTCCTCCTAAACATACACCCAATTCATTCCAATGAGAGGAATTCAAATTGACTAGCTCTGAAGAAGCATAACTTGACCCTTGGATATTTTCACAGCTACTTAGCACAGTTCACTGCAACCAAATCTATTCCAACTCACCTGCCATATTGGTCACTTTGGGTGCTTCCAGGCTTTCATGTGGCACCTGAAAGGAGTGCTTTAAGCCTTCTGGCAAGAAAAGGTTATTTTCCTGATGATTCTTTATAGGAAATCTAAAACTATGGGAAATTAAATGTCTTCCTCAACCCCCTTCACCACCAGGATCCAGTCTGACTCCAACCCAGCTGGGATTTAGTAGATTTTCAAGGCCAAAGGTTTAACCTTTGATCTGGAGTGAACCTAGACCATCCCAGTCTTGCTGATCTCCAGAGACTGATTGGAGTTGTCATCTTTGGCCTCGAGGACTGAAGGTCTTGTGCACCAACAAGGGTACTCTTTCTAAAATGCTGGTCAGAGCACACATCTCCTAACCTCTGGCTTCAGGCTCTCCATCAACTAACCCCACTGCCCCATATGCTCTCTTCTCTATTCTTTATCCTCCCAAGCAAACCTCCTCCTGACTGTCCCTCATTCTCCACACTCCTAACTCTCTGATCCACCATACAAGCCTGCTGTTCTCCCCTACCCAGGCCATGCATCTTGGTCAGCACTCCGGCATTCAACTCAATCAATCAATCAATCAATGGTATTTATTGAGTGCTTACTGTGTGCAGAGCACTGTACTAATCTCTTGGGAAACTATGATGCATTAGAGTTGGTAGACCACATAATCCTTGCCCTTAAGGAGCCTCTTTTCATGGCACCTGTTACATGCTTACTATGTGTCAAGCCTTAGAGGGCTTAGTCTGGGAAGGCCTCTTAGTGGAGACCTTTTTCCTCTCCATATCTGACAGCTCTATCTAATACTCCTAGACCTCTCATCTGCCTTTGACATTGTGGACCACCCCTTTCCCCTTGAAAATTTATCCAACTTTGACTTCACTGACACTGTCCTCTCTTGGTTCTCCTCCTATCCCTCTGACCTCTCCTTCTCAGACTCTATTGCAGATTCCTCCTCTGCCTCCCACTCTCTGTCAGTGGGGGTTCCTCAAGGCTCTGGTTTGGGTCCCCTTCTATTCTCCAACTACACCCACTCCCTCAGAGAACTCACTTGCTAACCTGACTTCAACCACCAACTCTATGTGGATGATTCCCACATCTACATCCGTCTCTGCCATCTCACATTTCCTCCTGCATTCATCACATCTCTACCTGGGTATCCCTCCAACCCCTCAAACTAAACATGTCCAAAACCTTTCATCACCTCCAATCCCTTTCCCATGTCCTCTGTCTAGCCTGAAACTCTCTCCCCTTCCATATATGCCATAGTCATTCATTCAATCATATTTATTAAGCAATTACTGTGTGCGGAATACTGTACTAAGCACTTGGGAAGTGTAATTCGGCAACAGATAGAGACAGTCCCTCCCAACAACGGACTTATGATCTAGAAGGGGGAGACGGACAACAAAACAAGTAGACAGGCATCAGTAGCATCAAAAATATCATATCTCCATTCTCCCCACCTTCAAATCCTTAAGGTCACATCTCCTCCATGTGATCTTCCCCAATTAAGCCCTCTTTTTTCTGGCTCCCTCACCCTCTGTGTTGTTGATGTGACCTTTGGACATTTAATATTCACCTCACCCTCAACCCCACCACACTTATGTACATATTTATAAATTACATATTATAAATTACTAATTTATATTAATGCCTCTCCCCCACACCCAGACTGTAAGCTCACTGTTAACAGGGAATGTTCTATGAACTCTTTTATACTGTATTCTCCCAAGCCCTTAGTACAGTGCTCTGCATACAGCAAGAGCTCAATAAATGATGATATGTGATTTTATGAGCTGTGTAACTTTAAGCAAGTCACTTAACTTCTCTGTACCTCATTAACCTTCTATAAAATGGGGATTAAGACTGTGAACCCCACATGGCACAAGCTGATCACCTTGTAGCCCCACCCCCACCCCCAAGTGCTTAGAACAGAGCTGTGCACATAGTAAGCACTTAACAAGTGCCATCATAATCATTATTATTATCATTATGAGGGTTTTACTTATTTGTTGTTCAATTGCCTATATTTTTCCCTCCTTAAATCTTGTATGTTTTTCAATTTTCCATTCAAGTGTATGCCGCCCAGAAGTAGAGAGCTGTTGTTTTAACAATTTTGTAGCTAGCCCAGGAGATAGATCATTGCTCAGCACACATGGTTGGTGCTCAGATGGCTGATGTTGATGGACCAGATTCCCTTGTGGCCATCCTGGGCCAGAGACTATTTCCCCTAGGCAGTGCCTGCTCTAGAATGACCTTTCAGAGTAGAGCTGATTGGGGGAAGGAGCACTATTCACTGCCCTGGAGCAATGACATTTGGGGCTTTGCTGAACACAGATTGGGTTTTTCTTCCTCTCAGTTTTATTCTTTGGCTAAGTATAGCCCTAAATGTGTCCTGAACCATTCCACAAGCTGATCTTTTATCACACACACAAATACCACTGTTTCAAAGGATACTTAATTCTATACCCTCCCAGCAAGCGGTCTTACTGATCAATATTGAGATGGTTATAGCTAGGCACTTGGCCATCACAAATCTACGTTTGACAGATAATCGAATAAACTCTGAAAGCCTTTTGGAATGACAGGATTTCAAAGAGCTGAATGGGGCCATTGGATGTTGGTGATATCAAAAAATTGAATGAAGCCAACTTCTTCCCCAAACCAAACATTTCACTAGTGCCACAAAAAGGTGAAGAATCAACTGATTAGATTTCATCTTCTTTGTTCTTTCTCCCTTCCTCTGGAACGGTGAAATGAAGCCAAATAATAATCATCATCATAATAATAACGTTGGTGTTTGTTAAGGGCTTACTATGTGCCGAGCACCGTTCTAAGTGCTGGGGTAGATACAGGGTAATCAGGTTGTCCCATGTGAGGCTCACATTCTTAATCCCCATTTTACAGATGAGGTAATTGAGGCAATGAGAAATAAAATGACTTGCCCAAAGTCTCACAGCTGACAGGTGGCGGAGTTGAGATGGCCTAGTTGCTGAAGTGGCATGGCCTAGGGGAGGAAGCAACATGGCCTAGTGGATACAGTACGGGCCTGGGAGTCAGAAGGACCTAGGTTCTAATCCTGGCTCCACCTATTGTCTGCTGCATGACCTTGGGCAAGTCATTTAATCTTTCTGTGCCTCAGTTACCTCATCTGTAAAATGAGGATAAATACTGTGAGTCCCATGTGGGACATAGACTGTATCCAACTTGATTACCTTGTACCTATCCAATGCTTAGTACAGTACTGGTACAGTGCTTAGTAAGCTCTTAACAAATACTATTTAAAAAAAGGAAACAGCAGCCAGAGAGCAGAAGATAAGACCACTTGTCTGCTGTGAGATCCTGGGCAAGTCACTTAACTTCTCCGTGCCTCAGTTACCTCACCTGTAAAATGGAGATTAGGAGTGTGAGCCCATGTGGGACAGGGACTGTGTCCACCCTGATTAACTTGTGTCTAGCCCCAGCACTTAGAACAGTTCTTAGAATGGAGTAAGTGCTTAATGATAACCATAATTATAATTATTATTGAGCACCTACTAGATGCAATGCACTGTATCAATCAATCAAACAATGGTGTTTATTGAGCACTGGCTATGTGCAGACCAATGTACTAAACATTTGGGAAAGTACAAATATATGTCATATATTTATGATTATTATTATCTAGTGTCGTTGAGTAGTTTCTGATTTGTAGACACTATGGATATATTTTCTACAGGACGTCCTATCTTCTGCCATAATCTGTAACCTTTCTAATGGTTCTTCCATTATCATTGTTATGGTCTCTATTGATCCAGCTGCCGGTCTGCCGCTTCCACATTTTCCCTGGACTTGTCCTAGCATTAGTATCTTCTTCAAAGAATTAGTCCTCCTGATTATGTTTCCAAAATATGCTAATCTAAATCGAGTTATTTGGCTTTCCAAAGACCACTTTTGCTTAATTTGCTATCCAAAATCCATTTGTTTGTCTTTTGGGCAGTCCATCGTATTTGCAAAAACCTTCTCCAACACCACATTTCAAAAGAATTGATGCTCTTTCTATCCTGTTTTTTCACTGTCCAGCTTTTGGATCCATACATTGTCACTGAAAACATCATAGAATTGACAATTTGTATTTTTGTGGCAGTTTGTTACTTCATTACATTTCATGACATTTTCCAGGCTCTTCATCTTCCAGTACTGTATCTATAGTTATTCTGGTATGTATATCCATAGAGTTTTCTTGGTAAAAATACAAAAGTGGTTTACCACTGCCTCCTTCCATGCAGTGAAAATCTGAGTCTCTGCCTTTGTCTTTGATCAACATTTTGATCATTTGATAATCCACCTTTGACTCTTTCCCACACTGCTGCTGTCCAGCACAGGTCAATCAACTTTGACATTTAAGTTTAGACCTTTCCATTTTGGGTAACCCTAGTGAGAGTATCTCTCAATGTAAGCTGTAAGCTTCAATGGCCTACACAAACTCTCCAGTTACAGTAAGACGTTGATTCATAGGAGAGCAAAAAGGCCCTACCCACCACAATACTGGTCCCATGCGGCTCCCTTTGTGTGGGTTCTGTACAAAACAGACAGCCAGTAGGTTATAAATTTGTCAATTTAGGAAAACAATACTCTAGGTCTAAAGTATCCACTGGTACAATCATTGATTCTTCTTTCTTGCTCCATGGGGAGCCATTGCTGTTTGATACATTGAACCTCAAATCGTCTCACTTTATCATTTAAATGTCACATCAGCTTTGTACTGAGAGGATCCGGGGGTTGGAAACTTACAAAAATGATATTTAGGTTCTTTACACTCATATTTTTCACTTTTTTTCAGGAAAAAAATAGCCTGGCTGACAGATTTTCCTACTTTTCACCTTTTCTGGAGTTTGTCCTATTTTTCCCCCCTCAGTACATTTTCTTGGTTCTTTCTGTGTAACCAGAAAGGGGAAACCAGGATGTTCCAGACCTGAGGTCTGTTATAAACTCTGGAATGTTTTTCTATAACATGGTGCTTGGAAAGTAAGCTCTTCCTTGCCGGGAACTAAATAACCAATTTTTCATCACAAACTTAAATGAACATTGAAAAATCAGCATCCTGCAAGCACCATTAGCTTATGTATCACTGTAAAATGTTTTATGACTCTTGGTATATAAGGGAGGCGGAATGAAAATAAATTGTATCATAATACAAATTTGTTTCTGTCAGTTTGCAATAGCACTGATAATCTCACTGAAATCTGAGTTTGCTGTTGGTAACCTGAAAGTGACCTTCAACTTTGCATACTTGCTCTAATACATAGGCTAAATCACTGAAATAACTGTTTTGTACCAAATATAAGGAGATACCAGTCCCTTTAACTCTCTAAATCATCTTTTATTCAGAGGGGCAGTAATGTCTCAACGAACTGACACTCCTCTTACATGGCCCATTTTTTTCTCTTCAAGATCATACCCTCTACTACCACTTAAAGAATATTTACGGTCTGACTCCCAGGCTTTATAGATGTAGGTAACCTATAGGCCTCCCTAGTATATAAACCTGAGAGGGCTGCAGACCACTTGATTGGGGAGATTACCTCATGATGCCTCAGGTCAAGACTCCTTTGCATTGAGGCTTTATGCAAAAGGCCTTAGTGGTTAAAGCTAAGACCTGCAGAGCTCCAGGCAGCAAGAAGATGAACTAAAGGCACTTAAAGAGCCTGAATTGATGCCATTATCATTCTGTGCAAGTTACCCATCAGCACAGCAGATTTTGTGAGCTGGATGTCCCAGATGTTATCCACACAACCTTTCCTTTTCTGCTGAGGTGTGTCAAACTGGCAGAGGTATGTAAAACTAGTAGAAAGAGCACCCGCCTGGGAGTGTTTACTATGTGCCATGCCAGCACCGGGGTGAATATAAGCAAATAAGCATTAGTACAGTGCTCTGCACACAGTAAGTGCTCAATAAATACAGTTGAATGAATAAATGAAAACAAATTGGATTGGACACAGTCCCTGTCCCACGTGGAGCTCACAGTCGAAATCCCCGTTTTACAGAGGAGGTAACTGAGGCCCAGAGAAGTGAAATGACATGTCGAAGGTCCCACAGAAGACAAGTGGTGGAACAGGGATTAGAACCCATGACCTTCTGACCCCAGGCCTGTGCTCTATCCACCTTGCCATGAGTACAGTACTAGGCACATAGAAAGTGCTAAACACATATCATTAGTACCCTACCAATAATATTTGTTAAACACTTAGTATGTACTATTATTATCACAGTTATTGTCATTATTATCTCCAATCCATCCAAAGTACATCAATCCAGCCTTCCTACCTACCCTTGTACCATTCCCTGCGGCTTTTCCGGCCTCAGACCCTGCAACCTGATTTATCTTTCACCCTGTTCTATTCTAAATCTCTTCTTTAAACTGAGTGATTGGTTTCAGAGCTCCAACGGGAGTGCGGCTGCTGACATCGTCAGTGTTGTCACCTTCCCCACCCCAGCTTCTTCCAAGACTAGTGGTTCCCAACTCCCTCAGCTGCAAAACTGAGAAGCCCAGGCTGGACCAGAGTGGGATGGGGAGAATAGGCTGTGGCAGCAGAGGAAAGAGGTTGGGAGAGAAGACCCCAGGAGAAGAAGGGTGCTACTGAGCGGGCTTTAGGAAGTAAAGATTTCCTTTGAGTTGACATGGAACTCTGAAGTGTAAAACCAAGGAGGGACCCATTTCCAAGCGTGGGGCTGCAGGGCTGTGTCCTCAGCAGCGGACTCCCAGGGGAGATAGCCTAAGTTGAACACTGAGACATTCCAGCAACTGTCTCGCTCTTACCTTGTCTCTGCTCTCCCACTATACATAGGTTTACACTCATCTCTCCCCATGAATGAACCTCGTAACTCCATATTTCACCCTCAACAGTGCCATCTCTGACCCATTGACCTGCCAGTCAGCCTTACCGGGTTTCTATCTTTCAATGATCTTTATTAGGAATTACTGATTGCTGAACATGGTACTTCAGAGATGGAGATTTCAACATTAGCAAATTTGGTCAAGTGACAAACATTTTACCTGTCCTCAAAGATGGGTTTGTATTTTTTTTATAACAATGTTTCTTAGGTGCCCATTTCAGCCTTTTTTCACAGAACCTGGCTTTCAGATTCTAATTCCAGCTCTGCCATTTGCTTGCTGCAGAGCCTTGGGAAAGTCAGTCAACCTCTCTGTGCTTTAGTTTTCCCATCTGTAAAAAAGGGGTTATAATAATAATAATAATAATAACAATGATGGCATTTGCAAAGTGCTTACTATGTACGGAGCACTGTTCTAAGCACTGGGGTAGATACAAGGTAATCAGGTTGTCCCATGTGGGGCTCACAGTCTTCATCCCCATTTGGCAGATGAGGTAAAGAGCCCCTGCTCTTTCCACTAAGCCATACTGCTTCTCTAAAATACCTTTATAAAATAGGTTATAAAATACCTTTACTCCTTTCCTCATATATTGAAAACCATATGTGGGACAGGACTGTCTCTAATCTGATTTTCTTGTATATATCCCAGTGTTTATCCGAGTGCTTGTCAAATAATATCAATCAATGTTATTGATTGAACCCTTACTGTGCGTAGACACTGTACTGAATGCTTTGGAGAGTATAGTGCAGCAAAGTTGGCAGATCCATCCCCTTCCCACAAGGAGCTTACTATCTAAAGGAAGATTTTACAGTGTAGTAAATGTTTAATCAATATAATAATTTAATTCATACTATCATTTTCTAAAATGCATTATCCTTGTGCTGATTTTTGCCAAACTAACTTCTCCAATCTCGTCCTCCTGCCTTTTAGAAAAAGATGCTGCATGGTTTTGATTTTCAGTGACTATTGCAGAGTGACTCTCCCACATACTTTCCACACCAGATCCTTCAATGACCCATCATGGACCTTTGTCCATGAATCTATTTAGACTTTCTTTAATTTTATCTTTTAGATGACACTGTGGACCTCTTGTCGATGCTTTTCTCCAAACCCTTCTTGAACATCTTGGCCTTTTGTGCCTTCCCAATTTCCTTTATTAATTATATTTATTATTATTATTACTTGATCTTTGTTAAGGCCTTACCATGAGCCAATCATAGATACACGATAAAGAGTCTGGACACACAGTCCCTGTCCCACAGAGGGCTCACAGTCTAAGTAGGAGGGAGAAAAGGTATCAAGTGCCCATTACACAAATGACAAAACAGGCACAGAGTGTCAAATGGTGGAGTTGGGATTAGAACCCAGGTCCTCTGACTCCCAGACCTGTGCTCCTTCCAGCAGGCCACGCTGCTGCTGCTCCTATAATAATGAATTGTAGATGCTTATCCCCTGCTAGGTGGAAAACATGCTTCTTTTCATTTTTTAAAGCTAGTTCTTTTCCTAGTTTACCAAAAAAATTCTCTTTCCAAAGCCTCTGAATGACTGAAGCAAAACTGAATTTGGAAGTTTGAATTATCCTGATAAAATACTATCTAGCTACAGATTAAGTGACTCCTCAGATTTCTCTTTTCCTAGCCAAATTGATTCCACATTCAACTCCTCCCTCATTCTCCTTGTCACCATTGATTCTTTAGGGCATTGTTTTGCTTGCTTGTAGATGTGAAGGGATTTCATAAGCAAAGAACAGTTGGACAGAGGTATATTTTTCCCTGCTAACATTTCAATGTACTAAACCAAGCTATTCCCAGATTGCATGTATCAATCCATTTCCATTCCTGTAAAAGTTTTATCGAAGTGGAGGGAACACTCATTTCTTAGTGTGTTGACCAAAAGTGATTTGAGCCAAAAGAACTCCTTTTTTATGAGACTTTTTTGTGTGTTCTAAAATTCCCAGACTTTTGTCACAGGGGACTGATTCAAGCAGAAAAAGGTTGAGTCCGTATAGATCAAAGCAGCATGACAAATAATTTAGGGCTCAAAGTGGATGTTTCCTATCTACATAGGCTGATGATGTCTGTAAACCCCTTGTGGGCAGAAAACATGACTACCAACTCTATTGTGCTGCAGATTCCTAAGCGCTTAATACAGTTTTCTATATACAGTAGCAAGCGCTGAAAAATTGACATTGATTTTTTTACTGATTTAGGTCATTTACCTGGAGCAGATCATGCAGTTAATTGCTCAACCCTCTACTTCACTTTAGTTTACACAAGCCAAAGCTAAAGACTTCACAAAATAATACTGTAGTGCGAATGATATTTGTGTTGTTTTTTGATTGATTCATTACGTGAACCCCCATTCATATGTTTCCATAGTAGTTTGATTTTTCTGCAGTATCATATCACCTTCTTCCTTAAAACAAACCAGGCAAGCCATCACCTTTATTCTAATATTATTCACCTGATCCTGCAAACCTGGGCTATTGAATCACAGGGCCGAACTGCTACAGAATTGATTCTATGGGCCCAAGAATGGTATGGAAATTGGGAACTTCATTCCCCCCTAAAGCAAGATAGGAGATGACTTGGGGCAGGGACCACATATTTCTTTTCCTCTCTAAATGTAATTCATGTGCACTCTATGTCACTTCAAAGGCCATAAATATTAATAAGGTCATTGGGCTGAAATTAAACCTAGCGGGGCAATGTGCTGATGATGTCCTAAATGAAATGAATCGTTGCCAGTTGCATCTGATAATGGGAAATCAGCTTTGCACTTACTAGTCTGCTCTCCTGGTGGATCCACCCTTCCTGCTGTCCTTGTGGGTACAAAACTCTTGGGCAGATACACTGTCGTGAGGCCAGGAAAAACTACAGGATTAGGCTCAATCTGGAAAAACCTCAGTGAAGAAAAATCAAGTGCTTGGTAAAATGACCATTCATGCTATCTACACCATCCAGAAGCAATAGAATCGTTTCTAAACTGCTTTGAAAGGCAACTGGTCCTAGTGGTTACTTTCTGTTTTGGGTAAATTTTCTAGGTGAGATCATTGTTGGATTAAAGCAAACATTCCTGGTAATAGCATGTTAAAGCTATTAATAATAACAGTGATAATAATAATGATAATCATTGTGGTATTTGTTAAGCACTTCCTGTGGGCCAGGCATTGTACTCAGTGCTGGGATGAACACCAGCTGATCAGATTGGATACAGTCCCTGGCCCTCATGGGGCTTACTGCCTTGATCTGCATTTTGCAGTTGAGTGAACTGAGGCACAGAGAAGTGAAGTGAATTGCCCCAGG
Organism: Ornithorhynchus anatinus; assembly: GCF_004115215.2. NCBI lineage: Eukaryota > Metazoa > Chordata > Mammalia > Monotremata > Ornithorhynchidae > Ornithorhynchus > Ornithorhynchus anatinus. The sequence continues at coordinate 111,641,427 of NC_041731.1, read as the reverse complement.
TCACACTGCAGACAAGTGGTGGAGCCAGGATTATAAACCAGGTCCTTCTGATTTCCAGGCCCATTAGACTGTGCAGCTTCTCTCTTGTTGTAGTCATCAAAGGATCTTGAGCAGATTATGGGATTGGCAGACAAATTCTGTGCTAGTAGCACTGATGAAATTATTCAACTGCCCTAGCAAAGGGGGATTAGTGAAGTAAGCACGTTTCTAGGGATGAGGAACAATGGGTGAGGAGAAGTGTAAACCTGGTGTGGGCAGGGATTGCCTCTCTTTATTGCTGAATTGTACTTTCCAAGTGCCTAGTACAGTGCTCTGCACACCGTAAGCATTCAATAAAGATGATTGAATGAATGAAACCTTGACTGGTATATCCATTCATTCATTTATTCAGTCATCTTTATTGAGCGCTTATTATGTGCAGAGCACTGTACTAAGCACTTGGAAAGTACAATTCAGCAACAGAGACAACCCCTACCCAACAATGGGCTCACAGTCTAGAAGGGGGAGACAGAAAACAAAGCAAGTAGACAGGCATCAATAGCATCAAAATAGATAAATAGAATTATAGATATATACACATCATTAATAAAATAAATAGAATAATAAATATGTACAAGTATACACCAGTGCTGTGGGGCGGGGAAGGGGGTAGAGCAGAGGGAGGGAGTAGGGATGATGGGGAGGGGCAAGGAGGAGCAAAGGAAAAGGGGGACTCAGTCTGGAAAGGCCTCCTGGAGGAGGTGAGCTCTCAGGGCTTTGAAGGGGGGAAGAGAGCTAATTTGGCAGATGTGAGGAGGGAGGGCATTCAAGGCCAGAGGTAAGACGTGGGCCAAGGGGCAATGATGGGACAGACGAGAATGAGGCACAGTGAAGAGGTTTGCGGCAGAGGAGGTAGGAAGTAGTTCTTGAGGTGAACGTCCCCACAAGGGTCAGAAGGAAGTAACTTGGCTCGCTGGAGTTGTTTTTAGAAGTGTGGAGCACAGAGGAAAAGGAACAGACATAGAAGAGAGAGAAGAGAATAGGGAGAAAGAGATGTCCAGAAATGGTTTTCCACATCTTCATGTTCTAGTGGAAAGACCCAAGCCTGGAAATGAGGGGACCTGGATTCTAAGCCCTGCTCTGCCACTGTCCTGCTCTGTTACTTGGGCAGGTCACTTAACCTTCTCTGTGCCTCAGCATCCTCATCTGCAAAATGATACAGATCAGATACAGACCCTCACCCACATGGAGTTCACAGCTTGTTGTGGTCAGGGAACGTGCCTACCAGCTCTTATATTTTACTCTTCCTACTGCTTAGTATGGTGCTGTTCACACAGTTAGCTTTCAGTAAATATAACTGACAAGAGGGAGACCATGTACTTAATATCCATTTTACAGGTGAAAAAGCTGAAGCACAGAGAAGTTAATTGACTTGTCCATAGTGACACAGCAAGAAAGTGGCAGAGCCTGGACTAGAATTCAAGTCTCCTGATTCCCAGTTTTGTGCTCTTTCAACTAGGCCACACTTCTCTCATGAGGTTATTGGTTAAATGCTGTGGAGGGCTAGGAGCTGCTGAGCAGAACGGCTTTGTTTTTTGCAGAGCAATAGTTTTTAAAAACTTCAAATTCCAATAGAAGAATTTCCTTATTTGCCATCTCTGAAGGGCCTACGTGGCTTTTCAGAGCACTTGCTCCCTGAGGAAATTTAGCCCAACTGTGACTCACTGAATGCCGCCTGTGTTCATTCCAAGAGACGGCTCTGTTATAAAAACACAAGTCCATTTGCATTTTCTAAAGGTCAGTACGATTTCTCCCTTGTCCAGTGGATCCTGTTGTTTAGTTGATTTTTGTTGCGCTGTAGCTGAACAAACAATTTTGAGGCACTCCAGGTTGGCATCCCAGCTGCCCCTTCCCCAAATTTCCCCTACCCAGTTCAGCTCCCTGCAGTCAGCAAGGACCATATGGATGCCTGTGAGTTCTCTGTGCTTCACTTTCAGGTGATTGATTTTTGGAAGGGGGGGCAGGGAGATCCTAATACCAGCACCTCGGAAGGAGCTTATTAACCAGTCCCTAGTCAAGCTCATCTCTCCCTCCTACCCACTCCCCCTCCTTGTCCCCTGGTCCCGCATCCCCAATCCCTCTGCATGCACGCACACACACACACACACACACATTATGCCTAAGGATAACTCTTGCAGGGATCAGTACTAAAGGGGCCTGAATCTCCTACAACACCATGGACCAGGAAGTGGCTTCAAGACACCCTTAGGTCCATAGATAATTACCTTCCTCCTCTCACCCAGGCTTAGCTGGTCTTTGACCTGGGCCCTTCTGAGGATAAACTCAGAGTGGTAAAACATAGACCAGTTGCTGAAAATAATAATAATAATAATGGTATTTGTTAAGTGCTTACTATGTGCCAGGCATTGTACTAAGGGTTGGAGTGGATACAGTCAAATCGGTTCGGGCACAGTCCCTGTATCACATGGGGCTCACAGTCTCCATCCCCACTTTACAGATCTGCATACAGTAATCAATATGATTGACTGAATGAGGTAACCGAGGCACAGAGAAGTGAAGTGACTTGCCCAAGGTCATACAGCAGACAAATGGTGGAGCCAGGATTGGAACCCAAACGGCTACCTTACTGCTACAGGCTCTTGTTATATCCCGGCTAGACTACTGTGTCAGCCTTCTCTCTGATCTCCCTTCCTCCTCTCTCGCCCCACTCCAGCCTATTCTTCACTCCGCTGCCTGGCTCATCTTCCTGCAGAAACGATCTGGGCATGTCACTCCCCTTCTTAAACAACTCCAGTGGTTGCCTATCAACCTCCGCTCCAAACAAAACTCCTCACTCTAGGCTTCAAGGCTTTTCATCACCTTGCCCCTTCCTACCTCTCCTCCCTTCTCTCTTTCTACTGTCCACCCCGCACGCTCCGCTCCTCTGCCACCCAACTCCTCACCATCCCTCAGTCTCGCCTATCCCGCCGTCGACCCCTGGGCCACGTCCTCCCGAGGTCCTGGAATGCCCTCCCTCCTCACCTCCGCCAAACTGATTCTCTTCCCCTCTTCAAAACCCTACTTAAAACTCACCTCCTCCAAGAGGCCTTCCTAGACTGAGCTCCCCTTCTCCCTCTACTCCCTCTACCTCCCCCCTTCACCTCTCCGCTGCTAAACCCTTTTTTCCCCCCATTTCCCTCTGCTTCTCCCCTTCTCCCTTCTCATCCCCTCAGCACTGTACTCGTCTGCTCAACTGTATATATTTTCATTACCCTATTTATTTTGTTAATGAAATGTACATTGCCTTGATTCTATTTAGTTGCCATTGTTTTTACAAGATGTTCTTCCCCTTGACTCTATTTATTGCCATTGTTCTTGTCTGCTGTCTCCCCCGATCAGACTGTAAGCCCATCAAACGGCAGGGACTATATCTATCTGTTACCGACTTGTTCATTCCAAGCGCTTAATACAGTGTTCTGCACATAATAAGTGCTCAATAAATACTATTGAATGAATGAATGAACCCATGACCTTCTGACTCTCAGGCCCATGCTCTATCCACTACGCCATGCTGCTTCTTAAAGTACTCAAGCGTATCTCACTCATCCTCCTACCGTGTTATGCCTAACGGACTTGGAAGAAGTACTTTGAAATACTACTAGTAGCATCGGCTTTGAAAAGCACTATTTTCCATAAAATCTATATTCACTGGAAAATCACCAATACTTGATTTCCTTTTCTGGGTCCTGTTAAATTTTTCTTGGCAGTTGTGAGTAAATTCAAACCTTGTATTATGGTGAGATGAAGGCAGGGGGATCCAGCATCTGAGACATTCTATGTGAAACATATTTGTTGCACAAAGGATACATGCCTCCTGAGCATTATGAGATAAGGAGGAGATACCGGGCATTGATTTTATATCACACCCATCTAGGGTTCTTCCCTGCCCTCCATCATTAGGATACCCTCGTTGAATCGCTGACAACCACTGATTGAAATACAAGACATTTTAATCCCTTATCAGGTAATTCCATTCCATCATCGAATCCATGTTCCCTTGCTAGGCCCACGCTCAGGCATTTGGTGGTAGCATCATCCCCCGGATGAAGAAATCAGAAAAATTGATTGTCAATCAAAAATGCTCATAAAATAATGTGAGAAAATAAAAAAGAAAACATAGAGGAAGGGGAATTATGTTTATCAATTGGCCATTAGTAATATCAATTTATAGTGTGTGATTAGAGATAATTTTGAAGTTTTACCTTTCATTTTAATCTGAATTGGCATGCAACTGTAGAACCAAAAGAGGTTAACTGATGATTACTGCTGTCAATAAACATTGGAAAGTATTTCTATCCTGATCAATTTGAGTCTTGAATAAATGTATGTAAGATTTATTTTCTTCATTTTTGAGGGAGGAATATAGTAGTTGTCTCTTGTAACTAGATGGTAAACACTTACCTTTAGCTTTCATCATCACCTATGAAGAGTTTTCTCTAGTGAGACTATAAATTGATGTCACTTTAAGACTGAAAATAAAATAGAACCATAACATGGTGGTACAGATTGTGAGGACATTATATAAATAAGAGAACTGAATGGGATTGTAGAATGGCTTTCAGTTAATCCATCTTCTTGTCTCCAGGAAAGATGAAATCTCTGCACTTCCTGAGTCATGGGTGATTGCCATTTTTAATTGCTGAATTGCCCCACTTTTTCTGCATTATTTTGGCAACTAAAAAACAAGTGAGAGGCTATTAGGTGGCAAAATAAGCCTAGCAATAAGGAAGGTGGATTGACTAATAGATAAAAAATGTACGGGCAGTCAGAATGATCTGGGCTCTAATTCCAGGTCTGACCCTTGTCTGCTGGGTAACCTTGGGCAAGTCATTTAAATTCTCTGCACCTCAGTAAAATAGGGATTAAGACTGTGAGCCCCATGTAGGACATGGACTATGTCCAACCCGATTAGCTATATCTAACCCAGCATTTAGTACAGTCCCAATACATAGTAATCACTTAACAAATACCATGAAAAAGTGGAAAAAGAGGAAGTCAATAGAAAGAAAAGGAAATTAACACTACACCTGGAGCTGTGTCTCATTTTTATTGCATTCTCTCAAATGCTGCACAAAATAGACACATTGAATTATGGCAGCGTCCCCTCATCCCCAGGGTTGTTACGTCCCTATAAGCTCTGACCCTACTCTGCTTCCTAATCTGGCACATGCCTTTATCACACTTACAAAATTCATCTTTTATTTATTCCTCAAAAATTCAGGGTATATGACTAAGGTACTTCCTCTTAAAATGTCCATGGAATAATTAATCATGAAGTCCTCAGGAAACAGTTCTTCCTTCTGTGTCTTCTAAGATCTCCAGTGTAGTTGAAGTTAGCTCTATCTCAGAGAAGAAGTGTTGGGTGCTCACCGGTAATGTCTTTATAAAATTAGAAATTGCTATTTGCTCTCCTCTCAGCCTTCGCCAGTTTCAAAGAACCCCAGAACCTTTATCCTGAATTAGAAATTTTTTTCATAACGGGGGGCTCAACTGACATTTGTAATTCAGCTCGATGCAGGAAGAGGGTGCAAATTTTTGAAAACCTATACACCACCCAGGAATTAATTTAAGTAGAACCTGCTGGGGGTTTTGTACATTTACTGAGTACCTATTGTGTGCACAGCACTGTGCTAGGCCCTTGGGAGAGTACAATAAAGGTAAAAGGCACAACCCCCCACAAGGACTTTATAAATCTCTCCAGGGAAACGGGCACATAATTATTTACAGAGATAGCAGAAAAAAGAATCATAAGGTGGTTAGGTGGATTAATAAGTGCTTAAATTGTAGGGTATGTAAATTACTATGCACAAAATGATTGCGGGGGAGTAAGTGATGAGGTGGCTGTTGGGAGGATATGACCGATACCTAAGAAAGAACATTCTCACAATACACAGTGGGGAAGCACTGCAACCGTTTTCTAATGAATGTTGTGAAAGCTAAAGATTTTCAAAAAATAGGGTCGTTTCTTGGAACTAATATATAGACTAGAAAAACCTCTCAAAGTCTTTTTTAGCCTCCTTTTGTTTCTGAGGTTTTACACTGCCTTTTCTTCAGTTTCACCACCCCCTACCCACACACACACACCTCACACACGTTTTTGAGGCCCGGTGCCTCAAGTGGTAAAACGGCATCTAAAATTTACATTGGACTGAGGTACTGCCATCACATTAATTCTAGCTGTGAGTGAAATAATGAAATGATATTAATACTGAGACTCTTCCTGTTTGAAAAAAGGTCAGAAACAATGGAATTCTATTTTTGGATATGCTCAATGTAGATAGTAGGAGATCAACCTCGGTTTAGCTCATTAAAAATTCAAAGTTCTAAAAATATTTTACCTCCCAAAATCATAAGGCTCTTGCCCAGTTTTTGATGGTCAAATTCTAGTCTCTAGAACTTCAAAGTGTCTATTTTGACTACTAGGTAGTGGGCTTTTCTAAATCAGACTTCTTCAGACAAATCAAAGCCACCTCTCCTGCCCAAGAACTCAGTATGTGGCAAGTTTGACATTAGAAAATCAAGGTGCTTATTGAGATATTCATGTACCAAAAGAGGTACATGAAATTTCTTTGAAAGGATGAGACACACCTCCCTCCACACATTAATGACTGAGAAATTGTCAAAGATAAATTTGATTAAACTTGTTTCCACACACAAAACTGACCCACATATGGAAACAATTTGTTTTCTGAAAGGCAGCAGCATTGAAAGCACTGGGATTGAGAAGCACAGCCCCTCTCTACCTTTCATGGGTCCCAATTACTGATCCTGGATCAGGAGAAGCAGCGTGGCTCAGTGGAAAGAGCCTGGGCTTTGGAGTCACAGATCATGAGTTCAAATCCCAGCTCTGCCACTTGTCAGCTGGGTGACTGTGGGCAAGTCACTTAACTTCTCTGTGCCTCAGTTACCTCATCTCTAAAATAGAGATTAAGACTGTGAGCCCCACGTGGGACAACCTGATTCCCCTATGTCTACCCCAGCGCTTAGAACAGTGCTCTGCACATAGTAAGCGCTTAACAAATCCCAACATTATTATTATTATTATCCTGGATCTGTGCTCAAACCTGAGGGAGTAGGGAAGCAACATGGTCTAGGGAAAGAGCACAGGCTTGGGAATCAGAAGATCTGGGTTTTAATACCAACTTCACCACTTGCCTGCTATGTGACCTTGGGCAAATCATTTCACTTATCTATGTCTCAGTTCCTTCATCTGCTAAATGGGGATTCAGTATCTGTTCTTCCGCCTAATTAGACTGGGAGCCCCACGTGGTGATTGTCTTGTATCTACACAAGTGCTTAGTATGGTGCTTGGCCCATAGTAAATGCTCAACACATACGAAAATCCCTCTTCTCTCCTCCTCCTCCTTCTCCTCCTTCTCCTCCTTCTCCTCCTCCTCATCCTCCTCCTCCTCCTCCTCCTCATCCTCCTCCTCATCCTCCTCCTTCTTCTCTTCCCCATCCTCCTTTTCTTCCTCCTCCTTCTCCTCCTTCTTCTCTTCCCCATTCTCCTTTTCTTCCTCCTCCTCCTTTTCCTCCTCTGCAACTTCTTCCTCTACCTCTCTTCCTCTTCCTTTTCCTTTTCCTTACACTCTAGAGGTAGCTGACAGTTTACATCATCCACAGGGAAATTTCCTTTGAGAAGAGATTCCCACATGATCCCTCATTATTTACATCATCAGGAGAGGAATTGTCTTTGAAAAAGATTCCTGCACACTATCATCAAAAGAATGGAGGAATCCAAACTGTTTACATTATCACAAGAGGAATTTCCTTGAGACAAGGTTTCCACGTATTCCCTCAAAGGATCATCTAAAGAAAGGAAGAAGCTGCTCATCCTAAAGGACTCGACATTGAACTAGGAACTTGGGGAAGGAACCTAGGAAGCATTCTAGAGTTGGGATTTCTTTGTCTCTTAAGGGCACGGGCTTTTGCTGCAAAGGAATGTGACCACCAGATTATGCTGGGATAATAAAGATTGAAATCCTCTTTAGTAAAGAGAATCTGTAGTAAACTGTGACCCTGGCATGTAGTCCCTTCAGCAACTGCTTCCAAAGAAATTATCCTGTTAAATGAGCAGGTCACTGGAAACATCTGTGAACTCTGTTGCGCTGTACTCTCCCATGTTCTGATTATAGTGCCCTGCAAACATTAAGTGCTCAGTAAATTTCATTGATTGCACACTTACTCTCATAGCTCTGAGCTGCATCACAATAGTGCCTCCTTACACCCCCTACCCTGGCTTCAGTGGACTTCCTGGCTGTCCAGCCCTGTGAGCAGGAAATCAGAGTAGGTAGCAGGATTGTCTGATCAAGGACTTGGCTAATTGTATTTCCAACTAGGTGCCCTGTATAAGACTAGGAGATTAGGGTTTGGAGAGCAAGTGTAGAATAAATCTGTAAGTAGATCTGTAAATCAGCAAGTAAGTCTGGCTGAAAGAATCACCTGTGAAAAAGATGCCTAGTCCATGAAAATTGAAGAACTAAGAATATCCAATTTTTTTGTCTTATGCTGTCATGTCATTTCCCATCCATAGCAACTCAGAGGACACATCACTTCCCGAATGCCCCACCTCCATCTGCAATTGTTCTGGTGGTGTATCCATAAAGTTTTCTTGATAAAAGTATGGAAGTGGTTTTCTGCTGCCATCTTAATAATAATAATGATAATGATGGTATTTTAAGGACTTACTATTTACCAAGCTCTGTTCTAAGCACTGGGGTAGATACAAGGTAATCAGGTTGTCCCACATCGGGTTTACGGTCTTAATCCCCATTTTACAGGTAAGGTAATTGAGGTACAGAGAATTTAAATGACCTGCTCAAGGTCACACAACAGACAGGTGGTGGAGCTAGGACTAGAAGTCATGACCTTCTGACTCCCAGGCCCATGCTCTATCCACTATGCCATCCTGCTTCTGTACTTCCACGCAGTAAACTTGAGTCTCCACCCTTGACTCTCTCCGATGCCGCTGCTGTTTTGATTTGTAGCAGATTGCCTTCCATTCACTAAATAAAATAAACTGTGGTATTTAAAGCACTTACTATGTGCAAAGCACTGTTCTAAGCACTGGGGGATACAAGGTGATCAGGTTGTCCCACCTGGGGCTCACAGTTTTTTTTAACCCCCATTTGACAGATCAGGTAACTGAGGCACAGAGAAGTTAAGTGACTTGCCCAAGGTCACAGAGCTGACTAGCAGCAGAGCCGGGATTAGAACCCGTGACCTCTGACTCCCAAGCCCGTGCTCTTTCCACTGAGCCACGCTGCTTCACTAGCCACTGGCCAAGCTAGGAATGGAATGGGTATGCCTCTGCTTGACTCTCCCTCCCATAGCTGAGACTGGTAGGGTACTAGAAACTCTCCTGGTGTGATCCTGAAAAGAGTATCCAATTCTAAGGTCCACATTTTAAAGGTCTGTGTCATTCAGCAATCTTTTAAAATACATTCCTTTTCTCAGATGCAATGAACATCAGTATTATAAAAGCATTCATTCTTTAGTACTTTACAAATGTATAAAGACAGACTCTTTTCAGAGTAGTTGATCATCCAAATCCATCAGATAGGATAGACATGCCTGTAACAGGGGAAATTGTTGAAAAGCTGATATTGGCACTCAGCCAAAAGAATGGTCAGGACATTTGGAGGACAAATAGAAACTTGGTCTAAATATGCAGGAAGGAGAAAATACCAGAACTGTGATTCACCTGAACACGTGATGGCCATTTTCCACCTTGTAGCTATTTAATTTATACTTTGAGTCTTCCCTGTCCTTTGAAATTTTAGTGTTTTATAAGTGACTCAGTTGGGAAGTCTAGCCCTCAAATTTCCCACCCATGAAGATGGGGTAGTACCATCATCTAGCAATGTGTGGGGTTCATTTAGTCGACAGATGTTTGAGTACTTTCCTTTCCAGAAAAAGGCAGTCATAAGCATCCCACAAAGCATTTTTTGAGTGTCAACTTTGTAAAGAAGTGCTGAGATGATTAACAAGGAAGATAAGACCCATGGCCTATCTTCTAGAATATTCCAGTCTAGCAGAGGAAGCAGCCCAACACTCATCCTCTGATATACAATCACCTTAAAACCTCTAGTGATTGCCCATTCCTCTCTGCATCAAGCAGAAACTCCTGAACATTTATTTTAATAAAATGATAATAATGATAATAACAGTACTTATTAAGTGCTTACTGTGTGCCAAAGACTGTTTTAAGTGCAGAGGTAGATACAAATTGAATCAGGTTGGACACAGCCCCTGTCCCACATGGACTTAATTCCCATTTTTGGAGATGAGGAACTGAGGCCCAAGGAAGTTAAGTGACTTGCCCAAGGTCACACAGCAGACATGTGGCAAACTGGGCCTAGAACCCAGGTCACTCAATCAGCTCTCTTAACCTCGCTTCTCTCCAGCTACCTCCCAGTTCACACACTTGGATCTTCTCAGGGCAACCTATTCACCGTGCCTCATTCTTGCTCACATTCTCAATTTTGCTTGGAATTCCCTTCCACTTCACATCGCAACTACTGGTCTCCCCATCTTCAGAGTTCTTCTGGAATCACTTCTCTTCCAAGAGACCTTCCCTGATTAGTCCCTTATTTCTCCTTATTTCTGCCTCTTCAGCACTTCCGTATCACCTAGCCACTTGGGTATTCATCCCATCACTTCCTTAGTAGTTATGTGTATATCTTTAAACTATCTATAATTTCTTTCTTTGCCCAAAAACTTTCTTAGATAGTATCCTCCTTATGGGCAGCGGTGACCATGTCTATTAGCCCTATCATGCTCTTGCAAGCTCTTAGTATAGCGCTCTGCACAGATCAAGCACTCAATACATACTATTGATCGACTGATTATTATGTAGCAATTGACTGTAAGCTCCTTGGGCACAGGGAGCCTACCAACTCTGTAATACTGTCCTCTTCCAAGCATTTAGTACAATGCATTTCACATGGTAAGGCTCAATAAATATTACCGGTCTATTTTTTTTTATGGTACTAAGCACTAGGGTAGACTAAGATAATTGGATTGAACACAATTCCTGTCCCACATAAGGCTCACAGTTTCAATTCTCATTTTACAAATAAGGTAACTGAGGTACAAAGAAGTTAAGTGACTTTGCCAAGGTCACACAGCAGACAAGTGCCAGAGCCGGCATTAAAACCAGGTCCTCTGACTCCCGGGCCTGTGCTCTTTCAGGTAGGCCATGCTGCTTCTCTAATCAGTTGATTAATTGTTTGGTAGTAACAGTGAAACTGGAATTCAGGCAAAGTTGGAAGGAGCCATTAAGTCAAGGTCCCCTGCAAAGTGTGAAAGAAAAGAATTAGTTGATTCTCCAAAAATATTGTACCCAATCATTTTTAAATCCCTGTGGAAACACTTACTTTTTGAGAATTTTGAGAACAGGATTGAGTCAGACAGCCACGTCTTCAGCTTTGTGGGAAACTCTCTTGCTTAGAGGTAGGGGAGGAGAGTTACTTCTCATCCACTGCATTCTGTCCCCTCAAAAAGTTTCAGTAAGTCTGAAAAGCAGGAGCCATTTCCCATTATAATACCCCTTTTAAGCACTTTTCTAACAGAGCAGTACTGAATTTTAACACGGGTAGTCCTTAAAGCATTGTTGAATTTTAATACCGGTGTTCCTTTTGGTGATTTCACACTACTCACCCGCTATTTCCGATGCCCACGTACTGTGAGTTGCACATACATGAGCCCACTGAACAGCAGCAGTGCGCACAGCTGCCGTGACTTGCATTAAAATTAGTTATCAATCATACAAGGGGCAAATCTCAAAGAATACAACATAGTAGCACTCTGCTGGAAAGCAGCAGGAGGACTGAATCTGCCAGGCAGCAATCAGGTGGCTCTTGGGAGAAGCAGCGTGGCTCAGTGGAAAGAGCACGGGCTTTGGAGTCAGGGCTCATGAGTTCGAATCCCAGCTCTGCCACTTGTCGTCTGTGTGACTGTGGGCAAGTCACTTAACTTCTCTGTGCCTCAGTTCCCTCATCTGTAAAATGGGGATTAAGACTGTGAGCCCCACGTGGGACAACCCGATTCCCCTGTGTCTACCCCAGCGCTTAGAACAGTGCTCGGCACATAGTAAGCGCTTAATAAATACCAACATTATTATTATTATTATCTTTGAGCAGTCAAGTGCTCCAAGTAGTAAACACTGAGTGAGCTTTAGTCTGGCTGTTCAATTTTGTGCTGAAGTGTCTGGGCTCAGGTAAGCATCAAATCAACATATGCAAAGATTTTTGCAAAGGCTTTTTTTGTATGCCCATATGTTAAGATTCAATAGTTCAATTAACTGGTCTTTTATTATTGGTGCTTATTTAGATTGCTATTTGATCAAGTAAGGCACTCAGTAATGTTAGCTATTCTTACAGTGCATGAATTTATATTGTTTTGGTCAATTTTGAGATTCTTGAGAATGTATTAATGCACTTCAGCATTCAGGCCATGTTTTCCCACTCTTCGGGAACCTCCATTGGTTGCCCCATCACCTCTGCATCAAATAGAAACTCCTCACCATCGACTTGAAAGCACTTCATCACCTTGTTACCTTGTTACCCATCTTACCTTGTTACTCTCCTACTGCAGCCCAGACCTCACACTTCACTCCTCTGGTGCTAACCTTCTCACTGCACACTGATCTCGTCTATCTTGCCGCTGACCTTTTGTCCTCTGGCCTGGAATGCCCTTCTTCCTCATATCCAACAGAGGGTTAATTTTCCCCACTTGAAAGCCTTATTGAAGGCACATCTCCTCCAAGTGGCCTTCCCTGACTAAGCCCTCCTTTCCTTTTCCTTCATTCCCTTCTGCATCTCCCAGACTTGTTCCCCTTATTCATTCCTGCTCCCAGCCCCACAGCACTTGGCAGAAGCAGCGTGGCTTAATGGAAAGGGCCCAGACTTGGGAGGCAGAGGTTCTGGGTTCTGATCCCATTTCTGCCACTTGTCAGCTATGTACTTTGGGCAAGTCACTTAACTTTTCTGTGACTCAGTTACCTCATCTGTAAAATGGGGATTAAGACTGGGACCCCCACCTCGGACAACCTGATAACTTTGTATCTCTCCCAGCATTTAGAACAGTGCTTGGCACATAGTAGGTGCTTAACAAATGCCATTATTATATCTTTAATTTACTTATTGATATGTATGCCTGTCTCCCTCTCTTGACTGTAAACTCGTTATGGGCAGGGAATGTGCCTGTTATGTTATATTGTTACACTGTACTCTCCCAAGAGCTTAGTACAGTGGTCTGCACACAGTAATTGCTTAATAAATATGACTGATAGGCTGACTGACTTTACATTATTTCGTATGGGAAATTACACTAGTTGAGTGCTCGTTTGCTTAGAAGTTCATTTTCACAGAATGAATTCAGAGTGCTAACTGGAGTTTTTCTAACAGAATCCCATCTGGGACATAATAAATTGTGTCTTTGATAACAGTGGAATTCATTAGAGAAGTTGCGTGGCTCAGTGGAAAGACACCGGACTTGGGAGTCAGAGGTCATGGGTTCTAATCCTGGCTCTGCCACTTGTCAGCCGTGTGACTTTGGGCAAGTCACTTAACTTCTCTATGCCTCAGTTCACAGTTCAGTTCAGACGCCTCTGTGCGTCTTGTCAATGAAGGTTTATATTTCATTCTCATCTTTCTTCTTCTAATGTAAGTTTAATATTATTATACTTGCAAAATGCTTGCTATATGCCATGTACTGTACTAAACACTGGGATAGATACAGGATAATCGGGTCCCACATGGAACTCACAGTCTGAATAATAGAGAGAACGGATGTTGAATTCCCATTTTGCAGTTGAGGGACCTGAGGCATAGAAAAGTTAATCTGTTTTCTCAAGACCACACAGCAGGTATGAGGCGGAGTTGGGACTAAAACCCAGGGCCTCTGACTCCCAGGCCGGTGTTCTTTCAGTCATTCATTCATTCATTCAATCATATTTATTAAGCTCTTACTAAGTGCTTGGAAAGTACACCAGTAGGCCATTCTGCTTCCAATGTTTGTATTCCTAAATGCCTTTGAGTACCCATACACAAAGACAGAATTGCTCAAAAGGATGTAAGAACTTATTGGCAGGGCATTTTTCAGGGATACCATGCTGTGCTTTATATGCTCATTTGTTTAAGAATTTTATGGACATCTTGTTTCTGTCCCTCCCCATATATAAATGCTGGAGAGAGACACCCATTTCAAATAGATTCTTTTGCTGAAGAGCAAGAGGTATAATTAAATTGGGTCCCATCAGTGAAGGTTTCTTAATGATGATGAGCCAAAACTAATTGTATTGATTTGTTTATTACTGGCTTAGGAACCTCATCAAACAAATGGACTGAGACTATTTCCATATTCTTATCCCTTTTGTAAATGAAAAACAAATAACACTTCCATGAGTTTGCTTCCTGGTGACACTGCACCAGTGTTGATGACAAGCATCAGAAATGAATTTACCCACAATGCATTCTTAGACTAATGGCTGAATTTACTATAGTGCTTTCACATGTGGTTGAGGAAAAATGGAAGAGGTGGTTGAAAACAGTTTACCACAAAGATTAAAAAAAAAAGTGAAGTGAATCTGAAGTTTTTCCACAGTTGATCATTGTCACTGGAAAATACTGAGGAAGGCCTGGTAGGGAGATCAATCCAAGTTTCATTGAGGTGGGAAAAGACAGTGCATACACAAGGGGAGGAAAGACAGGCTACAGAAAATTGGAAATGAAAGCTCATCAAAAGTGTCATCAACAGAGCACTGCTGTTAGGAGCAAGTAGAACACTGAAAGCCCTAAGTAGGGAATCAGCATATTGGAACCAAGATTCTGACTCTGGTATTTAAGTGCTTACTATGTGCCAAGCACTGTACTAAATGCTGGGTAGATACATGATAATCAGGTCCCACATAGGTTCACAATCTAAATAGGGGGAGCACAGGTATTAAATCCCCATTTTGAAGATGAGGGAACTGAGATAGAGAAGTTAGGTTTCTTGCCTGAGGTAACAAAGTAGGTAAGGCAGTCAGTCACTCAGTCAATCGCATTGATTGCCCTTACTGTGTGAAGAGTACTGCACTAAGAGTTTGGGAAAGTACAACACAACAGTAAACGGACACATTCCCTGCCCAAAATGAGCTTACAGTCTAGAGGGGGTGAAGACATAAGAGAAGCAGTATGGCCTAGTGGATGAAGCATGGGCCTGAGAGTCAGTCAGACCTGTATTATAATCCTGACTCCACCACATGACTGCTATGTGACCTTGGGCAAAACATTTAACTTCTTTGTGCCTGTTACCTAATGTGTAAAACAGGAACTGAGGCTGTGAGCCCATGCAGGTCATGGACTGTATCCAACCTGTTTATTTTCATCCACCCCAGTGATTAGCAGAGTCCCTGGCATATAGTAAATGTTAAAACAAATACTATTTTTAAAACAGAGCCAGGGTTAGAACCAGGCACTCTGATTTATAGGCCTGTACTCTTTCCAACAGGCCATGCTGCTTCTGCTCCAATTTTGTGTGACTGCTTGGTCTCTGGCTTTGGCTTGTGTCAGCTAAAATGGACTCAGGTGTGACTTCAAAGATTTCTTACAAAGTGTATCAGTTTAGGGAAAGTCATTGTCTTCTGCATCCCCATTTGCAACTCTCAAATAATTGGTGCCATGCAAACTTCCCCACCAGACCTAAATCATTTCACATGTGGCATTTCCCTGCTTGCTTTAGCCAAATTAAACTAGGGCCCAGGCAGAGAAAAATTCACTAATTTTCCACCCCTTAGCCATCTGTTTCCCTCTAGTTGCCATTTTGTGAAGTCAGAATGCCACTGCCATTTGTTATTTATAAGTCCCCAAATGTGTACATGGCACTTTACAAGGCATAAAACATAAAAGACAAGGTCTCTGCCCCCAGGAGCTTATCATCCAAGTCACACACAAGCAAAACACCTGGGACCGGCAAAGCATTTCGCTGAGTTGATGCAGCAGGAGAGGAGGTCAGCAATGGAAAATTGGCTGGAGGAAACACATTTTATGATGAGGGTCAAAGAAGGAAAGGGAGCAGGCCACATGTATGAGAAATCAGCAAGCACAGCCAATCAGTGGAACAGCACCAAGGGGCCAAATCAAAGAAGGAGGTATGGAGAAGAGGAAGTCTCAGAGAGGAAAAAAGGCTTAGAACTCGAAAATTAGGTGCTATTTTATTAGTGCCCTAAAGGCCAAAAACTTGATGTAGAAAGAATTGGATACCAAAGAACAGAGCTAGCCCTGGGCCTATATAGCTGAAGGGATGAAGATGATGATGAGCTGAAGAAAGAGGAGGGTAGAGAATTCTTGGAGGGAAAAGAAGTGGAAGGGAGATGGGGAGGTTGTCTGAGAGCAGTGAGTCGACACAGGAGGGACATGAGGAGAGAGCTGGTTGTGGTGTTTCTCTGAGGAAGCTCCCATGAGCTGGAGATGCTGAGAAAATCAATCAGTTAATTTATCAAGTGCTTACTATGTACAGAATACTATACTAAGCACTTGTGAGAGTACAGTACAACAGAATTAGTAGACATGTTCCCTGCCCATGATGAGCTTTCAGTCTAGAGGGAGAGACAGATATTAATACGAATAGGTGTCTTTTATAAGGTATGATTTAAAGATGTGTACATAAGTGCTGTGGGTTGGGGGTGGAGAGGTTATCAACTGCTAGAGGTCACAGACTGAGGTGCATTGATGATGCAGAGGGAGAGCGAGCTAGGTAAAAGAGGGCTTAACTGGGGAAGACCTCTTGAAGGAGATATGACCCTAATAATGCTTTAAAGGTAGAGAGATTGATGGTTGGATGTATATAGATGGGGAGGAAGTTCCAAGCTAGGGGGATGATGGGGGAAAGGGATCCGTGGTGAGATACAGCGTAGCTCAGCAGAAGGAGCCTGGGCTTGGGAGTCAGAGGTCATGGGTTCTAATTCTGGCTCTGCCGCTTGTCAGCTGTGTGATGTTGGGCAAGTCACTTAACTTCTCTGTGCCTCAGTTACCTCATCTGGAAAATGGGGATTAAGACTAAGATTAAGACAACCTGATGACCTTGTATTCCCCCCCAGTGCTTAGAACAGTGCTTGGCACATAGTAAGCACTTAACAAATGCTATTATTATTATTATTATATATACACGAGACAAGAAGCCAGTACGAGAATTCGGAAGTGGGAATACAGTGTTGTCGGGGTGAGACAAATCGTATGCACTGGTTTCCAAATGGCTTAATCTATTATAGAATCTCTCACTAGAGAATTTTAAGAATTGGAACCAACGAGCCTTCTATTCTCCAGTGTGATTTAGGAGGTGGAAGAATCTTCACTAGGAATTAAAGGTCCACTTTGTGCATCACACAAAGGGGAAGATACAGGAAAAGAAGAAGAAGCAGAAATGGTCCCTGCCTTCGAGTGATTGACAACCTGGTGGGGGGAAATCAGAGAACACAAGCTACAGATGGATCAGAACCCAGATCATAACAAATGCATTTCAGGGAAATATTCCCTTGAGCTAGCAAAACTGTACTGCTCGAGAAGTGTTCGACCAGGAATGGCTTCAAGCCGGAGGTGGTTTTTTAGCCGGGTGTCGATAGAGGGGAGAGGTTGTTTGGGCAAAGAGAAGTGTGGAGAACATCTTTTAGGCAAGGCCTGAGCAATGAACCAGAGGCTGAAGAGTGAAGATTTTACCTTGTCCGGTTGGGAGGACGCAAGCTGGGGTGTAGTGAATACTTGGGGTCACTAGGTATAGGGATATTTGCTAGAGATTCTGAAGGCCAGTTGCTACTTTGGGCAGTCATCCTCAAAGCCATTACATGGCTCCATCCAGATGGAATTCAATTTAGAAAAAATGTAATAAGCCTGAGAAGCCGGTAAACAATATTTACATCCCAAAATCGAGTAAGCGGAAACCATATCTAATTGGGTGTTTTGTAGTGTGTCGAATTCACTGTCAGCACTTAATAAATGGATTCTTGCTATTATTAGAGATGAGGTTCATTGAAGAGGGCTTGGCAGAAATAACTAGCTTGCACCTGTGTCATGTGTTTCTCGTTCCTCTGAATTGCTCGGGCCCTCTACCTTCCTGGCCCACACCCCATCTATCTGGCTGCTCCCTGTAGGTTGATAAATGATTATGGAATTTCTTGAGCCCTTGCTTTGTGCTAAAGTACTGTAGATACAAGTCATTTTATTATGATTATTATTAATTTTATTGTTAATGGTGTTTGCTCATTCATTCAGTCATATTTGTTGAGTGCTTACTGTGTGCAGAGCACTGTACTAAGTGCTTGGAAGTACAGTTCAGCAATAAAGAGAGGCTGTCTCTGCCCACAATGGGTTTACAGTCTGGGGGGTGGGGGGAGACAGACATCAAAATGAATAAACAGGAATCAAACAGGAATCAGTATAAATAAATAGAATCATAGATATATCCATATATCCATAAATGCTGTGGGGTGGGGAGGTGGGGGGAAGAGCAAAGGGAGTGAGTGGAGGTGATGCAGAAGGGAAGGGGAGCTGAGGAAAAGGGGGCTTAGTCTGTTAAGAACTAATTATGTGCCAGCCACTGTACTGTGTGCTGGGGTAGATACAAGCTAATTAGGTTGGACATATCCTACATGGGGCTCACAGTCTTAATCCCCACTTTACCTTGAGGTAATTGAGGCCCAAAGACTTTGTGACTTGCCCAAGGTCACACAGCAGATAAGTACCTGGGTGGGATTAGGACCCATGTCCTTCTAACTTGCAGGCCCATGCTCTATCCAATAGATTACAATGCTTCTTAATCCTTATAATAATGATGGTATTTGTTAAGCGCTTACCATGTGCCAAGCACTGTTCTAAGCACTGGGATAGATACAGAGTTATCAGGTTGTCCCACGTGGGGCTCACACTCTTAATCCCCAATTTAAAGATAAGGTAACTGAGACACAGAGAAGTTAAGTGACTTGCCCAAAGTAACACAGCTGACAAGTGGTGGAGTCGGAGTTAGAACCCATGACCTCGGACTCCCAAACCCATGCTTTTTTCACTGAGCCACACTGCTTCTCCGTATGGCCAGGAGTGGTGACAGCTTCTCTTCCTTTTACTTTCCCTCCCCATCTTCCCTGCCCCTTCCATGTCTCAATCCTTCCCTCAATCACCACCTTGGAGGAGCCATCTTTGAGCTTAGAGTATAAACTTTTTGAAGGTAGAGACCTTATGTGTGTGTATGTAGTGTGTATGTATGCATGCCTGCATAGGTCGGTATGCGATACTTTGGAATTAGTACTTTTATTTCCAAAGCACTCTGATTTTTTCCTTCACAGGCATGTGAGGTAAATGGAAAGACTGGTGTTATCATCCCCATTTTGCAGATGAGGAAATCAAAGTACAGAGTGACTTGCTCAAGGTCACCCAAAAACTCGAACTTTGGTCCTCCAGCTTCTAAACTATGCTGTCTCAACATCTTTTGCTTCTATTGAAAGTTCCCAGGTGCCTAGTACAGAGCTTCAGATACATAGGGACTCAATCAATACTGATGATTTCTTTATCTAACTCTCTACAGGCATATATGTAGACATAATAACATTGCAAATGGTAAAGTTCCATAAATTATAGATAGTCTGATTAATTATGTTTACTAAATTAATTTCCAGATATCTAGTGTATGCCTAAACATCTACCTTAAATTCAGACAGTACCATACCATATCTTATCCTGCCTGTGTAATGAGGCAGGGAAAGGGGAGAGAGAAACAAACTCTCGTCCCGGCTAACAGGGCTAATTGTTTCATCCTACTCTCAGAACTTTTTCATCCCTCATATTAGTTTACTGCTTTCATTTTCCCAAAGCACTTTTTTCATCTTCAGAATAGCCCAGAGAAAGCAGCATGTCCTAGTGGAAAGAGTATGGGCTCCGGAGTCAGAGGGACCTGGGTTCTACACCTGAGTTTGCCACTACCCTGCTGTGTGACCTTGGATTAGTCACAATTTCTCTGAGGCTCACTTTCATCTGCAAAATGGGGATTACAATACCTGATCTTTTTTTAGTGGTATTTGTTAAGCACTTACTGTGTGCCAGGCACTATACTAAGCCCTAAGGTAAGTAAAGTTAAGCCCTAAGTTAATTAGGTTGGATATAGTCAATATAATAATGTTGGTATTTGTTTAGTGATTACTATATGCAGAGCACTGTTCTAAGTTCTGGGGTAGATACAGGGTAACCAGGTTGTCCCACGTTAGGCTCACAGTTAATCCCCATTTTAATAATAATAATGTTGGTATTTGTTAAGCGCTTACTATGTGCTGAGCACTGTTATAAGCGCTGGAGTAGACACAGGGCAATCAGGTTGTCCCACGTGGGGCTCACAGTCTTCATCCCGATTTTACAGATGAGGTCACTGAGGCACCGAGAAGTGAAGTGACTTGCCCAAAGTCATACAGCTGATGAGTGGCAGAGCCGGGGTTCGAACCCATGCCCTCTGACTCCAGAGCCCATGCTCTTTTCCACTGAGCCACGCTGCTTCTCTAAGGTAACTGAGGCCCAGAGAAGTGAAGTGACTTGCCCACAGTCACACAGCTGACAAGTGGCAGAGCTGGGATTCGAACCCATGACCTCTGACTCCTAAGCCCGGGCTCTTTCCACTGAGCCACGCTGCTGTCCCACATGGTGCTGACAGTCTTAATCCCCATTCTACTGATGAGGTTACTGTGGTACAGAGAGTTAAGTGACTCGTCCAAGGTCTCACAGCAGTCAAGTGGCAGAGCATGGATTAGAACCCAGGTCCTCAGGCACCCAGGCCCTTGCTCATCCCACTAGGCCATGCTGCTTCGCCTTCTCCTTTAGACTGTGAACCTCATGCAAACAGAGGCCGTGTGTCCATTCTGACTATCTTGTATCTACCCCAGAACCTAGAACGGTGCTTGGGCATATAGTAAGCACTTAAATGCAATTACCACCATTGTCATCATGTAGAAATTGTGTACATTTTTAACCGGACACTGAGGCAACTTTGGCTCAATGAGCCGGTTCACTTACATTCTGCTCAATAAGGTTGGAAGCTCCCATCCCTAGAGAAGCCAATCCTGTCAGCTTGGCAGCCCATTGCTTGAAATGCAACATTATATATTCTGCCCAGACTTTGGATAAGTTAATATCACTGGAACAAGAGCTAAAAGTGTGGGGGAGAATTACATTCTACTGTGGTTAAACTTTCACCTTTTCTGTAAAGTCATAAATAAGTGTAAAATAGGCATATACAGCTGCATGATGGTGAGGAAAACTGTGTTTCTGTTCTGGACAGAATGCTGATTTCAGTGGTTTTCACATGTCAATAGCTGAGGTTAATAGTGTTTAACGGCAAAGGGAAAAATGAAAAATGTTCATCTCCTACCTTGAGTAATAATCATTATTTAATAAGGTAATGTATATGAAATATGGGCATTGTTTGACACTGCATATGCTAATAAGCACCAGAGCAGAGCAGAGTACTTGGATATTGAGTCCTTAACTTAATGATCTCTGAGTTCTTCAGAATCTTTACCAGTCGCTGTATGCTTCTCGGGGTAGAGATCCCTTACCCAATCTGGCAAGTGGACAACCCCGGGGCCTGAAACACACCACACACTCAGCCTTGACCTGCCCTGACTTAGGAAATGAAGAGGAAATAGGTGGGCCATCAAGGATATTTGCGGTTTTCAACCTTTTCTATAAATGGAGTTGAACACTAGCATGTTACTGGGTCAGAGTCAGAGAAATTAGGGTATTTACTTTATGCCCCTCCTTTGTACCATACATTAATTCCCTTCCCTAGAGATGCAGAGTGGTCTAGTGGATAGAGCACGGGCCTGGGAGTCAAAAGGAGCTGGGTTCTAATGTCGGCTCTACCACTTGTCTTCTGTGTGACCTTGAGCAAGTCACTTTATATTAATGTCTGTCTTCCCCTCTAGACGGTAAGCTCACTGTGAGCAGGGAATGTGTCTCTTTATGGTTGAATTGTACTCTTCCAAGAACTTAGTACAGTGCTCTTCACACAGTAAGTGCTCAATTAATACAGTTGAATAAATGAATGAACTTCTCTGCCTCAATTACCTCACCTGTCAAATGGGGATTAAGACTGGGAGCTCCATGTGGGACAAGGACTCTATCCAATCCAATTTGTTTATATCAATCCCAGTGCTTAGTACAGTGCCTGGGACAGAGTAAATGCTTAACAAATACTAGTGTTATTATTATTATTATTATTGTTATTATTCTCTGATAGGATGAATATTCATTATTTTAAGGTCTGATTCTTATTATTCGAGGTATAGGAGTAGACTATGAAATATTAACTTGCCCATTATGCCATCTATCAGGTCTAGAATGTAAAGTAGATTCTATTTTCTGATCGCTTAAGCCATAAGAGGACACAGGAAGGGGATGAGGTGAAGGCATAAACAAGTAGTTAATGAATCCTGGGAAGGATAAGATTCTTCAGTCCGGAAAGACCAAGGCTGAAGGAGAACATGATTAAAATATGCAGAACCCTTAAGCATGTGGGCAGATGAAATGGCCTTGTTCACCAAATCCCACAGTAGCCCAGGAACACACACACTGATGCTTGAGGGAGAAAATCTCTTGCCAACCCCTAGCCCACATCCTTCTTCTTGCCTGGAAATCTCTCCCCCTTCATATGCAACAGACCACCAATATCCCACCTCCAAAGCCTTATTAAAATCACATCTACGCCCCCATGATCCTTTATACATCTATAATTGATTTTAATGTCTGTCTCCCTCTTTAAACCGTAAGCTACTCATGAACAGGGAATATGTCTACCATCTCTATTATATTCTCCCAAGCACTTAGTAGAGTGCTCTGAACACAATAAGTGCTCAATAAAGAACCCTGAATGAGTGACTGTTTGAGCTTTCTTCTTTCCAGTATTTGAAACAGTTGTGGTGGTGTCTTCCTCTGGCCCTTAGAGACAGGTTCCTTCTGGTAAAAAACCTCTTAATACTTAATTTAAATTAAAGGAAGGTAGGTCAAAGAAGTATGTATGTGTGGGAAGGAGGCGGAAGGGAAAGGGGGTTATAATCCATTTTATAGTCCTCTGGTCTAAATTTTAAGATGGTGGTTTTAAATCTCCATTTGACTTTCCTTTTGCATTCTTTTCAATTTTCTCTCTGATTAAAATATTATTAGCTAGGCATCATCTTTAATCAGCAGTTTACAACACTTCAAAGGATTCAGGCAGAGTTTCCTTTTCAGATTTTGGCAAAATTCCACTTGTATTCCCATTAAATAAAAAGGGAGCGAATGAGTTGAGTTTGGCCTTCTTGAGGGTGTCAATTTCACATCAAGAGACAGTAGTTTGATTATGGAGACCAAATGGGGTGGTAGAGTGGGTGGTGGAGGCAGATGATATGGGCTTCAAAGAAAGGGAAAGAGAGGGATGGGGGATTGTATCTCCACCTACCCCAGGTTCCCAAGAGAAATGTGGGACCTTCCATCCAGAGCAGTCTGTGACTGTTGGATAAGGTAATGAGTGGACCCCCTATGCTTCCAGGGAAATGTAATTTCTTCTTTCCTTCTCTGCAGTCCTCTTGCCAACTTGAAATACACAACCCTCAACATAAACTATGTCACCATGCCAGCCATATGGAATTTGCTGCCCCACAAAGTTGTACAGGCAGAAAAGCTTAATTGGTTGCTAAAAGGAATATTCAGGATGTTAGAGGATAGAGCCATTATTCTGAGCACGGGTGTTGAAAGTAACAATTCACACCCAATTTCTCCAAGCATTCATTATTGCCATTAGGACCCAGAGAATTGGACCAGATGGGCCAATGGTGTGACCCAGTATGTCTTTTCTAGTATCTGAAGGGAGAAGGTGGATTATTGTTCTAATTGAATAGGTCAGGAAGTAAAATGGTCTGGAAAATTCTGAAATTTTTCCCTCTAGCCTCTTAAATGATAGCAGACATATTCTTAGGGAAATGTCCTTCTTTTCAGCAGAGATTTCATTAACTAAGCACCCAAATTCATTCAGTTTTCCTGCACCAGACCTGCATTAAGGAAAACTCGCATAATGGTACATTATGTCCAACATTTAAGCAAGTACACACCATTTCCTTCTACACCACATTCATTCATTCATTCAATTCATTCCTTCAGTCATATTTACTGAGCACTCACTGTGTGCAAAGCACTGTACTGAGCACTTGGAAAGTACAATTCAGCAATAAAGGGAGACAATCCCTGCCTGCATTGGGCTTACAGTCTAGATGGGGGGAGACAGACATCAAAACAAGTATCAGGCATCAATATAAATGTATAGAATTATAGATATACACATCAAAACAAGTAATCAGGTATAAATTTTTTAAAAATGGAATTATAGAATTGTACATATACACAGATGCTGTGGGTCAGAGAGAAGGGGATACAACAAGGGAGCAGGTTGGGGTGGCACGGCGTGGAGGAAGAGCTGAGGAAAAGGAGGTTTAGTCTGGGAAGGCCTCCTGGAGGAGGTGAGTCTTCAGTAGGGCTTTGCAGGGGGAAGTGTGATTGTTTGGCTGATTTGAGGACGGGCATTCTAGGCCAAAGGTAGGATGTGGGCCAGGGATCAATGGTGGTACAGATGAGTCCAAGGCACAGTGAGAAGATTAGCACCAGAGGAGTAGACTGTGCAGGCTGGGATGTAGAAGGAGAGAAAGGAGGTGAGGTAAGAGGGTGCAAGGTGATGGAGAACTTTGAAGTCAATAGTGAGGAGATTTTGCTTGACACAGAGGTTGATAGACACCCCCTGGAGATTTTTGAGGAGGGGTGTGACATGCCCAGAATGATAATCCGGGCAGCAGAGTGAAGTATGGACTGAAGTGGGGAGAGACAGGAGATTGGGAGATGAGAAAGGAGTCTGATGCAGTCATCCAGTTGAGTTCGGATGAGTAATTGTACCAAAGACCAAAGTGGTAGCAGTTTGGAGAGGAATGGGTGGATCTTGGAGATGTTGTAAAGGTGAGACTGGCAGGCTTTGGTGATGGATTGGATATTCATTCATTCATTCATTCAATAGTATTTATTGAGTGCTTACTATGTGCAGAGCACTGCACTAAGCACTTGGAATGTACAATTTGGCAACAGTTAGAGACAATCCCTGCCCATTGAAGGATATGTGGGGTGAATGAGAGGGCGGAGTCCAGGATAACACCAAGGTGGGGTGGCCTTTTGCGACTGGAAGATTGGATGTGCCGTCCACAGTGGATGGGAAAGTCAGGGAGAGGTTAGGCTTTGGGAGGGAAGATAAGGAGCTCTGTCTTGGACATGTTGAGTTTGAGGTGGCAGGAGGACATTCAAGTAGAGATGTCCTGAAGGCATGAGGTGATGCAAGCCTGAAGGCAGGGAGAGAGAACAGGGCCTTCCCAGACTGAGCTCCTCTTCTCCCTCTACTCCCTCTGCCACCCTCCCCCTTACCTCTCCGCAGCTAAACCCTCTTTTTCCCCTTTTCCCTCTGCTCCTCCACCTCTCCCTTCCCATCCCCACAGCACTGTACTCGTCCGCTCAACTATATATATTTCCATTACCCTATTTATTTTGTTAATGAATTGTACATCGCCTTGATTCTATTTAGTTGCCATTGTTTTTACGAGATGTTCTTCCCCTTGACTCTATTTATTGCCATTGTTCTTGTCTGTCCGTCTCCCCCGATTAGACTGTAAGCCCGTCAAACGGCAGGGACTGTCTCTATCTGTTGCTGACTTGTTCATCCCAAGTACTTAGTACAGTGCTCTGCACATAGTAAGCACTCAATAAATACTATTGAATGAATGAATGAATGAATGAAAAGATGTAGATTTGGGTGTCATCTACAAAGAAATGATAATTGAAGCCATGGGAGCAAGTGAGTTCACCAAGAGAGTGAATGTAAATGGAGAATAATAGGGAACCAAGACTGACCCCTGATGGGCCCCTACAGTTAGGGGATGGGAGGGGGAGGAGGAGCCCGTGAAGGAGACTGAGAGTGAACAGTCAGAGAGTTAAGAAGAGAACCAGGAGAAGACGGAGTCAATGAAGTCAAGATTGGATAATGTGTTGAGGAGAAGGGGATGCTCCACAGTGTCAAATATTGTTGAGAGGTCGAGGAGGATTAGGATGGAGTAGAAGTTATACTTTATTATTATTAGTGATAATATTAGTAATAGTAATATTCCTATTAATAGTAATAGTAATATTAGTCATATTACTAATAATGATAATAGTGATAATAATTGTGATATTTAAGTGCTTGCTATTGCTATATTCCAAGTACTATAATATGCTCTGGTGTAGATTCAAGATAAGAAGATCCCACACTGGAGCTCACATTCTGAGTAGGAGGGAGAACAGGTATTGAATCTCCATTTTGCAGATAAGGAAACTGAGGCATGGAGAAGTCACGTGACTCACCCAAGGTCACACAGCTGGGATTAGAAACTAGGTTCTCTGACTCCCAGGCCCGAGCTCTTTCCACTATGCCATGCCATTTCCCATTTGTTCAAACAGATGTGCTTTGTCAGAGCCTCTAGGTTCTTTAGGTGCTTTACTACTAATTTATGTAAATAAGTTGATTTCATTCTTAAGGAAAAGCCTAACCACCGACTTTAAATGAGCTTGCCTCATCCTACCTCACCTTTCTGATCTTCTACTATGGCTCAGCCTACACACTCCACTTCTCTAGCCCCAGCTTACTTACTATGCACCAGTCTCATCTATTTCACCACCAACCCCTTTCCTACATCCACCCCATACCCTGGAACTCCCTCCCACTCCATATACGCCATACCACCACTTCCCTCACCTTTGAAGCATTATTAAGTTCACATCATCTCCAAGAGGGCTGCCATGATTAAGCCCTCTTTTTACTTGCTTGATTTCCCTTCTGTGTCATGTATGGACTTGATTCTGTGACTTTAGGACATTTGATATTCACCCCATCCCCAGTCCCACAGCACTTACATACATATCTTTAAACTATATATTATAAATTGTTTATAGTATTATCTTTATCTCCCTCTAGATTGTCAGCTCCTGGGCAGGCAGCGTGTCTGCTAATTATGTTGTATTGTACTCTCCCACGTGCTTAGTACAGTGCTCTGCACATAGAAAGTGCTCAATAAATACTATTGATTGATTCAATGCTTGATTAAACAAATACCATATTAGTTGTCATGGCACCAAAGGCTTAGGAGTGAGCAAGCCTCAGTGCACAAGACAAAAAGAGACAAAATTTCCTTCAAACATACATCCCAGGGAATACTGGGAGATCCATCCTCCTTCATTAATACCAGTTTTATGCTTTAAATCCTTGAAGTATAAGAGTGAGTTGACCCTTTAATAACATCACAGGTTAGATTGACAGCTTTTTCTTCTGATCTCTAGGATGGCAGGCATATTTATAATATCTGCTCCCAGGACAATAATTTTACATAAAATTTGTTAAAAATTTTAAAGATTAACAATAGTGGTATCTTGACTAATCGAGGCAAGTTTAAGAATTTAGAGTGTCTCCAGCATTTTACTTTGGAATCTGAAGGGTAGGAGCCTATTGGCTAAACAGGGAATATTTGATGAAATTTAAAACTCCTAAGTGGGGCTGAGAATGAATGTTATTTCGTCAATCAACTTTGCTGTATTGCTGTTAAATATTTCATAAGTTTTTAAATGATTTTTGTGCTTTTGGAGACCATAGGTCAAGGATTTGCCCTCTCTTTTTCACCCCCTCTTTCCCGATATCTCTTTTTTTCCCCTTTCATTTTCTTATTTCCTCACCTCTCATCTCTCTCACTTCCCTCCTTCCCTCATCTATTTCTGCCATCTCTCTTATCACAGTCAGCAGTCAGCATGGCATGGCTCCAATCCTGGCTCCGCCACTTGTCTGCTGTGTTACCTCGGGCAAATCACTTCACTTCCCTGGGTCTCAGTTCCCTCATCTGTAAAATGGGAATTAAGACTGTGAGCCCAATGTGGGACAGGGACTGGGCCCAACCTGATTATCTTGTATCTGCCCCAGCACTTAGAACAGTGCCTGGCACATAATAAATGCTTAACAAATATCATAATTATTATTATTAAGCCCAAAATCAAATAGAAAAAAATCCAGCCAAAGAAAGGTTAATTAACTTGGGAACTACTCACCTCAAATTGAATGAATGATTCCAGAGGAAAACTCTCTATCTCTATCTCTAATTCTATCTCTTCCCTCCCCACTGAAGTCAGTAAAATGGCTTGAGATAAAGAAACTTGAATTAAATCTGGTTTTACCTTGGGTTCTGGGACTGAATGCACAGTTTTTGGCTTTCTCAGTAAGAGACTTATAAAAGACCTTGTGTTAAGAAAGAAGGAAATTCTTGGCAGCTATCCTTTTTGTGGTCTTTGTTAAAAGCTTACTATGTGCCAGGCACTGTATTAAGCGCTGTGGTAGAAATGAGGTAATCCGGTTGGACACAGTCCATGCCCTACATGGGCCTCACAGTCTTAATCCCCATTTTGCAGATGAGATAACTGAGGAAGAAAGAAGCTAAATGACATGCCCTAGGTCACACAGCAAACAAGTGGCAGAGCCAGAATTAGAACCCAGGTCCTTCTGATTCCTAGGCCCATTCTCGGTCCATTAGACCATGCTGTTTTTCGACACACCAGTGTACAAAGACTTTGAGATGATATCTTGGAGAGAACATAAACTAAAAAAATGTAGTCATTTAAGAGAAGAGTGCTCTTTTTATAGGAGTGAACAGTTCTGAACTTAGAATGGACAGTGGCTATTATCGGAGACTGTGCTTTTTGTTTAATCTGAACTGACTTGAATGTTCAAGGGTGATAAAGTGAAAAGAAAATAGTAACCCGGAAGGCTAGGGGGACACTGACAAAATAAAGTTTTCCTCTTGGGCTTGATGATAAGCTTTCTAGAGAGAGGGGATTATTAAATTTTCCCATGGGTATCTGTAAGGGAAAAGCCTCTCTAAACTTTCCTTACCTCCTGAGGTGCTTTAGGGCTTCTGGAAGTCTTCTGGGGGCAACGGGGCCCTAGTAAAAGCTGTCCCGAGGCCAGTAAGACTTCAGGTCAAACCTCCCAACCTCTTCTGTTCCACATAGGCCAAATCTATGGCACAGAAGCTGTTTCTGATCCGATTATCCTGTATCAACTCCAGAGGTTAGAACAGTGCTTGATTCATAGTGATGGAGCCTTCCATCAGGAATGATTGATGAGCATCAGCCCTGAGGCTTCAGGAGTAGAACCAGTATGAGTAAATCAAGTAGAGAGCCAGTGACCTGTGCAGTTCCAGTCACACTCTTTCTTTACTACCAGTCATGTCCCTGGTCCACCTGGAGCTCACAGTAAAGAGGGAGAACAGATATTGAAACCTCATCTTACTGCTGATGAGACTGAGCCACAGAGAACTAAAGTGACTTGCCCAAGGTCACACAGCAGGTGAATGGCAGAGCCAGGTTAAAGACCCATATCCTCTGATTCCCAAGCCCATGCTCTTTCCACTAAACTATGCTGCTTCTTAACCTGATTCTCAAAGCAGTGGACTAACAAATAGGCTATCTTGACTTACAGTAAGTGCTTAACTCTCTGCTTGGTGATCCACTGCATATGAACCGAAGACTGACCAACATCTCACTCTTTTACGAAGAGCAAAAATGCTGTGGCAACAACCTTTCTTAATCCTTTCCTAAACCCCTTTGTTTCTCTATTAGAAAAGACCAAATGTAACAGGAAAATCAAAGGATTAAATAATTTCCACCTTTCAAACATTATATTTTTTCAATTTCTATGTAATGCACCCTCAATGGAAAATTGTCATTGCACCGATGAATGATAACAAATAAAAGGATTGAAAAAAAGTGCAGTGACAAGTGACTATTTGTCAAATGCTTTCTATTCCAATGCCAGACATATTTCACTCTGTTTTTAATTAATCATGATGGGGAGACAAGCATGTAGGTAAATTAAAACCCTCTGGAATCATTCAATCATATTTATTGAGCACTTACTATGTGCAGAGCACCATACTAAGCGCTTGGAATGTACAATTTGGCAGCAGACTGAGACAATCCCTGCCCAACAATGGGCTCACAGTCTAAACATGTGTTTGGAAGTCAGTGGGGCTTTTGGAACAAAAGCCTAGACATCATTTAATTATAATAATAATTATTATTATGATGGCATTTATTAAGTGCTTACTGTGGGCCAGACACTGTACTAAACACTGGAGAGGATACAAGAAAATTGGTTTGGACACTGTCCCTGTCCCACATGGGACTCCCAATCTCAATCCCCATTTTACAGATGAGGTAAGAGGCACAGAAATGTGAAATGACTTGCCCAGTGTCATAGAGCAGACAAGTGGAGGAGCTGGGATTAGAACCCACAACCTTCTGACTCCCAGGCTCTATTAACTACACCATGCTCTGGTCAAAATAGGAAAGATCTAGGTACTATTGAAGAGTCAACCTAAAAATTATCTTGAGAAATACTGGGCCTGATGCAGCATTAACTAGATTCTATTCCACCCTGATCCCGACCTGACTCAGAACAGAGTGAAACCTCAATTTATTCACAGTTAATTTTGAGTTCCTCAGTCATTTGCTATACCAGTTTATCATGCTCTATATTCCATTTTTTTCACTGCCCTCCTTTGTAGTGGTCCATAATTTAATTTCTTGATAGTTTGCTGGCTCTATGGAGCCAAAGAGGACCCTTGTCCTCATATCTCTTTGAACAGGTCTTTTGCTATAGGAATCCAGTTCCACCCTCCCCGCTTTAGAGCTGGAAAAAGTCCAGAGATGGAGTTAAGATGGTGACCCCGTCTTTTGTTCCCTGCCAGTAGGAGGAGAAGGAGAAGAAGGATGATGTTACCACCTCTTTTCTCCTCAGTGAGCTTTAAGACTGGACATGAACCACCTCACCTGTGGTCCAAAAGCCTGGTGAAGGGTAGCTGAAAGCTGTTTTACCCCTCAGATCAACTCAGCCATCCTGGGGGATCCAGTGGGGATGGAATGGGCTGGAAGTTTGTGAGACGTTGAATGAGAAACCCATAGGGCTGCATCATCGTGGGCAACCTGCAATCTGGCTCCACTCTTTTTCGTTGTGGTTGTTATTTGTTCAGTGCTTACTGTGTGTCAAGTTCTGTTCTAAGAATTGGGGTAGATACAATTAATCAGGTTGGACACAGTTCCTGTCCCACATGGGGCTCACAGTCTAAGTAGGGGGGAGACCAGATGTTGAATCCCCATTTTACAGTAGGTGAAACTGAGGCACAGAAAAGTTAAGTGACTTGACCAAGGTCACACAGCAGGAAAGTGGTGGAACTGGGATCAGAACCTGGCTTTTCTGACTCCCAGGCCCATCTACAGCTATAGGATGGATTACTGATGCCATAATTAAGTTCCGTGCTCCAAACTGATCAGGGCCTTGCCTTAGCACAACAACACCAATGCCATCACCCGCGTTGGACATCCCTCCTCCTCCTTCTTTTTCTGCATCTCCTTTCCCTTCTTCCAACCAATAGTAAAGTTCACAGCTGGTGGCTGGGTTGGGTTGTGGGCACTGATCACAGTGATGACACACATTCATCTAACTATGTCATTCCATCCTCTCCCTTCACCCTCCAATCAATCCTTAGGCAGAGTTCTGTTTCCAAAGCAGAATATACTTTTGCGCCTGAGGCAGGCACTGAGCAACAATAAAGTTAGGCAGATATGCATGAAGCGAGGTCCTTCAGAAAAGGACACAAGCCCTCTCAATTGAGCAGTCTTTTGATCATTCTAACTGATGGTCAGTCAATCGTATTTCTTGAGCACTTGCTGTACAGAGCACTGTACTAAGTGCTTGGGAGAATACACTATAACAACATAACAGACACATTCCCTGCCCACAATGAGCTTACAGTCTAGAAGGACCTCATCCACCCACTCTAGCCCCTAGAAATTTATTTATACCCTATTTAGCATTCATGTATATCTGTCCATTTTATTTTGGACCTCTCTAGTCACAAATATTTTAGTATATTTGTCTTCCCTATTAGAATGTAAGTTCCTCGTGGGTTGAGAATGTGTTATTTTGTTGTCTACATTTCCC
The DNA here is from genome assembly GCF_004115215.2 of Ornithorhynchus anatinus. NCBI lineage: Eukaryota > Metazoa > Chordata > Mammalia > Monotremata > Ornithorhynchidae > Ornithorhynchus > Ornithorhynchus anatinus. The sequence continues at coordinate 111,609,291 of NC_041731.1, read as the reverse complement.
AAGAGGCTGAGTGGGAGATCAATAAATGTCGCTACTGCTATTACTAAAGTGAATTACATGGGCTGCCAGAACTTTAACACAAAAGTGACCAGAAACTTCAAGGAAACAAAAATTATCCTGTCCCTTGAAAACTGTTTTCTGCTCAATTAGCCTGCTGGAGAAGTAAGGAGATAGAGTACAGTACCCTAAAAGTTCCAGATCATTTTCATAAAACTGTAGACTTCAAAATCTCCTTGTGGTCAGAGATTACATCTACCAACTCTATTGTTTTGTGCTTTCCCAAGCACTTAGTGTTGAGCGCACAGTAAGTGCTTGACGAATGCCATCGATTGACTGTGTGATTGATAGATGATGATGATGATATTTGTTAAGCGCTTACTATATGCCAAGCACTGTTCTAGACACTGGGGTAGATACAAGGTAATTAGGTTGTCCCATGTGGGGCTCAGTCTTAATCCCCATTTTACAGGTGAGGTAACTGAGGCGCAGAGAAGTTAAATGACTTGCCCAAAGTCACATAGCTGATAAGTGGCAGAGTCAGAATTAGAACCCACAACGTTTGACTACCAAGCCCGGGCTCCTTCCGCCAAGCCACAATGCTTTTCTACAAACTGCAAGATTCACAAATGTGACTGGCTTCGTCCTCCGCCTATTGGTACCATTTATAATGAACCAGGCTCTTCCCTTGGTCTCTGGGAATACAGGGTTCCCATTGTCAGCATCAGTCAAACAGCTTTCCCGAATTTGTCTGGAAACGAGCTGAAGGGGTTGAATCTCGGCTTGTTACAGCTTCAAGTGGTGAGGGAATGAGATTGGGAGCAGCTGCAGCCAGCTCCGAATTCTCATGCATGAAGCTCATTAATAAAATTTTCCTCTTGGTATACCTGAAGGTGAATGCTTTAATTTGAAGAGGCCTTCCCACTAATGAGTCATGTCATTACTCTTCAGTCTTTTAAGTTTTTTTCTTTAGCATGGGCTCAGTAGAGTGGCCATTAAAAGCAGCTCACATTATATTCCACGTGATCCTCCATGCATCAGCAGCTAGAAGCCAGTTCCTCTATTCATTTACAGACAACAAGCAGTCAATACTTTGAAAATTTGTTTTTTTAAAAAAACTATTTTTTCTAAAAGTTCCATCAACACAATTATTTGCAATTTAAATGACTTAAAAGTTTAATTCTTCCTGCTGTGCTTCTGAACACTTCCTTCATATTTAATTGCTGAAGACACTTTAGTTCCTAATTAAACTTTATTGTTTATGATGTTGCGTTTCATTAATAGACCTGATAAAAAAAAAATTGCTTGTTCCAGCAATTCCCTGACAGCTAATTCCGGCCTTAGTCTTGGTTCCTATGGCGAAATAGTTATAACCAGTTGACAGTGAGGGAGAGTGGAGGAGGACAGGGCTAAAAGCTGAGTTAGGACAGAGTACATTTGGTGTGATTTATCCGGAATTGCCAGTCCAAGAGCAAATCCTGAATCGGCCTCCCCCTCCCCACCTCTAAAGCATGCTGAGAAGCAGCATGGTACAGTGGTTAGAGCACTGGCCTGAGTCAGAAGGTCATGAGTTCTAATCCCAGCTCTGCTGCTTGTCTGCTGTGTGACCTTGGGCAAGTCACTTCACTCCTCTGTACCTCAGTTACCTCAACTGTAAAATGGGGTTTAATTAATTCATTCAATAGTATTTATTGAGCACTTAGTGTGTGCAGAGCACTTTACTAAGCACTTGGAAACTACAATTCAACAACAAATGAAGACAATCACTGCCCACAAGGGGCTAACTTAGAAGGGGCAAGATAGACATCAAGACAAGTAAACAGGCATTAGTAACATCATTATAATAGAACTATAGATGTAATATCTATAATAGAATTATAGATTATATACACATCATTAATAAAAATGAATAGAATTATGATTAAAAATATTTATATATATACACTAGTTCTAAGGTGGGTAGAGCAGAGGGAGCGAGTCGGGGTGATGGAGGTGAGCAGAGGAAAGAGGGTTTAGTCTGGGAAGGCCTCCTGGAGGAGATGAGCCTTCAATAGGATTTTGAAGCGGGGAAGTGTGCTAGTTTGACGGATTTGAGGAGGGAGGGCATTCCAGGCCAGAAGTAGAACGTGGGCCTGGGGTCGACGGCGGGACAGGTGAGAACAAGGCACATTGAGGAGGTGAGCGGCAGAGGAGCAGAGTGTGCCAGCTGGGCTGTAGAAGGAGAGAAGGGAGGTGAGGTTGAAGGGGCCAAGGTGATGGAGACCTTTGAAGCCAAGAGTGAGGAGTTTTTGTTTGATGTGGAGATTGATAGACATCCACTGAAGATTTTTGAGATGGAGACTGTGACCCCAAGTGGGACCCTGTACTCACCCAGGGTTTGGTAAAGTGCTTGGCACACAGTAATCACTTAACTAATGCCACAATCATTATTACTCATTATTATTAAAACCCTCCTTAAATCTCATCTCTTCCAACAAGCCTTCTCTGACAACTTTAGCTATGTGATGTCTCCTCCTGCTCTTCCCCAACTCCATGTCTTCACTTGTCCTGAAATCACCTTCCAGCCTACCTCATTCCTGCCTATCCTGGCCCCTTTCCCACAGTGTTCCCCCAGCTTGAAACTCCCCCTCCCTTACATCAGACAGACCACAGCTCTCCCCACATCCAAAACCCTGCTAAAATCCCTCCTCCTCCAATAAGTTTTCCCTGATTGATTTCCCAGTACCCTGATTCACATCATTTTTTCAGCCAACTCTAAGCTTCGCAAACTTATTTACACTCTCCTTCATACTCCTGTGTATATTTCTGTTTTTGAAATTTATTTTGACTTTTTAGTTGTAAATATTTTTATGTCTGTGGGACAGAGCTTGTGTCCATCCTGATCATCTCTGATCTATGCAGCACTTAGTACAGCGCTAAGCCTATAATAAGTGTTGAACACATATCACGATTATTATTATTGTTATTATTATTATTATTACTATTATGTTCCTTTCCTCCATTAGAGTATTGACTCAGCGTGGGTGGAGAACATGTCACTTTGTCATTCTGTGCTTCCCAAGCACTAAGTACAGCAGGGAACCTATCTACCAACTCTGTTACATTATCTCCCAAGAGCGTAATGAAAACTCTATGGTTGTATGTACCAGAATAACTGCCGACACAGCAGAAGATAGGACATTCTGGAGAAAATATGTCCATAGAGTTGCTGTGGATCAGAAATGACGCAACAGCATTTGATGATGAAGAACTTAATACAGAACACTGCACACAGTAAATGCTCAATAAATAGGATTGATTGCTTGATTAAGTGGGCACTTAATAACTGCTGCTATTACTAATTGTCAGTACCCCAAATCCTGAATAACCCCGGCTCTGCCACTTATCTGTTATGTGACTTTGGGGAAGTCACTTTATTTCTCTGTGCCTCAGTTACCCATCTGTAAAATGGGAATTGAGACTTTGATCCCCATGTGAGACAGGGACTGGGTCCAACCCCATTTGCTTGTATTTTCCCTAGCATTTATTACAGTGCCTCTCACCTAGTAAGCGCTCAACAAATAACATAATTATTATTACTGTTATTACCAACCCATTGGTTACCTCTAGCTCTCATGCATTTATTTATATCTATCTTTGCATTTGTGTATTTATTTGTATATTTAACATTGAATTTATCTATTCATCTGTCATCATTTTTGCCAATTTTTATGTCTGCCTCCTACTTTAGAGCATAAGCTCTTTATGGGCAGGGATCATTTCTTGTGCTTCAGGCACATTTAGTTCAGTGCACTCAATAATTACCATTACTACTACTATTATTTGTAGGGAAGCCTGGGATAAAGATCACCCCTTGAATGCTTCCCAAACAAGTACCCTAATTTTTTAGAATGTTGCTTCAGAACATCCCTCCCTCGGGCAGCAGTGGCAAGGAGGGGCCACTATTACCTGACACAAAGCCACCCTCCCCTTGAACACTTTAAAAATCTCTTAGAGTGAGAGAATAGCAACACTTGATGAGTCAGGCAGGTTTGGGGCTAGAAGATATTTGCTAAGAGCCAGTGCTCTGAGATTGAAATGCCCAAGAGGCTGTCAAGGTTATTGCTCATTTCAGCGATTGAATAGTTTTGGAAAGATTCTATCCTCCAACAGTTGTAATTGTGTCTGTGAAATAAGCGGTCATTCTCCTTAAGCCCTGTGGCTTGATTCCTTCCCCTGGGTTTTACAGTGGAATGATTGTAAAAGCATCCAGACAACTTTCATCATCATCCCCAAACCCTTGTCCCTAGTGGGCCCCTAGGGTAATGGGCCCAGTCAGGCTAGCAGCCAGAGTTTGGTCCCAGTCCGTTGATGAGATGGAGATGTGGTGGTGGGCGCAGGCCAAGAGGGCTGACCCCTCTTTTTGCCACCCAATGCAAAGCTAAGTAGTGATGGAGCGGGGAAGAAAGGAGACCAGATGCACATTCAGAAGGTCATGTGTTCTCATCCCAGCTCCACTGCTTAATAATAATAATTAGGGTGTTTGTTATGTGCTTTCTTTGTGCCAAGCACTGTCCTAAGCACTGGGATAGATAAAAGATAATCAGGTTGTTCCACGTGGGACTCACAGTCTTAATCCCCATTTTTACAGATGAGGTAACTGAGGCACAGGGAATTGAAGAGACTTGACCAGGGTCACACACAGACAAGTGGTGGATCCGGGATTAAAACTCACATTCTCTGACTTCCAAGCAGCCTGTGCTCTTGCCACTAAGCCACACTGCCTCCTGTGTGACCTTGGGCAAATTGTATCACTTCTCTTTGCTTCAGTTACCACATCTGTAAAATGGGGATTGAAACTTTGAGCCCCAGCCGGACTGTGTCTGATTTGATTTGCTTGTGTCCACCCCAGAGCATAGTACAATGCCTAGCTCGTAGTAGCGTTTAACATCATCATTATTATTATTATTACTATAATCAAATATCTTTTCCTTAAGTTTCTTCTCCCGCTGATCTCAATGAGAGATGAAACAAAATGAAGAATGGCATACAGGGCCTATTTACCTACAGCTGTTCTGACTAAACTTTGCTGGAGTCAGACTACATTGTGCCATGCTCACAGAGACACCCTTGAGTCAATGTGAAGGAGTCATCCCTCCTTTAAATATTAGCCCTGTTGTACAGACAGCCTGGTAAGAGATTGAGGTTCAGTCAGGTTAAGCCCCAATTCTTTTAGTGCCTAAGGGGACTAGTTTGTTCCCTAATAGTGCTCAAGAATGTCAGACTTGAGACAGGCACGACATCATATGCAGTAACCCAGGCAGCAGCATAACATAATGACCCCAGAGCCACCATTTTGTCGAAGTACATCAAGTTGGACCAAGTCTCGACCTTCTCCTCCCCTTCACTCCAGCATCACCGTGTTCCCCTCCCGGATCTTGTTGTGGGCAGGGAATGAGTCTGTTATATTGTACTCTCCACAGTACTTAGTACAGCGCTGTGCACACAGCAAGCACTCAATAAATACGACTGACTGACTGATTGACCGATTGAAACAGGGCCACCACTTCTGAGCCACAGAACTCAATTACCAGACCTGTGGTGGAGGGAAGCTGGTGCTGAAAATCAAAATCCCAACCACTGAGACATCCAGTACCCTGTCCATATGGGGCAGGGGCCAAACCAGGTGACTACATGACTGTCCATCCTACTTCTAACCCTGACCGAGTCTTGCCCATGTTATTGTTATATTTAGTAGAATTAGCAAAGTATCAAATGCTCTCATAGACTGAAAGCTCCTCCTGTAGTCAGTTCATTGTGGCAGACATCTTGAGAAGCAGTGTGATCTACTGGATAGAGCACAGCCTTGGGAGTCAGAAGGACCTGGGTTCTAATCCCAGCTCCAGCACTTGTCTGCGGTGTGACTTTGGGCAAGTCACTTGACTTCTATGGGGCTCACCTCCCTCATCTGTAAAATGGGGATTAAGACCATGAGCCCCATGTGGGACACGGACTGTCCAACCAGAATAGTTTGTATCTACCCCAAAGCTTAGAACAGTGCTTGACACATAGTAAGTGCTTAACAAATACCAGCATTATGATTATTATTACCAACTCTGTTGTAGTTTACTCTTCCAAGCACTTAATACAGTGCTCTGCAAACATTAAACGCTCCATAAATGCCATTGATTGATGGCTGGTGCCATCAATTAAGGGTTTCTTTGGGAATGCTGCTATGCATTATTCTCTGGTATGAAAGGGTGGACTGAGAGGATGGGCCAACATGCTAGTTCATTCAATTAATATAATTTATTGAGCACCTACAGAATAGCTTTTGAGCCCCTACGGTGCAGCGCACTGCACTGTATTAAATGCTGGGGAAAATTTTATGGATGAGAATTAGACATGGTCTGCTCCTAAAAAGGCTCACAATTTAAGAATAAGGTGATGGTAAGTTGGCAATGGAAATATAAAGAAAGATTGAAGTAATGAAAACAGAAAACAACATAAAAAGATGGAGATCCCAAGAGAAACAATAAGAGCACAGAGTATTTGGATCGGAGAAACAGGGTTTGGGACTCTTCGCCTCTCACATCGGGCTGTTCAGAGTCCAGCTGTCAACACAGCCACAGCAGTCCTATGTTCTAAAAGCAGAGAAGGCCTCTCATCATGGCCTTATTGAAATGCAATCAAGCTTCATCATGAAGCTAAAGAGAATGATTTGAGGACGCCCTGTTATGCAAGATAGGTTTGTTCGAAGTTCTTTTAAGGGGATTCCCTGATATTAGAATAATTGTTGAAAATTTAACTAACTGGAGGCTTGGCTCAGTGGATTGATTACCAAATATCCAAAAGTGAAAAAAGGCTCCAGCCAACGGCAGCCTCTCTGTGCTTTCTCCAGCACTCATGTGTCTGACTCCATTGGCCTTATCACTGTTGGTCTGCTTAGGTTTTGAGGCAGATGAAACTCGACTGAGTGTAGAGCAATATACTAAGCACTTGGGACAGTACGATGCTAATGAGTTAGTAGCCATAATAATAATAAAATATTAATTATAATACTTGTTAAGTTTACTATTTGTGAAGCACTGTTCTAAGCACTGGAATAGAGACAAGTTAATCATGTTGGACACAGTCCCTGACCTATGTTGTGCTCACACTCTTAATCCCTAGTTTTTACAGATGAGGTAACTGAGGCACAGAGAAGTTAAGTGACTTGCCCAAGGTAATACCATACTAATATGACGGAGGCAGAATTCGAACCCAGGTTCTTCTGACTCTCAGGCCCATGTTCTATCCACTAAGCCATGCTGCTTCTCAGGGAGCATACAAACTAGTGGCTTGGATTTGAACTTTTTAAAGGTGTTTTTATTTTCATTTTCTCTGATGAAGAAGCCAGACATTGTGACTGCAGTAATGCCCACCCTTGTATTCAACATTTGAAAATCATTATATGCAGACACAGAATGGAATGTAGTACTGTTTCACAGACAATTACATTTAGAATCCATTGTTACTTTGCTGCTACTGTAATAGTGCTTCCACATCAAACCCCATGCTGCAACATGAGCATATCTATGTTTTCAATGAAGGAATCTGAGAATTCATCCATTCATTCACTCATATTTACTGAGCACTTACTGTTTGCAGAGCTCTGTATTAAGTGCTTGATGATGATGATGATGGTATTTGTTAAGCATTTACTATGTTCCAAGCACTGTTCTACGGGCTTGGAAAGTACAATTCAGCAACAGATAGAGACAATGTCTACCCAATAACGGGCTCACAGTCTAGACAATGGGCTCACAGTCTAGATCATCTCCCTTATTTTATGGATTCAGGATAAGGCATTAAATGATGGGCTTTGGCTATTTTTGCCTTTTCATCATTAAAAAAAAATAATAGAACAATCATTGAAGGTTTCAGTGAATGCAGAACTCCATTCTAAGACTACAGGTTACCAAGTAAGGAGAATTGAAATGTCTGTTCTTCTGCTGGGCACCGGTGGTGGTTGCTCTGCACAGTTAAGCCCTCAATATATACTATTAACTCCCTTCTATTCTCCATCTACACCCACCACCTTGGAGAACTTGTTTACTCCCATGGCTTCAACTACCATCTCTATTCATCCGATTCCCAAATCTGCCTCTCCAGGTCTGACTCCCTTCTTCTATGCAGTCCCTCATTTCAATCAGTTATTCAGTCAAGCATATTTATTGAGAACTTGCTGTGTGAAGAGCATTATGCTGTTTGGGAAAGTACAATATAACAGGAGTTGGTAGGTATGTTCCCTGCCCTCAAGGAGTTCAGTGATTCATTCCTTCAATCCCGCTTATTGAGCTCTTACTGTGAGCAAAGCACTGTACTTGGGAGTTAGATACCTTCTGCTTTCAGTTGGTGGTTGTCTCACCAACTCTCAAACTTAACATGCCCCAAATGGAACTCGTCATCTTTCTAACCAAACTCAGTTCTGTCCTCCTTCCATTAGGGCTGCTGCCTATTATCCCCATTTTGACATGAATAAGTGTTTCTATAAATTCACTGCTGATAGGAGCCAAAAATGCTAGGCTCCCTGACTCCGATGCTTCTCCTTCAGATTTCTGAATATTGGAATAATAGGCTGATTCATATTCAAAGGAAGATATTCAGATTCAGAATATCTCCTCATCTTCAATCTTTAATTCACACGCAAGCCATTTTGGCACCTTGTGTTCGACATATCCAGGCTCTCAGCTCACTTCGTGAGTCACCTATGCCTTCAGAATACTGCTGGAAAGGAGCTCAGCCTTGACTGGGGCATGTGCTTCCCAAGTGTTTTTCTTGTTTGGATGAAGAGAACAAGTCCTTCAGTTCATTTATTTGTTTCATCAAAAAATAGAAAGTTCCATCAAGACCACTGATACTGCAATTAGATTGTTAGGGTAATAGGAATAGAATTTTTGGGGGTTCTACTGAGTGCAGTGCACTGTGCTGATCACTGGAGGGGGTACAACAGAAGCAGTGTGCACTGGCCGAAAGGGCACAGCACTGGATATCAGGAGGCCTAGGTTCTAATTCTGGCTCTACCAATTGACAGTGGCTTTAAAGCACTCAATCACCTCCCCGACTCCTACCTCACCTCACTACTCTCCTACTACAACCCAGCCCATGCACTCCGCTCCTCTAATGCTAACCTTCTTAATATACCTCGAGCTCATCTATCCGACCACTAACCCCTCGCCCACGTCGTCCCTCTGACCTGGAACGCCCTCCCTCCTCAAATCCGACAGACAGTTACTCTTCCCCACTTCCAAATCCTATTGAATACACGTCTCCTCCAAGAGACCTTCCCTGACTAAGTCCCCCATTCCTTTTCTCCCACTCCCCTCTGCGTCACCCTGACTTGCTCCCTCTATTCGTCTCCCCTCTCAGCCCCTCAGCACTTATGTACGTATCTGTAATTAATTTATGTATATTATATCTGTTCCCCCCTCTAGACTGTAAGCTCGTTGTGGGCAGAGAATGTGTCTGTTTATTGTTGTATTGTACTCTCCCAAGTGCTTAGTATAATGCTCTGCACACACTAAGCACTGAATTAAAATGATGGTATGAATAAATGGTATGTGACCTTGGGCAAAACTCCACTTCTTTGTGCCTCAGTTTTCTCATCTACAAAAGGAAAATTAAATACCTACTTTCTCCTTTAGACTGTGAGCCACTTTGGGATCTGCACTGTGCCCTAACTGCTCACATTGATACCACCCTAGTGTCTGGCTCCTAGTAAGAGCTTAAAAAATACCTTAATGATTGTTATTAAGGACAAGACAGGGTGCCTGCTTTCACGGAGTGTACAGACTATTGGATTTTTAAGATTACCAGATAACATGAAGTGTGTCAGACTTCTTGAGTTTCAGGAAATCAATCCTTTGACTGCACCTTCCCAAACTAGAGTACCCCACCCAGCCTAGAAGGAAATGAGATTCTGTACGCTCATTGTGGGCAAGGAACATGTCTACTGCTTTTGTTATATTATACTCTCCCAAGTACATAATACAGTGCTCTGCACACTTTAAGTACTTAATAATGATGGTACTTGTTAAGGGCTTACTATATTCCAAGTATTTTTTGAGCACTGGGGTAGATACAAGTTAATCAGGTTTGACAGAGTCCCTGGCCCACATGGGGCTCACAGTCTTAATCCCCATTTTACAGATGAGATCATTGAGATCATTCCAGAAAATTGAAGTGGCTCACCCAAGGTCACACAGCAGACATGTGGCAGATCTGGGATTAGAACCCAGATTCTTCTGATTCCTAGGCCTGTGCTCCAACCACTTAGCAATATGATGGATTGATTGATTGGAGAATGAAAAGGTCATAAAATAGTGAAAGGTCCTGGCCTGACCTTGTTATTCTAACTAAAAGCAAAGGAGGAAAGGGACTTAGGGAAATGGATTACAGTAGGTTCTGCTGACAGAGCAAATGGAAGAGCTATTATAGAGGGATACACAGGCAAAGGTTTCTATAAGCATCCTGACAATTGGGGCTGCAGATCCTATGCTCCCAGTTCCTGTCAGCAGCTCATGGCTCCTTGTTGCTGTTGTCAGTTAACTGTGGGTCAAGCATCTTTGCCTTCAGAAGCTGAATGTTTTCAGATTGTCATTGAGATTTATGCAGCATATACTGAACTATGGCAAACATTTGGGCTTCTCAGCAAATTGATTTTGGGATTCACCCCAGCCCGAAAAAGACAACCTTTCTGTTTTTATTAGCCTGAGGCAAACATGGAATGTTGCTGACTGTAAATATGAAGGCTGGGATATTTTTTGCCTCCTTCCAAAGTCGCTAGGACATGATTGCAATGATTTGATTGCAATGATTTGGTAAATAACATGCAGTATTTCACTGTGAGTTCACCAACAATGCACACTATTACTAGTTCTTGAAATCGATCAGTCAGTGGTATTTATTGAGTGCTTACTGTCTGCCGAGCACTGTACTAAGCACTTAATGATCACAATAAATGAAATGGACATTGTAAAGCCAAACCGATTTGTAGGTTGTAGTTAGAGAAGCACAGGTGAAGTGATCCAGTACATCTTTACACCACGTCAGATGCCAGTCTTGTTAAAAGGCCCTTGACTTCCTCCCAGCACAGATGACTCCACCAGCAGTGAGAGCAACAGCAAGGTGGGGACAGGTGTTCATAGTCATGGTAGCAGTTAAGCACTTAACAAGGATAGAGACAGAGTTGAGTGCTGAGGCAGATACAAGATAATCAGGTTGGACACAGTCCCTATACCGTATGGGTCTCACAGTCTAAGTAGGAAGAAATAGGATTTAGTCTGCATTTTGCAGATGAAGAAACTGAGGTCCAGAGTAGTGAAGTGTCTTGCCCAACCTCACAGTCCAATGGCAGAGCCAGGATTAGACTACCAGAACCGCACTCTTTCAAGTAGGCCACGCTGCTTCCCCGTTACTGGAAATGCAGAAGTAGGGAGTACTGATGGGCAGTCTCCTCTTGGTTCCAACCCTCTAGACTGTAAACTCATTCTGATCAGGGAATGTGTCTGTTTATTGTTATATTTTACTCTTCCAAGAGCTTATTACAGTGCTCTGCATAAAGTCAATGCTCAATAAATTTAATTGACTGACTGACTGACCCTGCCCGAGAACAAATGCTTGAAAACTGTGACCGAGAGGGGATAAGCTGGTTTCCTGGTTTGCCCTATCTAAGAAGGTTAGGAGAAAGGGGAGGGGTCTTGGAAGTATTAAGGAAGGATCGAGAGGGTATTTGAGGGAATCCAGATTCAAGTGTTACAAAGCCATCACATCTGATTTTCAGAACACATAAATATGATCTGTTCGTTTGATTCTAGAAATCTAATAGAACTGTTTAAGAAGTTAATTTTGCTTTCAGTCTTCCCTTTTCATCGACTCTAAGAGACTGTGATTTGCTTCATTATTGCAAGATTTCTCTGTGTAACATAATAATGACCTTTGCACCAAAGAATGAATTTTACATAATTGAGGAGATAGACTCGCTTACACTGATGTTGGAATCCATTAGCTGGAGGTTGGAGCAAAGTGAACAAGACGGCCCCTGGTGTCACCTAGCCAGAATGAAGTCTTAGGAGACAACCCAGGTCTTGAACACTCTTTAGTTTGCCCAAGGTGTAAACACAAAGAAAACACACCCAGACAAAGAACACTAAGAACCTCAGCATTTCCCCTTGACTTAAGGCTTTCGTGCCAAGTAAGCCTGGCTTTGCCCTGGACCTGCCATGTGACCTCAGGAGAGTCATTTAACTTCTCTGTGCCTCAGTTATAACATCTCTAAAATGGGGATGAAGACTATGAGCCCCCTGTGGGACATGGACCGTGCCAGACCTTGAATCTACTCCAGTGCTTAGTATTGTGCCTGCCTCATAGTAGATGCTTAACAAATTTTTTAAAAAAGCCATCTCGAAGCCCCTGTAGAGGCTAGCTGCTCTCTTGCTCGAGAGCACTGGACCTGTATTCCAGTATGGTCTACAATGATATTTTTTGAGCACTTACTGCATATAGAGCACTGTACTAAGTGTTTGGGTGAGTATGAGAGTTTCCCATTTCAGGACCTCCTGGCAACTGACCTGAATGATATCTCCAGGAAGAATCTTGACTTTAAGACACTCAATCCTCTCTCTGCCCACTACCTAACCTCTCTTCTCTCCAACCCCCTACATCCCGGTTTGCACAGTTCACTCCTCTCAAGCTAATCTACTCACTATGTCTCATTCTCATCTACCGACCTTTTGCTCACACCCTCTTTTTGGCCTATGACTCTTCCCCCTTCACATCAGGTGGACCCCAGCTCTCCCCATCTTCAAGGTCCTTTTGAAATCACACTTCTTTCAGTAGGTCTTCCCTGATTAATTTTCCACCTTGCCAACTTTTCCCCCACCCCTACTACTTCTTCAGCACTTCCATATCTTCACCTAAGCACTTAGATACTCACCACCCCTGTTCCCAGTAGTTCTTATGGACTTATCTTTAAACTTGGATGCTTCCAGTACCTGTAAGTGACTTTGTTCTTTGTCTCCCCAGCTATATTCTAGCCTCCCCAGCAAGATTCTAGTCTTCGTGAGTGGAGGGATCAGTTCTAATAATAATTATGGCATTTGTTAAGCGCTCACTATGTGCCAGGCACTGTACTAAGAGCTGGAAGTATACAAGCAGATTGGGTTGGGATACTTCATGGTACCCTTCTATTCTCCATCTACGCTCACTCCCTTGGAGAACTCATTTGCTCCCACGGCTTCAACTATCATCTCTATGCAGATGACACCCAAATCTATATCTCCTCCCCTGTTCTCTCTCCCTCCCTCCAGGCTTGCATATCTTCCTGCCTTCAGGAGATCTCTACTTGGATATCCTCCTGCCACCTCAAACTCAACATGCCCAAGACAGAGCTCCTTATCTTCCCTCCCAAACCTTGTCCTCTCTTGAACTTTCCCGTCACTGTGGACGGCACAACCATCCTTCCCATCTCACAAGCCCTAACCTTGGTGTCATCCTTGACTGTGCTCTCTCATTCACCGCATATATGCAATCCGTCACCAAAGCCTGCTGGTCTCACCTTCACAACATCGCCATGATCCACCCTTTCCTCTCCATCCAAACCGCTGCCACCTTAGCACAGTCAATCATCCTAACCCTACTGGATTACTGAATCAGCCTCCTTTCTGACCTCACAACTTCCTGCCTCTCCCCATTTTAGTCCATACTTCACTCTGCTGCCTGTATTATCTTTCTACAGAAACATTCTGGGCATTCATTCATTCAATAGTATTTATTGAGCGCTTAATTAGAGCTTTATTGAGCTCTAATTTTCAGCTACCTATAGTGGAGGCAGCATGGCCTAGTGGAAGAGCAAGGTTCTAGAAGGTGGGAGACCTGGGTTCGAGTCCCAGCTCCATTTCAGGCCTGCTGTGTGACTGTGGACATCACAACTTTCATTCATTCATTCAATAGTATTTATTGAGCGCTTACTATGTGCAGAGCACTGTACTAAGTGCTTGGAATGAACAAGTCGGCAACAGATAGAGACAGTCCCTGCCGTTTGACGGGCTTACAGTCTAATCGGGGGAGACGGACAGACAAGAACAATGGCAATAAATAGAGTCAAGGGGAAGAACATCTCGTAAAAACAATGGCAACTAAATAGAATCAAGGCAATGTACATTTCATTAACAAAATAAATAGGGTAATGAAAATATATACAGTTGAGCAGACCAATACAGTGCTGAGGGGATGGGAAGGGAGAGGGGGAGGAGCAGAGGGAGATGGGGGGAAAAGAGGGTTAAGCTGCGGAGAGGTGAAGGTAGGGGTGGTAGAAGAAGTAGAGGGAAAAGAGGAGCTCAGTCTGGGAAGGCCTCTTGGAGGAGGTGAGTTTTAAGTAGGGTTTTGAAGAGGGGAAGAGAATCAGTTTGGCGGAGGTGAGGAGGGAGGGCGTTCCAGGACTGTGGGAGGACGTGGCCCAGGGGTCGACGGCGGGATAGGCGAGACCGAGGGACGGTGAGGAGGTGGGCGGCAGAGGAGTGGAGCGTGCGGGGTGGGCGGTAGAAAACGAGAAGGGAGGAGAGGTAGGAAGGGGCAAGGTGATGTAGAGCCTTGAAGCCTAGAGTGAGGAGTTTTTGTTTGGAGCGGAGGTTGATAGGCAACCACTGGAGTTGTTTAAGAAGGCGAGTGACATGCCCAGATAATTTCTGCAGGAAGATGAGCCGGGCAGCGGAGTGAAGAATAGACTGGAGCGGGGCGAGAGAGGAGGAAGGGAGGTCAGAGAGAAGGCTGACACAGTAGTCTAGCCGGGATATAACGAGAGCCCGTAGCAGTAAGGTAGCCGTTTGGGTGGAGAGGAAAGGGCGGATCTTGGCGATATTGTAGAGGTGAAACGGGCAGGTCTTGGTAACGGATAGGATGTGTGGGGTGAATGAGAGAGACGAGTCAAGGATGACACCGAGATTGCGGGCCTGAGAGACGGGAAGGATGGTCGTGCCATCCACGGTGATAGAGAAGTCTGGGAGAGGACCGGGTTTGGGAGGGAAGATGAGGAGCTCTGCCTTGCTCATGTTGAGTTTTAGGTGGCGGGCCGACATCCAGGTGGAGACGTCCTGGAGGCGGGAGGAGATGCGAGCCTGAAGGGAGGGGGAGAGGACAGGGGCGGAGATGTAGATCTGCGTGTCATCTGCGTAGAGATGGTAGTCAAAGCCGTGAGAGTGGATGAGTTCACCGAGGGAGTGAGTGTAAATGGAGAACAGAAGAGGGCCAAGAACTGACCCTTGAGGAACTCCAACAGTTAAAGGATGGGAGGGGGAGGAGGCTCCAGCGTAGGAGACCGAGAATGATCGGCCAGAGAGGTAAGAGGAGAACCAGGAGAGGACAGAGTCCGTGAAGCCAAGGTGAGATAAGGTATGGAGGAGGAGGGGATGGTCGACAGTGTCAAAGGCAGCAGAGAGGTCAAGGAGGATTAGAATGGAGTAGGAGCCATTGGATTTGGCAAGAAGGAGGTCATGGGTTACCTTAGAGAGAGCAGTCTCAGTAGAGTGGAGGGGACGGAAGCCAGATTGGAGGGGGTCTAGGAACCTCTCCATGCCTCCTTTTCTTCATCTGAACTCCTACTGTCTTAGATTGTGAATGTCACGTGGGGTAGTGCCTGGGTCTCATCTAAAGATTAACCCAGTGTCAGCATTGTGCTTGGCATATAGTAAAGACTAAATGAATACCATGATTTGGCGGTATATTTTGCTGTACAAGTAACAGCCAATGGTTCCCATATCTTACCATCATGATGTGGCAGCTGTAATAATTATCACTTTGTTTAAAAAAAGACAAACAAAAACAACTTTTAAAGAAGACCCAAATATCCTTTGCCATTCCATGCACTGAGAATTATGTTTGGTTTGGACCAACTAGTGTCCTATTGCAATCAGCTTCTGCTCTCACTCTACACCTTGTCTTCCCACAGAAGGCCAATAGAAATTATTCCTGTACTTGAGGGTATCCAAACCTGAAGAAGGGAAAAAAAGGGAAGGGAGCAGGAGAGAGGGAAGAAGGCTCTTATCAGAACCTGACAGGTAGTGAAATAAGAAATAAAATGAACTTCAGTGCATCTGCTCAGAATGAAGAGGTAGAGACTGGGAGTACAGTCCTAAGCTGATAGGGAAGTTTTCCTTCCCTCCCTTGAGTTTCAGGAATCCATGTCTGAATGAGTGTTAATGCATTTTAGGCAGGGAGGTGGGGAGACGAGGAGGACCTGGGGATGAACTCAGACACCATCGATGTCCCAATTTTTGAATTGATTTGTGGTTGGTAATTCTACTCTCTGCCTAGAATGCTGGGCAGGTTCTGCCTTTTTAAATCCTGCTAATTCTGCTATCATGCCCAAACCCAAGAGACCTGGCATAATAGGATGGTAGAGCTGAGCAGAAATTAGGTGGGTATACCCAGCCCAGAGAAGGTGGCAGGGTTAATTTTCATATTTGTGTCAAGATCTCTTCTGATTCCATGTAAGACTCTTAATTTCCACTGGGAATAATAACTTGCAGCTGCAGTACTATGCTGTGTACCAGTGGCGAGTTCTTGTCTTAAGAGATTTATGCAAGTCATTATTTAAAAATAGAGATCTGAGAGTCACAGCTGGCTAATTAATCCAGTTCTAAGGAAAGTGAAGGAAATGACCCACTTAACAGTTTCCAAGAACTACTGCCATGCTGAAAGAAAACTTCAAAAAAGGAACCCAGTAGCCCAACTCAGGAAATCAATATTTGCATTTCAAGGCAGCATGGTGGGAAACATGTGAGAAATCTTCTACATCTTCTCTGTGGTCAGGGAATGGTACCAACCCTGTGTTTTATATGCACCCAAGTCCTTAGTACAGTGCTCTGTACACAGAAAGCACTCAACGCCATTGATTGATTGATAGATCAAATAGCATAAATAGACTTAATCATTCTAGCTCCTTTCATCTAAGGACATTATGAGTTGTGCTACAAAAAAAAAAAAATTAATAGAATACAGCAGCCATGCAGACAGTTTCAGTGATCTATCAGTCCATAGTTTTAACAATTCCTAGAGTTTTCACCCAACCTCGGCACACTGCCACTATCAGAAAGTGATTTGTCATGTTCTCTATTTCCTCTGTACTCTTCCAAGTGCTTAGTACGGTACATAGCATGAAGTGAACTCTCAGTAAGTACCACTGGTGTGTGCATAATGGGCCCCATTGTTTGGCATAATTTTTGCAACACAAAGAGGGGTGACACTAGTGAATAGGGTCAGATACCAATTAAGTCTAGCAATAAGAAAAGCAGAAGGAAAAAGAGGACAAGAAAAAAAAAGGGAGGACGAAGGGAAAGGGGGAGAAAGAGAGTGGTAATAGGCAATGGAGGTTGCATCTTTTATTTGTATAGCACTCTTCCAAATGCTGCATATACAGTAGGCACTCAGAAAAATGACCTCTGACTCCCTTTTCCTCTTCATACCTCAGAATACGTGCAATTGGAAGGAGACCCATGGCAAGCTGGTCTCTGTGGCTTCATTGCATTCTGACCTTTTCCTCTTTCTTTAGTGACTCACACCACTCTTACTGCTTACAATTATGTGGTATAAAAATTCATCTTTAATTCCTCCTCAAAATTCTGTTTGGGGAAATTATCTGATGGAGGCAATTATGGGAGTAAATACGATACTGTCATTTAATCATTTGATTGATCTGATTGTGGTGAGCACGGTGGTGAGCTAGGGATTTTGGCATCATAATTTAAATCCTTGTGAAAAGGGCTTCCTTGCCTCTGGACTGATTTCCTTTAGACCTAGACCCACAGCATTTACCTTTGGGCCAGGGCTAATTTGCATGGCTGGCTAACCTGAAGCAAAGCAATTAAAAAGAGGAGCTAAGAGCCAGCCCCAGGTCTGATTCCTGAGCCAAGGTTCTGTCGGCTAGGGGATGATGCCTCTCATTTAGAAATGGTTACCCTGGCAATAAGATCAAAGAGGGAGGAAATGCCCTATCCCTGTGTTATCCCTGCATAATGCTATTCGGTTTCCAAAGTGAAATCTGACCTGCATGTCCATTTGAGTGTCAATCCAACATCATCAGCAGCAGCAGCAGAAATAATATTTATTGAGCACTTACTGTGTGCCAAGCACTGTACTAAGCACTGGTGCTAAGCAACAGCAAGTGGGGTAACTGGCTGCAGATCAGCCAGTCAATAGATGTCATGTGTTGAGAATCTACAGGTTAGACAGCACTGTATTAGATCCCTAGGAGAGTTCCACAGGAGAAAAAGACTTGGTCCCTGCCCTTAATGAGCTTACAGTCTAATGGATCATACGTACAGCCATACATTGTTTACATATAATGAAAACAGCAAGAAGAACAAGAGTATAACTGGCAATAGCAAGAGTATGAAGGATGAAAAAATATATCTGTATATAGACAACTCTAGTCTTTATATTGAGGTATATGTAAGTGCTGAGGATGGCTGATGGGTTGATGCAATTTAGGGTTGGAAATGCTTGTATCAGAATTCAGAATCCCAAAATGAAAGTGATCATTTATTTCAGTCAATCATTGGTATTTAGTAAGTATCTATTCAGTCAATCAATGATATTATAATCTGTAGGCTGTAAACTCTGTGTGGGCAGGGATCATGGTCAGGGATCATGCCTACTAGTGATTTTAAATTGCACTTTTTCAAGTGCTTAGTACAGTACTCTGCACACTATAAGTGCTTAATAAATACCACCGATTAATTTAATGAGCATTTACTCTGTGCAAAACACTGTACCGTGAGTTGGATATAGTTGGTAGACATGATTAGCGCCCTTAAGGAGCTTACTGTCTTCTGTGGGAGACAAACAATGACATATTGGGGAAGCAACTCAATATAAAGAAATATAAATAAGTGCTGTAAAAGTAATGATAGAATGAAGATCAAAGGTGCAGATGTACTAAAGCACTGTACTAAACACCTGGGAGAGTGCAGTATACTAGATTTAGTAGACATGAGTCTTACCCTCAAAGCAGGGGATAAAGGTATAATTTAAATTACAAGTAGCAGGAAGAAACAGTTTAAAACTATGTACATAAGTGAATTCTATGATCTCAATCAATCAGTGGTATTCATTGGGCACTTATTGTATGCAGAGCACTGTGCTAAGTGTTTAGGAGGTATATACAATAGAGTTGGTAGACACAATCCCTGCCCTCAAGAAGCTTACAGTCAGGACAGGAAGACAGATATTAGGATAAATCCAGATATGGGACATGGCAGGGTATAAGGATATGCTCATAAGTGCTGTGGGGCTGGGTGTCTGGTGAATATCAAGTGCTTAAGGGGTACAGATGATGATGATGATGAAGATGATGAATACCATGGTATTTAAGCACTTGCTATGAACCAAGCACTGTTTTAAGTGCTGGGGTAGATACAAGGTAATCAGGTTGGACACAATCCCTGACCCATATGAGGCTCACGATCTCAATCCTCATTTTACAGATGAGGGAACTGAGGCACAGAGAAGTGAAGTGATTTGCCATTTAGTCTGTGAGCCCGTAATTGGGCAGGGATTGTCTCTATATCTGTTGCCGAATTTTACATTCCAAGTGCTTAGTACAGTGCTCTGCACATAGTAAGTGCTCAATAAATATGATTGAATGAATGAATTTGCCCAAGACCACACAGCCGGTAAGTGGCAGAACAGGATTAGAACCTAGGTCTTCTGACTCCCAGGCACGACCATCAAGTGGTCTTTCCACTGGACCACCCTGCTTAAGATCTAAGTGCAACTGACATGAAAGGACTAGCTCATGACTTGATGGGGAGATCATGGCCCTCAGGGAGGAGCCACGGTGGCCACAGCAGTGGATAAGAAGAAAAGAGAGATAATAGGATGGTAAGTGGAGTTGCCATTGCAGAGCAGTACACAGAGGCAGGGCAGAGGAGCTGTAGAGGCTCAGGAACAATTTTCTGCCTAATAACGCACAATTTTGTACCTGCTTGAGGGAGATTTTTAAGGTCCTTGGGGTCAGGCATCTTGTCTAGCAAAGTTATTGCATTATACGCTCTCAGGTGCTTAGTACAGTGCTCTGCCTGCAGTCAGTGCTCAACAAATGATAAATGTGGTATCTGTTAAGCACTGTACTAAGCACTGAGGTAGATATAAGATAATCAGGTCCCATATAGGGCTCACAGTCTCTTCTGGAGGGAGAACAGGAGTTCCTCAGTAAATGCTGGTGATCTGGAAAGAATCCATCCATGGTGAGCCAGGAGGAGTAGACTATAGGTTGCTACCCTCAAGTCTACCTGACTACTCGCTGCTCCTCTCCAAAGCTTCCTGGACCCAGGGCTCTCCATTTGTGAGAGTGATAGGGTGCTGACTGATTAGAAATCCCAGTACATTTACAAGAATCATGTTAATACAACAGCATGGCCTAGGGGATAGAGCAGGGGCTTGGGAATCAGAAGGACTTGGGTTCTAATCCTGGATCAACCAGTTGTCTGCTGGGTGACTTTGGGCAAGTCATTTGACTTCTCTGTCCCTCAGTTACCTCATCTGTAAAATAGAGATTAAGACTGTGAGTCCCATGTGGCATAGGGATTGTGTCCAACCTGATTTTCTTATATCAACCCCAGTGCTTAGTACAGTGCCTGGCACATAGTAAGAGCTTAACAAATACCACAATTATTATTATTATTATTTTCATACTTATTAATACGGATGCTGGTTGGTTAGCATACTGGACCTGGTGCCCAATACCCTGTCAATCAAATCCAACCTCAGCTCATTACCATTCCGCTCTGGACATTGGGCCATTGAAAAGGGTCACTGCTAACATGCCTAGGTTTTTCCAGTAGTAGTAGCACTTATTGAACACCCCCTTGGATTAGCGCACTGGACTAGGTTCTCGGGAAGTACAGAATTACAAAGTGACACACAAGAAATTTACATTCCATCAGGGGAGACAAATATAAAAATATTTACAACTAGTGTGGTATGAAGCAGTTACCTGAAAGTGATCACCTGGAAATATCAAATACAAAGCCTAAATGAAGTCTGGGGATTTGATCTTTCATTATTCCAGCCCAAATTGACTCCCATTTCTCCTGAGACATGAGGGTTGCATACCGGAAAGTGTAATTGCTTTCTTGAGACCTCCTTACCTCTCCAGACAATAATTCACTCTGCTGCCCACATCACTTTTTTAACACCTTATCTTGCATACATGTCCCCACTTATCAAAATCCTCCAGTGGTTGCCACTCCTCTCCCATTGAAGAGGAAATTCCTGGCCATTGACTTTAGGGCACTCAAACAGCAGCGTGGCTCAGTGGATAGAGCCTGGGCTTGGGAGTCAGAGGTCATGGGTTCGAATCCCAGCTCTGCCACTTGTCAGCTGGGTGACTGTGGGCAAGTCACTTAACTTCTCTGTGCCTCAGTTACCTCATCTGTAAAATGGGGATTAACTGTGAGCCTCACGTGGGACAACCTGATTACCCTGTATCTACCCCAGTGCTTAGAACAGTGTTCTGCACATAGTAAGCGCTTAACAAATACCAACATTATTATCTACTTATACTCATTCATTCAATCATTCATTTACTTGTATTTATTGAGCACTTGCTAAGCACATAGGAGGGTGCAATACAATAATAAATGGACACATTCCCTCCCACAATGAGCTTACAGTCTTTGGGTGTGTAGGGGCAGGAGACAGACATCAATGCAAATAAATAAATTACATATATGTACCTATGTCCTGTGGGGCTGGGAGAGGGGAAGAACAAAGGGAGCCAATCAGGGCAATGCAGAAGGAAGTGGGAGAAGAGGAAAGGAGGGGCTTAGTCTGGGAAGGCCTTTTGGAGGAGATGTGCCTTTATTAAGACTTTGAAGCAAGAGAGAGTATGTCTGTCTGATTTGAGGATGGAGGGCATTCCAGGCCTGAAGCAAGACGTGGGTGAGGAGTCGGTGGTGATATAGACAAGATCGAGGCATAGTGTGAAAGTTAGCACCAGAGAAGCAAAGCATATATGCTAGGTTGTAGAAGGAGAAAAGTGAGGTGAGGTAGGAAGGGGCAAGCTGGTAGAGTGCTTTAAAGCCAATGGTGAGGAGTTTCTGTTCAATGCAGAGGTGGATGGGCAACCCCTGGAGTTTTTTGAGGAGCAGGGTGAGATGCCCTGGCATCAAAGTGAAGTATGAACTGGAGTGGGGAGAGACAGGAGGCTAGGAGGTCTGCAAAGAGGCTGATGCAGTAATCCAGGAGGGATAGGATGAGTGATTGTAGTAATGTGGTAGCAGTTTGGATGGAGAGGAAAGGCTGGATTTTAGCTGTTATGAAGTTGGGACTGAGAAGATTTAGTAATAGATTGAATATGTTGGTTGAATTAGAGAGAGAAGGCTAGGATAATGCCAAGATTATGGACTTGTGAGACAGAAAGGATGGTGGTGCCTTGTACAGTGACGGGAAAGTAAGGGGGAGGACAGGACTTGTGTGTGAAGATAAGGAATTTGGTTTTGGACATGTTATGTTTGAGGTGTTAAATGAAGATGTCTTGAAGGCAGGAGGAAATGCGAAACTAGAGAGAGGGAAAGAGATCAGGGCTGGAGATGTAGATTTGGGTATCATCTGCTTAGAGGTGACAGTTGAAGCCATGAGATTGAATGAGTTCTCCAAGGGAGTAGGTATAAATAGAGAATAGAATAGACCCAGAAATGAAACTTGAGTCACCCACACAGTTATGGGCTGTGAGACAGAGGAGGAACCTGTGAAGGAGACTGAGAATGAATGACTAGAAAGATAAGAGGAGAACCAGGAGAGGACAGAGTCAATTAAGCCCAAGTTGGTTAATGTTTTTAGGACAAGGGAGTGGTCCACTGTGTCCAAGGCAACTCAAAGGTTGAGGAAGATTAGGATGGAGTAGAGGCCATTAGATTTACAAAGAGATCATTATTGATTTTTGAGAGGCTGGTTTCTGTGGAGTAAAGGGGACAGAAGCAAGATTGGACGGCGTCAAGGAGAGAAATGGGGTAGAGGAATTTGAGACAGTGAGTGTAGACAACTTGCTCAAGGGGTTTGGACAGGAATCATGGAAGGAGATGGGTGATAACTGGAGGGAGCCATGGTGATAACTGGAGGGAGGGCTTTTTTAGAATGGGGAGACAGGGGCATGTTTGAAAGAACTGGAGAAGTAGCCATTGGAGAGCAAAGAGTTGAAGATGGCTGTTAGCGAGGGCAGGAGGAAGGAGGCGAGAGTTTTGATAAGGTGCAAAGGAATGGCGTTGAACATGCAGGTGAAGGGGATGACTTTTGAGAGGAAGCAGATCTCCTCTAGAGATACTCCTGGGAAGGATGGGAGTGTTGAAGCGGGGGTCAGAAAGGGGAGGGACTGAGTAGAGGCAGGGGCTTTCAGGAAGCTCACACCTGATATTTACTCCTCTCCCACTCAACTGCAGCTTGCATGCTCTGCTCCTCTCAAGCCAGCCTACCGACAGGCTATAATAAATAACACTTGGGGTGTTCTGGAGCCCCTTCCCCAGGCACAGAACATGACCAAGGACTTCCCTGACTCTGGATAGATACTGAGGCTGATTTCCTGATGAGACCCTGGAGGTGGAGCCACAACATCGCCTTTCCCTAACCTCTCATCTTCCACCAGGTAGGGCTTTGCCCTCTCCTATCCCCTCCTTCTTGTTGCCTGAGAGTTCCTGCTCCTATCTCCCCCAAGAAGGCTTCCATGACTAACCTCTCATTTCCTCATCCTATTCTGCATTCCCCCTGTGCTCATCTGTATCTTCTAAACACTTAGGTAATATATAGTCAATAAATATATAGTATTGGTTGATTGATAGTTTAATTGGCTTTAAAGTACTCAGGTGTCTCTGTCCCTCCTAACTAACCTCCCTGATCTTCTACTAATAATGTTGGTATTTGTTAAGCGCTTACTATGTGCAGAGCACTGTTCTAAGCACTGGGGTAGACACAAGGTAATCGGGTTGTCCCACTTGGGGCTCACAGTCTTAATCCCCATTTTACAGATGAGGTAACTGAGGCACAGAGAAGTTAAGTGACTTGCCCAAAGTCACACAGCTGACAAGTGGCAGAGCCGGGATTCGAACCCATGATCTCTGACTCCAAAGCCCGTGCTCTTTCCACCGAGCCACGCTACAACCTAGCCTGTGCACTTCACATCTTTATCGCCAACCTACTCATTACACCTCCATCTCATCTCTCTCTTCATGTCCAAATCTTAACTCTGGTCTGGGACTTCCCTCCACCTTCATATCCAACAGACCACCACTCTCCCCACCTTCAAAACCCTTCTAAAATCACATCTCTTCCAGGAGGCCTTCCCTAAGTCTTAATTTCCCACCCTACCCCCTCTATTGCTTTGAATCTGAACCCCTTAAGCATTTGATATCCACCAACAGCACCACAGCCCTTATTTACATTTTTTAACACTTGGTATCTGTAACTTATTTTGATCTCTGTCTCCCTTTCTTTCTAAACTGTAAACTCATTGTGGGCTGGAATAGAGTTTACCAATGCTGTTTTATTGTATGTTCCCTAGCACTTACTACAGTGTACTGCATGCAGTAAGTGCTCAATAAATAATTTGGATTAATGGACTGACTAATTAATTGACTACTGAAGGTTTGTTAACATTTAGGTGGGTCCTGGAACCCCTTCCCCAAGACTAAGACATGGTTCACAACTACCCTGACTCTGGGTAGATACTGAGGCTGATTTCCTCATGAGACCTTGGAGGTGGTGCCATAACATCTTCTTTCCCTACCCCCATCCTCTTCCACCCCGTAGGACTCTGCCACCTCTTCTCTGTTGTCAGAGAGAGTAATGGAACTAGCCACTTATGGTAATCACTTTCTTTAGAGGCATTCTGCTGAGATAAATGTTATCCACTGTAATGCAATCTTTCCCTACCCCCCAAAAAATTGTAACCCTCTTTGCTCTAATAGGTACTATGTAAATACCAGACATCATAATAAGCAGCCTCATGCTTGTTCATTTTGAACGTGAATCATTAGGGACAGTGGTCCTCGATGTTAATGAAATTACACAATCCAATTAGAGAATTACAATTTCGTGTGCTAGCATGAGAATGGGGTTGATTGGTACCTCCAGGAAAGTCTCTAAAGCCTGACCCCGGTTTTTGTCCTACAGAGGGCCTTAGCATATTCAGAGGCTCAATATATCCCCCTCCCTCATATTACATCTCATCCCTGCATCTCACAGGACCCTAAACCTAGCCCTGGAAAGCAATCGTTTTCCAGGAGCCAATGAAGCCATAAGCAAAAACCACTTTGCATTTCTCCAGAACAACTCGTGCCTGAAATATTTGATAGTGCTTTTTTTTAAAAAAAATTCCTTTAATTGAGTTTTTAATTACAATCCAAATTGCAAATATCTCCATTCATATGCATTTTTGACACATGTGACAAGCAATTTCATAGTCTTTAGAGATCATCTGACAAGTATGGGAATCTCTGATTGCTTTTTTTTCTTTTTTGGCTAGGAGCCACCAGAAACCATGATGGGAGGGGAGGTCGGAGCTGGGAACATCTGGGTTTCAGTAAAACGTTTGCTAGGATCACTGAGATGGTAAACCAGGAGGTACTACTTGGAAAACAAATCCGTCCTTGGATTTGAAGGATGCCAAGCCTCTAATTTTGTAAAATCCAAGAGGCTCTTTGAGCCCAGAATAATAGTGAGTCCAGGCACTGGCCCATCAGCCAATGGGACACGAACACTTTATGCAAATGCGCTGACTATGATGGAGGGAGGCTTGGCTGCTGTCCTGTCTGTGCATTTACGCATCCACTGAGAGTTCTTTGCTCACAGAACCTGCCCAGCCAGCCTCATCCACACTGGTCTGCCACCGCCATTGAGCTCCTCAGGCTGAAATTAATCTTGGAAGCAGAAGCTCTGGGCAATGTGGCCCTTCGGAAACCTGAGAGAAGTAATGAATCTTGCTCCTGGGGCCCCATCCTTAGGCTGCCGGTAGTCTGGGTCTCTCCTTGGCAACTTGAGTCTCAGCCTGAAGTGGGGATTATGGCCCCCCATCTGATGGTTATAAGTAATAATCTGCACCTCCAAAGTGCAGTCAAACCGTATTGATCCACAGCTAGAATGGGCGTTTTTGTGGTAGGGAAGGGGAATCTATTTTTAGCTCTAAAAAACAAAGTCTTATTTTAAAATAGCCATCTAAGCAACTGCACTCGAGTCCCCTAACAATTTTGCCGTCAACTGTTTGGTCCATTTGCACTCAAACACCCGGACATCTGAGGCCACTTCATCCCCTTCCCTCTTCTTCCTTCCACTTCCTTGCTAGTGCTAGAAGAGGGATGTTGGAATTTGGGCAGAAAATACTGGAGAGAAAAGAATAGGTTTGGGGTTCTCCTTTGCTTTTCTCTTGAGTATCTCTATCTCTGCTTCTCTCTTTCCATTTCCTTTAGGTGGGGTGAGGGAAGGGAGGGAGGGCATTTGTGCAGGTCCAATTTCCCACCTTATGTCTTCCATCCACTTGCTTTCATGCTCTGACTACTTTAAATAAATGAGTGAAAAAAGGACACAGATGTTCTTTGACCTTTGGACATTTGTTATTCACCTATCTCCAACCCCCCAGCTCTTATGTGCATATCTTTAAATTATATATTATAAAATATATATTCATGTTCATGCCTGTCTCCCCCTCTATACAGGGAATGTGTCTGCTGTATTGTTCTACCAAATGCTTGGTACAATGTTCTGCATATAGTAAGCACTGATTGACTGATTAATTGTTTTAAAGGCAAAAATGGTAGAGAGAGCATTGTCAAAAGGTGAGTTACAGACCAAAGATGCCTGTGATGGACACACAGAAATTATGTGAAAGGGTGAAGGAGACATGAATTAGCTGTATTTCTAAAGTATCTGATATCAAAGAAGATTTATATTCAGGGTCAGTTTGGGTTATGGAACAACAGAGTTGGACCAGAAGCATCTTTGTGACTGTCTGCATTATTAGAAAAGCTTATTCATGACCTGGAAGAAGGAATGACACATTTTTGGATTTCTGATGTAATTCCAACTTGGAAAGTGTTTCTAAACAGCTCTGACGACTGGAACATGATGCAAAAGAAAATTTAAATATTACTCATAAAGGTTGTGAATAACAAAACGAGGAAGAGATAATACACCAGAGGGGAATATAATCCAAAATACAGATACACTCTGGGAAACAGAACCATGATGTCAGAGTAAACTTCGGGTGATAATGAGCCACAAATTAGATTTAACTTGGCCCTGCTGTCCAGCAACATGAAAGTGAAGTGCAAGTTTAGTCTGCCTAAAGAAGAGAATGAGAAATAATAGCTCCTTTGTGTACTGTTCTAGCAAAGCTGCACCTGGCATAATACATTGTGTTCTCACCATTTCATTAGCAGATGAGTGTAGGCAATTTGGAAGAAATGCAGAGAATAGCAAGCAACAAGAATGAAAGAGCTAGAGGACTGGACTTGAAAGAAGATAAAAATGGTGAAATTCCTAGAACCTACCTACAGAAAACCCCTCCCTGGAGTTAAAATGTGGCAGGGAAGATACAGATTGAAATCAAATAATATAATAATTATAATAATAATGGTATTTGTTTAGCGCTTACTATGTGCAAAGCATTGTTCTTTGTGCTGGGATTGATACAAGGTAATCAGTTGTCCTACGTGAGGCTCACAGTCTTAATCCCCATTTTACAGATGAGTAACTGAGGCCCAGAGAAGTGAAGTGACTTGCCCAGAGTCACACAGCTGATAAGTGGCAGAGCCGGGATTAGAACCCATGACCTCTGACTCCCAAGACCAGGCTCCTTCTACTAAGCCACACTACTTAGAAGGAAGCAATCCCTCTCAGGATCATACCTGGAGAATTTCCAGTCCTCTACCAGCCTCAGCTACAGGAGGAAGAGTAAAGCAGAGTCCTATCCATTCCATTCCTAGCTTGGGCAGTGGCTAGCAAGTGGAAGGCAATCTTCTACAAGGCAAAACTCACCTGTGCTGGGTATCGGTGACATGGGAGAGAGTCGAGGGAGGAGACTCAGGTTTACTGCCTGAAGGAAGGCAATTGTAAACCATTTCTGTATTTTTGCCAAGAAAACTCTATGGATACACTACAGGAACGATTACAGATAGAGGCAGGGCATTCCGGGAGAGATGTGTCCATGGAGTCGCTATGGGTTGGAGATGATTCGACAGCCTAAGACAAGCCAAAAAAGCGGCATGGTTTAGAGAAGCATGAATGGTGTAGTGGATAGAGCATGAGTCTGGGAGTCAGAAGGTCGTGGGTTCCAATCCAGTCTCCTCCACATGTCTGCCGTGTGACCTTGGGCAAGTCAATTCACTTCTTTGTACCTCAGTTACCTCATCTGTAAAATGAGGATTAAGACTGTGAGCTCCACTTGGGACAGGAATTGTGTCCACCCAATTTGCTTGTGTCCACCCCAGTGCTTGATGCAGTGCTTGGCACTTAAGTACCAAAATTATTAATATGATTATTATTAACTCATCCAATTGGTAGAGATGTCCTTGATTGTCAGATTTCCACAATTACAGTAAAGAGCGGAACCTTATGCAGTAAACCTGGGCTAACACTGAAATTGTTCAATAAACTAAGAAAAAAAAAATTGTTTCCCCCAGTGTACAAACACTCTAGTCAAATGCTTTGCACATTCAAGTATTCAAAAAGAATGACCTAATGATTAGACTAGTGTTATTTTCAGTTCCTCCTTCACTCCATTCACTGGATTATTTTCTAAAATGTTATTCTGCACACATCTCCTTACTCCCCCTCCCCGCCCCCCACCAGTGGTTGTCTGTTCCTCTTTGCACCAATTAGAAACTTCTGGCATCAATCAGCTGTCCTTGTCTTTCTTTTCCACTCTTCCACTATACCTCAGCCTTCGTTCTTCCTCACTCTTTAGCTAACCTGCTTACTCCCCAAGCAACTCTTGCTCAGATCTTTCCTCCTGCCAGAGGTCCTCCTTACCACTCCAAATCCACCAGACAATAGCTCTCTCCATCTTCAAAGCCCTTCTGAAACCACCTCACTTCCAGGATGCCTGCCATGATTAATTTCTGTTCCCTATAGATTCCACCTTCCAATCATTACCACTGCACTTCTGCCCCAACTACCCACCTTTGTGTTCACAACTGGACAACTCCCACATTCCATATTACTAAGCATAAACTCATGAACCTGTCCCCTTTCCTTTGTCCTCTTCTCTATAAATTATTTTGACTGTCCCCACTAGGTTGCATGCTTATGAGGGTAGGCAACAAAACTGTGAACCTTATTGTACTCTTGTAAAGGCTTATAGTACACTGAGTGATAAATTGATAGTTATATGTGACCACGAGTCTAGGAAAGAGTTCTGTACCCAGGAAGCACTCTATAAATATTGATGGGGCTGAAGAAATAGAAACCATGCCAGAGAAGGAGACATTCTGAAAATCAGTTGCAATTTTCTAAACATCCCCTGAAAGATAGCCTAAGAATCAATCAATCATATTTAATAAGCACTTACTGTGTACAATATGACAGAGTTGGTAGGCACATTCCCTGCCCATGACAAGCTTACAACCTAGAGGGGTGACAGACATTAATATAATTTATGGATATGTATATAAGTGCTGTGGAACTGATGTAGGGTGGAAGAAAGGGTACAAATCCAAGTGCATGGGTGACACAGAAGGGAGTAGGAGAAAAGGAAATGAGGGTTTAGTCAGGGAAGTACTCTTGAAGGAGATATGCTTTTAATAAGGCTTTGAAGGTAGAGCTAGTGATCATCTGTCAGAAATGAAGAGGGAGGGTGTTCCAGGCAAGAGGTAGGATGTGGGCAAAAGGTTGGTGGTGAAATGGATGAGATTGGATTACAGTGAGTATGTTGGCATTAGACGAGTGAAGTGTGTAGACTGGGTTGTAGTATGAAATATGGGAGGCAAGTTAGGAGGGGGCAAGATGATTGAGTGCTTTAAAGCCAAAGGTAAGGAGTTTCTGTTTGATGTGGATGTGGATGGGCAACACTGGAGGTTCTTGAAGAGTGAGGAAACGTGGACTGAATCATTTTGTAGAAAAATGAAGTGCTTAATGTACTGGATTGGGAAGAGACAGGAGGCAAGGAGGTCAGCAAGTTGATGTGATAATAAAAGTGGGATAGGATAAGTGCTTGAATTAATATGGTAGCAGTTTAGATGGAGCAGAAAGGGTGGATTTGAGTGATGTTGTGAAGGTTGAACTGACAGGATTCGGTAACAGATTGAATATGCGGGTTGAATGAAACAGAAGAGTCGAGCATAATGCCAACCTTATGGGCTTGTGAGATAGAGATGGTGGTGGTGCCATCTGTAATGATGGCACTGTCAGTGAGAGGATGGGGTTTGGGTGGAAAGATGAGGAGTCCTGTTTTGGATATTTTAAGTATGAAGTGTTGCCAGGACATCCAAGTAGAGAAGTCCTGAAGGCAGGAGAAAATATGAGACTACAGAGAAAGAGAGAGATCAGAGCTGGAGATATAGATTGGGTAATTAATTTTCCACGTAAAGATGGTACTTGAAGCCATGGGAACGAATGAGTTTTCCTAAGGATTGGGTATAGAGAGTTGCTTTTCATGTCAGCTTTCTAAATAGAAGAGAGTAAAACTCAGAAGCGATCTTGGGGCCTGCCCAAATATCAGGATGGTGATCCATTCTTGCTAATGCCTCTTATATGTAGGTGTCTGCATTTTTCTCACAGTTCTAATCTTTTTCCTTTGTTGGTATTTTTTTAAGCTCTCCTATTTTGTGCCGCCCTCTTGCAAATCAAGGCCTTATTGTGGCAGGAGAGTTTGTATATTCTGATGAAGCTTAGAGCTGTGCCATATAGGGTTACTTATAATGGAAGAGACTAAGATGAAGCGTCAGACGAAGTTGATTCACTTGTGCTGGATGGCGGCATCATGGGAAATAGTCAAAGGCAGATGATCAAGTGATCAAAGCATTTATCAAAGACAACCACAGAAACTCAAGTTTTTACTGCGTGGAAGAAGATGGCGGTGAAACGCTTCCGTATCTTTACCAAGAAAACTATAGATACACATATTCCCAGAATGACTCTGTGACAGAGGATGGGACATTCCAAAAGAGGGTGTGTCCACGGAGTCACTATGGGTCAGAAATGACTTGACAGCATTTGAAGAAGACTAGGAGCCAAAGGTTGGAGTAACTGGTATATATTGCAAACTGCTTGTTTGGAGAATGGATTTCACTATTCTATCAATTTATTTCAGCAAGCTCTCCATAGATACTCAAGAGCATCTCTAGTTAGATTTAACCCATGAAATGAACTTGAATTGCATAATTTAATTTAATTGCATCAACTCTCTCCCTCCTTTCTTACCTCATTGATCTCCTAGGATCCAATCCTCACACTGAGCTCCTCTCAAACAGTTGTATTTTCTGTACTTCGCTCTCATCCATCCTACCACTGACCTCTTCACCATAGGCTTGGAACTCCCTCCTGCTTTATATCCAACAGCCCACCACCCTCACTAACTTCAATATCCTTCTAAAATCACACCGGTCAATCAATCAATTAATGAATGGTATTTATTGAGTCCATACTGTGTACAGAACACTGCACTATTTGGGAGAGTACAATGTGGTCTAGTGATAGAGCTCGAGCCTGGGAGTCAGAAGGGCCTGGGTTCTAATCCCAGCTCTGCCATGTGTCCATTTTGTGACCTTGAGCAAGTCACTTCACTTCTCTATGCCTCTATGCCTCTATGCCTCTATGCCTCTATGCCCCATCTATAAAATGGGGATTAAGACTGTGAGCCCAATGAGGTACAGGCACTGTGTCTAACCCAATTACCCTGTATCTATCCCAACACTTACAAAGTGTCTGACACATAGTAAACGCTTAAAAATACCACAATTATTATTATTATTATTCACTTATTAATACAACAGAGTTGGTACATGTCACCTTCCCTGCCCTAAAAGAGCTTACAGTCTTGAAGGGGAAACAGACATTGATATGAGTAGGGTGTAAAAGTGCTAAAAAGGTACAGATCCAAAGTGTAAATAAGGAAGAGGGAGTAGGGAAAAATAGGGATTAATTGGGGAAGGCCTCTTGGGAGAGTTATGATTTTAATAAGACTTTGAAGTGGGGGTAAAGTGGTATTCTGTCATATTTGGAGGGGGAGGGAGTTCTGGTCTATAGGGAAGACATGGGTGGGGAGTTGCTGGTGAGATAAACGAGATCAAGCTTCAGTGAATAAATTTATTTTAGACTTAGTTCAAGAGGTCTTCCCTGATTAAGTCTAATAGTTATAATAAAAAAAAAATTGAAGCATTTTTAAACAGCTACTATGTGCCAGGCACTGTAATAATAAAAAAATATTATTATGGTATTTATTAAATGCTTACTATGTGCTAAGTACTGTTCTAAGCACTGGGGTAGATACAAGGTAATTAAGTTATCCCACATGGGGCTCACACTTTTAATTCCCATTTTACAGATGAGGTAACTGAGGCACAGAGAAGTTAAGTGACTTGCCAAGGCCAAACAGCAAGACAACTGGCAGAGGCAAGATTAGAACCCACATCCTCTGACTCCCAAGCATGTGCTCTTTCCACTAAGCCACGCTGCTTCTCTTACTAAGCATTGGGGTGGAAATAAGGTAATCGGGTTGGACACAGTTCCTGTCCTGCTTGGGGCTCACAGTCTTAATCCCCATTTTTGAGATGAGGTATCTAAGGCACAGAGAGTGAAGTGACTTGTCCAAGGCCACACATGCCCACCTTTTCCTCTGTGTCAACTATATATTTGGCTGTGTACCCATAAACTCTTTGATACCCACCCCAACCCCAAAACATTTATGTAACTATCCTCATACTCTACTATTTCTCTATCTGTAATTTATTTTAATGTCTGTTGCCCCCTGTAGATTGAAAGCTACTGTGGTCAGGGATCTCATCTGCCAATCCTATTATATTGTGCTTTCTCAAGAGCTTAATACAGTGTTCTGCACACATTAAGCACTCAATAAATACCATCAATTGGTTGATCGATAAGTGAGTTAAGGTCTGGGGAGTCAAAAGGAAACACCTGGCTTTTTAAAAGAGGTATTGATTAGGATGATGTGTCATCGTTCAGGGTAAGAAGATTTCTATCACAGCCTATAGTTCTGTCCTTTTTGTTGTTGTTTTCTTGCCAAGGGATCAAATGTAATATGTGTTTGTATATGTAAGAGCTCATTCAGTAAAGATATAGCCCACAAAAAAAAATAAGACTCACTGCTGTAATTAGAGCTAAGAACAGCCGTCTGTCGTGTAGAATTACTTTAATGTAATTGTTCTCCTAGATGACATTCCAGGCTTGTGCCGTCAGATGGTCTTTGAAGAGTCCTGTGCTACTGCATACAAATAATAATAATAATAATAATGATGATGATGATGATGTAATATTCCAGAAATTGAATAAAAGCCCAAATTTCTGTTCTTCCCTCAGGATATGCCAAAATATCCAGGGCCTTTCTTAGGAACTAGAAAGAGACACTCTTAGTTGCTTTCATCATGTGAAGCTCAGGCAAAGATAGCAAACTCCAGGGACTTATCTCCTTGATTAACTGTGAAGTAATAAACATAGGAAAACAGCAACATTTCATGCAGCTGGGTATTAAATCTCCACCTTTATGGTCTGCATTTGCCAACTGTCTCCATATTTGACAGATAAAGTGCATTCGTGAATTTTAAACTTCTCAGGTTACAGTCAGGGTATGTAATTAGATTTCAGGATGTATATCTTCTTGAAACTCTGCTTCTTTAAAAAAATGGGGGCTAATTAAGTCAGTTTCCATGGACTTTACAAATATTTGGCCCAGAACTGAGTATCTTGCCAACAAGGAATGGCATTTTTAACACCATATTCACTCTATGTTGGGCAGGCTGAGGAAAACCAGCCTTTCATTGTATAAATGGTAAAGTCATAAGGCTGAGCAACTTAATACAGCCAATGCAATGTCAATCTGAAAAATGGAAACTGACCTTGTTTATTGTGTTTTTCTCTTCTATTCCTTTACTTCTTGTTACATAACTCATTGAATGCAGTATTGCTACTTCATGGATTTAATTTAGGCACTTTGGGAGGTTAGGTTAATTATTTCAGGTCACTACTGTAAGCTCCTTGTGGGCAAGGGATGTGACTACCAACTCCATCATATTGTAATCTCCCAGGTTTTTATATTCATTCATTCAATCATATTTATTGAGTGTTTATTGTGTGCAGAGCGCTGTACTAAGCACTTGGAAAGTATGATTCAGCAATAAAGAGAGACAGTCTCTGCCCACAATGGGCCCACAGTCTAGAATGGGGGAGACAGACATCAAAACAATTAAACAGGCATCAATATAAATAAATAAAATTATAAATATATACATATATACATAAGTGCTGTGGGGTGGGAAGAGGGAGAGAAGAGCAAAGGGAGCAAATTAGGGTGATGCAGCAGGAAGAGGGAGCTGAGGAAAAGGGGGCTTAGTCTGGGAAGGCCTCTTGGAGGAGGTGCACCTTCAGTAGGGCTTAGAAGAGAGGAAGAGTAATTGGTGGGTTTGAGGAGGGAGGGCGTTCCAGGCCAGAGGTTGGACGTTCATTCATTCATTCAATAGTATTTATTGAGCGCTTACTATGTGCAGAGCACTGTACTAAGCGCTTGGAATGAACAAGTTGGCAACAGATAGAGACAGTCCCTGCCATTTGACGGGCTTACAGTCTAATCGGGGGAGACAGACAGACAAGAACAATGGCAATAAATAGAGTCAAGGGGAAGAACATCTCGTAAATACATTGGCAACTAAATGGACGTGGGCCAGGGGTCGGTGGTGAGACACGTGAGATCGAGGTACCACGAGAAGGTTAGCACCAGAGGAGTGGAGTGTGTGGTCTGTGATGAAGAAGGAGAGAAGGGAGATGAGGTAAGAAGGGACAAGGTGATGGAGAGCTTTAAAGCCAATAGTGAGATATTTTTGATTGATACAGAAGTTGATAGACCCTGAACATTTCTGTAGGAAGGTAATCTGGGCAGCAGAGTGAAGTATGGACTGAAGTGGGGAGAGGTGGGATGTTGACGGTCAGAAAGGAGGCTGATGCAGTAATCCAGTCGACAAAGGATGAGTGATTGTACTAGCATGGTAGAAGTTTAGATGGAGAGGAAAGGGCAGATCTTGGCGATGTTGTGAAGGTGAGACTGAGAGGAGTTGGTGATGGATTGTATATTCATTCAATAGTATTTACTGAGTGCTTACTATGTGCAGAGCACTGTACTAAGCTCTTGGAATGTACAAATCGGTAACAGATAGAGACAGTCCCTGCCCTTTGACGGGCTTACAGTCTAATCGGGGGGGACAGACAGACAAGAACAATGGCAATAAATAGAATCAAGAGGATGAACATCTTATTAAAACAATAGCAAATAAATAGAATCAAGTTGATGTACATCTCATTAACAAAATAAGAGAAGCAGTGTGGCTCAGTGGAAAGAGCATGGGCTTTGGAGTCAGAGGTCATGAGTTCAAATCCCAGCTCCGCCACTTGTCAGCTGTGTGACTGTGGGCAAGTCACTTAACTTCTCTGTGCCTCAGTTACCTCATCTGTAAAATGGGGATTAAGACTGTGAGCCCCACGTGGGACAACCTGATTCCCAGCGCTTAGAACAGTGCTTGGCACATAGTAAGCGCATAACAAATACCAACATTATTATTATTATTATTAGAACAGGGGAGGAGATGTAGATTTGGGTGTCATCTGCATAGAGATGATAGTTGAAGCCATCGGAGTGGATGAGTTCTCCCAGGGAGTGAGTGTAGATGGAGAATAGAAGGGGACCAAGATCTGAACCTTGAGGGACACTTACATTTAGGGAATGGGAGAGGGAGGAGGAGCCCACGAAGGACACTGAAAATGAACGGCCAAAGAGATAAGAGGAGAACCAGAAGAGGACGGAGTCAGTGAAGCCAAGGTTGGTTAACATATTGAGGAGAAGGAGAAGGTCCTCGTTGTCAACGGCAGCTGAGAGGTCAAGGAGGATTAGAATGGAGTAGGAGCTGTTGGATATGGTAAGAAGGAGGTCATTGGTGACCTTTGAGAGGGCGGTTTCAGCGATGCCATGAAATGGTAATTTATCTTCTTTCAGTCAGAATCTCAGACTGGAAGGGCCCTCAGCTTGCCTTTTAGTCCATCTCTCTGTCTTTAGGCAGGAACACATTATGAGAAGCAGCACGGCCTAGTGGAAAGATCACAGGCCTGGGAATCAGAGGACCTGGGTTCTAATTCCAGCTCTGCCAGTTGCTTGCTGTATGATCTTAACTTCCCTGTGCCTCAGTTCTCCTGTTCTCCCTCCACACAGATTGTCCCATATGGGAGAGGGGCTGTCTCCAGCCTAATTAATTTGTATCTATTCCATTTCAGAACAGTGTTTGACAAAAAGTGGAAAGTAATACAAATTTGGACAGGACCTAATAATCCAAACAAATTATGTGCAAAATGTAGCATACAAACCTGGGAGAATTGTAAATGGTCCCCTATTAGTTTGAGAGCTTTTTTAGCTTCCATCAGGGTTTTTCTTATTCAGTCTGAGGTATAGTTGACAGAGTAGTTGTCATGGGCACAGATTGGAAGAAGATTCAGGTTTTCCCCAGACAGATGCCACACCCAATGCCACCAGGGCAAATTGGATGATGGAAAGGGTTCAAGTCAGTAACCATCATCACTACCCTTCCCTAACTCCCCTTCCCCGACCAGCCACCCATACACCTTCCTCCACTGGCAGAGTCAGAATAGTAGCAGTGCAGAGGAAGGATGTTCCAGACTTTGAAGGGAGGGAAGCAGCCTAGCCTAGGGGAAAGAGCCCAGGCCTGGGTTGTCATATGTCCTGGGTTCTAATCCCAGCTTCACCACTTGTCTATCGAGTGACCTTGAGCAAGTCACTTGACTTCCATGTTCATTAGTTTTCTTACCTGCAAAGTGGGGATTAAATACCTGTTATAGCTCCTACTTAGACTGGGAGTCCCATGTGGGACCTGATTATCTGGTATCTTTCTCCAGTACTTAGTACAGTGTTTAGCATGAAGTAATAATAATGATGATAATAATATTAATAATAATAATAATAGTATTTAAGTGCTTACTATGTGTGATGCACTGTTCTAAGCACTGGGGTAGATACAATATAATTGGGTTGGATGCAGTTCCTGTCCCACTTGGAGCTCACAGTCTTAACCCTCATTTTACAGATGAAGGAACTGAGTCATAGAGAAGTGAAGTGACTTGCCCAAAATCACACAGCAGACAAGTGGCAGAGCCAGGATTAAAACCCATGACCTTCTAACTTCCAGGCCCGTGCTCTATCCACTAGGCCATGCTGCTTCACAAGTGCTGAACAAATGCAAACAAATACAATTATTATCATCATTATCATCATTGCTATCAGTGAGGACCTGGGCTCTCTAAAAAGTTGTTGTATGTGAATAACCTTACCCAATAACCAGTGCCCAGTTGGCACAAACACACAATTTATTTTTTATTTAAAAGGAAAAAAAGATCACTTGATCTACCTGATGGCCACCGAGACAATAAATGGCTGTCTCACTCCCTTCTGATGAAAATTCCATTTACTGTTTCTTCATTTGTCAAGTTTTCAGTGATTATTAATAATAATAATAATAACTGTGGTATTTGTCAAGTGTTTACTATGTGCCAGGCATTAATCACTGGGGCAGATACAAGCAAATCAGGTTGGACATAGTGCTTATCTCACATGGGGCTCACAGTCTTAATCCCCATTTGACAGATGAGGGAACTGAGACACAGAAAAGTTAAGTGAATTTCCCAAGGACACACAGCAGACAATGACAGAGCTGGGATTACAACCCAGTTCCTTCTGACTCCCAGGCCCATGCTGTAGCCACTAGACTTCATTGCTTCTGTGTTCTGAGTTTGGCAATGCTCACTCACCTCATCTCCAATCTTCTCAAGACTTCTCCCCCCAAAGAGGAAACCAGTCTTCATTCCCAGTGTACAGGTCATTTGGATTTGGTGCCTTGGTTTGGCAGAGGACAGCAACATCACATACTGGCAACATTCTGTTGTCAAATTGTACTTTCCAAGCGCTTAGTACTGTGCTCTGCACATAGTAAGTGCTCAATAAATACGATTGAATGAATGAGTGAGTGAATGGTCATTGTACCCTCTTATGTGTTTAGGGTTGGCTGAGATGCCATACATGGAGTGATGTCCTTATCATCCACTGGACTGTAGAATAGATGCAGATGAAATCCATATCTACTGTCAGTGGTTGAACCAAGAGTGCCTGTGGGAACTGAATGTCAGTTAAGAATTCTGTTTTGAGAAAACCTAACTTTAAATTGGATGGGAGAATAATACAACCAAATCTCTCATATGGTATGAACCAGCACGCTCACCATAAATACATTTTCATGATGAATAAAAAAGCATATCAGCTTCTCTGCTGTGTTAGGGTTTTTTATTGATGGCATCTCTCTAGAATACTGAAATGGTGCCATCAATACAGCTGACATTCAGCTTAATCAAGATATGACCCTCATGAGCAACTCAACAATATGTTTACAGTACATGGACAGAATTTTTTTCTTAAAATTCCATTAAATATTTAACTAACACCACTAAAGAATAATACCACAAGCAAGATTGCTGTATCCAAATGGGAAATCAATTGGTTTTCAATCTAGTTGGGCAGCCTTCAGTCTGAGCTGGGCATGAGCCACAAAATGGAGTTGGAGATTCCAGGCTTTGAGCCAGAGATAAAATTAAATCCATAATGATGGGGCCCCTTTATTCAACTTTGTATTCTTTGCGATAGTTTGTTGCTGACAAAGTGAAAGGACTCACGGTGTGGGGAGAAGGCCCTCAAGCTCCAAACTCCTTTTCAAAGATCAGCAGAAATGTTCACGTGGGTGTCAACACCCACCATCATCTAGATTGCTGCAAATATTTCCCCCAATGAAAGAAAACATTTCATTATGGGTAGTATTCACTAAGAGCTTTATGAGTGCAGAACACTGTACTGAGTTCTTAGGACAGTACCACAGAAGTGTTTTCAGGGCAATTTTTTTAAAGATGCTCATCAGGAAGCTTTACAAGCCCAACAAGGTCCACTCTTCAAAACCCTCCACTGGCTTCCCTTGTTCCTCCACATCAAGAAAAAATCTCCACATACTTGGCTCCAAGCTCTCCACTGATTTGCCCTATTTTGCAAACTCTGGTCTCTTCATTGACTACAAACTCCACAGTTCACCCTCTTCCTTCCTCTCATGCTAACCTTCTAAATACCCCTCACTCTCACCTCTTTCTCCTCATTCATGTTCCCCCAGCCTGGAACTGCTTCCCTCTCCAAATCCAACAGAACAAAGTTCTGGCCATATTCCATCTTCCCCTAGAATCCCATCTCCCCCACAAGCCTTCTTGATTAATTCTGTCATCCCTCACAAATTACAAGCCTACCAACCATCTCCCTGCTTAGGGTCCCCATCATCAGTACTTCTATACATTTTTACATTCACTTCTGTATTTAATGACTTTATTTGTAATTATGTTTATATATATATGCCCCCATTAGAGTGTAAGCTCCTTACAGACAGAGAACTTATTATTTCTATTTAGTAAGTCTCATGCAATTAATACCATTGCATTGCATCTAGTTATGAGTACTATTAATTTCCCAGTGCCTAAACTGGAAACCCTGTCAGGGCATTTGGAACCTGTGAGATCTAGTACATTACCAATCACTCAATTTATTGAGCGCTTGCTGTGTGCAGGGCACTATACTAGGCACTTGGGAAAGTACAACACGACAATGTAACGGACACATTCCCTGCCTACAGCAAGCTCACAGTTTAGAGGGGAGGACAAACATTAAATATAAATAATTACAGTTATGTACATATGTGCTGTGGGACTGGGAAGCATGGATGAATAAAAGGAGCAAGTCAAGATGATGCAGAAGGAAATGGGAAAAGAGGAAACACGGGCTTAGGCAGGAAAGGCCTCTTGGGGGAGATGTTCCTTCAATAAGGTTTTGAAGATAGGGAGAGTAATTGGCTGCTGGATATGATAAAGGAGGGCATTACAGGCCAGAGGCAGGACTTGGGTGAACAGTCGTCAGTGAGACACAGAAGACTGAGATACAGTGAGTAGGTTGGCATTAGAGGACTAAAATGTGCGGTTTGGGTTGTAGTAGGAGAGTAGTGAGGTGAGGTGGGGGGGGGGGGCGAGGTGATTGAGTGCTTTTTAAAACTGTTGGTAAAGAATTTCTGTTTGATGTTTGATGACACTGTCTAGTCCCTTTCTGCACAGATCCAGAGAAGCTGCTTAACTGTCTTCCTACCTGCCTCCCCTCTTCCTCACTGAATGCCTCTCCCTTGGGGTTGTCTTTCCATATCAATATCATTAAGTACCTGTAGCCAAGGTTTTCAAATGAAGACATACATTCTTGCTTGTGGACTAGTGGAGAGCAGAGAGGTGGATGGACTGAAAACCAAGAACTGGGTCTAGAATTGTTTTGATCTCACTCAGTATGGTGGGGCCATACTGACTGAATGGTGAAAGTTAATCCAGCTCCCCAAAGAACTACCAGAGCAGTTAGATACTAGGGGAATCTTTATATTTGTCATTTTCTTCCATCCCAGCAGCTCCAGTTCACAGATGAGGCTATCACAAAAGCCAAAAAAGTGTCTTGCCCAAGTGGCTCAGAGCCATGAAATGTGTTCACCTGGACTAGTATTGCATCCCAATAGAATCAATTACGGATGGGGGCGTTTGTGACTCAGCTTTACAGACAGAATAAACCACGACATTCAGTATCGCAGAAAGGAACATTTATTAACATACAGAAAAGCATTGAGCGCAAGGGATCCTGCTTCTTTTAAGCCCTCAATTCAGGGGTGATGAGATCTCTGGCACTATTTAAGCCCTCAGCCCAGGGGCACTGAGACTTTCCTACCTCAGGATGATCAGTCCCAAGTCAGTGTTCCATCGAAGTTTGGACTTTAAGGTCAACACGAGCACCCCCAGTTAAAAGGTCTTGTCCTTCTGCACTGGATGTTCCTCCCATCCTTTTGGATAACAGCAAGCAGCCATGACAGGCATTTCCCCCAGCCTCTTATACTATATTTATGACCTCTACATTGAGGTTCTTCTGCCTAATTATCCTTATCTATCAATTACAGTTCCTTTGTGTTCCATTCTTAGATGGTTTCTCTCCTGAGACCCCTGCAAGTGTGTTAAGATTTAGGTCTTCACTTGGAGCCTATTGGTCTGTCTCACCCTTGATTGCAGGAAGTGAAGCCGCAGGGCGTTAAGTTTAGAGTGGTGTTCACTTGAAGTACAAACTGCTGCATACTTTTCTAATGACTCCTATAATGTGTTTCTCCATAATGCCTAGTTAAAATGAGGAGCTGTACTTCAGTCTCTGTGTGTTCACACATAAATATTCATGTGCACACAAACACTTTTAGAATGGTTACCAGCTTTCAAGGAAATGGGGCTAGGGTGACTATCATTGAGGTTTGACGACAATGGGCATTGAGATGCTTATGATAGCACACGCATTAGACTGGGCATTATCATATAACAACATGATATCCAATGCACCATTTGTGGAAATACACAAAGTGTTCCCAAACCTTGAATGTTCCCTGACTAACCCCCCTCATTTCCCCACCCCATTCTGCCTCCTTTGTGCATTATCTTTGCACATGGGTATGAATCCTCTTAAGAATGGTCACCCCACCCCAGCCCCAGAGCACTTATGTAAGTATCATTCACTTAGCTTTTCTCCATGTCATTTATTTTATTGTTTATCTACCATTAGATTATAAGCTCCTTGAAAACAGGGATCATGTCTACTAACTCTGTTGTATTACACTCCCCCATGTGCTCAGGACAGTATTCTGGACTCAGTGAGTTCTCAATAAATACCACTAATTAAGTGAGGGACCTTGGAACCTGAGGTGTTGCTCAAAAGCCCCTGGGGTCTGGCTCAGATCTTTGTGAACATGGGTGTTGCTTCTGAGCATGAGGACTAGACAGCAGGAGTTGTGGTAAGGGGAAATTGGGCACTGAAACTGAAAGTACCCAAGATAAGATTATCTGATGCCATATCTGTACCAGGCAGGGAAAGAGTGGCCAGTGTAAAACTAGACAAGTGGGTCTCACCTAAAAAAATGTGTAAGACCAAAAATACAATTGCTTTGTCTATTTGTGATATTTCCCCCTGCTAGAACTAAGTTTAAGGATGACTCCTTTCCAATGATGTTTTTAATCTTACAAAAGCAAATTGGTGTCATTTTTTTTTCTTTTTGAAGAAAAAAATCAATATCTTTTAAAATTCTGCACCCTTAGCAGAAACTCCAGCAGAGATTGTAATAATATTTAAATGTGATGGTACTTAATATTGAAAAGTTAATTCCTTTGATACCTCAGAGGTGGCTTGTTGAATGAGGCAAATCAAATAATCATGGTGCTTTATAGGAAACAGATGTCTCTTGTGGCTCCTTGTGTTGTGATTTTTCAAAGCTGCTACTTTGTACGATCCCTAATCTTTGGTGCAATTCAGTTCAGCAGAAACCTAGTTTTTATGAACATCAAGTGCACTGAGGACTTAATGATGC
Source organism: Ornithorhynchus anatinus (assembly GCF_004115215.2). Classification (NCBI taxonomy): domain Eukaryota; kingdom Metazoa; phylum Chordata; class Mammalia; order Monotremata; family Ornithorhynchidae; genus Ornithorhynchus; species Ornithorhynchus anatinus. The sequence continues at coordinate 111,566,566 of NC_041731.1, read as the reverse complement.
TTTAGCAGAATATAGTGCATTGAAGGATGTTGCTTCACAGCTTGCATCCCAAGAATCATTCTCCAGGATCAGGATTGGTGTGATGCTAGAAGAGGGTTGATCAATCAATTAATCAGTGGTGTTTATTGAACACTTACTGTGTGGAGCATTGTATGAAATGCTTGGAAAAGTACAGCAAAATAATTCACTAAGGAGTGATGCTATAACCCTTCTATTTTCCATCTACACCCACTCCCTTGGAAAACTCATTTGATCCCACAGTTTCAACTACGATCTCCATGTGGATGATTCCTAAATATACCTCTCCATCCCTGCCCTCTCTCCTTCTGGCATTCTCTCATTTCTTCCTGCCTTCAGGACATCCCTTCTTGGATGACCCGCTGACAGCTCAAAATTAATATATCTAAAACAGAACTACTCATCTTCCCACCCCAACCCTCCCTTCCCCCTGTATTTCCTATCACTATAGAGAACATCACTTCCCTCCCTGTCTCCAAACCCGGTAACCTTGGCATTATCCTCGACTCATCTCTCAATCATTCATTCATTTAATAGTATTCATTGAGCGCTTACTATGTACAGAGCACTATACTAAGCTCTTGGAATGTACAATTCAGCGACAGATAGAAACAATCTCTACCCAATGACAGGCTCACAGTCTATCTCATTCACCCCACATCAATCAATCAATTTTATTTATTGAGGGCTTACTATGCACAGAACACTGTACTAAACAGTTGGGAAAGTACAATACAACAGATTAGCAGACATGTTCCCTGCCTTTGATGAGCTTAGAATCTAGAGGGGTAACAGATTCTAATATGAATAAATAAATAATTTATAATTTAAAGATATATATGAAAACTCCTCACTCTTGGCTTCAAAGCTCTCCATCATCTTGCCCCCTCCTACCTCACCTCCCTTCTCTCCTTCTACAGCCCACTCTGTATACTCCACTCCTCTGCCACTCACGTCCTCACAGTGCCTCGTTCTCACCTGTCCAGCCGTCGACCCCTGGCCCACATCCTACCTCTGACCTGGAATGCCCTCCCTCCTCACATCCACCAAACTAACTCGCTTCCCCTCTTCAAAGCCCTACTGAGAGCTCACCTCCTCCAAGAGGTCTTCCCAGACTGAGACCTCCCTTTCCCTCTACCCCTCCTCTCCTCTCCATTCCCTCTACTCCCTCCCTCTGCTCTACCCCCTTCTCTTCCCCACAGCACTTGTGTATATTCATATATATTTCTCTATTTTATTAATCATGTGTATATATCTATGATTCTATTTATTTTGATGGTATTGATGCCTGACTACTTGTTTTGTTTTGCTGTCTGTCTCCCTCTTTTAGACTGTGAGCCTGTTGTTGGGCAGGGATTGTTTCTATCTGTTGCTGAATTGTACATTCCAAGTACTTACTACAATGCTCCACACACAGTAAGCACTCAATAAATATGACAATGAATGAATGAATAAATGCTGTGGGGTTGGGAGTGGAGTGAATATCAAATTTCCAAAGGTCATAGATTGAAGTACATAGGCAATGCAGAAGGGAGAGTGATCCGGGGAAAAGAGGGCTTAATCAGGGAAGACCTCTTGGAGGAGATGTGACCTTAACAATGCTTTGAAGGTGGAGAGAGTGGTGGTCTGGCATATATGAAGAGGGAGGTAGTTCTAGCCTAGTGGGGGGAAGTGGGAAAGGGGTCAGTGGCAAGAGAGATGAAATCAGGCACAGTGAATAAGCTGGCACTAGAGGAGCGAAGTCTGTTATTAGTGAAGTGAGGCAGGATGGGACAAGTTTATTGAGTGCTTTAAAGGAGTTTGTGTTTGAAACTATTTAATCCATTACTAAATCTGTCAGTTCTACCTTCAAAACATTGCTAAACTCTGTCCTTCCTTTCCATCCAAACTGTTCCTACACTGATCCAGGCACTTAACTTATTCTGCTTGAGCCTCCTCTCTGACCTCCCTACTTACTGTCTCTCCTGACTGCAATGCATTCTGCTGGCCAGATTGTGTTTCTCTAAAATATTCAGATCCCATATCCCCAGTCCTCAAGAACCTCCGGTCACTCCCCATCCACCTCTGCATCAAACATAAATTCTGTACTATTGACTTTAAAACATGCAATCAGCTCACCTCTCCCTACCTTACCTTGCTGATTTCCTACTACAGCCCAGCTTGCACACTTCAATCCTCTAATGCCAACTTATGTTTATGTCACTGCCAACCATTTACTTACGGCCTCCCTCTGGCCTGGAATTCCCTCCACCTTTATGTACAACAGACCACCACTCGCCCCACCTTTAATGCTTTATTAAAATCACATCTCTTCCAAAAGGCCTTCCCCAAATAAGCCCTCATCTTCTCTACTCCCTCTCCCTTACTTCATTGCCTATGCACTTGGATCTGTACCCCTTAAGCACTTTGATATTCACCCCACCTTCAGGCCCACCACAGTTAAGTACATATCTGTAATTTATATATCTACCCACTCTCTTTTACTCACCTGTAAGTGCTCACTAGCTAACGTTGATTGATTTATAACCAAATTCTATGTAAAATATTTGGATAATCTTTTGGTCTTGTCAAAAATGTGTTTGAGCATCTCATGAGCACAATACCTTGTAAAAAGCATTCAGTTAAACTATATCAGAAGCACAACACCTATTATCTGCCCACAGGAACGATCTAACAGAGGATAGATCCAAATAGCTTTACAAATAGCTTTTCTGCCTTTATAATACAGGAAGTAGGGACTGGAGCAAAGGAATTAGTCAAGACTAATATGTGCTTTAACACTGTCACAGAACCATTATCTGACATGCAAGTCATTTGGTCTCTTTGTACCACAGTTTTCCCTGCAATGAAGTAGGAATGGATAATGTGATTCTTTTCATCTCTTTAAGTCCTGTAGACCTGAAGTCTTTGATAACCTGTTTGATTTTTGGATAAACATTCAACATTATTTTCTAACATGCTCAACAGTGTGCCCAGCAATATTAAGATGGGAAAGGACCAAAATGTTGTTTTGTATATTTGCTTGAGATCGTCACTCCCAGCGTGAGTGTAGTCTCTAAACTCTGTGCAATCGTATCATAATTTGGAATCCCTACAGGAGGCTGAATTCACATTACCAGACTACACTGAAGCAATATATGCATTAACACCTCGCTAGACACGCTTTTCCAGTGGTGTTTTTCACATGACCAAACAAACAGTCAGGAGTTTTGGATCATGAAGGGATTGATTCCAATGAGGCACAGGTCTCACCCAGCAGAACACCAAGCAAGGGGGCTATTCCTTAGTGTGCATATTTTGTAGTAATGATCCATCCTTCAAACCCAGATTTGCTCAGAGGGTCACTGTTTACAAGGGCAAAGTTATGCAGGATGTGAGTGGAAATACCTGTGTAACAGTGGCTCAATGCATCTCTGCTAAATAATTCCATGAACGCATTAGAAAAGATCCATGTGTGCTTTGGAATGTGTTTTCCTCTCAAGCCCTAAAAGACAGTTTTGGAAGAAGAACCAAAGCGGGATAGATCCCTCCAGAAAATGAGAAGCAGCATGGCCTAGTGGAAAGACTATGGGCCTGGGAGTTAGAGGACCTGGGTTCTAATGTTGGCTCCACCACTTTCCTGCTTGTGTGACCTTAAGCATATCTCTTCTCTTTGCCTCATTTTCCTGAACTGTAAAATGAGGATTTAACTTGTTCTCCTGCCTTAGATTGTGAACCCATAAGGGACAAGGACTGTGTCCAACCTGATTAACTTGCATCTATTCAGTTACCTTATTTGTAAAATAGGGATTAAAACTGTAAGCCCCACATGGGACAACCTGATTATGCTCTGTTTACCCCAGTGCTTAGAAAAGTGCTTGGCACATAGTGCTTAACAAATACCATTATTATTATTATTATTGTTATTACTCCAGTGCTTAGTACAGTGCTTGACACTTAGTGAGCACTTAGCAAATACCAGGATTACCATATGATTATTATGGGCTAGCTTCAGCCACAGTTAGAATCTATTGATTATATATTTAAGGAGCACAGCTCGGTAAAGGATCTAAACTGCAAGCTGCAGTAGGAAATTATCCATGAGTTTATGAAAAGTCTGTCTTGGAGTAGATGTAGGAAAATTCAGGAAATCAGTTCCTTTGTTCAAAAAGAAAGTGGCAACAACAAAAAATGAGTTCTCTATTTGCAAGCTACATTTTCCTTGCACGACAAGCTCTATGGTGTTTGTACAAAACAAGCTCAGTAAATTCTAGGAGTACATCCCCCTTGCCTGAAAATGGATTTCAGCCTTGGCACAAGAGAATTAATAGAGAGAGGACATATCATTTATTTATCCACCTAAATGGCTTCTAGGATAAACCCTTGTATGAACTGAGATACTGACAAAAAGACTCTACCTGATCCTTGTGATGTTTGCCAGGCAAATCAAAAACAAGACTCATAGGCAAATTAGAATGACAAGTTCAAAATAAAATCATGGTAATATGGTCTTCCCCCATTACCACTTTATTAGCTAGTCAGCTTTATGAGCACTGCTGTCTGAATAGACAAACCTGATTGCTTTTTATAATATCATCCCCAAATAATCAGTTCTTTAAGAGGTCTAAAATTAAACTCACAGATTAGAAGGGAATGTCAACCCATAAACCTCACACTCACCTGTTCTTTTTATTCTATACGTTATTTATTGCTGCAGGTTAGGTTATACCCTTGAACATCATATTTTTCCCCAGAAACAGCACTGAGTAATTGGTTGCTGCAGGGCTTAATGTTCAATACTGAGTCATTTTGATTAGACCCATATTTTATCACTAGTACCATTATTATCAAAAGTGTTTTTTTTCCTAAAGCCAAAAGACTCTGGTATTCTTGGTTTTTGAAGTACAGAAAATTAAGTAAATCAGTCCTAGCTTTCATTTTGCATATCTAGAATCAGTAAACGATTATATCAAGGCAGTCGAAATCACCAATCAGGTTGTCTGAGGTTACGTTTAAGACCATTGGCCCCCAGTATGGAAAGAAAACCAAAACGTTAGAGCACATCTGTGGAGTGCTTTCAACTATGTAAGTAATGAATCTTTCAGACAGTTAATCCAAGCAGAACAGAAATAGAATCTAGTCAACTTGCTGTTATTGGTTGAGGTAAATCTCACCAACCTGAGTAATTCAGAATTCCAGGTCTTAATGCGCCTAGCCACTAAACCAGATTTCTGCCCACTAAATGAAAAAAGACCCCAAATATACCTAAAACTAAAGATTATATTGGATCTTTTCAATTAAAAAACTTGCCAGACTCTTTTCTTCATTTTCCTTTTCAAAGTTACATATAAGAGAGCCAGCATGATGCCATGGATAGAGCATGGGCCTGGGAGTCAGAAGCTCATGGGTTCTAATTCTGGCTCCTCTATTTATCTGCTGTTTGACCTTGCCCAAGTGGCTTCACTTCTCCGTGCCTCAGTTACCTCATTTGTTAAATGGGAAATGAGAATGAATCCCACATGGGACAGGGACTGTGTCCAATCTGATTACCTTGGACTTATTCCAGAGCTTAGAACAGTGCTTGGTGCCTACTAAGCACTTAAAAAATATCATTATTATTATTATATAAGGGTCAGAGATATTTGTGGTGTCTAATGATTGCCTTATGCCCATGATTTTATCCTGCATAGGGGAAAACCATCAAAAAACTCCTTTCTTTTTTTTAAATAAATATCTGTTTTGTGAAGAGATCTGTGTTGAATATGCCACCTCCATTAACCTCTATTCTAAAGGTACAGAAGCCTAGAAGAATTTACTATAGTATACACATAAAGTACATTCCCTTTTTGGTGTATGAAAATGAGAGAAGAAAATCGATTGGGCAAAGGGAGAGAACCTGATCCAAGCCTCCCTGTTTTTCCCTCTGGGTGCCTGTTTTCACAGTTATTATCCAGAAGGATCCAGTGAAGAGAGGAGGCCTCTCTTTATCATTTATCTTTTCTTTCAGAACCTGTGTGGTAGAACTGGTCATTCTTTAAATCTTACTAGTACACCTTAAGGGTCTGAAGTTGTCACTTTTCACCTACTACATCTTGCCTCAGCTGATTTCTTTATTTCAGCTAAGATCAAAGGGAAAGGAGCCTGAGTATCCTTCTCCGTTTACTTTCTAAACAACAAGTAGCCCCAAGGTATTAATTGAGAATTTCAATTAAACTCCAGGATGTGAACTTCATTTCAGCTGCCTTTCTTAGCTATTATCAGCACTCTCTCTTAGACAGTAGCAAAGGCAGAGGTATTTCCAGGTGTTTTAGCCAAATGTGTTTCAACATTTTTAAAACGTGCTCATGCTTTTTGGCACCCAGACAAAGGGAGAGAGAAACATATTCATAGTCTTCCAAACTTTCAGGCCTGGGAAAGGCAGGAGAAATATCTGAGGGAAAAGGAGAAAAGGCATTCTCCATTCTTTCCTGCCACCTATTTTCCTTCCATCACTTTCCTCCCCACTGCCCATGGCTACCATGTCACCTAACCTCTATTTACCACACCTACAACCTTTTTATCTGTGCCCTGCCCCCAAGAGCCAGATCTGGCATCTAGACCCTCTTCTATCTGTTCCAAAGCATCATACTAAATGGGGACTTTCTAATAAAGTCCAAGCCTTCACCAACACAATGTTTTCTATTGATCGATCCACCAAGAACTCAACTCCCTCACTCCCTTCCCTCACTAAACACTTAGTACAGTGATCTGCACACCGTAAGTGTTCAATAAATATGATTGAATGAATGAATCTCACACCACTAGCCCCCAGCCCTCAAGCAGCATAGCATGGTGGCTAGGGCACGGGCCTGGGAATCAGGAGGTCATGGGTTCTAATCCTGGCTCTGGCACTCATCCAAGGTGTGACCTTGGGTGAGTCACTTTTCTTCTTTGTGCCTCAGTTATTTCAGTAAAATGGGGATTAAGACTGTGAGCTCCATGTGGGGCAGGGATTGTGTCCAACCCGATTTCCTTGCATCCACATCAGCTCTTAGTATAGTGCCTGGCACACAGTAAGAGCTTAACAAATACCAGCCCCTCAATCTCCTTCCTCAAATTCTGCACTAACCCAGCTGAGCTTGTTGGGTGGAATTCCAAAATCTAGCCAAACTCCTGCCATTCAAATCCCCCAGTCTGCTATAAATCAACCTCTCCTCTGCCCAGCAAAATATCATTCAGTAGGATTTTTTGATCACCTATTGTGGGCAAAGCTTTGTATATAGGGCCTGAAACATTCCAGTGGGTTTAGAAGATGCGATTCACAATCTCAAGGAACCTACAATCTATAGAAAATATTTTTCCTCTTATTGACTCCTCCCACCCTACTTAGTAATCCAACCTTCTAAAGCTCCCAGTCTTCACAGACTTTTTCTCTAATCCCTCGGGATGCCACCAACTACTTTATTGGTAAAATGGTCACGAGCAGATAGAAATTTTTCCAGGTCCCACCCTTGCCTTATTGATGTTCTTATATATGTATTCATCCTTTTAATACTTTTTCCCACAGTATCTCGAGAAAAAGACTTCTACCTGATCTCTAAATTTAGCCCTGCCACCTGAGTCCTTGGCTGTATCCATCCCACCTCCCAAAATTTCTTCTTTTCATACTTCTACCCTCCCTTATTGCCATCTTTACCCTCCATTGATCTTTCATGTTCCTTTGATTCCTTCCCCCAGCCTTCCTTCAAACATTGTTAAGTCTCTCACAGACTAAAAAAGTCCTCTCTGGACCTCCATGCATCCTCTAGGTATCACTCCACCCATTTTCCCACAGCCATGTATTGATTTTTTTATTTATAATAGCACTAGTTAAGCACTTACCATGTGCCATGCACTGGGGTAGATGCAAGATAATCAGGTTGGACACAGTCCCTTTCCTAAGTGAGGCTCCCAGTCTAATTAAGACTTGAAAACAGGTATTGAATCTCCATTTTACAAATGAGGAAACGGAGGCACAGAGAAGTTAAGTGCCTTGCCCAAGGTCATACAGCAGATAAGTGGGGAGCTGGAGTTAAGACCCAGGGCCTCTGACTCCCAGGCCCATGTCCTTTCCACTAGGTCACATTGCTTCTCTAAGTAAAATCAAGAAAACTTTCCGGACCACGGGCATCAAGGCTGTCTACCAGCTCTCTCCTTCTTTCTTTTCTGCCCTCCTCACTTGCTACTCCCCAGCTGCTCAATCTTTACAATGAATCTGCTAAGTGGATCTTCTCCATGTCCCTCTCTCACTTCCCCAGCTCTCAGCCCCTTATTTGTGCGCTCCTTCCTGCCTCAAATGCCTTCTCTCTTCAAAGCTGCCAGACCCCAGCTCTCCACCACTCCAAACCTCTCCTGAAATCCCACCTCCTCCAGAGATTTAGTCTGAGCCTCTATTTATTTTTCTAGAAAATGGTGAAAGGATCTGCCTCATTTTCTGAAATAGAGCAAGCAGAATAATAATAATAATAATGTTGGTATTTGTTAAGCGCTTACTATGTGCCGAGCACTGTTCTAAGCGCTGGGGTAGACATAGGGGAATCAGGTTGTCCCACGTGGGGCTCACAATCTTAATCCCCATTTTACAGATGAGGCAACTGAGGCACAGAGAAGTTAAGTGACTTTCCCACAGTCACACAGCCAACAAGTGGCAGAGCTGGGATTCGAACTCATGAGCCCTGACTCCAAAGCCCGTGCTCTTTCCACTGAGCCACGCTGCTTCTCAACCTCCACTTGTGTTTTAATTTCTGCCTTCTGGTTGCCTCAGTTTTATAAAATGAGAATACATTCCCTCTTCCCTCAGGGATGTTGGGAGAATTCATTAGACAGTGTCTGAAACATACTCTTTACTGTTTGGGAGAAAGGATAAAATGAGATCATTGATGTAGAAGTGGTTTGGAAAAATAAATTGTCTCTACAAATTAGCAAGTTCATATTATCATTATTATTCTAAAAGGGGGCTGCAGATAGATATTGCTCCATTGAGGTGCTTTAGTAAAGCAGGTTTGGGAATCCTGGGTTGCCTTTTTCTCGCCTACTTCTGAATTATATTAGTGCTGTTAGTCCCTCATTTATCATCCAGTACACTGTGTAGGCTCAATAAATATTAATTGATGATGATTTCTTATGAGCAATGAATTCACTCACTTTTTTTAAAGGATGAAAGTTACTTGTGAGTGAGGTTAGCTTTCATTTAACTCAAATAAGGAGCAAGCTAAATGCCAAGGATATAAGCCCTAGAATGTCAATCTTTGACACTGTGACCACTCCCAGGAGTGCCCCCAAGGAATTCACACTTCTTGGGCATCGTAAAGTACCGTCATCCACCGACACACCATAATGTGGTAGACCATATGCTTTCTCACAACCGAGAGATTCCCCCTTCTCACTTCAGTTTGGTGCACTAGTGATATGAAGCAGCATAGCCTAGTGGGTTTTAACACTTGCTGTGTGATCCCTTCTAGATTGCGAGCCTGTTGTGGGCAGGGATTTTCTCTCTTTGTTGCTGAATTGTACTTTCCAAGCTCTTAGTTCAGTGCTCTGCACACAGTAAGCACTCAGTAAATACAATTAAACACGATTGAATGAATGAATCTTGGGCAAGTCACTTAACTTCTCTGTGCCTCAGTGTCAACTGCAAAATGTAGATTCAGTACCCATTCTCCCTCCTACTTATTCTGTGGGAGCTACTCCAGTGCTTAGCACAGTGAGCACCATATAGTGAGCACTTGGCAAATATTATTATCATTATCATTATTATTTATGCCAATAATGACAATAATAATAATCATGTCAGGAAGTGGCACATATGGCAGGCTTTCCCACAGGACTAGAGAGCAAAAGACCTGGGTTGGGTTTCCATCTCTGCCTTTGGTTCATCTCTAGACTGTAAGCTTGTTGTGGGCAGGGAATATGTTTGCCAACTCTATTGTGTGGTACTTTCCCAAGCACTTAGTCCCATGCTTTGCCCTTGGAAAGTGCTCAATAAATACCATTATATTGATTGATATTACTGTGCAAATACCTGAGGTTTGTTTAGTTGATTTATTGAATGATGTATAATCTATGATGCCCACATTCCAGGGGTCAGACATTGACTGTCAGAAATTGGTACCAATGTTACCCTATTCTCTTATGCCCCACCATTCAACAATCTGGCGTCTTTAGTGGAGGGTGGGGGGAAGGGAAGAGAGAGAGAGAAAGGGATGCTGCAGGGGCCATTCACTTCATCCTAGCTATGACAGCAAAGCTACTGAGTCTTTCCTCAAGACCTCCAGCTCTGGATTCTTCTTCTGGTGCCACACTAGAACCCAAGGAAATAAACTCCAGGGTAGTGATCTTAATGCTCAGAATAGGGATAATAATAATAATTACGTTATTTGTTAAGTGTTTACTAGGTGCCAGGCACGGTACTAAGCACCGGGGTAGATACAAGCAAAGCGGGTTGGACACAGTCCCTGTCCCACGTGGGGCTGACAGTCTCAAGTCCCATTTTCCAGATGAGGTAACTGAGGCACAGAGATGTAAAGTGACTTACCCAGGGTCACACAACAGGCAGTGGTGGAACTGGGATTTGAACCCATGACCTTCTGACTCCCCGGCCCGTTGCTATATCCACTAAGCCATGCTGCTTCTTGCCTGAGTAACAGCTTGGTCTAGTGGATCTAGCACAGCCCTGGGAGTCAGAAAGACTGGGGTTCTAATCTCAACTCTGCCACTTGTCTGGTATGTCCTTAGGGAAATCATTTAACTTCTCTATGCCTCAGTTACCTTCTCTGTAAAATGGGGATTAATACTGGGACCTCCATGTGGGACAACCTGTTGACCTTGTATCTACCCCAGCAATTGGACTCCAACACCTACTCCTCAAAAATGGATGGGTCTTCCTCTTCCCTATCATCCTTCTTTCCTCTGTGCTTCTCAGTCCTTCCCTCTGATTGGTTTAAGTTAATGCCATATGAGGCATTAATTAAGCTTCCCTCAGGTAGGGGCACTTAGGGACAAATCCCCTAGGTCCCCTTCCCCCTCCTGAACATGGGGGCTAGTTGAACTGACCATCGCAGAGGTAACAGCTATGGAGTAACAGGGGGGACCAGGGGATCCCTCCAGTAACATGCTTGGCAACTATATAGGTTCTGTAAATTTCTATAAAAACCTTTGAGTGTCCTTGTGATGGCTTTACTTTCATAATGGGGTTAGCAAAAGGGTGTCCAGAATTCTTCAGTGTCATCAGTGGTCACTGAACAACTACTCCAATTTCCAGAAGAAAGAGAGGAACCTGAATATCCTGCTGCCCAGCTATTTGTGAGGGTGTCTCTTGGTTCGAATAAGAATTATGACATTTGTTAAGTGCTTACTTTTTTTCAAGCAGTGTTCTAAAAACTGGGGTAGGTACAAGTTCAACAGGTCAGACACAGTCCTGTGAATAGAGAAATAGGATTAGCTGTTAGGTTAAGAATTCTGGTAGGAACCAAGGTTAGCCAGGATTCAAATCACGGTCCCACCTTTCTTATGAAATTATAATCTATGCTACAGCAGTGACAGTGGTTCCTCCAATCCATTTAACCACCATTGGACTATATATCCTGGAGGCTCCATAAATGTTGGCTGGTGAAGACAATGACAGAGGAGTGTCTGATGATGTCAAGAGCCAGATCTTCCTTCCCAAGTTGAGTGTCCTCCAGTCCCCAGAAGAAGAGGTGCTGGGTTACTGGCACATTTTCTTTGAAACCACTGCTTTCGTTTTGCGAGTGAAAGCTTCCATTTAAAAACTCTCCGTGTCAGACCCCATATGGGCCCTGTGATCTAATCTCACCGGAGGCAATAAGACTGGCCCAGATTTGGAGGAAATATCAAGTGAAATCTTGGAACCAACGAGAGACAATTTTCTTAATTAGGAGCAGCATATCACTCTATATATCATCATTAGTCTGAGACAAGGAACAGAAGGTAGGGAGAAAAGGATGCTTTTGCTAAATACAGAACAGGTGGCCATTGAAGTAGGGGCCAGCGAGTGAGACCTGAGGCAACAACACAAGAAGAAATAATCCTCTCCTGCTCCCCTGAGGATTTGGGCAAGGCGGGAAAGAAAGCAGGAATATTAGTAATTTGGCAACTGGTCTTGGAGGGTGTGTTTACATCCTCAGTGAGCGGAGGTTCTCTTGTGATAACTGTCTGGTGTCCAGGGAGAATTGAATGAAGGCTGTCAGCTCTAGAAACCTCATATACAATGGACAAGGGGCATAAATTCAGAGCCATTGTTAAATAGAAATTCTGAGGTAATGGAATACATAAGGAGAAATTTGGTTTTCTCCAGGATTGTTTCCTGCAAAGTTAATTGTTTGCTCCTGATCCATAATTGATGATTTCCTTTTCCCATTGCAGCTATTCTGCAGAATCCAGCAGCACAGTGCTTAGAGAACCAGACACAAAGAGATAATAGCATACCATGAAGATCTGAAATATTAGTCCCCCGAGACACATAGAACACAGATTTCTTTGGCTTACAAAGGAGACATCAGTCACACCTCAGAGCCTCTTCATTTCAGTAGTTTTCATTTCAGAGCCGCTGTGTAACTCAAAAGTGTTTAGATGGCACCAGCGGCTACAGAGACCCCTCAGGGATGGTTCGGGGGACCATTTTCAGTAATTGTCACAAATGCTATGAAAGAGATTAAAAAGAAGAATCTAGACAGATCATTTATAAGCTCGCTGTGGTCAGGGAACATGTCCAACGATTCTGATAGTATACTTTCCCAAGTGTTTAGAACACTGCTCTGCACACAGTAAGTGCTCAATAAATATGAATGATTGAAGTATTTTAGGGCCATGCCAACCATGTACAAACAGTGCAAATGTGCTCCCCTCTCACTGAATAGGATTCAGCTTTCCTCTTTCCATTAGAGAATCTGAAGCAGCAGGAAAGGTAAACGAAAGAGACAATTTTTTATGCTGAAGTTCTGATGCATAATTGTGGTATTGATTAAGTGTCTTCAACATGCAAAGCATTATGTGAAGGTAAATCAGATCAGACACAGTTAGATACAGTCCCTGACCCACCTGGCACTCACAGGCTAAGTGTGAGAGAAAACAGATGTTGAATCCCCATTTTACAGATGAGGAAACTGAGGCACAGAAAAGTTAAGTGACTTGGCAAGGTTGCACAGGAAACAAAGTGGCAGAGCAATGATCAGAACCCAGATGCCCTGACTCCTAGGTTTGTCTCAAAGACAATAAGCAGATTGGCAAATCTCTGCCAATTTTATTGTTGTGTACTCTTTCATGTGCTTAATACAGTGCTCTGCACACAGTAAGCACTTAATAAATATGATTGATTGATTGATTGATTGATTGATTGATTGCTCTTACCACTTTTGTCAAGCCTCTGATTTCCCTCCTTAAAAACCTCCAGTGGTTGCCAATCAACCTCCGCACAAAACAAAAACTTCTCACTCTAGGCTTCAAGGTTCTACATCACCTTGCCCCCTCCTACCTCTCCTCCCTTCTCTCTTTCTCCTGCCCACCCTCTAGGCTCCGCTTCTCTGCCGCCCACCTCCTCACCGTCCCCCGTTTTCTCCTATTCTGCCATCGACCCCTGGCCCACGTCCTCGCGCTGTCCTGGAATGCCCTCCCTCCTCACCTCCGCCAAACTAACTCTCTTCCCCTCTTCAAAGCCCTACTGAGAACTCACCTCCTCCAAGAGGCCTTCCCAGTCTGAGCTTCCCCTTTTCCCTCTGCTCCCTTTGCTGCCTCTCTGCCCCCCCTCACTTCCCCTCAGCTAAGCCCCCTTTCCCCCTTTCCCTCTGCTCCTCCCCCTCTACCTTCCCCTCCCCTCAGCACTGTGCTTATTTGTATATATTTTAATTACCCTATTTATTTTGTTAATGAGGTGTACATCCCCTTGATTCTATTTATTGCTATTGTTTGTGTCTGTCTCTCTCCCCTGATTAGACTGTAAACCCATCACTGGGCAGGGATTGTCTCTATCTGTTGCCAAATTGTATATTCCAAGTGTCATTGCTCTGCACATATTAAGTGCTCAATAGATACTATTGAATTGAATGAATGAATGAATGATTTAAAAATAACAACAGAAAAACCTTACATCATATTTATCTAGTGACAGTCTCTTATTTGGCCAGGAAAAGTAGGAAAGAATACTACTTAACTGTTTAGACTTATCTTACCCTCTCTTTATGCAATTTCCTTGATCTCTTTTGCTTTGACCTAACATATCTAAAATATCCTTCCTCACTCAATCCTTTTAAGTTTGGCCAGCAAGATTGCAAAGGGTAGAGTTTCATCTCTATTCGGACCCCTTTTGCACGGAGCAGCTTTAATGCTACCCGAGCTTCTTCCACCTCTGCTTTATTCAGCAGTAAATGTAACCTTTAACAGAGCCCCGACCTTACTCCCTCGGCGAAACTTGCTCTATAAAAATCGGGTTGATGTTATCTTGGCTCACTAATTCATGCCATGTTGGCCAAAATTAAAACATTAAAATTTCATAGATAGAAGACCATTTATAAATCATGTCATAAAAACATTCATTTTCCCATAGACCTTGAAAGCTGCTCATTTCTTCTCCTTACTCCAGCTGTTGCTGTAAGTTACTGCGTGCACATTATAGCCTCATTCGTCCAAGATGAAGTCACGGCTTGTCGGGAGGGAGAGGGTCTCGGCTCCCAGCACCCTGAAATGCATCGAGGGGCGGTTTGCCCCTCGGTGCACACGCGCAGATCCCATTAGTGTTAACGGAAGCTGCAAGCAAGTCTTAGTGAGATAATGGACCCCAGCAGAATTGTATTGATGGCACAGACAGACTGAGAAGGGAGTGTGCCCATATTTCATGCTCCTATCCTGTGGAGGTTAAGAAATCGCTCTCTGGGCATGACTGTTTACCAGTTTGCTCACTTTTCTCGCCTATGAAAGTTGGATCTGTTTGGGGCTGGGCCCGGGGGACTCATTTCACTGGAAGGGTGATATTTTATCTTCATTCCAAGTATTGACAAAACTTATGTGGTTGACCGATTCTTAGGTTTTCCAGCTGTATTCAGACAGCATGTGCAGTCTCAGTAGCTGATGCATAAATGATTTGTATAACTCTCATATCTGGGTTTCTGGACATCTAATAATCTTTAACTGGCCATTTGATATCATATTTGGTTTTAAAGTGGTCAGGAGTAGTTTGCAAGGCATGTAGAGGGAGAGAGGCTGCCCCAGATCTTCCCGGGGAACCTCTGCTTCATCTACTCCACCAAGTTTGCAAAGCATCCCTGACAAACCACTCTGCAGCTCAGCTCAGTCTCCTGGCAACTTCCCCAGCTGGGCTAGAAGCTCCCAGTAGGGCGATCTCACCTTCCCCATGGGAAGCTCAGCCCAGAAGGTTCACTGCCATGCCTCTGTGGCTGGCTCCGATGTTCTGGAACCTGGATTCCATCCCTCCATAGCCCCAGAACTATCTCAGAAAAAGGTCCCCCTGACCCCCGAGACGCCCCCCATAGCAGCCAAAACAATGTCCCTCTGCAGTAAGAACCTGATAAGCCTGGGTCAGTAGACAAACATAACTTTCAGTCACTAGGATTCTGGCACATTTCCTCAAATTCAGCTGCAAAACCCATGTGCAGAGCTGAGCAGCCATGTCTCGTGTCATTCGTTGGATGATAAGAAAGCTTGTGGGATGTTCACCTGTGATGAGACGCAGATTAGAAGCAACATGTGGAGAAATGAAATTATCAAATTATTTTGGTTGTGTGGAATCCATAAACAGCCCTGCCCCAATTCCTGCCTGGATTGGCAGACCCATTCCATAGAATGTGGTTCCAACCCTTTTAAATGATGTATTTACTAAGCATTTACTCTGTGCCAAGTACTATGCTAAGCACTGGGGCCAATACATGGCAATCAAAAAACTGATTTTTCTTTGCACAGATTCATTTTCTTTTTTTGGCATGAATTCCCTGTTTAAAGTGAGCTATACCTATAAACTCACTGTGGGCAGGGAATATGTCTATTATATTGTTATATTGTACTCTCCCAAGTGCATAGTACAGTGCTCTACACCCAGTAAGCGCTCAATAAATATGATTGAGTGACCAACCAACTGTGTCTCTCTAATCTGTGATCCACGGTTTCGAAGACCATCTCCCACGTATCACCTCAAGATGAAGAAGGGATGGGATTTAGCAGGTCCTGAGTTACAGCATTTCATTTCTGACTGTTTTGTAACCCAGACTGACTTTCAAACTGTTCAGATACTGCTTTTAGCTCCTGCAACTTGTACAGGCTGCTCCAGTCTAGAAAATCTCATCTGTTTTCCTGGGTAAAATGTGGTTGCTTGACCTTTTCTCTTTTCAGAATACAAGTATTTTCTGGTGACCATTCTCCTCTTTTGAATTTTTAAAGTGGTAGCCTCTGCCAGAAATAGGCAACAGTATGGCCTGATGGAAACAGTACCGGACTGGAAGTCAGGAGATCTGGGTTCTAGTGCTGGCTCTGCCACTTGCTAGCTGGATGACCTGGAGAAGTTACTTTACTTTTCAGTGGCTTAGTTTCCTAATCTAAAATGCTTGTTGTCCCTCCCTGTGACAGCAGGGACTATGTCCAGTTTGGTTATCTTGTATCTGCTCATTAGACACTTAATACATACCATAATTATGGCTATCACTATTCTTACAAAGGGGACCTATAATTAGTTTAAAAGAATTATGTCAAAGAGAGGAACAAATCAATCAATCATATTTATTGAGTGCTTACTGTGTGGAGAGCACTGTACTACATCCTTGGAAAAGTACAGTATAACAGAGTTGGTAGACACATTCCCTGCCCATAAGGAGTTTACAATCTAGAAGGAGAAGCAGACAATAAAATCAATTATGATTATGTACATAACTTCTATGGGACTAAGGGTGGGTGAATAAAGGATACAAATCCAAGTGCATTAACAATGCAGAAGGGAGGTGGAAGTAGGTGAAATGAGGGCTTAGTGGGAAAGGCTTCTTGGAGGAAATGGATTTTAATAAGACTTTGAAAGTGGAAGAGTGTGGCGGTCTGAAAAATTTGAAGAGGAAAGAGTTCCAGGACAGAAGCGGTAGAGGGGCAAGGGGTTGGCAGTGAAATAGGTGAGATTTCACACCTATTGACTATTGACCTAGGTACAGTGAGTAGATTGGTATTAGGGAAGGAAAGTGAGCATGTTGGAATATGGTAGGAAATCTGTGAAGTAAAATAGATGGCAGCATGGAGATTGAGTGCTTTAAAGCCAATGGTAAAAAGTTTCTGTTTGATATGGAGGTGGATGAGGAATCACTGAAGGATCTTGAGGAGTGGGTCAATGAGGACATAATTTTTTTTTAATTAAAAAATGATCCAGGCAACAGAGTAAAGTATGGACTGGAGTGGGGAGAGACCAGGGGCAGGGAGATCAGCAAGAAGGCTGATTCATTATTCAAGGAGAGATATGATAAGTGTTTGCATCAGCAGTGGCAGTTTGAATCAAGAGGAAAGGACAGATTTTATCGATGTTGTGAAGGTAAATCTGACTGGATTTTGTAACAGATGGAATATGTGGGTTGAGAGAGGCGAGTCAAGGATAATGAGTCAAGGATGAGTCAATGTTACAATCTTAGGAGACAGGGAGGATGGTGGTGCAGTCCACAGTGATGGGAAAGTCAAGGGGAAGACAGGGTTTGGGTGGGAAGATGAGGAGTTCTGTTTCAACAAGTTTGTGAGATCATCAGAACATCCAAGTAGAGATGCCCTGAAGTCAGGAGGAAATCTGATACTGCAGAGAAGGAGAGACGTCAGAGTGGGAGAGGTAGATTTGGGAATCATTCCACGTAGAGATGGTAGTTGAAACTGTGGGTACGAGTGAGTTATCAAAGGGAGTGGGTGTAAATGGAGAATAGAAAAGGACCCAGAACTGAGTCTAGAGGTACTCCCTCAGTCAGAGAATGGGAGGCAGAAGAAAAGGAGTCTGTGAAAGAGACTGTAAAGAAGTGCAGAGAGAGAGAGAGAGGTGGAGAGCCAGGAGAGGGCAATGTCAGCAAAGCCAAGGATAGATAATGTTTCCCAAAGGGGGTGGTCCCTGGTGTCAAAAACAACTGAGAGGTCAAGGAGGAGTAGGATGGAGTAGAGGCTATTGGGTTTGACAAGGAGAATGGCATTGGTGACATAAATAAAGCAGCTTCTTAGTAGTGAAGAGGGAAGAAGCCAGATTGGATAGGGTCAAATAGAGAACTGGAGGAGAGGAAGTGGAAGCAGTGGGTGTAGGCAACCATTTTAAGAAGTTTGGATTGGAATGGTAGGAGGGGGGTGGGGTCATAACTGGAGGGAGGATTGGAGTCAAGTGAGTTTTTTTAGGATAGGGGATACAAGAGCATGTTTGAAACAGTGGGGAAGAAGCCATTGGAAAGTGAATCATTGTAGGATGAAAGGAGGGAGGGAGTAAGTGTTCTGAAAAGGTGCAAAAGAATGAGGTCAGAGGTGCAGGTGGAGGAGGATTTTGAGAGTAGATCGGAGATCTCTTGAGAGACTGCTGGGAGAGAGAAGAGTTGAAGAAGGGGCAGGAGAAGGGAAGAAGGGACTGGAGAGGATGAGGGGAGATTTTAGGGATATCACATATGATGGTTTAAATTTAATCAACGAAGTATGTTCCCGGGTCATTAGGGGCAAGAGAGAGCAGGGGCAAGGGGACAGGGCATTTGAGGAGGGAGTTAAATGTCTGAAACAATGGTGAGGACCACTTGGAGTCAATAAGGCATGGGAGCCATCAATAAGGATGAAAAAATAATGTTGCTGAATGAAGGAGAGGGTAGAGTTAAAGCAGCTGAGGGTGAACTTACGATTAAACGAGGTAGGCCTCATATCTGTATTTTTGCCAGAAACATTCTGCAATTTATGCAGAGGAGTAAAGGAAGTGTACTGTGGAGGTTATTCATGGCTGTGAGTTAGGATTACAAGATCAATGAAGAGATAGAGGAGCGAATGAGTTAGGCTCAGTAGAGAGAGTGGATTTGCCAGTGTCAATTTGTGGATTGAGGGAAGGTAGTTTGGGTATAAAGACTAAATAGTGTATGATGAATTGAGAAATTGGTATGGGTCAAAGATCGGAGGTCTCTCTGGGGGAACAGGATAGATTTTCAGGGTGCAGGAGTATGGTAAAGAAGGCAGGTGAGTAGTTTGTGGTAAAATAGAACAATTTCAGAATTGGTGAAGCATTGGCATTTGTGGCTGAAACCAAGAAGCTGATGATCATTTTTCTGGTTCCATCTGTGATTTAGAGTCTGGAAAGTTGGTGCTCCCAAACCCTTGGATTTAAGTTGTGCCAAACTCAGTCAGAAACTGGGCCCACAGATTCTCTGGCACAAGTTCCATTTTTGTTTTCTAGCCCCCATTGTGGCTGAAGTCATGGTTTGGTCCAGTACAAATTGCCTTAATCATCAATAAAACACCTCCACAGAGATGTTGTGGAGCTGACCTGCTCTCCCCAAGATTGTCCGGAGAGTCTGTCCACAGGCACAGCCTCCCTTACCTTTTCCCTACCCTTTCTGAGTCCCTGCTTTAACCTGAGCAGCTTTGGCTGGATCTGGTCCTTCCCTCCTACCAGAAAGAAATTATCCAATGCTCATTACCCCGTTCCCATTCTCAGTTGGATGTTGTGGTTGTGCTGGCCTCCCATTATTATTTAATGATAATAACAAAATGATAATAATACTAATTGTGGTATTTGTGCCAGGCACTTTATTAAGCGCTATGGTGGATACAAGCAAATCAGGTTGGACTTAGTCCCTGGCCAACGTGGGAATCGCAGTCTCAATCCCCATTTGACAGATGAGGTAACAGGCACAGAGAAGTGAAGTGACTTGCCCAAGGTCACACAGCAGTCACACAGCAGACAAGTGCTGATGTGGGATTAGAATCCATGACCTTCTGACATCCAGACCAGTGCTCTTCAAATTTTCAATAACAAACTGGCTTTAACTTCTCAACGGCCCAAGCTGAGCTCTGTTTAAAGAACATAACGAGTTTTTTTTTTATCCTCAGAATCAGAGAGATTGAATCTATTACTCAAAAATGTGGAACTTAACCCTTCTTTGTCACTTCCAGAGTAAAGCATTACATGTTTCGTTCCAAAATCAATTTTGTTTCAAAATCAACCTTGAAGGCTAGTAAGAACCTGAAGGTGGTGCACAATTCAATTTTCCTGCTCTTTAGCAAGACAAGCAAGTCTGTGGACTCAGTTCTCTGTGACAAACTCTTTTTGTTCATTTGCAGGGGCAAATCAAGGTGCTTGTTTTGATCTTGCTGAAATTTGTAAAATAATCGCTGGCTTACATGGTAGAGAAAAGCTATCCTGCACAATGAAAGTGCTAAAAATTCATTTATCTTTCCCATATTTTTTAAAGTGGAAGGCAGTTATTTCTACTAAAATGCACATTTTCACTGGGAGAATTGGGAAGAATAAGAGAACATAGTTACCATAAGCTGATTATTTAGCATGACTAGGAATTAATTATAATGCTAGAGGAGCCTTCCAACAGTGTTGTTTCCAGCTAATGATAAGATCATTAGGAAACCACGTTATCCATTTTTCATTAGCATCACAAAGGGAACCAGTCCCAACAATTTAAAATTCACTGCTTAATAGAAACTGATTTTAAGCAGTCCAGATTAGTTCCTCAGGAGGTGCTAATGGACTCTGATATGTATCAGAGAAATGTCAGAAACAAGTAAAGTTCACTTCAGTTTTAAGCCTTATAAGCCATTTTTGTCTTCCCATAGCCTTGCATTTCACCTGGGGTGATGGAAGCTATGTTCTCTTTCAATTGTTTTCTCATCATCTTCCTCAGAGCTCATTAATTGCCCTCTGTTAACAACTGTTGACATAATGTGATTTTTAGATAACACGAGGGTTTGCAGGAATGCAACTTCTATTTTGCAGACAAAATTCCTCTGTTGTATTGCTGCTTGTATTTTGATGGTCATCTGATATTTTCCTATCTTTCCCTAATCATAAAACCAGTGTATATCAAGTATGTTATAACACTTTATTGTTACATGGCTATATCACAATTGGTAGAATTATTCATGAATTTATTCACTCATTCAATAGTATTTATTGAGCGCTTACTATGTGCAGAGCACTGTACTAAGTGCTTGGAATGAACAAGTCGGCAACAGATAGAGACAGTCCCTGCCGTTTGACGGGCTTACAGTCTAATCGGGGAGACAGACAGACAAGAACAATGGCAATAAATAGAGTCAAGGGGAAGAACATCTCGTAAAAACAATGGCAACTAAATAGAATCAAGGCGATGTACATTTCATTAACAAAATAAATAGGGTAATGAAAATATATATAGTTGAGCAGACGAGTACAGTGCTGAGGGGATGGGAAGGGAGAGGGGGAGGAGCAGAGGGAAATGGGGGGAAAAGAGGGTTAAGCTGCGGAGAGGTGAAGGGGGGGCGGTAGAGGGAGTAGAGGGAGAAGGGGAGCTCAGTCTGGGAAGGCCTCTTGGAGGAGGTGAGTTTTAAGTAGGGTTTTGAAGAGGGGAAGAGAATCAGTTTGGCGGAGGTGAGGAGGGAGGGCATTCCAGGACCTTGGGAAGACGTGGCCCAGGGTTCGACGGCGGGATAGGTGAGACCGAGGGACGGTGAGGAGGTGGGTGGCAGAGGAGCGGAGCGTGCGGGGTGGGTAGTAGAAAGAGAAGGCAGGAGAGGTAGGAAGGGGCAAGGTGATAGAGAGCCTTGAAGCCTAGAGTGAGGAGTTTTTGTTTGGAGCGGAGGTTGATAGGCCACCACGGGAGGTGTTTAAGAAGGGGAGTGACATGCCCAGATCATTTCTGCAGGAAGATGAGTTGGGCAGCGGAGTGAAGAATAGACCGGAGTGGGGCGAGAGAGGAGGAAGGGAGATCAGAGAGAAGGCTGACACAGTAGTCTAGCCGGGATATAACAAGAGCCCGTAGCAGTAAGGAAGCCGTTTGGGTGGAGAGGAAAGGGCGGATCTTGGCGATATTGTAAAGGTGAAACCGGCAGGTCTTGGTAACGGATAGGTTGTGTGGGGTGAATGAGAGAGACGAGTCAAGGATGACACCGAGATTGCGGGCCTTAGAGACAGGAAGGATGGTCATGCCATCCACGGTGATAGGAACTCCAACAGTTAAAGGATGGGAGGGGGAGGAGGCTCCTGCGAAGGAGACCAAGAATGACCGGCCAGAGCGATAAGAGGAGAACCAGGAGAGGACGGAGTCTGTGAAGCCAAGGTGAGATAAGGTATGGAGGAGGAGGGGATGGTTGACAGTGTCAAAGGCAGCAGAGAGGTCAAGGAGGATTAGAATGGAGTAGGAGCCATTGGATTTGGCAAGAAGGAGGTCATGGGTGACCTTAGAGAGACCAGTCTCGGTAGAGTGGAGGGGATGGAAGCCAGATTAGCAGGGGTCCAGGAGAGAATGGGAGTTAAGGAATTCTAAGCAGCGATTGTAGACGACTCATTCTAGGATTTTGGAAAGGAAGGGTAGTAGGGAGATAGAGTAATAACTGGAAGGGGAAATGGGCTCGAGAGAAGGTTTTTTTAGGATGGGGGAGACGTGGGCATGTTTGAAGGCAGAGGGAAAGGAGCCATTGGAGATTGAGTGGTTAAAAATAGAAGTTAAGGAAGGGAGGAGGGCAGGGGTGATGTTTTTAATAAGGTGAGAGGGAATGGGGTCCGAGGCGCAGGTGGAGGGGGTGGTACTTGCGAGGAGGGAGGAGATCTCCTCTGAGGATACTGCAGGGAAGGATGGAAAAGTAGGGGAGAGGGGTGGTGGGGGGAAGGGAGAGGCAGAGGGGTGACTTTGGGGAGCTCAGACCTGATTGTGTTGATTTTTGTAATGAAGTAGGTGGCCAGATCATTGGGGGTGAGAGATGGGGGAGGGGGAGGAACAGGGGGCCTAAGGAGAGAGTTAAAGGTCCGGAACAATTGGCGGGGGTGACAGGCATGGGTGTCGATGAGGGAGGAGAAGAAGTTTTGCCTGGCGGAGGAGAGGGCAGAGTTAAGGCAGGAAAGGATAAATTTGAAGTGTGTGAGGTCGGCTTGGTGCTTGGACTTTCGCCAGAAGTGCTCAGCAGCTCGAGCATAGGAGCGTAGGAGGTGGACAGAGGAGGTGATCCGGGGCTGTGGGTTAGTGGAGCGAGAGCGGCGGAGGGAAAGGGGGGCGAGAGAGTCGAGATGAGTAGAGAGGGTGGAGTTGAGAGCGGAGACCTGATCATCGAGAGTGGGAAGTGAGGACAGGGCGGCAAGGTGAGGAGAGATGCTTTTGGAAAGACGGATGGGATCAAGAGAGCGGAGGTCTCTGTGGGGCAGTAGCAAAGATTTGCAGGGGGAGGGAGTGTGAGAGATGAGGCAGGTGAGAAGGTTATGGTCAGAGAGAGGGATTTCAGAGTCGATGAGGGAGGAGATAGTGCAGCGGTAGGAGATGATGAGATAGAGGGTGTGACCGAGTCGGTGAGTGGGCGCGGTATGGTGGAGCAGGAGGTCGGCAGAGTCAAGGAGGGATAGCAGGCAGGCGGCAGAGGAGTCACCGGGTACATCCATATGGATGTTGAAGTCTCCGAGGATCAGAGTGGGCAGAGAGAAGGAGAGAAGGAAGGTGAGAAAGGGGTCTAGGTGGTTGAAGAAGTTGGAGGTGGGACCGGGAGGGCGGTAGATGACGGCGACAAGTATCTGGAGGGGGTGGTAGAGGCGAATGATATGGGCTTCGAAGGGGGGGAAGGAGAGGGAGGGGGGAGGAGGGATAGTGCGGAAGCGGCAATGGGGTGAGAGGAGGAAGCTGACGCCTCCTCCCTTACCGGTGAGTCTGGGGGTGTGGGAGAAGGAGAGGCCTCTGCTGGAGACAGCGGCGGCGGAGACCGTGTCTTCGGGAGTGAGCCACGTTTCCGAAAGGGCGAGGAGGAGGAGAGAGCGGGAAAGGAAAAGGTCATGGACGAAAGGTAGTTTCCTGTAATGGAGCAGGGGTTCCAGAGGCCACACTTGAAAGTAGCTGTGGTTGCAAGGGCGGGGAGGGGAGAGCGAGGGGAGGGTAGGGTTTGGATGGGAAGGAGGTGGCGGGGCCCTGGACAGGGAGAGGGGGATGAGGGGTAGCGGTGGGACAAGAGGACTGGGATGGGGCATGGGTGGGGAAGAGAGAAGGGGGGAGGGGGTGAAGAGGGGGTTTGGTGCAGGGGAGAATAGGGGGAGGGGGAAGAGGGGTAGCGCTGGTAAAGTGGGGTTCTAGGGCGGGGGACGGGATGGGGGGAGGAGGCAGAGGAGAGAGAGGGAAAGAGCTGAGCGAGAGAGGGGAAGGGGAAGGGGAGGATAGGAAGGGGCGGGAGGGAGGAGGAGGGGAGGAGGGACATGGTGAGGCCAGAGAGGTGGGTGGCAGCACTGACAACAGTAAACAGTAACAAACGAAATCGGTAATATAGCAACATGATACAGTATGATACAGTACAGTAGTGTTAATAAGTGGGCGATGACCAGGGTCGGGGGTAGGCTTGATTAAGGGCCGACCTGATCAAACTCAAAGGCAGGTGGCTGGTGAGGCCAGAGAGGTGGTGGCAGCACTGACAACAATAAACAATAACAAGCGAAATCGGTAATATAGCAACATGGTACAGTATGATACAATCCAATAGTGTTAATAAGCAGGCGATGACCAGGGTCGGGGGTCGACCTGACCCGACCCGATCAGACTCAAAGTCAAGCGGCTAGCGGCCGAGAGAGTCGCGGAGCTCATGACCAAATGTCCCTGAGGTGGCGGTGGGGGCCAGCCATTCAATTGTATATATTGAGTGCTTACTGTGTGTAGAGCACTCTACTAAGTGCTTGGAAGAGTACAATACAACAATGAACAGTCAGATTCCCTGCCCACAATGAGCTAATAGTCAAGAAGGGGAAGGAGACAGACATCAATACAAATAAATGAGAAGAAGCATGGCTCAGTGGAAAGAACCCGGGCTTGGGAGTCAGAGGTCATGGGTTCGAATCCTGACTCTGCCACTTTGCAGCTGTGTGACTATGGGCAAGTCACTTCACTTCTCTATGCCTCAGTTACCTCATCTGTAAAATGGGGATTAACTGTGTCTCACGTGGGATAACCTGATTACCCTGTATCTACCCCAGTGCTTAGAAGAGTGCTCTGCACATAATAAGCGCTTAACAAATACCAACATTATTATAAATAAAATTACAGATATGTACATGTGTTGTGAGGCTGGGTTGGGGGAAGAGCAAAAAGAGCAAGTCAGGGTGAAGTAGGAGGGAGTGGAAGATGAGGAAAAGTGGGGCTTAGAGAAGATTTTTCCCAAAACACTTGTCTGCCTGATGACAGGCATAATTATGGCATTTATTAAGGACATTTATCATTGCTAAGGGTTGGAGTAGATAAAAGATCATCATATCAGACATTGTACCTTCGGGGCGATGACTACGTGTATCGGGAAGTACCTCCAAACCTATGTCTCAGCCATACTGTACTCTATCATGCCATAATGTGCTTTCCTTTGTGGGGTTTTTTTTCAATTTTACAGCATTCAGTATAGTATAACAGTCGCAAGAGTGTAAATTCTTAGTGGTCAACATAGCAGTTACATAAGAATTAACATGGAAAAATGTCAGTTACGATATCTTTGAAGTAGCTACCTTCTAATCCACTGAATTTATAGTTACTTTAACATAATTTTCCCATAACATGAGGGTCATAACAAACATGGAGGAGACTTCCCTCTTGCACAAAATGGAACCCAAACCACCAAGGTGACAGAACACCAAGGTCCTAGAAGAATCACGACTTCTAGTGGATAAAGCACAGGCCCAGGAATCAGAAGGACCTGGGTTCTAATGCCTGTTCTTCCATTTGTCTGCTATGTGATTTTAGGCAAGTCATTTCACTTCTCTGGAAAATGGGGATTAAAAGTGTGAGCCCCACCTGGGACAACCTGATTACCCTGTATCCACCCCACTGCTTAGAACAGTACTTGGCACATAATAAACCCTTAACAAATACCACAATTCTAGTGCTTCAGTTACCTAATCTGTAAAATGGGGATTAAAACTGTGAATCCAATGTGAGACAGGGATTGTATCTAATTTGATTAACTTTAATTTCTCTGTGATTCAATTACCTCATCTGTAAGACTGTGAATCCCATGTAGGTCAGGGATTGTAGATTTTAGAACAATGCCAGTGCTTAGAACAGTGCTTGGCACATAGTAAGCACTTAACAAATAACAGTATTATGATGATGATGATTATACAATTTGATTAGTTTTTATCTACCCCAGTGCTTAGTTCAGTGCCTGGCACATAAGCATGTAACAAATACCATTAAAAGAGACACCTGTAAGAATCCTCATGAAAATAACAAAGCAGCCCTACCAGAATAAGAAGCCCCATTGTCCACATCACATGAGAACAATTGTGTAGTTTCTCATGATGCTGTCAAACTAGCAGCCATTCAAACTGTTAACACTGATAACTCACCATGTTAGCACTGGTTAGAGAGGAATGAGGAAGGCCTTAGAAAACAAGTAGCTCTTTATTGAGCCCAAAACATGAAGTCACTTCTTCTTTTATCAGGTGCAAAAATAAATGGGGGGGGGTGGTGGTGGTAAAGGGGGTGTATACTGGTGAGGAAGCAGCATGGCCTAGTGGAAGAAACACAGGCTTGAGAGTCAGCAGATTGAATCCTGGCTCCACTACTTCCCTGACATATGAGTTTGGTCAAATCACTTCTCTGGGCCTCAGTTTTCTGTTTTACAGATGTTCTCTGTTCTCCCTTCTACTTAGACTGTCAGCCCCACATGGAACAAGGACTATATCCGACCTGATTAACTTGTACCTAGAGAAGCAGTGTGGCCTAGTGGATACAGTATAGGCCCGGGAGTCAAAAGGACCTGGGTTCTAATTCCGGCTCCACCACTTATCTGCTGTGTGACCCTGGTCAAGTCACTTTGCCTCTCTTTGCCTCAATGAACTCATTTGTAAAATGGGGATTAAGACTGTGAGCCCCATGTGGGACAGGGACTGGGTCCGACCTCATTTG
The DNA here is from genome assembly GCF_004115215.2 of Ornithorhynchus anatinus. Taxonomy (NCBI): domain Eukaryota; kingdom Metazoa; phylum Chordata; class Mammalia; order Monotremata; family Ornithorhynchidae; genus Ornithorhynchus; species Ornithorhynchus anatinus. Next base: position 111,539,495 of record NC_041731.1, on the reverse strand, counting down.
CTTATATACACCCCAGTGTTTAGTACTGTGCTTGGCACATAGTACATACTAAACAAATGCCATAATTATTATGATTATTATTGATGGATAGCCTCAGATAGTATGTCTGTAATTAATCTAACACATGTGGACTATTCCAATACCTGTATTAGGAAATATAAAGTCGGTTTCCTTGAGGGGTTAGGGAGAGCCACCCAGAAGTTATCGTTTTTCCAGTTTCTGCTTCTCAGAAACCAATTTCTACAAGCTCCGCATGTGTAAGTTAGCACGAGGCTGATTTGGAGATGTTTCTTGTTGGCTTTTAATGGTTTAAAATACCATGGTTGTGCTTGCTCTATTCATTGCTTGAAGTATGCTTAGCTGATTTATCTATTTTGATTTCCCCAGTCCCTAGATTTCAAGGAGATAGGCTTCTAAAAGCCACTAAATATTGTCTTTTAATTACCTCTCCGTCTCAAAGGAACGAGCAGTCCCCATCTTCTTTTTATTGGCACTAAAATCACTACAAACCCCAGATCCCATAAAAACCACTTTTTCTGAAGCCCCATTTGTTCCTGAGAAATGTTGATTTTTTTCTAGTTCTGACCCTGTAAAACCAAAGCCACGCACTGCAGTGTCATCATCGGCTAATGAAAACAAGTCACCCTCTTCTAATCTATTTGGCTTCTGAAAGGGAGGATAAACAGGTTGTCCCACAAGTATATTAAGGAAGAGTAAGGTCTAGTCACAAGCTTGCAAATGAATAAAGGGACAAATGCATATACTGATGGACACGTAGGCTGTGTCTACCCAAACGTACACAAATTATTCAGAGCAGTGGCATGGCCTAGTGGAAAGGTTGTGAGGCTGAGAGTCAGAGGATCTGAGTTCTATTACCAGTTCTGCCACTTGCGTCTTGTGGGGCCTTAGGCAAGATGCTAAATTTCTCTGCTATTCAGTTTTTTCATTTATAAAATGGGGATGAAATTCCTGTTCTCTCCTGATTAAACAGTATACTCCATATAGGACTGATCTCTCCCTTCATTCATTCATTCAATAGTATTTATTGAGCGCTTACTATGTACAGAGCACTGTACTAAGCGCTTGGAATATACAAATCAGTAACAGATCGAGACAGTCGCTGACCTTTGACAGGCTTACAGTCTAATCAGAGGAGACGGACAGACAAAAGCAATAGCAATAAATAGAATCAAGGGGATGAACATCTCATTAAAACAATAGCAAATAAATAGAATCAAGGTGATGTACATCTCATTAACAAAATATATAGGGTAATGAAAATATATACAGTTGAGCGGACGAGTACAGTGCTGGGGGGAGGGGAAGAGAGAGGGGGAGGAGCAGAGGGAAAGGGGGAAAGGGGGCTTAGCTGAGGGGAGGTGGGGGGGGCAGAGAGGCAGCAGAGGGAGCAGAGGGAAAGGGGGAAGCTCAGTCTGGGAAGGCTTCTTGGAGGAGGTGAGCTCTAAGTAAGGTTTTGAAGAGGGGAAGATAATTAGTTTGTTGGAGGTGAGGAAGGAGGGCATTCCAGGACAGCGGGAGGATGTGGCCCAGGGGTCGACGGCGGAATAGGCGAGAACAGGGGATGGTGAGAAGGTGGGCGGCAGAGGAGTGGAGTGTGCGGGGTGGGCAGTGGAAAGAGAGAAGGGAGGAGAGGTAGGAAGGGGCAAGGTGATGGAGATCCTTGTAGCCTAGAGTGAGAAGGTTTTGTTTCATGCAGAAGTTGATAGGCAACCACTGGAGGTTTTTAAGAAGGGGAGTGACAGGCCCAGAGCGTTTCTGCAGGAAGATGAGCCGGGCAGCGGAATGAAGAATAGACTGGAGTGGAGAGAGACAGGAGGAAGGGAGATCAGAGAGAAGGCTGACACAATAATCCAGCCGGGAATATTATGAGAGCCTGTACCAGTAAGATAGCTGTTTGGGTGGAGAGGAAAGGGCAGATCTTGGCGATATTATAAAGGTGAGACCGGCAGGTTTTGGTGACGGATTGGATGTTTGGGGTGAATGAGAGAGCCAAGTCAAAGATGACACCGAGGTTGCAGACCTGAGAGATGGGAAGGATGATCGTACCATCCACAGTGATAGGGAAGTCAGGAAGAGGACAGGGCTTGGGAGGGAAGATGAGGAGCTCAGTTTTGGACATGTTGAGTTTTAGGTGGCGTGCAGACATTCAGGTAGAGATGTCTTGGAGGCAGGAGGAGATACGAGCTCGAAGGGTGGGGGAGAAGACAGGGGCAAAGATGTAGATCTGTGTGTCATCTGCATAGAGATGATAGTTGAAGCCGTGAGAGTGAATGAGTTCACCGAGGGAGTGAGTGTATATGGAGAACAGAAGAGGGCCAAGAACTGACCCTTGAGGAACACCAACAGTTAGAGGATGGGAGGGGGAGGAGGAGCCCGTGAAGGAGACCGAGAATGAACGGCCAGAGAGATAAGAGGAGAACCAGGAGAGGATGGAGTCCATGAAGCCAAGGTGAGATAAGGTGTGGAGGAGAAGGGGATGGTCAACAGTGTCAAAGGCAGCTGAGAGGTCAAGGAGGATTAGAATAGAGTAGGAGCCATCGGATTTGGCAAGAAGGAGGTCACGGGTGACCTTAGAGAGAGCAGTTTCATTAGAGTGGAGGGGACGGAAGCCAGATTGGAGGGGGTCCAGGAGAGAATGGGAGTTAAGGAATTCTAGGCAGTGAGTGTAGACGACTCATTCTAGGAGTCTCACATTTCCTCCTTTCTTCAAGACATCTCTACTCGGATGTCCTCCTGTCACCTCCAAATTAATGAATAAAACTAAACTTCTTATCTTCCCACCCAAACCCTGTCCTCCCCGTGATTTTCTCATCATTACAGATGACACCACCATCCTTCCTGTCTCACAAGCCTGGCATTATCCTTGACACCTCTCTCTCATTCAACTCACATATTCAAATCATCACTAAATCCTGTCGAATCCACCCTCACTTCATCACTAAAATCCACACTTTCCTCTCCATCCAAACTGCTACCATATTAATCCAATCACTTATCCTACCCCACCTGGATCACTCCAGCAGCCTCCTTGTTGACCTCCCTGCCTTCTATCTCTCCCCAATCCAGTCTTTACTTCACTCTGCTGCCTGGATCATTTTTCTACAAAAACATTCAGGCCAGGTTCCCTGCTCCTCTAGCAACTCCACTAGTTGCCCATCTACCTCCATATCACACAAAAGTTCCTCACCATTGACTTTAAAACACTCAATCAACTTCTCAGCTCCTACCTCACCTCACTACTCTCCTACTAAAACCCAGCCTGTGCACTACGCTCCTCTGATGCTAACCTTCTCACTGTACCTTTACATTAGAGAAGCAGCATGGCTCAGTGGAAAGAACCCGGGCTTGGGAGCCAGGGGTCATGGGTTCAAATCCCGGCTCTGCCACTTGTCAGCTGTGTGACTGTGGGCAAGTCACTTCACTTGTCTGTGCCTCAATTTCCTCATCTGTAAAATGGGGATTAAGAATGTGAGCCCCACGTGGGACAACCTGATTACCCTGTATCTCCCCCAGCACTTAGAACAGTGGTCTGCACATAGTAAGAGCTTAACAAATACCCACGTTACCTCACAATCTCTTCAATCTTGCCTCTGACCTCTCACCCACATCCTACCTCTAGCCTTGAACACCCTCCCTCCTCAAATCCACCAGACAATCACTCTCTCCCCTTTCAAAGCCTACTGAAAGCACATCTCCTTCAAGAGGCCATCCCTGACTAAACCCTCTATTCCTCTTCTCCCTCTTCCTTCTGCATTGCCCAGCCTTATTCCCTTCATTCATCCCCCTCACTGATCCCCACAGCACTTATGTACATGTCTGTAATTTATTTATATTAATGTCTACCTCCCCCTCTAAACTATAAGCTCATTGTGAGTAGGTGTTGTGTCTGCTTATTGTTATATTGTATTCTCTGAAGCACTTAGTACAGTGCTCTGCACACAATAAGTGCTCAATAAAAACTATTGAATGAATAAATGAATGAATGACAGGGACTATGCATCACCTAATTATCTGGCATCTATTCAGTGCCTAGTACTGTGTTTCACACATAGTAAATTATTAATAAATACCATAATAAGAACAATAATGCTATTACTAATAAAATCATTATTATTCAAAACCCCCATAATTCACTGATCAAGTCAATGAACTTCCCTGTGCCTCAGTTTCCCATTTTCTAGGCATTCACTTCTCAGGTTAGCATTATTATTATTATTAATGAGTAGTATTTCATCTTTCTAAAGAAAGATTGAATTGTTTGAATAGGAAATATCTAGATATTTGGGGACAAGTAACAGTCGCACCCAGTTCTACCAGAATATATGTTTTCACTTTGCATTTTGGTGAGAATGTTGGAGAATTAAGGAGCGTTCGTCCAAGAACATGAATGTGCTTAGAATTAGGATGAAGCACCATGTTAGTATGCGTAATGTCAGACACGTAATCACTGCAGTGTGAGTTTTCCTTATAGCGTATTTTTACACAATCCCCAAGTTTTAGGAGAAGAGGGTATAGTTGGATCATTTATCACACACTTAGAAAGTTCTTATTGAAAAGCATTCTCTGGACACTGTATATATCTTTGATGAATGTTTGGGAAAACTTTTTACATTTTTTTAAACTCATTATCTCCAGTATTGAATTTGTGAATTTCGTTGGCTTATTCAGACTGAATTTATATGACATTATGCTCCAACATAGTATTCCAAACAAGAAAGACAAGATACCAAAGCAATTCCCTTAGGGCTACAAATTTATGTTCGATTGTGCCCCAAACCTAGACAGGATAACTCAATGCTAAGTATATCAGTGATGATGTACGACTTGTTGTGCCAAACAGATGAAAGACACCTTCATGAAGATATGTCATTAGTCCCACTTCGGAAACCATCTCGGGAACCTGGATAAAGACTTTCCAGTTTGGCTAAGAGTGAGAATCTCAGCCGCTGTCATTCATTGTATGCTCTTCAGGGTAACTGCCTGCAATCAATCCATCAATCAGTAGATTTACTGAGCACTTACTCTGTGCAGAATGCTGAACTAAGTGCTTGGGAGAGTGCCATAGAGTAAGTAGAAATGATCCTTGCTCTCACTAAACTTACAGTCTTATAGGGGAGAGAGGCACTAAAAACAGCACAGATAGGGAGAAGTAACAGAGTGTGTGGTCAGGAGGAGAAGGGAATACCGAAGAGACAAAGGCATGAGGCCTCAGATGCTTAGATGATACAGTAAGGAGGGAAGTAGAGTGGAATGATGAGAGATTAGTCAGAGAAGACTTCCTGGAGGAGATGTGGTTTCGGGAAGGCTTTGAAGAAAGAGTAGTGTTCTGTCCTATATGAAAAGAGAGGGAGCTCTAGGTAGGAGGGAGAGTGTGAGCCAGAGGTTGATGGCGAGAGAGATGATAAGAAGGCACGGTGAATAGGTTGGCATTAGATGAGTGAGTGTGGGGGCTTGATTTTGTTGTGAGAGGAGTTAGACTAAATAGTTGGGAGAGAGCTGATTTAGTATCTTCAAACTGATGATGAAGAGTTAACCTGGATCGAATGATAATAATAATAATGATGATGATAATAACAACAACAATAATAATAACTGTTAAATGTTTACTATTTGCCAAGCACTAATGTTGGGGTCTTTTGCTTGTCCAGGAAGCTCAAGGCGCCATACTCTGCCCACAGTAGGGATTGACATATGCTGATTTTACAGATCTAACAGTAGGCTTGTTGTGGGCAGGGAATGTAATAGTAACAATAATAATAACAGTATTTATTAAGCGCTTACTATGTGCCAAGCACTGTTCTAAGCACTGGGGTAGATACAAGGTAATCAGATTGTCCCACGTGGAGCTGAGAGTCTTAATCCCCATTTTAAGATAAGGTAACTGAGGCACGGAGAAGTTATTAATAATAATAATAATAATAATAATTTTGGCATTTGTTAAGTGCTTACTATGTGCCAAGCACTGTTATAAGCACTGGGGTAGGTCCAAGATAGTCAGGTTGTCCAATGTGGGGGTAACAGTTTTAATCCCCATTTTAAGATGAGGTAACTGAGGCACAGAGAAGTCAAGTGACTTGCCCAAACTCACCCCGCTGATCAGCGGGAGAGCCGGGATTAGCCCACGACTTCTGAAACCCAAGCCCATGCTCTTTCCACTATGCCATGCTGCTTCTCAAGTTAAGTGATTTACCCAAAGTCACACAGCTCACAAGTGGTGGGGGCTGGGATTAGAACCTACATATCTACTAACTCTGTGGTACTGTACTCTCCTAAGTGCTTAGTACAATGCTCTGCATGCCGTAAGTGCTCATTCAATACCATTGATTGATCAAATAGGATATCAATCAATCAGTGATATGCATTGAGTACTTATTAAGCATATGTGCAATGCTGTTATATTGAATACTCCCAAGTGCTTAGTAAAGTGCTCTGCACATGATAAACACTCAATAAATACAATTGATTGATTGAGAGTACAAAAGACTACATAAATATGATCCCCTCCCTCAAGGAGGAAGCACATCAAAGGAAGTAATACCAACATAGTTCTGCCAAATAAAATTATGATTATGATTGTATTAGGTGTTTACTAGGTGCTAAGTACGGGTAGTTGCTTTATCTGCCCAAACCCAGTTTATTCTTTTGGAGTCATAGCAAGCTGAATTGTAACACAAATAGAAGGTATGAAGTCTCCTTCACTAGGTTGCTAATGCGGCAGTTTACAGTTATGCTTCTGTCCATGAACATTTTTTAATCCGCAGTCATATTTCCCCTGTGTACCCTTCTCATACTCGGGAAGCACTATGGCCTAATGGAAAAAGGTACAGGCCTAGGTCAAGGAACCTGAATTCTAATCCCAGCTCCACTCTGCTGTGCGATCTTGGGCAAGTCACATAACTTCTCTGTGCCTCAGTTTCCTCATCTGTAAAATGGGGTTTCAATACCTGTTCTCCCTTCCCATAAGACTGTGAATTCCATGTGGGACAAGAGCTGGGTGGCTAGGAGATAGGGCCATTTTCCCTAAAGAATGACAAAAGAGATGAATAGTGACAGAGAAACCATCATTGCATTTTATCCTGACTACTGATTTAATTTCTCCACTTTGGTTTCCCAAGGAGAGGACAAATGGACTTTGAGCAGCCTAATGGCTCACTAAAATGATAAAACTCTCTCATTTCAAATCCCAATCCTTCCAGTTTAACATTTGGTAAAATAATCCTAAGGTTACAAGCGCTTATTCTTCTGCAGTGCTTCACTGTCAGAAGTTCACACAGATTGTATTTAGAATTCTTAATGTTAAAATTTGTTGTGTCAACATTGAAGCTTAATTAACAAGATGAACGTTTCTGTGCTGTACCTATTTTTAGTGTGGAGTAAATATTAGCCCCTGTGTTTATTCATTTGACTTTTCACTCTGGGTGAGAATATAGTTTTGACTACCACAGAAGCCTACCAGAACCTCTTCAGTAATAGAAAGGAATGAATTATCAGCTGTGTGGCTTATATTTTTATTGTCAGAAAAAGAAATATGGTTTTACTAAACATTTTGATTGTTTCCCACTCTACAGTAACTAACTCCATCTTTGTTATCATTCATTCTTGTAACAAACGATTATGTTCGTAGTCAGAATCCGTAAAGTTTAGACAAGCCTGTCCGTAACTTTAAATTCAGGTGAGGTAAGGATTCTAGATTGATATGAGCTTATAGTAGTAAGGCTAAATAACCAAGGCATTTTAATTTTCTCACCTTTTACCTATGAGATTGGCGTTTTCTCCCATAACCCTTATCTGTGTTTGGATCTCCTTCACAGAGACTATTTACCATCTTTGTCAGAGTCAATGAGTGAAAAAATACAGTATCTACAACATGCAGAAACCACTTTCTGCTTGGCAGTCATGTACGAGGTGACCCGATACTTTAAGAAAAGCTCTATGCTCTGTGCTTTTCTTATTCATGGGCAGGATTTTGATTTCATTCGAAATGAATGCCGCAAACCCCAGGTCTGAAAACTAATAGAATTTCTGCATTTACCTGCTGATCCATAACCTTTAGGTTAGATTGTGTGTCAGGCAGCTGTCAGCTTGTTGAATGAAGCAACACTTTTAAAATAAAATAAAAAAAAGATTTCTGCTATTCTCAGACAGACACTTGATTTGAAGGCAGTCTTTTTGTGAATTATTATTAGAATTATTTTATATTACTTCTTTACCCCCGATGATTGGTAGAAAAAATAGTTTCAGGAAGTGTATATAATGCACACATGTATATGCTTACTGAAACTAATTCTTCCATTCATCTGAGTAAATTTGTGTGTGTATTTATGTGTGTATAAGATAGTGAACAAAAAGGAGCAGGAAATGGTTTTCGACCCAATATGAGTACAATATGAGACTTAAGGCTAATTAGGTGCCAATTTATTTACATAATATATTGCAGGAATCTAGTCAGTACACATATATTGACTTACATATGTCCTCCTTCCTACTGTGGCCTAGTGGGAAGGGCTCAGGCCTGGGAGGCAGAAGATCTGGGTTCCTATTCTGGTTTTGTCATTTATCTGCTGTGTGACTTTGGGCAAGTCACTTAACTTCTCTGTACCTCAGTTTCTTCATTTGTAAAATGGGGGATTGAATACCATCTCTCCCTGCCTAATAACAACAATAATAATAATTGTAGTATTTATTAAGTGCTTATTATGTGCCAGACACTGTTCTAAGCCCTGGGGTGGATACAAGCATATCAGATTGGACACAGTCCCTGTCCCATATGGGGCTCACAGTTTCAATTTCCATTTTACGGAAGAGGGAACCGAGGTACAGAGAAGTGAAGTGACTTGCCAAAGGTCACAGAACAGACAAGATTAGACAAGATTAGTACTCAGGTCCTTCTTACTCACAGGCCCGTGTTCTATTCATTAGGCCATGTGGCTTTTCGGTGCAAAGACTGTGCATCCCATGTTGGATAGGGACTCTTCCCCACCTATCTACCCCATTGCTTGGTGCAGTGCTTTTCTTTTATAATGGTATGTGATATGTGTTTACTATGTGCCAAGCACTGTACTAAGCATCTTGGTAGATTCAAGATAATCAGGTTGGAAACAATCCATGTCTCACTTGGGGCTTGCAGTCTTAATCCCCATTTTACAGATGAGGTAACTAAGGAACAGTGAAATCAAGTGACTCGACAAAGGTCACATAGACAAGAAGGCACAAGGTAAGTGCTTAACAACACAATATTTAGGGTTATTATTATCACCATTGCTAAACAATCCATGGTATTTATTGAGCACTTACTATGTACAGAGCACTCTACTAAGTCCTTGGGACAGTAGAAGCCAGTACAATTGTTAGACACATTCTGTGGCCATCATGGCTGAAGCATTTGTCCATATTGCTTCTACATCCCATTAAAGTCTACCTGCACCCATAGGGGTTGACACTGTGTAGAAGGCAGTGATCTGCTCTGGAAGAGTCAGGATTCCAGAAATTGGAGGTCTGAAAAGAATGAGCAGGACACTTGTGCATCACTGCATTACATCAGCTTCTTCCAGAGCCCATTTTCTATTTCATGTACAATTGCCTTTAGCTGCTCCAAACATGGATTGAGAATCTAGTACTGAGATTCAGGGCTGATCGCTGGCTGTTACTCAGTGATGGTGGGGATGCTATATGCTGGGTTCTGCTCAACGCACATTCGGAGAAGTGGAAACAAAAAGCCAACCCCCTTATCTAGAAAACCTCTGATGTTTTAGCAGCAGGATAAATTGATAGGCATTTCTATTCAGAGTGAAGAAATCCAAAGCTTCAACTTCCTGTAGTCCACCCCCTTTTTAATTTCAATTTAAAATGGGTCTTTTGTAAGTTCTACTTTAGTGAATAATACAGAAAACTGATTTAAAATGGGTGTCCTTGAAAAAACACTTTGGTACCCAAGGAGTCCAAGTTCAATCCCTGAAAATACTCTCCAGGTGGAAAGTAGGCACTTGTGAAACTGCATGAACTAGTTTCTAGCTCTCAGATGCTATTTTTCTTGTTGGCTTTACTGTTTTGTTGAAAATGTGGCTACTTTTCGAAGTTCCTCCGTCTTCCTCATTTCCCAAGAATGAAGGGGAGGAAGGATTGAATTTTCCTAATGGAGACTCCCAATCTGGAAGATTCTGGTTCCATGATCAATCAATTAGTCATATTTATCAAGTGCTTACTGTGTTCACAGCCAGTGTACTAAGTGCTTGGGAGAGTACAATATAACAGATTTAATAGACTTGGTCACTGCCTACAAGGAGCTTACGATCCAGACAGGGAGAAAGATATTAAAATTAATTATGGAAATGTATATAATTGCTGTGGGACAGAGATTGGGATGAATAAATGGTATAAATCCAAGTACAAGGGTGACGCAGAAGGGAGAGAGAGTAGGAGAAATGAAGGCTTAGTTAAGGAAAGCTTGTTGAAGGAGATGTGATTGTAATAATGCTTTGACAGTGGGGAGAGTGATTATTTGTTGGATATTAAGGGGGGTGGAGTTCCAGGCCAAAGGCAGGATGAGGCCTAAGGGTCAGTGGCAAGTTGGATGAGACTGAGATACAGTGAGCAGGCTGGTGTTACAGTAACAAAGTGAGCTGGATTGTACAAGGAAATCAGTGAGACAAGATAGGAGTGGTCAAGGTGATTGAATGCTTTAAAGCTAATGGTAAGGATCCACTTCCTACATGTTTGACATTTTTAATAGCTGCTGGAGAGTCGAGAGTGAGGTGCTGTTAGAAGGAGCTCACATCTAATGGGGATGGCAGTCACAAACGACTAATGGCGATGGCAGTCACAAACGATTTACAAATAATAGGAGCAGGAGCAGGAATGAGGCTGTGTAACAGTATGTCAAAATGAAATAGCTGAATAGATAATTGCATGTACAGTTGACTCCTACCTCACCTCCCTTCTCTCTGTCTACAGCCCAGCCCATACACTCCGCTCCTCTGCCCCTAACCGCCTCACTGTGCCTCGTTCCCTCCTGTCCCGCCATTGACCCCTGGCCCATGTCCTACCTCTGACTTTGAATGCCCTCCCTCCTCACATCCACCAAACTAACTCTCTTCTCCTCTTCAAAGTCCTACTGAGAGCTCACCTCCTCCAGGAGGCCTACCCAAACTGAGCCCTCCCTTTCCCTCTGCTCCTCCTCCCCTCCCCATTCCCCCTACTCCCTCCCTCTGCTCTATCCCCTTCCCCTCCCCACTGCACTTGTATATATTTGTACATATTTATTTCTCTATTTATTTTATTAATGATGTGCATTTATCTATGGTTCTATTTATCTATTTTGATGGTAGTGATGCCTGTCTACTTGTTCTGTTTTGTTGTCTGTCTCCCCCATCTAGACTGTGAGCCCATTGCTGAGTAGGGATTGTCTCTATCTGTTGCCAAATTGTATTTTCCAAGCACACAGTACAGTGCTCTGCACACAGTAAACACTCAATAAATATGATTAAATGATTGATATGATTGAGTGTTATGACTTAGGGTATTGCACATTAATCAAAGTTCATCATGACATTAGTGACATTTAGGCAGCCTCTGATAACCGGGCCTCGTCCCCCAGGTCTTTTTCTGCTCAACTTAAGCCTGGCTTGTCTTCCTCATCCTGTATTTATTTTCCTCTTTATGTGCCTTACCACATTTTTATACCTACTGAACTCATGTTTGTGGGTGCAGACCCATCAGAACCATTTTTTCATTCATTCATTCATTCAATCGTATATCGAGCACTTACTGTGCCCAGAGCACTGTACTATGCATGTTTCCTGCAGAAACGCTCTGGGCATGTCACTCTCCTTCTTAAAAACCTCCAGTGGTTGCCTATCAACCTCCGCACAAAACAAAAACTTCTCACTCTAGGCTTCAAGGCTCTCCATCACCTTGCCCCTTCCTACCTCTCCTCCCTTCTCTTTCTACTGCCCACCCTGCACGCTCCGCTCCTCTGCCGCCCACCTCCTCACCATCCCTCAGTCTTGCCTATCCCGCTGTCGACCCCTGGGCCACATCTTCCCACGGTCCTGGAATGCCCTCCCTCCTTACCTCCACCAGACTAATTCTCTTCCACTCTTCAAATCCCTACTTAAAGCTCACCTCCTCCAAGAGGCCTTCCCAGACTGAGCTCTCCCCTTTTCCCTCTGCTCGCTCTACCCCCCCTTCACTTCTCCGCAGCTAAACCATTCATTCATTCATTCAATAGTATTTATTGAGCGCTTACTATGTGCAGAGCACTGTACTAAGCGCTTGGGATGAACAAGTCGGCAACAGATAGAGACAGTCCCTGCCGTTTGACGGGCTTACAGTCTAATCGGGGGAGACGGACAGACAAGAACAATGGCACTAAACAGCGTCAAGGGGAAGAACATCTCGTAAAAACAATGGCAACTAAATAGAATCAAGGCGATGTACAATTCATTAACAAAATAAATAGGGTAACGAAAATATATACAGTTGAGCGGATGGGTACAGTGCTGTGGGGATGGGAAGGGAGAGGTGGAGGAGCAGAGGGAAAAGGGGAAAATGAGGCTTTAGCTGCGGAGAGGTAAAGGGGGGATGGCAGAGGGAGTAGAGGGGGAAGAGGAGCTCAGTCTGGGAAGGCCTCTTGGAGGAGGTGATTTTTAAGTAAGGTTTTGAAGAGGGAAAGAGAATCAGTTTGGCGGAGGTGAGGAGGGAGGGCGTTCCAGGACCGCGGGAGGACGTGACCCAGGGGTCGACGGCGGGATAGGCGAGACCGAGGGACGGCGAGGAGGTGGGCGGCAGAGGAGCGGAGCGTGCGGGGTGGGCGGTAGAAAGAGAGAAGGGAGGAGAGGTAGGAAGGGGCAAGGTGATAGAGAGCCTTGAAGCCTAGAGTGAGGAGTTTTTGTTTGGAGCGGAGGTCGATAGGCAACCACTGGAGTTGTTTAAGAAGGGGAGTGACATGCCCAGATCGTTTCTGCAGGAAGATGAGCCGGGCAGCGGAGTGAAGAATAGACCGGAGCGGGGCGAGAGAGGAGGAAGGGAGGTCAGAGAGAAGGCTGACACAGTAGTCTAGCCGGGATATAACGAGAGCCCGTAATAGTAAGGTAGCCGTTTGGGTGGAGAGGAAAGGGCGGATCTTGGCGATATTGTAGAGGTGAAACCGGCAGGTCTTGGTAACGGATAGGATGTGTGGGGTGAACGAGAGGGACGAGTCAAGGATGACACCGAGATTGCGGGCCTGCGGGACGGGAAGGATGGTCGTGCCATCCACGGTGATGGAGAAGTCTGGGAGCGGACCGGGCTTGGGAGGGAAGATGAGGAGCTCAGTCTTGCTCATGTTGAGTTTTAGGTGGCGGGCAGACATCCAGGTGGAGACGTCCCGGAGGCAGGAGGAGATGCGAGCCTGAAGGGAGGGGGAGAGGACAGGGGCGGAGATGTAGATCTGCGTGTCATCTGCGTAGAGATGGTAGTCAAAGCCGTGAGAGCGAATGCGTTCACCGAGGGAGTGAGTGTAAATGGAGAACAGAAGAGGGCCAAGAACTGACCCTTGAGGAACTCCAACAGTTAAAGGATGGGAGGGGGAGGAGGCTCCAGCGTAGGCGACCGAGAATGATCGGCCAGAGAGGTAAGAGGAGAACCAGGAGAGGACAGAGTCCGTGAAGCCAAGGTGAGATAAGGTACGGAGGAGGAGGGGATGGTCGACAGTGTCAAAGGCAGCAGAGAGGTCAAGGAGGATCAGAATGGAGTAGGAGCCATTGGATTTGGCAAGAAGGAGGTCATGGGTGACCTTAGAGAGAGCAGTCTCGGTAGAGTGGAGGGGACGGAAGCCAGATTGGAGGGGGTCTAGGAGAGAATGGGAGTTAAGGAATTCTAGGCATCGATTGTAGATGACTCGTTCTAAGATTTTGGAAAGGAAGGGTAGTAGGGAGATAGGACTATAACTGGAGGGGGAAGTGGGGTCAAGAGCGGGTTTTTTTAGGATGGGGGAGACGTGGGCGTGTTTGAAGGCAGAGGGGAAGGAGCCCTTGGAGATTGAGTGGTTAAAAATAGAAGTTAAGGAAGGGAGGAGGGCAGGGGCGATGGTTTTAAGAAGGTGAGAGGGAATGGGGTCCGAGGCGCAGGTGGAGGGGGTGGCACTTGCGAGGAGGGAGGAGATCTCCTCTGAGGATACTGCAGGGAAGGATGGGAAAGTAGGGGAGGGGGTTGTTGGGGGGGAGGGGAGAGGCGGAGGGGTGACTTTGGGGAGCTCAGACCTGATCGTGTTGATTTTCGTGAGGAAATAGGTGGCCAGATCATTAGGGGTGAGAGATGGGGGAGGGGGAGGAACAGGGGGCCTAAGGAGAGAGTTAAAGGTCCGGAACAATCGGCGGGGGTGACGGGCATGGGTGTCGATGAGGGAGGAGAAGAAGCTTTGCCTGGCGGAGGAGAGGGCAGAGTTAAGGCAGGAAAGGATAAATTTGAAGTGTGTGAGGTCGGCTTGGTGCTTGGACTTTCGCCAGCGGCGCTCAGCAGCTCGAGCATAGGAGCGTAGGAGGCGGACGGAGGAGGTGATCCAGGGCTGTGGGTTAGTGGCGCGAGAGCGGCGGAGGGAAAGGGGGGCGAGAGAGTCGAGATGAGTAGTGAGGGTGGAGTTGAGAGCGGAGACCTGATCGTCGAGAGTGGGAAGAGAGGACAGGGCGGCAAGGTGAGGCGAGATGCTATTGGAAAGACGGATGGGATCGAGAGAGCGGAGGTCTCTGTGGGGCAGTAGCGAAGATTTGCAGGGGGAGGGAGTGTGAGAGATGAGGCAGGTGAGAAGGTTATGGTCCGAGAGAGGGATTTCAGAGTTGGTGAGTGAGGAGATAGTGCAGCGGTAGGAGATGACAAGATCGAGGGTGTGACCGAGTCGGTGAGTGGGCGCGGTATGGTGGAGGAGGAGGTCGGCAGAGTCGAGGAGGGATAGCAGGCGGGCGGCAGAGGAGTCGTCGGGCACATCCGTATGGATGTTGAAGTCTCCAAGGATCAGAGTGGGCAGAGAGAAGGAGAGAAGGAAGGTGAGAAAGGGGTCAAGGTGGTTGAAGAAGTCGGAGGTGGGACCGGGAGGGCGGTAGATGACGGCGACAAGTAACTGGAGTGGGTGGTAGAGGCGAACGATATGGGCTTCGAAGGAGGGGAAGGAGAGGGAGGGGGGAGCACTGTACTCATCCGCTCAACTGTATATATCTTCATCACCCTATTTATTTTGTTTAATGAGCTGTACATCACCCTGATTCTATTTATTTGCTATTGTTTTAATGAGATGTTCTTCCCCTTGACTCTATTTATTGCCGTTGTTCTTGTCTGGCTGTCTCCCCCGATTAGACTGTAAGCCCGTCAAAGGGCAGGGACTGTCTCTATCTGTTGCCGATTTGTATATTCCAAGCACTTAGTACAGTGCTCTGCACATAGTAAACGCTCAATAAATACTATTGAATGAATGAATACTAAGCACTTGGGAGAATACAAGATAACAATAAACAGAGGCACATTCCCGGCCCACAACAAGCTGTCTAGAGGATAAAAAAATTTTCTAATTTGCCTAAGTCATTTTAAAGTTCACTACCGTCTCCCAAATGCGAGCAATTCCACTCTGTATAGCATCACCTTCCAGTTTGATGAGCTATCTCTAGATTACTTTGTCGAGGTCACTGATAAAGATGGTGAATGGGATCAGAACTGATCCCTATTGAACATCTCTCACTGTGCCCCACCTCCCACCACCCCGACCCAGTGTGTGACTGAGTCATTCAAGACTTCTCTTAATAATAATAATAATAATGATAATGATTATGGTATTTGTTAAGTGCTTACTATAATAATAATAACAATAATGTTGGTATTTGTTAAGCACTTACTATGTGCAGAGCACTGTTCTAAGCGCTGGGGTAAACACAGGGGAATCAGGTTGTCCCACGTGGGGCTCACAGTCTTCATCCTCATTTTACAGATGAGGTAACTGAGGCACTGAGAAGTTAAGTGACTTGCCCAAAGTCACACAGCTGACAAGTGGCCAAGCCGGGATTCAAACCCATGACCTCTGACTCCAAAGCCCGGGCTCTTTCCACTGAGCCACGCTGCTTCTCATTTTACAGATGAAGTAACTGAGGCCCAGAGAAGTTAAGTGACTTGCCCAAAGTCACACAGGTGACAAGCAGTGGAGCTGGGATTAGAACCCATGGCGTCTGATTCCAAAGTCCGTGCTCTTTCCACTGATCCATGCTACTTCTCTTGGGGTGGGTACCTCAAGCCAGGCATTCACTAATCTGCCAATAGTATTGTTGTCAAATCCAAATTTTCCCAAGAACTCATTCATTCATTCAATCATATTTATTGAGCACATACTGTGTGCAAAGCACTGTACTAAGCACTCGGGAGAGTAAAATGTAACAATAAACAGACACATTCCCTGCCCACAGTGAGTTTAAGGTCTATGGATAATGTCATTTGGGATGAAATCAAACATCTTAGGTAGATTACGGCCATCACCTCTTCCTTGACTATGAGGTCTGTAGTATCATCAAGGGGGGAGATTAGATTGTTCTCATAATCTTTGCTCTTTACACAATCATGACTGTTGTTTTTATCATCTTGAAGTTTCCAATTGATCATTGGCTGATTTGGTCTAATACCTTCCAAGGTATTAACATGAAGCTGAGCAATCTCTAATTATTTGGATATTCTCTTTACCCCCTTTTGAAGGTGGGGATAACATTTTTTCCTTTTCCAGTTCTAAAAAATAACAGGTAATGTGGTTCAGCAGGAACCCCAGTTCCCCCCATATCCTTGGCTGTAAGGTACGATGCCTGCTGATTTGAATATTTCCTTTAACTCTTCTTCCCTTCTCTTAGCTGGGCTTTGCAAGTGGGACTATTCATTTTGATCTTCTTTGTAAAGATGAAAGTGATAAAAAAAACACATTAAAAGCCTCTGCCTTTTCACAGTCCGCTACCATAGCTTCTCTTTTATTTCCACCATTGGGGTAATGTTTTCCTTTATCCTTTTTGGCCTAATATAATTGAAATATGGCACCGTTATCATCTGTTACATCAGCTACTACATGTTCTCCTTTCCAGATTTGCTTTCCTGATCTTAGCTTTTTATAATTATGCTACTTCTGTAGTGATCATACCTAATTTCCACTTTTTTGCACTTCCTATTCCATTTCAGATTCATCGAGAGTTCTTGGTTTAGCCAAGGCACAGCAAGCTTCCCCTCGAGTAGGAAACAGGAACCTCTGGCCCCCAAGGCAGATGTGACTCTGCTTGATACTAGATCAATCAATCAATTAGGGATATTGATTGATCACTTACTATATGCACAGCACTGTACTAAGCACTTGGGAGAGTACAATATAACAGAGCAGGCATATTCCCTGCCTATAACGAGTTCAGATCAATTAACTAATTAATGGTACTGATTTAGGATTTACTGGGTTCAGAACACTGTATCAAGCACTTGGTAGAGTAAAACATAGTTGGAAGGCATGTTTCCTACCCTCAAAGAGCTTATGGTCTAAAGATGTGGCTCTTGAGGATAGCTAGGTGCTCACTCTGTGGGTGGATAAAGAACTGTATAGGCAGCCCTGTTACCTTCTGCCTCACAGCTGTTTGATCAAGAAGTAGCTGGCTGGCTCCATCCCTTTGAGCCAGAAAGATGTTGAAAGAGAGTCAAGAGGGAGCTTGCTGTCCTGACAGGGCCCAGCCTGAAGTTCCCACTAGCCTTGCCAGATGGCAGGACTGGCTGAAACTGCAAATGTCCCTCTCCACGCCACACCCTAGCTCCCTATCCCTTTAAAACTAACAGCGATTCTGAGCCAGAGAAGACGAACACTTACCCCACATGACTGCTGGGTGTCGCACAAACTGGTGCGGAAGTGGTAAGCTGCACCCTAGCCTGGAATAAGAACAACCAGGTACTTTGTTCCCCACAGCCGCCTGAGAGCCAGTGGTGAAAGTGTTTCACATGGTGTTTCACCCCTCTGAAATCTACCCTCCATCCATCCCAAATCAATTGATCGATGGTATTTATTGAGCATTTCCTATGTGCAGGGCACTATACTAAGTGCTTGGGAGAGTACCATACAATAGAGTTGGTAGACATGTTCCCTGTCCACAATGAGCTTACAGTCTGGAAGGGGAGTCGATATTAATATGAATAAATAATTTATGTTTTCTAACTTAAATGTATGCACATAAGGGCTGCAGAGTTGAGGGTGGGGCAATTATCAAATGTCCAAAGGTTATATATCCAAGAGCATAAACAACATAGGAGAGGGAGATGGGGAAAAGAAGGTTTAATCAGGGAAGGCCTCTTAAATTAGATGAGACCTAGAAATGAATGTGGAATAAGTTTGTTTTCTCTCTCACTTGCTCGCTCTCTCTCCCTACTCATTCCCCACTTTCGTTTAAATTGTATAATTGTGTGGTTGCTGATCAATTGCTCAAAGGCTTTATTTTGGCTGGCTTAAAAAAGTTTGCAGACCTCTGTTTTCATAGGATCATTTTTATTGTAATCAAGAAGAAGCCATTTTCCCAAGGAACTAGATTGGGGTTCCTCTAGAAAGCTTCACTAATTAATTTGTCTTCTCCCCAGGTTACATCCTTCCAATTATATCTTGTCTTTTGACTCAGAACTTCCTGTTTTACTTCTGTGCATATCTACTGAATACTTCATTATTAAAGCACTTCCTTCTACCGGTAAATTCCTGCATGTAAATTCATCTTGGGCAAAGGTTGTGTCCTCTACCTCTATTGTATAATCCCAAGGGATTGAAACAGTGCTCCTTTCAATAAATTTTTTCCACCCAATCAATCAGTGGTATTTACTGAGCACTGTTGATTGAATGGATGGAAGAGATTTCCACGGGTCATGTAGTCTATCCATCTGTCTCCCGACAGAACATTATGGTCATTTTTCAGATTTGCTCCAATGCAATGCACACATTCCCATCTTCCTTCCTCACTTCCCATAGCCATCTCAAAAGCCCACCACTGATAGGTCTTTGGAGAGTTATAAACACCGGGAAAGACTTTTTATTTTATTATTCAGATTCTGCAGGCTCCTTCAGGGTAGATCTCTGGGATCGCAAAGGCCTTAGAAAGGAGAAATGGTGCTTAACGTCACAGGAGGCTGACAGAAGAGGCAAACAATTTAGTTAATGACATATCCATATTAAAAATAACATTCGCATTCAGGATTTTATTTGATGACCCCTCTCTTATTCTCTCTCTCTCCCTCTCTTTGTCTTTCTTTCTCTCTTGCAGGCACACATTTAACAGTTGCTCAGAATGAAACTGCAACCATGATATCTTTTAAATAATTCCTGAAGAAAGCACTTAGCACCTCCATTTATTTTCAAGAGTATGTTTTGGACATGAATGAAAAAGTTATCCCTGAAAGGAAATAATCAATAAATCATTTATCAGTTGTTCCACACTTTGTATAACAAATTGTAATTAGCATGATGTCTTTGTTGGCAAGTGCTTATCAGACAAATAGCATTTACGGAAGCAAATAAAAAACTCCATTAAAAAACTCAGTTATTGCATGGAGCTAATTGTGATGCTATCATTGGTATTTTATGTGATTAAATTGTTCATTTTCAATCTGGTATCCCTAATAGAAATGTCATTGTTAGTGCTTACCTGGGGTTCTGAGCATTCTTGCTAGATAACAAGATCTTTCTGAATGAGCAGTTAGGGTTGGGAATCTCCTCAAGCAAAAAAACCCCAAAAAACAGACAAACAGAAAAACTCTATGCTGTTTCCTCTTTCCTCTCCTCTCCTTTCTTGCAGCAAAGTAGGTAAATTAATATAATCAATCAGTCAAGCAGTAGCATTGATCGAGTTCTCTCTGTGTGCACAGCACTGTATTAAATGCTTGGAAAAGTGTGATAAAGTTGGTAGACATGATTTCCTCCCACGAGGAATTTACAATTTTGTAGGGAGGCAGACACTAAATTAAATTATAGATAGGGAGAAGGAGCAAGGTATAAGGGTTTGTACATAAGAGTTGTGGGGCCGGGATTTGGTGAATATCACAGTTCTTAGATGGCACAGCCATCAGTGTGCTGTTGATGCATAAGGGAAAGAAGGTAGAGTGGGGAGGTAGAGATTAGTCGAGGAAGGCTTCCTGGAAGAGCAATAATTATATTAAGGCTTTGAAGATGCAGAGTGTGGTGGTCTGTCAGTTATGAAGGGAAAGAGAGTACCAGGCAGGGAGGAGGGTGTGAACAAGGCTCCTGGGATGATGAAAAAATTGAAGCCATCAGGTGTGATCTTCCTAAAACCTCCCCTGACCCTTCCCAGTCCCTCCCCCCATCCTGCTCCTTCTTCGACTCTCCCATCTTTCCCAGAAGTATCTCAAGAGGAAATCTCTTGCCATCTCTCAAAATCTACTCCTTCCACTGTGCAGCCAACCCCATCCCTTTGCACTTTATCAAAACACTTGTCCCCTCCCTTCCTGCCATCTTCAACTCTGCTCTCCAATGGCTTCTTCCTCACTACTTTCAAACATGCCTATGCCTCTCCTTTGCTAAAAAACCCTTCTTTGACATCACTGCTCCCTCCTGTTATTGCCTCATCCTCCTACTACACTTCCACTCCAAACTCCTTGGGCAAGTTGTCTATACCCACTGTCGCAAATTCCTCTTCTCTAATTCTGTCCTTGATCCCCTCTAATCTGGCTTCCATCCCCTTCATTCCACAGAAGCCACCTTCTCAAAGGTCACCAATGAACTCCTTGCCAAAACCAACAGCCTCTATTCAATCCTAATCCTCCTCAAACTCTTAGCTGCCTTTGACACTGCCAATAATAATACTGTTGGTATTTGTATTTGTTAAACACTTACTATATGCAGAGCACTGTTCTAACTCTGGGGTATACAAGGTAATCAGGTTGTCCCACATGAGGCTCATAATCTTCATCCCCATTTTACAGATGAGGTAACTGAGGCACAGTTAAGTGACTTGCCCACAGCCACACAGCTGACAAGTGGCAGAGTTGGGTTTCGAACCCGTGACCTCTGGCTCCCAAGCCCATGCTCTTTCCACTGAGCCATGCTGCTTCTCTAACCAACCAACCAACCAGAGGTTGCCAACCAACCTCTTCTCCTGGAAACATCATCCAGCCTCATCTTCACTGACACTGTCCTATCTTGGTTCTCCTCCTATCTCCCTGGCTCCTCATTTTCAGTCTCTTTTGTGAATTCTTCCTCTGCCTCCCCCTGCATAAATGTGGGTGTCCACCAAGGCTCATTTCTGGATCCCCTTCTATTCTCCATCTATACCTGCTTCCTTGGAGAACTCATTCATTCATATGTCTTCAACTCTCACCTCTATGCAGGTGATTCCCAAATCTACATCTTCAGGCCTGTTCTTTCTCCCTCTCTGCAGTCTCATATTTCCTCCTGCTTTCAACACATTTTTACTTGGCTGTCCTGCCGACACCTCAAACTTAACATGTCTAAACACTCCTTATTTTCCACCCAAACCTAGTCCTTTCCCTGATTATCCCATCATTGTAGATGGCAACACTATCCTTCCTGACTCAAAAGCTGGTAACGCAGCATGGCTCAGTTGAAAGAGCTTGGACTTGGGAGTCAGAGGTCGTGGGTTCTAATTCCAGCTCTGCCACTTGCCAGCTGTGTGACTTTGGGCAAGTCACTTCACTTCTCTGTGATTCAGTTACCTCATCTGTAAAATGGGAATTAAAACTGTGAGCCCGCCGTGGGACAGCCTGATCACCTTGTATCCCCCCAGTGCTTAGAACAGTGGTTTGCACATAGTAAGCACTTAACAAATATCACCATTATCCTTATCTGGTCTCTCTCATTCAACCCATATATTCAATTGCCATTGTTCTTGTCTGTCTCTCTCCCCCGATTAGACTGTAAGCCCATCAAACAGCAGGGACTGTCTCTATCTGTTGCCGACTTGTTCAGTCCAAGCACTTAGTACAGTGCTCTGCACATAGTAAGTGCTCAATAAATACTATTGAATGAATTGAATGAAATCCATCACTAAATCCTGTCAGATTGACCTTCACAATATTGCTAAAATCCACTTTTCCTCTCCATCCAGATGGCTGCCACATTAATCCAAGCATTTATCTTATCCCACCTTGATTGCTGTATCAGCCGCCTTGCTGACTTCCCTGCCTCCTGTCTCTCCCCACTCAAGTCCATACTTTACTCTGCTGCCCAGATTATTTTTATACAGGAACATTCAGGCTTTGTTTCCCTACTCCTCAAGAACATCCAGTGGTTGTCCATCCACCTCCACATCAGACAGAAACTCCTTACCATCAGCTTTAAAGCACTCAATCAGCTTGCCCCCTTCTTCCTCAACTTGCTACTCTCCTATTACAACCTAGCCCGTACACTTGGCTCCTCTAATTCTACAATCAATCTTGTCTATCTCACCACTGACCTCTCACTCACGACCTGCCTCTGGTCTGTGATGCCCTGCCTCTTCACATCCAACAGACAATAACTCTCCCCTCAAGGCACATCTCCAAGAGGCCTTTCCTAACTAAGCCCTCTTTTCTTTTTATTCCACTCCCTTCTACATGGCCCTGACTAGCTCCCTTCCTTCATCTCCCCACTCCAAGGCCCACAGCACTTATGTACATATCTGTAATTCTATTTATTTATATTTATGTCTGTCTCCCCCTCTAGACTGTAAGCTCAATGTGGGCAGGGAATGTGTCCCTTATATTGTACTGTACTCTTCCAAGCACTTAGTACAATGCTCTGAACACAGTAAGCCCTCAATAAATATGATCGACTGCTATTATTATTAATAATCATAATATAATTTATTCATTCAATCATATTTATTGAGCACTTCCTGTGTGCAGAGCACTGTACAAAGCACTTGGAAAATACAATTCAGAAATAGAGACCATGACCACACCAGGTTTACAGTCTAGGAGAGGGGAGACAGACATCAAAACAAGTAAACAGACATCGATGTAAATAAATAAAATTATAGATATATATACATCAAAACAAGTAAAGAGGCATTAATATAAATAAATAGAATTATAAATATGTCCATATATACACAAGTGCTTTGGGGCAGAAAGAGGAGGTAGAGCAAAGGGAGCGAATTGAGGTGATGTGGAAGGGAGGGGGAGCTGGGGGAAATGTGATTGTTTGGTGGATTTGAGGAAGAAGAGCGCTTCATGGCCAGAGGTAGGATGTGGGCTAGGGGTCGACGGTAGAACAGGTAAGAACGAGGCACAGTGAGAAGGTTAGCACCAGAGGAATGGAATGTGCAGGCTGGGATGTAGAAGGCGAGAAGGGAAGTGAGGTAAGAGGGGACAAGGTGACGGAAAGCTTTGAAGCCAATAGTGAGGAGTTTTTGCTTGATATGGAAATTGATAAGCAACCACTGGTGATTTTTGAGGAGGGGGGTGGCATGCCCAGAATGTTTCTTTAGAAAGATAATCTGGGGAGCAGAGCACAGTATGGACTGAAGTCGGGAGAGACAGGAAGTTGGGAGGTCAGAAAGGAGGCTGATGCAGTAATCCAGTCGGGATAGGATGAGTGATTGTACTAACATGGTATGGTTTGGATGGACAGGAAAGGGCAGAGCTTGGCGATGTTGTGAAGGTGAAATGGGCAGGCTTTGGTGACGGATTGGATTTGTGGGGTGAATGAGAGAGCGGGGTCAAGGATGACACCAAGGTTGCGATCTTGTGAGATGGGACGGATGGTTGTTTCGATAACAGTGATGGGAAAGTCCGGGAGAGGACAGGGTTTGGAAGGGAAGGGGATCTGTCTTGGATATGTTGAGTTTGAGGTGGTGGGAGGACATCCAAGAAGAAATGTCCTGAAGGCAGGAGGAGATGTGAGCCTGGAGGGAGGGAGAGAGAACAGGGAGGAGATACAGATTTGGTGTCAGCCGCAGAGAGATGATAGTTGAGAATGATAATGATATATTAGTTAAGCACCTACTATATGTCCTACTAAGCACGGGACTAGATACAAGATAATCAGATTGGACACAATCCAAGTCTTACATGGCACTCAGAGTCTATGGGACTTTCATCAAGGACTTTTCCAAGGCAATGCAGTAGGCCAGTGACAACCCAAGAATAGAATCAGAGATCCCTGAGTGCTCTTCCCACTCCATGCTAATTCTGGTGGTGATACTAGGGAGAAAGAAAGGGTGAGGTAAAATGGAGACAGCTCCCCACTCCCTCAACCCCAGCCCACTCCCTCATAGAATAATACATCTTTATTTAGAAGACCCTAGGTGAGTGCACAATAATGTCTCGGCTCCATGGGAGGGCTGTGGGGACACTCGCTCCCGCCCAGCCCAGCTGGGCTCCCAGCCTCATGCCTCCAGTTTCCATTCAGTCCTGGAAATGGCCCAGATGAGAGCACCCTGCCTCATTAAGCTCTTTGAAGCCTGGCCCCTCCCAGGCCCCATCTCCTTCTCAAAATTGGGAAATCTTACACTGAAAAAGAAACATTGGCACCTGTGCCTTTGGGTAGGCTGAAAGCTGTGCAAGTGTAGAGTATGCTTTTAAATGCAAATTTTCTCTCAGAAATGGCATAAATAAAATGGAACTCACTAATTTATGCACATTATTTTCAATTTTTCCTTTTCCCAAGCAGCCATCAGAGAAACAGAAAGACAGTCTCCAAATTCCCCGCTTTCCTGTTTCAACATGCTATAGAGATTCGGGGTCCTTCGTTTCAGAGTGGGATACCACAGTTCCTCCACCCACCACTGAGATGATGCTATCCCTGTCTTGGAATTCTCTACCACACTAAGCAGTAGGATGAAGCAACGTAGCCTAGTGTATAGAGCACAGGCCTGGGAGTCAGAGGACCTGGAGGCTAATCCTGACTCTGCCATGTGTCTGCTATATGACCTTGGGCAAATCACTTAAGTTCTCTGGGCCTCTGTTATCTTTAAAATGGGGATTTAATCTTACTCCCTTCTATTTAGATTGTGAACCTCATGTAGGACAGGGACTGTGCCCAAACTGATTAACATATATCTTCCCCAGCATTTAGAACAGTGTTTGGCACATAATAAGTACTTAACATGTATTATTATTATTCTTATTGTCATTACTATTATTATTATTATTTTGATTCTCCTAACCGGCAGCTTTTGGACTTCCTTCCTCCATGATGAAAAGAATACTCCTCATATCTTCCTATTTCGAGTTTTCAGGGGAAAACACTATACAAACTACAAATTTTATGCAAACTATATAATGCCAAGGTTTGGGACTTGGGAGATAGGGAGAATAGTGGTATTGTCTACACCTCTTCTCATGCTCCTTCCAATTTATCCAATCAATGGTGTTTATTGAGTGTTTACTAAATTATAAAGATATTAAGAGCTTGGGAGAGTACAGTCCATCAGAGCTGGTAGACTCATTCCATTCCTATTAAGAGTTTACAGTCTAGATGGGGTGATAGTAATTAATACAAATATATTAATTGTGGATATGTATTATTAATTTTAAGTGCTGCAGGGTATAAGGTGGGATGAATATCAAGTCTTTAAATGATACATATCCAAGTACACATGAGATGCAGAAATAAAGGGGAGATGAGGGGTTAGTCACGGAAAGTTTCTTGGAGAAGTGATTTTAATAAGGATTTGAAGGTGGGGAGAATGAGGATCTGTTATATATGAAATGGGAAGGAGTTGGAGTCCAGAGAAAAGACATAGGCAAGGGTTTGGCGATGAGGTAGATAAGATCAAGGTCTAGTGAGGCATTGACATTAAAGGAGCAAAGTGAGTGTGTTGGGCCATATTAGGAAATCGACAAGTTAAGGTAGCAGAGGGCAAGGTGATCAAGTGCTTTAAAGCCAGTGGTAAGGAGTTTCT
This sequence comes from Ornithorhynchus anatinus, assembly GCF_004115215.2. NCBI lineage: Eukaryota > Metazoa > Chordata > Mammalia > Monotremata > Ornithorhynchidae > Ornithorhynchus > Ornithorhynchus anatinus. Next base: position 111,513,612 of record NC_041731.1, on the reverse strand, counting down.
GTTTGATGTGGATTTGAATGGGAAACCACTGGAGGTTCTTGAGGAGTGGGGAGACACAGACTGAACTTATTTTAGAATAATGATGTGGGTAGCAGAGTGAAGGTCCTCAGTGGGGAGAGACAGGAAGCAGGGACATCAGTGAGGAAGCTGATACATTAGTCTAGGTGGAATATGATAAGTTCTTGGAGCAACACAGTAGGGGTTTGGATGGAGAAGAGAGGATAGCTTTTAGCAGTGTTGTGAAGGTAGAACCAACAGGATTTGGGGACAGATTGATTATGTGGGTTGAATGAGAGTGAAGACCAGGATAATGCCAAGGTTGGGGACTTGGGAGATAGGGAGAATAGTGGTGTTGTCTACAGTGATAGGAAAGTTGGGGGAGGACAGGGTTTGGGTGGGAATAATGATAATAATGTTAATTATTAAAATAGTACTTATGGTAGTTGTTAAGTGCTTATTATGTGTCAAAGACTGCAGTCCTTGTCCCACTTGGGACTCACAGTCTAAATCAAAGGGAGGGGAATTTAATTCCCATGTTATGTAAGAGGTAACTGAAGTACAGAGAAGTTTTATTTCAGGATGTGTTAACTTTTAGGTGTCAGTGGTACATCCAAGTAGAGATCTTCTGAATGTCAGGAAGAAATGCAAGACTGCAGAGAGAGAGATAAGTAAGGGCTGGAGAAGTAGATTTGGGAATAATCTGCAAAGATCTAGGAGTTGAAACCTTTGGACCAAATGGATTATCCAAGGAAGTGTGTGTGGATGGAGATCAGAATGGGACCGAGGACTGAGCCTTAAGGGACTCCTACAATTAGAGCTGGTGAAAGAGACTGAGAATGATCAGTTGGATAGGAGGAGAAACAGGAGAGGACAGTCTCAGTGATGTCAAGGATAGACAATATTTCCAGGAGAAGGGGGTGGTCCACATTGTCAAAGGCAACTGAGAGGTCTAGGAGAATTATGATGGAATAGAGGTCATAGCATGAAGAAGGTCGCTGGTGACCTTAGAGAGGTCAGTTTCCATGAAGCGGAGGGGGCCTAAGCCTGATAGAAAGGGGGTCAAGAAGATAAGAAGAGAATTGGAGGAAAGGAAGTGGAGGCAGTGAGTAGAGAAAACTTGCTTAGTGAGTTTGGAGAGAAAGGGCAGGAGAGATATGGGATAATAACTGGAAGGAGCTGTGGGATCAAAGGAGGGTGTTTTTTTTTAGGAAGATGATGCATAAGCATGTTTGAAACAGTGGGCAATAGCCACTGGAAAATGAATGGTTGAAGATGGTGGTCAGGGAGGGAAGAAGGAAGAGGACAGTTTTGATAAGGTGGAAAGGAATGGGGTCGGAGGTGAAAGAGGAGGCATTTTGAGAGTACGTGGGAGATCTCCTCTTGAGATATTGCTGGGAAAATGGGAAAGTAGAGGGTGAGGTAGGAGAAGGGAGGGACTGGCGAGGAGCAGGGGAGATTTTAGGGAGTTCATATCTGATGGTCTTAATAAAGACTGTGGCCAGTTGCAGTAAGTGGTCAATAAATACCACTGATTGAGCAGGTGTGTCCAGTGGGTATTGAAGCTAATAAACATGGGGAAATAATGTTGCCAGACAGAGGAGAGGGCAGAGTTAAATCAGGTGAGGATGAGTTTGAGATGAATGAGGTTGGCCTGGTGCCTGGATTTCCTCTAGCAGTGCTCTACAGCGAATGTATGGGAGCAAAGGAAGCATACTGTGAAGGTGATCCAGGGCTGTGGGTTAATGGAATAAGACTGTTAGAGGTACAGGGGAGAAAAGGACTTGAGTTCAGTTGACAGCCCAGAGTTGAACGTGTGGATTTGTTTGGCATGATGATTTTAGGAATTGGAGGTATTCAAAAGATCAGAGGTCTTTGTGGACATATGGGGCAGATTTGTGGAGAGGGGGATTGTGGGAGAGAGAGCAGGTGAGAAGATTATGATTGGAGACAGGGATTTCAGAATTGATGACCATTGGCATTTGGGGCTGAAACCAAGAAGCTGATGATCATTTTTTCTTATTCCATCTGTGATTTAGGGTCTGGAAAGTTTCGACTCCCAAACCTTTGGATTTAGGTTGGACCAAACTCAAGGAACTCTTCCGACTAAGTTGCCAGCACTAGTTCCACAGAGGAACTACTTGTTTCATGGCTTCTCTGGTCGCCGAGGACATGGTCTGGTTCAGTGTAGATCATCTCACCCACCTATAGAACCCCTCCTCTGAGATGCTGTAGAGCTGGTCCAGAGACAGTAGGGATTGTAGGTCCAGAGATAGTAAGGATTGTACAGTGACTAGAGCTGATAAGATCAAGTATGTGCCCAAGTTGGTAAGTGGGTGAAGTGGTTTGGAGCAGATGGTCAATGGGTTAAAGGAGCGACAAGAACCAGCAGTGGAAGGGTCACTGCCAATGTCCACATGGATATTGAAATCTCCAAGGGTCAATGTTGGAAAATCTTTTCAACAGATATTCCATGTTATCATTATTATACTTATTAGGCACTTACTATGTGCCAAGCACTATACTAAGCACTGGGGTAGAAACAAGATAATCAGATTGGACACTGTCCCTGTGTCACACTGGGCTCACAGTCTAAGGAGGAGGGATTGGGATTTTAAACGTGAGGTAACTGAGGCACAGAGAAGTCCCCCGTTTAGACTGTGTGCCTGTCATTGGGCAGGGATTGTCTCTATTTGTTGCCAGTTGTACATTCCAAGTGCTTAGTACAGTGCTCTGAACATAGTAAGCACTCAATAAATACTATTGAATGAATGAATGAAGTTAAATGACCTGTCCAAGATCACACTGCAGCCAAGAGGCAGAATCAGTATTAGAGCCCAGTTCTTCTGGTTCCCAGGTTTATGCTCTTCTTAGGCTACACTGCTTCCCTGTCTCCATCCACTGCAATGCTCTCTTCCTCTCAAGGATTTCAAGGATTGTTTATAGTTCCACCTCCTCTGAAAATCCTCACTAACTGAATAGAAGTGAGGGGAATATTATCACTTTTTTGAAGTCCTGTAAACTATACCACAAGTTCTATACAATGAAATCACAAACACCCCAACCTGTCTCTAGTGAAAATATATATTGGAGAGGTTATCAGTTATGGGTTGAGAGTTGTGGTGAATTATGTCTCTAAACATTATTGTGTAGTGAGGGTAAATTAAGCATGCCATTTCATTTTTAGTTTTTGATTATTCCAGAATGTAAGCAGTCAAAAAGCCAGGAATGTAGCTATCTTTTGAATGCATGGTTGATTACATATGGGCTCGCAGCTAATTCAATTGACTAATGAGCACAAAACTGACCTACTTGGAAAGGTCCCAGGAGTGGAAGTCAGGAGACCTGAGTTCTAATCCCAGCTCCACCACTTGCCTGTTTTGTGACCTTAGGAAAATGACTTAATTTCTCTGCACCTCAGTTTCCTCATCTGCAAAATGGGGATTAAATATCTATTCTTCCTCCTCCTCAGACTGAGTCCCTTGTGAGACAGATTGTTCCTGATCTGTTTGCTCCTTGTGGGTAGGGAACATGTCTACCAAGTTAGGGAGGCAGCCTGGCCTAATAGAAAGAGCATGGGCCCTGGTTCCAGAGGACCTGGATTCTAATCCTGCCTCTACCAGTTGCCTGCTGAATGACCTTGGGAATGTCACTTAACTTCTCTGTGCCTCAGTTTCCTTATCTGCCAAATGGGGATTCAATACCTGTTCTCCTTCCAACTTAGATTGTGAGTCATGATGTGGGACAGGTACTGTGCCCAATCTGATTAACTTGTATCTACCCCAGCTCATAGAACAGTGCTTACCTTTAATAAGTGCTTAACAAATGTAATAATGATAATGATAATAATGAATAACACTTTTATAGTGCACTCTCCCAAAAGTTTAGTACAGTGCTCTGCACACAGAAACCACTTAATATGATTGATTGATTGTATTATATCTACTCTGTGCATACCTTAGTGCTTTTATTAACCATTATTACTATTTTTATTACTTGGATCTTGGTTTTAATTGTGGGAAACTCCATATCTTCAAAATAGTACATTTTCACTTAGCTATTTGATGAGAACACTGTTAAGGAGTTAGGAAACGTTCTTCTGACAACACTCATTTGTCTGGTCAGAACGTAGTTGGTGTTGGAAGAAACAGTTGTGCACTTGGGGTGATGTCAATCAAGGTATGTGTACTATATTTTGACTTTTTTTTCATCACGTGTCAGCGAATGGATTGCTATCAGAGAATGGATTGTCGTTAGTTGATTGCATTAGTAAACGTTTTCAAGAATGGGCAGACCCATCAAACTTCCTGTTTCTTCTACTGATTTTGTTGTAAGCAAATCAAATTCTGGGGAAGGCCACCACCCAGTGTTTTTTGGTGTTTTTTGTTCTTGGTATTTGTTAGGCATTTGTTATGTGCCAGACACTGTACTAAGTACTGGGGAAGATATCAGTTAATCATGTTGGACACAGTCCCTTTCTCACAGAGTATTCACAGTCTTAATCCCCATTTTATAGATGAGGTAATTGAGGTACAGAGATGCTAAATGACTTCCTAGGGTTACAATCACTCACTCAATCATATTTACTGAGTGCTTTCTATCTGCAGAGCATGGTACTAAGTGCTTGGGAGAGTATAATACAACAAAATTGGCAGGCACGTTCCCTGCCCATCATGAGCTTACATACAGTCTAGAGGGAGGTAGACATTAATTTGAATAAATAAGTAATTTATGGTATATTATTTAAAGATATGTACATAAGTGCTGGGGGGTTGGAGATGTCCAAAGATCATACAGCAGACAAGTTGTGGAGCCAGAATTAGAACCTAAGCCCTTCTTACCCCTATGCCTGTGCTCTAGCCACAAGGCCATGCTAACCTCTTTGATAGTGCTTGCTTTTTGGCCTACCATCGAACGGATGCAAGGGCTAGCAGTGAGCGAAAAAATGTCTAGCAGTTAGTCACTGGGCTGTCCGTTCATTGTGGAAGTCAAAAAGTAAGAAGATCTTAAAAGAAGGATTTGGGCTTGGCATCGCTGCTTTCTGGGCTTAATCAAATTGGCATACATAAAATGATGCAGAAGCTACTCAGTATAGTTTAATTGAGCTAAGAATGGTTTCAAGCACTTAAAACCCAAAAGTTCACAGTAAATAAGATTCAGCCATCCCACTGTCTAATTGACAGCAGGCTTTTGCTGTTATGCCCAGTGCCAAGTCTGTGAATATCAATAAGCATCATTTAGCTACACATCCTTTCCTCAGATTTGATTTTTCAAAGCCTTTAGTTTGGGGAACCAGAATGTAGCAGCAATATGTGCTTTGTCTGTCTCCGTCGTTGGCCTTCCTGTATATTTTCTTTTCTCAGGGTTTTGAGGTTTCCATTTCAGTGAAAATTGTCTCCCTCACCCCACCTCCCCAGACTTGCCCTCACTTTGAAATTAATGGCAGTCTTGGTTCCAGGCAAGAGACTATTTCTGCTGGTGGTTTCTGTAGGAAGGGCTGAATTCCATCAGTGTTATTCAAATGGACAGAGGAGGTGGGGAAATTATTTATCTGATTTATCGAACAGAGGCAAGCCAGTCTCAGGGATTGGATGCCTTATGTTTAAAAGTCCTCTAGAATGAACACTATGTGTCTGAGGATATTCCAGTGTCCTGTAAAAATATACTAAATCTTTCTCTTGAATTCAGTTATTAATATTTATGAGAAAAATAAATATTGAGTTTTTTATTTAAAGAACTTGATCTGGGCCCATTAGGGAGAGTAAAGACATGTATACGTTTGAGTTTGAACTCAAAATTGAGTGAATGATGTGTTTCCTTTTTTTTTCAATGGTATTTCTTAAGCACTTACTATGTGTCAAGCACTGTTGTAAACCCTGGGGTAGATATAAAATTATTTGAGCTGTATACAATCTCTGTCCCATATGGGGCTCGCAGACTAAGTGGGAGGGAGAGAAGGTATTGAATCCCTATTGGCAGTTGAGGAAATTGAGGCAGAGAGAAGTGAAGTGACTTGCCTTAATTCACCCAGCAGGCAAGTGGCTGAGCGGGATTAGAACTCAGGTCCTCTGGCTTCCCGGACTGAGCTCTATCCAGTAAACTACACACCCTTCTCCACCACCTGGCAGGTCCATTTCCTGTTTGAGGGTCATCTTCATTTGGATTCCCTTTGCTGCAGTGTCTTAACACTGCTCTATGTAGGGAAAATGTTGGATGATGCTTCAACAGGAACAAAATCCAAATCAACCTCCTTAAGCCAAGCAATAGTAGAAATAATTTGAACTCGCAGTGTGTGTAGCTCCCTGCTAGGTGCTAGAGAGCTGATTCTCCCAAGCAGACAAGACTCTTTCCCTGAGTAAATAAAGGGACACAGCTGGCACAGCAGCGTATAAGGGAGAAATCGGAGTTTAATCCTATTTCACTCAATTTTTAGCTGAATATATTTTCATTCCGCCTATTTGACTAAATTCAACAATGGAAGGGAGCAAAGAGCATTTTCAAATTGCCACTAATCCTTATCCTGATCTTCGCTGTGGTGGTGCATCAGGACACAGATTAAAAGAGGTGGAATGCCCATTCTCTTTGTGTCTCGAAGAAAAGGTTACAGATTTCAAAATAGCTTTTATAAAACCTCCAAAGAGTGATCTATGCTTTTTGCCAGCTTGCCTTGGGGTGAGAGCTAATTAGGAGATTTCTCCCATGATCACTTTCACAGTAGACTTCACAAAGATCAGTCAATACGGTTGATTTGGGAGAGTACAATACCACACGGTTGGTAGACGCATTCCCTGACCCCAGTGCGCTAACAGTCTCCAGAGGGGAAGACAGGCATTCAAAGAAATTATGGCTATGTAATTAATGCTAAGTGTTCTAATTCTGAATGAATTCTCCCTTAAATTCTTAATCAGTCCTACATCTCTGATGTTTATACAGAAAGGATGTGAAACAATATTTTATTGTATAATCAGCCCAGCTTCTCCGAGTACCCATAGTCTCTGTTAATAAATTGACCCTGGAGGAAGAACATGTACTCTTTCCCTCAACTAGGGGTCAGCTGAATGCATTGTGCATACATTGTGCATACTATGTGCAGGTACTTAAAGAAGTAAACTACACAAACACCAGTTGCCTGCAAAAATAAATGCTCTTCTCAGCCAATCAATCAATTGTATGTATTGATCATTTACTGTGCACAGAACACTGTAATAATCACTTGGGAGAGTACATTACAAGAGAGTTGGTAGAGGGGTTCCCTGCCTGCAATGAGCTTACAGTCTAGAGAGGGAGACAGACATTAATATAAATGTTTAACTTGTGGCCAGAGACAAAACTGAGCTACTGGGAAAGTTGAGTTTAGTATTTTTTTCTTTTTCTTTTTATTTATTTAGTATTTATTTCTTTTCACAGTACTGTATTCATTGTTTTTTTTAAAAAAAATATTCAGTTTAGCTAATGAAAACTTTGTTTTTGGTTTTCGTCAACTGACATAACACATCATCAACAGCACCTACTGAGTGTCTATCCTTTGTAACACACTGTAGTAGGTGCTGAGGAAAATTCTAAGAGAATTGTAGAACAAGATTTCTGCTTTCCAGAAATGATGTCTATTGAGAACAAGGTAAAAACTAAAACTATACTACCATACTAACCTTCCAGTCATATCTTACACTCAGTTCTCCTGCCTCCATCTTCACTACTCTTCAGATATTCAAAGACCTCCTGAAAGCCCCCCTCCTCCAACAGTCTTTCCATGATTAATTCCCAGGTTCCAAAATCATATAAACCCATCATCCATCTCTAATACTTAAACATTTACATATACTCACTTTTAGCACTTGTGTATATATGGTTACTGAATTATTACATTTAATTCCTCAGTTTGTAAATGCTTTTATGCCTGTCTCCCCTACTGTAGTGCAAGCTCTTCATAGGCAGGGGACATGTCACTTCCTTGGTTTTGTGTTTTGTTTTGTTTTTTTGTTTGTGTTTTTTTAAGGGTATTTGGGAAATGCTCACCATGTGCCAGGCACTGTACTCAGTGTATTATTAATAATAATACTAATAGTACTTGTTAAGCAATTACTATGTGCCAAGCACTGGGTAGATACAAGTTAAGCAGGCTGTACACAGTCCCTGTCCCACATGGGGCTGACACTCTTAATTCCCAATTTACAGATGAGGTAACTGAGGCCCAGAGAAGTTAAGTGACTTGTCCAAGTTCACACAGCAGAAAAGCAGCAGAGGTGGAGATTAGAACCCAAGTCCTTCTGACTCCTAGGCCCATGCTTTATCCACTGGGTCATGCTGCTTCTTAGCTGTTTAGAATTTACCTCATGCTTAGTAAATTGCATTTCGACTACTACGAATAATAATATTGGTACTATAAATGCACATCCAGATAGGTAAATGAGTGGGGAAGTGCCTGATGGTCTTCTCTCAACCCCATATGAAGTCATCTCAACGGCCACCTTAAACACTTAGCTTAGAACATAATATATAGAACATAGGCATATAGAACTTATATGTCTAGAACATTTGCATATAGAGATTTATACATACTCAACTCTACCTTGCTGTGTGTTTTCACTCTGCAATTAGATAGAACACTGTTAGAAAATTAGGGAACATTTGGCCAACATAGCAAGCCCATGTAGAATCAGCAAGCTGTGGTGTGGGAATAAATGGTCTGTGCCAGTGTATGCAGCATCTGACTGGGTGGATACTATAGAGTAGTTTCCCTTCTGGGGTTCTGCAAGTATGGAGTCCCAATATCAGAGCAAAACTGGATATACTATTATACCTGCCAGTCTCACCTTTATAATATCGCCAAGATCCACCCTTTCCTTTCCACCCAAATGGCTATCTTACTGGTACAGGCTCTCATAATATCTCGGCTGGACTATTGTGTCAGCCTTCTCTCTGATCTCCCTTCCTCCTGTCTCTCCCCACTCTACTCTATTCTTCATTCTGCTGCCCGGCTCATCTTCCTGCAGAAATGCTTTGGGCATGTCACTCCCCTTCTTAAAAACCTCCAGTGGTTGCCTATCAACTTCCGCTTGAAACAAAAACTTCTCACTCTAGGCTACAAGGCTCTCCATCACCTTGCCCCCTCCTACCTCTCCTCCCTTCTCTCTTTCCACTGCCCACCCCGCACACTCCACTCCTCTGCCGCCCACCTCCTCACCATCCCCTGTTCTCGCCTATCCCGCCGTCGACCCCTGGGCCACGTCCTCCCGCTGTCCTGGAATGCCCTCCCTCCTCACCTCCACCAAACTAATTCTCTTCCCCTCTTTAAAGCCCTACTGAGAGCTCACCTCCTCCAAGAGGCCTTCCCAGACTGAGCTTCCCCTTATCCCTCTGCTCCCTCTGCTGCCTCTCTACCCCCCCTTCACCTCCCCTCAGCTAAGCCCCTTTTTCTCCCCCTTTCCCTCTGCTCCTCCCCCTCTCTCTTCCCCTCTGCTCAGCACTGTGCTCGTCCGCTCATTTGTATGTATTTTTATTACCCTATTTATTTTGTTAATGAGATGTATATCCCCTTGATTCTATTTATTGCTATTGTTTTTGTCTGTCTGTCTCCCCCGATTAGACTGTAAGCCCATCAATGGGCAGGGACTGTCTCTATCTGTTGCCGATTTGTACATTCCAAGTGCTTAGTACAGTGCTCTGCACATAGTAAGCGCTCCATAAATACAATTGAATGAATGAATGATAATAAAAATCACTGTGGTATTTGTTAAGCATTTACTGTGTGCCAGGAACTATACTAAGTGCTCGGGTGGATACAAGCAAATCAGGTTGGACACAGTCCCTGTCCCACATGAGGCTCACAGTCTCATTCCCCATTATACAGATGAGGTAACTGAGGCACAGAGAAGTGAAGTGAAAGACATTTATTTGTCTTTCCAGGTGACATAGACATGGTCTCTCACCAGCAGGAAACCCTCTTGAGTTTTTTGGCAGAGGCAGTGTTGGTTTGCATAGAGTCATCCCCACTCTCAGGCCAACTAGCTTTACGCCCACATTGTGAGATGGCTGGTAGGAGAAATGAGTGCCAGCCATTGTCACAGGGGAGACTATTCCGGAGACCTCAACAGGGCTCAGAGCTGCTATCACAAATAGACTTCTATTTCTGGAGCTGCCTCCTCAAATTTTACATTAAACTTTATGCATAACTTTTTTTAATGAAAAACTCTGCTTCCATTCAAAAATGTGAATGACTATATGCCTGGTACTGTGCTTGTGCACAGTAAGCACTCAGTATTTATTGATTAAATTAGTATTGTCAGAAGGAGAAAAAGTTAAATGCTCATTGTTCAAATTCTGTGAGAAAGAGGCCTAAATTGTATAGTAGCCCAGGGCCACCGAATTTCAATCCAGTGGTGGGAAGATGAAAGTCAAAGATGTGAGATGTGAAGAGTTCTGATTTCAGTGGCCGAAAACTTAAAACAGATAAGGCAGTTTCCTCTAATATTAAATTTCAAGACAAACCTTAAATATCTTCTGGCTATTGACATGTAAGATAAATGATTATAATGTGTTTCAGCAAGATGTAGCAGAAAAAGCATAATACTGGGAGTCAGGAGACTTGAGTTCTAATTCCAGAACGACCACTTGTCTCTTGTGTAATTTGGGCAAGTGACTTATTTTCTCTGTGTTTCAGTTTCCTCATCTGTAAAATGGGGATAAAATGCCTATGTCTACCAACTTTATTGTATTGTACTTTCCCAAGCACTTAGTACCGTGCTCTGAACATAATAACTGCTCAATAAACCTGATTGAATGAAAAAATGAAGTGCTCAGTAGATATCACTGATTGATCAAATGATTGATTGATTGTTCTCCCTTCCCCTTAGACCAAGCCTTGTATGGGACAAGGACTCTTTCTGATATGGCTATCTTATATTTACACCAGTGTTTAGCATATAGTAAGAGCTTAATGTGAACTCTCTTAGAACAGTGCTTGGCACATAGTCAGATCTGAACAAATACCATCATTATTATTATTCCTCTGCACATAATATGCACTCAATAAATATCATTGATTGATTGATTAGTAATCAATCAGGGTATATGAGCAGTACATTATTGGTGGAGTATTTTCTTTCTAGAGGAAATTGCCAAGTAAGGCCATAAAGGATATTTCAGGATGTGGAATGTTTTCATATCCTTTGTTGTGGCTGTGAACATTATAGTATTAATTGCCTGGGAAGATTTGGGTGCTTTCTTTTTCTTGGAAAATGAGTTTCCAGATCATCTGTTCTAGAATATTTTCTGTGTTTGTTCTCCCTAAATGGAAATCTCTAGCATGTTTGTGCCAGGGATATGAGTTCATCTGAACAGATTTTTCAACCCACACATTGTATTTTTACACAATGCTCCATGCCTAGCAACAAGTGGATGTTCTGCTAGCACCTCAAGCCCAATATATCTAAAACTGAACTCCTAATCTTTCCCCACCAAACCTCTCCTCCATCTAACTTTCTCTTTATTGTTGACATTGCCACTATCTTCCCCATCTCTCAAGCCCATAACTTGGGTGTTACCTTTAATTTCTCCTTTTCTTTCAACCCGCATATTATTATTATGGTATTTGTTATGTGCTTACTATGTGCCAAGCACTGTTTTAAGCACTGGGATAGATACAGGGTAATCAGGTTGTCCCACGTGGGGCTCACACTTTGAATCCCCATTTTATAGATGAGTAACTGAGGAAAAGAGAAGTTAAGTGACTCGCCCAAGGTCACACAGCAGACAAGTGGCAGAGACAGGATTAGAACCTATGTCCTCTGACTCCCAAGCCCTTGCTCTTTCCACTAAGCCACAATGCTTCTTAAAAGAATGGTATTTGTTAAGCCCTTACTATGTGCCAAGGACTGTTCTAAGCACTGGAGTAGATACAATGTAATCAGGTTGTCCCACATGGGGCTCACAGTTTTAATCCCCATTTTCCAGATGAGGTAACTGAGGTACAGAGAAGTTAAGTGACTTGCCCAAAGTCACACAGCTGATAAGTGGGAGAGTGGGATTAGAACCCACAACCTCTGACTCCCAAGACCTTGCTCTTTCCACTAAACAATGCTGCTTCTCATATTCAGTCTCCTGCCAAATCCTGTCACTTCTTGCTCCGCAACATTACTGAAATCCATCTTTTCCAACTCTCCAAATAATCATCATACTGTCCAGGTGTTTATCATATCTTAACTTCACTTTTCTATCAGTCTCCACACTAGTCTCCCTTCCTCCTCCAGAGGTTTCCCATTTCAGTTCATATTTCACTCTTCTGCCAGATCATTTTTTTCTAAAACATCATACTGTTCACATCAACACACTCCTCAAAAAGGTTCAATGATTGCCTATTCTTCTCCACATGAAGTAGAAACTCCTGATCACTGGCATTAAAACACTTTATCTGCACTTTCCCACTTACGTATGAATGCTCTTTTTTAAAAAAAGAAAATTTAATAGTATCTGTTAATCACTTACTATGCATCAAGCACTATACTAAGTGATTGGATAGATGCATAGGTTGATGTTGTCAGGTTGGACACAGTCCCTTTCAACATATGAGACTCACAGTCTTAATCCCCATTTTACAAATTACAAGTGACTACAAATGACTACAAGTGATTACAGGTGACTGGCCCAAGGCCACACGGCAGTCAAGTGCTTCTTCTTCCTTCTTCCTTCTTCTTCTTCCTTCTTTCTTCTCTTCCCCCAAATGAGGAGCCCTTTCTTAGCTCTATCCTGTTCTCCTCCTATTTATACTTTAATTCAACATGTTAAATTAGCATTTCAGAAGGAAATAGACTAGATGTTTAAATGTTTTATTATTTACTTTGTGTTACCCTTCTGAAATCACTTCTCCTCTAGGTGGCCTTTCTCAAGTAATTTCAGATCTTCCCACCCTACATCCCCCAACTGCCCCTGGGAGCCACCTCAGCCTTGGGTCTCATCTCCCTTCTTCCTCCCCTTCTTCCTTTTTATAATTTCTGTCTTCCTCACTAGCTTCTTGAGGGCAGGGAATTGTGTCTGTTAACTCTTTTATATTCTCCCATGTCGTACTCTGTGCAGACTAGGTACTCAATAAATATTATTGATTGATGGATTCCATACTTAAACAGGGACCTTAAGGTACATAGTCTCAAGGTTCAGAGATACACATACATACATGAGCAGCAGTCATGTCCCTTACTGGATTATAAGCAACTGGAGGGCTGAGTTCAAGTGTACTAAATTTCTTGAAATTTCCCAAGCACTTAGTACAGTGTCCTGAACACAGTGGATGCTCAGTAATTATTATTCACTGATCAATTGATGTGTCCCCTCAGGGCACATCTTAGAAGTAGTAAGGTAACATTGACTGCCACCTGAGTTTCTTGCTGAGTAGATTTTATTTTTATTGCAATATGTGAGTATCCACTATTTAGAATTTGAGTCTCTTGTGGACCACGGACCAGATGTTAATTGGGTTTCATTTATCACCTCAGTCTTACACTAATGAATTTCACATTAGGAATGCTTAAAAACTATTAGTAAGGATGATGATAATAATAATAATAATGATAATAATAACCTGCTTTCTCTTCCAAAGAGAAGTACATCCAGGACCACTTTATGATTATTATAAAGTTATTGAATCACTGGGATATGTCTATTTGGCTGTGTGGATTCAACTTATGGACATAAAGAGCATTCTAATAATGAGGTTAGAAGACTACTTCAAAACTAATTTACCTAATATAATTTCCCAAATTCCCTTTCATTTTTGGTAAAGAGTCATTTGAGGCAAGAACAGGCCATATTTGTGGAACTCTATTGAGTATGTTGATCTGAAAGACAACATCCTTGAGATGTAAAGACAGAAGAGCAGAATGAAGTTTACAAATAAGAGTAGTGTACCTGTTTTAGGATGATTCATAGAAATATAACTTCAAGTAAACCTGAAGATGGAAGGAAATTAGAGATATGGTGCAAATAATACATTCCCTAATTTAAAAGGAGGTGGAATAGGGGGCCAGACAGAAGAGTAATTACTGCTTAAAAATTACTATAGTCATATAGCATGACCTAGTGGAAAGAGAAGCACCATGGCTCAGTGGAAAGAGGATAGGCTTAGGAGTCAGAGGTCACAGGTTCTAATTCCGGCTCTGCCACTTGTCAGCTGTGACTGTGGGCACGTCACTTCACTTCTCTGTGCCTCAGTTATCTCATCTGTAAAATGGGGATTAAAACGGTGAGCCCATTTGGGACAACTTGATGACCTTGTAACCTCCCCAGTGCTTAGAACAGTGCTCTGCACATAGTAAGAGCTTAACAAATGCCATCATTATTATTAACTATTGTGGGCTTAAATTTCCTTATCTATAAAATGGGGAAAGATACCTGTTCTTGGTCCCTCTTAGACTTTATGCCCCATTTGGTACAGGGGTTGTGTCTGATCTGCTCATATGATACCTACCTAAGTACTCAGCCTAGTAAATGACACATAGTAAAAATGTTGGTTATGATGTAATATAAAATGGTATAAGCCATGCAGTACATGAAAGGATTTTCATGTTTTGCTTTCATAGGTTTAAGCTACACATTCTTGCAAAAATAATAAATTTCACTTGAAAGTCAAGCAGGAATAGGAAAGAATTGATACTGGATTTCTCGAACAAATGTGTCCAAGTGTCTGTTATCTCTGGAGACTTATATCATAGGATACTTCAGAAATTGTGCACAAATCACTGACTGTCATTTTTTTTTCTTTTTTGGAACTGGAGAAAAGAACCAATTGTCTGCATCCAAATATATAAAAAAAATCCAAAAAGTAGAGCACGGAGCAATCCATGCAGGAAAGACTCATGACTGGTCTGTTTCAATGTAGAGAGTATTTTGATCTCTCATTCACCGTCTCTAAAGCGTGTTTAGTGCTTTCTCATGTGCATCCATGATTCTACAAATGGTGCTAAGGGGAATAAGGAGATGTTCTAACTTGGCTAATATAGTCGATTTGTTAAACTCGTGTAAAAAGAGGACCTGACTGGCAAGAAGTATTAAGAAAATAAGTGAGATACTGTGAACCAGGTGCCTTTCAAAAGCAAAGAATGCCCACATTCTTGACCATCTTTAGACCAAGATTCAGGTCATATGCCCTGGGCAAACAATATAGGAAATGAAATAAAACAATAATGCTGCCATCTGGTTATAATAGCTATTTTCATTTCCTTGTATATATCTTTTGTTTCACTTCCATTGCCTGATTTTCAGATTAAGATCAGAAACATGTTGAGGCCACTGGGTTACCACAACCAACAGTCCAATAGGCTGGCTCCTGCAGGACGGACATGTCCAAGATGGACAGCCACCTCTGGTTCAAAGCCAAAGAGAGCCTTTGAAATGTTAATTTGAGAAGCAGCATAGCCTTGTGGATAGAGCACACACCTGTGAGTCAGAAGGATCTGGGTTCTAATCCTGGCTCCTCCACGTGTCTGCTGTGTGAACTTGGACAAGTCATTTCACTTCTATGTGTCTCAGTTATCTCATCTGTAAATGGGGATTAAGACTGTGAGCCCCGTGTGGGACATTGGCAGGGTCCAACGTCATTACTTTGTATATATTCCAGTATTTAGTATAGTGCCTGACACATATAATAAGTACTTAACAAATACCACAAAAAAGCACCATCTTGAATTTATTTCTCAATATAAATTTGGTGCTGCAAATCTTCCCTAAAAAGACAGCTAACCAAAAGAAGAGGGGAAAAATCCAGTACCACATAGTAAATGTAGTTGTCCTTCTTGTCAAAGACAAGTATTATTAAATACTTGTGCATAGATAGATAAGTAGAAATAGCTAGATATATATATGTATATATATATATAATATATATGCATACACTTCTGTAGGAGTAATAGTATATATTAACCACTTTCTGGGTTCAGAGCCCTGCACTAAGCTTTCACTGTAAAATGATGTTTTTATGCTGGAAAAATCTTGTGCATTTTTGACTGAGACGACGAATGTGAGACCAAACACCCTGTCACATCAGCAAGATAAAGGTTCACCTCGAGCAGTTCTCTATCAGTCAGTCAATCAATTGTATTTATTGAGCACTTACTGTGTGCAGAACACTATACTAAGCGCTTGGGAGAGTACAATTTAACAATGTAACAGACATATTCTCTGCCCATAACCAGCTTACAGTTTAGAGAGGAAGATACCATTAATACAAATAAATATTATTATGCCAGGGTTGGTTTTGGTGAAGCAGACAATACTTAGGACACATTTACTAGCCCCTCACACATCCAGGGGAAAATATGCACCCTAAATAGGGCTGTGTACTCACCCAAAGTCATCCCTCAAATGACTTATATTTTGAGCCCATACTTAGAACTTTTGACTAGGTGTAAGGCGGTATCCCATCACCGGTAAGACACAGACTAGGGTTGTTTTTCCCATAGTGGTGATGATTTACACAGAACCATCCACATGCTCTCGCCTGGTGCCTAAGGGAAGAGCCACAAGTCATAGAGGTACAGTCTGTGGCTAAGAGACAGAATGTGTCTTTGTGCACTCTGCAGACCTGGCCTCATCCACTTTGTGTGCTGTCATTGAGCGTGATGCTCACATCCACTGCAAAAACACTGGGGTTTTAAAAATATATTCATCTATTTATTTTAAATTGATGAATTTTAGTCTATGATGTACTACTTAAGAGATGTATCCATAGAGGTTGTTGGGGAAGTGTGTTAATTCACAAAGTAAACCGAAGGGCGGCTGAGTTGCTGGGTTGCTGAGATGCACATTTGAACGATAGACCTAGAAGTGTCACCTGTCGCTGGAGAAGGTCTCTTCAAACCCTAGAGAATGACAAATGAGAGTTTGAAAGGGCTGGGAATCTAATAATGGCATTTGTTAAGTGCTTACTATGTGCAAAGCACTGTTCTAAGCGCTGGGGAGGATACAAGGTGATCAGGTTGTCCCACGTGGGGCTCACAGTCTTCATCCCCATTTTACAGATGAGGTAACTGAGGCACAGAGAAGTTAAATGACTTGCCTAAAGTCACACAGCTGACAAGCGGCTGAGTCAGGATTTGAACCCATGCCCTTTGACTCCCAAGCCCATGCTCTTTCCACTAAGCCACGCTCCTTTTGTTGGATATGAAGGGGAGAGAGTTACAGGCCAGAGAGAGGACATGGACAAGGGGTCAGCGGCAAAATCAAGAGGATGGAAGTACAGTCAGTAATGATGATGATATTAATGATGGTATTTAAGTGCTTACTATGTGCCAGGCACTGTACTAAGCGCTGGGGTGGATACTAGCAAATCGGGTAGGACACAACCCCTGTCCCATGTGGGCATCACAGTATAATCCCCATCGGCAGAGGGGAGTCAGTCATTCGTATTTTTTTGATCACTTCCTGTGTGCACAAAACTGTACTAAGCAGTAGGGAGAGTTCAATACAACAAAAAACAGATTCCCTGCCCAAAGCAAGCTTACAGTCTAGTGGAGGGAGTTGCTTGTGTAGATGTCCCAGCCACATACTAACTGATTAGGAATGCTTGAGTTGGAATTGAGCCCTTAGCTTGTTTTTCTTTTTGGGCGAAGTTTGAAGTGGCACAGTATGCCACCTCTGTTGCTAGACATGATTGTTCTATGCTCTGTGGAGCCAGCAGTTCATGCCTCTACGTTGCCTTCCTACCCTTGTCACTTGGCTTTACATCTGACCAGAGATGCATCCAAGTCAGGTCAAGGGAAGAGGAAGCCACGGGCAACACAGTCCAATTCTTTTATGAGTGTTTGTTCAATGTTCCTCTGAGCAGCTGGCATTCGCCACAGAGGGTAAAGGCACTATAACTGGAAGCATCTGGGATATTGAGTCAGCAGCAGTGTTGTTTCCTGTTCATGAATAGCACAGGAGGAGGACAGAGGCAAGAAATGACTGCCGCTTGGACACCAAAGAGCGTAGGTAGAGCATTTTGAGCTCCTTTAAAAGCCAAGCAAATCCAAAATAGTATGACAATTTGCAATTGTATTTTGAAATATGAAATCATTTAATCACCAAGAGGCATTGGAATTACCACTCCTAAACACATGTTTTATTTTCAAAGAGACTGAAGTTGTTAAGATATTTTATCATGTGCTTGACCCTTCCTCTTGGGCAACAAAGGGCGTAGGTAGAGCATTTTGAGCTCCCTAAAAAGCCAAGTACATCCAGAATGGTATAACCATTTGTGATTGTATTTTGAAATGTGAGATCATTTAATCACCAAGAGATGATGGAATTACACTCCTAAATATGTGTTTTATTTTCAAAGAGACTGAGGTTTTTAAGATATTTTGTCATGTGCTTAACCTCGAAGATAAGACCCAGGGAGTGAAAAGCTCCCCTAGATAACTTTGCCCTTTGCTCCTTTAACTAACTGTCAGTGTTGATTCCGTGAAGGAGAGTGACCTTTTTGGGAAAACTGTTTCTCTGGGCTGCGGAATTGCCCAGCAGAAAATGAGTCCGGAGGGCTCATGCAGAAATCAACTTCACTGAGTCTGTATAATTATAAAACAGTTAGAGATGTTTGAACAATGGAACAAGGAGTTTTCTGAAATTTATCTGCACGGATTCAAATAGGATCATTTGAGACCTCATTGTTAAACCAAAGCTCAGATTCACTTTATTGCTCCTGATTACAAAGAAAATGATTTTTCTTTGTTTTGCCTCCATCTGAGAGCCTACTAGAGGTGCCACTATAAAGAAAAGAGGCAGGATCAAAGCATATTGATTTTCCTTTCAAACCCAGCTGGCACTTTCCCAGTTCCACACCTACCATCAAAAATATGCTGATGCTGTTTTCACCCCAAAGTCACCTATGAAGAGGGAAAATGACTTGAATAAGGAGGCAGAACAGGTTCTAAGCGCTGGGACAGATACACAGAAAAGCAGCATGGCCTACTACTTGTTTTGTTTTGTTCTGTTTTGCTCTGCTGTCTGTCTCCCCCATTAAGACTGTGAGTCCGTTGTTGGTCAAGGGATTGTCTCTATCTGTTGCCCAATTGTTCAGTCCAAGCGCTTAGTACAGTACTCTGCACATAGTAAGCACTCAATAAATTCCATTGAATAAATGAATGAATGAACAGGTTCTGTTGTTTTGTTTATTAGGAAAATGAAGAGCTTTACGAGGAGACATTGCTACTAGGGAATCTGGCTCTTGGCTCCATGGAGAATCCAGCGATCCCCACCCCCAAATCAGTAGCAATCAATCAGTGAAATTTACTGAGTGCTTACTGTGTGCAGACACTGTACTAATGAGCTTACAATCTAGTGGGGGAGACAGACATTATTATAAATAAATAAATCAATGTGTAGCAATAGATTTGCTATATTCCCCCTCTTAGCTTTAGGATAAGGGAGCAAGCAGTGGGAATGTTCATAGTCCTTCTTCCAAACAAGGGAGCTAGAGGTGGTCAGTCCTCTTACAAAGTACCCCATTTAATTTCCCTGGGGTTTTGAAAGGTGCCAAGATCAAGGCAGGGATAGTGGTGGAATGCAACAAATAAAACAGGACACTAACGAGACCAGCCAATAACACCATCTAACAACCAGCTTCTCCCACAGACTCCCTGATCGGTGTAAAGGAGAACAAAATAAGAGAGCAGTGAATCCCTTCAAAGTCACATTTATTGTTTTCTAATTATTCTTATCTGATTAATTAAAAGAACTTCTGTTCCTGAACTTGATTGAAACAACTTGACTGAAACCACACTGAGTTTCTGGGAATCTAGATGAACTTTTTTGTAGAAAGGCCAGTACATAAAACAACCAGACTAAGCTTGCTAATTATTATGGGAAGGGAGAGCAAACTAACCAGAACATGAGCCGGAAGGCTTTATAAGGAATTGTGCTTTTGAGGGGCAGTGAAATTGCCAAAGACTTTAATTATCACTCGACTTTATTGAGTATGTACTTTACAGCTACAGAAAGATACAAATGACATTTCTCATTATCTGAAATTCCTCTTTCTGCTGAATATTTAGGAGCCTAAAATAATTTATTTAAATTGATATTTTACCTCATGATTTCAGGGAATTAACAGTGAATAAACCTCTTGGTCTTGATATATATACTGTAGAATTCCATAAATCAATGAAACAAATCATAGCACCTTTCCCAGCCGCGGCCTTGCTTAATCCTCTTTCGCTTGGCTCACTTTGCCATAGCCTGCCCTCAGCTGTAATCTTAGTTATTCATAAAAAAGATAAAGCCCTAGGAATATTTCATTACTTAGGAGAAATGATGTCATAATTTTGGCTAAGTCCTTGGTCGGTGGACTAGAAAAGCCTTTTGCAAGTTCTTGATGAAAGAGGCAGTGTGGCCCAGAGATTTTCCACAGGTACAGAGCTTCCCTAAGTTTACAGTGACAATTTGGCTGCTGGTAAGATTTCATCCATGTTTTCAGCTACAGGAGTTAATCCAATACACACAGTATATGCATATTATCTCCCTTTGCTGGACTATCACTTTTGCAGTGTATGACACTATTTTCAATTCGTCGTCTTGGGATCATGATCTTCCCAAATAATACTCAGTCAATCCATGGTATTTATTGAGTCTTCTCTGTGCTCAGAACATTGTACTAAGTGCTTAGGAGAGTACAATGTGACTGACTTGGTGGACATGTTCCCTGCCCACAGAGAGCTTACAGTCTAGAGGGAGAGACAGACATTAATATTAATGAATAAATTGTGACATGTCCCTAGGTGCTGTGGGTATGAGCATGGGGTGAATACAGGGTGCAAATCCAAATACAAGGATGACACAGAAGGGAGAGGGAGAAGAGGAAATGAGGGTTTAGTCAGGGAAGGCCTCTGGGAGGAAATGTGATTTTATTAATTGTGGTATTTGTTAAGTGTTTACTGTGTGCCAAATATTGTACCAAGGGCAGGGATAGATACAAGAGATTCATTCATTCATTTATTCATTCATTCATTAAATCATATTTATTGAGCACTCACTGTGTGCAGAACACTGTATTAAGGGCTTGGAAAGTACAATTCAACAATAAAGAGAGAGAATCCCTGCCCACACCGGACTTACAGTCTAGAATGGGCAAGACAGATAACAAAACAAGTAAACAGGCATTAATATAAATAAATAGATTTATAGATATGTACATAGATACATAAATGCTGTGGGGCGGGGAGGGTGATAGAGCAAAGGGTGTGAGTCGAGGCAATGTGGAGGGGAGAGGGAGCAGAGGAAAAGGGGCACTTAGTCTGGGAAGGCCTCTTGGAGGAGGAGAGCCTTCAGTAGGGCTTTGCAGGGGGGAAGCATGATTGTTTGGCAGATTTGAGGAAGGAGGGCATTCCAGGCCAGAGGTAGGATGTGGGCCAGGGGTCGACGGCAGGACAGGCAAGAAGGAGGCACAGTGAGAAGGTTAGCACCAGAGGAAAGGAGTGTGAAGGCAGGGATGTAGAAGGAGAGAAGTGAGTGAAGTAAGAAGAGGCAAGGTGATGGAGAGGAGTTTTTGCTTGATACACAGGTTGATAGGCAACCACTGGAGATTTTTTGAGGAGGGGGGTGATATGCCCATAACTTTTCAGTTGAAAGATAATTCAGGCAGCAGAGTGAAGTATGGATTGAAGTGGGGAGAGACACGAAGTTGGGAGGTCATAAAGGAGGCTGGTGCAGTAATGCAGTTGGGATAGGATGAGTGATTGTTACCAAGGTTGTAGTGGTTTGGATGGAGAGGAAAGGGTGGTTCTTGGTGATGTTTTGAAGGTGAGACCATCAGCCTAGGTGACGATTGGATAAGTCAGGTGAATGAGGGAGTGGGGTCAAGGATGACACCAAGGCTTGTGGGCTTGTGAGTCGGGAAAAATGGTAGTGCCTTTCACAGTGATGCAAAAGTCTGGGAGCAGACAGGGTTTGGAAGGGAAGATAAGGAGCTCTGTCTTGGACATGTTGAGTTTTAGTTGGCAGGAGGACATTCTGGTAGAGATGTCCTGAAGGCAGGAGGAGATGCAAGCCTGGAGGAAGGGAGAGAGAACAGGGGAGGTGATTTAGATTTGGGTGTCACCCACATAGAGATGATAGTTGAAGCCATGGGAGTCAAAGAGTTCTCCAAGGCAGTAAGTGTAGATGGAGAATAGAAGGGGACCAAGAACTGAACCTGAGAGACCCCTACACTTAGGGGATGGGGCAGAGGGAGGAGCGGGGAGAGGAACCCAGGAAGAAGACTAAGAATGAATGGCCAGAGAGATGAGGAGAACCAAGAGAGGACAGAGTCAGTGAAACCAAAGGTGGATAACACTGGATTACGTTGAATGTTGGATAATGATAACATTGGATAATTAAGATAATTAGATTTGTCCCAATCCCTCTCCCCTTAGGGACCTGTGGTCTAAGAAGCAGAGCAGGCATGGAATCCCCATTTTATATAAGAGGAAATTCAGTCACAAAGAAATGAAGTGACTTGTTCAAGCACGCAACTGGCAGAGCTGGGTATAGAACCAGGTCCTCTGGCTCCCAGTGTCCTTTCCACTAGAACTCACTACTTCTTCTTTGCTTTCAAAGAGACAGCCATGATGTAGTCCTACGTAGTAATAATCTTATAGACTATAAGTTCATTGTGGGCAGGAAATGTGCCTGTTTATTTTTATAATGTTCTCTCCCAAGTGCTGAGTACAGAGTTTCGCACACAGTAAGCACTCAGTAAATACGATTGACTGACTGACTGACTGCTATTTACTGAGCAACTACTGAGTCTGCTATCAACATCTACCTTACTCTTCTTCCTTCCCTGCCATCTTTCTCCAACCACTTGCTCTCTGATGTTTCATTCCACTCCACCTTCAAATAATTAATGTTTCCCCTATTTCAGGACACAGTCTATGGATTGCATCTTACTCCTGCCATTTGAATCAGTCAATGCATGTCAACCAAAGCTATTTACAGAGTGCTTACTGTATGTAGAGCAATGTATTATGCACTTGGGAGAGTAAACTAAAATAGAATCGGTATGGGAAGCAGTGTGGCCTAGTGGAAAAAGCATGGGCCTGTGAGTCAGAGGACCTGGGTTCTAATATCACCTCTGTCACTTGCTTAACCATAACAATAAAAAATATTGTGGTATTTGTTTAGCACTTACTATATGTCAAGCAGCGTACTAAGTGCTGGGGTAGATCAATCAATGCTAAATCAATGGTATTTAATGAGTGCTTACCGTGTACAGAGCAACATACTAAGCACCTGAGCGAGTACCATACAACAGAGTTGGTAGACAGAGTCCCTATCCAAAACGAGTTTACAGTCTAGATGGGGAGACAGACATTAATATACATAAGTTACGGATATGTTTATAAGTGTGTGAGGCTGAAGGTAGGATGAATACCATGTATCCAAAGAGTACAGACCCAGGTGTCTATAGTCTACATGGCATATTTTTCTACATTTTACTTCAGATCTAACTTGTTCCTAGGGTGACCATTTGGGTTTTCAACTGGGCCGGCTTCCATCTACTACTGCTAAGGCTTAAGATGCCCATATTTCCAGTATTGTTACTTTCAATACCCAGCCTCCCTCTGTTCCAGCTCTCACCACCAATTCCTGCAACTCCAAAATGGCATGTTCAGAAGGCTTTGGGCACCAAGTTGCTGACATCCACGCTTCAACATGTTCAGCAACTACATAGATTCTGAGAAGTATCACAAGGAACCATTTCAGTTAATGAGTACAATCCTTTGTGCAGAACACTGGACTAAGCCTTTGGGAGAGCAGAATACAGAGGTAAAATCACTGCCCTCAAGGACCTTACAGTCTACTTATGATGAGCTTTGTCAAGTTATTTATATTGTTTTATAATGTATACCTGTTGTCTATGGCAAAGGGATGTCCAGAATTCTATGGTGCCATTAGAAGCTGCCCAATTTGCCTTCATCTTTGACGCATGATTACTTCTTAATTTTGCTCAGTCAGTCGGTCTGTCAATCAGATTTTCTGAGTGCTTTTTGTGTGTAGAACACTACTAAGCACTTGAGAGTACAATATAACAATAAACAGACACATTCCCTGCCCACAATGAGCTTACAGTCTAAAGGGGAAGACAAATTACAAATATGTACTTGAGTGCTGTTGGGCTGGAAAGAGGAAATGAATAAAGGGGGCATACAACTCAGGGTGATGAAGAAAGGAGTGGGAGAAGAAGAACGGAGGGCTTAGTCAGGGAAGGCCTCTTGGAAGAAATGTGCCTTCATATTGAAGATGGGGAGAGTAATTTTGTTGTTTGGACTGTGTTCTTTAAGTGAGACTCTGACCCCACATCCTTCTGTGGCTCAGGGTGTGTTGTCCAGGAACACTCTGACCTATGAAAGACCAAAGTTGAAAATTCCTCTGTTCTTTTTCATGGACAGCTCATCATCCAACAGGGATGTTCTGAATTTTTGGAAGCTGATCAGTGCTATTTTCCTGCCACGTTTACCACTAAGTGTGTCGACCTTGTTTATTCCTATCTCACTGTTTCCAGTTCGGCTGGATTGTTTGCAATTATAACCCAGTCAACAGAGAAGAGTTGTGTTAGGTCTTCGCCATCAATATCGAGTCCCTGTGTGCAGCTGAGTTTGTTGAATAATGGCTCCAAGACGGATGTTAACAGCTTTAGGGAACTTGTGTCTGCCGGCTCAGATCATCTGCCTACATTTACCCCAAACGGGCTGTTGAGAATTTTGACTTCTGTTCTTTAATTGTGGCTTCGTAACTCCAGAAGTTCTTGTGGTGAGGTGATTCTGGTTTTGTACAGCCCATTGAAAACCATGTCAAATTCCATTGCTTGCACTATACAAATTATATGTGATTTGGGAGGTTTATTAGATAAAAATTTTTATTTCCTTTGGCAACATTGTTGTCTTTAATCTTTTCCATGCACTAAAAATGTGGTTTTTCAGAACATTAAATGATTGTTCTATGGCCTTCAATATATAAAGATAATTATAATATTAATATATAATGGTAATAATAATAATAGTACTTGTTAAGAGCTTACTATGTGCCAAGCACTCTTCTAAGCACTGATACAAGGTAATTGGGCTGGACACAGTCCTTCTCCCACATGGGGTGCATATTCTTAATCTCCATTTTGCAGATGAGGTAACTGAGGCCCAGAGAAGGGAAATGACTTACCCAAGATCACACACCAAACAGGTTATGGGGCTGGGATTAAAACCCAGGTCCTTCTGACTCTGAGGCCTGTGCTATATCCATTAAACCATGCTGCTTCTCAGGATAACACCTGAGATGAGGCCCATGTGTAATTTATGACAAGGACTTTTTCTGCAAGATATATTCAAATTCCACCCAGATTAGTTCTGGAATGGGTTCTGAACTCACTTTTGGCTGCAGGTAAACCTGTAACTCTAAGTAGCAGTAGTATTAATAATAACAGTATTCATTGAGAATCTCCTGAATGCAGTGTATGGTATTAAGCATTTGGGAAGGTACAACAGAAACAAGAGGCACAGTCCCTATTTT
Source organism: Ornithorhynchus anatinus (assembly GCF_004115215.2). NCBI lineage: Eukaryota > Metazoa > Chordata > Mammalia > Monotremata > Ornithorhynchidae > Ornithorhynchus > Ornithorhynchus anatinus. The sequence goes on along the minus strand of NC_041731.1, from coordinate 111,488,109 downwards.
CGTGGCGCAGTAGAAAGAGCACGGGCTTTGGAGTCAGGGCTCATGAGTTCGAATCCCAGCTCTGCCACTTGTCAGCTGTGTGACTGTGGGCAAGTCACTTAACTTCTCTGTGCCTCAGTTCCCTCATCTGTAAAATGGGGATTAAGACTGTAAGCCCCACGTGGGACAACCTGATTCCCCTGTGTTTACCCCAGCACTTAGAACAGTGCTCTGCACATAGTAAGTGCTTAACAAATACCAACATTATTATTTTCAGATTTTGTTTACTATTTTGACCAACTTGATTTTGTTTCACATTCTCTTTCCATTTTCTATCAACTTTATTCAAAATCCTCTTCATTTTACCTACTTCACCCAACAGCATTTTTACATCACCTTCTGAATACCCATTTTTATTTATATAGTGATTTAGAATTTACTATTTGCTAAGTGCTGGATTAGATATGAAATAATCAGAATAGACAGTCTCCACTCTGCCACATGAGGCTCACTGTTCCTGAGGTAAGCTGAGCAGGAATCTAACCCCATTTTACAATGAAGGAACAGATAGAGGGACTGACTTGCTCAAGGCCATACAGCAGGCCAGCAGCAGAATTAGGATTAAAACCCAGGACTTCTGATTCCCTTTCTTCTGCTTCAGCCCCAAGTTTGCCTCCCTTGCCAAGAATCCTGTGTTATTTGTCATTTCAGCCTTTGGCTTTTCAGAACCCTCTTCTCACCAACATTTTCAGGGTCTTCTCCTTGACCCTTTGCTTCTTTTATGGTGCTATTTTCAAATTTTGCTTGTTTCCTGATGAGGTCATTTCTGCAAGAAATTATAATCATTGTCTATTCCCCTGGAAAAGTTATTTTTGAGACTCAATTCACATAATTCCTCTGCAAATCCCTCTTTCCTAAATTGGCTCTTTCATGTTGGTTTCCAGGCTTTTTAATTTGGTCTTCTTGGATAGTGATGATTTTTAACTTGAATCCAGCATCCAGTGGTCTGAATCATGGCAAATGATGCTATTCTGATTGTGGAAAAATCCACAAACATCATTTTTGTCTCTATCAATACAGAATTAACCTGATTTGAGTGGTTCCATTAGGCTCCACTGGACTCCACTAATGTCTGTGTAACTTCAGGTATACAAGATGTGACATAAATAGGTGACATGACAGTGTGCATATTACTATATTAGACTTATTGGTTTTTTAATATATACTGGATCAAGTGTTTAGCACTAATTTCAAAGATACTATTTATTAAGCACTTATGAAGTGGGGAGCACGGGGTAGATAGTAGATGCTGAGGAAGTACTTAAAAAAAGCCTAAATTTCTTTTAGTAAGGCACATTATCTAAAGAGGTATTATTATGAGAGAAAGGAGCCAAAGATCAACCATCAACCATCATAATCCCAAAGGTCAATCATTCATTCAACTTCATTTATTTCAGACACATTCTTTGAAGAATTAAAGTGCCAAACAAATACTACAGTTTGAAAGCAGATAAGAGTTCTCCCCTTGAGAGACAGTTGAGAAGGATGAGGGAATGGTTGAAGGTATGGGAGGGAATTGGGGAAGATGAAAAGGAGATCTCTCCAATCCCACCCTCCCCTGGCTTTGTCATAAAATCTGCTCCCTTAACTTGTACTTCCAACCCTATCCTTCCACATCTTACTGAAACACTTGACTCCTCTTTTTCCCCTCCCTGACCGGCATCTTCAACAACTCACTTTCCAGTGACTCCTTCCCCACTGCTTTCAAGTTCACTTATCTGTCCCCCAACTCCCTCTTAACATCTTACAGCCTTTACTTCCTCTCCTCCAATGCTCTCCTTGATCCCTTGCAACTTGGCTTCTGCCCCCCTCCACTCCATGCAATTGACCCTCTTTGAAGTCACAGATGACCTTCTCACCCAATTTAATGGTCTCTACTCCACCCTAATCCTCCTTAATCTCTCACCTGCCTTCGACACTCTGGACCATCCCCTTCTCCTGGAAACACTATCCAAGCTTGGCTTCACTGTGGCTTCCTTAACTTTCTCTCCACTTGCCTCTCTGATTTCTCCTTCTCAGTGGTCCTGATTTTCTCAGAGCTCAGTTCTGGGTCCTCTTCTATTCTCCATCTAAACCCACTCCTTGGAGAACTCATTTGCTCCCATGGCTTCAACTATCATCTCTATGCAGATGATTCCTAAATCCATGTCTCAAGTTCTGATCTTGCTTCTTTACTGCAATGTCACATTTTTCCCTGTCTTCTGGACCTCTCTTCTCAGATTAGCAACCAATACCTCAAACTTAACATGTCCCCATCCCTCATTTTTCCACCCACATCCTCTGCTCCCTGTGACATTCCCATCACTATAAAACACTACCATCCTTCTGTGTCTCACAGGCCCATAGCATTGACATTATTCCTGACTCTTCTCTCTCCTTCAATTCACATATTAAGTCTGTCACCAAATTTTGTTGGTTCTGCCTTCACAACATCACTAAAGTCTGCCCTTTCCTCTCCATCCAGACAGCTACCATACTGTTCTTAACACTTATATCCTGTTTCAGGTTCCTCACATCTTTCCCCACTCTGGTCCATACTTCCCTCCACTGCCCAGCTCACTTTTCTAAAAATAAATTCGGCACACATCTCCCTACTTCTCAAAAACCACTAACCAATCCATCTATGCATCAGGCAAAAATTTCATATCATAGGCTTTAAGACCCTAAATCAGCTCTCTCCCACCTTACATCACTAATCTCCTACTCTACCCCATTTGGAATATTTTGCTTCTCTAGCACTGATCTATTTGCTGTGTCTCAATCTCATCTCCCTTACTGGTGTCCCCCTTCCTCATGTCTTCCCTCAAGCCTGAATATTTCTCCCACTTCATATTGAATAGACCACCACTCTGACCATTTCCAAAGCCCTATTAAAGTCATATCTCCTTCAAGAAGCCTTCCCTGACTAACCTCTTTTCCCCCCACTCTATTTGCCCTCCCTTCTATATTCCCTATTCACTGTGGTCAGTTCTCCTTAACCACGTTGATACTCACTCCATCCGAGCCCCATAGGATATATGTACATATCCTTTTACTCTGCCTCTTCCCCTGTCTATAATTCATTTTAATATCTGGCTCTCTTGATTGTAAGCTCATTAAGGGCTGGGATAAAGTCTATGAATTATATCATGAGTTCCCCTCTAGACCATAAACTCCTTATGGGGCAGGATTGTGTCTATTCTATGAACTTAATATTAATAATGTTGGTATTTGTTAAGCATTTATGATGTGCCAAGCACTGTTCTAAGTACTGGGGTAGATACAAGATCAGGTTGTCCCACATAGGGCTCACAGTCTTCTTCCCCATTTTACAGATGAGGTAAATGAGACACAGAGAAGTTAAGTGATTTGCCCAGAGTCACATAGCTGACAAGTGGCGGAGCCGGGATTAGAACCCATGACCTCTTACTCCCAAGCCTGGGCTCTTTTCATTGAGCCACGCTGCTTCTCTAACAGAAGACCTGTACTTAAGAGGTACAAAACAGAACTCTTCATATTTCCACTCATGTTTTCCCACTGACTTTCTCATTACTGTAGACAACACCACTAACCTCCCTGTCTCAAAAGCACATAAACTTGGTATTATCCTTGACTCATCTCTCTCATTCAGCTCACATAGTCAATCTGTCACCAAATCCTATCGGTTCAACTTTCACAACATCACTAAAATCTGTCCTTCCCATTTCATCCAAACTTCTACCACATTAATACAAGCAGTTATTCTATGCTGCCTTGATTATTGTATCAGCCTCCTTGCTGACCCAACCTCCTGTCTCTCCCCTCTGTCATGAGCCCCCAGCTCATATCAACCAGGCTTTCCTAGACTGGGGGGAGCTTCAGTGATATAAAGAGAGTCAAACCATACCACCAACTGCCAAGGTTATTGAGGAAAGTGTTTTACTTAGCTTTACCAATGTGCAAGGGAGTGAAACATATATACTCTCACTCACTCATTCCACTCCACCAAGGGTCCAGTACCAGTCTGCTGGTCAAGAGAGCCCATTCTGCCAATCCCACTGCAGAAGTTTGGAGAAGTTCAGACTGCTGATGCTGCCAGCCTCATCCTCCTCATGCCAGTTCCCCCAAATGCTGCTTCCTCTCTGCTTGCAAGTGCTGCTGCCTTCTGCTGCTTCTCTCCTTTCTTGAATACTTGCTCTCTTGTGTGCTTTTCTCCCAGTGCTTGCTTGCCCTCTGCATGTTTCCTAAATGCTTGCTTCCTTGCGATTCAAAACAAGCGCCTTTTATCTGCCGGAAGCATCGCAGCTGTGGCTCTACATAGCAGTTACTGATTGGTCCAGGCCCATTACTGCGTAGAGCAGGAAAAGAAGGCTACCCCTCCCTACATACTCCACCCACACAGGTCAGCAACCACCTGTTCTCAAATAGAGCCCATCAATGCCTTCATGGGTCTCTTCCTTCTTTTTGTTTGTGGGCTCACAAACAGTCACTAATGAGGCAGCTTACTGTGGGCTTGTCACACCCTCTTCAGTCCTTAATTCACCCTATTGCCCAGATCATTTTTCTACAGAACCATTCCATCCATGATTCCCCACTCCTCAAGAACCTCCAGTGGTTGCCCATCCACCTCCACTCCCAATCATCTTTCCCCTCCTACCTTACCTCTTTGACTTCCTACTACAACCCAGCATTCATACTTCAGTTCTCTAATGTCGACCTCTAATGTCACCATATCATGATCTTGTCTGGCTTGCTCCTAACCCCTTATTCACATCATGCCTCTGGCCTAGAATGTCCTCCTTCTTCATATCCAACAGATCCTCCCCACTTTCAAAGCCTTAATGAGGGCACATCTCCTCCCAAAGCCTTTCCCTGACTAAGCTCTTAATTCCTCTTCTACAGCTTCGTTCTGCATAAGCCTTAAACCTATTCACCCATCCCTCAGCCCCAGATCACTTATGTAAATATCTATAATATATTTATATTAATATTTATATTAATGTCTGTCTCCTCTTCTAGACCTTGAGCTTGTTGTGGACAGGGAACTCATCTACCAACTCTATTATATTTTCTTTTTCATGGTATTTGTTAAACACTTACTGTGTGCCAGGCACTGATCTAAGTGCTGGGATAGATACAAAGTAATCAGGTAGGACACAGTCCATGTCCCACATGGGCCTCACAGTCTTAATCCCAGTTTTACAGATGAGGTAACTGAGACACAGAGAAATTAAGTGATTTGCCCAAGGTCACACAGCAGACAAGTGATGGAGGTGGGATTAGAACTCAGGTCCTTCGGATTCCCAGGCCCATGTTTTACAGTGCTCTGCACACAGTTAGCACTCAATGAATACAATTTATTTATACTCTATTTATACCCTAAATATAATAAGCATTCAATTCATACCATTGATGATGATGATACTCTGCATGCAGTAAGTATTCATTAAATACCATTGATTGATTGCACAGAAGAACTCAGAACACAGTCAGTGGCGTCTAGGCTCTGAGGTAATTCCAAGGACTCCAAATTTGATGTGGGTCAGGGTGATGGAGAGGGCACTTGAGCGCTTTGGGCTTTTTTCTGGAGCGGAAGAGGGTCTGAGTTTAATACCCCTGGAGCCTCCTCTGGGTGCTATGAAATGATCTGTTTCAGAACCAAACTGACATTTATAGAGGTGGGGAATTGAGGGTCATCTATTCCACCATTCACCTGACTGCTTTTGATAGACATTATGGGATCTTTTTTCATATTATCATTACTGTATAAAGAGAGAATTAAGGCAACAGCCCATCCTAAACACAGATCCCCAAAATAAAGTTTTCCCTTTCCTTGAAACTCTTCCCCATCAGACTTTATGTCGCTCCACATCTCAGTGCTCAACTCTTGCCTCATCATGCCATGATCATGATGAATCAAATTGATTTTTATTCACAACAGATTCATTCACTAATATTTTGCTTTAGCTACTGAGTTGCAATAGACAGGCTTCTCTTCTAGTGATTTTTCTCATCCTAGAGAAGACACAATAGATCACTGCACGTTCCAATGTAAGGATTATGCACAATTTGGCAATATTCCTGATTTCAACTGATAGGGCCAATGAATGTCAGTATTTTGGGTTCATTCCAAGTATTAAAACCATCTATCCAATACTGAGCACTGTTCCTCTCTAAATTTATTTTCTGAGGCCTCAACCAATATAAAATGTAAGGTCACTTTTCTTTCATCCTAGTCATCATCTATCAAACACCTGGGGACCCTTATTTCAATCAATACATCTTATCTTTTCTAATTTAATTGTCTTCCTTTGGTAAGTCTGATGAAAAATTATTTTAATAGAAGCAAAAAAGTATAATTTGGCTTTTCTTATTAAAATAAGCTTTCTCCTCCATATTATTTATTTTCATTTACTAGCTGTCAGTGATGACATATGTGACTTGGCCTGAAAATGATATTAGAATGTGATAGAGAAAGTAGATAAAATCAGAGCTGTTTTTCTTAATGAAAAGAAACTCTTTTGGGCTTAAATTTTCTTAATTTTTGGTCTGTCACTTTTTCTGGGCTCCAGCTGAGGCTAGTTTAACAGGGATCCCGGCAGTTCTTGGTATCTATGCAACAGCTGAAATCTTCATCATCCTTTTAGGGTGCATTCTCTTTCTTTGATGATCAAGAATACATCAAACCACAGGGATCTAGTAATCTCCAAACCAAAAAAAAAAAAAAATTACTCATTACGGAAGGCAAATAAAACCACCAAATACCATACCCCATCACTATTGCCTTTAAATGTGTTTACAGAGCTTGTCTGTCAAAATAGCTTTTACAAAGTATTATTTCAATAGGAATAAGGAAATTCAGTCCAGTCTCTTCCCCCAGACTCCTTAATAATCCTATCTGTACACATATCCATGAAATGTTGTGTAAATAAATATATAGGAAATAATTATTCATTCTGATGAGAAAATATTACATAAAAGTAAATGTGCTCACTTTTTAATGGCAACATGCTACTTTTTAAGGGGTGTGGTTTACAGAAAGCAATGGCAAATAATCCTGGAAGGCCTGATGATTATTCAAAACTTCCTGCAAGATCTTTATTTTCCATATGGCTTCATTCATTTCTGATACACACATCATTTTTTTCTAAAAGGATACATTTTGCTCCTGCCTCCCTACTCAAAAATTTCCATTGGTTATCCACCTCTCTCCTCATTGAGCAGAAACTCCTGAAAATTTGCTTTAAAGCATTCTATACACTCTAGTGCTTCTACTTATACTCTTTCTTTCTCACACTAGTTTGACTTCCTTGTTCCTTTCAATATAACCTACTCAAGCAATCAATTAATCAATCATATTTATTGAACACTCATCATATGCAGAGCACTGTACTAAGTACTTGGGAAAATACAATATAATAGAGTTAAAAGACACTTTCCCAGCCCACAGCAAACTATTAGAGGAGGAGACAGACATTTATATGAATAAATAAATTATATGTCCTATGTGCTGTGGGGCTAAGGGCAGAGTGAATAAAGGGTGCAAATCCAAGTGCTAGGATGACGCAGAAAGGTAATGGGAGAAAAGGAAATGGAGGCTTAGTTGGAGAAGAACTCTTGGGGGATATGTGCTTTAAATTAGGCTTTGAAGGTGGGGAGAGTGAGAATCTATTGGGTGTGAATAGGCAGGGTGTTCCAGACCAAAGGTAGGATTTGGGCAAGGGGTTAGGGGAGAGGTAGATGAGATTAAGGTGCAGTGAATAGGTCAACATTAGAGTGAAGCGAGTGGCTGGGTTGTAGTGGGAAATCAGAGAGGTGAGGTAAGAGGGAGCAAGGTGATTGAGTGCTTTAAATCCAATGATATGGAGTTTCTGTTTGCTGCAATGAAGGATGGGCAACCCCTGCAAATTCTTGAGGAGTTGGGAAACATTGACTGAATGGTTTTGTAGAAGAATGATCCAAGCAGCATAGTGAAGTATAGACTGGAGTGGGATGAGACAGGGAGGTCAGCAAAGAGGATAATGCTATAATCAAAGAGGGCTAGGATAAGTGCTTGGATTAACTTGATAGCAGTTTGGATAGAGAAGAAAGGGTGGATTTTTGTGATGTTGCAAAGGTTAAGCCAACATGATTTGGTGACAGATTGAACAAGTGGGTTGAACAAGAGAGATGAGTAGAATGGAGATGAGTCTCAGGCTTGTGAGACAGGGAGGTTGGTGGTGCTATCTACAGTACTGGGGAAGCCAGGAGGAGAACAGAGATTGGGTTGGAATGTGAGCAGTTCTGTTTTGGATGCGCTAAATTTGAGGTGTTGACAAGACATTCAAATGGAGATGTCCTGAAGGCAAAAGGACATATGAGACTGCAGATAGAGAGAAAAATCAGGGCTGGAGATGTATATTTGGAAATCATCTGCATGGAGATGGTAGTTGAAGTCATGGGAACGAATGAGTTCTCCAAAGTAAAAGGGTACCCAGAACTTAGTCATGAGGGACTCCCACAGTTAGGAGGTAGGAGGCAAAGGAAGAGCCCACAAAAGAGACTTGAAATGAACAAGCAAAGATTTGATATGAAAACCAGGAGGACAGTGTCAGGGAAACTAAGGTTGGATAATGTTTACAGGAGAAAGGGGTTGTCCACAGGGCAGAAAGTGACTGAAAAGTCGAAGAGAATTAGGATGGAATAGAGGCCATTGGACTTGGCAAAAAGGAGATTATTGGTGACCTTCGAGAAGGTAGTTTTGGTGGAGTGAAGGGGCAGAAGTCAGATTGGAGAGGGTCAAGGAGGAAATTGGAGGAGAGGAAGTGCAGGCAACAGTTGTAGACAGCTCGCTTAAGGAGTTTGCAGAAGGATGGTAGGAGGGAGGTGGGGTGATAACTGGAGGATTCGAGGGGTCAAGAGAGGGTTTTTTTAGGTTGGGGAGACATGAGATTGTTTGAAAGCCATAAGGAAGAAACAATTCAGGAGTGAACAGTCGAAGAGAGCAGTCAGGGAGGGAAGGGAAGAGGCAAATGTTTTGATAAAGTGTGAAGGGATGGGGTTGGAGGCTTAGGTGGAAGGATGGATTTTGAGAGGAGACAGGAGATCTCCTCTTGAGATACTGCTGGGAAAGATGGGAGATTTGAAGAAGGGGAAGGAGAAGGATGGGAAAGATTTTTAATAGATCACCCCTGATGGTTTCAATTTTCTCAACAAAGTACATGGCTGGATCTTTAGGGGCTAGAGATGGAGGCGGTGGAGGGCCATGAGATTTGAGGAGGGAATTAAACATCTTAAACAAGTGGCAAAGGCAGTAGGCATGGGAGTCAATAAGGATGGGGAAATATTGGTGCCGGGCTTATCGTGGACCTACTCGTGTCTCATGCTCATAGCTTACACCCCTTCCTGGAATCTCCTCCCAATTCAAGGCTGACAGGCCACTATTCTTCTCAATTTCAAAGCTCTTCTGACACCACATCTTCTCAAGGAGACCTTCACCAATCAATCACTCATCTCCTCAGATTCGTTCCCCCAACCCCTACAACATCTCCAGAACTTTTGCACCACCTAAGCACTTAAATTTACTCACTACATTCCTATAATCACCCATGTGCATCCTATCTGTAATTTACTGTAGGGCAAACACCTTTAAAGGGCAGAGATCATGCCTCTACCTAATTCTATTTTTATCTACCAAGAGCTAGGTACAATGTTCTGCACATTGTAGGAGTCCAATAAATACTACTATTTGAGTCTAGATGCAGTTTTACCATGGTTAACATTACCTAATGCTGAAGAACAAGTCATTTCACATTTGCACTTGTGGACTCAATCTACGGTATTTACTGAGCATCTAATGAATGGTAAGCACTGTACAGCAGTAGACCCATTCTCTGCCCTCAAAGATCTTACAATCTAATAGGGAATATGAATAAAAGAGACAGAGTTCATAATTACCATGGAGTCCAGTCCAGGAAAATGTCTGGCTTCTAAATTAACTCAGGGGGCTGTTACTAAGGAGTTAGGGAGATGAGGTGAAAGGACGGGAGGATTGTGGAATGGCCCTGCCCATTTCCTCCAGAGCTGGATCCCCCCCGATATGAAGTCAGTATTGACTTTTTGACTTTTTTTCCCCCACATTGGCTTGAGTTGGTGTTTCTTGCTATTTAACCATTAATGAGAGTCAAATTCAACTAGGGACTGCTACAGGAAGATATGGAATTAGAGATTCCATCTAGAATTAAAGTGAGAGTTCTGTGTAGATCTCAGTGACCAAACCCCTAAATTTGTTAGTGATAGAAACTGGGATTTAATTAGCAACTCAAATGGGAAAGATTACCACAGAGGGTATTAAACCCAAGGCCTGCAAGGTATAATTTACAGCCATTGAGTCTTAAGATTTTCAGAGTCAAGCTAAGAATTTGAGTAACCCAAGTCAGGCCATGTGCTTGCTTACGTGCTTAGCTTAGGGAAAAGCCAGAAAAATTCAAATTAATATCAGATTAGTCTGCCTTTTTGCCCAAGAATAGCTTGGATAGAGAGAACTACATCACTATATGAAGATTCCCTCTGATAGGATCTCAGGGAGAAGAGGCAGGAAAGCATCACAACTCTCCCTCCCTCCTGCTCTACCACTGGGAGAGTTCAGAGTGGAGTGGAGTGGAACTTTCTCCCATTGGCAATGAGCCAGTCCCCTTCTGGTTCTGCCTGGGGATTTATAAAAATAATAGTAATAATGGTATTAGCTGAGCACTTACTATGTGCCAGACACTGTACTAAGCACTAGGGTAGATACAAGCAACTCTGGTTGGGCACAGTCCCTGTTCTACATGGGGCTCACTGTCTTAATCCCCATTTTGCTGATGAGGTAACTGAGGCCCAGAGAAGTGATGTGACTTGCCCAAGGTCGCACAGCAGCCACGTGGCAGAGCCGGGAATAGAACCCAGGCCCTTCTGACTCCCAGGCCCGTACTCTAACCACTAGGTCACACTTTTCAGGCATGTGATCGTGCCAGCAGCCTCTTCCTGTGTTTTCTTGGGATCCGCTCCACCTTCTATTAGACTACCAATCCTTGGGCTGATAAGACACTCAAGAGGTCCCTGGAGGATGGGATGGAATGAGATGTCAGTAGTCTCGGTCTGCCCCCCAAGCTCCAGGGGTAATCTGTTCTTACTCTCTACCCTCCCCAGGCTCTTTAATGAATTGGAGTGGCAGTCAAGACTGAATACGGTCAGAGCAGTGGGACTGTGTTCGCCATTCTTTCAGGTCCCGGTTTTCTGGTACAGCAGCAACAGCTATGTAGACACATCAGTCAAAGTGGGCAGTCATGGCCAGACAGTGCTTCAGTGTTTCTGGGGACTGTATCCCTTAGCTTCTCCCAGTGCCCCATTTCTGTCTCCCTTCCACTTGCCCAGCCTTCTTACTGGCATACAGAGCTCTCTAAACTTGCAGTCCAAATTCACGAAGCACATGGATATACAGAAAGCACACACATGACTGAAATCTCACCCACTATAAATATACTCCCCGCACAGAAAACTCAGTCATATGAATGCTCAGTCACACATTGGTCACATTGGACTTGGGGGCCTGGGACTCTGTTAATCAAAGTCTCCAAAATCCAGCAAGACTCAGTGTCCCAAGACATGCAATTACTCAAACCAATGGCTGCTCAATGGATTTCATTGGTGGCAGGGACCTTGGATCTGCCTCCGCTTGTGTTTGGATTAGCCAGAGGATGCTTGGAGGGGAACAGCGTACTAAGACTGAACCCCAGGTAGGGCAAGGACTGTGTTTGACCTGATTACCTTGCATCTATGCCAGTGCTTAGAACAGGACTTGACATGTAGTAAACACTTAACAAATACTATTAGAAAATCAAAACAACAAAAACGGGATCCCTGATTTATATATGCCAACTCCACCTTTGAAATAGGCTGTAAAGGAGAAGCCAGAGGAAGAAATGGCCTCCTCTTATTCAGTACTTGATTGGAGGCCCTTTGGCAACTTTGTTTTGTTCAGCTCCAGTTGCCTTGTCTTCCCCTCTCAATTGTTCTTTCTCATGATTCTAAGACTGTCTGCAAAGTTTAACACTTTTCAACATGAAATTTGCTTCAAGACTAGAAATACGGGCACCTTTCACGTCTTCAGCAACAAGAATTTCTTGTGAGAAGCATCACTGCCTAGTGGATAGAGCAGAGCCCTGGGATTCAGAAGGACCTGGGTTCTAATTGCAGATCTGCCACTTGTCTGCTTTGTGACCTCGGGCAAGCCACTTCCTTCTCTGGGCCTCAGTTACCTCATCTGTAAAATAGAGGTTGAGACTATGAGCCCCAGGTGGGACAGGGACTGTGTCCAACCCAATTTGCTTGTATCCACTCCAGTGCTTAGTACAGTGTCTGGCACATTGTAAGCACTTAACAAATCCCACAAATATTAATGTTAATATTATCCTTTGTGTCTCAGATACCTCATCTATAAATTGGGAATCCCTATGTGGTGGACTGTGTCCAACGTGGGTAGCTCGTGTTTATGTCAGGGCCTGGCACATGATGAACACTTAGCAAATTCCATTAAAAACAAAATGGATTTGAGGTAAAAATAAGAGTGAAACTTCCCGGCTGTGGAAATCAGGAATGGTTTCCTGGACAAGGAGGAGGGATCTTTCATCAAGAGGTACTGAGGGAAGGAAGGAGAGAGACAGTGATTCTCCCAATCTTTATTTAAGAATAAGCTCTCCAACTCTTCCCCACCTCCTTTGCATTAGGGGAAACCATGCCTGAAGAGGATTGCAATGGAGAGGGGGGAGAGCAGTAAATTTCCTCTCAACGTGCCCACTAGTCCTGGATTCAGTTCTCATCTAAGATAGCGAATGAAATCCTGGAAATCAACATTTCCGACTCAAGAAGCTTTAAATCCCAGGAGCAACAGCAAAATAACCTTTTAATTTCCAAGATGAATGAACAAAGTAATTTTTGTGAGTGGTATCTCCTGTTTCTACAGCTGCTATAAATCATACCTTTGGAAGCCATAACATTTTACTTTTAAATGTGTATTTTGAAAAGAACACAACCATTTTTTATTATTCTACTTTTTTGCTGTTTCAATGCCTTCAAAGGGCCCTGTTGATTCCACGGAACAAAAGCTATTCATTTTACTTCCACCTCGTCCCATCCGATTATGCAGAAACACTATGTATTACCTGGTCCTGGCTAGAAATTCACTCTTTGCTTTTGCTTAGAGTCACATTTCCACTGTTTGCCGGTCATGTCTTCCCTTCTGCAAATGTGAGCTTTGAAAATCATCCATGTGATAATGTTCTGATCCACTTTTCAATGTTTGGGTCCATTTGAAAATTATGACAGCAACAGTGGAGAGCTGTGGAGACAGACTCACATGAAGTTTCCACTGCTCAAAAACTTGCTGAGAATGTCTTGTGGATAGATGACACATAAATAATATGTCAGTGTAATTGAAAAGCTCTAGAGCTTTGCCAAAGCTTTCCACTATAGGTTGGTATGTTAAAAATATAGCTGCGAGTCTATAACTTGGGAACAGTTAAAATTGTTTTCACACTTTGAGCTCTGCTTTCATTAGAATGTCAGAAAGAAGTTTGCAATATTTGATTCAGTCCCAAGGGGTTCCTGTTAACCATCAAATGCTTTTATTGTTTAGGCTCTTTGCTTAATGTACTCTTTCATTACCCACATATTTTTAGAAAGCAAAAAAAGACGTTTTTAAATCGAATAATCTGTATTCCGTCATCTATTCCATCTCCCCAGGAAGGTATCTGGAAACTTACTCTGCTATTTTTATTTTTCCTGCCCAAGAAGTATATTGATGAGTGCACTGAGATCCAGTGGTGTTAAAACAAGACATGAAGTATTGATTAATTCTTTTTTTAAAAATCCTGTTGACTCTGGAGCATAGCAGATTTCAGAGGCTACTAAATAGAGTTCTCTCCTTTAAAACCTTTATTATAGGAAGGGTACTATTCCCCCAGTATTCAGATATTATGATTGTTTTGTTTCAAGGAGCAGTAATAGCAATAGCAATAGTCATAGCATTGATAATAGTAGTTGTAATGATCTTTATTGAGCACCCGCTGGGTGCAGTCCTTTTTACTAAATGCTCCAGAAATGACCAATCCCCTGCCCACAGGGAGATTACACTATAATAGGAGAGACAGACAAAGATAATTTACAAATAGAAGTCAAAATAAATAATTGAATTTTCAACTGATAAAACACATATATACAAAAGTGATAGGTCCTGATATAAATAAGTGCAAACGTGGTAAAGCTGCTGCATTTTTAATAATAATAATTATGGTATTTTGTTAAATGCTTACTATATGTCAAGCACTTTTCTAAGCACTGGGGTAGATACAAGGTAAGCAGGTTGTCCCATGTGGGGCTCATAGTCTTAAACCCCATTTTACAGATGTGGTAACTGAGGCCCAGAGAAGTGAAGTGGCTTGCCCAAGGTCACAAAGCAGACAAGTGGCAGCAGCTGGATTAGAACCCATGACCTCCGACTCCCAAGCATGTGCCCTTTCCACGAAGCCATGCTGCTTCTTATACGACTTGGCACTTAGGAAACTAATCAGGGAAGCCTTGTTGGGGGAACTGGGACTTTAGCAGTGATTTGAATTTGGGGTGAGTTACGGCCTGTGGGATTTGGGAAGGGAAGGAATTCCAAGCAGGGCTCCTACCAAAGTTATACTTTTTGAGGTGAGTGGAAGGGGAAGATCCAGGAAAGTCTGCATAGGAAGATTAACAGTAATACGTGACAGTAGATTGGATTTGATAGCTGAAAGACAATTAAAAGTCAAAGAAAACCCAAAGGTTGAGGGCTTCTGGGTTAGAGAAAAGGGTGATGGGAAATTTGAAGAGGTGGCTTGGTTTTAAGAGGGAGGATGAGTAGTTTGATCTTAAGCACATTGAGATTGAACCGTTCATGAGACATCTAAGTGAAAATGTCCTGGAGGCAAAAGGAGATGCAGGATTGCAGGTCAGGGCTAGAGAGAAAGATTTGGGAATCATAGGCTTCCCTTTGATGGAGGAAGGCGTATGAGTGGATGCTACTGATGCCTATCTACTTGTTTTGTTTTGTAGTCTGTCTCCCCCATTCTAGACTGTGAGCCTGTTGTTGGGTAGGTATTATCTCTGTTGCTGAGTTGTACTTTCCAAGTGCTTAGTACAGTGCTAAGCACACAGTAAGCACTCAATAAGTATAATTGAATGAATGAACTCTCCGAGAGAGTGAATGTGGAGTGAGAAGCATAGGATACCCCCAGTCAAAATTTTTGGTTCACCCACTGCGAGATGGACAGAAAAGGAACCAATAAATGAATCTAAGGCATAGTCAGAGGGGTAGGGTGAGGAACAACCAAGTTAGGACAACCTGTATGGCCTCATGGAAAGAACATAGGCCTGGGCATCAGAGGACCTTCTCTAAGCAGAGGCTTGCCCTGACCAAGCTATCATTTTCTCTTCTCCCATTTCCTTCTGGGCCACCCTTATGCTTGGATTTGCTTCCTTTATTGTTGGTATTTGTTAAGCGCTTACTATGTGCAGAGCACTGTTCTAGGCGCTGGGGTAGATACAGAGTAATCAGGTTGACCCACATGAGGCTCACAGTTAATCCCCATTTTACAGATGAGGTCACTGAAGCACAGAGAAGTGAAGTGACTTGCCCACAGTCACACAGCTGACAAGTGGCAGAGCCGGGATTCGAACCTATGACCTCTGATTCCCAAGCCCGGGCTCTTTCCACTGAGCCACGCTGCTTCTCTTAGTCACCCTACTCTCAGCTGCACAGCACTTATGTACATATACATAATTTATTTATTCATATTAATGTCTGTCTCCCCTTCCAGACTATGAGTTCCTTCAATCAATCAAACATATTTATTGAGCACTTACTGCATGGAGAGCACTATACTAAGCATTTGGGAGAATACAATATAAGAGTTGGTAGACACGTTCCCTACCCAAAGAAGCAGCGTGGCTTAGTGGATAGAGCCCAAGCTTGGGTGTCAGAGGTCCTGGGTTCTAATCCTGGCTCCGGACCTTGGACAAGTCACTTAACTTCTCTGTGTCTCAGTTGCTCCATCTGAAAAATGGGGATTAAGACTGTGAGCCCCACGTGAGACAACCTGATTACTTTGTATCTACCCCAGCGCATAAAACAGTGATTGGCACATAGTAAGTGCTTAACAAATACTATCCCCCCCCAAAAAGGAATTTCAGTCTAAAAGGGGATCCAGACATTATTATAAATAAAGAAATTATGGATATGTATGTAAGTGCTGTGGGACTGAGGAAAGGCTAAATAAAGAATCCAACTCATAGAGACACATCCTGGCCTAGTGGATAGAGCATGGGACTGGTTCTAATTGTGGCTGCACCTCTTGTCTGCTGTGTGACTTTTGGCAAGTTGCTTCACTTCTCTGTGGCTCAGTTTCATCTTCTGTAAAATGGATATTAAATACCTATTCACCCTCCCTCTAACACTAACTCCCATTTGGAACAGGGACTGTGCCCAACCTGAGTATCTTTTATCTCCCCCAGAGCTTAGTACAGTGCTTGGCACATAGTAAGGGCTTAACCAACACAACTGTTAAGATCACTGATAATAGTCTACAGTATTGATTGCAGATCATTGGCTGAGCAGGGACTCCTGACAGATTTGAGCCTTTAGTACTTGGCTTTGAGCATGATCCTGATGGAGTGAAGGGTTCGAAAGCCTGAATACAGTGTTTGAAGACAATACTGAAGGCATATCTGAAGGCAGAGAAGCAGCGTGGTTCAGTGGAAAGAGCACGGGCTTAGGAGTCAGAGGTCATGGGTTCTAATCCCAGCTCCGCCACTTGTCAGCTATGTGACTTTGGGCAAGTCACTTAACTTCTTTGTGCCTCATCTGTAAAATGGGGATTAAGGCTGTGATCCCCACGTAGGACAACCTGATTACCTTGTATCCCCACCCAGCACTTAGAGCAGTGCTTGACACATAGTGAAAACTTAACAAATGTCATTATTATTAATATCATATCTCCTCCAAGAGGCCTTCCCTGACTAAGCCCTCCTTTCCTCTCCTCCCACTCCCTTCTGTGTCTTCCTGACTTGCTCCCTTTATTCATCTTCCCTCCCATCCCCACAGCACTTACATATATACCTGCACTTTATTGATTTAAATTAATACCTATCTCTCCCTCTAAATAGTAAGCTCAGTGTGGGCAAGGAATGAATCTGTTTATTGTTGCATTGTATTGTATCCCAAGCTCTTCGTAGAGTGCTCCACAAACAATAAGCACTCAATAAATATGTTTGAATGAATGAATGAATGAATAAAAAAATATTTGACAGAGAGGAAATCAAGGCAGCAGGTACATACAAACCTGCTGATTAGGAGTTAGTTAGGAATGGGTGCAGGGAGATTGAGTCACAGCCAGAGGAGGGTGGCCATGGAGTCAAGGGAAGAAGTTTTTGTATGGAGAGGACTTGAGCATGTTTGAAGACCCCGGGGAAATGAGCCCTAGGAGGCTGAAAGGTTTAAAATAACAGTGAAGTTGGGGAGGGCAGTCGAAGCAAGTGATAATAGGAACTTGAAAGGGAGAAGGTAGACTAAGTGGATTTAAAGAGCAGCCAGAAGACTACCTCTTGAGAAGCAGCCAGGAAGCAGGAAAAAGATGAGCAAACATTAGAGAGTGGAATGGTGGAGGGGAGGTTTTGGGACGTTTGTATTTAATGACATTCATTTCTTTATTTATATTAATTTCTATCCCTCCCTTGAGATTCTAAGCTCGTTGTGGGCAGGGAATTTGCCCATTATATTGTTATATTGTTCTCTGCCAAGAGCTTAGTACAGTTCTCTGTACATAGTAAGCTCTCGATCAGTATGATTGACTGACTGGCTGACTGATGATTTTGATACTTACCAATAAAGTAGTCAGCAAGTTCCCTGGAATTAGTAAGAGGCCTGGGGGGCTTCAGGAGCTTCTAGAACCTAACGTTAGTGTGTTTTTGCTTGGAAAATAGAAGCTAATCTGGCTGCAAGTCATCACATATGACTAAGACAGAACAATCACCCAGCACTTAGTAAAGTGTCTGGCACGCAGTGAGTGCATAACAAATACCATTTTAAAAAAAAGGGACTGGGAACCATGTGGGCTGGCAGGAATCCCCCAAACAGTAGAGAGCAGCCCTCTAACAGCCCAATCTTCTCTTTTCATTTGATCCTAAATTCCCATGTCAACTCTCAGTTTCAGATCACAAAGGATCAAGGAGAGGCTGCATCCAGAGCAGTACTGGAAAATGGTGGAAGGTGATAGCCTGTCATTTAGCTGTCACCTCTGTTTTAGTCTTCGTTCATTGCCCTCTGTCCCCAACTCTTCACTTTCCTTGACCTCTGACTCATCCTATGCCAGCGTTTAGTTCCCTCTTTTTCTTTCAACTACCTCCATTTTTCCATAATTCCCTCTTCTACCTCTGCAAGGAGTTAAATAATCAATCTGTAGCATTTATCAAGCATTTGGTGTGCTAGACACCCACCCAAGCATTAGAGAGACTGTAATAACACCAAGACATGTTTCCTGCCCTTTAATAATAATAATAATAATAATAATGTTGGTATTTGTTAAGCGCTTACTATGTGCAGAGCACTGTTCTAAGCGCTGGGATAGACACAGGGGAATCAGGTTGTCCCACATGGGGCTCACAGTCTTAATCCCCATTTTACAGATGAGGGAACTGAGGCACAGAGAAGTTAAGTGACTTGCCCACAGTCACACAGCTGACAAGTGGCAGAGCTGGGATTCGAACTCATGAGCCCTGACTCCAAAGCCCATGCTCTATCCACTGCGCCACGCTGCTTCTCTTTAGAAACTTATAATTTAAGGGGAAATCAAGATGTCCTCCAAATAATACCACCTAGAAAATTCTGGCTATATAAATACCCCATCTTTCTTTCCCCCTGCATAGGACATTAATAAGCTCCTTTCTCTTTCTTGCCTATGTTATCACCTTGAGGGCAAGAAACATGTTCTAGATGCACCTTTTATTCTGGACAAGAGCATGGCCTAGTGAAAGAGCACAAGCCTGAAAGTCAGAGGACCTGGGTTCTAATTCCAGCTCTACCACTTGCTTCCATGACTTTGGGCAAGTCATTTAACTTTGTTCATTGTTGGGTGGTACTCTTTTAAGCACTAAGTACAGTGCTCTGCACACAGAAAGCTCTCAATAAATATGATTGAATGAATGAATTGTGCCTCAGTCTCCTATCTGTAAAGTGGAGATTTAATGCCCATTCTCCCTTCTAATTAATGATGGCATTTATTAAGCGCTTACTTTGTGGAAATCACTGTTCTAAGCACTGGGGTGGATACAGTGTGATCAGGTTGTCCCATGTGGGGCTCACAGTCATAATCCCCATTTTACAGATGAGGTAACTGAGGCACAGAGAAGTTAAGTGACTTGCCCAAAGTCACATAGCTGACAAGCAGCGGATCCAGGATTAGTACCCATGACCTCTGACTCCCTGCTCTTTCCACTGAGCCACACTGCTTTTACTTAGACCTTACTGAGAAGCAACATGGCCTAGTGGAAAACAGTATAGTCCTTAGTACATAATGAGCAATTTACAAATACCATCATCAATATAATGATGATTATTATCCTTTAAATAAAAACAGTTTTAAGCCTCACTATATCTGCCCTGGCTTTTTTTGTTCAAATGGAATTTAAGTGCTTACTATGTGCCAGGCACTATGGTGGATTCTAGCAAATCATGTTGGACACAGGCCTGTGACTCATGGGGCCCATAGCGTTAATCCCCATTTTACCCTTGAGGTAACTGAGGCCCCAAGAAGTAAAGTAACTTGTCCACGGTCATACAGCAGAGAAATGGCAAAGCTGGGATTGGAGCTCAGGTCTTTCTGACTCCCAGGCCCTTAGCAACACGGCTTCTCTGCTTTCCCTTGGGAAGAGAAATGTAATTGACCAGGGTTAGATTTCAGGCCCCCCATCAAGCTGAAGTAGGTGCCGGATGACAACCAAATGAAGTCAGAGAGAGACCTGCAGCAGCAAAGCCTGTAGAGATCCCTGAATGCCAGCATGCTGACCCAAACAACCCCAAGATCGGACTCAATGAGAGGGCTCATTCAATTACCAATGCCTGTGGATCGGTCCTGTCCCTGAAATATTAGAGAACTGGGGAGGAAGGGAAAGGCAGACATGAAAGTCCAAGAGAGTAGTACACATTTCAATGGTAATAAACCTGATGAAAGAGCATATTTCAAATGATATGCCTTCGAGCGTGTTCTACATCACTGTGTTGACAGACCCATTATTTCCAAGAGATGAGTGAGTAAATTTAAGTAGTTTCCAAGTTGTAAGTACCTTGATTACCAAGGTACTGTAGTATGCAAAACCGGGCCAGTGCAAACAAATGATTGATAGCTTGCTCTGCATATGCCCGCCTCTCATCCCTGCACATTCATTATTCTGCAGCATCAGTGTAAGCATTCCTTCATCATTGACTTGGATCTTTCACTTGTCTCAGTGGCCCCATGGGACGTTTGGATTGTTCATTCATAGATGACAAAAATTGTTTTCATTGATCCCTTATTGATCCCCAAATGCAGCAGGTACAAGTAATACGACTGGAAGCCAACTTGAAGTAGTCAGGTCTCCCCGGCATGAGTGATAACCTCGAAGGCAATGAGTAGCTCAGTCTTTCCATCCTGGGATTCCTATACAATTTCAGCATGTACTTGTACATTTATTTTTCTTTTCTCTCTCAAAATACTCCCCCCTCCCCTTTTTTTCCATATAGAACCTTTAAAGTTTTGTTCTTATCTTAGTGTTACTGATATTTGTTAAACACTTACTATATGCCAGGTACTTTACTAAGCCCTCGGTTAGATACAAGCTAACCAGATTGGACACGGTCCATGTAATGGTAATTGTGGTGTATGTGTCAGAAACTGTCAGAAACTACTCTCTTGGACTTTCATGTCTGCCTTTCCCTTCCTCCCCAGTTCTCTAATAATAATAATAATGTTGGTATTTGTTAAGTGCTTATTATGTGCAGAGTACTGGTCTAAGCACTGGGAAAGATACAGGGTAATCAGGTTGCCCCAGGTGAGGCTCACAGTTACTCCCCATTTTACAGATGAGGTAACTGAGGCACAGAGAAGTTAAGTCATTTGCCCACAGTCACACAGCTGACAAGGGGCAGAGCTGGGATTCGAACCCATGACCTCTGACTTTCCACTGAGCCATGCTGCTTCCCTAATATCTTAGGGCCAGGACCGATCCACAGGCATTGATAATTGAATGAGCCCTCTCACTGTGTCCAATCTCGGGGTTGTTTGGGTCAACACGTTGGCATTCAGGGATCTCTACAGGCTTTGCTGCTATGGGTCTTTCTCTGACTTCATTTGGGTCTCATCCGGCACTACCTAAGCACTAGGGTACGTACAAGCAAATTGGGTTGGACAATTTCCCTGCCCCACATGGAGATCACAGTCATAATCCCCACTTTATAGGTGTGACAACAGAGGCACAGAGAAGTTAAGTGACCTGTCCAAAGTCACACAACAGACAAGTGGGCAGAGCTAGGATTAGAACTCAGGACCTCAGACTCCCAGGTCCAAGCTCTTTCCATTAGGCCACAGGCTGCTTCTCATCGTAGTTTCATTTGTATGGGATTTGCAGAAATCAATTCCCCCAGCCCTTTTCAGTAAGTCAGAGAGGGAGTAGAATTCCAGCCAAAAAGAGGCAGCTGCAGCATCCAGCTGCAGAATCCTGCTGTTATTGCAAGTAGACTTAAAGGAGATCCCTGCTACTCTGCATCCTGCCTGCTGACCTTCTCTTCCTGCACTGTTTCCTTCCAGCAGACACAGTAATTGGAGTGTAAATAGGGGACTGAAGTAGAAAAGTTTCCTCTATTCTCTAGCACCAACTGAAGAATTAAAATCACCAACTTTAGGGGTTGAAACTTTACATGCCTTATAATAATAATAATCAATAACAATAATAATTACAGTATTAAGCACTTACTCTTTGCCAAGCACTGTTCTAAGCATTGGAGTAAATACAAGGTAGTTAGGTTGGACACAGTCCCTGTCCTGCATGGGGCTCACAGTTTTAATCCCCATTTTTTACAGATTAGGTAATCGAGGCACTGAGAAGTTAAGTAACTTGACTAAGGTCACATAGACAACTAGCAGAGCCGGGATTAGACCCCATGTCCTCTCCAAGCCCATTCTCTTACCACTAGGCCATGCTGCTTCTCACGCTGCTTCTTTATATGAATAATAATTTGGGGAAAAGGGATAATATTATTTAATCAATTGCTACTGGGTATAGTGCACTTAGCAGTCTACCATAGTAGCAAAAGATAGTGCCTATTTATAAAGGTTAGAAGACTTCTGTGAAATATGTTGGCACGTTTATTCACTTCTTAAATTGTAATAATGAAAATAATAATTGTGGAATTTAAGTGCTTACTAAGTGCCAGGCACTGTACTAAGTGCTGGAGTGGATACAAGCAAATCGGGTTAGATGCAATCCCTGGTCCCACATGGGGCTCACAATCTTGACCCCCATTTTACAGATGAGGTAACTGAGGCCCAGGAAAGTGAAGTGACTTGCCCAACATCACACAGCAGACAAGTAGCAGGTCAAGGGTCAGTTCTTGGCCTTCTTTTCTTCTCCATCTACACTCACTCCCTTGGTGAAGTCATTCACTCCCACAGCTTCAACTATCATCTCTATGCAGATAACACACAAAGCTACATCTCCTCCCCTGTTTTCTCCCCTCCCTTCAGGCTCATATCTCCTCCTGCTTCCAGAACGTCTCCACCTGGATGTCTGCCGCCTAAAACTCACTATGTCCAAATCTGAGCTCCTTATCTTCCCTCCCAAGCCCTTTCCTCTTCCTGACTTCCCTGTCACTGTGGATGGTACGACCATCCTTCCCGTCTCTCAAGCCCACAACCTTGGTGTCATCCTTGACTCAACTCTGTCATTCATTCATTCATTCAATAGTATTTATTGAGCGCTTACTATGTGCAGAGCACTGTACTAAGCGCTTGGGATGAACAAGTCGGCAACAGATAGAGACAGTCCCTGCCGTTTGACGAGCTTACAGTCTAATCGGGGGAGACGGACAGACAAGAACAATGGCACTAAACAGCGTCAAGGGGAAGAACATCTCGTAAAAACAATGGCAACTAAATAGAATCAAGGCGATGTACAATTCATCAACAAAATAAATAGGGTAACGAAAATATATACAGTTGAGCGGACGAGTACAGTGCTGTGGGGATGGGAAGGGAGAGGTGGAGGAGCAGAGGGAAAAGGGGAAAATGAGGCTTTATCTGCGGAGAGGTAAAGGGGGGATGGCAGAGGGAGTAGAGGGGGAAGAGAAGCTCAGTCTGGGAACGCCTCTTGGAGGAGGTGATTTTTAAGTAAGGTTTTGAAGAGGGAAAGAGAATCAGTTTGGCGGAGGTGAGGAGGGAGGGCGTTCCAGGACCGCGGGAGGACGTGACCCAGGGGTCGACGGCGGGATAGGCGAGACCGAGGGACGGCGAGGAGGTGGGCGGCGGAGGAGCGGAGCGTGCGGGGTGGGCGGTAGAAAGAGAGAAGGGAGGAGAGGTAGGAAGGGGCAAGGTGATGGAGAGCCTTGAAGCCTAGAGTGAGGAGTTTTTGTTTGGAGCGGAGGTCGATGGGCAACCACTGGAGTTGTTTAAGAAGGGGAGTGACATGCCCAGATCGTTTCTGTCATTCACCCCACACATCCAATCCGTCACCAGTGCCTGTTGGTCTCACCTTTACAATATCACCAAGATCCACCCTTTCCTCTCCATCCAAATGGCTATCTTACAGGCTCTCATAATATCCTGGCTGAATTATTGTATCAGCTCTCTCCCTGCTCCAGTCTATTCTTCATTCTGCTGCCCGGATCATCGTCCTACAGAAACGCTCTGGGCGTGTCACTCCCCTCCTTAAAATCCTCCAGTGGTTGCCTATCAACCTCCGCACAAAACAAAAACTTCTCACTCTGGACTTCAAGGTTCTCCATCACCTCGCCCCCTCCTACCTCTCCTCCCTTCTCTCTTTCTACTGCCCAACCTTCATGCTCCGCTCCTCTGCCCCTCACCTCCTCACCGTCCCCCGTTCATGCCTATCCCGCTGTCGACCCCTGGCTCACGTCCTCCCGCTGTCCTGGAATGCCCTCCCTCCTCACCTCCACCAAACTAACTCTCTTCCCCTCTTCAAAGCCCTACTGAGAGCTCACCTCCTCCAAGAGACCTGCCCAGACTGAGCTTCCCCTTCTCCCTCTGCTCCCTCTGCTTCCTCTCTCAGCTCCCCTCAGCTAAGCTCCCTTTCCCCCGTTTCCCTCTGCTCCTCCCCCTCTCCCTTCCCCTCCCCTCAGCACTGTGCTCATTTGTATATATTTTTATTACCCTATTTATTTTGTTAATGAGGTGTACATCCCCTTGATTCTATTTATTTTGATTAAGTTGTCTTGTTTTTGTCTGTCACCCCCGATTAGATTGTAAGCCCTCAATGAGCAGGGATTGTCTCTATCTGTTGCCAAATTGTACATTCCAAGTGCTTAGTACAGTGCTCTGCACATAGTAAGTGCTCAATAAATACTATTGAATGAATGAATGAATTAACTCATGATCTTCTGACTCCCAGGCCCATGCTCTATCCATTACACCATGCTGCTTCTCCAATTATGGAAATAGGGGAAAATATTATTTGTTCCCTTCACACAATAGCACTAAAAAAATGAAGTGAAAACCCAATTTTCAACCCCTTCCCACAAATGAAAAGTAAAAGTAAATGAAAAAAGTTCAAAAACTCCAATTTCTCAGAGAACCAGTTCTGTGAGGAATATTCGGTAGTTTATTGTGTGAGATTCTTGTTGAAGTTCAAAGCAATGTGAAATTAAACAGTGCATTCTATAAACACCTTCTGTATCCAGAAAAGCGGCCTGGTACAATAGAACACAGTAGTAAACTAGGATTATTGTTTAGAAGGGGAGCAGAGAGGCCTAGTAGAGTTTTGGCCTGGAAGTTAGGAGAACCTGGGTTCTAATCCTGACTCCACCACTTGTCTGTTGTGTGACCCTGGACAAGTCGCTTAGCTGCTCCATGTCTCAGTTACCTCATTGCTAAAATGTGATTAACACTGCGAGTCCCATGTGGGACAGGGGCTGTTTCCAACGTGACAACCTTATATCTACCCACTGAGTACAGTGCCTGGCACATAGTAAGTGCTTAACAAATACCACTGAAAAAGGTGAAGGGTCATAAAGTCAGTTAGTTAGCCAGAGCACCGCCTGGAAAGTCACAGTTAAAGAGCAAATATTCATTCATTCATTCATTCATTCATTCATTCATTCAATTTCATTTATTAAGTGCTTACTGCATGCAGAGCACCGTACTAAGCGATTGGGCGAGTACAACAATAAGCAGACACATTCCTGCCCATAACTAGTTCACATTCTAAAAGAGGAGACAGATATCAATATAAATGAATAAATAAATGCCAGGTATGTACAGAAGTGCCTTGGGGCTGGGATGGGGGTTGAGTAGCACGTGGTTACTAATAACCATTAGTGTTCATATGTAAACTGTGGGGGGGGTTGAGGTTTATGGGGGTATTGAGTTGGGAGCTAGGGAAGCTGGTTCCAACTCCAGAATTACATATCGCAAAAGGTTTACTATAACAAGTTACATAAATCAAGCTAGGAAACTTGAGTGACCAGTGGTGGTAAGCCCAAGATGAAGAGATCAGGAATCTACTGACATGCCACAACTATGAAACTTCATTCACCTCTAGAGAAGCTATAGAGCCCCGTCCATGCTACCATGACATCCTTGAAGAGAACAGACAGAACTATCTACGTCACAGACAAAGAGGGAATCTTAACATGGCAAAGTAGCAAAGCCACCAATGGGGAAGAAGAGGAGGTGACACCTTAAAGCGAGACAGCATGATGAAATATATATATATATCAAATAAATAGATGATCTGGGGAGCAAAATTAATCTTCTGTTCTCCACATTGTCAAATATATTTTAGGTCTAGTTTGGGTTTCCATACTTATGTAGGATTGTGAAGTCAGGAAGGACACAGAGAAGAGCTTTCAAAAATGTAAAGCTTGAAAATTTGGACTTTGAAGAAAGGTTAAATGAGATGGGGAAGATTCTTGCCTCATGAAAACTACAACTGTTTAGGAACCAAAGACACCTATGAGTCAGAGTGCTCTAAGGCAATGTCTCCATGACAGCACTGCAAAGGGTGATGGCTCATGGCCGTGGAAGGATGGGGTGGGTCACTGGGATGGGAAACCCAGAGGCAGTTGGAAAGTAGCACCCCTCGGGGGACAAGTGGAGGTAAGCACCAAAGTCTCTAGCCTGCCAATCACCACAGATTAGTACAATTATTATTAATGATACTAACATTAATATTAATATATTAATGATAATTGATATCATAATAGCATGATATATTAATGATAATAGATATCATAATGATAATAGCATGTCATCAAACTAGCCCAGTAATAACAATATACTACAATACTTGTGGTATTTGTTAAATTCCAGGCACTGTACTAAGCACTGGGGTGGATACAAGCAATTCAGGTAGGACACAGTCCCTGTCCCAGTTGGAAGTCACTGTCTTAATCCCCATTTTACAGATGAGACACCTGAGGCACAGAGAAGTGAAGTGATTTGCCCAAAGTCACACAGCAGACAAGTGGTGGAGCAGGGATTAGAACCCAGGTCCTTCTGTCTTCAGGCTCAGGGTCTGTCCACTAGGCTACAGTGCTTCACTATCCACAAAGATCATATTTAAGACTTAGCAGGGTGGGTGGGGTGGGTAATTTATCATCATTTATAGTTATCACCACTTATACTCTACAACTCTGTGACTTTCAAATAGACAAATTATTTCCCACCTAAATAGAGCTGGATTGTTTGACTGCAGATATTTCCCATATGGTGTTGCTTCTGAAAACCATAGCTCTAGGCCCCATGGTGGCATGAACAAAAGAACATTTATAAATATTTCAAAATCATTGTATGTTCTTGACAAATTGTCAGGTTTCTTGATATCTCTTGTCCAGGTAATAAATGTTATTCCCTGTTAAAGTGCCCATATTTTCTCACAGCAATTTGTTGTATGTGTCTGTGTTGTGTTTTTGTTTTTTCAGAGTCCAGTCAGGTTCATATCTCAGCACTGGTTGGTTTACCTTAATTCTGGCGATGGATGCTTGCTACGGCATCCATGTCTATGGGATGATAAATGACACCTACTGCAAGTAAGATCACAGGAAATTATTTTCCTGCCTCTCCAATTTTGATGTCTTGTCAAAATTTCACAATTCATTTGAATACTATTTCAGTATAAATCCCAGAAATGGCTAAAGCGATCACTCTTTCTCCACCGTTATGTTCTGCACTGATGTGACATGGGATTGTCTAAGCATTAGTTTGGGCTTTTGGTGTTTGATAAAAAGGAGAAAAAAATGGAGACGTTTACAACTGGATGGAACTTTTTGAAAGAAAAGACTTCTCAGGAACACACACACACACACATAATACACATATATGCACACACACACACACTTTGGAAATGCAAAACAAGTTTAGCAGTTATTTAATTTCCAAAACAAGTTCTGTCATTTCTACTGCACTAATGGTCTGATAGATGGAGATCTTCCATTTGTTCTGCAAAATGCCCTGGAACCTCAAATAAACTGACAACAATACTTCCTAGAAATGATATTTCATTATTAAGTGAGTAACCTGCCAGATCCTTATTGAAAATTACTGTGTTTATTAACAGTATATACTCTCTCGTGAGGTAGTTTTATCTAGATAATAAAACAAATCTTCTAAGCTTTATTAGAGTAATGGAATTATAACATTCCTACTAACTATTGGGTATAATGTGATTCTGACAGTTCTTTGATCATTTTGTCAAAATGGTAACATTGAACCAAAATCTTTTCACCTAACTGTTTTTACTTAGAGGAAGAGTCATGGAACAAAGAAGAGTTAAATTTCACATTCTGATTATCAAAAAGTCTGTTCCGACCTTTGCTTTGATTCTGGGGAAATATTTATTTGAATATGATCGTAGAAATCTATAAATTGCATTTGATCTATTAAAGCACATACATATTGTACATTTCACTAAAAGCTTCCACATGTAATAGCTCTGAACCTAGTACATGGGCAAGAATCATGCATGACTTCGAAGTATAGGAAATGCATTTACTGAGAGTATAACGGATTCCATCAAGAGGATGTTTCACAGCCCCTCTCCATTTTTTTAATTCCTAGGTCAGAAGGCTTTAGAAAAGTCCCCTACCACTACTATGAGCAAGGAAGAGATGAATGTGATGAATATCTTCTGCATGAAAATGCTCCTTATGGAGGTCACAGGTTTATCACGGAAAAGAAAGTATTTGCAAAATGGGCCCGAAAGCACAAGATAATATTTACCCACCCAAATTGGACAGTGTCTTGATGTCGGTTTTGCAAGACCTTCAGTGTTATCCTGATATTACAACAATGCCTCAACCTGGGATGATGATTCTTTCACCTTAAAGTTCTTTCTCTGCTTAGATAAGCCAGACATAAATGATAGCTCAGTTATTAAGATGAACTTGAGAACTGTGGAGGGTAATTGTGCTGCTTTGTTTTCTCACTGAGGATACTACACCACATAATGCACTTTATAGCGTAACTGGACATTAATCAAGACAGCAGCGACCTTACCAGTGGGTATGATATTGTTCGAGTTGAGCTCACTGGGATACCGAACGGTGGGTAGTTTGAACACACAGGTGGTAAAACATCAGAGATACAGTAGGAAATCAAGAACTTTGGCACCTGAGAAGGTTCCCTGTGGGTATGGAACATAAATGAGGAATGATATTTTTTCAAGTATAGTGTAGAGAGGTGTTTGAGGACAAGTCTACCTCCTTACAAATAGGGATAAGGAAGGGCTTCTTCTCTCTCTCTCTCTAGCATATGGTCTTCCCACGGGCAACATCTCTAAGCCTGCAGTTAAGTAAGACTTGACTGCCCCTACCCTACTAACTGGCTGTTTGGCTACTGAAAGAAACTCCCTAATTCTGGAGACGCCATCAGCCTATGACTACTTGCCCATCTCTTGCTTATTGAGACAGAATCTACCAAGGAGCTTGACAGATTTCTGAGGCACCTCTTTCAATCTTAATATCCAGATGGTACAACTAAGCATATTTTTTTTTTTAAGTTGCCTCAAACACTTTTGAACGTTTTGGATTGCCTGGAAAATCAACTTCAACACTGTAATAACTAATACTGGGAAAACTTGAAAGGCATATGCTTTAACATTACCAAAATAGTTTATTGATATTGTTCAAGTCATTTCACAACAGATTTTTGTATGCTTTTTTTAATCATAGAACAGGAAAAGTAAGACATATTTTTACATGGTATTTGTATACTGATAATCATATTTCATAATGTATATTTGTATATACAAATTTATATTTTATAGGCCCAAGATGTATACACATGTAGTATGTTAGTAATATTGTCAGCAGCCACCCTTAGTGATGCTCGCATTGCATTTTGCCAGTGCTCTACCCTTTTCTGTGCTCACCTTTCCCTTATATTATTCTCTCCAATTGTCTTAAAGTTTTGTCAAAAGAGTCTCTTTTCCAGATATTTCCCACATTTTATCAATTCAATGCACTACTATAGATAGCAGAAGGAAGAGTAACCAATTAAAGCTTTATTTCCAAAGCACGTTTTTATGGTATTTGTTAAGCGCTTACTATATGCCAGGTGCTGCACTTTGTGCTGGGGTAGATCCAAGCTGATCAGGCTGAATACAGTCTATATGCCACACGAGGCTCACAGTGTTAATCCCCATTTTACAGGTGAGGTCACTGACACTCAGAGAAGTTAAGTGACTTACCCAAGGTCACAGAGAAGACAAATGGCAGAACCGGGATTAAAACCCCACTCGGGCTGACTACCAGGACTGTGCTCTATTCATGAGGCCATGCTGCTCCTATAGACCTTGCTGCTTCTAACAAACAGGCATTCTCTGTGGAAGACAGCCATCCTAAGGCCAGAAACATTTAATTGCTCATTCTAATTCTAACCCCATTCTGTTTCTAACTTTGAAGAATGCCTGTCACTTCTGACTCAGTTTTCCTTATTTCAGATTGGGATCAGGATTTGGCTGAAGTTCTCAGAGAGGATTAATAATTTGAAGTGAGGATTAATAACTCATTATTTATATAATGATGGTAAGATGGAGCACTTTGTGGCTTTGGCCAAGTATTAAGGGCTGCTCATCATCACGTGCTACACAAGAGACTGAATAACAACAGGCAAATGCTTCCTTCTTCATCTCATCTGTTCTTTTGATAGTCTAACTTTCTCATGCATAAATAACAATAAGCCTCAAAACCTGTTGCATCAAACTCCCCAATGGGATGAATGCTACTCCTATGACTGACTTAAGTGTGCAGTTTACTTTACAGTGAATCCTAGTGGACTTTCCCATGCTGTACCCAGAGGAAGAACATAAAGCAACCACAGGAAGAAGTAATCTGGGAGAGCAAGGGCATCTAGGAGGAGGTTATTCATTCACTCATTAATTTATTATTTATTGAGTCCTTACTGTGTGGAGAGCACTGTACTAAACACTTGGGAGAGTTCACTACAATAATAAACAGCCATGTTCCCTGCCCACACTGAGCTTACAATAAAGAAGAGGAGAGACAGACATTAATATAAATAAATAAATTACAGATTATGTGCATGAAGAGCAAGAGTAGAGGGGAAGAGGGATGGATTTATCCCAAAGGAAACCCTCAAATTCCTCCTCGACTGTAGCTGTTAATCTACATGATGTTTTGGAAAAATTCCTGGCTGTGTCCATCCCTGTATACCACCCTGGGGCAGATTCAGGAGCTGATGATCCCATAAAATGGACACAAAATAGCTTTATCACCCAAAATGGCCTTTCAAACAAATACTTTCCTCAAACCAAATTAGTTCTACTTTCCAGATCTCCCTATTACTTTAGAAAGAGAAGGAGAGAGAGAGAGAGAGAGAGAGAGAATGTGTGTGTGTGTGTGTGTGTGTTTGTGTGTGTGTTTGTGTATGTGTGCTGGGGGGTTGGGACGGGGAGCCATCTATTTCCAAGTAATTGCTCTCCAGGCCAGTTTTGCAAAATAAGGTGACTCTGGTCTTTGGACAAAACACTTAAAGCTTGACAGAACCAAAAAAAATCATTCCAAACCTTAGGAAGTCCAATCATCGCTGATCTGTGTTTGCAGATAATCCCTACATTCACAGTTACCAGCAATATTTCAATATCTGAAAGCAAATGTGTTATTGAAGATGACTGTAATTTGCTGAAATCAGCACATCGATGCCCTCCATAATCAAGGTGGCTCACAATAACAGGAACATTCTCTCTTAAATGGTATTACAACCTGAAAAAAGTGGTCAAAATAATCCCTACTATCCATTCATTATAAAAAGTGGTGACAAATGTAAAAAAAAATATAAATTTTAACATGATAACTTATAAAGAATCCTGCAAAGATTTCTGTAACATATTTCTGACAAACACACGATATTCTTTTCAGACTATAAAATGCCTCTAATAATTATATAGCCACCTTTTTTCTGGAATTTATGAGTCTCAGGGAAACCTATTATAGATATCATCTGAGATTTGTGCAGTTGGTTTTTAAATCTTGATGTAGAAAGGAAGTAAAATTAAAATGCAATGTGATTTAACTTTTTAACGGATTGCTTATGGGCTTTGAGAGAGGGTCTATAAAATTCCTATCATGTTCAGTGCCCAAGCCAAAAAATAAGGCTATCCCAGCTGCCAAGCCTAGACTGAGACCATTATTAGATGCTACAGGTGTCACAAATCAGACTCGAAAGTGTAGCAATCTGCTTATAGAAGGCGCCTTACATTGCAGCTTGGGTTAAGTCACATTTAAAAACAATGCATAAAATTGATTCACACACTAGTGATTCACACTGAGTAAATGAACATCAGTTTCCTTATTCAAATGAGCCAGTCTTTGGCATAAGTGAAACACTGATCTGCATGATTTTTATTATATGGTAAGAGAACTGTGGCCATTGTGTTAGAGAATTTCCTCAACAGAAATGGCTTTGTAGAGGACACATTGTGAATTAGCTAGCTTGAGTTTGACACTGAGCTGAATCAGCAACTCCCCCACTGACCACTAATGGAAGAGAAGAACACCAGTTGAGAGCCATGCATTGTTTCCCTAAAACAAAGACAACTCTGAAACACTTCACCTGGAGGCATTAATTAGACACTAATTATTAGCTTACTTTGTTTTTGGAAGTACCTCATAGTATTCAGTTGTGCTCTTGCATCAAGCTAACTGCAAAGAAGGAGCTGTGAAAGAAAGGGCCTTCCAGTTGTTATCCCAGAAGATGATTCATAACTTACAGTGACATGACTCAAACACACAATCGATATAACTCAATGAACATTTAGTCTGTGCAGAACACTGCCCTACATGCTTGGGAGAGGAAAATGGAGTTAATAACACGATCCCTCTTCTTAAGGACTTTAGAGTCTGGGGCTGGGTGGGGACAGGCATTAAAAGGGAAGAAAAGTCTTTTTAAAGTTTGGACTCTGGAGGTGGGGGAAGTTGGGTCCATGAACTAAGTCATTCTCATTAACAATACAAAACATTTTCAGTAAAGATGGTCATTCAACTCATTCCCGACCACATGGCAAGTGTGCATCTGAGAAGAAAACTTTCCTCTGAAAACACCATTCTGGTTGCTGAGCTACTAATCACCAGTCTCACAATTGCAGTGCCAAACTGTGAAACCCAAGCAAGTGTTTGGGAGGGAAGAGGTGCTAAGCCCATCTCTGCATTCCCCCCCCAGAAACCCCAGCAGGATGTCTCCCTGATTGTTAGAACATCAGGCCTTGCCTTCTCCCAATCTGGGGGATCCCCATTCTGTGGCAGAGCCCAGAGCCTTGTCAGGCTGGAGTCAGGATGATGGTGAGGTGGGCTGTTAGGGAGAGGGTGATGGAGAAAGACGGGAGGTAGAAAACACAGGGCCAAAGACCCTCCTGGGTGCCATCTGTGAATCATTTGGTCTCCTTTCTGGGCCAGGCAGGAGACACCCATAATGAAGCCATCTCGTGGTAAAAGCACACCCTCCTGACCTCAACACAATAGTTTCTGGGTCTAGCATGCTGAATGGGAGTCAATATGCCAGGTGTCAAGCCCTCTTATTCACTTGAAAACAAAACTTGTTATGTTCAGAGATCCAAAAAACACTGAGGACCCATCCACTCCCCTTTTCCTTTAGCCTCAAAATATTGGGCCAATTTGACTTGTATGGATGAGGAGAATGGAGCTATTGAGAAGCATTGTAATCAGTAATAATAATAATGGTATTTTGTTAAGCGCTTATTATGTGCCAAGCACTGTTCTAAGTGCTGGTGTAGATACAAGATAATTAGATTGGACACAGGTCCTGGAGGGGCTCACAATCTAACTATGAGAGAGAACAGGCATTGAATCCCCATTTTACAAATGAAGAAACTGAAGCATAGAAAAGGTAAATGATTCACCCAAGTCACACACTAGGCAAGAGGTAGAGCCAGAATTAAAATACACAAATCTTACAGGCCATGCCTACCCCAAGAAATTATCAGGCTAAATCAGGTCTTCGGCACCCAGATATTTCTCTTGGTCAGATAACTGCCCAAAAGGAAAGAAAAGTGGTCTCTGCCATGAGCTCCACCCTGGGGATTTCTCTCCCTTAATATCAGATGCTCAACCTATGATTCCCTCACCAGGGGTTTATCTCCTTTTTTAATTTGGACTCTCATATGACATGTTCCAAAAGTAAAACTGAACACCAGTGTTACAGCACAAAGCTTTATTTTTATACTGAAAACAGAGGTTAGGTGCATACACTCACGCATGCGCGCACACACACACACGAATTACAGCATCTATAATTATCAATCCAACTGGTTTTCCCCAAGTCTTTGAGACTGTCCACTGCTCGTCATTGTCTTGGTTCAAGTCTTAGGTGATTTTCTTGGCCGTGGCGGCCATAGGTGTCTTAGTGCATGGCTTAGGTGGTTTCATGCGGGGCGAAATGGGCTGGTTGTTTTCCCCTTTTATCCGTTGTTTTTGGGGGGTTACAGCTGGGGGCTGCTCAGGATTGCCTGCTGTATTCCACTCCTTAACGGGTAAGCCAGAGATGGCAACCCCACCCCTTGTGCTTATTCCCCTGCAGTCATAGCCCCATCCAGCAGTCTTTTCCCTGCTCAGTAGAGCAATTTAGCCCCTTTTCCAGCCTGCTGAAAAACAATTCAGTTCCTCTCCAACAATTCAGGTCCTCAAAAAATAAAAACTCTGCAGAAAGATAATATAGTTTCTCCAACAATTCTTCCTTTGGCCTTGTTGCTCCCAGGGTCTACGAAACAAGATGGAGCCACCCTTTTCTCCTCCAAATTGTCCTCTGGCCTTGTTGCTCCCGGATGGACTCACTCTTGCTCACCACAGTCTCCCCGTTGGCCTTGTGCTTATTCCATGAAAATCCCTCCTGAACTTTACGGGTTCTAGCACTGTGGTTTCAGTTATATGGATATCAATTACACAGGCGTAAACATGGCGTAGAAGCAGCGTGGTGTAGTGGATAGAGCACAAGCCTGGGAGTCAGAAGATCATAATAATAATAATGTTGGTATTTGTTAAGCGCTTACTATGTGCAGAGCACTGTTCTAAGCACCGGGGTAGATACAGGGTCATCAGGTTGTCCCACGTGAGGCTCACAGTTAATCCCCATTTTATAGATGAGGGAACTGAGGCACAGAGAAGTGAAGTGACTTGCCCACAGTCACACAGCTGACAAGTGGCAGAGCCAGAATTCGAACCCATGACCTCTGACTCCCAAGCCCGGGCTCTTTCCACTGAGCCAAGTAATCCCGGCTCTACCTGCTATGTGACCTTTGGGCAAGTAACTTCACTTCTCTGGGCCTCAGTTACTTCATCTGTAAAATGGGCATCAAGACTATGAACCCCCACCTGGGCAGGGACTGTGTCCAACCCGATTTGCTTCTATCCACCCCAATGCTTAGAATAGTGCCTGGCACATCGTAAGTGCATAACAAATGGCATAATTATTATTACAGAGGCTAAGCAGCAGGTCTAATGAAAAGAGAATGGGCCTGGGAATCAGAACTAGATTTTCATCCTGGCTCCACAACTTGCCTGTTGTTGCAACCATGGATAAGTCACTTAACATCTTGGTAACTCCATTTCCTCATCAGTAAATGAGGATTAAATATCTGTTCTCCCTCCCCCTAACACTGTGATCCTCTCATGGCTTGATTATATTATATCTACCCCAGCCCTTAGTATAACGCTTGGCACATATTAAATGCTTAACAAATACCAGAGTCACTATTATTATCATTATTATTACCAATGATAATAATGATAATAATATTTCCATCCCTCTTCC
Source organism: Ornithorhynchus anatinus (assembly GCF_004115215.2). Classification (NCBI taxonomy): domain Eukaryota; kingdom Metazoa; phylum Chordata; class Mammalia; order Monotremata; family Ornithorhynchidae; genus Ornithorhynchus; species Ornithorhynchus anatinus. The sequence continues at coordinate 111,452,530 of NC_041731.1, read as the reverse complement.
CCAAATCCAGTTTAATTTGAAATATCCAACTATTTGAAACCAAAGAATAATTTGCAGCCTCTTGTGCCTTGTTACTTTGCTCACATTCATCTATCTGACTGAAGTCAAGTAACTTGGTTTACAAGAGTTTTAACTTGGCAGCTGCCCCAGATAAATGCACCACTGAGTTGAGGAAGCATCTAACTTCTGGCCACCTCTACAGCTGTAATCTTTAGACATCCTAAATTAGACATATAAATAAAAAGACATTCTACAAGATTTGAGCTATTTCTACCCCAGTTAGGTCTTCTTTGGGTGCCAGTGTGATACTAAAAACTATCCCAAAAGCCAAGAATTTCCAATTTATAATCTCCTATCATATATATATATATATATATATATATATATATCTGTTCACACACACACACATATATAAACTTTTATTTCCAAGTGCATGATTCCATTATGAGATGATATATAATGAAATATTTTTGCATGTGAACATCTTTGCCTCTTAGAATCAGTTCTGTGTCTCAGAAATCAAATATGCCTTAGGTGAGTCAGGAATGGCTCTCGTTCTTTGTTTGTGCTGAACCTTAGGAAAACCACAAGAGTAAAATTCCATGTAAATTTCCGAGGCATCTAGTCAGAACTGTCCTTGGGCACTGTAACACAGGACAACAAACCCTCATTTATTTTTTAGGTTTCACTTCTTTCCTTTCTGAACTGGCATAATTTGTTTTTTGAGCAGAATGCGATTCATTCTCCATAGACGTGTCTCCTTTTGTTCACGCCTTGGAGATTTCTGAAAATGGAGACTTATATTCACAGAGGTGAAGAATGTCTCAATGAATAAATAGCCAAATACCAAATTAACGCTCTTGCCTGCAAATGTACTACTTACTTAGGAGTAAAAACTCCAAAGCTATCAAACCAGAGCATTTGTTTGCTTCTTGTTACCTGACCCATAAAGTATTAATTCCCTTGAATTAGTTCTGATGTGGTGTGGATTTCTTTTTCTACTGATATTCTCTTGAGCAAATAACCATTTCTATTACATACAGTATGTGATAGGCTTAATTCACTTCTAGAAGGTCGGGAACACAATGCTTTCAGCCCCCTGGTTTAAAAAATGGTAATCTGCTACTCTTTGTGGGGTAATTTGTAAATGCACAGTTGCAGGTTTGCATCATTTTACTTCCTGTAAAAAGGTTGGGCAGTGGGAGGAATAATTTTCAATGTGATCAGTGGAAAATTCTGGTGAATTCATCCCTGCTGAGAAAACCACTGTGGTAACTGCTGCCTTCCCTCCTGCCACCAATGTTCCATGAATGCTCGGTGATCAAAGCTGCTTCTGCGTGTTCTCAGACCCTTCCATCACCACCAAGGAAAGCACCGTGGTAGCCGCTGCCTTTCTTCCTGTCAGTGAAAGTGCCTGCTCTTGGCATTCTCCATACATACTGGCTGGGATAAAAGAGGTCCCGCATGCTCTCGGTCTCTTCCATCTCCATTAAGAAAAACACCAAGTTACTGCTGTTTTCCTTCCTCCACTGAGGGTCCCTGCTCCTGGCATAATCCATGCATACTGGCCAGGGATATAAGCCGCTCCTCCGTGCTCTTGGACTCATCCATCGGCATTTAAGAGAGTGCCGTATAATCTCCTCCTTCCCTCCTGCAACCAAGAGTCCCAGCTCCTGGATTGCTTCCATATGTTCTTGGAATCTTCCCTCACAGCCAAGACTTCAAATGTTTTATTTCTGTTTGTTTGAACTGGGTTTCAATGTTTCATCACTCCTGTTAGGTCTGTTTCCAATCCCTTTGCCCTGCTTAAGGTATTAGATTGTAAACCCCACAAGGGACAAGGACTGTGTTTAATTTCCACTTGTCTAATAATAATAATAATAATGTTGGTATTTGTTAAGCGCTTACTATGTGCCGAGCACTGTTCTAAGCGCTGGGGTAGACATAGGGGAATCAGGTTGTCCCACGTGGGGCTCACAGTCTTAATCCCCATTTTACAGATGAGGGAACTGAGGCACAGAGAAGTTAAGTGACTTGCCCACAGTCACACAGCCGACAAGTGGCAGAGCTGGGATTCGAACTCATGAGCCCTGACTCCAAAGCCCGTGCTCTTTCCACTGTGCCACGCTGCTTCTCTCTCTCTATTCTCTCCCAGCATTAATACAGTGCTCTATAGACAGTAAACACTTAACAAATACTGTTATTATTACTATTTCTACTACTGCTAATGCGAGAATAGATCTGGGAGATATTCTCATGTATTACTGAGCTAACTGGAGATTCCAAATCAATCATTCGATGATATTTATTGAACATTTACTGTGCACACAACAGTGTAGTAAGTACTTGGGGTGTACTATTCAATAGAGTTGGTAGACTCGATTGCTGCCCATAAGAAACTTATGGTCTAGTGGGGAAGACAGAAATTAAAACAAATTACAGATATAAGAATGTGTACTTTAGTGCTGAGGGGCTGAAGTGGTAAATATCGAGTGCTTAGAGGGTGCAATGAATATCAAGTGTTTAGGATGTATATAGGTGTCAATATCCACCTATATCCAAGTATATAGGTGTCACAGAAGGGAGGGTGACTAGGGGTGAATGAGTGAATAGTCAAGGAAGGCCTTTTGGAGAAAATGTGATTTGAAGGTGGAGAGAGAGTGGTGATTTTCTGGATCTGAAGGAGGCAGTTCCAGGCCAGAGGGAGGATGGATGGATGAGATCTAGGTACAGTGACTTGGTTGGAATTAGAATCAACTGTGTAGGTGAGTTGTAGTAGATCAGTGAGATAAGTAGGAAAGGGAGACCTGACTGAGTGCCTTAAAGCCAAAGCCATTCCTATCTTGAATCCTGTTTTGGCCTTTCCTCTCTGGCTCCCACCAACCCCAACCCATCCTTGTCCCACCCTGAACCTGGAGAACAGCCTTAAGAGTGGATACTGCTGGTATCTGGGAGCCAGAAGGTCATAGGCTCTAATCTCAGCTCTGCTACTTGTCTGCTGTGTGACCTTGGGCAAATCACTTCACTTCTTTGTGCCTCAGTTACCTCATCTGTCAATTGGAGATTGAGATTGTGAGGGAGGGGACTGTGTCCAACCCGATTTGCTTGTATCCACCCTAGTGCTTAGTACAGTGCCTGCTCCATAGTAAGCACTTAACAAATACCATTACTGTGATTATCATTATTACAGAAATCACAGTGAAAGACCAACTTCATTCAACATGGGCCAGTGGAAAGGGCACAGGGCTGAGAGCCAGGAGACCTGGGTTGCAATCCCAGCTTAATCACTGGCCTGCTTTCTGTGTGACCACCCAACCTCCCCAGGTCCCAACCTGCTCATCTCCAAAATGGGGCTGAGGCACCTGTACCTCCTCCTCTTTAGACTGTAAGCACCCTGTGAACTGGTTATCTTTACCTAACCAAGGGCATGACACTCTGTAAGCAGCACTTTTGAACCCAGACAGCTGCATAAATGGTAACTAAAATTTTGTTCAGTTGTAATTCCACAAAAGCCTAGAGAACAGATCACTCCAGAGATTTGCTCTAGGTTGGTGAATAACAGGGTGGAGTCAGGTTGTGTAGGAATGGCAATATGCAGCTGAAAAAGTGAGGTCCTTCGGTGCATGCAGCTTTATTTATCAATGCAACTTGGCAAATGGTTCTAAGTGCCACAGAGAACCACCAATTCTCAGATATCAGATTCCCTGAAAAAGCATTTTTTGCAGCAGTCTGAATGCACAGTAAAATATAATCTGCAGTTATCATGGTAAGGCAGGAAAAATAGCAAAGAGTGTTAGGATTTAATTTGCCATTTTATTAACTGATGTTGAACTGAAGTGCTTTACTCTCAAGCTGTACCAATGCCATGAGGCGCCCCTGACACACAAACTGTCAAAACCAGTGAAGAGATGCTTACTCTAGTTGACACTTTTCACTTTAATTTCAGACTTGGTTAAACACGTTTTTGCCAAGACCAGCTGCCAAGGTCTGGCCCCTACCCAAATAGAGATCTACATTTGAATATGACTTAAGAAGTGACCCACTTGACACTAGGAATATTGAAGAAATGAACGAGGTAGAGAGTCAAACGTGTGAGTAGCCAAGGCAGATGGTTTGTTTGCTCATTTGGATCCTGACGCTAATACTAGGAATTTCTGAAAAGTATCCACTGCATGCTGCTGTTGGTCTTTCACCAACACTTCTCGACTGTGGTGCAACATTCTAACAACATTCCAAGCAGCATCTTGCCAACACCCGTAGCTCTTCCAGGGAAGCACTCGTAGGGAAGCAGCATGGCCTAGTGGATAGAGCACAAGCCTGGGAGTCACAAGGACTTGGGTTCTACTTATGGCTCTGCTACTCATCTGCTGTGTTACCTTGGTCAAGTCACTTAATGTATCTGTGTTCAGTTACCTCATCTGAAAAATGGGGATTGACTGTGAGCATTGTGTGGGACAGGGACTGTGTCCAACCTGACTAGCTTGTATCTACCCCAGCACTTAGAGCAGTGCTGGTCATATAGGAAGTGCTTAACAAGACCCTTATTATTTCATTATTATCATTGCTGTTATCATTATCATTATTATCTATGGGAGAAAAGGATGAGGACTTCATTTTAAAATGTCACACTTGGGCAGAGTGACACCACTTTTGATTCTCACATTTGGGAGGAAAATTCTGTATGTCAACTCCTCCCACCATAAGTCCAGGTTATTCCAACACCAAATCAATCAGTGGTATTCACTGAATACTTTCTTTGCACAGAGCACTCTGTGAAATGCTTTGGAGAGAACAATAAAACAGTTCAATGCAGATATAAGCAGACTTGGTAGTCATGATTCCTGCTTTCAAAGATCTTACAGTCTAACAGGATGATGTTGTGATCTTTGTGTTCCTTTTCAGGTCTATCTCCATGAATACCTTTCCCTCTCCTCATCTTTAATTAATGATATTTAATATTTAATCTCTCTCTTCAGTCCTGTAGGTTGGCTCCTAAATCTTCTATGTTAGTAATCTTCCTACAGATTCCCCCTCTTGTCTGCTTTTCCCTTCCTCTCTTCCATAAATAGAACTTCGCATTCAGAAGTCTAACCTTCTAGTTGAAAATAATAAGCCAACTTTGAAAAAGGAATTTTGCCTGGAACTATTTGAAAGTTCCTAAGTTATTCCCTCGAGGGATGTCAGTTTAGCTCTTCAAAACAGAAGTAGTACTAAAGAGATTTTCCCCTATACTCTCTGTCTTTTAGACCTAGATAAAAACCCTTTGAAATATTTTTAGGGTGGTAGGTGAAGTCACATCCTTTCTGAAAGTGTTCATAGTGATAATAACAACTCCAAATATTTTACAGTGCATTTCAGAGAAAAAGCGAATCACTATCCATGGAAGAATAGTTCTAACTGCCCCTCCCCCCCACTGCAAACAGATTGGATGAACGCGGTATGGACTTCTAGTCGCCTGCATTATGCATCACCTGAGAATTCTTCCTCTGCATTATTGATCACAGTTTCCAAATATATCCCTTTACAAGTTCATGCAATCAACTGAAAAAAGGGCTACACATTTCCCTAAATTAAGTCAGATACAAATTCCTGAGGTTTTCTTGAAAGTAGCTGCTATAGTGAAAATCATTATGAACGTGTTTGTTGATTTTTGATGTAGGTTGGGGTTTTCATTGGGTATTTCCTTTGCATGTTTAGAGTTAATACAACTTTGCTCTCATGTGAGTCAGCCATGTGCTCAATAAAATGAATTTTACCATTCTGTGCCTCGTAGGCGGGGTGCCTTTCCTACTTCTCCCTGCTTGAGCATGTGTATTTCCTATATATAGATAGATCCATCTATATATAGCAGAGATATGAATATATTCTCTCAGTAGAACCTCTAACATTTATAAAGTTGCTGTTAGGTGTCCCTGAAACGAAATGACCCAGAAGATTTAAATTTTGAGTCAGAGTACTTCTTTTCTATGTTAGTTAGCACCAGTAAATACGGACATAATAGTCATCCACATAGATTTAGGAATCATTTATATTGTCAACCTTTTACTATTTATATTAGGTGGAATAAATTCTCATACTGAGTTTTACTACATTTTTAAGTTTTCTACTATGAACCTCATATTTTTTGTTTGAAATACTTTTATGTGCTGTCTGTATTTTCAAAGCGATGCCTGTGGTATTCAAAGTTTCAAGCAATAAATACAATTTTTTAATCTCCGCTGTATTATTTTTCTTTGACATAGATAATATAAATTCTTTCATGAAACCTAATCTAAAGATGTCAAATGAATATTCATTGCCTCAATCACCAGGAAACAGAGTCTCTAAAGCTGACCTAGAAATGCAGGTTGTGAGATCTCTCACTGTTACATATTTCATAGGGGCATCTTGAGACCAAAGTTAAGTGATCAGATACCCCCAGTCCAATGGGATGTTTGCAATATTACAGTTGCCATTCTACCACTCATACGTTGATAAGTGTGGCCCCAAGAGGGAGCCACATTCAGCCAAGGGAGTGATGGTGAAAGAAACAGGGCAAGGGAAACTGTACCCCCACCATTCCCACCATTGCTGATGATTGCATGCCCAGGAGATAACAGTGAAGATAATTGTATGGGTGTGTGGGTGTGCGTGAGAGAGAGAGGGGGAAAGAGAGAGAGAGAGAGAAAGAGAGAGTCCAGCTTCTCTCCTTCTATCTTTGGCCCTTTCCCCTGGTGGTTCAGTTCCTTGTCCCACTTTGCTCTCCAAAGCCTTGGTCACATAGTAAGTGCTTCACAAATACCAACATTATTATTATTATTGTTACTTATTCCCTTCCACAAGGAACTTACAGCCTATCAGGAACTGTGCATGGGGGCAAAACTGTGGATGGAACATCAAGGGGATAAAGAGTGAGGAAGAGCTGAGAAAAATGGTGGTGAGGAATAAATATGGGAGCAAGAGAGAGAAAAAGGGAGAGGAAGAAGAAAGAGGAGAAAAAAGAAGGAAAGAAGAGATTGGAAGGGAGAGGAAAGATGAAGTTTGGGCCAATCCTTCTCTTCTACTGGAACCCTTGGAGCCTTGCTGATTCCCAGGCTGGATCCAGACAGCTCAGGAGAGAAGGAGATGAGAAGCTACTTCAGGCCTCGTACATGATGGTCAACCCTCAGAGCACCCAAGCAGGCACAACTGAAGAGCAGCACAACTCAGTTCCTCTCATTCCTGCCCTCCAGTCCCCAAGGGGAGGTGCAGACCACCCAGCTTGTCTCCCACTGGAGAGGATCCAGAATCCAACAAGAGCTACTGCAGTTCTCAAAGAGCCTCACACCCACTGTCTGGCTGGACAGTTTTTGGGCAGAGGTTGTCACAGCCACAGGTCCCTGGCAGGGTGCACATGAGGTAGGTGGACTGAGCACCCCTTCCCACAAGGTCCTGGGACAGGGGTAGGAGGACTTGTCTCTTTCTGGCTCCAGCAAGAAACCAAGAAGCGACAGTGGCATCTTTCTCTTTCATATTACTTCTCGTATACCACTGAGCTCATTTTCTGAGCCACTGGATCCAGTTCTTGGGGGGTAAAGCCATCTCTTTCCCTGGGCCTAGATCCTGACTCTTGACAGGGGATGGGGGGTGTCGCACATCCTAGGCCATGGGGAAGATCGCCTTGCTCCCACAAGCTCCAGGGAAGAGGACATGAGCAAAACAATATCATTGTGCAGCCCAGGGAAGACAGTGGGAAACCACAAGCTCCCCAGGCTAAGATAGAGACAGCCTCCTGCAGGTAGGCCTCAAGGAGTACAGTCGCCATATTGGCCTCACTTCCGGTCCTTTCCCACCTCTAGGGTGTGGAGTGTGGCCTAGCTAGGACTACTCTTCCGCTCCAAAAAGCTGTGGGAAAACAACTAATGGGATTAGCCATGAGGCCTTGGAATAGGTGCCTCTGCTAAAACAAAGTTGTGAAGTAGCATGGCTTAGGGGATAGAGCATGGGCCTGGGAGTGAGAAAGATCTGAGTTCTAATCCCGGCTCTGCTGTGAGACCTTGGACAAGTCATTTCACTTCTCTACATCTCATTTACCTCATCTGTAAAATGGGGATTAAGACTGTGAACCCCATATGGGACAAGGACTGTGTCCAATCTGATAACCTCATATCTACCCCAGTACTTAGAACAATGCTTGAAAGATAGAAGCCCTTATCCAATACTATAAGAAAAAATTGTGCTCCCTGTTTACCATATCTTCTGGTTGATAATACATAGAGCAGGAGAGATAGAAAGCTCCTTTCATTTTATGTGAAAAGGTCAGACCTTGATAGTGATGCCAATTTAAGGAAAACTATATGTTTTTAAAGGTAGGTGTTTTTCAAATAAAAGTAAAATACGTATGACTAGCAAGATACTTTTGGCCCTTCAAAATTTTGACCTTTTAAGAAATATATCCACTCAGAGACCTCAAGCTTGAACCAGGCTTTGATTACTATTTTTCACTGTAATTATTGAATGTCCCTTTCAAAGACACTGCAAACTAAGCTGGGAATTCACATAATAATATGATGTGGAGCAAAAGTAATTGTAAATATGGATTCACTTTATCCCTTTATCCATGAAGATCAATTAATTTTGTTTTTCATCCCTGATAGGAGCTCCCTTCTCCACACCTTTTGAAGCTCCTATGAATGTGAATTTTCCTGATTGTTGTGCTTATTATGTCCCTGCATGCACTTTCCTCACACAAAGAGTTTGAATGAAAGCTTTTGATGCAACTGTTGATGAAAGAGCTATTTGGTTATTTAAGCAGGTTGGGAAATTGTTTTGTCTTTTCAATCCTTTCCCCAAGAGATCTTGTAAGGCTGAGTCCCTGCCACAGAGCTGCAGAGGGTCCTAAGTAGCCGTGACCCTAAAGTAGCTCTTTAGGACAGTTCTTGTGCCCACAGTCATCGAAACATTTCTCGATCCACTCAGTGGCTTAGTCCTAGTCAAAAGGGGCTATGGAGTGACTTCACAGGGCAGTCCATTCGCACTCTTATCTGGTGGAGTGGATTTGTGTGGCCTAGTGGATAGAGCACAGACCTGGGAGTATGAAGGACCTGGGTTCTAATCCCAGCTCTGCCACCTGTCTGTTGTGTGTGACCTTGGGCAAGTCACTTCACTTCTTTGGGCTTCAGTTCCCTCATCTGTAAAATGGTGATTAAGACTGTCCCTCAGTGGAACAGGGACTGTGTCCATTCCGATTAGCCTGCATCTACCCCACCCTGGCACATAGTAAGTGCTTAACAAATAACACAATTATTAATGGCTCCTCACCCTTAGCTTTTCTTCTAATTGGTCTTTATCTGCATCCATTTCATTAAATCCTCACTTGAAATGATTTTGTTTTGATTCCTGGTCCCCAGTGAGTTGCCCTCCTACTTAAAGATCTGGCAAATGAGGGTCTATTGAGTCTTTCCATCAATCAATCAATCAATCACATTTAATGAGCCCTTACTTTGTGCAGGGCATTGTACTAGGTGCTTGGGGGAGTCCAACACAGTATATCAGACACACTCCCTGTCCACAGTGACTTTACAATCTTAAGGTGGCAGGTGGAATCATGCCAGTCTCTCAAACAGTGTGGTCTAGTAGAGAGAGCATGGACCTGGGAGTCAAGGGATCTGGGTTCTAGTTCTGGCTCTGCCACTTTCTTTCTGTGACATCTTGGACAAATCACTTAACTTCTCTGAGCCTCAGTTCCTCATTCGTAAAATGGGGTTTAAATAGTTCTTTCTTCCACCTAGCTCTTGTGCACTATGTGGGACAGGGAATGTGTCCAATCTGATCATTTTGTATTCATTCGATCAAATTTATTATGTGCTTATTGTGGGCAGAGCATTGTACTAAGCACTTGGAAGAGTATGATAGAATAATAGTAACATTCCCTGCTTACAGTAGGCTTATAGTCTAGATGGGAAGAGAGACTAAATAAATAAATAATAGATATGGACACTTATGTGGGACTGAGGAGGGGGAAGAGCAAAGGGAGGAAATCAGAAAGGAGTGAGAGATGAGGAAAAGTGGGGATTGAGCACTGATTGTGCAGAGCAGTGCACTAAGCACTTGAGAAATAACACTACAGTAGAGTTAGTAGACATAATCCCTACATCTACCCCAATGCTGAATGAAGTTCTAAGCAATAGTAAGCACCTAACAAGCACCACTAGTATTATTATTATTATTACTATCATTTTTATTACCACCTCAATTACTGTTCTTGGGTGGTTAGGTTGCTGGAAAACTGTTGTCTGGGAAGGTCCTTGAGGAGGGAAGAGGTGGGTGACATGGGGAGCAGGTAGGTAAGGGGTGAGCTGCAGTAGCAATCTAATGCTTAGTCATGCCCATTTGGTAGGACAACAGAAGGAGACCATAGAGCAGGCATTGGGGCCAACAAAAATCACCAAGATTGAAAAAACAACTCGCATGGAGAAATTTTCTTGCCTTGAAGTGAGACACTATGAAAAGTCTTCTAGATTGTAAGCTCATTTTGAGCTAGAAAAGGTCTACCAATTCTTTTATATTGTACTCTCCCAAGTGCATCTACTAAGTACTAATGAAATACAATTGACCGATTGATTGGAAAAACCGACACATTTTTGTGAGGAATAGGGACAAAATGGGAGTTACTGAAATGGAAGAACACCGATTCGTGAGCGAGAGCCCTGGAGCCCAGGAGCATTTTTACTATGGAGTACTTATTGAGTGATTCCAGTGTGCAGACTATTTTACTAAGTACTTAGGAGAGTACAATAGAATTAACAAGCTTGAATCCTGCCCTCAAGGATTTTACAGTCTAAGGGAGAAAGTTTAAAGATATGTACATAAATGCTACAGCTATGGGGGTGGGTAGGGGAGTGTCCAAGTGAATAGATGACTGGAAAGGGCTAGATTGGCAGTGGTGATGCCATATAGGATGGGGAATGAGAAATTAATTGTGGAAGGCCCTCAGGAGGTAAGACTTCAAAAGGGCTTGGAAGATGGAGTCAACAGTGGTCTGTCTGATGTTAAGGGGGAGGAAGTTCCACTCAGGCAACAGAGTGCAGCATGGTCTAGTGGATAAAGCAAGGGCCTGGGAGTAAGCGGAACTGGGTTCTAAACCCATTCTGCCACTTGCCTGCTGTGTAACCAGGGGCAAGTCAGTCTCCTCAACTCCAAAATGGGGAGTCAATACCCATTCTCCCTCATGCTTGACTGTGAACCTGGTGTAGGACAGGGTCTGTACCCAGCCTGATTAACTTGTATCTACTGCAGCTAACACATAGTAAGTGCTTAACAAATACCATAAAAAATAGAGTGTGAGGTAGAAGACAGTGATGGGAGAGACAAGACTGTGGCACAGTGAGTAGTTTGGCTTGAGGAGAGCCAGTTTTAAGGGGACCAAACTAGGATGTAGTGGGAGAAGTAACTGGCTAAGTAGGAGGGAAAGCACTGATTGTCTTAAAATTGATGTTCAGAAGTTTCTGCTTGATGCAGATATTAATGGACAATAATTAGAGGCTTTTGAAGAGTAGAGAGGTATGTGTAGAATGATGTTAAAATGATCCAGGCAGCAGAACGAAGGATGGACCGAAGTGGGAGATTTTGGAGGCAGGGAAGTCAGAAAGGAGGCTGAGGCAGTACTCAAGTTGGTATATGCCAAGCTTCTGGACCCACATGACGGGTGTTTGAGTTGAGAGGAAAGGGTGGATTCTGGTCACGTTCTGAAAGAAAAAAGCCTAAATATGGGTGAATCTGAGTTGTGGGCTAAAGATGGGAATTGAGCAAGAGGGAGGAAGCAAAGTTAATGCTCAGGGTACTTGCTTGAGAGATGGGGTACCATGGTAGTCAACTGTGATTGGAGGTTAGATGAAGGAAAGGATGTGGGAGGGAAGATGAGGACTTTAGTTTTGGACCTTTTGATCTGGAGAGGTTGGAGCACATCTGATTAGAGATGTTCTGGAGGCAGGAGGAAATGTGAAATTGTTGAGAAGGAGAGAGGTCAAGGCTAGCAAAGTCGATTTAGGAATCAACCACATAGAGGGGAATGGTTGAAGCTTAAGATACAGATGAGCTTTCCAAGGGAGTAATTATAGATTAAGAAGAGAGGAGAACCATAAATATAAATTAAGAAGAGACCAGAACCTAATTTTAAGGGCCATCTACAGTTAAGAGTGGGAAGGTGAAAATAGTGAGAGTGATTGATCTGAGAGGAAGGAGGATGAGGACTGGGTCAGAAAATTCAAGGTTTGATAGTGTTTCCAGGAGAAGAGAATAATGCACATTGTCAAAGGAGTCTCAGTGTAGAGGGGGATTAGGACACAGGAAAATCAATTGCATTTGGAAAGAAGGAGAGAGTGATTCCAGTGCAGGGATGGAGATAGAAACTGGATTGTAGAGAGTCACAGAGGGAGATGGAGAAGAAATAGATCAGAAGATGAATACAATCCTCTAGAGGAGCTCAGAAAGGATCAGAAGAGAGACAGAGGGTGATAGCTAGATGGTGTAAGGGGATCCAGACTTTCTTTGAGAATAGAGGAGAAGTGAGCATGCTTGGATTCAAACAGATAGGAGCTTTTGGGTATCGAACAGTTGAAACTGGTGGACAAGGAGGAAAGATGAGTGGGTACAGGTGTTTTTAGGAGGTAAGAAGGAATGAGATGGGAGATGGGAGCAGGGGGAGGATGGGAATTTTGAAAGTAATAGATACATCTCCTAGTGAGAAATGGCTTAGAGAGATGAGACAGTGAACACTGTGGGAAGAGGGAGGTGGGAACTTATGTCTGATGGTAATATGCTTCTGGAATAAGCAGTGACAGGAAATGCATTCAAATTTTGGTCATTGTGCTATCTTAGCATATATCATTTTCTGTAGTGTTTGCAAAAAAAACCCCACAAGCTCAGACTTTAAAAGATGGATTAACAACAGTGTGGAGGATAGATGTTAGTAAAATCATATTTTTCTGTTCATCTTCCTAAGACAAAAACATCTGTGTGGTATTGGCGTGACTTTCTCCAAGAGCCAGACTTCAGTGACAGTGGAATAATTTGAGTAAAAGGGATCTATGGGGTAGGGAAGAAACTTTGAAATGTCAAATTGTCAATCAAGTGCAGTATTTAGATAGCTCAACAACAGCCAGGAAAAGCCAATGAGAAGAGAAAATAAAAATCAAGAGCTTTCTGATCTTCCCCACTCCAAGCTTCAAAAGAAATTTTTGTTATCCTTGACAGATTATGGAGAGCATTTATGACTTTTAGAGACAAGATTTAAGAACTAATCTGGAAGACAAAAATTTCACTTTAGAAAATACTATTAACTGTCTTAAGTGGCCATAGTCATAGGAAAAACTGGAACCTTGGAAAAGTATTTGGGAATAGTTCCAAGCTTCAGGCCAGCAGATCAAATAGGAAGAAGAGCCATTAATGACATTTATATTCCAAAGCATGTCTATTTAAAAATCTTCTCTTGTGGGATACAAAAGAACCAATAAAAGGAGTCAGATAACATGGCCTCCAGACTGATTTTCCAGTTAAGATGGAGATGGAATGAAAAACCAATAATAATGATGATTGAATGTTTTCTCTTTGAAGCGATCTGCTAGCACGGTGATTAGCTAATCCACCCAGTTCACTCAGTGGCCAGTCAAAAGTATTTGTTCCATTTAATAGGAGAGGTAACTGGGATAGAGGGGTGGTTAAAAACAAGACATGTAAATATGCTTTAAAAGACTTCCGCCTTGGATGAAATTTCCCTGATGGGAAAATTTTCATCAAACCCCAGAGAAGTGAGAGATGAAGCATGTCTGAATCACATGTGGCAATATTTATCTGACTTGCCCATTGATTTACATTCCTTTGCTCAGGGTTCTTACAGAATGGCTGAAGTAGGTTTTGAATTTTACTCACAAACATTTAGAAAGTTTCACAGTTATGAACACACATTTGTATGTTTTAAATATACCCAGACACTTAACAAAATCCTTGAAGGCAGGATTTCTAGAAGCAGAGCCAAAGGGAGTCCGCGAACATTGCTATCTGTGGGGAATGTTAATTCCACTTACAGAAGAGAAGTCCAGGAATGGGGTTCATTGTAACAGTAGAAATGTGGATGTGTGAAATTCACAGTATCATCCTTGGCACCAAAAGCTAGGGCACTGCCAAGCATTCCATGGGCTCAATAAACACTTGACTGCTGCATGCTCCAATGTAAGAGCTCAGGGAAAAGAGCCTAGCTGCATGTATCTTACACCTATCACCGACCAAAGTTAAACAAAGGTATATGTCTTCACAAAGTCACTATTCTATGTATCATCTTAAATCATCTCGATAGGGTGATGATAGCCACTTCAGCTGAGTAACAGCTGTGCTTGCATTAAAAATAATCCACGGGAAGACTTGGCAGAAACTAAGAAAGTGGTGGTTTAACAGTCAAAGAGCAGGCCTACTTCTAGAACCAAGTTACCCCAACGGGACATAGTGGAGAAAATGGAACCTGGCTGTCACTAGAAAATGAATTTCATCCTGAGTATATAAACCAGTTTGGGGTCTTAGAGCTGCGGTGCTGAATGAGACCTTTGTGGCCATTTACTTCCATAAATATTGATAAATTGTGTATATGTGTGCATAGAAAAAAGAATAAAATGGATGATGGAGGGAATTCAGGGAATACCTTGGCCACATTTCCTACCCTGAAGCTTTTTTATTGGATAAAATGGGCTATTTTGATTCAGCCCCTGGTATTTTATAGAGTAACAGTGGGGAAAGGGAAATCCTATCTCTGATAGCCACCCAATCCCTGACAAATACACTCTTGTTGGAAAGATATGCTAACTCTGCTGGACGAAATGAACAGCCAGCATTTCCATTAGGAAAGGAAATGATTGAGGCAACCAAAGAAAAGGAAATTAAGCGTTGTATGGAGAAAAAATATAGCCTCATTTTCAGAACTAAAGAAGGGATTGATTTCTCATAAATTAATAAATCAATCCATCACCTCTAATTTTTGAGTGCTTTCTGTGTGCAGAACACTGTACTAAGGCCTTGGGAGAATAAAATAAAATAGACTTGGTAGACATGATCCCTGCCTATAAGGAGCTTATAGTTTAGAGAGGGAGAAAAGTATTAAAATGAATTACAGAAAGGGGAAATATACAGGAAGCTATGTACATAAATACTGTGGAGGTGAGGGTGGTGGTCAAGTTCTTTAAAGGACACATTAATTAATTCATTCAATCATATTTATTGAGCACTTACTGTGTGCATAGCATTCTACTAAACACTTGGGAGAGTACAATACAACAATAAACAGACACATTCCCTGCCCACAATGAGTTTGCAGTCTAGAGGATGCATGATATCACATGAGAACACACGATAGTGACCCACAGCCAAGATCCCTGCTCTTCTCTGTAGAAGCCCCAGGGCCATTTTTCTAACCACTAGGCCAAAAATAGAATCACACACACATCAGCAGAAAATTTGATCTCTTGATGGTCCCTGGCTGACATCACAACACAAAGAGATATAGATCGATTCGGATTGGTTTTTGCATGCTCTTCAAACCAAGCTTTCAGCACTTCCCTCATTCCCTCAGCATCACTAGTTTAAGTACTTCTTCTTGAAGGTTTCATAGCAGGAGCTTCTGAGCTGAAACTTGGACTCCTTCTTCAGAAGAACTGCTGCATATAGTAAAACTTTTCTGATGAGCTTTTTCAGGAGAAGAGTAAAGGGTATCAAGGTACTCCAAACAAATCTCCTCTTTGGATGCTGGTCCTTAAAGCTTCATAATTTTCAAAAGAACCATCACAAGTCACTTAACGTATCTGCACCCTACTTACCTCATCTGTAAAGTGGGGATTTGGAGATTAAATCCTATTTCCTCCTATTTAGACTGTGAGCCCCACGTGGGATAGGGACTTTGTTTGACCTGATTCACTTGTATGTAACCCTTTGTTTAGAACAGTGCCTAGCACACATTAGGTAGGTAATAATTACCATAAAAAAATTATATCAGTCAATCAATGAAGTGAGCTTCGGAGACCACTCCCCACAAACTGCAGGAAAAGCACCCTGAAAGTCAAAGAACCTATTACCTGATAATTTCTTCAAAATGTATTTTAGGAGAGAGGAGCCCACACCCATGACTGGGGGTCTGGCAACCAACTCCCACCTCTCCCACTGCTTCCAGTGCACATAGTAAGCACTCAATAAACACAATTGACTGACCACCTCATATATTCCAGAGCCTATGCACTGTCCTCCCAGATTCCTCTGAACATGGATGCTGCTTCTGAGCACAGACTTTGGAACAGGAGCCTTTCCAAAAGGAGGTTAGGGGGATAGAAGAAAAATACCAGACATATCTCAAATAATAATTATGATATTTGTTAAGTGCTTCTATATGCCAAGCACTGTTCCAAGTGCTGGGGTCAGTATCCGGCTATCACGTTGGATGCAGTCCTTGTCCCCATATGGAAGCTATAGTGAACAGTGGACAGACTAGGTGAAAACCAGCTTGTCTTGCACAAATCAGTACTAATGATAATCCTACTTTCTGCAGTATACTTGGAAGAGGTAGGCAGATCCTGGTGATCCTTAATTATTGGTCCTGAGGGACTTCAGTATCCACATAGATGTTCCTGATGACGTTTCTGCTAAGCACCTTCTTTCACTTCTCAACTCCACTCATCGCCTACTCACTACTTGGACACGTACTCAATCTCATCATCTCTAGCCACTGCACTATCTCTATCCTCACCAACTCTGAAATCCCTCTATCCAACCATAGACTCCTCACTGGCCTCCTCTCCCACACACCACCTCCCCATAAATCCGTAGAATTCCCACACAGAGGCCTTCGATCTTTTGACCCTATCCAATTTTCTCAACTCATCATGCCCCACTTAGCCTTCATGCCCCATTTAGCCTTCATAGCTGTCAACACTACCATCTCTACTAATCTCACTCACTCTCCTATCCCTTTGTCAATCTCGTACCACTAAACCACAGCCCTAGATCACCTGCACAGCCAGCCTCCTTTGCTCCTGTGCTCGAGCTGCAGAGCGTTACAGGCAGAAATCTAAGAATCAGGCCGACTGTCCATTTCAGTTTATCCTTGCAGGCTTTAACTCTACCTTCTCCTCTGCCCAGCAAAATAATTTCTCCACCCTTATTGAAACCCATTTCCATCGCCCTCACCAGTTATTTAACTCCCTCCTCAGGCTCCCTTTCCCCCAACTTGCCCTATCTCTTTCCCACAGTGACCTGGCCACCTACTTTGTTAAGGAAATTGTCACTATCAGGCATGATCTCCCTAAAATCTCCTCTGCCCCTCCTCAGTCCCTCCCCTCTCCTGCCCCTTCTTTATCTCTACCATGTTTCCTAGCAGTATCTCTAGAAGAGTTCTCCTGCCTACTCTCAAAAGCCACTCACTCCACCTTCACATCTGACCCCATTCCTTCACAGGAATCAAAAGACTTATCAAAACACTTGCACCCTCCCTTCTTCCCTCCCTAACAGCCATCTTCAACTGTTTGCTTTCCAATGGCTTCTTCCCCACTGTTTTCAAACGTGCCCATTTCTCCCTTATCCTAAAAAAACCCTCCCTCGACCCCATGACTCCCTTCAGTTACCACCCCATCTCCCTCCTACCATTCCTCTCCAAATTCCTTGAGGGAGTTGTCTAAACCTGCTGTTTCAAGCTCCTCTCTAATTCTCTCCTTGATCCTTTCCAATCTGGCTTCCACCCTTTTTCACTCCACAGAAATCACCCTCTTAAAGGACACCAATAATCTCCTTCTTGCCAGATCCAAAGCCTTCTTCTCCATCCTAATCCTCCTCAACCTCTTAGCTGCTTGCGACACTATCGACCACCCCCTTCTCCTGGAAACATTATCCAGTCTTGGCTTCACTGACACTGTCCTCTCCTGGTTCTCCTATTTATTCTCAGTCTCCTTCACAGGCTCCTCCTCTGTCTCCCACACTTTAACTTTGGGTGTCCCTCAAGATTCAACTGTGGGTCCCCTTCTATTCTCCATCTACACCCAATCCCTTAGAGAACTCATTCGATCTTGGGACAATGCTTGGCACATAGTAAGCACTTAATAAATACCATTATTATTATTATTATTATGGCTTCAACTACCACATCTATGTGGATGATACCCAAATCTACATCTCCAAACCTGATGTCTCACCCTCTCCGCAGTCTTGCATTTCTTCCTGCCATCAAGACATGTCTACTCAGATGTCTTCCCATCACCTCAAGCTTCACATGTCCAATAGAGAACTCTTCATCTTCTCACTCAAATCTTATACTTCCTCTGACTTTCCCATCACCGTAGACGGCACCACCATCCTCCTGTCTTACAAGCTTGTAACCTTGGCATTATCCTCAACTCCTCTCTCCCATTCAACACACATATTCAATTCAAAACTAAATCCTGTAGGTCCCACCTTCACAACATCACTAAAATCCACCCTTTCCTCTCCATCTAAACTGCTACCACATCAATGCTATTACTCATCCTAACTGACCTCTTGATTACTGCATCAGCCTTCTGCCTGACCTCCTAATCTCCTGTCTCTCCCCACTCCAGTCCATACTTCACTCTTCTGCCCAGATCATTTTTCTAAAAAAATGTTCAGGATATTTCACTTCTCAAAATGCTCCATTTGTTGCCTATCCAACTCCACATCAAACAAAAATTCCTCACCATTAGCTCTAAAGCATTAAATCACCTTGCCCCCTCCTACTTCAACTCACTAGTCTCCTACTACGACCCAAGCTACATATTTCCCTCCTCTAATGCTAAGCTTCTCACTGTGCCTCGATCTTGACCATCTCGTAGCCGACCCCTCGTCCACCTCCTACCTCTGGCCTGGAATGCCCTCTCTCCTCAAATCCGACAGAGAATTATTCTCCCCACCTTCAAAGCCTTATTGAAGGCACATCTTCTCCAAGACACCTTCCCTGACTAAGCCTCTCCCCCCCTTTTCTCTTCCCTCATTCCCTTTTGCATCACCCTGACTTGTTCCTTTGGTTCTTCCCCCTTCCCGGCCTCACAGCACTTATTTACATAATCATAATTATATATTTATATTAATGTCTGTTTTCTCCCTTTCCCCAGACTGTAAGCTCACTATGGGCAGTGAATTCGTCTGTTAATTCTTGTAACATACTCTCCCAAGTGTTTAGTTCAGTGCTTTGCCCACAGTAAGCACTCAATAAATACGACTGAATGACTGAATGACTGAATGAATGAATGAATGGTGAATTTTATTCAAAAATCATCCTTGACCCCAGCCTGGTTTCTTCTCTGCCTGCTCTAATTTCTTGGAGGCCCTGAGTTTGTGCTTCATCGCTGACCCACACCTGAGGCAAAGCGATTTGACGGAGAGCAGAGAGGTGACAGTTTGGGTCGGCTTGCAGAATGGCTGACTCTGGATGAATGTTCACTGCAGTGATTTGTCACCAGTTTCCATTGGAGAGGGTAAAAGATTGGGAGAGGGTGATTGTCAAAGCAATAAGGTTGCTCTGGCTTAATAGATACAGATTGGAAAACCTACGGTGCTGTCACGAGGAAAGGAGATCATCTTGTGTACTCTGGCAAACCTAACACAAACTGAACAGAAATGGACTTCAAATCCTAATGAAAGATGATGTCTCAAATTCATGTTCTCCACTTGCCTCTAACTCAAGCTGTCAGTGCTTCCACACCTGCCACAAAGCCATTTGGGTTACTTGAATTTCCGTTCTATTATATTTACCTTTCTTTCAGAAAAGCAAATGGAGAGATTGAAGAATCCACCGTATTTGACTCTTCAGTGAAGAGGGAAATGCTTTATCATTTCAGTGAAAGTGATCATGAGGCAGTTGAATTTGCCTTCAGACATAAGTTTGATAGTTTAATCTCTCCTGCTTACTGAATGAAAATTATTTTGATAAAGACTTGCACAGTAATAAAATACTGGCTCAAAGAAGTAGATGTATCAGTCTAAGTGGGAGCTGCTGCTAATAAAGAAAAGGCTAAAACTGGACAGCACAATCAAAATGTTGAGCATCTAAAATCTGTCTTCTTCAATTCCACAGAGTTCCACACTTCCTTCCTTCTTCACAATGTAACAGTTTCTCAATGGGAGAAATTCTGGTCCTCCAAAGAGGGCTGGGGAATTAACCAAAGAATTAAAGAAATATTGAGCTAGTGCTAATGAATCTAGCAGTATTTCTCAGGGACCTGCATGGGGAATAGGATCCTGAAGTAAAATCCAGTAGAAAAGTAGGACAAATATAAAAAATAGAGTTATAAAAAGTGGATGGAAAGAATAAAGGTCTTTAGACTTGAAAATACATTTATCCATCAAATATAAAGCCTAAATGTAATTGTAAAAATTTCACTTTTTAAACAGAAGATTCTTAGTTTTCTGCAAATTCAGCGATAATATTAATTGAACACTACTCTGTGCAGAGCACTAAGTACTTGGGAGAGGACAACAGAGTTAGTAGACATGATCCCTTCCTTGGAGGCCAGGACAACAGAGTTAGTAGACATGATCCCTTCCTTGGAGGCCAGGTTTTAAGCACCATAAATGGCAAATGTTTCATAGTTTCTTAAATTTTCTAATCATTCATGGGTCTGTAGGACAGCATAGATGGGGAATGTGTCCACTAATTCTGCTGTATTGTACTCTCCCAAGCACTTATTATGGTGTTCTTTACATAGTGAGAGCTCAGTAGATGCCACTGATGGATGATGTAATACATAATTGTAAATGACAATATTAATCATGAACTAAATGTTGTATTTGAATTGCCAATTCAAACAATTTTCTCTAATACCGGCTCTGCCATTTGTCTGCTGTGTGACCTTGGGCAAGTTACTTACCTTCTCTGTGCCTCAGTTACTCCATCTGTAAAATCCAGATTAAATCCTACTTCCTCTTAGGTAGACTATGAGGCCTAAGAGGGACAGAGACTATGTCTAATCTGATTAACCTATATGTACCCCTGCTCTTAGCACAGTGCTTGGCACAAAAAAGTGCTTGACAACTATTATCATTGTTATTATTATTGTTGTTATTATTGTTATAATTATCATTATTATTATTGTTCTCCAAAAAAATGGAACAATATGACTATGCAGGTTTTCTCAACATCTCTGGCACTTCATGTTAATTTGACCAACTTTATTGAGGCAGTGAACTCCATCAAGTTGGAGTAGGAAATCATTTGAAAAAAGAGAGCTGAACTATCCAGTTCCTTTTTCTGTCCTTAAAAGAAGTCCAGAGAACTGAAGCTGATCAAAACCACAGGGGTACTTTGAGTACATGAGTAAGTATTGGATGCAAATATCATCTGATGGAAACATGTTTATTTTCCAGGGAGGTACTGGTATTTGAGGACTCAGGCATTTTAGCTCTGATGCAGCCATTTTGACTGGTTTATTTTTCTTAGCCTCTGCTCATCACAGTGATTGTTCAACAAAATGGGTCTTTCAAGAAGGTTTTGTTTCTGATGAATTGAGAACAAAAACAGCTTTTACTCTAAGGACTCAAAGGAAGCAAGTGGCATCGCTGAACATTTGTTAGTTATTGACTAGCCCCATCATTAGCTGATCATTCATGCTGATAAAATTTGGAATTGAGTTGACAAATCATGCCATGTTTACTAAGAGCCAAGCACTGAACTAAGCACTAGGGTAGATGCACTATAAGCAGATTGGAATACTCAAGGAACACACTGTAATCAGGGACACTATAAGTAGATTGGGCTTTAAAGTCTAAATGAGAGGAAGAATAGGTATTCAATGCCCATTTGTACAGATGGAAACTGAGATATAGAAAACTTAAGTGACTCACCCAAGGTCACTCAGGCAAGCAAGTGGCAGAGCTTGAATTAGAAGCAATGAGAAGAAGGGTGGTCCAGTGGAAAGAGACAGAGGATATGGGCTCTGCCACTTGCTTGCTCCATGACCTTAGGTATGTCACTGGACTTCTCTGTGCCTCAATTTCCTCCTCTATAAAATGGGGATTAAATACTACTCTCTCCTACTTAGACTGTGAGCCCCAAGGGAGACAGGTACTGTGTCCAATCTGATTAACTCTTAGAACAGTGCTTGCTATATGATAGGTGCTTAATAAATATGAAAATTATCATTATTAAGGTCTACTGACTCTCAGTGCCTTGGTCTTTCCATTAGACCCTATTTACTTCTTTCTGCCACCCAAGTAGATTTTTAATTGAGAACATCACAGACTAGTGCATTACCTTGTCCTCCCGGTTTTTCTATGAATACAGATGTGAAATTTAAATGTCCAGGCCTGGTACTATTTGTAAACCTTGAGGCTGTGTGGAAAATGTTCAATCGTAGGGCAGAAAAATCTCACTGGATCCATAAGACAACTGCCAATATTCCTGCTCATGAGTCTACCTTCGTTATCCAGCAGAGTGTTCTGAGAGCCAATCAATCCCCCTTGAGTAAATATTGAAGAAATGCCAGCCACCATGATATTCACCTCCTTCCTGGCCTGTACTGTGCTTCATTCAGGGCATCATCTTCTTATTATAACCTCTTCCTCTCCATCAGTTAACCAACATCCAACTGGCTTGGGTTTAAGTTGTCCTTTAGTTAAGAGTAGCAATAATAATAACATTTATTGAGCACCCATTAGGTACAAAGCAGCATAGCTCAGTAGAAAGAGCACGGGCTTAGGAGTCAGAGGTCATGGGTTCTAATCCCGGTTCCACCACCTGTCATCTGTGTGACTGTGGACAAGTCACTTAACTTCTCTGTGCCTCAGTCAAGTGTAAAATGGGGATAAAGACTGTGAGCCTCACGTGGGACAACCTGATTATCCTGTAACTACCCCAATGCTTAGAACAGTGCTTGGCACATAGTAAGCGCTTAATAAATACCAACATTATTAGTATTATTTAAATGCTTGGAAGGGAACTTGTGTACCAACTCTTCTGTATTGTGCTTTCCCAGTGCCTAGTACAGCGCTGTGTAAACAGTAAGTGCTCAATAAGTTCCAATGTTCTAAGTTCATACTCTAAAGAGGTAAAGGAGGAAACTTACGTGGAAGTATTTGCAAAGAAATTGAAATTTATGGAATGCACAATTAAACGTATGCATAAATACTACACACAGTAAGTATACTACACCCAGTAAGGAATAAATAAATATCAATTATTGATTGATGAATATAAGTGAATATAAGTGCAAGTTATTGGAGACGGATTGGTTGTGTGGGGTGAATGAGAGAGCTAAGTTAAGGATGCCACCAAGGTAGCGGGCCTGCGAGACGGGAAGGATGGTAGTGCCATCCACAGTGAATGGAATGGCTTCCAGCCTCAGCACAAACCTAATTTCACAAGGATAAAGACTTTGATGGCCCAGAGACAAGAAACAGAAAAGATGCACCACTTTGGAGGTCCTTATCTCAGTTTCCTGGGAGTTCAGAAGGCCAAGCTGCTCCCTGTAGGGAAGCTATTTGGGTGTCTTCCTGCAACACATTCTCCTCCAACATCCCATCCATTATTAAGGGGTGCAAACCCCAAGGGAGAGAACTGAGTGTGGATTTAGAGTGGACCTCATCAGGGCCCACCCATCCTTCTGGAGGGGAAGAGGGAGTAGAACTGGCTGGAGCTCCTCAAACCAAGAACAAAGTCCAAGGGGTGAAAAGGGAAGAACATTCCCCTCTCCCCCATTCATCAGTGGCACAAAGATGATCATCAACAGGACCAACATGAAGCTGATTTCATGCTGTAGGCTAACAGGTGACATCCTCTAGACCGTAAGCTCATTGTGGGCAGGGAACATGTCTACTGACTCTGTTATAAGTACTTAGTACAGTGCTGTGCACACAGTAAGTGCTCAGTAAATACCACTGCTTGATTGTTTTTTTGTTCTCCCTACTGAACAACTCAGCAGGTTAAAGCATACTCAACAGGAGAAGCAAAATGGCTTCAAAAATACCACATCTACTCTCCGACAGGTTGATGTTCCTCAATGAAAAAGGAAAAATACCTGAAATGGTCCTGGAAAATGTAAACTTCTTTTTGGTAGGGAATGTGTCTACCAATTCTATTACACTGTACTTTCCCAAGGACTTGGTAGAGTACTCCACTCTACCGAGACTGCTCTCTCTAAGGTAACCCATGACCTCCTTCTTGCCAAATCCAATGGCTCCTACTCCATTCTGATCCTCCTTGACCTCTCTGCTGCCATTGACACTGTCGACCATCCCCTCCTCCTCCATACCTTATCTCACCTTGGCTTCACGGACTCCGTCCTCTCCTGGTTCTCCTCTTACCTCTCTGGCCGGTCATTCTCGGTCTCCTTCGCTGGCGCCTCCTCCCCCTCACATCCTTTAACTGTTGGAGTTCCTCAAGGGTCAGTTCTTGGCCCTCTTCTGTTCTCCATTTACACTCACTCCCTCGGTGAACTCATTCACTCTCACGGCTTTGACTACCATCTTTACGCAGATGACACGCAGATCTACATCTCCGCCCCG
The DNA here is from genome assembly GCF_004115215.2 of Ornithorhynchus anatinus. Lineage (NCBI taxonomy): Eukaryota > Metazoa > Chordata > Mammalia > Monotremata > Ornithorhynchidae > Ornithorhynchus > Ornithorhynchus anatinus. The sequence goes on along the minus strand of NC_041731.1, from coordinate 111,428,035 downwards.
TCCTCTCCCCCTCCCTTTAGGCTCACATCTCCTCCTGCCTCCAGGACGTCTCCACCTGGATGTCGGCCCATCACCTAAAACTCAACATGAGCAAGACTGAGCTCCTCATCTTCCCTCCCAAACCCGGTCCTCTCCCAGACTTCTCTATCACCGTGGATGGCACGACCATCCTTCCCATCTCTCAGGCCCGCGATCTCGGTGTCATCCTTGACTCGTCTCTCTCATTCACCCCACACATCCTATCCGTTACCAAGACCTGCCCGTTTCACCTCTACAATATCGCCAAGATCCGCCCTTTCCTCTCCACCCAAACGGCTACCTTACTGCTACGGGCTCTCGTTATATCCCGGCTAGACTACTGTGTCAGCCTTCTCTCTGACCTCCCTTCCTCCTCTCTCGCCCCGCTCCAGTCTATTCTTCACTCCGCTGCCCGGCTCATCTTCCTGCAGAAATTATCTGGGCATGTCACTCGCCTTCTTAAACAACTCCAGTGGTTGCCTATCAACCTCCGCTCCAAACAAAAACTCCTCACTCTAGGCTTCAAGGCTCTACATCACCTTGCCCCTTCCTACCTCTCCTCCCTTCTCTCTTTCTACTGCCCACCCCGCATGCTCCGCTTCTCGGCCGCCCACCTCCTCACCGTCCCTCGGTCTCACCTATCCCGCCGTCGACCCCTGGGCCACGTCCTCCCGTGGTCCTGGAACGCCCTCCCTTCTCACCTCCGCCAAACTGATACTCTTCCCCTCTTCAAAACCCTACTTAAAACTCAACTCCTCCAAGAGGCCTTCCCAGACTGAGCTCCTCTTCTCCCTCTACTCCCTCTACCACCCCCCCCTTCACCTCTCCGCAGCTAAACCCTCTTTTCCCCCTTTCCCTCTGCTCCTCCCCCTCTCCCTTCCCATCCCCTCAGCACTGTACTCATCTGCTCAACTGTATATATTTCCATTACCCTATTCATTTTGTTAATGAAATGTACATCGCCTTGATTCTATTTAGTTGCCATTGTTTTTACGAGATGTTCTTCCCCTCGACTCTATTTATTGCCATTGTTCTCATCTGTCCATCTCCCCCGATTAGACTGTAAGCCCGTCAAATGGCAGGGACTGTCTCTATCTGTTGTCAACTTGTTCATTCCAAGCGCTTAGTACAGTGCTCTGCACATAGTAAGCGCTCAATAAATACTATTGAATGAATGAATGAATGAATGAATGAATACTCTTCACCCAGTAAGCACACAGTAAATATCATTGATTGATTAATAGGAAGAGTGGTAGTCCCATTGTACAGATAAAAATATTGAGAAATAGAGAGGCCAATTCTTAAATGGTATTTGTCAAATGCTTACCGTGTGTCAAGCACTGTAAAGTGCTAGGTTAGATACAAGTTAATCAAGTTAATTTAATTACAATACTAATCCTCATTTTACAGGTGACATAACTGAGTATAGAGAAGTGAAGTGACTTACCCAAGGTCACAGAGCAGACAAAAGCAGAGCCAGGATTAGAACTCCGGTCCTTCTGACTACTCGGCCTGTGCTCTCTCCACTAGACCATACTGCTTCTCTATTGATTTGCCCAAGGTCACACAACAGGTCAATAGCAGAACAAGGTTTAGAAGTCAACTCTCCTGACTTGCCAGCTCCATGCTAATTCTACCATGCCCTGATCCTCTTTTATTAACACTACGTGACTTTGGTTTCCAGAATCAAGCTGGTCACCAGTCACCATCTCTCACAGCACCTCAAAAAATCAGTCAGTCTCATCAGTTCACACATAGCTTTACAAAGAACATCTTTTTTCTTCTCTTATTATATCACATAACTGATGGGGATGAAGAGGGTCCTTAAAAAGAGATTACTTCTCTATATCTTTAACTTCTGAGGATTTTAAATTCATCCTCAATTTTTGCCCACCCTATCCCCTAAAAACACATTCAAGAGAAAAAGAAAAACATTTTTAACTTGCACTCAGTGTGTTAATCAGTTGTAAAAAAAAAAAAAAAAAAAAAAACTTGCTTCCCTGAACCTAGAGAAGTTCTGGCTTCCAAATTTTTCTCAATAAGAAAAAATGGCAGAAAATGGATATTATGCTCTGCAGGGGAGCCAAGCACCATTAGGCGAGCTCTGTCAAGGCAGATACCAACCAGTGAGCGAAAAATGAAGGGACTGGTTTCCTGAAAGAGGCACTAGGTTCTCTGCAAATCTTATATTTCTTCATTCTCTGGAGATTGAAAGGTCCGGGGAGGTCTGGGTTAGATGAACCCTTTAGGTGGAAGGAACATTAAACCTTCTAGTCAAAGCAAAATCAAGTTTAAAAAATACAAGTGTTTATTAGAATTTTAATGGTTTCCAGATGTGGCGATTCCATACAGTTCCAGTGCTTAATCACCTGTAACCTTGGGACATTCTTTGTCTTTTCTTTATGGTATTGCTATGCACTTTGTGCCAGGCACTGTTCTAAGTAATGGGGCAAATACAAGCTAATTAAGATGGACACAGCCCATGTCCATGTGGGACTCACAGTCTTAATCCCCATTTCATAGATGAGGCAATGGAGGCCAAGATAAATTAAATCTGTTGGTATTTGTTAAGCGCTTACTATGTGCAGAGCACTGTTCTAAGCGCTGGGGTAGACACAGGGGAATCAGGTTGTCCCACGTGGGGCTCACAGTCTTAATCCCCATTTTACAGATGAGGGAACTGAGGCACAGAGAAGTGAAGTGACTTGCCCACAGTCACACAGCTGACAAGTGGCAGAGCTGGGATTCAAACTCATGAGCCCTGACTCCAAAGCCCGTGCTCTTTCCACTGCGCCACGCTGCTTCTCGTTAAATGGCTTACCCAAGGTCATACAACAGACAAGTGGCCAAGCTGGAATTAGAACCCACATCCTCCTGACTCCCAAATCCACACTCCTTCCACCAGGATCTGCTGCTTCTCTGTTGACTTTGTGCAATTCTTATCCTTGTTACCCATCTGAGCTTTTGAAGAGCTTCCTTCTCTGCTTGGAGGCATTTGCTTTGGCCATTTAACAATGAAATAATTTCAAAATGAAAAAAGGTGTTGTTAGTTAAAGAAAAGACTCCAGAACTGTAAATTTCAGGGGTTTAAACCCGGGCACGCTGTGGGAGGAAAGGGGGTGGAGATGGGGAGAATCAATAATGGTATTCATTGAGCACTTCCTGCATGCAGAGCACCATACAGAGTGGTTGGGAGAGTCGGCACCTCAATCATATCAGTTCAGGAAGTCCAGAATAATGTGCCATTCTAAAAGTAGCTGTGACGTGTTGGAAGGAGGGGCAGGTGCTCTTTCAAAGCAGCTTTCTCCCTCTGTTTACCTTTTTCCACCCTTCTACTGTGATGGCTAACATCCATCATCCATCACTTGCTTTTTATGACCACCAAAATATAACATTGCACCTTTCTGGCCTCTTGTCATTCAAACAAGTAATACTCAGACACCAATGTTAAAGCCAGAAAAGGTATGTCCTCCCTAGAGCAGGAAGGCAGGGAATGTCACTGTTTATTGTTGTATTGTACTCTCCCAAATGCTTAGTACAATGCTCTGCCAAAGTAAGTGCTCAGTAAAACAACTGAATGAATGAAGGAATTGTTTTTTCAATAACGGTGATGGTTCATTCATTCATTCAATAGTATTTATTGAGCGTTTACTATGTGCAGAACACTGTACTAAGCGCTTGGAATGTACAATTCAGCTACAGATAGAGACAATCCCTGCCCATTGATGGGCTTACAGTCTAATCGGGGGAGACAGACAGACAAAAACAAGACAATTGAATCACGATAAATAGAATCAAGATCACGATAAATAGAATCAAGATGGTTGGCACTGAGCCATTCCCACTTCCTTGCCCAGAACTTCAAGGGGGAAAAGTCTTACTGAAAAAATCAGCCCTGGATCAAATTCAGGGAAGCCAGGCGGCAGAGAGAGCCCCATAGGAAAGCTTGGCTTGGTGTGCAAGGCTGAGTTTTGCCTTCAGTACTTCTTTATATCTCGAGGAATAAATTTCCCCAAAGATCAATTGCAATAGCTATGAAATCAGCAGTACAACAAAATAAGGAACTTGGAAAGAAGCGATGAGATCCATCAAAAGGAGGAGGGGAAAACAAGGAGCATGCAAAGGAGAAGTGAGCACTGACATTAAGGACATTACATGGATGAATTGTGCTTTTTCCCAGAGAACGGAGGGCTTGAAGCAAAACACTCCATTTGCTGTTAGACACAAAGGTCCCCTGCAGAGAAGATGCACTTTATTTTCTATGGCTTTAAAAGTCAGATGGCCCAAGAACGAGGAACCCCAGCAAAAAGGTAGTTGAATCAGGAAGCTGGACCATGACTTCCCATGCTCTAAAGGAGGGGCTTCTTCAGTCTCTGTGGGACTCTTCAGAAGGTCAAATCGGAACACTAATCTCTACCCCATTCTATTTCCTCCATAAGTGAAATTCTTCTAGCCTGACTGATTTCTTTCCTAAAACAGATTATTAGGTGACAGGAGTTTGGGATATAAAAGTATCACAGGAGAAAAGCTATATCCTTTTTGAGGCTGTGTTTTATTGAAATTATAGAAATATTCGTATGGTCTCCGATAAGCACGTGACACATGCGTAAGGGAACGGGTTTTAGAATGTTATCATTCCACAGCAGCATTTCCACAAACCTTTATCTTCTAAATGCTTTGGACACACAGACCAAGGGATTAATTATATACTGTGAGCAACAATTCATGAATATTTAACATGCTCATTTATACTTAATGAATAAATTTGCATTTTGACAGAATTATTTAATGTGTTTTAAGGAAATATTGCTCATTATCTTTCAATTTGTAGATTAGTTGAATGTCATCAGAATGATAAGGCAAGAGAGCTATAGTACTATTTAAGTTCCATTGGTTTTATCATGGCTTTTTTTTTAATTTTAAGCTTCTGGGTTTATTTCATTCTGTTCCGAGCTGCTCTGTCCTAATCATTCAGCTTCAGCTCTTCAGAATTGGTTTGGTGGGTGCGATGGGACATGGTGCAAATTAAATCATCAGAGTTCTGTTTTCATCCACCTGTTGTAGGGAAGGTGTCACTTTCCTCGAAACATCCAGAAGCCCGGACGATAACTGGGTTTCTGGCTGAGATATTCAGAGAAGCTGTTGAACCCTGAATGGACTCCTCATCTGAAACAAGGAAGGACAACCAGACCAGATCACTCCCTGGAGTCATGTCTGAATGACTGCCCAGTGGAGACTGGACACTCCTGTTATAACTCATGGCCCTGCCCTGCTTCTCCCTCTGCCTGCCTTCAGCCCACTGGATTGCCCAGTGACAGCTCTCCATCCACACAGGCCTAGAAAAGGAGAAGAGAGGAATCCCAAATCTATCCCTTTCAGGCATGGATTGTTAGAGGGCTAATAATAAAAATAATGGTGTCATTTTTTTAGCGTTTATTATGGACAAAGACTTCGACACTGTTGACCATTCTCTTCTCCTGGAAACATTATCCAACCTCCTACCATTCATTCATTCACTCAATAGTATTTATTGAGTGCTTACTATGTGCAGAGCACTGTACTAAATGCTTGGATTGTACAGTCGGCAACAGATAGAGACAATCCCTACCTAATAACGGGCTCACAGTCTAAACGAGCTCACAGTTATTCCTCTTCAAACTCCTTTAGTTGTCTACTCCCTCTGGCTCAAGTTCTTCTCCTCTAATTCCCTCCTTGCCCCCCTCCAATCTTGCTTTCATCCCCTTTTCCCCTTCACTCCACAGAAACTGCCCTCTCAGAGGTCATAAATGATCTCCTTCTTGCCAAATCCAATAGCATCAATTCCATCCTAATCCTCCTTGACCTCTCACCTGCCTTCAACACTGTCAACCAACCCCATCTCCTGGAAACATTATCCAAACTCAACTTCACTGACTCTGTCCTCTACTGATTCTCCTCCTATCTCTCTGTCCAGTCATTCTCAGTCTCCTTTTCAGGTTCCTCCTCTGCCTCATTCATTCATTCAGTAGTATTTATTGAGCGCTTACTATGTGCAGAGCACTGTACTAAGCACTTGGAATGTACAGTTCGGCAACATAGACAATCCCTACCCATTGACGGGCTTATAGTCTAATCGGGGAAGACAGACAGACAAAGACAATAGCAATAAATAGAATCAAGGGGATCTACATCTCATTAACAAAATAAATAGGGTAATAAAAATATATACAAATGAGCAGACGAGCACAGTGCTGAGGGGAGGGGAAGGGAGGGGGGAGGGGCAGAGGGAAAGTGGGGGGAAAGGGGGCTTAGCTGAGGGGAAGTGAAGGGGGAGCAGAGAGGGAGGGAGCAGAGGGAAAAGGGGAAGCTCAGTCTGGAAAGGCCTCTTGGAGTAGGTGAGCTCTCTGCCTCCCATCTTCTGTTCTGTGTCCCTCAAGGTTCAGTTCTGGGTCCCCTGATATTTTCTATCTGCATCCACTCCCTTGGAAAACTCATTGGCTACCTCCTCTATGCAGATGATTCCCAAATCTACAACTCCAGCCTTTATTTCTCTCTCTGCAGTTTCACATTTCCTCCTGCCTTCAACACATCTGTTATTTGCATGCCCTGCCATCATCTCAAACTGAACATGTCCAAAAGAGAACTCTTTATCTTCCCACTCAAACCCTGTCTTTCACTGACTTTCCTATTACTGTAGACAGCAGTGCCATCTTTCCAGTCCCACAGGCCTGTAACCTTGGCATTATCCTTGATTTCTCTCATTCAACCCACATATTCAATCTATCACTAAATCCTGTCAGTTCAACTGCCGTAACATTCCTAAAATTCATCCTTTCCTCTCCATCCAATGTGCTACCACATTAATCCATGCATTTATCCTATGATTCATTCATTCATTCATTCATTCATTCATTCAATCCTGCCTTGATTACTCTATTAGCCTCCTTGCTGACCTCCCTGCCTCCTGTCTCTCTTCACTCCAGCCCATACTTCACTCTGCTTCTTGGATGATTTTTCTAAAAAAAAAATCCTATGTTTCTCCTCTCCTCAAGAATTTCCAGTGGTTGCCCATCCACCTCTGCATCAAACAGAAACTCCTTACCACTGGCTTCAAAGCACTCAATTACCTTGTCCCCTCCTACTTCCCTCACACCTCTCTTATTACAATCCAGCCCACACATTTTGCTCCTCTAATAATAACAATAATAATGATGACATTTGTTAAGCGCTTACTATGTGCATAGCATTGTTCTAAGCACTGGGGAGGATACAATGTGATCAGGTTGTCCCACATGGAGTTCACAGTCTTAATGCCCATTTTACAGATGAGATAACTAAGGCACAGAGAAGTTAAGTGACTTGCCCAAAGTCCCACAGCTGACAAGCAGCAGAGCTGGGATTTGAACCCATGATCTCTGACTCCCCAGCCCATGCACTTTCCACCAAACCATGCTGCTTCTACTCACTCTACCTTAATCTCATCTATCTCACTGCCAACCCATCGCTCATATCCTGCCTCTGGAACACTCTACCTCTTCATAACCAACTGACAATCTTTCTCCCCTCCCTCAAGCCTTTTTGAAGGCACATCTCCTCTAATAGTCCTTCCCTGATTAAACCCTCTTTTCCTTTTTTTTCTTCCCCTTCTTCATCACCCTGACTTTGCCTGTTTATTCATCCCCCTTCTAGCTCCACAACACTTATGTACATATCAGTAATTTATTTATTTATATTACTATCTGTCTCTGCTTCTAGACAGTAAGCTCCTTGTGGGCAGGGAATGTGTCTGTTTTGTGTTATATTGTACGCTCCCAACCGCTTAGTACAGTGCTCTGCATAGAGGAAGTGCTTAAGCAGCATGGCATGGAAACAACACGAGCCTGGGATTCAGAAGGTCATGGGTTCATTCATTCATTCATTCAATCATATTTATTGAGTGATTACTGCGTTCAAAGCATTGTACTAAGAGATTGGAAAGTACAATTAGGCAATAAAGAGAGACAATCCCTGCTCACACCAGGCTTACAGTCTAGAAGGGAGAAGAAAGACATCAAAACAAATAAGCAGGCATCAATATAAACAAATAGGATTATAGATATATATGTATATACATAAGTGCTGTGAGGTGGTGGAGAGCTAAAGGGAGTGAATCAAGGAGACACGGAAGGGAGGGGGAGCTGATGAAAAGGGGGGATTAGTCTGGGAGGGCCTCTTGGGGGAAGTGAGCCTTCAGTAGGGCTTTGAAGGGGGGAAGAGTGATTGGCGGATTTGAGGAGGGAGGCCAGAGGTAGGACATGGGTCATGAGTCAATTGAGGCATAGTGATAAATCTAATCCTGGCTCTGCCACTTGTCTGTTGTGTGACCTTGCTCAAGTCACTTCAGTTCTTTGTACCTCAGTTACCTCATCTGTAAAATGGGGATTGAGACCGTGGGCCTCATGTGGGACAGGGACTGTGTCCAACTCGATTTGCTTGTATCCACCCCAGTGCTTAGTACAGTTCCTAGCACAGAGTAAGCTCTTAACAAATACCATTATTATTATATTAGCAATACTATTATTAATAATAGTAATAATAAATGTGATTACTTGACTGACTGACTGGTTGATCGTTAGATTGATTTACGCCTGCTGTATGTTTGGCCACTCTCCTATTTTTCCCTACCTGGCATCCTACCAGCAGATGGTTTCCATATGGTGTGGGATCTCTCCCCAGTGTGGCTTAGTGGAAAGAGCACAGACTTGGGAGTCAGAGGTCGTGGGTTCTAATCCCGACTCTGCCACTTCTCTGCTTTGTGACCTTGGGCAAGTCACTTAACTTCTCTGTGCCTCAGTTACCTCATCTGTAAAAATGGGGATTGAAAAATGTGAGCCCCACGTGGGACAATCTGACTACCTTATATCTACCCCAGTGCTTAGAACAGTGCTCTGCACATAGTAAGCGCTTAACAAATACCATTATTATTATTATTTAACCAACACACTAACCATTTTCAAAGAGATTAAAGTGATTCAAGTTGGGGTTATTTCAGTTTTAAACCTTTTCCATCTCCTTCCCCAAGGAAAAACCTAAGGGGAACCCATGCTCACCAAAGATTTAGTTTGAAACATAGGTTAAATATTTCCCTCTAGTCTGTATGCTCACTGTGGGCAGAGATTATTTCTACTATATTGTTCATTCAATAGTATTTATTGAGCGCTTACTATGTGCAGAGCACTGTACTTGTATTCTTTTGCACACAGTAGGCATTCAATAAATATGACTGATTGATTGATTTGCTAATTCCTGTGCCTCTCTATTTTTTCCGATTGTAGTGTTGATTACATTTTGACTTTCACCAGAATTTATCTACCAACTGTGTTGTACTTGCCCAAGCTATTAGTCCAATGGTCTGCACACAGGAGCACTCAAAAATATCATTAATTGACTGATTATTCTGCTTGGGAACCTAGTTCAGGCATGATTACTGGGGCTTCCTTAGAGTTAGTAAACAGATCCAGGCTAGCTTCTCTACACCTCCTTTTCCTCGAGACTGTGCTGAATGCAGAAACTCACATTTTCATTTGAATCCTTTTTCAGTATCATAGAGCAAAGTGGCCCTGATCTCAAAAGTATGTTCTTCTGTCTCTAATAGATTCCTGAGTATTGCACACCCTCGCCCAAAACTCTTGGAATGCTTCTGAACTCCTCAAGCAAACTGCTCCTACTATTCGATTAAACTTTAAAATTGTTTTCAAAATATATTAGGAGCCCAAATGTTGTAGCAGGGATGGAAAAGCCTCCCTAAAGCTGATTCTGCTTTTTGGGTCAATAATTTCTTCTCCTGAAGTGCAGAGATTATGTATACTTACTCTATTGTACGCTCCCAAGGGCTATCTACAGTGCTCTGCACACTATAGGCACTCAATAAATGCTATCGATTGATTACTCCTCATGCTCAATCAGAGCTTGAATGAAAGTCAAACAAATGGGGGACAGAAAAGAGAAGACACATTCAGTTTCTTAATACTTCCCAGTGCTTGATTCAGACCTGGTTGCTTGTGGACCTCTTGGCATGTAATTCAGTGACCATTTTCAAAACTGGTTAAAACTCCCCAGTTTGTGAGTGTTGAGGAAAGTCTCCTAAGCTTGTGGAATCAGTTTCTTTGGTGATTTTAAATGGAAGATTAGAAATCATCTCTCGGGAATGGTACAATTGCAGGCCTCCATGGGAGAGGAAGCTAGGCAGTAAACGTACTGTATGTATTGTATTATATATATTATATTATGTGTATTGCATGCATTGTATTCCAGCTAGGCTTCTGTGACAGTAATGAAAGTCCCTGTTTGCCTGCTGTCAATAAATTAGCAGAAGGAGCCTAAGCTTGGGAGTCAGAAGACCCACTTGCTAATCCCAGCTCTGCCACTTGCCTGAGCTGTGAGCTTGGCCAAGCCTCTTAACTTCTTTGTATTCAGTTTCCTTATCCATAAAATGAGGATTCAATACCTATGCTCCCTCCTTTCATGGACTGTGACCCCCATCAGGGACAGAAACTGTGTCTGACATAATTATTTTGGTGCTTAGAACAGTGCTTGGAATATAGCAAGAGCTTAACAAACAAACAAAGGATGGCATAGTGGATAGAGCACGGGCCTGAGGCCTGAGAAGGTTGTGGGTACTGATCCAGGTTTGGCCACTTATCTGCTGTGTGAACTTTACTTTTCTGGGCCTCAGTTACTTCACCTGTAAAATGGGGAGTGAAACTGGGAGCCCCACGTGGGACAGGGACTATGTCTAACCCAATTTGCTTGTAATAATAATAATAATGCTGGTATTTGTTAAGCGCTTATTATGTGCCAAGCACTGTTCTAAGCACTGGGGTAGATACAAGGTAGTCACATTGTCCCACACAGGGCTCACAGTCTTCATCCCCATTTTACAGATGAGGTAACTGAGGCACAGAGAAGTTAAGTGACTTGCCCAAGGTCACACAGCTGACAGGAGGCAGACCCGGGACTAGAACCCATGACCTCTGACTCCCAAACAACCCAGACCTTAGTACAGTGCCTGGTACATAGTAAGTGCTTAACAAATACCACAGTTATTATTATTATCATGGAATGGCATGGGTAGGCCGCTGCTCTACTCTCCCTCCCGCAGCCGAGACAGGCAGTGTACTGGAAATTATCCAGGTGCCATCCTGAGAGGGGAGCACTGTTCTATCACTTGGCAAAATGGATACCAGAGTAGGGCAAGAAGCATGAAATCACAGCAACAAGGGTCCAGGAAACATATCATCATCAACAGCGGTGTTTACTGAGCACTTACTATGTGCAGAGCACTGTACTAAGCACTTGAGAGAGTACAAGACAACTGAGTTGGTCAAGTTCTCTGCCCACTAGTGGAAATCTTAATGCTTGAAAAATAATACCAGGGATGGGGTTTACAACAAAATTCTCTCTTACTGCACCAGTACAATATTCAGGAAAGGATCTGGAGTTGTTTTTTGCTTTTCAATTTTCTTTCTTCCCTTCTCTGCTTGTACTTTCATTCAGATCTGTTAGTACAAACTTAGAAAACATTTCACTTTTTTCCAATTAGTCCCAGTGTCCAAAAGGCAATTTGTACGGAATGAAAGGTCAAGTCTCCATTCGTGCATAGTCTTGTTTCCAGGCATGACCGGAGAGGATATTGCAGATTGCTTTTGCCAGACTCTAGTGCTTAATAGGGGGGAAGAACAAGGAGGCACAATAGCCTTATCATTTTTAAAGAGAATTTTTCAGATTACAGATTTGCCAGCCGTTGTGGAAAATAATAAAATTTGTTCGTGCTGGCTTTCCAGTATTTGATTCTATTGCAAGGCATTTTCTTCTTAAAGATGTGAAGGGGCAGGGTGGTTCTGTGAGGGATCTGAGATGGCCACCTCCCCCGACTTCGCCCCTGACACCTATCTTACTTTATGTAGGTTTGTCATTTCTTCCATCTTCTTTAGATCAATCAATCAATTGATGGAATTTATTGAGTGCTTACTGTGTGCAGAGCACTGCACTGTTTGAGAAAGTACATTGCATTAGAGTTGATAGACATGATCTCTGCCCACAGGGAACTTCCAGTCTAGATGAGGAGACAAGACATTGAAGTAAATTTCAGATAGGGGAAATGGCAGAGTAAAATGAAGTAGAATGGGGAAGCAGAATGCCCTAGCGGCAAGAGCACAGGCTTGGGAATCAGAGGATGTGGGTTCTAATTCTGGCTCTGCACTTGCCTGCTGTGTGACCTTGGGCAAGTCACTTCACTTCTCTGTGCCTCATTTACCTCATCTGTGAAATGAGGATTAAGACTGTGAGCCCATGTGGGACAACCTGATTATCTTGTATCAACCCCAGTGCTTAGAACAGTGCTTGGCACATAGTAAGCGCTTAACAAAAAACATAATTATTACTATTGTTAAAAGGATATGGGCATAAATGGTATGGGGCTGAGGGTGGAGTGAATATCAAGTGCTTATACCGTAGAATGTGTCTCCCAATTCTTCTGTATTCTCCCAAGAGCTCAGTACACTGTTCTGCATACAGTAAGCACTGAACGAATACCAATGATGATGATGATGATGATGATGATGGGAGTGATATTCCTAGGGGCAGTGGTGTTCACACATTCTCCCAACTTTTGGAATGTATGGAATTCATTCATATTTATTTATTCATTTGATCATATTTACTGAGAATTTACTGTGTGCAGAACCCTACACTATGCTATTGGAATGGATCTAGGGATTTAGAGTGAAGATTTTGTCACCTGAGAATGAAGGAGACTTAGTACAGTGTCTGGCTTATAAATAAGTGCTTAATAAATACCACAATTATTATTATTATTATTATGTACCTGGGTAGATGGGGAAGCCGCAGTAACTGAGGGACTGGATTGACTGGACTGGGCTGGGCTGGCGAGGCAGCTGGTGACACGACTTTGCCCTTCTGGTGGTGCCACCTCCAGCATCTGCCCCAGAGGCATGCCAAGGGGGAATCTGACTGTGAAGCAGCATGCCTAATGGTTAGAGCACGGGTCAGGGATTAAGAAAAACCTGTGTTCTAATCCCGGCTCCAACTCTTAATAATAATAATAATAATAATAATGGGGTATTTGTTAAGTGCTTACTTGGTGCCAGGTACTATTCTAGATACAAGGGGATAGATACAAGGTATTTGGGTCAGACAAAGTCCCTGCCCCAGCAGTGTGGATCAGTGGAAAGAGCACAGGTTTGGGAGTCAGAGGTCATGGGTTCGAATCCCTACTCCTCCACTTATCAGTCACACAGCCCAGAGAGTTCCCTCATCTGGAAAATGGGGATGAAAGACTGTGAGCCTCATGTGGGACAACCTGATTACCCTGTATCTACCCCAGCACTTAGAACAGTGCTCTACACATAGTAAGCACTCAATAAATACCAACATTATTATTATATGGGTCTCAGAGTCTTAATTTCCACTTGGCAGATGCGGTAACTTGAGGTCCAGAAAAGGTAAGTGACTAGCCCAAGGTCACACAGCAGACATGTGGCAGAGCCAAGATTAAAACCCATGTCTTTTATTCACTTATTCAATTGTATTTATTGAGCACTTGCTGCGTGCAGAGCACTGTACTAAGTGCTTGGAATGTACAATTCAGCACAGACAGAGACAATGCCTGCCCAACAATGGGCTCACAGTCTAAACAGGGGAGACAGAAAGCAAAACAAAACAAGTTTTTACTCCCAGGCCCATTCTCTTTCCACTAGGCCACTGTGACCTTAGAAAGTCATTTCTCTTCCTCTGTGCCTCAGTTACCTCATCTGTTGAATGCGGATTAAGACAGTAAGCCCTGTGTGGGACAGGGACTCTGTTCAACCTGATTAGCTTCTATCTACCTCAGCACTTAGTACAGTGCCTGGCATATAGTAAGTGCTTAACAAATATCATTAAAAATAATTGTCAGCCCCACCCAGAGCCTAGTCTCCAGCTCTGGCTGCTGCTGACCAGGAAAGTAGGGCACCACCTCACATGGGCTGAAAGGGTGGCCAGCATCGCTGCTCAGAGCCATTCTCAGTCAGTCAGTTGTATTTATTGAGCACTTGTGTGCAGAGTACTGTGCTAAGCACTTGAAAGAGTACAATATAACAATGTACCAGACACATTCCCTGCCCACAGCAAGCATTCTTGTAACTGGAACAATGGTTCTGGGGCTTGTCATTAGACCAGATTGGAGTTCAGCCTATTCCAGTGACCTTCTGATCCTATGATAGAGACAATGAGAGCAGCGTCTGCAAGTCTGACCAGAGGAGAATTTCAAATTTGTGAGTAGGGTGAATATGTGTTCCCAGAACAAATGTGCTGTCCTACAGTAGCTACTCAGAGAAGTTTATTCCATGCAGGAAATAGAATTCATGGCCCCAGGCCTAATGTTTAAATGAAATCAGTATGGGGCTACAAAATAGCAGCAAAACTGCCCAAGGAAAGTCAGAGCTTGACCTAAAACCAATTGAATAAATGTGACTCTTTCCTTTCAAGCTCCTTATTTTGGGAATCTGGGCCTGATGAGGAAATCTGGCTGCAGGCAGAGGCTTGTCCTCTTTGGTTATGGTCTATGTAGATACAGTGCGCTGTACTAAGCTCACTGGAGAGGAACTCTGCTCAGCCTTCAGGGGGCAAAATTTTCAAGTTCTGTTTTTTTTTCACAGCTGATTGGCCTGATTCTTTCATTTCCTCTCCAACTCCCTCCTTGACCATCTACTTCTGCTCCCTCAATTCCACTGAATCTACTCTCTCCAAGGTCATCTATTATTATGTTATTACTATTATTATCATCATCACTATTATTGTTACTATTAAATTTGTTAAACCTTTATTATGCCCCATTCATGGCATTAAGTCCTGGGATAGATTCAAGTTAATAAGCTAGGACAAAATTCCTGTCCCACTTGAAGCTCACAATCTAAATATGAGGGAGATCATGTATTGAATCCCCATTTAACCGATGAGGAAACAGAGGCAAAGTTAAGTGACTTTCCCAAAGTCAAACAGCTAGCAACTGGCATAGTCAGATTAGAACCCAGGTCTTCAGACTCCCAAGACTGTGTTGTTTTCACTAGACCATGCTGCTCCTCAACCTCAAATGATCTTCTCTCCAAATCCAATGGATTTTGCTCTGTCTTAATTCTTTTTGACCTCTCAGGTGCTTTTCATATTGGAAATAATAATAATAATAATAATGGCATTTGTTAAGCTCATGCAGTCTGCCAAGCACTGTTCTAAGCACTGGGTTAGATACAAAGTAATCAGGTTGTCCCACGTGGGGCTTACAGTCAATCCCCATTTTAGAGATGAGGGAACTGAGGCACAGAGAAGTTAAGTGACTTGACCAAAGTCACCCAGCTGACAAGTGGCAGAGCAGGTATTAGAACCCATGACCTCTGACTCCCAAACCCATGTTCTTGCCACTAAGCCATGCTGCTAACCTTTTGTTTCTCTGAAACAATTCTCTTGGTTCTGCTCTTATCCCTATGGCCACTCCTTGGGCTCTTTCCCTGGCTCTTCCTCTGCTTCCCAATCATTTGCTGTCAGATGCCTCAAGGCTCAGTTCTGAGTACCCCTCTATTCTCAATCTACAGTCTCACTAGCTAGGTAAGTGCATCCGCTCTCATGGTTTCAACAGACCCTCAGTGAGGGTACGATTCGTATGAGGCATTTGTTTGGCTTATGAGTTTGTCTGGGTGACCTAACGATATCACCAATCCCTAGGCAAAAGGGTTGAACTATGATCCTTGTTTCTGTGATGGCTCCTTGATCTTTCCCAGAACATCCTTTCTTCTTTCCTGTCTTGTGGTTTTGACACCTTTTCTGAAGATGATGGGTTCCTATTGTTCAGTGTAGCCTCATTTGTCCTCTGCTGCTCCCAGTAACTGCCCTGATCCCATCAAGCAATCAGTGGTATTTACTGAGCACATACTGTGTGCAGAGAATATAATACAAGCATTAGTAGACACATTCCCTGACCAAAAGGCCCACTCATACTACTTCCTGTAGTTGCCCCATCCCATCCTCCCACTCCTTCCAGTGTCTTCCCCCAATATTTTCAGCTTGAGTACCCCTAATTTTTAAACATGGGCCTCACTCCCACCCTAACCTCAATACTGGCCATGCTGATAGCTTTGTTCCTAAACTTCCCTTCCTTTCATGTGTCCTGGCCAATGTTTCCTTACCTCACCCAGAATCTTTGCCAGAATCTACCCATTTTTCTTTAAAATATCCTCACCAATCCCCAACCCTGCAAATTCATCTCCATTTCTTCATCCTTTTAATGCTAAGTGTACCATATGAATAACAGCGAGAAGCACCATGGTCTAGTGGAAAAACACGAGCCTGAGAATCAAAGAACCTGAGTTCTAATCCCAGCTCTGTCAGTTGCCAGCTGCGTGGTCTTGGGCAAGTGACTTAACGTCTCTGTGCCTCAGCTTCCTCATCTATGAAAAATGGGGTTTCAGTGACTGTTCTCCCTCCTGCTTAACCTACTTAGAACCCCATTTGGGACAAGGATTGTGTCCAACCTGATTCACTTGTATCTACCCCAGCATTTAGAATACTGCTTGATACATAATAAGTGGCTAACGAATGCCATAATAATAATAAAGTGTGAGAATCCTGATTACCGTCTGGAAAATAATATCACCGCCAGGTAACTGTTCTTTTCAGTACTGCATTTCAGATTGAGCTGCTGACTTGTTCTGGAACTTTAAGTGAATCACTTGATCTACTGGTTCTCAATTTCCTCATTTGGAAAATGGGAAGTACATTTTCTTGTTTATATTGCATTTGGAGATCTTTAGGATAAGAACTCAAAGATCTGGGTTTACAAATCAATTTATAAATATCCCCTGAATGTGCAGGAGAAAGAAATTTCATTTGTCCAAAGAAAATATCAAAAAAGTATTTTCCCATAGGTAAATCTTCCAAATATTCATGAAATCAAAAGTAAAAATTCAAATTTATTTGGGCCAGGTGGCTTTTAAAAAATGTACGTTTGGCTTTGATTAAAAAAAGCTAGCAGGAAAGACATTGCATTTTCAAGCATATGCCTATGCTGAACTACATTAATAATATGTCATCTATTAACCATTTATTAAGCCTCTACTGTGTGCTAAGCAGTGGGGAAGATATATGATTAATTGTGAATCCTAGAATACTGGAATCTCAAGGTAAAATAGTGTGGGATTCATATAGATCTAAAAATAACAATGTTATGGACTTTATACTCATCTTGCTTTTCTCACTCAACTAGAAGGGTATTTTTTCAAGACTTGGAAGGGTACAGGGATTGATGAAGTTGCCAAACTCTTTGGTGATCTCCATGCATGAAAAATTCATTGTTTAGCTATGGAACCTGTGCCCACCAAGATTTATCAAGGGATTTTCTAATGTGAAACACAGAATTGAAAAACACCTGCACAGAAAAGTTTCAGGTAATAGGGAAATCACTGTTTGGAATCAAGTGTATTGTATCTTTTTTTTCCTGTCTCCCTGTTGGTCTTCCAAAAGTCAGATTTAGAGTGTTTTTCCCAAATCATCATTTTCAGTTTCAAAAACACAAGATAGCAGTAAACATATTCTATGAAGAGCAGTCAGTTCCCAAAAGCATTTTTTGATTCTTAAAAAAGAAAAGTGATTTTCAAAGGTTACTTTTTGAGAGACCGTTAGACTGCCTGCTGGCATTAGGACCATTTAAATGTGAACTCTGTTGTTTGTCATTGAAATTTTGAGCTATAAATGTCACTCAAGAATATTTCGGGCTTTTTTGCAATCAGACAATTGCATGAGAAAATGGAAGACAATGTGGGTAAGTCAGGAAGAAGATGAATAGAAGACTTCATGTTTCATTTGGGACACCCGGGCTTCCACCGAGCTGGGCTTCCAAAACGATCTCGCAGTAAATCCAGAAAACTGTAGCCTATTGAAAAAAAATTGAAGCCTTTTTGAATCTCCCACAAACTTATTATCTGGCTCTACAAAGATTCATCTGACAGGGCCATTTATTTGATAACTTTTAAGGTCAATGAAGACAAGTTCAAAATTTAGAGAAAGAGAGAAGGTATATGAGTGACCATGTGAGTGTGTGTGCGCGTTTTCAGGCATTCGGCTAATACTGCTGGAAGAAATCTCACCTGAATCTTCACCTGGGAACTGTGAAGGGAAGTCAGCTTATAATAATGATAATTTTGGTATTTCTAAAGCACTTACTATGTGTCTGGCCTTGTACTAAGCACTGGGGTGGATACAAGCAAATCAGGTTGGACACAGTCCCTGTTCAACATGGGGCTCACAATCTCATTCCTCATTTTATAAGTGAGGTAACTGAGGCCCAGAAAAGTGAAATGACTTGCCCAAGATCACACAGCCAGAATTAGAACCCATGACCTTCTGATTCCTGGACCTTTGCTCTATCCACTATGTCCTGATGCTCTCCATGATGCTTCCTTGCACTCTGCAATTGTAGACACCCGAATGGGGGCCAAGTTGACATAATGGCGGCAACTCCTGGTAAACTTCCTGGAGTTCAAAATGCCTACTGCCAACCTGTCCCATAGGGCTCAAAGAAGAATTGAGCCTGAGGACTTTCTAAATCCAATGAAAAACTTATCAGGTTGAATTTCTGGTGTTTTCAACAACTGCAGCTTTCAAAGGGAGGGAAGGAAGGAGAAAAGAGGAAAGGAGGGAAGGAGGAAAAGAGGAAGGGAGGGAGTGAGAGGGAGGTAGGGAGACAGAGAGAGACAGAGAATCCATTTAAAGATGCAAAAAGCCTTTAAATTACAAACGAGACAAACCGGTTCAAAACCCACAAGTGCAGAAGGTCTGTAACAGAGCTGCTTGAGAGTCTGACTACTGATAGGCTGAATAATTGTCTCCCCACTTCTTATCGCTCTGCTCCTGTCATGAGAGGTGGTTGACTCCCCGGGCTTCGGCATCATTTTCAAATCAACACAATCATCCCAATTGAGGTTCCTTTCTCCCAATATTCGAAGAAGCTAATTTTGGATTTGATTTGTATTCCGTGTGCAAAAATGAATACAAAATGGTTGGAATACTGTGGACTGCCACTCTTCCCACATAGCTGATGCGAATATGCTCAGAATACCTGAGCTCGGCTGGCGCTCGCTATTTTGCATTATAAAGCAGCGCTGATATGATTGTTCAAGACCCTAAAGGGGTAGGCTGTTAGGGAGATAGAAACCAAAATAGGAAAATGATATTCTATCACGGCCCACAGGGATTAGGGGCTTAAAAGAGCACTAGTTCCCTGTGTGACTACAGAACTTCAGACCGCCTCAGTTTAAGGAGAATAATAATAATAATAATGTCGGTATTTGTTAAGCACTTACTATGTGCAGAACACTGTTCTAGTAGATACAGGGTAATCAGGTTGTCCCACTTCAGGCTCACAGTCTTAATCCCCATTTTACAGATGAGGTCACTGAGGGACAGAGAAGTTAAGTGACTTGTCCACAGTCACACAGCTGACAAGTGGCAGAGCCAGGATTCGAACCCATGACCTCTGACAACCAAGCCCGTGCTCTTTCCACTGAGCCATGCTGCTTCTCTAAGTACCTAGGGTTGCCAACCAATGGCTGGGTGAACTTGGGCAAGTCCTGGAACTTCAATATGTCTCAGTTTCCCCATCTGCAGAATGGTGTTAATGCTACCTATCATGATGATATTTATTAACTATGTACTTTGTGCTGAAAACAGTGCTAATCCTTGGGGTAGACCCAAGATAATCAGATTGGACAAAGACACTGCCTATCACCATAGGGTTAACAGTCTAAGAGGGCAGAAGAGGAGAGATTTCTCCCCATTTTACAGATGAGGCCCAGAGAAGTCAAGGGAGCTGCCCGAGATCACAAAGCAGGCCAGTTTCAAAGATAGGACTAGAGGTGCAATGAGCCCTCACTACTCACCTCTTCCTTGCAGGGAATGAAGAACAAATAGTAGAGGTACGACAATGAGATGCACTGAACTAGTGAACTCTTCAGAAAGTTCAACAGAAACACAATCAACATATTGAGTGCTTACTATGTGCATGGTATTGTGCTAAACACTTGGGAGAGTACAAATATAACAGACTTGGTAGACTCATTCCCTGCCCACAATGAGCATACAGTCTAGACAAGTCAAGTTCCCTGCCAAGGAGGAGCTTACACTTGAAATAATGAAAGTAAATGCATTCAGAGCTGTCTTATATGAAGGTCCTTGGATTCCAGGGTATTGTTACTTTATATTGTATATAGGTCTGAAGTATTTTTTCAAAAAGAACTTTGCAGGTCAAGCCAGAATAATTATCTGAAGTTCCCGCCTACATAAAAGATTTTGTTCTTGATTAATCCATCAATTGATTCAGGTTGCTACTGATGAGGAGATACCCCATGAATTGAGCTTCATTAGGAATTTCTACACCCCCTGGGCTCTCCACATGAGCCTTTCAAATTTATCTAAAAATCCATTTTCTACTGCATGCACCCAGGATCACCCACACTCACCTCAACCCTGGAGGCAAAGGTCTCACTCTCTTTGGTAGATGGAAAAATTAACCAAAGGAAAACAAAGGAAACAACAATAGTTTCATTCCTCTGCTGAAATTGTTTTCAACATTTGCTCCCTGAATCTAGACTGCAAGCTCACTGTGGGCAGGGAATGTGCCTGTTATACTGTTACAGTGTACTCACCCAAACATTTAGTATAGTGCTCTGCACACAGTATGTGCTCAATAAATATGATTGATTATTTTGTATTTTTCAATAACAGTGCTGAATCTTGCAGTATAGTTGCCTAGGGTAGACCCAAACTACTTGAGACCCTGAGAGAGTTGACCAGTACACCCTCACCATTTACCTCCAGTTCTGCATTTTTTGGGCTAAAGAACAACTAATTAACTTCACAATACAGTAAGGTTATTTCATAGAAGTGTTCTATAAAACTTGAAGGGAAAGTTTGGGATGAAATCAAGTTGAAGAGAAGATATTTGCATAGGTGGATTCTGAATCAGAAATAGAGAGAAATTAGAGATACATGAATCTTTTTAGCAAAAGCTGATTTCTCATAGAGACTTGCATTTATCAGGTTTCAGACTGTGGTAGTATTGGGTAAAGGCATATTGGTCTTAAGCCTCAGTTTTAGTTAAGAGCACCAGGCCAGGTGTTTTGATTTTCTCATCACTGATAAGGTCAAAACCTGCTCAACTTTCTCACTCCTGGCTATCCCCTCAAGTGAGTATTCAGAAAGCTACAGCTTTGGTTCTGTGAACTAGTGGTTTTATTGCTGGCACTAAGTTTTTGTCAATGAATCAATTAATTAAATGCATCTACTGAGTGATTACTATGTGCAGAGCACTGTACTAAATCTTTGGGAGAGTACAATGTAACTGTATTGGTAGACAGGTTCTCCTCCCCAAAGCTTGCAGTCTAGAGGGGGAGACAGACATTAATAAGTAAATTATCGATATGAAGTGTTGTGGGGATGTGGGGAGGAGTGAATAAAGGGAGAAAATCCAAGTGCAAGGGTGATTCAGGAGGGAGTTGGAGAAGAGGAAATTAGGGCTTAATCTGGGAAGCCCTCTTGGAAGAGATGTGCCTTTAAAAAGGTTTTGAAGCAGGGGAGAATGATTATCTATCAAATATGAAGAGGGAAGGCATTCCAGGCTAGAGGCAGGACTTGGGTAAGTGATCGGTGATGTGAAATGAGGTAAAATGAGGAGGTTGGCATTAGAGGAGCTTCGTGTGTGTCCTGGGTTGAAGTAGGAAATGAGGGGGCAAAGTGATTGAATGCTTTAAAGCTAATGGTAAGGAATTTTTCTTTGATGTGGAGGCGTCTGGGCAAGCAGGGGAGGTTCTTGAGTAGTGGGGAAATGTGAATTGAATGGGTTATTATTATTATCATTACTATGGTATGTGTTTAGCCCTTACTATGTTGCAATCACTGTTCTAAGTGCTGGGGTAGACAAAAGGTAATCAAGTTGGGCACAGTTTCTGTCTCACATAGTGCTCAGTCTTAATCCCCATTTTACAGATGAGGTAACAGAGGCACAGTGAAGTCAGTTACCCAAGGTCACAAAGCAGAATAGTGGTGGAGCAAACCCTCTGGTACAATAGTCTATGCATAGAATTTCAGCCTCATGCCTCCACTCCTCCAAACCATCCATTGCAGGAAATAAATGCATGAATAAAGGAACCTTTCCTTAAAGCCTAGAAGTGCATTAATTATAGCTGTTTCCTGACTTCCCTGAAACTTTAAGTTTAGTTTGTAAGCTCACTGGAGGAAGGGAATGTGTCTGTTAATCATTATAATATATTCTCCCAAGCACTTAATACAGTGCTCTGAGCACAGCTCAATAAATACTATTGAATGAGAGTCCTGAAATATCATTTGGTTCATGTTTTGAAGGCAGGGACTGTGACTTTGATCTCTACTAAACACCCATCTCTCCTATAAGTGTTCTGTTTTTTGGAGCCTCTCTTTAGGCAAATCTAGTGCTTTATTACCCCCCGTTCCCAGGCCCACACACACAAGCTGTTTATTAGGTAATTTAGCACACTGAGCCCAGATAGGCTCAATTTATCAGAAAAAGAAATTCCCTAAATCTCCCCCTGTAGACCACAAGAGTGTTGTGGGCAAGGAACATGTCTACCAAGTCTGCTACAGTATGTTCTCCTAAGTGCTCATGCAATGCTCTACAGAGTATGGGCTCAAATAATTGATAAATCTCATGCTAGTCAAAATATATATTGAAATCATGTTAGACTCTATATACTCTCCCAACCATCTCATGCAGGGCTCTGCACAGAGTTGACACCTAACAAATACTACTGAATGAAGGTTGGCTCCAAGAAACTTCAGGTCTGAAGACTGACCAACTTACAGTGATTGCACTCTGAATACTCATAAGAACTTTATCAAGTTTAG
Organism: Ornithorhynchus anatinus; assembly: GCF_004115215.2. Taxonomy (NCBI): domain Eukaryota; kingdom Metazoa; phylum Chordata; class Mammalia; order Monotremata; family Ornithorhynchidae; genus Ornithorhynchus; species Ornithorhynchus anatinus. The sequence continues at coordinate 111,405,076 of NC_041731.1, read as the reverse complement.
ATTCCCACTCTTGGATTAGGCTCCACTGATGCAGGTGCAAAATGGAGATCCTGTCTGATAAACTCTGGTGGGCAATCAAATGAAATTTAAGACCTGATTCCCCTTCCAGCTGAAAATAATCATGAGGCCAGTAATTACCATTCTTTAATTCTTAAACAGATACAAACACAGGTTCCAAACATCCCCAAAATACAGGAAAATTGGGATTATCTCCAGTATCCACTGAGACCATTGCAATCCAGTGCATTATTGCAAAAGGCCCAAACAGATCAAATAGATACGGTCTCTCTACCACCTACTAAGATTGGACAATTGAAAAGTTCTGACTGCATTTTAAAGAAGACTTATGAATTTACCATAATAACTAAAGAGGAAGCTGATGGAGATAATTCAAGGCTGTGAAGAGGTTTTCAGAAGGAGTTAACCTGAAGAGAAGAAGGTGGTTGTTGGGCAACCCAAGTCAGCAGCAAGGGCCTGGGAGTCAGAAGGACCTGGGTTTTGATCCTGGCTATGCTACTTGTCTGCTGGGTGACCTTGGGCAAGTCACTTCATTTTTCTGTGCCTCAGGTACCTTATCTGTAAAACAGAGATTAAGACTGTGAACTCCATGTGGGGCATGGACTGTGTCCAACCTGATTAACTTGTATTTACCCCAGCACTTAGAACATTGCTTGACACATAGTAAATTGTAATAATGATTATGGTATTTGTTAAAAGCTTACTATGTGCCAGGCACTGTGCTAAGCGCTGGGGTGGATACAAGCAAATCAGGTTGGACACAGTTCCTGTTCCTCATAGGTCTCACAGTCTTAATCCCTTTTTCACAGATGAGGAAACTGAGGCCCAGAGAAGTAAAGTGACTTGCCTCAGGCCACACAGCAGACAAGTGTAGAGCAGGGATTAGAACCCATGACCTACTGACCCCCAGCCCTGTGCTCTATCCACTATGAATGCTTAATAAATACCATTAAAACAAATAAAATACATGAAACTTAAGGTGGAAAACCCACTACCTCTATCAGCAGTATAACCTAATTTTGTAAACTCCCACAAAAACTCAATCATACTATATAATAATGATAATAATAAGTATTGTATTTAGTTAACCTTTTACTCTGTGCCAAGCACTGTTCTAAGCCCTGGGTAGATCCAAGATAATCAAGTCATGCACAGTTCCTGTGCCACATGGGGCTAACAGTTTAAAGTGGAGAGAGAACTAATATTTGAAACACCATTTGTACAGATGAGGAAACTGAGACTACCAAAGAGAAGTGACATGCCCAAGGTCACACAGAAGGAAAGAGTCAGAGCCATGATAAGAGCCTAGGTCTCTAGGCCTGGACTCTTTACACTAGGCATATTTAATTTAGTCAATAGCATTCATATGAATTTCAGATTATTTTTCCAGAGGTTCTGGAACAGATCTTACTTGATAATCTGTAAATTTACTGGAAATGTATTCCATGATACATCCATTCATAACAGCCACATCTCAAGAAATGCTACCTAACTGCACAATAGTTTATGCTTCTAGGGGTGTTTAAAGCAGGCCATAAACTATGGATGAGAGTGTAACTATTTTTCCATTTACTGATACAGTTCTTGCTATCAGACATTGAACTTGCTTGTTATTGTACCATATTTAAGATACTTTGAGCACAAGAGACCTCTTGAAGGAAATTTCAGTAATATTGTCTTCTCTTTCCTTTTATCCATTAAATCACTTTGAACACATCTGCTTTGGTACTTGATATGTACAGTCAGTCGAGGGAATGGAAAATCCTACATGTGGTTTACGGGATCAAACAACATGGATCTTACTTTCAGGTCTTTGCAAATGGCATATTTTATTAAAAGTTCTAGCAATGCAGGCATTTCTTCTCCACTGTGGGATCCTCCGTGTTAGAACCAGACATATGTTTCTTGATGCTGATTATTCACTCTAGCTTTGGTGCTCTGTTCTATCAGCTAGATAATGAAACATTTAATGAGCCCTGCCTCTGCCACCAGATCGTATTATAAAGCAGTCAATTAAGGTTGTTTACAAGACATCTCAATCTGTCCCCAGCCCTAAGAAGTTCAGGAACGTCACCTCAACAGTGAGGGTCAACAATAGCAGCTCACCTGTTTGGAATGATTGAGTGAAGTTGAGGCTGTTTACAACTTAAAAGCCAGACTTTGAGAGAAAGGATGTTATTATTATTATCATTATTATTATTGTATTTGTTAAGCAATTACTATGTGTCCAGTACTGTTTTCTTAGAACTGGGGTAGTTGAAAGTCGAACAGGCTGAACACAGTCCCTGTTCCATCTGGGGCTTAATCTAAATAGGAGGGAGAACAGGCACTGAATCCCCATTTTACAGATGAGGAAACTGAGGCCTACAGAATTATAGTGGCATGCCCAAAGTCATACAGCAGGCACCTGGGTGAGCCAGAATTAGATCCCAAGTATGCTGAGTCCCAGGCCCAGGATCCTTTACACTAGACCACACTGCTCCTCTGTTTTCTCATCCCTTCCCTTCAAATTCCACTTTCGCTTATCCAAATGATAAAGCTGAAAGGGACTCCAAAAGAGATTGTATTTTTCTAGATATGCTTATAGATTGGTCAGGGCCTAGGCCATCCAGGCACTGCTGAATGCTTTGCCTTTTCAAGGGGGATTTAGAACTGAAGACGCAACAGCTGATGGTCATTCAAGAATGCACTTGAGATAGTGGAAGAGTTAGAAAATGTGGCTGAGTTACAAAGGTCTTGCCTGAGTGGTTGTTCAGCTTCACAGTCTGCTTTCCCAAATTCATTTACTGGGTGTCTGTTGTGTGCAGACCACTGTACTAAGAACTTTGGAGAACACAATACAAGAGAATTGGTAGACACATTGCCTGCCCCCAAGGACCTTAAAAATTTCTCATGTTCAGGAAGAAGAAATGGTACTCTTCATAGGGCTCATGTTATTCATTGGAAATCTGCTCTTATTTATTATAATCATATTACTCTTCATAGGGCTCATGTTATCATGAATAACATGATAGACCTAACAGATAAGAAATCTGCTCTTATTTATTATAATCATATTTGAGTGATTAATATGTGCAAAGCACTGTAGTAAATGCTTGGGAGAATACATTGAAACAACAAACAGACACATTCCTGCCCACAGTGAGCTCACATTCTAGAGGGGAAGACAGACAATATAAATAGATATTTGTTGGGTGTGTCTCTTTATTCTCCTATGCACACTACTAATATGGTTTATTGATTGCCTCCTGGAGCATGCAACTAGGCTCTTGGGAAGTACAAAGTATAAAAGTGACACTCTCTTCCCATAAGGAGCTTACACTCTAACAGGGAGGACAGACATAAAAAATTTATAGGTAGTAAAAATTTCAGTCCTGCCACTTGTCTGCTGCATGACCTCGAAAAGGACATTTAACTTCTCTGTGCCTCAGTTACTTCATCTGTAAAATACAGATTAAGATTGTGAACCCCAGATAGCACATAGATTGTGTCCAACATGGTTACCTTGTATCTGTTCCAGCAGTTAGTACAGTGCCTGGCACATAGCAAGCACTTAACAAATACTCTCTCTCTCTCTCTCCATATATATATAATGGAATAAATGTAGATTAAAAAACAGTAAATGGGAATAAATTCTTAAATCCTTAAACTTGATGATGGGGTTAAATCACTTAGGGTGATATGCTTTAATTGGGCAGACTTGTAAGAGGATGTGGGATTTTAGAAAGGCTCTGAATGTGTGGAGAGACATATTTGTCTGTCAGAAACAGTGGGAGCAAAGGGACAGAAGCAGGAGAGTCAAGAGCAAAATATAGTTAGGATTTCAGTTTGGGGAGGAATGAAGAGAGTGAGTTGGACAATAGCAGGTGAAGAGAACTGAAAGGTGAATGGAGCGAGTTGTTGGATAGTAAGTTCTTGATGGGGAAGGATGCGGGAAACCATTAAAATATTTTGAAGAGGGTAGAGAGGGCTGACACAGGAAGGAAAAGGAATCCTCCCTCAGGGACTAACACTATCTTTATTTTGTTGGATAACACCAGGGGAAAACAATAGCCGCAACACTGATTACTATAAAGCTGCCTGGAGATGATGGAAAGAGTAGCGATCAGCTGATTACATTAATGTAACGGTGCATTAGCTTAATGTATTCAAGGTCAAGGAGTCTGCATCTCAGTGATGCTAGACAGGAAACTTTCAAAATATTATGTATGCAGGCAACAAGTGCCATGATTGATTTTTGTTAGGGAATTAATCTGCCAAGAGGTGCGGTCTAGGTAGGCTGCGTTGAGTTATTTCTTTAATTCAGTTGGAAAATCCCAAGCTAAGAACAGGATTCCAGCCTCACCGGTTACTTGCCTCCATAAATGTTTCATTCGTTAACTTCTGCCACTATCGTTGTGACTGTTGCTATGACTTGATCATTTGGCCTAGGTTGTGTAACAGACATTACCTTCAGTTAATGCAGCAAAGGGGAGAAAAAGAAAGTGAGAATGAGCAGAGGAGTTGAACATTGATGTCTCTGTGTGGAATTTCACCATACCCGTCATTTCATCCTCGTTCCATAAGCTGTTTTTTAATGATGAACTGAGGTTTGTGGGCAGGAACTTTGCGAACAGATGCCTTGCTCATTTTTTAAGACCAGGCTTGGAGAATTTATATATTGTCTCCTGCTGGGAGTGCCACAAGGGTAGTCTGCTTGAAGCTTGGCAAAGTCCAGCAGAAGCTGTTTCCATTCCATTTACCACATGCTAAGATTTGAAAAATGCACAGTGGTCTGAAGAGGGGCTCCCTTGTTTCATGACCATAACAGATTGCTTGTCATTTCACATGTGGCTCATTGCATAGTCACTTCCCAGCCTGTCTTCCTATGTGCTGAATTTGGTACTGGTTCATTTCCCTCCCTCTCCCTGGCCTTTCGTCTGCTGCTGGGTTTTGGTTTGGGGTTGAGAGCCAGGGGCTGGGTTTATTTTTTAGTGAGGTGGAAGGGGTGGGCTTTCCTTGCCTAATCCCAGCCTGAGATCTATAAGCATCAGAAAACTCCAGGCTGACATGCCCAAACCCTGACTTCTTTCCACAATTTGTTTATATCACGAGGTACAACCTCTCTAAACAAAAGAGAGTTTCAGAAGTGAAAGCAAATGCAGATTTACCTGTTTTCCTTGGGGTTGAGGTTCACTTCAGAGGTAAATAAAAACAAGGTAGAGCATTAATGCGAAAGGAGGTCTTCCCATTCTTTGAATAGAAATACCACCAAAAGCAGCAATCTCTTGATCTGCAGTTAAATAGCATTCAAATATATCAGTAAGCTCATCATAGATAGGGAACCTCTCTACTGATTTGCTGATATTGTACTCTCCTAAGTGCTTAGTACAGTGCTCTGCACATAGTAAGTGCTCAATAAATACCATTGATTGATTTCTTGACATGCTCTTGTCATAATTATGGTATTTATGAAGTACTTGCTACATGCTAAGCCCTTGCAAAGATAAAAGATGGTCACATCAGATGCAGTCCCTGTCTCACATTGGGCTTCTCAATGTGAGAGAGAGGGAGAGCAGGTATCTTATCCCCATTTTACAGTCCAGAAAACTGAAGCACAGAGAGGTCAAGGTCACAGAGCAGAACACTGGCAGGTCTGGATCTCTTGATTCCCATTCCATGCTGCTTCCACTAGATCATGGGAGAGCTTAGCCCACTGCATCTTTGCATTCTGAGGAACTTGAAGCTTCATTTCAGCATATCACTAGTCTCCCCTTTTCCCCTTCTTACCACCCTCCAGTGGCTGCAGATTAGGTCTATCAACCAAAATTATCCTTTAGGTTTTAGACCAAGAGAAACCAACATCAGCATTTGAACTGGGAAGCCCTGCCCATCCCTGAAGTGACTTTTAGCTTCATCATAATTCCAGGTGGTGTGTTGGAATGTAAAATAGCCTGAATGTGATTCCTGTGGAATTATGAAATAATAATGCATAAAGGTTGTCCTAAATAAAATGTGGACTGATGGAATCATAACATAATCCCCAAAAAGAATAGTGAGGGAAATATATATAAAAGGGCACTAAGATGAGGTGTGTGGTGGTCTGTCTGATATGAAGGGCTAGGGAGTTCCAGACAGGAAGGAGAGTGAGAACAAGCAGCCTCTGGAGGTTTTGAGTGTTTTTTATAAAGGAAATCAGACATACCACCATTCACCCCATCTCAAAGCCCTTTAAAAATCTATTTTCTCCAGGAAGCTTCCCCTGATTAACCTCTCATCTCTCTGCCCTATTCTCCCCACTTTCTGTATCAACAAAGCACTAAAGTGCCAGCCTTCTAAGTACTTTGATACTCACCCCACCCCAGCCCAACAGCACTTATGTGCATAGCTTTATATTCTGCCATTTCCCCCATCTGTAACTTATTGTCTATCTCACTAGATTGTAAGCAGGGATCCAGCCTACCAACTCTTTTATACTTTCCCTAGGGCTTAGTATAGTGTTCTGAAATTAATGGTAAGCAAATGCCATTAATTGATTCATAAAACAGAGGAAAATATTTAAGATAAAAGTTATTAGAATATGTAGGAGTTTTTTCTTGGCCTAGTCCTAAAGTGATGATGATGGTATTTGTTAAGCGCTTACTATGTGACAAACACTGTTCTAAGCACTGGGGTAGATACAGGGTAATCAGGCTGTTCCACGTAGAGTTCACAGTCTTAAGCCCAATTTTCCAGATGAGGGAATTGAGACATAGAGAAGTTAAGTGACTTGCACAAAGTCACACAGGTGACAAGTAACAGAGCTGGGATTAGAACCCACGACCTTTGATTACCAAGCCCAACCTCTCTCCACTGAACCATGCTGCTTCATAAAGTGAGTTTGGGCTCTGAGATTCATTATTTAAAAACTAAGGAGGATAAATCTAGTGCCCATTATGTACACGTGTTAGAATTTTACTCTGGGTTACAGAAGGACCTTTTCATTCATTCATTCATTCAATAGTATTTATTGAGTGCTTACTATGTGCAAAGCACTGTACTAAGCATGTGGAATGTACAATTCGGCTACAGAGAGAGACAATCCCTGCCCAATGATGGGCTCACAGTCTAAACAGGGGAGACAGAAAAGCAAAAGAGAACAAAACAAAAACAAGACAATATCATCAAGATAAATAGCATCAAGGGGATGTACACCTCATTAACAAAATAAATAGGGTAATAAATAATAGATACAAATGAGCACATTGCTGAGGGGAGGGGGGAGGAGCAGAAGGTGGAGAGAAGGGAGGGGAGGGGAATCAGAGGGAAAATGGGTGCTCAATCTGGGAAGACCTCTTGGAGGATGTGAGCTCTCAGTAGGACTTTGAAGAGGGGAAGAGAGTTTGGCGGAGGTGAGGAGGGAGGGCATTCCAGAACAGTGGTAGGCTGTGGACCAGGGGTTGATGGTGGGACAGGTGCAAACGGGGGACAGTGAGGAGGTGAGCGCCAGAGGAGTGGAGTGTACGGGGTGGGCAGTAGAAAGAGAGAAGGGAGGAGAGGTAGGAGGGGGCAAGGTGATGGAGAACCTTGAAGCCCAGAGTGAGAAGTTTTTGTTTCATATGAAGGTTGATAAGCAAGCACTGGAAGTTTTTGAGGAGGGGAGTGAAATGCTCAGAGCATTTCTGTAGGAAGATGATCCGGGCAGCAGAATGAAGAATAGACTGGAGTGGGGAGAGACAGGAGGAAGGGAGATCCGAGAGGAGGCTGACACAATAATCCAGCCGGGATATTATGAGAGCTGTACCAGCGTGATAGTGGTGCAGATGAAGATGAAAGGGCAGATCTTGGCGATATTGTAAAGGTGAGACCGGCAGGTGTTGGTGACAGATTGGATATGTGGGATGAATGAGAGAGCTGAGTCAAGGATGACACCAAGGTTGCGGGCCTATGAGATTGGAAGGATGGTCATGCCGTCCATAGTGACAGGGAAGTCAGGGAGATGACAGGGTTTGGGTAGGAAGATAATTGAATAAGTGCTTTTTCAGGGCATCTTCTCACTCTGAAGGATCTAGTGTGAAATATCAGGTAGATTTCTCATCTCTCTGTAGATGTCATGAAGTTCTAAATTCCTTTTCATTCCTCTTCTTTATATTCATTAGTGGAGTCATGTATCTTCACTGATAAGCCAATCAGTCCTTGAAGTTTTATGTAACTAATATTTTGTTTCATTTATTTATCAGATAAAAATATTGACTATTGACCATGTTCTAGGCACTGTTTTCCTCTTCAATAATCCCTGCTTCCTTCCAGGTTGTCCCCGTATTTAGGTGGCCCCTCTGGTGTGTGTCAAATCTGCCAGTGGAGGTAGGGAACTCTCCAGAAAAGCCATCTCAATTGTAACCATTATTAATATGGACAAGAGGGGGCCTAAGGCATTTTGGGTCAATCATGACAACCCACTGATGGAGGTGTCAGGAGACTGAGCAGTACCTGAAATGCAACCCTGAGGTTGAATTCTGACACATCCTTGAAACTTCAGCCACCTTCAGCTCTGAGGCCTAGGAAATCCATATGATATGAGAAGCAGCATGACCTAGTAGAGCACAGGCCTGTAGGTCAGAATGACCTGAGTTCTAGTCCCAGTTCTCTTTCTCTTGTTTGCTGTGTGACCTTGGGCAAATCACTTCACTTCTCTGTGCCTCAATTCCCTTATTTGTAAAAGGGGGATTTTTTATTATTATGGTACTTGGTAAGTGCTTAGTATGTGCCAAGCACTGTTCTAAGTGCTGGGGTAGGTACAAGATAATCAGATTGTCCCACGTGGTGCTCATAGTCTTACTCTCCATTTTACTGTTGAGGGAACTGAGGCACAGAAAAGTTGTGACTTGCCCAAAGTCACATAGCTGACAAGTGGAGGAGCTGATTAGACTGTAAGCCCGTCAAACGGCAGGGACTGTCTCTGTTGCCGACTTGTTCATCCCAAGCGCTTAGTACAGTGCTCTGCACATAGTAAGCGCTCAATAAATACTATTGAATGAATGAATGAATGGGATTGGAACCCGCGACCTCTGACTCCCAAGAACGTGCTCTTTCCACTAAGCCACACGGATTTAGACTGTGAGCGCCATATGAGAGAGGGATAGGGTCCAACCTGATTTGTTTGTATTCAGTCTAGCACTTAGTTCAGTGCCTGGCCCAGAGTAAGTGTTTAGCGAATGCCACAATTGTTATCATTATCATTATCCTATAACCATAGCACACAGAGTATGAAGTTATTGGGAGAGATAGAGCAAGAGAGAAAGCTTCCCAGAATATCCAGGACTTCCTTCCCCCAACCCTGGTCACCTCTCCACATCGGCCACCACCACTGTCCTCCTACCAGATTATACCAGTACCTGAGAAGGGGAAGTCAAACCTGACTCATATGGACCTCGAGTTTACTCTAGCAGCATGTTCAGGGTCCTCCCAGTCGCACTGTAGGTCAGTCAATCATATTTATTAAGCACTTACTTTGTGCAAAGCACTGTATTAAGTATTTCTACAACAGTTGGTAGACAAGTTCCCTACCCACAGTAAACTTACAAATCTAGAGGGGAAGACGGACATTAATATAAATAAATTAAGGATATGTACGTGTAATTGCTGTGGGGCTGAAGGGGTTGTGTGAATAAATGGTGTAAATCCAAAGGGTAATGTGGAAGGGAGTTGGAGAAGAAGAAATGAGGTCTTAGGGAGGGCCTCTTGGAGGAGATGTGTTTTTAATAAGGTTTTGATGGTGGACAAAGTGGTCATCTGTTAGCTATGCAGTAAGTAAGCACTCAAGTAAGTATAGTAAGCACTCAATAAATACTATTGAATGAATGAATGAATATGCAGGGGGAAGGAAGTTAAAGATCAGAAGCAGGTTGTGAGCTAGGGGTCAGTGGCAGATAGCCAAGATCAAGGTACAGTGAGTAGGCTGGTATTGGAGGAGCGAAGTGTGTAGGCTAGGCTGCAGTAGGAAATAGGTGGCTCGGGGGGGGAGCAAGGGGATTGTGTACTTTAAAACTGATGGTAAGGCATTTCAGTTTGCTGTGGAAATGGCTAGGCAGTGACTGGAGGTTCTTGAGGAATGGGGAAACACGGACTGAATGTTTCTGAAGAAATGATCCAGGCAGCTGAGTGAAGTATGGGCTGAAGTGGAGAGAGACAGGAAGCAAGAAGCTGATGTAGTAATCAAGGCAGGATAGGATAATGCCTGGATTAATGTGCTTAGGCTAGGCATTTAACTTCTCTGTGCCTCAGTTCTCCTGTTCTCCCACTTACTTAGACTGTGAATCCCATGTGGGACAGGGATTGTGTCCAACCTAATTAACCCATAGCTATCCCAGCACTTAGAATAGTATTTGACACATAGTAAGCAAATAAATACCAAAAAATAAAAATCACGATAGTTGCATGAAGATAAAAGGACAGATTTAAGCAATTGTGAGACAGGGAGGATAGTGACACTGTCTACAGTGATGCAAAAGTCAGGGGTGGACAGGGTTTGGTTGGGAAGATAAGGAGTTCAGTTTTGGACATGTTAAGTTTGAAGTGCCGGTCCTCCATCTTCCCAGATGATAGGGCCAGGCACACCATGAGGTGGGCAGAAGGAATGGCTGCCAGAGGATCTGAGTAAGGTGGAGTGTCCACTCGGTCGGGGAGCTGAAAGGGAGGGCAGCTGCGGCTAGAGGTGAAGGATGAGTAAACCAGCTCTTGGCTCCATATTAGAACAGTTTATCAAACCTAGAGTGCCTAGCCCATCGGGGAAGTATCCCCAAATTCCTGACATGGGGGAAAGGCAAACAGTTTCTTTCCCAGCTTGCCTTTGTTTCCTTTTTCCTAAATCAAGAATTTGGAGATGCTCCCTGGACAGCAGCTGCTGGAGATTATTGAGCCAGGAAGACCCAAGCTGGGTGTGATCCCAGCAGCATCACTAAGTAACCAGATCCCTGGGATTGGATGCGGCAGCTATACTGTAGCTCCACTGCTTCCTACCCAAAGATGCCATCCCCTCTCTTCCCACCAACCTAATCCATCCACTGCCCTTACTCTCACATTCACCTGGCCCAGCCCCTCCATGCCCCCATATCCTCCCACCTGAGGGGAATCACAAATCCCTCCATATAACCCAGGCCACCACTTTCCCCACCTTCAAAGCATTAAGGTCACATTTCCTCCAGGAGGCCTTTGCCAATTAAGACCTTTCTTCCCCAGCTCCCTTTGCCTTCTACATCAATTAATTGCATTTATTGAGCACATTCTTTGTGCAGGGCCCTCTACTAAGCACTTGGGAGAGTACAACACAACAGACACATTCAATTCCCACAATGAGCTGATAGTCTAGAAGGGGGGATGAGCATTAATATAAATAAATTAATTAGATATGTACTTTAGTCCTGTGGGGCTGGGGGGAATGAACGAAAGAAGCAAGTCAAAGTGAAGCAGAAGGGAGTAGGAAAAGAGGAAATGAGGGCTTAATCAGGGAAGGCCTCTTGGAGGAGATGTGCCTTTAGTGTACACTGTCTATGTACTTGGATCTTTGGGCTTTTGATATTCACTCCACTCTCAACCTCACTGCACTTAGATATATGTCTATAAATTATACACCATAAATTATTTATATTAAGATCTGTCTCCCCCTCTAGTCTGTAAGCTCAATGTAGATGGAGATCATGTGGGCCAACTCAGTCGTATCGTATTCTTCCCAAGCACTTTGTACAGTGCTCTGCAAATAGTAAAAGCTCAATAAATATCATTGATGATGTTGTTGATGCTGCTAATGATGATGATGATGATGTTAAAGCTGTGTGTCAGTTGTTCCTGAATCCTTCTGCAAAAATGGAACCTTCTAGCACTTACCTCACCGTTCCCTTTAGGCAACTGAACATGTGGCTTTCCTATGCTTCTCTGGGCTACTGCTGCTGTAGATGATGGTACTGTAGAAATACAGGGCATGGAGTCCTCTGGGAATGATGTTTTCTGGCCAAACTTCAGAGTAACGCCTTCCCCCTCTTTATCCTTTCTGTGTGTCTTGAATCAGGAAAAAGGGTATAGCTCAGATTTATCACCCTATTGTGCTTCTGGCTGATGTTGAATTGTCTAGCTATTGCTGTTTTATGATTTGTGGTGATGATAATAAAAGGAATAACATTTCTTAATTAAAGTAAAAATGAAACTAATTCACTGCTTAGAGAGCACACAGGAAAAGTAAAGTCCATTGTGAATTAGGTGACAGAATTCTAAAAATGCTATTTTGGGCACAGACAATGTCGGTGCCAAGTCCTGACTGAATTACTGTTTCAGAGCAGAGACATGTGCGAGCAGATATTTGCAAGTTGTACAAACTAGGAAGAAATATGCAACTGTCAAACAATTTGACAGCTGGAGCTAAGAGGGATGGTGGTAGTGACAGCAGAGATCACCTCCAAGAGCATCTTGTATCTCCAGAACAAGTATAGGCACAAAGTTGGGGGGCACAGATAGCAGTGTTCCTTGACTGCAGGGACTTCAGGTGTTGCCCAGCTCTATCACCCTCAAAACCCACCCCTGAAAGTTGCCTACATCCTCCTTCATTTCCACTTTAGGAAGACACCAGTCCTCTGGTTTTCATCCTCAATTTTACCCTTCTAGAAGCAGTGAGGCCTAGTGGATAGAGCACAGACTTGAGAGTCAGAAGGACTGTGGTTCTAATCACAGTTCCACCACTTGTCTGCTGTATGACCTTAGGCAAGTCACTTCAATTCTCTGTGCCTCAGTTCTTTCATATGTTAAAAGGACTGCACTCCCTTGGGGAACTCATTTACTCCCATGGCTTCAACTACCATCCTTATGCAGATGATACCCAAAGTTATGTCTCTTCCCCTGCCCTCTCTCACTCTCTCTAGGCTCACATCTCCTCCTGCCTTGAAGACATCTCTTCTTGGATGTCCTCTCATCACCTCAAACTTAACATGCCCGAAACAGAGCTCTTTATCTTCCCACCCAAACCCTGTCCTATCCCTGAATTTCCCATCACTGTAGATGGTACCACCACCCTTCCTATCTCATAAGCCCATAACCTTAGCATTATCCTTGACTTCTCTATCTCATTCAACCCACATATTCAGTCCATGACCAAATCCTGTCAGTCCCATCTTCAAAGTTTAGCTAAAATCCATCTCTTCCTTTCCATCCAAACTACTACCATATTAATACACTCATCCTACCCCGCCCAGACTACAGCATCAACCTCCTTGCTGACCTCCCAACCTCCTGCCTCTCCCCACTGTAGTCTCCCCACTGTCATACTGTCAAAGTGTTTGACATTTGCATATTTCTTCCTAGATGCATACTTCCTAGTGCACTGTAGATGCACTGTAGATGCATATGTCTGCATCATCTTTCTACAAAAACTTTCAGGACATGTCACGCCCCTCCTCAGAAATCTCCAGTGGTTGCCCATCCACCTCCATATCAAACAAAAACTCCTCACCATTGACTTTAAAGCACTCCATCACCTTGCAACCTCCTACCTCACTTTGCTTCTCTCCTTCTATAACCCAGCCCTTACACTTCACTCCTATAGTGCTAACCTTTTCACTGTATCCAGATCTCATCTGTCTCACCGCCGACTCCTGGAACACAACCTGACTCTCGCCTGGAACTCCTTCCATTTTCAAATCTGTCAGACAATTACTCTTCCCCAATTCAAATCTTATTGAAGGCACATCTCCTCCAAGAGGCCTTCCCAGACTGAGCCCCACTTTTCCTCAACTCCTATTCCCTTCTGCATTGTCCTGACTTGCTCCCTTTGCTCTTCCCCCCAACCCACAGGACTTATGTATATATCTGTAATTTTATTTATTTATATTGATGTCTCTCTCCCCGCCTCTAGACTGTATGTTCATTGTGGGCACAGAATGTTACTGTTTATTACTGTATTATATTTTCCCAAGGCACTTAGTACAGTGCTCTGCAAACAGTAAGTGCTTAATAAATATGATTGAATGAATGACAGGGACTATGTCCATCTTTGCCTACTTATATCCAACCCTGTGCTTAGTAAAGTGCTCGATACATGTAAGTACTTAACAAATACTACAATTATTATTATTCATTAATAATGTTGGTATTTTGTTGGTATTTGTTAAGCCCTTACTACGTGCAGAGCACTGTTCTAAGTGCTGGGGTAGACACAGGGGAATCAGGTTGTCCCACGTGGGGCTCACAGTCTTAATCCCATTTTACAGATGAGGTAACTGAGGCACAGAGAAGTGAAATGACTTGCCCACAGTCACACAGCTGACAAGTGGCAGAGCCGGGATTTGAACCCATGACCTCTGACTCTAAAGCCCGGGCTCTTTCCACTGAGCCACGCTGCTTCTTGATTCATTCATTCAATAGTATTTATTGAGTGCTTACTATGTGAAGAGCACTGTACTAAGTGCTTGGAATATACAATTTGGTAACAGATAGAGACAATCCCTGCCCATTGATGGGCTTACCATCTAATCGGGGGGACAGACAAAAACAATAGCAATAAATAGAATCAAGGGGATGTACACCTCGTTAACAAAATAAATAGGGTAATAAAAATATATACAAATGAGCACAGTGCTGAGGGGAGGAGCAGAGGGAAAGGGGGCTTAGCTGAGGGCAGGTGAAGGGGGGGCAGAGACGGAGCAGAGGGAAAAGGGGAAGCTCACTCTGGCAAGGCCTTTTGGAGGAGGTGAGCTCTCAGTAGGGCTCTGAAGAGGGGAAAAGAGTTAGTTTGGAGGTGAGGAGGGAGGGCATTCCAGGACAGCGGGAGGACATGGGCCAGGTTTGATGGAGGGATAGGTGTGAACGGGGGATGGTGAGGAGGTGAGCGGCAGAGGAGCAGAGCGTGCAGGGTGGGCAGTAGAAAGAGAGAAGGGAGGAGGGGCGATGGCAAGGTGATGGAGAGCTTTGAAGCCCAGAGTGAGAAGTTTTTGTTTCGTGAGGAGGTTGATAGGCAAGCACTGGTGGATTTTAAGGAAGGGAGTGACATGCCCAAATGGTTTCTTCAGGAAGATGATCCGGGCAGCAGAATGAAGAATAGACTGGAGCAGGGAGAGACAGGAGGAAGGGAGATCAGAGAGAAGACTAACACAATAATCCAGCTGGGATATTATGAGAGCCTGTACCAGTCAGATAGCCATTTGGATGGAGAGGAAAGGGCAGATCTTGGCGATATTGTAAAGGAGAGACCGGCAGGCGTTGGTGACGGATTGGATGTGTGGGGTGAATGAGAGAGCTGAGTCAAGGATGACACCAAGGTTGCGGGCCTGAAAGATGGGAAGGATGGTCGTACCATAAGGAGCTCAGTTTTGGACATGTTGAGTTTTAGGTGGTGGGCAGACATCCAGGTGGAGATGTTCCAGAGGCAGGAGGAGATATGAGCCTGAAGGGAGGGGGAGAGAACAGGGAAGGAAATGTAGATTTGTGTGCCATCTGCATAGAGATGATAGTTGAAGCCATGGGAATGAATGAGTTCAACCAGGGAGTGAGTGTAGATGGACAAATGAAGAGGGCCAAGAACTGACTCTTGAGGAACCCCTACAGTTAGAGGATGGGAGGGGGAGGAGGAGCCCGTGAAGGAGACCTAGAATGAATGGCCAGAAAGATAAGAGGAAAACCAGGAGAGGAAGGAGTCCGTGAAGCCAAGGTGAGATAAGGTGTGGAGGAGAAGGGGATGGTCTACAGTGTTAGAGGCAGCTGAGAGGTCGAGGAGGATTAGGATAGAGTAGGGGCCATTGGATTTGGCAAGAAGGAGGTCATGGGTTACCTTTGAGAGAGCAATCTCAGTAGAGTGGAGGAGACGGAAACCAGATTGGAGGGGGTCCAGGAGAGAGTTGGAGTTAAGGAATTCTAGGCAGCGAGTTTAGACGACTTGTTCTAGGAGTTTGGAAAGGAAGGGTAGAAGGGAGATAGGGTGATAACTGGAAGGAGAAGTGGGGTCGAGAGGGTTTTTTTAGGATGGGGGAGACATGGGCATGTTTGAAGGCAGAGGGGAAGAAGCCACTGGAGAGTGAGTGGTTAAAGATAGAAGTTAGGGAGGGGAGGAGGGAAGGGGCAATTGTTTTTATAAGGGGCTGAGGGCAACGAAGGCCATCGCCTGTCCCTTCGGAAAGGCACTTAGCCATCCAATATGCTGTCTGTCCTTACAGACCTTCAAATACCTTCTCTGAAGTCATTGGTTTTCCCAACCACTCTGGGACATTGAGAGATCACGGTCTCAGAGAAGGCCTCCATACTTGCCCACCAGCTCTCAGTCAATCAGTCAATAGTATTTATTGAGCACTTACCATGTTCTGAGCATTCTACTAAACACTTGGGAGAGCAGAATACAACTGAGTTGTTCGACATGATCTCTACATATAAGGTGGTCTTACTCAAGACCAGAAATCCATTCAGAAAGTAACTGTGGAGTTCTGATTATGGATGAGGCAGCTTTTTCCTCCACCTTCATTCCCAAAGATACAGTACTGAGCTGAGATCCTTTGGAAGGAGGTTGAAAGACGATTTTAGGGAATGAGGTGTGTGTCAAGGTGACCTGGAACCCCCATCTCAGGGCTAAAATGTTACCTCCTGGTGGCTGTCTGGGCCAACAAAGTGGAACTTAGAAGCTCAAGTGGGGCATCGACCCCATGACTGAAACCACTGGACACTCCAATCCAGGAATGCAGAAGAAGGGGCCCCTCGACCCCCTTTGCTAACTAAATAAGCTTTAGAAGAGCAGGGGTAGGGGGAACAGGTGGAGATTGGACAAACAGACTCTAGAAGCCTGAACGGCCTGGGAGGACAGGTAATTAATACCGCTGCCTCTGATGTTCTGGGCAGCAGGTGAGACTTGCAGCAGCTTGCTGTGTTGCCCCTGGCCAGAGCGTGGGATGCCCACTCTGCCTGTGATACTAGTGCATGAAGTGAGGGACTGTAGGACAGGTGAGTGTCCCACTGTGCCTTTGTGGAACAGGAGCTAGGAGCTTCACCACTGGTGAATAACCAAATAAGGGAACTTCAATTCACCACATGTGAATAATTAAAAATAAGTGCATTTCTCCCGAGAGGGAAGCCTTCAGTTTGCATAGAGGCAGGGCATCAAAGGACACAAGGTGCCATAATGCAAGAATAACTGTGTTCCTTCCAAGAGGTAAATTCAATTTGTCCCATGTGAATACCTAAAAAAAGTATATTCTTCCTGTTAGGAAAGTTCAATTTGCCAACTGTGAATAGTTAAATAAGTGTATAAGTTTAGTTTTCCTGAGAGGGTTCAATTTGCTACATGGAATAAATTTTAGATGGCTCAGCCTGACTCTAGTCTCTCAATTTTCCCATGTCAATCCTCAAGCCCAATCCAGTGCAGCAATAATAATTTGGGTATTTGTTAAGCATTTACGGTGTTCCAGACACTGTACTAAGTACTGGGGGGCAGATACAAGCAAATCAGGCTGAACACAAGTCCTTGTCCCACTTGGGGCTCACAGTCTCAATCCCCATTTTACAGATGAGGTAGCTGCGGCACAGAGAAGTGAAGTGATTTTTCCAAGTCACACAGCAGACAAGTGGCAGAGCTGGGATTAGAATCCATGACCTTCTCACTCCCAGGCCTGTGCTCTATCCGCTATGCTACACTGACAAGGTGTCAGAGCTTCAACTGTGTGAAGATCTTCTCCCACTTTCCTTGGCCATAAAGCAGTAGTGGTAAACTGGCCCAAGAAGCATGAAGGAAAGGGCAACTCTATAGAGTTGAACTTCTGACTATCCTCATTTCCCCTCCACTGCAAAGAGACGAGGTTATGTTCCCAAGCAATCAGAGTGTAGGAATAGAAAACTCTAGTGAGTGTAGAAAGAATCGCCGCAGCTGGGTTATTGGATTCAGGCAAGCTGCCTCAGTCTCGTAATAATAAAAGTCGATGAAGAACATTGGTACTTAATCCCATAGCAGATAATCAGATTGGACCCAGTCCCTGTCCCAAAAGATGCTGACAATCTAAAAGTTAGGGAAAGTAGGTCTGATCCCATTATTGCAAACTAAGAAACTGAGGCACAGAAAGATTAAATAATTTGCCTTAGGTCACATGGCAGGCACATTGAGTGGTCTTTGCTACTAGGCATCACTGTCCTTTTCTACTCTGTAACTGATGGGTTGTTATGATTATAGCAGGAACAGAAAAAGTTGCTTTGGAGTCCCCATCTAGAAGTTCAAAATTGGAAGAAAATACATACATATATATTATATACACACACATCATGAATGTGAGAACTAAACTTTGGTTTGCAGCTTCATTCATTCATTTAATCTTATTTATTGAGCACTTACTCTGTGCAAAGTACTGTATTGGAAAGTACAATTTGGCAACAGAGACAATCCCTATCCAACAATGGGCTCACAGTCTAGAAGGGGGAGACAGACAACTAAACAAAACAAGTAGACAGACATCAGTAGCATCAAAATAGATAAATACAATTATATATATATATATATATACATCATGATTAAAATAAATAGAATAATAAATATATACAAATATACACAGGTGCTGTGGGAGGGGGAAGGGGGTAAGCAGAAGGAGGAAGTCGGGGTGATGGGGAGGGGAGGAGGGGAAAAGGAAAAAGGAGGCTCAGTCTAGGAAGGCTTTCACTGGAGACTATAGAATTCCTTTAAAGCCGATGCACTTCTTTGTCTCCTAGATTAATTATAATAATGATTATTATCGTATAAGTTAAGCACTTACTGTCTGTCAGGCACTGTACTCAGTGCTGGAGTGATACAAGCAAATCAAGTTGGACACAGTCCCTGTCCCACATAGGGCTCATAGTCTCAATCCCCATTTTCAGATGAGGTAACTGAGGCCCAGAAATTGAAGCGACTTGCCCAAGGTCACAGAGCAGACAAGTGGTGGAGCTGGGATTAGAACCCATGACCTCTGACTCCTAGGCATGTGCTCTATCCACTATGCCATGCTGCTTCCTTTGCCCCAGCAAGCCAACCAATTGCTGTCTGCCAAATAGTTCTATTTAGTAGTAATTGGATTCTTGAAGCATCCTTTGGCTGTACTAGCTGCATTTCATTCATTCATGCAATCAATCATATTTATTGAGTGCTTACTGTGTGCACAGCACTGTACTAAGCACTTGGGAAGTACAATTCAACAACAGATAGAGACAATCCCTACCCAACAATGGGCTCACAGTCTAGAAGAGGGAGACAGACAACAAAACAAAAGTACACAGGCATCACTACCATAAAAATAGACAAATAGAACAATAGATGAATGCACATCACTAATAAAATAGAGCAATAAATATGTACAAATATATACAAGTGCTGTGGGGAGGGGAAGGGGGTAGAGCAGAGGGAGGGAGTAGGGGCAACTTCCCCCCTGATAATAATAATAATAATTGTTACATTTGTTAACTGTTTACTAAAGTGGCAAACACTGCACTAATAACTGAGGTGGATACAAGCAAATTAGGTTGAACACAGTCCCTCTCCCACATGCGACTCACAGCCTAAATCCCCTTTATACAGATGAGGGAATTGAGGACAGAAGTGAAGTGACTTGCTCAAGATAACACAGCAGACATGTGGAAGACCTGGGATTAGAATCCATGACCTTCAAACTCCCAGGCTTCTGCTCCATCCACTACACCATGCTGCTTTTACTTACAATAATCTAGGCTGTAAACTCAATGTGGGCAGGGAGCATGTCTACCAATTTTGTTATATTGTGAACTCATTGTGGGCAGGGAGCATGTCTACCAATTCTGTTATACTGTACTTAGTACAGTACTCTGCACAAAAGAAGTGCTTAATAAATAGCACTGATTGTTACTTGTCATCGCTCGTCTCCTGATGCAGCCCAGCACTCCTGTTTTACTCCTCTCAAGCTAACCTACTCATTGCACCTCTCATTTCTCTGACTGCTGGTCTCTTACACTTTTAGTTTTGCCAACAAATCCCTCCCACTTAATGTCCAGGAAATTCCTGCTCTCCAACTCTTTGAAACCTCTTTAAATCACACCTGCCCCAGGAGGCCTTCCCTGTTTAATCTCTTATCTTCCCACACTACTCCCCTTTTATTGCCAATTTACCACTTTCATATCACCTAAAGACTACCCACCCAAGATGTCACATTGTTTTAATGGTATTTGTTCAAGGCCTATTAAGTTCCAGGCACTGTTCTAAATGCTAGGGTAGTTACAAGCTAATCAATTTGGACACAGCCCATGTTCCCCATGGGGCTCACAGACTTAAAATCCTCATTTTACAGATGAAGTAACTGAGGCACAGAGAAGTTCAGAAGGATGTGGGTTCTAATCCCAGCTCCACCACTTGTCTGGTGTGTGACCTTGGGCAAGTCATTGAATTTCTCTGTGCCTCAGTTACTTCATCTGTAAAAGATCTATCTTTTGTACAGATCTTAGAATTCTGTTGCTCCTTTCTCTCTACCTGTAATTTATTTTAGTGTCTGTCTCCCTCTTTAGATTGTAAGCTCTTTCATGGAAAGGATCAAATCTATGAACTCTATCGTACTCTCTCAGAGGCCTAATACAGTGCTCTGTGCAGTAAATACTACTGATTGACTATACTACATATTTGGAAAAGTAGATATAGCTGTCCTTCGTATTTGAATAAGACACTCCGGATGGTGAAATTTACCTACAAGTATGTGAGTCACTGAAAAAGTCAGCGTGGGATCATATTGTGTCAACCACACTGTGCCCACAAAAAGTTTCCCCTTTGTGTTTGTTGTCTTGTTCAATTTTTGCAGCACCCAGTGTTCTTTTCACTTTTGCCTGCTTGTCTCTCATTCCTTAGGAAGGCTTTGCTCAAAAACAGCCAATCCTTTCTTGATAGTATTCAGCTGGGATGTGATAGTCTGAAGTTTTGTTTTTCTGTGACCTGAAAAAACTTCTTCTACCCTCCTAGCTTCTAGTTTCAAAGTTCAGCTTTTCATACAGAGGTGTTTGGGTACCATACTGTGGCCATAGACCAGGCTATAAGCTCTAGGCTGTAAGGTTGTCATGGGCAGGGAATTAATCTACCACCTCTGCTATATTGTGCTCTCTAAGCACTTAGGACAGTGTTGTGCCCACAGTAAGCCCTCAATGAATAAATTGATTGATTGTTTAGTCTCCTCACATGCCCCATCCAGAGTACCTGTATTGAAGTGAGCCTAGTTTCAATGCTAGGAGACTGACGACATTCTAGAACTCCATTGTCTATGTTCTTATCTATTCACTTGATATTGAGTACGGCCCACAAATGACGTTGATAGAATGGAACAAGAGTTGGATGTGTCACCCCTATGGAGTCCAGATCTCACAACCGCATAGAAGATAGGTTAGCACCACAACCCTGTAGATCTTTGGTTTGATCTAGAAGCAACATGGCTCAGTGGAAAGAGCCCGGGCTTGGGAGTCAGAGGTCATGGGTTCGAATCCCAGCTTTGCCACTTGTCAGCTGTGTGACTGTGGGCAAGTCACTTCACTTCTCTGTGCCTCAGTTCCCTCATCTGTAAAATGGGGATTAAGACTGTGAGCCTCACGTGGGACAACCTGATTATCCTGTATCTACCCCGGCGCTTAGAACACTGCTCTGCACATAGTAAGAGCTTAACAAATACCAACATTATTATATTGTTAACTCATTCCAACTGCCACACTCTGACAGTCTCCCAAAGGATGTACTGGCCTTCTTGATTCTGTTTTTTATTTCACTGTTTTTTGATGCTTCATTGGTCAAGCTTCTGACTAGATAACATTTTTTAATGGAATTTGTTAAGCACTTTGTTAAGCAATTTGTTAAGCAGTTCCAGACATTGTTTTAAGCACCGGGGTAGATACAAGGTGATCAGGTTGGACAAAGTCCCTGTCCCACATGGGGCTCACAGTCTTAATCTTCATTTTACAGATATGGTAACTGAGGCACAGAAAAGTAAAGTGACTTGCTCAAGCTCACCCAGCAGACTAGAACCCAGGTCCTTCTGACTGCCAGGCCTATGCTTTATTCACTAGGCCAAGCTGATTCAACATGATACTGCTATGTCTTTTCAACCTGTCTTGTCAACCTAAATTTTTGGTTATGTGTTCAGTTTCCTTAGTGCAGGATGATAAGTTTCAGTTTCCTTGAGACTTACTGTCAGTATGTAACACCTGGCTGATTCAGTGAAGCAGAAAGTGTGCTTCTAGGGGGCAGTCAAGCAATCCATCTAATGTATTTATTGAGCACTTGCTTCCCTTCAGAGCATTGTACTAAGCACTTGGGAGAGTATAACACAACAATATAACAAACATTCCCTGCCCACACATGCAGTAGTTCTTGAATGACCATTTCCAAGAGTTTGAATAGTGACTTAGGTAAGGACTGTGGAAGTCTAAGACATGACATATGAGATTACTATTCCTCTTTGTTTCCCAACATTCCACTGCTCTATCATACATGATGATTGGTTGTATCCTTAGAGAATTTTGTGTTGATAACCAAACTTGCAGCCTCCCTTCTTCAGCTGTTTTTTTCATCTATCATCCAACAACCTCTTAGTCTCTGGCTTAACCAGATATTATGTCTGAGCCTTCAGTATGTTGGAAAAGTGCCTCTAGAAAAGCCATGGAAATGAATTGATGTGCTCCAGCCAAGAAACCACATGGCTGGCAATTTGATAAACTTAGTGGAACAGCACGATCAAAAACCCTTCTTTCACCATGGTGAAATATTTCCAGAAAGAAAGCAGAGAAGCTAAGTGAATATGCAAGCTGGTATGAGGACTGAAACAAGTGTAGAGATAGAAGCTAATTATCTTCCCAGTGATGATGAAGGCTCCCTATACACTAGTTAAATATCTTAAGGAAATGGAATCCAACTCCAAATTCAGCAATTCAGAACATAGTGCTTCCAGATAGCCAGGGGATTTTTTTATCTCAATAAGGCATATTTGAACATATTTAGCTAGGTTTCTAAGAGAACAAGAGAAAAACAAAGGAAACAATTCCGATTTACTTATCACCAGTCTTCCAAAGAATTTCATCACAATACTATCATTTCAGTGTTATCATTTCTTCATTGGTATTTAAAATCAGTGATCTCATTTTATTCTCACACCATCCTTTGAGGTAGAGGAAAAAAAGGTAGCCCCATTTTAGAGGTAAGGAATTAAAGAACAGAGAGGGTATGTAACTTTGGCTTCACTGATACTGTCCTCTTCTGGTTCTCCTCCTGTCTCTTTGGCTGCTCTGTCTCAATCACTTGCATGGGCTCCTCCTCTGCCTCCTATCTCCTAAATGAGGAAGACCCTTAAGGCTCAGGTCTGGGTCCCCTCCTATTCTCGATCTACAACCACTCCCTTGGAGAACTCATTCACTCCCATGGCTTCAATTATCTTATCTGCGTCTCCAGCCTTGATCACCAAAAGAGAACTCCTCATCTTTCCACACAAAACCTGTCCTTCTCCTAACTTTTCCAATACTGTAGATAGTACCATCATCCTCCCTGGTGTACAAACCTGTAACCTTGGCATTAACCTCGACTTATCTCTCTCAATCAATCCACAAAGTTAATCTGTCACCAAATCTTGTCAGTTCTACCTTTACAACATCACTAAAAGCTTCCCTATCCTCTCCATCCAAACTGCTACTATGCCGATCCAAGCACTTATTCTGTCCCATCTTGATTACTGCATCAGCTCTTCCCTGACACCTGTCTCTCCCCACTTCGGTCCATATTTCACTCTTCTGCCTGGATCATTTTTCAACAGAATCACTCAGTCCATGTTTCCCCATTCCTCAAGAACCTGCAGTGGTTGCCCAGTCAAAGAGCATCTCCTTATCTTTGGCTTTAAAACACTCAATCAGATCACACTTTTCTACCTTACCTTTCTAATTTCCTACTGCAACCCAACCCAAACACTCTGCTCCTCTAATACCAACCTGATTACTGTATCTCGATCTCAACTATCTTGCCGCTGACTCCTCACCCATGTCCTGCCTATGGCCCGGAACTTCTTTCCTCTTAATAACCAATGGACAATCTCTCCCCACACCTTCAAAGCCATATTAAAATCGTATCTCCTCCAAGAGACCTTCCCCAAATAAATCCTCATTCCCTCTTCTCCTACTTCCTTCTGTGTCACCATTGTACTTGGATTTACGCCAGTAATTCACCCTTCCCTCACCCCCACAGCACTTATGCACAGATCTATAATTTATTTCTATTAATGTTGGTGTCCCCCTCTAGACTGAAGTTTGTTGTGGGCAGGGAACATTTCTACCAACTCTGTTATATTGCACTCTCCCAAGCAGTTCAGTGCAGTAAGCACTCAACAAACATAATTAACTGATTTTCCAAGATCTCAGTATCTCACACATCAGCCCTGTGGCAGAGCTAGACTAGAATCAGATCTCTTGCCTCCTAGATCTAGTCTCTTTCCACTAGGTGACACTGCCTCTTTACCACAGGCCAAGTCATTTGTTCTTACAAGTTCCCTAAGAGAAATATTTTCTCTATTTGCATATGGAGATTCTAGTTCTGGAAGTCCTCCTCACTGTCCCCTGTTCTCGCCTATCCCGCCGTCGACCCCTGGGCCACGTCCTCCCGCGGTCCTGGAATGCCCTCCTTCCTCACCTCTGCCAAACTAATTCTCTTCCCCTCTTCAAAACCCTACTTAAAGCTCACCTCCTCCAAGAGGCCTTCCCAGACTGAGCTCCCCTTTTCCCTCTGCTCCCTCTGCTCCCCCTTTACCCCCCCACCTCTCCTCAGCTAAGCCCTCTTTTCCCCCTTTCCCTCTGTTCCTCCCCTCTCCCTTCCCTTCCCCTCAGCACTGTACTCATCCGCTCAACTGTATATATTTTCATTACCCTATTAATTTTGTTAATGAGATGTACATAACCTTGATTCTATTTATTTGCTATTGTTTTAATGAGATGTTCATCCCCTTGATTCTATTTATTGCTCTTGTTCTTGTCTGTCTGTCTCCCCTGATTAGACTGTAAGCCCGTCAAAGGGCAGGGACTGTCTCTATCTGTTACCTATTTGTACATTCCAAGCGCTTAGTACAGTGCTCTGCACATAGTAAGTGCTCAATAAATACGAATGAATGAATGAATGAATGAAAGTCTTTCCCCAAAGGTCACAAAGAAAATCATCAAGAGATCTCCTGATTTCCATTCCACTGTGTCTTTTGACTGCTCTGTGTGGTCCAGAAAAAACATGCTATAGAAATCTGAAGCATGATATTGCTGTTCTATTCCTTCTCACTGCCACTCTTCCTCAATGTCCACTGATACTCCTCCTAATTACTAACATATAGATAATTCCCCAGTGGGAAGAAGTTCTAATTCCACACATTACATAGTTCCTATAACGCAGAGAGACATATAATACACACAAACATGATATATACTCCTACTTGATAAATTATGTCTATCTTTCATCAATTCTTGCCTTCAATTTCCACCACTTGATTGTAAACTCCTTGAAGGGTCACATCTTTTTCTTCCTTTACATGCCCAGCAACACAGGAGTAATAATAATAATAATTGTGGTATTTGTTAAGCACTTAATGTTCCAGGCACTAAGTGCTGGGGTAATTACAAGCTAATCAGGTTGGACACAGTCAATATTCCACATAGGGCTCCCAGCCTTAATCCCCATTTTACAGATTAAGTAACTGAGGCACAGAGAAGTTAAGTGGCTTGTCCAAGGTCACACAGCAGTCAAATGGCAGAGGTTTGGACTAGAACCCAGAACCTTCTGACTCCCAGCCCTGTGCTGTATCTACTAGGCCACATACAACATTTAGTAGGAGGGTTCAGAGGTTATCAAGTCACAAGTCTTCCTAAATGTGGAGTTTGAGAATAGGACTTATAATTTGATGTCCCACCTAAAGATCTCAGTATTTTTCTCTTATATTACTGGAAGCTAGTTGAGGTTGGTAAAAAATGTTCAGATTGGACCAGAAGCCAGAAAAATCTAGTTCTAGTGCTGATATCATGACTCATCTCCAAAGTAATGTTGGCCAAAAGAACCTTATGTCTCTGTGCCTCATCTATAGAAAGGGGCTTCAGCTTCTTCCATTTCCCCAACAAGACTTGTCAAGAATTCATTAGACTGTGGATATAAGTAGTAGTTTTTCAGCACCTACTGTATGCAGATCAGTGTAATGAATGTCTGGGAAATAGTACAGAAGAAGTGTGAATCCCAGTTTTTGCCCACAAGGAATTGGCAATCTAAGTTCTTAAGTGAGTAATCTAGGGTCTTCAAACACCTTTTAGTTGTCAGATTTCCCCATTCTAATAGTTTAGACAAACTCACACAAATTGATGAATAAACAAAAGTTAAAAAGTGAGCCCAAAGGTAAGTAAAATCAGATAAGTAAATAAGAGGATAATGGCATCTAAGGCATTATATGAATGGAAAAGTGGTAGGATTAATCCAGGAATGTCCTTCCTCACTAATAATAATAATAATAGTAATGGTATTTATTAACTGCTCACTATGTGCCAGGCATTGTACTGAGTGCTGGGGTGGCTAAAAGCAAATCAGGGTGGACACAGTCCTTGTCTTTCAAAGGGCTCACAGTCTCAATCTTCATTTTACCAATGAGCCACAGAGAAGTGAAGTGACTTGCCCAAGATCACACAGTAGACAAGTGGCAGAGCGGGATCAGAACCAATGACCCTCTACTCGTGGGCCCGTGCTCTATCCACTACACTATGCTGCTTCTCTGGACTGTAAGCTTCTTGGGGGCAGGGACCATGTCTACCAACTCTGTTGTATTGTACTTCCCAAATACTTAGTACAGTGCTCTTTACATAGTGAACACTTAATAAATACCACTGACGGATGAAGGATGGAGGAGGAGGCATATAGACAGGTTTTGAAGGAGGGGAGGGACATGATTTGGGAAGCTGGGAGAGGAGAGCATTCCACACAGGACAAAAAGGCATGAGCAGTAGGTCAAGGTGAAGGAAGAAAATGACTGGATGGAGTGGACTAGCTGGAAGTTAAAAGAAGCAGGGAGTAAACAGAGAAGAAGGAACCCCAGATGAAGAAATCTGAAGTACAAGGTCAAAACTCTCACTTTCATGCATTCATTCATTCATTCATATTTATTGAGCACTTACTGAGTGTAGAGCACTGTACTAAGCACTTAGAAAGTAAAATGCAGCAATAGAGAGAGACAATCCCTGCCCACAATGGGTTTACAGTCTAGAGGCAGGGAGACACACATCAAAACAAACATCCTCTGGACTCCTCATTAGCCGAGTAGGAACACCATCAATCAATCCATCTGTGGGTGCACTGAGCACTCTATTAGGCATTTGGGAAGATAGAACTGGATTATTAGCATTTTGATTTCTTTAAAAATAAAAAATAAAAATTTGTTTCATCCTGGTCTTCAAGGTCTAGTGGAAGGAGCAAGAGACTAGGATTGAGAAGTCCCGGATTCTTGTTCTGGCTCTCCCATTTACCTGCTTTGTGTCCTTGGACAACTCACCTAACTACTTTGTACCTCAGTTCTTTCATCTGTAAAATGAAGATGTTTTCCCTACCTCTTTGACTGTGAATCCCATGTTGGGCAGAAACTGGGTTCTATTCAATTACCTTGGAAGCAGCATGGCGTAGTAAATACAGCAGGAGCCTGGGAATCAGAAGGTCGTGGATTCTAATCCCAGCTCCACCACTTTTCTGCTGTGTTTCCTTGGTCAAATCTCTTCATTTTTCTATGCCTCAGTTTCCTCATCTGCAAAATAGGGATTGAGACTGTGAGCCCCATATGGGACAGGGACAGGGACAAGCAACCCGGTTTGCTTGTATTGACACCAGTGCTTAGTACAGTTCCCAACACACAGTAAACGCTTAACAAATCCCAGAATTATTATTTATCCAGCATAAATCTGGCACCCAATCAGTACTCGATAAAGGGCATTAATGTTACATGGAAAGGTTGAATATCCCTTTGAGTCTGAACATTCTGTATAAAATTGTGTCCACTGTGTTAGTAAATTTGAGTTTGGTAAGGATGATTGCTTTTGTAACACAACTCATTAATAATGAATTTTAAATGGTACTCCACAAGAAACTGCATGGCCTAAGAGAAGTAGCATGGCCTAGTGAATAGAGCAGGGGCCTGGAAATCAGAAGGTCATGAATTCTAAACCCAACTCTGCCATTTGTATGCTGTGTGACCTTGGGCAAGTCACTTAACTTCTCTGTGGCTCAATTACCTCATCTATACGATGGGGATTAAGGCTGTGAGCCCCATGTAAGACTTTGCCCAACTTAACATCTATCTATACCAGCAAATAGTATAGTACCTGGCATATGTTAAGTGTTTAAAAATACCATTAAAAAAAAACAACAGGTTGATCAGGCCACAAATGAAAAAGGACACTACATGAAGAAAAAAAAAATTGCTTTTAGTAGATTTGAAAGGGCAAAGCAAGTTCCCAGCAGTAATATACTGCTTTTGTAAAAGAAACATATTCTCTTGCTGAGAGAACCTTTAAAGCAAAGTTTAAAAAGAAGAGGTGATTTGGCTATATTCTCCCTGCAGCACTCACAAGAACCCTGAATCCTTGCAATTAAGATCTTTACTAATGGTGGCATTGGCTAATGAATGCTACTGAAAAGGCAGTTCTCCATTTCTCTCTGCTATTTGTGGGTGGGGAACATGACTACCAACACTGTCATATTGTACTGTCCCAAATACTTAGTACAATGCTCTGCATATAGTAACCATTCACTAAATACCATTGATTGATAATATTATAACACCCAATTTAATGGAGGGACAGTCTTTCATTCAATTCAGTCGTATTTATTGAGTGCTTACCATGTGCACAGCACTGTACTAAGCACTTGGAAGAGTACCAAACAACAATAGACACATTTCCTGCCCACAATGAGCTTACAGTCTAGATGGGAGGAGGCAGACATTAATATAAAAAAAATTACAGATATGTACATAAGTGCTGAGGGGCTGGGAGGGAGAAGAACAAAGAGAGCAAGTCAGGGAGATGCAGAAGGGAGCAGGGGAAGAGGAAAGGGGGCTTAGTCAGAGAAGACCTCATGGAGGAGATGGTTTTGAAGGGGGGTCTGAGAGTAATTGTCTGTCAGATTTGAGGAGGGAGGGCATTCCAGGCCAGAGGTAGGACATGGGCCAGGGGATGGCAGCGAGATAGGCAAGATCATGGCACAGTGAGAAGGTTAGAATTAGAGGATCGAAGTGTGTGGGCTAGGTTGTAGGAGAGTAGCAAGGTGAGGTAGGAGGGGGCAAGGTGATGGAGTGCTTTAAAGACAATGGTGAGGAGTTTTTGTTTAATGCGGAGCTGGATGGGCAACCTCTGGAGTTTTTTGAGGAGTGGGCTGACATGTCTTGAAATTTTTCATAGAAAAACGATCTGGGCAGAGGAGTGAAGTATAGACTGGAGTGGGGAGAGGCAGGAGGCTGGGAGGTCAGCAAGGAGGCTGATGCAGTAATCATGCAGGATAGGATGAATGATTGTATTGATGTGGTAGCAGTATGGAAGGAGTGGAAAGGGTAGATTTTAGCGATGCCGTGAAGGTGAGACTGATAGGATTTAGTGACTAATTAAATATATGGGTTGAATGAGAGAGAGGAGTCAAGGATAACGCCAAAGTTATGAACTTGTGAGACATGAAGGATGGTGGTGCTGTTGTCTACAGTGATGGGATAGTCTTTGAAATACTTTATTAAAGAAAACATTACCCTCCACTTTAAAACAGAACTCAACTATCAGAATGGAGATTTTATGGCTATTTGATTTCACCATTAAATATATTTGCAACAAACGTCAATTAAAAATAGAGCAAACTTTCTTTGTAACAGGTTTCAATAGCACGTTTTCCTTTTCCTTATTGTTTTGAGCTTTTTCTCTGTCAACTTCCTGTATGGTTTATGAATTTCCTTAGCAATGGCTCTTAAAGGAAACAGTTTACACCTGCTTTGCACATGTGAAAATTTTATTTGTAAAGGAAAACAAACAAAGCCTTTTCAAAAGATAGCACCTGGATGACGATAAAATAGATTTAAACAAAGAAATGAAGCCCTCAAGGTCAATGCCAAACACTTAAAAAAATCACTATGACAGTAAATGCAAGAAGTTTATTTAGTTATGAAACTGGAATACCAGAGGGCTTACTTCTTCAACCTTCATTGGTATCACCCATCCCTTAATTCTATATATTTATCTATGGTGAAAATGACTCTCCCCCCTCAGGTCCACACCTGGAGAATTGCCAGTACTCTACCAGTCTCAACTATGGGTGGGAAAGGCCAGCAGAGTCATATCCATTCCATTCCTAGTTTGGGCAGTGGTTAGTGAGTGGAAGGCAATCTGGGCAGCAGCGGCTCGGGAGAGAGTTGAGGGTGGAAACTCAAGTTTACTGCATGAAAGACGGCAATGGTAAACCACTTCTATATTTTTACCAAGAAAACTCTATGGATACACTACCGGAACGATTGCAGATGGAGAGCAGGGTGTTCTGGGAGAGATGTGTTCATGGTGTCTCTATGGGTCGGGAACAACTTGACAGCATCAGACAAGACAACAATGGCTCATTAGTGGATTTATGCAAACAGACCTTCAACAGTCTACTCTTAAGGTAAGATTATTTGCTTCAGATTAGTTCATTAGTTAAAATTAGAGAAGATGGTTTGATGCTCTTTGGGACAATCTTGATATTCTGTGAAATCATTAAAATGCTCTGGGTCTTGGATGTTTCCTTTCTACTACCATTATCTCAGTGAACAGGATGCATCATAAGCATTTTGAGCAAAGCCAGCCTACGTCACTTCCAGCTAACTTAAAAGTCAGGATGTAGACTGATGTCCTGTTCTTTAGAATCCATAAACAAATGTGACCGCAGACAAGTCAGTTCACTTCTCTGTGCTTCAGTTACCTCATCTGTAAAATGGGGATTTAAGCCATGAGCCCACTGTGGGACAAGGACTGTATCCAATCTGCTTACCTTGTATATACCCCACCACTTAGTACAGTGCCTGGCACATAATAAGCATTTAAGAAATACATTAAAAAATGTCATTGCTGGAACAGTTCTGTAGTCCATCTAACCTAGAATTTTGTTTGAGATAGTCGATCTCCTTGATATGGTCCAGAACAATCCCTCTTTCAGCCTAAGTGCTCCTCTAAATAACTCATCATGGAATTTCATCAATGCATCAGCCCAATATGAGCCCCCTAAAATTTTCTGCCTGTACAATTAACATGGCAATGAGTTTCAATGTGCTCTCTCCCTGACAGCCTAGAACCTTCAAGCTATGTATTTCTCAACAATAGAAGTGAGACTATTTAATCTATAATACCCATGGTCTCCTCCAGAGATTCATTAATTCAATTCATTCAGTCGTATTTATTGCACACGCACTGTGAGCAGAGCACTGTACTAAGCACTTGGAAAGTAGATTTCGGCAACAGAGACAATCCCTACCCAACAATGGGCTCACAGTCTAGAAGGGAGGAGACGGAAAACAAAACAAAACAAGTAGACAGGCATCAATACCAACAAAATAGATAAATAGAATTAAAGATATATATACATCATTAATAAAGTAAATAGAATCATAAATATGTACAAATATACCCAAGTCCTGTGGGGCGGGCAGGGGAATAGAGCAGAGGGAGGGAGTAGGGGTGACGGGGAGGGAGGAGCAGGAAAAGAGGGGCTCAGTCTGGGAAGGTCTTCTGGAGGAGGTGAGCTTTCAGTAGGGCTTTGAAGAGGGGAAGAGAGCTAGTTTGGCGGATGTGAGGAGAGAGGGCATTACAGGCCAATGGTAGGACATGGGCCAGGGGTCGACGGGGGGACAGACGAGAACGAGACACAATGAGGAGGTTTGTGGCAGAGGAGCAGAGTGTGCGGGCTGGGCTGTAGAAGAAGAGAAGGGAGGTGAGGTAAGAGGGGGCATGGTGATGGACAGCTTTGAAGCAAGTAGTGAGGAGTTTTTGTTTCGTGCAAAGTTTGATAGGCAAACCCTGGAGATTATTGAGGAAGGGGGTGACACGCCCAGAGCATTTCTGTAGAAAGATAATCCAGGCAGCAAAGTGAAGTAGAGACTGAAGTGGGGAGAGACAGGAGGTTGGGAGATCAACAAGGAGGCTGATGCAGTCATCCAGTCAGGATTCTATATGGGACTTGCATTGTCATTTCACGAGTACTGCAATACAGTAGCCATTTATAAGGGTAGAATTACAACACACTACTGCCTTGAGTTTCACAAACACCCTCTGAAGTCTTTCAGATTTCTCAAGGGCATTTCCTCTAATCCTAATTGTTGGTTCAACATGGAGTTCATCAAAACAAGAATAGAGCTCCTAAGAGTGGGTAAAAATTTACCATCTGCTCTTCATCTCTATGACTAAACCCTTAATTAAGGTTATCAGAAAAGTCCCCATTCATTCCATAAATTACTTTAGTGTTTATGTAAGATTTTACTTATTGACAACCAACTCTTTCATATCCAGGGACTGAGTAATTAAAATCATTGCTTCTTTTCCTTCTGCTGACATGGTTTATTCATTCATTCATCCATTCGAATTTATTGAGTGCTTCCTGTGTTCAGAGCACTGTACTAAGCACTTGGAAAGTACAATTCAGCAACAAAAGTGGTCATTTAGTAGTCATCTAGTCATTTCTAAGTTCATTAGCATTGACAGAGGTAAAAAAAAACCAAAATATAATTTTCTACATGTTATCAGTTCCAAGGAAAACTTTTGTAGGAAAGAAATAGGTGTTTCACACTTCAAGCTCACAGATAGAACTGATTCCTAGATTTCAAGAGCTTCCTTTCTGTCAAGCATTCCCCAGTCCCATCCCTCACTCAGTTTTTCCCAGAAACAGTGAATTATCATATTTATTACTTTTGGGTAGGTTATTTAGCAGAGAATAAAGAGCAGAGAGCCTACCAACTCTTTTATAGTGTACTCTCCCAAGCAGTCAGTTGTGGGCAGAGATTGTCTCTCTTTATTTGCCATACTTTACTTTCCAATTGCTTAGTACAGTGCTCTGCACATAGTAAGCGCTCAATAAATACGATTGTATGAATGAATGAATGAACGAACTCAGGTCTTTCTGACTCCCGGGCCCATGTTCTACCCACTAGACCAAGCTGCTTCTCTTGTCTCCCACCTGATTCTGAAAATCATAACCACTACCCTGTGCCCTGTTTCCCATTCATTAACTGCATCCAAAGAGGAATGTCTCTCCCGTCCCAATTCTGTGATGATTTGGTGGGGCAAGGGTGGAGCAGTGGCCTGGTGAGGAATTGTTCATGTAATTGCTATCTCTTATCACAGTCTACTGGGCTATAGTGATGCCTGGTATCCATGGACATGAAAGCATCCAGGCAGCAGAGAACAGCGAGAGGGAATGTGGCTGGATAAAAGTGAACCAGCTAGAACCACCTGGGGCAATGAAGCTAGGCCAAGACTCAGATATCTTGCCACTGTGGAATCCCATATCATTTTCCTGCTTCCTTTCCATTAGAAACAGTGGTTGAGCCTCACAGCTTGAGCAGAAGTGGAGGGAATGGCTGGTTAAAAGTCACACAGCAGATCTGTGGCAGATCTGGGATTAGAAACCAAATCCTTCTGACTTCCAGGCCTGTGCTCTATCCACTAAGCCATACTAGGTAGTTGGGTAGGGTGGAGAGGGGCTGGGAAGATGGGTGGAGAGGACCATTTGAGGCATTCAGGGAAATCAAAACAGTCCCTAGGAATCCTGAAGGTCAAGGGCAGAGGAGAGGAGAGTGGCACGAAGTGATCGACAGTGTACTTTTTAATTACTCACAAAGCTCGGTCATCATGTCTGCTAAGGTTTAGAAGCAGTAAATAAACAAATAACTTTTATGTCTCTGGGATAGTCTATCCCTCAGTTTGATGGCTCACAATAAACCAACATTTTTGAGGAATATTTAACATTCATAAACTGGGGTACCCCCGCTAAGGGACATAGAATTAAACAATCCTCATCTTGAAGACCCACACAATAAGCTGTTCTCTTCACAGTAAATGTTGGCATTTATGTGGAAATATGCAAGAAGATTAATATTCCTTTGTTTATCTTCCTTTCTGTGTCCTCCATTTCAGAGTAGCAATTAAACATTCCATGACACATCAAAGAAATGATTGCCAAAAGAGCAAAAAGGCAATTCACAGTTTATACTCCATAATCAATGCACTTTATCATTCTTTCCTCACAGAGTTGGATGATTCTTCATCACAGAGAACCTGGATTAAAGAGAAAGTTTTGACCAGTATTGCGAGTTGTTAAATATAGGCTTCCCTAGATGTGGAGCATTTTCCAGAGATCTCTCTGACCAGAGTATTCCAGAAAGACAAGTGATGAATTTAGTGACCTGACAAGGGGTCTTGTAGCCCTCAGTTATGAATTCCAGGTTAATAATTATAAATATCATTATTATTATGATACTCGTTAATTACTTACTATATGCCAAGCACTGTACTAAGCACTGGGGTAGATATAAGTTATTCAGGTTGGACACCATCCCTGCCCCTTGTGGAGCTCACAGACTAAGTGGAGCTCACAGACTAAGTAACAGGGAGTAGGATTTAATTTCCATTTTCCAGTTGAGGTAAATGAGGCCCAGAGAAGTGAAGTGACCTGCCCAAGGTCATGCAGCAGACAAGTGGCTGATCCAGGTATGGAACCCATGCCTTCTGGCACCCAGGCTCTTTCCGCTAGGCCACGCTGCTTCTCTTTCTTTCCCTTTCTAAGCCATCAATCTTGAGGTCAGAAATGATCTCCTGATTCAGCTTGCCTTGGTCACTTGGATGATATTTCCAAAACAGACTCAGCTAAGTAGAATGGTCCAGTTGGACTTCCATCATGGACTTGACAAGCTCATCTTTGCCAGCCAGTACTGTAGGAGCTCCCTGACAGCACCCTGGAAGCTTCATCTGAAGGGAAAGGACTGGGCTGTGTGAACTGTATTTAGAAGTGTGTACATTTGAAATTTTAGTAGGACACATAAATCACATTGGAACACCCAAGATGATCATTTCATAGAGCATGTAATTGTTCCAAGCACCTTCTCCTGACAGCTTTCGCCTTCTCACTTGTAACGTTTTCATCTCATAGCTGCTATTTGGATCATTTAAAATTTATCCCAATTTTCTCCAGGTGATTTATTTGGGGTTTATAACTCTACTTTGACATCTTCCTTCATGTCTTGCTAAAAAAAAAAAAGTCTTACCCTTATGGTCTTAGCAGAGGCATCATTTACAGCTAGAGAGGCATATCTGAAAATGCATTACCTTTAAATAGAAGGATTCATCATATCTGAGTTCATACGTCTGATAGCCAAAAAGGCCCATTTCATTTCAGAAGAAAAATTGCTTCTGTCAGTGTAAACAGAATGCATTATCCCCTTTTAATAACCATTCTTAAGTATGCTGCTGTATTACTTTTTCACAGCTGTATTCCAATAAGCTTCAGAGTAATTGCCAGTTCTCCTGTCTAATAGGTTCATTATTCTTTTGCCATAATTGCAGCCATTAAACGTTCAATTGTTAAATTTCCACTCCTACATTTACTTAGTGTTACATTTTATAATGGGGTATGTCATTACAGCACCCCAGTGGCCGTGGCTGTTGTTCAAAGTGTTTCTAAAAGTCAATGAGATCCATTTGAAATATGTCTGTACTTTTGATTTCTTCAGATACCCACTCCCCACCACCCCTACCCCCGAATCTCCATGTTCTTTTTTTTACACCTTCTAGAAAGAAAAGGCTCTTAGAGTTTGGGCGCTTTGACTGGAACCTGACCGCTTCGAGAAGCTATAAAGCTGTGGTTTCACTATTTCCAAGGAACTGCATTCTCCCTTTCATGCTGATTCATATGTAAGAAGGTGATAGAGCAAAAGATTTAACTAAAGAAATTAACACTGATGTCTTAATGGTTTTTCAAGAGCTCTGATTTATCCTTTGGTCATATTCAATTTGTTGGGCATTTTCAATGAGTGAAAGATACCTCGGCCCTGGTTCTTACCCTCTGTCACAGTAATGGCAGTGAAGGGGTCCACTGATGGTCTTTTGCCATTTCTGCCTGATGTCTGAGTATGCTAAACAGGGAAGATTGGACTCAATGTTTCTGACAGTTGGGGCATGTTAGGTTTGGACATGTTAAGCTCAAGTACTCTCAGACCTAAATATGTTCGAGTAAATGAGACACTTTGGAAGGAGCCTTAAGGAGTCTCTGAGAGATCATTTACTTTATTGCTCCATGCTCTGCCACAAGATACTGAATCATTCTAGTGGCTTCTGCCACTGCAGCCACCAGAGAGCTTTAAACTGACCACAAGCCTGCAGAGTTCAGAAGAAACCTAGACCAGCCTCGGACATGGGATTGTCAACAACATGGTGTAGTGGATAGAGCACAGGACTGGGAATCAGAAGGTCATGGGTTCTAATCCCAGCTCCACCACTTGTCTGCTGTGAGATCTTGGGCAAGTCACTTCACTTTTCTGTGGCTCAGTTACCTCATCTGTAAAATGAGGATCCTAGACTGTGAGCCCCATGTGGAACAGGGACTTTGTCCAACCCAATTTGCTTGTATCCACCCCAGCACTTAGTACAGTGCCTGACACATAGTAAGTGCTTACCAAATGCCATTATTATTATGATTATCATTATTAACATCAAACTAAAGATTTTCATCAGGAAATGCAGGTTGAACAGAGGTTTCATTCTTGAAGAACCTCACTAAGGAAAACACGCATAGCGTTACTTACACCTTGTCCAATTGGACGTACACGGGTATAATTATTTTTTCCAATATTGGTCTATCTAGAGAAATTCAAGTTATTGAAAGTAGTAGTAATAGTATTGTTAAACACAAAATCTGTGCAAAACACTAAACTAAGTGCTGAGAAAGAGTACACGAGGAGGAATTAGACACAGACCCTGTCCTCTCAGGGGCTCACAACCTTTGACTATAGGTAGGGAGAGAACTGGGAACGGATGAAATGATAGAACACTAAAACTGCACGAGACAAGAACAAAGACACAATACACAAAATAAATATGAAAGTTACTAGGGAACTGTGGATAGAGGAGTAGGATTTCATGTACCACATGATTGAGAGTCCACGGTATACAGCGAGTCACAGCAACAGCTGCCTAGCCATGGCTACCTAGCAACTGCTACAAGAAGCAGCATAGATTAGTGGATAGAGCAGGGGCCTGGAGTCAGAAAGACCTGGGTTCTAATCCCGGTTCCCCCACATGTCTGCTGAGTGACCTTGGGCACGTCACTTAGCTTTTCTGTACCTCAGGCCCCTCATCCTTAAATTGTGGATAAGACTGAGCCCCATGTGAGACAGGAACTGTGTCCAATTAGATAAACTTGCATCTATCATGATGCTTGACACATGGTAAGCACTAACCAAGTGCCATAATTATAATTGGTATTATCATGAACAGTACTTGGCACATAGTAAGCTCTTAACAAGTACCATAATTATAGTTATTATTATCATTATAATAGTCTTCCTGAGGTTATATAAGACCTCCTGCTGCAGGTGCTGTTCAATGACCTACCAAAGTGGTAGAAAGTAGGACAGGATGGGGTCTCCTCAAAAGCACGGAGGAGAGCTTGGTGCCAGGTCCAGGGAGTGTGCAAAGCATGCTGAGAGAGGGGGGCCTAGGTGTTGAGAAGGGAAGGCAGTTCAGTTTGCCACAGTGGAGGAAGCAAGAACATGCAGGGAAACGAGGTTGCAATTACCAAATGTTTCCTTCGGTCTCAGTGAAGAAGGAAGGAAAAGGCTCAGCAGAAGCTTTTAGACCCTGCCAGAGTCGGGCAGTTCACTCGGCTGCAGTGGGTTGGGTCGAGAGCAAGCAGGGAATCAAAGATGCAAATACCAGATGCTACGCTTGGTTGGGTACAACCTATAATTTCTGAACTGCATCCTATGCAAACTGTGTATGGAAAATATACATTATGGGAGAGTTGACTGACCATCATTACGCTATCCAGTGATTAATGAATTGACGAAAATTAGGAAAACAAATGAAACATGTCCTTTGAGATGCTACCTTACAGATGAGTGAACTCAGCTCCTCTAGAAGACTCAGAGAAGAAGCATGGTCTAATGGACAGAGCATGGGACTGCGGGTCAGGAGACTTGGATTCTAATCCTGTCTCTGTTACCAGCTACGCAGATGTGGGCAAGGCACAGCTTCTCTGTGTCTCAGTTCACTCATCTGTAGAATGGGGATAAGATTTCTTTTCTCCCTCCCTCTTTGACTGTGAGATTCCTGTAGGATAGGATCTGTGTCTGAACTGCTTCTATTGTAGCACCACCACTTAATTCAGTGCTTGGCACAGAGTAGTGTTTGAACAGGCCTAGTGGATAGAGCACGGACTTGGGAGTCAGAAGGACCTGGGTTCTAACCCCTCTCACCCACTTGTCTGCTGGTTGACCTTGGGCAAGTCACTTCACATCTGTTGCCGACTTGTTCATCCCAAGCGCTTAGTACAGTGCTCTGCACCTAGTAAGCGCTCAATAAATACTATTGAATTGAATGAACTTCATTTCTCTGTGCCTCAGTTACCTTATCTGTAAAATGGGGATTAAGACTGGGATCCCTGTGTGATACAAGGTACTGTGTCCAAGCTGATTATCTTGTATTTAACCAGTGCTTACTGTACTGCTTGGCACAGGGTAAGTTCTTAACAAATGCCACAATCATTATTATTATTATTATTATTATTAATAATGATGAAATTATTATTACTTCTTTTGCTACCCCAAAACTAGCTCTGATCCAGTACCTTATGTCCCCTAATGTTTTCTGAACCCCATACTCAGCTTTTCTTCTCTGACACCTTTCCCAGCATGCTGAACTCATTCACTCCCATGTCTCTGGTCTCTCCAGAGCCCAACCACTCCACATTCACTACTGAATCTTCATTCAACCCTCCAGAATTCCAATGGCGAACGATGCTGCTTATTGTGGCAGCTCTCACTTATTGAGGATTTTCACCCTTATAACAGAGGAGCTAGTCTCAGTATAACATGGGAGAACAGGAGCACCAGCAAGGTGGTATTGGAAAACAAATAATACCCTAGCAGAAAAGCAGTGCTCATTTTCTGGAAGAAATGAGGAAACCCAATAATAGTAGGATACCCAAGGAGTTGCTCTAGGAAGAACTGCATTAGAGCCCATGCCAGCAGGGAAGTCTAAACAAATACTTCTGAGGTAGAATGAGAGACAGTCTCAGATGATGTATTGTAACAAGGATCTCTGGGAGACCAATATGGCAGACAGACCAGTCTGATGAGTGGCAATTAGCCAAAAAAGTTGCCCTCCAAAAAAATATCTGTCAGGTATCTAGATATACCAAGAAGCTAATTTGAAGAGGCAGACATAGCAAGAAACAAATCTATCAGAGCAAGAAATGACTGTCTTTATTTGCAAAAATGGTAGATTAGACTTTCAGTCACATATAGGCCTGTTAGCCACACCAAACTAATGATTATAATAATAATAGTATGTGTTAAGCTCTAATTATGTGCCAAACACTGTAATAATAATACTAATGATAAGAATAATAATACTGGTACTTTAAAAGTGCTTACATGTGCCAAGCACTGTTCTAAACACTGGAGTAGATACAAGTTAATTAGATTGTACACTGTCCCTGTCCCACATGGGGTTCACAGTCTCAAACCCCATTTTACAGATAAGGTAACTGAGTCACAGAGAAGTTAAGTGAGTGGCCCAAGATCACACAGTGGACATGTGGCAGAGCTGGGAGTAGAACCCAGGTCCTTCTGACTCCCAGACTCATGCTCTGTCCACTAAGCCTCCCTGCACTCTACTTTGATGTCTAAGGTAGATATAAGATAATGAGGCCCCACATGAGTCTCACAACCTCAGGAGGAAGGAGAACTGCTATTGAATCCCCATTGTGCAGATATGGGAACTGAGGCACAGAGAAGGTAAGTGACTTGCCCAAGGTCACAAAGCAGGTAAGTGGCAGAGCTGGGATTAGAGCCCACATCCTCTGACTCCCAGGACTATGCTTGCTGATCTGTAACCTCACTGTAATAATCTCTTTGGAAAGAAAAGTTCACCACCTCGACAAGCACCTACTTTGGACATGGACATAATTTGATTGTATATTAATATAAATTTAAAGGGATTTATTTAATTTAAATGATGTGTTTAGCACATCTGTGTTACATCTGGAAAACTTTTCACTATGTAAGATCGAAAGTTTTCTAAATATCAATTGATTAACAGCTGACATTCCAAAGTTTGCCTTAACCATTATTCTATCTACTAATCAGTTATGTGGTCATTTTATGTAACCTCCCTGCTTCTGTCATTTAAACCCCTTCGAGTATAGGAACTTCTAAAGAATAATATTGACTGTTGCTTGGGACAGTGCTATTTTAACATGCACAAATCTTTGGTTATATGTTTTAAGCAAATATTTAATTTTTGAGTGAGGCTTCATTTTTCACCATTAATGGTGCTGCTAATTTATATTTCATTGCTTTCTTTCTAATGCTATATTTTGTTCCAGGGAAAGTAAAAACTTATCAAGGTAAAACTTTATGAACTTCAAGAAGCGATAAAATCCAGTGATGCAAATTTTTTAAAGTCCCATTGTACCACAGAGAATGACAGTCTGATACCAGAAAGAAAGGATGCATACCATCGGATTCCCAATCCCTTTCCACTACAGATATTTCAGTAAAAAAGTTATAGCAATGAATAGAATTAGAAAATTGACTTTAAAGAATTTTATAGTTACTTGTCACAAAAATGCTCATAAATCTACTTCTCCTCCCCTGTTCTCTCTCCCTCCCTCCAGGCTGGTATCTCTTCCTGACTTCAGGACATCTCCACCCTCCAACTAAAACTCAACATGTCTAAGACTGAGCTCCTTATCTTTCCTCCCAAACCCTGTCCTCTCCCTGACTTTCCCATCACTGTGGACGGCACTACCATCCTTCCCATGGGGAAGTAGCATGGCTCAGTGGAAAAGAGCCTGGGCTTCGGAGTCAGAGGTCATGAGTTCGACTCCCGGCTCTGCCACTTGTCAGCTGTGTGACTGTGGGCGAGTCACTTCACTTCTCTGGGCCTCAGTTACCTCATCTGTAAAATGGGGATTAACTGTGAGCCTCACGTGGGACAACCTGATTACCCTGTATCTACCCCAGCGCTTAGAGCAGTGCTCGGCACGTAGTAAGCGCTTAACAAATACCGACATTAAATACCGACATTAATTCCCATCTCACAAACCCGCAACCTTGATGTCATCCTTGACTCTGCTAACTCCTTCATCCCACATATTCAATCTGTCACCAAAACCTGCTGGTTTCACCTTCACAACATCGCCTAGATCCACCCTTTCCTCTCCAACCAAAATGCTACCTTGTAGGTACAATCTCTCATCATATCTCGACTGGATTACTGCATCAGCATCCTTTCTGATTTCTCAACCTCCTGTCTCTCCCCACTTCAGTCTATACTTCACTCTGCTGCCTGGATTATCTTTCTACAGAAACGGTCTGGGCATATCACCCCCCTCCTCAAAAATCTCAAGTAGTTGCCTGTCAACCTTCGCATGAAACAAAAACTCTTCACTATTGGCTTCAAGGCTCTCCATCACCTTGCCCCCTCCTACTCACCTCCCTTCTCTCCTTCAACAGCCCAGCCCACAAACTCTGCTCCTCTGCCGCTAACCTCCTCACTGTGCCTCATTTTCACCTACCCTGACATCGACCCCTGGCCCACGTCCTACCTCTGGCCAGGAATGCCCTCCCTCCCCCCATCCTCCAAACTAGCTCTTTTCCCCCCTTCAAAGTCCAACTGAAAGCTCACCTCCTCCAGGAGGCCTTCCCAGACCTAGCCCTTCTTTTCCTCTGCTCCTTCTCCCCTCCCCGTCTCCCCTACTCCTTACCTCTGCTCTATCCCCCCCTCCCCACCCCAAAGGACTTGTGTATATTTGTATATATTGAGAAGCAGCGTGGCTCAGTGGAAAGAGCATGGGCTTTGGAGTCAGGGCTCATGAGTTCGAATCCCATCTCTGCCACTTGTCGGCTGTGTGACTGTGGGCAAGTCACTTAACTTCTCTGTGCCTCAGTTCCCTCATCTGTAAAATGGGGATCAAGACTGTGAGCCCCACGTGGGACAACCTGATTCCCCTATGTCTACCCCAGCGCTTAGAACAGTGCTCGGCACATAGTAAGCGCTTAACAAATACCAACATTAATTAATTAATTAATTAATATATTAGTCTATTTATTTTATTAAGGATATGTATATATCTATAATTCTATTTATCTATTTTGATGCTACTGATGCCTACTTGTTTCGTTTTGTTGTCTGTCTCCTCCCTTCTAAACTGTGAGCCCATTGTTGGGTAGGGATTGTCTTTATCTATTGCTGAATTGTACTTTCCACGTGCTTAGTACAGTGCTCTGCACACAATAAGTGCTCAATAAATATGATTGAATGAATGAATGAATATCTATAGTTTAAAGATGACTATCCACAACAAAGACTTCATATAAAAACCAGGATACTAGTGAGATTTTTCTGTCTCAAATACCAGGGAGCTACATTTTGTAGATAATTATTTGTCTAATACTTTACAAGGTGGAATAGAATCCAGGTCATTCTTCCTTAGCTGTATCGGCTCTGTAGTTCTCCCAGAAGTAAACAGTTTTGTTGACAGTAAAGCAGTGAGACATGATACATGCGGAAGAGATAGACCAAATAGTGCAGTGGCAGATAGTTGGAAAATTACTTTCCTTTCCAATCTATCTTTTAAATGAGTCCGATCATTTTGTACTTTCACCAGGCAGACCTAAACCAATACGGTGAAAGAAAAAAGTTTAACATGAATAGTGTATTGCGCAGAAGCAAAATTATTTAATTTATAGAAAACTCTTTTTAGTTATATATGAAAAATGTGTATTTTATCCTTCTAAACACCACATAGAGCACTGATTCATTGACTCAAAATAATTTAAGATGGAATGTGCAGATAAGAATTGACATTACTGCATATAAGTTTGCCAGCCGCCTAGTTAAGGGGAAAATATTTCCCTGGGTGTTGATTTTAGCAAATAGTCAGCCATGGGGAAATTGTAGATGGGAAAGAATTGGCCCAATCAAAAATGTACGATCATTAGAGGTCATTTAGAATAAGGAGGATGAAAACAATCTTACCTTCTCTGAAAAATGTTCAGAAAAGGACTGAGCCAAATGGTAGCTGTTTCATTTAAATTCTCTTCACACCTGTCCAAAAGAGAAAGGAACTATTGGCCGAGCTTCTTACATACAAAGAAATCAAGTCCTTGTCAGAGCTCCGAATGCTGGCTACATAACAAACACTCCTGAGAAGCCATTAAACCAAGTCCCTTTCATGTAGCAGTTAGGGTACTAGAAAGTTCTAGTACCAGGAGTTGTAGTCATGGAATTTTTTTGAGCGAGTACTAGGGGTAATGTTCCAAGATAAATGCTTGGGAAAGAATACTAGAAACAAGGAACATATGTATTGATCACAAAAGCTTGCGCTCTAATTTAGCACCTGGAAATTGAGTATTAAATGGGACATATATATGGTTAATCCATCCCATTCTTTTCTACCGGTCCTCAAAAAAGGTCAGGCAAAATGAGAATGAGGAAGAGGGGGATGCACTGGCAGTGAGCTCATTTTAGTGAGGGTCTGCTCCACCTGCTGCCAGGATCAAATCAACCCTGGTTTTATCCTCACTAGGAGTAGTATAACTACTTGTTGAATAACCCCTGGGCACAAAACACTGTACTAAGCACTTGAGAAGGACAAAAAGACAATAACCAATTCCCTTGGGTACTTGTGTATCAAAGTGATACAATAATCTTGCCCCCTTGTAGTGTACCTCACTGATCTATTACAGCCCAGTCCACCCACTTCACTCTACTAGTTCTTGCTGGCTCACTGTGCCACAGTGTCCTCCATTTCACCATCTACCCCTTTTCTTCCTAGGCCTAAATCTTCCTCCCCTGCCCTATATGCCACA
The DNA here is from genome assembly GCF_004115215.2 of Ornithorhynchus anatinus. NCBI lineage: Eukaryota > Metazoa > Chordata > Mammalia > Monotremata > Ornithorhynchidae > Ornithorhynchus > Ornithorhynchus anatinus. The sequence continues at coordinate 111,360,992 of NC_041731.1, read as the reverse complement.
CTACCACTCTCCCTGCCTCCAAAGCCTCAATAAGATCACATCTCCTCTAAGAGGCATTCCTCAATTAACCCTCTTTTCACCAATTCCCTCTCCCTTCTGCATCACCTATGCTCTTGGAACTGTACCCTATGGGCACTTAATATTCACCCCACCCTCAGCCCCAGAGTACTTATATACATATCTGTAATTCATTTATTCATGTTGCTATTTGTCTTCCCCCCTAGAAGGTAAGCTCATTCTGAGCAGGGAACATGTCTACCCTGTTGTGACACAGTGAGCCAGCAAGAACTAGTGAAGTGAAGTGGGTGGACTGGGCTGTAGTAGGAGATCAGTGAGGTACACTAGGAAGGGGCAAGTTTATTGTATCATTTTGATACACAATTATCCAAGGGAATGGGTAACTGTTTTTTGTCCTTCCCAAGTGCTTAGTACAGTGTTTTGTGCCCAGGGGTTATTCAACGAATAGTATTACTACCAATGTTGTTGTATTCTCCCATTCTCTGTCGCATGCTCTGCATACAGCATGTGCTCAAAAAATACCACTTAATGATTGATTGATCAGTCTCCTGCATATAAGGAGCTTACTCTCTGATGGGGGAAGCAGACATTAAAGTCTACACAAACAAGTAATCAAAATAAATAATTGAACATAAAATAAACATATTTACTGAAGTGCTGACACACCCCATTGCTACAGGGTTACAAGGTAAACCACCTTGCACCCATTGACATTATTTTTGCATCTTAACCCTTCTGGTGAGTGGCATGAGTGGCAAAAAGGCACTCCCAGGTCAGAAATTACTTCTCACCACCCTCGTGTTCCATTTGTCTCCCAACTGTTAAAAATAAGAGCACCTCTAGTGTTGTTGAAAAGCAACTATCAAGTCACCATCCCAGACTTGCCTGCCTTTCTCTTTCCTCTTCAGGCAGGAAGGCAGTGAAGGGAAATGGGATTGTCTAGAACAATCTTTGTGCCTGCAGTATTTTTTGGACTGGAAGTCCCATACTGACCTTTTCAACCACACTTGCACCCAAAGGTAAACTTCATTTATTCATTCAAACATTTTTATTGGGCACTTACTATGGCAGAGCACTGTACTAAGTGCTTGGGAGAGTATAATACAACAATAAACAGATACCTTCCCTGCCCACAATGAGCATACAAAGGGCTCCTTCTATAGCTAGAAAGATAGATAATATTCCTCCCTTAAGGAAGATAAGAAGTCCCAGATTAATCAATCACTGGTATTCATTAAGTGCTTACTATGTGCAGAGCACTGTACTAAGCATTTGAGAGAGAGTTGGTAGAAAGTTGATAGAGAGAGGTAAAGAGTTGGTAGACATGTTACCTGCCCAAAAGAAGCTTACAATCTAGAAGGGGACTGTAAAATGAATTAAGGGTATGTACATATGTGTTTTGGGGCTGGGGGTGGGTGAATATCAAGTGCTTAAAGGTCACAAATCCAAGTGAAAGGTAAATGCAGATGGCCGAGACATAGAAACTAGGCATATGCAGAAAGTGCCAGAATATGGAAGGTCAAAGATTTAAAAAGATCCAGAGCAGATGGGGTTTGGTGCAAGTTGATCAGAATGGCTTATCCAGGAAGTCCTTATCCTGGGACATTGCTATATTTTCCTCTGAGTGCTCAAGACACCCTAAAAAAATCTGGGACACACGATCTGCCTACATATCTTAGTCTCATGCCGAAGGACAATAAATTGAATACAAAAATGTTAAATGTGAAATCTTGGCAGACTTAGAAAAGCTGGACTCCAAGTGAAAAGCAGATGCTAAAAGCAGCATACAAGATTCACAGAGGGCTGATCAAAAAGAAAACTTAGGAAATGTCAACATATTTTAAAACTGTTCAAAAAATGTAAAATCATTACAGCCATCGTGATTCACGGGGTCGTATTTATTGAACGTCTTTGTGCAGAGCCCTGTACTAACCACATGGGAGAGTGCAGTAGAAGTAAAATTCTACATTGATTGATTTAAAGACACAGTTCATATCTTCAAGGAGATTGCAATCTAATGAAGGAGTTTAGAATCTATGATCTGTTTATTTTTTCTAGACTGAAAATGATTCTACTTTCTCTCAAAGATCTCAGTTCTTGTATATTCTCTGGGAGGATAGCTCCCCGTTACAGATTTTTGTGTCCCTATCAGGATGTGGTACAGTGGAATTGTATAGCACTCACCTACCAGTAAGCATTTTTTTTTTACATGAACCATTCACTTCCCAAATTAGCATGTCTTTTTTCAAGAATGTCAGATTATTAGAATGGGTGGGACATAGTCTTCCCTTATTCTGGACAGCTAAACTATCATACTAGTCAGAGAACTCCAGCTTAAGATTTAGGTACAAATTGCTCTTAAATCACTTTAATTATCTATCTGGGATTTCAGAAGAAGACAAGAAATGCTGCTGTCTGGATGATGTAGAGTCATTTGAGAATGGCTAAAGAACTAAAAAAGAGACAATGTGTTGCTTTGTCTCACATTGTGTCTTCTGATACAATACTAACAAACATGCTAGAATTTTTGTTTGAAGATATAATTACTGTCCAGTTCTCCAGTCACAAAGAGGCAACATCAGAAGTATTTATTAGATGCCTGTTATGTACAAAACACTCTTCTAAATACTTGGAGAATACAATAGATAATAATAATTATTATTATGATGGTATTTGTTAAGCTCTTACTATGTGCAGAACACTGTTCTAAGTGCTGGGGTAGATACAGGGTAATCAGATTGTCTTACATGGGGCTCACATTTTTTAATCCCCATTTTTACAGATGATGTAACTGAGGCTCTGAGAAGTTCAGTGACTTGCCCATGGTCACACAGCTGACAAGTGGTGGAGTTGGGATTAGAACTCTGACTCCCAAGCCCATGCTCTTTCCACTAAGCCAAGCTGCCCTGCCCTCAAGGAATTTGCACAACAACAGAGGAGATGGGCACAAAATAATTAACAGATAGGAGAATAAGGGAATGAAAAGATGGATAGGTGAATAAATAGTTAAATAATGGAGTTTGTAAGCTGATAACTCCAAAAGGGCCACTGTGAGTACATAAGGGCTGAGGGGCAATTGGAAGGATGTGACTTCATAAAAAATATCAGGCAAAATAGTGTCTATGTTACCAGAGGCTCTTACTTTGGGAACATTAGGAAAGGCAATCACATCTTCTGAAATGGGCACTGAAATTTCAAGTCACTACGAGTCAAGGAGCCAAAGTGCAAAACACACACACATACAAACACACTCCCACCCAAGGAGAAGCAGGACATAATCATATCCAGATGTGCACAGAGAAATTTGATGTCAATATGCCACCGGGCTATGCATAGCACTGTCTATGACTTGGTTAGGTTGTGCCACTCCTCTCACTCTCACCCTTCTCAGTGCTTCACTTAATAACTTGCTCTCCCAAGAGCTCCCCATACTGGGTTTGGCTGGGCCCTTAGGGCACTTGCTGCCCAGGACTGGATGGTGGAGATGGGCTAGGGAGATGGAGGAGAGAGGGAAAAATTGGGAGGAGCATCAAGTCTTGCCCAATGGCTTCTGGCAGCTGGCAAAATACAAACAAGTTGGGGAGGAAAGGAAGTAGAGCAGTGGGTCCTGGGCTCTGGCATCTCAATTCTCATGTGCAATCCCACTCCATAGGATTGAAGTGGCAGAGGGCCATGGGGAAAAGGGTAGCAGGGCACCTCATGCTAATTCCCCTTCCCGAGCCAGGGCAGTACTGGGTCTCACCAAATAATATCACTGGGGCTCAAGGGCAGAGAAGACTCCCTCCCATTTAACTCAGCCATATCCTCCTGTACTTTTATATTGTCTTGTATTCATAACTTCATATCCTTCTTGCTGTATCTGTCTCCAAACAATCAGTGGTATGCAGATCATTTAGGGGAGTACAATATAATAGAGCTGGTGGGCGCATAATCCCACAAGAAGATAACAGTTGTGAGGGGCTTATGAGAGCCTGGAGACAGAGTCTGACTCATTCTGGTGTAATTTTCTCAGTGCTTAGTACAATGCTTTGTAAGAGGTAAGTACTTAATTCATATTACTACTCTCCCAGTAGTAATATGGTTCCTGCTCCCCTTGACCAGTGCAGGCCAGACAACTTAAAAGGATTTGCCACTCCCTTCTCAGCCATCAAGACTGGTGAGGTGGCTGTGGGAGCATTCCCTAAATGTAATGGTCTGACTGACTTCCTTGGAAAGAATGGGCCAAGAAGCAAGCAATGGGAGGGACTAAGGCTGAAGGGAAGAAAATTAAAGATTTCACAACTCTCTCCTCCCCGTTTGACACTATGCCCACGCCACCATCATCCTGGGAAGATCCCAGGCATCTGTCCCTGCTATGTGGCCGCTTGAGGCAGTAGTTTATTTTGTTTACCCTCTGGAGTCAGCCCAACATTTTTGAGTGGGGTAAAGTGTGCTAACTACACTTGCCAACTTATGGAGTCAGCTAAGAACTTGCTGAAGAGGAGCTGCCAAGATGGCAGCAGGCAGCAATAGAGCTTTCTGCTGTGGCCAAGGCAGGACATTTTCTGGACCCAACCATGTCTCAGAGGGGCTCTCAACCGGGACCAGTCATGGGAGGGATTTCCTTATCTCTATCAGAGCCAAAGCTTCTCCCATGCCAGAGCTCTCCACCAGAATCCAGGATAGTTCTGGACTAAGGCAGGAATTTTTACACCCTTTTTTGGCTTCAGGATTGGTTAGTTCCCAGCATGATTTGAAATTATACTTCCCAAGTGCTGAGTACAGTGCTCTGCACACAGAACTCAAATGCCTTGATGATGATAATGATGATTAATGGAATGAGAGTCAAGTGCTTGTTTGGTTCTCTAAGTCTTCCATCCCAACCTAGGATCCCCATATTCAAAATTTTGAACATTCCCCTCTGGACTGTAAATTCGTTGAGGGTGGGAAATGTGTCTGCTAATTCTCTCATATTGTGCTCTCCCAAATGCTTAGTACAGTGTTCTGCACTTGATAAGCTCTTAATAAATACTATTGATGGACTGATTGATTGAGGCTTAAAACAGATTAAATGTGACCATCCCAATGAGTTTAAATTTTGAAATCATAAATCCAGATGATATTCTTAAACCATTTTCTTGGCATATATCTCTGTTCTTTCAAAAGCCTCCACTGGCTACTCATTTCCCTCCATATCAAGTAAAAACCCCTTATAATTGGCTTGAAGACTCCTCCAGTTTTCTCCATTTTTACAGATCAGCATTCTTCACTCGCTACTCCCCAAGTCACACCATTCACTCTTCCCAAACTCACCTTCTGGTTGTTGGCTGCTCTCTTCCAACTCCTCCACCCACCTCCTAGCTCTTGCTCCTACTGCACCCCCATCCTGGAACTTCTTCTCTTCCCAGAGGTAACAGACCACAGCCCTCCTCACCCTTTTTCTGTTATGTCCCCTGTGAGAATGCCAGGCTGCTTGAGATCAGAGAATGTAAATTTGCTTCTGGTATTCTCCCAAGCGCTTAGTTCAGTAGATGTTCAATGTACGCCAATGACTGGTCAAAGTTCCTAGTACTGGTTTCTGCACTGGAAAAGACAATGATGTGGCATAACCCCTGAAATTTATGGTAGAACTTACAGGAGCACCTCTAGGAAAAGGTGTGGCCCAAAGCTAAGACATAAGGGAATTCAACTCTGACTTTCCTCTCTTTTATAATTGTCTTCAATGGGAGTCAAGTACACGGTTGAGTAATGAATTAGGCCCTTAATGTATAATTATCAAGTAAGTAATTTTGTGAAAATGACATCTTGTTACCCAGCTTAACAGTTCCTGGAGCATTGATTTGGAATCTTACCTGCTTACTTTAGCAACTTGAATTTCCCACTAGTACTTGAACAATGAAATCCTTTTCTTTGGATTCCATTCTTCTTTGAAGATCTCTAACAAAACAGTCAGTTGAATTCTACTAATGGCATAATAGCCTAATTTGACAACCTGAATGCATATGAAAATTCTCTTTCAGAAGTCACCTTTTCTTAACAGCTGTAACACAGTTTGCCTCATTAGCCAGAGGACAATAGAAAGATCTGCTACAAATACGTCCTAAGAATTGAGCATGAAAAGCATCTGGCTGATCTTGTGGAGACATGGTTTTGTTGGGTTTTTTTCTGTGAGATTACATTCTTGTGGTGCTTCTAAACCTGTCAAATTGTTTGTCTATTTAAAACAGGTGCTTCAGGGGATCCGGAAGCTCTGGGTTATCTTTTCTATGACTCCTCTGAAAAAATCCTGCCCTGGATCCCTCTAGATCCTCTAGCTATTGTCCCACCTCCTTTTTGCTATTCAACCTACCCATAAGTGTTGTATCCATTCACTGCCTTCACTTACTGTCCTTCAACTTCCTTCTTTGTCATCTACAATCTGGACCCTCTTCACTCCAGTGAGATCACTCTTTTCAAGATCTCCAATGACCTCCTCCTTGCCAAATTGAATAAAATCTATCCTAATCCTCCTTGTCCTCTCAGCTGCTCTATATATTGTAGACTGCTCTTCCTGGATGCACATTCTATTAATAATAATAATAATAATAATAATAATGGTATTTGTTAAGTGCTTAACCTAAAAATTATTTTCATTATGATACTTGGTAAGGGATTGCTGTGAGCCAAGCACTGTTCTAAGCACTGTGGCAGATACAGTTAATCAAGTTGGACACAGTCCCTGTCATTCATTCATTCAATCGTATTTATTGAGCACTTACTGTGTGCACAGCACTGTACTAAGTGCTTGGAAATACAATTCAGCAAAGAGAAACAATCCCTGCCCACAACAGGCTCACAGTCTAGAAGGGGGGAAACAGACAGCAAAACAAGTAAACAGGCATCAGTAGCATTATTATAAATAAATAGAATTATAGGTATATATGTGTCAAAACAAGTAAACAAGCATTAGTTATAAATAAATAAAATTATTTATTTCCTTTTCCCCCCAAGTGCTGTGGGGCAGGGAGGGGAGGTAGAGCAAAGGGAATGAGTCGGGACAATGAGGAATGGAAGGGGAGCTGAAGGAAGAAGGGGGCGCTTAGTCTGGGAAGGCTACACATGGGACTCACACTCTTAATCCCCATTTTCCAAATGAGGTAACTGAGACCCAGAGAAGTGAAGTGACATGCCCATAGGCAAACAGCAAACAAATGGTGGAGCCAGGATTAGGGCCCAGGTCTTTCTGACTCCCAGGCCCAGGCTCTATCCATTTAGCCAACAAGCACTGTTCTAACATTGGGGTAGGGGTACAAGATAACCAAGTAGAACAGTCCCTGCCCCACATTGGGTTCACAGGTCTGAGTCTGAGGGAGAGTATGTATTTACTTCCCATTTTACAGGTGAGGAAACTGAGGCACAGGGAAATTATGTGACTTGTCCAAGGTCACACAGTAGATAAGTGGTAGAGCAAAGTTTAGAACTCAGGACTCCTTACTCCCAGTCCTATGCTCTTTCCACTCTGCATACCACTGATTTTATTGACAGTTCTTAACTGGTTCCATTCCTTTGTCTCTGCCCTTTCCTTCTTATTCTGTTTCACTATCTCTTCCTCTATTTCATGCCTCCTAACTTTCCACCCCAAAATTGAACTTCTCATCTTCCCTCACCAATTCTCTCCTCCCTGTAACTTTCTTCTTACTGTTGACAGTACCATCGTTCTTCCCTATTGGGTAATTTGTTTTAATATCTGTCTCCCCATACACTGTATGTTCCTTATAGGCAGGGCTCATTTCTACTAACTGTATTTCACTATATTTTCCCAAGCACTTAATACAGTACTCTGCACACAGTAAGCACTCAATAAATACCATTGATTAATTAAATGGAATGTGAATGAGAAGGGACTTGGATAAGAAAAGGGTTTCTTATAGTGCTCTGCACACAGTAAGTGCTTAAAAAATGCCACTGATTGACTGACTGATTCTTGACTCATCTCTCTCCTTCAACCCATATCTCAGCTGCTTCAACCCATATCTCAGTCACTAAATCTTGTCAACTCTGTTTTCACAAATCTGCAGAATTTACTCCTTCCTCTCTATCCAAACTGCTACTCCTCTTGTTCAAGCACTTGTCTTGTCTCGTCTTATGCCACTGAGTTGTTTCTGACCCATAGCGACACCATGGACACATCTCTCCCAGAAGTACCTGCTCTCCATCTGCAATTGTTCTGGTAGTATATCCGTAGAGTTTTCTTGGTAAAGATAGAGAAGTGGTTTACCGTTGCCACCTTCCACACAGTAAACTCTAGTCTAAGCCTTCGACTCTCTTCCAGGCCGCTGCTGCCCAGCATGGGTGAGTTTTGACTTCTAGCAAATTGTCTTCCACTCGCTAGCCATTGCCCAAGCTAGGAATGGAATGGGTAGACCTCTGCTTGACTCTCCCACCCATACCCGAGACTGGGAGAGTACTGGAAACTCTCCAAGTGAGACCCTGAGAGGGGCATTCAAGCACTTGGCATTACCAATTTCAATTACTGCATAAGCCTCCTCACTGATCTCTCTGTCTCCCGCCTCTCCCCCTCTAGTCCATAAGTCACTCTGCTGCCCAAATCATTTTTCTTTAAAAATCATTCTAAACTCATCTCCCCACTCTTAGTGGGCCTCCAATGCTTACCTAATCAACTTTGCATCAAGGGGAAATTCTTCAGTACTGGAACGAAGGCACTCAAATAGCCCTCTCTGTGGTGAGCCCACAAAAATCTGCCTTTTTAGTGACTGTTACTGATGCCATGAACAACAGGAAAGAGACTTTGCGAAGGCACTGATGGGCTTTACTTGAGAGCAGGTGATTGCGGGCCTATAGGTGGAGCATGGAGGGAGGCGGAGCTTTCTCTCCCTGTTCTACCCAGTAATGGGCCTGTGTAGAATTATTCAATCAATGACTGCCACGTAGGACCTCAGCTGCCACACCTAAGACAGATAAAAGGCGGCACCTTTGAGGGGGGCACCTGGAGGCTGAGGTATGCCAAGAGGTAGAGAGTAGCATTTGAATGCAACAGAAGGTAGCAGCACTTGGAAGCAGAAAGAAGCATTGAAAGATAGGGATCCTGTGACCACAGTCTGCTACTGAACCCTTGGGTGGTGGAGTGAGTGAGTGTGTGTAGGTGCTACTCCCTTGCATGTTGGTAAAACTAAATAAAAATCTTTTCACAATAACTTTGGTCATCAGAGGTGTGGTTTGACTTCTACTATGTGTCACTGAGTCTCCCAGGAAGGTCTTGGTTGGTACAAACTGGTGGGATCATGACACTCTCCTCCTTTATTATTATTATCATTATTATTTATCTCCCCCTAAAACTGAGCCTGTACTCTTCACTCCTCTAAAATCTACCTCACTGTCTTCCACTCTCTCCTCATCTGTGGTCACCCCCTTAATCAAGCCCTCCCTCCTACCTGTAATAATAATTGTGGTATTAGTTAAACACTTTGCGCCAGGCACTGTTTTAAGTGCTGGGGTAGATACAAGCTAATCAGGTTGGACCCAGTGCTTGTCCCATGTGGGGCTCACAGTATTAATCCCCATTTTACAGTTGAGGCTATTGAGGCACAGAGAAGTTAAATGACTTGCCCAAGGTCACACAGCAGACAAGTGGTAGTTCTTCTGACTCCCAGTCCCATGCTCCATCCACTAAGTTACACTGCTTCACCTTCCCCAACTGGTCTGACAGATGAGTACTCTCCCCAACTTCAAAGCCCTGCTGAAATCAGGAATCTTCCAGGAAGCCTTCCCTGACTAACCTCTCATCACCCAATCTGTGCATATCCTCCCACTCCCTAAATATTTAGGTACCTATTCCCCCACAACACATGTACAGATGTTTATACTTGGTTTTTCCCTTTCCCTTTAATTTATTTTAACATCTCCCCCTCTAGACTGCATGGTCCTTGAGGGCAAGAATTGTCTCCCAACTGTATTTTACTCTCCCAAGTGCTCAGAACGGTGCTGTGCCCAAAGAAAGTATCCAATAAGTACCAGTGATTAACTGTGAGTATCCCTCAGATAGTTCTAAGTCCTCAACTCTTCTCACTTTTTGCTCACTCCTTGGCTACCTCATCCACTCCTTTAGTTTCAACTTCCATTCTGTGTGGGTGACTCTCAAATCTACCCTGCTTCTGACATTACTCTCTCTCTTCATTCTCCCATTTCCTTCTGTTTCCAGGATATTACTGCATGGATTTTCCTTATCTGCAATTTATTTAATGTCCATCTCCCCCTGTTGACCATGTGAACAGGGAAGTTCTATGTGAGCAGGGAACATGTTTTTCAACTCTGTTGCACTGTACTCTTCCAAGTGCTCAGTACGCAGCCCACAGTAAACGATCAATAAATACCCCTGAATGATTTCCTGCCACCACCTCCAGTTTAACACTTCCAAAACAACTCATTTTCACTCCCAAATCCTCTGCTCCACCTAATATCCCTAAAATATTTGACTACACCAACATCTTCCAAATATCTGAAACCTGCAACTTTGACTCCTTCCTCTCTTTCAATGATTGTATTCAAGCTGTTGCCAAACCCCCTTCCTATCCATCTAAACTACTACCATGCTGGTCTAAGCACTTGTTATCCTGACTCAACTACTTCCTCAATTTTCTTGTTGACCACCCAGCTTCAAGTCTCTCACCTCTCCAGTCCATAGTTTACTCTGCTGCTCAGATCTTTTTTTTTTCTAAAGCATCATTCTGTACACATCAACCCACCCACTCCTCAAAACCTTCCAGTGGTTACTTGTTTCTTGCCACATCAGGTACACTCTTCTTACCATTGCAGATTCATTACCTACTTTCCTCCTTAGACTGAAAACCTCCTGTGGGATGGGGACTTTGTCTAATTAACCCAACACTTAAAACATTTTTTGACACATAGCACTTAACTAATACTATATTCATTATTATTGACTTTGAAGTAATCTGTCACCACTCTTTCTCCTACTATCCATTTCTTCTCCACTACACTGCAACTCACACTCCTTCTGTCTCATTCTCTACTTTCCTTATTGCTGACCTCTTGCTCATGGCTTTCTAGGGGTATCATTCATTCATTCATTCATTCATTCAATAGTATTTATTGAGCGCTTACTATGTGCAGAGCACTGTACTAAGCGCTTGGGATGAACAAGTCGGCAACAGATAGAGACAGTCCCTGCCGTTTGACGGGCTTACAGTCTAATCGGGGGAGACGGACAGACAAGAACAATGGCAATAAACAGCGTCAAGGGGAAGAACATCTCGTAAAAACAATGGCAACTAAATAGAATCAAGGCGATGTACAATTCATTAACAAAATAAATAGGGTAACGAAAATATATACAGTTGAGCGGACGAGTACAGTGCTGTGGGGATGGGAAGGGAGAGGTGGAGGAGCAGAGAGAAAAGGGGAAAATGAGGCTTTAGCTGCGGTGAGGTAAAGGGGGGATGGCAGAGGGAGAAGAGGAGCTCAGTCTGGGAACGCCTCTTGGAGGAGGTGATTTTTAAGTAGGGTTTTGAAGAGGGAAAGAGAATCAGTTTGGCGGAGGTGAGGAGGGAGGGCGTTTCAGGACCGCGGGAGGACGTGACCCAGGGGTCGACGGCGGGATAGGCGAGACCGAGGGACGGTGAGGAGGTGGGCGGCAGAGGAGCGGAGCGTGCGGGGTGGGCGGTAGAAAGAGAGAAGGGAGGAGAGGTAGGAAGGGGCATAACTGACTTTTCTTTAAAGCATTTGAGGAAAAAAAGACGTGTAAATCCATCTGAAAGACATTTTAGCCTTATGTAAAACACATATAGGATTTTCACATCATACCTTTCATTTGAAAGGAAGTCATTTCATTTGAAATGCAAGTAGCTGTAGGTTACCTCTGACTGGAACTGCCTCCCACTTCAAATCAAAGAAATTACAGCTCTCTCCATTTTAAAACCCCTTCTGAAAACACATGTTCTCCAAGAAATCTTCCCTGATTAATCTCACATGCCACTTCAGCACTACTTACACATCAGTGTAATAATAATGTTGGTATTTATTAAGAGCTTACTAAGTGCAGAGCACTGTTCTAAGCATTGGGGTAGATACACGGTAATCGGGTTGTCCCACATGAGGCTCACAGTCTTCATCCCCATTTTACAGATGAGGGAACTGAGGCACAGAGAAGTTAAGTGACTTACCCATAGTCAGCTGACAAGTGGCAAAGCTGGGATTCGAACCCATGACCTTTGACTTTCAAGCCCGGGCTCTTTCCACTGAGCCACGCTGCAGTGTACACACAATTGCCCATAGCAGTTATGTTCATATTTTACATACCCTATTGCTTGGAGTGCTGAATCAATCAGTAGTATTTACTTAGCAGTTACTCTGAGTAGAGTACTGTACTAAGCATTTGGGAGAGGAAAATGCAGTGAGCTTACAGTCTAGAGCTTACAGTCTCATTTACAGTCTAGGCAGACATTAAAATAATTATGGATATATGCATAAGTTCTGTTGGGCTGTGAGTATAATAATAATAATAATGTTGGCATTTGTTAAGTGCTTACTATGTGCGAAGCACTGTTCTAAGTGCTGGGGTAGATACAGGGTAATCAGGTTGTCCTGCGTGGGGCTCACAGTCTTCATCCCCATTTTACAGGTGAGGTAACTGAGGGATAGAAAAGTGAAATGGCTTGCCCACCATCACACAACGGCCATCAAAGTGCTTCAGGGCTACAAAACCAAGTGAAAGGTTCATAGAGGAATGTATGAGGGGAATGAGGGCTTAGTCAGGGAAGACCTCTTGGAGGAAGTGTGATTTTAAGAAGATTTGAAAAGTGAGTAGAGTGACAGACTATAGGATTTGAAGTGGAAGACTTTGATTAGCTTAGACTAGTTTATCATGAACTAGCTTTCAAAGTATGCCACTTCATCACTCTCATTTTTAATTTAACATTGGCTTAATTTTCTAATTGTCTATTATCCTGTTCAAATGTTTTAATGTTCATTTTAGGTCTCAAGCCTCTTTACTTTAGATCTTGTTTCATTCACTTTGTTCGACAGCCTATGCCAATGGGCATGTAACAAATGTCTATTTTGCGGATATTATTGGGTCATCTGCACTCTTACCCTGTATCTTTGACTCACATGGCATTTTAGATCATTCAAAAATCCGAATCTTTCCTGGGAATAAATGTGCCTTTGGAGCAAACTAAACACATAAGAAAGCAAATCAACTCCCTTGAGAGTCGAACACAATTTGGGCAATTAGAAGATACTAATTTGTTCTTATGAATAATGGGGACATGGGGGCAGGGAAAGTGTCAACCATTTTCTACCAACTCTGGATACCAGTGTCTACCAACTCTGGATACAGTAAGCACTCAATAAATTTGATTGTTTTATTGTATGACACAAGGACACACCATAATACATACTGTGTCCAACCCTATTATCTTGCATTTCCCCATCAGTACAGGGACTGGCAAATAGTAAACACTTAACAAATACCAGGGTTATTATTAATAAGGTATGAAGTACATCAGTAGAGTACATGTCACAACAAAAGATATTTCAGGAAACGAAGTGCAACTTCAAAGGACAATGTTGAATGCAGTGCATGCACTTACTAACTACCACCCATCTGTCCCTGGAATTCATGTCATTGATTGATTGATTCATTCATTTGTATTTACTGAGTGCTTACTGTGTGCAGAGCACTGTATTAAGTGCTTGGAAAGTACAATACAGCAATAGAGACAATCCCTGCCCACGACAGTCTGGGTGGTTGGGGGGAGACAGATATCAAACCAAATAAACAGGCATGAATAAATGAATAAATAGATAAATAAATAAATAAATAAATAAATAAATAGAATTATAGAAGTATACATATATACATAAGTACTGTGGGACTGGAGGGAGAGCAAAGGGAGCAAGTCGAGGTGATGTGGAATGGACAGGGGGCTGAGGAAAAGGGGGCTTAGCCTGGGAAGGCCCCTTGGAAGTGGTGAGCCTTCATTAGGGCTTTGAAGGCGGGGAAGAGAGATTAGAGGATTTGAGGAGGGAGGGCATTCCAGGACCAAGGTAGGACATGGACCAGGGGTCGGCGGAAAGATAGGTGAGATCAAGGCACAGTGAGAAGATTAACACCAGAGGAGCAAAGTGTGTAGGCTGGGATGTAGAAGGAAAGAAGGGAGGTGAGATAAGAAGGGACAAGGTGATGGAGACTTTAAAGCCAATAGTGAGGAGTTTTTGTTTGAATGATGTAAGAGGCATAAAAACAACATAATATGCCTGTAATTCCAATTTTTAGAAACACAATCGTTTTACTTTTAATCTTTGGAATTTGAAGATCATGCAAAATCACTGAGCAGAATAGTTGGCAATGAGTCATGGTGTAAATTCTGCAGTGGTGTTTTGGTTTCCCACCACACTTTACTTCATTCTATGGTATCTTTGTCTCTCACAATGAGGTGTCACAGCATCAGCTCACCTTGGAATCAGAATATCGAGTTGGTTTACTGCCATAACCTTCTGTAAGCACAATGTCAGACATGCAGAATTCTGTTGTTTCCAGTGTTTTTGCTCGCCTTTAACAGAAATGATCATGAAGTACAGTGAGCTTCTTATGGATTGCTACACTTCATTTCAAACCAATCATTCAGTACCAGAATTTTGAGAGCTTTCACAAAGGAAAATGTGCCCTGCGATGGATATTGGCAAGCCCCATCTGTTTTCAGGACACACAGTGGGGAAAGTTGGGTGTTCTTACCCACTTGAGGAGTATATTCTCTTCACTGCAATTTTCATTACAGTGAACTGTTGACCTAGGAGAGAGTTGTTGTTTTCACCCTGCTGCTATCTTATTGATTTGCCAGAGTAATTCCACTGCGGACAACTATGGCTGCAATTGAGACATGAGGTCCTCCAAAATGAAGCCTCATTATGTCTTCAGATCAATTATCAGAGATTGTTGGGCAACTCACTTCTCTTGTTTATGCCTCGGTTACCTCATCTGTAAAAGGGGGATTAAGACTGTGAGCCCACATAGGACAGGGACTATATCCAATCTGATTATCTTGTATCTACCCCAATGCCTAGAACAGTGCCTGGAACATAGTAAGCGCTTACCAAACAGCATTTTAAAAAAATCTAGTAATGCAGAGAATCAATGCTCCAACTCATTTGTATTAAGGTTAAGTTTTGTTGCTGGTGTTATAACTGGCTGAGGGGAAAATGGGTGGAAGAACAACCATACAGGAGAGTGGAGATCCCCCACAAAGTCACTAACATTTGCTGCCATATAGTAATGCTACTGAAATTGGCTCATCATTCAACTCCACCAAATTATTGTGGTCTTAAATTAACTAAAGAAGGTACTTTTTTTATATTGTCTGAGTGGAAGCCCAAAGTTACTCAATACTAATAATTGTGATATTTATGCACTTAGGATGTGCCAAGCCCTGTGCTAAGTGCTGGTGACCATAAAATATATGCAGGTGTGGTCCAGTTCCTGTCCAGCATGGGGAGAGGTGTTCATTCATACAATCGAACTAATAAACCCTTTTGGAGAAAAAAACTGGAATTAGCACGCTGATGACCTGAGATTTAGTAGTAATAATGGTAATTTGACTGCCCAGTGGGTGCAATACACTGTACTAAGCACTTGTAATTTTAGATGAAATTTAGATCTCAGGTAGGTTTCTGAATAACTGTAATTATTTTGGGCTATGTCTTAGGAGACAAACACATTCATCTATAAATTGAGACATTTTAGGGAGTTAATGAGGGTGTTATGTATATGTTAATAAATAAAAACCAGCAATTGAAAAATAACTGTTCACACCTGGAGTCAATTCAGAAAACACCCAAAGGGAAAGGTAAGTTTCCAGGCAGATGGGTAGAGCAGTAATTGGAGTCTGCCAATGGAAGAAAAAAACATGGTCTAGTTAAGTCAAGGTCACACCAATCAACCAGTCAATCACATTTATTGAGTGCTTATTGGGCACATAGCACTATACTAAGCATTTGGAAAAGTATAACAGATAAGCCCTTTGTGTGCCAGGCACTGTACTAAGCGCGCTTATCATGTTGGACAGAGTCTATGTCCCACATGCCTCTCATTTTCAATCCCCACTTTACAGATGAGGTAATTGAGGCAGAAAGAAGTGAAGTAATTTGCCCGAAGTCACACAGCAGACAAATGGCGGAGCTGGAATTAGAACCAACTTCTTTGGACTCCAAGGCCCATATTCTATTCACCAGGCCATGCTGCTTCTCATTACAACCTTCATGCATGTATTTGTTTGTTTATATCTATTTTCATGATTTTAGTTTATAGTGATTTTCTCTTCCTATTTAATGAGTATTAACTTGTATATACTGTTCACCATGCTAGATTGTAAACTCTTTGAGGATGGGACTGGGTTCCGTGTTTGCCCCAAGTAGTTATTGTACAGTGCTTTACACATATAGAAAGTTCAGTAGATATCAGTGATACTGATCCTGCTATTAGGGAATCTGTACCAGGATCCTTCATTGAATGTCATTTGGCCTCGTGGCTTCACACACTTCCTAATTTCCTAGGGTAGGAGTTATGCAAGATTCAGACTTCATTTGCAACCTCAGGACTAACTCAGATTTAACTTGCTGTTAAAGGCAAAGTCTGAGTTTCAGAGGCACAGGCTATGGACCAATATATTCAATTTCATGTCAGGGTTCAACTTAATTCCTGAAAAATGCATATGAGGAGTAAGAGCATATAACACCAGCCTGGCCGTTTTGTTTCTTAACGACCATCTGATGATATGTTGGGATTCAATTCCAATAAATTAATAAAACTTAAATGGAACTGCTCTATCATTCTAACTGTTGTTTAGATGAATTGGGAACTAAGGGTTTTCTGTTTGAATTTGAGGCTATTTGGCCATATTCATTTAGTTTCCATCTGAAGACAGCTGAGAATTTTGAAACAAATGTTCTTGGACTTGGTCAAGCATTTTGTTTTAAAATCAAAATATAGAATGCGACTTCACTAACAAGAAAAGGAAAGCACAGGCCACTGCATTCTCCCTCTGGAGCATGAGAGACCAGGTCACATTCATATTCTTTCATGGATTTTTGCCAACAGGACAAATCTCTACACTCTAGGATTGAATACACGGTATCTAGGTTCACAGCCTTGGTCTTACCCTGGCTGTTTTGGTATGGAAAAGGACCATCAGAAGTACGTGTTCTCATCTTCTCTCAAAATGGCAGCAAGTACTTTTAGATCCTTCTATGCATTATTGATACTACTACTAAAAAAAAATAATAAAATTTGTGAAGAGATAACTATGTGCCAAGCACTGAAACTAAGTAGCTTGATAATCAATAAACATAAATAATTATGGTATTTGTCAAGTGTTTACTATGTACCAGATATTATACTAAGTGCTGGAGTAGATACAAGCAAATTGGGTTGGTAGTATCCTACATGAGCTTTAATCAATCAACCAATCAATAATATTCATTGAGCGTTCACTGTGTGCATAGCACTGTACTAAACTCTTGAGAAAGTACCACTGAGAGTTGGTAGGCACAGTCAATCCCTGCCCACAAGGGGCTTTCAGTCTACAGGAGGAGATGTATTAAAATAAATTACAGAGTTGGAAAATGGCAGTGTATAAGGATACATGAGTAAGTGCTCTTAGCTGAGGTGGGATGAGTATCAAAGGGGAATTTAAGAGTTAAAGATAATCATCAGAAAGGGGAGGGGTGGTGGGGAAATGAAGCTTAATCAGGGAAGGCCTCTTAGAGGAGATGTAATTTTAGGAGAGCTTTAAAGGTGGGGATAGTGGTGGTCTGTCAAATTTGAAGGAGGATATTCATTTAATTTCAGTCACAGTCCAAGTATAAAGGAGACCAGTTATTTAATTTGCATTTTGCATATGATAAAATTCTGGCACAGAAAAGTTAAATGGCTTGCCCAAGATCACCCAGTAAGCAAAGGGCAGTGTTAGGATCAGGACTCAGGTTCTCTGACTTCCAGACTTGTGTTCTTTCCATCAGGTCATGTTGCTTCTTTCTCTGAGCCATTAACACCAGAGGGGAAAAAAATCCTGGTTGGAGAAGAGGCTATGGAAGGAAGAGATGGGCAGATTGTTCTGCCATCTACAACTCCAGAGTCTTTGTTCCCTGGGCCACTAGAAAAATGAAGATAGAGAAAGAAAAGGAGGGGAAACTGAAAAGGTACAAGACTGATTGTTGTCAGTGGCTGACCATGTAATTGTGCTTTGCATTGAGAAAGCATTTCTGATGCTTGGGGATGTGATTTAAAAGGACTTAAAATCCCCCCAAACTTTCTCTCACATGCACTAGAGCTAGATGGGCTTGATAATTCAGCTGGATGTGTGTTTGTGTGTGTTTGTGTGTGTACATGCTTTGGTTAGCTATGTCACTGGCAGAAGGAATGGGAAAAGTCTTTCATGCAGCAGACGTTTGTT
This sequence comes from Ornithorhynchus anatinus, assembly GCF_004115215.2. NCBI lineage: Eukaryota > Metazoa > Chordata > Mammalia > Monotremata > Ornithorhynchidae > Ornithorhynchus > Ornithorhynchus anatinus. Next base: position 111,342,531 of record NC_041731.1, on the reverse strand, counting down.
TCTGACAAATATTGAGGGTCCGCTGATTCTCCTGTGTTCGCCTACATTGCCCCTGGAGAAGAAATGGCTCCATCTGTCTAGCTCTCTAGCTGTCTCTGGAGGGCTTGATTCTGGAGAATTAGTACTCAGCTCAGTAAAAAGATTTGCCAAAGACTCAGACTTCGCCTGCCATTTTAGTATACTTGCTACTACTAGAATCAGGTGTACAAACTCCAATCTTTTTCTGCTAGATTACCATTGCCTGGCAAATCTCCACTGTGGGTGTGGGCACCAAACCAAAAAAAATATATACCACTTGTTAAACACTTACTATGTGCCAAGCACTGTTCTAAGCACTGGGATAGATATAAGTCAATCAGGTTGAACACAGTCCCTGATCCACATGAGGTTCACATTCATCCCTATTTTATAAATGAGGTAATTGAGGCACAGAGAAGTTAAGTTCATTCAATAGTATTTATTGAGCACTTACTATGTGCAGAGCACTGTACTAAGTGCTTGGAATGCACAATTTGGCAACAGATAGAGACGATCCCTTCCCAGTGAAGGACTCAACAGTCTAAATGACAGGCTCACAGTCTAAAGTCAAGTGACCTGACCAAGATCACACAACTGACATGTGGCAGAGCCAGGATTAGAACTCAAGTCCTTATGTCTTCCAGACCCAGCCTTTATCCACTAAGCCACAAAGCATTCAGAAGAACCACCCTAGGATCTGTAAAGAATGGTTCGCTAGAGTTGGTGTAGCAATTTAGGAATAGAACCTTGTTTATAAGGAGACACTTGAGGGAACAAAATGCCTATAACTTTGCTCAGGGTTTCAACATCCCTTTGCCCACATCAGAGTCCCCTTTTCATTTAAGTTTATCCATGGCGTACAACATAAGAGTTATATAAATAATTATCTGCTTCTGACCCTAGTTGTGGAAAAGCCTCCAGTTTCATATGCAGATACATATTCAAATGGGGTATGTATGCATCCTTAATTTTCAAAAATGACATTACTGTTGATGAGATTATATTCATGCATATTTATAATAATAATGTTAGTGTTTGTTAAGCGCTTACTATTTGCAGAGCACTGTTCTGAGTGCTGGGGTGTACAGGGTAATCAGGTTGTCCCACATGAGGCTCACAGTCTTAATCCCCATTTAACAGATGAGGTAACCGAGGCACAGAGAAGTTAAGTGACTTGCCCACAGTCACACAGCTGACAAGTGGCAGAGCCGGGATTTGAACCCATGACCTCTGACTCCCAAGCCCGTGCTCTTTCCATTGAGCCACACTGATATGTATAATAAATAAATAACGGTACTTGTTAAGCACTTACTATGTGCCAAGCACTGTTCTAAACACTAGGGTAGATACAAGGTTATCAGGTTGATCCACATGGGGCTCACAGTCTTAATCCTCATTTTACAGATGAAGGAACTGAGGCACAGAGAAGTTAAGTGACTTACTCTAAAGTCACAGAGCTGACAAGTGGTGGAGCTGGGATTAGAACTCACATCCTCTGACTTCCAAGCCCGGGCTCTTTCCACTAAGCGACGCTGCTTCTCGTGGCTGCTTTTGCTATCTACATATGCATAGCCTGTAGACTGCAAGCTCCTTGTGAGCAGGGAATGGTCCTATTGATGCTGTTATAGTGCACTCTCCCAAGTGGTTAATATAATGCTATGCATACAGTAAGCACTGAATAGATACCATGGATTGATATCTATGGCTGAAAAGGCTAATGAACAGCATGCAATACATCTGTTACCGAATTGTACTTTCCAGGCGCTTAGTACAGTACTCTGCACACAGTAAGCGCTCAATAAATATGATTGATTGAGTGAGTTAATGAATGAATGATTCTAACATAATGGAAAAAAGAGAGTATCTCTCTGCGCTGCTTTCTATAGCATCCCAGTTTCCCCAAACCTCTTTCCTGACTGCCCTAACAACCAGTTGATGTGACTATTACAGGAGTCTCCCAATAGTTATTATTATTAATAATAATAATGGTATTTGTTGAGTCCATACTATGTGCCAGACAATGTACTAAGCATTTGGGTGGATACAAGAAAATCTGGTTGGACATAGTCCCTGTCTTACATGGGGATCACAGTCTCAATTCTCCTTTTGTAGATGAGGAAACTAAGGCCCAGAAAGGTAAAGTGACCTACCCAAGGTCACACAGCAGACAAGTGAGCCTATGTTCCATGATCTATCCACCATTCCATGGTTCAGTTAGTCTTTCAAATATTCTTTCTAACCCCTCTATTTTTGCTGGTGACCTTCTTTCCATAGCTATCCATTCTCTAGAAAAGCTGGGTTGCAGGAAGATAGCCCTGTTTTAATGCAGCTAGTGAACTGATTTCATTCCCCGACTAGGGAAATGAGACCAAATTTTAAAGACACTATTTTCATCCTCAAGAAAGATGATAATCTGACCGCAGAATCATAAATTTCTGAGCACCTTGATCCTCTGAAATACAGGTAAGAACCTAACCAAAACCCTAGATCATCTATTGCAGAGTAATAATTACTCGTGTTCTCACAAAATTACAGTGTGACTCTAGAATGCAATTTGGCATAGAAGATGGGGACACTGTTCCACATCAGATACAAGAGTAATCAATAGTTTCTATTGAATACCTATTTTTTGCTGAGCACAGTATTAAGCACTTTGAAAAGTACTTGAAAAGAAGACATAATCTCTGCCTTCAAAAAGTTTACAACCTACCGGGGAAGATGGGCAAATAATGTACAAATAGAAAGAAAAAGTGCTCAAATAATACAGGAGCAAAGAATGGTATTAATTCATTTATTATTCAAAATACTCAATCACCTTGCATCGTCCTATATTATCTCACTGATTTTCTACTATAACACAGCCCTCTCACTTCACTCATCTAATGCCAACCTACTCACTGTACCCGAGCTCATCAATCTTGCTATTGACCCCCTAGTCTACATTCTGCCTCTGGCCTGGAACTCCCTCCGCTTTCATCAATCAATCTATCATATTTATTGAGCACTTATTGGGTGCAGAGCACTGTGGAAAGCTCTATGGAGACAACAATGTTTCCTGGTCACTGGAGATTACAGTCTAGAGGAGGAAACAGCTATGAAAATAAATTATGGATTGGTACCGAAGTGTTGCACCTCGCAGTGTCGCAACTGGAGAGTTTCCAGTACTCTACCACTCTCGACTATGGGAGGGAGAGTCAAGCAGAGGCATATCCTTTCCATTCCTAGCTTGGGCAGTGGCTAGCAAGTGGAAGGCAATCTGCTACAAGTCAAAACTCACCTGTGCTGGGCAGCAACGACATGGGAGAGAGTCGAGGGCGGAAAGTCAGGATTACCATGCAGAAGGAAGCGATGGTAAACTGCTTCTATATTTTTACCAAGAAAAGTCTGTGGATACACTACCAGAACGATGGCAGATGGAGGTGGGGCGTTCTGAGAGAGATGTGTCCATGGAGTTGCTTTGGGGCAGACACAACTCGACAGCATAAGACAACAACAACAACAACATAAGTGGTGAGGGGCTGAGGGTAGGGTGAATAAAGGCTACAAATCCAAGTGAAAGGACAATGCAGAAGGGAGAGAGTAGGGGAAATGAGGACTTGCTTAGGGGAGGCTTCTTGGAAGAGATGAGCTTTTAATAAGGCTTTAAAGGTTGGGATAGTCATAGACTGACAAGTAGGAAGGTGAAAGGAGTTCCAGGCCAGAGGCAGGATGTTCATCCATTCAGATCATATTTATTGAGCACTTACTGTGCAGAGTCCTGTACTAAGTGCTTAATATGCGGGCACATTCCCTGCCCAAAACAAGCTTACAGTCTAGGGCACGGAGGGATTTGCAGGGAGATAGACAAGATAGAGGTACAGTGAGTAGGTTGGTGCTAGAGGAGCAAAGTAAACATGCTGGATTGCAGCAGGAAATCAGTGAGGTAACATAGGAGGAGGTAAGGTGATTGAGTGCTTTAAAGTTAATTGTAAGGAAGATTTCTTTGATGCTTGAGGAAGGGAGGTCAGCAAGGAGGCTGATGCGGTAGTCAAGGCAGGATAGGATAAGTGCCTGGATTCATTCATTCATTCATTCAACAGTATTTATTGAGCACTTACTATGTGCAGAGCACTGTACTAAGCACTTGGGATGAACAAGTCGGCAACAGATAGAGACAGTCCCTGCCGTTTGACGGGCTTACAGTCTAATTGGGGGAGATGGACAGACAAGAACAATGGCAATAAATAGAGTCAAGGGGAAGAACATCTCGTAAAAACAATGGCAACTAAATAGAATCAAGGCGATGTACGATTCATTAACAAAATAAATAGGGTAATGGAAATATATACAGTTGAGCGGACGAGTACAGTGCAGTACAGGAAGGGAGAGGGAGAGGAGCAGAGAGAAAAGGGGAAAAAGAGGGTTTAGCTGCTGAGAGGTAAAGGAGGGGTGGCAGAGGGAGTAGAGGGAGAAGAGGAGCTCAGTCTGGGAAGGCCTCTTGGAGGAGGTGAGTTTTAAGTAGGATTTTGAAGAGGGGAAGAGAATCAGTTTGGCGGAGGTGAGGAGGGAGGGCGTTGCAGGACCGCAGGAGGACGTGGCCCAGGGGTCGACGGCGGGATAGGCGAGACCGAGAGACGGTGAGGAGGTGGGCGGCAGAGGAGCGGAGCGTGCGGGGTGGGTGGTAGAAAGAGAGAAGGGAGGAGAGGTAGGAAGGGGCAAGGTGATGTAGAGCCTTGAAGCCTAGAGTGAGGAGTTTTTGTTTGGAGCGGAGGTTGATAGGCAACCACTGGAGTTGTTTAAGAAGGGGAGTGACATGCCCAGATCGTTTCTGCAGGAAGATGAGCCGGGCAGCGGAGTGAAGAATAGACCGGAGCGGGGCGAGAGAGGAGGAAGGGAGGTCAGAGAGAAGGCTGTCACAGTAGTCTAGCCGGGATATAACGAGAGCCTGTAGCAATAAGGTAGCCGTTTCGGTGGAGAGGAAAGGGTGGATCTTGGCGATATTATATAGGTGAAACCGGCAGGTCTTGGTAACGGATAGGATGTGTGGGGTGAACGAGAGGGACGAGTCAAGGATGACACCGAGATTGCGGGCCTGAGAGACGGGAAGGATGGTCGTGCCATCCACGGTGATAGAGAAGTCTGGGAGAGGACCAGGTTTGGGAGGGAAGATGAGGAGCTCAGTCTTGCCTGGATCAATGTCGTATCAGTTTGGATGTAGAGAAAAGGGCAGATTTTAGGATGTGAAGGTAGAACCAAGAAGATTTAGTGACAGATTGAATATGTGGGTTGAATGAGAGAGTTGAGAGAGTTGAGTTAACAGACTAAGTCAGTTGACGGACTGAGTCATGTTCGACAGACCACCACTCTCACCACCTTCACAGCCTTATTTAAATCACATCTCTTGCAAGAGACCTGCCACATGTAAGCCCTTATTTCTCCTACTCTCTCTCCTTTCTGTATCACCCTTCCACATGGATTTGCACCATTTATTCACCCCACCCTCAGCCCCACAGCGCTTACATGCATATCGGTAATTTATTTTAATATCTGTTTCCCCCCGCAGACTGTAAGCTCCTCATGGGTAACATGCATGTTCCTCATGGGAACATAATGATGGTAATAGTAATAATTGATAACCAGAAAGAATGCAGTCTCAATGGAATGTGGAGAACATCCTCAAAGCCTCTAAATTGTTATTCCTAGACCTTATAAAAGCATTTGAGCCTGTTATAAATCCAAATTATTAATCTAGATTCTACCCAGGAAGATTACCAAGACTCTACAGTAACTCTACAGTGGCCTCGTTGGATCATGCTAAAAATGCCTGATTCTTTCCTCATCACCAAAGGAAAAAAAACAACTATAGTTGTGTAATAATTCCAGGCTTATTAAAGCAATCCTATACAGATATAGAATTGAAATCCCAAGGGGCCTGGATGCTTATATTAGAATACAGTTTTCGTTCTTCAGGAATCTTCTAATCAAACGGCAACAAGCGGCCCTTTACACTGGTCATCTAGAAGTAGCTGTGTGGTGACGACAGTGAGCTAAATAAATATACCCAAGGTGACATATCAATGCTTAAAAATAATTTTACAGAATAACCAACTGAACACTTTAGCCTCCAGATGTCTATTTACCATCCTGAAACTAGGAAATCCCATCTATAGCCAAAGATTGTGTCACTAATATTGAGCTGAATGCTATCACTGAAGCTCACTGCAGTCACAATCTACTATTCAATGATGCCCAGAAGACAAATCTACAAGGTTAACATATCCTTTGGAAGGCTTACAGACCTCGTATGACATCAACATGGATCAAGCATCAGACCAAATGAAGCCTAGAGACCAATTGGAATGCCCAAACTACTCTATGGCTGAAAGACTTGGACCCAGAAAAAGACATCATTATCATTATTACTCACATTTATTTCACCCTTACATTGTGCAAATCACTAATAACTACAATATTCATTAGGTGCTCATTAGTTGCCAAGTACTGTACCAGGTGCAGTAGTAATTACAAGAAAATCAACTAAGACACGGCACCTGAATTGCAGAGTGTTCACGATCCCAGTGGGGGAGGATGGACACGTAGAAAATAAGAAGATAATGCAACATTGAAAACAAGTTCAAATTCATAATCACAAGCATCACTAATAACATCTGAAAATTAAAATGGTTCCCAACAATAGCGTGATATTCGGTGGCAGAAGAAGGTTGTTCCTGGGTAGCAGTGAGAGGTCAAGGACTCTGCCATCTGGGGGGACAGAGCTCATCAGTCACTCTCTGTCACGGGCTACATTTACCTTTAAATACTGAGATGGAATTACCCACAGTGAGACACGGGGACACAGCAGTTTGACAAGATTAAAGCAAATGCTCACTGGCAGCACAACTTAACTGAGGAGGGCAAATGAAGACAGCAGAAATCCTCAAACAGCTGTTAAATTGATGACCTGACATTGTGGGATTCAGAATCAAGGAGGACAGAAGAAACGTTGTAAAGAAGCAGTCTGACCTCTCGAAAAGAGCACAGGCCTGGGAGTCAGAGGATATGGGTTGTAACTGTGAGTTCATTGCGGGTGGGTAATGTGTCTGTTTACTTTTATATTGTACTCTACCTAGTGGTTAGTACAGCACTCTGCACACAGTAAGTGCTTAACAAATACCAGAATCATTAATGTTATTAAATATGATTGAATTGAATGAATAAATGAACCCTGGCTCTGGCACTCACTTGATGTGTGACCTTGGACAAGTCGTTTAACTACTCTGTGCCTCAGATTAGGCAGGGGTGGGATGAGGCTACAGTGATGAAGTGGGGTTTTCCCCAGACCCTGTTTCTCCAGGCCCCAGGGGGGCAATGTCCTTGTGCAGCAGGTTGGGTATATCAGCTGCAGTTTGCTGAGAAGCTTCAAAGTTTGTTTCTTCCAGTGATGTCACTCTACTCAGCTCTGAGTTAAGCAACCTCTTGGAGGCAGGTAGAAAGTGTCATAGGGGAATGAAGGACTTTCCACTCTTTCAAATACTTTTCCCTCCCCTGCTCCTCCTCAACTCTTCTTAAAAAATTATGGTATTTGTTAAGAACCTAGCTATGAGCCAGGCACTGTTCTATGCACTGAGGTAAATACAAGATAATCAGGTTATTGTTAATAATAATAATTATAATGATATTTTTAAAGTGCTTACTTTGTGCCAGGCACTGTACTAATCGCTGGGGTGGACACAAGCAAATCCAGTTGGACATAGTTAGAACCAGTTGGGGTTCATAGTCTCCATTCCCATTTTACAGATGAGTTAACTGATGCACAGAGAAGTGAAGTGAATTGCCTAAAGGCACACAGCAGACAAGTGGCAGAGCCAGGACTACAACCCAGGTCCTTCTGATTCCCAGGCCCGTGCTCTATCCACCAGGTAACTAACATTGCTTCCGCAAGTTGCTTCTCCAATTTGTCTGAGCCTGCGGGGCCCCTGGCTCCGCTGTGGCTACCTGCACCCTTAACTGAGCACTGGAAGACTTTCAGAGCCTAGCTGCAAGAAGGTGGAAATGAGGAGCAGCATAGCCTAGGGGATAGACCATGGACTGGGAGGCAAAGGACCTGCCTGGACTCTACCCTGGCTGTTGGGTGACCTTGAGCAAGTCACTTAACTTCTCTGTGCCTCAGTGTCCTCATCTGTAAAGTGGGATTCAGTGCTCGTTCTCCCTCCTACTTAGACTGTGAGTTCCATGTGGGACTGGGACTGTTTTTGACCTAATTAACTTGTACTTATCCTAGTGCATAGAACAGTGCTTGACATATGTTCAGTGCTTAATATAATAATAATAATAATAATATCAATAATGATAATAATAATAGTACCAAGAATCCCATGCCCAGTCAGCCCCAGGGACTTTAAATGCCCAGTGCCACAGCCAAGCAAAGGACTGAGATTGACACATGAGTGTGGAATGGGCTGTCAGTGGCTTGTCCTTTTCTGCTGCACCCTGGGACAAATAATCATAATGATTGACATCATAGTTCTGATTTAACTGATTATAAGCTCCTGCAGCCTAGGGGACCATGTAGTTTTCATATTTTGTGCAACCCCAGGCACATTTTGGAAATTAATTAAATGCTAAAAAAACTTCAATGTATTTCACTTTTTTAAGGCTCAGTATTAGAGCACAATTATGAGCCTGGAAGCAACAAAATAAATCTTAGTTTCAAGCAGCTGCATCACTTCTAAACAGAATCACAAATTCTTTCTGGCATTTTAGAAAATGGAAGCAACCACCACCCATTAAAGATCATTCCTTCTGACTGTCTCTGGCATCCGTCACCAAACTCTCCCTTCTCCTTAGGCTAGGAGAGGAAAAAGGACTTTCTTCCTCTGCTCTACTCTGTCAGTCTGTTAGGTATTAAATATTGGAGATGTAGATGAGGTCTAGAAGGCAGTAGAAACTTCTTGGATTCTAGGTTCCATGGAGCCTTGCAGAAGTTTTGAAAATAAACACTGAGATGGAGAAGTAGACATTATATTTCTTTCTAAAAACAGTGACCTGGGAGCCCCAGTCGATTTCCACAGGGGGGGCATTGCACAGCTAAAACCCTTTCCTAATGGGTCATTCATTTCCACTCCCTGCTCTCCTAAACTGGGCAAATTGTCCCCACCCTGTCATTTTTAAGGGTCCCTGTTCCTGTGGGAGTAGGAGAGGAACTGTGGGTAAAATCAGTCAAGTGTGGAAGTCCCAGAAATAATGTTTCATAGACTTGCTTATCCTTCCCATCTCTCAGGCCCGCAATCTCGGTGTCATCCTTGACTCGTCTCTCTCATTCACCCCACACATCCTATCCGTTACCGAGACCTGCCGGTTTCACCTTTACAATATCGCCAAGATCCACCCTTTCCTCTCCACCCAAACGGCTACCTTACTGCTACGGGCTCCCGTTATATCCCGGCTAGACTACTGTGTCAGCCTTCTCTCTGACCTCCCTTCCTCCTCTCTCGCCCTGCTCCAGTCTATTCTTCACTCCGCTGCCTGGCTCATCTTCCTGCAGAAATTATCTGGGCATGTCACTCGCCTTCTTAAACAACTCCAGTGGTTGCCTATCAACCTCCGCTCTAAACAAAAACTCCTCACTCTAGGCTTCAAGACTCTACATCACCTTGCCCCTTCCTACCTCTCCTCCCTTCTCTCTTTCTACCACCCACCCCGCACGCTCCGCTCCTCTGCTGCCCACCTCCTCACCATCCCTCGGTCTCGCCTATCCCGCCGTCGACCCCCGGGCCACGTCCTCCCGCGGTCCTGGAACGCCCTCCCTCCTCACCTCCGCCAAACTGATTCTCTTCCCCTCTTCAAAACCCTACTTAAAACTCACCTCCTCCAAGAGGCCTTCCCAGACTGAGCTCCTCTTCTCCCTCTACTCCCTCTACCACCCCCCTTCACCTCTCCGCAGTTAAACCCTCTTTTCCCCCTTTCCCTCTGCTCCTCTCCCTCTCCCTTCCCATCCCCTCAGCACTGTACTCGTCCGCTCAACTGTATATATTTCCATTACCCTATTTATTTTGTTAATGAAATGTACATCGCCTTGATTCTATTTAGTTGCCATTGTTTTTACGAGATATTCTTCCCCTTGACTCTATTTATTGCCATTGTTCTTGTCTGTCCATCTCCCCCAATTAGACTGTAAGCCCGTCAAATGGCAGGGACTGTCTCTATCTGTTGCCGACTTGTTCATTCCAAGTGCTTAGTACAGTGCTCTGCACATAGTAAGCGCTCAATAAATACTATTGAAAAGTTGTAGGATTGCACTTGGATCAGTATTCCTTTAGAATATGATAGTCACCCCACCCTCAGCTCCACAGCACTTATGAACACTCTGTCATTTCCCCTATTTGTAATTTATTTTAATGTTTGTCTTCCCCCTCTATCTGTAAGCTCTTTGTGGACAAGGATCGCATCTACCAACTTCATTGTAATGTTCTCTCCCTAGTACTTAGTACAGTGCTCAGCACAAAGTAAGTACTCAACAAATACTATTGCTTGAGAGAGGAAAAGGGGAAGGCAGTGGGGGGGAGAGAAAGCTGTGCAAGTAGAACTACTGAGGAGCTGTGTGGCCTAGTGGAAAGAGTGTGGGTTGGGAACCAGAGGACCTGGGTTCTAATCCTGACTCCAACACTTGCCTGTTGTGTGATATGGAGCCAGTCACTTAACTTGTCTGTCCCTCAGTTTCTTCATCTGCAAAATGGGGATTCGACTCCTGTTAAACAGTTTAGCTTTTAAACACTCTTTCCTTTCTCCTTCACTTCAGATGTAATAATAATAATCGTAGTATTTATTAAGTGCTATGTGCCAGACACTGTTCTAAGTTCTGGGATAGACACAACATAATAAAGTTGGACACAGTCCCTGTCCCACATAAGGCTCAGAGTCTTAATTCCCATTTTACAGATGAGGGAACTGAGGTACAGAGAATTTAAGTGACAAGCCCAAGGTCACGCAGCAGATTAGAACCCAGCTCCTTCTGACTTCCAGACCCATGCTTTATCTGCCTGTCATGCTGCTTCTGCTGTAGTAATGGGGGGAGGAGGAGGAGGAGGAGGAGGAAGAGGTAGAGGAGGAGAAGGAAGGATGGTATTTATTGAGCAGGTAATAGAAGCACAAGTCACATTCCCTTGCCCCCATAAAGCTTACACTCTAAAAGGGGAGACAGGCATAAAAATATTTGCAAGCAGTAGAATCGGAATGAGACTGTGAACCAACTGTGGGCAGAGACTGTGTCCTCCAACTTTGTTATACTGTATTCTCTCAAGTGCTATGCACACTCATTGAATGCTATTGATTAATAGATTCAGTCATCTCTTCACATATGCAAAGATGCAGAGAGTTGGTACAAATAAATAAGTACAGTCAGGGTAGGGGAATGGTAGATGAGGTGATCTAATGTGTAAGATGGAGAATGCTGGCAGTGGGAAAGAGTTTTTGTTTAATGCATAGAGGTACAGACAATTTTGCACCGTGATATTCTTCCTAAAATTCCATGTTGTCTAGGTCGACCCTAACTCTAAGAACCTTCCTTTTATTGAGTTGATCAGTTGAAATCACTTTTCCCCCAGTGAATCTGTATTTCCCTAAGTTAAACTTGTGTTTTTTTTATTTCTTGTCTCCATTCTCTTCCAGTTCTTTGGCTTCATTTGCCATCCCAAGTTACTCTGGCCTCTCTTCCCAGTTTGGGACCATTCATAAATTTAATTTCCTGATCAATTATAAGATAATAAGATCAAGCCTAAAACTGATCCCTGTGGCATTTAATTAGAAAACTCTCCCAACCCAATACTTTGCTTTTAATCCTTCTGGCAGTATTCATTCCCTGCAACCAGACTCTCATCCAAGGCAATTTGAGTTAATTTCCCAGAGTTAGCAACACATCGAACCAAATCAAGTTCCTTTTGAGGTCCTCCAAGAAAGAGAACTGTATGAGCACAGCATAGCCTTATTGTTAATAATTATGATTCAATTGATGCTTCATTGAAACCTAGGTATTGTATTTTTATCTCCTGCATTTACTTCATTCATTAACTTTCCAATTCTGCTTGTTTAAAAAGAGTCACAGATTCCTGGCATGGTTTCATAAACTTATAATATTGCTTACAGTTCCAGCTTGTATTTTTTATTATTATTATAATCTAGTTACTCACAGGACTTTTACTTTAATTATATTTTCCAATATTGGATAGCAGATTAAACTTTTCCTCCTATTTGTATATTATCTTAACCTTTTGTTTTGTTCATGTGTCTATTTTAGGCTTTTGACCTACCCCCTCAAAAAAATTTCTCACCAAGGGGAGCCTCCACATTGGTTCAATGAAAGTTCATCAGCCTGAAAAAAAGTTATGCTTACTTAAATTTTTATGGCTTAAAAACTGATTTTTAGGACACAAAAGAAGGTATTCCATGTGTAAGGCATGACCAGAGTCACATGTTGTCAATGTTGTGGAGCAAAGTTCCTAAATTTAAAGGGAAAAATAGAGTTTCTATAAAAAAAAGCCAAATGTTTTTAAAAAAGTGAATGGGAGGAGGTAAAAGGAGGTGGCAATATGTTTTTCCTTTCTATCAGCAGTCAATTAGAGAAAACTGGGAGGTGGACCTCACAGGTTTAAGAAAATATAAGTTGGTGGTATAGTTTTTATCATTTGCTCGAATTTGAACATAAGACATTGCCCAGGGAAAAGAAAGCCAAAGTGAAATTCAGAAGACCTGTGTCCTAATCCTGCTTTCTAATGTCCACTGTGAGACCTTGGGCAAGTCACTCTACTTCTTCATGTCTCAGTGAGAAGCAGTGTGGTCTGGTGGATAGAGTTCTAATCCCAGCCAGGCCACCTGTCTGCTACATGGCCTTGGACAAGTCACTTAATTTCTCTGTGCCTCAGTTACCTCATCTGTAAAATGGGGATTAAGACTGTGAGCCCTGTGTGGGACAGGGACTGTGTCCTGCTCAATTACCTTGTATTTACTGTACTCCAGGACTTAGTACAGTGCCTGACAGTAAGCACTTAGTATATACCACAATACCACAGTTTTTGCTATTACTATTATTATTATCACCCCACCTCTAAAATGGGGATTCATCATCATCAAATGTTGTCAAGTCATTTCTGATCCTTAGTGACTCTCTGGACGTATTTTCTCCAGAATGTCCTATATTCTGCTATATCCGTAGTCATTCTGACATGTATATCCATAGAATTTTCTTGGTAAAAAATATGGAAGTGGTTTACCATTGCCTTCTTCCACACAGTAAAAACATAAAAAAGTCTTTTGTCTTTGTAAAATGTAAGATGTAAAAAAGTCTTTGTCTTTAATCAACATTGTGATCACTTGATCATCAGCCTTTGAGTCCTTCCCATGCCACTGCTGTCCAGCACAGGTGAAGCCACTTTGCCTGACACTTTGGCTTAGACCTTTCCATTATGGGTAATGGGGATTAAATACATGGCATCTCCCCCATTTAGACTGCGAACCCCAGGTGAGTCAGGAACTATGTCTAATCTGATTGTATTGTATCTACCCCAGCATATAATTCAGTGCCTGGAACATAAAAGCACCTAACAAACACCACAATTACTAAGGTTATTTTTTAGGGGGAAATTGGGTCCAACTATCAAAAAAAAGCAAAATAATTTCATTTTATTTTATGAATCACCTAAACATCTGCATGATAAGTATTTCTTTGGTGAACTACACCTTTCCAGTCTTGGCAAATGACAAAACAAATGCTTCACTTGACAACTACCCAATTGTTTTGCATAGCAATGATTTGACAACCCTGGAGTATCTCAGACTCCAGCATCAATCCAAATTTAATATCTAAATCTTGGGTTTGAGGTAAGGGATCTCTGTTGATGTCAAAAGAATGATGAGATGAACAGTTTACAACTGCCAGGTAAAACCCAAGGAAGATTATTTGCTGAGTGAGGAGAAGAAGAAAAACCCCTTTCCTGCCTTTAAAAAACTTGTGACATCTAAAAAATAATCATTTTCCAGATATCACATTCCCAAACACACATATAATCCACTAATAGACTGTCAAAAATTTCACTTTCTTCACAGAAGTGTACAACTGGCCTAAATTGTCAGTGGCAGAATCAAGATGGAGTCATAATAGAATTTAACATTTCCAATACTAATTTATACTTTAGTGATTCATAGCAAAGTTTCTAAGATTACTCTTTTGGGGGGCTAAGCTCCATTATTTAAAAAAAGATTTAGGGGTGGGTAGGAACTGGGTTGAATCACATTGAATCTAAAAATCCATATCCTAAGGTTAATCCATAAATTCAGGATGTACACGAAATAGAGAAATCGTGGGATAAAGTTACATTATTGACTGCTGGGTCAAGAAATTACCAGGATGCATTTTGCATCACAAATTTTTCTGTCACAATCATTAGTGAATGCAATAGAGAGAGAAATCACAAGAAAGTGAAACCTAAGGATGTGAGTTGGTTTTCTTTGTGATTTTAAAGATGTTCACTCAGCTTTTTCCAGCACCTTTCACCTGGCCTTTAAATGGCAACCTCCCCCAAACACAAAAGAAAAAAAAAAAATCACGGTGGCATAGATTAAAAAGTGGAAATATACAGTAGAACAGATAAATGAAAGTGCCACACTTTGGTCAGGGCCTATTAAATACATATGGGCTATTAGCATATTTTAATGTAATGTTTTGCACATGTACCCCAGCTACAGAACTTAATTCTTATTCATAATGGGAAAAAGAAAATTACAATTTCACTGTTAAGCTTTAAGAATATAAACATAGTGTAACTAACTTTCTATAGTCCTGAGTTGTATTGAAAATGTCAGCTGAAATGATTGATTTGCACTCTTTTAAAAGGTCCTTCATTCAAAATCACAGAACATAACTTGCTAAAAAAGAAACCGGTTCCTAAATAACATAAGAAAACACCTTAAACTGTAAAATATGCATTTCCCTATTAAACCACTGTTGACCAGAATCAATGTTATGGGGTATTTGAATCTAGTTGAGGACACTGAGTTAAGCAAAGTGAGTTCATTGCTAAGGAAATTACAATGGAGTACAGACGTAAAACTGATTCCAAATAGTTGAATCAGAAGTTTTGAATATACAATAGAATGTACATACATACATGTGTTGCCAATTAATATACTTATAAATATACAATATATAAATGAATACCTAAGTGGTAGAAAAGACAGTTGGGTTGTTATGATTTGGGGAGTTGGGACAGACTTACTAGATAAGGGAAGGCTTGCTGGAGAAATGAATCTAACCAACCTCTTGAGTCCAAGAAGAGGACTTTGTCAATCTTTTTGATTCACCCACTTGGTTTCCTGAAATAAGAAGCATTGTTAGTTAATCCCAAAAAGCAATCCATGGAAACAACTCCAGAAGTCAAGGCAATCAAGTGTTGTATTAAATTTCAAATGGATAATTTTGGAATAACAAATCTGTAATTAAGCAAGTGCATTTTAAAAGGCACCTTGCATTTATTCATTAATTATTGTTGATCCCTGTGCAGAAGGACCAAGCTATTTCCCTTTGGCTTTACCCGATTAGATCAAAATGAGATTCAGAAAGTCTGGCCCAAAGTCAGTCAACAAGACAGTATGAGGTTTGATTTGAAGTTCAGAAACACTGACTGTTCATTTGACTTATTCAGTAGTATTTATTGAGCACTTACTGTGTGCAGAGCACTGGACTAAGTGTTTGGGAAAGCACAACACAACAATAAACAGTGACATTGCCTGCCCACAGCGAGCTGACAGTCTAGAGGACGGGCTTATAGTCCATTAATCGCATTTATAGAGTGTTTACTGCATGCAAAGCACTGTACTAAGCGGTTGGTAGAGGACAATATAGCAGAGTTGTAGACACATTCCCTACCCACAAGAAGCTTACAGAATGCTAAAATGAACTGACAGTTGATGAACTCTCCTTGATAGGAAGTGACTCATAAGGCATCCAAAACCTTGTTGAATGGATTTCATTTGATAAATGATCATAACAACCTTTAGTCAACCATGGGTTTAGTTTGGCTGAGAGGTAGGGATTCAGAGCTTTTGCCAAAACCAGATTTTTCACTTCGTCTAGGCATACTTTGTATGCATAAAGTGCCATGGCCTGGGGAAGGATCAGGGAGGGAAATTCCGCTCATACGGTTGTCTGCAGCATTCTCAGTCTACCCTTGGGTTTTGGGGTGGATGGAGAGAATGAGTTATTTTTTTTTTATTCTTGAGTCACAAACCCCCCGCAAATAGGTGTCTCTAATGGAAATGCTGACAAAACCTAAACCAAGAGGCGCAAATGGCACGTTATAATTAGAGAAGAAAAAAATGAAGCTGACGTTCCGCCAGATCTCATTAAATTAGGTCATGCACTCCAGTGCACAGAATGTCGCTGATGGCTGAGAGCAGAGGCGAAAGCTGCTGGTTTGGAAGCGGGAGAAATAAAGCTACTTGTTTTAGGTGACAGTAACAATAAGGGGGAAAAAGCGATAGGAATGACACTGTGAACTCTCGAAACTCAGGTGGATCCATAACTGCTGGAACCACAACCACCACCACCCCAAGTTCATCATTCTTAAAGGTTTCAGGGTACGTGTCCTTGTCTGCTGAGCACCCCCTGACTGCTAAACATTTGGTTGGCAGCAGCGTGCAGATGAGTTTTGCCACATTGCTAATCCTGCACCGACAGAAACATAAAAAGAGGCGGTTTCCTATTCCTGCTGAACGTTTGACTTTGTGATGACTTTGGTTTCCTCTTTACCACACTCACTTCCTGAAATTCCGATCTGAGCATATACCTTGTCCAGGTGTTCCTGTTATTTTACTCCTCCCACTGGTTGGTCCTGCCATATGAACTGGGATCTCCTTTGTGGGAATCCTTCCTTTGCTCTGCTCACCCAGCTAGAACAGCTGTCTCTCTGTTGAGCTAAAAGAGATGGGCTCATTAGTGCCCTGGCCATCGTGTTAATATCAGACTGAAAAGAGATCATTTCTGTTGGATACAGAGAAGACTTGGCTAAATTCAGCCACTTGTCCATTAGGCCTTTTTTCTGGATAGTGTGTGGAGAAAAAAGGGAAGGATTGTAGATTATGGAAAGGCAAGAAGTAGTCAAGCAGGAGCATTTAAATGGAAACAAAGTAGCCTTAGGGGCAGAAGATATCTGTAAAGTGATGGGAAGGAAACACTCAATAAAACATTAGAAAATAGATGTGGGGGGAGGGAAGAGAAGGAGCAAATGCAGAAAGCTGAAGTAAAATGCAGAGTTGAATAAGGTTTAGATAAAAGTGGAGTGAAATGTATCACTATAGAGTTTTGGGGGCTGATCTATGAGGTAGAAAATGTACATTTAGGAGGTCTCATTTTTAACCAGATATCAAAATCCTAGAAACCAGTTATTTAAATGGATAGGAGATGATAGGAGAGGGATTTAAAGGTCAGGAACTGGAATTTGGATGAAGGTTGAGGCAGTCGGGCACATAGAATGATGATGGAGTGATAACTCAACCAATATAGCATTTTATCCTCCGAACAAGGAATTTTAACAGAACCAGCCTCAGGATTGATTCAACAGTTCTTTGGTCAGTGGGGAAATTCTGCTGCAGAAAATAAAAAAGACCCTATAGTAAGTACAAAGGTCAGAAGTGCTCGTGAAAAGCACCAGGCTTAATGTCCCATCCCTTTACTTTTGGGATGTGTTTCTCATCCCGTATACCCAGGCTGTGAGAATTTTCCTACCACTTCAAATCCTAAAGCATGAAAGTTACCATATAACTCAAATGAAGGGTAAATTCTAGAAGAAATGTAGTCATATTATGGCCCCTAGAAAGTAAGCTAGCTATGGGCAGGGAATGTGTCTGTTTATCATTATACTGTACTTTCCCAAGTGATTAGAACATTGAACATAGTAAGCACTCAATAAATAAGATTGAATGAATGAAAGTGCTTAGTACAGTGCTCTGCACACAGTAAACACTCAATAAATACCACTGACTGACCATATGGGAATTGCATACAGGAGGCTTACAATTTACTGCTATATCCTGGAGGTTGGGGTCTTCTTTTAATGGTATTTGTAATGCACTTACTGTGTGCTAGGTATTGTACTAAGGTCTGGGGTAGATACAGCTCATCAGGTTGGACAAAGGGTTAGAACCCAGCTCTTCTGACTCCCAGATCTGCACTTTCCTCTAGATGGTCTAGTGGACTTTCCTGTAGACCATCCTGCTTCTCGTTCTGGACAGGGAATATGTTCACCAACTCTGCTATACTGTACTCTCCCCATTGCTTAGTACATTGGTCTGTAGACAGTAAGTGTTCAATAAATACCACTGATTGATTTTCACAAGCATAAGGGAAGGAGCAGGAGGGGAAGGGGAAGGTGATATTATCAGTAAAGTAAGAACATGATTTCTATAAGGCACAGACTGCATAGAGAGCTACACTTTGGATGGGGAGATAGTATGTCTTCTGCAGACTTTACTGGGACTAAGGACATGGGGAGGATGGGAGAAGAGAAAGTACTTAACAACCATCCGTCTCTGTGTCCCACCAGGCTAACAGATTTCACAAGTGACCCAAAAGAATAAGGAAGGAAAATACCAAGAAAAAAAACCTGAGGAGGAAAATTTCATATTAAAATAAAAGCTAAAGAACTGGAATATCACCAACCACCCACTCCACCTCCCCCTCACAGCTGTCCCCACACACCAAATGAGAATTCCACCGTCACCAAGAAGCTGGGACCTCAAATGCAGGCAGGAAGCTCTACCCTGGGAGGAGGCAGAAGGAAAAGGTAGAGGAGAGAGAAGAAAAACAAAAGATGAGATGAGGGTGGTGGATCCACACCACCAAACCCACTTGGCCCCCTCAAAGTATATACTGTAGTTACTAATAGGTGAATCATTGAAATAAATCTGCCAAATAGGAAGCCTGGCCAAGAATTCATTCATTCATTCATTCATTCAATCAATCAATCATATTTATTTAGTGCTGATTTGGGGCAAGACCGCCATATAAGTGCTTGGGAAAATACAGTATAACAACAAACAGTGACATTCCTTGCCCACAGAGCTCACAGTCTAGGGGATTGTCTCTGTCTTTCCCCACACAGACTGCAGAAATACACAACTGGATGGAAAATAATAATAATAATAATGATATTTGTTAAGTGCTTACTCTGTGCCAGGCACTGTTCTAAGTGCAATCTTTTTTTCAGAGTTAGGTGCTAATAACAACTCCATGAGTATCATTAGTATCACTGGCACCAATGAATCAATAATAATAATAATATAATTAGTATATAACAGATAATAATGGCAGCATTTATTAAGCACTTACTATGTGCCAAGCACAGTGTAGATACCAGTCATTCAAACTAAACCAAGCCCCTTGCAGAACTCGTAGTTTAAGAGGGAGAAAAAGGGCATTTTCCCTCTTTCTACAGATGAGAAAACTGAGGCACTGAACCCATGTAGGGAGAGGGGTGTTAAGAAAGAATCCAGTCCTATGTTGTCTTGTACTTTTCCTAGTGCTTAGTAGAGTGCTCTGCATGCAGTAACCAGGAAGGGAAGCAGTGTGGCCAGGTGGATAAAGGCTGGGCTTGGGGACCAGAGAACCTGGGTCCTAATTCTGGGTCTGCCACTTGCCTTCTGTGTGGTGTGACTTGGGGCAAGTCATTCAACTTTTCTGTGTCTCAGCTTCCTCATTTGCAAAATGGGTTTCAATATCTGTTCTCTCTCCTGGTTAGACTGTGAGCCCCATGAGGGACAAGGACTGTACCCTATCTGATCAACTTATATCTATCCCAGCTCTTAGAACAGTTTTTAACCCATAGTAAGTGCTTTACAAATACCATAAGAAAGTAAGTACTTAATAAATACCAATGATTTATTAATTCTGAGCTGGTGGCAGTCAAAAATGCTAAAACTACACATTGGCAAGACGGAAATAAGTATTACACATTGTCTGCCAAATCCAATCAACGCATATCAACTTATATAGCCTGGGATGTGCTAACCAACTCTCAAGAAAACACACAGAAACAGGTGTAACACAGAAACACAGTATACTCAGAATAAGAAATCTGGCTCTCCTCATTTCCCAAAATGGCACCTCCAATTTTAGCCAAGGAACTGCAGAATCCAGAGAGTTGTGGCTCTACCCTGCTCCTCCTTCGCACCCTTTTGCTCACATCCCTTTTTCACCTTTATTTATCCTAAGATAAAAAAAAAGAATCAAAATGTATTTTTAAGCCAGAGGAGTAAAAAATTAAATATAAAACAATACCACAGAAGCCAGGTTAATCCTATTTGTGGAATGGAGAACAGAATGTTAATATGGTGACCTTCTAATAGATGTTAATTGGGATTCCTCACATCACTATGGCTAGTTTTGTCCCTCAGAACCTGTCTTCATGTCATAAATCTGAAATAAGCTTTTCTTCCTCAGTGCTTCCCTTTTGATGGAAGTATGATCTAATATACCCGAACACACCCCTTATCAAAGGGGTCTCATGCTTTCATTCTCCCCAGCTCTCCTATATCTGTCAGGGCACAACCTATGGCCTCTCCAGTTCCCTGGTTTTCTGCTCGTGGCCCGAACAATCCTTTAATGTTAAGGCGTCACAACTACACAACTGGGGAACACACCTACCAAAGAAGACTGGCAATTTGGCAAGACTGGCAAGAGAGTTTATCTTTTGGGGTGTCTTTTATTATTTATCACTTGAATTTTGTATTTCTTGCTTCTGGTATTTCTGTACATAACATTTTTAGTGTGTGGAATTTAAAAAAAAAGAAAAGAGAATGTACTGGCAACCTCTAAAAACAGTTTTATTTTTGGAACAGTGATTTGCATCAAATTCATTTTTCTAATGCTAGAGACATTGTTTCTAATTAATACTACTACTACTAATAATAATAATGAGTGTGGTATTTCTTAAGCACTTACTATGTGCCAAACACTGTCGTAAGCATTGGGGTATGTACAAGATAATTGGGTCCCACATGGGACACCCAATCGAAGTATGAGGAAGAACAGTATGGGAAGCGGCGTGGCTTAGTGGAAGGAGCACGGGCTTGGGAGTCAGAGGTCATGGGTTCTAATCCCGCCTCCTCCATTTATCAGCTGTGTGACTTTGGGCAAGTCACTTAACTTCTCTGTGCCTCAGTTACCACATCTGTAAAATGGGGATTAAGACTATGAGCCCCACGAGGGACAACCTGATAATCTTGAATTTACCCCAGCGCTTAGAACAGTGCTTGGCACAGAGTAAGTTCTTAACAAATACTATCGTTATTAACAGTATTAAATCCCCATTTTTCAGGTCAAGGAGCTGAGTCACAGAGGAATTAAGTGATTTGCCCAAGTCACAGTAAGTAAAAGGAGGAGCTAGGTTAGAACCCAGGTCCTCTGACTCCCAGGCTTATGCTATTTCCACTATGTTATGCTGTCGCCCTTAACACAGGCTTGCCCTAATAACTGGAGATGAGATTTCTCATCTCCCCACCCAATTACCCCCACTTATTGCATCACCCATGCCTCTGGCCACTCATTCTCAGTCTCCTTCAGAGGCTCCTTCTCTGTCTCCCCATACCCTAACTGTGGGAGTCCCTCAAGGTTCAGTTCTCAGTCCACTTCTATTCCCCATCGACACTCTTTCCCTTGGAGAACTCATTCGATCCCACTGTTTCAACTACCATTTCTATGCAAACGATACCCAAATCTACATCTCCTCCCCTGATCTATCGCCCTCTCTCCAGGCTCGCACTTCCTCCTGCCTTCAAGATATCTCTATTTGGATGTCCTCCTGTCACCTCAAACTTAACTTGTCCAAACAGAGCTCCTTATCTTCCCACCCAAACCCTGTCCCCTCCTGGACTTTCCTGTCACTATAGACAGCACCTCCATCCTTCCCGCCTCACAAGCCTGTAATCTTGGCATTATCCTTGACTCCTCTCTCTCGTTCAACCCATATATTCAATCTGTCACCAAATCCTGTCAGCCCCACCTTCCCAACAGCATTAAAATCTGCCCATTCCTCTCCATCCAAACTGCTTCAATGTTAATATAATCACTCATCCTATCCTATCTGAAGTTACTGCTTCAGCCTCCTTGTTGACCTCCCAATATCCTGCCTCTCCCCACTCCAGTCCATACTTTTAACTCCACTGCCCAGGTCATCTTTCAACAGAAACGTTCAGGATATGTCACCCACCTCCTCAAAGATCTCCAGTGGTTGCCTATCCACCTCCGTATGAAACAAAACCTCCTCACTATTGGCGTTAAAGCACTCAATCACCTTGCCCCCTCCTACCTCACCTCACTTCTCTCCTTCTATAACCCAGCCCGCACACTTCGCTTCTCTGGTGCTAACCTTCTCACTGTGCCTCAGTCTCTCCTGACTCGCCACCGACCCCTGACCCAAATCCTACCTCTGGCCTGGAATGCTCTCCCTCCTCAAATCCACCAGACAATTACTCTCCACCCCTTCAAAGTCTTATTGCAGATACATCTCCTCCAAGAGGCCTTCCCAGACTAAGCCCCACTTCCCTCATCATCTCCCACTCCCTTCTGCATCTCCCCGACTCATTCCATTTCCTCTTCCCCTCTCCCAGCTCCACAGCACTTATGCATATATCTGTAATTTTGTATTGACATCTGTCTTTCCCCATTCTAGGCTGTGAGCTTTTGGGGGCAGGGATTGTCACTCTTTATTGTTGTATTGTACTTTCCCCAGTGCTTAGTACAGTGCCCTGAACACAGTAAGCATTTAATAAATACAATTGGATGAATGAATTAATACCTCCCTAGCACTTAGACACTCCTCCTGCCCCTCCCCCTCAGCACTTTTGTACATATATTTATTATCATTATTATTGTATGTTAGGTACTTACTATTCATTCATATTTATTGAGAGATTACTGTGTGCAGAGCACTATACTAAGCACTTGGGAGAGTACAATACAACAATAAATAGACTTAGTCCCTGCCCATGACGAGCTTACAGTCCAGATATGTACCTAAGTACTGTGGTGCTAGGAGCAGGGAAGAGCAGAGAGCAAGCCACGGCATCCCAGAAGTGAATGGGAGAATTGTTCTAAGTCCTGGGGACAATTCAAGTTAATCAGGTTGGACACAGTCCATGTCCCACCTGGGGTTTATAGTCTAAGTAGAAAGGAGAACAGTTATTGAATCCCCATTTTACAGTTGAGAAAACTGAGATCCAGAGAAGTTAAGTGACTTGCCCAAATTCACATAGCAACCACTTGGCAGAGCTGGAATTAGAAGCCAACTCTGACTCCCAAGCCTGTGTTCTTTGCCAAGCTTCTTCCCCCTACCAGTAATTTATTTTAGGATCTGAAAACCATCAGGATTTTTTTTAGTGTCTCCTCCTGTAGATAGAAAGGAAATCGAGGGCAGGGATTTTGCTTACTAACTCTGTTGTACTCTCCCAGGCATTTAGTACAGTGCTCTGCAGTGAGTAAGCACTCAATAAATACTATTGATTGACTGATTTCTCCCCTGACCTGTCCCTGAAGTATTCATGACCCCTTATTTCTCATTTTCAAGGTCACAGAATACACTCTAAATTTTGGGGCGCTTCACATCAGACAACAACAGCAGTGTTTGTCATCTCCTCCATTAGCTTTGTGAAATAGACTCCTTTTTTTTCAATACCCCATTTTGAAAGGCTTCCTTTCACTTAGATGATTTGGAAGTTTGGCCCCATGCAGAATTCCAAACATACAACATGGTGAAATCATTGTCTAGCCCTTCATGGTACATCACAAAGTCCTGCAACTTGAACAGTTATGGGGTTTCTCCCTTATTCATTCATTCAATCACATTTATTGAGCACTTACAGTGAGCAGAGCACTGTATAACATGCTAGGTGGCTAGAATACTCATTACTACTGACCTCTTGAAAATATCTCAGGAAAAAAAATCTGTTGCTAGAGCTTGCAATGTAGAATCTCTCCTGTAGAATTCTTGCTATCTTTTCTCTGAGACATTTTTCAGTTGAGGTCCCTTTTCTAGTAATGCCTTTTTTTTGCCTCACTTTAAAATCAGTTTCTTCACTCCCCCAAAGTATATTGTTTCTATCTTTATATTCCATTTCCCCTGCACATGTTCCCAAACCACTTTTATTTCATCTGCAACTCACTTGCTGATACAGCACTCTCTCCATCGCCCTTTATTTATATCAGAGACTGAGAAGAAACTTCAACCATCTCAATTTAAAATGCCAAGTCATTGTCAACGTGCAGTTTTTTCCTACTTTAGTTTCTTCCCCACAGTTCCTCCCCATTCCTCCCCACTTTCTCCCACATTTACTGTCCCATGCATTTACTGTACCTGGTGGAAAAATAGTGACCCAAAGTCCCTTCATTTCTAGGATCTTTCCACTAGATATTTGTAGAGTCCTCAACAGTAAAGTTGAATCAGGTCACAGTGAATAAGAACCCCAAAATCTGAATGCTTGTCTGGTACCATCCTGTACCAAAACAGAATCTTTTTGAGTCTGCAAAATTGAACAAGTCAGCCTGAGAGAAACAGATTTTTCACAAGATTTCTAGTCTCCAGCTTCTCTTAAGACTGAAAATCTTGAAAGAACTACCTTCCCATTAGCAAATCCTGATCTAGTGCCTAATGTTGGAAGGAGAGAAGGATACAAGATGGAAAAATCATTCTTGCCACAAAAACATCAAATGAAATTGCTCAACTCAATTTAGGTTCCTTTTAAGTCCTCTTCAGGTCAATCAATGGAAGGCTCTCATGCCATTCGCATGTGCTTCTTGACCACTGCTTTCTCTAACCAGCAGTTAGGTATTCAAGCAGGAAAGGCTTAAAAGGCCTCCATCTGTAGGTTATATTTATATTGTACTTTCCCAAGCACTTAGTACAGTAAGTGTGCACTTAGTACAGTGCTCTGCACACAGTAAGCACTCAATAAATACAATTTAGTGAATGAACTAAGCTCTTGAAAAGTACAATTCAGCAACAAAGGGAGACAATCCCTGCCTACACCATGCTTACAGTCTGGAAGCAGGGAGACAGACATCAAAACAAGTAAAGAGGTATCAATATAAATAAAAAGAATTATAGATACATACACATCAAAACAAATAAACAGGCATCAATATAAATAAATAAAATTATAGCTATATACATATATACCTAAGTGCTGTGGGCAGGATAGAGCAAAGGGAGTGAATCAAGGCAACGTGGAGGTAAGGGGGAGGTGAGGAAAAGGGGGCTTCATCTGGGAGAAATAATAATAATAGATCTAAAGGAGCATAAGTAAGCAGTAGAATCACTCTTTAAAGTATAAACTGTGCCTGTGTATCACTCTGCTCTGCTCCAGGCGTTTTCTCAGCAGACAGTGCAGGGTAATGTTTTGGCCCAGTCTTATAATATGGTGCAACTTGCCCCAGGGAACGGGCCTTCCCTTCAGGACAAAGTTCCTAGCAGGTACCTTACTGAAGCAGATAATTTAAAGAAAGCTTTGATCAATGAGTAGTATTTGGGGAATGCCTATTGTGACTAAAGAGTGTACTGTTTGGAAGCATACAATAGAATAAATAGACATGTTCTCTGCCCTCAAGGAGTTTAGGATCTAGCTTGGGGAGTTGGAAACTTACAAACCACAGTAATTTACAACCACAGTAATTTACAAACCACAGGAGCTGTGCTCCTTAATGCTTCAGAAATAGGATATGTAAAATAGCATAGAAGGCAGCTGATGGGGAATTAGAGATTAACTGGGGAGCACTTCCCTCTAGTCGGTAAGATTCTTCATTCATTCATTCAATCGTATTTATTGAGTGTCTGCTGTGCAGAGCACTATACTTAATGCTTGGAAAGTACAATTCAGCAACAAATGGAGACAATCCCTGCCCACAGCTGGCTCACAGTCTAGAAGGGGGAAACAGACATCAAAACAAGTAAACAGGCATCAATAGCATCAATATAAATAGAATTATAGATATATACACATCATTAATAAAAATAAATTGAATTATAAATGTGCACATATATACACAAGTGCTGTGGGGCGGGGATGGGGGTAGAGCAAAGGGAGTGAGTTGGGGCAATGGGCAGGGGAGGGGAGAACAGAGGAAAATGGGGGCTCTGGGAAGGCCTCCTGGAGGATGTGAGCTTTCAGTAGGGCTTTGAAGGGGGAAGTGTGGTAGTTTGGCAGATTTGAAGAGGGAGGGCATTCTTGAGCGTGGGGGTCTGGACTACCTACTCGGTTGTATTGTACTCTCCCAAGAGCTTAGTAGAGTGCTCTATGCCCATCTCCCTCCTACCCTTCCTCTCCAAACTCCTGGAGCAAGTCATCCACATCCACTCTCTCAAGTTCCTTTCCTCCAATTTTCTCCTTGACCCTCTTCAATCTGGCTTCTGTCCCCTTCCCTCCCCAAAAGTTGCCCTCTCAAAGATGAAAAATGATCTCCCTCTTGCCATATCAAACAACCTTTACTCCATCCTAATCCTCCTTGACCTCGATGCTGCCTTCAATACAGCTGACCATCTCCTTCTCCTGGAAACATTATATAACCTCAGCTTCACTGACAATGCCCTCTCCTTGTTCTCCTCCCATCTCTCTGGCCACTCATTCTTAGTCTCTTTTGTGGGGTCCTCCTCTGCCTCCCATCCCCAAACTGTGGGAGTCACTAAAGTTCAATTCTTGGTCCCCTTCTATTCTCCATCTAGGCCTACTCTCTTGGAGAACTCATTTGTTTCCATGGATTCAACTCTCATCTCTACAAATCTACATCTCCAGCCCTGATGTCTCTTCCTATCTGCAGTCTCACATTTCCTTTTATTTTATCTTTCACTAAATCTTGTCAGTCCAACCTTCACCGCATTGCTAAAATCCTCCCTTTCCTCTCCATCCAAACTGCTACCATGTTAATCCAAGCTCTTATCTTATCCCACTTTGATTACTCTATCAGTCTCCTTGTTGACTTCCTTGCCTCCTATCTCTCCCCAATCCAGTCCATAATTCACTCTGCAGCTCAGATTGTATTTCTACAAAAATATTAAGTCCATGTTTCCCCACTCCTCAAGAAGCTCCAGTGATTGCCCTTTCACCTCTGTATCAAAGAGAAACTCCTTACCATGGCCGTTAAAGCACTCAATCACCTTGCCCGCTCCTACCTCACCTCTCTGCTCTCAACCCAACCTACATACTTTCCTCCTCTAATGCCAACCTACTCACTGTATCTCAATCTTGTCTGTCTTGCTAACCACCTCTTGCTCATATCTGGCTCTGGCCTGGAATACCCTTCATCTTCATATCCAACAGACAATTACTCTCCCCACCTTCAAAGTCTCATTAAAGGCACATC
Organism: Ornithorhynchus anatinus; assembly: GCF_004115215.2. Classification (NCBI taxonomy): domain Eukaryota; kingdom Metazoa; phylum Chordata; class Mammalia; order Monotremata; family Ornithorhynchidae; genus Ornithorhynchus; species Ornithorhynchus anatinus. The sequence continues at coordinate 111,315,140 of NC_041731.1, read as the reverse complement.
TCCTCCAAGAGACCTTCCCTGACTAAGCACTCATTTCCACTTCTTCCACTCCCTTCTGCATCGCCCTGATTTGCTGCTTTTATTCACCCTGCTCCAAACTCCAGCCCCACAGCACTTTTCATTCAATCATATTTATTAAACACCTATTGTGTGCAATGCATTGTACTTAGAACTTGGGAGAGTACAATACAACAACAGACACATTCCTTGCCCACAAAAAGCTCACCATCTAGGGCAGGAAACAGACATTAGTATGCATAAATAAATAAATGAGTAAATTGCAGATATATACATATGTGATGTGGGGATGGGAGGGAGGATGAATGAAGGGCAAAGCAGAAAGGAGTGGAAGAAGACAAGTGAAGGCTTTAGTCAGAGATGGCTTCCTATGTACATATCTGTATTCTTGTTATTTGTATTAATGTCTGCCTCCCCCTCTATACTGTAAGCTTGTTGTGGGCTCAGACAAAGTCTGTCAACTCTGTTACATTGTTATATCATATGTTAGGCTTAGTACATGCTCTGCACACAGTAAGCACTCAATAAATATAATTGACTGATTGAGTAAACACTCAACAAATACCACTGATTGATTGAAGATATCATTTTAGAAGAACTTAGATGATAGGGAAAGTTGTGATTTGTCACATAAAAAGTGAAAGGAAGTGCACCAGTCATAGGGAAAATCATGAACAAGAGGTTAGTGGCAGGAGAGGCCGGAAAGGGCCCCAATGAGTGGGTTAACTTGAGAGGAACAAAGAATCTAAGCTGGAGTTTGGTGGGAAAAGAGAGTTTATAAAAAGGAGATAGAGAGCTGACTGAGAACTTCAATGAACAGCAGTTTCTGTTTAACATGGAGAGGAATCAGCAAACCTTAGGGTTTTTGAGAAGTGAGGAAGAGTCATACAGATCAATATTTAGGAAAATGATCCAGGAAGCAGAATGAAGTATGTCCTGGAGAGTGGGGAGAGATTGGAGCCAGGGAGATGAGTGAAGAAGCTGGGATATGACTAATGTCTATATTAGTGTTGTGACTGGATGGAAAAAAAGTGATGGATTCTGGAGTTGTGAAGGAAAATCTGATGGGATATGGCAGCAAATAGAAGTAGGTGGCCTAGTGGATAGAGCATGGGCATGGTAGTCAGAAGGACCCAGGTTCTAATCCTGGTACTTCCATTTGTCCACTGTGTTAATTTGGGAGGTCCCTTAACTTCTCTGTGCCTCACTTACCTCATCTGCAAAATGGGGAGTGAAACTATAAACCCCACGTGGGACATGGAGTGTGTCCGACCTGATTTTCTTGTATCTACTCCAGTGCTTAAGTACAGTGCCTGGCACATAGTGAGAGCTTAACAAATACCACAATTATTATTAGTATCATTATCATTACAAAGGACCAGGTTAAAGCCATAGATAATGTAGCCAGGAGAAATGAGTGGTCTACTGTGACAAAGCAGGATTCAGATAGAATTGAGCCCATTAGTTTGGCAAGGCGGAAATTACTGGTGACCTTGGTGACCACTAGTGATCTTGGAGAAAGGAGTCTCAGGAAACTGAAGAGGGTGGAAACTGGATTATTGAGTCAAGTAGGGAACTGGAGAGGAGGAAGCAAAGACAACAGGAGTATGTGCCTGCTTAAAGAGTTTGGGGAAGAATGGATTTTAAAATCTGTCTCTCCCTCTAGACTGTAAGGTCATTCATTCACTCAATCATATTTATTTAGCGCTTACTGTGTGCAAAACAATGATACTTGTCTAAACTGTGTTGTATTGCACTCTCCCAAGAGCTTAGTATCGGGCTAAGCTTTCCCTATCTTTCCCTATCTGCAGATAGTAAGCACTCTATAAATACCACTGATGATGTGAGAGATTGGTGCATTATCTAGAGAGTGCGGTGGGATCCAGACAAGACTTTTTTTAGGATAAGGGAGAAATGCACATGTGTGAAGGCAGACTTACTAAAATTACTAAATTCTTTCAAAACCCACACCACTGTTGAAACTATCCATGTGCTATGACTCAATGACTACGTACTTTTAGGTCACCCAGAATGCATTAACTAATTTTACATGTTCAACAACCCCTTAGTACAGAGTTCTGTTCCTTATACAACAACAAGTAAATTTCATTTCAATGGTGATTACAATGATTCCTGACCTTCAAGGTAGTAGCCCAACACCAGGTCAGCCTGAGCCACTCTTTACTTTGTTGATACAGAAAAGTGCTATCCTCCTAGCAAATGACACCAAAGACACATCTATTGTGTCCCACCTCAAGATGCTGATAAGCAAAAATTACTTCTCCTTAGGGTTCTGTCTGGGGGATAATTCCCTCTGAGAGGTAACCCCTCTAATATATGGGGATCAGACCTTTAAGGCATATAGGATAAATTGGAGAGGATAGAACAGAACTGTGTGACTTCAGGAATCAAACAGAAAGATAGTATTGAGAAGTAACTTGGCCTGGTGGATAGATAGAGTATGGACCTGGGAGTCAGAAGGACCTGGGTTTTAATCCCAGCTCTGCCACAAATCTTCTGTGTGACCTTGGGCAATGCCCGATGTAGGCAGGGATTTTATCCCTTTATTGCTGAATTGTACTTTCCAAGCGCTGAGTACAGTGCTCTGCACTCAGTAAGCGCTCAGTAAATATGACTGACTGAATGAATGAACTTCTCTGTGCCTCATTTACCTCATCTGTAACCTCGGGATTAAGAATGTGAGCTCTTTGTGGTTTAAGGACTGTGTCCAACCTTTATAGCTTGCATCTATTTCTAAGTTTAGTAGAGTGTCTGGCACATAGTAAACCCTTAACAATAACATAAAAAAGTATTGATTGAGCACTTAGTTTGGGCAATGGCTGAAGACATGATCCCTGCCATCACTAAGGCCTTATTTCCTTTTCTCCCACTCAACTCCCTCAGCCCCACAGCACTTATGTGCATATCCATAATTCATCTATTTATATTAATGCATGTAACCCCCTCTAGACTGTAAGCTCACTGTGGACAGGGAATGTGTCTACCAATCTGTTATACTGTACTCTCCCAAGAACACTTTGAAGCACTCAATAAATATAAAAATAATAATGGTAATAATGATACTTGTTAAGTGCTTACTATGTGCCAAGCACTCTTCTAAGCACTGGGGTAGATACAAGGTAATCAGTTTGTCCCTCTTGGGGGTCACAATCTCTATTCCCCTTTTATGGATAAGGTGACTGAGGCACAGAGAAGTTAAGTGGCTTGCCCAAGGTCACACAGCAGACAAGTGACGGAGCCAGGGTTGCTAAATATGATTTATGGGTTGATTAATCCTCAAAAAGTTTCCATTACTATAGTCAGAATGTGGTTAAAAGCTTGCAATACAGCCTACTCCATTTGAATGTAAGCTCCATGCGGGCATGAAATGTATCACTTTCTTATTCAGCATTTGCCAATCCCCTAAATCCATTGAGCCACACCAAGTGAATGTTCAATCAGTGTTACTAGTACAGAAGGTTTGATTATGGAGTGGAAAGGAAGGATCAGATCCAGGTAACCCTGCCAAGGAAGAATCAGACACGCTTGAGGACAAATTGAACCCTCGGGTCCTGATCACTTTGCTCCACCTTCAGGACCAGTATTTGGGACTGGTTGACACTGCTAATAAAGGGAAAACTTTTGAGCAAGGAAACCTTTAAGAAAATAACTTTCATCGGGACTTAAGCAGAGTGAAGGGCTGAACCAGCAGACCGGAGTTAGGCACAGGCTCACTTGTAAATAGTTTCATCTTTCAAATGAAATATTTATTGTACCAAATTTGCAGTATCTGCATTGTTTCTCAGTAATAACACACCACAGTGACCCCACCCCCTCATTCCTCATTGTAGTCAGGGAATGGTATCTGCTTATTATTGTATTGTACTCTCCTAAGTGTTTAGTACAATGCTCTGCACACAGTAAGTGCTCAGTAAATTCGATCCAATGAATGAATCTCTTGTAGGCTGCAGAGCAATTACCAACAAGTCTAACAGAAGTGTGTCTGCTTTAACCCAAACTGGCTTACCTCAAAAGGATCAGAATAGCTTATGGATTCAAATTGTCTAGGAGAAGAAGTGAAACCAAAATATTAGCTAGAGTTGGCCATGATCCAGCATCTTTTCTGGCTAGAGTGTTTCTTCAGGTAACTGCTCCCTTCACCCCACATTTTGAATGCAACAACATACATTTAGAGAAGCAACATGGCCTAGTGGAAAGAGCACACGCCTGGGAGTCAGAGGACCTGAGTTCTCATTCCAGCTTTGCTACATGCCTGCTGTGTGACCTTGGGCAAATCACTCAACTTCTCTGTGCCTCAGTGTCCTCATCTGTAAAAGGGGGATTCAGTACTCTTTCTCCTTCCTGTTTAGAGTGTGAGCCCTAAGTGGGACAGGGACTGTGTCTAACTTGACTCACTTATACCTTCTCCAGCACTTAGAATAGCGGTCAACACATAGTAAGCACCCAACAAATACCATCACTATTATTATTAAAAACATTTCCAGGGTTAATCCAAGGGTCCAACACTTTATTTCTTCCTATGCTATATCTGAGATGGACTTGGGCAGAGAAAAGGAAGATGGGAAATCTTTATTGCCTGAAAGTTTCACCTCTAAAAGTCCCTCCCAGCACTTTTATTCTCTTCTCTCCATGGCCAAGAATTTCAGAAGAGATCAAATTAATAACCAATTTAGCCTAATGAAGTAAATGAATCTCCTTTGCATTATGAAAGTTTTGAAACCCCTTCCCCCCCAAACTCCCATGGTTAGAAGGTAGTTTTTCAAGAAACATATCCCCTAGTCTATCATGAACTAAAGAGAATAGGAATATAGCACAATATCAGATTCAAAGCAAGTATGAAGCCCGTAAAGCAAATTTTGGAGGGATGGGGATTTTAAAGGGATGCACTCTGTCAACCAATCAATCTATTGTGTTTATTGAGCACTTACTTTGTGCAGAGAACTGTACCAAACACTTTGGAAAGTACGATACCATCACATGATGTCACCCATTATGTGGGAATGGGTTTGAGGATCAGGGCGGCGAGAGTGAGAGACCAGAGTTAGAAAGACTGAGCCATGCAAGATTCATTCCATGTGGCCAGTTGAACTTCCCTCTCAAGAGGACTACTTTTATGTAGTTACTCGCACATGGGGAAGCACCTAGCTCCTGCTCCATAAATGCTTCCCACTCAGCAGGATTATACTCATGCGTTACTCTCAAACAGAGTTAATCCTATGCTAATAAGCAGAAAGTACACTGGCCAACATAGTCCCCATCTTCTAACAGTTGGTGGAACTGGAAAAGAGAAGCTGTTTGTCTCCAGGGCTACCTTTCTAATCACCCACAGCATGGGCTACCTTTCAAATCATCCAGGTGCTACCTCTCAAATCACCCAGGGGCTACTTTTCAAATCACCCCAACATGGGCTACCTTTCAAATTACCCAACACTGAAGTTCTCAGAGAGAACACTCACTTCTCCTTCCTCCAGTGAGTAGGCCCTATCGGATACTCAGCACCAGGCAGGCCCAACAGAGTGGGTATCTCTGACTCAGCATGACAGAGTTCCAACCTACTATGAGAGTTTGTGGAGACCCCTCCCCAGAAATATTCTGCTACTTCCTTATCCTCCCCACTCCATTCGCCATTTCTGTGAGGACTGTGTGGCAAGACCCACTGGAATTCTAGACTCCTGCAACTTTGTGGGTTTTCAGCCTTATCGCTCACCACCAACTCTCTGGCTTCAGTGACCTTGTGGGTTTTCAGATTTGAGGGGCCCACAGTTCCTAATCATTTACCACTAGGCCCTCCATTGACAGTGACCTTGGGGTTTTCAGAATCAAGGGGCCCAGAGTTCTTGGACTGGTGCTGAGAGATACATGGTATGTTTGCTCGAATTGGTGGCTTGTTACAAAATGGAGTTTGGTCTGAGCAAAGGCCCGCAGACTAGATGACAGGCAGTTGCACTTCAAATGAAATACTTTTCTTCCCTACCTGGTCTTCTGTCCCCAACTTTCTCTATAAAATGGGGATTAAGACTGTGAGCCCCATGTGGGACAACCTGATTATGTTGTATCTACCCCAGCGCTTAGAACAGTTCACATTATTGGCACATAATAAGCGCTAAAGAAATACCATAATTATTACTGTTATTATTATTACAGCCTGGATCAGGATGAACATCCAGTCAACAGCTACAGATAATTTTAGACCACGATTCTAGACTGGTGATGGTCTACCGAGGAAAAGCAATGCTGTCTAAGCAAATGTGAGTGTTTCAAAGAAGCTGCTTTCCCCGTTCTCAAGGTGAAGGCCAATTTGATATTTACTGGACTGTCAGAAAAAGGTCCTCAAGGGTAAAATTTTGAGAGTCTATGCCAAACTTCAATGGAAAACCTAGAGACAGTGTGTAAAACTATGGGTCACAGAGATCTCATGGGCACCCTCAACACAGATATTAACAATTTGGCAAAGTTATTGGCCAATTGACTCAAACCATAAGCATTAATAAAATAATTCATCCTGAACAATGTGTGATTTTATGTCTAGTACAAGTAGGTTCACCTGTATGAATTTACTGTGCTTATTTAATAACCTCTTTAAGATGAAAAATGATGCCAGCCTAGCGTTAATAGCATCTTTTGACGCTGAGAAAGCATTTCCCTGGGTTGAATGGCAGTTTCCCTTTACTATGTCAGAGATTTAAAACCCTGTCTTAAATATATTAAAAGGGTGATGGTCTTCCATGCAAATCCTATATCTAGAGCGCATACTAATGGAATCACATCATCCCCATTTCGACATTCTAGGGCACTAGTCAAGGATGTCCATTGTCAGGGGCAATTTTCCTTTTGTCACCAAGCCGATAAAAAGACAGCCACGGAGTAGCCTCCATAACTCCTTTGGAGATCAGTCATTTTAATATCCTTCCTCGTGTGAAATGTTTTGGTATTTCATTAGGCTCCATCTTCACGGCTTCCTCTCCCGTCAAAGAAATGACTAATAAATATAAAATTTGCCATTTTCCCAATCCCAAGGCCCACAGTGAATCAGGGCTCGGTCAGGATCCTGAAGGTGATGGAAAATCCCTGAACCTGCCTAGAAAACCTGAGAAATACATGAAAATTATATCATTTCCTCCCATGTTCCAGGCCCACCACCAATTAGACACAAGAGAAGGCACAGCACCTGAGACCTCTCAAGGGATGGGCATTCTTATATTTAGCTGTTTACTTTCAAAGATGACATCATGGATGAAGTTAGCCTTAAGGATAGGTGACAATCTGTAGGGAGAAGGGTGGCTGATAGGATGAAGGATGTAAACTCACTTCAATCAACCAGTGACATTTATTGAACACCTGCTGCATGCTAGGTATTTAAATCCTTCCCTGTTGTACTCACATAAAAATGCTCTGATATTTTTCTCAGCATGTGGTGTCAAAAGGAAAAGTGAATAGTATCCCCTCAGGCATCATTTCCCCTGTGCTTCTTGACCAATCAATCTTCCCAGGCCTTGTAAGGAGTATGCCTCAAGAGCCATGGAAAAAAGAACTAAGATTTTCCTGGCTGGCATGATAAAGGTGAGACTTGGAGTGGAGGTATAGAAGAGAAAAAAGGAAGCCAGGATCCCTATATACTATAAGCTCTTTGTGGTCAAGGATCATGACTACCAACTCTGTTCTATTGTGCTTTCCCAAATGCTTAGTACAGTGCTTTGCACACAGTAAATGCTCAATAAATATGATTTACTCATTGATCGATTCTCTTAACCATTACTGAATCCACTCACCTAGGATGATTTTCCAAGGGTGATATGCTAGCATTCAAATCAATGGCATATTCATCCCCTCTATTTTCATTTTTTAAATTTTCATTTCTAATATATGTTAATTTTGGTTGCAGGCCATTGGGTTGGGGTTTTTTTTAAGAATTACATTTAAATGATATCATCAATCATTGAACCAGATGATTAATGGCTTCAAGACCCAAATTTTAAAGAATTGAGCCCATATTTTTTGTCTTTTGCATTTCTGTCAAAACCAGAGCACAGTACATTAGCCAACACCTGTTACTGGTCTCAGAGGCTGGGTCTGACTGTTACACACTGTACTTTAGAGAGGATTTTTTTCATGGAAAATTGTTCTTGTGACCTGACTCTGCCCAGAGCAAATCTTGTTATCTAAATCTGCCCAGGGAGAGCTCACACTAGGTCTTGCCCTCGATCCTAGAAACCATTACGGCAACAAGCTCGCTGGATAGACCCACACAGCATTTTTAAGCTTTCTACTCCTTAGTCCTGATTCATCCCCACACCTTACTGACACACTGGGGAGCTCCAGAGCCCAGGTAATCATGCAGTGACAAAATCAGTCAACCTTTTGGTAGGAGCGAAAAGACAAGAGATGTTTTTTCATTAAGAAATGTGGTCACAATAACACAGAGCCAGAATGAACTTCGATGGCCTGCTATCCACACCCAGACAGGACAACAGAAAATAAAGAGAGCATCCATAGTAGTAATATGAATGTATCCCCATCTTAAAAATACCTTCCCTTGACCCCACGGCTTCCTCTTGTTATTGTCCCATCTCCCTTCTACCATTCCTCTCAATAATCCTTGAGTGAGTTGTCTACACCCGCTGTCTCAAATTCCTCTCCTCCAATTCTCTCCTTGACCCTCTCCAATCTGGTTTCCATCAACTTCAATCCACAGAAATTGCCCTCTCAAAGGTCATCCATGATCTCCTTCTTGCCAAATCCAATGGCCTCTACTCCATCTTAATCCTCCTCAACCTCTTGGCTGTTTTCAACACTTCAGACCACCCCTTTCTCCTGGAAACATTATCCAACCTTGGCTTCACTGACTCTGACCTCTCCTGGTTCTCCTCTTATCTCTCTGACTGTTCATTCTCAGTCTCCTTCCCAGGCTCCTCCTATGCCTCCCACCCCCTATATGTGGGGATCCCTCAAGGTTCAGTTCTGGCTCCCTTTCTATTCTCCATCTACAGCCACTACCTTGGAGAACTCATTTTCTCCCATGGCTTCAACTACCACTTCCATGCAGATGACTCCCAAATCTGCATTTCCAGCCCTGATCTCTCTCCCACTCTCCGGTCTCGTATCTCCTCCTGCCTTCAAGACATCTCTACTTGGATGTCCTCCTATCACTTCAAACTTAACGTGTCCAAAAGAGAGCTCCTTATCTTCCCACCCAAACCCAGTCCTTCCCCTGTCTTTCCCATCACTGTCGATGGCACCACCACCCTTCCTGCCTCACAAGCCTGTAATCTTGACATTATCCTTGACTCCTCTCTCTCATTCAACCCAGATATTCAGTTCATCACTAAATTCTGTAAGTCCCACCTTCACAGCATCATTGAAATCAGCCCTTTCCTCCCTTCCCATTCTGCTACTATGTTAATACAATCACTCATCCTATCCCACCCAGATTACTGCATCAACCTCCTTGCTGACCTTCCAGCCTCCTGTCTCTCCCCAGTCCAGTTCATACTTCACTATGCTGCCTGGAATATTTTTCTACAAAAGTTCTGGACACATCACCCCGCTCCTCAAAAAACTCCAGTGATTGGTCATCCACCTTCTTGCCCATCTGAATCAAACAAAAACACCTCCTCATTGGCTTTAAAGCACTCTGTCACTTTGCCCCCTCCTACCTCACCTCACTTTTCTCCTTCTACAACCCAGCCCACACACATCACTCCTCTAGTGCTAACCTTCTCACTGTGTCTCATTCTCTCCTGTCTCACCACTGACCCCCTAGCCTACATCCTGCCTCTAGTCTGGAATGCCTTTCCTCCTCTAATCTGACAACCACTCTCCCCCCCATTCAAAGCCTTACTGTAGACACACCTTCTCCAAGAGGCCTTCCCAGACTTATCCCCACTCTTCCTCATTTCCCACTCTTCTGCATCACCCTAATTTGCTCCCTTTGCTTTTCCTCCCCTCTCATCCCCAAAGCACTTGTGTTCAAATATGTAATTTTATTTATTCATTCATTCATTCAATAGTATTTATTGAGTACTTACTATGTGCAGAGCACTATACTAAGCGCTTGGAATGTACAAATCGGCAACAGATAGAGACAGTCCCTTCCCATTGACGGTCTTAGTCTAATCAGGGGAAACAGACAGACAAAAACAATAGCAATAAATAGAATCAAGGTGATGTACATCTCATTAACAAAATAAATAAGGTAATGAAAATATATATAATTAAGCGAATGAGCACAGTGCTGAGGGGAGGGGGAGGAGCAGAGGGAAAGGGGGGAAAAGAGGGCTTAGCTGAGGGGAGGTGAAGGGGGAGCAGAGGGAGCAGAGGGAAAAGGAGAAGCTCCTTTTGAAGAGAGGAAGAGAATTAGTTTGGCGGAGGGTAGGAGGGAGGGCATTCCAGGACAGCGGGAGGACGTGGCCCAGGGGTCGATGGCGGGATAGGCGAGAATGGGGGACGGTGAGGAGGTGGACAGCAGAGGAGCGGAGAGTGCAGGGTGGGCAGTAGAAAGAGAGAAGGGAGGAGAGGTAGGAAGGGGCAAGGTGATGGAGAGCCTTGAAGCCTAGAGTGAGAAGTTTTTATCCCTTTACTCTTCCCCCCCCCAACCCCAAAGCACTTATGTACATATCTGTAATTTTATTTACTTGTACTGAAGTCCGTCTCCCCCACTCTATACTATAAGCTCCTAGTGGGCAGGAAAAGTCACCATTTATTGTTAATTGTACTGTCCCAAGCACTAGTACAGTGGTGTGCACATAGTAAGTGCTCAATAAATATAACTGAAAGAATGTATTTTAGTAATCATAGCATTTATTAAGTGCATACTCTGAATGGAGCACTACTAAAAGCTGGAAAAGAATCTTTATCTTTGAAGATCTGCCAGATTAGTCTCTTTATGTCCTTAGTACTTAATACTGAACATTCCACTCCCTTCTGCATTGCCCTGATTTGCTCCCTTTATTCCTCCCCTCTCCCAGCCCCACAAAGCTTATGTATATATCAGTAATTTATTTATATTAATGTCTTTCTCCCCCCTTGATACTGTAAGCTCGATGTAGGCAAGGAATGTGTCTGTATATTGTTGTATTGTATTCTCCCAATATAATGCTCTGCACATAGTAAGTGCTCAATAAATAAAATTGAATGAGTGAATGAACATTGTACCTCCTGGGCCCTCAAATTATTATTATTATGGCACGCAGTGATATAATGGGTTCAAACTTCTTTAAAAAAAGAATGTAAAAGTGCCCCTAGCAAATGCAACCCCAATGCTATATTCAATAATTATGGTAATAATTATGGTATTTTTTAAGTGCTTACTATGTGCCAAGTACCATTCTAAGCATAGTCAGGCAGGATACAGTTCCTGTCATTCATTCAATTGTATTTATTGAGCACTTACTGTGTGCAGAGCATACTGTACTAAGCACTTGTAAAGTACAATTCAGCAACAGATAGAGACAATCCTTACCCAACAATGGGCTCACAGTCTAGAAGGGGGAGACAGACAATAAAACAAAACAAGTAGACAGGCATCAATACCATCAAAATAGATAAATAGAACAATAGATAAATGCACATCATTAATAAAATAGAGCAATAAATATGTACAAATATATTCAAGTGCTATGAGGACGGGGAGGGGAAGGGGGAAGAGCAGAGGGAGAGAATAGGGGAAATGGGGAGGGAAGGAGGAGCAGAGGGAAAGGGAGGGCTCAGTCTGGGAAGGCCTCCTGGAGTAGGTGAGCTCTCAGTAGGGATTTGAAGAGGTGAAGAGAGTTAGTTTGGCAGATGTGAGGAGGAAAGGCATTCCAGGTCAGTGGTAGGACGTGGGCCAGGGGTCGACGGCAGGACAGGCGGGGAACGCGGTTCAGTGAGGAGGTTAGCGGGAGGGGGCAGAGTGTATGGGCTGGGCTGTAGGAGGAGAGAAGGAAGGTGAGTTAGGAAGTGGCAAGGTAATGGAGAGCTTTGAAGCCAATAGTGAGGAGTTTTTGTGTCATGTGAAAGTTGATAGGCAACCACTGGAGATTTTTGATGAGGGGAGTGGCATGCCCAGAGCGTTTCTGCAGAAAGATAATCTGGGCAGTATAGACTGAAGAGGGGAGAGACAGGAGAATGGGAGATCAGAAAGAAGGCTGAAGGAGTCATCCAGTGGGGATATTATGAGAGATTGTACCAACAAGGTAGCAGTGTAGATGGAGAGGTAAAGGCGGATCTTAGCAATGCTGTGAAGGTGAGACCGGCAGGTTTTGGTGACAGATTGGATGTGTGGTGAATGAGAGAGCAGAGTCAAGGATAACACCGAAGTTGCGGACTTGTGAGACAGGAAGGATGGTAGTGCCGTCCACAGTGATGGGAAAGTCAGGGAGAGGACAGAGCCCCACATGGAGCTCACACTCTTAATCCCATTTTTACAGATGAGGTAACTGAGTCCCAAAGAAGTGAACTGACTTTCCCAAAGTCATACACCAGACAAGTGGAGGAGTTGGCATTGGAACCCATGTCCTTCTGACTCCCAGGCTCATGTTCTACCCACTAAGCAACTCTGCTACTCATATTTACCTTTAAAACACCAAAATAGTTTCTTGAAATACATCAAATTATAGAACTTAGAAGTGAATTATTTCAAGAAAAAAATTTATTATTCAGTAATTTGATTCACTGTTAACTTCTGGGATCTCCAGGAGCTGAGGGACTTTTAAAAAAAAAAATCTTTGTGAGAATGGATGACAGCTACTGTAAGTCAAGATACGAGGCATAAAAAGCAGAAAGGGCAGAACAAGCATGTCACATATGCAGGGAAACACAGTCTCAAACACTTTGATACAGCAAGGATCTGGTTAGGAAGACATTTCAGACAAACAGGCAAAGACTTTGGGAAGGCTATGATACCATAGGTCAAGAAGTAGATGACAGGATGACCGTAAGTGAAAACTGCATCAGTGCAGGTTGGTGGACAGCATGGAATAGATTAGATGGCAAAGTGTTTGAAAGGGGGAAAGGATCAACTAACTCTATTGTACTGTCCCAACCACTTACTAGAGTGTTCTGCAAAGCAGGTCTCAGTAAATACTATTGATTGACTGTATAATATATGCAACTAATCCATATGCACAAAGATCTCACCATTAGCAGTATCTTCAAAAATAAAAACAACTTGTACAATCAGTCAGTAGTATTTACTGAGTTTTTGTTGTGTACTAACTGCTTGGGAGAGAACAGCACAACAATATAACAGACACATTCCTTGCCCACAACAAGCTTACAGTCTAGAGGAGGAGAAAGACATTACTATAAATAAATTATGGATATGGCCACAAATGCTTTGAAACTGTGGGGATAGGGGATAAAATAATCACACTATGCATTCTGTGAAGTCCCAGTAAACATAAGTTAAATTGAACAGAGCTTGGCAACCTTATTAATCAACCAATCAATCAATTGTATTTATTGAGCACTTGTTCTGTGTAAGCACGATTCAGTTCTCTGCACAAAGGAAGTACTCATTAAAGACTATTGATTGATTATAGAGCATGCTACTAAGTGCTTGGTAGAGTATAATATAACAGGTTTGGTCGATATATTCCCTGTCCATGACAAGCTTACAGTCCAGAGGGGAGAGGAAATGGTTTTGCAGAAAGTTATATGCCTGATATTACCACAGATTCAGCTCACATTTATTTATGAATGTATTTTCTGAAAACTACTTCAGCAAGTAAGAGCAAGGTTTTGCACTTCCCAGACTACGCCATGTGATGCCATCCAGGGATTTTAGTGACATTTTAGAAAGTATTCTACCATACAAAACCTGCAGTTTATCTTTATGGGTCTTGGCTTCTCCAGCCCTCATTACCATTTTTTCTTGCAACGATTTTTGTAAATCTGCAAATTCCAGAGACTAGACCTGGTTAAAGGAGCACAATCCTTCTGAAATGTAGGGGGTAGGTTATTATTAACCGCTTTTCCATGATGGAAAGTTAGACACTGGGAGAAGTGACTACTCATATTTCCACAATGAGTCCAGAGCAGAGTGGGAGTGAGACCCAACAGATTTTCCCAATCCTCTGTGCCAGCCAACAGACTTTGCATTGCCTACCAAAATTTAAATTCTGATTGATTCTCTTGCCAGCCCCAAATTTGTCATCTTTAATTCTTTAAGTAACAGGAAAAAGTGCCAAGGCTTTCCTACTAGCAGCTCTTTCCCTCCCTTACTATGTCCTTGTGGGATGATTTGAAATTTCAGCAGTCTGGAGCAGGCTTAGACACAGCTGTTTTCTCCTTTGCTTATGTGAGTAACAATGTGTGGCTCAGGCTTACTACATTTGTGGGGTTTTTTTTCTATATAAAATAGTGTTTAAGCCCACATTTACCCCCCTATTTCCTTCTCGGCCTGTTTTGTATATATTTCCTCCAAGCGCTTCCCTCCCATGAGCCTGGCCTGAAACATGAGAACTATAAATGAAGACAGTATCCTTTGATAGCACTTCGTGTCTCGCTTAAGAAAATGTAAAATATTATAATAGTCAACTTGGGCATGGCATTCCTTAGTCACTGTGCAATCTTGCAGAAGATTCTCTTTTTTTACAGGCATTTTTCTTTCCAAATTAAATGTTCCCAAATGTCTATAAACCCTTGTAACCCTTAACAAATATACACCCTAGGGAGCTATATTGCCAATCAGTCAATCATTGGTATTCATTAAGCACTTACTGTGTGGACAGCACTGTACTAAGCAGTTGGGAGTGCAAAATAGAATTAGTAGACATGATCCCTGTCCTTGAAGAACTTACAGTCTATAGGGGGAGTCGGATGTTAAATTACAGATAGGATGAAGCAACAGGTCAGCAACTCCTTGGAGTTTTGAGCATCCCCCCAACCCCCAAACCTCCCCTCCACACATACACTAAGGCAGAGGATGGGAGATGAGGAATTTGTGGGGGTCAAGGATACCCACCCCAGGCTTGTTTTCCATCTGGGGCCAGGGGATGAAGAGTGAGGAGAGAGTTCACAGCAAAGTTTGGAGCTGGGAGGCAGTGGTGGGGAAAGGAGCAAGTGGAGGGAGTAGGAAAGTGCGAGCTATTCACCAGAAATATACATACCATTTGTTCGATGTATCGGAATATAAGACCAGAAGAAATTATTGCGAGCACATCACTTAAGACTATTCACTTTTCAGTTACATCTGCTCTTCATGAATGCTTGGAAGGTGGTTTTATGTTGTTTTCATTCTTCTGAAGTTTAGAAGATTCTAATTCCCCATGCCAACATGACAGGCCTCCTGGGTCCCAGGCCTCGCTGTTTCTCTGTTGTTGTCCAAGACCACTAAGCCCAACATTATTATTTATTAATTGAATTTTAATTGGTTTCAGCTTCTGCCAGCCAATAAGTGGAGCAACAAAGAAGAAATGGGACAGATGTGAGCATGGGGTGGGGACGGGGGCGACGGGGTTGGATGAGGCAGCCAGCCCGAGAATTGGCTTCACCTGGGCCCAGAAATACAGTTCCATAAATGGATTTTGAATATTCAAAATGTACCTCTAAGATCCAAACCTAGTCAGACAATGCTTTCCCTTGGCTGACTTCCTGGTTTAGCATTTGAACTGGAAGGTGGAAAATCTATGTGGCAAAGCAATAGCTTAGAGTGTAACCCAATTCTAGCCCTGTAACAAGGCTCAAAGGGGACCGATGATTGCCAAGTACTCACTGTCAGGAAAAAGAAAGAGGGTGTGGGAGCAGAAGTGACTCCGGTAAGAACTTTAAGCCTGGGAACTCTTAAAGGCAGTTTATCACCATTGAGATAATGAATAGAGTTAATGGAAGAGTAGTTTGTAGATACTATTGACACCAATCCTGGAAAATAACTGAATTTTAAGGCAGAAAACAAGTTTACCAAGTGAAGAGGGGGAGAATCAGAGGTAGAGAAGTGAGACTTGGTATGTCAGACAGACAAGTGCTCCTATCCATATATTACATGTAATTATATGCAATTTGCATTATACATATATGCAAATATGCTACTGACAGTGCAATTAATTCATGGGTGCAGGTGTGATTGAACAGATCAATGCAGGATCCACAGACCCAGCCACTTTGTGCACACACAAAGGTTGATCTTTGTTGTACTGTTATGCTTGTTTATTGCAGCCCTGTGCACTACTTTTTTTCTGGTATTTGTTAAGCACTTATCGTTTCACTCATTCGATCATATTTATTGAGCGCTTACCATGTGAAGAGCACTGTACTATGTGCTGTTTGTCAGTGAATTGTATTTATTGCATGCTTGTTGCATGGAAAAAACTACTAAGCACTTGAGAGAGTACAATATGACAGAGTCGATAGGCACATTTCCCGCCTGCGATGAATTTATAGGCTAGAGGGGGTTACAGACATTCATATAAATAAATGTCGTGGATATATACATGAATTCTGTGGGGCTGAGGGAGGGGTGAATAAAGAAGTAAATCCAACTGCAAGGGTGAATCCAACTGTAGGCATTATTCTAAGTGCTGAGGAAATACAAATTATCATCACACCTAATACAGTTCTTCTTTCACATTGCGTTCACAGTTTCAGTGGTGGGACAACAGTTATTAAATTTTCATTCTGCAGTTGAAGAAACTGAAGCACAGAAAAGTTATGTGACTTACCCAAGATCATGCGGCAGGCAGATGGTGGAGCTGGGATTAGAACCTATGTTCTCTGGCTCCCAGACCCATGCTTTATCTACTAAACCATACTAATTTTTTTTCTTTTTTCTAGGTTTTTTTTTTTTTTAACAGTCTTGTATTTTGCTGCTCCATTCCCAATTGCAATGCTCCCGCTGCTCTAGTTGCACCAATTAACTTCCAAAATGGGATGCAGCATAATCTAATCATGATCATAATAATTGTGATTTTGTTAAATGCTTACTATGGGCCAAGTATAGAGCTAACATCTAGAATCAAGAAACAATGTGGCTTAGGGGGTAGGGTACAGGCCTAGGAGTCAGAAGGACCTGGGTTCTAATTCTGGATCTCTCACATGTCTACTGTGTGATGTTGGGCAAGTCACTTCACTTCTCTGTGCCTCAGTTCCCTCATCTGTATAATGGGGATTAAGACCACGAGCCCATGTAGCACAGGGGCTGTGTTCAACCTGATTAGCTTTTATCTACACCAGAGCTTAGAACAGTGCCTGGCACATAGTGAGCACTTAACAAATACCATATTAAAAAAATATGGATACAATCAGCTTAGATACAGTACTTGTTTTGAGACTCACCATCTATGGACTCACAATCTGAAGCTTTATTTCATACATCCCTAAATTGTTTCCTTTAGATTACGTGTTTTCGTTTTCCTAATTTCAACTCATCATATAGCAGCTGTTTGGGTATCCTGCTGTCACCTATTCTACTTAAGTGTTCCACCCAGTAAAGTTGCGCTGTGGTAAGTACAGCTTTGCTGCTAGGAGACTGATTTCATTATTTGTGATCCTGTCCTGCCATTTGATGTTAAATGTAGCCTGTGATATTTAAGGGACTGCTCACAAGCCTGGATAATAATTAGGGCATTTTTTAAGTACTTACTTTGTGCCAGGCACTCTACTAAGTGCTGGGATAAGGCATCTCAGAAGATACCAGGCTAGTGCATTGCCTAGGTAGCAGAATTGAGAGACCACATTTAGCTCTATGTTGCCAACAGATTTTTGTGGCTATATGATCCTTTCCCTGGTGCAGATAAATATATAATCTCTGCAGTCTTCAACTTCATTGTCCACAAGTTATTTGTGGCCAATTCAGTGAAGTGGTTTGCAATAATTTCCATGTCTTGCTGGGTCTGTGCAGTCATCTGCGTACTGCAAGTCCTGAATGACTGTCTTTTAGATATGGATGATGCCTGAAGCCTGTTGAAGAGGAAATGTATACTGGAGAAGCAAAAATGTACTCTAAGATCTGAAGAGGTCTCTTGTTGTATCGCACTGTACTGCAGCACAAAATAAATTGAACAGGACCCAGCCTATAAGGCATTCCTGATTTAACCCCATTGGAGATGTGGAATAGATCAGGCAGGGCACCCTGGCTCTGACAGGCCCAACGTGCTATCATCATAGTCTTAGAACCTTCATGAATTTTTCTGGGCAGCCAGATTTTCTATATAAATCTCTATCCAAGAGTCCAGATTTACTGATAATAATAATTATAACAATGGCATTTGTTAAGCACTTACTATGTGCAAAGCACTTTTCTAAGCACTCGGGGGGAAACAAGGTAATCAGGTTGTCCCACGTGGGGCTCACAGTCTTAATCCCCATTTTACAGTGAGGTAACTGAGACACAGAGAGGTTAAGTGATTTGCCCAAAGTCCCACATCTGACAAGCATTGGAGCCGGGATTAGAACCCATGACCTTTGACTCCCAAGCCCATGCTCTTTCCATTGAGCCACAAGCTGCCCCAAAGACTATGAGATCTCGGTGCTGCCCCACTTTCTCCATACGTGGTATGCTGCAAAGACCATGTTTATTGGGCCACCGTTTGATCTGAAGCTGCATTGTGCTTCAGAAAGAATTTGGTCAAAGACAGTCTTTAGAAACAAATCCAGAAATTTGCCAGAAATGGAAATGAATGATATGCTTCAATAACTGATGCAATCTGATCTTTGTTTATTATTGAAGTTGGTGGTAATGATGGCAACTCCTCAGAGTTACATATATCGAGAAGGAAAATCTTCCTTCTACTATGGTAACAAACTCCGTACTATCAGCTTCAAGGCATTCAATCAGCTCTCTCCCTCCTGCCTAACCTTGTTCTGATCTCTCACTACAAGCCCACCCACAAACTCTGTTCCTCTAACACCAATCTACTCTCTGCACCCCAATCTCACCTATCCCACCCCTTGTTCATGTTCTCCCTCAAGCCTATATCTGACAGTTTACCACTCTTCCTACCTTTAAAACCCTCCCAAAAATCATGTCAGCTCCAATAGTCCTCCCCAAATTAAGCCATTTATTTTCCCATCCACCCTCCCTTCTGCTTCAACTATGCACTTAGATGTATATCTCTTAAGCAGTCTGATACCCAAGCCCAATAATATTTATGTAAATATTCTTTTACTCTATTTCACCTGTCCATAATCTACTTCAAAGTCTGTCTCCTATAGACTTAAACTCCTTGTAGACAGAGATTATGTCCACCAACTCTATCGTACTTTCCCAAGCACTGAGTACAGTGCTTTCCACACAGTAAGCACTCAATAAATACCATTGATCGAATGATTGATGGATTGATTACTATTAATTTGGGAGTGTGAGTTCCTTGAAGGCAGGGATAGTGTCCTTGTTACAATGTAAGATCTCAAGAACTCAATACAGTCCTCGGCACATAGTGAAAATGATGATGATAGTAAAATTAAAAAAGTAGTGCTGCCCTATATAAACCTATATCCCCCCTGGAAATACTGCAATTTTTGCTTCTTCATTTTAGGAAAGCCATAATAAAGTGGAGAGAGGAACAGGAGAATGGAACAGGTGTTGTTTGATAGTCTGAAAAAATTAGGACTCTCTAGTGTGAAAAGAAAAAGCTGATAAGAGTTAAAAAACATCACGAAAAGTAAGAACCTGTTAGTTATCCAATTTCACAATACCAGGAACAGAGGTATCCACTGAAACTTGAACAGTAACATCAAAACAAGCAAAAGGAAGAACTCCCTATCCAACAGGCTTAGGAAATCATAAGAGAAGCAGCATGGCCTAGTGGAAAGATCATGAGACTGAGAGTCAGAGGATCTGGGTTAATTAATTAAGTAATAACGGTGCTTGTTAAGTGCTTACTATGTTCATTTATTCAATAATATTTATTGAGTGCTTACTGTGTGCAGAGCACTGTACTAAGCACTTGGAATGTACAATTTAGCAACAGCTAGAGACAATCTCTGCCCAATGATGGGCTCACAGTCTAAATGAGGGAGACAGACAGCAAAGCAAAACAGAACAAAACAAAAACAAGACATCATCATCAAGATAAATAGAATCTAGGGGATGTACACCTCATTAACAAAATGAATAGGGTAATAAATAATATATACAAATGAGCACAGTGCTGAGGGGAGGGGGACGGGGCAGATGGAGTGAGGGGAGGGGGAGCAGAGGGAAAGGGAGGGCTCAGTCTGGGAAGGCCTCCTGGAGGAGGTGAGCTCTCAGTAGGGCTTTGAAGAGGGGAAGAGAGTTAATTTGGCGGAGGTGAGGAGGGAGGGCATTCCAGGTCAGTGGAAGGACACGGGCCAGGGGTTGACGGTGGGACAGGCGTGAACGGGGAACAGTGAGGGGGTGAGCGACAGAGGAGCACATTGTACGGGGTTGGCAGTAGAAAGAGAGAAGGGAGGTGAGGTAGGAGGGGGCAAGATGATGGAGAGCTTTGAAGCCAAGAGTGAGGAGGTTTTGTTTTGGGCAAAGGTTGGTAGGCAACCACTGGAGGTTTTTGAGGAGGGGAGTGACATACCCAGAGCGTTTCTGTAGGAAGATTATCCAGACAGCAGAATGAAGAATAGACTAAAGTGAGGAGAGACAGGAGGATGGGAGAGCCAAGAGGAGGCTGACACAATAATCCAGTCGGGATATTATGAGAGGTTATACCAGCACGATAGCAATTTAGATGGAGAGGAAAAGGTGGATCTTGGTGAGATTGTGAAGGTAAGACTGGCAGGTGTTGGTGACGGATTGGATGTGTGGGGTGAATGAGAGAACTGAGTCAAGGAAGACACCAAGGTTGTGGGCCTGTGAGGCTGGAAGGATGGTAGTGCTGTCCACAGTGACAGGGAAGTCAGGGAGAGGACAGGGTTTGGGAGGGAAGATAAGGAGCTCAGTTTTAGATATGTGCCAAGCACTGTTCTAAGCTCTGGGTTAGATACAAGTTAATCAGGTTGGGCACAATCCCTGTCCCACTTGGGGCTCATACTCTTATAACCCATTTTACAGATGAGGTAACTGAAGCCCAAAAGTTAAGTGACTTGCCTGAGGTCACACAGAAAACAGGTAGTGGCTCTAATCCTGGCTCTAACGCATGTCTGCTCTGTGATCTTGGACAAGTCTTCTCTGTGCCTCAGTTTCCTCAACTGCAAATGGGGAGGGCTTAAAACAGTACTTGACACATAGTATGCACTTAAATACTAGTATGCACTTAAATACCATAATAATAATAACAATAACAATAATTAGTGGTAATATGGAATTCATGGATATGATCAATCCATTGTATTTATTGAGTGCTTTCTATGTGTAAATCACTGTACAAAGCACTTGGGAGAGGACGATACAGCCTAGTTGGTGTCATGTTCCCCATCCACAGTGAGCTTACAGTTTGGAAGAACTTGATTTTTATTTCCATAATGAGTTGTTAGAGGGAAGAGTTCAGTGTTTCCAAGAGGATGACCATCACAATCTCGTTATAGGCAGGGAATGGGTCTATAAACTCTGTTATATTGTACTCTCCCAAGTGTTTAGTACAGTGCTCTGCACAGTGTAAGCACTCAATAGATACCACTGATTGATAGATTGATCACATTGATCTCTCCAAGTATTCTCTTGAGAAGCAGCATGGCTTAATGGGAAGAGCACAGGCTTGAGAGTCAGAGGATGTGGGTTCTAATCCCTGCTCCATCACTTGTCAGCTGTGTGACTTTGGGCTAGCTATTTAACTTCTCTGTGTCTCAGTTACCTCATCTGTAAAATGGGGATTAACACTGTGAGCCCCACGTGGGACAACCTGATATTTTGTATCTACCCCAGCGCTTAGAACAGTGCTTGGCACATAGTAAGCATTTAACAAATATCACAATTATTATTATCACTATTATTCTCTGCTCAATCTTCAGAGACCGAATGCTGGAAGAAATACCACTCTGACATGGTATGTCATTGCCTATGTCATTATATTCTACTTATTAACTACAGAACGAATTGCCAACTCTTCCTGCTTTGATACACAAGTCAAAAATAAGGCAACTAAAATCAATCAAACTGTCGAAGGTTCTTGAAACAAACTAAAAAATCAATTGCTCAGAGAGGCATCGGCCATGTACTTACCATCTCTTTTCAACAATGTCTGACTTCTTAGTTGGGAGTGTTTCAAATTCTGGAGTCTCCAGGATTTTAGTCATTAATCTAGTTGATTTTAGTTTCCTTGATCTACATCATTTATCATCAGAAACCCTAAAGGTGAGATAATCAGAGTAAACCTTGTCCCTCCACCAGTGTTTGTGAATCATACGTGTAAGAGAATCATCTTGAGCCACGCTGAGTTTACTGAGTTAAACAAATAAGGACCTAAAGGATGCAATCTGAAAGGATGCCACATCACTAGCAAACACTTAACAAATGCCACTAGAAATGGCTGTGATGGAGAATTCTGCTCAGATGTTTTTTGACTGCATTCAGATAAATTTGGTACTGAACAGGAAGCCACTGAATTTTGGAAAGTTTGTAACTAATTGATGCTGTAAAATGTACACCTGTTAACCGCCATGGCTCTGCCAAGGAGCTCAGCAAGCCTCAGAATTTAATAAGGAGGGAGAAAAAAGAAAACATACCGTGCCCATGCATTAAAGCCCTGGCCTTGGCTGATACAGTTTTGTATTTAAAAAAAAAATCAAAGCCTTCTTCCCTGCTTTTAACTACACTGAGTCTTTTCTTCTCTCTCTGTACTGGAGTCAGGTCCCATTATGAGTCTTACCCACTGGGCTGCCATCAGCCAAACCATTTCAGCATTTATTTCAAACTAAGACATTTCATTGTACATGCTTCCGACAACATCAACCTCCCATTTCTCATCTTAAGGACAGCAAAATCACACAGGTAAATTTCACTAAACACAAAGCTGCATGCTGTTCAGGATGAATTATTTTAATATAGTTTGAGTTAATTGGCCAGTAACATTGCCAAATCATTTATTTCTCCTTTTTTTTTTTCCTGATGGGAAGTGGGTGGTTGAGGGAGGAGGTTTCTTCAAGGGCTGTGAAATTCTAAATGCAAATCTCCAAGTATTGATTGGAACTTCAATTTCCTGACACTGCCAATAATTAATTTCTGTGAAGATTCCAGCAGCTAGTTTGACTCTAGGGCTAATCACTCTCTTCTTTGAGCTGTTCTAAAAGCTTTTGTCTTGGCTGTGTTTTTCTGGTCACATCCTTGTCTGCCGAAATCAAACTTTCAGTGCCCAGCTCCCAGTTCTGTTATATTGTACTCTCCCAATGGAAAGTGGGCATGGAAAGTGTCCAACTCTGTTATATCGTACTCTGTCAAACACTTTGTACAGTGCTGTGCACATAGTAAGTGCTCAAGAGATATGATTGATTGATTGATCTAATTGCATGGTACCAGGGGTGTCTCTTGTGAACAGTCAATTAATCAGTGGTATTTACCGATTGCTTGCTGTGTGCAGATCACTGTACTAATGGCTTGAGAGAGTATAACAGATCTGGTGAACGTTCCCAGCCCACAAGGAGCTTACAGTCTAGAGGGGGAGACAGATTTTTAAATAAATCATGGATATGTACAAAATTACTGTGAGGTGGAGGGTGGGGTGAATATCAAGTTTATAAAGGAAACAGCACATATGTACATATCTACACATTAATATGATTGAATGAATATTATAAATTATTTATTTATACTAATGTCTATCACCCCCCCTAGACTCTAAGCTTGTTGTGGGCAGGGAAAGTGCCTACCAACTTTATCATATTTCTCCCAAGAGCTCAGTAGTGCTCTGTACACAGAAAGTATTCAATAAATACCCTTGATGATGATGAATCAGATCCAAGTGCAAAAGCCAAGCAGAAAACAGAGGGAATAAGGGAAATAAGGGCTTAGTCGGGGAAGTCTTCTTGGAAAAGATGTGATTTTAACATACAATTATATAGAAGTTCAGAACCTCCAGACCCTATTAAATCATGAAATGATCTTGGCCATCACCCCTAGTCCTATGGTGGACTGTCTCGGGGGGCTACCAAATGTGAAACCTACCAAGCTACATTAGAATTCAGATTCTTTACACTTTGCATATGCTTTACCCTATTTCAATTTACAAAACTGCTCCAGGAAGTGGCACTTCTTTCTATGGATTTTTCTTTAAATAGAATGTCGGGTGTCAATAAAATTAGTCTATTCATCCACATCATTTCCCAGTTACTTATTAACCATGTGTCATAAAATTATACATTTCAGGGATAAATACAAAAAGGAAAAAATGTTCTCACAACCAAGGTGGCAAATACTTGAGACGCTATGCAGACCAAAAGTAGGTTCAAAAATCTTTGGATAAATATGTGGCTGAATGGTCCATTATGGATTGCTGCAAAGAGGATTAGCAATATAGAGGGAAAGATGGGGATAGGAGGTGATACAAACCTAAGGCTGTCAAGGACAGCAGACATCACATAGATTTAAGTCTGCTGTGGAGGCAGAATCCTGGATTGCACAGGCTTCTGTTCTGAACCAGTAATGCCATTGTTTATGTTCTTATAATAATGTTGGTATTTGTTCAGCGCTTACTATGTGCAGAGCACTGTTCTAAGCACTGGGGGAGACACAAGGTTCTCAGGTTGTCCCACGTGGGGCTCACAGTTGTCATTCCCCTCTTACAGATGAGGTAACTGAGGCACAGAGAAGTTAAGTGACTTGCCCAAAGTCACACAGCTGACAGGTGGCAGAGCTGGGATTCGAACCCATGATCTCTGACTCCAAAACCCGGGCTCTTTCCACTGAGCCACACTGCTCCTCCTCCTTATATTACGTCTCTCTCACATTCCTTCTCTCTTTCTCCATCCCTACATTGATCCTTGGGGGCTTCAATATCCATGTGCATATTCCTGATGACCCTTCCACTGACCCCTTTCTATCACTCTTTAACTCAGCTGATCTCCTGATCCACCCCACCTCACCCACTCACCAACTTGGACACACTCTTGATCTCAACATTCCCCAGTCACTCTATAATCTCTACCCTCATCAACACTGAAATCCCTCTATCCTACCATAACCTCCTTACCTGCCTTCTCTTCCACACTCCCACACAGCACAAGTCTGTCCTGTTCCCCCAATTTTCTCAAGTCATAATGCCCCATTTAATCTCCATCCCCAAACCACCTTCCCTTGATGACAAAATTGACACCTTTAACACTACCCTCTCTACTGAAGTCAACTCATTCACTCCCCTATCCCTTGGCTGACCTGAAGTCCTTTATCACCTCCACAGTCCACTTGTTTTGCTCCCGAGACCGAGCCACAGAGGGCTGTGGGCAGAAATCCAAATAGGCTGACCTCATCCACCTAAAACTCATCCTTTCCTGCTTTATCACTGCCGTGTCCTCTGCCTGGCAAAATTATTTCTCCATCCTTATTGAATCCTATGCCCATTGCTCTCACCAGCTGTTTCAGACATTTAGCTTCCCCCTAAAGACCCCTGTCCCTATGCCTCCCCCCATCTCTTTTCCCTAATGACCTGACCAAGTATTTTATTGAGAAAATTGAAACCCTTGTGTGTGATCTCTCCTGCTCCTTCTTAACTCTCCAATTTTTCACAGCATTATCTCAAGAGATCTGCCTTTTCTCAAAATCCACACCCACCACATATTCAGTCTGTCGCCAAATCCTGTCATTTCCACCTTCACATTGCTAAACTTGCCGTTTCTTCTCCATCCAAGCTGCTACCATGTTGATCCAAGCACTTATCTTCTTAATAACTGCATTCTGACCTTTACTTGATCTCCCTACTTCCTGTCTCTTCCCACTTCCGTCCATACTTTACTCTGCTGTCTGCATCATTTTTATACAAGACCATTCAGTCTATGTTTCCCCACTCCTCAGGAACCTCCAGTGGTTCAAACATCTGCATCTGCAACCATCAGAAACTCCTTTCCATAGGCTTCAAAACGTTCCATTACCTTGTCCCCTCCTCTCTTAACTATTTTTTACTACAACCCAGCCCACTCACTCCACTCCTCTAATGTCAACCTTCTCACTCTACCTCACCGTTGACCTCTCTCCCTTATCCTGCCTCTGGCCTGGAACTCTCTCCCTCTTCATATCTGATAGACGTTCACTCTTCGCCACCTTCAAAGCCTTATGAAAAGCACATCTGCTCCCAGAGACTTTTCCCAACTAAGCCCTCATTTCCTCTTCACCAACTCCCTTCAGTGTCACCTTGGTATCTGGATTTGCATCCTTTATTCAGCCACACAGCACTTAACGTACATATCTGTAAAGTATTTATTTATATTGATGCCTGTCCCTCGCTTAGACTCATTCATTCATTCAATCATATTTATTGAGCACTTACTGTGTGCAGAGTATTGTTTCAAGTGCTTGGGAGAATACAATAGTAATAAACAGACATATTCACTGCCCACAGTGAGCTTACAGTCATTGTTGTGGGCAGGGAATTTGTCTATCAACTCTGTTATTCTATATTCTCCCAAATTTTTAGTGCAGTGGTGTGCTCACAGTAAGCACACAATAAATATGATTAATTGGTTGATTCTTAGAGAAACTCTGAAGAGCATAGTAAAGAATGGATGCAAGTCATCCTGATATTAAGAAATTACAAAAATGTATTCATTTGCTTCTCATATAAAATTCTTATGTGAACGTCTCCCCAGTAGACTGTAACCTCCCTATAGGAAGGGATCTTGGCTACCACTCTATTGGATCGTGGTCTCCCAAGCACTTATTACACTGTTCTCTACAAAGTAAGTATTCAAATACCATTGACTTCTTGGATATAAAATAGAGCTCTATCCACTGGTTTCAGAGATTATAATTATTACTATGGTATTTGGTGAACTCATTGTCTCCCATGGCTTCAACTATCATCTCTATGCAGATGACACCCAAATCTACAACTCCTCCCCTGTTCTCTCCTCCTCCCTCCAGGCTTGTATCTCCTCCTGCTTCCAGGATGTCTCCACCTGGATGTCTGCCCACCACCTAAAACTCAACCTGTCTAAAACTGAGCTCCTTATCTTCCCTCCCAAACTCTGTCCTCTCCCTGACTTCCCTGTCACTGTAGATGGTACGACCATCGTTCCCGTCTCTCAAGCCCGCAACCTTGTTCTCATCCTTGACTCTGCTCTCTCATTCACCCCACAGATCCAATCAGTCATCAAGACTTGCCAGTTTCACCTCTACAGTATCTCCAAGATCTGCTCTTTCCTCTCCATCCAAACTGCTATCATGCTGAAGGCAATGGAACAAGGAATGTGGTGGGGGATGGGCACAATAGGGACAGCACTAATGACTGGTTGACAGAGCATGGAATTTTTGTTCACTGAAACACCACAACGCTAGGACAAGTGGACACTTATTGGCAGCATGAAGTTATAAAAAAAAATAGTGTTTTAAAGAAAATAAATATTTCTCTATCCACTGGGAGGTAAGCATATGGAATTTGTTGAATTTGTTATGACAAGTCATGCAGGCAGAAAATATGTAGTAGTTAATCCAAGAAGGATTTGGAGAAATTCATGGACTAGCAGTCCCAAATGGGGAAGAGATGGGACTGTTAGATGAATGTCCTTAGACATTGGGATAGTGGTCATGGAGGGCAACCAGCACCCAATTCCTCCAAGAATTGTTACTGGGAAAGAATGACTATTCAGATGGCTGGATCACACCCCAGACCCAGAAAAACATTTATCTCTGTTCCTCAGCTCTCTACTCCTCAGCTCTCTGGCCTCTTCCCTTGAGTTTAGACTGTGAGCCCATTACTGGGCAGGGATTGTCTCTATCTGTTGCCGAATTGTACATTCCAAGTGCTTAGTACAGTGCTTTACACATAGTAAGCACTCAGTAAATACTACTGAATGAATGAATGGTACAAGCTCTCATAATATCCTGATTGGATTATTGGGTCAGCCTCCTTTCAGATCCCCCTTCCTCCTGTCTCTCCCCACTCCAGTCTATTCTTCATTCTGCTGCCCAGATCATCTTCCTACAAAAACGCTCTGGGCCTGTCACTCCCCTCCTCAAAACCTCCAGTGGTTGCCTAACAATCTTTGCACAAAACAAAAACTCCTCACTCTTGGCTTCAAAGAGCTGTCCATCACCTTGCCCCCTCCTCCTGCAGTGAGAAGCAGCGTGGCTCACTGGAAAGAGCACGGGCTTTGGAGTCAGAGGTCATGGGTTCGAACCCCGGCTCTACCACTTGTCAGCTGTGTGACTTTGGGCAAGTCACTTAACTTCTCGGTGCCTCGGTTACCTCATCTGTAAAATGGGGATTAAGACTGTGAGCCCCACGTGGGACAACCTGATTCCCCTGTGTCTACCCCAGCACTTAGAACAGTGCTCGGCACATAGTAAGCGCTTAACAAATACCAACATCACCTCCCTTCTCTCTTTCTACTGGCCACTCTGCACACTCCGCTCCTCTGCTGCTCACCTCCTCACTGTCCTCCATTCACGCCTATCCTGCCGTCAACCCCTGGCCCATATCTTACCGCTGTCCTGGAATGCCCTCCCTCCTCACCTCCGCCAAACTAACTCTCTTCCCCTCTTCAAAGCCCTACTGAGAGTTCACCTCCTCCAGGAGGCCTTCCCAGACTGAGCCCCCCTTTCCCTCTGCTCCCTCTCTCCTCCCCTCCCACCCTCTGCTCTTCGCCCTTCCCCTCCCCTCAGCACTGTGCTCGTTTGTATATATTCTTTATTACCCTATTTATTTTGTTAATGAGGTGTACATCCCCTTGATTCTATTTATCTTGATCATCTTGTCTTGTTTTTGATTTTTTCTGTTTTGCTTTGCAGTCTGTCTCCCCTGCTTAGACTGTGAGCCTGTCATTGGACAGGGCTTGTCTCTATCTGTTGCCGAAGTGTATATTCCAAGTGCTTAGTACAGTGCTCTGCACATAGTAAGTGTTCAATAAATACTATTGGATGAATGAATGAATATTTGTTAAACGCTTGCTATGTGTCAAGCACTTTTCTAAGCACCAGAGTAGATAAAAGCTAATAGGGTGGGACACGGTTTCTGTCCCACATTGGACTCACAGTCTAAGTAGGAGGAAGAAAAGACAATGAATCCCCATTTTACAGATGAGGGAACTGAGTTCCAGAGAAGTTAAATGACTTGCTCAAGTTCACCCATCTGGCAACTGGCAGAACTGAGTTTAGAACCAGGTCCTCTGTCTTCCAGCCCTGTGCTCTTTTCACAGATGACACTGCTTCTCTAAAGATGACATAACACACTGTTTTTGTTAAACACACTCAGAAGGAGGGTGGAGATGATGTACTTCAGGAAAACTGAGGGGAAAAGCTGTATAATAATAATAGAATTTGTTAAGTGCTTACTAAACACCTAGCACTGTACTAAGCACTGAGGTAGATATAGGATAATTGGGTCCCAAACGGGTCTCACAGAGTAAGTAGGTGGGAGAAGAAGAGGGATAACTGAATATATATGTAACTGTCCTTAGGGTACAAAGATTTTGCTGCTGACAGTGAGATCGTTATCACAGTGTGGCTGATAAGACCAATGCCTGACTGATGATTCTTTCCACAGCATGTGAATGCAAATTTCTGTATTCTGAGTTTGAGTTTTTCCTTCTTGATGCTGATTGTCCAAAGCCTCTGCCCCATGACTATCCTCCCATTTCTGAGCCTGAAAGCTCACTGTAGGAAAGGAAAATGTATGCCAACTCTGTTATAATGTACTTGCTGAAGCACTTCGTAACATGCTCTGCACATAGTAAGTACTCAATAAATATGATTGATTGATTGATTGACCTGTCTTCTGATACGGTCTCCCAAAAGTACATGGCTATACCACAGCTGTGGAAATGGGGTGCTGGACATTAAGTGACAGAAAAAACATTTTAATGACATTAAAAATAAAAGATGTTAAGTACCATTAAAAATGTGATATTTACTATGCAAATATCCTAAACAAACCTCCCTACCATCCCTAGTTTTAAAGCAATCAATGGTATCTATTAAGGCAAAGCAGTATACCAACCCTTGAGAATACCCTAGTAATAATGAAATCTGTTAGGCACTTACTACGTAATAATGATAATAATAATGGTAATTATGGTATCCATTAAGCACTTACTATGTGCCAGGTCCTGTACTAAACACTAGGGTGGATACAAGATAATTGAGGTGGACAGAGTTCCTGTCACATGTGAGGCTCACATTCTCAGTTCCCATTTTACAACTGAAGTAATTGAGGCACAGAGAAGTGAAATTTCAATTCAATTTCAATTCAATAGTATTTATTGAGCGCTTACTATGTGCAGAGCACTGTACTAAGCGCTTGGGATGGACAAGTCGGCAACAGATAGAGACAGTCCCTGCCGTTTGACGGGCTTACAGTCTAATCGGGGGAGACGGACAGACAAGAACAATGGCACTAAACAGCGTCAAGGGGAAGAACATCTCGTAAAAACAATGGCAACTAAATAGAATCAAGGCGATGTACAATTCATTAACAAAATAAATAGGGTAACGAAAATATATACAGTTGAGCGGACGAGTACAGTGCTGTGGGGATGGGAAGGGAGAGGTGGAGGAGCAGAGGGAAAAGGGGAAAATGAGGCTTTAGCTGCGGAGAGGTAAAGGGGGGATGGCAGAGGGAGTAGAGGGGGAAGAGGAGCTCAGTCTGGGAACGCCTGTTGGAGGAGGTGATTTTTAAGTAAGGTTTTGAAGAGGGAAAGAGAATCAGTTTGGCGGAGGTGAGGAGGGAGGGCGTTCCAGGACCGCGGGAGGACGTGACCCAGGGGTCGACGGCGGGATAGGCGAGACCGAGGGACGGCGAGGAGGTGGGCGGCAGAGAAGCGGAGCGTGCGGGGTGGGCGGTAGAAAGAGAGAAGGGAGGAGAGGTAGGAAGGGGCAAGGTGATGGAGAGCCTTGAAGCCTAGAGTGAGGAGTTTTTGTTTGGAGCGGAGGTTGATAGGCAACCACTGGAGTTGTTTAAGAAGGGGAGTGACATGCCCAGATCGTTTCTGCAGGAAGATGAGCCGGGCAGCAGAGTGAAGAATAGACCGGAGCGGGGCGAGAGAGGAGGAAGGGAGGTCAGAGAGAAGGCTGACACAGTAGTCTAGCCGGGATATAACGAGAGCCCGTAATAGTAAGGTAGCCTTTTGGGTGGAGAGGAAAGGGCGGATCTTGGCGATATTGTAGAGGTGAAACCGGCAGGTCTTGGTAACGGATAGGATGTGTGGGGTGAACGAGAGGGACGAGTCAAGGATGACACCGAGATTGCGGGCCTGCGGGACGGGAAGGATGGTCGTGCCATCCACGGTGATGGAGAAATCTGGGAGCGGACCGGGCTTGGGAGGGAAGATGAGGAGCTCAGTCTTGCTCATGTTGAGTTTTAGGTGGCGGGCCGACATCCAGGTGGAGACGTCCCGGAGGCAGGAGGAGATGCGAGCCTGAAGGGAGGGGGAGAGGACAGGGGCGGAGATGTAGATCTGCGTGTCATCTGCGTAGAGATGGTAGTCAAGGCCGTGAGAGCGGATGAGTTTACCGAGGGAGTGAGTGTAAATGGAGAACAGAAATGACTTATCCAAGGTCACACTGCAAACAAGTGGCAGAGCTGGGACTAGAACTCATGACTTTCTAAATCCTAGGCCCGTGCTCTATCCACTATGCTGTGCTGCTCCTCACATAGATTCAAGATGATCTGGTTGGATATAGTCCTTGTCCCACCTAGGGATCACAGTATAAGGGGAAGGAAAAGCAGAGATATAAACTCCATTTTGTTGTTGTCTTATGCTGTCGATTCGCTTCCGACCCATAGCGACGCCATGAACACATCTCTCCCAGAACACCCCACCTCCATCTCCAATCATTCTGGTAGTGGATCCATAGTTTTCTTGGTAAAAATATGGAATTGGTTTACCATTGCCTTCTTCCACACAGTAAACAAGGCTCTGCCCTCAACTCTCAACTCTCAGTGAGTTTTGACTTGTAGCAGGTAGCCTTCCACTCACTAGCCACTGCCCAAGCTAGGAATGGAATGGACAGGCCTCTGCTTGACTCTCCTTCCTGTTGTCATGACTGGTAGAGTACTGGAAACTCTCCAGGTGTGATCCTGAGGGGGAAGCTCCATTTTACAGGTAGGTGAGGGAAGAGGAGCACAGAAAAACTGGGATTAAATAGCTCATCTACTTCCCCTGAAGACTGAGACCCTCATCTGGAATATGGACTGTGTCTGATCTTTTATTATTCCATCTACTCTAGCACTTGGCACAGTAGTTAGTAGTAGTAGTATTAGTAACAAAAGTATTTGTTAAGGACTAATTGTGTACAGAGCACTGTGCAGAGTGCTGAAAAAGAATACACAGGGGATAATTAGACATGGTCCTTGTCCCTCAGAGGGCTCACAGTCGAAGAGTAGAAATAGGGAGAAGGGACTTTATCCCCAGAAGTGGGGAATGGTCTTTCCCCTTCAGCTTTGCTGAACTACATTCTTCCCTCCCTCAAACTCTTCTAAGAAGTCACCTCTTCAGGAGACATTCCCTGATGAATTCCCCCACCTCTCCAATCAAACCACATCCTCAGGCACTTCAGAATTGATATCTTAGATGCATATTAATTATAGATTGATTTATGCACTTATGTTCATAATGTTTTGTCTCATGTGCCTTTTATTGCTTCAGCATAAACTTTAAACTTTCTCATTAAACTTTAAGCTCCTTGAGGGCAGCGACTGCATCTTATGCTTCTTCCATATGTTCCCCAGTGCAATTTTCTGCCTACAGTGGGCACTGAACTAATATTGTCAATGATGAAATACAGAATTATCCATAGTTTTCACTACCTGGTCCAGGAATTAGACCACAGCATTGCCTTGAACACAGTAAGCGCTCAATATATATGATTGAATGAATGAATTTATGCCTGGCAGTGTCAGTGGTATAATTTAAGCTAAGTCACACAGCAGAAATGGTGAATATCTATGTATCTATTACAAAAACAAATATATCCTGGCTTCCATGTAGCATAAAAATAATCACGGTGGTATTTGTTAAGCTCTTACTATATGCCAAGCACTGGACTAACCACTGAGACAGATACAGTATATGCAGACTGGAAACAATCCCTGTTGCATATGAGGCCCAGAATCTAAGTAGGAGGGAGAAGAAGAATTGAATTCCCATTTCACAAATGAGGAAGCTAAGCCACAGATAAGTTAAGTGATATGCCGAAATTAATAATAATAATAATAATGGTGATATTTGTTAAGCACTTACTATGTGTGAAGCACTGTTCTAAGCGCTGAGGGGATACAAGGTGATCAGGTTGTCCCACAGCAGGCTCACAGTCAACCCCCATTTTACAGATGAGGGAACTGAGGCACAGAGAAGTTAAGTGACTTGCCCAAGGTCACACAGCTGACAAGCGGCAGAGTTGGGATTAGAACCCATGACCTCTGACTCCCAAGCCCGTGCTCTTTCCACTGAGCCATGCTGCTTCTCTATTGCAGCAGGCAAGTGGCAGACCCAGGACTAGAACTCAGGTCCTCTTCATTCATTCATTCATATTTATCGAGTGCTTACTGTGTGTGGATGTGTGGAACACCTTACTAAGCACTTGGAAAGTACAATACAGCAATAAAGAGAGACAATCCCTGCCCACACTGGGCTTAGTCTAAAAGGGGGGGAGGCAGAAATCAAAACAACTGAATAGGCATCATTAGAAATAAATATAATTATAGATATAAACATAAATACGTAAGTGCTGTGGGATGGGGAGGAAGAGCAAAGGGAGTGAGTCGAGGTGATGTGGAAGGGAGAGGGAACTGAGGAAAAGGGGGCTTAGTCTGGGAAGGACTCATGGAGGAAGTGTCTTGGAGTCAGATGTCCTCTGACTTCCAGGCTCATGCTTTTTCAAATAGACCACTGTTCATTTCTGTATCATCAGTGGGTAAGAAAAACCCAAACAGAAAAGCAGGCATTCATACCAATAACCACCATCTTTGTTGTGGATTTAAAGGTGATTTGCTGCTCGTGTCCTGACTTTATTCCCTCTTAAGTCTTCCTGTTGCTTCCGTCCTGAGTCCTAGCCCCTCATCACCACCACACCACCAGAAAGCTGCAGGGCAACAGGTTTTCCTCAAGTCCTGGGCACATCCTCACTCCCCCCACTCACTTCCTCTCAGGCATCTACCCATTTCTGAATTTGCCTGAAGCTATTTTAATAACATTGAGCTATATGTCCTAGATGTGTTTTTATCATCACCCAAAAAACAAAGTAAGGTTATCAGCATCAGTAAAGCTGGCTCTTAGGATGGTCATTTGTCCAATATTATATATACAATCGGGGTTTCATTTGGTAATCTATTTAATATTATTATTTACGATGCCTTATTGTTATTATTTGTTTGTTGTCTTGTCTTACGCTGTCAAGTCCCTTCAGGCTCGTATCTCCTCCTGCCTCCAGAATGTCTCTACCTGGATGTCTGCCCGCCACCTAAAACTCAACAGGGCCAAAACTGAGCTCCTTATCTTCCCTCCCAAGCCCTGTCCTGACTTCCCTATCACTGTGGATGGTACAACCATCCTTCCGGTCTCTCAAGCCCACAACCTTGGTGTCATCCTTGACTTAGCTCTCTCATTCACCCCACACATCCAATCCATCACCAAGATCTGCTGGTCTCACCTTTATAATATCGCCGAGATCCACCCTTTCCTCTCCACCCAAACGGCTATCTTACTGTTACAGGCTCTCATAATATCCCGGTTGGATTATTGTGTCAGCCTTCACTCTGATCTCCCTTCCTCCTGTCTCTCCCGTCTCCAGTCTATTCTTCATTCATTGCCCGGATCGTCTTCTTGCAGAAACGCTTTGGGCATGTCACTCCCCTTCTTAAAAACCTCCAGTGGTTGCCCATCAACCTCCGCACGAAACAAAAACTTCTCACTCTAGGCTTCAAGGCTCTCCATCACCTTGCCCCCTCCTACCTCTCCTCCCTTCTTTCTTTCTACTGCCCACCCCGTAGTCTCCACTCCTCTGCTGCCCACCTCCTCACTGTCCCCCGTTCTCGCCTATCCCTCCATCGATACCTGGGCCACGTCCTCCCGCTGTCCTGGAATGACCTCCCTTCTCACCTCCACCAAACTCTCTTCCCCTCTTCAAAGCCCTACTGAGAGCTCACCTCCTCCAAGAGGCCTTCCAGACTGAGCTTCCCCTTTTCCCTCTGCTCCTTCTGCTGCCTCTCTTCTCCCCCCTTCACCTCCACTCAGCTAAGCCCCCTTTTCTCCCCCTTTCCCTCTGCTCCTCCCCCTCTCCCTTCCCGTTCCCTCAGCACTGTGCTCGTCCGCTCATTTGTATATATTTTTATTACCGTATGTATTTTGTTAATGAGATGTATATTCCCTTGATTCTATTTATTGCTACTGTTTTTGTCTGTCTCCTCCAATTAGACTGTGAGCCCATCAGTGGACAGGGATTGTCTCTATCTGTTGCTGAATTGTACATTCCAAGTGCTTAGTACTGTGCTCTGCACATAGTAAGTGCTCAATAATACTATTGAATGAATGAATGAATGAAAGTCATCTCCAACCCATAGAGACTCCATGGACACCTCCTTCCCAGAACGCCCCAGCTCCATCTGTAATCGCTCTGATGGTGTATACATAGAGTTTTCTTAGTAAAAATACAAAGTGGTTTACCATCGCTGTCTTCCACACAGTAAACAAGAATCTCCACCCTTGACTCTCTCCCATGCTACTGCTGCCCAGCACAGGTGAGTTTTGTCTTATTCATTCATTCACTCAATAGTATTTATTGAGGGCTTACTATGTGCAGAGCACTGTACTAAGCACTTGGAATGTGCAAATCGGTAACAGATAGAGACAGTCCCTGCCCTTTGACGGGCTTACAGTCTAATCGGGGGAGATGGACAGACAAAAACAATAGCAATAAATAGAATCAAGGGAAAAAACATCTCATTAAAACAATAGCAAATAAATAGAATCAAGGTGATGTACATCTCATTAATAAAATAGGGAAATGAAAATATATACAGTTGAGCGGACAAGTACAGTGCTGGGGGGGCGGGGGGGAGGGGAAAGGGAGAGGAGGAGGAGCAGAGTGAAAGGGGGGAAAAGAGGGCTTAGCTGAGGGGAGGTGAAGGGGGGTAGAGGGGTATCCGAGGGAGCAGAGGGAAAAGGGGAGCTCAGTCTGGGAAGGCCTCTTGGAGGAGGTGAGCTCTAAGTAGGGTTTTGAAGAGGGGAAGAGAATTAGTTTGGCAGAGGTGAGGAGGGAGGGCATTCCAAGACCGCAGGGGGACATAGCCCAGGGGTCAATGGTGGGATAGGTGAGAATGGGGGACAGTGAGGAGGTGGGCAGCAGAAAGAGAGAAGGGAGGAGAGTTAAGAAGGGGCAAGGTGATGGAGAGCCTTGAAGCCCAGAGTGAGAAGTTTTTGTTTCATGCGGAGGTTGATAGGCAACCACTGGAGGTTTTTAAGAAGGGGAGTGACATGCCCAGAGCATTTCTGCAGGAAGATGAGCCGGGCAGCAAAATGAATAATAGACTGGAGTGGGGAGAGAGAGGAGGAAGAGAGATCAGAGAGAAGGCTGACACAATAATCCAGCTGGGATATTATGAGAGCCTGTAACAGTAAGATAGCCGTTTGGGTGGAGAGGAAAGGGCGGATCTTGGCGATATAAAGGTGAGACCGGCAGGTTTTGGTGACGGATTGATTGTGTGGGGTGAATGAGAGAGCCGAGTCAAAGATGACACCGAGGTTGCGGGCCTGAGAGACGGGAAGGATGGTCATACCGTCCACGGTGATGGGGAAATCAGAAAGAGGACCCGGCTTGGGAGGGAAGATGAGGAGCTCAGTTTTGGCCCTGTTGAGTTTTAGGTGGCGGGCAGACAACCAGGTAGAGACGTCTTGGAGGCAGGAGGAGATACAAGCCTGAAGGGAGGGGGAGAGGATGGGGCAGAGATGTAGATGTGTGTCATCTGCATAGAGATGATAGTTGAAGCCGTGAGAGCGAATGAGTTCACCAAGGGAGTGAGTGTAGATGGAGAACAGAAGAGTGTCGGCTGTGTGACTGTGGGCAAGTCACTTCACTTCTCTGTGCCTCAGTTCCCTCATCTGTAAAATGGGGATTAAGACTGTGAGCCCCACGTGGGACAACCTGATTCCCCTATGTCTATCCCAGCGCTTAGAACAGTGCTCGGCACATAGTAAGCGCTTAACAAATACCAACATTATTATTATTATTATTATTAAGAGGGCCAAGTACTTACCCTGTCTTATAGCAGATTGCCTTCCACTCGCTAGCCACTGCCCAAGCAAGGAATGGAATGGGTAGGCCTCTGCTTCACTCTCCCTCCCATAGTTGAGACTGGTAGAGTACTGGAAACTTTCCAGGAGTGATCCTGAGAGGGGATTTATTTGTTAAATGCATACTATGTGAAGCACTGAGCACTGGGGTAGATACAAGGTAATCAGATCTGACATAGTCTCTGTCCCACACGAGTCTTCCGGTCCAAGGAAGAACAGGTATTAAATCCCCATATTACAGCTGAAGAAACTGGGGCACAGCGAAGTTAAATGACTTGTCCAAGGTCACGCAGCAGGCAACTGGCAGAGTCCAGATTAGCACCCAGGTCCTCTGACTCCCTGGCCTGTGCTCTAGCCATTAGGTCATACTTGTCCCTGACAAGACATGGTTATATCTCCAGACAACTTTATATCAGGATTTTTTATTTCAAACATCCAGCGTCCACCCACTAGATCCCTGTCACCAAATCACAAGGCTTGAAAATGACATCTGTGTTTCAGGAACCTGGGAGGGAAAACTAACAGCTCCTGAGCAACGTTCCTGAGTCAGGAACGTACCCAAAAACAAGGTCAAGATTCTGCAACTTTTCCCAAAGAACCTTTCCCAGTGTCTTTATGACTTCCTTGCCTTATAAAATCCTCATACATCTTTGTGACAGGGACTGTGGTTGACCTGGTTATCTTGCATCTACCCCAGCATTTAGAGCAGTGCTTGGCTTACATACCACAAGTATTTGCTTCCAGGTCAGCAAAGGGATGCTTGGTATGCTTCAGAGCCATCTGTAACCACCCTAAATACTGAACCTGCTCAGTATAACATGAGACTAGATATCAGACAGAATGAGATTACATTACAATTAAAGATATTCTGCAATATCTTTAATTGTAAGGTTAATTGTAACATAATTGCTACAGCCATAGCTTTAGGTTATCAGCTAGGGATGCACTGCATGACTTTTTCCCTAGTTTCGTTTAGCTTTCATCGCCCTGCTAAGCATCTACTTTTAAACCCAACCCATCGCTCCCCCTGATTCAGGAACCTTTCTGAGTCACCTCCAGAGAGTCAGGGTTTACAGAGGGACAGTGTTATCACAGCTGACAGTAGCTGACACCAATCAAACTCCAATTAATCAATGAGAATGTCAGAGAAATGATTTTAAACTCCTTCAGGGGTGCAGATTGAGGAGGAAATTGGTCTATTATGTTGGAAAGAGCTTTGGAAATTTACTAAAGGGTTTTTAAACTAGTTGAACCTGAAAGAACATCTTCTAATGATAAGCGGACCTAGTTGCTAAGATAAGTTCCAAGACATTTTGTGTTCTAGCACTCAGTCTTCCCCTCATTTAAATTGTCACCTTATGCAAGAGAAATGAGCCCGGTGAAAAAGTTCTGAGTCATCCATTTCAAGAGCTGAGTGAAACTAAAGTTTCCTGAGACCCAGGGCTGACTTCACAGTCCATCCTGATGTGCGGAATAAAAAATCCATGATCTCTATTCTATACCATAGGATTTCATTCTATTATGCTGCATGACAAAGAAGTGAAACATGATAATGTGAGAAATTCTACCTGAAGAGCTTTCCTCCAGGATTACCACCAATCCTCCCACCTTGCTCCCTAGACTTTAGAGAAGCAGCATTGCCTAATGGAGAGAACACAGGCCTGGGAGTCAGAAGGTCATGGGTTCTAATCCTGGCTCTGCCACTTGTTTGCTTTGTGCCCATGAGCAAGTCACTTTACTTCTCTGTGCTTCAGTTACCTCTTCTATAAAATGGAGATTGAGACTGTGAGCCCCAAATGGGAGAGGGAATGTGTCCAACTTGAATTTCTTGTATCCACCCCAGTGCTTAATACAGTGCCTATCATATAGTAAGCGCTTAACAAATAACATCCTTATTATTATTATTTACATTCCCCTCCAGATTCCAAGATAATTCAGCTGCTTCATGATTCAAGTCATCATTAAAATTGTGAGTCCTATGTGGGACAGGGACCGTGTCATAAACACATGTCATATCCCAGCTCTACTATTGCAGCAGCCTCGTCGC
This sequence comes from Ornithorhynchus anatinus, assembly GCF_004115215.2. Classification (NCBI taxonomy): domain Eukaryota; kingdom Metazoa; phylum Chordata; class Mammalia; order Monotremata; family Ornithorhynchidae; genus Ornithorhynchus; species Ornithorhynchus anatinus. Next base: position 111,275,803 of record NC_041731.1, on the reverse strand, counting down.
TAAACTCCCTGCCTCCAGGCTCATTCCCCTCATCTAAACATCACTCTGCTGCCCATCCCTTTTTCCTAAAAAGTCATTCTGTGCACATCTCCCAACTCTCAAACACCTTTAATGGTTTCCCAGCTACCTTTGCATCAACAGAAACTCTTTATCTTCAGCTTTAAGGTGCTCAACTAGCTCTCCCCCTCTCACCTAACCTCACTCATCTCCTTCTACAACCCAACTCATGCACTTTCTCTCCTGGACCCCCTCCAATCTGGCTTCCGTCCCCTCCACTCTACCAAGACTGCTCTCTCTAAGGTCACCCACGACCTCCTTCTTGCCAAATCCAATGGCTCCTACTCTATCCTAATCCTCCTTGACCTCTCAGCTGCCTTTGACACTGTTGACCATCCCCTTCTTCTCCACACCTTATCTCACCTTGACTTCACGGACTCCGTCCTCTCCTGGTTCTCCTCTTATCTCTCTGGCCGTTCATTCTCGGTCTTCTTCGCGGGCTCCTCCTCCCCCTCCCATCCTCTAACTGTTGGGGTTCCTCAAGGGTCAGTTCTTGGCCCTCTTCTGTTCTCCATATACACTCACTCCTTCGGTGAACTCATTCGCTCTCACGGCTTCAACTATCATCTCTATGCAGATGACACACAGATCTACATCTCTGCCCCGTTCTCTCCCCCTCCCTTCAGGCTTGTATCTCCTCCTGCCTCCAAGACGTCTCTACCTGGATGTCTGCCCGCCACCTAAAACTCAACAAGTCCAAAACTGAGCTCCTCATCTTCCCTCCCAAGCCCTGTCCTCTTCCTGACTTCCCTATCATTGTGGATGGTACAGCCATCCTTCCCGTCTCTCAGGCCCGCAACCTCGGTGTCATCTTTGACTTAGCTCTCTCGTTTCTTTGACACAGCTCTCTCGTTCACCCCATGCATCCGATCTGTCACCAAAACCTGCCAGTCTCACCTTTATAATATCGCCAAGATCTGCCCTTTCCTCTCCACCCAAATGGCTATTTTACTGTTATGGGCTCTCGTAATATCCTGGCTAGACTACTGTGTCAGCCTTCTCTCTGATCTTCCTTCCTCCTCTCTCTTCCCGCTCCAGTCTATTCTTCACTCCACTGCCCAGCTCATCTTCCTACAGAAATGCTCTGGGCATGTCACTCCCCTTCTTAAAAACCTCCATTGGTTGCTTATCGACCTCCGCGCAAAACAAAATCTTCTCACTCTAGGCTTCAAGGCTCTCCATCACCTTGCCCCTTCCTACCTCTCCTCCCTTCTCTCTTTCTACTGCCCTCCCCACACGCTCCACTCCTCTGCCGCCCACCTCCTCACTGTCCCCCATTCTCGCCTAGCCCGCCGTCAACCCCTGGGCCACGTCCTCTTGCTGTCCTGGAATGCCCTCCCTCCTCACCTCCGCCAAACTAATTCTCTTCCCCTCTTCAAAACCCTACTTAAAGCTCACCTCCTCCAAGAAGCCTTCCCAGACTGAGCTCCCCTTTTCCCTCTGCTCCCTCTGCTTCCCCTCTACCCCCCCTTCACCTCTCCTCAGCTAAGTCTTTTTTCCCCCTTTCCCTCTGCTCCTCCCCCTCTCCCTTTCCCTCCCCTCAGCACTGTGCTCGTCCGCTCAACTGTATATATTTTCATTACCCTAATGATTTTGTTAATGAGATGTACATCACCTTGATTCTATTTATTTGCTATTGTTCTAATGAGATGTTCATCCCCTTGATTCTATTTATTGCTATTGTTTTTATCTGTCCGTCTCCCCCAATTAGACTGTATGCCCGTCAAAGGGCAGGAACTGTCTCTATCTGTTACTGATTTGTACATTCCAAGCGCTTAGTACAGTGTTCTGCATATAGTAAGCACTCAATAAATACTATTGAATGAATGAATGAACAAACTTCACTCCTCTAATGCCAACCTACCTACTGTACCTCAATCTCATATATTTCACTGTTGAACTCTGCTCACATCTACCCTCCTGCCTGGAAGCTCCTCCCTCCATATACTGCAGACCATCATTCAGTCCACTTTCACCTGCTCTCCCCCATGCACCCACTTCCCGCAAACTTGCCCTGTTCCGCCAAAGAGACCTATGCTTTTTGACACCCTCTAATATTCTAAAATCATCGTGCCCCATTTAGTCTCAATACCCAGCCTACCTTCTCTTAATGCAAAAATTGATACCTGAACACTACCCACTTCACTGAACTCAACTCCCTCTCTCCTCTTTCTCTCCACCAGTCTCATGCCATTAATCCACAGCCCTGGATGACCTCCACACTCTGCTTCTTCCATTCCTAAATTAGAGCTGTGGAGAGCTACCGGCAGAAATGCAGATACCTGGCTGACTTCACCCATCTAAAATTCATCCTCAACAGCTTTAATAATTAACAATGATGGTAATTATGCTACTTGTTAAGCACTTACTATGTACCAAGTACTGTTCTAAATGTTGGGGTAGATGCCAGTTAATCAGGTTGGACACAGTCCCTATCTCACATTGGGCTCACAACCTTAATCCCCTTTTTTTAATAGATGACGTAACTGAGGTATAGAGAAGTTAAGTCACTTGCCCACATCCAGATATGTGGCAGAGTCAGGATTAGAATCCAGGTCCTTCTGACTCCCAGACCCGTAGTCTATCCACTAAGCCATGCTACTTTAACTCTGTCTTCTCCTCTGTCTGACAACAATACTTCTCTATCCTTATTGAATCCCATACGCACAGCTCCAGTCAGCTATTCAAGATGTTTAACTACCTAATCAAACCTCCTTTCACCGTCTCTTTCCCCTAATAACCTGGTCACATACTTTATTGATAAAATAGAACCCATCAAGTGTGATCTCCCTAAAATTTCTCCTGTTCAACTCCAGGACCCCACTCTTTCTCCACCTTCTTCAACTCTACCAATATTCCCAATAGTATCTCAAAAGGAGATTTCTCGCCTCACTTCAAAATCAACCTCCTCCACTTGAGCCCCTGACCCCATCCCTTCATATATTACTAAAACACTATCTTTCTTTCTTCCTTCCCTTCCCTATTTTCAATTGTTCACTTTCCAGTGGCTTCTTCCTCACTTCTTTCAAACATGTTCATATGTTTCAAACACCCTAACCTAAATAAACCCTCCCTTGATCCCTAAATTCTTTCTGGTTATCACCTCATCTCCCTCCTACCATTCCTTTCCATACTCCTTGAGCAAGTTATCTACACTTGCTGTCCTCACTTCCTCTCCTCCAATTCTCTCCTTGATCTCCTCCAATCTGTTTTCCACCTCCTTTACTTCAAGGAATCTGCCCTCTCAAAGGTCACCAATGACCATCTTCTTGCCAAATCCAATCGTCTCTACTCCATCCTAATCCTCCTAAAACTTTCAGCTCCCTTCAACGCTGTGGACTACCTTCTTCTCCTTGAAATATTATCCAACCTTGGCTTCACTGACACTGTCCTCTCCTGGTTCTCCTCCTATCTCTCTTGGAGAACTCATTCACCCTCTTGATTTCAACTACTATCTTTACATAGATGATTCCCAAATATGTCTCTCCAACCCTGACTTCTGTTCTTCTCTGCAGTCTTACATTTCCTCCCACCTTCAGGACCTCTCTACCTGGATGTCCTGCCAACACCACCAATTAAACATGCTCAAAACAGAAATCTTCATCTTCCCACCTAAACCCCATCTTCCTCAATGCTCACATCACTGTAGACAATATCACCAGGGCTTTCTCTCCTTGAGACTACCTTGACCGGCTGTTTTTGGAGAATTTCAGAGAAAGAACATGGATGATTTATGATCATTAGAAAAAGAACGGTAAATATTTTCAACATAACCACTCTATGGATTAAACGTATTGTGCAGTTTATCTTATAAAGATGAAATGTGAAACATCATTAAATTATTAAACAGCATAGATTCCAAGGAGAACAATTTTTCACCAACAGCAGGAAAATGAGAAGAATTGCCTTAATGTAGAGAAGCCACTGGGAGTCAGATTTTTAAGTCATCCACTAGTCCCCACAGCCTAAATGGCCATAGATTCAAGGCCTAGTCACTTGTGTCTGAGAGAGAGAAGTACTATGGCCAAGTGGAAAGAGCCGGCCTGGAAGTCAGGGGACTTGGATTCTAGTCAGGACTCTAGCACTTGCTTTCTGTGTGACCTTGGGCTAGTCACTTAAATTTTCTGTGCTTCAGTTATCTCATCTGTAAAATTAGGACTCAATATCCATTCTCCTTCAGTTAGATTGTAAGCCCCAAGTGGTTGATTATCTTAGATCTATCTCAGGGCTTAGTACAGTGTTTGGCAGATAGAAAAGGCTTAAAAATACCACAATTACTGTCATAATTAGAGGGATCACGGGATAGAAACTGGTCCCTGGCCTCTTTGTGATTCAACAACACTAATTATTAAGTAACTGTGTGCAAAGCATATGACTAAGTGTATTAGAGAGTACAATCCTTGCCCACAAGGACTTTCAATCTAGTGAGACAGGTTCCAAATAATTTACAAATAGAGAAGCAGCATGACCTAATGAAAAGAGCATAGGCCTGGTAGTCAGAGGACCTGAGTTCTAATCCTGGCTCGGCCATTTTTCTACTGTGACTTTGGGCAAGTTGCAAGTCGCTTAACTTCTCTGTGCCTCAGTTACCTTGTCTTTTAAATGGGAATTAAAACTGTGAGCCTCATGTGGGACACAGACTGGGTCTCAGCTAATTATCTTGAATCTGCACCAGGATTTAGTACAGTGCCTGACACATGGTTAGTACTTAACAAATACTATTGAAAATAGGTGGCAGAAGAAAAAAGAAAGATGGTTTTAAAGAAATAAACAAGTGCTTAAATACAATATGTAACTGAAACATACAGTAGTGTTGTGGGTTCTTGTGAGCACATACTTCCTGAGAAAATAATAAGGAGGCCATATCCTGGGAAGAAAAAATTAAATGGGAAAAGCCACTTGGCTTCATTTTTCTCACCTATGCTATGAAAGTACCATATGAACACCAGTATGTAATGAGGTTTGAACCTGTAGAGGATAGTTTTTCCCTTTGCATGAAGCAAAGAGTGCAAATTGGGTAGTAGTGAGTGAAGAGACCTGATCAGTTGGTGAAGATGGTGAATAGGATGATTCGAAGCCAATGTTTAGGAGTCTTTGGTTGATGAAGAGGGAGATATCATACATGACAATTCATTGACATCTGAGGATTTTGAGATAGTGATGTTGCATATGATCCCATCAGCAGCTTGGAGTGTGGACAGAAGTGGGGGAAAATGGTGCGGGGAAAGGGGCCAGAGTCTGGAAAAACAAAGAGAAAACCAATAATAATAATGGTGCTAAAGTGCTTACTATGTGCCAAGCACTGTTTTAAGTGCTGGGGTAGATACAAGTTAATCAGGTTGGACACAGTCTCTTTCCCACATGGGACTCACAGCTTTAATCTCAGTTTGACGAAGTAACTGAGGCAAAGAGTTGCCTCAGTTGCCCAAATGACTTGCCCAAGATCACACCTCAGGTAAGTGGCAGAGCCGGGATTAGAACCCAGGTGCTTCTGACTCCCAGGCTCATGCTCTCTAACCACTCTATCCATTCATTCATTCAATCATATTTAGTGAGCAGTTACTGTGCACAAAACACTGTACTAAGTGCTTAGGCGAGTACAATATAAACCACACCATGCTTCCACTAAGCCACACTTCCACTCAGCCATGTTGCTTCTCTACAATCTTCTCTACCAATACAAACATCCAATCAAGATATAACAAGTGCTTCAACCAGGGTAATATTTGTATGAGGGAAAAGGGACAGATCGATGAGATGTTTCTAAGGAGAGGCAATAGGTTTTTGCGGTAGATTGGATTTGAGAGCAGAAGGACAATGAGGGGTCGAGGATGATTGCAAGATTAGGTCACAAAGAGGATGGCAGTGAAGTCAGCAGAGTGAGGGATTTGGGAGGAGGGAAGGTGAAAAGTTCAGTTATGGACAGTTGCGGAGAAGTAGCATGGCCTAGTGGGAAGAACTCAGGGTGGTCTAGGATACAGGAGATCTTGGGCAAGTCATTTTGCTTCTCTTCCCTCAATTTCCTCATCTGTAAAATGAGGAAACTTGAACTGAATGGTTTAGTAGAATGGTAGGCGTGTTCCCTACCCACAAGAAGCTTATAACAGTGAGCGTAGCAAGAACTTAATACTACTATAATCATCAGTTTTGAGGTGCCAGCAGATCAGTATTTCATTTATTGATGTGGAATAGGAAGAGTTGGACTGACTCCAAAACCATTCCCAGAGAGAGGTGGGCTGGGGGGAGAAAGTGAGACGGGGCAGAACTCTCCCCCAAAGTACATGCTTGAGCATGGGATGGGGAGGAAAAGTGGAGAAGTGTAGGAGTTTGAGAAACAGAAGCTAGTCTACCCTTCCTCACACATCATAATAACTTTGGTATCTGTTAAGCACTTCCTCTGGGCCAAACGCTGTACTAAGTGCTGGAGTTTGTACAAGTTAAACAGGTAATACAGTCTCTGTCCCACCTGGGACTCATGTTCTCAAAAGGAGGAAGAAGAGGTACTGAATCCCCATTTTACAGATCAGTAACCTGAGGCACAGAGAAGTTAGGTGGTTTGCATTAGTTCACACAGGAAGCAAGTGGCAGAACTGGGTATGGAACCCAAGTCCTCGGATTCCCAGGACCTTGTTCTTTCCATTAGACCCCACTGTTATGACTCTTTCCTTGATCCGAACTGGTAAGAAGTCACTTAGGACCAGACATGGGACAAAGGGATCCTCGTGCACACTTCACTTCAGGATTTTCCCTGTAATCAGTAGAGCAATCAGGTCATAATAGGGAAGGGTTTCATGGTACCAAACTAGGATCAACAGCATTTATTACCTACCAGGTGCAGAGCAGCATGGCCTAGTGGATAGAGCCCTGGCCTGGGAGTCAAAAGACTGTGGGTTGTAATCCTAGCTCCTCCACTTGTCTGCTGTGTGACTTTGGGCAAGTGTCTTCACTTCTCTGCACCTCAGTTTCCTCATCTGTAAAATGGGGACTAAGATTGTGAGCCCATGTGGGTCAGGGACTGTGTCCAAAGCAAAACAGTTTGCTTGTATCCACCCCAGTGCTTAGTAGAGTGCCTGGCATACAGTAAGCACTTAACAAATACCAGAATTATTACTATTATTAGTAGTAGTACCAGAGAAACTGACCTTAATTAATCTGCTTTTCTGGCTCTGCCTCCTAACAGCTAGCACTGACCATCCCACAAAGCTCTTCACTCACTCCCTTGGGGAATTTACTCATAAATCTAGCTAGCCAGCCCTGATCTCTCCTATTTTTTTTCAATCTTACATCTCCTTTTGCCTCCAGGACATCGGTACCTGGATGTCCCACCCCTATTTCCCTCCCAAATCCTTTCCTCCCCCTAACCACCATCATCCTCATCTCCAATCAATCAAAAATATTTATGAAATTTTTTACTGTGAGCAGAGCACTCTACTAAGCACTTGAGAGAGTACAATAGAATACAGTCAGTAGGCCTATTCCCTGCCTGCAAGGGACTTATAGTCTAGAGGACTCACCTCATAACTTTGGCATTATCCATGACTCTGCTCCCTCCTTTTCAATCCCCATGTTCAGTCTGTCACAAAAGCCTATGGATTCTTCTCCCGAAAACATTTCTAGAATCAGTCTCTTCCTCTCCATCCATGCTCCCACAGTGTTGTTCCAGACACTTGTCATATCCTTCATATGCTTAGAGAAGCAGCGTGGCTTAGTGGAAAGAGCCCAGGCTTGGGAGTCAGAGGTCATGAGGTCTAGCATAGCTCAGTGGAAAGAGCACGGGCTTTGGAGTCAGAGGTCATGAGTTCGAATCCCAGCTCTGCCACTTGTCAGCTGTGTGACTGTGGGCAAGTCACTTAACTTCTCTGTGCCTCAGTTACCTCATCTGTAAAATGGGGATTAAGACTGTGAGCCCCACGTGGGACAGCCTGATTCCCCTGTGTCTACCCCAGCTCTTAGAACAGTGCTCGGCACATAGTAAGCGCTTAACAAATACCAACATTATTAATCCCGGCTCCACCACTTATCAGCTGTGTGACTTTGGGCAAGTCACTTAACTTCTCTGTGCCTTAGTGATCTCTTCTGTAAAATGGGGATTATGACTGTGAACCCCACATGAGACACCCTGATTACCTTATATCTACCCCAGTGCTTAGAACAGTCCTTGGCACATAAGTGCTTAACAATGCCATCATTATATTCTGACTTGCCTACTGCATCAGCCTCCTCACAGACCAACCTGCCTCCTCTCTCTCTCTTCTCTAGTCCATAATTCATTCTGCTGCCCAGATCATTTTTCTAAAGCACCATCTCTTGCACATCTTCCTGTTCCTCCAAAATCTCCAATGATTTCCCATTCTACACTACAACAAATGAAAGTCCTGGCCATTGTCTTTAAGGCACCCAATCACTCTTTAATCACTACTTATTCTCCTTTCTCTCCCATTATAAACTAGCTTTTGTTTCCCTTCATTCAAGTAACTCTGAAAAACCTCTCTCTTCCCTGACTAGCGAGAAGAAACATGCAGTGCAAATAATAATAATTATAATAATGTCTTATACTGTTGATTCACTTCCGGCCCATAGTGACTCCATGAACACCTCTCTCCCAGAACACCCCACATCCATCTGCCATCATTCTGGTAGTGTATCCATAGAGTTTTCTTGGCAAAAATATGGATGTGATTTACCATTGCCTTCTTCCACACAGGACACTCGAGTCTCCTCCCTCAACTCTCTCCCATGCCTCTGCTGCCCAGCACAGGTGAGTTTTGACTTGTAGCAGATTGCCTTCACTCACTAGTCACTGCACAAACTAGGTATGGAACGGATATACCTGTAAACCTGTCAATGGGCAGGGATTGTCTCTATCAGTTACCGAATTGTACATTCCAAGCCCTGAGTACAGTGCTCTGCACATAGTACATGTGCACGTGCTCTGCACAGTCCATGTCCCCATAGGGCTCCCAAACTCAATCTCCCTTTTACAGATGAGGTAACAGACACAGAGAAGTTAAATGACTTGTCCAAGGTCACATAGCCGATAAGGGGCAGAGCTGGGATTAGAGCCTATGTCTTTCGAACTCTCAGGCCTGAACTTTGTCCATTAGGCCATGCTGCTTATCTAAATGCTGCTTATGCCACACTGCTCAACTCTTTCCTCCCCTTATTTAACCATTCCACAGTATGCACTTGACACATTTGCTTGCATCAAAAAGGGGGAAATCTACAATAGACATGGTCATTCCCCCAGGTACTAGTTTAAGTTAGTGAGGTCTACAAATCACTGGAGGGCAAGCATGCTACCCATTTATATAGTGCTTCAATTTTTCAGAGTGTCTTTGATTCCAGTTTTTGGATCCAACAGTTAAAAGGGAAATAATATTGGCAGGGAGAGGGTGTAATGGGCAGGAGAGCCTGCTGGAGATGGGTCAGAAATGCGGGGAGTGAGAAGAGAGAAGAACCATGAGCAGAGGTGAAAGAGAGAAATAGAGAACATGAAAGAAGAGGAGTAAAAGAGAACTGTGGTGGTACTAGCCGAGGACCAGACGAAGAGGGACAGCTGGAGAATTTGCAGTTGAAGAAAATGATCGGGGAGGGCAAATGTGAGTAGCTCACTTCTGACAGAATCGCTGGGACTCCCCTCAGGTGAGTCTCTCTTCACCTCTTCCTGAAGCTTCTTCCTTGAACCAGTCAATCAGCCAATTGGCATTTCCTGTGGGCAGAGCACTGTAATAAGAAGTTGGGAGGGTACGATACCATAGGCTAGGTAGATACGCTCCCAGCCAACAAGCTTGCTTAGATCCACTTACACATCCACAGGAATGTTGAATAACCAACCTTGCCAACATAAATGGAATCGATGACCTGCATTTCATTGAAACAGGGTGCCTCGTTGTTTGGCCACTTTTCTTAGTTAAGCAGCGTGGCTCAGTGGAAAGAGCCTGGGCTTAGGAGTCAGAGGTCATGGGTTCTAGTCCCTGCTCCTCCATCTGTCAGCTGTGTGACTTTGGGCTAGTCACTTAACTTCTCGGTGCCTCAGTTACCTCATCTGTAAAATGGGGATTAAGTCCATGAGCCTCACGTGGGACAACCTGATTACCCTGTATCTACCCCAGGGCTTAGAACAGTGCTCGGCACATAGTAAGCACTTAATGAAAAATGTACTGGCTAGTTATAGGAATCGGTCAGTCAATCATGTATACTGTGTGCAGAGCACTGTACTAAATGCTTGGGCAAGTACAACCAGAGTAGACACTTTCCCAGCCTACAACAAGTTTACTAAGAGGGGAAGCAGACATTAATATGAATAAATTAATTATGGGTCTGTACATAAGTACCCTCTCTCAGGCCCACAGCATTAGACAATAATAATAATAATAATGTTGGTATTTGAGTGCTTACTATGTGACAAGCACTCTTCTAAGCACTGGGGAGGATACAAGGTAATCAGGTTGTCCCATGTGGGGCTTAGTCTTAATCCCTATTTTACAGTTGAGGTAACTGAGGCACCGAGAAGTTAAGTGACTTGCCCAAAGTCACACAGCTGACAGGTGGCAGAGTCAGGATTAGAACCCATGACCTCTGACTCCTAAGCCCATGCTCTTTCCACTGAGCCATGCTGTACATAGGTGCTCTGGGACTGAGGGAGAGGGGAATAAAGGTTTCAAGCCCAACACAGAAGGAAGTGGGAGAAGAGGAAATGAAGGACTAGTCAGGGAAGTCCTCTTGGAGGAAATGTGTGTCACGATCCTTCTCCCCAGCTCGTATCAACCAGGACCTTCCTGGACCAGGGGAGCCTCAGTGACATTTAGTAGAGTCAATAAGCAGAAGTCCTGACCATTGTCTTTACAGCACCCAATCAGCTCTTTAATCACCACTGACCACCAACATTAATGAGGAAAGTTTTTTACTTAGTTTTTACCAAAATGCAAGTGAGTGACACATACACACATTCACTCACTCCACTTCATCAAGGGTCCAATACCAGACAGGTGGCCATGGGAGCCCATTCTACCAATGTTTCTTCTTTCTCCTCCCAAGTGCTGTTGCCTTCTGCTGCTTTTGAGTGCTGCTCTCCTGCTGCTTCTGTCGCTCTCAGCTTGTTTCCTTCTTGCTTCTCCTCTGCATGCTTCTGCTCCAGGTATTTCCCTCTGTACCTCCTACATGCCTTGCTTACTACTTTCTGTGTGGGTCTCCTCGTAATTTAAAACGAGTGCCTTTTATCTGCCTTAGGCATCACAGCTGTGGCTCTACAAGCAATCATTGATTGGCTCAGGCCCGCTTTTGAGAAAGCCCCACCTCCATGCTCCATTCCCACTGCCCAGCAATCCCCTGTCCTCAAGTAAAGTCCATCAGTGCTTTCACCAATTTCTTCCTCACTGTTGTTCATGGGATCACAAGCAGTCACTAAATAAGGCAGCTTAATGTGGGCTCATCACAGTGTGTTTTTAATAAAGGTAGGGATAACCATAGTCCGATAACTACTCTAGGTTACTGGCAGTTTTTGGATGATGGGAAATGGTGAAAGGACAAGGAGATGTGCAGGAGTTTTGTCCTAAACCACTCATTCGCATTCATCCATTTTTCAAGCCACTCCAGGAATTATTAAAATCAAGACATTACAGTCCAAATTACAAGGCCATTTGTCAGTTTATTGACATGCCCTCATCTGAAAAATGGATCCATCCATTATGGTACTTTTGTTATGCACCATAATGGTCAGGAATGATATTATTATTTGCCTAAGGAACAGCAGGACAGTTCCCTATGGATCGGCTAATATTACATAAAGCACAGAAAATGAAATCATAATGTGTAGTTATGCTAAAGTCTCTCATTTTTTTAATTAATGTCTGATTTCCCACTCAGCATTATTTGGGTCATAAGCTTTTTTAATATTGACTTTTTTAAAGTAACTTTTTCTATCCTGTGTCATGCTTCCAATGGCACATAGAGTTACAGAGTGGAGAGAGTCTCTGCAGTGTTTTCAAAGAAGAGAATGGAAACAGAATGGCAGAGCAAATGCTTCAGTATTCATAGAGCTGACTAATGGCCATTCAGCTAACAGAAATACAGTTAGGATATCAGGCACATTTCTTAATTAATTTTGAAAACTATTTAAACAGTAGCCCCTCTTGTAGATGCTGCCCTTTGTGTTTTATGACATGTTAAATTCTCCCCTTGTAAAAATACTGTTTCCCTTCTGTGGTATATGAGCATCATCACCCCTTGCTTTTATATTAGAAAAAAACTCTAAAAACTCTGTAGCAGATGTTCTTTATATGTGCTTCAGATTCTTACATTGTATTCCTCAGCAATGAACTCCTGAAATTTCACCTTTTGCCAAGTATAAGAACAAAAGAACCGAAGAAAAGTAGAGACTTCATTACCGATGGGACAGATTATCCAAATAGCTCAGTATTCCACCTCCAACTATAGAATGGCATAATGGGATGCTTATCTCCTTGACATCCTTACTCACTTTTCTCCTCTACTAACCCATCCAGAACCATTTGTACCTGTATCTGTTTTACCCTTCTTAAGTCATAAACCCCCTAGCTTTTCTCCAAGAACACTAAGAGGATTTTCACCTCTTTAATGTTCTGGACACTTACCTGGATTTTTTGAATAAGGTATTTCTTATACTTCCGCTGCCTTACAAGCAATCTTTGGTGAGAGCTGTGTGTTTTGAGCATGGGTCTGGGAGTCAGTAGGACCTGGGTTCTAATCTCAGCTACACCACTTCTCTGCTGTGTGACATTGGGCAAGTCACTTCTCTGTGCCTCAGTTACGTCATCTGTAAAATGGGGATTAAGACCGTGAGCCCAGTGTGGGACAGGGACTGTTTCCAACTTGATTATTGTATCTACCCCAAGCTTAGTAGAGTGCTTGACACACAGTAAGTACTTAACAAATACTATAATCATTATTATTTAGACATCTAATCAGAGGTTCTGTTGAAAGTTGTCAAGGGGATTTCAGAAAAGAAGGGGGAAACTTGTCAGGAAGCAAAGGAGGGGCTTAATTGCCATCTTTTGCAATAGTCAAAGGTGGTCCTGAATAGAGCCAGGGTCTCAGAGTTCTCTTGGAGAGCTAAGACTAAAATCTTTCCTTTTTCCCCCTTGGTGCTAGTAGAGTGATGTCCTTCTTCATCTCCAGGAAACAGGTTCCTCACTTTTTTGTTTGTTTCTTTGTTTGTTTGTTTTTATGATATTTGTTAAGTCTAACTGAGGTTAGATCCTAGAACAGTGCCTGGCACATAGTGTTTATCAAACAGTCTAAAACAGTGCTTATCATTATGTGTCAAGCACTGTTCTAAGTGAAGGGGTAGATAAAAGTCAGATCAGGCAGAATCCCTGTCCCAAGTGGGGCTCACAGTGAAAGTAGGAGGGAGAACGGGACTAAATCTCCATTGTTTTGATGTCTGTACTGTTGGTATTTGTTAAGCACTTACTATGTGCAGAGCACTGTTCTAAGCGCTGGGGTAGATACAGGGTCATCAGGTTGTCCCACGTGAGGCTCACGGTTAATCCCCATTTTACAGATGAGGTAACTGAGGCCCAGAGAAATGAAGTGACGCCCACAGTCACACAGCTGACAAGTGGCAGAGCCGGGAGTCGAACCCATGACCTCTGACTCTGAAGCCCAAGCTCTTTCCCCTGAGCCATGCTTCTTCCCCCCCCACCCCCCGCCTTCTATACTGTGAGCCATTGTGGGCAGGGATTGTCTCAATGTGTTGCTGAATTGTACTTTCCAAGTGTTTAGTACAGTTTAGCACACAGTAAGCTCTCAATAAATATGATTGAATGAATGAATGAATTTTACCATTGACGAAACTGAGGCCCAGAGAAGTTAAGTGTCTTGCCCAAGGTCACACAGCAATCAGGTCACAGAGCGGGAAATAGAACCCAAGTCCTCTCATTACTAACTCTGTGCTTTTTCCACTAGACCACGCTGCTTTCCTGGTTAGAGAATCCTTTCCATTAGTGGCATTTATTGAGCATTTACTGTGTACAGAGGACTGTACTAAGTGCTGAATTCACCCAATTAAGCTGACGCAAAGATAGGTCAAAGAAGTGAAGGTGGGTAATATACTGAGATTTTCAGGTTTAAATATTAACTGGTGGTTTTAAATCTCTGTTTGAATTTACTTTCTTGTATTTTTTCAGTTGTGTCTCTAAATAAAATACTATTAACCGACACATGTAATCAGAATTTTATATCTCTTCAAAGGGACTTGGGCAAGGTCCTACCATATTATGGCCAAATTCCACCTCTCATTTCTTCCATTTGAACGTCTGGATTAATGCAGGACTTCTTTTGCTTCTCATTCTAGGTATATTAGCAAGGCGGCCTCTCTTTTACAAACTATGTGCGCCTGATCATATTTTCCTTATTTCATTTCAATTAATATAAATTTAGAATAAATTAGAATAATAATTTTCCTTCCATAGCCATTGGTTTCACTTCCATTCTCCACCCCGGAATTGCTGGAGAAGTCCCGCATTTATTTTATAAGAAAGTCACTTTCTAGAATCAATCAGTGGATATCACCTCCACGTCAACAGAAACTCCTTACCACTCAATCATTTCCCCACATCCTACCCCACTTTATGTAGTGGTAGATGCATATTAAAAACTAGTGCTACTAATAGTGAGATCCTTTTGGGTGTATGCATAAACACCCATTTCCCACTGCACAGGAAATGCCCATTACCCAATGCTTCTACCATTTTGTGGGTCAGGCCTTTTTGCTGCTGTCTCCCCCAGACCTCTTTTCAAAGAAAGCAGCATGGTGTAGCATCTCGAGCAGAGAGCTGTGAGGCAGAAGGTCATGAGTTCTGATCCTGGCTCCTCCATTTGTCTGCTGTGAGACCTTGGGCAAGTCACATCACTTCTCTGTACTCAGTTCCCTCATCTGTAAAATAGGGATTGAGACTGTGAGCCCCATGTGGGACAGGGACTGTGTCCAACCCGATTTGCTTGTATCCATCCCAGCACTTAATACAGTGCCAGGCACATAGTAAGCCCTTAACAAATACTATGATTATTATTATCATTACTATAGCCCAGCTTGCACACTCAGCTCATCAAGCACCAGCTTATTCGCTATGCCCCAATCTCCTCTTTCTCACCACTGACCACTCTCCCACTTCCTCCCCATAGCCTGGAACTCCCACTCCCTCCATACACACCAGACCACCACTCTCTCCATCCTCAAAGCATTATTATGATCACATTTCCTCAAGAGGCTTTCCCTGATTAAGTCTTCTTTTCCCCTGCTCACTCTCCCTTCTTCATTGTATAAGCACTTAGATCTGTGACCTTTGGATAGCTGATATTTGTCCCACCCCCAACACCACAGCACTTATGTACATACATTTCAATGACATATTATGAATTATTTATTGATATTAATGTCTGTCTCCCCCTCTAGACGGTAAGCTCGTTATGGGCAGGGAATGTATCTGTTACTTCTGCTGTATTGTACTCTCCCTTAGTACAGTGCTTAGTACACTTAGTACAGCACTTAGTACTTAGTACAGTGCTCGGCACAATGTAAGTGCTCCATAAATACCGTTGGTTGATTGATTGATTGATTGATTACTCTGAACAGACCACTATATTAAGCACTGGGAAGAATACATTACAACAGAGCTAGCAGACAAGTTCCCTTCCCATGATGTGCAAGTTCAGAGATCCAAAAGACTGAGACGCAAGCAACACCAGGATCTGCAAGAGTCAGTGGCACCCACAGACCAAAAGATGGCCTTGATGTGCATCCAGAGTGAAAAAGACTTTTACACATATACCGCACACATATACCTTCCCCTCAGCCACCAAAACCAGCCCAATTTCTGATGAAATTACGGATTCTCTATTGTTTGATGCTGACAGGGAAAAGGGCTGCACTTTCACTCCACTCATTCATTCAGTCATATTTACTGAGCGCTTACAGTATGCAGAGCACTCCATTAAGTGTTTGGAGAATACAGTACAACAATAAACAGACATATGCCCACAAAGAGTTCACTTCACAACACCAGATCATCCTCTGACCTCTATCCTTCATCTCACCATGCCATGGGCCATTAACACCTGTCACAACTTTGAACTGCTGTTATCCACTTGCCTCCCCAACTGGGCTCCGCAGTAATAAACTACTAAGCCCTACTCTTTTAGTGTACTTACTTTCCCAAGTGCTTAGTACAGTGCTTTGCACAGAATAAGTGCTCAATAAATATGACTGAAATAAGACTGAAAAATTTGTCTTGACTTTTGTTGGAGAAGAGGCAGTAGTGAATAGGTACCACTGGTTTTGAGGAGTCCCGTTTGGGCAAGAGGCTAGAAAAGGTGGCCTATGCCACCATTTTTAGGGTTTATTCAGTGTGGAAATGTTGTCTCAACACACTTACACACATGGGTGGAACTGGCAAAAGTGAATATTAATCAAATGATATTTATGAGCACTCTGTGCAGATCACTATATTAAGCATTTGGGAGAATATAATGCAAGGCTCCCTGCCCACAAGAAGCTTATGGTCTAGAGGGGAGACAAACATTAAAATAAATTATGGATATGTACATAAGTGCTGCAGGAATTGTAGTGGAGTGAATATCAAGTGCTTAAAAGGTAAAGATCAGAGTGCATAGATGACACAGAAGGGAGCGGGAGTAAGGGATATGAGGGCTTAGGAAAAGACTTTCGAAGGAGACGTGATTTAAATAAGTCTTCAAAAGTGGGAAGAGTGGTGGCTGTCATATATGAAGTGGGAGGGAGTTCCAGTTTTCCATTTTACATATAGATAGATATAGATAGAGTGCATGCATACATTCCTCTCCAATTCATATTCAACCCCAGGATATTCAATATTCAGATGAGTCATCCCTTGGATAAAGGAATGGCTTCAGGTTGTTAACAAGGTAAGCAGATGCCTCATGGTGGCATATAGCAAGTACAGCCCTGTTACCTTCAATCAATCGATCGATTGATGGTATTTGAGTGCTAACTGTGTGCAAAGAACTGTACTATGCACTTGGAAAAGTACAGGACAACAGAATTGGTAGACACAAGCTGCTCAGAAGGAGCTTACAATCTAGAAGAGGGAGACAGACATTAAAATAGACTGGGGTAGGGAAAATCTTAGAGTATAAGAATACTCACATGATTATTCTGGGGTTGGGGTGAATATCAAAGTTCTTGAGGGGTACGCAGACAAGTTCATAGTCAACACAGACATGAGAGTGGCTGGGGAAAATAAAAGGCTTGTCTGGGAAGACTTCTTGGAAGAGATGTGATTTTTAAGAGGGTTTTGAAAATGAGGAGAGAGGTGGACTGTTGGAGATGAAGTGGGAGGGAGTTCCAGGCCTGAGGAGAATGTGGACAGTGGTTGGTGGCAGGACAGACAAGACTTGGATAAAGAGAGTAGGTTGGGGTTAGAGGAGCAGATTGTGTGGGTGGGGTTGTAGTGAGGTTATGTAGGACAGAGAGAAGATTGAGTGCCTTAAAGCCATTGTTGAATAATTTTTGTTTAATTTAGAGATGGTTGGAAAACCACTGGAGATTTTGAGGAGTGGAGAGACATGGACTGAACATTTTTTCAGAAAAATGATCTGGGTAGCAGAGTGATGTATTGCCTGGACAGGGTAGAGACAGGAGGCTAGGGAGGTCAGTGAGGAGGCTAATGCAGAAGTCAAGGTAGACTACGATAAGTCCTTGAATCAAAGTGGTAGCATTTTGGATGGAGAGGAAAGGCTGATTTTAGTGAGGTTGTGAAGGTAGAACCAACAGGATTTTGCAACAGATTGAATGTGGGTTGAATGAGAGAGAGTGGAGGATTATATTAGTAAAGGTTACAGGCTTGTGAGACAGGCAGGATAGTGATGCTGCCTAGAGTGATGGGAAATTCAGGGGGAGCACAGGGTTTGGGTGGGAAGATGGGCAGTTCTGCTTTGGACATGTTAGGTTTGAGGTGTTGGTGGGACATCTGAGTTAGAGATATTCTGGAGGCAAGAGCAAATATGAGGCTGCAGAGAAGGAGAGAGGTCAGAGCTGGAGAGGTAGATTTAAGAATGATCTGCATAGAGATGATAGTTGAAGCTGTGGGAGCAAATGAGTTCTCCAAGGGAGTGGGTGTAGAGAGAGAAAAGATGGGGTCTGATGGGGTTGCCTATCAACCTTCACACGAAACAAAAACTCCTCACTCTTGGCTTCAAAGCTCTCCATCACCTTGCCCCCTCCTACCTCTCCTCCCTTCTCTCTTTCTACTGCCCACCCCACACACTCTGCTCCTCTGCCGCTCACCTCCTCACTGTCCCCCATTCACGCCTATCCCACCGTCGACCCTGGCCCACGTCCTACAGCTGTCCTGGAATGCCCTTCCCCATCAAAACCGCCAAACTAACTCTCTTCCCCTCTTCAAAGCCTTATGGAGAGCTCACCTCCTCCAGGAGGTCTTCCCTGACTCCACCCTCCCTCCCTCCCACCCTCTGCTCTTCCCCCTTCCCCTCCCCTCAGCATTGTGCTCATTTGTATATATTATTTATTACCCTATTTATTCTGTTAATAAGGTGTATATCTCCTTGATTCTATTTATCTTGATGATGTTGTCTTGTTTTTGTTTTGTTCTGTTTTGCTTTGCTGTCTGTCTCCCCTGTTTAGACTGTGAACTCATCACTGGGCAGGGATTGTCTCTATCTGTTGCCGAATTGTACATTCCAAGTGCTTAATACAGTGCTCTGCACATAGTAAGCACTCAATAAATACGAATGAATGAATGAATGAATGAATGAATGAATGAATGAATGAATGAATGAATGAGGACCCAGAACTGAGCCTTGAGGGACTCCCACAGTTAGAGGGTGGGAAGTAGAGGAGGCACCAGTAAAAGGGACTGAGAAGGAGTCTCCAGAAAGATAGGAGAACCAGGAAGGGACGGTGTCAGTGAAGCCAAGGTCAGATCATGTTTCAAGAAAGGGGTGCTCCACAGTGTTGGAAGACTCATTTTCCCATTAAGAGGTAAGAATCGTATATAAAAATGATCAAACATTCCCATTAGGAGAAAGCATCTTCAGAGCTATCCTCACCCTTTCCCTTAATTTGCAGACTTGTTTCTGGCACCAATTCCATATAATCCTCTGCCACTCTTGGAGCCTTCAAGATGGCATTAGTTCAAGAGCCCTCATCAGCATGGCTGGTGTACATTCTTTCACTCCATTCAGTCATATTTACTGAGTGCTCACTGTGTGCAGAGCACCGTATTAAGCATTTGGGAGAGTACAATATAACAATAAATGGACACAATCTCTGCTCACAACAAGTTTACAATCTAGAAGGGGAGACAGGAATTAATATAAATAAATAAATTACAGATACGTACATAAGTGTTGGGGAGGGTAGTAGGGGGAGGGATGAATGAAGGAATCAAGTCAGATGACTCAGAAGGGAGTGTCAGGAGGGGAAAGGAGGGCTTATCAGGGAGGACCTCCTGGAGGAGATATGTCTTCAATAAGGCTTTGAAGGAAAGGGAGAGTAATTGTCTGTTGTATTTGAGGAGCGAGGGCATTACAGGCCAGGGGCAGGTTGTGAGCTAGAGTCGGCAGCAAAATAGATGAGACTGAGGTACAGTGAGAAAGTTGTGCAGAGATACTGCAGCTCACTTTTCTTCTGCCACCTGAGCTGTTGCTCGCTTTAGTTTTTTAAAGGAATCCTTTGCTTCCCCACAAAATAAAGGAACCCATTTAAAAGGTTTGATTAAAAAAAAAAACCATTTAGTTTAGGTCAGGGGATCAGCAGGGCATGAGGAAGGAGGGTGATCCAGGTCCGGGGAGGCAACCGAGAGTCCTGTTTGCTCTTTAGTCTGGGGCACAACATGATTTCTATGGGGATCCAGAGTATTTTCTGCCTCCCTTCTACCTACAGGCTGGAGATATTGCCCGGGCCTCAGTCAACCTGTCTGCCTCCATCTGGACAGGGCTGACTGTTGGGCTCTCCCCACCCTGTGGGGAGAATGAGACCAGTAATCTGCGGGACACAGGGCAAGATCTTGGGGCTGGACTTGCCCGTGCTTTCAGCCCCCTTTTGGTAGAGGGTCAGTCGAAGAGATGGTGGGCAGTGGGTGAGCTGGGGGAAGGGATGGGTGGCTGGCAGCTACCCCCACCCAAAATTGCTTTTAGACTGTGAGCTCATTGTTCGGCAGGGGTGGTCTCTATCCGTTGCCGAATTGTACATTCCAAGTGCTTAGAACAGTGCTCTGCACACAGTAAGCACTCAATAAATACGATTGAATAAATGAATAAATGAATGAATGAATTACTGCATCTGGAGGAAGCGGGGTGTGACTGAGCCAGCTGGAGTTGCTTATTCCCAAACAGAGCAAGTGTGTGTCACCGGGACAAGGCTCAGTGACCTTCTGCCACTGCCCACAGGCTGGGGCAGCCCAGAGGGCATTCATGGTTATTGGGAACCCCGTGTTATGAGGTGCTGCCGCTTATGATGAAGAGCCGATTGTTGGGGTGGAAGGAATCTGGAGTCTGGGAGCCCAAGGCCGGAGAGAGAACAGAACTGCAGCGTTTTATCCTGTCTTGACTGCTACATCTACCTTCTCGCAGACCTCCCTGCCTCCTATCTCTTCCAACTTCAGTCCTTACTTCACTCTGCTGCCCAGATCATTTTTTAAAAAAATGGTTCAGTTTGCATCTCTCCACTCTTCTAAAACTTCCAGTGGTTGCCCAACTGCCACCATATCAAACAGAAATTCCTTATCATTGGCTTTAAAGCATCTAATCAGCTCTCCCCCATCTTACCTCGCTGATTTTTCTTTTACAATCCAGCCCCCATGGTTTGTTCCTCCAATGCCAGCCTACTGACTGTATCTCAACCTTGTCTATCTCTCCACGGACCCCTTGCACTTGCCCTCCCTCTGGCCTGGAGCTCCCATCCCCTCCAAAGCCAACAGCCAATCCCTCTCCCCACCTTTAAAAACCTCTTAAAATCACATCCTCTCCAAGAGGCCTTTCCAGACTAAGCCTTTATTTTCCCTACTCCCTCTCCTTTCCCTTTTCTTTCTGTATCATAAATACACTTGTATCAGTACCCTTTAAGCACTTGATATTCACCCAACACTCAGCCCCACAGCACTTAGGGGCAGGGAATGTGTCTGCTTATTGTTATATTGTACTCTCCCAAGGGCTTAGTACTGTGCTCTGCACACACTAAGTGCTCAATAAACATGACTGAATGAATGAATAACCATAATTTATTTTTATTTCTGCATCCCTCTCTAGATGGTAAATTCCCATTGCATAATATTCTCCTAAGCACTTAGCATAGTGCTCAACAGAGTAAATGCTCAAGAAATACCACTGATTGATTGTAGCCTAATTCCTGGCATAGGTAAACACTCAATAATTATGATTTAATGAACAAATGAACTGGGGAAGGAGAGGAAAGTTGGACCCTGCTTTAGGGGGTTGGCCAAAAGATGTGGGGAAGGTGGGGAGCTTGGAGGACAGTGCAGTGCTGGTAACGGAGGGAAGCACACAAGAACAGGCTGCTCCTGGCCATTTAGATCTAAGCAAGAGAGAGCAGTTTGCAGCCCAGCCTGCTCGCATCACTCCACTCAAGAAAACCCACTCACTGTGTCTTGTTTTCCCCAGTCTCACCTCTCACTTTTTGCTCACATCCTCCCTCCTCCTTGGAACTCCTTCCTCTTTCATATCTGACAGACCACTCTCTCCCCATCTTCAAACCCTCAGTTTTTTTTATAAGTGGTATTTGTTAAGCACTTACTATGTGCCAGGAACTGTACTAAGCATGGGGGTAGATGCAAGAAAATCAGGCTGAACCCAGTTCCTGTCCCACATGGGGCTAACAATCTTAATCCCCATTTTACAGATGAGGAAACTGAGGCACAAAGAAGGTACGTGATTTTTACTCAGGGTCACAGAGGATGCAAGTGGCAGAAACAGCATTAAAACCCATGTCCTCTTCCTCCCAAGCCCATGTTCTTTCCACTAGACCACACTGCTTCAACTATATTTATTCATTCATACATTCAATAGTATTTATTGAGCACTTACTGTGTGCAGAGCACTGTACTAAGAGCTTGGGAAAGTACAGTGCAACACTAAAGAGAGACAATCCCTGCCCACAATAAACTCCCAGTCTGGAGGTGGGGGTGAGGGGGGTTATAAACATATCTGCTCCAAAAGGTGATGAATTTTCATCTTCCCAGAGCTGCTTCAGAGATTGTGTGTCCCCTATGCACTGAGATACTCATCCCTCTACCACTTAGGTAACACCCTCCCAGGTAGTACTTATAGCCATTTCTTTAAATTTTGCTGCTTTCCCCTTACCTGCAATTTATTCTTGTGCTTGTCTCCCATTTGGGATTATAGACTCAGTCAATCGCATTTATTGAGAGTTCACTGTGTGCAGAGCACTGTGTTAAGTGCTTGGGAGAGTACAATATAGCAGTGTAACAGACATATTCTCTGCCCACGACAAGCTTGCACTCTAAGCTCCTCTTCTAATTCTATTCTACTTTCCCAAGTGCTTTACTACAGCATTCAATCAGGATCATGGCATAACAAATTGATTGAGGGAAAGGGCAGACCCAGAAGTAACAGGCTGCAGTTACTTAGAACCTAGAAGCAACCTCTCCACCCAAACGGCTACCTTACTATTACGGGCTCTCGTTATATCCCGGCTAGACTACTGTGTCAGCCTTCTCTCTGACCTCCCTTCCTCCTCTCTCGCCCCGCTCCGGTCTATTCTTCACTCCGCTGCCCGGCTCATCTTCCTGCAGAAATGATCTGGGCATGTCACTCCCCTTCTTAAACAACTCCAGTGGTTGCCTATCGACCTCCGCTCCAAACAAAAACTCCTCACTCTAGGCTTCAAGACTCTCCATCACCTTGCCCCTTCCTACCTCTCCTCCCTTCTCTCTTTCTACCGCCCACCCCGCACGCTCCGCTCCTCTGCCGCCCACCTCCTCACCGTCCCTCGGTCTCGCCTATCCCGCCTTCGACCCCCGGGTCACGTCCTCCCGCGGTCCTGGAACGCCCTCCCTCCTCACCTCCCCCAAACTGATTCTCTTTCCCTCTTCAAAACCCTACTTAAAACTCACCTCCTCCAAGAGGCGTTCCCAGACTGAGCTCCTCTTCCCCCTCTACTCCCTCTGCCATCCCCCCTTTACCTCTCCACAGCTAAAGCCTCATTTTCCCCTTTTCCCTCTGCTCCTCCACCTCTCCCTTCCCATCCCCACAGCACTGTACTCGTCCGCTCAACTGTATATATTTTCGTTACCCTATTTATTTTGTTAATGAATTGTACATCGCCTTGATTCTATTTAGTTGCCATTGTTTTTACGAGATGTTCTTCCCCTTGACGCTGTTTAGTGCCATTGTTCTTGTCTGTCCGTCTCCCCCCATTAGACTGTAAGCCCGTCAAACGGCAGGGACTGTCTCTATCTGTTGCCGACTTGTTCATCCCAAGCGCTTAGTACAGTGCTCTGCACATAGTAAGCGCTCAATAAATACTATTGAATGAATGAACCTTGAAGGGGAGCACAATAGCCCCTTGTGGGGGGATTCTTGATCTTCTCAAGGGTTTGGATAGAATTCCATACAGTAGTACATGTTATATGCTGTGACTCACTGTTCACGAAATGATGTCACACTGAATCGAAAAGTAGGGAGCGGGAAATTTTTCACAGTGATAAGGCATACAAATATCTAAAGGCAGCCCTGATTGGATACTCCTGCCTCTCCTTTCTCCTTGTCGTGGTTTCTTCTTCAACATTATTTCTCACCCTGTCTTTTCCATTCTTACAGGTATCATATAAACCATAACTATCCACCGCCTGCCAGGATTAATGCAACAGTTTTTTCTTTCTTTTCCTCCTCCTCTCCCTTCCTTTCTGATTCATTTTACTCCAGTGTCAGCAGGATCAAATCATTCCCTTCTGAGAAATCTCAGTTGGCTTCCTGTCTATTGTTGCCATGTTGCTGTGTTAACTCTCTCCCTGTCCCCCTTCCAACCCCACCATGCTACCTATCTACCTTCATTGCTCATTAGAGTTAGGCTTCATGGGATAGGATTAATCAATAGTATTTATTGGATATTTACTGTTTGTGGAGCAGTGTGCTTAGCACTTGGGAGAGTACAATAGAATTGGTAGATGGATTTCAAGCCCTCGAGGAAAAGGCAGAATTATAAGGATAGCTACATAAATGCTCCCCCTCTCAGGGTCGCACTTGGAGAGTTTTCAGTACTCAACCAGTCTCAACTATGGGAGGGAAAGTCAAGCAGAGGCCTACCCATTCCATTCCTTGCTTGGGCAGTGGCTAGTGAGTGGAAGGCAATCTGCTACAAGTCAAAACTCCCCTGTGCTGGGCAGCAGCAGCAGCATGGGAGGGAGTCAAGGGCGGAGACTCAAGTTTACTGCACAGAAGGAGGCAGTGGTAAACAACTTCCATATTTTTACCAAGAAAACTCTATGGATACACTAACCAGAATGACTGCAGGTGAAGGTGGAGCGTTCTGGGAGAGATGGGTCCATGGCATTACTATGGGTCGGAGACGACTCAGCATAAAACAACGCAAGACACAAATGCTGTGGGGGCTGGAGGAGAGGTATCAAAGTCCTAGAAGGGGCACAATCCCAAGAGTATAAGGTAGCACAGAGGGAGGTAGAATAGGGTGGGAAGATGAGAGATTAGTCAAGGAAGACTTCCTAGAGGAGACATGATTTTGAAGAAGGGGAGAGTGATGGTTTGGCAGAGATATAAAGGCGGGAGGAAACAGCTTAGCCTAGTATGGATAGAGATGGACCCAAGAGTCAGAAGGGCCTGGGTTCTATTTCCAGCTCTGCCTCATGCCAGATATGATTTTGGGCAAGTCTCTTTACTTCTCTGTGCCTCAGTAACCTCATCTGTAAAATTGGGATAATGCCTGTGAGTCCTATGTAGGACATGGACTGTGTCCAACCTGATTGTCATGTATCTACTCCAGCACTTATGTGCTTAATAAATACCATTAAAAACAAAAAAACTGAGGAAGTTCCAGGAAGGAGGGTGGTCATGAAGTTCCTGGCAGGAGGGTGATCATGAGCAAGGGGTCTACAGTAACAATAATAGGTCACAGTCTTCATCTTCATTTTACAGATGAGGTAACTGAGGCCCAGAGAAGTGAAGTGACTTGCCCACAGTCACACAGCTGATAAGTGGCAGAGCTGGGATTTGAACCCATGACCTCTGACTCCCAAGTCAGGGCTCTTTCCACTGAGCCACGCTGCTTTTCTGAGAAGGTAAGCAGTGTGCCCTAGTGGATAAGGCAGGGGGCCTGGGAATGAGAGGATCTGGGTTCTAGTATAGACTCTGCCATGTCTGCTGTGTCATCTTGGACAAATCACTCCTCTGCCTCAGTCACCTCATCTGTAAAGTGGGTAGTAAATTCTCCTCTTTCCAACGTAAACTATGAGCCTCATGAGGAACAGGGACTTTGTCCAACTTGATTATCTTGTGTCAACCCCATTGCTCAGTAACAGTGCCTGGCACAGAGAAAGTGCTTAACAAGTACCATTTAAAGGGAGAGAGAAAGAGAGAGCAACAAATGCCCTCCAAAGGTGGCAAAATTGTAAATGATGAAAAATCTATCTGAGGTCACTGGATTTTGAAAAGCAAACTATGATTACCCAATTCACTTCTTATTGAACTGAGGAAGCCAAATGGACTAAAAATGCTTTATTGACTTGTCTCCAAGTCAATTATGCATTTATCAGTTCTGCTCATATTCTGTTCTTTAGGGCAAGTCTAATTACTAAAGATATGTAAAGTTACCTGTGTATATGTATGCATCACCGCATCACTGGAATAAAAATACCTCTGCCTCAAAACTATTCATTTCCTAAAATTTAAACATCCAACTGGTTATTTGGGTTGATTCCCCTTGTCAGAATTTCTTACTAACAGACAGTCTTCCCCCACCCACCCCATCTATTCTGCTTCTAATTTGGCTCCCAGATTGCTTAGGATCCTCACAGCCTCTAAATGAATAAACTGAAAATCAAGGAACTGGACATCAGACCAGCCAAACTCAGCATTAAATTGGAAAATTTATCCTGGCTGCTATCGCGATGTATTCAGCAACCAGCTAGTTGCTACCCAAAAAACCATAAGCTTAATGAATTTGGTCAGACATACTCTGTAGCAGATGTGTAGCACACAGCCATGTGCCTAAATCATAAACATGATGCTTCTATTTGGCCCGGAGAAATGTATTAGAAGAGCTTTGTCAGACTCGGGTAACCTGCCTGCTTGATAGTTGGGAAACGCTACTGTAAAATGCATGAGCTGCTTTTTGTAGTGTATCGCAGGGAATCTTGAAGAGCCACAGATAATTTGCTTTCACTGATTCATCTCGTTGGCTCTTTGTTTCACTAATTTTCATGTCAAGTGCAGCCAGGTAATAAAGAATTACCAAGACCTGACAAGTTTCTCCTTATGTGTTTCTCCTGTCCTAACACCTGGTAACTATTCAAATCTAAACCACAAATTGAATAAATAGCTCGGAGACTTGCAATGCTAGCAGTCTTCTTTGAAAGGATAAACCATGTTTCTCGCTTATCCGATGAGATGGCCTGACGCATCGGTATTGTTTTCAGTTTATTTCGACTTCTTTGGAAAATGTTCAGACTGGACAGCGACCACCGATTGCTAGAAATAGTGTCCATTCTACTGTTAGAACAATAATGCGTTTGAATACATGAAAAATAAATTTTAATGTGTTTGGGGCTTGAGAAAAATATTATCTCCATATTTCAGCTAACCGGCCGATCCTGCCTATCGTTGCCCCGTTTAGACTGTGAGCCCATTTTTGGGTGGGGATTGTCTCTATCTGTTGCCGAATTGTACATTCTGAGTACAGTGCTCCAAGCATAGTAAGCGCTGAATAAATATGACTGAATGAATGAATGTCGTTTTGGGCAGGGAACATGTTTACCCATTCTACTATACTGTACTCTCGCAAGTGCTTAGTACAGTGTTCTACACGTAGTTAGTGCTCAATAAATATGACAGATCAATCGATTCTTAATGTAATCTTAATCGTTAGCCTACTTAAAGATAGATGCAAAGCAATGCATTAAAACAAATTATTCACTAAGTAATTGCTAAAGACACCTTTTTGACTTAGGCATACGCGCACCTTAAATACCGTGAATGCATCTTAAACCACTGAGCTGTGGATTGTAAAACAGAATGCTTTACATCGGTATAAAACTCCCAAAGCCAGGAATTAAGAAAACACAAGTTGTTTTCTTAAAAGTTTTCACAGTGTGAGGTTCACGTGCGGAGGCAAAGAGGAAAAACCAAAGACTAGAAAGAAGCTGTATCGCCAACAACCGTGAAAATACAATTCGAAGTCATCTATACTTCCAGTTAATGATGAAAATAGAACTGTCACAGTTGAACGTTTTCTCTCCAAGATGACTCAGACGAAGACTCGGTCACCCCTGACTTCTCGATTCCTGGAAAACTGAAAGTCCAGGTGAGTTTGCATTTGTAGCAAAGATGAAGTGAGAAATGGAAATAACTCAGAAGAAGGCTGATAAAATAAGGCCGGCGGGAGCAACGCTGATTCTAAGAGGACACCTAAAGAGGAAAAATTAGAATGAGAAAAATCCACTGATGCGGAAAGAAAATTAAAAAAAAACCCACCGAAAAGACCGTGTCTCTTGGTGCTTTCGAAGTTGGCTTAGTTATCGGAACCAGCATCCCCATCTCCGTGTTTAGCCTGGCGTTATGGATGGCAACGTCAAATTGCCTACTTAGGCGTTGAATCGATCCAGGCCTCGAACAAAAGCAGAAGGAGGAGAGGGAAGGAGGGAAGGGGTGGATGAAAACTTCGGGGTGAGATTCCAGTAGGGCGAGCTTGTGTGTGTGTGTGAGTGTGGATGTGAGTGTGTGAGTGTGAGTGTGTGTACGTGTGTTTTTGCAGGGGCGAAAAGGGCTTTAGGACCCAGCAGGCAGCGTCAGGCGGCAGTTGTGTAGCTCGATGACTGAGCCTAAGAGGGTCCGGTCCAGTTTTAATTCCGCCTCTAATCTGGGGACGGCAGTGCCGGGGGAAGCTCCGACCCCCAGCCCCCGGACCCCGAGCCCTCGGACCCCCAGCCCCCGGACCCCGGCTTCCCGGCCCCCCACCATGGAAGCCCTAAAGGAAAAAGTGTCCCCGGGTAGGCGAGCCTGATCGTTCTCCCGACGACAGGTCGCCCACCTCCCCCCCAAAAACGATGAAGACCCTGGTGGTGAGTCCGGGGGCACCGCGGGGGGCAGCGCCTAACCCCGGCTCGGAGGGCAGGGGGCAAAGGGGGGCAAAGGGGGCACCGCAGCTAACTTTCTCCCCGCCGGGCTCCGGGCGGCGGGGCTGGGGGGGTCCGGAGGGTCCGGGGGTTCCGGGGGGTCCGGGGATGGGACCGCGGGCTCCGGGGCGGGGCACCGAAGGCTGGCGGCGGAGCGCGGGGAAAAACCCCAGGCGGAGGGGTTACGCTGGAGGCAGACGGACGGACGGACAGGGAGAAGGCGGCGAGGGGCGCCGGGGGCGAGACAGAAAGGGAGACGGGGAGAGACAGAGAGGGAGAAGCTGGGGGGAAAGGATGGGAGAGAGAGGAGGGGGAAAGGGAGAAGGTGGAGGGAGGGAGAAGGGAGAAGGTGAAGGGAAAGGGAGAGAGAGAAAGGGATATTAAGCTGGAAGGAGATCGATAGAGAAGGGAGAAGCTGGAGGGAGAGGGAGAGAGAAGGGAGAAATTGGAGGGAGAGAGGGGGGAGAAGTCGGAGGGAAAGCGAGAGAGGGAGACAAAGGGAGAAGCTGGAGGGAGAGAGAAGGGAGAAACTGGAGGGAGAGGGAGAGAGAGGGGAGAAGTCGGAGGGAAAGCGAGAGAAAGAGAGAGAGAAAGAGAGAAGTTGGAGAGAAAGCGAGAGAGGGGAGAAGCTGGAGGGAAAGGGGGAGAGAGAGAGCAGGGAAAAGCTGGACGGAGGAAGAGCGAGATAGAGAGAAAGGGAGAAGCCGGAGGGAGAGCCGGAGAGAGAGAAGGGGAGAAAGGGAGAAGGTGGACGGAGGGGGAGAGAGCGAGAGAGAGAGAGAAAGGGATAATAAACTGGAGGGAGAACGACGGAGAGAGAAGGAGAGAGAAGGGAGAAGCCGGAGGGAAAGCGAGAGAGGGAGAGAAGGGAGAAGCCGGAGGGAGAGAGAGATAGAGAAAGGGGGAGAAAGGGAGAAGGTGGAGGGAGGGAGAGAGAAGGGAGAAGGTAGAGGGAGAGCGAGAGGGGGGGAGAAAGGGAGAAGCTGGAGGGAAAGGGAGAGAGGGAAAGGGTGAAGCCGGAGGGAGAGCGGGAGAGAGAGAAGCGAGAAGCTGGAGGGAGGGAGAACGAGAGGGAGAGAAGCCGGAGGGAAAGAGAGAGAGAGAGGGAGAAGTTAGAGGGAGAGTGAAAAGGGGGAAAAGCTGGAAGGAGGGGGAGAAGCAGGAGGGAAAGCGAGAGAGAGGGAAAGGGAGAAGCTGGACAGGGAGAGATGGGGCACAGAAGCTGGACGGAGAGACAGCCAGATAGAGAGACAGGGAGTAGCCGGAGGGAAGGAAACACGGGGAGAAACCGTGGGAAAAGCAAGCGAGAGAGAGAGAAAGGGAGAAGCTGGAGGGGGGGAGAAGCTGGAGAGAGGGAGAACGAGATAGAGAGAAGGGAGAAGCTGGAGAGAGAGGGGGAGAAGCCGGAGGGAAAGCGAGAGAGAGAGAAAGGGAGAAGCTGGAGGGAGGGAGAGCGAGATAAAGAGATGGGAGAAGCTGGAGGGAGAGCGAGATGAGAGAGGGGAGGAGCTGGAAGGAGAGCGAGAGAGGGGCAGAAGCTGGAGGGGAAAGCGAGACAGAGAGAGGGGAGAACCCGGAGGGAGAACGAGAGAGGGGGAAGAGGCTGGAGGGAGAGGAGAGGTTGGAGGAAAGAGAAGAGAAGCTGGAGAGAGGGGGAGAAGCTGGAGGGGACGGAAGAAAGAGGAGAGAAGCTGGAGGGAGAATGGGGGGGGGGGAGAAAGAAAGAGGGGGAGAAGCTGGAGGGAAAGGGAAAGGGGAGAAGCTGGAGGGGTCGGGGAGAGAGAGAGAGAGGAGAGAAGGGGCAGAAGAAAGCCAAGGGCGAAGGGCAGAGGAGGAGCCACCGAACACTTTCTTTGCCGGCTTGACTGGCTGCAAAGTTGCCGGGCTGCGGGGAGGCAGAGATCCCGGGAGGAGACGGGAAAGGACGCGGGGGGAAAGATTTGAGGAGACGGGGGAAGGATGGCTACATTGTTAGACACCAACGCCACCCAGGGAGCCACCCAAGGAGCCCTGTGCCCGGCTGGGGGGAGCCCTGTGCCCGGCTCGGGGGGAGCCCTGTGCCCGGCTCGGGGGAGCCCTGTGCCCGGCTGGGAGCCGCCTCCGCTCCAGGAAACCGGGAAGCCGGGATCCGGGGATCCAGGGTCCGGGATCCGAGCGCCATCCTCCCTGCCTAGGGATCCCCAGGGGAAGGAGGAGCGGGGAGCACAGGACGGGGATCAACCCCCGTGTGCGGTCGGAGTCGGGGCCGGATGGCCCGGGGAGTAGCCCAACGCCCCTCACCCTTCCACACTGCCCTTCGCTCCTTCAGACTGCCCCTCGACCCTCCAGATTGTCCCTCTCCCCTCCAGACTGCTCATCACTCCTGTTAGCCCCTCGCCCCTCCAGATTGTCCCTCGCCCCTCCAGACTGCTCATCACTCCTGTTAGCCCCTCGCCCCTCCAGATCGTCCTTCGCCCCTCCAGACTGCTCATCACTCCTGTACACAGCCCCTCAATCCTCCAGATTGTCCCTCTCCCCCCAGACCACCCCTCGCCCCCCGACTGCCTATTGCCCCTCCAGACTGCCCCTCTCCCCTCCAGACTGCCCCTCACCCGTCCAGACTACCTCTCTCCCCGCCAGACTGCCCATTGCTCCTCCAGACTGTCCCCCTCCCCTCCAGACTGCCCCCCTCCCCTCCAGACTGCCCCCCTCTCCTCCAGACTGCCCCCCTCCCCTCCAGACTGCCCCCCTCTCCTCCAGACTGCCCCCTTCCAGACTGCCCATCGCTCCTCCCCACAGCTCCTCATCCCTCCAGCCTGCCCATCTCCCCTCGCCATCAGCCCCTGGCCCCTCACCGGCCTCCTTCCCCCCAACCCCTACCGGTCACCCTGGCGTCCCCCGGCCCCGGCCCCAGTCCCAAAGCATCTCCCCCTGCCCGCGGGGGCTGAGCGCCCACCTGTCTGGCTCGGTGTCCTCCTCCGCAGCGCCATGGGCTGGCCGTGTGTTTAGCGCTGACCACCATGTGCACCAGCTTGTTGCTCATGTACAGTGGGCTGGGCGGCCCCAAGGAGGAGCGGCGACGGCAGCAGCAGCCTCAGCCTCAGCAGCAGCCCCAGGCCCAACCCCAGGCCCAGGCCCAGGTCCAGCAGCCGGGGGCGGCGGGGGCAGCGGGGCCTGCAGGCACGAGCGGGAAGACCCCGGTCCAGGGCTCGCTGCGGCGACCACTTCCACACGCGGGCTCTCGCCTGCTCGACGGCTACATCAGCGTCACAGACCACAAGGTGAGAACCTCGCTTGACCGGTCAGCCCATCCTGGCCAGAGAGAAGCAGCATGGCCCAGTGGCAAGAACCCGGCCTTGGGAGCCAGAGGCCTTGGGTTCTAATACAGCCGCTCTGCCACTTGTCAGCTGTGTGACTTTGGACAAGTCACTTCGCTTCTCTGGCTGTGTGACTTTTCATTCATTCAATAGTATTTATTGAGCACTTACTATGTGCAGAGCACTGTATTAAGCGCTTGGAATATACAATTCAGCAACAGATAGAGACAATCCCTGCCCAATGACAGACTCACAGTCTAAACTGTGACTTTGGACAAGTCACTTCACCTCTCTGGCTGTGTGACTTTGGACAAGTCCTATCCTACTTCATGTAGTGCTGCATTCATATTAAAAACTGGTGCTACTAATAGTGAGATCCTATTGTGTATATGCACGAAGCAGCATGGTTTAGTGGACAGAGCCCGGGCTTGGGAGTCAGAGGTTGTGGGTTCTAATACTGGCTCTGCCACTCTCCAGCTGTGGGACTTTGGGCAAGTCACTTTACTTCTCTGTGCTTCAGTAACCTCATCTGGAAAATGGGGATTAAGAATGTGAGCCCCATGAGAGACAACCTCATTACCTTGTATCCCCCCACAGTGCTCAGAACAGTGCTTGCCACATAGCAAGTGCTTAACAAGTACTATTACTATTATTATTATTATTATTATTATTATCTCCCAGCCAGCCCAGGCCCGTCCCCAGCCCCTCATTCATTTATTTATTCAATCATATTTATTGAGTACTTACTGTGTGCTGAGCACTGAACTAAGCGCTTGGAATGTACAGTTTGGCAACGGATAGATCCCTGCCCAACGACGGGCTCGCAGTCTAAACGGGGGATACAGACAACAAAACAAAACAAGTAGTCAGGCATCAATACCATCAAGATAAATAGAATCAGATAGATACACATCATTAATAAAATAGAGTGGTAAATAATATATACAAATATACACAAGTGCTCTGGGGAGGGGGGTAGAGCAGAGGGAAGGAGTAGGAGAAACAGGGAGGGGAGGAGGGGCGGAGGAGCCCCTCGGGTGGATGAGTCAGCTGGTCCCCCTTCTTTCTGCCGGCCAGCCCAGGCGACACCCAGACTGTGAGCCTGCTGTTGGGTAGGGACTGTCTCTGTTGCCAAACTGTACTTTCCAAGCACTTAGTACAGTGCTCTGCACATAGTAAGCAATAAATACTATTGAATGAATAAATACGATTGAATGAATAAATACGATTGAATGAATGAATGGGAATGGGCCTTGCTTGGTGGAGGAGCAGCTGGCCCTCAGCTAATCACCCCCACACACACATACAAAAAAAATAGCTTAAGTAGGAACCAGAGGCGCTGGTCCCTCCCTCAAACCCTGCTTAGGTTATCCCCGGTCTCCGTGGAAATCCCTGATGATCAAGTTTCTAGATTCTGGAAGTTTGTTTTTTTAAAAGAAAATAATTAACTACATCCCTCATAATCTGCAGTTCTAGTAAAAGGAAATTCAACTGTTGAGCCTAAAGTTGTGGGAACGATGGAACCTGGCATTAATTTCACATTTTTCAAATTATCGCAATGACTATAGATGCAGATGGGTGAAAATGCAATACAGAAATCCCAGAACTGGCAAAAATACAATCCACACTGGCCTCTCTTTTTGACTCAAAAAATTCATTTTACTCTTGGAAAGAGGCTAAACTTAAAACTGAGCAGGTGTTCTGTGACTTAACGAGTTTTCTTTGAACAAAAAAATAAGAAAATTCAAATGCTGAAGGCATCGTTTTCACGATCACTGCTTACGGTTCCTGTCTCATGCTCTTCATTTGCTATGCCACAGACCTCTCTTAAACTAAGTTCTTTTATTGATTCACACTTTCTTTGGAGCTGTCCACACTGCCAACTGATGGGATAGGCTTCAGGTTTCGAAGCGACGTTGAGACTTTCATTATCAATGTTGGATGGCTTTAGTGTATATCGGTCTCCCTGTGGTACAATTTGTACATATTGAATTGATTGACTTGATGGAGCGAAGGATTTATTTTTTTTTTTTGAGAGAGAGTGAGGAGTTATTCTTTGTAGATCAAAGAGATTTGATCAAGTGAGGAGTAAAAATGAAGGGGTAGAATTGCAGCCTCAAATTCTCAATTGCCTTCTCTTAATATATTATTAGAGGAGTGTAGATTATCTAAGTGGGGGTTTACCAACAAAGTTTTATAACAGGCTTATGTTTGGCCTTGCTTTCTTCAGTGGTGTACCTCTTCAAAAAAAAAAAAAAAGGAGCACACAGCTGTCTATTTTTCTTGAAAGATTTTGGCCAAAGAATGGAAAAAGTGTAATTTAATTTTTGAATCCTTCCAAAGTCATAGGACTTAATGGAATTAATGAAATCTGCTCCCTTCCTTTGCTCAATTTCTCTGGATACTCGTTACTATGCAGGCCAAATAATAAAGTTTTACATCACAGAAGAAGGACTTGAGGGGGTCTGATCCAGGACCAATTAAGCCAAACATTTTTCAGGGCAAGACCATTGATTTTTTACTTTGGGCAAATCATTTCATTTCTCAATGTAATAATCCATCCCATCTGGAAATCACTGATCCCTACACTAACTTCAGAAGACGATTTAAATGACAAAGGGGATAATGTGAAGATTTTTTTTTAAATTTACATTGAAAGTGGTTTTAAAACTACAAGGCATCATGCAGTGTGAGGAAAAGGGAAAAAAAAACTACTATTTTTCTATGAACCACTATGACTATGAACACTTTTGTGGAGGGGAAAACATTAAGATCAGTATCCTTCTAATCATCTTCCAATTCAACATTTCACCTTAGGTCCTGGAAAGTTGAACAGCACAGGTACTATACTGGATTTTCTTAACTTCCTAACAAGAGGATGAAAAGGAAAGATTATGTTTTTATTGTCCTTACAGGAATTTGTGGAAGCCAAATACTAATTGCTGCTGATATTCAAGAAAATCTTTGCACTTCTCTGATTAGGGATCCTGACAATGGAAAACCGTGATAAATATGCAGTAGCTGTGTTTCGTTTGATGATTGTATTAGCATTTCACCTCCAGGATAAATTTTAACAAAGTGGTTATATACTACAATTCAGAGGCTGAATTATACAATTACAATGTTGTCTCAGTGTCAGTCTTGACTCAGTGGCCAAGAACTGAATTACTATTGAGCTTCAATTGTTTATGAATTTGGGAAAAGGGTTTTCGTCAAGGGAACACACTGATCAGGGGAGAGAAGTGTGTGATGAAGTTTAAAGAGTCACTAACCCTGGTCATTCTTTTGTGTGTATATTTGTTAAGTATTAAGTATTTACTACGTGTCAAGCACTGTTGTAAGCACTACACAAGTCCTGCATGGGACTCAGTTTCAGTAGGAGGGAGAACAAGGATTGAATCCCCATTTCACAGTTGCAGAAACTAAGACACCGAGAAGTTAATAATAATAATAATAATGTTGGTATTTGGTAAGCGCTTACTATGTGCAGAGCACTGTTCTAAGCGCTGGGGTAGATACAGGGTAATCAGGTTGTCCCACGTGAGGCTCACAGTCCTCATCCCCATTTTACAGATGAGGGAACTGAGGCACAGAGAAGTGAAGTGACTTGCCCACAGTCACACAGCTGACAAGAGGCAGAGTTGGGATTCGAACCCACGACCTCTGACTCCCAAGCCCGGGCTCTTTCCACTGAGCCACGCTGCACGCTGCTTCTCTAGTTAAGTGACTTCAAGTTAAGCGACTTGCCAAGGTCAAACGTCAGGCAAGTGGCAGAGCTGTTAGTAGAACCCAGCTCCTCTGTCTCCCAGGCCCATACTTTGTCCACTAGGCCATTTCACTTTCTGTATGGTATTCGTTAAGCACTTACTATGTGCCAAGCACTGCACTAAGCACTGGGATAGATACAAGAGAATCAAGTTGGACACAATCCATGCCCCCCATGGAGTTTACAGCTTTAATCTCCATTTTACTAGTGAGAAAACTGAGGCATAGAGAAGTTAAGTGATTTGCCCAGGGTCAGACAGCAGACAAGTGGTGGAGCCGGGATTAAAATCCTCTGAGTCCCAGGCCTGCACTCTTTCCACTGTGTTACACTACTTCGGTATTAATTTTCTCATACAGAATGACGTAGTTTCAGCCTAAGTGATGGAAGCACAGCTTCTCCAATGAGGGAAAAGGCATTTTGTTTTGTTGACAGCTGTCCCCCTTTCAATCATTTATATTTTTTGAATGATTACTGGGTGCATATCAGTGTACTACGTGCTTGGAAAAGTATGCTATAACAATCTAACAGAGGTGATAGACACATTTCTTGCTCACAACAAGTTTACAGTCTAGGGTTGGAAGAGAAGGTCCTCAATCCCTCTTTGCCCCCCCCCCCCCATTCACTTAGTAGTGGTAAGATTTGCAACTTTCCATATCATGTAATCATTTTTCTCTCAACTTTTGCAGGCCAGCTGATTTCTCACTGACTCAGCCAGCTCCCAACTCTAAAGCCAGTTTTCATAGCTATAGCAAACTTCTGCACTTAAAAGCTGCAATTTTTTTTTTTAAATTCAGCTCTCTTTTCTTTCTTTTGTGGTATTTGTTAAACATTTTACAATGCACCAGACACTATACTCAACACTGGGGTAGATCCAAGCTAATCAGTTTGGACACAGTCCATGTCTGACTTAATCCCCACTACAGTGAAGTAATTGAGGCACAGAGAAGTGAAATGACGATGGTATTTGTTAAACGCTTACTATGTGCCAAGCTCTGTTCCAATGATATGCCCAAGGTCACACAGCAGACACGTGGCAGATCCAGGATTAGAAGCCTGTTCCTTCTGATTCCCAGGCCAGAGCTCTATCCATTATGGAATACTGCTTCAAACACTTCACCAGACACTCCCTTTTCTGGGGCTAAGTCAGCTGTAGCGACCTGGAGTTTGAGTTTGAAAGAAAGAGCGAGAGAGAGACCGAGAGAGGACTCTACTCTTCCAAATCCCCTATCACCCCAAAAAAGCAAAACTATACCCAGAGGATATCAATGAGTATTTCTGGTAATGGAGTCTGGAACTTTTCGATTAGGTCACCAGTTTTCATCTGGTCTAGATAGATAAAGTCATTACCATCTGTGGACTATGTGAAATGAATTTGTATGCTGAGCCCAATTCCTGATGGACAGGTGCCCTTATCACAACAAACAACCACCAGTGTGTGCCCTACCCTTGTTTGTAATCTCTGCTGAAAGGCCAAAGATTGAAGAAACAGGATGCTGAATAGCTTTCTTGCCTCAAAGGCACCCGCCAGACCGGGAGTTGAAACACGCTGATATGTAGGATTCCCTGTTACTAGCCTTTCACCTGTCTTTCACTTTAACACAAGACTTAGTTTTCTAGAACAGACTCATCAATAAAACTCCTCTAATTCACTAATGCAATGAAATAGAAAGGGTAGCCCTCGCCCTAAATGAGTTAAGCAAAGTTATCAAAAATGTCACAGTTTAAAGGAGTAAATTTGGTTCGCTGATATCAGTCCCATTTCCCTCCTCGTCAAGCGAAACAACTCCTGTCGGCTTCAAGACTCCTCACTGACACTATCCATTTACATGTTGTTTCTCACGATTGTTACTTCATAGCTCAAACTCTTTGTTACTCCAAACCTACTACTAATAATAACTGTAATATTGATGAGTACTTAATATATGCCAAACATCATCCTAAGCACAGTGGTACATAATCAGTTCAGACACAGATCCTGTCTCATATGGAGCTCACAGTCTAAATAGTGATTTTAGTGCCTGTTAAGCATTCACTCTTTGCCAAGCACTATGCTAAGCTCTGACTGGAGTAGATACAAGACAATCTGGTCAGACACAGTTCCTGACCCACATTAGGTTCACAGCCTTAGCAGGAGACAGAACATGAATTTAATCTCCGGAGGAGGAAATTGAGATACCAAGAAGTTAAGTGACTTGCCCAAGGTCATACAGCAGGCAAGTGGTGGAACTGTGATTAGAATCTAGGCTCTCTGACTCCCAGACCTGTACTCTTTCCTTTAAGCTGCACTGCTTCTAATTGTACTGCATGCTTGACTCTCCCACCCCTATCCTTTTAGTTGTCCTATTTCCCCAGACTGCAACTCCCCCCTCTCAAATGCAACAGTCCACAATCCCCTTCATAATAATAATAATTATGGTATTTGTTAAGCGCTTACTAAGTGCCAAGCACTGTTCTAAGTTCATGTTCAAAGTTGTCTTAAAATGCCATCTTCTCCAAGAAGCCAACCTCACTTAATGCCCAACTCCCCAGATTATATCAACCTGAGCCACCTCTACAATTTACAGATTTATTTATACCTGTCCTCAGTAGTAATAATACCAGTATTTAAGTGCTTAGTGTGTGCAGAGCACTGTACTAAATGCAGGGAGAGAATACACAGGTAGAAGTTAGACATGTCCCTTGGAGTGCTCACAACTTAAAAAGAGTATCAATGGGGAGAAGGGATTGGAGACAGACAACGGGAGGGATGAAACAAACACAACACAAACAGAAACTTAAAATGAAGCAGTCTCAGTGTAGATGGAAGAGCCCGGGAGCAGCTTTTATCCCCGGCTCATGTGCGTAGAATAAGTTAGGAACATGGACTCTCTATGGTGGGAGGAAAGTAGTGGTTACAGTATATTCAGTGTACATTCCGACATACACAGTATTTATTCCGACTACTCTGTTCAGAAATATTTTTCTCTGTATCCCCTATAATAATGTCAGTTCTCTGTGGTCAGGGAATAACTCACTTGCCTCGTGATGATGACGATGATGATATCTGTTAAGCACTTACTAGAGAGAAGCAGCTTGGCTTAATAGAAAGAGTCTGGGCTTGGGAGTCAGAGGTCACAGGTTCTAATCCCGGGTTCCGCTGCATGTT
This sequence comes from Ornithorhynchus anatinus, assembly GCF_004115215.2. Classification (NCBI taxonomy): domain Eukaryota; kingdom Metazoa; phylum Chordata; class Mammalia; order Monotremata; family Ornithorhynchidae; genus Ornithorhynchus; species Ornithorhynchus anatinus. The sequence continues at coordinate 111,237,181 of NC_041731.1, read as the reverse complement.
GTGTGACCTTGGGCAAGTAACTTCGCTTCTCTGTGCCTCAATTTCCTCATCTGTAAATTGGGGATGAAGACTGTGAGCCTCAAGTGGAGTGGCTCAGTGGAAAGAGCACGGGCTTTGGAGTCAGAGGTCATGAGTTCAAATCCCAGCTCTGCCACTTGTCAGCTGTGTGACTGTGGGCGAGTCACTTAACTTCTCTGTGCCTCAGTGACCTCATCTGTAAAATGGGGATTAAGACTGTGAGCCCCACGTGGGACAACCTGATTCCCCTGTGTCCACCCCAGCGCTTAGAACAGTGCTCTGCACATAGTAAGCGCTTAACAAATCCCAACATTATTAAGTGGGACAACCTGATTACCCTGGATCTACCCCAGTGCTTAGAACAGTGCTCTGCACATAGTAAGTGCTTAACAAATAACAATATTATTATTACTATTACTACTCTTGCAGCTACCACTCCCACATCTTGAAATTAATCCTATCTTGAGCTTGTCTCACAAAAGGAGCAGGAGCAACAGTTGGGGAAGGACAAGGGCTTTTGTTTTTGTCAGGCTCATTTCGTTGCCACAAACATGCCCCAAGGTTCTGGGAGAGGAAAAGTGGGAAAATCCAGGCCAGAAGGAGAAAAGTGCATAAATCACTTAAATACCAAAGGAGAGAAGCCAGGTTCAGACCTACCCAACTCAATTCAATCCTCAGCTTCCTTCTTGTCTGTTGTGAAAAATCAGACATCACAGAAAGAAATAAAACACCCTCCAGGGGCCTGGGAATGGAAAAGGATACAGTCAGTTCGCTTTTCTGCCACCGTTCCCTAAACCCTCCCTATTACCCTCCTCTCTGGGTACTCCTATCTTTCCTTGCCCTCGGCGGACCTGAAAGATCGAAGAGAAAAGCTACGGTGATTAAACAGCAAGGAAATAGGATTTTAAGACTCAAGTATATCGATGATTGTTTCAAGGAGGTTGGTGATAGTAATCAATTGTTTTTCAGTTCTCTGAAGACTAGAAGAAAGAAATGGGCATCTGTGACAGCAGGAGTCATTTGAGTTAGACTTGAGGAAGGGCTGTTTATGAATGACGGCTAGATATTGGAATTAATTCTAAGGGAGTTTTGGATTCACCTCTGTAGATCTTTTTGTTCAGGGAGAAGCAGGATGGCCTAATGGAAAGAGTACTGGCCTGGGAGTCAGAGGACGTGGGTCCCAATCCTGGCTCCGCCACTTGTCTGCTGTGTGACCTTGGGCAAGTCACTTCACTTCTCTGTGCCTCAGTTACCTCATCTGTAAAATGGGGATTAAAAAGTGTGAGCCCCATGTGGGACAACCTGATAACCTTGTATCTACCCCAGTGCTTAGACCAGTGCTTGGCACATAGTAAGTACTTAATAAAAACCATTATTATTATTAGTAGTAGTATTATTCTATGGGTCTCGGTTTCTTCATCTGCAAAATGGGGATTCAATACCTGTTCTCCCTACTACTTATTCTGTGAGCCCCATTTGGGACCTGATTATCTTGTCTTAATAATAATAGTAACAATAACAATTGTGGTATTTGTTAAGTCCCTACTATGTGCCAGGGCTGTACTAAACACTGGGTGGATAGAACAGTAATAATAATAATCGTATTTATTGAGCGATTACTGTGTGCAAAGTGATGTATGTACTAAGATCTTGGGAGAGTAAATATAACATCAGACACATTCCCTGCCCCCAGCAAGCCCTCAGTCTAGAGGGGGAGAGAGACATTAATATAAATAAATGGATAAATGAATAAATTAATTACAGATATATACAGGTATATGTGCTGTGGGAAAGGGAGGGCGGTTGAATAAAGGAGCAAGTATAAGTGTTACAGAAGGGAGTGAGAGAGGAGAGAAGGGCTCAGTCAGGGAAGGCTTCCTGGAGAAGATGTTCCTTCAATAAGACTCTGAAGTGGGGGAGAGAAATTGTCTGTCTGATATGAGGAGGGACGCCATTCCAGGCCAGTGGTAAGGTGTGGGCAGGGTTTGGCGGCGAGATAGGTGACATCGAGGTAAAGTGAAAAGGTTAGCACCAGAGGAACAAAGTGTGCGGGCTGGGTTGTAGTAGGAGAGCAGTGAGGTGAGATTAGAAGGGACAAGGTGATTAAGTTCTTTAAAATCAGTGGTGAGGAGTTTCTGCTTGATGAGGAGGTGGATATGCAACTGCTGGGGTTTCTTGAGGAGTGGGGAAACATGGTCTGAATGTTTTCGAAAGAAAATAATTCAGGCAGCAGAATGGAGTGTGGACTTGAGTGGAAAGAGAGAAGTCAGAGAGGTCAGCAAGAAGGCTAATACATTAATCAAGATGGGATAAGGTAAGTGCTTACACTATTCAAGCAAATTGGTTGCACACAGTCCGTGTCCCACATGAGGCTCCCATTCTTAATCCTTGTTTTACAGATGAGGTAGCTGAGGCTCAGAGAAGTAAAGTGACTTGCCCAAGGTCCCACAGCAGACAAAACCTGATGACCCTGTATCTACCCCAGCGCTTAGAACAGTGCTCGGCACATAGTAAGCGCTTAACAAATACCAACATTATTATTAAGTGGTGGAGCAGGAATTAGACCCCAGGTCCTTCTAACTTCCAGTTCCGTGCTCTATCCACTAGACCACACAGCCTCCCTCTTGTACATAAGGATTTATGGATCTACCTGTGCTTAATAGAGTTCTTGGGCACATAGTGTTTAATAACCTACCATTCCTCTCCAAACTCCTAGACTGAGTTGTCTACAACTGCTGTTTCAAATTCCTCTCCTCCCATTGTCTCCTTGACTCCCTCCAAATTGACTTCCATCCCCTTCACTCCATAGAAACAGCCCTCACAAATGTCTGAATGATCTCCCTCTTGCCAAATCTAATGGCCTCTATTCCATCCTAATCCTCCTCAACCTCTCAGCTGCCTTCGACACTATGGACCACTCCCTTATCCTGGAAACATTATCCAACCTTGGCTTCACTGACTTCTGTCCTCTACTGGTTCTCCTATTATCTCTCTGGCCATTCATCCTCAGTCTCCTTCGTGGGTTCCTTCTCTGCATTCCACCCTCTAACTCTGGGTGTCCCTCAGTTCTTGTTGCCCTTCCATTCTCCATTCCCTTGGAGAACTGGTTCTCTCCCATAGCTTCAACTACCTCCTCTATGTGGGTGATACCCAATCATCTACAGCTCTGATCTCTCTCCCTCTCCTCTGTCTCACATTTCCTCTTGCCTTCAAGATATCTCTACTTGGATGTCCTCCTATCACTTCAAGCTTAACATGTCCAAAACAGAGCTCCTTATCTTCCTACCCAAACCCTGTCCTCCCCCTGACTTTCCATCACTGTAGATGGCACCACCATCCTTTCTTTCTCACAAATCCTTAAGCTTGGCTTCAAGGCTCTACATCACCTTGCCCCTTCCTACCTCTCCTCCCTTCTCTCTTTCTACTGCCCACCCCGCATGCTCCGCTCCTCTGCCGCCCACCTCCTCACCGTCCCTCGGTCTCGCCTATCCCGCCATCGACCCCTGGGCCTCGTCCTCCTGCGGTCCTGGAATGCCCTCCCTCCTCACCTCCGCCAAACTAATTCTCTTCCCCTCTTCAAAACCCTACTTAAAACTCACCTCCTCCAAGAGGCCTTCCCAGACTGAGCTCCCCTTCTCTTTCTACTCCCTCTGCCGCACCTCTCTGCAGCTTAACCCTCTTTTCCCCCCATTTCCCTCTGCTCCTCCCCTTCTCCCTTCCCATCCCCTCAGCACTGTACTCGTCTGCTCAACTGTATATATTTTCATTACCCTATTTATTTTGTTAATGAAATGTACATCGCCTTGATTCTATTTAGTTGCCATTATTTTTACGAGAGGTTCTTCCCCTTGACTCTATTTATCGCCATTTGTTCTTGTCTGTCTGTCTCCCCGATTAACTGTAAGCCCGTCAAAGGGCAGGGACTGTCTCTATCTGTTGCCGACTTGTTCATTCCAAGCGCTTAGTACAGTGCTCTGCACATAGTAAGCGCCTCAATAAGTACTATTGAATGAATGAATCCTTGACTCCCCTCTTTCAATCTACCCAAATATTCAATCCATCACTAAATCTTGTCGGTCCCACCTTCACAACATCGCTAAAATCTTCCCTTTCCTCTCCATCCATATTGCTACCATGTTCATGCAATTACTCATCCTGTCCTGCCTAGATTACAGCATCAGCCTCCTTGCTGACCTCCCAGCCTCTGGTCTCTCCCCATTCCACTTCATACTTCACTCAGCTGCCCGCATCATTTTACTACAGAAATGTACAGGATATGTCACGTTGCTCCTCAGAAAACTTCAGTGGTTGCCCAACCACCTCTGCATCATACAAAAGCTCCTCACCACTGGCTTTAAAGCACTCTACCACCTTGCCCTCTCCTACCTCACCACACTACTCTCCTTCTACAACCCAGCCTGCACACTTTGCTCCTCTAATACTAACCTTCTCACTGTGCCTCAAAACTCACCTATTTCACTGCTGAGCCCTAGTCCACATCCCACCCCTGGCCTGGAATGCCCACCCTCCTCAAATTTGACAGACAATTACTCTCCCCCGCTTCAAAGCTTTATTGAGGGCACACCTCCTCCAAGAGGCCTTCCCAGACCAATTCCCTCCTTTCCTCTTCTTCAATTCCCTTCTAAGTCACCCTGACTTGCTCCCTTTGTTTTTCCCCCCTCCCAGCCCCACAGCACTTTATGTGCCTATCTGTAATTAATCTGTAATTCTCTGTCTCCTCCACTGTAGACTGTGAGCTCATTGTGGGCAGGGAATGTGTCTGTTATTGTTGTATTGTACCCTCCCAAACGCTTAGTACAGTGCTCCGCACACAGCAAGTACATAATTGTCACAAACCTCCAGTTCCTACCAACCAAGACCATCCTGGACCAAGGGAGCCTCAGTGACACATAGTAGAAGTCAAACCACATTTCTGATCACCAAGGTTACCTTGAAAAGTTTTTTACTTAGTTCAACTAACATGCAAGGGAGTGACACATACATACACTCACTCACTCCACCACCCAAGGGTCCAATACCAGTCTGTGGTCAAAGGGTCCTTTCTGCTTCCAAGTGCTGCTCTCCTGTTACTTTTCCTGGTCCAATTCTTGCTTCTCCCTGCTTCTCAGCATGTGCTCCAGATGCACCCCTGTGTGTACCTCTGAGGAATCTCCTTTTAACTGCCTTGGGCGTGGCAGCTGTGACTATACGTAGCAGTCACTGATTGGTCCAGGCCCATTACTGGGTAGAACAGGGAGAAAAAGCCACATCTCCCTCCATGCTCCACCCCCACAAGCCAGCAATCACCTCCCCTCAGGTAGAGCCCATCAGTGGTTTGGCACCTTGTTGTTGTTTACGGGATCATAAGCAGTCAATAATGAGGCAGCTTGTTGGGAGCTCACCACAGTAATAAATATGACTGAATGAATGAATAAACATTATTCTCATTATTTTTATTATTATCATCATCATTATGATAATGATGATAATAGATCCTATCTCCTAGGCATTCTGTGACTCAAGATTGCTGGTTTTTTGCCTGGAACAGGGAAATGACTTGCTCACTTCTTAGCAATTAATGATTCCAAGCAGTCCTGAAGGACTGCAGTTGTGAAGGGAAAAACCATGCGGTAAACCTCTTTTGGGGTTTATTATTATTATTATTATATTTATTAAGTACTATGTGTCAAGCACAGTTCTACACACTGGGGTAGATACAGTTAATCAGTGGACTCAGTCCCTGTGCTACATGGGGCTCACAGTCTAAGTAGGAGGGTGAAAGTTATTTAAATCCCAATTTCACAGGAGAGGAAACAGACACAGAAAAGTTAAGTGACTTGTACAAGGTGCCACAGCAGGCAATTGGCAGAGCCAGAATTAAAACCCACATATTCTAACGCTTGGCACATGCTCTTTCCACTAGGTGACACTGTTTTCTCTGGCTTCAGGATTTCTGAGCCTCTGGTAATAATAGTAATGATAATAATAATAATGGTATTTGTTAAGTGCTTACTATCTACCAAGCACTGCCCTAAGCGCTGTCTCCCCATTTTCAAAGTGCTTCTGGAATCCCATCTCCCCCAGGAGGCCTTCCCCAATTCATTTTTTTTTCTCCTTGGGTAATATCCTCCCAATGCCCACCCCAGCACATTTCCACTACTTTCACCCTTATATGTTCATATCCTCTAAGCACTTCTGTATTTATTGACTTATCAATCTTTCCATTCTTTTTTTCCTTCCTATCTGTAATTATTTGGTGTCTGTCATCCCTGATAGATTGTAAGCTCCTAGAGGCCAGGGATCATGAATTCTAACCCTACTGTGTTGTCAGAAGTTCTTAGTACGATGTCTTGCAAATAATAGTCGCTTAATAAATACCATGATTTGTTTGGTTGCTTGCCTTCTACTAGTCCATATCATACATACCATCCCTGCCGCATAGATGTTAGTATAATTAATTCTAACTGTATTGGGAGAGGTGAGGGTAATATGATTTAGTTGAAGGAGTGGGTTGGGGCACAGAATCACAATTTGAGATTCTATACCTAACTTGTTCCTTTATTATGTATATTTCCTAAAACATGTTACCTCCTTAGGGGATTCTGAAGTTCTCAAATAAAAGATGTACCTTCTTTTCAATTGTGCCTATTTTATAACACATGCACTCTCCAGGGAATAATAAATAAGCATTTATGATCAACTTCAACTGCTGATGTATTTGCAATTGAAAGAAATTTAAACATGGGATGACCTCCTAGTTATTCACATAGATAATTCGGAAAAGATACCAGGGCCCTAAAGAGAGGCTAGTCCGGGCAATGCTAGCATCACTGTTGTTTTTACTCATTCACAAGTTTAGGAATTTTTCTCCCTCTCATCTCCTTGTTTGTATCTCCTTGTTTGTCTATTTTATCCAGCATGTTCCTCATCATTTTCTTCCCCTTTGTCTCCTCTCACTGCTTATTTCCTATTTTGTCCTCTTTTTTCCCCCCATTTCCTCTCTTCCTCCTCAGCCTTCATTCTATCTTTCCTCTGCCCCAGGAATTTCTCTTTTCCTTGTCTCTTGTTTCTTCTGCTATCCTTCTCATGGTTTGTACTGGGACTCATTGCACTCAGAGAAGTGCCTATGAAGTGCACAGTACCAATCCCTTTCTCTACATGTATGTTTTATGATGACTTTTAGATCCTGCAACTGCTGTTCTGTTGTTGTTGTGTTGATGGGTTTTTTTTGTATAAATGTGGTCTTCCCCATTTTATCTAAGATATTTAAAGTTTATTTTTATTGTTCCTGTTCCTTGAAAGTGCAGGTTTTTCCATGTAAGCTCTACACATCCTCCATTTGCTAATAGAAAAGGTTTCCCTCCAAAACTCCACTATGAATGAAGAGGAATGAACCACCATGTTTTCCTGTGTCCCAAAGAGTTCAAGAAATTTCCATTCAGCCAATTCCTCTGCTTTATCTCTCCTTCTCACCAGTCACTCTGGCATAGATTACTCCCTGCTGTTCCATGGTTTTGGCCAGGTTACCGACTCTTCCTGTTTGCCTCAAGTCTCATGTTAATACTCAGTCTCCCAGTTTCTCCCCAAAGCAGCCCACACTCTCATTATCTTTGGGGACCAGATTTGCTTCCGCCAAGGCAGGGCACAATGGATTTCTGCTTTTCCCCATTTCCCTAGAAATGCAAATGTATCACCGTTTAGCACAGTTACTCGGTCTAACCCTATCAGACCAAATTGCTTTCTGCTGCTTGTTGTCACCAATCTATGCTTTCTCCCAATACTTTTGATATTTGGGCTAGTTTCTACTATCCACCATCTCTCCTTGTTTCCCAAGAACTCAAGTGTCTCAGTAACTTTATGAGAAGTCTTGCAGTGAACCTGCTGACCTCCCACCATCACTCTTTTCACCTGGCCTGAATCACAACTCCTGATTCCACACAGTCAGATAATAATGATGGTATTTGTTAAGCACTTACTATGTGCCAAGCACTGTCCTATGCCCTGGGTAGATCAAGGTAACCAGGTTGTCCCAGGTGTGGCTCACAGTTTCAGTCTACATTTTACAGATGAGGTAACTGAGGCACAGAGAAGTTAAGTGACTTGTCTAAGGTCACACAGCAGGCAAGTGGCAGAGCAGGGATTAGAACCTACATCCTCTGACTCCCAAGCCCATGCTTTTTCCACTAAGCCACAATGCTTCTCTAACTGGGTGGATGTGACCCACTTGCCCTAGAAGCCTCAAGCTGGGATCCTCCCCTTAGACCGGCACACGATCTGAACCTCAGTCCTTATGAAGTTGGGCAGCTCCTCTCTTATAGGGATCCCCCCAACTTCGATCAGCACATTGTCTGAACCTCAACCCTTAGGAAGTTGGGTAGCTTCATTCTCACAGGACCAGGGACTGGAAGCTCCAGTGACTCCGGAGACTGGAAGCTCCGGTGACTCCGGATCAAGGACTGGAAGCTGTGATCACAAATCTGCTTTTTCCTCTCCATCCAGACTGCTACGACTCTAATCCAAGCACTTGTCCTATCCTGCCTTGACTACTGCATCAGCCTCCTTGTTGACTTTCTTGCCTCCTGTTTCTCCCCACTTCAGTCCATACTTCACTCTACTTCCTGGAACATTTTTAATAATAATAATAATGATGGCATTTGTATGATGCCACTTACTATGTGCAAAGCACTGTTCTAAGCGCTGGGAAGGATACAAGGTGATCAGGTTGTCCCACATGGGGCTCACAGACTTAATCCCCATTTTACAGATGAGGTTACTGAGGCACAGAGAAGTTAAGTGACTTGCCCAAAGTCACACAGCTGACAAGTGGCTGAGCCGGGATTTGACCTCTGACTCCCAAGCCTGGGCTCTTTCCACTGAGCCATGATGCTTCTCTAAAAACAATGGTTTTCTACAAAACCATTCTGTGTGTGTTTCTCCACTCCTCAAGAACCTTCAGTGGTTGCCCATCCACCTCCACAATCAAACTGAAACTCTTACCATATGCTTTAAAGCACTGAATTCACCTTTGTTCTTTCTAGATTCCTAGTACAATCCAGCCTACACACTTGTCCTCTCATGTCAGTCTACTCCCTATAACTTGAGCTCATATCTCGAGGTCAACCCTCACCTACACCCTCAACTTCAACCCCTCACCTACATCCTGCCTCTGGATTAGGAAACAGTACCTAATCCCCCTTCATACAACAGATGATCATTCTCCCCATCTTCAAAACCTTATTTTTTTAATTTTAAAAAAGCACATCTCCTCTAAGAAGCTTCCCCTGAGTCAGCCCTCATTCCCTCTTCTCCCATTCCCTTCTGTGTCCCCCTTGCATCCTTAATAATAATAATAATAATAATAATGTTGGTATTTGTTAAGCACATACTATGTGCAGAGCACTGTTCTAAGCACTGGGTTATACAGAGTAATCAGGTTGTCCCACATGAGGCTCACAGTTAATCCCCATTTTACAGATGAGGTAACTGAGGCACAGAGAAGTGAAGTGACTTGCCCACAGTCACACAGCTGACAAGTGGCAGAGCCAGGATTCGAACCCATGACTTCTGACTTCCAAGCCCATGCTCTTCCCACTGAGCCACGCTGCTTCTCGAAGGGTGAATCCTTTATTCACCCTTCCCTCAGACCCACAGCACTTATGCACATATCTGTGATTTATTTTAATTTCTGTCTCCTCCTGTCGACTGTAACCAGGAACTGGAAGCTGTATTGACTGAAGGCCAAGGACTGGAAACTACGATCACAGGACCAGTGACTGGGATAGGAAATTGTGGTTACTCAGACCAGGGATTGGAAGTTGTGGTCACAAATTCATTCTCACTTATAATATCTACCTCCTCTTCTATTCAGCAGTATTACTTCACCTCCCACACCAACTATTCCAAGGCTTTAACTCCCTCCTGAAACTTTCAGTGCCCCCACCTTCCTCCTCTCTTTTCCCTGATGGTTTTTCTATTTTTTTCATGGTGTTAGAATCCAGGTCCTCTGTATCAAAAACTCTTTTCTCCACCTGTTCTTCTCACCTCTTCATAACATTTGTGACCTCTCCTTTACTCTCCCCAATTGCCATTTTCAATCTTTCCCTTTTACGTTCAAACATGCTCACATACTCCCTAGCTTAAAAAAATAATTTCTCCGTGATCCGCTCTGCCATCCAGCTATCTCCCCATCTCCATCCTCCCATTCCTGTCCAAACTCAGACATATTGAATATACTCTGTCTCCACCTCCTCTCCACCTTAACTCCTTCTCCTCCTCTCCTCCAACTCTCACCTTGACCCTCTAAAATCTGATTTTCACCCCCTTTACGCCATTCGAACAATTCTTTTGTATCACTATAATGAAGTCATAATCCTCTGTCATAATTCTTCTTATTCTCTTGCCTGCCTTCAACATTGAGGACCACTCCTTTCACCTAGAAATAGTACCTAATCTTGATTTTTCTGGAATAGTCCACTCCTGGTTTTCCTCCTACCTGTGTCCACTTCTTCTCTGCTTCTTTTGCCATCTCTGAATCTGCTGTTCACTCCCTCAAGGCTCTAATCTGGGTCCATTTCTCTTTTTACTTTTCACTCATTCCTTTAGAGAGCTCCATCCATTCTCACAGCTTCAACTACCACCTCTATGTGGGTGATTCACAAGTGTACCCTGGAACCCAATCTCTCTCTCCTTCTGCAATCTTGCATTTCCTGCTGCCTCCAGGACATCTGTACATGGGTGTCTCGTCTCTAGCTCAGTATGCCCCAAACTGAACTCCTTATCTTCCCTCCCAGCTCTCTCCTCCACCTACATCTTCCATCACAGTGGACAACACTACCATCCTTCCTGTCTCTCAGGCTTCTAAAAGACCATTATCCTTAATTCCATCCCTCTCTTTCAACCCCCACATTCGGTGTGTAATCAAATCCTGTTGGTTCTTCCTCTCTGGCAATTTCAGAATCGATCCTTTTCTCTCTCTCCAAATGACCACCTCACTGGTTTAGGTTTGTCATATCTGCGTTTGATTACTGCATCAGCCTCATCACTGATCTCCCTGCTTCCTGTATCTCCCCTCTCTTGCCCATACTTCATTCTGTGCATTTCCCCACTCCTCAGAAACCTCCAATGGTTGCCCATTCCTCTCCATATTAAACAAAAACTCCTGACCATCAGATTTAAAACATTCAATCAAGTCTCTCTCTACTGCTTTTCCAAGCTCTTCTCCCATTACACCCCATATTATAAACTTGCTCTCATTTCTTTCTGGCCACCTCTTTGCTAGAAGCAGCGTGGCTCAGTGGAAAGAGCACGGGCTTTGGAGTCAGAGGTCATGGGTTCGAATCCCAGCTCGGCCACTTGTCAGCTGTGTGACTGTGGGCAAGTCACTTAACTTCTCGGTGCCTCAGTGACCTCATCTGTAAAATGGGGATTAAGACTGTGAGCCCCACGTGGGACAACCTGATTCCCCTCTGTCCACCCCAGCGCTTAGAACAGGTCTCGGCCCATAGTAAGCGCTTAACAAATACCAACATTATACCCTCCCTCTTCCCATTTACATCTGGCAGATCACTGCTCTCTCCCTCTTCAAAGCCCTACTGAAATCACATTTCTTCCAGAAAGCCACTTTATACCACCTAATTCCTTCTTAAGTATCCCAAACCACTTGAGGTCATGTTTACACCCACTCCTCTATAGCACTCATTCAGTCATTCATTCAATCGTATTTATTGAGCGTAAGATCATCATCTGTAACTTATTTTATTGTCTGTCCTTCTGCTAGACTCATTGTGGTCAGAGATCATGTCTACTAATAATATTTGTACTCTCCAAGTGTTTAGGTCCATGCTTTTCCCACAATAGGTGTTCAGCTAATATGACTGATTAATTGATTGATGGATATTGTTTTTAACTGTCTTCTGTAATCATTTCCCTCAAGGCTCAAGCTAATGTGTGCTTTCTCATCCTAACCACTATCTGTTTTCTAAGGTTCTTCGATTTCTTTAACACCCTGACAATTTTTTTTTCATTTCCTAAGGATGAGGTTTCTCTTCTCTTCTGGTGTATCTCCTGGTTTCACCCCCTAATCCACCTCTCCTTGTTTCCCTGAAGTCTCGGGTCTCACATTTTCTCTCCTTCACCGTTCTCCCATTTCCCTAGAGCTCAGGTTACTCCCAGTTCTCCATGTTTTCAGCCCAACCACCATTGTTCCTCATGGCTTGGAGCAATTTCTTCTCTCACATTTTCTCAACCCATCTCCAAGACAGATTTCTCTCTCCTCTTGGTGACAGCTTCTCATCTTATCTTCCATTTGGGTTCAGTACCCTTAGGTGTGAACTTATCACCACTCTCCTGGTTTTTCCCCAAACCAACTGTCTTTTCCCATTTCTCTTTCAACTTGATCTCTTTCATGTCCGGTCCTCAGATTGAGTTTTTTATCAATCTATGAGCCTTGAACACCCATAAAAGAACATCTCTGTGCCTTTTTCTGTCCTCTGACTGAGGCCCCAGGTACAGAACTTAGTTAACATTATTGCCATTTGCCCATCCTGGCTGCCTGTGCAACTGATGGTGGAACAAAGTACCCCAACTCTTAGTGGATAAAATTAGGGCCATGAACCACGGCATGATAGAGTTATTTACAACAGGCATTTTTTAAACTTGCTCCAGACCCTGTAAAGCTGGTAAAGTTTGGAACTTCCTTAGAAACTCATGCTCTAGTCTCCTGCATAGAGAAGCAGTGTGGACTAGTTGAGAGAGCACGAGCCTGGGAGTCAGAAGGAACTGGGTTCTAAACCTGTCTTCACCAGTTGTTTGCTGGGTGACCTAGGGCAAGTCACTTCACTTCTCTGTACCTCAGTTACCACATCTGTAAAATGGGGATTATTATTATTGTTAATAATAATGAATAATGGTATTCGTTAAGTGCTTACTATGTGCCGGCACTGTATTAAGTGCAGGGGTAGATACAAGATCGTCAGGTTAGACTTAGTCTCTGTCCCACGTGGGGCTCACAGTCTTGATCCCCATTTTACAGATGAGGTACCTGAGGGACACAGAAGTGAAGTGACTTGCCCAAAGTCACACAACAGACAAGTGGTGGAGCCGGGATTAGAACAAATGACATTCTGACTCCCAGACCCATGCTGTATCCGCTTTGTGCCCCATGTGGGGCTTTTAAGATTAAAAATATATATGAACGATAAAGAAATATATTTCTCATCTGATGATCTTGTATCTACCCCAATGCTTAGAACAGCACCTGGCATATAGGAAGTGCTTAACAAATATCAAAAAATAAGGAACATAAAAATGAAAGCAATGCCATAACTGTACAGAGATATGCTTTATCCAACCCAGACATCTGTCTGCAAAAGTAGTAATAGGATGCTTGAAATGTGGGATGATTTCCCTCCTTGACATCCATTCTAGTAGTTACGGCTGCTAAAGCTAACAATTTCTAACCCTTTCCTGTTCATCTCTAACTTTCTCTCTTCTATCCTGTTCTGTATTTTTCTTCCAGATATTTCTCCAAATGATTTGCCAGGCCATAGGAATTAATTCCACATGTCAATAGCCTGCCCTGTGAAGAAGGGTTTCCTTTTATTTGTTTTGCTCTTACCACCTTCAGGTTTCAGGGAGTGAACCCTTCTCTTGATCCTGTGGGATCTGGCAAATATAATTTCCATGTTCCCCTGTCCACACCTTTCAGCCTCATTCCCTCTCAACCATTCTCTCTCCAGACTGAAGAGTATTAAGAAAGAGAAACAGGGCGGCCTAGTAGATATAGCAGGGGCCTGGGAGTAAGACCTGGGTTCTAATCCCAACTCCACTACTTGTCTGCTGTGTGATTTGGGGCAAGTACTTTACTTCTCTGTGCCTCGGTTACCTCATCTGTAAAATGGGGATTACTACTGTAAGTCCAACGTGAGATATGGACTGTGCCCAATCTGATGAGCTGGTATCTTTCCTGGAGTTTAGGAAGCAGCGTGGCTCAGCGGAAAGAGCAGGGGCTTGGGAGTCAGAGGTCATGTAATGTAATCCCGGCTCCGCCGCTTGTCAGCTGTGTGACTTTGGGCAAGTCACTTCACTTCTCCAGGCCTCAGTTCCCTCATCTGTAAAATGGAGATCAAGACTGTGAGCCCCACGTGGGACAAGCTGATCACCTTGTATCCCCCAGCGCTTAGAACAGTGCTTTGCACATAGTAAGCCCTTAACAAATGCCATCAATATTATTATTACAAAGCCTCTAGACTGGAGGCCTGCTATGGGCAGGGAACGTGACCACTAATTATGTTATACAGTGCTCTTAGTACAATGCTCTGCACAGAGTAAGCACGCAATAAATATGATTGATTAACAAATACCATTAGGGAAAAAAAAGCATTTCAGTCTTTCCTCGTAAAGTAGCTGTTCCATCCCTTATGAGCATTTAGTTGTGTTGTAACTTCTTGAAATTTTCTCCAACTCTATTATGTCCTGGCTAGGATGCAGTAAGCAAAACTGCATGCAGCATTCTGAGTGAGAACATACTCTGGTTTTACACAGCAGCAAAATTACATCGTCATTTTGTATTCTCTAGGGAGCTCTTTGAAGATAAAAAAAATATATTGCTCACCTGGTTTGCCTGCCAATCTGTGGCATATATGATCTTAGCATCTATGCATGATACAAAACATACTGGCACAGGTCTATTCTTGTCCATATATTTTCATTATGCAGCATTCAGTAGTATTTTTCTTAATAGAGTATAATAAATAGGAGGGAATAATGTATTTTGTTCACGTTCTTAAGTGTTTGTGCTCATATAAATCAAAACTCACACCTGGAGTTGAGGGATTCCATTCCATTTTGAATTATTGAAAAAACACACACATACACACTCACAAACACAAATTCTAAGTAGTGAACGTCTACTGATTTTGTTAATTAACTCAAATGAAGAGCATCCAGTTGCTATAAAGGGAAATAGCAATATTTTGCAAGCAATAACTCAACATTATTTGGGAGAAGAGTTGATGAAAATGAAGATCCTAGTTGTACACTGGTACTCAAAAGAAATAAATATTTAATCATCTCATTATTATTCTGAAGTGAATATGAGACCATGCCTCTAGATAGTTAAAAAAGCTTTCTACTCAATATTGACTCAAAACTTGGGACTTCCAATAAATATGAGACTTGGGCCACGTATCTAATTGAAAATTTTGCAAACCATAGATTATGAATTTAAAAGATGCAAGGCAATCATAACAAAACAAAATGTAAGAGGCCTAGAAACATGATCAATTATCTGCAGAATATTCAATGATCAAGCCACTAATTTAACTGAATGGCAGTGTCTGCATCTGTGATAAAGCATATTGAGAGAGGCCAGTTTAATCAAGTGTTTGAATAGCAGCCTTTTGGAGAATACTGCTTCGGCTCCCCAAATCACACCTATCTTTCTCCCTAGGACAGTACTGCTGTGTAAATAAGACCAAATTTTTGCTTCCACAAGAAAAAAATAACAATTACTGTATCTTCCCCACCATATCATTGTTAGGTGTAAAATTGAAGTATAATTGTTTTCCTTACTGGTTAAAAATATGGAGTCTCACAATACTGAAGGGGAGAGTTAGGGGGAGTAATTCAATCAGTGGCATATACTGAGTGCTTACTGAAAGCTGAGCACTGTTTTAATGATAACAATAATAGCTCCGGCATTTAAGTGCTTTTTATGTGCCAGTCACAGTACAAAATTGTGTAAATAAAGATAATCGGGTTGAACACAAGTTCCTGTCTTACATGGAGCTCACAGTCTTAATCCCCATTTTACAGATGAGGAAACTGAGGTACATAGAAGTTAAGTGACGTGCTCCAGGTCGCACAGCAGACATGGCGGAGCAGGTATTAGAACCCAGTTCATCTGATTCTCAGGGCCATGCTCTTTCCACTACACCATGCTACTAAATGCTTGGGTTGGAAAAGATGCATGTTCCCTGTCCACAAGGAACTTACAATTTGTAGGGGAGACAGATAACAATTATTTACACACTGTGAAAGAAGGAGGACATGGGACATGAATAAATGATTAAATGTACATGAATGCTTAAGGTTAGGTCAGGGGTACTGATGATGGGGTAAATCAGAACAGGATAATTCAGTCCAAGAAATATGTTTTTGAAAACAGAGATGGGTTGGGGCTTTTGGGTTGGCATCATCCAGATTGGCTGCTTGTACAGGTCACATTCACTTGCATAGTGGTTCATTCTCCTTTTCTGAGGTCGAGTATGAGCAGGCCAACATCCACAGAGGCTGTACAAGTCAGCTTCCAGCAATGATCAATACTTGATTCTTCAAAAGAAAGCGATTCCTTTCTCCAGGAGTGGATGGCAGGGGGCGAGTGACAGGCTGGCCCTCTGGGAAGTGCTTACTTATGTGTCAAGCACTGTATTAAGCACTGGGGTAGATGCAAGATATTCAGGTTGGACACAATCCCTGTCCTCACAGTTTAAAGGGGAGGGCGAACAGCTATTGAAACTCCATTTTTCAGGAGAGGAAACTAAGGTACAAAGAACTGAAGTGACTTGCCTGAGATCATGCAACAGGAAAGTGGCAGAGTTGAGATTAGTATTTATCTAAGCCTCAGTTATCTTATCTGGAAAATAGACTGTGAGCTCCACCTGGGACATGGACTGTGTCTGACCAGATTAGTTTGTATCTACCCTAGTGCTTAGTACAATTCCTGAACCATAGTAAGGGCTTTACAAATAATATTTTTTTTAAAAAAAAGAAGAGTCTTCTGATTCCCAGGACCATGTTCTTTCCTCTAGGCAATGCTGCTTTTCAAATATCTTGAGCTCTTTTGATCCCATTTGAGTTTAAACTCCCTGTGGGCAGAGAAGCTGTCATTTACTTGCCTGGTATTTTTCAAGTGCTTAGTACAGTCTACTGTACCCAGGGAGCCACTCAATAAATCCTACTATTATTAAATCTGCACCCATTAACTTAAGGAAACTGGCCTTAAGCACAGGATTGGGAGTCAGAGGATCCTGGGTTCTAATCCTGGCTCTTCCACTTGTCTGCTGTGGGACCTTGGTGATGTCACTTCAATTGTCTGGCCTCAGTTACCTCATCTGCAAAATGGGGATAGAGACTGTGATCCCTGAGTGGGACAGGGACTGTGTCTAACCTGGTTTGCTTGAGCCTACCCCAGTGCTTAGTACAATCTTCACTTTTGTAAGTGTTTTACAAATACCATTATTATTACTTTATTATTATTATTATTATAATCATCATCATTATTATTATTAATGGGTGAATACCAGGGCAGGGCCATGGAGAAGGATGGAAAAACACCAGATCCTACTTTTCCATCCACATGACAGTAAACTGAGAACCTGAAGCCCAGTATTTAAATTCCCTCCAGGTGTTGAAGATGCTGATCAATTAAGCAATCAATCAATGGTATTTATCAATCTCTTTCTATGTGCAGAGCACTATACTAAGCACTTGGGAGAGTACAACAGAAGTGACAGATAGTTCCCTGCCTGAATCTGGACCCTACAGCCTGTGAATCTGGGGATAAGTCCAGTGCTCTTCAATAACATTTTTGGGGAGAATTTTTGCGATATGATCCTGATATCATGGCAAACAGGTTGGAATTTTGAGTCTATTCCAATATTTCTGACCATTAGAGGAAACGGGTGCTTTTTAGCACCTCTTTCTGATCAAAGGATAATTCAGTTGTTAGTGGTCAGATTCGAAGTTGTTGAGGAGGCTTTCCACTGTACATACAGGTGACAGGAATTAAATCCTCCTACCGGAACAGAGCCAGTGGGGTGGAGAGATTTTATTATGCAATAAATTTGTTGGCGGAGCCTTTATTATGTAACCGATCTACCAAGGGAGACCTTATTCTAGAATAACCTTGTCGGGGGAGACTTTGTTGGGAAATAAATCTTGCCAAGTATAGTTTTATGGGGGGAGGGGGAGCCTCTTCTTCATCTTCTCCCTCTATCATAGTGCTTTAGATGAACCTATTATCCTCTGATTGAGGCACTTAGGTTCATTAACTAATTTCAAAGGGATGTGGTTGTTAGATTTCTTTGAAAAAAAGGAAATTCGCTATGTCAGTATAAAATTTAGAAGGAGGATTTTTATATTACTCTAAAGGGAATGTATTTGAGAGGAATTATGTCCTGAGCAATGACATCTGTTTCATGATATCTCTATTTGGAGCTGTTTTTTAAAATTCATGCTTGCCTGTTGCTGACCTGGGAATGTATGTTATTGTCTCACATTACTACTATCTTTTTCTCAACTCCTCAAATCGCAATGCAGCACAAACAAAAGTCTTTTGGTTTTGATTATGGCTGTTTCAAGTTTTGAGCTGTTTCAGTTTGCAAAAAGTGAATACGTGGCCCCAGCTTGGGCCAGAAAACAGCCAGTCAGTCAGTTGTATGTACTGAGCGCTTACTGTGTGCAGAGCACTGTACTAAGAACATGGGAGAGTATAACATAACAATATAACAGACACATTCCCTGCCTTCCACAAGCTTACAGGCCAAAGGGGGAGACAGACATGAATATAAAGAAATTACAGCTATTTACTTAAGTGTTGTGGGGCTGGGAGGGCAAATTAATATAGGGAGCAGAAGGGAATGGGAGAAGAGGACAGGAGGGCTTAATCAAAGCAGGCCTCTTGGATATGTTCATTCAATAACAATTTGAAGGAGAGAAGAGTGATTGTCCATCGGATATGAAGAGGGAGGGAGTTCCAGTCCAGAATCAGGCAGTCGATTGTATTTACTGAACATTTACTGTGTGCACAGAGCACTGTACTGAATGCTTGGGAGAGTACAATATGACAAAAAACAGTCACATTCCCTGCCCATGACGAGCTTATGGTCTAGAGGGGTAGACAGACATTCATATAAATAAATTACAGATAGGTACATATGTGCTGTGGGGCTGGAAGGAAGGGTGAATATAGGGAAGAAAGTCAGGGTGCCACAGAAGGGAGTAAAAGAAGAAATGAGTTTTGTCCCAGAGCAGGCTCCATTGCTAATTACTGAGCCTGGAAGAGTGGGGTTTGGCTTGGCACTGTGGCTGATGGTAATCCTCAAGTATTCTGCCCTTTACTCTCATTAACCTTGGGCAGTTGGCCCTGCTGTTATAGTTCGTTTTCATTTGAAAAACATGAAAAAGAAAAGGAATTGAGGATTATGAACACTAGGCTTTGGTGTCCTGATGTAATAATCTTTCAATCAAGCCATGGTAATTATTAATAATAACTGTGGTATTTGTTAAGTGCTTACTATGTGCCGGACATTGTTCTAAGCACTGGGGTGGATACAAGCAAATCAGATTATTCACAGTCCTTATCCCACATGGGGCTCACAGTCTTGATCCCCAGCGGGAGAGATGGGGATGAGGCACCATAATAAGCATGTTTGCTTGAGAGAAATGAAGAGTGCAGAGTGGGGTCTAGTGAGAGAAGAGAATAAATAGAATTGGGAGAGAGCTGAGTGAACACCTTAAACCAATGTCAGGAGCTTCTCCTTAATGTGGAGAGGAATGGGCAATCCCTGGAGGTTTTAAGAAGTGGGGAGAGATGTTCAGATTATCATTCTAGAAAAATGATCCAGACAGTAGAGTGATGGATGGGACTAGAGAGGGGAGAAGCTGGAGGCAGGAAGGTCAGTAAAATGCAATAATCAAGGCAGGATAATAATCCTAGCCGAACTGGATTACTGCATCAGTATCCTTTCTGATCTCCCAACCTCCTGTCTCTCCCCGCTTCAGTCTATACTTCACTCTGCTGCCTGGATTATCTTTTTACAGACACATTCTTGAGCATGTCAACCCCCCTCCTAAAAATCTCCAGTGGTTGCCTATCATCCTCTATCAATCAAAAACTCCTCACTATTGGCTTCAGAGCTCTCCATCACCTTGTCCCTTCCTACCTCACCTCCCTTCTCTCCTTCTATATCCCAGCCCGCACACTCCGCTCCTCTGGTACTAACCTTCTCACCATGCCTTGTTCTCACCTGTCCTGCCTTCGACCCATGGCCCACGTCCTATGTCTGGCCTGGAATGCACACCCTTCTCAAATCCTCCAACCTAGCACACTTCCCCCCTTCAAAGCCCTACTGAAACTCACCTCCTCCAGGAGGCCTTCCCAGATGAAGTCCCCCTTTTCCTCTGCTCTCCCTGCCCTCCCTATTGTCCTGACACGTTCCCTTTGCTTTCCCCCCTGCCCCAAAGCACTTGTGTATATATGTACATATTTATAATTATAATTCTATTTATTCTTTATTAATGATGTGTATATATCTATAATTATATTTATTTATAATGATGTTCCTGATGCCTTTTTACTTGTTTTGATGTCTGTCTTCCCGCTTGTAGACTCTGAGCCTGTTGTGGGTGGGGATTGTCTCCGTTGCTGAATCGTATTTCCCAAGCGCTTAGTTCAGTGCTCTGCACACAGTAAATGCTCAATGAATACGATTGAATGGACGAATGAATGAAAGAAATAAGTGGCTGCATCAACATGGTAGCCATTGGATAGAGAGGAAGGGGTGGAGTTTGGTGGGATGGGAAGAGTGGCATTTTAGGTAGTTATAGGAGGAGAATGATAATTCATCAGTATCACTTGTATTTATTGAGCACTTACTATCTGTACTAAGCACTGTACTGAGCACTTGGGAGAGTACAACAGAGTTGGTAGACACGTTCCCTGCCCACAAAAAGTTTACAGTCTAGGATAACTAAAATACTGTGGAGGAAGAGCTGAAGCAGCATGGCCTAATGTAGAGAACATGGGCCTGGGAGACAAGGGACCTGGGTTCTAATCCCAGCTCCACCCTGTGTCTGCTATTAGACAGTGGGCAATTCACTTAACTTCTACGTGCCTCAGTTACCATGTCTGTAAGAGGAAAATTAAAAGTGTAAACCCCATGTGGGACATAGACTATGTCCAACCTGATTAGGTTGCATCTACCCCAGCGCTTAGAACAGTGCCTGGCACAGAGTAAGAACTTAACAAATATCATAAAAAAACACGGAAACTGGGACAGGATTGGTTACAGACTGAATATGGGAGTTGAAAAACAGGAAGAACTCAAAGATTATGTCATGGGTATGGGCTTGAGAAACAGTGAGCGTGGTGGTGATGTCAAATGTGATGGTAAAGTTAATTGGAGGAGATTTGAGAAATAAGATGAAGAGTTTGATTTTGGCCATAATGACCTTGAAGTACAAGCAGGACACACATGGGATACTGGTGGAAGGAGGAAATATGAAATTGGGAAGAAGGGGTCATGTCAAGGCTTGCAAGATAGATTTGAGAATCTTCCACATACAGGCAGTAATTGAAACCATGGGAGTGAATGAATTCAATCAATCTATCAATCGAACATATTTATTGAGAGCTTACTGTGTGCAGAGCACTAAGCACGTGGGAGAGTATAATATAACAGAATTGGTAGGCACATTCTCTGCCATAGTGATCTTATAGTCTTAAACAGGTGAGTACACATTAAATAGAGTAGGAGAACCTGAAACAAAGACTTGTGAGACTTTTGCAGTTTAGAGGTGAGAAGAAAAGGAAGAAACAGTGAAAGACTGAGAAGAATCTGACAGAGATATGGTGAGAACCAAGAGACAATTGTTTCTGAAAATGCAAGGCTAGATCTTGTTTCTAGAAGAAAAGAATGAAAGAAAGAAGCCTAAGGACAAGACAGATTAGGAAGAAGGTAGAGTCCTTTAGACGTGGAGAGAGGAAGGTAATTGGTATCCTTGGAGGTTGCAGTCTCAGGGGAGTTAAGGGAAACCGGATCGTAGGGTGTCAAGGAGGGAACAGGAGGAGAGGAAGTGGCGGTGACAGGTGTGTACAATCAGTTTGAGGAGTTTGAGCGCGAAACTAGACTGTGAGCTTGTGGGCAGGGAATGTGTCTGTTGTTGTATTGTACTTTCTTGAAAGCTTAGTACAGTGCTTTGAACCCAGTAAGCACTCAATAAATACGAAGAATGAATGAATAGGAGGAGAGGTATGGACTCCCAAGAAGGTTTTTGTTTGTAGTTTTTTTTTGTTGTTTTGTCTTGTTTTAAGATACGGATGGCCTGGATTTATTTGGAGGCAGAAGGGAAGGAGCTATCAAAGAGTGAGCAGTTGAAGATGGTGGCCAGGGAGGGAAGATGAATGTTGCAAGTCTTTTAGAACGGGAGAAACATCGTTGCCTAGAGGGAAGAACATGGGCCTGGGAGTCAGTTCCATTCCCACTAGGCCTCAGTGACCTCATCTCTATCACCGTGGATGGCACGACCATCCTTCCCATCTCTCAGGCCCGCAATCTCGGTGTCATCCTTGACTCGTCTCTCTCGTTCACCCCACGCATCCTATCCGTTACCAAGACCTGCCAGTTTCACCTTTACAATATCGCCAAAATCCGCCCTTTCCTCTCCACCCAAACGGCTACCTTACTGCTACAGGCTCTCGTTATATCCCAGCTAGACTACTGTGTCAGCCTTCTCTCTGACCTCCCTTCCTCCTCTCTCGCCCCACTCCAGTCTATTCTTCACTCCGCTGCCCGGCTCATCTTCCTGCAGAAATGATCTGGGCATGTCACTCCCCTTCTTAAACAACTCCAGTGGTTGCCTATCAACCTCCGCTCCAAACAAAAACTCCTCACTCTAGACTTCAAGGCTCTACATCACCTTGCCCCTTCCTACCTCTCCTCCCTTCTCTCTTTCTACCACCCACCCCGCACGCTCCGCTTCTCTGCCGCCCACCTCCTCACCGTCCCTCGGTCTCGCCTATCCCGCCGTCGACCCCTGGGCCACGTCCTCCCGCGGTCCTGGAATGCCCTCCCTCCTCACCTCCGCCAAACTGATTCTCTTCCCCTCTTCAAAACCCTACTTAAAACTATCTGTACTAAGCACTGTACTAAGCAAGCGCTGGGGTAAATACAGGGTTAATCCCCTTCTGTAAGTCCGTCAAACGGCAGGGACTGTCTCTATCTGTTGCCGACCTGTTCATTCCAAGCGCTTAGTACAGTGCTCTGCACATAGTAAGCGCTCAATAAATACTATTGAATGAATGAATGAATCTGTAAAATGGGAATTAAGACTATGAGCCTCATGTGGGACAGGGACTGTGTTCAACCTGATTAGCTTGTATCTACCCCAGTGTTTAGAATGGTGCCTGGCACATAGTAAGAATTTAAAAAATACCATAAAAAAGAAAAAAAAGGGAGAAGGGATGGGATCACAGGTTTAGATGGTAGGGATAGATTTCAGCACCAGACTGGAAATCTTCTCTTGAGAGATGGGAAAGAAGCATGAGAGAGTGAGTGAGAGGATGAGAGTGAGCTGGGAAAATGAGCAGAATTTGGTTAGTTCGTGCCTAGTGCTTTCAGTTTTGTCTACAAAGCAATTGGTAAGGTCATCAAAAAGAGAAGGTGGTGGAACTGGGGTTTCAGAAGGCAGTTGGAGATCTGGAATAGTTGTGGGGGGAGTGAGGGGCATGAGATTTGGTGATGATGGAGCAGTACTTACTGCTGCTGAGCAGGAGAGGGCAGAGTTTCTGAAAGGATAAACAGCATACTGGAATAAGCAATAATAATGAGTAAAAAGTAGGCATTTAGGTTAAGCAATTTACTAAGTACCCCAGACACTCGTAGGACTAAGCACTGGGGGTGTGTATTACACAATTGGGGTCTGGGTCACAAATCCCTGTCCCCATTGTGGGGCCTCTACAGTTTCAATCTCCATTTTTCACTGCAAGAGGTAACCCTCGACGCGCAGGAAAAGTAAAAGTTGGCTTGCCTAAAGGTCAGCATTGCAGACAAGTGGGCAGAGCACAGGATTGGAACCCCGATGTCCTTCTGACTCGCCAGACTCAATGCCTCTATGCGATCTTACACAAATGGCTGTAATGGCCCCATCTTTAATAGATAAGATGCAACTGAGGGACAACTGAGAAGTTAAGTGAATTGGGCCAAGGTCACAGCCAACATGTGGTGGAAGCTGGAATTAGAACCAGTTCTTTCTGGGTAGAACTTGGGCTTAAGTGCTCCACTATGTGTCAAGCATTGTATTAAGTGCTGGGGTAGATGCACTCTATTTGGAAGGTGACACAACTCAACTTGATGCCTGAATTCCAACCGGGGTGTTCTGCAGCACAAGTGTGGGAGGTAGAAAGAGAACAGATGCCTTGGAGGTGATCCAGGCATCGGGGATTGGTGAGAACTAGATTGATGGAGGGAGCATTGGACGAGCTTGTCGAAAGGTCGTGTAAAGGATTGACCAGAGTTGACGGTGCAATCAAAGAGGAAGAATTTGGCAGGCGACTTCCAAATGGGGTATGATGGTCAGGGATAAGGGGGAGGGTTCCTAGAGAATGTGGGGTGTTCTACCTGCTGGCTGAGAATATGTTATGTGGGCAGGGGGTGATGTGGGAAAGGAGGGTGGCTAGACCATTGTGGTCAGAGCAAAATTCATCACTGGCAAGGTTTGAGATTGTATAGTGATGTTGAGATCCAGTGTGTTTCCAAGTTGGTTAGTGGAGAGGGGGACTGAAGCAGGGGCCTCCACAGATTTAAAGGAGTCACAGGCTATGGAGTCAGAGTGTCACTGGGAATGTCCACAGGACGCTCAAGTCCCTGAGGATCAGTAATTGTGCAGGTGAGAAAGGCATCAAAATCCCTCAGACAATTGGAGTTGAGGCAAAAATTGGAGGCCACAAGGAGCTTACGATTTGCATAAGAGACATTGAGTTGGTTTATGAGTTTACAATAATAATGTTGGTATTTGTTAAGCACTTACTATGTGCAGAGCACTGTTCTAAGTGCTGGGGTAAATACAGGGTTAATCAGGTTGTCCCACGTGAGGCTCACAGTTAATCCCCATTTTACAGATGAGGTAAGTGAGGCACAGAGAAGTTAAGTGACTTGCCCACAGTCACACACCTGACAAGTGGCAGAGCCGGGAGTCGAACTCATGACCTCTGACTCCAAAGCCCAGGCTCTTTTCCACTGAGCCACGCTTCCATGCTGCAGTTTATCTGGACAACCTATCAGTTCTTCCAATCTCCACGTGAAAGGGTTGGAAAAGAATCAACATGGCACTGCCTTCCCCCTGCCAATGAGTTAATGCTCTCTTCCTTGGGCCTGGTACCTTATCCTGGGTGTGTCCCGATTTCTTATCCCTCCCACAGTCCCAGGCTTAACAGTGGAAGTTCTAGCTGCTCTAGGCATCTCACTGGGAAGCCCTCCCAGTTAGTATTTAGTAATTTCAGTGGGCTGGAGGGGAGGATGATATGGGTTTCTAAGTAATAATAATAATAATTGTGGTATTTGTTAGGTGATTACTATGTGCCAGGAGCTGTACTAAGCCCTGGGGTAGGTCCAAGATAATCGGGTTGGACACAGTCCCTGTCCCCCATGGGGCTCACAGTCTTCATTCCCATTATACAGATGAGGCAACTGAGGCCCAGAGAATTGAAGTGACTTGCCCATGGTCACATTCATTCAATAGTATTTATTGAGCGCTTACTATGTGCAGAGCACTGTACTAAGCGCTTGGAATGTACACACAAGTTGCAGATCTGGGTTTAGAACCCAGATCCCTCTGACTTCCAGGCCTGTGCTCTATCCACTAGGCCACGCTGCTTCAGAAGAGAACCCATTGTTGGGCAGGGATTTTCTCTATCTGTTGCCGAATTGTACTTTCCAAGTGCTTAGTATGGTGTTCTGCGCACAGTAAGTGCCCAGTAAATATGACTGAATGAATAAAAGAGAAGGTGAGGGATGGACAGGATGGGATGGCTGTGTTTGCCCTTCCCGACCCAGCCCCACAGAGATCTGTATCAATGCAGCCAGCCGGCGGACAATAGAGAGGGAAGAGCTGCAGTTGAAGACATAGGAATCCCCCTTAGCACACTGGGGCCCAGCCTGGAAAAGTGCCCAGTGTTTCTGGTGGAGGAGACACATTTTCTGAACACAAATGGAACTAAACTTAATGCTCGAGTAGCTGTTAATAGTTCAGACCTTTTAGTGAAGGTAACTAGAGAATAAAAGTGGCCAGGCATGCTGTTTTGAATCCTTATTCTTTGAATGCAATTTTAGTATATCCTGCCAAATTCATAGCCCGTGCTTTTAAAATAACAATAAGCTTGATTTTATTTAAGCACTTCAGGCCAAGAACATCTTTGGAAGGAAAGACAGCTACCCTGGTCAAAGTGCAGCACTATTTTCAAATTTCCTAAGTTACCTCTTCCTTAATTATCTTAATACAGTACCTGACACACAGTTAGCACTTAACAAATACCACAATTATTATTACTATTATAATTATTTCCAAAAACACAAACATACATAACTCATGAGCCCAATACCACTCTGAAACAGCTAGTTAATGGCAGCAGAATCCAGAGAGTAATAACATTAATAATGGTACTCATTAAGCACTTACTATGTGCTAAGGAGTATTCATTCATTCAATCATATATACTGAGTGCTTACTATGTGCAAAGCACGGTACTAAGTGCTTGGAATGTCAATTTGGCAACAGATAGAGGCAATCCCTACCCAACAATGGGTTCACAGTCTAAACGGGGCAGACAGACAACAAAACAAAACAAAACAAGTAGCCTGGCATCAATATCAGCAAGATAAGTAGAATCATAGAAATATACACATCATTAACAAATAAATAGAGTAATAAATAATATATACAAATATGCACAAGTGCTGTAGGGAGGGGAAGGGGGAAGAGCAGAGGGGGGGAATGGGGAGGGGAGGAGGAGCAGAGGGAAAAGGAGACCTCAGTCTGGGAAGGCCTCCTGGAGGAGGTGAGCTCTCAGTAGGGCTTTGAAGAGGGGACGAGAGTTAGTTTGGTGGATGTGAGGAGGGAGGGCATTCCAGGTCAGCGGGAGGACGTGGGCCAGGGTTCGACAGTGGGACAGGCGCGAACGAGGGACAGTGAGGAGGTTAGCAGCAAAGGAGAGGAGTGTACGGGTTGGGCTGTAGAAGGAGAGAAGGGAGGTGAGGTAGGAGGGGGCTAGGTGATGGAGAGCTCTGAAGCCAGAAGTTCTAAGCATTGGGGTATTACAGGTTAATCAGGTTGGACACAGTCCTGTCTCACATGGGGCTCACATTCTTAATCCCCATTTTACAGATGCGGTAATGGAGTCATAGAGATGTGAAGTGACTTCGCCAAGGTCACATAGAAGACAAGTGGTGGAGCCAGGATTAGAAGCCAGGTCCTTCTGACTCCCAGGCCCATCCTCTATCAATAAGCCAACACTAAGTAACTAAAACTCAAGGAACTTTCTATATTTCTCCCTAGAATATAGTCTGTATACCTCACTAGAAGCAGTGTGGCCTAGTGGAAATTACATAGGCCTAGGAGTCAGAGGACTTGGATTCTAACTGTGGCTCTGTTACTTGTCTACTCTGTGATCTTGGGCAAATCACTTAATTTCTCTGTGTCTCAGTTCCACAACAAACAGAAACTCCATACCATAAATTTTAAAACACTCATTCATCCATTCATTCCATTGTATTTATTGAGCATTTACTGTGTGCAGACCACTGCACTAAGAGTTTGGAAAGTACAATTCGGCAACAAATAGAGACAATCTTTACCCAACAATGTGATCAAAGTCTAGAAAAGGGGGGACAACAAAAAAAAAACCAGTAGACAGACCTCAATAGCATCAGTACAAATAAATTCCTTCACCTTGCCCTGTCCTACCTCACCTTGCTACTTTCTAAGCCTCATTTCCCCCATCTATAAAATGAGGATTAAGACTGTGAGCCCCATGTGGGAAAGGGACCGTGTCCAATCTGACTAACCGCATACTACCCCAGTGTTTAGTATGGTGCATGGCACATAGTAAATGCTTAACATGTGACCTAATGGAAAGAGTATGGTCCTGGGAGTCAGAGGACGTGGGTTCTAATCCCAGCTCCGCCACTTTTCTGCTGTGTGACCTTGGGAAGGTCACTTCACTTTTCTGGGCCTCAGTTACCTCATCTGTGAAATGGGGATTGGAGGTGTGAGCCCCATGTGGGACAACCTGATAACCTTGTATCTACCCCAGTGCTTAGAACAGTGCTTGGCACATAGTGAGTGCTTAATAAATATTATTATTATTATTATTCTATGGGTCTCTTTCTTCATCTGCAAAATGGGGATTCAATACCTGTTCTCCCTACTACTTTTGTTTTTGTCCATCTGTCTCCCCCGATTAAACTGTAAGCCCATTGATGGGCAGGGATTGTCTCTATCTGTTGCTGAATTGTAATAATAATAATAATAATGTTGGTATTTGTTAAGCGCTTACTATGTGCAGAGCACTGTTCTAAGCGCTGGGGTAAACACAGAGGAATCAGGTTGTCCCACGTGGGGCTCACAGTCTTAATCCCCATTTTACAGATGAGGGAACTGAGGCACAGAGAAGTTAAGTGACTTGCCCACAGTCACACAGCTGACAAGTGGCAGAGCTGGGATTTGAACTCATGAGCCCTGACTCCAAAGCCCATGCTCTTTCCACTGCGCCACGCTGCTTCTCTAATTGTACATTCCAAGCGCTTAGTACAGTGCTCTGCACATAGTAAGCGCTCAATAAATACTATTGAATGAATTAATATGACATGTGCCAGAGAAAAAACAGATATTACTATTTACTGGAAGATAATTTGGGGACTTTTAGGGTGTGGTCTCGCCATTTTCAAATTCCATATTTTTCCTGCATGGGTATGGGTAAGTGGATATAAGTGTATATGTCTTTGAATGAACTAAACAATTCCACTCCTCTTTTCCTCCGTAATTTACACCTCAAATATTTTAGGCTATTACCATACCACCCCATCATCACTTAGGAAGGCACATACAATACATTCAGCTCTCTTCAACTTTCTTCATAAATCGCTCCCAACAATTCCTTGATGTTGCTTTATCCTATATACTCTCCAATATGTCAGGAGCTGTTTAGGTGAAGGGAGATTTGTAGAATTCATATCACATTTAAAGATATGGTCCCAGCAGAGACATGTCAAGGAAATTGTCATCTTCTTGGTTAGGATAGGTTTCCTCTCTGAATGAAGACTCTAATACTAATAATAATAATGATGATGATGATGATAATAATAACATACAGCATGGCCTAGTGAATAGAGCACAGGCCTGGAAGTCAGATCTGGGTTCTAGTCCCAGATCCGTGACTTGTCTGATGTATGACCATGGGCATGACACTTAACTTCTCTGTACCTCAATTACCTAATCTGTAAATTGGGTATTAAGACTGTGAGCCCCATGGGGGACAGAGGCTGTGTCCAACCTGATTTGCTTGTATTTAGCAAGCGCTTAGAACAGTGCTTGACACATAGTAAGCACTTAAATACTATTACTTTTGACTTTTGATTTTTAATAATTATAATAATACTGATAAAAATTGTGGGATTTGTTAAGTGCTAACTACATGCCAAGAAGTATACTAAGCACTGAGGTAGATGCAAGGTAATAATAATAATTATGGCCTGGATCACCCTCTCTCAGTGTGGCCTAGTAAATAGAACATTGGTCTGGTTCCATTCCAGATCCACCACTTGTCTGCTGTATGACCTCGGACAATTAACTTCATTTCTCCATGCCTCTGTTGCCTCATCTGTAAAATGAGAATGAAGACTGTGAGCTGCATGTGGGATATGGACTGTGCTCAATCTGATTTGCTTATTTCTACCCCAGCACTTAGTACCCATGCATGAAACATAGTAAGCAACTAACAAATACCACAATTATTATTATTATTGTTAAGGAGAGGTAAAGACTGTCTGGGAAATGGTGCGGAGAAAAAGCCAACAGGATTGAACAGACCAGATGTGAGAGTTGAAAGAGGAAAGTGTTAAGGATATACCAAGGTTGAGGGCTTCAAGGGCAGTGAGGATGATGCTGTAATCCACTGGGATGGGGAAGTTAGTTGGAGGAGTGTACTGTCAAAGGTCAGAGGCAAGATAGACGAAATCAAGATACACTGAGTAGGTTGGTATTAGGGGAGCGAAGAGTGTGGGCATGTTATAGTACGAGAGTAGTGAGGTGGGGAAGGAGGGGGCAAGGAGTTGGAATGCTTTAAAGCTGATGTTAAGGAGTTTCTGTTAGATGTGGAAGTAGGTGGGCAACTACTGGAGGTTCTTGAGGAGTGGGGAAACACGGACTGAACATTTTTGAAGAAAAATGATCTGGGCAGCAGAGTGAAGTATGGTCTGGAAGAGAGAGAGACCTAAGGTAGGGAGGTCAACAAGGAGGTGGATGCAGTAGTCAAGGCGGGATAGGATAAGACCTTGAATTACCATGGTAGCAGTTTGGACGGAGAGAAAAGGGTGGAGTTTACCAATGCTGTGAAGTTTTAACCAACAGGATTTACTGATAGATTGAATATGTGGGTTGAATGAGAGAGAGGAGTCAAGGATAACGCCGAGGTTGAGGGCTTGTGAAACAGTAAAGATGGTGCTGTCGACAGTGATGGGAAAGTCAGGGGGAGGACAGGGTTTGGGTGGGAAGATAAGGAGTCCTGTTTAAGTTTGAAATGTCAGCAGGAAATCCAGGCAGAGATGTCCTGAAGGCAGAAGTAAATATGAGACTGCAGAGAGGTGGAGAGATCAGGGCTGGAGTTGTAGATTTGGAAATCATTTTCAGAGAGGTGGTAGTTGAAGCCATGGGAGCGAATGAGTTGTCCAAGAGAGTGGGTTTAGATGGAGAATAGAAGGGGACCCAGAACTGAAACTTGAGGGACCCCCACAGTTAGGAGGTGAGAGGCAGAAGAGGACCCTGCAAAAGAGACTGAGAATGAACAGCTAAAAAGAGGTAAGAGGAGAACCAGGAGAGGACAGTGTCATTGAAGGTGAGGTTGGATAATGTTTCCAGGAGAAGGGGTGGTCCACAGTGTCAGAGGCAGCTGAGTGGTCAAGAAGGATTAGGTTGGAATTGGGCCAGTTCGATTTGGCAAGAAGGAGATCATCCGTGACCTCTGAGAGGGAAGTTTCTGTGGAGTAAAGGAGAGGGGAACCAGATTGGTGGGGGCCAAGGAGAGAATTGGAGGAAAGAACTTGGGACAGCAGGTGTAGACAACTCACTCAAGGAGTTATTAATTGTATAAATTTTATATTATAAATTATGTATTTATAGTAATGTCTGTCTCCTCTTCTAGACAGTAAGCTCAGTGTGGACAGGGAACATACCTACCACTATTTTATTCTACTCTCCCCAAAACACATGTATTCTGCTCACAGTAAGCACACAGTAAGATTGATGAAAACCAAGGTTAGATAGGTTTCCAAGATATGGGATTTTTCCTTTTCATATTTTTGAAATAATTATTGTGATTCCCTTTATCTTAGATGATTCATGCTACTGTTTTTGGTTTGTCTTCATCTTTTCCCAGAAAATATTAACAGTCTTTTTTCTATTCTTTGCTGTCATTTCTCTATTTCTCTGTTTTAATTTCTGGGATTTTTGAGGGATTCCCTCATGGGTCTTCATTTTTCTCTCTTCATTTCTTGCATTCTTTTTTTATGGCAGTTGCTTTTTGATGTTGGCATCTCTTAGGATTCCCCAGTGATCTTTTACCCTTGGATTTAAATTATTGTTTCTCCTGTAGCATGCACAAGGTATTGGAAGACAAGTTTCTCTTTTTCACTGGTGATACCTTCCAAAAACTGTCAGTGCATTTCAGATCTTGGAAGATCTTGTACAATTTAAATCCTGGTCACCAAACCTGTTATTTTTACATCCTCAGCCAATTTCCCACTATCTTGAAGAGCTGATCCAGTATTCTCCTGTTTGAATTCTTTTCTGTCTGCATTATAAAGCTATGCTCAGGATAACTTTTTTATGATCCTTGTTTAGTTTTATTTGCTCTCCACCAGCCATCTGAGTCTTCTGAAATTTACAGTGGGGAACTTTCATTTCAGCTCTTCTTAAATCTATAGCAGACTGCCACAGTAATTCCCCCTCTATGTTTTGGACCAGTGTATTATGTAGCCTCCTAATGCAGCCTTTTTCTCCTATTGTGGTTGTTAAAAAAATAAAACCACACACTAGATGATTCTTGGCTAAGGGAGCAGTGTGGTCTAGTGGAAAGACGAAGGGCCTGGGAGTCAGAAGGACCTGGGCTCTAGTCCTGGCTCTTCCACTTGTTTGCTATATGATCTTGGGCAAGTCATTTCACTTCTCTGAGCCTCAGTTACCTCATTTGTAAAATGGCAATTAAGACTGAGCCCCAGGTCGGACAGGGACTGTGTCCAACCCTATTTGCTTTTATCCAACCCAGTGCTTAGAACAGTACCTGGTACATAGTAATTGCTTAACAAATACCACAGTTATTATTATTATTGTTATTATGGGCCTGGGAACCAAAGGACCTGGGTTCTAATCCATTTCTGCCACTTGCCCGCTGTGTGGCCTTGCTCAAATCACCTCAGTTTCTCATCTGCAAAATAAGGACTAAATGGCTGTTTTCTCTCCTACTCAGACTGAGCTTCATGCCCAATGGCAATCTTGTCTGACCTAATTTGATCTCTCCAAGGCACTAGTACTTTTCTTGGCAGGTAGTAAGTACTTAGCAAATATCACATAACAATAAACAATAACATTAATAGTAATTATTGTTTTGTTGTCTGTCTCCCCCATTTAGACTGTGAGCCCATTGTTGGGCAGGAATTGTCTCTATCTGTTGCCAAATTGTACATTCCAAGCACTTAGTCCAGTGCTCTGCACATAGTAAGTGCTCAATAAATATGATTGAATGAATGAATGAATAATTATTAGTAGTATTTATTTATTGACCTCTTACTGTATTCATAGTGCTTTAAGTATTCTTAAATGGCACTTGTTAATTATTATTATGATTATTATTATAATTAACTCACTTATGCTCCCTGCCCATCTTCCCTAAACCTCGCCTGATTGCTGTATGCCAGGCTGGTGTGTCTGTGAGGCTGCAGAGAGACAGCTGAGATGGCCCTGATTCTGAGTTGAAGGAAGGGAAGATTTGCTCCCTAACCTTTATTCTGCTGAAGCAATTCCACCTATCTTTTATGAGTAGCATCTCTGGGAGGATGTTTCTAGTTTTCTAAACATAATTTCTACAAAAGTCTCAGGAGTAATAGATTTGATGTTTCATGAATTAGATAATGGGAATACAGGTTGAAGATTTCAGAGAGACCTAGGGTAAGGCCCAGGGGATGGCTCTTTTCTCCCTGTATTTTAGGAACTTTCTCCAGAAATTCAGACTTAACATGATAATAATAATAATATTTGTTAAGCACTTACTATGGACCAGGCACTGTTCTAAGTGCTGTGGTAGATACAAGATAATCCTGTTATACACGGTCTCTGTCCCACATAGGGCTTACAATCTTAATCGCTATTTTACAGTTGAGGGAACTGAGGCTCAGAGAAGTGAAGTGATTTAACAAGGTCACACAGCAGACAAGTGGCAGAGCCAGGGTTAGAACCCAGTTCCTTCTGACTCCCAGGTCCATGTTCTATCCACTGATGCATTTTGTCCTTGAACAATAAGAGCCATATCTTGAGGGACTGAGCTCAGCCCAACTCAGCAGTATCTTCAGTGATAAGGAATGCCAAACCATGTGAGCAGCCTGTCACTCAGAGGCCATGGAGAACTTGGCTCAGTCTAGAGCATTGCCTAGCCTAGTAATGGTAATGATGGTGATATTGTTAAGTGCCTATAAAGTGTCAAGCACCTAACTAAGTTCTGGGGTAGATACAAGTTAATCAATCCCTGTCCCTGTCCCCAAATTGGGCTCACATTCTAAGTAGGAGAAAGGCACTGAATCGCCAGTTTGGGATAAAGAAATTGAGGCACAGAGAAATTAAATGATTTGCTCATGGACACAAAAGCTACTTGCCGGAAATGGGATTAGGACCCAAGTCTTCTGACTCCCAGATCCACGCTCTTTCCACTAGTCCACAAGAGGCAAACAAACACTTGCCCAGCCCATGGATACTCCCAGACTTCGGGGACTTCCTAAATACAGCCCTGGGGGTTAGGCCAGAGGCTAACTTTGCCTTCGTGAACCCCATGTGGGACAGAGACTGTGTCTGATCTGTTTATTCTTTGTGACTGCCACACGGTAAGTGCTAGACAAATGCCAAAATGATCCTAAATAGCATTTATTGAGCTCTTATTATGTATGATCAAGGTGCTTGGGAATGTACAACAGAGGCAAAAGACATAATTCCCGACCTCAAGGAGTTTTAATATAGTGCTGCAAGACTAAAGCCCAAGTTTGACTAAAAGGGGATAGGGTACCCAAATTCATTCATTCAGTCAGTCATTCAATCATATTTATTGAACGCTTCCTAAGTGCAGAGCACTATACTAAGCACTGA
Organism: Ornithorhynchus anatinus; assembly: GCF_004115215.2. Classification (NCBI taxonomy): domain Eukaryota; kingdom Metazoa; phylum Chordata; class Mammalia; order Monotremata; family Ornithorhynchidae; genus Ornithorhynchus; species Ornithorhynchus anatinus. The sequence goes on along the minus strand of NC_041731.1, from coordinate 111,202,765 downwards.
GAATGTACATTTTGGCGACAGAAAGAGACAATCCCTGCCCAACAATGGGCTCACACTCTAAACGGGGGAGGCAGACAAGAAAACAAAACAGAACAAAACAAAACAAAAGAAGTAGTCTGGTGTCAATATCAAGATAAATAGAATCATAGATATTTACACATCATTAACAAAATAAAGTAATAAATGATATATACAAATATTCATGAGTGCTGTGGGAAGAGGAAGAGGGAAGAGCAGAGGTTGGGAGAAGGGGAATGGGGAGGGGAGGAGGAGCAGAGGGATGGATGGATGATGGCATCCAAATGATCGATGTCAATTGTATGAAGGTCTACAAGCTCACTGTGGGCAGGAATTGTGTCAGTTTATTGTTACATTGTACTCCCCCAAGCACTTGGTACAGTGCTTTGCACACAATAAGCACTCAATAAATATAATTGAATGAATGAAACATCATGTTCTCTGCCTTTTTGTGCAGTAAATCAGTCAGCTAAGGCCAGCTGGTCCAAAGCTTGGACTACTTCAGCAGCTTATCCAGGAAGCCTCGGAAAGGGTATTGCCAAAAGTGAGATTCCAAGAAAGTTTCTGTACTTAGCTCTTTCCTCTTGATGGTAGTATTATAGAGATAGCTCGGAAATTCTGAAGTATCAAAAAAACCCCTCCAATTAGTGGATTAAAGGCTCTCCACCAGCTGCTTCCTTTAAACCTTTCTGCACTCTTCTCTCACTACCCCAAACTACCACTCTGTTCCTCCCAAGCTAACCTCCTAGTGGAACTTCAGACTTAGGAGTAATACTAATTTTTATTCCATGTATTAAATGATTATTAGAGTAATAATAAAAGCGCTAACTCTGTGTCAAGGACAGAGTGCTGAGATAAGCACTGGGACTAACAAACCAGGCAGAGTCCTTGTCCTTATTGTGGATGACAATTTAAGGGATAGAGCGGATATTTTAACTCCATTCTGTAGATGAGAAAACTGAGGCTTTGAGAGATTAATTGACTTGTCCAAGGCCAGTGGAAGAACTAAGTCAAGAATCAATCAATTAGTTAATCAGTGAAATTTACTGAGCTCTTACTGTGTTCAGAGAACTTTTCTAAAGGTTGGGTTTTTTTAATGGTATTTACTAAGCACTTAGGGGAAAGAGCCCAGGCTCTTGGCTCAGTGGAAAGAGCATGGGCTTTGGAGTCAGGGCTCATGAGTTCGAATCCCAGCTCTGCCACTTGTCGGCTGTGTGACTGTGGGCAAGTCACTTAACTTCTCTGTGCCTCAGTTCCCTCATCTGTAAAATGGGGATTAAGACTGTGAGCCCCACGTGGGACAACCTGATTCCCCTATGTCTACCCCAGCGCTTAGAACAGTGCTCGGCACATAGTAAGCGCTTAACAAATACCAATATTAACAGTGCTCTGCACATAGTAAGCAGTTAACAAATACCAACATTGTTATTATTATTATGTGTCAACCATTGTACTAAGCACTGGGATAGAGACAAGATAACTGGGTTGGATGCAGTCTCTGTCCCACATAGGTCTTGGCACATCTCCAAGTGGCCTTCCCAGATTACATCCCACTTTTCCTCATCTCCCACTCCCTTCTGCATCACCCTCACTTGCTCCCTTTGCTCTTTCCTCCTCTGCCAGCCCCCAGCACTTATGCAGATATCTGTAGTTTTATTTATTTATATTGGGGTCTGTTAATTTGTATTGATGTCTCTCTCCCCGCCCCCCAAGAGCTCACTGTGGGCAGGGATTGTCACTCTTGACTCATGTATTGTACTTTTCCAAGCACTTAGTATGGTAGTCTGCACAAAGTAAGCACTTAATAAATGTGATTGAATGAATGAATAATCCACATTTTACAGATGAGGGAACTGAGGCACAGAGAAGTTAAGTGACTTGCCTAAGATCACACAGCAGACAAGTGGCAGAGCTGGGATTAGATTCCTAGCATCTAAATGCTAGGGAGATTACAGTAGATTTGGTAGACATGATCTTTGCCCTCAAAATAGTAGGTCATACAGATGTTAAAATAAATTACAAATAAGGGAAGTATCAAAGGGTAAGAAAATGTATATAGGTGCTGGAGGGGTACCGTGTGTATCGAAGTGTTTAGGGGGTACAAACCCAAAGGCATAGGCTATGCACAGGAGGGGAGAATAGTGTGGGGAGATGAGAGGTTAGTCAGGAAAGGCATCTTTGAGGAGATGCGGTTTTACTCCACATCTATAAATAAATAAATAAATCTACTGTTATCTCCCTAGCATTTAGGTGCTAGGATTCTCATCTCAGTTCTGCCATTTGTCTGCTGTGTGATCTTGAGCAAGTCACTTAACTTCTCTTAGTTTTAGTAGGTTTTAGTAGGGCTTTAAAGAGGAGAAAGTCATTGTCTGCTGGATATGAAAGGGGAGGGACATCCAGGTAAGTGGGAGGATGTGATTGAGAAGTTGTTGGTGAGATGAGACAGTAATTTAAATGATGTTAGAGGAGTGAAGTGTGCAGCCTGGGTTGCAATGGGAGAGGAGTGAAATGAGGTAGGAGAGGAGTGAAATGAGGTAGGAGAGGGAGAGCTGATTGAGTGCCTTGAAGCCCATGGTTAGGAATTTCTGTCTGAAATGGAGATAGATGGAAAACCATCTGAGGTTTTCCAGGAGTGGGGAGATGGGCACATAATATTGTTTTAGAAAAATAACCTGGGCAGCAGAGTGAAATATGGACTGGAGAGGGGAGAATCTGGAGGCAAGGTGGTCAGCAAGGAGGGCGATGCAATAGTCGAGGTTGGATGACAAGTGCTTGGACTGACTTCATATCAGTTAGGATGGAAAGGGGCAGACCCCAAAGTTGTTATGGAGGTAGAAATGACAGGATTTGGAGACAAATTGAATAGGGGAGTTGAATGAGAGAGATGAGTTAAGGATAATGCCAAGGGCTTGTAAGACAGGGAGGATGGTAGTGTTGCCTACAGTGATGAAAAAGTTGTGGGGAGGAGAGGGTTTGGGTGAGAAAATTAGTATCTCTTTTTTTTGGGATGAGTCAAATTTGAGGGGTCAATGAGACATCCGAGTCAAGATGTCCTGAAAGCAGAAGAAAATGTGAGATTGCAATGGAGAGCATTTGCGGCTGGAGACAGATTTTGGAGTCATCCATGTAGAGATGGCAGTTAAAGTTACAGGAGCCAAAGAGTTCTCCAAGGGAGCTGGTGTAGATGAAGAATAGAAGGGGACCCAAAATTGAACTGAGTCAACCATTCGGGTGTGAGAGGCAATCGAGGAGCCAATCAATGAAAGAGGCTGAAAAGGAGTGGCCGGCGAGGTGAGAGAAGAAACAGGAGAGGATGGTGACAGTGAAGCCAACCTGGGTCTTCCGACCCCCAGAACCATGCACTTTTCACTAGACCTTGCCCCTCTCCATTTCCTATCTCTGACACATTCAGTATATCCTTCGCCCTGCTTAAAGCTCTCTCTCCCCTTATTACCTTCAAAGCCTCTTCTATAAATAATGTTGGTATTTGTTAAGTGGTTACTATGTGCAGAGCACTGTTCTAAGCGCTGAGGTAGATACAGGGTAATCAGGTTGTCCCACTTGAGGCTCACAGTTAATCCTCATTTTACAGATGAGGTAACTGAGGCTCAGAGAAGTTAAGTGACTTGCCCACGGTCACACAGCTGACGAGTGGCAGAGCTGGATTCGAACTCCTGACCTCTGGCTCCGAAGCCCGGGCTCTTTCCACTGAGCCGCGCTGCTTCCCCAAAGCTTTCTAGCACTTAGTTCAACACCTGGCACATAGTAAGCGCATAAGAAATACCATCATTATTATCATTTTGTTATTGTCCTGGAAACGTTTCTTGACTAATCACCATCGTCTATAGCACTCACAGGGAAATCAATTTATTCCACTTATTTACTCACTTTTTTGCTTGTTTTTGTTGTCAATAGTTTTTCCTCACCTTCTTTTGTATAAATGTTGTCTGGGCCTGCCCATTTCTCCCATAGTTTGTAAAGTGCTTGAGGGCAGGGAGCAAACCTCCTAATTTTACTCTTTGTTCTCATGAGCCTAGTACAGTGTCCTACCCACGGTATGGGTTTCAGTAAACATTGAGCATGGTCTCTTCATATTCAATCGATGGTATTTATTGAGTGCTTATGAGGCACAGAGCATTGTGCACAGTGCTAAGCAGTTGAAAGAGTACAGTTCAATAGAGTTATCAGACAGTTCCCTGCCTCAAGGAGCTAAACACATACAGATCTGGGCACTTCACCATATTTCATGGCTCTACCGTAAGTCGCAACTTTTTTAAAAATAGAAACAAAGGCCGCTTGGGCCCACACTGTCAAGTTCTCATGCTGTCTCCATAAACACATAGAAATTTCATTTGTTGCCCTCTCTTGAGAATTTTGATTTTTTTCTATAATGAGAATGGTGACATCTACTCATCACTTTTCCTCCAGAAATGTCTGAAGTGTTTTACCTTGTGAATGGGGATTATTTTGTGCCCAGTTGAAATTTAGCTAGGTCACTAGGGAGCCACTAGGTCACTAGGCCACGCTGCTTCTCCTTATTACACTTACTAATGAAACAATAATATTGAAATGTAATCTTTTCTTACAACACTCTAAAACACAAATGAACAGTAGTGTGGCCTAGGGATAGAGCCTAGGGGGTCTGGGAGTCAGAACGACCTGGGTTCTAATTCTGACTCTAACACTTGTTTTGCTGTGTGGCCTTGGGCAAATCACTAACTTCTCTGTGCTTCATTTACCTCATCTGTAAAATGTGGATTAAGCCCCATAAGGGACAGGGATGAGGTCCAACATGATTAACTTTTATCTACCCCAGTGCTTAGAACAGTGTTTGGCACATACTAAGGGCTAAACAATACCGTAACTATAGTCATTACTATAGAGTATACATAGAGTCATATTGCAAACAAGTCCTATATAACTTTCTTGACTTAGTTCCATGATGATTCCTCTTTGTTTAATTTCATCAATAAATCACTGGCCTCTTTGTTTCTTTCAACCAATTCAAACAATGAACTAAAAAGGAGACCTCCAGTGAAAGAAATTGTAATTTTGTTCCCATAGTTTCTTACCTTTCCTAGCTCTGTCAAATCCCCAAAGCTTTCCCCTTTGACCTACACCAAAAATGAAATGGAAACTGAATCATTATAACTTTTTGAGGTTTTTCTAACTCTGCCAAACTTCTGAGTTGCATATACACCTTGTCTTTGTAACTGACCTCTGTTGTCCCCAGAGGCCGTGCTCATCAGTACACTGTGCAAAATAGCCCTTTTCCCTCTTTGCTCCATCATGTCAAATACGGGAGGGATACTGAGGAATTTCAGTATGCTAAAAATAAGCCTCAGTTAGTAAATCAATTGATCGGTAGTTTTACTGAGTGTTTATTGCATACCAAGCACTTGAGAGAGAGTAAAATAGAGTCTGTTTAGTGACCCCTGACCTCAAGGAGTTTACATTCTAGCTGGAGGAGATAGAGGCTGATGGGATTTTCAATTGTGAGTCACTGGTTTGGCTCAGTGATCCCTTGGGAACTACTAAAGTCACTTCTGTGACCCAACATGGGTGAGCCCATGCAGAAGATGATATAATAAAAATAATATTCTCTGCCTATCCTCATTCCTAACCAATAGGTATACATTAGTTCGTGTTGCCTAGCAATCAATTCTAAATTTGATGAAAATTAAAGTTTAGAAATCAATTGATTGATTGCTTGAGAAAGGGTAAATCTTTGAAATGAATAAACTATCATTTCCAAGACTTTTGGGGTTTTCAGTTTTAAATACTTTCAACTCCAAACTGCAAATACTTTCTAATGAAACCCTGAAACATTTGATCTACTACAATAATTAGCAAATGGGTCTGATAGATTTATAAATCATTCCAGTGATAACCACTTTATTTTCGCACTTAGTTTAGATTTTTTCTGAAAGAGAGCGTTTAACAAAACCTCTGACAATGAAGAGTACTCTATACCGTTGGGTTAATAATTAATTGAAATGTTGAGGCACATTAGAAAAATGCTTGAAACCTGCCAAAACTAAAATTGAGTCACCTAATTAAATTGTCCAAAACAAATGAAATATGAAAAAGACTGAGTATAATTTTAAAATGTCTTTTTTAACTCTATTTTAAATAATTTTCTTTGAAATGTATGATTCATCTCTCGATTATAAATGAAATTCTTACTATGGATGTATGTACTGTTGAAGTACATGCTCCTTAATTCAGTCAAAAGAGTTATTAAAAATTAGCTGCATTAGTAATTAATATAAACGATGAATTTTTAATATTCTTCATTCTTTCATTACTTACTGTTTGTTTTGAAATGCCAAAATCATTAAAGTGACTGTGTCTGTAGACAGCCCATTATGAGCATCATTAGCTGTCAATGTTACTTGAATTGCATTTAAATAACTACCCTATAAAATCCTATATGGGGTTGGATTAGCTTTACTCTGGCATATCAGAGATCACGAGTTAGGCTCAACAGAATTTTCAGAGGAGAAGGAAAACTCACCAGCCAAATATGCAAACTGTGTTTGGCATCATGTCACTTCCAAAGGAACTAAGCGTTCTTAGAAACAGATAACATGCTCTGCCCTCCCTTGTCCTCTCCACAGCCCTTTTGGGTCTTCGGGACTCGAGGTGGGGGACCTGGCTAGCCCCGTTGGCTCTGATCCTGGCTCGTTGCCTAGTCCCCAGCTGTGTCCCAGGGCCAAGGGGGACTTAATAACAATAATAATAATAATAATGTTGGTATTTGTTAAGCACTTACTATGTGCAGAGCACTGTTCTAAGCGCTGGGGGAGATACAGGGTAATCAGGTTGTTCCACGTGAGGCTCACAGTCAATCCCCATTTTACAGATGAGGTAACTGAGGCACAGAGAAGTGAAGTGACTTGCCCACAGTCACACAGCTGACAAGTGGCAGAGCCAGAATTCGAACCCATGACCTCTGACTCCCAAGCCCAGGCTCTTTCCACTGAGCCATGCTGCTTCTCGATGTGAGCCTTAGTCATTCATTCATTCAATGGTATTTCTTGAGCACTTACTGGGTGCAGAGCACTGTACTAAGCACTTGGGAGAGTACATTATAACAAGCAGCGTGGCTCAGTGGAAAGAGCCTGGACTAGGGAGTCAGAGGCCATAGGTTTGAATTCCAGCTCTGCCACTTGTCAGCTGTGTGACTGTGGGCAAGTCACTTAACTTCTCTGTGCCTCAGTTACCTCATCTGTAAAATGGGGATTAACTGTGAGCCTCACGTGGGAAAACCTGATTACCCTGTATCTACCCCAATGCTTAGAACAGTGCTCTGCACATAGTAAGCACTTAACAAATATCAACATTATTATTATTATTATTAAACAGACACATTCCCTGCCCATGACGAGCTTACATGTCTTGAGTTCAATTTCAGGGGATACTGCTGAGCACATGCAAACAGGCCATAGTGAGGGAAAGTGAAAAGAATTCAAAAATCAATCATTTGTATTTATTGAGAGTTTACTGGGACCTAATAATAAGCCTCCCCCAATTGTTTCAGAGAGGTCTCCATTCCCCTGTATTCTCACAAGTTTCTTTTCACATCGAGTTATATTTTTTGTGTTTCTAAATATGCACAGTTCTCTGGAATTTTGTTTTGAGTTTAATGAGTTTTCAACTGTCATGATAATAGAAGACCCCTGGGTGTGTGGAGGACAGGAAGTGGGAAAATTAGCTAATGATATTTATCAAAGTCACAGAAAGTGGCTTATTAATTCCTGATTGCTGAATGAATAGCTGGTTAGTATCTGTCAGTGATTGTGTCTTGTCCTCTAAGTCTGGTTTCCTTTCCTTCAGCCCACCTGCAGTGCTTAACTTGAAACTGTAATTCCTTCACTCTACCTGGTGATCACCTAGGAGATTTGAAGGTAGAGAATCTCAGTGAAACAAAATAATTACATTCTTCTTGGAAAAAGAACAATTATTTGCAGCGTTTCTTTCCTAACTAGGGAATGGGGACAACATCTATAAATCAAGTTGATTCAATTAATCAATGGTATGTATTGAGAAGCAGCATGGAATAGTGGATAGAGCTCGAGCCTGGGAGTCAAAAGCTCTTGGGTTCTACTTATCTGTTGTGTGACCTTGGACAAGTCACTCAACTTCTCTGTTCCCCAGTTATCAAATCTATAAAATGGGGATTGAAACTGTGAGCCCTACGTGGGACAGGGACTGTGTCCAACCCAATTTGCTTGTACCCACCTCAGCACTTAGTACAGTGCCTGGCACATAGTAAGTACTTAACAAATACCATAATTATTATTTTTATTATTATTGAGTGCTTACTCTGTGCAGATCCCTGTACCAAGTGCTTGGGAGAGAACACTACAACAGAATGAGCAGATATGTTCCCTGTCCATAACAAGCTTACTATCTGGAAGAGGAGGCAGATATTAATACACACACACACACACATATATATAATTTGTAATATATAATTGAGAGATATGTAAATAGGTCAATCCTAGGTCAATTTGGGGCCAAATTTGAAGGACAACCTCACCAAACCCTTACTTCTACAAAAACAATCCATTTTTATAGCCTCCAACAGCTCTATGTTGTTCTATATAAATGACAGTAGAATTCACTCTTTCCTATGCATTGCACTGAAAACCCATGCTGGTTATGGCAGAAATGGATTTTTTTTGGTCAAAGACCTTTTGTTTAATTCTATGCAGACTATATAGGAAATATGGTGGGGTTTTTTCCAAAAAAAAGTGCATATTTAGATAGGTATGGTTTATGGCTTTACCTCAAATGAAAAAAAAAATCAAAAGCCCAGAAGTTAGATTGTAGTGAAATTTCACTTTAAGGAAAGGCATTCTGCAACAAAAATGCTTCAGATAATAATGTCTGCTAGGTGACCTTGGTCAAGTCACCTCCCTTCTCTGTGCCGCAGATACCTCATCTGTAAAATGAGGATTACAACTGGGAGTCCCATCTGGGCCAGGTACTGTGCCCAACCTGATTAGCTCATACCTACCCGAGTGCTTAGGACAGTGCTTGACGCATAGTAAGCACTTAACAAATACCCTCATTATTATTATTAATTCAAAATTAATAGATTCTCCCTAATTATGAAATTTGCCTACTTCAGGCAGGGAGTAAGATGAATTGAAGAGGAAGGGAGTCTGCTGAATCTTCTGTGGCTCCTGAGTATCCGTGCCCTTTCTTCATCCAGTAGAGCCAGGATTACTATTTCCAATCTTTCTCTCTTGTTTGGAAGAGGGTGTAAACCCAAGAACATAGACTAGTGTAGGACAAATGTGCTATGAACTAGAACATATTGCTGGACTGTAAGCTCCTTGTGGGCAGGAAATGTGTTCATCAACTCTGTCATAGTTTACTCTCCTAAGCACTTAGAAAACTGTTCTGCATACAGTAAATGCTCAATAAATATATGATTGATTGATATTGTTGATATACTTTTGTTCACAAGACAGCTCCTTCATTCAATCCAGAATCAATCAGTGGCATTTATTAATTGCTTACTGTGTCAGAGCACTGAACGAAATGCTTGGGAGAGTACAATAAAATTGGTAGATTGGTAGTTGTGATCCCTGCCCACCCAGAGTTTACAGTCTAGTGGAGGAGGCAGACATTAAAATACATTACAGATTGTGAGGGTGGGGGTCTATGTGTGGAGTAATAATCAAAGTGCTTAGGGGAACAGACCCAAGTGCGTAAGCAAGAAAGAAGGGAAGGAGAGTATGGTGGAGAAATGAGAGGTTAGGTAAGGCTTCTTGGAGGAGATACTATTTTAGTAAGGCTTGAGAGATGGTCTGTAGGATTTGGGAGAAAATTCCAGGCAGGAGGGAGGTCATGAGCAAGAGGTCCATGGCAAGAGAGATGAGTTCAAGGCACAGTAAGTAGCTTTCTTTGAGAGGAATAAGTGCATGAGTTGGGTTGTAGTACATCGAGAACCTTAGAGCCGATGTTAACAAGTTTCTGGTTGACATGGAGATGGATGAGTCCCTTGGAGGATTTCGAGGGGTGGGGAGATGTAGGCAGAACAATTTTTTTTTAATTGATTTGAACAGCAGAGTGAAAAATGGAATGGAGAGAGGAGAGGCTGAAGACAGGGAAGGTCAGCAAGAAGGTTGACGAACTAATTGAGCAGGGATATGGCCAGTGTGGTAGCGGTTTGTATGCAGACGAAGGGAGGAAGGAAAGATTCTGGAGATGATGTAAAGGTAGAACTGATAGGATTTGGTGATTGACATAATATTCCAAAAAAAATGAGAGAGATGAGACAAGAAAAGCCCATAGGCCTGGAAATGAGGAACAGGGTTCCAATCCCTGCTCTGCCATCTTCCTGCTATGTGATCTCAGACATATCACTTATCTGATCTGTGCCTCAGTTTCCTTATCTGTCAAATGGAGACTCAATACCTGTTCTCCCTCCTAATTAGACTGTGAGCTCCATGTGGAACAGGGACTTTCTGCTTGATTATCTTGTGTCTGCCCTAGCACTAAATAGAGTACTTGACTCATAGTAACCACTTAACAAATACCACAATAATTATGATTAGGTTGATTTGAAGGTTACAGTTTGTGAGACAGGGTAGGTGGTGGTATTGTCTACAGGGATGGGAAAGTTGGGGAGAGGAGAGGATTTCGGTGGGTGATGAGGAGTTCATTCATTCATTCATTCAATAGTATTTATTGAGAGCTTACTATGTGCAGAGCACTGTACTAAGCGCTTGGAATGTACAATTTGGCAACAGATAGAGACAATCCCTGCCCATTGACAGGCTATTTGGGACATTTTAAATTTGAGGTTTCAGCAGGACATCTTAATAGAGATGTCTTGAAAACAGGAGGAAATTTAAGATTGCAAAAACAAAGAGAAGTCAGAGCTTGAGAGGTAGACTTGGGAATAATTTGCATAGAAATGACAGTTGAAACCACAGGAGCCAATGAGTTCTCCAAGGGAGTGGATATAAATACATAATATAAAGGGATCCATAACTGAACCACACTCCCTTAAAATAGGGAATAGGCAAGCACATTACAATTGGTAATAATGGTAACTTGATTTACTAATAATAATAATGATCATAATATTTGTGAAACGTTTACAGTGTGCCAAGCACCATCCTAAGCACTGAGGTAGGTACAAGATATTTAGGTTGGGCACAATGTCTGTCCAACACGGGACTCATAGTCAAAGCAGAGGGAAGAAGATTTAACTCCCCTTGAGACTGAGGAAACTGAGATACAGAGAAGTTAAGTTCATTCATTCAATCGTATTTACTGAGCGCTTACTGTGTGCAGAGCACTGTACTAAGTAATTGGCAAGAACAATTCAGCAATAGAGACAATCCCTGCCTATAGTGGGCTTACAGCCTAGAAGGGGGGGAAACAGATATCCAAACAGGTAAATAGGCATCAATAGCATCAATATAAATAAATAGAATCATAGATATATACACATCAAAACCAGTAAACAGGCATTAATATAAATAGAATTATAGATATGTACATAAATGCACAAGTGCTGTGACACTGGGAGGGGGGGTAGAACAAAGGGAACGAGTCAGGGTGATGAAGAGAGGAGGGGAAGCTGAGAAAAAGGAGGGCTTAGTCTGGGAAGGCCTCTTGGAAGAGGTGAGCCTTCATTAGGGCTTTGAAGGAGGGGCGGGAAATGTGATTATTTAGCAGATTTGAGAAGGGGGGGCATTCTAGGACAGAGATGGGACATGGGCCAGGGGTCGATGGCGGGACAGGTGGGAACGAGGCACAGTGGCAGAGGAGCGGAGTGTGCAGGCTGGGATGTAGAAGGAGAGAAGGGAGGTGAGATAAGAGGGGACAAGGTGATGGAGAACTTTGAAGCCAATAGTAAGGAGTTTTTGCTTGATACGGAGGTTGATAGGCAACCACTGGAGATTTTTGAGGAGGGGGGTGAACGTTGCTATAAAAAGATAATCCGGGCGGCAGAGGGAAGTATAGATGGAAGTGGGGAGAGACAGAAGGTTGGGAAGTCAGGATGCTGATGAAATAATCCACTTGGGATAGAATAAGTGATTGTACTAATGTGGGAGTGGTTTGGATGAAGAGGAAATGTCGATTCTCGGCAATGTTGTGAAGGTGAGACCGACAGGTTTTCATTCAGTAGTATTTATTGAGCGCTTACTATGTGCCGAGCACTGTACTAAGATTTTGGTGACAGACGACTGGATATGTGGATTGGATTAGTGACTTACACAAGTCACAAGTAGACAAGTGGCAGAGCTAGGATTAGACCTCAGGTCCTTTGATTCCCAGGCTCATGATCTTTCCACTAAGCCAAGCTGCTTCATTATAATTACTGAGGCCCAGAGAAATGAAGTGATTTGCCCGGGGTCACACAGCAGACAAGTGGCAGAGCTGGGATTAGAACACAGGTCTCTGACTCCTACTTCCAGGCTCTGTCAAATAGACCATGTTGATCTCTCTGCTTAGTTTGCTTATCTCCTGATGCCAACCCTGCCTGAGCCTCTATAATAATGGGACTCTTCTCCTGGTTCATTCCAGATTTTTAAGGTATCATTACCCCCAAGGGGAAAGAGGGGCATGTGTTTCATATATCAAACAAAAAGTAAAGAAATTGGTGAGTGGAGAATTATTCTTAGAGAAGTAGTTAAAATAAGATTTGAACTTTTAACCTGAAGGATTGAACATTATCTCTGAGAGTCTTTACCAGAAGAGTAAAGACATTTAATGCTACTTTACAGTATCATTGTTGGTTAAATATAGCCCCTTAAGCTTCTTGGGGTGATTTCTTGAGCTGTCGGGCTCTTCGATTATTGAAGCTACAGCCAGATCTTTGTTCCGGGGAAAGAACAACACCCTGCTAAGAGATAGAGTTTGTGACGGGGTAAAATGGAGTTCCAGAAGAGCACCCAAAAATTATATTTCTTTACGGCTTTGGATGGTTTGTCCTATTTTCTTTCCCATTATCAAATCAATCAATCAGTGGTATTTATTGAGCACTTACTGTGTGCGGAGCACTGAATTAAGAACTTGGGAAAATACAGCTCATAAGAGTTAGTAAATGTGATCCCTTCTCACAAGGAACTTACAGTTTACAGGGGGAGATGGACATTGAAATAAATTACAACTAGGGGAAATAGATGAGTATAAGGATATGTACATAAGTTATTTGGGGCTGGGATGAATATTAAGGATTTAAGAGATATATAGGCAAAAACAGAGATGATGCAGAGGGGGGGCGTCATTAGGGGGAAGTAAGGTTTTAGGTAAGGAAAGCTCCTTGGAGGAGATGTGACTTGAGGAGGGCTTTGAAGGTGGGGATAGTAATGGGCTCCGGATATGAATAATAATAATAATGACGGTATTTGTTAGGCACTTACTATGTGCCAAGCACTGTTCTAAGCGCTGGAGTAGATACAAGGTCATCAGGTTGTCCCACGTGGACTCACCGCCTTAATCCCCAACACTGAGAAGTGAAGAGACCTGCCCAAGGTCACAGAACAGACAGGTGGCAGAGCCGGGATTAGAACCGTCCTCTGACTCTCAAGCCTGTGTTCCTTCCACTAGGCCGTGCAGCTGATACGAAGGGTAAGGGAATTCCAGGACAGAGAGAGAATGTGGGCAACGGGTCAGCGGTGAGATAAATGTGATTGAGATATGGTGAGGAGGGGTTGGCTTTAGAGGAGTTGAAGTGTGAGGGCTGGGTGGTAACTGTAGATCAGTGATGTCAGGTAGGAGGATCAGAGCTATGATTGAGTGCCTTAAAGCCAACAAATCAATTAATCAAAGGTATTTATTGAGGATTTATTATCTGTTTAAGAGATACAGTTGGAGAAGGCTGTTTGGAGAAGATGTGATTTTAGGAGGGTTTTGAGGATAGGGAGAGTGTTGGTCTGTCAGATATGAAGAGGGAGGGAGTTCAAGGCTTGAGGAAGGTTGTAAGACTCTAAACTCTGTCTAGACTGTAAGCTCGTTGTGGGCAGGGACTGTAACTACCAACTTCATTCATTCATTCTAAAACAAAACAAAAAATCACTTGGGAGCTTGTGTAACCTAGCCGTCAGAGCACAGAGCTCACCTGGAAAGAAGCCTGAGGTCCTGGGTTGTAATCCCAGCTCCGCTACTTGCCTGCTGTGAACCTTCACTGGGCAAGTCGCTTCACTGGGCCTCAGTCTCTTTTATATGTAAAACTACATGTTCTCTTTCCCCTGTGTGGGACAGGAAATGTATCTGACCCAATTCTCCTGAACCTACCCCAGTGCTTAGTACAGTGCTTGGCACAAAGTAAGAACTTAACAAATGGCACAGTAACTATTATCTGGTTGCTCCTCTCTGAGTGTGGAGGGGAACAGGGGCATGGGTTATTGTACTCTCCCAAGCACTTAGTTCTGTGCTCTGCACACAGTAAGCACTCAGTGAGATGGATTGATTGACATCAGTTGGTTGAGTGGGTGTAGATAGAGAATAGAAGGAGATGTGGAACTGAGTCTTGAGGTATTCCCAGAGTTAGAGGGTGGAAGGCAAGAGAGATTAAGAAGAAGCCATCAGAAAGACAGGAGGAGAACCGGGAGAGGACATTGTGGCCAAATTCAAGATTAGATAATGTTTCCAGGAAAAAGGGATGATCCACAAGATTGAAGGCAGCAAAAAGGTTGAGGAGTATTATAATAGAATAGAGGCCATTGGATGCAGAGATCTAACTGCAGAGGTCTAAACGCAAAGCATCCAAATTTCTCGTCTTGCAAATTTTGAAGTGATATTTGGACCAAAGTCAGTGCTCAAAATTTTTCTTTCCTGGGATAAAAACAAGTGTCTCAGGAATTACCTTTGAGTTCTGCTTTTAGGAGTATCTATCATCCAGACTGAAAATTGCGTTGTTCCTTGTTTATGAAAGTTGTGCAAATAAACAGTATTGCACATTACATCTCTTATTTTGCCTTAAGGATAAAGTTAAGCTTCTTTGTCAAGTAGTCCAGGGAGGCTACAATGTTAATCTTCCACTGTCCCAAGCTGATAAGACATGGCCTTTATTTTAAGTACTATCTAAGCACAAAGAAATGAAAAAGAATCAATTTTTGCTCTATGTATACCTTGGGATGTTTGCCTAGAATAAAATAACAAAGGGGAAAATTATGTTACACATACATTTCCCTATAGGACTATTGTGCAGGGATCGCACATTTATCAATTCATAATTTTCCTTTTGTCACCTTTTTCATCTTTCAAAAGAATATACATAAGTGTTTAAAACTGTTTAATCCTTGAAAATGAGATACATACTTGGAGGCAGGCAGCTCACTGAAAAGAGGACAGGAGAGTTATAACACAACTTACATTTCCCAATTAAAATTCTATTGAGTTGTCATATTTTATTACATTAATAATTACTCTTTCCCTTCAAACAAAAAATATGAATCATCCCAGGAAAAATGGCTTATGGTTCTAGCATATTTAAGAAAGACAAGAAGTTCAATATTCCATTTTCATTAAAAGGGAGTTGAAGTTTGGGAGAATAAAGTCAAGGTAAAAGTCCAATTCTCCACAGAATAAATCTCAAATATGCTGAGAAGCAGCAAGGTATAGTGGATAGAGCATGGGCCTGGGAGTCAGAAAGTCATGGGTTCTAATGCTGGCTCTGCCATTTGTCTCCTGTATGGCCTTGGGCAAGTCACTTATCTGTGCCTCAGTTACCTCATCTGTAAAATGGGGCTTAAGAGTGTGAGCCCCATGAGGGACAGGGACTGATATACTTGTATCCACCCAAACGCTTAGTACAATGCCTGTCACATAGTAAGGACTTAACTACCATAACTCATTTCTTATTTTACAAGGATGCAGATGTTCTGCTCAGGTTTTAGAGAATTTAGACTATAACACTATATTTTCTTGTCTTGACTGGCTGATTATTTCTACCGTGGAGTTGTTCTTGTGGGAATTTGAGTCTCTCCTTAATCAGTTGTTACCTACTCATATATCAGTTGTGGAACTGAATCTTATTACAAAATCTTTGATGATTTCAATCATGGAACTGGCACATACTGGAGTGATAAGTAGTATCAAAAATGCAGTAGTTAATAGGGTGAGATATTTTTAAACCTGGAAAAAAAATTGCACTGGAGATTGGCTGAGTGTCTCAGCCACATAAGCAGACTGCCCGAAGCAGCCAGAATAATAACTGTGTGATGTTTGTTAAACATTTATCATTTACCAAGGACTGTTCCGAGGGGGCTGTTCTGAGGTCCGGGCTAGATGCAAGATAATCAGGCTGGACATATGCCTGCCCTACTTGGGGCTCACATTCCATCATTTTCAATTGTGAAATTAATGACAAAGTTATATTGTATTGGAGGTTATATGTGTAGTCATCATTTAGGTTAGATGATGAGTCTAATGATGGTGTATATACCTGTAATTTATTTATTCATATCAATGTCCGTCTCCCTCTCTAGAATGTAAGTTCTTTGTGTCTGTTTATTATTATGTTGGACTTGCGCTCAATAAATGTAACTAAATGAATGAATGATTGATAAGAATGAATGAATGAATGAATGAATGAATGAATGATAAGACCAAAGGTCATCCCTTTGGCAATCTGAGTCTGTGCAGGTTGATTTTTGTTGTGTTTGTGACCCACAGTGCCTATCTTCACCACTCCAGCTTGGAGCTACCATCTTTTGAAAACCCCTGCTTACCCGTTTCTGATCAGTACACACTAGGCTGAACACTTTGCCAACTCCCCCTGTTATGCTGCTGCTTTGAGGCTTGCCTCAATTTGTTTTTAAAGTGCTTTTTTCTCCTCCACCCGTTCTCTGACTACCCCATATCAGTTCACCATGAACCAGTTGTTTGGGTATCCCGCTCTTGGTTGGTTCCTATGAGCTGAGACTGAGCTTCCCCTTTTCCCTCTGCTCCCTCTGCTCTCTCCCTGCTCCCCCTCCGCCCTCTGCTCCCTCCCCCTTCCCCCCCTACACCTCTCCTCAGCTAAACCCCCTTTCCCTCTGCTTCTCCCCCTCTCCCTTCCACTCCCCTCAGCACTGTGCTCATTTGTATATATTCTTATTACCTTATTTATTTTGTTAATGAGGTATACATCCCCTCGATTCTATTTATCGTGATTATGTTGTCTTGTTTTTGTCCGTCTGTCTCCCCCGATTAGACTGTAAGCCTGTCACTAGGCAGGGATTGTCTCTATCTGTTGCGGAATTGTACATTCCAAGTGCTTAGTACAGTACTCTGCACATAGTAAGCGGTCAATAAATACTATTGAATGAATGAATGAATGTGCTAAGTATTGTGCTAAATACTGGGTTAGATTAAATGATAATAATAGTAAAAACAATAATAACTGTGGGGTTTGTTAAGCGCTTACAATATGCCAGGCCCTCTTCTAAGCATTGGGGTAGATATGAGGTAATCGGGTGGGACAAGCCTCTGTCCCACACAGGGCTCACATTCTTGATTCCCATTTTACAGATGAGGGAACTGAGGCATGGAGAAGTTAAGTGAGTTGCCCAAGATCTCACAGCAGACAGGTTGTGGAACCAGGATTAGAACCCAGGTACTTCTGACTCCCAGGCCCATGCTCTCTACCTATTAGGCCATGCTGCTTCTCAATCATATATATTAATTGCTGACTGTGTACAGAGCACTGTACTAAACATTTGGGAGAGTACAGTACAACAGAGTCAGTAGACCCATTCCTTGACTAAAAGGAGCTAAGATTGTAATGGAATTAACTTAGAAACGAACCTTGTCTGTCAGACAGTTCATAATCGGACTAAGAGTGAACAGCCATAAGAAGGATGCTAAAGAACTGTGAACAGCAGTAAGTAACCAAGTCGGCACATAACAGCGTGGCTTCGTGGAAAGAGCACGGGCTTGGGAGTCAGAGGTCATGGGTTCTAATCCGGGCTCTGCCACTTATCAGCTGTGTGACTTTGAGCAAGTCACCTCACTTCTCTGAGCCCCAGTTTCCTTATCTGGAAAATGGGGATTAAGACTGTGAGCCCCACGTGGGACAACTTGATTACCTTGTATCTACCCCAGCGCTTAGAACAGTGCTTGGCACACAGTAAGCACTTAACAAATACCATCATTATTTTAACAATATTAAGGTGGCTGGATAGATATTTTGGGGAGGTGGTGTGCTTTCAAGCCTCACCGTTCCAGATGGAGATTGATGCAGCCTTCCTGGCACCCTACAGATTGCGTAGTGGGTAGAGCATGGGCTTGGGCGTCAGAAGGACCTGGGTTCTAATCCCAGTTCCACCAGGTATTTGCCGAGGGCGAGTCACTTCACTTCTCTGTGCCTCAGTTACCTCATCTGTAAAATGGGGATAAAGACTGTGAGCCCCAGGGACTGTGTCCAAACTTGATTAATTTGTATCTACCCCAACACTTAGAACAGAGAATGGCACACAGTAAGCACTTAATGAGTACCATAATTATTATTATTAAAGGCAAGAACGGAAATTTGGGCATACTGTGTTCCTCAGTGCTGGATAGGGGATAATTTTTATGGTATTGGTTTATTCTTACGGTATGTATCAAGCACTGTTCTAAAGGCTTGGGTAGAAACCAAGTAATCAGGTTGAAGACAGTCCCTCTCCCATATGAAGCTCACAGTCGAGGCACTTAGGTAGCTGCACCTCTGGAGGTCCAGGTCTCGAAGGTCCCTGGTCACCAGGGTCTCAGCCTCTGTAATCCCATCCTACTGTCCCTCCTCCTCCTCTTTCCCACATAGTGGGAAGAGGTGAGGTGAGAAGAGATGTTAGTAGTCCAGCTGTGTGTCCCTCTTCACATTTGGCAGACCACATTTCGCCCAATCTTCAAAGCCTTATGAAAGCATACCTCCTCCAGGAGGCCTTCCCTGACTTCCATTCTTATTTCCCCACCAGCTGTGCCACACTCACACTTGAGTCTGAATTATCTCACAACATAGGCACTAACCCTACCCCTTCTTCCCACAGTGCCTAAGTACCTATCTTTAAACTCAATTACTTCCCCCTACCTGAAGGGTATTTTAGCATCTGTCTACTTCACTAGGCTGTAAGATATTTGGGGCTGGGATCATGACTACTAAATCTTAGTGCCATGTCCTACACAGAATTCATTCAATAGTATTTATTGAGTGCTTACTATGTGCAGAGCATTCTAAGTGCTCGGTAGATACTGTTGACTGTTTGACTGAAGGTTCCAGGACCCCAATGTCATAGTGAATCATGATTGTTTTCTCTAAGAATTTGCATTTCCTGAATTGTAGTTCCCTGCTCAGGAAAATGATATACTAATGTTCACAGAGTTCAACTGTTCAAGGATTCAAAACCCAGCAAAAATCCAGATGATAAAAATTGGGCTTTAATTAGGTTAACCCCCAAGGACCTGTATGTCATGTACATCGAGAGCACATAGGAATGTACTAAGCCACATTAATCTTAAATTAAACTGCCTCACATACTTTTAGAACACTAAAGGCATTAAAACAAACAAGTATACCAATACTGAAAACACATGGGGCTGGCAAGCTTTCCTGTCAAAATGGTAATAGTCCCTTATTTTGTTCCTTAATGAGGAGGACCGTGTGTTGTATTTAGGGATTTGAAATGGGGAAGAAACAGCATTACCCTTTTCTTGTGTAATGAAGTTAAGGGAAGACTGAGACTCCCCCATTTCAAATAAAAAAGTTAGAGAAAGAAAATTGCCTATAATAAAGCATCTGGATAAAGCATTTAAATAAAAGATAGAGCTCCTGGGTTTGCTATATTACCTAGTTATTAAGAGTTAAGGGTGCATTTTACTTCAGGAACAAATCAGAGCATTCTGATTTGAAACTGCAAAACACATCTCCCCCAGTGTGCTCTGAGCATCTGGATTTTAAGTGATGCACATAGCTCATAACTGGAGGACCATGACAAATAATCCATCAAGTGGGGTTAGGGCACTGTCATTAAAGCTGATCTTACCCAACTGTGTTTTGTTTTAGCTGATAATCCATCACTTGCTCTCCATTTGAAAACCATTTTGCATCACCAGAGTCTCATAATATTTTTCCTCATCCTATTTCTCACTTAAAAAAAAAAACCAAAAAAAACCCATTTTGCCTGATAAATAATACTTTGCCATTCCTACTTCCTAGGGTCTTGCATAACACATGTTTTAAACTATATGTTTAGGATAGAATGTATGTAGGGTACTAGGCAGTATTCTTCTGACAGTGAATGTCTTTCTGCTTTATGATGTTGGAAGACCCAGCTGTGTGCATATATCACTCCAGTTCAAGGTGGGCCTCTTCAAAACACAAGTTTTCTTTAATTTCTTTAATTAATTTCTTTAATTTGAGGTTCAAAAACCTACATTATAACAAACCTGTGTACTTGATTTCTCTTTCTAGAGCTAGTAACACAGTAGTAACACAGTAGTGTGGAAAGCTTCATGTAAATGTAAATCCAGATGTACATGTAAATCCAGATGCTATAACTGTCTTTGTATATGAGCAGGTAAATGCCAAAGCAATTGCCAGTCCATTCAAAGGACTCTGTCCTTAATGGTGACAACAGGATGCATGGAAAAATCACATCATGTTGCCCTTGGATTTTCTACCCAATGTTTATTGGTGTATAATCAAGCACCCCATCTTTCTCTTTTCCTGATGATTGAAGTCTGATGAGAACAACTGACAAGCCTCACCCTGAAACTTTGGGACCAAGAACCTGCACCTAGGAATTGAATACAGTGATTGTGGTTTGGGCCACCACCTCACTCAATAATTCTTCTTGAAACAACTGATAATTACTTCTTGGGCAACTTTTTGCAGTAACAGATTCAATATATTTACTGTTCACTTTATCCCTGTTTGTTCTGAACCTGCCACTCTCAAGCTTCAGTATATGATCAGAATGAATTAAATAATTATGATTATTTTCATCCCACTCATACTCATTCATTCCTCCAAAATCGCAAGATAGAAACTCTCCAACCTATTTATTTTGAGTAGGCTAGATCCATTTCTGAGCAAGAAGTTTTGTATTACACCTTACCAGTTCTTCCATACTGATAATATTTTCTGGCTCTTTAGGTCTTAGCTACAGAGAAGCAAAGGAGATTAATTGATATAGCACCCAACTGAGAATCAGAAAGGATGTAGGTTGTGGTATTCCCCCATTTTTCTGCTATGTGACCTTGGGCAAATCGCTTAACCTCTCTGTGCCTCAGTTACCTCATCTGTAAAATGGGGATTAAGGTTGTGAGCCCCAAGTAGTACAGGGACTGTCCAACCTTATTAGTTTGAATCTACCCTAGTGCTTAGTACAGTGGCTGGCACATAGTAAGTACTTAATAAATATCATTAAAAAGAAAATTAAAATCCATTCTAGACTGTAAGTCTGGTATGAGCAGGGATGGTCTCTCTTTATGGCTGAATTGAACTATCTAAGCATTTAATACAGTGTTCTGCACACGGTAAGCACTCAACAAATATGACTGAATGAATGAAAGAATGGATTTCTTGCCCTACTCACAATCAGATTGTGAGCCATTTGAAGGACAGGGAGTGTGTTTAAGTCCTAACTGTATATTCTCTCCATACACTTAGTACAGTGTCCTGTAAATCACAGCACTTAATATTATTGCTATTACTACTTCCTAGCCAAATAGCCTCCTACCTTCTTTTACCTCAAAGAAAACCTGGACCCTGTTTTTTGTCAACTGTCTTGTCTTGCCTTATGCCCTCGAGTTGTCTCTGACCCATAGCAACACTATGGACACATCTCTCCCAGGACACCCCACCTCCATCTGTAATGATTCTGGTAGTGGATACATAGAATTTTTTTGGTAAAAATACAGAAGTGCTTCCTTCCACGCAGTAAACTCGAGTCACCACCCTCAACATTCTCCCATACCACTGCTGCCCAGTACAGGTGAGTCTTGACTTGTCACAGAATGTTTTCCACTCACTAGTCACTGCCTGAGCTAGGAATGGAATGGATATGCCTCTGCTTGACTCCCCCTCCCTTAGTCGAGACTGGTAGAGTACTGGAAATTCTCCAGGTGTGACCCGAGAGGGTTTGTCAACTGTAGAACTCCTAATATCTCCTTTAGAATGTTATCTTGAAGTGACATATTTCTCTGTTACTTTCCTTGGCATGTCATCAACCAATATTTCAATCTTGAGGGCCAAAGAATGGAGTAGAAAAATTTGCTTTTATTCCTCATGGGTGAGCACATCATTCAACAGCATCTTTGTAATTCTACTGAAACATATTCATGCTGCTTTCTTTCTCCTCCTTGTGTGCTTCTTTGCCAAGGTATAGATTTCCACTTCCACTTCTGCACAATTAAGAAATAGATACTTATAGGCAATCTTCATTGTTCATCTGTATGATCTTTGCAAGATTCATCTCTAGCTCAGCACTGTACTACCAGATTGGAATTCCCACATTTTCCTTTCCAATTATGCTTGCAACTATACAGTCACCAGTAAAAAGTAAGGAGGGATATTAGTTGCTTATCATTTGGAACCAATTCTGATTGCCTCTTCCCAGCTTGGTTTGTTGAAAAATATTAGTTATTCTAGGTGTATTCTACATATATTTATATTTGGCACCTCAAATAACTGTAATGCTTTTCAAATATAAACATATATATGTATATATATATATATATATTTATACATGTGCATATATATTTTTTCAACAAACATATATATTTGATTTTTTTTGTTAGACTGTTAGCGTCTTATGAGCAGGAACCATTGCTTCACACTCAGGTACAAATCTCTCAAACAGTTAGTAGAGTGTATTGCGCTCAATAAAAAATATATATCATTAATGCATCACTATTTTTACTACAAATATTAATAATGGTATTTGTTAAGTCCTGGCAATGTCCTAAGCACTGTGCCAAGCATGGGGTAGGTATAATACAATGTCAGTCAGCTCAGTCAATCCCTGTTCTTCAGTATAAGGAGAAGGGAGAATTGGTAATTGGTATTTAATCCCCACTGGATCCACAAAATATTAACATCATTTTGAACACTGCTGCATTTACCAGGCAAATTTTTTCAAGGTGACGGGTTAAACGAACTAACGAACCCCTTATTGCAGTACCTCATCCATTGTCTCAGTGACTTAAACTATGGAGTCATTAGTTTAGCGACAAGGGAGCAGAGCTAAGGAAGAGGGAGATGGGGCATCCTGTGATCAATCCTACCCCACCTGCAGCAGCTCAGTGTCACCCCCCTTCCACAACACACATACCATTCTTTGGAGGGATGGGGGACCAAGGTTGTGGAGGGCATTTCCCCAGGCTGCAGTGGCAGACACGACACTCCCTTGAGGAGCTGGGAAGCAGCATTGGATGGCTCGTGGTTGTGCTCTATATGAAATATAAATTTCTGGCCTGAAATTTCTTCCAGCTATTTGTATTGAAAAAATGAAAAGCAGCAATGGGAGAAAAAAAAATTGTATGAGTAGCTGATGTTCCAATCTATCAGAGAAGCAGCATGGATCAGTGGAAAGAGCATGGGCTTGGAAGTCAGAAGATGTGGGTTCTAATCCTGGTTCCTCCACTTATGAGCTGTATGACTTCCCTGGTTGGAGAACAAACACAAGGCACACCCAAAATCCAATCAAAAGACCTTAGGCAATTCACACTCATGTGTACTTTCCCCATTTTATAGATGAGGAGGTGTGATGAGGATGAGGATGAGGAGATGTGACTTGCCCCAAATCACCTAGGATGCTGGAGGCAGAGCAGAGACTGGAACCCACAATTACTCACTTCCAGTCCTATACTTTTTCCACTAGACTACACTGTTTCCCCCACTTCATTATGTAATTATTGTTTTTGTTGTTATTGTTATTATTACATTTGTTAGCCATTTACTGTGTATCAAGCACTGTTCTAAGCAGCAGGGTAGATACAAGTCAATTAGATCCAGCACAGTCCCCACCCCACCCGGGGCTCAAACTCTACATAAGAGTGAGTCCAGCCATTGAATCCCAATTTTATAGATGAGGAAACAGTAGACTGTAGACCCTCTAGACTGTAATCTCTTTGTGGGAAGGGAATGTGTCTACCACCTTTATTGTATTATATACTCCAGGCGCTTAGTACAGTGTTCTGCAAATAGTAAGCAGTCAACAAATACCATTTGCTTCATTCTGTGGAAGGAATGTGTCTGTCAGTGTATTGAACTCTCTTAATACAGTGGTGTTTGGATTAGACTGTGAGCCTGTTAGACTGTGAACCCGTTATTGGGCAGGGATTGTTTCTGTCTGTTGCCGAATTGTACATTCCAAGTGCTTAGTACAATGCTCTGCACACAGGAAGTGCTCAATAAATACGATTGAATGAATGAATGAAATGCTTTGCACACAGTAAGTGTTCAATAAATATGATTGAGATGATTGACTAAAACCAAGGCACAGAGAAGTTATTGATTTGCCCGCTGCACTTCCCAAGATACTACTATACGATGATGATGATGATCTTCAGTCTTTTGGTTTTTCCAGAGTGTTATTTTGGTTCTTTTCCAGGCTGTTGGAGGACACTTTTTCTTTAATGTATATGTGTTTGACTGATGTGCCATTGTCTTAAATGAAATACATCTTCAACTTTGAGACAGTACAGCCTCATGTTGTTCCCGTCCAGGCATTTTCCACAGTTCACATTGTAAAAATCATATTCACTACTCTTCCCCCCAAATGATGCCTTGGACAGGTTCCAGATTTGCTCATGCTTGAAATGTGACCTACCCTGACTTTAAATGAGTAGAGGTAATTTTTGAGTTTTGTATCCCTTTCATCCATCTTGTTCTGTAAGCCATCTTCCCTGCATTTTCATCTGTTTTGACCTTCTGGCTCACTTCAAGTTCCCCTTCATTCCTGTACTACTTTCTGTACTCTTCCTAATCTTTTTAATCATCTTCCAGATGGTCTTAGAAACTGTATTTTCCCCCTCAACTTTCATAAGTGCCCTTCTTGCCACTGTTTCCAGCATGAAAACCTCTCGACTATTCATTTCTTTCTTGGTATTGTTTTTCCTTTATTTGCTGACAATGTCATTTGTGTAAGGAATATAACACAATCACTGCCTATTCCCCCAGTGGAGTTATATTTGAGGCTCAGTGCACGTAATTTCCCTGCAAACATTTTTACCTTGATTTCCCATCACTTCTGGAAGTGGTGGTAGTAATATTTATTGAGCACTCACTGAGTACAGTCGGAAGTGACTTACAGTTCCAAGTTTAGCTTTTAATTTTAATTTAATGTCCTGCCTTGAGGACATCTCTACTTGAATGTCCTGCCAACAGTTCAAACTTAACATGTCCAAAACAGAACTCCTTATCTTTCCAGCAAAGCCCTGTCCTCCCTGTGACTTTCCCATCAGTCTAGACAACAACACCATCCTCCCTGTCTCATAAACTCGTAACTTTGGTGTTATCCTCAAATCATGTCTTTCATTCAACCAACATATTCAATCTGTCACCAAATCCTGTTTGTTCCATCCTCACAACATTAATCCAAGCACTCATCCTATCTCGCCGTGATTACTGCATCAGTCTCTGCAAACTCCCTGCTTTCTGTCTCTCCTCACTCCAGTCCATACTTCACTCTGCTGCATGGATCATTTTTCCACAAGCACATTCCATTTATGTTTACCTACTCTTCAAGAAACTCCAGAAGTTGCTCATCCATCTCTGCATCAAACAGAAACTCTTTACAAATACCTGTAAATTTACAGGTATTTTAAAGCACTCAGTCATCTTTCCCTCTCCTACCTTGACTCCCTGATTTCCTAATAATAATAATATTTATGGTATTTGTTAAGGACTTACTATGTGCCAAGCACTGTTCTAAGGTCTGAGGTAGATACAAGGTAAATCAGGTTGTCCCACGTGGGCCTCACAGTCTTAATCCCCATTTTACAGATAACTAAAGCATAGAGAAGTTTAGTGGCTTGCTCAAGGTCACACAGCTGACAAATGGTGGAGCCGGGTTTAGAACCCACATCTTCTGACTCCCAGTAAGCCACACTGCTTCCCTGCTGCTCTTCCTACTACAGTTCAGCTTGCACACTTTTCTCCACTAATGGCAAACTATTTCCTGTACCTCTAACCCATCCATCTCGACACCAACCTCTCGCCCACATCCTTCCTCTGGCCTAGGATACCCTCCCTCTTCATATCTGATAAACTATCTCTCTCCACCTTCAAAGCCTTATTAAAGAATATTCCTACAAGAGATCCAGACTAAGCCCCATTTCCTCTTCTCCTACTCTCATCTGTATCACCTTTGCTCTTGCATTTGCACCCTTTATTCACCCTTCCCTCAAACCAAAGAACTTTTCATTCATTCATTCACATTTATTGAGCACTTCCTGTTTGCGAAGTACTGTACTAAACACTTGGAAGAGTACAGTGTAACAACAAACAGACATATTCCCTCCCACAAAGAGCTCACAGACTAGAGGGGGAGGCAGACATTAATATGTATTATAAATAAATGACAGATATATACAGGTATTTACATATATGCTGTGGAGATGGGAGGGAAGATGAATGAAGGGAACAAGTCAGGGTGACACAGAAGGGAGTGGGAGAAAAGGAGAGGAGGGCTTAGTCAGGGAAGGCTTCTTGGAGGGGATGTGCCTTTAATAAGGATTTGAAGTGGGAGAGAGCAATTATCTGTCTGATATGAGGCAGGAGAGCATTCCAGGCCAGATGTAGGATGTGGGTGAGAGGTCGGTGGTGAGTTAGACGAGATGGAGGTACAGTGAGTAGATTGGCATTAGAGGAGCAAAGTGTGTGGGCTGGGTTATAGTAGGAGAGTTAGGAGGTGAGGTAGAAGGGGGCAAGGTGATTAAATGCTTTAAAGCCAAATGTGAGGAGCTTTTGTTTGATGCAGAGGTGGATGGGCAACCACTGGAGTTTCTTGAGAAGTGGGGAAACATGGTCTGAATGTTTTTGAAGGAAAATGATCCAGGCAGCAGAATAGAGTATGGGTTGAAGTGGGAAGAGATAGCAGGCAGGAAGGTCAGCAAGGAGGCTGATACAATAATCAACTTGGGATAGGATAAGGGCTTGCATTAATATGGTAGCAGTTTGGACCAAGAATAAGGGGCAGATTTTGGTGGTTGTGAAGGTAGAACTGGCAGGATTTAGCGATGACTTGAATATGTGGGTTGAACGAGAGAGAGGAGTCAAGGATAACGTGAAGGTTACAGCCTTCTAAGACAGGAAGGATGGGGGTACCATAAACTGTAATGGGAAAGTGAGTGGGAGAACAGGGTTTGGGTTAGAAGATAAGTTCAAGGGGGAGGGAATAATTGTCAGTTACTCGCAGAGCACTGTACTAAATACTTAGGAGAGTACAATAAAACAGAGTTGGTGTGTCTGCACTATAGTTACTGGGAGAGATCTGAAGGATATCCTGGCATGGTCCCCCTTTTCTTTAAGAAAGTGACTTAAAGGTAAACACTGTGGTTGAAGGAAGTACTGAAGGCCACTGGATTCAGGCCCCTTTAATTCCATGAGGAAGAGGTGAGTGGGAGTCCCGAAGGGGAAGCAAAAGGTCATTTCTGCTGCTGATAAGCATCTGACCTTTCATCATTACCATCTTGGAAAACTAGTTCTGTCTTCCCCCATCTAATAGAAGTTGGCAATCAGCAATTGCAAAAGGCCAGAGTGTCAGCTGCCCTATCAGGTAGATGTTATTAAAGGCCCTACTGGAAATTTTAAGCAGGTGTGAGAGAGAAAAAGGAAGTCTGTTCAGAGAGGTCCTGCTAATAAAAGCAACAGAATACACTATAAATATGATGCTTAATAAGGTGGAAAGACATGTCACTGCTTGAAAACAGAAGCATCCATTAAAACACAAGACATTGAAAAATCATGTCTTGTTCAATGTTGACATATTTGTCTTTCTGGTGATTTCTAGATTTTTTCACATATCAATCAGTCCTACTTGTTGAGTGCTGACTGTGCAGAGGACTGTACTAAGCGCTTGGAAGAGGTCAATATAACAGACACTTTCCCTGCCCACAATGAGCTTACAGTCTAGAGGGGTGTTTGAGAGAACAATATATGTGATTTTAAAGATTGTCTTGCTGTCCATTCTCCATCTTAAGTGGCTACATGAGACTGAAGTGGGTTGCTGGCCCTATCTTCCCAAATTGGAATTGAAATCCTTCTCTTTACCCACGCTACTTGACCTTCCTTCTGCACAGCCTATGCCTGTGGGTCTGTACCCCTTAGGTATTTTGATACTCACCCCACCCCCAGCCTATAAGCACTTACATATCCTTATATTCTGCCATTTCCCTAATCTGTGATTTATTTTAAAGTCTGTCTCCTCTCTAGACAATACGCTCCTTGTCGGCAGGAGATGGGTTTACCAACTGAATTGAACTGCATCCTCCCAAGGATTGAGTTCAGAACTCAGTTCTGCACTCAGTAAAGCTCACTAAATACCACTGACTGATTGAATGATTGGGTAGCAGCATGGCAGCGAATGGGCTCCACCACTTTTAAAAAACTGGTATTTGTTAAGCACTTATTCTGTGCTAGACACTGTACTAAGTGCTGCTTCTCTACTTGTCTGCTGTCTGACCTTGGATGTCACTAATTCTCAGTACTTCAGTTACCTTATCTGTAAAGTGGGAATTAAAACTGCAAGTCCCATGTGGGTCATGGACAATGTCCAACCTGTTGAGCTTGTATCTACTCCAGCACTTAGTTCAGTGCCTGGCACATAGTAAGTGCTTAACAAATACCATTTAAAAGAGTGCTTACTATCTGCCATTTACTGTACTAAGTGCTGGGCTAGATACAAGATAATCAGGTCCTACAGAGTCTATGTACCACATGAGGCTCACAGTTGAAGTAGGAGGGAGAAGAGGTATGGAATCCTCATTTTACAGGTTAAGAGACTGAGGCTCAGGGAGTTTAAGTTACTTTCCCAAGGTCAAACAACAGGCAGATAATAATAATGATAATAATAATAAAAATGGTATTTGTTAAATGCTTACTATGTGCCAAGCACTGTTGTTAGAACAGTGCTCGGCACATAGTAAGCGCTTAACAAATACCAACATTATTATTATTATTATTATGTGCCGAGCACTGTTCTAAGCGCTGGGGTAGACACAGGGGAATCAGGTTGTCCCACGTGGGGCTCACAGTCTTAATCCCCATTTTACAGATGAGGTTACTGAGGCACAGAGAAGTTGAGTGACTTGCCCACAGTCACACAGCTGACAAGTGGCAGAGCTGGGATTCGAACTCATGACCTCTGACTCCAAAGTCCGGGCTCTTTCCACTGAGCCACTGTTCTAAGCACTAGGGTAGATACAAGGCAATCAAGTTGTCCCACATGGGGCTTACAGTCTTAATCCCCATGTTACAGATGAGGTAATGGAGGCACAGAGAAGTGAAGTGACTTGTCCAAGGTCACACATCTGATAAGAGGCAGAGCTGGGATTAGAACCCAGGTCCTCAGACTCCCAGGCCCTTGCTCTCTCCATTTGGCCACATTGCTTTCCTAATAGATCGAGCGTAGTGGAACGAGCTTGGAACTGAAAGTCAAGAAGAGTGGTAATAGCATCAACAGAGCACTCACTGGGTGTGTAACACTGTACTAAGCAGGTACAAAGTCCACCTCCTTCCAAGCATTCTTCACTGCCTCTTCTCCTTGGATCCCAAAAACTGCTCCTGCTTGATCTCTCTCTGGTATGATGTGAATTATTCTTGGACCTCTAATGGTACACAAGGACATAAACCTACACCCAGAATACTCAACAGCAGCAGCATACCAAAATCCCAAGCAAACTAACATTCCAAGCCTCAAATAAGGATAATTCGGCTATCAGATTTATCGGCAGTTTACAAAATCGTAACCACTAACAACGGAACCACCACCAATCTCCCAACAGGTCACAGAGAACCCGTTACCGAAATGCTGCAGCCGAGAAGAGGCCGTTCTTTCATTTTACCTCTTACCTGCCCAACCTGGGTGCACAGTGGGGAACAGAGATCAGGTGTGATGATGATGTTGATGGTATTTAAGCGCTTTCTATGTGCCAAGCACTGTTCTAAGCACTGGGGTAGATATGAGGTCATCATGTTATCGCACGTGGGGCTCACAGTCTTAATCCCCGTTTTACAGATGAGGTAACTGAGGCACAGAGAAGTCAAGTTACACAGCTGATCAGGGTTAGACCCAGGATTAGAACCCATGACTTCTGACTCCCAAGCCTGTGCATTTTCCAGGTCTAACATCACGCAGACAAAGGCCTGTCTTTTTACATAGCACCAGCTGCCTGCTTTCATATCACCTCAGCTTCCGGTTTGCTTTTGAATATTCACCTCTTTGCTCTCAGGAATCCAAGGACCTGCATTGGACTAGTTATTGCTGCTGACAACTTCTACTATTACCCTGAACTTTCCTGATCTCACCTTGTCGCCTCAGTACCCTCCCCCTAATCAACCCATCCTGTCCTTCCTCCCTTATCTGTAATCCCTCCCCCGTTATGCCATCTCCTTCCTGTACCGCCTTGTCCCTGTTCTTCTTTCCCAGCTCCTGTCATCTCACTCCCCTTCGACTCCTTCATGCCCCCCCAATCATCCACCCACCTCAGTTTTCCTCCAAAAGCTTCACCCAAGTGCAGCCTGTAGAAACCCTTCTCCAAACAATCAATCAATCATATTTATCACGTGCTAAATATGTGCAGAGCTGTGCTAAGCTCTTGGGAGCATACAGTACAACAGAGTTGGTAGGATATGTTCCCTGCACACAGAGGAGCTTGCAATGTCCATCACTGGAAGCTTCCCTTCATCCTTGACCTGTTCCTGACCCAGTCACAGCTCCTCTTCACCAGTACTGAAATCTGGCTCACCCCAGGTTACACTGTCTCCCCTGCTGCTCTGTCCAAAGGAGGCTTCATCTTTACCAACTCCCGAACACTCAGTAAAGTGCTCTGCCCACAATAAGCACTCCATAAAGGCCATTGATGACAACGACATAATATTTGTAATTTAATGTCTGTTCCCCCCACTAGACTGTAATCCCATTATGGACAGGGAATATACCTAACAACTGTGTTGTATTATACTTCCCCAAGCACTTGTACAATGTTCATTAACTATCAGTTGATTGTTCGCAGACTTTTTACGATGACAAACGGCAGAAACTTTCCAGAAGCATTAACTGAAACACTATCTGCTTAGTTTTGCCTGACAGAGATAAAGTCAACACTGTGTTTTATCCTCTAATCTTTTCTTCCACTTACCATTTTCTCACTGACTTATAAGGTCAGAAAATAAAACCAAATCCTATCAGCACCCATAAGTAACTGAGTATTTAACAACCCCAGAGTCAAATACTTATTTTCCAGGCTTTAACAGTATTCCTTTAACATATCATGTGGGTTCATTGAACTGATATGTATGTAATGAAGCTACAATTAATGATACTTAATTTTTCATTGAAACATCAAAGATGCACATAATTGATGCTTAAAAATATATTTCACTGTATATGTGTATAAATGAAAACACTGTATACTGATTCTATTCAGTGGTTGAAAATAATGAGAATAGCATGATCAGGTTGATTAGAGTTTCTTCCAGCTAACCCAGTCTTGTGGCTGGTTCCAGTTAACTTACTTTGACTTGATCAGGTCAAAACTTTGGTACCTGACAAGATCATTTTACTCCCTTACAAATAAGTGCTATTTCAGGAAGAGGGCAGTTGCCTTCATCTCACTTGCAGAAAATACCATGACAGCATCACAACAAGCCACACTATAACAGATACAATGTTTTAAAATTTCATATGCCTCTAGGATTAAAGGATTTTGCTTGCTCTACCCTTGGGCTTTGCACCCACCATATGAAAGTCCCGTTGAAAACAGCCAAATAATAATAATAATGTTGGTATTTGTTAAGCGCTTACTATGTGCAGAGCACTGTTCTAAGCGCTCGGTAGATACAGAGTAATCAGATTGTCCCACGTGAGGCTCACAGTCTTCATCCCCATTTTACAGATGAGGGAACTGAGGCCCAGAGAAGTTAAGTGACTTGCCCACAGTTACACAGCTGACAAGCGGTGGAGTCTGGATTCGAACCCATGACCTCTGACTCTAAAGCCCATGCTCTTTCCACTGAGCCAACTGCAACCTGATCGCACCAAAATGAAAATTAGAGCTTGGGAAAATAATCCAGCTCCACTATGAAACCAGAGTACCTACAATGTTCTATTCCAACTGGGTTTCCACTTATTTGTCCTTTTTGGTTGCGAAAGGGAAAACTTAATTTGCTTTTTATTGACTGGAGGAATCATGCCTTAGACCGTTAAAGCCATGGCCAGTGCCTGTTGAATAGCACTGCTTTCTTTGGCCTTCAAATCTACTGAGTTTCAAGTCTTTCCATATTTTAATTAACCTAGAACCCATCTCCTCCAGGAAGCCTCTTCTGATTAATTATCCAGAACCCCTGACTCAGGATCACCCAGGAGATAGAGCAGTTTATGGAGTGGCAATATAGGAGCAACAAGGAGTTCTGTTCTTTCTATTTCACCCTCCTCTTCCCCCACCTCAGTCCTGAGTCCAGAACTGCAAAATGGCTACTAGGGCTGCCAAATTTCCTCATTGGTTCTGTCTATTCCTTCCATAAAGATCTCTATGGAAATAATGACCATGGAAATCAAGACTTTTTTCTCTTCAGTCAGGTAACTCTCATCATCGCTTATGTACTTCCATTCACAACCTCTGCACTTTCCTAGTCTCCCAACCCCAGAATACTTGCGTACCTATATTCTGTTGTTTCCCTTATCTGTAATCTACTTTATTATCTATCTCTCCCCTGCTAGATTGTTTGTTTCTTGTTGACAGGGATCCTGCACTCCTCCAAGGGCTTATTCAAATTCCAGCATTCAAATACCACTGGTTATTGATTCAATCAGTCATATTTACTGAGCGCTTACTGGGTGCAGGGCACTCACTGTACTAAGCGTTTGGGAGACTACAACACAACCATATAAGAGACACATTCCCCACTCACAACGAGTTTACAATCTAGAGCTTACAGTCCTGTTTTAAGTCCCTTTATGTTCACTATTGACCTTCATTGAACGTGGTGAACAATTTGATAAGCATGTTTTCCATAAAAGCTTTTCAAATACCAGTTTTCCTTAGCTTCACAAAACCATGTCCTTCCTCTCCCAGCAAAGCCTCCTAAAAATGATTCCATTTGACACCTTCCAGGCCATCAATAAATTAATCAATATTACTCACTGAGCACTTATCGTGAGCCATCTCAACACTCATACATTTATCTCTTTATTCATTTGTAACTATTTTTTCACTCTCTGAGTTAACCCCAGTTTCTTTAATCTTCCCTCCTAGAACCCATCTTCCATCCTTTCAATCAATGGTATTTATTTAGTGCTGTGTGCAGAGCACTGTACTAAGCAGTTGGAAGGCTACAGTACAGCAGAGTTGGTAGACATATTCCCTACCCACAATGAGTTTACAGTTTAGAGTGGGTGATAAACCTTAATATAAATTATGGGTACATAAGTATATAAGTGCTCTGGGGCTAAGAATGAAGTGAATACTAACTGTCCAAGGCTACAGATCCAGATGCAAATCTTTTAACCATTTTGGTCATTCTTCTATGAATCACATTTCTCACTCTTCTACGAATCCTCTCTAGTTTCTCTTCAATTTTTAAAATAGCCATACTACTCATGTTTTATCTTTCATTCATTTTGGTCTATAGTTCACTTGCGTTTTCTGCTTGTGTGTACCTTCCCTTCACCCTTTAGATTGAAAGCACACTGAGAACAAATACTATAATAATAATGATGACAGTGTTTGTTAAGCGCTTACTGTGTGCCAAGCACTGTTCTAAAAGTTGGTGTAGATACAGGGTGATCAGGTTGTCCCACGTGGGGCTCACAGATTTAATCCTTATTTTAATAATAATAATGGTACTTGTTAAGTGCTTACTATGTGCTGGGCACTGTTCCAAGCGCTGGGGTAGATACAGGTTAATCAGATTGCCCCACATGGGGCTCGCGTTTTTTTATCCCTATTCTTACAGATGAGGTAACTGAGGCACAGAGAAGTTAAGTGACTTGCCCAAGGTCACAAACAGACAAGTGGTGAAGCCGGGATTAGAACCCATGACCTCTTTGACTCCCAAGCCCGTGCTCTTTCCACTAGCCACGCTGCTTCTCCTATAACACGCTGTTTCTCTAATACTATGTTTTCTTCTGCTTTTTATATTGTTATGAGAGCTGTTTTTTGTTATTTGGGAAAGTGAGTGCTTTTCAAATCAAATCTTCAGCTCTTTAAATAGTTTTTTTCTGTGAAGTGTGGCAATAAATGCAAACATTTTAGGGCCCTTCAAAAGTCTAAATCTACAGGACTCCAAAGTTTGCAGAACTAAAAGTTACACATTTTAATAATGAAGTTTTGTAACATTTGTAGACAGATGAGCTGTGGGGTAAATGCATGGCTTAGTGGTAAGAGCCTGGGCTTGGGAGAAAGAGGTCATGGGTTCTAATCCCGACTCCATCAAATGTCAGCTGTGTGACTTTGGGCAAGTCACTTAACTTCTCTGGGGCTCCGTTCTCTCATCTGTAAAATGGGGATTAAGACTGTGAGCTCCAAGTGGGACAGTCTGATCACCTCGTAATTACTCCAGCACTTAGAACAGTGCTTGACACATAGAAAGTGCTTCACAAATACCAACATTAATATTATTATTAATAATAATAAATTATGTTCAAACGCTCCTTCAATTTATGACAAAATGGTTGGAAATAGACTATGATCACATAATGGGCTGAAGCAAGGCAAGTTGATTCTAGTGTTTCAAGCTAAAATAGCTATTTCCTTGAAGAGATAGCTTGGACCTAGATTGACTTGTTTTAATCTGTATGCCAGCAGCCCTCCAATCAGGACTTTCAATCCATATGCAGCTCTTCAAGGCCTTGCATAAGATTTGTGGATACAAACCTTTTCTTCACCTTTTAGATTGAAAGCACATTGAGAACAAATACTATAATAATGATGATGGTATTAGTTAAGCGCTCACTATGTGTCAAACACTATTTTAAAAGTTGGTGTAGATACAGGGTGATCAGGTTGTCCCATGTGAGGCTGACAGACTTAATCCCTATTTTACAGACGAGGTAACTGAGGCACTGAAACTGGTAGAGTCAGCAGAATGCCAATAACTTAAGTACTTTCCCCACTGCCTGACACTGCTTGGAGAGTTCAGAATAGCCGGACCCACGGGGTGGGAACTGAGGAAAAAGCCGACATCATCACACTGGTTGCCTTTGAACTGCATGAAGAGGCTAGGGGGTGAGGACGTGGTGGAGGAAGAGCAAAAATGGGCAGAGAGAGAAGATATTGTTATTATTAATAATAATAATATAATACTTATTGAATGCTTACTGTGTGCAAAGCTCTGTACTAAGCACTTGAGAGAGTACAATATATCAAACACATTCCCTGCCCACAGCAAGCTCACAGTCTAGAGGGGGAGACAGACATTAACATAGATAAATAAATAAATTACAGATATATATATGGATATATACATCTGTACATGATATATATACATACTATATATATACACATTATATACAAATGTATATCGATGCATATATTATGCTGAGCGTCCCTCTAAGCCACCCCAGAAATAAAGCCAAGATTTTTTCCTTTAGTAGAGCTTGGTTCTTTCATAGGTTGGGGATGTTACAGTAGTAATAATAATAATAATCATCATTATGGTATTTGTTAAGCACTTACTTTGTGCCAGGCACTGTACTAAGCACTGGGATGGATACAAGCAAATCGGGTTGGACACAGTCCCTTTCCTGCATAGGGCTCACAGTCTTATTCCCCATTTTACAGATGAGGTAACTGAGGCACAGAGAAGTGAAGTGACTTGCCTTAGGTCACACAGCAGACAAGTGGTAGAGCTAAGATTAGAATCCATGACCTTCTAACTCCCAGGCCAATACTCTATCCACTACACCATGCTACTTCCATAGTAGTGCACTTCAGAAATGAATGTAACTTGCTAATCCTTAAAGATTCAGTGGGCCTTGGGCAAGTTGGTGATTTTGAATCATTTCCTTAGAAAAAAAAAGCTGATTGGAAATATTCAAGGATGTAGATTTAATTATTTTGGGGAGGACTGAGAAGTATACACACTTATGTACATATCTGTAATTTATTAATTTATATTGGTGTCTGTCTCCTCCTCTAGATCTCCCCCTCTAGACTGTAAGCTCAATGTGGGCCAGGAATGTGTCTCTTACATTGTATTCTCCCAAGTGTTTAGTACAGTGCTCTGCACACAGTAAGTGCTCAATAAATACTACTGACTGACTGACAAGTGGTTAATTTTGGTTGTCAGTTGTGCTTTTTATTTCATCTACTCAGGTCAAATTAAGAAAAATGGCCATATTACAGGATGAGGAATGTAGGTGAGATATAAGGATGAATGTTTTGACATTGAGGTCTGTTGAAGGAGTGATTAAAAGAAAACATAGAGCCTTCTCCCCAATTCGTGTATCAATCGATCAAATTATTAAGCACATACTAAGTGCTGAGCACTATGCTAACTGCTTGGGAGAGTACATCGGAGGCAAGACAGATGTTTCCTATCCTTCAGGAGCTTACAATCTAATGAAGTAGACAGGCAGACAAAAATTATTTATAGGGAGAGCAGGAGGAAGAGCAAGGACATAGAACATGCAGTAGTAATACTACATCAGGGTAAAATATCTAAAAAAAACCATGAATACATAAATTCATATACACATATGCTCTAAATGCTTAGTTCAGTGCTTTAGCTCACAGTAAGCACTCAATAAATATCACTGATGGGTATGTACATAAGTGTGAAAGGTAGGAATTAAATTTACAAGTGTGAAAAGTTGCTATTGGGTTGACACTAGTCAGAGAGGCTTCCCAGAGAAAGTGGGATTCTAGGAGAGCTTTGTCGTTGGGGAGAGCAGGAGTCTGACTGATTAAGTAGTGTGTCTGTTTATTGTCATACTGTAATCTCCCAAGTGCTCAGTACAGTGCTCTGTCCACACTAAGAGCTCAATAAATATGATTGAATGATTTTTTGGAGGAGCGAGAGGAGTCTCTTTGGGGAAATAACTTGAGTGAAGGATTGAAGGCAGGAGATTAATGAGGTTCATTAGGAACTGAGTTTAGGAGGAGTGAAGAGTGTGAGCTGGAGAATAGGGGTAAAGAGGGCTGAATCGTAAGGTGAAGAAAGCTGATCGAGAGCTTTGAAGCCACATATGAGGAATTTGGCCTTGATATAGAGGGAGAGGAGTAGCCAAGGGAGGTTTTTGAAGAGTAGAGGGATGTGTGCAGAGTGATGTTTCAAGAGGGTGATCCAAGCAGCAGTGAGCCGTATACCCTGAGGGTGGGGGTGAGTCTAGAGGAAAACCACAGCTACTGGGTAAGAAGCAAAAATGCTACTTAGTCAGTCATTCGTATTTACTGAGTGTTTATTAATAGTAATAATTATTATTATGGCACTTGTTAAGCGCTTACTCTGTGCCAAGCATGTTCTAAGCTCTGCAGCAGAATCAAGTTAATCAGGTTGGACACACAGTCCCTGTCCCACATTCAGCTCATTTTTCACAGATGAGGTAACTGAGGCACAGAAATGTTAAGTGATTTGCCCAAGATCACACAGCAGACAAATGGTGGAGCTGGGATTATTAAAATACTATTATTAAGATACTATTATAAAAATACTACAACTGTTATTATCATACTCTGAGAAGCAGCGTGGCTTAGGGGAAAGAGTCCGGGCTTGGGAGTCAGAGGTCACGGGTTCTAATCACAGCTCCGCCGCTTGTCAGCTGTGTGACCTTGGGCAAGTCGCTTCGCTTCTCTGTGCCTCAGTTTCCTCATCTGTAAATTGGGGATTGAAGACTATGAGCCCCACGTGGGACAACCTTATTACCCTGTATCTACCCCAGAGCTTAGAACAGTGCTCTGCACATAGGAAGCACTTAACAAATACCAACATTATTATTATTAGAACCCAGTGCTCAAGCACTTAATACAGTGCTCACATGCTTAGTACAGTGCTCACATGCTTAGTACAGTGCTCTGCACACTGTAAGCACTCAGTAAATATGATTGAATGAATTCTTATTCCCAGGTCTGTGCTCTATCCACTATGCCACACTGCTTCCTTATTATGTGCAGAGCACTGTACTAAGCACTTGGGAGAGTACAATATAACAAACAGACATTTCATACCCATAACGTTTGAGTACATGACCAACAGTTCAGAGAATTTATCCTAAATTTGTCGGGATCTGAAAATGATGAGCAGGGCGCAGGTGGGGAATCTAGGTGTGGGGAAGAAGAAGTAGAGTTTCTTTCTTTGGGCCCAGATGTTAGGATATATTCCAGATGCCAGAGGGGAGAATCAGGCTCTGCAGAGATTAAGAATCAATCAGTGGTATTTATTTAATAATAATAATGATGGTATTTGTTAAGCGCTTACTATGTGCCAAGCTCATTTCTAAGCACTGGGGTAGATACAAGGTAAGCAGGTTGTCCCCCGTGGGGCTCACAGTCTAAATCTTCATTTTCCAAATGAGGTAACTGAGGCCCAGAGAAGTTAAATGGCTTGCCCAAGGTCACACAGCAGACAAGCAGCTGCTGGGATTAGATTACAGCCAGGATTAGAACCCATGTCCTCTGACTCCCATGCCCAGGTGCTTGCCACTAAGCCACTCTGTCTGGTCTCTGCTTTATTGAGCGCTTACTATGTTCAGAGCACTGTACTAAGCACTAGGGAAAGTATAATACTATAGAATAAATAGATACAATCCTTGCCGTAAGGACTTTAAAGACTGGACGATCGTGGATAGTTTCTTAAGAACCCACAGTGAAGTAGCGGGAGACAGGAGAGATAATAATAATAATAATGATGATGATGATGATGGTATTTGTTAAGCACTTACTCTGTGTGAAGCACTGTTTTAAGCACTGGGGTAGAGACAAGGAAATCAGGTTGTCCCATGTAGAGCTCACAGACTTAATCCCCATTTTACAGATGAGGTTACTGAGGCACTCTATATTAGTAGACTACTGAGAACTACCACTGAACTTGTTAGTATTTGAGGGAACGAATGGTTGAATCTCTGTGTTTTAGTTGGTTTTCCTTGGTGCTTTTCCCCTCCCTTTCTTTGTTGAGAGATGTCTTTTTGTTTTCCACTACTAAGATTTTCGTTATTAATCTCAGTTGCATTTTGTTGCTCTTGGCAACTATAGTTCTCTGTAGACATGTCTAATAAGTGGCATTATTGCTTCCTTTCAAGCATTTAAATCTGATTGATGAGTTTATCTATAAAGGTCACTCATAAGTCTGTTAAAGCCATTTATTTGTTCATTCAGTTATAATTGCACATGCCAGTATCAATGTTGTCTTCCAAAAGATTATATGTATCCAACCTGAATTGCATTTCTGAGAGGAAAGGGCCCCTTTTTTTTGGCGAATAGATGACTTATAGGTGGAAAATGAATCTTGATGGGAGCAATCTAGGAGTCACCAGTCAGAAAGGGCTCCCCAAAAGGCTTCTTGTTACTTTCCTATTACCCCAGAACAATTCACAGGGTTGGATTTCCCTTATTGATTTGTGTGAAACAGCCTCACATTTTATCACCCACTCCTGCAGATCTTCCTTCGCTCTCTATTGAGCCAGAAAAAGAATGAAAAGGTCTAAAGCTTCATCTTCATCTAAATAGTTTGGAATACGGTACTTGAATTTTCACCCTTTGTTGATTTTAATGTAAGATGATATAGTATAATCTAAATTCATTACAACAGGAAGTATAAAGCTATATGTTCAGAAGTGTAGTTTTTTTTTAGAAGAGAAAAATACCTTCATGATAAAGACACTATTAACTGCAGTGTAATAGAAGTACATATTAGGCATGTCATGTTGCATATCATTGAAATGTTGCTGAATGGTACTTTCCAAGGGCTTAGTAGAGTGCTCTGCACACAGTAAGCAATCAATCAATACGATTGAATGAATGAAATGAATGAATTGAAATCACAACTCGTTACCAAAGTCTTTTGGTTGTTTGAAGATGTCACTTAACAAGCCACTGGACTTCTCGGTGTCTCAGTTCCCTCATCTGTAAAATGGGGATTAAGACCTTGAGCTTCATGTGGGACAACCTGATTACCCTGTATCTACCCCAGTGCTTAGAACAGTGCTTGGTCCATTGTAAGCTCTTAACAAATACTAAAATTATTATTATTATTATTATTATTATTATCATAAATGTATTTACTCATTTGTTAGTACTGCACACAAGCACTCAAAAATACTATTGATTGATTTATTCATATAAACATCTATCTCCCCCTCTAGACTGTAAACTCCCTGTGGACAGGAGCATAGCCTATCAGTTTGGTTGCTTTGCACTTTCCCAAGCACTGTGAACACGCTCTGCACACTAAGTGTTCAATAAATACCACTGATGGATGCTCAGGGTTTTATTGCTATTTTCTATATGGATGTCTCTTATAATTCGTAAACTTGTGATTTGGGAGTTGGGGTGATGAGAGTAAAGTTAGAAATTGTAATCGTCACCAAAAACAGGAGTTGTGTCATATTTAAAGCAGGTAAAGTTGTGCATCTACTCCTGTTCATTTACTAGAGCAGCCGAACAGCCAGTCAATCAGTGGTATTTATCGAGTACTTACTGTGTGCAGAGTAATAATAATAATAATAACGATGGTATTTGTCAAGCGCTTACTATGTGCCAAGCACTGTTCTGTACTCTATGAAGCACTTGGGAGAGAACAATACAACAGAGTTGGTAGACATATTCCTTGTCCACAAAGAGTTTACAGTCCAAACACTATGCACCACTGCAGTGACTGTAATCCTTCAGAGCATGAGCTTGGGAGTCAGAAGGACCTAGGTTCTAATCCCAACTCCTCCACCTACCTGTTCTGTGACCTTGGGCAAGTCATTTCACTTCCCTGTGCCTCAATGACCTTATATGTAGAGTGGGGACTAAGACTGTGAGCCCCAGGTGGGACAGGGATTATGGTCAACCTCATTACTTAATATCTACCCCAGCGCTTAGAATAGTGCCTGCCACTTAACAAGTACCATAAAAAAACTTTGTTTATTTAAATGAAATTGCTTTTAAGCTCACAGTTTCAATTGAGTGTAACCAACCTAGACTCCACTACAGTCTATTTCGGACAAACGTTCTGGACTTGTAACTAATACAATTCAACCTCAGTTATTTATAGGGTATTAACAAATTTGTGGATTATGCAGTTCTCTGTGGAGTGTAACTGAACTGTGACTAAACGAAAACCAGCTTTAAAATTCAGACTTCCCAATTATAACTTAAAGAGCTTTAATTTGCAGCAGGCATCTGTTGAAGTTGATTGAGTGCTTTAAAATCGATGGTAAGGAGTTTCTGTTTGATGTGGAGGTGGATGGGGATCCACTGGAGGTTCTTGAGGAGTGGGGCGATGAAGACTGAACACCTCTACAGTGGAGTCAGGATTCACCTCAGAAAACCAAGATGGGCTTGTGACTGTGATTAACTTTCTTTTTCACCACTGTCTCTTGAATGCAAATAATTATTGCTTCTGGAAGCATGGACTAAATGAAAAGAATGTGGGACTGAGAGACCTGGCTTTTAGTCCCAACTCCACTTCTGACCTGTGGCAAGACTTTTCTGGGACTCAGTTTCTCCATATATCAAATGGGATAAGACAGACTGGGAGCCCTGTATGTGACAGGGACTGTGTCCAATCTCATTACCCTATTTCCATCCCAGTGCTTAACGCACAGTAAGCGCTTAATGAATGCTTCCATTATTATCATACTCGGTCTGGTGCCTTAAACAAAATGGGTTTTCACACTCCAGTTGAAAGAGAAATGGAAATGAAGGTAGGGCGTGAATAGTCCACAGAATACTCTGTCTCCTACACAAAGTACCCAGGGAAATCCATCAGCTCAGACCTGACAGTGTCCTTGGGACAGAATGGATCCCCTTGCCGCATGGCTGAGAGAAACCGGTGTCCTCCAGAACCCCAGGCTGGAACAGCGATAGCTCTGCTTTCATCTCCGATGACTTAACTCTATGGAACTTAAAGCCTGCTGTTTCGGCAAGAGTTTCACAACAGGTATCATCTTTGATAATTGAACTCATAATTAGTTCATTCAAACGTTGAAAGGTTATATTAGTGTGAATAACAATAATAATAATGGTACTTGTTAAGTGCTTACTATGTGCCACTGGGATTGATACAAGGTAATTAAATTGCCCCACGTGGGGTTCACAGTCTTAATCCCCATTTTACAGATGAGGGAACTGAGGCACAGAGAAGTTAAGTGACTTGCCCAAAGTCACACAGCTGACAAGTGGCAGAGCCGGGATTTGAATCCATGACTTCTTACTCCCAAAGCCCATGCTCTTTCCACTAGGCCACGCTGCTTCTCTGTTAAGTCTAATCAAATAATGTGAAAAGAATAAAGCAGGCCCTCTTATCCCATCTTCCAACCATCTCTGACCTGGGAGGTGAATTGGGCGAGCCCAAAGCTTTCTTGGGATTGGTTTCCTGCACCTTTTCAAGGGATGGAACACTCACGCTTGCCCTACCCTGAAGGAAACTAATCAAAAGTAATCTGGATGGAGATCAAGGGCCATCAGGATGACATTACTCTAAAGAGTGAGGGATCGGCACTACTGTTTAAAAGACAGATGGTCCAGGAGTGATGAGGATGGTGATCGCAGTCAGAGAGACACTTTTAGGTACTGCTGTACTGTGCCACATTTTTCGGAAGCCCCCGCTTTGCTCCTTGTGAGAGGCAGAGCCGCTTGGTTAAAGACAAAGTCAGGCAGGCAGGGAAGCCCCCTTCCCTGGAATCAGCACTCAAGGGCTTCAATCCAAGAAAGTGGTTGTCGGAGCAGAGCTGCCATACCCACTGCAAAGTTGTGATCATTTAATTCCCCTTTCCTTTGCTCCTCCCTCATCCTCTAGACTGTATCCTCGTTATGGGCAGGGAATATTTCCACGAATACTCTTGCATTGCACTCTCTGAAGTGCTGAGTACAGTGTTCTGCACAAAGTAAGCACTCAAATATCATCTATTTATTAATACCATTAATAAGGGACTTACTCTCAAATGGCAAATCAACCAAAAGTATTTAATGAGTGTTTACCGTG
Organism: Ornithorhynchus anatinus; assembly: GCF_004115215.2. Classification (NCBI taxonomy): domain Eukaryota; kingdom Metazoa; phylum Chordata; class Mammalia; order Monotremata; family Ornithorhynchidae; genus Ornithorhynchus; species Ornithorhynchus anatinus. Next base: position 111,159,459 of record NC_041731.1, on the reverse strand, counting down.
TGTAGAGTGTCATGCTAAGTGGTTGGGAGGATGCGGTAGAATAATAGACATAATATTAGGTTTTTACAATCTAGAAAATGGAATCTATTTTATTCCAGCTGTCATCTCAGCCTAAAGATAATTTATTCAACAGAGAAAGGTTGAACCACAGAAATTCAGCACCGCCTGCACTTTGAGGCCAGATGGATGTCCCTGCCGTGACCTTATCACCCAGCCTGTTAGCTCCCCGCTTCTCCTCCACAACCACGAACATATAACCCAGCCTGTTAGCCCCCTCTTTCTCCCCTCCATCCCTGCTTTAGCTTGAGACTCAGAGCAGCTTCCTATATTTTGGTGCCAGCCTTCCGATCCAGTTCTGCCCTTAGACTTTATTTCAATAAATTGGATTGATTGATTTTTTGAATTTCCTAAAGAAGGTCTTATCAATGCACCCTGGTCACGTGTTGATGCCTTGGCAGTAGTTCATTCTCATTAAGAAAAGTTCTTCTGTCACTGGTTTCAAATTAGAAGAAAATATCTCAAGTTGAATCAATCAGTCATAATTATTGAGCACCTCCTGAATATGAAGCATCTTATTAAGTACTTTGGAAAATACAACAGTAACAAAACACCTATCTGCCCTTCAGGAGTTCATTATCAAAGTGAGGACACAGAAAAAATTTCTTACTAATAAGAATAACAATAATAATATTAAGAACTTATTAGGTACTAACCATTGTTCTGAGTCCTGCGGTAGAAACAATTCAGTTAGATCAGTCATAGCTCTGTCCTACATGGGGTTCACAATATAAGGGTGAAAGAAAACAAATATTTAATCTGCAGTCTTACAGCTGATAAAAAAGAGGCCACGGAAGTCAAAGTCACACATCTGGTAAATGGAGGAACCAGAATTAGAAGCAAGACCTCTTGACTTCTTCATACCCTTTCCACTAGGCTATGTGGCTTTTTCAAGTAGCATGAGCAAGAGAAAGATAACAATAATAATAATAATAATTGTGGCATTTGTTAAGTGCTTACTATGTGCCAAGCACTGTACTAAGTACTGGGGCGGGTACAAGCAAATCAGGCTGGACACAGTCCCTGTCCCACAAGGGGCTCACAGTCTCAAACCCCATTTTACAGATGAGGTAACTGAGGCATGGAAAAGTGAAGTGACTTGCCCAAGTTCACACAGCAGACATGTGATGGAGCCAGAATTAGAACCCATGACCTTCTGATGCCCAGGCCAGTGCTCTATCTACTACACCATACTGCTTCAAGAAAAAAAAATGGTTCATCCATTTAGATGTTGTTCTTTATCCCAATGCGACATTATTATTATCCAGTGTCGTCAGGTCGTTTCTGATTCATTGCAGCTCTATGGATAGATTTTCTCCAGAACATCCTCTCTTCTGCCATAATCCATGACCTTGCTAATGGTTCTTCCATTATCGTTGTTATGGTCTCTATTCAACTAGCTGCTGGTCTGCCTCTTCCACGTTTTCCCTGGACTTCTCCTAGCATTAGTGTCTTCCCCGGAAAATTAGTCCTCCTGATTATATGTCCAAATATGCTAATCTAAATTGAGTCATTTGGCCTCCAAAGACCATTTTGCCTTAATTTGCTCCCATATCCATTAGTTTGTTTTTGAGGCAGTCCATGGTTTTTGCAAAAGCTTTCTCTACCACCACACTTCAAAAGAATTTCATTGTAACATAACTTACCTAATTCTAGGCTCTGAGCTCCTTGGGGGCAGGGATTATGTCTAACAAATCTATTACAATTATTATATTATCATTATTATATTAATGTTAAGCACTTACTATGAGTCAGACACTGTACTAAGCACTGGGGTAGGTATAAGATAATCAGGTTAGACACAGTCCCTGTCCCACATGGGGCTCACAATCTTTAATCCTTATTTTACAGATGAGGTAACTGAGGCCCAGTGAAGTGATTTGCCCAAGGTCACACAACAGACATGTGGTGGACCCAGGATTAGAACCCAGATTCTTCTGACTCCCAGAAGAGTCATGCTCTATCCACTAGGCCACACTCTTCTTTTCCTCCCTCAAGCCCTAGTGCAGTATTCTGCACCCAGAAAACACTCAGTTAATGATTGATTAATTACTTTTAAGAGGAAAAAAATCATCCCCAGAGCTACGGTTTCTTCAAACTCCAGTTACATTAAAATGTGACAGGAACTAGAGATGTTTGGTGACTGGGGAGGTAGAAAAGGTGGTGATGTTGATATCTGTGTGTATAAAGTGTTCCTGCACAAACCTATCTCAATGCAAAAAGATTTTCTTCTTTAAAAATAACGACTTTGTGTTCATACTAAGAATGTAATTCATAATGAACTATTAATTCAACACAGTCTACTAAATGAATCCCAGAAGAGAGGTAGCAGCCACATCACTTAGTTCTTTATAGTAACATCAATTTGCTGAGTGCTCTTGTACGGATATTTAAGACAAACACGACATGCTCAAAATATTGGATCTGCGCTCTGCTTGTGAGTCCTGTCATCAGGATTGGCTGGTGCTTAAGCAGCAACTCCTGAATACCTCTCAGGGCTTCAGCGATCTCTGGCAAGAACAAATAAAAAATAGTGAACACAGAACTGGGAAGCTCTTACAGAACCACTTTCTGGACACACATATTATTAGTTTCTTTTGATTCGCCCCAGGCAACAGAAACCATTTTCATAATGTTTTTCTACCTGCAACACTCCAAAACTAGTTTGGAGTAAAACTCTCTATTTCAATAAGGACAAGGAAATTACCATAACCGAACAGTATTTACTGAGCAGCAACTGTTTAGAGAGCACCGTACAGCAGGAGTAAATTAAATCGAAACCGGTCAGAACCTGGTTGTAGTAAGACAAAAATGGCTGTCCAGGGCAACAAACATTGTGCTATGGTGGCATTAGACTGCATTGTAGTTGGGCCCAGAACTTTATAATAATGTTGGTATTTGTTAAGTGCTTACTATGTGCAGAGCACTGTTCTAAGCGCTGGGGTACATACAGGGTAATCAGGTTGTCCCACATGAGGCTCACAGTCTTAATCCCCATTTTATAGATGAGGTAACTGAGGCACAGAGAAGTGAAGTGACTTGCCCATAGTCACACAGCTGACAAGTGGCAGAGCTGGGATTTGAACCCTTGACCTCTGACTCCTAAGCCCGGGCTCTTTCCACTGAGCCACGCTGCTTCTCTAGGCAACTTTAGGCAATGGGTGGGGGCCACATGTCCCCACTTCTGCTCATCCGACCCCCCCATCTTCCCCGTTTCCCCCCTGCTGAATGCTTGCCCTCATCCTTCCTCTCCTCCCCCTTTCCCCCTCATCGTACACCTGCCCACCACTACACATCTCTGCCTATGAACACCTGCTTGCCCTTTCAGTAAAAGCAATTTCTGACTTCATCCCTGGCGTATTAGGTTCTTGGAGAATATGCAAAACAAAGTTTGACATTTGGCCTCAAGAAACTTTTAGTAGAATGGGGGATAAAGTAGACATACATTAATAGGGAAGAGGCATGGTCTAGTGGATAGAGCATAGACCTGTGAGTCAGAAGGGCCTGGGTTCTAATCCCAGTTATGCCACTTGTCTTTTGTGTAACCTTGGGCAAGTCACTTTACTTCTCTGTGCCTTAATTCCCTCCAATGTAAAATGGGGATTAAGACTGTGAGCCCCATGTGGGACAGGAACTGTGACCAACCTGATGAATTCATATCAACCTCAGCTCTTAGAACAGCATCTAAGTGCTTAAATACCACAAAAAAGTTAGAAATGAGAATATAGATACATAATCAATACAACAATGAATAAACCTGAAGTACATGAGTTCTTAGGTAGCTGGAAGGGATGCTTCCATGGTTTCAACTACCACCTCTGTGCAATGATGCCCAGATCTTTATCTCCAGCCCTGATCTCTCTCTATCTCTCTGCAGTCTTGCATTTCCTCCTGCCTTCAAGACATTTCTACTTGGATGTCCCACCATCAACTCCAACTTAACATGTCCAAAACAACTCCTTATCTTCCCACACAAACCCTGTCCCCCCTACTGACTTTCCCCTCTCTGTAGATAGCACCACCATCCTTCCTGTGTCACAAGCCCATAGTCTTGGTGTGATCCTTGACTCCTCTCACTCATTCAACCCACATATTCAATCCATCACTAAATCCTGATGATTCTACCATCACAACATCACTAAAATCCGCCCTTTCCGCTCCAAACTATTCTCATGTTACTACAATCATTTATCCTAACCCACCTTGATTACCGTATCCGCCTGCTAGCTGACATCCCAGCCTTCTGTCTCTCCCCACTTCAGTCCATACTTCATTCTGCTGTCCGGATCATTTTTCTACAGAAACGTTCAGGACATGTTTCCCCACTCCTCAAGAAACCAGTGGTTGCCCATCCACCTCTGCATCCAACAAAAACTCTTCAACATAGGCTTTAGCAGTCAATCACCTTGCCCCCTCCTACTTCATTTCACTATTCTCCTACCACAACCCAGCCTGCACACTCCATTCCTCTAAAGCTAACCATCTCACTGTACCTCAGTCTCATCACCGCAGACCCCTTATCCACATCCTACCTCTGGTCTAGAATGTCCTCCCTCCTCAAATCAGGCAATTACTCTCCCCACTTTCCAAGCCTTATTGAAGGCACATCTCCTCCAAGAGGCCTTCCCAGATTAAGCCCTCCTTTCCTCATCTCCCACTCCCTTCTGCATCACCCTAACTTGCTCCCTTTATTCATCCCTTTCCCAACCCCACAGCACTTATGTATATATCTGTAACTTGTTTATATTAATGTCTATCTCCTCATCTAGACTGTAAGCTCACTGTAGGCAGGGTGTCTGTTTGTTATATTGTACTCTCCCCGGTGCTTAGTAGAGTGCTCTAAACACAGTAGAAGCTCAAGAAATATGATCGAATGAATGGATGCTGTGACCAAGAATCATGAAGCATGTGACACTTCAGGACATTTTGAAGAAGGAGAGGTAGGGGTTTTAGCAAAGCGGTCGATAAAGCATCCGAGAGTAGAGACAGAAATGAGCAATGGGGCTGGAAACAAGTGGCTGTCTGGAGTTTGTCTGGGACAAGCACAAACTTCAGCCATGGTAGAAAAGAAAATGAAGACCCCTAGGTAACCAGAGCCAACCAAATATAGGCCTAGGTCTCTTTGTGAGATAAATAGGTTCTATCCTCCACAGGTTTATTATGCAAAATATTTCATTTTAAAACTGTAATTAAGGTCAAATGCCTCTTGCAAAATGCCCTGGATTGCAGAAAAGAAATTGCGATGCAATTTGTATGTTTGTTCCCTTTTAATCTTGGAAAGCCGAGTCAGTAGTGTTGCTGGTAAAGGTCACCTTCATCCTTACCCTCAGTATTTGAGTGAAATTCTCAAAATCATACTCTAAGAACACAAGGAGACTGAAAAATAATGTTGGTATTTGTTAAGTGCTTACTGTGTGCCAAGCACTGTTCTAAGCCCTGGGGAGGTTACAAGGTAATCAGCTTGTTCCATGTGGGGCTCACAGTCTTAATCTCCATTTTACAGATGAGGTAAATGAGGCACAGAGAAGTTTAGTGACTTGCCCAAAGTCACACAGCTGACAAGTGGCGGGGCTGGGATTAGAACCTACGATCTCTAACTCCCAAGTCAATGCTATTTCCACTAAGCCACGCAGCTTCTCAAAAGTCCTTCTAGACTGTAAGCTTTTTGTGGGCAAGGAACACATCTACCACCTGGTATATTTTACTTTCCCCAGCAATTAGTACAGTCCTCTGCACACAGTAAGTCAATCGATCGATCATATTTATTGAGCACTGTGTGGAAAGTACTATACTAACTGCTTGGGAGAGTACAATATAAGTGCTCAAGAAATGATTGATTGATTCCTGATTATTATTATGATGTTTGTTAAGAGTTTGCTATGTGCCAGGCACTGTACTAAGCTCTGGGATGGGTACAAGCAAATCGGGTTGGACACAGTCCTTGTCCCACATGGGGCTCACAGTCTCAATCCCCATTTTACAGATGAGGGAACTGAGGCACAGCAATGTCGTGTCTTGTCCAAGGTCACACAGCAGACAAGTGGTGGAGCCAAGATTAGAACCCAGATCCTTCTGACTTCCACGTTTGTGCTCGTCCATGCTCTATCCACTAGGCCTCGCTGCCTTCCTCTGGATTAGCCACCTCAGAAAATAGGAAAAGCAGTTGTCTCGTTTAGTCCGTTAACTAGCTACAAAAATATTCACAGTATTCCCTTGGCCCTCGCCATTTTTCACATCATCAGTTTTTAGCATGCAGACCTTATTCTCAACTCAATTACCTGTATATGGAGTCGGAAACTTCACAGCTGTCACCAAATGCCTCCACTGCCTGGGAAACCATTGCTATCAATAACCAAAAACTGGGTTTTATCTCAGACAATATGTGAAATTGCACTTCTCTGACAAAGCCATTGCAGAATCTGGGTGATAATATTATTATAGTAATTACCATATGTCTGACATCCAATGTAACTCCAGTTTTATTACCGGTGCAGGTATTACTCACAAAAGATATGAGAGGGCTGTCACCATTAGAAGGCTTGCACATCCTCTATTCGACAGCAAACTCTCCTCTGAGTTCTAAAGAAATACAATTATAGCCACATTTGCATTAAGAACACAGAAAACCCTTAAGGTTAATTACAGGTACGGTTCTGTTTACAGTCCCTGAGGGTGCCCAGAGCCAGGCCTTATTTCCTAGAAGATGGTAATCTGAGTTTAAAATCAAATCCTCACTTTAACTCCACTGTTGCCTATTGAAATCGAATGAAGCCAAGGGAAATCATCCATAGATTTTTCCAAACATTTCCTTTAAGGAAACTAGCTTTCTGAACAGACTCTGGGCATAATTAAAGTATGCTCTGCCCTCCCCACCCTCCCATCCCCAGCTAAAGCAGAATGTAGAACTAATGGCTAGTAAATCTATAGGAGAGTTAGACATAAGGGACAGGATACTAAGTAGTCTGAAAGGGATAAGGGCTACCCCCCGACCCCCATGAGTGCATTAGTTTCTTGGAAACTTTACAAGAGCAGCAGCTATTGAAGAGGAGAGTGGTAAAAGGAACAGTGATCACTTTTCTCAGGCATCAAGGACTGTAGAAGAAAGAGCAGGTAATCAAAGCTGTACCCATTTATCAACACAAAGATGTAAAATAAGCAATGTGATTGAAGAGCGGTGGGATTGAAGCCTTATCTTGAATAACCATACAGGGCGACTCCAGAAAATAAATCAGAATTCTCCACCTCAAGTTTATCATCTCCTAGGTAAGAGATAGAGGTTTCTTGGAGGGAATAAACTACCCCCCCTTTATTCACCCCAGTCAGAGAATGAACTCATTTTGATTAAGATCCCCCAAAGCGTATCATTAACTGGTAAATGAACTAATAAAAGAAATGAACCAATTCACCTACTACTCTAAAGAGAACAAGAATAGACTTTTCATCTAGGAATGTTAAGAATTACATAGACAAAGATTAAATTCACTCCCCAAAACAAAGAAAAAAATTGATTTTACATCTCAGTCAAAGCATAGGGAAAGTTAGATCACAGTGTCTCTCCAGAAGTCAGTTGCCTCCTTTCCAGTCTCCATTCTCCTGAAAAAATTTAAAGCCCTCCTTGAAACAAACAAAAAATGACTTTCCATCAATAGAACAGGCCAAATAGGAAACAAAAAAGCTGGAGCCCTAGAAGAAGAGGGCAGCATAATCCATAAAATTCAAAACCATTTCCTTGATTAATGTTGCAATTATTAAATAAACAGGTAAACGCCCAGGGCCATATTGAGAGAAGCAGCGTGGCCTAGTGAAAGGGCCAGGGAGCCAGAAGACCTGAGTTCATTCATTCATTCAATCGTATTTATGGAGTGCTTACTGTGTGCAGAGCACTCTTCTAAGTGCTTGGGAAGTCTAATCCCAGCTCTGCCTCTTGTCTGCTCTGTGATCTTGGGAAAGTCACTTAAATTCCCTGTGTCTCTGTTTCCTCAACTATAAAATAATAATGTTGATATTTAATAGTGTTGGTATTTGTTAAGCGCTTACTATGTGAAGAGCACTGTTTTAAGTGCTGGGGTAGATACAGGGTCATCAGGTTGTCCCAAGTGAGGCTCACAATCTTAATGCCCATTTTACAGATGAGGTAACTGAGGCACAGAGAAGTTAAGTGACTTGCCCACAATCACACAGCTGACAAGTGGCAGAGGGATTAAATCCTCCTTCCTCCTACTTAGACTTTGAGTCCCACGTAGATACAGCCTGTGTCTCCAACCTGATTATCTTGTATCTACCCCAGTGTTCAGTACAGTTCTTGGCACCCAGTAAGCACTTATATATCACCATTATCGTTATTAAATACCTTGTATTTAAAAAGAAATAGTCTCTTCTGAAGAGTTCAAAACATCCATTCTCTTTGAGACGAACACTTCATAACTGGAAAGGATGATGGATATTATCATTGTCACCTTTTAACATATTGGAAAACTGAGGCAGGGAGAAATGAAACCTTGTCATAAGAGATTCTCTCTCTTTCTTCCCTCAACCCCAATCCCAAACCCAGACCCTCCACAAGGCCATCACTCCCTTGGAGCCCCTCAGGAGACCGTATGTGCTGGAAGGCAAATTGTGCATTTGGGAGTCTTCAGAGAAGCAGCGTGGCTCAGTGGAAAGAGCACGGGCTGGGGACTCAGAGGTCATGGGTTCAAATCCCAGCTCTGCCACTTGTCAGCTTTGTGACTTTGGGCAAATCACTTAACTTCTCTGTGCCTCAGTCCCTTCAACTGTAAAATGGGGATTAAGACTGTGAGCCCCATGTGGGATGACCTGATTACCTTGTATTCAATTCATTCAATAGTATTTATTGAGTGCTTACTATGTGCAGAGCACTGTATAAGCGCTTGGAATGAACAAGTCGGCAACAGATAGAGAGTCCCTGCCGTTTGACGGGCTTACAGTCTAATCGGGGGAGAAGGATAGACAAGAACAATGGCAATAAATAGAATCAAGGGGAAGAGCATCTCGTAAAAACAATGGCAACTAAATAGAATCGAGGCGATGTACATTTCATTAACAAAATAAATCCTCCTCAGTGTTTAGAACAGTGCTTTGCACATAGTAAGTGCTTAACAAATGCCATCATTATTATTATTATTCATACTCTGACCTAAATCTCTCCCTACAACTCCTGAGGAAATGGGAATGGGGTTGAGAGGAGAAGGAGGAGAAGGTCATCTCTCAGGCAGTCATAAAATGACCCCCTCCCCTGGGCTTCTTAAATTACCTGGATGGCAGTAAAGGAATTGTTGTCCTCTCAATTACTGAAGTGGGGCTTATCCATCAGGAGCAATGCCAGGAACAGAATGCTAGTCTCTCACCCCTCAGACAAGAATCTTTGCAGAAGAGTCTTCCAGCAGAAACCAATAGGCTTCAGTTTAGCTCACATGTGACTGAGGAAACAGAGTCAATCAGTCAGTCAATTGTATTTATTTAGCACCTACTGTGTGCAGACCACTGTTCTAAGTGCTTGGGAGAGTACTAGAATACAATGTAACAGACACATTCTCTGCCCTGGTGAGCTTACAGTCTAGGATAAGTGCCTGAATTGATGCAATAGCAGAATGGGTAAATGAGTTACAGGCTTATCCTATATAGCCCTAAAAGCTCCCACAGAATTATTCTGTTCTCACCAAGAAATGGATAGGAAATTGCTGGAGCAGGGACAAACTGCTGCTAAATTCTTGAAAATAATGTAAGAGAATAAAGTGTGCTTTGGAAATCTCTGGTAACTCCTCTGTTAATGTTCACTTTTAATATTTTATCCTTTATTTCCAAAATAAATTATTCAGTTATGGTTACTTAAATATGCATGTTAAATACAGAATTAACTTAATATTAATATTTTTCTTTACACTAGCATCACTTTAAAAATGTGACTAAAATAATGACTACGTGCTTGGCAACTCAAAATCAATAACTATCAAATTTAGTTTTTCACCATTTTAATTAAGAAGAACCATAATCGATCACTATAATTTTGAAGGTAACCTGATCAACTTTCTTGTTCAATTTAAAATAGAGTCTGTAATTTTCATTTAGACATTATTGAAATCTCAAATCTTATTGTTTTAAATTCCCACTGCATACAGCTCCAATAAAAATTGCCATGTGTCATTCTATTGCAGTAATTTCATTTTTCTGGGAATTGTTTTTTTATTGAAATTTTCTAACTTCTAAGAGAATGGTACTTCCCTGATTAACACAAAGAATAATGGGGAACTGTAAACTTCAAGAGCACTGGGTAGATGTGTACCTGAAGCCAGAATATTCTCCTAGTACATTTTAATGAAGGCTTCTTTTCCTGGAATAGCTTCAATCTTGCCTTACCTCAAAAACTCAGCGAGCCCAAGTCTGGCTAGTACTGGGATCCCAAGCACTTAGTACAGTGCTCTGCACACAGTAAGTGCTCAGTAAATACTACCGATTGATTGACTGGGCTGGGTAATTGCCTTGGAATCCTAGTTTCCATGGGGATTGAGGAGGTAAACACCCATACAACCTGCTCATCTCAGATCAATCGGTCGATCAATTGAGCACTTACTGTGTGCAGAGCACTGCACTAAGCACTTGGGAGAATACACTATAACAGAGTTGGTAGACACATTCCCTGCCCACAGTGAACTTACAGTCTAAGGGGAGACAAACATTAATATAAATAAATTGTAGTATATAACATAGATATCTTAAAAAGTCTGAAAGCTCCTATTGCTGCTGAGATGACCCCAAATGGTGGCTTTGGAGGTCCATTAGCTCTCTGAAGCCTGATCCCTTCCCAGTCCTTATCCCTTAAAATTCCCCTCTCATTTCTGCCTCCTCACTCAAAATGAAAATTTGGCATCCTCTGCTTGGAATCATGGATGCTGTTGTCTAGTTGATCTCTTGAGATTTCTCCTACTCTGTGATAATGTGGCTGTTTATTCCATAGCCACATTAATAGTAAATGGTAGAAACAGTATTTATACAGGACCACTGGATATAAAGCATTGTACTAGTGCTTGGGAAGAACAAAACAAAGTGACACATTCCTTAGCCACAAGGAGCTCACATAGTAAGGCAGGGACAGCCAAATCGATGACTGGATGTGGGGATGGGCGGGGAGTTAACAAGAGGAGCAGTAGCACTCAACACGTTATCCCATTCAAAGGCCAGCCCCAAATAAGAAGAGCAGGAAAAACTGAAATCCACATATTGTCTAAAATATTTCCTTGCTTCATCCCCCCACCAACACAGCAGCTGTTACTAAGTTTAAAATTATCTCCCTGAATTTTCACCTTCTTTCCCTTGATCTGCTGAAAAGGGCAACGGTCAGCGAGATGGCCAAAATTACAACTGGAAAAAGGGAGGAGAAAGACATAAAAGAAAAAAGGGCCTGCATTGGTGAAAACGATTCTTTGGAGCTTCACAGAATTAGCATTTTAATTAGGAATATGAGAAAATTGATCATTGTCATGCCATGGTCCAGAGCAAGTAGCAATCAGAGACTGTGGAGAAGATGTGTCTCAGGTCACCAGATGTTTGGGATGACACTCTCCTGAGTCTCATTCATCATACTTTTCAAGCAGTTTTCATCGGCATCATAGAAGAGAGGGATGTGGAGCCAATATCCCCACCACCTTGTGGTCTTCTGAAGCATCCCTCCGTGTCTTTCACTTTGGTCACTCCCAGCTTGTCTCTGTTTGAGGTGGCAAGCAGGGATCCATGCACGAGAAGCAACGAGCACAGTCCTGAGAGTCAGAAGGACCTGGGTTCTATTCTCAGCTCTGCCACTTGTCTGCTGTGTGACATTGGGTAGTACACTTCACTTCTCTGTACCTCAGTTACCTCATCTGTAGAGAAGCAGCGTGGCTCAGTGGAAAGAGTCCGGGCTTGGGAGTTAGAGGTCATGGGTTCGAAGTCCGGCTCTGTCACTTATCAGCTGTGTGACTGTGGGCAAGTTACTTAATAATAATAATAATGTTGGTATTTGTTAAGCGCTTACTATGTGCCGAGCACTGTTCTAAGCGCTGGGGTAGACATAGGGGAATCAGGTTGTCCCACGTGGGGCTCACAGTCTTCATCCCCATTTTACAGATGAGGGAACTGAGGCCCAGAGAAGTGAAGTGACTTTTCCACAGTCACACAGCCGACAAGTGGCAGAGCTGGGATTCGAACTCATGAGCCCTGACTCCAAAGCCCGTGCTCTTTCCACTGAGCCACGCTGCTTCTCACTTAACTTCTCTTCTTAACTTCTACTTCTCTTAACTTACTTAACTTACTTAACTCTTAACTTACTTAACTTCTCTACTTAACTTCTCTGTGCTCAGTTACCTCATCTGTAAAATGGGGATGAAGACTGTGAGCCTCACATGGGACAACCTGATTACCTTGCATCTACCCTAGCGCTAAGAGCAGTGCTGTCCACATAGTAAGCTCTTAACAAATACCAACATCATTATTATTATTATTATCTGTAGAATGGGGATGAGGACAGTGAACTCCATGTGGAATAGAGAGTGTGTCCAAAATGATTTGTTTGTATTCATTTAATCATATTTATTGAGCACATACAGTGTGCAGACCACTGTACTAAGTGCTTGGGGGAGTACCGTATAATGGTAAACAGACACAGTTCCCTGCCCACAACAAATTTTGATTCCAGTGCTTAATACAGTGCCTGGTACATAGTAAACGCTAATCAAATACCACCATTATCAGTGCTTGGTACGTAGTAAGCGCTTAAAAAATACCACATTTATTATTAGTATTATTGGTGGGCCAGAGCAAGTAGCAATTATTATTGCATAGTAGCAAATATTATTGGTGCATTATGTGTATCTCCCATCCATTTGCTTGCCTCTTTCCTGGCCTTCTGTTTCTGAAGTTGCTCTAGGCTTTTGCACAGAAGAATGAGAGACAAGCTCTGGGGCTGCCAACCTGCCAACCTCCTTTGTGAAACTGTCAAACAGGATTCCTATCATTATAAAAAGCATTTCCTAAGCACCTCTTTGTGCATCGCTTGCAAATCTCTTGCTTTGTGTAGCATCTGCAGTGTACGAGCTTACTCTCCAAGAACAAAACCCTGATGAATATCAACATGTGAAAGACATGGTAATGCCCGAACAGCCCCTGACAAATATGTGAAATAAGGAGAGTAATTTGGGACCCAGATAAAATATGCTCTCTGAGGCTCAGGTTTTTGAACTGGGATATAGGAAAGGCAGCAGTATCGGAGGGGTGTAGAGGAAATCCTGGAGCCACTGAATGCTGCTGGCAGAAATCTAAACACCAGGCCAAGCTTGTCCACTTTAAGTTTTTATCCTTTCTTGCCTTAACTCTGTCGTCCCCTCTGCCCAACCAAACAATTTCTCTTCCCTTAATGCAGCCATGCCCATCACCCTCATCGGCTGTTCCAGATATTTAACTCCCTCCTTAGGCCCCCTGTTCCTCCCCGCTTCTCCATCCCCCACCCCCAACGATCTGGCTACATACTGCATTAGGACAATTAACACCATCAGGAATGAGCTCCCCAAAGTCACACCTCCCGTCCCTTCATCCCCCCTCCTCTTGACCCCCTTTTCTTCCTTCCCATCCTTCGCAGCAGTAGAGATCTCCTCCCTCCTCTCAAGTGCCACTCCCTCCTCATGCACTTCAGACCCCATACCCTTCTACCTTATAAAAACTCTCGTCCCTTCATCCTCCCCTCCTTAATTTCCATCTTCAACCGCTCACTCGCCAATGGCTTCTTCCCCTCTGCCTTCAAATATGCCCTCGTCTCCCTCATCCTAAAAAAACCTTCCCTTGGCCCCACAGTCCCCTCCGGTTATTGCCCCATCTCCCTCCTACCCTTCGTTTCCAAACTTCTGGATCAAATCATCTTCACTCACTGCCTCAAATTCATCTCCTCCAACTCTCTCCTGGACCCCATCCAATCTGGCTTCCGTCCCCTCCACTCCACTGAAACCGCCCTCTCAAAGGTCACCAATGACCTCCTTCTTGCCAAATCCAATGGCTCCTACTCTATCTTAATCCTCCTTGACCTCTCAGTTGCCTTTGACACTGTCGAACATCCCCTTCTCCTCAACACGTTTTCCAACCTTGCCTTCACTGAGTCCATCCTCTCCTGGTTCTCCTTTATTTTTCCGGCCATTCATTCTCAGTCTCCCTCTCTGGCTCTTCCTCCCCTTCCCCTTCGCATCCCCTAACCCAAGGGTCAATTCTTGGTCCCCTTCTATTCCCAATCTATACTCACTCCCTTGGTGAACTCACTCACTCCTATAGCTTCAACCAGCATCTCTACGCGGATGATACCAAATCTATATCTCCTCCCCTGTTCTCTCTCCCTTCCTCCAGGCTGGTATCTCCTCCTGCCTTCAGGACATCTCCAACTGGATGTCCTTCCACCACCTGAAGCTCAACATGTCCAAGATTGAGCTCCTTATCTTCCCTCCCAAACCCTGTCCTCTCCCTGACTGCCCCATCGTTGTGGGCTGCACTACCAACCTTCCCGTCTCATAAGCCCACAGCATTGGTGTCATCCTTGACTCCGATCTCTCATTCACCCTACATATCCAATTCGTCACCAAACCCTGCTGGTCTCACCTTCACAACATCGCCAAGATCCTCCCTTTCCTCTCCATCCAAACAACAACCACGTTAGTACAATCACTCAACCTATCCCGACTGGCTGACTGCATCAGTATATTTTCTGACCTCCAAACCTCTGGTCTCTCCCCACTTCAGTCTATACTTCACTCTGCTGCCTGAATTATTTTTCTACAGAAACGTTCTGGGCATGTCACCCTCCTCCTCAAAAATCTCCAGGGGTTGCCTATCAACCTCCATATCAAGCAAAAACGCCTCCCTATTGGCTACAAAGCTGTCCATCACCTTGCCCCTTCTTACCTCACCTCCCTTCTCTCCTTCTACATCCCAGCCCGCACGGTCCATTCCTCTGCTGCTAACCTTCTCACTGTGCCTCGTTCTCACCTGTCCTGCCGTCAACCCTGGACCATTTCCTACCTCTGACCTGGAATGCCGTCCCTCCTCACAACCACCAAACTAGCACTCTTCCCCCTTTCAAAGCCCGACTGAAGGCTCACCTCCTCCAGGAGGCCTTCCCAGACTAAGACACCCTTTTTCCTCTGCTCTCCCTCCCTTCCCTATCACTCCAACTCGCTCCTTTTGCTCCAACCCATTTCCCCACACAGCACTTGTATATATATGTACATATTTATAATTCTATTTATTTATATTAATGATGTGTATACATCTATAATTCTTTTTATTTATATTGATGCTATTGATGCCTATTTACTTGTTTTGATGCCTGTCTCCCCGCTTCTAGACTGTGATCCCACTGTGGGCAGGGATTGTCTCTGTTGCTGAATTGCATTTTCCAAGTGCTAAGTACAGTAGTCTGCACACTGTAAGTGCTCAATAAATACGATTGAATGAATAAGTGAGAGAGGAGGTCCCTGAAAATATTTAAAGGTTTTTTTTAAGTATTGCCTGGAGAGAACCTCAGTCCTCGCAGCAACAAGACAAGATGAGAAGCAGCATGGTTCAGTAGAAAGAGCACGAGCCCGAGAGTCAGAAAAGCTGGTTTCTAATCTTGACTCTGCCCCTTGGCTGCTTTAATTAGCCACTTATCTTCTCTGTGCCTCCATTTCATCATCTGTAAACTGGGGATGAAACATTTATCTCCCTCCCACTCAGACTGGAGCCCCATATGGGTCAGTGACTGAGTCTGACCTGATTACCATGTATCATGTACCAGTACTTAGCACATAGTAAGTGCTTAACAAATGCCACAATTATGATTACTAGGCTGCAGCTTGCTCCACCCTCAGTTTAGACCATAGACCCAATTTGAGTAAATGTGGACAGAGCAGCGGAGACTGAGTAATGCCGGGGCAGGTGTTTAGCTACTAGAGCTGCTGAAGTCTTTCCTGAGATCAAACAGCAAATAGAGGAATATCTTAGTGTAATTACACTCAACTCCATAGGGAAATTTGGGGGCTACCTTCCGCCCTCCTAGCTAAACAGCAAGACAGACGGAGGAGAGGGACATATTTTCTTGTCTTGCTTTCATTTTGTTTTATCTCCTTTGAGGACAAAACCCAATAAAAGGATGCATAGGTGGGTATTTCCTCTCTCCCCCTCTGGACTGTAAACTCTTTGTGGGCAGAAAATGTGTCTACCAACTTTGTTATACTGTACTCTCCCAAGAGCTTAGTACAGTGTTCTGAGTAAACACTCAATAAATATGATTGATTGATCAATTGAATGAAATTTTCCTACCTTAATAGCCAATGGATAGCATCAATTACGAAGATTTATAGGGTCCTGCCTTTTTAAAATGCTGGCCTGGATGAGAGTAACTTTTTCAAACTGGGATCTGGGCAGAGTACGAGCTGAACTGAATTTTCAAGCCCTCCTGGATTTAGGTTGTGGAGGGTCTTGGCTGAAGTGGGCTTGAAAATTTGGGCCCTGCAGACTCTACTCAAATACCTGGGACCCCTTATTTTGTTTTTGTTTCTGATAGATTCATGCATTCATTCACTCAATTGTATTTATTGAGCACTTACTGTGAGCAGAGCACTGTACTAAGCCCTTGTATGTACAATTTGGCAACAGAGAGAGACAATCCCTGCCCAACACGGGATTCACTTGCTATTTCTCTTTGGTACATGAGTTCCAAATTATTGCCTCTCAGTATCCTAAATCATTTGTGAAAAATGAATCCCTTATTTAAAAAGGTCTTAAAAATTATAAGGATAATAATGAAAATTTTTACATTTCTAGAGGCTGAAAGTGTCTATAGGCACACTTTGCAATTCTTCTTCTAAATTCTATATACTGTAGTTGGATATATATAAGCATTTTTTTCCCCCGGGACATTTGAACTACTGGGCAAACTGGACATTTACTCAGGGCATACCCTTCCTGGTCTTTCTCAACTACCACTTAAGAAGACCAATATGATCAACCCCTCCCCTTGTGCTTATCTCTGTCACCCTCTGCCCCTCTTTTCCTTTCTATGAGGAAGCGTAGCCTAGTGAGAAGAGCACGACAGAGACCGGAGACCTGGATTCTGTAGCCAGTTATGCCACTGGCCTACTGTGTGACCTTGGGCAAGTTGCTTCTCCTACCTGAGTCCCTCAATTCTCTCACCTGTAAAACGAGGATGATAACCTGTCCTCCCTCTTTGTTAGGATATGGGCTTTATGGGTATAGAATCTGATATGATCATCTTGTCTCTAATCTATCACTAAGCACAATGTTTGGCACTTAGTAAGTGCTTAGTAAATATCATTATAATAATTATTGTTCTAAAAGTAGCATCACCAGTATCAAGGAAGAAAGTATATATTCAGAAAGGTGCAATCCTTATGGCCTGAAGTCTCTATAACTCAGGGAAGTGAAGCCACGTGACCTGTGAGAGGAGAACCATTAATAATTGTGATATTTGTTAAGCCCTTCCTATTTGCCAAGTTCACTATTCATTCATTCCTTCATTCAATAGTATTTATTGAGTGCTTACTATGTGCAGAGCACTGTACTAAGCACTTGGAATGAACAAGTCGGCAACAGATAGAGACAGTCCCTGCCATTTGATGGGCTTACAGTCTAATCGGGGGAGACGGACAGACAAGAACAATAGCAATAAATAGAGTCAAGGGGAAGAACATCTCGTAAAAACAATGGCAACTAAATAGAATCAAGGCGATGTACATTTCATTAACAAAATAAATAGGGTAATGTAAATATATACAGTTGAGCAGACGAGTACAGTGCTGAGGGGATGGGAAGGGAGAGGGGGAGGAGCAGAGGGAGATGAGGGGAAAAGAGGGTTAAGCTGCAGAGAGGTGCGGGAGGACGTGGCCCAGCGGTCGACAGCGGGATAGGCAAGACCGAGGGACGGTGAGGAGGTGGGTGGCAGAGGAGCGGAGCGTGCGGGGTGGGCAGTAGAAAGACAGAAGGGAGGAGAGGTAGGAAGGGGCAAGGTGATGTAGAGCCTTGAAGTCTAGAGTGAGGAGTTTTTGTTTGGAGCGGAGGTTGATAGGCAACCACTGGAGGTGTTTAAGAAGGGGAGTGACATGCCCAGAGCGTTTCTGCAGGAAGATGAGCCGGGCAGCGGAGTGAAGAATAGACTGGAGCAGGGCGAGAGAGGAGGAAGGGAGATCAGAGAGAAGGCTGACACAGTAGTCTAGCCGGGATATAATGAGAGCCTGTAGCAGTAAGGTAGCCGTTTGAGTGGAGAGGAAAGGGCGGATCTTGGCGATATTGTAAAGGTGAAACCGGCAGGTCTCGGTAACGGATAGGATGTGTGGGGTGAATGAGAGAGACGAGTCAAAAATGACACCGAGATTGCGGGCCTGAGAGATGGGAAGGATGGTCGTGCCATCCACGGATAGGGAAGTCTGGGAGAGGACCGGGTTTGGGAGGGAAGATGAGAAGCTCAGTCTTGCTCATGTTGAGTTTTAGGTGGCGGGCCGACATCCAGGTGGAGACGTCCCGGAGGCAGGAGGAGATGCAAGCCTGAAGGGAGGGGGAGAGGACAGGGGCGGAGATGTAGATCTGCGTGTCATCTGCGTAGAGATGGTAGTCAAAGCCGTGAGAGCGAATGAGTTCACCGAGGGAGTGAGTGTAAATGGAGAACAGAAGAGGGCCAAGAACTGACCCTTGAGGAACTCCAACAGTTAAAGGATGGGAGGGGGAGGAGGCTCCTGCGAAGGAGACCGAGAATGACTGGCCAGAGAGATGAGGAGAACCAGGAGAGGACGGAGTCCTTGAAGCCAAGGTGAGATAAGGTGTGGAGGAGGAGAGGATGGTCGACAGTGTCAAAGGCAGCAGAGAGGTCAAGGAGGATTAGAATGGAGTAGGAGCCATTGGATTTGGCAAAAAGGAGGTCATGGGTGACTTTAGAGAGAGCAGTCTCGGTAGAGTGGAGGGGACGGAAGCCAGATTGGAGGGAGTCCAGGAGAGAATGGGAGTTAAGGAATTCTAAGCAGCAATTGTAGACGACTCGTTCTAGGATTTTGGAAAGGAAGGGTAGTAGGGAGATAGGGCGATAACTGGAAGAGAAGTGGGGTCGAGAGAGGGTTTTTTTAGGATGGGGGAGACGTGGGCATGTTTGAAGGCAGAGGGGAAGGAGCCATTGGAGATTGAGTGGTTAAAAATAGAAGTTAAGGAAGGGAGGAGGGCAGGGACGATGGTTTTTAAAAGGTGAGCGGGAATGGGGTCCGAGGCGCAGGTGGAGGGGGTGGCACTTGCGAGGAGGGAGGAGATCTCCTCTGAAGATACTGGAGGGAAGGATGGAAAAGTAGGGGAGAGGGTTGGTGGGGAGGAGGGGAGGGGGGAGGGGTGACTTTGGGGACCTCAGACCTGATTGTGTTGATTTTTGTGATGAAGTATGTGGCCAGATCATTGGGGGTGAGAGATGGGAGAGGGGGAGGAACAGGGGGCCTAAGGAGAGAGTTAAAGGTCCGGAACAATTGGCGGGGGTGCCAGGCATGGTTGTCGATGAGAGAGGAGAAGAAGTTTTGCCTGGCGGAGGAGACGGCAGAGTTAAGGCAGGAAAGGATAAATTTGAAGTGGCTGAGCCCTGGGCTCAATATAATATAATCAGATAGGACACAGTCCCTGTCCAACATGGGGCTAACAGACTAAGTAGGAGGGAGAACAGGTACTGAATTCCCATTTTACAGATGAGGAAAGTGAGGTGACATTCAATTAATTCAATAGTAGTTATTGAGCACTCATGTGCAGAGCACTGTACTAAGCGCTTGGAATATACAATTCGGCAACAGAGATAATCCCTGCCCAGTGACGGGCTCACTGAGAAGCAGCGTGGCTCAGTGGAAAGAGCCCGGGCTTGGGAGTCAGAGGTCATAGGTTCGAATTCCGCCTCTGCCACTTGTCAGCTGTGTGACTGTGAGCAAGCCATTTAACTTCTCTGTGCCTCAGTTACCTCATCTGTAAAATGGGGATTAACTGCGAGCCTCAGGTGGGACAACCGGATTACCCTGTATCTACTCCAGCACTTAGAACAGTGCTCTGTACATAGAAAGTGCTTAACAAATACCAACATTATTATTATTATTATTATTATTATTAAACAGGGGAGACAAGACAGCAAAGCAAAACAGAACAAAACAAAAACAACATCATCAAGATAAATAGAATCAAGGGGATGTACGCCTCATTAACAAAATAAATAGGGTAATAAATAATTCATACAAATAATATATACAAAGTATGACATCCAAGGTCATAAAGCAGGCAGGACACAGAGCTGGGATTAGAATTTAGGTTCTCTGATTCTTGGACCTGTGAAGATGAAAGACAGGAAGAGTCACCGTGCAGCAGAAGTAATATGGAGAAGATCAGATTCCAACAGGCAGGACTAGATTATTGAGGGTTGGAATCATTCAGTCAATGATATTTATTGAGTGCTTATTATGTGCAGAGAACTGCACTAAGTGCTTGAGTACAATATAACAGTAGGCATATTCCCTGTCTACAAGGAGCTCATAGTCTAGAAGGGGAGACAGACATTAAAATAAATTACAGGTAAGTACATAAAGGCTGAGGGGCTGAGATACAAATCCAAGCACAAGGCTGCCTCAGTTCCCTCATCTGCAAAATGGGGATTCAATACCTGTTCTCCATCCGACTTGGACTGTGAGACCCATGAGGAGTCTGATTATCTTGTATCTACTCCTGTGCTCAGTAAAGTGCTTGGCACATAGTAAGCACATAACAAGTCTTGTTTTATGCTGTCAAGTAAACTCCGACCCATAGATACTCCAATGGACACAACTCTCCCAGAATGCCCCACTTCCATCTGCAATCTTTCCGGTAGTATATCCGTAGAGTTTTCTTGGTAAAAATACAGATGTGGTTTACCACTGCCTCTTTCCGTGCAGTAAACTTGAGTCTCCACCCTCAAACCTGCCCACTCACAGGTGAGTTTTGACTTAGAGCACATTGCCTTCAGCTCTCTAGCCACTGCCCAAGCTAGGAATGGAATGGGTAGGCCTCTGCTTGACTCACCCTCCCATAGCTGAGGCTGGTAGCGTACTGCAAACTCTCCAGGGGCATTTCTGAGAGGGATCTGAATCCCACGAAGGACCTGATTATCTACCCCTGTAGTTAGTAGTCCTGTGCTTGGCACATAGTAAAAGCATAAAAAGTGTCATTAAAAGAAAAAAAAGTGAGAGATTCAGATAGCAACAGCTCTTTCGTCAGTATCCTTCCAGTTCTTCCAGCACCCATGTCCTTCTGTGTGTTTTAGCTAGAAGAGCATCAGGAACAGAGGAAACATTTGTCTGACAACATGTTCCTGTTTGAAAATGGGATGTTGCCATGTTGGAAGAAACAGCATTCAAGCTTGTGCATGGAATTAAACCCCGTGAATATTCCGACACAGGTTTTTCTTAAAAAGAGGGGTTTTGCGAGAATGTAACCGATCGCCATTTTAAGAGAACTGAATATATTGCAACTAAGGGGGAAAGAGATTCTTTGGCATGTAATAGCCCTTAGCAGGAGACTTTTCAAATGCCCAGAACTTGGAGGAAATGGTTAGTTACCTCCCAGACCAAGTGTGTTATTTTTCAACTGCAGACCGATAAGCACATTTCTGGAGGATCAAAAGTGGCTCATGTCAAATGTATTCTGGTGGTGATTCCCTCACCTTAAGGATGCCCAAGGCAAAATCTTTCATCCTTCAGGACCCAGAAGTACACCTCCTGATTCACTGGGTAAATCATCTACAATGAAATGCACAGTAGTTCTGTTTGAGAATCCTGAAGCAGCTCTTGTTCCACTGCTTTTTAAAAAACCAACAACATGAAGCTGGCAGCCCTTGGAGATGTCAGTAGCTAAAAGACAATGCTTTCCGGAAGCGTGGTTCTACTTAGGTAATCTGTGCAGTCTAGCAATGTGACATTATGATTTCAGTCTGACTAGAGTTGGGAGGATGGTCTTTTTCTCCAAAATTTAGCACCTGGGCAAAAAAAATCCTGCCTGTAATTTTCAGTTCTTAGCTAATAGAGTAATCAAATTAATCAAATAAATCAATTAATGGCAGAGAGAAGCGGCATGGCATAATGGATAGAGCACAGGCCTGGGAGTCAGAAGTTCATGGGCTTTAATTCTGCCTACGCCATTTGTCTACTGTGTGACATTGGGCAAATCACTTCACTTCTCTGGGCTTCATCTGTTTAATAAGGATTGAGACTGTGAGTCCCATGTGGGACAGGGACTGTGTCCAAACTGATTTGCTTGTAGTTACCCCTGTGCTTAGTACAGTGCCTGACACATGGTAAGTACTTAACAAATACCACAATTATTATTATTATTTATGGAGCACTTACTGTGTGCAGAGCATGGTACTAAGCACTTGGTAAAGTGCAATATAACACTATAAAAGACACATTCCTGTCCATAGCGAGCTTACAGTCTAGAGCTGGAGACAAACATTAATATAAATAAATTACAGATACATACATAAGTGCTGTGGGGTTGGGATAGGGGATAAATAAAAGGAGCAAGTCAGGGTGATGCAGAAGGGAGTGGGAGAAGAGGAACGTAAGACTTAGTCAGGGAAGGCCTCTTAGAGGAGATGTGTCTTTAATAAGGCTTTGAAGGGGGGAGACTAACAATTGTCTGTCAGATATGAGGAAAAGGGGCATTCCAGGCCAGAGGCAGGACATGGGTTAGAGGTTGGCGGCAAGATAGACATGATCGAGGTACAGTGAAGAGGTTGGGAAATCATGAAAAAGAGGATAAAGATTTGAAAGTGAAAAATAAATTCAGAACCTCCTTGTGGTTTCCTCTTTCCTTTTCTTGCTTCACTCACATAGTGTTGTATTGTACTCTTCCAGGTATTTAATACAGTGCTCTGCACAAAGTAAGTGCTCAATAAATATGATTGACTGATTGATTGATTAATTGATTTGACCAGTCCCCATGGTGGTGACCCTGTCCTCCATAGCTCCTAAACTAGATGCAGGTAGGGAGAGAGAGGGGGAGAAATGAGACAGGTCAGAGTTAAAGTTTAACATAGAGCTGAACTGAAACATGTAGATAGTGAATGTCAGGAAATAAAAGAATATTGGACTTTGGGGAAAACAGCATCCTAATAATTAGTGATTATCTCCAATCTACCATGGGCTGATTGCCATTGTGGAGATTATTCTATTTGTAATTAGTTTGAAGTCCATCCCTCCCATTAGAATGTAACTCTTTGTGGGCTGGGAATGTGCCTCTTCTCTCTGTTGTGCTGTCCCAAAAACTTAGCACCATGCCTTACACCCAGACTAAGCCCCACTTTTCCTCAACTCCTATTCCCTCCATGTCTCCCTGACTCACTCCCTTTGCTCTTCCCCCATCTCCCCACCCCACAGCACTTATGTATATATCTGTAATTTTATTTATTTATATTGATGCCTGTTTACTTGTATTGATGTCTGTCTCCCCTGCTCTAGACTGTGAGCTCGCTGTGGCCAGAATTGTCTCTCTATAGTGCTGTATTGTACTTTCCCAAGTGCGTAGTATGGTGCTCTGCACACAGTAAGAGCTCAATAAATACGATTGAATGAATTAGATGACGGAGTTAATCAATCAATAGCATTACTCAACTTTCTCCCTAAACTGTAAGCTCCTTCTGGGCAGTGATGGAGCCTATCAACTCTACTGTATTGTACTTTCCCAAGTGCATAATACAGTGCTCTGCATAGTAAGCACTCAGTAAACATCATTGATTGATTGATTGATTCTCCCACTATTTTACAGGATAGAGAGGTTGGAGTCACAGAAGGTGACTTGTAGGAACATGTTGTTGTGAAGAGATAGGCAGGGTGTGGGACAGTGAGAAAAATGCAAGTGTCTTGTCTTGTCTTTTCCCGTCGAGTCTTTTCTGACCCAAAGTGACACCATGGACACATCTCTCCCAGAACGCCCCACTCTCCATCTGTAATCATTTTGGTAGTGTATCCATAGAGTTTTCTTGGTAAAAATACGAAAGTGGTTTACCTTTACCTCCTTCCAAGCAGCTAACTTGAGTCTCCACCCTCGACTCTCTCCCATGCAGCTGCTGCCCAGCATAAGTGAGTTTTGACTTGTAGCAGATTGCCTTCCACTCACTAGCCACTGCCCATGCTAGGAATGGAATGGGTATGCCTCTGCTTGACTCTCCCTCCCGTAGCCGAGACTGGTAGAGTCCTGGAAACTCTCCAGGTGCGACCCTGAGAGGGGAAGATAAGTGTATTCTCTCTATTTTCACAGATGGCTGAAAAAAGTCAAAGTTTATTTTAATATTCAATGCCATCCTTCATTCAAGTTTATATTATAATTATCAAAAGTCTAGTTTGTGTGAAATGTTTTAATTTGCATGCTTTTAAAAATACAATAGGCTTGAGTTTTTCATAAGTTAGTGACAATAGAACAACAATGGGAAGGGAATATATCTGCTAATTCTGTTGTACTCTCCCAAGCACTTAGTACAGTGCTCTGCACATAGTAAGTGCTCAATAAATACAGTTGATTGATTGGTAACAAGAACCCTTTGGGTAAGAAAGAACTAATTAATTTTGCCAAGGTTTAGCTCTCTAGGACAGGAGCATACACACACAAACATGCACACTCACACCTGTACATGTATGTATATGAACAAATATAGGTCTATATGCACATATGTAAATATTTGTTTGTGTATATTTACCTGTTTGTATGTTCAGGTATTTCTGTGAATTGAGATTTGCAACCATAGCTTCCAGTAATTCTGATGGAAGTCATTCATGTAAACTGGTCTTGGGTCTGAATGGAGATATGGAGATATCTGCTAAAATATTTGATGAAAATGATCCCTTTACTTCTCTGCCAAATCTATAAAGAAAAAAGAGCAAAGAAAAAAACTCTGGTCCATTTACCAATAATATTTTTTAATACAAATACAGCTCCTACTGTTTGGAAATGATTAATTTGAATGTATATGTGTTAGTGTTCAGACTTTCTGTCTAGATGGAAGAAAATCAACCTAGCCTTGAGAAGACATGTGGCAGAATTTTAAGATTGCTACTTTGATTGCTTGACAAACATCTCTCATGAAAGCACATACAACAAGACAAAACGAAGAGAAATTGATGTTTCCTGTAGGTTTAATATATGAAGATACTATATACCGTATTCAGAATGTATTATAAAGCCATCTCTGCTAAATGTCATCTTTTCAAAGGAAGCAAAGCATGAGTAAATCTAGATCCAAGCCTACCCGCTGTGTCTTGATCGTTTAGGCTTGAAGTCTCCACATGCTGTTACTTTCTCCCTGCAAAATTCACTCTAGATTTAAAGTTCCATGTGGGCCTATCAGCATGCCTACCAACTCTGTTCTTTCCCAAACCCTTCACACAGTAACTGCTCAATAAATGCCACTGATTGATTTGATCAATCGATTCATTGATTCACTGATTCATTCATTCCAAATAATCAGGGCAGCTTTGGGGCTTCTCAAATTTGGATGAGAAAGGTGATTGATGTTCCTTTCTGTTTGTTTGTGAGAAATAATCAGGAAGATCTGATCCTAGCTCTGCATAATAACATAATAAGATTTGAGAATGTCTTTGGCACTTTGCATTAGAAGCAACTAATTATCTCCAGCTAGGATGAAATGAGGGTCAAGGCTGGTTCTAAGTAATAGAGCTGAAGTGTTACTTGCTTTACTGAACATGCTAATACGAAGCTGTATTGGGAAAAGTCAAGGAAGACAAATGTCCTTAAATGTAAATTGCATTGTGAACCTTTTGCAAGACTGGTGATGAGTTGCTAGTAGATGTTAAAGGCGGAAGTTTCAGGTTGGTGAGTTTAACCCGCTATGCACTGGCTCTATTTGAGGATTTTAAAACTTTTTCTAGGTGGGTAACTACAGTTATTATAACATAAACATAATTCTTGTCAAGGGCCATTAAGGAAAAAGCACCTACTGCCTAGATTGAACTTCTCATACTGATATTGACTTTTAAAAAGTGACTTGCATTTTGTCATATTGAATCCACCAGCATGTGCAAAGAGGAACATTTTGAGGTTTCATGCTATAAATTTAAACGTACTATAAATTTAAACTACATACTTCAAATTAAGATATTTTATCATCATGATTGCAGTAGTCATGAACAAAGTTATTTTTGCCAATCTTCAAGTTGCCAGTGGCTTCTAAAATGCCCAAGAAATTGAACTGAATTTTAAAGGCTGTCTTTAAAACAGTGGAAATAAATTTGAATATTTAGAACATTAAATATTGAAGACACTAAAAAAGTATTGAAGGTGGAAAATAAGTTTCAAAGTTTAACATTCATAAGAAATACTTTTAAAAGCATTTAGGAAATTAGCTTATCAAAATACGCATTCCTATTAAAAATTTAAATTCCCTCCATAGAAGCAAACATACACAATAACAGCATATGAGAAAAACAGAAGAAACAAAGGACCTCAGGAAAGGGCATAGCCCAGTGGAAAGAGTCAAGGGATCTGGGTTCTAAATCCAGCTCTGCCCCGTGCCTGCTGGATCACCTTGGACAAGTCCTTGAATTTCTCTGAGCTTCAGTTTCCTCACCTGGAAATAGGGATTAAATACCTATGGGTTCAACTACTGCATCCACCTCCTCACTGACCTCCCTGATTCCAGGCTTTCGCTTCTCCACTCCATGTTTCACTGGGCTGCCTAAATCATTTTTCTAAAGGATCGCTCTGCACACGTCTCCCCACTCCCCCAAAACCTCCAGTTCTTGTCCATCCAGCTCTGCATCAAGCAGAAACTCTTCACCATCTTAAGGCACTCAGATGGCTTTTCCTCCTGTCCTGTCCCCACTCCTCTCCCACAACAACCCAGCCTGCCTACTCTGCTCCTCTAACACCAATCTACTTACTGTGCCTCGATCTCATCTCTCTGCCCCATTTTCTTTCCCTTCTGCATCATCTATAGACTTACCTCCAGGCCCCTTAAACTCCCTGATAGTTTTCCCTCTCCAACCCAAAAAGCACTTGAAGCAGCATGGCTCAATGGAAAGAGCCCGGGTTTGGGAGGCAGAGGGCATGGGTTCTAATCCTGGATCTGCCACTTAGCTGTGTGACTTTGGTCAAATCACTTAACCTCTCTGTGCCTCAGTTACCTCATCTATAAAATGAAGATTAAGACTGTGAGCCTCACGAGGGACAACCTAATTACCTTGTATCTACCCAGCACTTAGAACAGTGCTTGGCACATAGTAAGCACTTAACAAATACCAAATTATTATAGACATATCCTTATACTCTGTTGCTTCCCCATCAGTAATTTATTTTAATGTCTGTCTCCTCCACAGTACTGTGAGATCCTGTGGGAAGTAATTACGTTTACCAAGTCTGTTGCACTCTCCCAAGATACTAGTACAAGAAGCAGCGTGGCTCAGTGGAAAGAGCCCGGGCTTTAGAGTCAGAGGTCATGGGTTCGAATTCCGCCTCTGCCACCTGTCAGCTTTGTGACTATGGGCAAGTCACTTAACTTTTCTGTGCCTCAGTTCCCTCATCTGTAAAATGGGGATTAAGACTGTGAGCCCCACGTGGGACAACCTGATTCCCCTTTGTCTACCCCAGCGCTTATAACTGTGCTCGGCACATAGTAAGCGCTTAACAAATACCAACATTATTAGTAGTAGTAGTACAGAGAGCTGCACAAGTTAAGTACTCACTAAATACCATTAATTTATAGGGACTGTGTCCTGATTGCATCATAGATTCCCCATTGCCCAGGACAATGATTGGCAAACAGGGCTTTACAGATATCAAAATTATTTTTGCTATTATTAGTGAACATTTTTTTGTCTGCCTCCCCCATTAGAATATAAGCTCCCTCTGGGTCAGGAATGGGGCACTTGGTTGTAATTTCTCAAAGGATCAGTGCAGTGCATGCAAAGAGTGGCTGTTAAATAAATGCTGTTACCGTTACTATTCATTCATTCATTCATTTATTCATTCGTATTTGTTGAGAGCTTACTGTGTGCAGAAAACTGGACTAAGCACTTGGAATGTACAATTTGACAACAGATAGAGACAACCCCTGCCCAACAACAGGCTTGCAGTCTCAAAGGGGGAGCCAGACATCAAAACAAAACAAGTAGACAGTAATATTACTACCATTATTGCTATTAATACTGCTAATACTAGTCATAGTGGTCCCGTTCCCTGCCCACAACAAGCTTATACTATTCCTAATAAGAGTTGGAGTAGGAGTCGGAGTAGTAAGAGCATTTATTAAGCACTTAATAATAATGTTGGTATTTGTTAAGCACTTACTATGTGCAGAGCACTGTCCTAAGTGCTGGGGTAGATACAGGGTAATCAGGTTGTCCCACAGGAGGCTCACTGTCTTAATCCCCATTATACAGATGAGGGAACTGAGGCCCAGAGAAGTGAAGTGACTTGCCCACATTCACATGGCTGACAAGTGGCAGGGCCGGGATTCGAACCCATGACCTCAGACTCCCAAGCCCGTGCTCTTTCCACTAAGCCACGCTGCTTCTCTACTGTGTGCAGAACATTGTACTAAGCACTGGGAGAGAATACAGAGGTGGGAATTAGACACAGCCCCTGCCCTGAGTGGAGCTCACGAACTAAGTACTACTAACACTATTAGTACTATTATTACTTCTTTACATCATTCCCTATGAGGAACTCCATTTCACGCTCTTCCACTGAACTTTCTATTTTCAGGGAACCAGTTAAGAATGCCCCCCTTTTCCTCTGCTCCCCCTCCCCTCCCATTTACTCCGACTCACTTCCTTTGCTCCCCACAGCACCTGTGTATATATGTACAGATTTATAATTCTATTTCTTTATATCAATGATGTATGTATATCTATAATTCTATGTATTTAGATTGATGCCACTGAGGCCTGTTTACTGCTTTTGAGGCCTGTCTTCCCCCTTCTAGACTGTGAGCCCTTTGCAGGCAGAGATTGTCTCTATCTGTTGCTGAATTGTACTTTCCCAAGCGCTTAGTACAGTGCTCTGCACACAGTAAACACTCAATAAATGCGACTGAATGATGAATGAATGAATGCATGAATGTCTACCAAGGACTACTCAAAACTGTATTTCTTAATTTTTTCATGTTAAGGGCATAAATATGAAACTGGCTTTCAGAAAAGAAAATAAGTGAAATTGGTGAAAGTAATATCCGTGATTTGTAAATAGCAGTGTGGTACGAGCAATGTAGAGTGGAGAGGCAGGCAGCAAATGCTGTCAATGGAGAAGTGTTCTGAAAACAAAGAGGATGATGTGAGCAGCTGAAAGGAATTTGCCTTTACCTGAATTATTAATCAATTAATTGTATGTATTGAGCTCTTACTATGTGCAGAGCACTGTACTAAGAACTTGGGAAGAGTAGAATGTGATAGAGTTGGTGGTCACATTACCTTCTCACAAGGAGCTTACAGTCTAGAGGATTAGAGGAATTAAACACAGATTGAGAATTTCAAGTCTTTTAAGCATGTGCGTTCCTTGTAGCCAAAGAACATGTCATTTCTTGGTTTCATACTCCCCAAGCACATAGCACAGTGCACCTAGTGGATACGTGGGTTCTAATCCCAGCTCTGCCACTTGTATGCTGTATGATCTTGGGCAAGTCACTTCACTTTTCTGGGCCTCAGTTCCCTCATCTGTAAAATGGGGATTGAGACCATAAGCCTTATTTGGGACAGAGACCGTGTCCAACCTATGTTGTATCTACCCCAGCGCTTAGAACAATGCTTGGCATGTAGTAAGTGCTTAACAAATACCAGAATTATTATTATTATTACTCAATAAATGCTATTACTACTACTTGGTCTATGATAGTAATAGAGCTCTTCATTTGGCTCTGGCACTATTTTATTCTCTATGATCATTTAAGGCACTGGAACAAATTACACAGGAAACTATTTAGGGAGCAAGGAAAAAAAGGGCACCAAACAGGATGGCAGAAAACATCAATTATGCCATCAAATGTTTAATTATGGCATTTACTAAGCACTTGTTAGGTGTTAAGCCCTAGGGGGTAGAGTCAGTCTCATAATTGAACACAGTCTCTGTCCCACATGGGACTCATGGGGCTTAATAGGGTCAAGCACTTAGTGCAGTCAAGCACTGATATGATTAGTACTATTAATAATAGTAATAATAATAATAATAATACTGTATCTCATGCTCATTTTACAGATGAGGTGTTGAGCCCATGGTCACACTGGTGGCCAGGCAATAATGGAGTAGCCGCTCCGCTCCTCTGCCGCCCACCTCCTCACCGTCCCCCTTTCTCGCCTATCCTGCCGTCGACCCCTGGGCCACGTCCTCCCACGGTCCTGGAACGTCTTCCCTCCTCACCTCCGCCAAACTAATTCTCTTCCCCTCTTCAAAACCCTATTTAAAGCTCACCTCCTCCAAGAGGCCTTCCCAGACTGAGCTCCCCCTTTTCCCTCTGCTCCCCCTACGCCCCCCTTCACCTCTCTGAAGCTAAACCCTCTTCTCCCCATTTTCCGTCTGCTCCCCCCTGTCCCGTCCCATCCCATCCCCTCAGCACTGTACTAGTCCGCTCAACTGTATATATTTTCATTACCCTATTTATTCTGTTAATGAGATGTACATCACCTTGATTCTATTTATTTGCTATTGTTTTAATGAGATGCTCTTCTCCTTGATTCTATTTATTGCTATTGTTCTTGTCTGTCTGTCTCCCCCGATTAGTAAGACAGGACTAATCCTGTCTTAGCCCGTCTAAGGACAGGGACTGTCTCTATCTGTTACTGATGTGTACATTCCAAGCGCTTAGTACAGTGCTCTGCACATAGTAAGCACTCAATAAATACGATTGAATGAATGAATGAATGAATGAACGAACGAACGAACGAACGAATGAATGAATGAATGAATGAATGAATGAATGAATGAATGAATGAATGAAAGGTCAGACACAGTTCTTGTCCTCCCACATGGGGCTGCATCACACTGCTCTTCTAGAAAGAGCATGGGTGAAGTTCAGACCAGTATTTCATGACTCCCGCTCCCCAGTTCTTTCCAGAAGGGCAGAGTGGTCAAGCTCATTCATTCATTCATTCAGTAATACTTATTGAGCACTTACTGGGTATAGAGCACTGTCCTAAATGCTTGGAAAGTACAATTCGGAAACAGATAGAGACAATCCCTTCCCAGCAAAGGGCTCACAGTCTAGAAGCTCCTTGTGGGCCAGGGACTGTGTCCGACCTGATCAACCTGTATCTACCTCAGTGCTTAACACGTAGTAATTGCTTAACACACAATGATAATAATAAGAATAGGCCACACTGCCTCCTTAAGCATTTACCAGAAATGAGAGAAAGCTCTTCATACAGAATCAAGAGCTATTTAAAGACTTCAACGTGACTGAAACGGTACAAAAGTGCCTTATGGAAATCATGTTCCCTCAATTGTTCGTGACTGAAAACATGGACAAATGCTGATGGGAGACAGTGAACTCAAGCGTTTCCATGGTAACCTGGGAGGAGCTGTTCCATTGTCCCCCTAGCAAGAGCAAGGCCTACCAAGGGATTCCCCAGCAAAAGTCAGCTTCCCCGTGATGCAGCCTTTCTCTGATGGAGGAGCTTCCAAGTCAGGTCCCATTGTGCTAGGCCTCGGTGAAGGTCTTATTTGAATACTGAACAGTGTTGTACTTTGCTACTGAAGCAGGATGGGGAGAATTCAGGGAGATTCTGGAGGAAGGCAGCAGAATTCTTAAGTGTTAGAAAGAAAGGCAGGTGAGGAAAAGTCCATGATTGCTTACCTCACCAGTGCAGTGTTGGGGGCTGATAATAAGCCTGAAAGAAACCAAAGTGCTGTACCAGCTGGCCCCAGAGAGATTCATTCATTCAATCATATTTATTGAGCGGTTACTGTGTGCAAAGCACTGTTCTAAGTACTTGGGAGAGGATGATATAACAATAAACAGACACATTCTCTACCCGCAATGAGCTCACAGTCTAGAGGGGAGCTCACAGTTGAGGGACAGCAAGAGATTTTCATGAACCCAAACCACTCAACTCTGAGATGGGCACAGGCCAGGATGATTTTTTCTTTTGCTTTGTTTTGTTTTTTTCTTAATGGTATTTGTTAAGCACTTAGTAGTGCCAGGCACTGTACTAAGTGCTGAGGTAGATACAAGCTAATCAGGTTGGACTTAGTCCCTGTCCCACATGGGGATCACAATCTTAATTCCCATTTTACAGATGCCAGTTGCCCAAGGTCACACAGCAGACAAGTGGCAGAGCTGGGATTCCAACCCAGGTTCTTCAGACTGATGATCCCTCCTGACTCAAGCTCCACTGCCCACAGGAGTGAGATTGGGAGACAGTCCGATATCAGGTGGGCTGGGGTCACCACAACCAGAACTCCAGGGCCTCTGGGGAGTGACTTGATGACCAGAACTGGTTCTGGTGCCCCCTTTGACACCACAGAGCTAAGCCCAATCCCTCATGAGAGCAGAGGGTGGTTCAGAGCTACCTTCCAATGCCTCAAATGAAAGGAAGTTTGTGGAAACTTGGCCCTCCTTGGAGCCACGAGGAGCTATAAGGACAGTGAGGACTGGCCTCCAAGAACTGAATTGTTACTTTTAGGGTTAGCATGACCTAGTGGGTAGAACACAGGCCTGGGAGTCAGAAGGATCTGGGCTGTAAACTGGGATCTGCCACTTGTCTGCTGTGTGACCTTGGACAAGTCACTTCACTTCTCTGTACCTCAGTTAGTCAGTCGTATTTACTGAGCAGTTACCGTGTACAGAGCACTTTACTAAGCACTTGAGAGAGTACAATATAACAACATACCTCATCTGTAAAATGGGGATTAAAGCTGTTAGCCCCATGTGGGACAGGAATTGTGCAAAGCACTGTACTAAGCAATTGGAAGAGTGCAATATAACAATTCATTCATTCATTCATTCAATAGTATTTATTGAGCGCTTACTATGTGCAGAGCACTGTATTAAGCGCTTGGGATGAACAAGTCGGCAACAGATAGAGATAGTCCTGCCGTTTGACGGGCTTACAGTCTAATCGGGGGAGACGGACAGACAAGAACAATGGCAATAAACAGCGTCAAGGGGAAGAACATCTCGTAAAAACAATGGCAACTAAATAGAATCGAGGCGATGTACAATTCATTAACAAAATAAATAGGGTAACGAAAATATATACAGTTGAGCGGACGAGTACAGTGCTGTGGGGATGGGAAGGGAGAGGTGGAGGAGCAGAGGGAAAAGGGGAAAATGAGGCTTTAGCTGCGGAGAGGTAAAGGGGGGATGGCAGAGGGAGTAGAGGGGGAAGAGGAGCTCAGTCTGGGAACGCCTCTTGGAGGAGGTGATTTTTAAGTAGGGTTTTGAAGAGGGAAAGAGAATCAGTTTGGCGGAGGTGAGGAGGGAGGGCGTTCCGGGACCGCGGGAGGACGTGACCCAGGGGTCGACGGCGGGATAGGCGAGACCGAGGGACGGTGAGGAGGTGGGCGGCAGAGGAGCGGAGCGTGCGGGGTGGG
Organism: Ornithorhynchus anatinus; assembly: GCF_004115215.2. Taxonomy (NCBI): domain Eukaryota; kingdom Metazoa; phylum Chordata; class Mammalia; order Monotremata; family Ornithorhynchidae; genus Ornithorhynchus; species Ornithorhynchus anatinus. The sequence continues at coordinate 111,125,808 of NC_041731.1, read as the reverse complement.
CGGTAGAAAGAGAGAAGGGAGGAGAGGTAGGAAGGGGCAAGGTGATGGAGAGCCTTGAAGCCTAGAGTGAGGACACATTCCCTGCCCCCAACAACCTTACATACTTAGACTCAAATGCCCGCTCCGTGGCAACCACATACATCCTGGATCCCACAACAACAACAGTGCTCTGGACACAGTAAGCTCTCAATAAATATGATTGAATGAATTTGCAGGGCATTGGCAGGACCCCAATCCAGAGCTGTCCCGGTTGTGACCATCTCAGATTCTCTGGGAAATGGAGTCCACTCTGGGTGGCTAAGAACACCGGGGATGGATCATGGACAGTTCTCCAGCTCACCCCTGGTTGCTGCCGTATAAAAAAACATTCCCCGATACGCCCGTCTCCAATCTGGAAGGGAAGCGGCTCCGACCACAGCCAGACACGAAGCCCCCGAGGCAGCGGCTTTTTTCCCGAGGAAATAGAGGAGAAGAAAACCGTTCTCCCCGGGGATCTCCTCTGCACCTGCCCTGCGCACTGCCCTTGGCCTCAAAGGTGGAAGCGGGGTTTACCATAAGGCTACCAGTAGCACAGTGCTAAACACAATGGGCACTTGATAAATAATAATGCTGATTTTAAAATTCTGCCACTAAATTCTACCATCCAGCTGGCAGTAGACCTCTCCAGCAAAAAACAAATAGCATAAAAACTGAGTCACTAAGGCCATCGCAACCTTTGAAACTAGAGTTTTCTGGCAACGGGGCATCAAATCTGTTGTCAATGTTGAAAATGCATGAAGACAGGGTGACACTCACCCTTCCATATGGCTGTTAGGTTTGGACTTGATTTGCGCTCAAAAAAGTAAATGCTCGATTAAGACCGCTGATGATGATGATCTTGTTTTTCAAGGTGATTCATCGTGAATGGCAGGAACTGGATTAACACGGGGCTGACAGGGCTCCAGCCAAGGGCTCCAGGGTCTACGGGCCTGTTCTGGATGCCTTGTTGAACTATTCATTTATTCATTCAACAGTATTTATTGAGCACTTACTATATGCAGAGCACTAAGCACTTGGAATGTACAATTTGGCAACAGAGACAATCCCTGTCCAGTAACAGACTCACAGTCTAAAGGGGGGAGACAGACAGCAAAGCAAAACAGAACAAAACAAAACAAGCCCATCTTGATCTTATCAGCTTAGGCATTGCCTGGGACATTTTGAAAATGGAGCCTGAAATAGATTTACCCAAATGACCACCAGACATAAGCACCATCCGAGGAGGTACCGTCTTGCCCCACCCTCTGCTTCCTCTGATACTGCACTTGTGCAGCAGCTATTTCAAATTTCCATTCCATCCCGGTTGATGGAGGAGAGGGGGAAGAGACTGTGTGAAATGGCACACATGGTGGTCAACTGTGGAGCCAAGGTCAGGGCAGCCCAGGCTGGGGGAGTCTGACTCTTAAGTGGGCCATTCAGGCCTCGGTCAAGACAGGTGGGAAAGGGGTAATTCAAGGGAGGAGGCTGCATGTACCAGAGATCGACATAGTGGTTGCCTCCTGTGGGAGCAGCTCCAGCCACTCCTCAGTTTCTGAATCTGATGATATGACCCACTGGCAGGGAAGCAGCATATCGGAGTGGATAGAGCAACCGCCTGGGAATCATAATGTCATGGATTCTAATCCCAGCTCCGCTGCTCGTCTGTGAAATCACTTCACTTTTCTGTGCTTCAGTTACCTCATTTGTAAAATGGGGATAGATAAATATAATAGTAATTAAGGTACTGGATAAGCACTCAGTCACCTTGCCCCCTCCTACCTTGCCTCCCTGATTTCCTAATAATAATTATGGTATTTGTTTAGTGCTTACTAGGTGCCAAGCACTGTTCTAAGTGCTGGGGGAGATACAAGGTAATTAGGGTGTTCCACGTGGGGGTCATAGTCTTAATCTCCATTTTACAGATGAGGTAACTGAGGCACAGAGAGGTTTAGTGGTTTGCCAAAGGTCACACAGCAGACAAGTGGTGGAGCCAGGATTAAAACCCCAGTCCTCTGCCTCCCAAGCCAGTGAGCTTTCCACTAAGCCATGCTGTCCCTGTGATTGAGACTGTGAACCCCCTGTGGGAAAGAGACGGTGTCCAACTCTATTTGCTTGTATCCACCCCGGCACTTAGGACAGTGACCATCACATTGTAAGTGCTTAACAAATACGACAAGTATTATTATCATTATTAGGGGAGGCTGCTGGCGAGGGTCCCTACACTGTTTGCCTGGCCAAAGCGTGGACTCTTACTTTATAGTCCTCACTTCTCTCCTCCTCTGCCTCCTCCTTCTTCTCCTTTATAATTATTAATAATAATTGTGGCATTTGTTAAGTGCTTGGTGCACAGTGAGTGTACAGTCTAGAAGGGGAGACAGACATTAATATGAAGCACTTTGACACTCATCCCACCCCACTTATGTACTTACCTAATACACTATTTCTCCCAGAATTGTAATTAATTTCAATCTCTGTCTCCTCCTCTAGACTGTAAGCTTGATGTAGGCAGGCATCATGTCTACCAACTCATTTTGTATCAAACTCGCCCAAGCACTTAATACAGAGTGTTCTCTACATAATAAGCACTTAACAAAATTCCATCGAATTTGATCTTACGATCCTAGAAAGAGCATATCTGGGTCCCCTACTTTTTTATCTTCATCATCATCATCAGTGCTGTTTATTAAGTGCTTACTGTGTGCAGAGATCTGCACTAATCTTTAACTACTGTGATATGCCTGTACACGTTTTATTTTTCCCAGATGGGAAGATCAAATGTTGAAAGGAACATGGCAAAGCTAACCTTTATATGACCAGCCTAGACAATCAGTTAAATAAGTGGATTCTGATTGGAACCTTCCCAAAACGACTAGATTGGGGCAGAGAACTAGAAAGTACAGGCCTTGATTGACAGAACATGTATACTCAATTCCAGAGCAGTTTACCACTTTTGTTTTCTACTTGTACTATAAATTGCTTTTCATTTGGAAGTAAGTTATGGTTAATCAATTTTTTTATAATGAAGCCCATAAATCCAAATTAAATAAATATCTCGGCTTATTTATGTGAGTTTGTGTACTCCGACTAAGAGTGCGTATTTTCATCAGAATAATTCACTGAACTCCAGTCAGGCCCGAGTATTGGAATTTCTTCCCCAAGCTCCTCTCAACTAATGGAGAGCTGTCATTATCATTATCAGGGTCAGAGCAAGAGAGCGGTGAGGGGTCCAATGAGAGAATGATGAAATAAGTGTGGTACTTAAGTATGTACAATGTGCCAAGTACTGTACTGAATGCTGGGGGAGATATAATATCAGCAGATTGGACATAGCACAGGGTGATGTACCCAGATGATGCTCAATAAATACTATTACTACTTCTAAGATTGTTACCTAATGAAACTAGAAATGGTATAGTGCAGAATGACAGATGATCAGTCAATGGTATTTATTGGACACCTGATGGATAAGCACTGTACTAAGCACTTGGGACAATAAAACAGTAGCAAGGATCTTCAAGGAGCTTCTCATTTAATGGGAGAGACAGACAAAAAATATTTACAGATTGAAAGCAGGGTGATGAACAAGCAGGAATTAGCACGAATATATCAGAAGGAAATTGCTTAATAAATAAATGAAGGTATAAATAAATATAAATTCATAAATACATAAAAATAGATAAGCACGTGAGATCTGAGAAGAGGACTCAAATATGTAAGTCCTATATGTGGATCATGGGGTGATCCAACTGGGGTGCTGTGAATCAGTCAAGGAAAGCGTTTCTGAGGGGGTGGGCATATTTTGAGGGCTGATAACTATCAGATGTCATGGAGAGCTGACTAAAAAGATTAATATTCTTCCTTTTCCCCTCTCTGGATTCCATTCCATTCCTTTCTATTCCATTCCCCCTTCTAGAGTGTGAGGCTGTTGAGAAGCAGCATGGCTTAGTGGAAAGAGCACAGGTTTGGGAGTCAGAGGTCATGGGTTCAAATCCCGGCTGCGCCACTTGTCAGCTGTTTGACTCTGGGCGTCACTTAACTTCTTTGCACCTTAGTTACCTCATCTGTAAAATGGGGATGAAGACTGTTAGCTCCATGTGAGACAACCTGATTACCTTGTATCTACCCCAGTGCTTAGAACAGTGCTCGGCACAGAGTAAGCGCTTAACAAATACCATCTTTTTTTTTTAAGAAAAGCAGTGTGGTTCAGTGGGAAGAGCACAGGCTTAGGAGTCAGAGGTCATCAGTTCTAATCCCGGCTCTGCCACTTGTCAGCTGTGTGACTTTGAGCCGGTCACTTAACTTCTCTGTGCCTCAGTTCCCTCATCTGTAAAATGGGGATGAAGATTGTGAGCCTTACATGGGACAACCTGATTACCCTGTATCAACCCCAGCTCCTAAAACAGTGCTCGGCACAAAGTTAGCGCTTAACACAAACCAACTTTTTTTTTATGGGCAGAGATTGTCTCTCTTTGTTGTTGAATTGTACTTTCCAAGCACTTAGTACAGGGCTCTGCACACAGTAAGTGCTCAATAAATACTACTGAATGGATGAATGAATGAATTCCTAGCTTGGGCAGTGGCTAGTGAGTGGAAGGCAATCTGCTACAAGTCAAAATTCACCCGTGCTGGCCAACAGCGGCATGGGAGAGAGTAGACGGCAGAGACTCTAATTTACTGGATGGAAGGAGGCAATGGTAATAATAATAATAATGTTGGTATTTGTTAAGCTTTAACTATGTGCTGAGCACTGTTCTAAGCACTGGGATAGACACAGGGTAATAAGCTTGTCCCACATGAGGCTCAAAGTTAATCCCCATTTTACAGATGAAGTAACTGAGACACAGAGAAGTTAAGTGACTTGCCCACAGTCACACAGGGGACAAGAGGCAGAGCCGGGATTCGAACCCATGGCCTCTGACTCCGAAGCCCAGACTCTTTCCACTGAGCCACGCTGCTTCTCTAAAATAATGTAAACCACTCCCATATTTTTACCAAGAAAACTCTAAGGATCTACTACCAGAACGATTGCAGATGGAGGTGGAGCATTTTGGGAGAGGTGCATCCGTGGCATTGCTATGGGTCAGGGCTGACTTGACAGCGTAAGACAAGATTCTTCCATTTGGAAACAGCCTGAGAAGACACACGGTTGTAGTTTAAATTGTGAAGTAGGAACCAAGTGAACACAGAGCTGTTGTTGACTAAATCCCACAACGATAGGGTGATGGGGCACCCATTAAAAGCTTGAACAAGGTAAATTCAAAACATGCCTTCTCCCAGTGGGTGATAGGTATATGGAATCCATAACAACAGAAAGTTGTGCACGCAGAAAAGATCAGCAGTATAAAGAAAGGTTCATGGATGAGAGGGCCAAAATGGAGGATACTAAGGGGAAAGTTAAGAGATGTTAACTCCATCCCTATAGCTTTAGAATGGATGTCAAGGAGGGCTAGTGTAGCCTAATGGAAACAGCATGGGCCTGGGAGTCAGAGAACCGGGCTCTAATCATCACACTGCCACTAGCCTGCTGTGTGACCCTGGGCAAGTCACTTGACTTATCTGGCCTCAATTTCCTCATCTGTGAAATAGGGGTTCAATACCAGTTCAATTACTCTCTCCCGATTCAAAACTTTATTCAAAGCATAGCTCCTCAAAGAGGCCTTCCCTGACTAAGGCTTCTTTTCCTCTTCTCCCATGCCCTTCTGCCTCTTCCTGACTCTTTCCCTTTATTCATCCCCCTTCCCAACCTCACAGAACTTATGTACATATCTGTGATTTATTTATTTATTTATTTATATTAATGTCTATCTTCCCCTCTAGACTCTAAGCTCACTGTGGGCAGGGAATGTATCTATTGTTATATTGTACTCTCTGAAGTGCTTAGTACAGTGCTCCGCACACAGTAAGCACTTCAGCACTTAGAACAGTGTTTGGCACATAGTAAGCGCTTAGTATTTGTTAATGAATAAACAAATTAAACTGTGGGGGACAAGGACTGTGTCTAACCTATCTTGTATCTACCCCAGCACCTAGTACAGTGCTTGGCTCATAGTAAGCAGTCAACAAATTCCATCATCACATTTTTATCATCATTATTATATAGTTGTTGTATTGTACTCTCCCAAGCGCTTAGTACAGTACTTTGAACACAGTAGGCACTCAATAAATACGATTGAATGAATGAAAGAATAGTTCCTCCAAGAATCCAGTGGCCATTCTGGAGGCTGAATACTGAGCCAGTCGGGCCACTTGTGAGGCCTAGGACACGATATTGCCCAAGGGCTGTTATCGGAATAAAGTCAGAAGCCAAGAATCAGCACCCTTGTGATACATGGTGTTAACTTTTTGCTGACTTCTATTTTTTGATTCATTCAAAAGGTATAAAAGGCTGGATTTGTGGGAGACAGTGCCTGGGGAAGAGTGGCATCTTCACTCATTCTTTATTTTTGATTTGGCCCTCTAGGTTCACGTTCATAATAGAACACAAGAGAAAGTGAACGGTCCCCTGTGGGTAGCTCAGGCTGTTAAAATAATGGGCACTTCATCCTGGCTTTGTCTGACGCACCGCAACGGGGAAATGTGCAGATACCTTGAAAAAGGCGACCCGCCCAACCTGCTGACTGTGCATTCTGAAGCACAGGAGGTGGGGAGAGCTGGGATTTTGTTATTCCTGTGAATGACAAAGTCAGGCAGTCAGTCAGTCAAATATATTTACTGAGAGCTTGCTGAATGCAGAGCACTGTACTAAGCACTTAAAGTACAACACAACAATAAACAGACAACTTCCCTGCCCACAATGAGTTTACAGTCTAGAGGGGGAGACAGACATCAATTTATGTAAATTACAGATATACACTTAATGAATGAATGAATAAAGTCAGCCTTTGGATATGGAGATTGGGCATTTGAGGGGGGTCTTTCTCCTGGGCTGTGGGTCCTTTCCACACCATGTGACCATTCACATCAGGCTGCTACGATCTTCTGATTGAGAAGCTATCAAATAGTGGTAATTTTCCCTGGCTTTGGAGCATGGTTTACTTCCAGAACAGTTCTCCTCTCACTGGATGTGGCAGAAGAGACAAAACTTCTCTTTTTACTGTATTGTAGAAAGCAAAGGATCTCATGACTGGGTTAGGCAGAACCTACCTGTGGAAATGCTACCTGACCTTTAAAGAGGTAGTTTCGGGCTTCTGGTAAAGGAGTATTAATAGTATTTATTGAACAGCTTCTTGGTGTTATGCACTGTACTAAGCACTTGGAAAAGTACAACACAAACCCAGGGCACTCCCTGTCCACAGGGAACTTACATTTTAACAGAGGAGTTTACTTCAATAAAGGATTCGGCATTCGTTTGTTAAACAGAAGTACGCAGTCACATGGCAGTATTGTCTACGTGACAACCCAGCCCCACATTTGCTCTCAGTTAAAAATTAAGACAGTTGAACATAGACGAGTGCATCACACAGAGAATCTGAAATTCCACTGGGTTTCTGAATCGTAGAAAGCAAGTACAGAAACCAGATGGTTCCAGAATGAGTGAAAGTCAGAAAGGTTAGTGAGAGGTCTTAGGGGGACAATGGAGATTTTTCTAGGAAAGAGGTTGGAGGAAACATAATAAAAAATTCAGAGCTGCTTGCTGATTGTAGCTCAAATCAAAGTGTTCCTTTTTTTTTTTTTTGTCTCGTCACCGCAAGAGGGGTTTAAGAAAATCGAGGTTGAAAAGAGACGGGAGGAGGGCATCTGGACTGATCCCCAGATCAAATGGCAAGCAACGCAAGGGAAGTTTTGAGACTTACATTTGCAAGTCAAGAGGACTTGGATGGAATCTAATTATAGCCCATAAACTTAATCACTGTAGGCAGTGTCAATGCAGCCTGCTGCTAATTTCAATAGCGATTGGACAGATATAACTAGGAACCCAAAATGAAGAGTGAGAAAATTCAAGACTGATTTTTAGAAATTCTATTCAGTTAAAAATAGCCATCATGATTGAGGAAGACTGGACACTAAATGAAACCCAAGAGAGAAGCCCAGGGATTTACACAATTGCATAAACCTGAGCATATACAGACACACACGTATTTTTAAATACTGGGAGTGATGAAGTTTTAATTTCTAAACCAAAGGCCCCTTGTCTTCTTGCATTCAGTCAGGGTCCCATTCCGTCGTCTGTGAAAGAAACTGAAATTATACTGTTGTTTTCCAGTCCTGGATATGTCCACTTGGCTCTAGCAGAGAAAGGAGATTTATAATGTTTTATTTGTAACTGAGAACTCCGAAGGAAGTAACGGATTTTTTTCTTTTAAATTAGATTTATGATGAGAGTGTTTAAAATGGAATAATATTTCTTATAGATTTTTGGAAGACTATTTTTCCCTTTGTTCGCAGAGGGCATGGTTTAAACTCTGGCTATAAACAAAGAGGTTTGAATTATAAGTCCAAGATTAATTTAGGAAGCAACGTAAGATGGTATTTCCTGATGTCTTAATACTTAGACCACTGCACTTTTTAATAAAATCTCAAACAATAACTCACAGGTAACTCTTCTCTCTTTCCAGTAAGTGTCTCCTGTGTGAATGGAGAAGGCTATTCAGGGAGGGGGAGCGATGGAGACTTGAATTCCTTTTGCAGTAATTTCATTCCTCCTCTGTTTCCTTTATTAATAATAATAATAACAATAGCAGTACTTATTAAGTGCTTACTATCTGCCAGGCACTGTACTAATCACTGGGGTAGATACAAGGTATCATATTGGACACAATCCCTGTCCCATGTGGGGCTCACAGTCTTGATCCCCATTTTACAGCTAAGGAAACTGAAGCACAGAGAAGTGAAGTGACTTGGCCAAGGTCACACAGCAGATAAGTAAAGGCACCAGGAAAAAAATTCAAGTCGTCTGACTCCCAGGCCCGTGCTCTTCTTACTAGGCAATGCTCCTTCCATTATAAGTGATTCCAGTTGCAACATTGACTGCAGCAAGAGACCTGAGAAAGCTTTCTGAAGACATTCCAAGCGCTTAGTACAGTGCTCTGCACATAGTAAGCACTCAATAAATACTATTGAATGAATGAATGAATGAATGAATGAATGAAGAAAGAGCTTCCTTTCACCCTTTCCTTTCCATCCAAACCGCTACTACATTACTACAATCGCTCATCCTACCCTGACTGGATTACTGCATCAGCCTCCTTTCTGATCTCCCATCCTCCTGTATCTCCCCACTTTAGTTTGTACTTCACTCTGCTGCCTGGATTATCTTTCTACAGAGACGTTTTGGGCATGTCAACCCACCTCCTCAAAAATTTCCAGTGGTTGCCTATCAACCTCCATAACAAGCAAAAACACCTCACTATTGGCTTCAAAGCTCTACTTCCCCTTCCCCCCACCTATCTCACCTCCTTTCTACATCCTCCTCCTCTGTTTCCTTTATTAATAATAATAATAATAACAATAATAGTACTTGTTAAGTGCTTACTATGTTAAAGTGATCCTCCTCATCCTCCTTCTCTCCTTCTACATCCCAGCCCACACACTCTGCTCCTCTCATGCTAACCTTCTCACCATGCCTTGTTCTCACCTGTCCTGCCGTTGACCCCGGATCACGTCCTGCCTCTGGCCTGGAAGGCCCTCCCTCCTCAAATCTGCCAAACAATCACACTTCCCCACCTTCATAGCTCTACTGAAGACTCACCTCCTCCAGAAGGCCTTCCCAGACTAAGGCCCCCTTTTCCTCAACTCCCCCTCCTGTTCCCATTTCCCTGACTCACTCCCTTTGCTCTACCCCTTCCACCCCACAGGACTTGTTTATATATGTACAGATCTATAATTCTACTCATTTATACTAATGTTTCCTTGTTTTGATGTGTATGTATATCTATAATTCTATTTATTTATACTAATGCTATTGATGCCTGTATACTTGTTTTGGTGTCTATCTCCCTCCTTCTAGACTGTGAGCCCATTGTGGGTAGAGATTGTCTATCTTTGTTGCTGAACTGTACTTTCCAAGTGCTTAGTACAGTGCTCTGCACACTCAAGCACTCAATGAATAGGATTAAGTGAATGAAAAGCCATTTCTCATCTGCTACCATTACCGTGGGTGTGGGAACAGTGGAGAGAGCAGAGACGGTGCAGTAGATGGAGGACTGGTAGAAATGGAGGGAGGTGAGCAAAGATGGAGGGAGGTGAGCAAAGTTGCTAAGAGAAATAGGTGATTAGGGAGAGCAGAGGGGATGAGAGGAGAAAAGGAGTGTGGGACAGAGAGATGAGGGAAGAGCAGGAAAAGGCATTTAGAGAAAAGATAAAAGCAGCATGGACTAGTGGATAGAGCACAGGCTTGGGAGTCAGAAGAATTGGGTTCCAAACCCACCTCCACCACTTCTCTGCTGGGAAACCTTGGACAAGTCACTTAACTTCTCTGTGCCTCAGTTACCTCATCTGAAAAATGGGAATTAAAAATGTGAAACCTATGTGGGACAAGAACTGTGTCCAACCCAATTATTTTGTATCTATCCCAGCACTTAAAAGAGTGCCTGGCACATAGTAAATGCTTAACAAATTCCATTAAAAAAACCAAGGAAACCAAAAAAAAAAAAATGTGAGTGTTTTCTGGGCCAATCTCTATTGTACTGAGAAACAGCGTGGCTTAGTGAAAAGAGCACGGGCTTGGGAGTCAGAGGATGTGGGTTCTAATGACGCTCATCCACCAGTCAGTTGTGTGACTTTGGCCAAGTCACTTAACTTCTCTGTGCTTCAGTTTCCTCATCTGTAAAATGGGGATTAAGACTGTGAGCCCCACATGGGACAATCTGATTACCTTGTATCTACCTCAGTGCTTAGAACAATGCTTAGCACATAGTAAGTGCTTAACAAATACGACCATCATTATTATAATTATTGTATTGTTTTCTGAGCCCATCTCCAAGGGCGCTTAGTACAATGCTTTGTACACAGTAAGCCCTTAATAATCATCACTGATTGACTGGCCCCTTGAATGGAAGTGTAAAAATAGAGAACTCTTTAGAAATTTGCAAAGATCTTTCAATCACCTAAGGCACAGTTTTAGTTTAGATTGCACTCTATTGTTTACATGCTAAAATTTTAATTGTATGTAGAAATTAATTTATATTTCAAAGAATACAAAATAAATTCGAAAAGAGATTTAAAACCTTTGAGCTGTCCCATTTTCAACTCTATAAAAAGTCATCTTGGGAACCCTCACAAGTCACAGAAAGAGGCAAAACATGAAAATGACTGCTAACCGAACAAACACATAATCATTTTTGCTTCTTGCTTTAAGAATATTTTTAATCGCTAATTTTGCAAATCCCAAAGCTGCTAACCCCAGGGTTTCCCACTGTGTCTTACCTGTGCAGGAAGAAAGTAATCAATCAATCCATCACTGGTATTTACTAAATCTCCGGGAGAGTACAATAGAGTAAGTAGACACAATCGCTACCCTCAAGGTACTGATTCTCATTGCGCTTTTTTCAAGTTTTTTCTTCTATGACTTAAATGTCATTGTGTTTATGGCCAGGAGCAGTAGAAGATTCCAAACTGAGGATTCCAAACTCTGCCAAAGAAAGGGCCAGGGAGAGAAATGGGTAGGCAGAAGGGGGAAAATATCTTTTCTTTTTTTTTCCAGTTGTATTTACTGAGCACTTCCTGTGTGCAGAGCACTGTACTAAGTGCTTGGAAAGTACAATACAGCAATAAAGAGAGACAATCTCTGCCCACAACAGGCTTACAGTCTGTGGGGGGTGGGGAGACAGACATCAAAACAAGTAAACAAGCATCAATATAAATAAATAGAATTATAGATCTATTCATATATACATAAGGGCTGTGGGGCGGGGAGAGGGAGGAAGAGCAAAGGGAGCAAGTTGAGGTGACACAGAAGAGAAGGGAAGCTGAGGAAAATGGGGTTTAGTCTGGGAAGGCTTCTTGGAGGAGATGCACATTCAGTAGGGCTTTGAAGGGGAGAAGAGTGGTTGTTTGGCGGATTTGAGAAGGGTGGGCATTCCAGACAAGAGATAGGATGTGGGCCGGGGCTGGCAGCAAGACAGGTGAGATTGACACACAGTGAGAAGGTTAGCACCAGAGGAGCAGAGTGTGCAGTCTGGGATGAAGAAAGAGAGAAGGGAGGTGAGGTAAGAAGGGAGAGAGGTGAGGTATGAAATAAAATACTTGGGAAAATACGTGGGAAATTACAATACAGGAATCAACCAGTCAATCAATCAATCAATTGTATTTATTGAGTGTGCACTGTGTGCAGAACACGCTGCTAAGCACTTGGGAGGTACCATTTAACAGAGTTGGTAGACATGTTCCTTGCCCACAAGGACTTAAAATCTACAGTGGGAGACAAACATTAAAATAAATTATGAAAAATTGGATAATAAGTGTGATGGGGCTGAGGGTGGGGTGAATAAAGGGTATAAATGCAAGTGCAAGGGAAATACAGAAGAGAGGAGTAGAGGAAATGAAGGCTTAGTCAGGGAAGGCTTCTTGGAGGAGATGTGATTTTAATAAGGATTTGAAGGTGGAGAGAGTTCCAAGCCAGGAGCAGGACATGTCCAAGGGGTCAGTGATGAGGTAGGCAAGATTGAGGTATGGTGAATAAAGTGGTGCTAAAGGAGCGAAGTGAAGGTGCTAGGTGACAGAAGGAAATCATTGAAGTAAGGTAAGAGAAGGCAAGGCGATTTAGTGGTTTAAAGCAATAGTAAGGAGTTTCTGTTTGATGAGAAGGTGGATGGGCAACTAATGAACCAATCAATCATATTTATTAAGTGCTTACTGTATGCAGAGCACTGTCCTAAGTGCTTGGGAGAGTACATTATATCAGAGTTGGTAGACATATTCCTTGCCCACATTGAGCTTACTGACTACTGGAGGTTTTTAATAATGTTGGTATTTGTTAAACGCTTACTATGTGCAGAGCACTGTACTAAGCACTGGGGTAGATACAGGGTCATCAGTTAGTCCCACATAAGGCTCACAGTCTTAATCCCCATTTACAGATGAGGGAACTGAGGCACAGAGAAGTGAAGTGACTTGCCCACAGTCACACAGCTGCCAAGTGGCAGAGCTGGGATTCGAGCCCATGACCTCTGACTCCCAAGCCCGGGCTCTTTCCACTGAGCCACGCTGCTTCTAGAGTAACATTTTTTTTTAGGAAAAAAGAAGCAGGCTGAAATGTGGACTGGAGTAAGGAGAGACAGGAGGCAGGAAATTCAAAATGAGGCTGATGCAGTAGTGAAGGAAGAGATAGATTAAATGCTTAGATAAACTTGGTAGTAGCTTGGAGAGAAAAGGGCATATTTTAGCGATGTTGTAACAGTAGAACTGACAGGATTTGGTGACCGATGGAATGTGTGTGTTGAAAGAGATGAGTCGAGGATAATGCCAAAGTTATGGATGTGTGAGATAGGGAGAATGGTGGTGGTGTCCATAGTGATGGTAAAGTCAGAGGGAGAACAAGGTTTGGGTGGGAAGATGAGGAGTTCTGTTTTGAACATGTTAAGCTTGAGATGTCATTGGGACATCCCAGTAGAGATGCCCTGAAGGCAGGAGATAGGAAGAAACTGCAGGGAAGAAGAGGAATCAGGGCTGGAGATATAGATTCAGGAATCATCCTCATAGATTGAAAGTTCATTCAATTGTTTTTATTGATCGCTTACTGTGTGCAACCTCTCAGGGTCGCACCTGGAGAGTTTCCAGTACTCTACTAGCCTCAACTCTGGGAGGGAGAGTCAAGCAGAGGCATATCCATTCCATACCTAGGTTGGGCAGAGGCTAGCAAGTGGAAGGCAATTAGCTACAAGTCAAAACTCACCTGTGCTGGGCAGCAGTAGCATGGGAAAGATATGAGGATGGAGACTCAAATTTACTGCATGGAAGGAGGCAATGGAGGCCATATTTTTACCAAGAAAACTCTATGGATACTCTATGGACGTTCTGGAAGAGGTGTGTTCATGGCATCGCTCTGGGTTAGAGATGACTCGACAGCATAAGGCAAGACAAGACTGTGTGCAGAGCACTGTACTAAGTGCTTGGGAGAGCACGATAAAAAACAGACACATTCCCTGAATCCATGGGAGCAAATGAGTACTCAAAGGACTGTAAATGGAGAATAGAAGGGGACCCAGAACTGAGCCTTGAGGGGCCCCTACATTTAGGGGGTGGGGGACAGAGAAAGAACTCATAGAAACAGATTAAGTGGCCAGAGAGATAGGAGAAGAACCAGGAGAGGACCATGTCAGTGAAGGGGGTGGCCTATAGTATCAAAGACAGCTGAGAGGTCAAGGAGGATTAAGATGGAGTAGAAGCCACTGGACTTGGCCAGAAGGAGATTATTGGTGACCTGTGAGAGAGCAATTTCTGTGATCTCTGACCTCAAGGTAATAAGTGATAAATCATACTTACTGTGTGCACACTCTGTGCAGAATACCATATTAAGCCCTCAAGAGAGTACAATAGAACTAATAGACAAGATTCCTGCCCTGAAAGATTTCATAATCTAGTGTATTATAATCCTTGATAAATGCTATTGATCAACTGTGTACCTCCTGTGCAAGTGGGACTATGCCTGAACTGTTTATCTTGGATTGTCCCCAGAGCTTAGCTCACTGACTGGCATTGAGAAAAGTGCTTAGCAAATAATCAATCAATCAATCGTATTTATTGGGGATTTATTGTGTGCAAAGGCCCTATACTAAGTGCTTGGGAGAGTGCAACACAACAATATAACAGACATATTGTCTGCCCACAATGAGTTTATAGTCTAAAGAGGGAATACAATAAGTAACTAAATAACCTGATTGAGGAGTGACTGCTTATCTCCATTGACTGTAAGGTCGTTATGGGCAGGGAACGAGTCTGCCAACTCTGTTGTATCACATTCCCAAGCGCTTAATAATGTGAGCCCCTTGCTGGACAACTTGATCACCTTGGATCCTCCCCAGGGCTTAGAACAGTGCTTTGCACATAGTAAGTGCTTAACAAATGCCATCATTATTATTATTATTACTGTTACAGTGCCTGGCATATAGTAAGTGCTTAACAAATACCAAGTACCACATTGTCCTTTGCTATGTCATTTTGTAGGTTGTTAGTAGGGGCTGGACCTGTTTAATGTCTCTCCCTCCTGGCCCTCTCAAAGTTTCTACTTAAAAAGAGGGCTAGAAGTAACTGTATTTACCAAGTACTTACTAAGTACAAAGGACTATACTAAGTACTCGACAAGAAAAATTTAGATGAAATATAGATGTGGGACTTGGTCTCCAGTGAATTCACCATCTGAGAATAGGGTGGGGAGAGTGTTGACCACAGACACAGAAGTCCTTCCAGTCCCTCCAGACTGTAAACTCACTATAACAGGGAATCGGGTGCTAATTCTGCCGTATGGTTCTCTCCCAAGTGGTTAGAACAGTGTTCTGCACATTATTATTATTAAGGGTCATTGAGTTGTTTCCGATTCATTGAGACTCCATAAATGCACTCATTCCAGAACATCCTGTCCTCTGCTATAATCCGCAACCTTTCTAGTGGTTCTTCCGTTATTATCGTTATGGTCTCTATCCATCTAGCAGCCAGTCTGCCTCTTTTACATTTTCCCCGGACTTTTCTTAGCATTAGTGTCTTCTCCAGAGAATATGTATCCAAAGTATGCTAATCTAAGTCGAGTCATTTGTCCTTCCTAAAACCACTTTGGTTTAACTGTAAATTCCATTTGTTTGTCTTTCGGGCAGTCTGTGATATTCACAAAAGCCTTCTCCAACACCACATTTCAAAAGAGTCGATGTTCTTTCTGTCTTGTTCTTTCACTGTCCAGTTTTCAGATCCATACATTGTCACTGGAAGTACCAAAGAGTTGACAATTTGTATTTTAGTAAGCACTAAATAAATATGATTGACTGATAGAAAGTCGAGAAAAAGACAAGAGAAAGATGATGGCTAATGTGAAAGGAATAGCAGGATTTCTGGTTCCTCATGGTTCAGACCAATAGTCCCAGATGTACTAGATGGACCTGCCCATTTTCCACAGGTTGTTACAGCTTCATGATGCTGCTGGTCAAGTCCTTTTCCAGGATGGAGCAGGGCTTCAAAGGGAGTACAGCGTTAAGTGGCTAGTTCAGCTTTCTGCACATAGTAAGCCCTCAATAAATACCTTTAATTGATTGATTGATTGATTGATTGATTGATAAGATGGGTGAGATAGCACCCTCCCCATGCAACTGTGCCCCAGAGGTTGGAAGTAAGGGGAGTGATGGTCATATCTTCTTCAAGAGGCCTTCCTGATTAAGTCCTCTCTTCCCTGGCTCCCTTTCTCTTCTGTGTCATCTATGCCCGTGGATCTTTAACCTTTGGACATTTGATATTCACCCTACCCTCAACCCCACAGCACTTATGTATGTATCTTTGTTTTATATGATAAATTATTTATTTATTGTAATGTCTTTCCCCACCTCTAGACTGTAAGCAGGTATTGTGTCTGCCAACTCTGTTTTATTGTACTCACCCGAGCACTTAAAGAACACGGGCCTGGGAGTCAAAGGATCTGGGCTCTAATCCTGGCTCCACCTTTTCTCTGCTGCATGACCATGGGCACTTCTCTGCCTCAGTTAACCTCATCTGCAAAATGGGGATTAAGACTGTGAGCCCAATGTGGGACAGGGATTGTCTCTACTTGTTGCTGAATTGTACTTCCCAAGCGCTAAATATAGTGCTGGGCACACAGTAAGCGCTCAATAAATTCTATTGAATGAATAACTATGATTTAATAAATGGCAGGGACTGTGTCCAACACAATTATCTTGTATTTACGTTAGAACTTAGTAAAACACCTGATGCTTAGTAAGCACTTAGCAAATACCCTTAAAAAATGAAAAATAAAAATCCCATTGATGATGATGATGATGATGATGCATGACTCAGACCCTCTATTTTCTTGGTTGCACCACACCATGATAACAGTAATAATAATAATGGTGTTTGTTAAGTTCTTACTTTGTGTCACACTGTTAGATACAAGCTAATCAGTTTGGAGACAGTCCCTGTCCCACATAGTGCTCACAGTCTTAATCCTCATTTTACAGATGAGATAAGAAGTTAAGTGACTTGCCAAGGTCACAAGAAAGGCACTTGGAGGATCCGGGATTAGAACTCCAAGGCCTGTGCTCTATCCACTAGGCCATGCTGCTTCTTGGCCCATCTGCCACAATTGGCTTTCAGAGTTTCATTGGGTTGCCATATTGTCTCAGACGATACCACATTATGTCCTTAAAAAGTCTCTTCCTTCTCCTGTCCACTGTACAGAGACTTTTGGGTTATCTATCATTCAGTGTCTTCACTCATCCCACCCGACAAGGTGTGTTGAGGTGAACCTGATCCGTTCTTTGTGGACTGACTTAATTTTGGGACTTTGGTGCTTGTGATCCCTTCTTGTAACTTGTGGTTGAGTGTGGCCATTAGTGACAGTGTAGGAATCACCACAAGTACTGTTTGCAGTGGCTCTGAGGATAAAAAATTGTAACCCTGCAGCTCTATAGACCTTTAGTTTGGTCTGAAGCCAAAGCCACATTAATCTGACTATCTAGCAAAGGATCCCGGCCCTCCGGATTCCATTTTTTAGCCTCAATCTAGGTCTGCAAATTTTATGTATATTATATTTACGGAGCTAGATGTACACGTCAATATCTAGCTTGTAATTCCTTAAAATGTGACTTGTATGTCTCCTATGGGCAAGCATTCTCAAATGACGCTTTTCTTGCATTGAGTTTATCATCAAAAGTGGTAGAGTGTAAGCTTGTTGTGGGCAGGGAATGTGTCTGTTTATTATCGTATTGTACTCTCCCAAGCGCGTAGTATAGTGCTCTTCATACAGTAAGTGTTCCATAAATATGACTGAATGAATAATATTAGTATGAATATTATTATAAATGACAAGCAGCAAGGCCTAGTTTAAAGAGCGCGGGCCTAGGAGTCAGAGGACCTGGCTTCTAATCCCAGCTCCGTTGCTTGTCTGCTATGTGACCTTGGGAAAGTCATTCAAATTCTCTGTGCCTCAGTTGCCTCAGCTGTAAAATGGGGATTAAGACTGTGAGCCCTATATGAGAAAGGGACTTTTTCCAACCCCATTATCTTGTATCTATCCCAGCGCTTAGTTCAGAGGCTGGCACATAGTAAACACTTAACAAACACCACATTAAAAAATTAGTATTTGTTGATGTAATGGTATAATAATCTAGTTTATTACAATAAATCATTATTATACTTTTTTCTGGTAAAGCACGGTATCTTGGATAAATCAGGGTATATATCAAAGTCATATTTCTTTGAGGCTGCTGAATCATCCAGATAACACATTCCCATTATGAAGCTGGCGATTTACAGCCGTCATCCTTCGTGATTGACACAGAAAGCCTTCCAAGGTGATAAACATAAAGCCTTTAGAAAATACAGTTCCAAATAGCATGGTGGGTCCCAGGAAAGAGGCAAGAAATCCTACAGAGCAATTTAATACATTTTGACAGGGCCATAACGAGATTAAAATTCTGTCAGCACTCCCATTTTTTCAAGTGAATTTGTTTAAATCAATAAAGCAGGCATTTTCCTGTGACCAAAGCATTCACATATAGATTCAAAAAGATAGAGCTGAGACATATGAGCAGAGCCTTGTACTAGTTACTGGAGTAGCCTGTTTTATCTGCTCCCATGGGAGCATCAGCAAATTTTACCCCAAATTTCAGATTAGTTACAGTAATTAATTCACTAAACGAGGTGGAAAGTGGGCAAGGGAAACCGAAAATAAAAAGGATCTGGCCCATAACAGGATGACAGTCATCTGTTTTTCAGCATGTTTTTCTTTAAGAGGATAATCTTTTTTTCAGAATATTTCCTTGTTTCCACGTTACTTGTTCTCACTTGGGCTTTTGGTTTATTAAATATTTATCTGAACAGTAAGTAATATGATTGCTACCACAGGGAAGCTACAAGGCGATAATGTTTGTCCCAGGCTTTGTTAGAATGCAGTTATGATTTTATAAAGGCACCGTGGCTGCATTACTAGTGTAAGCATTTTATATGAACACAATAGGAAATTTTAATTCCTCTTAACGTGGTCAAACCCAGTATGTTTCTGGGTAAATGAGTTGACAGCTTTTCTCTTCACCAAAGTCATCAGTTTATTTTTGACCACCAAATTGTTATTACTGAAGACAGGAGAGGCAGAGAGAACAAGACTGCATATATAGAAAACAAGCCATGGTTCTAACATTCTAAAAGTGACCATTAGAAAAATAACCTGGAAAGGAAAAAAGTCGGATTCCATAAATATCTTCTTTATGGAGTTTCACCTCAGAGTATAAATAATTCCACTGCAATAAAAAGAATACAATGAAATATTACTTCTGGCCAATTTTTTTTTTTAACACAGGAGGCAGACTTGTAATAGATATAGTTCCAGGACTCACGTTTCTGTTGACCGATAAAATTCTGCCACAAGCAGTTGTTAAAAAGGTGTGACAGTATTCCTTTCTCTGTTTTTTGAAGTGCTTTTCCTTCTTATGGCACTTTACTGACCTGCTCCCTCTGAGGGTCAGGACTTTGGAAGACTGGAGACTGCTCTCAGTGGCTCGTATTTATTGAGCACTTACTTACTGCATGTAGAGCACTGTACTAAGCACTTGGGATCGTACAATACAACAGAGTTGGTAGATTCCTTCCCTGCCCACAAGGAGTTTACAGATCTAGATTATAAATTACAGTCTAGATTGCTAGATTGTATACTCCCTGTGGGCAGGGATTAAGAAGGAAATAATGAAGCCTAATGACCAATATGTGAATACCTTCCCTCTCCCCTTCACTTCTCTGAAGATTTAGGGTCAGATTTTCAGTCCCTTTCTTGTGCACACCATATCTCATTGGTTTGAAAATGAGGTTTTTAAAACAATGCATGTGTGAAAGTGATCCTGCCACCTAAAAAAAAAACAAAACACACACACACCCTACTGGGTATATGCTCGTTGTTACCGTGTATTTGTGGAGCAGGGAGAGGAAAACTGTAATTTCTGAAACGGTTGGAGCTTTTCACCTCGCGTGTGCTGTTGGAATGGCAATTGAATCTGTTGAGGGATTGCTCTGAGACGAGAGAGATAGAAGTAGCATTTGGACTTCTCGTTATTAGCTTCGCCATGGAACTCTGTAGTGAGAAAAGAATCTAAGGTGGAAGAATGAGGAGCATTACAAGAATTGTGTGTGAGGATTGAGCATGAAGATGAGAAGATTGGCCCTTTAATGAAATAAGAGTTATTCTCCAGGGTTTATTTAGTGCTGTGTTATATTTTAACAAGGAAACCAAAGAAGGAGGTCAGCCTAAACGATGTCACAAGTGCCCATTATCAAAGTGAATATTTCTGTCACTGAATACCTGCCACACTTGAAAGTTGAGGGTGTTTGAAAGAGACAGAAAGGGTAGGAGGTGAAGCTCACCAGAATTGCTGGTCACGAAGTGAATTGTGATCATATATTTTAATTGTATGAGTTTGAAACCAAATGAGAAAATAAGGCCCGTATAAGTGAAAATGTCTCCTTCCTCACATTCTGGTGATACTGACAATTTTCACCCCTAACATTAACTTATAAACAGGTTCATTTTATTAATAATCCACTGTCAAAGGTATAGAAGGTAACAAGAAAATCCATAATGACATCAGAAAGACATCCAAAATATTATTTGAATGCCTAATTAGTTTAAAGTGAAGAAACGGATGCTAATTTTCCTTATTATTATGGCAGTATTTTAATATATTCCTTATTCCACTTTTTTAATTAAAAGAGAAGAAAGGGGTTGGATAGAGAACCAGAAAGCAGTTGATTTCCAGTACTAGGTAATTGATTTGTGAAATCCATTTCACAGAGTCTTTAACTCATTAATTTCCTGAGCTTTTAGCCAGGGACACTGTGTAAAGGAAACTTGCTGCAGGACCCAGTCCAAAGCAGCAATGGTTTGGAAGGCCTTTGCTTATTTGTTAAACAGGAATACCACTTGGTGGTTTCATCATAGTTAATCAGCTAAGCTGCATTTTCCACATGCTCTTCAGAGAGAGACTTGCAGCAGGATTAGAAGGATGCTTCCGTTTGTCCAACCAGGGCCTCTGAAGGAGCCCTGTTGGTGGTTGCCTCTGCTCTTCCTTCACCTCAGTGACCAAGGAACTGAATGGTGTCTTTCCCCTCGTCTCTGGGTGCCCCATTCAGAGGTCATATTTCTGGAGGCAGTAGCACTTTAGACACTGATTCTGCCTCCCTCCGCCCCCACCCCACCCCAAAACATAATAAACTATTTCCTTACACAAATAATCCAGATGTTCTTTCCACAATTAGCTCTCCCAAGCTTCTACTACTAGTCACTCCAGTGTCATAGATAGTAGCTGGAGGCAAAAGCACCACCTATCCCTTGTCCATGGTCTCCCCCTTCATATCTGACAGTTCACCACTCTACCTACCCTCAAAACCCTGCTAAAATCACATCTCCTCTAAAGATTCTTCTCAAACTAAACCCTTTATTTCCCCTCTCTGCCCTCCCCTCTGTGTCCACTATGAGCTTGAGTAGGTACCTCTCAAACACTTTGATACTCACTCTAGCCCCATGGCATTTATGTAAATATTCGTATACTCTAGTTTTTCCCCTATTTGTAATTTACTTTAGTAATAATAATAATGTTGGTATTTGTTAAGCGCTTACTATGTGCCGAGCACTGTTCTAAGCGCTGGGGTAGACACAGGGGAATCAGGTTGTCCCACGTGGGGCTCACAGTCTTAATCCCCATTTTACAGATGAGGGAACTGAGGCACCGAGAAGTTGTGACTTGCCCAAAGTCACACAGCTGGCAAGTGGCAGAGCTGGGGTTCGAACCCATGACCTCTGACTCCAAAGCCCGTGCTCTTTCCAGTGAGCCATGCTGCTTCTCTAGCCACTCTGCTTCTCTTTAATGTTTCCCTCCCCTGTAGACTGTAAGCTCCTTGTGGGCAGGGATTACATCTACCCACTCCTCTGTACTGTACTTCTCTACTGTTTAATACAGTGTGCTGCACATAGCAAATGCTCAAGAAGTACCATTTATTGAAGGATTGATAGCTATGGCTTGGGGACACAAGATACATTTTTGTATACATTTTGTGTAGATACATTTTTCCAGTACCGTTGGGCAGGGTGACTGCAATTGATTTTTTGCACCTAACTTAATCTTGGATAAACCTCATAGTAGGCTCAACCCACTTCCCAGGATGCTCTATTAAGAAACCTGCTCCATGTAACACAGTGTAGCTCTCAAATGGAATATTTAAATGAACCAAAGATTGTTTACATTGCCCCGTATCTTCAGCTGCCAACACATTTTGACTGCTACTATCAAGAGGCTAATTGGCACTAAATGGTCCAGAAGGCAAAAGCTTGGTAACCCACAGTAAATGCTTCAAGCTATCCAGGAATCCTGCTGTACAAGGTGTAAAACACAGGTGTGATTTCCCTCACCTAGCATTACCAGTCAGGGTCTCATGTGGGTCAGGGACTGTGTCCGATCAATTGGTTTATCTTGTGTCTCCCCCAGAGCTCAGTACGATGCTGGGCACATAGGAATCGTTCACAAATATCATTAGTAGTAATAATATTAATAATAATAATAAAATCAAGCAATCATTAGGGTGTATTGAACACTAGTGCAAAACTGTGAAACACGGTAACAGTTCTCATTACTAAGACAAGGATGAATATGGATCTGGAAAAGGTGCAGTGAAAAGCACCAAGATAATCAATCAGTGATATTTATTGACCACCTGTACTAGACACCATATGAAGTCTTCAAGAGAAAATAGCAGCAGACGTGCGTTTCCTGCCTTTTAAGGTGCTCACAATCTAATGAGGAGACAGAAGAATTGTTATTTACAAATAGTTTGAGTAGGAGGATATGACAGGAAGGTGTGTAATAAAAAATGTTTTGAAGTCCAATTAGAGTCAAAGTCTGAAACATTGAAATCAGCACAAAAGGGATACTATTTCTGGATCAGATCAAATAGTTCATTCAGCCCAGTATTCTCATTTAGGCTGTGGCAGCAGAATATTTGGCAGAAACAATATGATGGTTGTCTTGACATCCATCAACCACCTATATTTTGTTCTCATCCTGAAAGACCTGCTCTGGAGTCTCAGTGGCCTTTTCAAAAACAGATAGGACTGAGAGAAGACTTTCAGTTAAGACACTCTACTAATTTATTGAGCACTTACTGTGTACAGAGCTCTATATTAAGCACTGGAGAGAGTGCAATATAACAGATACGTTCTCTGCCAATAGTGAATTTACAATTTAGAATCTTTACAGATGACAGCATGGCATAGTGGATAGAGCATGGGCCTGGGAATCAGAAGGTTATGGGTTCTAATCCCAGCTCTGCCACTTATCTGCTGTGTGACCTTGGACAAGTCAGTTTACTTCTCTGTGCCTCAGCTATCTCATCTGTAAAATGGGGATTAAGACTGTGAGCCCCACGAGGGACAGGGATTATGACCAACCCTATTTACTTGTATCTACCCCAGTGCTTAGTACAGTGCCTTCACATAGAGCCTAACAAATACCACTATTATTATTTGTAATTGTTATTATTATTATTAATTCAGCAGCTAGATTTTCCATTCTAACCCCATAAAACATATATGGGTCATGGGCTTTCCTAAAGGTGAGAAGCAGCATGGCTTAGCGAAAAGAGCACGGGCTGGACACGAATATGCCTGCTTATTGTTGCATTGTACTCTCCCATGTCCCCTCTCAGGATCACACCTGGAGGGTTTCCAGTACTTTACCAGTCTCCACTAAGGGAGGGAGACTCAAGAAGAGGACTATCCATTCCATTCCTAGCTTGGCCAGTGGCTAGTGATTGGAATGCAATCTGCTACAAGCCAAAACTCAATCATGCTGGGCAGCAGTGGCATGGGAGAGAGTCGAGGACGGAGACTCAAGTTTACTGTGCAGAAGGAGGCAGTGGTAAATCATGTCTGTATTTTTCCCAAGAAAACTCTCTGGATTCGATACCAGAACAACTGCAGGTGGAGGTGGGGCATTCTGGGAGAGATGTGTCCATGGTATTGGTATGGGTTGGAGACAACTCGATGGCATAAGACAAGACAAGACTCTCCCATGAGATTAGTACTGTGCTCTGCACACAATGATCAATAAATATGATTGAATCGAATGAATGAATGAATTGGGAATCAGAGGAGCTGTGTTCCAGGCCCAGTTGCTTGATCTTGGGCAAAGCCACTTTACTCTGTGCCTCAGTTCCCCTGTTCTTCCTCTTACTTAGACTGGGAGTCCCATACGCGACAGGGGCTGTGTCCAACCTAATAATAATAATAATAATAATGTTGGTATTTGTTAAGTGCTTACTATGTGCCGAGCACTGTTCTAAGCGCTGGGGCAGACGTAGAGGAATAAGGTTGTCCCACGTGGGGCTCACAGTCTTAATCCCCATTTTACAGATGAGGGAACTGAGGCACAGAGAAGTTAAGTGACTTGCCCCCAGTCACACAGCCGACAAGTGGCAGAGCTGGGATTCGAACTCATGAGCCCTGACTCCAAAGCCCATGCTCTTTCCACTGAGCCACGCTGCTTCTCACACTAATTCATTTGTATCTACTCCAGTGCTTAGGATAGTGTTTAACACACAGAAGTGCTTAAGAAAAAGAAAGGTGCAGCAAGAGGCAAACTGCATCCTTTTTTGGAATGATGAGATAAAGAGACTTGGCTCAAGGGAGGTCTGCAAAGGGTATGGAGAATCATTCAATCAATCAGTGGTATTTATTGAGTATTTATTATGTGCAGAGACCTGTACTCAGTGCTTGGAGGAGTACATTACAGGAGAATTAGCAGACACATTCCCTGCCCATAATAAGTTTAGAGTTTAGAGGAGGAGACAAATGTTAATAGAATAAATTCATCATAAGATACAATTTAGAGATATAATAATAATAATAATGATAATAATCATGGTATTTGTTAAGTGCTATGTGCCAAGCACTGCATTAAGTGCTGGGGTAGATACAAGCTAACTGGGTAGGACCCAGTCCTTGTTCTACATAGGGTTCACAGTCTTAATCCCCATTTTAGAGATGAGGTAACTGAGACGCAGAAAAGTTAAGTGACTTCCCCAAGGTCACACAGCAGAGAAATGGCAGAGCTGGGATTATGTACCTAAGTACTGTGGAGTTGGGGGTGGGGCAAATATCAACTGGCCAAATGTCACAGATCCATGTGTCAGTCACAGATTCAAGAAGAAAAGGAAGAGTCACCACCTAGACTAGAAGGGGGCAGATAGAGCCAGTAGGCCCAGTTGGAGCTGTCCATCAAGACTGAATCTGGACTGCCCACCTATCCACAGAATGGCTGCCTCTGACCCCTGAGACCTCTGATTCTGCTGCCACAGCAGAGTAGATTACCAGGCCCTCTAAACAGCTGTGTGACTTGTGGGCAAGTCACTTAACTTCTCTGTGCCTCAGTTACCTCATCTGTAAAATGGGGATTAAGACTGTGAGCCCCACGTGGGACAACCTGATTCCCCTGTGTCTACCCCAGTGCTTAGAACGGTGCTCTGCACATAGTAAGCGCTTAACAAATACCAACATTATTAAACAGTAAGCTCACTGTGGGCAGAGAACTATTGTCTCTATTGTGACAATTATTGTGTGTCTATTGCACTCTCCCCAGCACTTAATATGGTGCCCTACGCACAGTAAATGCTCAATAAATATGACTGACTGGATGATCGACTACTATCTCATTACCGGCAAACGGTCTCGTTACTGGCAAATGGTGAAGTTTCCTTCCAGCGGTTGATGGGTCCACAGCCCGGAGGAATTCTGATTCTTCTGCTGACAGCATCCCGGATAGGTTAGAGCCACGTCGAAGATGCTCTAGTGCCAGAACATCCACTGTCCTTTCAAAAAAATCCCTCCTGCTCTCTCGATGACAGTCAGGAATGTTTGTACCACCTCTAGGTGCCTAAAAATGTGACTAATCAGTCCTCAGAGCAAAGTTCTTGTCCACCTCTTCCCTAGGCCAGCCTTCTGGAGGCCCATTCTCCACTTAATTGAGAAAATTGAAATTATCAGGCATGATCTCCCCAAAATCGTCCCTGCTCCTCCCCAGTCCCCCCATCCCTCATGTCCTTTCTTCAACTCTCCCATCTTTCCCAGCAGTATCTTAAGAGAAGATCTCCTGCCTTCTCTCAAAATCTAACCCTTCTGTTTGCACCTCTGACACCATGTTGTCACACCTTATCAAACTCTTGCTCCCTTTCATCTTCCTTCCCTGACTGCCATCTCCAATCCTTCCCTCTCCAATGGCTTCTTCCCCACTGTTTTCAAAAAGGCCACTGTCTCCCCTATCCTAGAAAAACCGTCCCTTGACCCCACAGCTCCCTCAGATATTGCCTCATCTCCCTCCTACCATTCCTCTCCAAAATCCTAGAATGAGCTGTCTTCCTCTGCTGTCTCAAGTTCCTCTCGTCCATTTCTCTCCTTGCCATCTCCTTCATGCCACAGAAACCGCCCTTTCAAAGGTCACAAATAATCTACTTCTTGCCAAATCCAACGGCCTCTACTCCATCCTAATCCTCCTCAACCTCTCAGCTGCATTAGACACTGTTGATCATCCCCTTCTCCTGGAAACATTATCCAAACTCGGCTTCACTGACTCTGTCCTCTCCTGGTTCTCCTCCCATCTCTCTGGCCATTCATTCTCAGTCTCTTTCCTGGGCTCTTCCTCTGCCTCTCAGCCCCTAACTGTGTGGGCCCCTCAAGATTCAGTTCTGGGTCCCCGCCTATTCTCCACCTACACTCACTCCCTTGGAGACCTCATTTGCTCCCACGGCTTCAACTACCACCTCTATGCAGATGATACCCAAATCTACATCTCCAGCCCTGATCTTTCTCCCTCTCTGCAGTCTCGCATTTTTGTCTGCCTTCAAGTCATCTCTACTTGGATGTCCTACTGTCACCTCAAATTTAAGGTCTAAAAACAGAACTCCTTATGTTCCCACGCAAACCCTGTTCTTCCCCTGACTTTCCCATCGCTGTAGATGGCACCACCATCCTTCCTGTCTCATAAGCCTGTAACCTTGGTGTTATCCTTGTCTCCTCTCTCTCATTCAACCCACGTATTCAATGCATCAGCTGTCAATTTGACCTTCAGAACATCACTAAAATTTGCCCTTTCTTCTCTATCCAAGCGGCTACCACGTTAATCGAAGCACTTATCCTATCCCACCTTGATTACTGTATCAATCTCCTAGCTGACCTCCCAACCTCCTGTCTCTCCCCACACTTTGCTCTGTGGCACGGATCATTTTTCTACAAAAGTGTTCAGGCCATGTTTCCCCACTCTTCAGGAACCTCCATAACATCCAGCTCCATATCAAACACAGACTCTTTACCATTGGCTTTAAAGCACTCAATCACCTTGCCCCCTCCTACCTCACTGCGCTACTCTTCTACTACAACTCAGCCATATGTTTCGCTCTTCTAATGCCAACCTTCTCACTGTACCTCGATGTCATCTACCTCGCCGCCTACCTCTTGCCCACATCTTGCCTCTGGGCTGGAACACCTTCCCTCCTCATAGCCAACAGAAAATTGCCCTCCCCCTTTTCAAAGACTGGTTAAAGGCACATCTCCCAAAGGCCTTCCCTGATTAAGCCCTCTTTTCCTTTTCTTCTACTCCCTTCTGTGTCACCCTGACTGGCTCCTTTTATTATCCCCACTCCCAGCCCCATAGCAGTTATGTACATATTGGTAATTATTTACATCAATGTCTGTCTCCCCCTCTAGACTGTAAGCTCATTGTGGGCAGGGATTGTGCCTGTTATAGTGTCACTGTACTCTCCCAATCACTTAGTATAGTGCCCAGCACACAATAAACACTCAATAAAAACAGTTGACTGGCTGATTGACTGGCTGGTCTGGAGAAAAATGCAGCTGAAGGTGCTCTGGAGATAATCTCATTAAAGTGTACTGAGCACGGGCTGGAAAATTTAATGAGGCCTAGTGGGAAAAGCCTAGGCCTAAGAGTTAGAAGACCTGGGTTCTAATCTCAGCTCTTCAGCTTGCCTGCTGTCTAACCTTGGGCAAGTTACTTAACTTCTCTTTGCCTCCATTTCCTCAACTGTAAAATGGGGATTCAGAGCCTGTACTCCTTCCTACTTAGACTTTGAACCCCCTGTGTGACAGGTACCATGTCCAACCTGCTAAATTTGATGTACCCCAGCACCTAGAAAGGTTCTTGAAACACAGTGCTTAACAAATGCCAAAACTATTATTACATAGAGTCTACAACCACTAAATCTATAAAACACTGGGTAGGATTTTTTTTTGCTTTTTTTTCCACTATCTGTTTCAACCACTTACTTTGGAATAGCATTCTTTCCTTATTTTCTCTTCTATAAGAAAAATTTCATTTCATTTCCTCCCTTTGTGAAAGGAACTATTCCTTTCTTCTTTATCCACAATTTTAATGAAAATTATAATAGACCTGTTAGGACACAGTGTTATTAAGTTCAATGGCTAATATGTGTAAAATTCCTCATGCAATTATACCTTGCAGATACTGTGTGAATTGCCTACCTGGGAATACTATCTGTAAATTTTCTCCTGTGTAAATAACATTCATGCTTCTATGGATAAAAGCTGTGTTTTCACACCAAGAATGGAGATTATAATAAAACAGTTCAGTACTATTCTTAGAAATAATTATCTAGTATCTATCAACTATTAACGAGAAGTAAACTGTACACAGTAGGCTCTTTTCCGTCAAGATGATTAGCTATATCTTGAGCACATTTTTATCATTATTGTTTATTATAATATTCATTAATTCTTCCTATGTTCCAAAGCACTGTGATACACACTGGGATAGGTACAGACTATCAGATCCATCACTGCCCCCATCCCATACAGGGATTACAATCTAAGAGATGGGGAGAGGAGGAATCTGATCACCATTTCACCATTGAGGAAGCTAAGATTCAGAGAGGTTAAGTGAACTGCCTGAGAGCATACAGCAAGATAATACCAGAACTAGGATTAAAACCCAGGTCTTCTGCCTCCCAGTCCTGTGCTCTTTCCACTAGACCACACTGCCTCCCCTAATTTTGCACAAGGGGCAAGTCTCTTAGTATATGCTGCTAGAACATTGTTGACTTGTGTCTTCTGGTGACCAGAAAGTTTAGGAGAGGAAGGAATTTTACCTTTTTCTTCAGGGGATTGCTCCAGAAACTTGGTAGGGCCACAACCTAAACCAGGTGATTGGCTATCTAGGAAAACAACCTTCAAACTCTTCCTCCTTGCTCTTTTGGTACCTTGTCAAGAAGGGAACATTGGATGGCCTGGTCATCCTCCACATTCCTGTACCATGCCGGAGATGGAATGTGGGTTGTTTGGACTTTTCGGCCTTCACGTGTTTATTCCAAGCTGGAAATGGAGCGTGGGGTGAATGGTCAGCCTCTATGCTATCCTTTGGTGCCATGTTGTAGAAGGGCTAGATGTTGGTTAGATGTTTGGTGCCACATTGGGTAGAGGTCATCCTCTATACAGTTATACCACACCAGGGAGAAAATGTGGACCGAATTGACCAGTCATTCATTCAGTAGTATTTCAATACTATTTATTGAGCACTACTATGTGCAGTCAGCCTCCATGCTCCTTTAGTACCATGTTGCAGAGGGAACATAAGCTGCATTGTCTGGTCGGCTTCCACATGGCCAGGGAATGATCATGGGCTGGGTGGTCTCATCAGCCTCCACAGAGTTATACCATGTCCATGGGAAAACATGGAGTTGATGGACTAGTCAGCCGAACCAGTACTCTTTTTTAAAAAAAATCAATCAGTGGCATTTAATGAGCACTTTCTGCTTGCAGAACAGTGCTCTGAAGGCTAGGGATTGTGCAGTACAATAGTGTTGGTAAACATGATTCCTGCCCAAAAGGAAGTCACAGTCTAGAGGGAGAGAGAGAGAGAGACACTAAAATAAGGTGAAATGGCAGAGTAGAAGGATATGCATATACATTCCATGGGGTTGGGAGTGGGGTGAATGTCAAATTCATAAAGCATACAGTTACAAAGACATAGGTGATGCAAGAAGTAGGGCAAATAGGGAAAATGAGGGCTTAGTCTGAGAAGGCTTCTTGGGGGAGCTTTGATTTAAGTAGAGCTTTGAAGGCGAGGAGAGTGGTGGACTGTTGGATCTGAAGGGGAAAGGAATTTCAAGCCCGAGGGAGGACAACAATTGATCAGTGGTATTAACTGAGTGGTGCTTACTAAGTGCAGGGCACTGTACTGAGTGGTACAATAGAGTTGGTAGACATGATCACTGTCCACAAAGAGCTCACAGGTTAGAGATGAAGTTTACAGACAAGGATGCAAGCAAGGGGTTGATGGAGAGATAGACTAGACTGTGGTAGAACGAGTAAATTTGAGTTAAAGGAGCGAAACTTGATGGTTGAGTGTAGTAGGAAATCGGTAAGTTAAGGTAGCAGGGAAAGAGCCTTCTGAGTGTCTTAGAGCCGAAGGTGAGAAGTTTCTGTTTGTTGCAGAGGCGGATGGGCAACTACTGGAAGTTTTGGAAAAGTGAGGAGATGGAGATTGAATGGGTTTTTTTTAGAAAAATGATCCATGCACCAGAGCAAAGTATGAATTAAAGTGAGGAGAGACAGGAGGCAGGGTGAACAGCCAGGAGGCTAATGCAGTAGTCAAGATGGGATAGAATAAGTGGTTGGATCTGTGTGAAAGCAGTTGGACAGTGATGATGATGATAATAATATCTGATAAGTGCCTCTGTGTCAAGTGTACTAGGTGCTGGGGTAGATAGTAGTTACAAGATCATTAGAGGGAGAACGGGTATTGAATCCCCATTTGGCATATGAGGGAACTGAGGCAAAGAGAGGTTAAGTGACAAAGAGAGGTTAAGTGACTTGCCCAAGGTCACACATCAGTTAAGTGACAGAGCCGGGACTAGATGCACTTCATCAGCTCACACCCTTCTATTTTACCTCACTGCTTTCTTACTACAGTCCAGCCTGAATGCTTTGCTCCTCTAATGCCAAACTACTTGCTTTACCTCTATTTCTACTACCTCACCACTAACCCCTTTCCCCCATCCTCTCCCTAGCTCAGAACTCCCTCCTCCTTTATGTATGACAGACCACCACTAACCCCACCTTCGAGACCTTATTAAGCATTTAGTGAGTGCTTACTGTGTGCAGAGCGCTGTACTAAGCACTCAAGGGAGTATGGTACAGTCTAGAGGGGCTGATTTGGGAGATGAGAAGCAGCGTGGCCTAGTGAATAGAGCACAGGCCTGGGAGTCAGATGACTTGGGTGCTAATCCTGGCTCTGCCATTTGTCTGCTGCATTACCTTGGGCAAGTCACTTAACTTCTCTGTGCCTCAGTTACCTCATCTGTAAAATGGGGATTAAGACTGTGAGCCCCATATGGGACAGGGACAGTGTCTAACCCAATTATCTTGTATCTATACTAGTGCTTAGAAGAATGCCTGCCACATAAGTAAGTACTTAACAAATGTTGTTATTGTATGTTGTGCAGGAAAAACCAGTCAGGCCCTTCCACTATGGAGGCTGGATTTTAAATTTCCCGATCATTCCACATTGTTTAACCCCATCTATTACAGTTTGAAGATTTCCCCATCAGATCTTTTTTAATAGGTTGGGGCTTTCAACCTTTTGCCTGTGGATAAACCTGTGAAACTTCACACTCCAGTGATTTACTACCAATTAGTAGGAACCAGTGACAGATATATAATAGCCTTTCAAAGAGTTAAGAATATGAGATGTAGGGAAAAAGTTTTCCTGAAAATTAGTCTGGAATGATTGCAAAAATGAATTTTGTGACATTAATCTCTGACCTCTTAGAAGGGAAATTAATAACTGCTAAGATTGTCTGGAGTAGAGCTGTTTGCTCTTCAAAAACCCAAAGGTGGCTCCATGTTTTTGGACCTAGTAAGGGAGGGTCAGTCACCATACAAAGAATAAATGAATAAACAAAAGATTTAAGATGGAAGAACTGGGAAACATTCTTCCTCCCAACCCAAGTCTGGCCTAAATAAATTCATTCAGTCAATCAGTGGTATTTATTGAGCACTTAGTGTTGCAGAACACTTCACTAAACTGCTGGGAGAGTAGAGAAGCAGCGTGGCTCAGGGGAAAGAGCCCAGGCTTGGGAGTCAGAGGTCATGGGTTCTAATCCTGGCTTCGCCACTTGTCAGCTGTGTGACTCTGGGCAAGTCACTTAACTTCTCTGTACCTCAGTTACCTCATCTGTAAAATGGGGATGAGCACTGTGAGCCCTATGTGGGACAACCTGATTACCTTGTATCTACCCCAGCGCTTAAAACAGTGCTCGGCATATAGTAAGTGCTTAACAAATACCAACATTATTATTATTATTATTATTACAATACAACTGAGTTGGGAGGCACATTCTCTGAAGGAGTTATGGACATGTGCTTAGCATCAGGGAATGCATGATTTTGCTAGAAGCAGAGTGGCCTCAAGGAACAAGTGTGGGACCTGGGTTCTAATCCTGGCTCTACCGCTTACCTGCTGTGTGACTTTGGACAAGTCATTTAACTTCTCTGTGCTTCACTTCCTTCCTCTGCAAATTGAGGATCCACTACCTGTTCTCCCTCCTACTTAGACTGTGAGCCCTGTTTGGGACCTGATTTCCTTATATCTACTGCAGCCCTTATTATAGTGCTTGGCACATATTAAGCAATTAAAAAATACCACTATTGTTATTATTTTTCTGCAATGTTACAGTATTTAATTCAGAAAAATAATGAGTGGCAAGGGGATAGAGCACTCTGCTAGTAGTGGACATGACCATGAAATAGGAATTGAAGTTGAAAAATATCCTTCCGGATGGTACTCTGAACCTTCAGCTATACAATCTGGGTTCTAATCCCAACTCGGCCATTTATCTGCTGTGTGACTTTGTGTAAATCACTTCACTGGGCCTGTTACCTCATCTGTAAAATGGGAACTAAGAGTGTGAGCCCCATGTGGGACAGGGACTGTGTCCAACCTGATTAACTTGCATCTGCCCCAGTGCTTAGAACAGTGCTTGAGACAGAGTAAGTGCTTAACAAGTACCATAATCATTATTATTATTATTATTATTAATCTGGTAATGTGATTATTCCACAACATGAACATGAGATTTTTCAAAAACACAACTAACCTGCTGGATGACCTTGAGAAAGTTCTTTAACTTCTCTGTACCTCAGTTTCCTCATCTGTAAAATGGGGATTCAATACCCGTTCTCCCTCCCCACTAGTCTGTGAGCACCATGTGGAATAGTAAATGTGGCTGATCTGATTACCTTGTACTTACCTACCTAGAGCTTGGTGCGTAGTACATAGTTTGTGTTCAACAAATACAATGTTCACTTGTCATTTTAATATCCTTTTTGAAGTACTTGGTTTTAATTCTCTAAATTTTTCTTTTGAAGAAATTCAGGCACTCTCATCATCAATAACTTGCCCAAGATCTTACCCTGCCAGGGCAGAACTAGGAATTCATTTATTCATTCAATCATATTTATTGAGCATTTACTGTTTGCAGAGCACTGTATTAAGTTCTTGGAAAGTACAGTTCAGCAACAAATAAAGACAATCATCAGTCTCTCATTTTGCTGTTCTTTCACACTGGTACAGTATTCTGAATAATGCTAAACTTGCCAGTCTTTCTATACCTGTCAGCCTTTTCATGAAAATCACTGTGCTGCATTACAAAATAAGTAGTGTAAACTACAAATTTTTTTGGTACAAACGTAAGTAATGTGCAGCATGAATGACATTGAAAAATGATTGCCCCAATTTTAAATTACATGTTTGGTTCCAAATTGCTTCATCTTGAAAAATAACTAGATTTGTGAACCTTTAAACTAGCCTACATGCAAAGTAAATGTGTTTTACATTAAAATTAACCGCTCCAACAACTTGTTAAATGTTTTTTAATTGAGTGAAAATAATGTACCAATCACCCTTTCAAAAAAAACAATGTGGTTATCCTGGAAAGAATACACATGTCCTCTTGTTCCAGAATGACATGTAAATAATTAAAAGGGAAATGAATATTATGTCTGAGGACGTCAGTCTTGGTACACGGTTTAATGGCTTTTTAAAGCTCAAATGTTGTACTGGTCTTCTTTGACTATTCACCCCACTTTTGTACAAATCTGTCTGTAGTTTATTTTACTGCTTCCTTCCTTCTCTAGAGTGTAAATTCCTTGTAGCTACTGACCTTGTCTACCAACTCTATTGTACTCTCTTAAGTGCCTAGTCCAGTGCTCTGCACACAATAGAGAAGCAGCGTGGCTTAGTAGAAAGAACACGGGCTTGGGAGTCAGAGGACGTAGGTTATAATACTGCCTCTGCCACTTGTCTGCTGTGTGACCCTGGGTAAGTCACTTAACTTCTCTGTGCCTAAATTACCTCATCTGGAAAATAGGGAATAAAAGTGTGAGCTCCATGTGGGACAACCTGATTACCCTGTATCTACCCCAGAGCTTAGAACAGTGGTTGGCACATAGTAAGCACTTAACCAATACCATAATAATAATTATTATTATCATTACAATAAGCACTCCATGAATAAGCACTTAGTACAGTGCTCTGCACATAGTAAGTGCTCAATAAATACCATCGATCGATTGATAAATACCATTGAGTGATATTGATTGATTCAATCCTGATTTTAGGGTATCTAGAAGCTGAGTAGGAGAGAGGGGGAAAGGTGTCTTTCCAAACACGTAACACTGAGGTTATTAAGCAGGGTATATGGCCTTATTGGTGAAGACCCATGGTTCTCTGTTCTCACTGAGGATAAAAAGAAGATGCAGTCTCCAAGTACGAGTGGAAAACGAGAATCTTC
Organism: Ornithorhynchus anatinus; assembly: GCF_004115215.2. Lineage (NCBI taxonomy): Eukaryota > Metazoa > Chordata > Mammalia > Monotremata > Ornithorhynchidae > Ornithorhynchus > Ornithorhynchus anatinus. The sequence continues at coordinate 111,090,801 of NC_041731.1, read as the reverse complement.
TTTGATATCCCCACATCCTGCTCTCTCTTTTCTTCAGTCCCGACTGGTGTCCTAGGCTCACAGCTGGTAGAAGGGGTGAATTATCTGACTTGCTCCCAAGAGGAAGCATCTTTAGGCCTCATTTTCCTACACACACCCACATAAATACATAAACACACACCCACAGATGCACACACTAATATGCTCAACCCCACTATCTGCCTCCCTCGAGTGACACCAGCTTCCAAAATTGCCTGGGTCATGGTGCTAGAAAATAATAATAATAACCATGATAATAATAATGCTAACATTAATAATAAAGTTATTATTATGGTATTTTTGAAGTCCTTACTATGTGTCAAGCACTGTCCTAAGTGCTGGGGTAGGTACAAGTTAAGCAGGTTGGACACAGTTTCCATCCCACAGTCCACAAGGATTTAATTCACATTTTACAGATGAGCTAACTGAGGCATAGAGCAGTTGTGTGCCCAAGGTCACACAGCAAAATGGTGGAGCTGGGCTAAACAGCCAGGTCCTCTGACTCCCTGGTCCATTCTCTCTCTACTAGGCCATGCTGCACATTCAGCTGTTTCGAAAAGTTCATCAAGATTCTGAGAATGCTTCATTCATTCATTCATTCATTCATTCATTCATTCAATCAATCGCATTTATTGAGCACTTACTGTGTGCAGAGCACTGTACTAAGCTCTTGGAATGTACAATTCAGCAACAGATAGAGACAATCCCTGCCCAACAACAGGATCACAGTCTAAATGGGGGAGACAGTCGCTGGCTGGGAGAGAGGACGATGCCCTGACTGAGCCATTCACCATTGCTCAGTAGAAGTAGCTTTTTTTGGACTAAAACAGGGATGTGTAGTGGGTCTGGTCCTGTCTAACATGTTCTATGCCACCATGATGGACGCTGCAACAAGACACCCGAATGCAGGTATGAGAATAGACTCTCATGCCTCTGGGAAATTCTGCCACCTCAACAGATTTAGAGCATCATCCAAAGCCCTGGAAACAGTCATTTCAGAATTACACAGATGATTGTATCCTAGAAGCCCATATCCAGAAAGATATGTGATCAATCGTAAACCACTTAACCAAAATCAGCCAGGCACTACAGGCTTAAGGTTTAAGAAAACACCAAATGATTGTATCAGTCTGAACCACAGGAGTCATGCACAAAACCAAAAATACAGTTTGGCAGTACAGACCTGCCAAAGCCATGACAGACAGAATTCTGCTATCTAGGCAGCACATTCATCAGTGATGCAGTGACAGGTGAAGAAATCCAAAACAGAATCAAGAAGGCCAGCACATCCTTTGGGAGGCTGTCAAACAGAATGTGACAGGAGTGTAATATCAGGTTCCAGACAAATTAAAGGTCTACAGAGCTGTAGTGTTGTCCAAACTTCTCTACAACACTGTGACCTGAACCACGCATGTGGCAGATTCTACTCATTCACTCATTCATTTGTATTTATTGAGCACTTACCATGGTGCACTGCCATCAAGAAGGAGGTGGGTGTCTTGGAGCTTCACATGGAAGGAGACACAAAGAGGCAAAAGTGAAAACAGCACCAGATGCTAAAACATTAAATAAAACACACTCACTCATTCATTTGTATTTATTGAGCACTTACTGTGTACAGAGCTCTGTACTAAGCTGTTGGGAAAGTATGATACAACAATAAACAGATACATTCCCTGGCCACAATGATATTATAGTCTTAGAGAATGAGCTTACAGTCAAAGGACAACTTCATCGTGTTCCCAATTTCCCTGGGGCTCTGGGTCCTATATGTGAGGAGGTGGGTGGCAGAGGAGCGGAGCCTATGGGGTAGGCAGTAGAAAGAGATAAGGGAGGAGAGGTAGGAGGGGGCAAGGTGATGGAGAGCCTTGTAGCTTACAGTGAGAAGTTTTTTTTCATGCAGAGGTTCATAGGCAACCACTGGAGACTTTTAAGAAGGGGAGTGACATGCCTAGAACGTTTCTGCCGGAAGATGAGCCGGGCAGCAGAATGAAGAATAGACTGGAGCGGGGAGAGACAGGAGGAAGGGAGATCAGAGAGCAGACTGACACAGTAATCTAGCCGGGATATAACGAAAACCTGTAACAGTCAGATAGCCGTTTGGGTGGAGAGGAAAGGGCAGATCTTGGTGAGATTATAAAGGTGAGACAGGCAGGTTTTGGTGATGGATTGGATGTGTGGGGTGAACGAGAGAGACGAGTCAAAGATGACACCAAGTTTGCGGGCCTGAGAGAAGGGAAGGATGGTCGTACCATCCACGGTGATAGGGAAGTCAGGAAGAGAACAGGGTTTGGGAGGGAAGATGAGGAGCTCAGTTTTGGTCATGTTGAGTTTTAGGTGGGGGGCAGACATCCAGGTAGAGACATCTTGGAGGCAGGAGGAGATACGAGCCTGAAGGGAGGGTGAGAGGACAGGGGCAGAGATGTAGATTTGTGTGTCATCTGCATATAGATGATAGTGGAATATATGGCTATATATAGTTGAATATATATGACTGTCTTTCATATTTCAAATATATATATACATATATACATTTGAAAGTCATTAACTCATTAAGTAGTAATGGGGTGATTTATTGAGTGCCCATTGAGTGCATGCATCATATGAAGCCCTGGTCAAAGTACAGCAAGCATAATACACATCTGCTGCCAGCAGGGAGCATGGACATAGAAGCAGTGTGGCCTAGTGGAAAGAACACAGGCCTGAGAGTCAGAGGACTTGGGTTCTAAATCAGGCTCTGCCATTTACCTGCAGTATAACCTTGGCAAATCACTTAATTGTTCTATGCTTCTGTTTCCTCATCAATTAAAAGGAGATACATGACCTCCCCATTTTAGACCATGAACTCCATGTGCAACAAAGACTGTGTCTGACCTGATTACCTTATAATAAAAGTAATAATAAGGATGTTGGTATTGATTAAGCGCTTACTAATAATAATGTTGGTATTTGTTAAGCGCTTACTGTGTGCAGACCACTGTTCTAAGCGCTGGGATAGACACAGGGGAATCAGGTTGTCCCACGTGGGGTTCACAGTCTTAATCCCCATTTTACAGATGAGGTAACTGAGACACAGAGAAGTTAAGTGACTTGCCCACAGTCACACAGCTGACAAGTGGCAGAGCTGGGATTTGAACTCATGACCTCTGACTCCAAAGCCCAGGCTCTTTCCACTGAGCCACGCTGCTTCTCCTGTACTATGTACAGAGCACTGTTCTAAGTGCTGGGGTAGATACAGGGTAATCAGGTTGCCCCACCTGAGGCTCACAGTCTTAATCCCTATTTTACAGATGAGGGAACTGAGGTCCAGAGAAGAGCTTTGTACAGGGGGTTGGCAAATATTAAGTACTTGACAAATACCACAGTTTTCATTTTTTTTATTTATATTGGTGGTATTGATATCTGTTTACTTGTTTTGATGTCTGTCTCCCTCCTTCTAGACTGTGAGCCCACTGTGGGCAGGGAGTGTCTCTATTGCTGAATTGTACTCTCCAAGTGCTTAGTACAGTGCTCTGCACACAGTAAGTGCTCAATAAATATGATCGAATGAATTATTAAGGAGCTTATACTCTAATGGGGGAGAAAACTATTAAACATTTACAACTATTAAACATTAAACTATTAAACATTTACAACTCCCTTTACCTCTGCTCCTCCTCCCCTCCCCATTGCCCCTACTCCCTCCCTTTGCTCTTCCTCTCCCTCTTCCTCTCCCTTCCCCTCCCCACAGCACTTCTACATATTTATTGTTCTATTCTATTAATGATGTGCATTTATCTATGATTCTATTTATCTGTTTTAATGGTAGTGATGCCTGTCTACTTGTTTTGTTTCGTTGTCTCTCTCCCCCTTCTAGACTGTGAGCCAGTTGTTCGGTAGGAATTGTCTCTATCTGTTGCCGAATTGTACTTCCCCTGCGCTTAGTATAGAGCTCTGCACACAGTAAGCGCTCAATAAATACGATGGAATGAATGAATGAACTAGGGGAACTAAGTCTCTTCCTTAGGCTGTGTCTGACCTGATTATCTTTTATCTACCCCAGTGATTAGTACAGTGCTTGACACATAGTAAGTGCTTAACAATTACTGTTATCATCATCATTATTATTATTATTCCTGTAAATAGCTATTTCTTAAATGAGTGGTAGATTTTTGGACTCCTGAGGGAAGAGATCACATATTCATGTGATCATTTTTGTTTGTAACATGTTTGTTTTCCAGGTGCCCAGAAGCATGTACCCAATAAGTGCTTAAAAAGTAATAGTCCTTATTCAAGGGAGACATCAGAGAGAGTGAAATTCACCTATTTGCAACTTCCCCAATTAGGGTGAGCAGAATACCCCTTAATAAGATGAGCAATGAGCTTCTAAATTGGACTGTAAACTCGTTGTAGGCAGGAAATATATCTGTTTATTGTTTTATTGTACTCTCTCAAGCACTTAGTACAGTGATCTGCACACAGAAACTAGAGAAACATCGTGGCTTAGTGGAAAGAGCCTGGGCTTGGGAGTCGGGGATTGTGGGTTCTAATCCCGGCTCCACCACTGGTCTGCTGTGTGATCTTGGGCAAGTTGCTTAATTTCTCTGTGCCTCAGCTACCTCATCTGCAAAAATGGGGATTAAAAAATGTGAGCCCCACGTGGGACAATCTGATCATCCCATATCTACCCCAGCGCTTAGAACAATGCTCAGCACATAGTAGGCACTTAACAAATACCATAATTATTATTACTCAATAAATATGAATGAATGGGCTGATTAGGCATCCAGGGTGCTGCTCTGTAATGCTGCTACCCCTTCTGTGACTAAGTTGACCAATTTCCTGGCTCACCTATTTACGCAAGACATTTTTGAGTTCAGGTAAGAGGTATCGAACTGTCCATAGGACTTGCACTTCAATTGCTTTTCTGTAGCGGTGATGGTTTGCATTGAGCCATCCACACTTTATTGTCCATTCCCTGAGAAGCTTGCAGAAAGCCATGTGAGACAGTTAGTTAGGGTATGTTTGCGGTCTGTGGCTGTAGAACAATGTGTGCCTGTCTACACTTTAAGCAACAGCTCAATGAATACTTTGACTAATGATGGAATAAGAATAAAGACATGTATTTTATAGCTTAGGAAACTAAGAACCTCCCAGTTCAAGTGTGACTGTCAGTGTGCAGGACATACAATGGAGATCTCCGAAGCCCAATTTCTGATTTTTCCAGCTCTTAGAACAGTGCCCAGCCCTTAGAACAGCTTCTGGCACATAATAATAATAATAATAATAATAATGGCATTTGTTAAGTGCTTACTATGTGCAAAGCACTGTTCTAAGTTCTGGGGGGGAGGGGGAATACAAGGTGATCAGGTTGTCCCACATGGGGCTCACAGTCTTAATCCCCATTTTTTGCAGATGGGGTAATTGAGACAAGAGAAGTTAAGTGATTTGCCCAAAGTCACACAGCTGACAAGTGGCAGATCCAGGATTAGAACCCATGACCTCTAACTCCCAAGCCCGTGCTCTTTCCACTGAGCCACGCTGCTTCCCCATAGTAAGCGCTTAACAAATACCATCATTATTATTCTGCTCTACTCATTGGGATAGATGGCTCTCTTGGGCTAGTTCTCTTGGTTGATAACAATAATAATAATAATAAAATGATGTTTATTGTTGAATGTTTATTATGTGTCAAGAACTGTTCTAAGCACTGGGGGAGATACAAGTTAATCAGATTGGACACTGTCAAGTGTCATATGAGGTTTACAGCATTAACCGCCATTTTACAGATGAGGTAAACTGAGGCACAGAGAAGTTAAGTGACTTGCCCAAGTTTGTGCAACTGACAAGTGGCAGAGTCAGGATTAGAACCCAGGTCCTTTTGACTCCCAGGCCCATGGTCTAGCCTCTAGGCCAAGCCACTTGGTTTTTTGGGGCTGCTAAGTGAAATGTTACTGCCTTTACTCACTGTCACTTCTGACCATAAACTTCTGAGAGAGGGAATTTGTCTACTCAGCATGACAGGGTGAGGATGATAAATACACAAATGCAATGTTCTTTCAGGAAAAAAAATAAAAACATTAAATGTTTCCCATGCTCAGAGGTCCTGGCCACATGGATATTGGAGATGAAAGGAACACCACTGTCCTTCACAACTGGGAAATGATATCAGTAGTCTGCTTTCCTCAGCCAGAAGCGTATCTGTTAGAGAAAGTATGCTGGAGAAAAACTTTCAAACAGCAAGGTATTTGTTATTATGGTATTTGTTAAGCACCTACTGCATCAAACAATGTTCTAAGTGATAGAGTAGGTACAAGTTAATTAGGTCAGATACGGTCCCTGTCCCACATGGGGCTCAGCAGTCTAATTAGGAGAGAGGACTGGTCTTTAATCCCCATTTTACAGTGGAGGAAAAAAGAAGTTAAGTGATATACCCAAGGTCACACAGGAATCAATCTTCAGATCTGGGAATAGAACCCAGGTCTTCTGCCTCCCTGGCCAGTGTTCTTTCCACTAGGCCAGGCTGTTTCCCAGTTAGTCCCCTTACCTGTCATATCCAATCACTTGGGATGTGCTCAAGTTCCAACACACTTACACATGTAAGCACTGTCAGGCCCTGGCCTCAACCAAAGCAAAATAAAAAATCAATGATCTGGATAACTGAAGGGGAGAACCTAGCTGAATTAGCCCCACAGCTGGTCTCAAAAGCTGCTATCCTTTTCCTTGCCTCCAGTCTCCAGCTATTAATGATGGGGAGGCAAATATTTGGTACATTTTCACTGCAGCGTGAGGGGAGTGAGATATCTAGCATCTAGTGCATATGGCATGCCTGCCCCATATCCTTATGGACTAAAAAAGGCCATGCCTAACTTTTCTTGAAGCTATGCCCTTTGTGAAATCTGCAGGTTTATTCCCCCAGGCCACATTTCCAGGGTCAAAATGAAGGTCAGAATTAAAACAATTATCCAAATAATTTTTGTGTTGAGGAGAGCTAAAATCAGTGGAATCAAAAATTTCTGGGTAGCTCATTGATGTGCAACTGTGATTATTCATTGTAAAAAGATTGTGGTGATGACTCCTTGGGTACAGCTGTTTGATCTGGGATGCTGTTTAAGTCAGACAGCTCTCTTTGAGAACAAGGAGAAGGGCCCGGCCATTAAGCACGATGAAGAAAAGAACTTTCTTTTGTGAATCTTAATAATTTAAGGGCCTTTTTATATTTAAAAAGGTGACTAGAAAATGAATACAAATGCTAGAAACCTTTATCATTCATAATTGGGTCAATTATCAATCACTTGGGGCTTTATCTTCCCACTGAATATCTTTCACTTTCCTGTGAAACTGCTAAATTCTATAGGGAAATCTTTAGACAGTTCTGAAGATCCTACTTAAAAGAAACTCACCAGGTACATCATACAGTGTATTGGTTTTAATTTCTTCATGAAGAAAGTATTTGGAAACCAAACCCTCGAAAACATTTTCAAAACCTCTTGAAATTGTTTCTGATTTCCGATGTGCTAGCAATACATATTTACCCAGCTAGTACTCCCTGATGGGGAAGCGACTTTATAGCATTTCTGTCCAAATGTTGAAGCTTCAGAACCAAACAGAAAGCCTGGGCCTAGCTCTTTACACCTCTTTTAAGATAAGCAATAGACAAAAACCATTTCTTTAGAACCTGTGTTGTTTGTATGAATCCCTTGTCATTTATAACAGCTCACGTTTATCAATAGGATACATTCCTCCCTGATTTTTTCAGTTCTGTCTTTCACTGTGGATCTTCTTTTCTCTTCTTAGATTGCTTTTCCTTCTTAGACCATTACTCTACTTGATAGCTTCAGGTTATCATTGTATCCTATCTCCCTCTCCAATAAGCCCATGATTGATACTAATCTTCCTCATGGGACACATTTTATAGGATGCAAGGGTAGAAACTGCTCTCTAAATCTTAGTTTTATATGTGCTGGCAATTTACAAGGTTGCCCCTTCTATTCACTTGAGGTGGCATAAGGGAAAGCTTGAAAATCATGTAATCACACCTCCTAATAAGAGGAGAAATTTGTTTCATGTACAAATGCTGTCATGGTATTCAGCATTCTGCCATGAACTTGTTTGTGCTTTATTAGGCCAGTAAAATACACATTTAGATAGATGTCATTTGGGAGGTGGCCAGATTTTAGAAGCCAAACACCAGTAATTTCTCCTCATGGAGAACAGCGGTATTTTAATTATTCTAACGGAGGCTTTGACTTGTGGTCAGTTCCATGAAAAAGAGTTAATGTGGTGGAAAACATTCCTGCCAGCCAAGGACTTTTTTGTCGACTCAAAAGAACCTTTTACAAGAAAATTGACCTTCAGAAAATTGCACCATGTTTCATTTTGGCTTGACATGCTTTTGTTTCAATATTTATTCAGTTTTGGGCCCAATAAATTCGATAAGTTTCCTACACATTTGAAGATTGAACTCAGCACTCTAAAGGATATCAAAAAGAGCTAATCCAACAGCCCAAATCATAAGGTATTGTTGGTTGGATATATTTATCAGTGAAATTTTTCTTAGCAGCATCAGCGATCCCACTCAACCCAGGAATATTAGCTACCCAAAGCCAGAACCCAATTCCATAATTAACTCCTATAAAACTCACAGAAGAGTGGCCTGTTTCTTTTACCACCTGCACATTTAGGCTGTGGAAGTAGGGAAACAAGAGGACATAAAAATTTGGCCTGTTTTATCTTTTATCTTTGAAACCAGACATGCTAAAAACCTTTTTTGAATTGCTAAATTTCACTGAAGAAGCTTGTTCACATATTTGTTATTCGAGGACTCTTAAGGATTAGCACTATTAGGAGAGGCAGTATCTCACAGCCCCTTCTGTTCCCATTCTCTGACATCTGTTTATCTTGGGTGAATATTCTTCTATGAATTCGAGCATTCAGTGGGCTAAGAACTTGTGGATTTTTTCTGAGTAAAATAACGCCCTTTGTATTTTCAAGGTGCAGATGTGAAGAAGATAATAGAGGCTCTCCTCACCTTTCTGCCTCCCTGTTGTAGCAATTACAGCCCTTATACATATGTTTCAGGATGATGGCAGAGGGAGAATTGGAATTTGTGAGCTTTTCCAGCTTTTTTTTCCTCTTGTTTCCACATGGAGGGAGGAGTATTCACCCCTTTCTGCCCACTCAGCTCTGCCACGCATTGAAGGCCTAATCTGTTCTTGATTGTGGAACAGTTGGGGTCTGGTGAAATCTTGGGGCTGGAGGAACTGGAAGGAAGCTCTGGGGCAGTGTCTAGAGCAAGTAGGAGGGAAAGAGGATGGAAACTGTGTAAATGATAATTATCAGTTGGCATTTCCCATATCCTTTTAGCTGAATGTGAAGTTTTCCCAGCTAAACAGAAGCTTGAGACTGAGCTCTTTGGACATTCAGTGTGGGTTGTTCAAAACAGAAAAAGACTCCCTTAATAATGTTGGTATTTGTTAAGCGCTCACTGTGTGCAGAGCACTGTTCTAAGCGCTGGGGTAGACATAAGGGAATCAGGTTGTCCCACATGGGGCTCACAGTCTTAATCCTCATTTTACAGATGAGGTAACTGAGGCCCAGAGAAGTTAAGTGACTTGCCCACAGTCACACAGCTAACAAGTGGCAGAGCTGGCATTCAAACTCATGACCTCTGACTCCAAAGCCCGTGCTCTTTCCACTGAGCCACGCTGCTTCTTGGAAATAGTTTGGTGCAAAGGGGATGCAAATATATGCAAGAGGAGCTATGCTGTGGGGGGTTGCATATCAAATATTAATGATTAAAGGTCATATCCTTCCTCAGGACTATGGGGGGGAGGGGATGGTGAGAGAGAGAGAAAACACACTCACACACACATATATACGTATATATACATATATAACATAGACATATATATGGTACAAATGCCTTAAAATATGTGTGTGCGATTTTTCTATATTGGTTAAGCACTTTCTATGTGCCAAGCACTGTTTTAAGCTCTGGAGTAGGTTATCAGGTTGGATACAGTCATATTTAATATATATGTAAATGTATATATTCATTCCTTCAGTCATATTTAGTGAGCACTTACGGTGTGCAAAGCACTGTACTAAGTGCTTGGGAGACACATTCCCTGCCCACAGTGAGCTCATAGTCTAGAGGGGGAACAGACTTTAATATACATAAATAAATAAACAAATAAATAAATAAATTTCAGATATATACCTATGTGCTGTGGAGATGGAAAGTATTTATTAAGTATTCATTGATAAATAAAAACTCCTCACTCTAGGCTTCAAGGCTCTCCATCACCTTGCCCCTTCCTACCTCTCCTCCCTTCTCTCTTTCTACCGCCCACCCCGCACGCTCCGCTCCTCTGCCGCCCACCTCCTCACCATCCCTCGGTCTTGCCTATCCCGCCGTCGACCCCCGGGCCACGTCCTCCCGCGGTCCCGGAACGCCCTCCCTCTTCACCTCCGCCAAACTGATTCTCTTCCCCTCTTCAAAACCCTACTTAAAACTCACCTCCTCCAAGAGGCCTTCCCAGACTGAGCTCCTCTTCTCCCTCTACTCCCTCTGCCATCCTCCCTTTACCTCTCCGCAGCTTAACCCTCTTTTTCCCCCTTTCCCTCTGCTCCTCCACCTCTCCCTTCCCATCCCCATAGCACTGTACTCGTCCGCTCAACTGTATATATTTTCGTTACCCTATTTATTTTGTTAATGAATTGTACATCGCCTTGATTCTATTTAGTTGCCATTGTTTTTACGAGATGTTCTTCCCCTTGACTCTATTTATTGCCATTGTTCTTGTCTGTCCGTCTCCCCCGATTAGACTGTAAGCCCGTCAAACGGCAGGGACTGTCTCTATCTGTTGCCGACTTGTTCATCCCAAGCGCTTAGTACAGTGCTCTGCACATAGTAAGCGCTCAATAAATACTATTGAATGAATGAATGAATACATTCAAGTATTTATTTTGATAGACTACTATTTGTTAATTTATTCATGTCAGTTTCTCTTGTAAGAGTCTAAATTCCTTGTGGTGAGGAAATGTGTCTAATTCTTTAGTTGTATTTTCCCTTAACTTGGTACAGAGCACTGTGCCCACAGGGCACAGTGAATACAGAGCTACTTCTACCAACACCACCAGTGATGAAAGAAGAGTTTTAAGCAGTCGGGTGTTCAGCTGTTACCCAAGGTAGAAGGATGGAGCCATGCTATGTACTGTTTTCATTCTTGGCAATTTTAGACAATCACAATCATTAGGTTTTGGACATTCTGAAAAACATGCCCTTACAATGTCCCAGGGAAAAAATAAAGGAGGGACAGGTGTCTTGGTGGGTTCATGGGACAGGTGTCTTGAGAAGCAGCATGGCATAGTGGATAGAGCACAAACCTGGGAGTCAAATCCCAGCTCTGCCACTTGTCTGCTGTGTGACCTTGGGCAAGTCATTTCACTTCTCTGTGCCTTAGTTACCTCAACTGTGAAATGGGGATCGAGACTGTGAGCCCCATGTGGGACAGGGACTGTTTCCCCCCTCCCCCCCCCCCCGATTAGACTGTAAGCCCGTCAAATGGCAGGGACTGTCTCTATCTGTTGCCGACTTGTTCATTCCAAGCGCTTAGTACAGTGCTCTGCACATAGTAAGCGCTCAATAAATACTATTGAATGAATTTGTTTCTATACACCCCAGTGCTTAGTAAGCTTACTAAGCTTAGTGCTTAGTAAGTGCTTAACAAATACCATTATTATTATTAGTATTATTATAATTAATAATTATAATATAATTATATATTCTTATAATAATAATTATTAATAATAATAATAATTAGGGGACTGAACCCCTCTTGATATATCCTTACTTCAGTTTTGGCCAGGGACCAGGTAAGACATAGGAAAGGGCAACTGGAAAGCCTCATCTGCCTCAGCATTTGAAAGCTGGCTTCTCTTCATGATTCTGAAGAGAAGCCGGCAATTTGAAACCACTGGGCTTCCAGAAAGAAAAGGAGAAAGAGTAAGCAAGCTGACATCTGCTGAAAAGGGGAAGTCCTGGAAAGTGGATGGTAGAACAACCAATAAAATCCAGGTCAGGGAAATCTCAAAAGCTGGAACAAACATGAGAGCTACGGGGATTTAAAGGACAGCAGAAGAAGTGATGTCAATTTTCAGAACAAAAATGCATTCTCATTTACCTGTCAGTACAAGCACTGAGTAGAGCCCACTGCATCCAGTGGGTGCTTAATAAATACTGTTACTTCACCTACTGCTTGGATAAAAATAGACCAGAGGATTTGCTTTCTGTGGCCTTCTTAGCCGCCAAGAGATAGGGGATTGAGGAGTTAGTCAGATATATGAGGTCTCTCGATGAGCTCGGACACCTGCGGGTAAGAAGCAGCATAGCCTAGTGGAAAGAGAATGGGCCTGGGAGTCAAAGGACTTGGTTTCTGAATCCCACTCTGCCACCTGTCTGCTGTGTGACCTCAAACAAGCCACTTAACTTCTCTGTGCATCATTTAACTCATCTGTGAAATGGGGATTAAGACTGTGAACCCCATGTCGAACATGGACTGTGTCTATCTTGATTATCTTGTATCTACTCCAGTGTTTAGTACAGTGCCTGGCACATTGTAAGCACTTAAACATTGTTTTAAAAAAAAAGTAAGCCGCTTGGCTCCCTCTCTCTATTTTATCTGGTCAGCCAGCGATCTCTTTCTGTGCCTCAGTGCCTTTACATACCCTGACTGTGCTCTCCTCCCTGCCCAACAAGGTTAATGTAGGGGTGTATATATATATATATATATATATATATATATATATATGTATGATTCTACTTATCTATTTTGATGGTATTGATGAATGTCTACTTGTTTTGTTGTCTGTCTCCCCCTTCTAGACTGTGAGCCCACTATTGGGTAGGGATTGTCTATTGCCAAATTATACTTTCCATGTGCTTAGTACAGTTCTCTACACACAGTAAGCGCTCAATAAATATGGTTGAATGAATGAATGGGTAGGGCTGAAAGGCCAAGGCAACCACAATCAAGACAGGGAGTCTGATTAATGAGGGCAACTCAGAGTTTAAAATGTGTGTGGTCCATACAGTTAGAGTTGTTCAATCATTCATTCATTCAATCATATTTATTGAGTGCTTACTGTGTGCAGAGCACTGTACTAAGTGCTTGGAAAGTACAATTCAGCAACAAATAGAGACAATCCCTACCCAACAACTGGCTCACAGTCTAGAAGAGGGGAGACAGATAACAAAACAAAACTAGTAGATAGGCATCAAGAGCATCAATATAAATAGATAGAATTATAGATATATACACATCATGAATAAAATAAATAGAATAATAAATATGTACACATATACATAAGTGCTGTGGGGTGGGGAGTGGGGTAGAGCAGAGGGAGGGAGTCGGGGTGATGGGGAGGGGATGAGGGGTAGGAAAAGGGGGGCTAAGTCTGGGAAGGTCTCCTGGAGGAGGTGAGCTTTCGTAGAGCTTTGAAAGTGGCGGGGGGAGGGCATCGGTTCAATCAGTTAATGATCCATAGTATTTATTTAGATCTTACTGTGTGTAGAGCAATTAATAAATAAATCATATTTATTGAGTGTTTACTGTGTGTAGAGCACTAAACTAAGTGTTTGGGAGAGTACACTATCACAGAGTTGGTAGACACATTCTCTGCCCCACAGCCTAGAAGGGGAGACAGACATTAGCATAAATAAGTCACAGACAGGTACATAAGTGCTGTGGGGCAGAGGGAGGGGTGAAGTAAAGGGTGCCAAGTTCAAGGGTGAAGCAGAAGGGAGTGGGAGAAGAAGTAAATAGAGCTTATTCAGGGAAGGCCTCTTGGAGGAGATGTGCTTTTAATAAGGCTTTGAAGGTGGAGAGAGTGATTGTCAGTTATGAGAGGGAGGGAGTTCCTGGTTAAGGGATCGGCACCAAGATAGCTGAGATCAAGGTAGAGTGAGTAGGTTGGCATTAGAGGAGCTAAGTGTGAGGGCTGGGTTGTAGTAGGAGAGCAGTGAGGTGAGGTAGGAGGGAGCAAGGTGATTGACTGCTCTAAAGCAGGTGGTAAGGAGCTTCTGTTTCAAGAGGAGATGGATGGGCAACCATTGGAGGTTCTTGAGGAGTGGGAAAACATGGACTGAACATTTTCGTAGAAAAATGATCGGGACAGCAGAGTGAAATATGGACTGGAGTGTGGAGAGACAGGAGGCAGGGAGTCAGCAAGGAGGTTGATGCAGTAATCAAGGTGGAATAGAATAAGTGCTTGGATGAACATGGTAGCAGTTTGGTTGGAGAGAAAAGGGGTGGATATTAGCATTGTTGGGAAGGTTGAACTGACAGAATTTGGTGACAGACTATGTGGGATGAATGAGAGAGATGAGTGGAGATTAATGCCAAGGTTACAGGCTCGTGAGACAGGAAGGATGGGTGGTACTCTTTACAGTGATGGTAAAGTCAGGAGGAGGATGGGGTATTAATGGGAAGATAAAGAGTTCTGTTTTGGACATGTGAAGTTTGAGGTGTCAGTGGGACATTCAATCAGAGATATCCTGAAGACAGGAATAAATGCAAGACTGCAGAGAAGGAGAGAGATCAGGGCTGAAGATGTAGATTTGGGAATCATCCGCATAGAGATGGTAGTTGAAGCCATGGAAGCAAATGAGTTCTCCAAGAGATTAGGTGTAGATAGAGAATGGACACAGAACTGACCCTTGAGGGACTCTCATAGTTTGGGGGTGGGAGGCAGAGGAGGAGCCCATGAAAGAGACTGAGAATGACCGGTCAGAGAGACAGGAGGAGAAGCAGGAGAGGACAGTTTTGGATAACATTTCCAAGAGAAGGAGGTAGTCAACAGTCAACAGGAGGTAGACAACTGACAAGTGGCAGAGCTGGGAGTCGAACTCATGACCTTTGACTCCGAAGCCCAGGCTCTTTCCACTGAGCCACGCTGCTTCCCACACATCTGCTAAATTACAGATACATATATAAGTGCCATGGGGTTGAGGGTGGGTGAATAAAGGATATAGATCCAAGTGCCAGAATGACACAGAAGGAAGAGGGAGTAGGGGGAATGAGGGCTTAGTTGAGAATGCATCTTGAAGAAAATGTGATTTTAATAAGGTTTTGAAGGTGGGTAGAGTCATATACGGAGGAGAAGGGAGTTCCAGGCCAGAGGGAGGACATAGGCAAGTGGTAGGCGACAAGATAGATGTGATTGAGGTTCTCTGGGGAATCCACAGGTCCAAGGCTGTTTAAAGAAAAAGGTCGTGGATCTCAGCCTGTGTTGCCTCCATGTCTGCCTCCCCTGTTCCCAGCCTCTCTCTACTCTCTCCCAGCTTCTCAAAGGGTGGAGCTCTCCCACTCCCATGGCTCCAGCTATCACCTCTATGAGAATGACTCCCAAATCTATTTCTTCAGCCTCATATCTGGCCTGCCAGTCTGCATCTTCTCTTGTCTTCAAGATATCTCCACTTGGATGTCCTGCTTTAAGTATCTTAAACTTAACAGAAATCCTTAATATTGTTATAATATTTATTATTAATAATAATAATTATGGCATTTGTTAAGCACTTACTATGTGCCAAACACTGCTCTAAGCGCTGGGGGGATACAGGGTGATCAGATTGTTCCACATGGTGCTCACAGTTTTAATCCCCATTTTACAGCTGTTCTAAGCGCTGGGGTAGATACAGGGTCATCAGATTGTCCCACGCGAGGTTCAGTTAATCCCCTCACAGTTAATCCCCATTTTACAGATGAAGTAACTGGGGTAGATACAAGGTAATCAAGTTGTCTCACATGGGGCTCACATTCTTAACCCCCATTTTACAGATGAGGTCATACAGCAGACAAGTGGTGGAGCCAGGATTAGAATGCACATTCTCTGACTCCCAAGCCTGTGCTCTTTCCACTAAGCCACGCTGCTTTTATTTGTTTTTTATTTGCTTTGTATTTAAGTGCTTACTTTGCCAAAGCAAGAGTTTTACATCAACATCCTCCTGGCCTTCCGGATTTCAGCCTCTCCAATCTCTATTCCTCGCTGCTGCATGGATGATCTTCCTGCTTTGCCCACATCTCTCCTCTCCTGAAAACCCTACGGTGGCTTCCCAGGTCTTCAGAGCTCTCCACCAATCTGTTTCGCCTTGTCTTCACAGTCTTTTTACTTGTTAGTCTCCAATCTGCGCTCTTGGTTCACCCCAAGCCAGTCTAACAATAGCTGTACCTCATTCTCATCACTCCCACCTTTGTTCTCCCAACTAGGACCTCCTTCCCTACACCAGACTCTGTTTCAATGTACTCTCCCAAGTGTTTAGTATAGTGCTCTGCACACAATAAGTGCTCAATAAATAGCAGTGATTGATTCAAAGCCCTCCTAAAATACCACTCCTCCAACAGGCCTGACCCCGAAACATTTCCCAGCACTCTAGGTCATATGAGCTCACCAGTCAGCTCTAGTGCTTATGAATTTATTTCTACCCAACCTCAACACTCATAAAAATTATTTATTTTGATTAGTTGTAAAAGCCTTTATGTTTGTCTCCCCCATTAGAGGGAAGGTCGTTGTGGACAGGCAATGTGTCACTTTATTCTGAATCTCCCGAGGCTGAGTACAAAGCATTCCACCAAGAAGGAGCCTAGTAAATACCAGTTCGACTTCTGCTGTGACTACTACTGGTGTATCACCAGAGAAGAACAAGATGGATAACTTTGACTCACCAGAATCAATTGGTCATATTTACTGAGCACTTACTGTGTGCAGAGCACTGGGCTAAGTGCTTGGGAGAGTATAAAATAACAGAGTTGGTAGACATGTTTCCCTGCCCACAGATATACCATTTGGAGGGATGGGAGTCCCACTATGGCAGCAGCAGAGCCAAGCGGAAGGTAGGAGCAGCCTTGAGCGTCCAGGCCCACATAGCCAACTCTGAGGTCAAAACGTTTCCAGGATGGGGATCTAACTTACAAACAGACCTCTCAAACCTGTGTGACAGACAGGTGTCCAACCTAATTATCTTATAACTGCCCCAATGCTTAGTACAGTGCCTGGAATAGAGTAGTGCTTAAAAGTACCATGGAAACAAACATAAAACTTGTGAGAGCGCAATACAGGTGCTAGACCCGTTCCCTGACCACAAGGACCTTACAATCTAGTGTAGGAGTTTACAGTACAATTACTTTGTGTGTTGCAGGTGGGGGAAGAAAGACTGAGTAGAATGACAGAGAAAGAGTAGGAGAGAGATCAGTTAGGGTGATTTGAATCCCGTTCCACCCACCTCAACAACAAAGAAGACCTTTGTGTTACGAAATAGGAACATTCCGCTCAGTTTTCAAGCAAAGTGACTAGAATCCAACGAAGAAAGGGCCGTGTCTATTTGGGGATATTAAATCTGTTGTGATTGTCACAGTCAAGAGAGATTGAGGCTTTTCCCAGACTGCTCTCAGAAGACAATCATTCTGTAAATTCTTAATGTGGTTTACTTTGAAGGTCACGCTTCCCGTTCCTTTTCCCCGGCTCCCACTTGATTACTGCTTATTAGGTTTGGCAGCAATGCTCCGGGAAGTTTAATTGTTCCCAACAGAGAAATTCCTCCTTCAGATAGTAAAGGTAAAGTGATGTGCTGTAGCACAGGGACAGAGTCTACCCGCCTCCTGTTTGGATTGGACTTGGGGGTATTGTATTTACGTGTGTCCAACTGGCAGACACTGTGTAAGTGCCTGGCATGGTTTATTGCTCTTCGAATTGCTTTGCGAAATGCCACAGGTAGGCCCCTCGGCTTTGTTGTCTGAATGCGGAACCGGGAACCAGAGGCTCAAGAGGCCTAATTCCAACTCTGCTACTGATTAGCTGCGTTTCCTCACCTGTTAAATAGGAATAATCACTGAGGTGCCAGGCATATTAACTGAATGACGGGATTTGCTGAGAAAATGTAATGCATTGTGCCAACGTCACATGCTGCAGGGGTATATTCATTCATTCAGTCATATTTATTGAGCACTTACTGTGTGCAGAGCACTGTACTAAGCACTTGGAAAGTACAATTCGGCAACAGAGACAATCCCTACCCAACAACGAGCTCACAATCTAGAAACTGTCACATAACAGTTTGACTTACTCTTCGTTTACTAAGTAAATCTCTGAAGGACTTATTGGCACTATATTGGAAAATAAATCGTAAGTAGAATTCTCCTCTCCTGTCCCCCATGTAGGGACAGAATAACTCCAAGAGTACAGACTTGCAAATCCCCAAAAGTTTTCCAGTTCAATCGGTGGGTATATATAACCAAAAAAGACGTAAGGCTTAGAACCTATGATGAATCAGTCAGTATTAACACCTCAAGCAGGGTATGAGAGAGATGTTTAAATTGTGATTAAGTCATTTAGGCAATGAAGAGTTCTTCCCATCTAGTCTGCAAGCTCTTTGTCTACATATCATGTCTACATATTGCATTGTACTCTCCCAAGCACTCAGCACAGTGCTCTGCAGACAGTAAGCACTCATTAAAGTGCTCGATAAAGCACTCATTGAGAAGCAGAGTGGCTTAGTGGATAGAGCATGAGTTTGGGAGTCAGAAGGAGCTAGGTTCTAATCCCAGCTTCTCCATGTGTCTGCTGTGTGACTTTGGGCAAGTCACTTCACTTCTTTGGACCTCAATTACCTCATCTGTAAAATAGGGATTAAGAGTGTGAGCCCCATGTGGGACAGGGACTGTGACTCTGTCCTACCTGATCAACTTGTATCTGCCCCAGCACCTAGAACAGTGTTTGGCACATAGTAAGCACTTAACAAGTAACATAATTATAATAATGATTATTATTAATAATAATAAATATAATTGATTGCATAGTGTGGAACTAACACTCCAATCTAAACCCAGAGGGAGAGGTGATTCACATTCGTTTCAAACACCCAAATTCTGTGCCATCCAACAAAATGTGAATTGACAATCTCCTCAAAATAAAGGAGAACGATGCCATGTTTTCTGTCAGATTCAGAAGAGTGACTGTTGAAGAACACCGTAACCTCATGAGACATGGCACCAGAAGACAATTCCATACAAGGTCTAGTATTTTCTTCAGATATTCAAGGATCAGGGATGGGGTTTAGGCATGCAAGCGATCAATCAACGGTATTTATTGAGCACCTACTGGGTGCAGAACAATATACTAAGTACTTGAGAGAGAACTATGGACTTAAACTGCAAGTTCCTTGTGGGTAGGGAATGTGTCTACCAACTCTGTTGTCTTGAACTCTCCTAAATAGTGCACTGCTCTGCACATAGTAAGAACTCAATACCACTGATTAATTGACTGATTAATAATAATAATAGTAATAATGTTGGTATTTGTTAAGCGCTTACTATGTGCAGAACACTGTTCTAAGCGCTGGGGTATACAGGGTAATCAGGTTGTCCCACATGAAACTCACAGTCTTAATCCCCATTTTACAGATGAGGTAATTGAGGCACAGAGAAGTGAAGTGACTTGCCCACAGTCACACAGCTGACAAGCGACGGAGCCAGGATTCGAACCCATGACCTCTGACTTCCAAGCCCGTGCTCTTTCCACTGAGCCAAACCATCCCTGTCCTCAAGGACCTTACAATCTAGTGTGGGAGACAGACATTAAAATGAATTACAGATAGGAAGAATAACTGCAATAATGATAGTGGTATTTGCAAAGTGCTTACTGTGTACCAAGTCATCTACTAAGCTCTGGATAGAGACATAAAATATGCAGATAGGTCACAGAAGAAGAAGCAAAATAGTATAAAATTATGTATATAAGCACGACAGGATGGTGTGAATGCCCATGTGCTTAGATGACGCAGAAGTGATGAAGGGGCAGGGGTATGAGGAGGTGAGGTGAGAAATTAATCAGGAGGCGTGGAGGATGTCAAAGATGAGGCAAGCAGTCATCTGTTAGATGTGAAGGGAGAGGGAGTTCTAGATGGTAGAAGAGATGAGAACAAGGCACAGCGAATATACTGGCTTGAGAGAAATCAAGCATGTAAGCTGGAGTGTAGTGGGTGGAGAAGGTGGCTATGTTTTGAGTAGAGTGCTTTTTTTAAGTACCTTAAAGCCAAGGTCAAGAGTTTCTAGTTGATGTGGAGAGGACTGGGCAAGCCATTGGAGATTTTTGAGGAGTACTTAAAACAGTGCCTAATATATACTAAGTGCTTAACAAATATTTTTTAAAAAAAGAGTGGAAAGTCATAGGTTGAATGTTATTTTTAAAAATAATCCTGGCAGCAGAATCAATCAATGGTACTTATTGAGCGCTTACTATGTGCATTCATTCATTCATTCATATTTATTGAGTGCTTACTATGTGCAGAGCACTGTACTAAGCGCTTGGAAAGTAAATTCAGCAACAGAGAGAGACAATCCCTACCCGACTACGGGCTCACAATTTAGAAGGGGGAGACAGACAGCAAAACAAAACAAGCAGAGCACTGTGCTAAGCACTTAGAAGAGTACAATGCAACGGAATTAGCAGACTCCTTTCTTGCCCATAATGGGCTAACAGAGGATAAAGTATCAATACAGAGGGGAGGTACTGGAGATGGGCAGGGCAAGGAGGAGTCAAGTTGTGGTATGACAAATAAATCGACCACTATGGTGAAAATTTAAATGGAGAGGGACAGATTCTGAAAGTGTTATAGAGGACTTGGTATAATGATGCTAATAACAATTGCCATATTTAAGAGCTTACTATGTGCCAAACACTATACTAAGCACCCCCATCCCACATGGGATTCACAGTTTAAGTAAGAAGGAGACCTGGCATTTAATCCCCATTCCACAGATGAGGAGAAGTGAAGTGATTTCCCCAAGTTCACATAGCAGGCAAGTGGTAGAGCAAGGTTTAGAACCCAAGTCCTCTCTTGGGCTTGTGCTCTTTCCACTAGGCCACTCTGCTTCCATCTCACTGGTATTGGTCTGAATGTAGGTGGTGAAAGAGAAGAGTCAAGGATGATGCTAATGTGACAGACATGAAAGCTGGGAGGGTAGTGCTGTTTTAGGATGGAATGGAAAGTTAGGTGGAGGAAAGATGAGGAGCTCAATTTTGGAAATATTGAAATTGATATTCTGGTGAGACATCCATGTGGAAATATTCCAGAGGCAGAATTGCAGAAGAGAGAGGTCAAGCCTGAGGAGGCAGAATTGGAAATCACTTGGGTATAAGTAGTAGGTAAAACTGTGGGAGTTGATGAGCTCCCCAAGGGAGTAGGTATAGATTGAGAACGAAAGGGGACCAAGAACGGAGGTTTAAGGGTTACTCACAGCTAGGCTGAGGAAGAGCCAGGAAAAAAAAGATACTGAGAAGGATCAGCTGGACAGAGAGGAAGAGAAACAGGAGAAGACCGTGTCAGAAAAACTAGTTAAAATGGGAGAAGGGGGTAATGCACGGTTGAATGCAGCTACAGGTCAAGGAGGGAGGGTAGAATGGAATACAGTCCTTTAATTTGGACAAGGAGGAGGTCACTGGGACTTTGGGGAGTGTAGTCTCAGTGGAGCAAAGGGTACAAAAGCAGGAATAGACAAGATCAGTGAGGAAATTGATGGAGAGGAAGTGGAGGCAGCCGGTGTATACAATAAGACTGTAAGATGACAGTAGTCAGGGAATGTTTGTGTAACGTTGGGGTAAAGAGATCAGAACTCTGTGTGGGGAGAGGGCTGCTTTGTGGAGAGGGGAAGAGAAGCAGCATGGCCTAGTGGCAAGAACACAGGCTTGGGAGCCAGAGTGGATGCTAATCCCGGCTCCCCCACTTGTCTGCCATGTGAACAAGTCACTTCACCACTCTGGGCCTCATTTATGTAAAATGGGGATTAAGACTGTGAGCCCCACATGGGACAACTTGATTACCTTGTGTCCTCCCCAGTGCTTGAACGGTGCTTGGTACATAGTAAGTGCTTATCAAATACCGTAGTTATTATTATTATTATTAAGTGTGGGAAAGAACATAATTATGAGGTTGTGGTCTCAGTGAGATTTCAGAGTTGTTGAGGTTAAAGATTGGATAATCACTAAAAATGAGACACGCCTGCATGAAAGCACAGAGTACCTTGGTATTCAACAATAATAATCATAACCATAATAATCATAATAGCAGTATTCATCAAGATGCAGCATGGCCTAGTGGAAAGATCATGGACCTGAGAGTCCGAGGACCTGGATTCCAATCCCAGCTCTGCCATCTGCTTGCTATTTGTCCTCGTCATTTAACTCTCTGTAATTCAGTTTCCTCATCTGTAAAATGGGGATTCAGTATCTGTTCTCCATTCTACTTAGACTGAGCCCTATATGGGACAGGGACTGTTTGCACCCTGATGATCTAGTATTTACACCCCTGTTGGTACAGTGTTTGACATCTACAACCCGGCTATGCCACTTATCAGCTGTGTGACTGTGGGGAAGTCACTTAACTTCTCTGTGCCTCAGTTACCTCATCTGCAAAATGGGGATTAACTGTGAGCCTCACATGGGACAACCTGATTACCCTGTATCTACCCCAGCACTTAGAACAGTGTTCTGCACCTAGTAAGTGCTTAACAAATACCAACATTATTATTATTATTATCTAGTAACCCCTTAACAAAAAACCCCAATTTGGTGCAATGTTATTGATCAAATATGATTGAATGCATGGGTCTAGGAATTTGGGAAGTACAACAACAGCACAAGACACATTCCTTGCCCATAAAGAACTATCACTTTAGCATGGGCCTGGAAGCCAGAAGGACCTGAGTTCTAATCCTGCTCCACCACTCATCTGCTGTGAGACCGTGGGGAAGTTACTAGGTGCCACAGTTCCCTCATCCGTCAAATGGGGATTAAGACTGCAAGCCCCATGTGGGACACAGAATGTAAAAACAATTTAAAAAAATTACTCTAACAGATGTTGGGCATTTTTTTGACAAATGGATTATTTTGCAGTTAAGAGTATCACACTGGAAGGAAATGCTTATCATTATTGCCGGTTTGCATTTTATTTACAGCCAAAAATGTGCTACAGGCCTAATCAATCAATCACTCAATGGTATTTATTGGGCGCTTTCTATATGCAGAGCACTGTTCTCAGCTCTTGGGAGAGTACAACTTCCATCATTTGAAGTGACTTTGTTACAGTTTTTTTCTGACCCTCCATAAGAATCTTATTTTGAATCAAGCACTGCCAACCATGCGTTCTACCAAGCCTGAGCAAGAGGATATGTGACCGTCCACTGGGGATTACTCTCTGTCAGGCACTCCAGGTTTGAAAATGTCTTCTTTGCAGTGACCTCCATGCCAGAGGCCCCAGTGGTGTCCAATTTGAAGGATATTTATTTCCTCCAGCTTCAAACCAAAGTGAAGTGCAAACCCCAGAGCTCTTAGAAAATATGCTTTAACCCTTCCCCGACTCCTTAGTCTCACCCAGTTTGCCTCAGAAACTCCTAAGACATTTTCTAGAATCATGGGCAAAGAATAGGATTTATTAAGTGATGACCCTTCTTTTGACTGGGCTGATGAGATACACTTGAATCTGGGAGAGTTTCAGCCATTTGAGCCTATAGGACTCAGGTGGTCATTGTCAAATAAAAAAAGAAAATAAAGAATGACAGCCGGTTTCACTGTACGGGTGGAGGGCAGAAATCACACTGCAGTGGAGTTCTTGGCGGACTGACCCTAAGGACACAAGAAATGGACATTAGGGAGCTCAGATGGTTGAGTATGCTGCCTAAAAATGGAACAGTTCCTTCCATACAATTCTTCTGCTTCACAGGACAATTAGAAATAAATATGATATATTTTATATTTTGGTGACCTTGGAAAAAACTACATTTTACTCATATGAGAAATACCATTTTGGGGGAACTATAAAATTAAAGTTCTTCCTCATGAAACACAAGAGCATACTTCAAATGGACAATCACATATCCTCAACCTCCAAAGTAAAACCGAAGAATGAAATTTCTAAACGCTACTAAATCCCAAACTGTTTTATCAAGTTAGCAGGCCTCAACAGAAGCTACTTAGTACAGTGGTCTGGACATAGTAAGTACTCTAATATCAAGGATGATGATGATGATGAAACAAAAACCTTTTTATTAGTAACATAAGGTACTGGTTACAAAAAACCAGGTAGCCTAGATGAAAGAACACTGGTCTGGGAATCAGAGAACCTTTCATTCATTCATTCATTCATTCATTCATTCGATTGTATTTATTGAGCGCTTCCTGTGTGAACAGCACTGTATTAACTGCCTCAGAGTGTACAATTCAACAATAACAATACAACAATAGATACATTCCCCACCCTCAACGAGTTTACAGTCTAGAGGTGGGGAGGTAGACATCGATATAAATAAATAAATTACAGACACGTACATAAGTGCTGTGGACCCGGGAGTGGGGAAGAGCAAAGGGAGCAGGTCAGGGTGACGCAGAAGAGAGTGGGAGATGAGAAAAGGTGAGGCTTAGTCTGGGAAGACGTTGCTATGCCTTCAATAAAGCTTTGAGGCGGGGGAGAGTAATTGGAGGATTTGAGGGGGGAGGGCATTGCAGGCCAGAGGCAGGACGGGGGCTAGAGCTAGGCTAGGGCTACAGAAGATCGAGGCAGAGTGAGAAGGTTAGCAATAGAGGAGCGAAGTGTGAAGGCTGGGTTGTAGTAGAAGAATAGTGAGATAGTAGGAGAATAGTGAGATGAAATAGGTGGGGGCAGGGTGATAGAGTACTTTAAAGTCAAAGGTGAGGAGTTTTTGTTTGATGTGGAAGCAGATGGGCAACCCCTGGAGTTTTTTGAGGACTGGGGTGACTTGTCTGAATGTTTCTGTAGAAAAATGACCCAGGCAGCAGAGTGAAGTGTGGACTGGAATGGGGAGAGACAGGAGGCTGGGAGGTCGGCAAGAAGGCTGATGCAGTAATCCAGGCGGGATAGGATGAGTGACTGTATTAACATAGTAGTAGTTTGGATGGAGAGGAAAGGGACCTAGGTTCTAATCCCAGCTCCAGCCCTTGCCTCCTTTGTGACCTTGGGCAAGTCATTTAACTTCTCTTTGCCTCAGTTTCCTCATCTGTAAAATGTGGATCCAATACCTGTTCTGCCTCCTACTTAGACCATAAGCTCCATGTGGGACAGAGACTGTGTCCAACTTGAGAGCTAGCATGGCATAGTGGATAGAGCATGGGCCTGGAAGTCAGAAGGTCTTGGGTTCTAATCCTGGTTCCACCACTTATCTGCTCTGATCTTGAGCAAGTCACTGAACTTCTCCGGGCCACAATTACCTCATTTGTGAAATGGAGATTAAAAGCATGAACCCCATGTGAGATGGGGACTGTGTCCAACCTGATTACCTTGTATCTACATCAATACTTAGAACAGTGTTTGGCACATAATAAGCACTTAACAAGTACAGTAAAAATAATAACAATAATAATAATGAGAAATAATAATAATAACAATGGTATTTGTTAAGTGCTTACTATGTGCCAAGCGCAGTTCTAAGCACTGAGGTAGAAGCAGCATGGCTCAGTGGAAAGACCCCGGGCTTGGCAGTCAGGGGTCATGGGTTTGAATTCTGGCTCTGCCACTTGTCAGCTGTGTGACTATGGGCAAGTCACTTAACTTCTCTGTGCCTCAGTTACCTCATCTGTAAAATGGGGATTAACTGTGAGCCTCACGTGGGACAACCTGATTACCCTGTATCTACCCCAGCGCTTAGAACAGTTCTCTGCACATAGTAAGCACTTAACAAATACCAGCATTATTACAAGGTAATCAGGTTGTCCCACTTGGGGCTCACAGTCTTAATCCCCATTGTACAGAGAAGGTAACTGAGGCACAGAGAAGTTAAGTGGCTTGTCCAAGGTCACTCAGCAGACAAGTGGCAGAGGTGGGATTAGAACCCTCGTCCTCTGACTCCCAAGCCCGAGTTCTTTCTCGATTTTGTGTAATTGGAAATCATTGAGCTAAATCATGGACCAATTGTAGGGAGGCTTTTTTTTTCTACCTCCTGGTTTTCAGCTTGCTGATAGAAAGGTCCTCCAGTTCCAACTTTCTTTTGGCTGGAGACATTTGCTATGTGACTTGTTATGAGTGACTCCATGAAAAAGTCTTATTTTGAGCTTTACAAAGGTCACTTTCCTCGGACTCTATATCTCAGCATTGGGTTCTCTTTCTTGAGGAGCCAACAAAGACTTTGCCCCACATCAAAATTTTGCATTTGGATTTCTCTAAAATAAGGGTTCCCCTGAGGTGAATTTTCTCCTTCTCTGTGACTGGTTTTACGTGGGGATATCCTGTGTCCAATCACTCAGATCGGTTAATGCCTCCCTGAAATTCACTGAAATGCTATTTCTCTTTTCTGATTGATTTGGGGTTTATTACTCTTCCTTGTCCCTTATTCCTTATTTTTTATTCAGTGATATGACCACTAGTCCTTCCTGATAAGTAATTCATTTCCCTCTCCTGTCTCCATCCAGTACATGTTTTCTAACATGGGAGCATATCATTCAGAATAAATTTGAAAATTATTTTAACAGACAGGCATCAGAAAGGCAGATGGATCATTAGGAATTGAAAATAGCCCTAAAGCAATAAATACCAGGATTTTATCAAAGGAATGGAGACACTTAGAGAAACTAAACCAGAACGCTATATTTTCCTAAAGGGATGTATCTGGTGATTTGAGGTGGTACCCACTAGACTAAGAACTCTTTGAGGGCAGGGATCATGTCTAATTTTCACCTGAGTATTTTTTCTCGGGATTCAGTATAATGCTCTGCACAAAGTAAATGTTCACTAAATGTCATTCCTATTATTACTACAGACGCAACATGACCTAGTGGAAAGAGTGCAGGCCTGGGAGTCAGAGGACCTGGGTTCTAATTCCAGCTCTACTACTGGTCTTCTCTGTGACCTTGGTCAAGTCACTTCACTTCTCTGTGCCTCAGTTCCCTCATTTGAAAATTGGGGATTCAATACCTGTTCTCTCCCCTATTTAGACTGAGTCCTATGTGGACCCGATTATCTTCTATCCATCCCAGCACTTAGTACAGTGCTTGGCACATAGTAAGCATTTAAGTACCACAATTAATTCATTCCTACTAAGAAGAAAGTGTATTTCTTAGTAATGACTCATTGGCATATCACTGAATGGGAAATGAGGGACATACACCCTGAAAAAGAAATAACATTTTTCTAGTGAATTGCAGGGATGCCTCAACTAATAAGAATGACAGGACCCAAGACATCTCTATGCAAGATGGAACTTCGATTGACAGCTAATAAAGACCGGTAATTACATGAAAACATCAGGTTTGAAAGTGCAGAGATTCTCAAAACACCTAAAGCTATTTAATAGAACCTGTGTTTGCTATAGACTAGCAGGCAGTTCCCAGAGCTTGCCCAATCTAATTACCGAGCTGATGGACATTATGCTCTGAGGTTCCTTCCCCGATGCCAAGTAATTCAGAATTTTTAGGAGAGAGCCAGTCCGTGGCCTTCAGAGAACTGTTTCAGAGGACATTGTTGAAGTTTTATAAAAGTCAAATTTAATTTGACTTTGATTTTGAAGCAGAAGCTCTGCTTTATTCTAAATTTGGCTCTGCCAGTTCAGTGGGGAATGATCTTTCAGATACTCCGGAGCCAGAGACCGGACAATGGAATCTGTTCCAAGGGCCAGATGTAGGCCTGAGCCAAGCACCCAGCAAGGAGAATGAAAGGAGGCTCCACGTTTACCGGTGGTAGGATTCTTTTAGTAAGGAAAGGTGAGACCAAGGGTTAAATGTTTCCGACAACTGCCCCCCGTCCCCGTTACAACATTACGGGTTCCCTGTAAGAGATTCCCCCCCATCCCTACTTCCCCTCCCACCCAAGCCACCCAAAGAACCAGCTGAGAGGTAAAGAGGCCCAAGCAATGCTGCCTATAGCCACAGAGGCATTAGAGCACTGCCCTCCACATCCCTGACACCCTCAGACAGTGCTTCCCTTCGACCTAGTGGCCTGGGAGGCCTCACAACCCCACCTGAGCAGTAGAGAAAAAGATCAAGCCCGAGAGATCTCACTGCCATTCCCCCAAGCCCCTTCCCCCTTCCTGTGTCCTGTGCCCTTCCCAGTTTCACCCCCCAGGTGGGTTTCCTCACCCCTGACATCACTTTGCTGGGGATTAGCGGCATTCCTGAGGTGTGTGTCCTCTGGAGACACCTTACCCCTCTGAAATGGCTGCTCAATCTTTCCTGACATGCCCGGCCTTTTTTTGTCCATGGTGTTTATGCCTTTTCTGGAAATGATGGGTCCTTTTGTTCTTGCTGCAGTCCCATTGTCCTTCTCTGTTGTTTCCAATAACTGCCCTGATTCCATCACCTATACCGTATGATTTTTATTTTGTGATGGTGTTAGTTAAGTCCTTACAATATGCCAGCAATGCACTATTAGTACTATGAATAGTAATAATAATTGTGGTATTTGTTAAGCACTTACTATGTGCCAAGCACTGTACTAAGTGCTGGGGTGGATACAAACAAATCGGGTGGGACATGGTCCCTGTCCCTCATGGGGCTCCAGTCTCAATCCCCATTTTACAGACAAGGTAACTGAGGCCCAGAGAAGTGGAGTGACTTGCCCAAGGTCACCCAGCAGATAAGTGGTGGAGCTGGATTTAACAGACAGGCATCGGAAAGGCAGATGGATTATTAGGAATTGAAACTAGCCCTAAAGCAATGAATTTTATCAAATTCATAAAATCCAGGATTTTATCAAAGGAATGGAGACACTTAGAGAAACTAAACCAGAAGGCTATATTTTCCTTCTGACTCCCAAGCCCATGCTCTGTCCACTAGCCCGTGCTGCTTCTCTATGCTGGGGTAATAATAATAATAATAATAATGTTGGTATTTGATAAGTGCTTACTATGTGCTGAGCACTGTTCTAAGCGTTGGTGTAGATGCAGGTTGTCCCACGTGGGGCTCACAGTCTTAATCCCCATTTTACAGATGAGGTCACTGAGGCACCGAGAAGAGGTGTGCCTTACCCAAAGTCACACCGCTGACAAGTGGCAGAGCCAGGATTAGAACCCATGACATCTGACTCCTAAGCCCATGCTCTTTCCACTGAGCCATGCTGCTTCTCAAAACAGCTAATCAGGTTAGACACAGTCCATGTCTCACGTGGGGCTCACTGTCTTTATCTCCATTATACAGATGAGGAAACCGAGGAACAGAGAAGTGATTTGCCCAAGGTCACAGAGCAGTCAAGTGGAGGAGCCAGGATTACAACCAGGTCCTCTGACTCACAGGTTCATGCTCTTTCCACTAGGCCATGCTGATTCTCAAGTGTTCTTCCTTCACTCTTGTGCTACTTAACATAAATGGTATTTATTGAGCACTTACTGTGTGCAGAGCATGTACTAAGTGCTTGAGAGAATACAAAACAACAGTTAGCAGATAAGTTCCCTGCCCACAACAAGCTTTCAGTCCAGAGGGAGACAGACATTAATATCCATAAATAATTGATAATACATCATTTTAAGATATGAATATAAGTTCTGTGGGGTTGAGAATAGGGTGAATATCAAATCCCCAAAGGTCACAGATCCAAGTGCAGAAACAATGCAGAAGGGAGAGGGAGCCGGGGAAAAGAACTATAATCAGGAAGACCTTTTGGAGGAGAAGTGACCTTAATATTCAATCAATCAATGGTATTTATTGAGCAATTACTGTTGCAGAGCACTCTACTAAATGCTTTTTATTCATTCAGTCCTATCTATTGAGCGCTTTCTATGAGCGAAACACTGTACTAAGTACTTGGAATATAACAACAAGCAATGCTTGGGAGAGTACAATATAATAATAATAATGTTGCTATTTGTTAAGTGCTTACTATGTGCAGAGCATTGTTCTAAGCGCTGGGGTAGTTACAGGGTAATCAGGTTGCCCCACATGAGGCTCACAGTCTTCATCCCCATTTTACAGGTGAGGTCACTGAGGCCCAGAGAAGTTAAGTGACTTGCCCACAGTCACACAGCTGACAAGTGGCAGAGCCAGGATTCGAACCCATGACTTCTGACTCCCAAGCCCAGGCTCTTCCCACTGAGCCACGCTCCTTCTCTGAGTTGGTAGAAACATTTAAGAATGCTTTGAAAGTGGGAAGAGTGGGGATAGGACCTATATGGAGTGAGAGAGAGTTCCAGACTATGGGGAGGATGTGGGAAAGGGGACAGTGTGAGATGGATGAGATCGGGGCACAGCAAATAAACTGGCTCTAGCGGAGTGAATTGTGTGGGCTGGGTCGTGGTAGGAGATCAGTACCGTGAGGTAAGGAGCGAGTGAGGTGATATGAAACAGTCCCATCCCATCTTCCCGCTCCTTCTAGTATCTTCCCGGCACATAGTCTGAGTACCCCAGACTTATATAATAATAATAATAAAAATAATGGTATTTGTTAAGTCCTTACTATGTGCCAGGCACTGTACTAAGCTTTGGGGTGGATACAAAACAAATTGGGTTGGACGTAGTCCCTGTGTCACATGGGGCTCACAGTCTTAATGTCCATTCTGTGGCTGAGGTAAATGAAGCGCAGAGAAGTGAAGTGACTTGCCCAAGGTCACACAGCAGACAAGTGGCAGAGCTGGTATTAGAACCCATGACCTTCTGACTCCCAGGCCCGTGTTCTATCCACTATACGGTGCTACTTCCCTTATAGTGGAAAGAGTACGGGCTTGGGAGTCAGAAGACATGGGTTCTAATCTGGCTCCGCCATTTGTCTGCTGTGTGACCTTGGGTAAGCCACTTAACTTCTCTGTGCCTCAGTTACCTCATCTGTAAAATGGGGATTAAGAATGTGAGCACCTTTTATCTACCCCAGCACTCAGAACAGTGCTTAGCACATAGTGAGCACTTAAATGCTATAATAATAATAATATATTAATTTATGTCATCATTATACCCACCCCAACCTCAATGTCAGCCACCCTAACATTAACCAAATCACAAAGAGTGTTGGAAAGGTCAAGTCCAGAATTGTTGATTCATGACACCAGGATTAGAACAGTGTTTAGCACATAGTAAGCGCTTAACAAATATTATAATAATAATGATAATGATAATATATGAATTTATGTCTTCATTATACCCACCCCAACCTCAATGTCAGCCACCCTAACATTAACCAAATCGCGAAGAGTGTTGGAAAGGTCAAGTCCAGAATTGTTGATTCATGACACCAGGATTAGAACAGTGCTTAGCACATAGTAAGTGCTTAACAAATACTATAATAATAATAATAATGATAATATATGAATTTATGTCATCATTATACCCACCCCAATCTCAATGTCAGCCACCCTAACATTAACCAAATCATGAAGAGTGTTGGAAAGGTTAAGTCCAGAATTGTTGATTCATGACACCAGGACAGAGAGGAGGAAAGTACAATAGAGTTAGAAGGCATGATCTCTGTCCTCACAGAGCTCAGCAGCTAGCGGACGGAGCAGCACAAAATTCACAAAATAGACGGGAGGAAGAAGGAGAAGCAGCATGGCCTAGTGGAAAGAGCATGGGTCTGACAGTCAGAGAACCTGGATTCTAATCCTAATCTTGACAAATTGCTTACTGTGTGACCTAGGGCAAGTCACTTAACTTCTCTGTGCCTCAGTTCACTTAACTGTAAAATGGGGATTAAATACCTGTTGCCCCTCCTACTTGGCCTGTGAGCTCCAAGTGGGACAGGGACTGTATCCAACCTACTTAACTTGTACCTACTCCAGGATTTAATATGGTGCTTAACAAATACCATAAAAAAAATGAGGGTGTAAGCCTTTATATAGTGGTGCATATAAAATTATTTATATTGAAATGAGACAGGTGATTGAGTGTTGAAGTAGCTGGGTAGATGGGAAGATATGACCTGGGAAGAGGAAAAATTAATAGGAAAAAGCCTCCTGGAGGAGGTGGGATTTCAAACAGAATTTGAAGATGGGGAGAGCTGGGGACTGCTGTATTTAAGAGGGAGAGAATTCCAGCAGGAGGAATGGCATGAGGTGAGGAGGAGATGAGAACAAGTTACAGTGAGTAGGTTATCTTGAGGGAAACAAAGCGAGCTGGGTTGTAGTGAAAGAGAAGAATGAATGAATAAAAGGGAGAGACCTAATGAGTAAGGGAGAGACCTAATGAGTAAGGGAGAGATCCATAGATGTTTGCCAAATGGAAAATAATACCAAAAATGAAGTAAAATATTTTGTGGGTATGCATGTGTGCTCACAGCATAGTATCAGAAAATGCCCAGAAACTTAAGGTACCCTTCTAGCAATATAATTGGCTGGTTTTGCATCTGAAATAGCCTAAAGGTACGCTGTTCGGTGTGGTTGAAATTCCCCAAGCAGGCAGTAGGTTTTTCAGGGCATTTTTCAATTCACAGTAACTCTAATAACCTTGGCTTGGAGCATTTACCACGGATTAATAAGTGGCTGGGCTTAATGGTCCTTGGTCGTGCCTCGAGCCATCTTCCCCGTCAGCTATTAATCCCCGGGAAACGCCTCGCGCCTCCATCATGACCGCAGAAGGAGCTGCGAGGGCTCTGAAGCAGACGACCATCTCCTTGTCCTTTTCAGCTGGAAGACTCTCAGGACCGGCTCCTCATTTTCCCGTCTCGTGTTTCCAGCTCCTTATTTTCCCGTCTCAGTTTTCCCCATGGCCAAGTGATTCAGCATTGCATCCCGGCCCGGGAGGCCCTCCACTTTACCCACTGGCCAAAGTAACGAGAAACTGTCCGTTTGAGAGGCCGCAGGCTGCGGGAGGACAGTGAGGCAGAAGAACATGGGTGACCCTTGGCATTGCAGTTCTTGGGACGAATTGTTGCTGGGTTGCAGGGTTGTTGCTTTTGTTTCATTATTATTAGTAGTAACAATATTAATAATAAATATGGTATTTGTTAAGCACTTATTATGTGCCAAGCACTGTTCTTAGTGCTGGGGTAGATATAAGCAGCATGGCATAGTGGATAGAGCCCAGGCTTGGGAGTCAGAAGGTCATGGGTTCTAATCCCAGTTCCACCACTTGTCTGCGGTATGACCTTGGGCAAGTCACTTCACTTCTCTGGGCCTCAGTTACCTCATCTATAAAATGGGGATTGAGACTGTGAGCCTCACGTGGGACACATGGGACTTGTCAGCTGTGTGACTTTGGGCAAGTCACTTAACTTCTCGGTGCCTCAGTTACCTCATCTGTAAAATGGGGATTAAGACTGTGAGCCCCACGTGGGACAACTTGATTCCCTTGTGTCTACCCCAGCGCTTAGAACAGTGCTTGGCACATAGTAAGCGCTTAACAAATACCTACATTACATTACAGTTACTATGGCCAACCCAACTGGCTTATATCCAACCCAGCACTGGCACATAGTAAGTGCTTAACAAATACCATAATTATTATTATTATACAAGGTAATCAGGTTAAATACAGTTCCTGTCCCACATGGGGCTCACGGTTTACAGATGAGGTAACTGAGGCAAAGAGAAGTTAAGCGACTTTCCCAAGGTCACATAGCAGATGCATAGCAGAGCCAGGATTAGAATCCATGCCTTCT
This sequence comes from Ornithorhynchus anatinus, assembly GCF_004115215.2. Classification (NCBI taxonomy): domain Eukaryota; kingdom Metazoa; phylum Chordata; class Mammalia; order Monotremata; family Ornithorhynchidae; genus Ornithorhynchus; species Ornithorhynchus anatinus. The sequence continues at coordinate 111,057,230 of NC_041731.1, read as the reverse complement.
GACCCCCAAGCCTTTGCTCTCCACTAGACCAGGCTGTTTCTTAAGTACCTACAATGTGTCAGGCAGTGTACTAAGTGCTGGAGTAGATACAAGCTAATTAGATCGGACACAGTCCCTGTCCCACATAGGGCTTGTGGTCTTAATCCCCATTTTACAGATGAGGAAACTGAGGTGCAGAGACTGCCCAAGGTCTCAGAGCAGACAAATGGCAGAGTCGAGTTTAGAGCCTGGTCCACACTGCTTCTCAATGCTATGCACGCAATGGGGCTGGGGCTGTAGGTCTCACATTGACTTTTTCAGTCACATACATCCAGAGGTGAACGGCACCCACAGTGGTGCCTTCTTAGAGTACAAAGAACGTCTCTCTCTCTCTCTCTGCCCCCTCATATACATCCACTAAGTCACGCTGCTTCTCGCAGTTGCCAATGAGGCCTTTGATTTCTAAGGATGGGAAAGCTCTAAGGAAGACAGTAAAAAGAAATAGGGGCTTATAGGGGTTCACTAGGCCAGGAATCCAAAGAGACCACTGAGAGGAGCAATGTCTGGCCTCCACTCCATGGGGTTATTTCAAGCTCTCAGGGTTCACGCCGGTGCTATCTGCATTCCCGTTAAACCTCACTGACACTTTATCTTGCTTCCCCAAGCCGGGTGTCAGAGCAACGACCTCACCTACCTGCACTGTGGCTGATGATTCATCAATGTGGCACATGAATGGTGAAAGGAAAGCACCCGTTAATACGACATTAGGAACCTTAGCTCACAGAACCGGGGATATTTCTACCCATATCATTAAGAACTTACAAACATTACAGTGCTGCATAGGTGACAGTGAGAATGGCCCCGAGCCAAGCTGGGCATATAGAGCTCCTTGGAAATAGGTCCATAGCAATTGTTTAATTTGGGATCATTCAGCCTCCTCAGACATCATCCGTGGACTCTGAATGCAGGGAAAAGAATTCAATTGCCGTCTTCATTGGGAGTGATTCAGCCTTCGGTACAGGCTCCATTCAGTGGCTGGAAAGTGTAACATTACGTTTCCCGCAGCTATTGTCATTTTATTGGCCCCACTTACCGAAAGGCACTTAAAGCATAATTCAGGCTTCAATCTCTTTTTCTGTCATGTTTCATGCATCTGTGCGGTTCCAACAATGGATGTTGGAGCTGTGGGTAATCAATAGTTCGGGGTTTAGAGAGTTCAGCAGAAACCGCTCGAAGAAATGCACGGAGCCGGATTTGATTTTCTTTGCTCTCCTCAGTTCTGACACGCGAATTCAGCTCGGGTTAAAGGAAGACCTACGGATCTACTCCGGACAGAGATGGCTTGGATTGGTGGCCATTCGGATTCTTGCTCTGGTGGCTGTGTGTGGTAGATGTGTGTGTATGTATATATGCCTATGTATATATGTATTACATATATGTATATGCATATGTGTGTGTGTGTTTCTATATGAGGGGGCAGAGAGAGAGAGAGATGTTTTTTGTACTTTAAGAAGGCACCACTGTGGGTGACGTTCACCTCTGGATGTGTATGACTGAAAAAGTCAATGTGAGACCCACAGCCCCAGCCTCGTTGTGTGCATAGCATTGAGAAGCAGTGTGGCCTAGTGGAAAGAGCATGGGCCTGGCAGTCAGAGGACTGGGTTCTATTTCCAGGTCAGCCATTGCCTGCAGTATGAACTTGGGCAAGTCAATTTATCTGAGCCTCCGGTGCCTCATCTGTAAAATGGGGATTAAATACTCATTTTTCCTTCTAATCTGTGAGCCCCATATGGGATAGAGACTATGTCTAACCTTATTAACTTGTATCTATCCCAGCAATCAGTACAGTGCTTAGCACATAGTAAGCCCTTAATGCCTCAATTATAGTTATTGTTCATTATCATTAATAATAATAATAATATCTGTTAAGAGGTTACTTTGTGCCAAGCCCTGTACTAAGCCCTGAGGTATTTACAACATAATTGGGTTGGACACCGTCCCTGTCCCACATGGCTCACAATCCCCAATTTTCAGTTGAAGAACAGAGGCCCAGAGATGTTAAGTACTTTAAGCAGCATGGCATAGTGGCTAGAGCCCAGGCCTGTGAATCAGGAAGTCCTGGGTTCTAATCCTGGCTCTATCACATCTGCTCTGTGACTTTGGGCAATTCACTTCACTTCTCTGGACCTCAGCTTCCTCATCTGGAAAGTGGGGACTGAGACTGTGAGCTCCGTGTAGGACAGGGACTGTGTCCAACCTGATTAACTTGTATCTACCCCAGAGTGTAGTACAGTGCTTGGCTCATACTAAGATATTAACAAATACCATAATTATAATTGCTATTATTACTTGCCCAAGGACCCACAGCAGAAAAGTGGTGGAGCCAGAATTAGAATCCAGGTCCTCTCACTCTTATGACACACAAAACTGTCCCTTTTTGTGCTGTCACATTGGTTGTTTGCAGTTTTCAATGCTTGCTGTAGTTTTCACTTAAATGTCCTTTCCTCACCATTCTTACGACACTTCTGTTTGAAAAGAGCTGCCCCTGGCTGTCTATATGCAGAGTACCGCGCAGTCCTTATGGCACTGGGATGTTACCCTTTTGACACAATGTTTCCCGAAAAGCCGCAAAACAGCTCAGAAAGTGAGGGTTCCAAGAAGGTTATAAATATAACTTTATGGGATTCCGGATAGCATGTGAATTTAATTTTTCTTTAGGAAGGTTAATCTGCAGTTCTGCAGGGTGGAAATCAGGCCAAAGGAAATGAAATAAAATGCCCACTGAACACTGACCCGTTGGCATTATCCATTTCCAAGTTGTGTCCGGGAATGGCCCAACCAGACCCTTTTGGGAATGGCACATGTCTTGAAACCTGCCTGGCCCCGGCCTGCTGGGAGATTTTTGTGGGGTTCACAAGGCACTGTTCCATCCCTTTATGTCCCTCGCTTATTATAATGATGGTATTTGTTAAGCGCTTACTATGTGCCAAGCACTGTTCTTCTTCAGGAACCACAGCAGCCCATGCATCCAGACCCAGTCCTCAGCAGTAAGGAAGAGAAAAATCAGAAGGTTTAATATTTTCTCCCCTTCATGGTCCTTGTTTGCCATTGGATTCCCCCATTGCAGCTTCAGGCTTAGTAAATACATGGGCGAAAAAGGGCAACAGGGCTCAAGACCCACCCACAGGCTTTGCGAAAATTCCCATGAACAGGAGGTAGAGCACAGGCCTGGGAGTCAGAAGGACCTGGTTTCTAATCCTGGCTCCGCCACATGTCTGCTGTGTGACCTTGGACAATTACTTCATTTCTCTGTGCTTCAGTTACCTCACCCGTAAAATGGAGATGATAGCATGAGTCCCATATGGAACAGGGACTGTGTCCAACCTTATGAGCTTGTATCTAGCCTAGCATATAGAACAGTGCTTGGTAAATAATCAGAGCTTAACAAGTACCATAATTATTTTTATTAATTTTGTAATTAAGAGTTAAAGTCTAATCCTTCTGAAGTGGAAAGAGCCATGGATGCACTTTGGATCTGACCCTCATCTCACCAATGCCTCATAATAAAAATAATGATAATAATGATGGCATTTGTTAAGCGCTTACTATGTGCCAAGCACTGTTCTAAGCACTGGGGTAAATATATGGTAATCAGGTTGTCTCACGTGGGGCTCACATACTTAATTCCCATTTTACAGATGAGGGAACTGAGGCACAGCAAAGTGACTTGCCCAGATTTATGCAGCTGATGTGGTGGTCCAGGATTAGAACCTACTACCTCTGACTCCCAAACCCGGGCTCTTTCCACTAAGCCACGCTGCAGTTGGAATGACCTCCAACATACCCACAAAGATGCAGCGTGGCTTAGAGGAAAAGGCACAGGCCTGGGAGTCAGAAGGATTCTAATCCAGCCTCCACCACATCTGCTTTGTGACCTTGGGCAAGTCCCTTAACTTTTCTGTGCCTCAGATACCTCATCTGTAAACTGGGGATTAAGAGTGTGAGCCCCATGTGGGACGGGGACTGTGTCTACCCTGATTAGCAGTGCTTAGAACAGCGCTTGGCACATAGTAAATGCTTAACAAACATCATCATAATAATAGCAACTATTATTATTATTATATGGTTTACCCCTGCCCACACCATGACCCAGGGATAGACTCCCCATCAGAGAAGGACCCCAGAAAAATGGCAGTCCAATTCTGGAGCTTCTCTTGAAATGGGTTTGACTAGGCAGATAAAAGAGCTCGTTACAGAACAGCCCATGCCTCCGTAAACCACCATGTCCTTTCTAGTGCCTAGCACAGGGCAGTGATTTGATGTTGGCTGACAAGCATGTTATCTCACCATCCCGAGAGGCATGTGGGTGGAGATAATGCTATGCCCATGTTACAGCCAATGAAGCAACTTTGGCATATCTGTTGAAAGAAAAAGAAACAATGGAGCAATGGTCAGTACCCGGAGCCTCGATTCCAAAACAGTGCAAGTCTCACTGGGCTGGGCTATACGACCTCAGGAAGGCCCAGTCCTGCCAATTGTGTGCAGTTGAATAGTAAACAAAACAAGCCAATTCAGTTTTAACGAGCGCTCTTGAAACACGAACGTAAATATAACAATAACCGCTGCTGGGTCCTGGTCTATTCCCAGAGGACACGATGTGTTTTTATTCAGATACAATGTCTTGCCTTCTTGGCTAGAGTGAGATTATAGCAATGAGAAGATGGGAATGAACAGCAGAGGGTTCTTTGTCTGATTGGAGGAAAACTTCGATTAGATGCTGGTTGGTGATTTCACACCTCAATCAGCCATAAATTCCTGGTCTTCCTTCGGAAATGGTGGGATGGAGAAGGAGGAAGGGGGAGGAGCTGGGTGAACAAAAGTTGGGACAGACAGAAAAAAGAAGAGGAGAAAGACAAAAGCAGATCACTAAGAATGGATCCCGAGTCTCCTTTCTCCCTCCCTTCAACTTCTATCAGTTCTTCTCCCTCAATTCCTTTTTCCTCATCTACCGATCAATCAATCAGTCGGTCAGCCAGTGGCACTTACTGTGAGCAGAGCACTGTACTAAGGCTTGGGAAAGTGCAATACAATGTAGGCTCACTGTGGCCAAGAAACGTGTCTACCAACTCTGTTGTATTCTCCCAAGCGTTCAATACATGCTCTGCACACAGTAAAGGCTCAATAAATATGATTGACTGAGTTGGTAGACACAGACCCTGCCTACAGCTGGAGGCAGACATGAAAATAAATTACAGATAAACGACAAACCACTTGGCCGCAGCTATGCCTGGGGGACAGGGTTTCTTTCCTTCCTCTTTTCTGCAAAGGGTCATGGGTTCTACCTCGGCCGCACCTCTCCTGGCCCCAACCTGGAACAGAGATCTCCTTTGTCAGGCCAAGAGTCTTCTTCTTGCCCCCATTCACCATCTTGTGTGAGGTTACAAGGTCTCTTCCTGCAACCTCACCTGAGCAAAGTCTGGCAAAAACAGAACTGTTGGCCATCAGTCAGTTGTATCTAGCACTTATGCACTTATCTACAAATTATATGTTACAGATTATTCATTTATATTAATGACTACCTCTCCCTCTAGACTGTAAGCCCATCGTGGGCACGAATTGTGTCTACCAACTCTATTGTGCTCTCCCACGCACTTAAAACAGTGCTCTGCACACAGTAAATGCTCAATAAATGCCATTAATGATGAGGATGATGATTTAGCAATCTTTCACTGCGGGCACAGCACTGCACTAAATTTGGGGGAGACTTCAGTAGAGCTAAAAGACACAATCCTTGTCTTCAAGAAGATTACAATCTAACAGGGAAACCAAGGTGTAAATTTAAGGAAATATGACTCTGAACTGACTTGGGTGGCTTCCAAATGCCACTCAAACTGGGAATCACACCACTTGGCCACTCACCCTCCCTGAAGGAAGCTTTGCAGCCCAGGGGATTCTGAGAGGTTGGACCAAAAGTGTCATTCAGTTAAAGTATCTAGTGAGTGTCTAATGGATTTGCAGTAGACGTTTCTGAGTTTATGTTCCCATTTTACAGATGAAGTGACTGAGACTTGGAGAAGTGAAGGGATTTGCCCAAGGTCACACAGCAGATACATGGCCAAGTCAGGATTAGAACCCAAGTTCTTCGATTTTCAGGGCTGTTCTCTTTGCACTAGGCCAAGCAGTGTCCCTGTGCTGCCTAGCTCAATCCTCCACGTGTGTGAGGTAGTAGGGCTTTGCAAAAGAGATTGCAGCAATCTGTTTCTTCCACCAGTGTCACATTCGTTCATTCAGTCAAATTTACTGAGCACTTACTGTGTGCAGAGCACTGTACTAAGAGCTTGGAAGAGTACATTACAACAATAAACAGTCACATTCCCTCCCCACGGAGATGAAGTGTTGCCTAATAGCACCAGAAGCAAAAATAGAGGAAAATTTCTCAATCCCTAGTAGAGCCGACTTCAGATTTCTCAATCCCTAGTAGGGCCGACTTCAGATCTTTGAGCACCCAGAGGTGGAGAAAAACTTGGAGTGTTATCCTGTTTTGTCCCCTGAAGTCTGTTGAAACCCTCAAACCAAAAACATCTCTCTGGGGGTCAGTGGGGAGGCCTCTGACCTATAGGCCATCACGTCCCCCTTACAGAGCCCAGTTTCCCCAAGTACTGCTTCTGACATTGTGCTAGGAGGCTATTGCCTCCCTTGGTTTCCTCCAGAAGCAGGCCCATGTCCTCGGGTCCTGGTGAGCGGCATGGAGGCCAGAGAGCCCGGGCCCCCCACATCCCCTCCAATCGACCACCAGCCTCTGGGGACCTGGAGCATTGGGATTAATGTGAAAGCAGCACGGCCTAATTGCTAGAGCACGGGCCTGGGAGTCAGAAGGACCCGGCTTCTAATCCCATCTCTGCCATTTGTCTGCTATGTGACCTGGTGCAAAACACTATACTGGGCCTCGGTTACCTCATCTGTAAAATGAAGAATAAGACTGTGAGCCCCATGTGGGGCAGAGACTTTGTCCAACCTGATTAGCTTGTATCTACCCGGCTCTTAGAACAGTGCCCGGCACATAATAAATGCTTAACAAATATCATTTTTTTAAAAAAAAACTTTCTAATGCTTGTTTTCAGCCGCTGAAAATGCACTGCCAGAGTTGCGCCCTCGTCACCAGCTCGGGGCACCTGCTGGGCAGCAAGCAGGGAGACAAGATCGACGAGGCCGAGTGTGTGATTCGAATGAACGACGCGCCCACCTGGGGGTACGGGAGAGACGTGGGCAACAAGACAAGCCTGCGTGTCATCGCCCACTCCAGCATGCAGAGGGTCCTGCGCCACCGCCACGAACTGCTCAACATGAGCCAGGGCACCGTCTTCATCTTCTGGGGCCCCGGGAGCTACATGCGGAGAGACGGGAAAGGGTTGGTCTATAATCACCTGCGGTTGATGAATCAGATACTACCTCAGCTGAAAGTCTACATGATCACTCGACACAAGATGATCCAGTTTGACGATCTCTTCAAGCGGGAGACGGGCAAGGACAGGTAAGGACGCTGAGGCGGCCGCAGAAGGGCTGGAGTGATGTGAGGCGGCGAGGTGAGCGGCTAATCGGGGAAGACCGTCTGGAGGAGGTGTGATTTCAGAAGGGCTTTGAAAATGGGGAGAGCGGAGGTCTGTCGGATATGAAGATGGGGGGCATGTCCTGGTCAGAGAGAGATGTAGCAATTATCTGGATAGGTCCAAGTTCCAGAAAATCCCTGTCAGAAAAGGGAAAGCAAATTCAGTGATTACGGATGCCAAATTGGCCAGTAATTCTCCAGTTTTCTCAGGGACTTAAGCATTCATTCCTCTCCCTTGAAAACTAGGTGTTGAGTGCAGCACAATCAATCAATCAAATTTGAGTTCTTACTGAGTGCAGAGCGCTGTACTAAGTGCTTGGGAGAGTACCGTATCACAAATTTGGTAGACCTGTTCCCTGGCCACAAGGGGCTTACAGTCCAGAGGTGCTGAGTGCTGGTTAATAAACCCCGGAGTGGGAGAGTGTCGAGAGAAAGCCCCTGAAGCCACCAGCTGGGGAAAGACACCAACTGAACCTTTTTTGTGGTTGTTTTTTGTTTTAATAATTGTTAAGCACTTACTATGTTCCAGGCATCGTACTTAGGGTTACGGTATATACAAGCTAATCAGGTAGGATGTAGTTCCTGTCTCACTTATGGCTCACAGTCTTAATCCCTGTTTTGCAGATGAGGTAACTGAGGCACACAGAATTTGTGACCTGCCCAAAGTCATATAGCAGCAAGTGGCAGAACCAGGATTAAAACCCAGGTTCTTGGACTCCCAGGTTTATGTTCTTCCCACTAGGCTTCTACACAGAGAAGCAGCGTGGCTCAGTGGAAAGAGCCTGGGCTTGGGGGTCAGAGGTCATGGGTTCTAATCCCAGTTCCGCCACTTGCCAGCTGTGTGACTTTGGGCAAGTGCCTTCACTTCTCTGTGCCTCAGTTCCCTCCTCTGTAAAATGGGGATGAAAACTGTGAGCCCCACGTGGGACAATCTGATCACCTTGTATTCCCCCAGCGCTTGCTTAGAACAGTGCTTTGCACATAGTAAGTGCTTAACAAATACCACCATTGTTATTATTATTATTATTATCATTGTTATTATTATACTGCTTCTCTCACACCAGTGTTCTTTCCTGACTTAAAGCTCCTCCCACTAGTGGATTCTACTCTTTTTCCAACCAAGCCTTTTGCACACAGGATACAATGAAGAGGAAACAAGAAGAAAAACAACAAAAAGTGAACACAACATTTAACCCTCCCATTAGGACACTGCATCTGAATTCAGTTTTTTACTAGTTTGCAAAAACAAAATGGGGTTGTTGTTTTTTTCCTCTCCCACAAGTATAGCTCCATGCCACTTTTTATATTATAATAGACACTTAAGAATTCCTGGAAGCCTCTGCAACATGGCCATGGACAGAAGAAATACACATTATCGCTGACTGCTTCTCAACAGTTCCCCATAAATCGCAAACTAGAAAAATAAGCTGCTGACTTAGACCTGTGGGTAACAAGATCACATTGCCCATCAGAGAGAGTCGAAGGTCTCACTCAGACCCCTTAGGGATATATCTGGTAGCTAGGTAGATTTCTCAAAGGGTTGTGGGACAAAGCAGTGTTTGAAATCCTTCTGGGAGTAGAGCCCTGCATTAAGACCTAATAGAAGTAATATAATTATTTATATTATATAATGCATAATTATTAATTATCATGCTGAATACATAGATTATAATTATCATGTAATATGATTACTTATATCAATGTCTGTCACCGCTTCTAGACTGTTAGCTCATTGTGGGCAGGAAACGTGTCTCCCAACACTGTTATATTTTACAGTGCTTCTGCATATAGTAAGCGCTTAACAATACCACTGATAATGATGGAGAGCAGACACAGTCCATTCCCTCAAGGAGTTTACAATCTAGCAAGGGATAGAGACCTTAAAGTTAATTATTGGTAGGAGGAAGTCATAGAATATAAATAAGGTTGGGGAGATGAGATATTAAATTGGGATAGAGCTATCTCCTGGAGGAGATGTGATTTTAGAACAGTTTTGAAGATGTGAAGAGCAGTGGTCCTGCTGAATGTAAAGGGGGAGGAAGTTCTAGGAAGGGCATGGGGTGGTGGAGGAGCAAGAGGTCTGCAGCAGGGGAGATGAGAATTAGGTACAGTGAGTAGGTTGGAATGTGAGAGCTGGGGGCCGGTGGGAAAGGGACGTGGATAAGCCGTGGGGAGGTCGCTGATCGAGTGCTGCTGGATGTAGAGAGGAGATTGTCCTTGTTTTTTCTTAAATAAACAGGCAGATAACAGAATATTGAATGGAAACAGTACTCTCGAGCTGTTTCAAACACGTAATCCAGGTCGTGGGGGTCTGACTGATCATATTTCATTTACGGTTTCATTGAAATCTAGCAGCAAATCCCATATCGATGGTATGGAGAAAGGGGAAAACAGCCTAATTTTACAGCTTCAGTGAAAAAGACATTAATTTTCTGAGTCACTAGATGTATTGTGATTTACAGAAATCCGCACCACTATCAGAGGAGAAGAAACTGCTCAAAAATTATCAGGAGTCTGAAAAATGGCATAGGTTGCAAGTGGTATACTTTGACATTTTAAAGTAACGGTTCTTGAAAATAACTTTATAATTGAATAAGGGTACATTAGGAAAATATGATTCAGAACCAATATCATAGTAATTAGATAAAGGAAGCATAAATGAAATAACTGCAGGAAGAGTATTTCCACAGAGATTATAAATGAGATTCTGGTGGAGCAGAAAGGCCTTTAATTGTAATTTAGTGTGCACTACAGAAATATCATCTCAGTGTGTTAGTTCATCATCTAAAAGAATATCTGATCATTTCCCCTAATAAGCACATGACAGCTCTTCATATTCTTTCATTACAGCTGATAAAGACTAAAAACAGTAGATACTCCTTTGTTAGAAAAGAGTTCAAATCTTTCAGAAAGATAGCACAAAGCAGCTCAATTTGTAGCGTAGAAGATCCCAAAAAAGTAGTATCTGGAGGGACTGAAAAAAATTTTTAATAGACCTCTAGCAAAGTTGGACCTTTCAACTCTTTCCCATTTGCATTTTCCACCTTCTTTATTTTTTTAAATCAAGGAACCCGGCTTTATATATGTCGCCTCCTATTGCTGCTTCAGACAACTTATCGTAATCAACCTAATGGCAGCAGAACTCAAGTCAAACCAGCCCGGCGTTTTTATTTAAGGATCTAATATAGCAGGAAACACCTGCAGCTTCCCAAGATTCAGGATCTCCAAAAGCAGGGCCCTCGGGGCTCGGCTGGAAGCCCAACACATCCTTCTCCCCAAATCAATTCCTCTGGGACATATAAATGAGTTTTTGCTACACAGCTCCCAGACTCGCCAGCCGTAACACAGAATAACACTCCCACGCAGTAACACCGACAAGCAAAGAGAGACAAGCGAGCTGGTCCTCCCTTAGGGAATCCACCCTGGGTCTTCATTTCATTACCCCAAAAGAGATACAACTTTGAGGTCCCCGAGGCATCGCAGCCATGGGGAGCAGACTTTGACTGAACTATTGACTATTTTCCGGAGGGTTTGGCAACACGGAGTTAACTATTCTGTCGGTGAAGTCCATTTCAGAGCAGCGGACACATTTATAGAGACCGCTGTCCTCTTCGCTGGTGTGGATAAAAATGGCCACGTTAATGGCTTTGTTTGCTCCCTTAGAAAAAAAATCCCTGGCAGGCAGTTTGAGAGCATGGGAGATAAATCCTGTTTATTCCCTTAGTCAGAATACAGAATGCAAAAGATGCACCTGATCAGAAAGCTTAGTTGGAAGACCTTGCTTTGTTAAATAGAAGCAGGAGATGGGTACCCAGGGGTTCAACTCCTCCAGGCCCACTGTTTCATCCTTGGCTTTGGCCAAGACTCCAGATTTCTCTCAGCTCCTTGGTTTCTTTCGGTATAAAATGAGAATAGCACCAACAGCTTAAAATGAGCTTTGCTTTATCTGAGCAAAGGGAGTCATATTTCGGAAGCACAAAAGGTTTTCCATCAGTAACTTATTCTCATCACATCTGGCACTTTGGCCAGACAAAGACAGACGGTCTGACCTTGGGAATAAGGTGTTGGAGACTGGCTAATGAGGCATACCACAGCTTCTGCAAAAATACAGGGAGTAGACCAGGCAGAATTGAAATTAACAGCCACAGCTGTAGAGCGGGGGAGGCCAAGAGATTGAACTTAATTCGTCCTTAGTGGCCAAGCATGGTATTAGCTGGAGAAATTTTGCCCATTTCTAAAATTTCAAGAAAAATAGAGTCTTGGGTCCTGAATTACTGGGGATAAATTAGAAGTCATTAAAATAAGGGCTTCATTTGGGCATGACAGACACGTATTGAGAGCCAGAGAGGGACCTGGAAGGGTAGTGACCCAGAGGGAGAAGAGAGAGTTCTGGGGGCAGAGATACACACTGATTGAGAGAGATACAAAGAGAGTGAAAGATGGCCTCACCTCAGCTGCCCACCTGGCTCCCTGGGACCTTCCTTGGCTACCTTCCTCACATGGCAACAGTCCAGACCTCTATGAAAGGAAAGGACTTTATAAGGTAGTCATATGGGCTCCCAGGGCCTAGCTTCCCAGCTGGTCATAATAATAATAATAATAATGTTGGTATTTGTTAAGCGCTTACTATGTGCCTAGCACTGTTCTAAGTGCTGGGGTAGACACATGGGAATCAGGTTGTCCCACGTGGGCCTCACAGTCTTAATCCCCATTTTACAGATGAGGTAACTGAGGCACAGAGAAGTTAAGTGACTTGCCCAAAGTCACACAGCTGACAAGTGGCTGATCCGGGATTCAAACCCATGACCTCTGACTCCAAAGCCCGTGCTCTTTCCACTGAGCCACGAAACCAATCGGAGTACTTGAAGGTGGTGATGTACCTCTTTATATATGGAGCTAGCCTGCTAAATACATACATTTCAATCACAGCCCAATAAAATTGCACTAAGAACCTACCTACCCAAGTTAATTTTATTCCACAATTCCTTGTGCATCTGCACTCATGCTCTATAATAATAATAATAATAATAATAATGGAATTTGTTAAGCACTTACTATATGCCAGGCACTCTACTAAGTGCTGGGATGGTTACAAGCAAATTGGGTTGGACACAGTCCCTGTCTCACACAGGGCTCAGTCTCGATCTCCATTTTACAGATGATGAGGCACAGAGAAGTGAAGGGACTTGACCAAGGTCACTCAGCAGATAAGTGGCACAAGCACACACACATTGCTATGTGATCTATGCAAATGTTATTAAATACATTTATTTAATGAATAATTTGCCACCCTCTAAACCTAATTGTGTCTCCTTTCAGGAAGATATCCAACACTTGGCTCAGCACCGGTTGGTTCACAATGACGATAGCTCTAGAGCTCTGTGATAGGATAAATGTCTACGGCATGGTACCCCCCGATTTCTGCAGGTAGGATCGTTTCTGGAAATGCTATCTGCCAGCAATGTGCGTGTGTGTTTATAAATATCTGCTTCATAATGTAATCCGTGGAACATGTCTGCTGTCTTCTCCGAGCAATTAATTAGCATGTCCCTAGATCTGGTTCAGAAACAACAGCATTTAATTATGTGATATAAAATATTGAAAGTTTTTGTTTGTACTGCCAGAAAATTAATCTAACTTGTTGGGTTCATCTATGCACTGAATATTTATCATCTAAAAGTAATGCAATAATTGGCATGAAATTAATGTGAAACTAGCATTAAGAAATATTGGTTTGAGCCTCCTTTGAAAGGAGTGTGGTAATTTTTAATGAATTGAAGGGGGCAATTCTTCTGACAGTGAGGTCTGTTTTTCAAATCTAAGCTGTTCCTGTGAGAGTAGGTTGCCTCTGCCACTTTCTGCTATAAGTAGCTCTGTTGGTGCTGGCTTCATTTCAGGGTTTTCATTTACTATTCTAATAAAGACAGGCCCACCTGCATCTGATTTTGTCATTCAGTTGCTCCAGTGGACGGTTTCCAAATGGTCTTCAACGTGTATACTTTGGAGTCCGTTTGGAAACTTGGCCCAGACTTTTAAATCAGCCTTTTTTAGAAGCTTCCACTTACCCTCCAAGTTTTCGCCACACTGACTTGGGTCAGAAAGGCGATGGTTGGGATAAGATGGAAGGGAAGCACCATAGCGTAGTGGAAAGCGCATGGGCCTGCGAGTCAGAGAACCTGGGTTCTATTCCTGGCTCCTTCACTTGTCTGTTGTGTGACCTTAAGCAAGTCACTTAACTTCTTTTTGCCTTAGTTCCCTCATCACTAGTTAGACTGTGAGCTCCATGTGACAGGGAGGGCCAATCTGTTGTAACTTTTATCTACGCCAGTGCTTAGAACAGTACTTGGCATCTAGTAATAATAATAATAATTATGGTATTTGGTAAGGGCTTACTATGTCCCAGGCACTGTACTAAGCACTGGGGTGGATACAAACAAATCAAGTTGGACACAGTCCCTATCCTCAATTTACAGATGAGGTAACTGAGGCACAGAGAAGTTAAGTGATTTGCCCAAGGCCACACAGCAGACAAGTGATGGAATTTGGGATTAGAACCCATAACCTACTGATTCCCAGGCCTATGCTCTGTCCCTATGCCATAATGCTTAATAAATACCATGGTCTTTATTCAACACTTAGAACAGTGCCTGGTGCATAGTAAACACTTAACAAATACCATAATGATTATTAATTACTATAAATCAGGATCCATTGGGGTGCTGAGGATGGGATTAAAATTATCTCATGCTAAACTGTGACATGTTGGCCCAGTATGAACACATCCCCAGCCTGGACATTCCCAGCCCTGTATTGTGTCTCTGTGACGATACAGGGGTTTTCTGCCGTAAATCCCTGACGAAAGAGCCCTAGAGTAACCTTAAGAGTGCCGAGACCCAGGTCAGTCTTCACTGAGTCCTGAAACCCTGCAGATTTCTCGTTCTTCAACTGCAGGGTAGGGGTGCCGTACTCACTGAACACCAAGTCATTCATTCATTCAATAGTATTTAATGAGCACTTACTGTATACAGAGCACTGTACTAAGCGCTTGGGAGAGTGCAATATAAGAATGAATGGACATATTCCCTGCCCACAATGACCTGACATTCTAGAGGGGGAGACGGACATTAATATAAATAAATATATTACATATAGGCACATAGTGCTGTGGGGCTGGTGGGGGGATGAATAAAGGGAGCAAGTCAGGGAGACAGAAAGGAGTGAGAGAAGAGGAAAGGAGGGGTTTAGTCAAGGAAAGCCTCTTGGAGGAGATGTGCCTTAAATAAGGCTCTGCTAGGGGGAAGAGTAATTTCTGTTGGATTTGAGGAGGGAGGGCGTTCCAGGAGAGAGGCAGGATGTGGGCCAGCGGTTGGCAGCAAGATAAAGGAGATTGAGGTACAGTGAGAAAGTTTGCATTAGAGTAGTGAAGTGTGGGGGCTGGGTTGTAGTAGGAGAGTAGCAAGGTGAGATAGGAAGGGGCAAGGTGACTAAGTGTTTTAAAAGCAAAAGTGAGGAGATTTTATTAATACAGAGGTAGATGGGCAACCAATGGAGTTTCTTCAGGAGTGGGGAAACATGTCCTGACTGTTTCTGTAGAAAAATGACCTGGGCAGCAGATTGAAGTGTGGACTGGATTGGAGAGAGACAGGAGGCTTGGAGGTCAGCAAGGAGGCTGATACAGTATTCAAGACAGGTAAGATAAGTATGTATATTAATGGGGTAGCAGTTTGGTTGGAGAGGAAAGGGTGGATTTTAGTGATGTTGTGAAGGCGGAACCAACAGGATTTAGTGATGGACTGAATATGTGTGTTGAATGACAGAAGAGTCAAGGATAATGCTAAGGTTATGGCCTTGTGAGACAGGAAGAATGGTGGTGCCGTCTACAGTAATGGGAAAGTTAGGAGGACAGCGAGTTCAGTTTTGGACATGTAAAGATTGAGGTGATGGGAGGACATCCAAGTAGAGATGTCTTGAAGGCAGAGGAAATGTGAGACAGAGGAGAGAGAGAGTGATGAGGGCTGGAGATGTAGATTTGGATATCATCCACATAGTGGTAGTTGAAGCCATGGGAGCGAATGAGTTCTCCAAGGGAGTGGGTATAGATGGAGAATAGAAGAGGACCCAGAACTGAACCTTGAGGGAAGCCCCACAGATAGAGGGTGGGAGGCAGAGGAGAAGCCCACAAAAGAGACTGAGAATGAGAGGCCAGAGAGATAAGAAGAGAACCAGGAAAGGACAGTGTCAGTGAAGCTGAGGTTGGATAACATTTCCAGAAGGGGGTCATCAACAGTGTCAAAGGCAGCTGAGAGGTTGAGGAGGGTAAGGATAGAATAGGAGCTATTGGCTTTGGCAAGAAGATCATTGGTGACCTTTGAGAGGGCGGTTTCTGTGGAGCGAAAGGGACGAAAGTCAGATTGGAAGGGGTCAAGGAAAGAATTAGAGGAGAGGGGTTTGGGACAGTGGGCGTAGACAACTTGCTCAAGTGGTTTGGAGAAGAATGGTATGAGAGAGATGGGGCGGTAACTAGAGGGAACCATGGAGTCAAGAGAGGGTTTTTTTTAGGATAGGGGAGACATGGGCATGGTTCCAAGCAGCGGGGAAGAAGCCACTGGAGAGTGAACAGTTGGAGATGGTTGATAGGGAGGGGGTGAGCATTTTGATAAGGTGCAAAGAAATGGGATCGGATGTGCAGGTGGAGGGGTGGATTTTGAGAAAGGGCAGGCGATCTCCTCTAGAGATACTTCTGGGAAAGATGGGAGAGTTGAAGAAGGGGCAGGATGGGGGCGGGACTGGTAAGCGACAGGAGAGATTTTAGGGAGATCACATCTGATAGTGCCGATTTTCTTCATAAAGGAGGTGGTCAAGTCACTGGGGACAAGGGATAGGGGAAGAGGGGGACAGGGGGCTTGAGGAGGGAGTTAAATGTCTGGAACAACCGGTGAGGGTGAGGGGCATGGGTGTCAATAAGAGTGAAGAAATAATTTTGCCAGGCAGAGGAGCTGGCAGAATTAAAGCACACAAGGATAAACTTGAAGTGGATGAAGTCAACCTGATATCTAGATTTCTGCCAGCAATGTTCTGTGGCTCATTCACAGGAGTGAAGGAGGTAGACTGTGGAGGTGTTCCAGAGCTATGGGTTAGTGGTACAAGATCAATGAAGAGATAGGGAAGCAAGTGAGTTGAGTTCAGTACAGGGGGTGGTACTGAGGGCATCAATTTGGTCATCAAGGGAAGGTAGTTGGGGTTTGGAGGCTAAGTGGGACATGATGAAATGAGAAAATTGGATGGGGTCAAAAAAAACAGAGGTCTCTGTGGTGGAAAAGTAGATTAATGGGGAGGCGGTACGTGGGAGAGAAGAAGAGCGAGGAGGTTGTGGTCAGGTAGAGGGATTTCAGGGTTCATTAGGGTAGAGATTGTGCAGTGGCTAGAGATGACGAGATCGAATGTGTGTCCAACTGGGTGAGTGGGTGAGGTGGGGTGGAGTAGGAGGCTTGAGTGTGGGCCTGGGAGTCAGAAGGTCATGAGTTCTAATCCCAGCTCCACTACTTGTCTGCTATGTGATCTTGGGTAAGTCACTTCACTTCTCTGTGCCTCAGTTACCTCATCTGGAAAATTGGAGTTGAGGAGTGATAGAAGGTGGGCAGCTGAAGGGTCAGCAAGAACATCTATGTAAATATTGAAGTCCTCAAGAATTAATGTCCCCAAATCCCTGTCCCCTACTCACTGCCCACCAAGTCCCTGTGCCCTTCTAGCTGCCACCAGTCTATGGCTGATAGCGTTCCCCAAGGCAAAGAAATCATGAAATCTAGCCTATCAACTCCATCCCAGGGCTAGACAAAGCATTCCCACTCACGCCTCCCGAGGTTACATATTTCCCTGGCACCTGGAGCTTCTCCCTAGGCCTTACAATGGAAAGACACCAAAATCTGGGACCTCTACTATATTTGATATATTTTTAATAAGGGTTAAACTGCCTTTCCCTTGATCTAATACTTCCCTACAGGCATCCTAAGGCTTGTATTCTTTTCCCTCTCAGGCCCAGGAACCTTAATGATAACAGTAATAATAATAATATTAACAGTGGCATTTTTTAAGCGCTTACTATGTGACAGGCACTGAACTGAGCTCTGGGGTGGGTACAAGCAAATCGGGTTGGACACAGTCCCTGTCCCACGTGAGGCTCACAGTCTCAATGCCCATTTTCCAGATGAGGTTACTGAGGCTCAGAGAAGTGAAGTGACTTGCCCAAGATCACATAGCAGACAAGTGGCAGAGCTGGGATTAGAACCCAGGTCTTTCTGAATCCTTGTCCCATTCTCTAGCCACGAGGCCATGCTGCTTCTCGAGCCTTGCTTCTCTAGACTGCTGGACTTTGAACCTCCGGTGACCCTCTCTGATCCCTCCTTGTGCCTTATGATTAACCCAGGGTCCACAGGACAAGCTCTCATCGCGTCCTGTTTTTTCAGGCCCGCCAGCCAGTTTCCTCTCTCCTTAAGATGGCCAAGGTTCTCCTTCTTCCCAAACCACCCCTCTACTTCCTCTCCAATCCTTCTCTTTGATTGATTGTGTTTACACTTAATAATAATATTTTTAAGCACTCGCTATGTAACAGGCACTATACTAAGCTCTAGGGTGCATACAAGCAAATCGGGTTGGATGCAGTACCTGCCCCATGTAGGGCTCACAGTTTCAATCCCCATTTTCCAGATGAGGTAACTTGGGTCCAGAGAAGTGAAGTGACTTGCCCAAGATCACACAGCAGACAAGCGGTGGAGCTGGGATTAGAACTCATGACCTTCTGACTCCCAGGCCCACACTCAAGCCATGACGCCATACTGCTTCTCCATGCTGTTGTTACATTTCAGGGAAGGGCACCAAGGAGTGACGCTTGTGGCTTCCTCCTCCCTCTCAAGTGTGGTGGCCATTATGGAACTAGTCTCCAACTAAAGGACAAAGGACACTCACAGAAACAGGGTGATGGTAGTCCTCAGAATCATCGTCCCAGATGAAGATGTGTTTATCCCCATAGTTACCTAGTCACCTCCCACTTTCCTACCCCTTCACTCAGCTTTAGAAGAACTAGGGTCAACCCTGAAATTGGAGATTGTGCTTCTCATGCCTTCTGAAGCCTGAGTCAAATGTAAAATAAAATTAAACCCAACGTTTCACCACCCAGAGAAAATAGAAGTTTACACCTACTCCTTGGCTAAGTTGTTTAGAAACTCTTTTCTATTCCTGACAGAGCAGTCTCTCCATTCCGTGCTAACAGTTTTTGGAAACCTTTTGTGTGGGATCTCAGCAGACGTCTTTTAAAAAATGAAACCTATCAAACGCACGGGCTTCTCTCTAGCCGAGGGCTGGCTGGGCTTCGTGAACTGGAAAGCCACAAACCAAAATAATAACATGCCTGAGAGCCACAGATCAAGAGGAAAAAAAATCCATTAACTGGAAGGGCAAGCAGGCATTCTGAGGCCGGGGGTGTGTGAGCTTGGAGGAGAAGGTTGGTGGTGAGGAGAAAGAAATGCAGAGAAGTAACATGGCCTAATGGAGGAGAAGGTTGGTGGTGAGGAGGGACAAATGCAGAGAAGCAACATGGCCTAATGGATAAAACATGGGCCTGGGAGTCAGAAAGACCTGAGTTCTAATTCCATTCCTGCCGCTCATCTGCTGTGTGACCTTGGGCAAGACATTTCACTTCTCTTGGCCTCCGTTACCTCATCTGTAAAATGAGGATTAAAAGTGTGAACCCATGTGGGATAGGGACTGTGTCCAACCTGATTAACTTGCATCTACTCCAGCACTTAGAATAGTGCTTGGCACATCGTAAGCGCTTAAGAAGTAATGTAATTAATTACTATTGTTATTTGAGATGAGCAGCGGCCACAGCAGGGAAGCAAGAGACAGCTGGTGCCAGCCCCTGGCCTGGGTGTGGGTGGACTGAGGTGCTGCCACCGAAAGTCTGGAGCAGCAGCATGCTGCCAGATTGCAGAATACGGCATGTGAACCTGAGCCACAAAGTGAGGGAAAGGAGCCACTCACGGCTTGCCAGCCACAGTCTGGCCTCACGAGGCTCGCCAGCCACAGTTTGGCCTCCCCTGCACTAGCCCCATAACAAATGACTAGTACAGTGGACTTCCACAGATGAGTGAGGCATGACTTTCCCTTAAAGGAATCACATTAAGTGCTCATTGATCCCAAATTTAATTTTAAATGCTCCTTTCGCCAGACTCACGCTTCTGCCCCATTCACTTCATGGAAAGTGCCTTCTCAGAGGTCACCAATGACCTTGCCAAATTCAACAGACTCTACTCCATCCTAATCCTCCTTGACCTATTAGCTACCTTCAACACTTTGACCCCTCCCTTCTCCTGGAGACATGATCTAACCTTGGTCTCACTGACACTGTCCTCTCCCGGTTCTCCTCCTATCTCTCTGGCTATTCATTCTCAGCTTCTTTCATGGGCTTCTTTCTGAGTCATTCATTCAATAGTATTTATTGAGCGCTTACTATGTGCAGAGCACTGTACTAAGTGCTTGGAATGTACAATTCAGCAACAGTGCCTCACACTAACTGTAGGTGTCTTTTGAGACTCAGCTCTGGATCCCTTTCTATTCTCCATCTACCCCCACTCCCTTAGAGAACTTATTTGCTCCCATGGCTCCCTCGACACTGTAAACTCATTGTAGGCAGTGAATGTGTCTGCTTACAGTTATACTGTACTCTCCCAAGAGCTCATTACAATGCTCTGTACACAGTAAGTGCTCAATAAATACGATTGAATGAATGAATTCATCTACCATCTCTACTGAAAGCTCACCTCCTCCAGGAGGCCTTCCCAGTCTGAGCCCTCCCTTTACCTCTGCTCCTCCTCCCCTCCCCATTCCCCCTTCTCCCTCCCTCTGCTCTTCCCCTACCCACAGCACTTGTGGATATTTGTATATATTATTTTTCTATTTTGTTAATGATGTGTATAAATCTATGATTCTATTTATCTTGATGATATTGACACCAGACTACTTGTTTTGTTTTGTTTTGCTGTCTGTCTCCCCCTTCTAGACTGTGAGCCCGTTGTTGGGAAGGGATTGTCGCTGTTACCTAATTGTACATTCCAAGCGCTTAGTACAGTGCTCTGCACATAAGTGCTCAATAAACACGTTTAAATGAATGAATGACTCCCAAATTTACATCTCCAGCCCTGACTCTCTCTCCTTCTCTGCAGTCTTGCATTACCTGCTAACTTCAGGACACCTCTACTTGGATGTCCAGCCGATACCTCAAGCTTAACACGTCCAAAACAGAACTCCACATCTTCCCACCCAAACCCTGTCCTCCACCTGACTCTCCCATCACAATAGACAGCCCCACCATCCTCCCTGACTCACATACCTGTAATTTTGGTGTTAGCCTCAACTCAGCTCTTTCAATCAGCCACCAAATCTATCTGCCACCAAATCCTGACAATCCTACCTTTACAACACCACGGAAATCCACCCTTTCTTTTCCATCCAAACTGCTACCATGCTGATTCAAGTACTTATCCTATCCCACTTGGACTCCTTGCTCACCTCCCTGCCTCCTGTCTCTTCCCACTCCAGTCAATACTTCACTCTGCTGCCTGGATCATTTTTCTACAGAATTGTTCAGTCCATATTTCTCCACTCCTCAAGAACTGCCGTGGTGCCATCCACCCCTGCTTCAAACAGAAAATCTTCACAATTGTCTCTAAAACACTCAATCACCTTGCTCCCTCCTATCTCACCTTGCTGATTTCCTATTACAACCCAGCATGCTCACTTTGCTCTTCTAATGCCAACCTACTCACTGTACCTCGGTCTGGTCTCTCTTGCCACTGACCTCTAGCCCACGTCCTGCCTCTGTCTTGGACCATCCTCCCTCCTCATATCCAACAGACGATTATTCTCCCCACCTTCAAAGCCTTATTGAAGTCACAACTCCTCTAACAGGCCTTCCCTATCTTCTACATCACTCTTGTCCTCGGATTTGTACTCTTTATTCACCCCAACCTCAGCACCATATCATTCACGAATATATCCATAATTTATTTTAAAAATCTGCCCCAGCCCAGATGGTAAGCTGCTTGTGGGCAGGGAACATCGCTACTAACACTATTATATTGTACTCTCCCAAACACTTAGTACAGTGATCTGCACACTGTAAATGCTCAATCAATACAATCGATCGACCGATTGAATAACTTCTAGGGTCAGCTCAGGAGCTTTTCTTATGGATGGTAGATCTGTTAGAGGTTTCCCAAGGGCCATTTGCAATAATAGGTGATGATATACTTTGGCCAACGATTCTGCAATTTCCCCTATGAGTTCCTTTAGAATTCTCAGGTAGATGCCACCCTGACCTATTGATTCGGTTATATTTATTTAGTTTATCCATTTGGGCTGATACAGAATTTGCTTAGTTGCATCCAGCCATCCCTGACAGCAATCTGTGGACCTGTGCTCATCCAGCATTTCTGACGTCAATCTGTGGACTTGTGCTCATTCAGGAGCAAAGATATTGATTGATATTAATTGAACAGCTATTGAGTGTGAGACAGCATACTAGCCCTTGGGAAGAGCAACAAAGGTACAAAACACAATCATGGCCCAGAGGTGGTTAAAATCCAATAATGCTCTTCTTCTGCACAAGTTAGAATTTCACCATTCTCCCCATACTAATGTACAAAAATCATCCAACAAAGGCAAGGAGTGAAGATGCCCCAAACCCAGCCATAAAACCACTGTAACAACAGCTCCTTGTCTGCCTCTTTAATGTTAGATCACCTTCCGTCTACTCATTTTAATCAGCATATACTATCGATTAGCTATTGCTCTCTAGACTGTGAGCTCCCCGTGTGCAGGAATGTGCCTGTTTGTTGTTATACTATACTCTCCCAAGTGCTTAATAAATGCGACCGAATGCATCATATGCAAAATCAGCAAGGTAGAAAGAACCATTAGGTAGCCAAGTGGTTTGTCCAAATCAATCTGCTAAAGGAAGAGCTATCTCCCGAAACACTGCTATTCAGAAAAGCATTTAAGTGTATGCAGAAAGCCGTATTAATTGATCATTATACGTCAGCTATAATCAAGTGTCACTGCTGTTAATGTGTCAGGGAGAAAACGCCAGAATAATTTGCGATGTTAATGTCAATTTGACTGTTCAATGAGATTTTTCTATTCATTATGGAAAACAAATGAAGGGCAGGTTAACCTGTCATTTCTTTTTCTTGCTGTCAGAATGTACAGCTTCATGTACAGTTAAGATGGATATAATTTCTCTATTGGCACAAAGAAGGGAACTGAGATAATGCCAAGGGGCCAGATGTTCATTATTGTTCCATGTTTCTATTCATGAATTTCTCTCTTAAGAAATGCAGGGAAGCTGAAGTGCTCCTGGGCTTGCAATCATCTTTTAGGCAAGACTACCTCAAAAGTACTGAAGCCGAAGCAGGTTCCTTCTACTGCAGGATCCAAGGGTTAAGGAAGGATGATGATGATGGTGATGGTATTTAAGTGCTTCCTCTTTGTCAAACACTGTTCTAAGCGCTGGGGTAGATACAAACTAATCAGATTGGACATAGTCCCTGCCCCACATGGGGCTCACAGTCTCAATCCCCATTTTACAGATGAGGTAACTGAGGGCCAGAGATGTGAAGTGACTTGCCCAAAGTCACACAGCAGACATGTGGCAGAGGCATGATTAGACTTCTGCGTGGCTCAGTGGAAAGAGCACGGGCTTTGAAGTCAGAGGTCATGAGTTCGAATCCCAGCTCTGCCACTTGCCAGCTGTGTGATTGTGGACAAGTCACTTAACTTCTCTGTGCCTCAGTTCCCTCATCTGTAAAATGGGGATTAAGACTGTGAGCCCCACGTGGGACATCCTGATTCCCCTCTGTCTACCCCAGCGCTTAGAACAGTGCTTGGCACATAGTAAGTGCTTAACAAATACCAACATTATTATTATTATTATTACCTCTGACTCCCAGGCCTGTGCTCTATCCACTACACGTTGCTCCTTGCCAGACTGAGCCCCCTTTTCCTCAGCTCCCCCTCCTTCCTGTATCACCTCAACTCGCTCCCTTTGCTTTCCCCACCCCGCCCCATAGCCCTTACGTATATATGCATATATCTATAATTCTATTTATTTATATTGATGCCTGTTTACTTGTTTTGATGTCTCCCCCTCTTTAGACTGCAAGCCCGTTGTGGGCAGGGATTGTCTCTCTTTAATGCTGTATTATACTTTCCAAGTGCTTAGTACAGTGCTCTGCACAAAGTGAGCACTCATTAAATACAATTGAATGAATGAATGAATGCTTGTAGGGACTGGAGGAGAGGGGCGAGAAGAGGGGCAAAACAGCTGGTGAGGATTGTGGCCTGATTTGCTCTCTGGGCAGACAGAGAGGGTTGGGATTCACAAGGCTCCTTGAAGGCCGCGATTGTCCTTACTAAGACTACTCTCCCAAGCACTTAGCACAATGCTCAGCACAGAGTCCTGGTGATTGATCAATCAATGGTACTTACTGTGTGCAGGGCACTGTGATAGGTGCTTGGGTGAGTAGACGAGTACAAGATATGGTAGAAACGTTCTCTCTCCACAAGTATATATGGTCTAGAGGGGAAGACAGACATTGATATGAAAAAATAGTTTATAATTTATAGATATGTACGTAAATGCTGTGGGGCTGAGGGTGGGGTGAACGGCAAATGCCCAAAGGTCACAGATCTAAGTACGAGTGACTATTCATCGAGATAGCAGCTGTACTGGTTGGGGGAAGATGGGCAGAAATAGGATGCAAATCTGGATATCACACTGACCTTATCCACTTCAAGTTTATCCTTGTGTGCTTTAAAACAGCACTCTCTTCTACCCAGCAAAATTATTTCTCTATCCTTACTGACACCCATGACCATTGCCCTCACCAATTGTTTCAGACATTCAATTCCTTCCTCAATTCCCTGTCCTCCCTCCCCACTATCTCCCTCATCTCTTGTCTCTAATGACTTGTCCACCTACTTTGTTGAGAAAATTTAAACTATCAGGGGTGAGCTCTCTAAACTCTCTCCAGTCCCTCCCTCCCCCTGCCCCTTATTCAACTCTTCCAACTTTCCCAGCAGTAACTCAAGAGGAGATCTCCTTCCTCCTCTAAAAATCCACCCTCTCCACTCGCACATCTGACATCATCCCTTCACACCTTAACAAACCACTTGACCCCTTCCCTGTTCTTCCTTCCCTGACCTTCACCTTCGACTGTTCGCTTTCCAGTGACTTCTTCCCCACGGCTTTCAAACAGGCCCGTGTCTCCCCTATCCGAAAAAACCCTCCCTTGACCCCATGGCCCGCTCCAATTACCGCCCCATCTCCCTCCTTCCATTCCTCCCCAAACTTCTTGAATGAGTTGTCTATACTCACTGTCTCAAATTCCTTCCTCCAATGCTCTCCTTCACCCCCTCAATCCGGCTTCTGTCCCCTTCACTGCACAGAAACCACCTTTTCAAAGGTCACGATCTCCTTCTTGCCAAATCCAATGGCCTCTACTCCATCCTAATCCTCCTCTACCTCTAAATTGCCTTCGACATTGTCGACTGTCCCCTGCCCCTGGAAACATTACCCAACCTCAGCTTCACTGACACTGCCCTCTCTTGGTTCTTTTCTTATGTCTGTGGCTGCTCATTCTCAGTCTCTTTTGCAGGCTCATCCTTTGCCTCCCATCCTTTAACTATGGGAGTGCCTCAAGGTTCAGTTCTGGATCCTCTTCTATTCTCCACCTACACCCACTCGCTTGGAGAACTCAATCACTCCCATGGCTTTGAGTTTTCAAATACCACCTCTATGTAGATGATTCCTAAATTTACATCTCCAGCCCTGATGCTCTCCTTCTCTGCAGTCTCGTATCACCTGCTGCCTGCAACAAATCTCTACTTGGATGCCGTGCTGATACCTCAAATTTAACATGTCCAAAGCAGAACTGCTACTCGTCTGCCTCCTTTCTCTCCCCTCTCTATTCCATACTTCACTCTGCTGCCCGGATCGTTTTTCTGAAAAACCATTCAGGCCATAGCTCCCCACTCCACAGAAACCTCCAAGTGTTGCCCATCCACCCCCGCTTCAAACTGAAACTCCTTATTGTCGACTTCAAGGCAATCAAGACTAAGCTCGTTGTGGGCAGGGAATGTGTCTGTTTACTGTTATACTGTACTCTCTCAAACACTTAGTACAGCGTTCTGTACAGAGTAAGCACTCAATAAGTATGACTGACTCTCCCTCCTCGCTCCTTCTCCTCGCTCACCTCACTGATCTACTACAACCTAACCGGCACACTCCCCATCACTAACACCAACCCTTGTACCTCTGTACCTCGATCTTACCTCTCCCACTGCTGACCAGTTGCCCACATTCTCCCCGGGCCTGGGATTCCCTCCTTCTTTATGTCCAACAGTCCACCACTCTTCCTACTTTCAAAACCCTCTTAAAATCACATCTTCACTAAGAGACCTTCCCAGACTGAGCCCTTCATTTCCCCTTTCCACCTTCCCCTCTGTGTCGACATCACGCTTGGATCTGAAGTGCAGCAGCATGGTATAGTGGATAGAGCATGGGCCGAGGACTCAGAAGGTCATGGGTTCCAAGCCCGGCTCTGACACTTGTCTGCTGTGTAGTCTTGGGCAAGTCAGTTACGTCATCTGTAAAATGGGGATTAAGACTGTAAACCCCACGTGGGACAACCTGATGATCTTGTATCTACCCCAACGCTTAGAACCATGCTTGACACATAGTGCTTAACAAATACCATAATAATAATAATCTGTATCCCTTAAGCATTTTGATACTCACTCGTTCCAGCCCAATGACACTTATGTAAATATTCTAATACTCTACAGTCTCCTCTACCTGTAATCTGTTTTAATATCTGTCTCCCCTGCATGTAGACTGTGAACTCCTTGTGGGCAGGGATCATGTTTACCCACTCTGTTTTACTTTCCCAAGTGTTTAGAGCAGTGTTCTGCCCACAGTAAGTCACTGAGGCCCAGTGACAACCTGCTGTAGGTAGAGCTGACACCTCCTTCCACCTCAGGTCCTCGTGCGACCAATTCCAAAAGGTAGCCTTGCTGCTGCTCAGCCCGGCCCAACACCTGTGTGATGCAGCAGGGTGTCAACTTGCCAACCCACCACTTTTGCTTTACCGGGACTGTAAACACTGCTCTCAGCAAGTCACACCACAAGCACAGATAAAGGTAGGCGGCTGTAGCAATGCTAGGTCACCAAGGGGTTAACCTGTCCTGGTTCCAAGAAGTGAGGCCCGGCCTCCCTGCTCTATTTTCAAGCCCCCTCTCCTCCCCCCCCCCCAATAACACTCTCTGTTGTTCGACTTCTCGCCATCTGAGGTAATTAGCTGCCCGATGCCTCCACCTTCTAAGGGAAATTGTGAAAGAAATCCAAATTTTAAATTGCACATGAAACCTACCGACAGAAAACCTCCAACAACAGAAGCCCATTTTAGGGCTATATTTAGAGTTTATTTTGAGCAAATAAGCATTTTCGACATCAAAGCTTTTATAGTCCCAAACAAAACCACTGGTACTTATGTTCAGTGAATGGAAAATGGCAGCTGCAAACCTGTGTGTACGCACGTGTGTGTGTCTGTGTGTGCATACATAAGCATGTGTTGGAATATGTGTGTATACATGCTGGCATGGCACCAAGTTGTTAGGAACCCACAAATTCCTCACTGTTTAGCCCTTGGGAGGGCACCATTACCACTTGGCTCTCTCAGTCCTGGAGCGGGGCGGGGAAGGAGGTTGCTCCTCCTTTTTTTTTTTTCGGTATTTGTTAAGTGCTTATATGTGCCAGGCATGGTTGTAAGGACTGAGACAGAAAGAAGATAATCCATTTGGACACAACCCCTGCCCCACATGGGGCTCACAGAGTCAACCCCCATTTTACAGATAAGGTCACTGAGGCCCAGAGAAGTGATTTGCCCAAGGTCGAACAGAGCCAAGTGGCAGAGCCGCGACTAGAACCCAGGTCCTTCTGCCTCCCAGGCCCGTGCTCTATCCACTAGGCCACACTGCTTGGATAGAGAACTGACCAAGCCCCTGTCTCTGGAGCCGTCCCTGAGCCATCAACTCTGAGCAGGAGCAGCAGCCACCCCACACCCTCCATTACCTCCAGGAGGAGAAACAGAGGAAAAGCAGTTATGGCTAGGTGAAATGATAGAGTATAAGGACACTTACCTAAGTGCCGTGGGGCTAGGATGAGTATCATAGCAGCTCTGGTATCCCTCCGCTTGCACTCAGATTATTTTCATCAACATGCAGAAGGCTGCCAGCAAATAATTAATGCAATTTAGAGCCAGAATCAGCTTCAAAATATAGCACCATTATTCCAGCGGCCTGGGGAAGGTGGGTCCTTTAATCATGCCAGCTTTCCATTGGAAACCAAACCATTCTCTTTCAGAGGGAATACAAATTACTGGGAAAATCACCACCGGTGCCGCTTTCCCTACTAAGCTACACACGTGTGTTTTTTAGCTCATTTTCCATTGTAAAGTACTTGCGATAATAATGGGCAAAGCAGTTAGATTCTTCTCAGTAATCTTATTTCCAGTCGTATTGAGCATGTTACTACATTTATATCTCTCTGTTACCCGTTTCTTGAGTATTAATTAGTGAAGTAATGATTCAGAGTGATTACTGCCATGGAACCAAATTAATATCTCATCCATAATATGAAGGACATCTCAAAGGTATCATGAATACCGGAGAGTTGATTCTGCTCAAATTATTAGTCTGAGAACATTAATACAGCCATTCTGTTCTGTTCAATCATATTTATTGAGCGCTTACAGTGTGCAGGGCATTGTGCTAAGAGCTTAGGAGAGGTCAATGTAACAAAGTGGGTAGATATATTTCCCACCCACAACAAGCTTACAGTCTATGGGGGGGGGGGAGACACATTAATATAAATCAATATAACATAAGTGATATGGGGCTAAAGGAAGCTTAAATAAAGGGTGCAAATTCTTGCCAAATCTAATGGACTTTACTCCATCCTAATCCTCCTCAACTTCTCAGCTGCCTTTGATACCATAGACCATCCCGTTCCCCTGGAAGGGGAAGCGTGTCTCAGTGGAAAGACCCCGAGCTTGGAAGTCAGAGGTTGTGGGTTCTAATTCTGCTCCGCCACTTGTCAGCTATGTGACTTTGGGCAAGTCAGTTAACTTCTCTGGGCCTCAGTTACCTCATCTGTACAATGGGGATCAAGACTGTGAGCCTCATGTGGGACAACCTGATCACCTTGTATCCCCCGCCCCAGCATTTAGAACAGTGCTTTGCACATAGTAAGCGCTTAACAAATGCCATCATTGAGAAGCAGCGAGCCTTGGTGGAAGGAGCCCAGGCTTCAGAGTCAGAGGTCGTGGGTTCTAATCCCATCTCTGCCACTTGTCAGCTGGGTGACTTTGGGCAAGTCACTTCTCTTCTCTGGGCCTCAGTTCCCTCATCTATAAAAGGGGGATGAAGACTGTGAGTTCCCCATGGGACAACCTGATTACCTTGTACCTACCCCAGTGCTTAGAACAGTGCATGGCACATAGTAAGCGCTTAACAAATACCATAGTTATTATTATTATTATTATAATTATTATTAAATATTATCCAACCTTGGCTGTACTGATTCAGACCTTTCCTGGGTCTCCTCTTATCTCTATGGCTGCTCATTCTCAGCTTCCTTCATGGGCTCCTCCTCTGCCTCCCACTCCCTAACTGAGAAAGGTCCCTCAAGGTTCAGTTCTGGGTCCCCTCCTATTCTCCACCTACACCCATTTCCTTGGAGAACTCACTCGCTCCCATGGCTTCGACTACCATCTTTCTATGAATGATACCCAAATCTTCTACATCTCCAGCCCTGATATCTGTCTCTCTCCAGCCTCACATCTCCTCCTGCCTTTGAGACATCACTACTTGGATGCCCTCCCGTCACCTCAAACTTAACACATCCAAAACTGAACTCATCTTCCCACCCAAACCCTGTCTTCTCCTTGACTTTCCCATCACTGTAGATGGCACCACCAACCTTTCTGTCTCACAAACCCATAACCTTGACATTATCCTTGATTCCTGTCATTAAACCAACATATTCAATCCATCACTAAATCCATCAGTCCCACCTTCATAACATTGCTAAAATCTGCCCTTTTCATTCCATCCAAACTGCTACCTTGTTAATACAATCACTCATCCTATTCCGCCTGGATTACTGCCTCAGCCTTCTTGCCGACCTCCCAGGCTCCTGTCTTTCCCAACTCTGGTCCATACTTCACTCTGCTGCCCAGATCATTTTTCTACAAAAACGTTCAAGATGTATCACCCCACTTCTCAAAAAACTCCAGCAGTTCCCATCCACCTGTGCATCAAACAAAAACTTCTATTGGTTTTAAAGCTCTCCACCATCTTGCCCTGTCCTACCTCACCACAGTGGCTACATACAAATCTGTAACTTTATTTATTTGTATTAATGTCTGTCCGTGCCCCTCCCACCCCTCCGCTCCCACCAGAGTGTAAGTTCATGGTAGACAAGGAATGTGTCTATTTCTGTATTGTACAGTGCAGTGTTCTGCACACAGTAGGTGCTCAATAAATACGATTGAATGAATGAATGAATGAATGAATGAATGAATGAATGAATAGTGCAAAGGTGATGCAGAAGGATGTGGGAGAAGAGGAGAGGAAGGCTTCGTCGGGGAAGGCCTAATGGAGGAGATGTGCTTTTTCATTTTAGTGTAGAATAAGCAGCAGCTTCAGACAGCTTAGTCTGTGATTGGTAATGCCGTCAATGTTGTTCATGTTTTATGCATGCTATTATCTTCCTATATATTTATTTCCTCACTTAGTGTTTAGCTGTTTAATATGAATTTATGGTCATATAGCCAATGTGCAGTTTTCCCCATCCCCCTTCTTGAGTAGTTTTATCACCGTTACCTCTGAGGCAAACTCGGCCTCAAATCAACAAGTTCTCACCAACTGTGAGGGCCTGGAATCGCTCAGCTCAGCAGCACAGAAGCAGTGCTCACTGCAGCAGAGCTTGGCTAGGCAGGGCACGTAAAGGGGGAGGGATGTGAGGAGCAGCATGGCCTAGTGGATAGAGTACAGGCCTGGGAATCAGAAGGACCTGGGTTCTAATCCCTGCTGTCACTGGTCTGCTGATCTCGGACAAGCCACTTCACTTCTCATCTATCACACAGGGATTAAGACCGTGAGCCCCATGTGGGACATGGACAGTGTCCATCTGATTAGCTTGTATCTACCCTGGTGCTTAATACTGTTCCTGGCACATAGTAAGCGCTTAACAAATGCCATTTTAAAAAAAGATGGATCAGAGCAGGATTACCCACCCAAACAGCTGTTGTTAGCAGAAGTGAAAGGGGGCTCAGGCAAACCAGTGGTTTAAAAACACAGTCTCCCAGTAGATCGCTGGGATACAACAGCAGATAGTGGATGGACAATGAGGGAATGAGAACAGAGGCTTCGTGAAGACCTGTATGTCAAGAGGAAGACTTGACAAGGGAGCCAGACCATGACTGGGGCAAATGAGCAGGGAACGTGTCTGTTTATTGTTGTATTGGAACTCTCCCAAGTGCTCAGCACAGTGCTCTGCACACAGTAAGCTCTTAATAAATACAGTTGAATGAATGAATAAATAATGCACCAGGAGATCATATTTCCATGCAGCATGGCCTAAGTGGAAACAACCTGGCCTGGAGAATCAGAGGAGCCGGGCTCTAATTCTGGCACTGTTTCCAGCTTTCTGTGTGACCTTGGGCAAGTCATTTAGCACCTCAATGCCTCAGTTTCCTCATCTGTAAAGTGGGGAGTCTATACCTGTTCTCCTTCCAATTTAGACTGTGAACTCCATGGTGGACAGAGATTGTGTCCTGTCCACTGTACCTCAGTCCTTCTCACTGTACCTTGATCTCATCTATCTGACCGCCGGCCTCTCGCCCACCTCCTGCCTCTGGCCTGGAAGGCCCTTTCTCCTCAGATCAGGCAGATAATTGCTCCCCCCCAATTCAAAGCCCTATTGAAGGCCCATTTCCTCCAGGAAGCCTTCCCTGACTAAGCCCTCCTCCCCTCTTCTCCCATTCCCTTCTGTGCAGCTCTTACTTGCTCCTTCATTCATCCTCCCTCCCATCCCCACAGCACATATGTATATAACTGTATATATCAGTTATTTATTTATTTATTTATTTATTTTGGTGTTTGTCTCCCCCTCTAAACCTTGAGGTTGTTTTGGGCAGGAATGTGTCTGTTGGTTATTATATTGTACTCTCCCAAGCACTTACTACAGTGTTCGGCCCATAGTAAGCACTCAATAAATATGATTGAAGGAAGGACTATCTTGTATCCATCCCAGCATTTAATACAGAGCACTTAGAGAAGCAGCGTGGTTTAGTGGAAAGAGCCCGGGCTTGGGAGTCAGAGGTTGTGGGTTCTAATCCCAACTCTGCCATTTGTCTGCTGTATGACTTTGGGTAAGTCACTTAACTTCTCTGTGCCTCAGTTACCTCATCTGTAAAATGGGGATCAAGACTGTGAGCCCCAAGTGGGACAGCCTTATATCTTGTATCTAAGTGCTTAGAACAGTGCTTGGAACATAGTAAGCGCTTAAATACCATCATTATTATTATCATTACAGGGCTGGCACAATACAGTGTTTGGCACCCAGTAAACAATTAAATACCATTACCATCATCGATCCCTTGGCCTTTTAAGGCACACAATCAATCGATGGTATTTATTAAGTGCTTGCTGTGTGCAGACCTAGGTGCTTAGGAGAGTACAATACAATAGACACAATCCACACCCCCAAGGGGATTGTATATATATACATTTATGTACATATTTATTATTCTATTTATTTTAATGATGTGTATATATCCCTAATTCAATTTATTATATTGATGCTATTGATGACTGTTTACTTGTTTTGATGTCTGCCTCCCCCCTTCTAGACTGTGAGCCCGTTGTTGGGTAGGGATTGTCTCCATCTGTTGCCGAATTGTACTTTCCAAGCACATAGTACAGTGCTCTGCACACAGTAAGCGCTCAATAAATAAGATTGAATGAATGAATGAATATGACAGTGAATGAATGGGGCTAACAGTCTGTATCTCCATCATACACAGGATCATGCTATCAGTGACACTGTCTTCATGAATGAAGGACAGTTCTCTTTCAAGATATCTTTCCTGTGTCCACATGGGGTAGGGATACATGGCCTAGTGGAAAGACTCCCATGGGATTGGGAGTCAGGTCACCAGTTCTCTCATTTCTTCAATCGTATTTATTCAGCACTTACTGTGTGCAAAACACCGTACTAAGCATTTGGTAAAGTATAGTGCCCCTCAATAAATACCATTGATTGAATGAATGAACAAATGATTCCCCTCAACTCTAGACTGTGAGCTCATTGTGGGCAGGAATGTATCTGTTGTTGCATTGTACTCTCCCAAGCGCTTACTACAGTGCTTCGCACACAGTAAGCACTGATGTCTGTCTCCCCCCTTTTAGACTGCATGCCCGTTGTGGGCAGGGATTGTCTCTCTTTATTGCTGAATTGTACTTTCCAAGTGCTTGGTACAGTGCTCTGTACACAGTAAGTGCTCAATAAATACATTTGAATGAATGAATGAACATTAAAGAGAGACATTCCCTGCCTGCAATGAGCTCACAGTCTAGAGAGCGGGAGACAGACATCAATAAAAATAATGTCAGACATATAAATAAGTGCTGTAGGGCCAGGAGTGAGGGGAAGAACAAAAGGAGCAAGTCAGGGTGATGCAGAAGGGAGTGGGAGAAGAGAAAAAGTGGGGCTTAGTCCCAGTTCTGTCCTGGCCTACTCTGTGACCTTGGGCAAGTCATCTAACTTCTAGGTGCCTCAGTTGTCTCACCTGTGAAATGGTGATCAATCAATATATGGGGAGCACCACAAGAGACAGAAATGGGGTCCAAGCTCAGACTCTTAGCTCGACCCTGGCACTTACCATATTGTAAGCACTTAATAAATGCCATGATTATCTCCCTGTTTATTAGCACTAGCAACAAGTCTGGAAGAATGGGGTGAAGCATTTTGGCCTAGTGGAAAGAGCATGGGCCTAGGAATCAGAAGAGCTGGGTTCTGATCCTGGTTGTGCCACTTGTCTTCTGCGTGCCCTTGGGCAAATCACTTATATTTTATGGGCCTCAGTTGCCTCATCTGTAAAATGGGGACTAAGACCACGAGCCCCATGCGGGACATGGACTGTGTCCACTCTGATTAGCTTGTATCTACCCCAGTGCTTAGTACAACTACTGAGACATATTAATCACGTAACAAATACCATTATAAAGAATGCTTAAACAGATATCATAAAAATTGAAACCAGCCATTTTGGTTACCTGAGTAGGTCTGGTAGGGGATGTGGTGAGGAGGTTGAAGCTCACGGACCAAAAGAAGCTCTTGGGTCACAGCGGATTACAGAACCCGGGCCCTCCCATTCCCCCGCAACTGGAGTTCACTCGGGTTGTCTTGGTACCCTGATCTAGATAGAACACAAGCTTCCCAGAGTCTGGAAGCCATTCATTCATTCATTCATTCATTCATTCATTCATTCATTCATTCAATTAGCACTTTACTAAATGCTTTGGAGAGTACAATACAATAATATACAGACACGTTCCCTGCCCACAACAAGCCAGCCTGCCAAAGCCTCATCAGGCTGCTACGTGTGAGCAGCCCGACCTGTGCCGTGAGGGTTCGTATCTGGGAGCTGGAGAAAGAAGTAGGGCTAAGAAGCAGCTCGGCCTAATGGATAGAGCACAGGCTTGGGAGTCAGAAGGTTATGGGTTCTAACCCCTGCTCCACCACAAGTCTGCTATATGAGCTTGGGCAAGACACTTCACTTCTCTGGGCCTCATCTGTAAAATGGGGATTAAGATTGGGAGCCCCACGTGGGTCAGGGACTGTGTCCAACCTGATTTGCTTGTATCTACCCCAGCACTTAGTACAGGGCCTTGCACATAGAATGTACTTAAAAAATAGCACAATTATTAATTATTATAATAATAATGTTGGTATTTGTTAAGCGCTTACTATGTGCAGAGCACTGTTCTAAGCGCTGGAGTAGATAAAAGGTCATCAGGTTGTCCCACGTCAGGCTCACAGTCTTCATCTCCATTTTACAGATGAGGTAACTGAGGCACAGAGAGGTGAAGTGACTTGCCCACAGTCACACAGCTGACAAGTGGCAGAGCTGGGATTCGAACCCATGACCTCTGACTCCCAAGCCCGGGCTCTTTCCACTGAGCCACGCTGCTTAATTACTATTATTAAGAGCAGACATCTTCTCCACATTTTACAGATGAGAAAATGGAGGGACAGAGTGATTAATGATTTTCTCAAAATAACAGAGCAGGTCAGTGGCAGAACTGTGACTAGAAATCCTTCTTCACTAAGCCGCGTGGCTCGCATCGTGGGCCGAGGGGGAGCTTGTTCTCTGAGGTCCAGTTAATGGAGAGAGGGCTTAATCTCTGCAAAATGGCCAATCTACTGTGGACACAGGAGTGGTATTTGTTAAGCCCTTACTATGTGCCAGGCACTGTACTAAGTGCTGAAGTGGAGTGGGAGAGAGCACGGGACACCACCCTATTGCAGCTATTGCACGGTGGCTTCCAGGAATTGCCCATTAGCTTCAAGCCTCAGGGCCAGCTCCTTCCAACATCCAGCATCATGAAGCAGTGTGGTCTAGTGGGTAGAGCACAGGCCTGGGAGTCAGAAGGATCTGGGCTCTATTCCCTAATGCCGGCTCTGCCTCATATCTGCTGTGTGACCTTGGATAAGTCACTTAACTTCTCTGTGCCTCAGTTACTTCATCTGTAAAATAAGGATGAAGACTGTGAGCCCCTTGGGAACCTCTAATTACCTTGTAACTACCCGAGCACTTAGAACAGTGCTTGACACAAAGTAAGAGCTTAACAAATACCATTATTATTATTAATACTACTAATAATAATAACCCAGGTGGCATCTGGGGTGATCGAATCAGAGGACCATCACTCAGAACCCCAGCCAGCTCAAACCAGGCTTGCAAATGGAAGAAGCTGTGATGAGTTTTCTGGCACGGATGCCCGAGGGTGGCTGGCATACGTGTTGGGGAGAACCGGTGGCCCGCTCTAGGACGGCTTGTCGACCTTCTTTTCGAGGGTGTCGCTGCAGAGAACATTTCTCTTTGGAGCGTCACAGACGGCTGAAGCAGGGAAAATGTGCAGAGAGGGAGCGGGCCAGGATTTTATTCCATCCCATGGGGCAGGAGCGGGGTCAGCGGGGCCTGAATGGCTTCCCCGTCGGTCTCTGAGAATCACCGGGGGTCCACCCGTGGAGAGATGCTGACTAGGGCTGCCCGCCGGGTGTGAGAATTCACTGACCCTAGAGAAGAGGGTGCCCCCAAGCCCAGTCCCTCGGTGCCCCGGACACGCTAGGAAGAGCTGGGAGGGAGGCACCACCTGTAAACACTTGGCCCTGGGAATTCACCTCACGATGTACACAATCTGATTTTTATTATGTTGGCTTTGCTAAAAAAAAGTGCCCATATACAATTATCACAAATGAGAACCTGTGGAACAATTGCCATCAGCAGTAATCAAATTTCAAGTTAAAAACAAGCGGCATCAACACACCAGCTCATGTTAGCATCCTGTTGTGGAGTAGACATTAAAGGCTGGCAAGGAGCAGGCGGGTGGCAGGAGTGGGGAGGCTGCCTGGAGCAGGACGACGAAAAACCCCAACCCCGGCACCTGCGAGACACGCTCGGGCTCCAGCTTCTCCCGGCGCAAACTTGGGGGCCACTGGGACAAGCCGCCACCTGAGCCTGGAAGCCATCAGGAACAGAGAGTGGGGGGCAAAAGGGAGTAAGTGGGTGCGCATGCAAAGGAAATGTGCTCAACTGAAATAATAATAATAATAATGATGATGGTATTTGTTAAGCGCTCACTATGTGCCAAGCACTGTTCTAAGCGCTGAAAGAGAAGCAGCCTGGCCTAGTGGATGGAGCACAGGTCTGGGAGTCAGAAGGACCGGGTTCTTATCCCGCCTCTGCCACTTGTCTTCTGTGTGACCTTGGGCAAGTCACTTAACTCTCTGTGCCCCAGTTAACCTCATCTGTAAAATGGGGAAAAGTCTGTGAGCTCCACGGGGGACAGGGACTATGTCCAACCTGAGAAGCTTGTATCTACCCCAGCGCTTAGTACAGGGCCTGGAACACAGTAAGCACTTAAATACCACATCTACATATCTGGAGGATCACTGTGGCCTTAGAAGTTTTCACTCCAGAATAACCCGTCGAAGGAACACATTGGCCTCTCATTGCTCAGGCCGGATCTCAGAGAGTGGAGGGAAAAGCACTTCTCCGTCCCACAGTCACTTGGTTTATAATAACTTATCACTGGTATTTGTTAAGCGTTTACTACGTGTCAAGCACTGTATTAAGCACTGGGGTCAATACGAGATAATCAAGTTGGACAGAGTTACTGCCCCACATCAGGCTAACAGTCTAGACTCTAAGCTCTTTGTGGGCAGGGAATGTGTCTACCAACTCTGTTTTACTCTACTCCCCAAGTGTTTTGAACAGCGCTCTGCATACAATAAGTACTCAAAAAATATCACTGATGGATTTACTAGTTTTTTCTATTTTGAAATACAACACATAGAAATTGGTACCCCCACAGGTGATAAATATTGAGCCAGCAATAAATGCAGAGGCAAGTTTTCATTCATTAATGTGCTTTCTGTGACTAGGGAAATTGACTTTTTAATGGTATTTATTAAGAGCTTACCTATGTACCAGACACTTTACCTTAATAAGGATAGATAGACATGTATCTTTACTGAGATAGATAAATGATAATCAGGTAACACAGTCCATGACCCACATGGGGCTCAGTCTTAATCCCCATTTTAGGGATGAGATAGCTGAAGCACACAGAAGTTAAGTGACTTGTCTATGGTCACACAGCAGATAAGTGGCAGAGACGGAATTAGAGCCCAGGTCCTTCAGATTCCCAGGCTCATGCTCTATCCACTAGGCCATGCTGCTTCCTGTGAAGCTGTATTTTCCTCAGTAATATTTCCATAGCATTTGATCCATCTATCAATGGCATTCTTTGAGTGCTTTCTGTGTGCAGAGCACCATACTAAGTACATGGTAGAATACAATACAACTGAGTTGGTAGACATGTTCCCAGCCCACAAGGAGCTGACAGTATAGAGGCTAGGCTGGGCTGGCTGGGCTGAAAAAACTTACCTGGAAATCCATGGCGGGAAGGCTTGGGAGAGAAAGTAGGAAAAAAAATAATAATGATATAATAAACCATTACTATATCAATATATGTAACACCACAAAATATTACATAGTGTTATTATAAAATATTATACTGTTTATGTTATATAATAGTTATTATTCCCCTCCCTTATTGACAACCATGCTCATCACCCTCACCTGTTGTTCCAGACATTTAACTCCCTCCTCAGGCCCCCTGTCCCCCCATCTCCCCAACCCCTCACCCGCAATGAGCCGGCCACCTACTATATTAAGAAAATTCACAGTCAGGTGTGAGCTCCCGAAAATCACCCCTGCCCCTCCTCGGTCCTTCCCTCTTCTGGCCCCCCGTTCAAATTTCCCATGCTTCACAGCAGTGTCTCTAGAGGAGATCTCCTGCCTCCTCTCAAAAGCCACCCCCTCCACTTGCGCATCTGACCCCATTCCTTCGCACCCTATCAAAACTCTCATCCCTTCTCTTCTTCCTTCCCAGCAGTCATCTTCAACTGTTCACTCTCCATTTCTTCCCTACTGCTTGCAAACAGGTCCATTTCTCTCCTATCCTAAAAAAAAAAAAAGCCTTCCGTTGACCCCACGGCTTCCTCCAGTTATCACCCCATCTCCCTCCTACCGTTCCTCTCCAACCTCCTTGAGCGACTCGTCTACACCGGCTGTCTGAAATACCTCTCCCCCAATTCTTTCCTTGACTCCCCTCCAATCTGGCTTCTGGCCACTTCCCTCCACAGAAACCGCCCTCTCAAAAGTCACCAATGATCTCCTTCTTGCCAAATCCAACAGCCTCTACTCCATCCTAATCCTCCTCTATTTCTCAGTTGCCTTTGACCCTGTGGACCACCCCCTTTCCCTGGAATAGTATGCAACCTTGGCTTCATTGACTATGACCTCTCCTGGTTCTCCCCATCTCTTTGGCTGCTCATTCTCAGTTTCCTTCATGGGCTCCTCCTCTGCCTCCCACCCCCTAACTGTGGTTCAAGGTTCAATTCTGGGTCCCCTTCTATTCTCCATCTACAGCCACTCCCTTGGAGAACTCATTCTCTCTCATGGCTTCAACTACCACCTTTATGTGGAAGATTCCCAAATCTACATCTCCAGCCCTGATCTCTCTCCCTCTCTGCAGTCTTGCATTTCCTCCTGCCTTCGAGACATCTCTACCTGCGTGTCCTGCCATCACCTCAATCTTAACATGTCCAAAACAGAACTCCTTATCTTCCCATCCAAACCCTGTCCTCCCTCGACTTTCCCATCACTGTAGACGGCACCAACATCCTTTCGGTCTCGCAAGCCCATAACCTTGGTGGTATCCTTGACTCCTCTCTCTCATCAACCCAAATATAAATTCATCACTATATCCTTTCCGTCCCACTTTCACAATTTGGCTAAAATCTGCCCTTCCTCTCCATCCAAATTGCTATGTCATTAATATAATCACTCATTTTATCCCTCCTAGAAGACTACATCAGCCTCCTCTCTGACCTCCCAGCCTCCTGCCTCTCCCCACTCCAGTCCATTCTGCACTCTGCTGCCCTGATCATCTTCCTACAGAAATGTTCAGGACATGTTTCCCCACTCCTCAGGAAACTCCATCGGTTGCCCATCCACCTCTGTATTAAACAAAAACTCCTCACCATTGACTTTAAAACACTCAGTCACCTTGCCCCCTCCTACCTCACCTTGCTACTCTCCTACTACAACCCAGCCCGCTCACTTTGCTCCTCTAATGCAAACCTTCTGACTGTACCTCGATTCATTTATTCATTCAATCGTATTTATTGAGCGCTTACTGGGTGCAGAGTACTGTACTAAATGCTTGGAAAGTACAATTCGGCAACAGATAGAGACAATCCCTACACAACAACGGGCTCACAGTCTAGAAGGGGGAGACAGACAATAAAACAAAACAAGTAGAAAGGCATCAATAGCTGCCACCAACCCCTAGCCCACATCCTGCCTGTGGCCTGGAACATCCTCCCTCTTCAAATCTAATGGACAATTACTCTCCCTGCCTTCAAAGCCTTATTGAAGGCACATCTCTTCCCTGACTAAGCCCCTCCTTTCCTCTTCTTCCACTCCCTTCTGTGTCTCCCTGACTTGCTCCGTTTATTCATGCCCCCTCCCAGCCCCACAGCACTTATGTACATATCTGTCATTTATTTATTTATTTAAATTAATGTCTGTCTCCCCCTCCAGACTGTAAGCTCTTTCTGTGTCTATTGTTACATTGTACTCTCGCGAGCGCTTAGTACAGTGGTCTGTACATAGTAAGCGCTCAATAAATATGATTGACTGGAAGTAAGCCCTCCATCAATCAATCAATTAATGGTATTCATTGGGTATTTACTTCATACAGAGCACTGTAGTAAGCACTCGGAAGAGTACAGTACAACAGAGTTGGTAGACCCTGTCCCTGCCCACAAGGAGTTTACGGTCCAGCGATAAATGCCATTAATTGATAGGAGAGTCAGAGATGATACCAAAGTTGAGAGCTCCTGAATGAACTTCTGTCTCTGTGGTCAGGCTGCTACCTAAGAAGGGTTGGAAGACCAGAAAAATCATTATACAAAGCTGACCCTCTGTCCAGTGAGAGCTATACTCCTCTGAAGCAGCTTGGCTCAGTGGAAAGAGCCCAGGCTTGGGAGTCAGAGGTCGTTGGTTCTCATCCCGGCTCCGCCACTTGTCAGCTGTGGGACTTTGGGCAAGTCCCTTCACTTCTCTGGACCTCAGTTACCTCATCTGGAAAATGTGGATTAAGACTGTGAGCCCCACATGGGACAACCTGATCACCTTGTAACCACCCCCCCCCAGCGCTTAGAACAGTGCTTTGCACATAGTAAGCGCTTAACAAATACCAACATTATTATTATTATTATTCAAATTTCTCTGCTCAAGCAAATGGAAGGCTCAAGGGAAAAAATCCAATGTCGAAAAATGAAATTGGTTACCCAAGGTTTTGGTACAAGGTCCTGCTTTTCAATTATTCATTTCTTCAAAAGGGGGAATTGAAATCCAGGTTTTCCTGGTCTATATTTGCTCTCCTGAAAACTACCACCAAGTGAGCACAGGTTGCAAACATACAAATGGTAAAAGAGTAAGCACATGTGTGTAAATTGAGAAAAACAAGAGTCAATGAGCAAATATATACAAGAGTGCTAGGCAGCTGATGGGGTAAGTGCTTAGTACAGTGCTCTGCACACAATAAGTGCTCACTAAATATGTTTGAATGAAGGAACAATGCGATTTAGGAAGACTTTCAAGGTGGGGAAGTGTGGCAGAGTCAAGGAAGGAGCGAGTTCCACGTCAGAAAAATGTTAAGGGAACATGTCTACCAACTCTGCTGAATTATACTCTCCCAAGCACTTTGTACAGTCCTCTGCACTCAGTATGATAATGATGAAGTGGAAAAATTGTGAGTTTGGTTTGATTAGAAAGTTAGCTTGGAAGGAGAGAGAGTAAGCTGGGAAGCAACATGCAAAGAACACAAGATAAGAAAGAGGGAGCTGAAGGAGAGCTTTAAATCCAGTGGTGAGAAGTTTCTGTTTAATGAGAGAGAAGTAGGTAACTGTTGGAGTTGTCTGAAGACAGGAATGATGAAGTCAACCTAAGTTTTTCTCAAGCTTCCAGTGGGTTTGCTATTCTAGCAAGATGGAGCAAGCCAAACCTCTTAAAAAATTAGTACTGAGATTCCCCTTTTAAAGACTGAATTAAATGATTTTGCAAACAGAGCACAATGAAAACATGCTTGCTAGAAATGCAAAATCAATGCGGCA
This sequence comes from Ornithorhynchus anatinus, assembly GCF_004115215.2. NCBI lineage: Eukaryota > Metazoa > Chordata > Mammalia > Monotremata > Ornithorhynchidae > Ornithorhynchus > Ornithorhynchus anatinus. The sequence continues at coordinate 111,015,495 of NC_041731.1, read as the reverse complement.
TGTCACCGATGCCAGAAGGAAGTCTGTTTAAATGATACGTGATAAAAACAAATCTAATCTTGCTTAAAAGAAAGTCAGCTAAAAGGTTTAAGTGCAGGAAGTCATGGGCTCTACCACCCTCTTTGATTAAACCCCAGCCTCGAATAGCTCAAAATTCCCTCTGCCAAAAGTCATTTGAGAAGTGAGCTCTTTTGAATAAAAGAGAGAAGCTATATGCAACTGATAGGATGAGCGACTTTGGGAAACCAAGTTAGACGCGAACCTTTCGCTGGACAAGAAATAGGAGGTGCAGAGAATCTGGGACTACTTGAGTTCTCTCCACCTCCTCTTAGCCACAGAACTAGTGGAGACTGACACTAGGGCCCTCTTTTAAAAGAAGTGTTTAAAGACATAGGGGAGTCTTTTTTAAAAATAGTATTTGTTAAGCACCTACTATGTGCCAGGCATGGTACTAAGTTAATCAGGTTGGACACAGTCCCCGTCCTACATAGGGTTCACAGTCTTAATCCCCATTTTACAGATGAGGCAACTGAAACAGAGTAGTTAAGCGACTTGCCCAAGGTCACACAGCAGGCAAATGGCAGAGCCGGGATTAGAAGCCAGGCGGTTCATTCATTCAATAGTATTTATTGAGCGCTTACTATGTGCACAGCACTTTACTAAGTGCTTGGAATGTACAAATCGGTAACAGACACAGTCCCTGCCCTTTGATGGGTTTACAGTCTAATCGGGGGAGACGGACAGACGAGAACAATAGCAAATAAATAGAATCAAGGCGATGTCCATCTCATTAACAAAATAAATAGGTAAATAGGGTAATGAAAATATATACAGTTGAGCGTACAAGTACGGTGCTGAGGGGATGGGAAGGGACAGGGTGAGGAGTAGAGGGAAATGGGGGGGAAAGAGGGTTTAGCTGTGGAGAGGTGAAGGGGGGGCGGTAGAGGGAATAGAGGGAGAAGGGGAGCTCAGTCTGGGAAGGCCTCTTGGAGGAGGTGAGCTTTAAGTAGGGTTTTGAAGAGGGGAAGAGAATGAGTTTGGAGGAGGTGAGGAGGGAGGGCATTCCAGGACCGCGGGAGGACGTGGCCCATGGGTCGATGGCGGGATAGGCGAGAACGGGGGACGGTGAGGAGGTTGTCTTACACTCAGGCCCGTATTCTTTCCTCTAGGCCATGCTGCTTCTCTTTGGACCAAACCAGTCAGTCAGCAAGTCAATCATATTCACTCAGCGCTTCCTGTGTGCAGAGCACTGTACTAAGCGCATTGGAGAGTACAATATAACAATAAGCAGATACATTCCGTGCCCACAATGAGCTTACAGTCAACAATGCTTATCACTCAGTTTGTTTCAGGGAAGAGGCAGGGAGGTAGAGAGGGAGGAATTAGGTTAGGAATTAGTTGGTGAAAATTCAAGTTAGACAGTGACACCAGTCTTCCCCCCACTTCTCCCCCCAGGCAGCAAAGTAAAGGCTAATTCAAGCGTACATGGTCAGTTTTCCATTTGGATGTGGACTTCTCAAACTTGAAAATCAACTATATCCAAGGAGAGAATAAATAATTGAAATCTACAAATAATCCAAAATTAATGTTCTTCCCCAACTTCAACTCCCTCCCATCCACCAACCGGTCTTTCGTGTGTTTTTAAAATCAAAGCTTTTAGATGTCCCAGTAATCTTCACTGCACTCGCTGGAGGTGCTGACAAATAGTGAAAGACTCAAAAAAGCATCTGAGAAGAAAAAGGGTAGAGGAAAGGGACCTGGATAATCAAAATGGGATATTCAGTGGCTAGCTAGAGGATTGTTGATCTGGTAATCGATTTTCTATAACTATAGTCATCTGACCGGTTCAGCATTCTCCCCACGTAGCATTCAGAGAAAATTGGTACTCCAAACCAGATATAGAAGCAGAGTGGCTCAATGGGAAAGAGCCCGGGCTTGGGAGTCGGTGGTCATGGGTTCGAATACCAACTCTGCCACTTGTCAGCTGTGTGACTGTGGGCAAGTCACTTAACTTCTCTGTGTCTCAGTTCCCTCATCTGTAAAATGGGGATTAACCGTGAGCCGCACGTGGGACAACCTGATACAGGAAAACCCTGTATCTATCCCAGAGCTTAGAACAGTGCTTAACAAATACCAACATTATTATTATTATCTTCCACTAGCACTTAGGGCATCTTGAGCCTTTGGTATTCAGATTGATCTTTAACTCTCTTGAGCAGAGGCTTCAGGAGGATTGAAATATAGTCATGAGAATCAGCATGGCCTAGTGGGCAGAGCACAGGCCTGGGAGTCAGAGGATCTTGGTTCTAATACTGGCTCCATCACTTGTCTGTTGTGTGACCTCAGGTCAGTCACTTAACTTCTCTGTGCCTTAGTTACCTCACCTGTAAAATGGGGATGAAGACTGTGAACTCCAAGTGGGACAAGGACTGTGTCCCACCTGATTACCTTGTATCTACCCCTGAGCTTAGTACAGTGCCTGGCACAAAGTAAATGCTTAACAAATACCATTAAAAAAAAAAAGGCCCTTAACCCAGTACCAGGTACTGTTGATTAGCACATGACACCCACAGCAGGTCATGGGTTCTCCACCACTTGTCTGCTCTGTGACCTTGGGGAAGTCCCTCCATTTTTCCAGGCCTCATCTGGAAAGTGGGGATTGAGACTGTGAGCACCACGTGGGACAGGGACTGTGTCCAACCCTGTTTGCTTGTATCCATCCCAGTGTTTAGAATAGTGTTAAGAAGCGCTTAACAAATACCATTATTATTATTATAGTAAAAGTCGGTCTCATATTGAGCAGAGTCGGAGGGATTATTCAGCTTCGTGTTTAATGCTCACTGTCAGGAGTCTCATCTTTAGTCCCAAAGGATGACTGTCTATTTGTGTAGTGCACTTGTGTATGTGTGTTTGTGTGTGTGTTTGTATGTGTAATAAACTGTGGAGGGAGTAGACCAGAAAGCCGTTCCCTGTAGGCCAGCAAAGTTAGTTGGCCACTGCCAAGGGCCAACTCACAATTCTCTTAGCACCAAACTGAGGAGCTGCAGGGCATGATGATAATATTCATCGTTCTAATATTTGTTATCATTGATAATAGTACTTGTGAAGCATATACAATGTTCCAAGCACCATACTGAGTGCCAAGGAAGATACAAGATTATCAGGTTGGACACAGTCCCCATCCCAGATGGGGCTCACAGCCTAAGTGGGAGGAAGAACAGGTATTAAATTCATTCAATAGTATTTATTGAGCGCTTACTATGTGCAGAGCACTCTACTGAGCACTTGGAATGGACAATTCGGCAACAGATAGAGACAATCCCTGCCCAATGACGGGCTCACAGTCTAAACGACTGCTCACAGTCTTAAATGTCCATTTAAGCCAACTGAGGCCCAGAGAAGAGAAGTGATTTGCCCAAGATCTCGCAACAGGCAAGTGGCAGAAGCCGGGATTAGAATCCAGATCCTCCTACTCCCATGTATTTTCCACTCTACTTCGCCGTTTCTCCAGGGAAGTATGCATTCTAATGTAGAAGGGCTCAGGGAGCTGGAAGAGGAAGCAAATGGCCTCCTGTTTCTGGCTTGGCAGATGGCATTTCCCTCTATAGCCAAGAGAAACGTGAGGTGAAGAGGCACTCCGGGAATTTGGGGCCTGATAGAATGGATTCCCTCCCTCCCCCCTTTTTAGAAGAGGGATAGTCAGTCTCATCTCGTCTCAACAGGTGCCCTCTCCCACCACGGCATCTGTTACGCGGCCAAACTGTGTGCGGCCCAGGGACCCCCAGCCCGATTTGTGCCCCTCTCGGGGTCCGAGCACTCAGCGCCACTTGGTTAACCCCCAAAACCTCCTCATTTGCTTAAGCGTTTGAACTGTCAGTTGCCGGAAATTTCCTTGAAACAGAAGCGATGACGAGCGTGTCAGCTTATTAACGATAACATCTTTTTTCCAGTCAGTCGGAGGAACATCTCTCGCTTCCATCTATTATTTTCTTTTTTCCGCAGGGATCCTAGTCATTCTTCGGTACCTTATCATTATTATGAACCCTTGGGATCCGATGAATGTACGATGTACATTTCACACGAGCGGGGACGAAAGGGCAGTCATCACCGTTTTATCACAGAGAAACGAGTCTTTGAGAACTGGGCCCGGACATTCAATATTCACTTTTTTCAGCCAGCCTGGAAGCCGGAATCACTCACCATAAATCACCCCGAGATTAAACCGGTGTTCTGAGGAATGAATGCACAAGACTGCAATCACAATCACCTACTGGATCAGACTTCAGGGTATTGAGCCTCGTATCCCAGCAAGCCAACCTAAAAAGGAAAGGTTAACAGGATTTGTGGATGAAAACTGCTACAATATTCAAGGAGTTACTATGAAAGAATGCATAAGGGGACATTTTCTATCAAATTGTATCCTAATCTAATGTGTACTTCCGCCGTCTGTCTGACCTATGTGTGTGTGATTTGTAAAAAGCAGCCCGCAGTAGTAGAGACATGGTTACTGAAGAGCACATGGCCACAGACTTTCATAATGCAAATCTACAGTAGTTATTTATTGAAGGGTTTTTAAAGGCAATCTAGGCCAGTATTTTTCTAAATCACGACCATGTGTTCCTAACCCTTGAAGAGTCCTAGTGACATGTTTCAATTTGAAAAGAAAATGGCCCTTGTTGGCAAGCAATTGATATTTGATCTGCAAATACTGCACTGCTTTTTTTAAAACCCCTGATTTCACTCCTGCATTTGATCTTTAACAAGAAGGTTCCTACATGCTGCTCTACTAAGTCTCTGCCATTTACAAAACACTGCAAAGTCTCAAAATTCAAACCAAAAGAAAATCCCTTCAGGAGAAGTGTACGGGTGCAGCCAAGATGTCAGCCCAAGAGTCGTTTTCTTAAGGGGATAGTGGAGACTACCCCTCTCTCCAGCTTGGGTACTTTGCACTGTGGAGGCCAGGAAACCTCCCTGGGAGGTCTTTTGGTTGTCAATAACCTCATTATTCTTTGCCAGTCGGTCAGTAGAATTTATTGGGCGCTTAGTGTGTTCATAGCCCTGTACTAGGCGCTTGAGAGAGTACGATTTAATGGACACATTCCCTGCCCACAACAAGCTTACAGACTAGAGGGACTTTGTGGCCTTTATACTCCCCATTCCCTCACCCTCTCCCACCGCTATTCACAGGCTGCTTCCCCCTCCAGCCCACGTTGCTCTCTGGCCTCCGATTCTTAATTTGGTGCCTTCTTGTACCCTACTTACATGGTGCTCCCAGCCTACACCAGCAAGAGAGCAGATTTCATTTAACCTTTCCCCAAGATATGCAGTATGAGGAAGTACCTCACCACATGACTACCTAAACCAGGCTGATTCACCGCAGACCTCCTGTAATGGCTACCTGGGAGCTGGGCTCCCCGATGGTGCAGAATTTTTACAAATTTGAGGTCTCCGATCCTTAGGTCAGTTGGCAATTAGGCAAGAGGCGACAATGTGCTGGCATCTTCGTCACCTGAAGCTTGGGAGAGATCAGCCTCGGTGGTACTAAAGTTGAAGACATTAGGAAAAACGATACTCCATATGGGAGACCCACTGTGTCGGACTATTAGATCCCGGTTTGAGAATAAAAAGGATTTCAGTGTTACCGCTTCTTTTGCCTTTACCTGACAAGTATGAATATTCAATTCCACAGGAGTAGCGGGGAATAATTTCCTTATTACAGGGTGTGTTGTAGTTGAGTCACGGAAGCAATCCCGTTATACAAATAATAAAAATGAAAGTGTTACTATCGTCATGTGGCTTAAACTGCTCAAATCCAGTACATTTGAGTTGCATGTCCGGGACACGTGGGATGTGACGTTTCAAGTCTTCTACCAAACGGGATTTCTTGGAAGTGTGGAATTTTACATTAATGGGCTTAAATGCCTTTGGAGCCAAGCTGTTGAGGGCTTTGAATATGTGGTTGAAGTTGGCACTTTTGTCAAACTGATTTACAGGTCACCTTTAACATCATTCTAAGAGATTCCGTTGCCTAGATTAATACGGTTCCTTTGACAATTTAAAATCTGTATTTAGGAACCTTTTTTAAAAAGTACCATTGTGACATGCAAGAACTTTGCAGCTCTATTATCATATCGTAGCCCCGCGGCAGCTGCTTCACAACAAAATGCCCAAGAGCTGGCACCATCGAGGTTCAAACGATTGGTCTTTTTAAGGTCTCCTGGCAAAACATTAAAAAAAACCCCACATACGTTCTGAATCCCCATATTTCAGTTGAGGGTATTTTTCATTTCCATCCAGTAGAGGGTGTTTGATGGGTTTTTTTTACGGTATTTGCTAAGCGCTTACTATGTGTCAGGCACTGTACTAAGCATCGGTGTAGAAACAAGCTATTCAGGTTGGACACAGTTCCGTATCCCACACAGGGACACTGTCTTAATCCCATTTTACAGGTGAGGTAAACTGAGACGCAGAGAAGTGAAGCGACTTACCCACGGTCACCCAAAGGGCAAGTGGCAGAGCTGAGATTGGAACCCAGGTCCTCTGATTTCCAAGCCCGTGCTCTGTTTTTGAGAGAAAACTCAGATACATTTCCTGTGGATCAATGATGGCTTGATTAGTACAGAAAAGCACGGAGCTGTGTAACAAACAACTTGGATAGGCCTGGAGCTCATGCACGTGATTTTTTTTCCTGCTTCTGCCATTCTACCTGCAAATGCCACCCCACTTTCATTCAGAGTCAGGGAGCCTAATCTCCGATAATAAAAACGAATGAGAAATCATGTTTTCAGCTGCCGATGACTCTGAAGCTCAGATTCAGTCTCAAGCTTGAATTCTCTCTTCCCGCCGCTCACCTCTTTCTTCTCGGGCCTTTTCTGACACGATGACACTCTCCAGCTCTCCAGCCTGTAATACTGCTACGTGCGTGAGGCCGCTATTATACGATCCGTGACTTCTGTTATTTCAACCCAACCAGGTTCGGCTGCAGCCATTACAATATATGGCCATTAGGGGTAGAAAAGAGGAATTCACAAACAAAATCAATCATTCCAAATGGCCCATAAACAGAAGAGATTCACATACAATATACTGCAATAAATATTCACCCACGAAAAGTTACATTAAAAAAACATTAAGAGGTAAATATTCAACGCGCTGCGTGGGAACTTGGCTGTGTGATTCCCATTAGCGTTAATGGGCGTTTGACGGCTAAATCCCTGGGCATCGCTAACCTACGTACTTAGTCCTGAGGGCCTGACAAATTGGAAGAAATAGAGAAGTTGGCGGGATGTGACATTTCGACACTAACTTTCGCCCTCAAGCACCTTCACTGCGCCGAGTTACAGGGGCAGGGCGGAGGACATTTCAGTCACGGGGAGACCGTCCGCCTCCTGCACCGGCAAAGGATTCAACCTGAATCGGGAGCGCGTGAAGTTGCTTAATTTCATGAAGTCCTCTCCATTACGGAGACATTCGAAGAAAGGCATTACGGCATGTAATCTTCTCTTAAGTGCTGGAAACTAAATATTTAATTGGCTAAAAAACAAACACTGGCTTCCATTCCAATTAAAAACTACAGGAGGAGGTTAGAACAGGTGAAGAAACAGTTAATGTAGAAGAGGAAATTACAGTGGTGGGAAGAATTATGTGAGCTTTTACAGGGCTCGGTATTTGGACATGTCCCATTTTTTAATCAACACAACTGACCTAGATAGGGGTAGCGTACTCCCGCTGAATAAATCAAGCTGGCTAATGCCGGGAGTATTAAACATACGGAGTAAAGTTCAGCAAGCTTTGTGTTTTTTATAGTACCCGTTAGATCTGGGACAAATTAAATTTAATGTTGACAAATGTAATTCTTTACATGGAAAGACAGAAAGGTAGCTTGGCATGGTTTCCCAACTTCTCTAGAGCTACACACGGAATAACGGGTTGCTGAGAACTTGTTATCAATACAGTAGTCTCGTCACAAACCCTAGGGATTTCCAAAGCTAGTGGGGCTTCAACTCATAATATTGATTTTTTGACAAAAATTAAACACGAATCTCTTTGAAAGGGGAAAGCGGGCATCTTTTTGTTTTCCCAGAAAAGAACCAGGGATATTTCATTTTTGCTCGACCTGAAAAATTCCTTTGAGCATTCTCTCACAAGGAGACACGTTTTCAGGGTGGGCAAGAGAATCTTTCCCCCACAGACTCACGGTTCAAATGTGAGGCCGAAGCAGGAAGTGATTGAGATGAAGGAATTATCTCCATCAGCAGCTGTTCTGAATAAGAAATTGCCGAAGGAGTCTCCTTTTGGCAGACATGACAGATTGTGAGACCCCCCGAGGGGAAGGGACCCTGTCTTAATTCCAACCTGGGTATTCTTTACCAGTGCTTCGTACAGTGCTGTGCACACAGTAAGCACTTAATAAATACTATGGCTCTTAATACGTGACAAATGGACAACAAAAGAAAGGCTCTTGAGTCAGGGAAGAAAGCACGAGAATCAGTGACCACAAATAACTCCTTTCTTACTATTTTCCATGTCCTATCACTCCTATCATCCTGCCATACTTCTCTCTTTCATTCTTTTTCATTCTCATTTTTTTCCCACTTTTCTGGGCGTATCGTCTTCTCTCATCCAACTGAGTAGGAGAGGGATTCAGCCAGGTCAGCAGCATCTGGATTCCTCAGATCTTTCTTATTTGGGGCAACAGACAAAACAGATAGTGAGGGATAGTTTTCCTACTCAAAATATTATGTTTATCAATAAAATGTTTAATCCTCCTTAAAATGTCAGATTGTTTCTGATAATCACCTTCTCTACAGACTGACCCATCATGGACACGACATGAAAATTGGGAAATGTTGCTGATCCGGGCAGAGAGAGAGACTGGAGGATAAGGCTTTGCGGACCGCTTTGCCGTATTTACCTAACTGTGAAAGCACGGGCATATTTCATTGCGGCTTCCTAGAAACAACCCGGACAAATGATCATCTGCAGATATCGTTCCGTGTCACAAAAATCTTGCTTGGAAAACCTTCACTTTGAATGATGGAAACCAAGGTGTGCATTTTGAAAAAGTAAAATTCAAAAGAAGAATTATTTTTCTGGAAAAATAATTAACCAGCAATATATTCAAACACTGAAAAAGTTTCTGAAAAATACGAACCTAAAATCTCATTAATGTCCAGAGAGCTTTGAAAAAGGACCAAATTGGGAAAACAAAAAAGAAAATCCCTAAAATGAGGCAATTAACTGTAATGGCCAGTACTTTGAGTACAGATTTATAAATTTATTGGTAACACATTTCTAGCCTCAACACTATACAGAAAAATTCAAAAGAAACAAACAGTCAAAAGAGCAAACAGTCCATTTTGTCTTCAGAATATCAACTTCTTGGAGAAACATTCATTCATTAGATCAACTGTACTTATTGAGCACTTACTGTATGCAAAACATTGTACTAAGTGCTTGGGAGAGTACAATATAACAATAGACAGATTCCCTGCCCACCGCGAGCTTGGTTGCAGGTCTGATTTTTTTTTTTTTTATGGTACATATTAATCACTTACTGAGTGCCAGGCACTAGACCCAGCACTGGGGTAGATAATCAGGTGGGACACAATTCCTGTCAAACAATCAATCTCATTTACTGAGCACTTATTATGTGCAGAGCACTGTCCTAAGCGCTCAGGAGAGTACAATAGAATTAGCAGACATATTTCCTGCCCATAAAAGGACCTTACAGTCTAGGAAGGGGGTGGGAGGGACAGATATTAATAAGAATAAGCGATTTATAGTATATGATTTTAAAGATATGTATATAAGTGCTGTGGGGTTAGGGTGGGGTGAATATCAAATGTCCAAAGGTCACAGATCCAAGTGCATAGAAGACACAGAAGGAAGAACAACCTGGGGAATAGAGGTTTAATTGGAGAAGGTCTGTTGGAGGAAATGTGACCTTAATACTGCTTTGAAGGTGAAAAGCTCTGCACACAGTAAGCACTCAATAAATACAATTGAATGAGAGAGTGGTGGTCTGGCATATATGGGGAGGGGTTGCAGGCCTGGGGGGGCGGAGGGGATATGGGAATAGGGTGGACTGTGACGTGAGATCGGGGCACAGTGGGTAAACTGTTGCTAGAGGAGCAAAGAGTGCGGGTTGGGCTACAGTAGGAGATTAGTGAGGCGAGGTAGGATGGGGCAAGATAACTGAGTGCTTTAAAGCCAACAGTAAGGATTTTCTGTTTGAGGCTGAGGTGGATGGGCAGCGATTGGAGGCTCTTGAGGAGTGGGGAGACACAAACTGAACATTTTTGGCGATAAACGATCGGTGCAGCAGAGGGAAGTATGGACTGGAGTGGGTAGAGACAGGAGGCCGGATGGTCAGTGAGGAGGCAGATGCGGTAGTCAAGGTGGGATAGGATAAGTGCTTGGATCGGCGTGGTCCCAGTTTGGAAGGAGAGGAAAGGGTGAATTTTAGCAATGTTGTGAAGGTAGAACCGAAAGGATTTGGTGACAGATTGAATTTGCGGGTGGAATGAGAGAGATGAATCGAGGATAACACCGAGGTTATGGCTTGTGAGGTAGGAAGGATAGTAGTGTTATCTACTATGATGGAAAGGATAGTAGTAGGACAAGATTTGGATGGGAAGATGAGGAGTTCAGTCTTGGACGTATTTAATTTGACTTGTAAGCAGGACATAATAATAATAATTATATTTATTGAGCACTTATTGTGTGCAAAGCACTGTACTAAGCACTTGGGAGAGTACAATATAACATCAGACACATTCCCTGCCCACAACAAGCTCAATGTTTAGAGGGGGAGACAGACATTAATATAAAGATATATATAGATAAATAAATTCAGCTATATACAGAAATATACATATGTGCTGTGGGGAAGGGAGGGAGGATGAGTGAAGGAGCAAGTATGAGTAGTGCAGAAGGGAGTGGGAGAAGAGGAGAGGAGGACTCAGTCAGGGAAGGCTTCCTGGAGGAGATGCGCCTTCAATAAGGCTTTGAAGTGGGATAGAGCAATTAGCTGTCTGATATGAGGCGGAAGGGCGTTCCAGGCCAGACGTAAGATGTGGCCGAGAGGTCGGCGTCGAGAGAGACGAGATAGGGGTACAGTGAGAAGGCTATCACCAGAGGAACGACGTGTGCGGAATGGATTGTAGTAGGAGAGCAGCGAGGCGAGGTAGGAGGGGCGAGGTGGTTAAGTGCTTTAAAGCCAGTGGTGAGGAGTTTTTGCTTGATGTGGAGGTAGATGGGCAACCACTAGGAGTTTCTTGAGGAGCAAGGAAACATGGCCGGGAAGTTTTTGAAGGACAGTGATTCGGTAGAATGAAGTGTGGACTGGAGTGGAAAGAGACAGGAGTCGGGGAGGTCAGGAAAGAGGCTGATACAATAACCGAGGTGGGGTAAGAGGCGGGGTAAGATAAGTGCTTGCATTAATGTGATAGATCGGACGGAAAGGAAGGGGCAGATTTTGGCGACGCTGTGAAGGTAGAACTGACAGGATTTAGCCATGGCTCGAATACGTGGGTGGAACAAGGGAGAGGAGTCAAGGATAATACCAAAGTTACGGGCTCGTGAGATAGGACGGTGGTGCCGTCAACAGCAATGGGAAAGCAAACAGGAGGACGGGGTTTGGGCGGGAAGATAGGAAGTTCAGTTTTAGCCATATTAGGTTTGAGGTGACGGGAGGACATCCGAGTAGTTATGTCTTGAAGGCAGCAGGAAATGCGAGACTGCAGGGAAGGAGAGAGGTCAGATTGAAGACATATATTTGGGAACCATCTGCATAGAGATGGTAATTGAAGCCATGGGAATGAATGAGTTCTCTAAGGGAGTGGGTATAGAATAGAAGGGGACCTAGAACTGAGCCTTGAGGAACCCCCTGCTGTCAGAGGGTAGGACACAGAGGAGGAGTCAGAAAAAGAGACTGAGAAGGAGTGGTCAGAGAGAGAGGAAGAGAACCAAGAGAGTGTAGGTGAATTCAAAGTTGGATAAATTTTCAAGGAGAAGGGGCTGGCCTACAGTGTCAAAGGAGACTGAGGTGTCCAGGAGAATTAGGATGGAGTAGAGGCCATCAGCCCCTCTCAGGGTCGCATCTGGAGGGTTTCCAGTACTCTACCAGTCTCGGCTACAGGAGGGAGAGTCAAGAAGAGGCCTGCCCATTCCATTCCTAGCTTGGGCAGTGGCCAGCGAGTGGCAGGCAATCTGCTACAAGTCAAAACTCACCCGGGCTGGGCAGCAGAGGCTTGGGAGAGAGAGGAGGGCGGAGACTCGAGTTTCATGCGCGGAAGGCAGCAATGGTAAACCACTTTGATATTTTTACCAAGAAAACTCCACGGATATACTACCAGAGCGATTGCAGATGGAGAACAGGGAGTTCTTGGTGAGATGTGTCCATGGTGGTGTCGCTAAGGGTCAGAAACGACTCGACGGCAGAAGACAAGACGAGAGGCCATCAGATCTGGTGAGAAGAAGGTCATCGGTTACTTCAGAGAGGGCTGCTTCTGTGAAGTGATGGGGGTGGAAGCCAAGTTAGAAAGGATCTAGGAGAGAATTAGGGGATAGGAAATGGAGACAGAGGGTATAAACAACTCTCTCAAGAAGTTAGGAAAGAAATGGAAGGAGGGAGACGGTGTGATAATTGGAGGGAGCTGGGGAGACAAGGGAGGGTGTTTTGATTAGGATAGAGGATATATAAGCATTTTGAAAACAGTCGGGAAGAAGCTGTTGGAAAGTGAACAGTTGAAGATGGCAGTCAAGGAGCAAAGAAGGGAGTAGATGAATGTTTAAAAAAAGTATGAAGGGATGGGGTCAGATGCACAGGTGGAAGGGGTAGATTTAGAGAGAAGGTGAAAAATTTCATCTTGAACTACTGCAGGGAATAGAGGGAGAGTCGAAGAGGGTGGGGGGCGGGGGGGATTGGAGGGGAGCAGGGGAGATTTTGGGGAGATCACACCCGATGGTTTCCATTTTGTTGATGAAATATGTGGCCAGGTCAATAGCGGAAAGAGATGGTGGGAGCAGGGGGACAGGAGGTTTGAGAAGGGAGTTAAATGGCTGGCACAGTAGGCGGAGGCAGTGGGTGTGAGAGTGAATTAGGCAGGAGAAGTACTGTTGCCGGGCAGTGGAGAGGGCTGAATTGCAGCAGATAGGAATGAATTTAAAGTGGACAAGGTCAGAGAGATGTCTGGATTTCCTCCAGGAACGCTCGGCACCTCAGGTGCAGAGTGGAGGAAGTGTTCTGTGGGGATGATCCAGCGTTGTGAGTTAGTGGGAAGAGACCAAGGAAAGGACAGGGGAGCAAGGGTTTTTAGTTCAGTGGAGAGGGTGGTGTTGAGTGTGTCTATTTGTGCATCAATTGTCCCAGATAGGGCTCGCAGTCGATCCCCATTTTACAGATGAGGTAAATGAGGCACAGAGAAGTGACTTGCCCAAGGTCACAAAGCAGACAAGTGACAGATACGGGATTAGAACCCAGGCCCTCTGACTCCCAGGCCCATGCTCTTACCATGAGGTCATACTGCTTCTCTATGGTGTGTGTATTCCCAATACGGTTTGACTAGAACATTATTAGGAAATTAGGGAACATTTGCTTGACATCACAAGCTGACTGGAATCAGCTCATCACATGTGTGAAGAAACAGTTCGTCTCAGGCAAGCAGTGTCTGAAAGGTCTAGTATTGCAGCGTGAGTTTTCCTTAGTGCGGAATTCTGCAAGAACAAAGCCCCTCCGTTAGAGAATTTGATGTAAATATAATTTCTCCTAGAGTATTTGATAGATAGGATTTGATTTATTTAAAATGTACAGCAAGGCTCACAAATCCATAATCCCTAGGATCAAACAATGTGTGGATTTGTGTGGAGTTTGGATTTTTGCCGATTTATACGGGCCCCAGACTGCTAGGTTAAAAGTGCTTAGCTCACATCGCTGAGCCCTCTGGTCCTATAGATTTCCTATTCATAATAAATGTATACTCAGGTACATTATGTCTTTTACTGTAGAGGAGAAGACACAATGCTTCAAGGCTCACATAGACTTTTCCTTAACCTATCAATCGATGGCACCGACTGAGTGCTTACTATGTGCAGCGCACTATTCTAAGTGCTTGGGAGAGCACAATACAACAGAATACAATAGAGAGTACAATACAACAGAGAAGCAGTGTGGCCTGGTGCATAGAGTACAGGCCTGGGAGTTAGAAGGACCTGGGTTCTAATCCCGACTCCATCACTTCTCTGCTGTGTGACCTCGGGCAAGTCACTTCACTTCTCTAGGCCTCAGTCACCTCATCTGCAAAATGGGGAATAGGACTGTGAGCCCCATGTGGGACAGGGACTATGTCCGACCTGGTTATATTGTAACCACCCCAGGGCTTAGTACAGTCCCTGGAACATAGTAAGCACTTAACAAAATCATTTTTTAAAAAAGCTGTGGATATGTTCCCTGCCCATAACCAGCGATATGGAACTAAGGTGTCTCCTCCAACACCATATTCAAGAAAAAAAGATGATAGAACAGACTCTAGCAAATACTGAAACATCTCACTACTTTCCACTGTCAGAAGGATCTTCCGAGAATCCTTCTGAAGAATATAATAAAAATAATGTTGGTATTTGTTAAGTGCTTACTATGTGCAGAGCACTGTTCTAAGCGCTGGGGGAGATACAGGATCATCAGGTTGTCCCACGTGAGGCTCACAGTCGTAATCCCCATTTTCCAGATAAGGTGACTGAGGCACAGAGAAGTTAAGTGACTTGCCCACAGTTACACAGCTGACAAATGGCAGAGTCGGGATTCGAACCCATGACCTCCAGCTCCCAAGCCCGGGCTCTTTCCACTGAGCCACGCTTACAGAAACACAGCATAGCTTCAGATCACAGTGTGACCCATGATCTCTGTGCTAGAAACAGGAGAAATGTAGGGAGAAGCACAGACTACTTTCAGTTTTCATAGACCTTCTAAAAGCAGTGGGTCATGCTCACCCAAGCTCTTAGAACAGTGCTCTGCAGAGAGTAAGTGCTCTCTAAATTCAATTGATGGATTTGACCTGACGTCATCGGCAGCTCTGGACTCCGGAAGCTGCCTCTCAACTGCTTCAAGATGGCACGGTCAGAGCTGGGGGCTTCTTGCCTAAGTCATTTCTCATTGCCAAAGGAATGAAAGAGAGGTGGCATCCTGTAGAGAAGCAGCATGGCTTAGTGGAAAGAGCCCGGGCTTGGGAGTCAGAGGTCGTGGGTTCTAATCCCGGTTCTGCCACTTGTCTGCTGTTTGACCTTGGGCAAGTCACTTCACTTCTCTGTGCCTCAGTTACCTCATCTGCAAAAATGGGGATTTAAAAAAATGTGAGCACTACATGGGAGAATCTGATTACCCTGTATCTACCCCAGCATTTAAAACAGTGCTCTGCACATAGTAAGTGCTTAACAAATACCAACATTATTATTATTCCATGCAGTCAGCTGGGGGATGCAACTAGAGACCTGCTTTTACTCGTCTTCGGAGTCAACATGCTCTGATTGGTACCTAGTCCCCTAGACAGCCATTGTATAAATGTATATATATATATATATATATGTATATATACATACATATATAAGCGCTTAGTACAGTGCTCTGTACACAGCAAGAGCTCAGTAAATATGATTGAGTATACACGTGTGTGTGTGTGTGTGTGTGTGTGTGCATATGGATAGCAGCTTGACCTTGTGGAAAGAGAATGGGTCTGAGTCAGAGGTCCTAGAAGATCAAGCCTCAAAGAATAAATATCTTCCCAACCCAACCCTGTCCTCCCCATGTTTTTCACATCACTGTAGACAATACCACTATCTCTCGCTCACAGGCCCGTAACTGTGGCGTTGACCTCAACTCATCTCCCTCATTCCCTCCCTCCTTTTTCACTCTGTCACCAAATCCTGGCAGACTTACCTTCATGTCACTAAAATCCACCCTTTCCTCTCCATCCAAACTGCTACTGTGCTGATCCAAGCACTTACCCTATCCCACCTTGACTACCGCATCTGTCCCATTCATTCAATTGTATTTATTGGGTGCTTTCTATGTGCAGAGCACTGTGCTAAGCCTCACTGACCCCCCGCCTCCTGTCTCTCCCCTCTTCAGTCCCTACTTCACTCAACTGCCTGGATCCTTTTTCTAAAAAAAAAGTTCAGTCCGTTTCTCCCCACTCCTCAAGAACCTCGAATGGTTTGATCCACCCCCACATCAAACGGAAACTCCCTACCATCAGTTTTGAAGGACTCGATCGGCTCGCCCTGCCCCCCACCTTTCCTGACTGATCTACTACAGCCCAGGCTACTAGCTTCACTCCTCTGTAATAATAATAATGTTGGTATTTGTTAAGCGCTTACTATGTGCAGAGCACTGTTCTAAGCACTGGGATAGGTACAGGGTAATCAGGTTGTCCCACGTGAGGCTCACAGTCTTCATTCCCATTTTACAGATGAGGCAACTGAGGCACAGAGAAGTGAAGTGACGTGAAGTGACTTGCCCACAGTCACACAGCTGCCAAGTGGCAGAGTTGGAATTTGAACCCATGACCTCTGACTCCCAAGCCCAGGCTCTTTCCACTGAGCCATGCTGCTTCTCTAATAATAGTAATGCTGGTATTTGTTAAGGGCTTTCTATGTACCAAGCACTGTTTTAAGCACTGGGGTAGATACAAGCTAATCAGGTTGTCCCACGTGGGGCTCACAGTCTTAATTTAGAGAAGCAGCGTGGCTCAGTGGAAAGAGCCTGGGATTAATAAATGCCATTGATAAATTTTTCCAGGAGCTTGCATAGGTAGAAGCTTCATTCATTCATTCAATAGTATTTATTGAGCGCTTATTATGTGCAGAGCACTGTACTAAGCGCTTGGAATGTACAAATCGGCAACAGATAGAGACAGTCCCTGCCCTTTGACGGGCTTACAGTCTAATCGGGGGAGACAGACAGACAAAAACAATAGCAATAAATAGAATCAAAGTGATGTACATCTCATTAACAAAATAAATAGGGTAATGAAAATATATACAATTGAGCGGTCGAGCACAGTGCTGAGGGGTGGGAGAGAGCGGGAAGAGCAGAAGGAAAGGGGGGAAGTTTGTTCTGCTGTATTTTTTTTTTCTTTTTAGGGCATAATTTATCCAATTTAGATTGGGTTATGACCTTATTTTGTAGCACTTATGTATATATTTGTCATTTATATACTGATATTAATGTCTGCCTCCCCCTCTAGACTGTAAGCTACTTGTAGGCGGGGAACATATCTACCACCTCTGATGTATTGTATTCTCTTCAGCACTTAGTACAGTGCTCTGCACACTGTAAGCGCTCAATAAATACTATTGATTCTTAAAGCACATGGGAGCAAATCGACACCTTCCGAACAACACCTCTGCATACCTTCGAACTCTCTTTAGATTTGCCACCTCAAATATTTCTAAATCCCACCACTTTCTTGAAAACTAAAACAATATATTTTAACCCCAAAGTGATAGCCAGTGGTGGAAAAACTAACCTCTTCATCCATTTTGACAACTCATAGCAATACCATAGGCTGCTGAGGCTTGATGAGGTGCTCATTATTCATTCAATAGTATTTATTGAGCACTTACTATGTGCAGAGCACTGGACTAAGCGCTTGGAATGTACAGATCGGTAACAGATAGAGACAGTCCCTGCGCTATGACGGGTTTACAGTCTAATCGGGGGAGATGGACAGACAAGAGCAATAGCAATAAATTGACTCAAGGGGATTAACATCTCATTAAGACAATAGCAAATAAATAGAATTACCTTGAAATAATAATAATAATAATAATACTTTGAAAGTGCTTAAGAAATACCATTATTTTATTATTATATCACAATCCTTGAGCAGATATGGCAAAAATCATAGATTGGGCCATGGGAAGACCACAAACAATGAGGTCCAGGGACGATGCCCATCCTCAAACATCGAAGCTACGTTCACTTCTACGCAGCTTCACTGAGTGAAACATGTAAGAAAATGGTTGACAGTAGGATATCCAAACAGCCACAGAATGGTGAGATAAAATTAGGCAACCTAATATTAATAATAATAATATTGTTGGTATTTGTTAAGCGCTTACTATGTGCAGAGCAGTGTTCTAAGCGCTGGGGTAGATACAGGGTAATCAGTTGTCCCACATGAGGCTCACAGTTAATCCCCATTTTACAGATGAGGTAACTGAGGCACAGAGAAGTTGTGACTTGCCCAGAGTCACACAGCTGACAAGTAGCAGAACTGGGATTCGAACACATGACCTCTGACTCCCAAACCCAGGGCTCTTTCCACTGAGCCACGCTGCTTCTCACTTAAAACAAAAGGGACAGAGGAATCGTTTTAAGAATGCAAAACAGTGATGCCTCAGACAATTCTGTTTCTCTACTGCAGATTGGGATAACTGGAGCAGACCAAACTAGCCTGGCACACTGCAATCAGAGAGTGGAGAACAAAGTAAATAATAATAATGTTGGTATTTGTTAAGCGCTTACTATGTGCCAAGCACTGTTCTAAGTGCTGGGGTAGATATAAGGTCATCACGTTGTCCCACGTAGGGCTCACAGTCTTCATCCCCATTTTACAGATGAAGTAACTGAGGCAAAGAGAGTTAAGTGACCAGCCCACGGTCACAGAGTTCTAATCCCAGCTCTGCCATTTGTCTTCTGTGTGACAGCGGGCATTCCACTTCACTTCCTGTGCCTCAGTTTCCTCATCTCTAAACTGGGAATTAAGACTGAGCCTCGTGTCGGACAGGGGCTGTGTCCAACTTGTTTGCCTGGCACATACTAAGTGCTTAACAAGTGCCATTAAAAAAACAAAAAAGCAAAGGCTCGGAGAGGATTGTGACACAAGGAGGCAAAATCCCAAAGAGTGCCAGACCCTGCAAACGATGAAGAGGGCAATGGAAGAGGCAGGAGAAGCAGCATATCCTGGTGCCTAGAGCACAGGCCTGGGAGTCAGAAGGACCTGGGTTCTAATCCTGCCTACCCCTCACCTGCTGTGTGACCTTGGGCAAGTTACTTCACTGGGCCTCAGTTACCTCATCTGTAAAATGGGGATTAAGACCGAGAGCCCCATGTCCAGTCTGATTAGTTTGTATCTACTCCAGCGCTTTGAACAGTGCTTGTCACATAGTGAGCGCTTAAAAAATACTATAATTATTGTTATCGTTATTACGGCACGATAGAGACGAACCTGCGTGTTTGTGCGCCCAGAGTGGCCAGAACGATGAGCGTCACCTGAACCTTCTCAGCCACACACATATCCCGAGATGAATGTCGCTCCCAGTGACATCTTTGAGTGGAAAGGACAACTGCAGAGAAAACCCTTAAGTACTACATTGGGATCATCTGTTGGGAATGAGCCAAAAAAAATCAACTGTAAAGTATTTGCCAGTTGGAATTCATTTCCAACTGAATTTGAATCAATTCTAACTACACAATTGCTACTTGAATCCCCGAGTCACACAAGTATGTGGTTTCTGGCTCAAGGTTGCTCGAAACCACCGGAACCTGGATTGTCTCTGTTGCCAAATTGTACATTCCAAGGGCCCAGTACAGTGCTCTGCACATATTCATTCAATAGTATTTATTTATTGAGCGTTTACTATGTGCAGGGCACTGTACTAAGCGCTTGGAATGAACAAGTCGGCAACAGATAGAGACAGTCCCTGCTGTTTGACGGGCTTACAGTCTAATCGGGGGAGACGGACAGACAAGAACAATGGCAATAAATAGAGTCAAGGGGAAGAACATCTCGTAAAAACAATGGCAACTAAATAGAATCAAGGCGATGTACATATCATTAACAAAATAAATAGGGTAATGAAAATATATACAGTTGAGCAGACGAGTACAGTGCTGAGGGGATGGGAGGGGAGAGAGGGAAGAGCAGAGGGAAATGGGGGGAAAGAGGGTAAAGCTGCGGAGAGGTGAAGGGGGGGCAGTAGAGGGAGTAGAGGGAGAAGGGGAGCTCAGTCTGGGAAGGCCTCTTGGAGGAGGTGAGTTTTAAGTAGGGTAAACATAGTAAGCGCTCAATAAATACTATTGAATGAATGAATGAATTTTCCCATTCCCACTCACCTGTGACAACCTGTGAATCCTCTAACACAAGTGACCCCGTGTGGGCAGGGACTGTCTCTTTTCATTGCTGTACTGCACTTTCCAAGCACTCAGGACAGTGTTCTGCACAGAGTAAGTGCTCAATAAATACGATTGAATGAATTAATGGATTCCAAATTAGCATTTTTTAACCAATAATATTTTATGTAATTTTTTTTTCACCAATAAATATTCACTGTTCCATTACCTACAAAGAATAACCACAGCTCATTCTTTCTCCTGCTCAATACAAATCACATACTAATTATTCATATCTATTGCCCCCTCAACTGCTACATAGTCATCGATTTATTTCTACTCTCTTCTCCTCTAGACTTTAAGCTTTTTAATGGTATTTTTTAAGTACTTACTATGTGCCAGACACCATACTAAGCACTGGGTTGGATACAAATTAATCAGGATGGACACAGTCCATGTCCCACATGAGATTCAGTCACAATCCCCACTTTACAGATGAGGTAACTAAGGCACAGAGAGGTTAAGTGACTTGTCCGAGGTCACACAGCAGGCAAGTGGTTCCAGGATTAGAACCCAGGAACTTCTGATTCCCACGCCCATTGTTTATCCACTAGGCCACGTTGCTTCCTCAGGGGTTGTGTCTTTTACTTCTTTTGTATGTTCCTCACACGTCTAGTACAGTGCTCAACACACAGTAGGCTCCTAAAAATATTGAAATGGACTCAGTACAGTCCCCTTTATCTGAATTCCCAGTCACTTCTCTTGGATATATGGAAACCAATCGATCAGTAGCATTTATGGAGTACTTACTGTTTTTGTTGCTGAATTGTACTTTCCAAGTGCTTAGTAGAGTGCTCTGCACACAGTAAGCGCTCAGTAAATACAATTGAATGAACGAATCCTAAGTGCTTGGGAGGTTACGATAAAGTCGGTAGACAAGAGCTCTGCAACTCGGTAGACATGAGCTCTGCCCACAAGGCATTTACATCTATTGCGGGGGAAAATTGGTTTAGATGTAGACACCCATAATACATAGGACAATCTTCTTAAAAATTTATCCAACCAATCTCATAAAATATGGGCCAATTCAAGAAGGGGCAATCCACATGTAGCAAAATATTTAAAAAATGCGCCACCCCACAGCACAGTCTTCCCCACTCAAATAATATCAAATGTTAACATGTGTATCTTGCCCTATATCCCACTAGGTGAAAAAAATCAATTCCAATTAGAGCCCTCCTCAACTGATCTGCATTTAAGTCACAATCAATTGCTCAAAAAAAGCCAAATTATGTTAATGCAACATTTTTTATTAAAATTTTAGAATCACACAGGTCCAAAACTTCAAATGATGATTCCCAAAGCAACTGTAATTCTACTACCCTGCATGCAATATGAAGGAAATGTTAACAGCCTAAACCACAGTAGAAAATTCTCAGTAAGTAGAGCCAAGACGAGTTATACTTGCTATGGGAACTATCATTTCAAATCCCTGAGATTATATATGAAGATGATGAAATTCACAAACGCATATATTATTTTTGTTATTTAGATCTAGTGGTTTCTTGATCTCTTGTATCAAAGGCAAATGAAAACCTCAAATCATGTTCTAAATCCAAACTACTTTGCCTCTTTTTTTGTATCCCTTTCCACCTTTACCCAAATGTCAGTCTCCATTGCGATCCCTAGATCTGTCTTTGCTTCCCAGTAAAATAGGATGATGAACAAATAAACAACCCTGAGAGGTAAAGAGACATAATTTGAGAAGCTGCACGGCCTAGTGGATAGAGTACAGGGCTGGGAGTCAGAAAGACCTGGGTTCTAAACCCAATTCTGCCACTTGTCTGCTGTGTGATAGTGGGCAAATCACTTTCTCAGTCCCTCAGTTACCTCATCTGTAAAATGGGGATTGAGAATGTGAGACCCATGCAGGGACTGGGTCCAACTATTTAGCTTGCCCAAATGATCAGAATGTCACGGAAGTACATAATACTATGCAGTTTCTTCCAAACTAAAAAAAGCTTAAAGTAGACAACAATATATTTTTCCTGCTTAAAAAAGGTACCGCTAAAATGAATTGACCTGTATTTTATTTTTAGGTCCGTGGTTTGGGTTTTTTTTTGGTTTTTTTGGTATGTGTTAAGCATTTACTCTGTGTTAGGCACTGAACAAAGCAATGGGGTAGATGGCAAGCTATATATATACATATATAGATATATACACATATTTACAAATACACACTTCGGAAGCTAAAAATCTGTTTTAGCTCTGAAACTAAAAACTGAAAATCATAAGCTGGATATAAAAATAACCACTTTCTAAGCCCCTACTGGTACGGTATTATATCTATAAAACATTAGGTTTAGGTTAGGTTTTGAATCCGGTTAGGTTTTGAATCAACAAATGGGACCCATCAAGAGTTACTGTGTTACTCCAACAGCTCTTGCCATCTAGATATTTTCTCCGTATTAAAATAAATGACTTAAGTTTCAGTTCAATTTTTCCCACTCATGGACGTTCATAACCTTTCATTAGAGCTGAAGGGTATCATGTTCACCATCCTCTTTGACTCAGCTGTGATCTAATCAGGTTATTTTTCAATCATTATCAGTTATTTTAACCTTTTACCACTTTGATGCACAAAAACAATCATATAGATTCCAGTCACTTCCATGAGGGGCTCAATTCTCAGGATTCATAATATACCAAACTACTCTAGGTAAAGAAACTGATCTAGAAAGTAGTAGTTAACTCGTGAAAAAATCAATATTCCCTACAGTATTTTTGTTTCAGTAGAGCAGGTTTTCAATATGTCATGCCAGGCATCTGAAAAGTAACTTAAGTTTTTATCGATTAAAGTGACATTTTAAATAAGGTTCTGAATTACAACTATCTTTCCTATATTCTTAAAAAACAAAGAATATCACAAGTGTGATTCATGGGGAGACATTACCAGTTCAAGTCAATCGATAAATAACAACTATTAAGTGCAGAGCATTGTAGTAAGTTGCTTGGGAAAAAATAACAGTCAGTATTCATGACCCCTATCCTCATGAAGCTTACAATCTAGTGGGGAAGGCAGAAACAAAAGTAAATATCAGGTGAAGGGAAGAAACAGAGTGATTAGGTGATATGGAATCAAGTTTAGAAATGCTGTGGGCATGTGACTCCTCTCTTCAAAAACCTCCAGTGGTTGCCTATCGACCTCCGCACGAAACCAAAACTTCTCACTCTAGGCTTCAAGGCTCTCCATCACCTTGCCCCCTCCTACCTCCCCTCCCTTCTCTTTCTGCTGCCAACCCCGTAGGCTCCGTTCTGCCGCCCACCTCCTCTCCGTCCCCCGTTCTCGCCTATCCCGCCGTCGACCCCTGGGCCACGTCCTCCCGCTGTCCTGGAACGACCTCCCTCCTCACCTCTGCCAAAATAACTCTTTTCCCTTCTTCAAAGCCCTACTGAGAGCTCACATCCTCCAAGAGGCCTTCCCAGACTGAGCCCCCTTTCCCTCTACTCCTCCCCCACTTCCCCTCCCCTCAGCACTGTGCTCATTTATATATATTTATTACCCTACTTATTTTGTTAATGAGGTGTATATCTCCTTGATCCTATTTATCTTGATGATGTCTTGTTTTGTTCTGTTTTGCTTTTCTGTCTCCCTGTTTAGACTGTGAGCCCGTCACTGGGCAGGGATGGTCTCTATCTGTTGCCAAAGTGTCCATTCCAAGCGTTTAGTACAGTGCTCTGCACATAGTAAGAGCTCAATAAATACTACTGAATGAATGAATGAATGAATATGGAAATCCTGAAGTGGTAATAAGATGGAGAAATGGGGGAGGGATACGAGAGATTAATCAGGGAAGACTTCTTGGAGGAGATATGATTTCAGGAGGGCTTTGAAGAGGGAGAGGGTAGTGATCTGCTGGATTCAAAGCAGGAGGAGGTCTAGACAGGAGGGAGAGTGTGGGCCAGAGTCGGAAGTGAAAGAGGTGAGAGTGAAGCACAATGGGTAAGGTTGGCTAGAGGGGAGTGAAGCATATGAACTGGGAGAGCAACAAAAGAGAGAGACGATGGATAAATTTAAAGTCCATCGTCACAGGTTTCTGATATGGCGATAGATGGGCAACCATCGGCCGTATTTGAGGAGTGGGAAATCACGCACCAGGTGATATTTTAGAAAAATGATCCAGGCAACAGAGTCGAGTATTGCCTGGACGGGGAGACAGGAGAAGGAAAGCCTTTGAGACTGACTTTTTTGCCACACTGTTGCCCAATACAGAGTCTGACAAAAAAAAATACTTAAAGCATGAATCATCAAGGGCATTATAATTAAGTTTTAAAAATCAAACAACGCAAGAGACTGAAGGTATCTTTATTTTTTCCCAGGGCACCCAGATACAATATACAAACGAAGATCAGTTACTGGGACCAAATTTCATCCCAGATGAAATTTAATATATTAGTCGATGGTCTCGCCTCCCATACAGCAGATCTAGAAGACATATTTCATATGCTTGATTCCATAGGTCTTGAAGAAGACCATGATGATTAAGGCCCAGAGTCCAAGAATAAATCCACCAGGAGGATGCCAATCTTTCTGCTTTGGTTTCTGTAACAAAAACATTAAGGTTTCAATTTTATACAAGCCAGAAATTCAGTGTTTACACCCATATAAAAGGAAGATACTATTGTATGCCAAGTCCAAATGGAAATATTTTCTTTCTAGGAATATTAATTTTACCACGATCGAGTTTGAAGTAAGGTTTAGGAGAGTACAAAAGCATTTTCACTCAAAGATACCCAGAGAAATCTAATGGATGCAAAAAACCTTTAGAGACAAAACTCCCTGTGTTTATTTTTCAGAGACTATCTGCGTAGCTTCTCATCTAGGTTTTGAAATACCTGAGAGGAAATAAAGAGCAATAAATGCTTTTAATCAACTAAGAAGATTTCCAGTGAATTCTTCATTGTGCTTTTCCCACTGAAACTTCAAATTTGTAAAAGACAGCATGTTCAGAGAGACGTTTAATATATTTGGAGGAATGCTTCGTAATGATGATAACAACAACAGCAACAACAAGAGAAGCAGCATGGCTCTGTGGAAAGAGCCCAGGCTCGGGAGTCAGAGGTCATGGATTCGAATCCCGGCTCTGCCACTTGTCGGCTGTGTGACTGTGGGCAAGTCACTTAACTTCTCTGTGCCTCAGTTTCCTCATCTGTAAAATGGGGATTAACTGTGAGCCTTATGTAGGACAATCTGATTACCCTGTATGTACCCCCAATGCTTAGAAGAGTGCTCTGCACATAGTACGTGCTTAACAAATACCAACATTATTATTATTAATAAGAATAGCATTCGTTAAGCTCTTATATGCCAAGCACTGTACTAAGTGCTGAGGTAAATAAAAGATAATCAGGTCCCACATGGCACTCACAGTTTAAGTACAAAGAACACACGTGGTAACTGAGGCACTGAGAAGTGAAATGACTTGTCCAAGGTCACACTGCAGGCAACTGGCAGAGCCTGGATTAGAGCCCGGGACCTCTGATCCCCACGTCGGTTCTCTTTCCACTAGGCCACACCACCTCTCTAGCAGCTTTTCATCTAGTTTGACATACTGGATATCTAGACCCCTCCACCCGGCTAATTTCATTTGTGCTAATTTCTAACCCACAACCCTCAGCTGAAATGGTTTACACTGCTAAAATCCTTGACTGTTCTTTCCTTCAAAAACCTCCATTTGCTACTTGGAAGAAAGGCTGGGTACCAGAAAGGCGTCAGTCTCTCTTTCTTGGCCTCCAGGGTGCCCGGGACCCACCTACACACTAAAAATGTGCAGGTTCACTTACTGGCTTCAAGTGGCTGTCACTGGAGTATTTCCATTACTTTCAATGTTTGGAAGCACCGTCATTTTGGCTACCATGTACTAGCTGACTCGATTACTCACAGGGAATGATGGGGTTAAGGGACAGATGCTTTGGAGAGAACCACCAAGACTGGCAATTTCCCATACAAATTGTTAGATATCCCCACTGCGACCCAAACTCTAAATCCCAGCCCCGCCACTGGTCTGTCGAGTGACCCCTGGGGCGAGTCATCTAAGCTCGCTCTCTCGAATTCCTCTCCTCCAACTCTCTCCTGGACCCCCTCCAGTTTGGCTTCCGCCCCTTCCACTTCACTGAAACCGCCCTCTCAAAGGTCACCCGTGACCTCCTTCTTGCCAAATCCAACGGCTCCTACTCCATCCCAATCCTCCTCGACCTCTCGGCTGCCTTTGACACCGCGGACCTTCTCCTCAAAACGTTACCCAACCTTTGCTTCACCGACTCCGTCCTCTCCTGGCTCTCCTCTTACCTCTCTGGCCGGTCATTCTCAGTTTCCTTCGCGGGCTCCTCCTCCCCTCCCATCCCCTAACTCTAGGGTTCCCTCAAGGGTCAGTTCTTGGTCCCTTTCTATTCCCCAATCTACATTCACTCCCTCGGTGAACTCGTTTGCTCCCATGGCTTCAACTATCATCTCTATGTGGATGACACCCAAATCTATATCTCCTCCCATGTTCTCTCTCCCTCCCTCCAGGCTCACATCTCCTCCTGCCTCCAAGACATCTCCACCTGGATGTCTGCCCGCCACCTAAAACTCAACACATCCAAGACTGAGCTCCTTATCTTCCCTCCCAAACCCCTGTCTTCTCCTTGGCTTTCCTGTCACTTGGGACGGCACGACCGTCCTTTCCGTCTCACAAGCTCGCAACCTTGGTGTCATTCTTGACTCCGCTCTCTCATTCATCCCACACAGCCAATCCGTCACCAGAGCCTGCCGGCCTCACCTTCACAAAATCGCCAAGATCTGCCCTTTCCTCTCCAACCAAACCACTACCACCTTAGTACAGTCACTCATCCTATCCCGACGGGATTACTGCATCAGCCTCCTTTCTGTTTTCCCAATCTCCTGCCTCTCCCCACTTCAGTCCATACTCACTCTGCTGCCCGGATTATCTTTCTACAGTAACGTTCTGGGCATGTCAACTCCCTCCTCAAAAATCTCCAGTAGTTGCCTATCAACTTCCCTATCAAATAAAAACTCCTCACTATTGGCTTCAGAGCTCTCCATCACCTTGCCCCTTCTTACCTCACCTCCCTTCTACATCCCTGCCCGCACACTCCGCACCTCTGGCGCTAACCTTCTCACTGTGCCTCGTTCTCACCTGTCCCGCCGTCGACCCCTGGCCCGCATCCTACCTCCGGCCTGGAACGCCCTCCTTCCTCACATCCGACAATCACACTTTCCCCTTTCAAAGCCCTACTGAAGGCTCACCTCCTCCAAGAGGCCTTCCCAGACTAAACCCCTTTTCCTCACCTCGCCCCCGCATTGTCCCATCTCGCTCCCTTTGCTCTAACCCCCTCTCCCCGCCCCACAGCACTTGTGTATATATGTACACAGCTATAATTCTATTTATATTGAAGGCTGCTTACTTGTTTTGATATCTGTCTCTTCCCTTCTAGACTGTAAGCCCAGTGTGGGCAGGGATTGTTTACTGCTGAATTGGACTTTCCAAATGCTTAGTACAGTGCTCTGCACACAGTAAGCACTCAATAAATACGACTGAATGAATGAATGACCTCGGGCACGTCACTTAATATTCTCTCTGAGGCTCAGTTCCCTCATGTGCAAAATGGGGATTCGATACCTGTTTTGTCCTCCTACTTTGACCGTGATGCCCACGTGGGACCTGATTATCTTGTATTGACCTCAGTATTTAGTACAGAGTTTGCCACGTAGTAAGCACTTAACATTATTATTATTATTACCACCATCACCACTGGTTGTTATTTTACCGCATTACTATTAAAAGCTATACAATCATAAAAGCATGAAGAAACTCCAAATACCGGGAGGAAGTGTACAGGAAAGCTGTGGTAGAGGCTGGAGAATTCATAGCTCGACATCTGGCTGACACCAAGCCCAAGCACTAAACACAGTGCTTTACAAACAGTAGACACTCAATAAGTAGGACTGAATTGAATGAACGATTGAACTGAATGAAGCCCTCGTGAGAGTACAATATAATAGAGTAGGTAGGTACAATCCCTGCCCACGTGGAGAGCTGACACAAAAAAAGAAGACACTGTTTTACTGTCGAATGATTCTGTTAGAATATTTTGTAAGGCTCTGCAAATGGGCACAGAACCTGGGTTCTAATCCCGGCCCTGCCGCCTGTCTGCACTGTGAGTTTAGGCAAGTCACTTCACTTCTCTGGGGCTCAGTCACCTCATCTCTAAAATGGGGATTAAGACCCCGAATCCCATTTGGGATATAGGTTGGGTCCAATCTGATTACTCTGTATCTACCCCAGCACTTAGAACACTGCCTTGCACCCAGTAAGGACTTAATCCCCCAGCCCCCTCAAAAACAAAAAAAAAATCGGGGTCAGGAAGGAGGTGCCCCGAACCAGAGGAAACAGAACTGTGAACAGAACAGAACTTACAAAAGCCAAGAAATGTCGAAAGACTCATTCACACAGAATCCACACGTTTTTCCAGCTGGCTCAGGCATAAAACGCTAAATTTAACAGTGTGAGGCGGCAACACAGACTGTTTATTGCTGACAGCACCGGTTGTTTCGACGATTAAAATTTAAAGTTTGTACTTTTATGAATTTTTAATGAATGCTCAATATATTCTAAACGAGTCTAAGGTACCCAGACAGAAAACAGAAATGATCGAGGGAGAGAGCGGCTTTTCCCAGACAGACTGAAGAGGTTAGGGCTCCAATCAAGAAAGACAGGAGCTGAAAATTGATCATATGGGGTGTCCTCACTCACATCCTCACCAACCTCTTGCTCAATCCCTTCTTCCAGCCTAGATCCACCTCCCCCGACCTTTAAATCTGCCAGATCATAGCTCTCCCCACCCCCAATCTTCCTGAAATAGCATCTCTTCCAGGTGGTCTTCCCATCAACATACTTATTGAGTGCTTCCTATGTGCAGAACACTGTGTTAAGAATTTGGGAGAGTTACAACACAAATAACAGGCACGTTCCCTGCCCATAATGCGCTAAAAATCTTCAATTAATTACTAATCATCCAAGTTATATCCTCTTCACATGCCGCTTCGACACTACCTATCCACTCGTGTCCTCTCAACCACTTAGGAGTTCAAAAAGTTCCACAATAATAATCATAATAATGGTAATAGTATTTGTTAAATGCTTACTCTGTGCCAGTGCTGGGGTGGATACAAGCATACCCTATTACATATGCACTAAGTTACATATGCACATGCTTTTTCTTTTTTCAGCTACCTGTAATTATTTTATTGTCTCCCTCGCTAGACTGCAAGCCTCCAGAGGGCAGGGGTCATATCCACCGTTTTACCACCCAGACGCTTAATACAGTGCTCTGCACACAGTAGACACCCACATATTATTAATGATCATTCAACAGTATTTACTGAGTGCTTACTGTGTGCAGAGCACTGTGATAAGTGTTTAGGGGAGTACGACATAACAGGGTTGGTATGCATGTTCCCTACCCACGTTCACTCATTCATTCAATCATATTTACTGAGCGCTTACTGTGTGCAGAGCACTGTACTAATCACTTGGAGAGTACAATACAGCAACAGAGAGAGACAATCCCTGCCCAAACTGGGCTCACAGTCTGAAGCAACGTGGCTCAGTGGAAGGAGCCCGGGCTTGGGAGTCCGAGGTCGTGGGTTCTAATCCCGGCTCCGCCAGTTGTCAGCTGTGTGACTTTGGGCAAGTCACTTGACTTCTATGTGCCTCGGTGAGCTCATCTGGAAAATGGGGATTAAAACTGTGAGCCCCACTTGGGACAAACTGATGACCTTGTATCTACCCCAGCGCTTTGACGAGTGCTTGGCACATAGTAAGCACTTAACAAATACCAGCATTATTATTATTAGAGGCCAGGAGACAGACATCAATACAAGTAAACAGGCATCGGTGACTTTGAGCCTGTGTTGGACAAGGACTGTGTCCAACATGATTATCATGTATCTACTCCAGTACTCAGTACAGTGCCTGGCACTTTAAGTGCTTAGCAAGTACCATTAAAAAAAAAGGAGCTTACAGTCTAGATGATGATGATGTTGGATGGAGTGAATCTTAGGAGTAGGGAGGTTCAATGAAGCTTGGAAGTCCAAGGCAAACAAAAGGATACGTTTCCAAAAAAGGTAGAATTTGGTGACGGAATACCAGTAGGTTCAAGAAGGACTTGGATAGGTTCACGGCTCAGAGGGATGTTAGAAAGCACACGCCGAGCCATGACAGTAATCATCCCAGTGCTCAGAACAGTGCTTGGCACAGAGTAAGCGCTTAACAAATACCATCAATATTATTATCATCATCTCACTGTTTCTACCGGCACTTATTCATTCATTCAATAGTATTTATTGAGCGCTTACTATGTGCAGAGCACTGTACTAAGCGCTTGGAATGTACAAATCGGTAACAGATAGAGACAGTCCCTGCCCTTTGACGGGCTTATAGTCTAATCGGGGGGACAGACAGACAATTCATTCATTCATTCATTCAATAGTATTTATTGAGCGCTTACTATGTGCAGAGCACTGTACTAAGCGCTTGGGATGAACAAGTCGGCAACAGATAGAGACAGTCCCTGCCGTTTGACGGGCTTACAGTCTAATCGGGGGAGACGGACAGACGAGAACAATGGCACTAAACAGCGTCAAGGGGAAGAACATCTCGTAAAAACAATGGCAACTAAATAGAATCAAGGCGATGTACAATTCATTAACAAAATAAATAGGGTAACGAAAATATATACAGTTGAGCGGACGAGTACGGTGCTGTGGGGATGGGAAGGGAGAGGTGGAGGAGCAGAGGGAAAAGGGGAAAATGAGGCTTTGGCAATAAATAGAGTCAAGGGGAAGAACATCTCATTAAAACAATAGCAAATACATAGAATCAGGGTGATGTACATCTCATTAAACAAAATAAATAGGGTGATGAAGATATATACAGTTGAGTGGACGAGTACAGTGCTGAGGGGATGGGACGGGAGAGGAGGAGGAGCAGAGAGAAAGGGGGGAGAAGAGGGTTTAGCTGCGGAGAGGTGAAGGGGGGGTAGAGGGAGCAGAGGGAAAAAGGGAGCTCAGTCTGGGAAGGCCCCTTGGAGGAGGTGAGCTCTAAGTAGGGTTTTGAAGAGGGGAAGAGAATTAGTTTGGCGGAGGTGAGGAGGGAGGGCATTCCAGGACCGCGGGAGGACGCGGCCCAGGGGTCGACGGCGGGATAGGCGAGACCGAGGGACGGCGAGGAGGTGGGCGGCAGAGGAGCGGAGCGTGCGGGGTGGGCGGTAGAAAGAGAGAAGGGAGGAGAGGTAGGAGGGGGCAAGGTGATGGAGAGCTTTGAAGCCTAGAGTGAGAAGTTTTTGTTTCGTGCGGAGGTCGATAGGCAACCACTGGAGGTTTTTAAGAAGGGGAGTGATATGCCCAGAGCGTTTCTGCAGGAAGATGAGCCAGGCAATGGAGTGAAGAATAGAGTGAAGCGGGGAGAGAGAGGAGGAAGGGAGATCGGAGAGCAGGCTGACACAGTAGTCTAGCCGGGATATTACGAGAGCCAGCAGCAGTAAAGTAGCCGTTTGGGTGGAGAGGAAAGGGCGGATCTTGGCCATATTGTAAAGGTCAGGCCGGCAGGTTTTGGTAACGGATCGGATGTGTGGGGTGAATGAGAGAGCCGAGTCAAAGATGACACCGAGGTTGTGGGCCCGAGAGACGGGAAGGATGGTCGTACCGTCCACGGTGACAGGGAAGTCAGGGAGAGGACCGGGCTTGGGAGGGAAGATGAGGAGCTCAGCATCCTTTGGTGTGACAGTTGGAGACATTGTACTGGGCTATATAGACATGATACTAACTGGTTTGCAATAGCACAGCTTCGCTTATTTTCTAGGCTGTAAGCAGTGCATCATTATTTAATTGTGCCCCGCTGCTGATCCAATAATAGTAATAATAATGACGGCATTTGTTAAACACTTATTACGTGCGAAGCACTGTTCTAAGCACTGGAGGGAATACAAGGTGATCAGGTTGTCCCACGTGGGGCTCACAGTTTTAATCCCCATTTTACAGATGAGGTAACTGAGGCACAGAGAAGTTAAATGACTTGCCCAAAGTCGCACAGCTGAATGGTGGCGGAGCCGGGATTAGAACCCGTGACCTCTGACTCCCAAGCCTGGGCTCTTTCCACTGAGCCACGCTGCTTCTCTATGAAAAGACCATTGCTCGGAGACCTAGGAGATGTTAGTTCTGGTCTTGATTCTGCCTACTGATGATAAAGTGATGAAGGCTCTTGACTGAAGAACCACTTAGGAGGTTAATCAAGGTCAAAAGGCCCACAGTAATCCTGAAAAATAGCGGTAAAACTTAGGGCAACACTCCAGCAGCTACCTTGGTAGCTCCCTGACCATCACTAGTCCTAGAGGTAATAAGAAGAAGAATGGTATTTGTAAAGAAGCAGCAGAGAAGCAGCGTGGCTCAGTGGAAAGAGCACGGGCTTTGGAGTCAGGGCTCATGAGTTCGAATCCCAGCTCTGCCACTTGTCGGCTGTGTGACTGTGGGCAAGTCACTTAACTTCTCTGTGCCTCAGTTCCCTCATCTGTAAAATGGGGATTAAGACTGTGAGCCCCACGTGGGACAACCTGATTCCCCTATGTCTACCCCAGCGCTTAGAACAGTGCTCGGCACATAGTAAGCGCTTAACAAATACCAACATCATTATTATTATTATTAAAGCTCTTACTATGTGCCAGGCACTGTATTAAGCGCTGGTGTGGATACATGCAAATCAGGCTGGACACAGTCCCTGCACCATGTAGGGGTCACAGTCTCAATCCCCATTCCCACTATTATAATAATAATAATAATAATGTTGGTATTTGTTAAGCACTTACTATGTGCAGAGCACTGTTCTAAGCGCTGGGGTAGATACAGAGTAATCAGTTTGTCCCATGTGAGGTTCACAGTCTTAATCCCTATTTTACAGATGAGGGAACTGAGGCACAGAGAAGTGAAGTGACTTGCCCAAGGTCAGACAGCAGGCAAATGGCGGAGCCGGGATTAGAACCCATGACCTTCTGACTCCCAGACCCGTGTTCCACCCACTACGCCGTGCTGCTTGTCGTCAAGAAAATCTCTTTGCTCGCATACCCTTCACGACGCGCTGGCCTCCTGCCTGCCAATTCGCTCACCGCAGGGCAGACTGAAGCTACACAAAACACTATCGCTTTCATCAACTCCCACACCAAAGTTCTCGCGTCTAAGGGCACCCCACCCCAGGCTCATCTGTTACTCCAGAAGGGAGATTTTCATATTACCCACTATTACTTTTTTAAATTCCTCGCTCACTACTACAGCCGCTCCTTATTTATATTACCTGAACCGACGCAAGTCACAGAAAATTTGGAGAATCAGATCCGAGTTCACCGGCTTGGCTGATTTCTAACTTTAGGCCAAGTTTCCAAATGGAGTCCTCAGAGTAAACCCGGATGGAATGCTGCAATCTGCCCAGTTCTACCTAAATGGACGCCAGTTAAGTAAACTACAAAATAAGCCGACACGTTTTAAAGGACTAAATCGGAATAAATTGAAGTCCACGATGTACACGGTGCAGGCAGAAAATAGTAAAAGGTTCAATACGGGTTGGGATCAATTCTTCGATGAGAGGGCCACAGAGAGTGTTAGACGGAAAGGCGGGAGTAGTTAGAAGGCTCAAGAAGCTGATATTTCATTAGAAGGAAAAAGGAGAAAAAAGAAAAATGAGAAAGAAAGTGGTACACCTTTCATTCATTCAATAGTATTTATTGAGCGCTTACTATGTGCAGAGCACTGTACTAAGCGCTTGGAATGTACAATTCAGCAAGAGATAGAGAGAGTCCCTGCCCAATGAAGGAGTCAGAGGTCATGGGTTCAAATCCCAGCTCCACTGCTTCTCCGCTGTGTGACCTCGCACAAGTCACTTCACTTCTCTGGGCCTCAGTTACCTCATCTGTAAAATGGAGATTAAGTCTGTGAGCCCCATGTGGGACCGGGACTGTGAGCAGCGTGGCTCAGTGGAAAGAGCCCGGGCTTGGGAGTCAGAGGTCAGGGGTTTGAATCCTGGCTCTGCCACTTGTCAGCTGTGGGACGTGGGCAATCATTTCACTTCTCTACACCTCTAACAATGAGAATGGCTGTCACAGTGAGCGGCAGCATGGCCTAGTGGAAAGAGCACGGGCCCGGGAATCGGAAGACGTGGATTCTAATTCTGGCTCTGCCAAATTCTTGCTGTGTGACCTTGGGCAAGTCACTTCACTTCTCTGCGCCTCATTTCCCTCCACTATAAAACAGGGATTCAATACCCGTTCCCCCTCCTCCTCAGACTGTGATCCCTATGTGGGATGGGGATTGCGTCCGACTTGATTAACTCGTATCTACTGTAGCGCTTGATACGTAGTAAAGCACTTAAATAAAACAATAATAACAACAATAATAATGATAATAATAATTGGTCTTTTGTGTCCAGTGCTGAACCAAAATAGGGGCTAGATTGACTACTGGTCTGCCTCAAAATGCCACTACTTAAAAATTAAAAGAAAAGGGAGACGCATAGGTCTATGATTTCTACATTATCACATTCCATTTTCAAATTCATTGAGTTGTATTTATTGAGCACTTACTGCATGATCTGAAGGTCCAAAATAAGCATAATTGTCAGAGTTCATTTTGCTCATTAAGCCACATGAATAGAGACTAGAAAATAATTTAATTCGATTTGAGTTCTGCAAAAAAACTTACTACGGAGAGGTTGGGTTTCTTAAAAATTGCCTAGAGCAGTTAGGGTATTTGCAAACTAACAAGCTACTTGTGTTACATGTCTTTAAAATATTTTTCCTACCAACCATAACATCATTTCTTATTCCAACGGTTTGAATTTGTAGGCATGGGAGCTGTTCAAATTTAGCAAATAAGCTTTGTGGGATTATACAAAAAACTGAGAAATCATGGACTCAGAAACTCATAAACCTATGCCACAATAATCTAATATCCCAACTGTACATACTCTCGAATAAATTTTCTTTTAAAAAATTTTCTAATTAACCCACATCAGTCAATCAGTGGTATTTATTGAGCACTTACTGCGGGCAGAGCACCTATACTAAGTGCTTGGGAGAGTACAATAAAACAGAGTTGGCCCCTTGTTTCCTGCCCACAGTGAGCTTACAGAGGGGAAGACAGACATAAAGAGAAATAAATCTTTATAACATGTTGCATTGCTCATT
Organism: Ornithorhynchus anatinus; assembly: GCF_004115215.2. Taxonomy (NCBI): domain Eukaryota; kingdom Metazoa; phylum Chordata; class Mammalia; order Monotremata; family Ornithorhynchidae; genus Ornithorhynchus; species Ornithorhynchus anatinus. The sequence goes on along the minus strand of NC_041731.1, from coordinate 110,980,091 downwards.
TTATCAATGTGTCTGAACCACCCATCTTTTTTCCTTCTGGAATCTCAGACGGAACTTTACTATCAGCCCACGTGGGACGGGGACTGCAGCCAACCTGATTCGCTTGTATCCACACCAGCGCTTAGAACAGTGCTTAGCAAATAGTAAGTGCTTAACAAATATATTATTATTATTATGAAGAGGTACCTGACCCTCCCAGGCGAACATTTCCAAATCAGAACCACTAGCATCAAAGTCGTTGCACACTTACTTTCCATAGAAAATATAAGTTGAGTTCCCTAAATAATTGCTCGTGATACATATGTATAAGGTAAACTATGAATATGGATTCGTGGTTTTACATTTCTGTCAACCTATGTGGATACGCTTTCCATGATATTTCATGTTTAAATGAATCCCAGTGTGGTAGTATTTCACATTGGAATTCAGGGACCCAGAAATAATCTGTTCAAGGCTATGCAGGGCTGCTTTGTGGTGTTCTGGATATATTATTGATAAAAAAGACTGAATCAACAAAAGGAAAAATAGCTGGAAGTTGTGAAACCGCCTGCTCATTGAGGCATCTTAAAAATGAATGTGCCTGGAGAAAGGGAGACTACAGATCCAGAGTGCAAACCATGTGTGAATATTAAAGGAAATTCATTCAAAAACAACCCTGCAGTGAAAATTTCCAGATGGGCACCTCACAACTAAATCTTTGAGTTGTATAGCTCCCGAAAAGCCACATCTCTCTCTCCCCTCCATTCCGCTTAAAGCCCAAAGAGTCAGCAGCGGATCTGACCAGTTCACATCACGGCAACACGGCCCGCGATGTCCAGTTTACCTCCTTTGCCCTACCAGTTCGGTAAATGAGCGTGGCTTTTTCCACCTTTCAGAAGAGTATAGAGAATAATGAACTGCAGACACTTCTGCAAGTTTCATGTCCTCAAAGTTCAACACTAGAACATCTCACTCTGTCCTGCCAGATTCCCGGGTTGAACAAATTCAGCTCCAGCTGGCTCTGTGCTTTTGCTGCTTGGTAATATTATTCATTCATTCATTCAGTAGTATTTATTGAGCGCTTACTGTGTGCACAGCACTGTACTAAGCGCTTGGAATGGACAATTTGGCAACTGATATAGACAGTCCCTGCCCAATGACGGGCTTACAGTCTGATCGGGGGAGACAGACGGACAAAAACACGACAACATAATCACGACAAATAAATTTTATTATTAATAATAATCATTGATATTATTATATTATAATACATATTATTATTAAATAATAATAACCACTGTACTTACTAAGTGCTTATTATGTGCCACCGCTCCTGTCCAGTTCCTCCTTCCTCCTCGACTCTCCTATCTCCAGAGGTGATCTCCCACCTCTTCTCAAATTCTCCGCCCGGAACTCTGAACCCATCCCTTCACACCTTATCAAAACATTCCGCTGACCGCAATCTTCAAGTGTTCCTTTCCCCACTCCTTTTAAATATGCCCACGTCTCCCCATCCTAAAATAAGACCGTCTCTTGATACCGTGGCACCCTTCAGTTATCACGCTATCTCCCTCCTTCATTCCTCTGCACAGTCCTTGAGTGAGAGGTCGTACACCCACTGCCTCCGTTTCCTCTCCTCGACCCCCTGCAATCTGGTTTCTGCCCCATTCACTCCACAGAAACTGACCTCTCTAAGTGAACCATGATCTCCTTCTTGCCAAATCCAAAAGTTTCTTCTCCATCCTAATCCACCATGACCTCTCGGCTGCCTTCCACAGTGAACCGCCCTCTTCTCCAAGAAACATTATCTCACTTTGCCTTCACTGAACCTGTCTTTTCTTGGTTCTTCCCCGTCTCTCTGGTTGCTACTTCTCAGTCTCTTCCCCTGACTGTTCCTCTGCCCTCCCCCGCCGTGCCCCTCAACTGTGGGGATCCCTCAGAGTTCACTTCCGGATCCCCTTCTCTTCTCCATCTATACTCAATACCTTGGAGAACTCATTCGCAACAAACACCTCTATGCAGATTATTCCCGAATCTACCACTCCGGCCCTGACTTCTCTCCTTTTCTGCAGTCTCACATCTCTTCGTCTTCCGCACATCTCTACCTGGATGTCTCGCCGTCCCCTCAAATTTAACATGTCTAAAATAGAATTCCTCATCTTCCCACCCAAACTCTGTCTTCCCCGAAACTTTCCTATGATTGTAGACGACAACAATCAATCATATTTACTGAGAGCTTACCGATGCAGAGCACTGTACTAAATGGCTGAGAGAGTACAATAAATCAGCATAACAGACACATTCCCTACCCACAATGAGGTTAAAGTCTAACGACACCATCCTCCCTGCGTCAATAACCCTTAACCATAGCATTATCCTCAACTCATCTCTCTCCCACTCAACCCACACATCCAATCCGTCACCAAATCCTGTCAGTTGTACTTCACGACGTCTCTAGAATCCATCGCCACATCTCTCCTTGACTAGTCTGCGTTAGCCTCCTTGCTGACCTCCCTGCCTCCTGTTTCTCCCCTCTCCAGTCCAAACTCTTGCAGCTGCCTAGGTCATTCTCCTTAAAAAACAAACAAAAAGCAAACAAACAAAAAAAACCTCACCCTCAATGCATAATTCCCCACTCCCCAAACACCTCCAAATGGATGCCCATCCACCTCCATCAAACAGAAACCCCTTACCATAAGCTTTAGGTCGGCGAACTACTTTACCTCCTACCATACCTTGCTGATTTCCTACTACCACCCAACCTGTACACTTCCTAATGCCAACTTCTAATGCCTCCTCAAATCCCTCCTCATCTGCCAAACTCTCTTCCCCTCTTCAAAGCCCTACTGAGAGCTCACCTCCTCCAGCAGGCCTGCCCAGACTGAGCCCTCCCTTTCCCTCTGCCCCTCCTCTCCTCCCCATTCCCCCTACTCCCTCCCTCTGCTCTTCCCCCTCCCCACAGCACTTGTGCATATTTGTATATTTATTACTCTATTTTATCCATGCTGAGCTGGACGGGCCCAGCCACTGGAGGTTTCTGAGGAGCTGGGCGGCATGCAAGGAAAGATTTTTTAGGAAAATGATCTGGATAGCAGGGTGAAGTATGGACTGGACGGGGAGGGGCTGGAAGGATGGAGGACTGGACTGATAAAATTTTGCAAGCATCCTATATCGTAACTCTTCCCGCGCAGTTCCCTGGCAGGTCGGTCCGTAGTCATTACACTTGGCAATAGAGTTTGGCAGAGTGTTAAGTTCAAATGTCACCTGTGCTAGAGCGTCTCCAAAACGGGCCAATTTAGTGCACTTTTTGATTTACGCATCACAGAAATCCACTAAAAACAACCCTTTCCCACCTCACAATGAAAGCCATAACACGCAGGTGAAATGTACACATAAATCAGCACAATGTGTCAGGACAGGTATTTAGCAGCTTAAAGGTGAGCTGTTATTGAAGTACCCGATATTCTAAATTTACAAGGCGGGTAACTAAGCAACAGTGCAGATCCTGCTGTGAACAGCGTTCTCTCGCACCCTTTACAGTGCTGGCAGAATCGGTATTTTACCCGACTTCAAAACAGCTAGCCGAGAACTGGTAAGTATTGTAATTAAGGCGAGGCTGAAACGGAGGATTTTCAAACTGGATGGGTCTGTGGGGAACGGAGTGGAAATTTTCCAAGACTTTCAATGAGACCATTCATAAAGCATGCAGAACATGTTGGTGCAGCTCAAATGCATTTTATGGAAAGTAAGAATTATCAAGCAGACGTTCTGAATAGCTAGATACTATTATGATAGGAAATGGTTTTGCATTTTTAAACGTTCCATCAGGGAGAGCTATTAGCGCTTCCCTCCAATCTATACATTTCACTGAAAAAAGTATTCTCAAATTAACCTAAAAGTTTCAGTTAGGCAAATATGCATTTGAAAAATTCAAGCCGCCTTTCCCCCTCTCTCCAGACTCCATGACCCCATAAAAAACATGACTGGCCTCACATCTACAATGACAAATTACGTTTGCCTAAATTACTATTTCCTTCTTAATGCAACTTTTAGGCATGACAATGGAACAATCTCAGTTTTGCTCTTCCTGCGATATCATCGTCACCTGAATCCTACTAAGGAAAAACTGATAAAAGAGGTAGGATAAGTGTCTTGCGTCTAGGGGGGAAGAGTCTCAGTTTGTGCTCATCCAAAAAAAAAAAAACACAGAGGGAACCAACATTATTAAGAATGCATAAATTCTGGATAGAACATGGATGGACGGAGGACTGATTTTAATTGCCTCTGAATGTCTTCTGTAGCTTCTTATCCAACAGGTTATTCATGTAATTTGCCCGGAAAACTCCCAAAATCTGATTTATACCTAGAAAGTCCTTATTTCAAATAGGTTTGTTGGCCACTTATCAAGTAATAGAGAAGCAGCGTGGCTCAGTGGAAAGAGCCCGGGCTTGGGAGTCAGAGTTCAGAGGTGTGAATCCCGGCTCTGCCACTCGTCATCTGTGCGACTGTGGGCATGTTACTTCACTTCTCTGTGCCTCAGTTCCCTCATCTGTAAAATGGGGATTAACTGTAAGCCTCACGTGGGACAACCTGATTCCCCTGTATCTACTCCAGCGCTTAGAACAGTGCTCTGCACATAGTGAGCGCTTAACAAATACCAACATTATTATTATTATTATTCTTATTACACACAAGAAAAGGACCAGTTTCCCAAGTGGAATTAATTCTAATTTTTAGTTGCTTTCCCAATTTTCCAATTTAAGGCCAAAAGAAGATTATGTTAATTAGTAATAGCATAATCCTCTCTTAGGACTGATAGATTTAAAGTCACAAGAAATTCAAACAAAAATGTTTCCTGTTAATCTGTAAAACACTTGAGAGACCTTTCAAATAATCTGCAGTTTTTAGTTTAACAAAGGATCCCTTATGGCTCCATTTTTTTCGAAAAATAACAAAGAATCCACTTAATAAAAGGCATCCAGTGTGTCGATTAAATCTAAATATCAACACCTCAAAATGTTTTTTTAAAAATGAACTAATCTTATCACCTTACATCTTATTAAAACTTCACTACCTCTTTGTATGGTGATGCTATATTTTTTATGCCTAATTCACTTATCAAACACTTTTCTACAAATTACCACGTGTTCCTAAATAAAAGTTCATTTCCTGGCTAAAATACAGTTTTCTAATTAGGAGTAGAATACTTTCGGTGTTATCCATACTGAATCCCCAGCAAATACCAAGTCAAAGAATGTTGAAAGGAGAAGCTGGATAGTTTAATTTTCCTTCGGTATGTGATTTCCATTAGGCTCACTCTGACTTCTTTTTTGGTTCTAAACATGAGAACGCCTGCCAACGTTTTTGGTGGTGTGTATTCTGGATTTTATTTCATTTTTTTTTACATCTGCACAATTGATAAGCGGTGTGGCTCCGCGGAAAGAGCCCAGGCCTGAGAGTCCAAGGACCTGGGTTCTAATCTAATCGCCACTTGTCTGCTGTGTGACCTTGGGCAAGTCACTTCTCCTCCTCTGTCTCAGTTCCTTCATCTAAATGGGGATTAAAAAGCGCGAGCCTCACGAGGGACACTCTGATGACCTTGCATCTCCCCCAGCGCTTAGAACAGTGCTTGGCACATAGTAAGCGCTTAACAGATACCATCATTATTTAGAGAAGCAGCGTGGCTTAGGGGAAAGAGCCCGGGCTTGGGAGTCCGAGGTCATGGGTTCTAATCCCGGCTCCGCCGCTCGTCAGCTGTGTGACCTTGGGCAAGTCACTTCGCTTCTCGGTGCCTCAGTTCTCTCATCTGTAAAAATGAGGATGAAGACTGTGAGCCCTACGTGGGACAACCTGATGACCTTGTTTCTACCCCAGCGCTTAGAAGAGTGCTTGGCACACAGTAAGCGCTTAAATACCAACATTACTTTTATTATTATTACAACATGGGGATTCATTCATTCATTCGTTCAGTCGTATTCACTGAGGACTTTCTGTGTGCAAAGCACTGTACTAAACTCTTGGGAAGTAAAATATCCCAATAAAAAGACACATTCCCTGCCCACAATGAGCTGTCCTTCCTCCTCCTTAGACTGGGAGCCCTGGGGGTGGGCGGAATTGGATTATTTTGCATCTACCCCAATGCTCGGTACATCGCTTGACACACAGTCAGCGCCTAATTATTCCCACTATAATAATAATAACAATGTTGGTATTGTTCAGCGCTTACTATGTGGGAAGCACTGTTCTAAGCGCTGGGGGGATACAAGGTGATCAGGTTGCCCCACGTGGGGCTCTCAGTTTTCACCCCCATTTTCCAGATGAGGGAACTGAGGCCCAGAGAAGTGAAGTGACTTGCCCAAAGTCACCCAGCTGACGAGCGGCGGAGCCGGGATTAGAACCCATGACCTCTGACTCCCAAGCCCGGGCTCTTTCCACTGAGCCACGCTGCTTCTCCATCATCTTTGGGCAACTCAATATGACAACTGTTTGAAGCAGATGGCTAATGTGCTGCTCCCATTAGAGAGACAGCGAGATGCAAAAATGCCTTAAATGATCAAACAAAAAGTCTCTGGGTCTAGATTTCCTTCCATCTCTCAAACCCAGCGGGAGGCATTTTCAAATCCTTCAAATCCCTGTCACCAATAGAGGTCTAGAGGAATTGACCCCTCTGAAATTTGGTTTGATTTAAGCTGCGAAAGGCAGGAAAGGAATCCTCAACTTGTTTACAATCCCAACTTGTGCCCGATGACTAACCAACCGCAAGGCCAGAAAGCGGCGTGGCTCAGTGGAAAGAGCCCGGGCTTGGGAGTCAGAGGTCATGGGTTCGAATCCCGGCTCAGCCACTTCTCAGCTGGGTGACTGTGGGCAAGTCACTTCACTTCTCTGGGCCTCAGTTACCCCATCTGTAAAATGGGGATTAAGACTGTGAGCCCCACGTGGGACAACCTGATCACCTTGTATCCTCCCCAGCGCCTAGAACAGTGCTTTGCACATAGTAAACGCTTATCAAATGCCATCATTATCACAACTTCTCAAAATGATCAAAATGCAGCCAAAGAAGGGATCCCGGCGTACGTTCGCTTTGACGTAGTCTTTCTGGGCTTTTCCGACCGGCGTCTTAGGTAGGTAGATTTTTCCGATGGTTGGAAAATTGAATCACGGTGGAAAACTAAATCACGGGAAGCTGGGATTCAAATCCACCGCGGAGGCAGCACTGTATGACTGACTATGCTTAGCTGCTACATCCCGCCAGGCCAGACTAGGCAATCTCCACAATAAAGCAAGGTGCCCAAAAGCCATACGCTTCTTTATGGCCTCATAAAAACACAGTTGAAAGTCCCAACGTGCTGTTACAATATTTTTAAAAGCAATTCCCACTCACTTTCACATAAGTGCATCTTAAGTTATATTTCTGCATCTAAACAGATAGAGTACCTGAGAGACTATTCAGCAATCCCAGAGAGTCCCTGAAGGTAACACGACAGTACTGACTTTCAGGTGGCAGATAAAATTCAAATGTCTATCAACTCTACCCTGTAGAAGTCTAATTCTCAATGTGCTTTCTTGCTTGTCAAATTTAACCATAACTGAGCTTAAGGGAGTTCATTCAATTAATAGTATTTTTGAGCACTAAGTACAGCACACTCTAAATGACAACAATAATAATAATGATAATAACCGTTTACTAGGCGGCAAGCACTGTATTAAGCACTGGGGTACAGACAAGATAATCACATCAGACGAAGTCTCTCTAAATGACAACAATAATAATAATAATAATCGTTTACTAGGCGGCAAGCACTGTATTAAGCACTGGGGTACAGACAAGATAATCCCATCAGACACAGTCCCTCTGAAGATAACGCTCACAGTCTAAGCGGGAGGGAGAACAGGTATTTAATCTTCATTTTATAGATGACAAAACTGAGAAGATACCCACGTGGCAGACGAGTGGTGGAGCCGGAATTAGAACCCAGGTCCTCTGGCTCCCAGGACTGTGCTCAGCCCACTAGGTCAGGCAGTGGCTGGTGAAGCCCACCAGCATTAGTCGACGCGATCCCCGATTTCAGGGAGGCGGCGATCTGGCTGGGGAGACAAACACTAAACCAAATGACAGAGGAAAGGAATCCCTCCGGACTGAAAGCTTCTTCTCTAAACTACAGAGAAGCAGCGTGGCTCAGTGGAAAGAGCGCGGGCTTGGGAGTCAGAGGTCGTGGGTTCGAATCCCAGATCCGCCACTTGTCAGCTGGGTGACTGTGGGCAAGTCACTTCACTTCTCTGGGCCTCAGTTACCTCTTCTGGAAAATGGGGATTAAGACTGTGAGCCTCATGTGGGACCCGTGGCTCAGTGGAAAGAGCACGGGCTTTGGAGTCAGGGCTCATGAGTTCGAATCCCAGCTCTGCCACTTGTCGGCTGTGTGACTGTGGGCAAGTCACTTAACTTCTCTGTGCCTCAGTTCCCTCATCTGTAAAATGGGGATTAAGACTGTGAGCCTCACGTGGGACAACCTGATTCCCCTATGTCTACCCCAGCGCTTAGAACAGTGCTCGGCACATAGTAAGCGCTTACCAAACACCCACATTATTAAACCGCAGCTCCTTGTGGGCAGGGAACATGTTTACCAATTCTGTTAGACTGTACCTTCCCAAGCGCTTAGTGCAGGACTCTGAACTAAGCGTTCAATAAATACTGTTGATTGACTGGTTCTTAATGTACACCTATTTTTGTCAACAACACATTTTCCTTTACAAATGTTAGAGGGCATTTGTATTCATTTTTTAACTCAAAATATATCTCTCTCCTCTGCAACCCCACACCTCCTACCACCTCAAGCTCAAGACATCCAAAGCTGATCGCCGTCCCTTCCAAATCCTCTTGAACTTTCCCACCATGACAGAAAGTCCACGTTCTCCCCGCAAATCCACCCAACCACAGTTCTCCCCCATCTTCCGAGCTCGCCTAAAATCCCACCTCCTTCAGAAAACTTTTCCTGATTAACGCACACCACCCCCGGCACTTAACAGATTGCATAAAAAAGATTCTATCCTCGGCATCCACGAATATACGCTCAGTTTTATTTGAATTATTTGACGTCTTAGTACAGTGGCCGGCAGAGAGATAGAACTCAACGCAAACTACTGATTAACTGAATGGGCTACGTAGGTGCAGTGAGTCTGAAGAGGGTGGGGAGGGTGGAACGGAGGGGCGGGAAGGGGGGTTACCACATCACCAAGTGGGACTTCTAGACTGTGAGCCCGTTGTGGGCAGGGATTGCCTCTATCTGTCGCTGAATTGTAATCATAATAATAATAATGTTAGTATTTGTTAAGGGCTTACTATGTGCAGAGCACTGTTCTAAGTGCTGGGGGAGATACAAGGTAATCAGGTCATCCCACAGGAGGCTCACAGTCTTAATCCCCATTTTACAGATGAGGTAACTGAGGCACAGAGAAGTTAAGTGACTTGCCCACAGTCACACAGCTGACAAGTGGCGGAGTCAGGATTAGAACCCGTGACCTCTGACTCCCAAGCCCGGGCTCGTTCCACAGAGCCACGCTGAGGGCTGGCGGGTTGTACTTTCTAAGCGCTCAGTACAGTGCCCGGCACACAGAACGTGCTCAATAAATACGACCGAATGAATCACGAGAGGGACACCACGAGCATTCTTCCTCCGCTGAAGTAAAAATCGGTCCCGTCGCAGCACCGCTTGGCGATCATTTCAATTCTTTCATCCTCCAATGTGCTTCCCACCCACCCGCCAAATTTCTAATTGATCTCGTGGGTCTCAGGCAATCCCCGGATCCCGCTCGACGTTTTGTGCAAACCGAGAGCGACCTTCCTCCCTGTTGCTCTGGCTCACAGAAGTCGGTACTTGTGCGCTAGGACCACGACAAACTCCTGCAGGGAGTTTTGGGGGCGGTTGTTGGACTCCAGTTCACGTATCAAGCACGGCTCTGCACGTGCGGGACTCCTCCCAACTCCTCCCACAGGTCGGACTGGAATCAGTTGGCCCAAAGAAGTCCCAGTGGACTCTGTGGGTAGGGATCGTGTCTACCGACTCCACTGGGAAGGAGCATGGCCCAGTGGCAAGAGCGCCGGTCTGGGAGTCAGAGGACGTGAGTTCTGATCCCGGCTGCACCCTTCGTCTGCTGTGTGACCTTGGGTAAGTCACTTCACTTTTCTGTGCCTCAGTTACCTCATCTGCAGAACGGGGATTAAGACTGGGAGCCCGGGGTGGGACAACCTGATTACCTTGTATCTACCCCTGCTCTTAGAACAGTGCTTGGCACATAGTAAGCACTTAAAAAATACCATTATTATCACTGTCCTCTCCCCAGGGCGCTGAGCACCCACCTTTACACAACAGAAGCACTCATTATTAATCATCAATTAACCGTCGAGTCAGACTGTTGGGCTCAACTGGACAGGATCCGGGATAAGACGCCTAACTTCAGCCCCTGCAAGGTTCATTCACAAGGTTGACCGGAGAGCGAGAGTCCCTAAATTGCTTCTGTGAGCCCAACTTAGCATTTCCCAATCAAAACATTCGGCACGGTGACGACCGGCCCCTTCACCGGATGACAGATGAGACGCACAGTCTCCCTCACTGAGCAACGGGTGTGAGCTAGTATGTGAATTTTTATTTCTTTCAAATTGCCATGCAATTCACCTTTTATACACATCCCATTAGCCTGCCCGGCATCCTCGGGCCCGGGGAAAGATAACCAAATGAGCCTCGTCAAATAGCTGGGAAGGAGCAAGGTGAAAGGACTCAATAGGGCCGAACTGCACTAATACAATACGTCGTAGGCAAAATTCTCATTTATAGTTCTAAATCTCCTGCAGAGGAATGAATAGGCTTCTTAGTAGCAAAAGTTTGCTTGTTCTGAAATGCAGTCTGCATTCATTTTAATGTCAATCTCCCCGCCATGGGTACTTTAACGGAAAGTCCGAACTCTGTATATAATTCAGGGCCTAGAAATACCCACCGAAGCCCCGCGTTCTCATGTTTATGCAGATTGCGACTGCCACCGAACGGACACCGAGGCGACGATGGGCTGCTGAGCTCAAGGGAGTGAGTGCCAATTTGAGGCCTGGACACTCACAAACCCCATACAGGAGGAGAGAGGGACAGAGGGTTCTGACCCATCCAGTCTCTCTCGGCCGCAGTTGAATGCAGCAGCTGGTACCCGCGGCCTCGCCTCCCCGCTGGGCCTCGCCTCCTCGGGCCCCCCCCCGGCCCCGCAACCTTGACCGAGATCCCTGCCATCCCTCCCTGCTGCCCTCTGCCCCCGCCTCTAGGCACGTAGCCTCCTTAGGAACCAGCAAGGAGACCCCCCCCGACCCCGCCATTCCTGTCCTGCATTCCACCACTCCGATGGGAAAGAGAACAGAACCTGCAGCACGAGGTCAAATATAACCAGCAAGACCCGCCGCAAGGGCAGCGTGGCTCAGTGGAAAGAGCACGGGCTGGGAGTCCGAGGTCGTGGGATCAGATCCCGGCTCCGCCGCTCGTCAGCGGGGTGACTTTGGGCCAGTCACTTAACTTCCCTGTGCCTCAGTTCCCTCATCTGTGGCTCAGAGAAGCAGCGTGGCTCAGTGGAAAGAGCACGGGCTTGGGAGTCAGAGGTCGTGGGTTCGAATCCCGGCTCCGCCACTTGGCAGCTGTGTGACTGTGGGAAAGTCACTTTTCATTCATTCAATAGTATTTATTGAGCGCTTACTATGTGCAGAGCACTGTACTAAGCGCTTGGAATGTACAAATCGGCAACAGATAGAGACGGTCCCTGCCCTCCGACGGGCTTACGGTCTAATCGGGGGAGATGGGCAAACAAGAACAATGGCAATAAATAGAGTCAAGGGGAAGAATATCTCATTAAAACAATGGCAAATAAATAGAATCAGGGTGATGTACATCTCAAACAAAATAAATAGGGTGATGAAGATATATACAGTTGAGCGGACGAGTACAGTGCTGAGGGGATGAGACGGGAGAGGGGGAGGAGCAGAGGGAAAGGGGGGAGAAGAGGGCTTAGCTGCGGAGAGGTGAGGGGGGGTAGAGGGAGCAGAGGGAAAAAGGGGGGAGCTCAGTCTGGGAAGGCCTCTTGGAGGAGGTGAGCTTTAAATAGGGATTTGAAGAGGGGAAGAGAATTCACTTCTCTGGGCCTCAGTGACCTCATCTGTAAAATGGGGCTTAAAACTGTGAGCCTCACGTGGGACAACCTGATTACCCTGTATCTACCCCAGTGCTTAGAACAGTAAGCGCTTAACAAATACCAATATTATTATTATTATTAAAACGGGGATTAAGACTGTGAGCCCCACATGGGACAACCTGACCTCCTTGTATCCTCCCCAGCGCTTAGAACTGTGCTTTGCACACAGTAAGCGCTTAACAAACCCCATCATTATTATTATTATCATTACGTGAACTCTGATTCCCGAGGAGCCTGAAATTCTGCTGCTCTAGCCTCGGCACTCTGCTGACTAGCTTCACTTTTGCGTAGTTCATTCCATCGCATTTATTGAGTGCTTACTGTGTACAGAGCACTGTACTAACCTTGTCTCATGCTGTTTTAATGTTTTCTTCTCTCACCGCTCCCGATGATTCTGATCCCAGTCCTTCCTCCCACCTACATTCACAGACCGTGATCCCCTTGAGGGACAGAGTCTGTGTCTAATCAGTGCACTCTTTCCTAGGACTCAGTGTGGTGCCCTACACACGGTAAACACTTAGAAAACACTCTGCATTCCTACTAGAACTATTAAAGCCTGAAATGCCGAAGAACGGTCATCCCAGAGCCACGGCGAAACTGCCATCCGATACATGGCCGGTTTAGTTATTAATAATAACCATAATAATGTTGGTATTTGTTAAGCGCTTACTATGTGCAGAGCACGGTTCTAAGCGCTGGGGTAGATACGGGATAATCAGGTTGTCCCACGTGAGGCTCACAGTTAATCCCCATTTTCCAGATGAGGTAACTGAGGCACGGAGAAGTGAAGTGACTTGCCCACAGTCACACAGCGGACAAGTGGCGGAGCCGGGATTCGAACCCCTGACCTCTGACTCCCAAGCCCGGGCTCTTGCCGCTGAGCCGTGCTGCTTAGTTATTAGAGATCTTGTTCTCACAAGGTATCAATTTCTAGGTCACGGGTTTATACCTATAGGGTCACGCTGTAATTAAGCTGCCCACACTCTGACAGGTTGACAAGTCAATCGATCAGATGATATTTATTGGGTACTTGCTGTGTGCAGGGCTCTGTATTAGACGCCTGTGGGAGTACAACACAACAGAGTTGGTAGAACAATCCTGCCCTTATGGAGCTTACAATTTTTGAGACGGGCAAATTAAATGAAAGCTAGGGAAAGTACCTGCGTGCTTTGGGAATGAGGGTGGGGTGAGGAGCGAAGTTTTTAAGAGGTGAATACCTAAGAGCGTAGATGATGAAGAAGCTTGGGCGAACAGGGTGGGGGAAAGAGATGTTAGTAAGGGAAGCTGTCTTGGACGTGATATGATTTCAGTAGGGTTTTGAAGATAGGGCAAGAAGCAGTATGAACGGGGACAGAGCTCCAGGCCAGAGGGGGGATGAGGACACGGGGTCAGTAATTAATTAATGTTGGTATTTGTTAAGCGCTTACTAAAGCGCTGGGATAGATACAGGGTAATCAGGTTGTCCCATGTGAGGCTCACAATTAATCCCCATTTTCCAGATGAGGTAACTGAGGCCCAGAGAAGTGAAGTGACTTGCCCACGGTCACATAGCTGATAAATGGCAGATCCGGGATTCGAACCCATGACCGCCGACTCCCAAGCCCGGGCTCTTTCCGCTGAGCCACGCCGCTTCTCTACCTCACTACCTCACTAGTGAGACTGAGGCAAAATAAGCAGTAGGTTAGCGGTAGAGAACCAAATTGTGCGGGTAGGAGGAGATTAGCAGGGTTTGGTAGGCAGGGGAGAGCTGACCGAGTGCCTCAAAAGCCAATGGTAAGGAATTTCTGTTTGACGCAGAGATGGCTGGGCAACCCCTGGGGGGGTTTCTGAGGAGGGAGGAGATATGTGTGGAATTATTATGGTTTTTTTTTTTGAAAAATGATCCATACCACAGAGCGATATATGGACCAGAATGGGACAAGGCTGGAAGCAGGGAGGTCAGTGAGGAGATTTGATGCAGTAGTTAAGGGGGGGACACGAGAAGTGCTTGGGCCAGGGTGATAGTGGGCACTTGGGATGGAGAGGAAGGGGTGGATTCTAGAGATGCTGTGAAGGTAGAACCCACAGGATTTGGTGACTGGCTAATTATGCTGAATGAGAGAGAGGAGTGGAGAACGATACCGGGTTGTGGACTTGAAACAGGGAGGATGGCGGTGTTCTCTACTGATAGGAAATTCAAGAGTGGAGAACCTTTGTTCCGGGCACGTTAAATTTTAGGTGTCGGTGCGACGACAAAGTAATCGGCGCGGCTCAGTGGAAAGAACCCGGGCTTGGGAGTCAGAGGTCACGGGTTTTAATCCCGGCTCCGCCGCCTGTCAGCTGGGTGACTTTGGGCAAGTCACTTCACTTCTCTGTGCCTCAGTTCCCTCATCTGTAAAACGGGGATTAAAACTGTGAGCCCCACGTGGGACAACCTGTTCACCTTGTATCCCCCCAGTGTTTAGAACAGTGCTTGGCATATAGTAAGCGCTTAACAAATGCCATCATTATTATTATTATCAATCGATCAATCAGTAGTATTCATTGAGTGCTTACTTTGTGCCCAGTACTGTACTGGGTGTTTGGGTCAGAATATAATAGATCCCCGCCCAGAGGGAGCTCACAGTCTAGAAGGGGGGATGGGCATTAAAGTAAGTCACTGTTGGGGGAAGGGGAGAGCATAGGGATAAATACTTAAGTGCTGTGAGGCTAGGGATGGGGTGAATATCAAGTTCTTAAAGAGTACTTATACAAGTAAATAGGCATATGTAGAAGGGAGGGTAAATGTCCAGGTCATTAAAAACAAAGAAAAACATTCAGTCCATGTCTATCCCTTCCTCAAAAAGTCACCTCATACACCTCCACATCAAATCACAATAATAATGTTGGTATTTGTTAAGCGCTTACTATGTGCAGAGCACTGTTCTAAGCGCTGGGGTAGATACAGGGTAATCGGGTTGTCCCACGGGAGGCTCCCGGTCTGCATCCCCATTTTACGGATGAGGTAACTGAGGCCCAGAGAAGTGAAGTGACTTGCCCACAGTCACACAGCTGACAAGTGGCGGATCCGGGATTCGAACCCATGACCCCTGACTCCCAAGCCCGGGCTGTTTCCACTGAGCCACGCTGCTTCTCTAGAAACTCCTTATCGGCTTTAAGGTACTCAATCAGCTACCGTACCTTGCTAATCTCCCACTATAACCTGGCCCGCCCACTTCGCTCCTCTGATGCCCATCCACTCACTGTCACTCAACCTCATGTGTTGCTGCCGACCCTTCTCATTCATTCATTCAATAGTATTTATCGAGCGCTTACTATGTGCAGGGCACCGTAGTAAGCGCTTGGAATGGACAATTCGGCAACAGATAGAGACAATCCCTGCCCGATGACGGGCTCACAGTCTAATCGGGGGAGACAGATGGCAGAGCGAAACAAAAACAAGACAACATCATCGCGATAAATAGAATCAAGGGGATGTACACCTCATTGACAAAATAAATAGGGCAATAAATAATATAGACAAATGAGCACAGTGCTGAGGGAAGGGGAAGGGGGGGAGGAGCAGAGGGAAAGGGGGCTCAGCTGAGGGGAGGTGAAGGGGGAAGGGGGAGGAGCAGAGGGTGGAGGGGGAGCAGAGGGAAAAGGGGGGAGCTCAGTCTGGGAAGGCCTCTTGGAGGAGGTGAGCTCTCAGTAGGGCTTTGAAGAGGGGAAGAGAGACACAGAGACAAAATAATCAGGTGGGACACAGTCCCTGTCCCATATAAAGCTTACAGCTTAAGCGGGGCGGGAGGGAGACAGGTTCGAAAATCACCAACCAGTTTACAGAAAATGAAATGGACGTACAGAAAAGTTTAGAGGTTTGCCGAATGTGAGGCAACAGACAAGTTAAAGTGCTGGGATTAGAACCCAGGTCCCCTGACTCCTAGGCCTGTGTTCTTTCCATTGGGTTTAGCACAGTGTCCCGCCCGGAGCAAGCACTCGATAAATACTATCGACTGACTGACACATTGGCTGATCGGGACAGGATGGTGGAGGGCTTTGAGGTGAGCCCAGAAGGTGGGAAGAACTCCAATTTCCACCGAATCTAAGCATACAGATTGGAAAGTGGAAGGGGGAAAAAAAAAAAGACCTGCCACAGATAATATGTCCTAAATTATGGCATGCAAAAAGTCATTTAAATTTAAATTAGCTGTTAAAAGAAAAATCAAGTCTTCACATAGGCTCGGCTTTAAGATTTACACTTGGGGAATGAAAAGTAAGCTTAATTACAGGAAGAGCCTGTCATTACCATCAATTAATGTTTATTGTGTGCCCACGGAATACAAGCTACCATGTGTGTTGAATAACGCAATAAAAAGTGTCCTGTATCGGGCGCTCTGAATATTCTTCAATTAAAACTGAATTTACATCAGCGTTCAAGAGCCTATTTATTTTCTAGCCTAGGCACTTTTTATTGGTAGGCACAGGATGGAGGCTTGGGGAAATCTGTGCTTTTATTGCTATTCGTAATCTGAATTCTTACCACCTCCCCCGCCCCCCGCCAACCCCGACCCCATTGCCAAGTATTGTCAAGTAGGAATTGTCAAGTAGGAGTTTTCAATTACCCTTAAAAGAAACCATCTTTTACATTCAGTCTGGCTAGACTAAAAGCATCTACCTAATAATCAAAGATATCTGTTTGGCTTAGAATCATCATTCTCTCTAATAAAATAACCGTGCCAACCGAACTAAACAGTTGGCAAAATGACTTAGCTCGGTCAGATTATCCACCTGCCACTGCATCGATCGATCTCCAAAGACAGCAGAGAGGCTATCCAGGCCAGAAAACGGAGGGCACGCCACATGCCGGTGGCGTGCTGACGACACTCTGGGCCGCACCCGAAGAAATCCGTGCCTCTGGCACAAACTGGATGAGCCCTTGCCCGAGATGCCCACCTGGAACCACGGCCACAGAGGTGAGGGTAATAATAATAACGATGGTATTTGTTAAGCGCTTACTATGTGCCAAGTACCGTTCTAAGCGCTGGGGTTGATCCAGGGTAATCAGGCTGTCCCACGTGGGGCTCACACTTTTAATCCCCATTTTCCAGATGAGGCAACTGAGGCACAGAGAAGATAAGTGGTTTGCCCAAAGTCACACAGCACACGAGTGGCCGAGCCGGGATTAGAACCCACGTCCTTCGACTCCCAAGCCCGTGCTCTTTCCACTAAGCCACACCGCTTCTCTGTAAGCGTAGGGGAGGAGTGGCAGAAAAGAGAGGGAGGGACGTCCCAACAGTGCCTCTGTGCTCCTGCTAGAGAAGCATCGTGGCTCAGTGGAAAGAACCCGGGCTTGCGAGTCAGAGGTCATGGGTTCAAATCCCGACTCTGCCACTTGTCAGCTGTGTGGCTGTGGGCAAGTCACTTCAGTTCTCTGTGCCTCAGTTACCTCATCTGTAAAATGGGGATTAACTGTGAGCCTCACGTGGGACACCCTGATTACCCTGCATCTACCCCAGCGCTTAGTACGGTGCTCTGCACAGACTAAGCGCTTAACAAATACCAACATCATTACCTCAAGTTCCTCCTCCAATCAATCAATCGTATTTATTTAGCGCTTACTATGTGCAGAGGCCTGTACTGAGCGCTGGGAAGTCGGGAGGAAGGGCACCGATCTCAGGACTTACTGCCTTAGACTGGAAGCTCGTTGTGGGCAGGGGATGTGCCAGTTTACTGTCACGCTGTACTCTCTCAAACGCTTAGCACGGCACTCTGCACACAGTAAGTGCTCAGTGAATACGGCCGACTGACTTTCTGACCGGAGACTACGGGGCTAAAAGCATAAATTGTGCTTGCCACATCTTCGGGGAAGTACTGATGATATTCTAAATGTGTCAGTCACATTCAAATACCTTGAGTGGAAATCTATTCTTTCTAGGTATTGGTTTAGGACATGATGAGAGACACTGCTTTTCCATACCTTGACCTCTAGACACCCCCTTCCCCAGCTGGATTTCTCCAGCACAAGAACATATTTCTAAATGAATATTAAGAAAATGGCCGGCTGACCAGAAACTGAGCGCTCACCTCCTCCGAGAGGCCTTCCCAGACTGAGCTTCCCCTTTTCCCACTGCTGCCCCTCTACCCCCTCTTCACCTCCCCTCAGCTAAGCCCCCTTTCCCCCCTTTTCCCTCTGCTCCTCCCCCTCTCCCTTCCCCTCCCCTCAGCACTGTGCTCGTCCGCTCAATTGTACATATTTTTTATTACCCTGTTTATTTTGTTAATGAGACGCACATCTCCTTGATTCTATTTATTGCTATTGTTTTTGTCTGTCTCTCTCCCCCGATTAGACTGTAAGCCCGTCAATGGGCAGGGACTGTCTCTATCTGTTGCCGAACTGTACATTCCAAGCACTTAGTACAGTGCTCTGCACATAGTAAGCGCTCAATAAATACTACTGAATGAATGAATGAATGACACTCAGTCAAACAGGTCAAATAGGCTAAGTTTTGAAGTAGAACATGAGGTTTTACCTTCCAGTAATTCCATTCTGCTCCCAAAGAACATTCACTGCCAAAAAACATGGAATCAATCCATTTTTTTGATTTTTTCCTGTTTTCCAGGAAAAAAAAGCATTAGAATTTACCCTTTTCCTCATCTGAGTGGTATTTGATTTTTATTACATTTGTACAGATAATCTCATTGGTTTTAGAGAAGCAGCATGGCTCAGTGGAAAGAGCCCGGGTTTGGGAGTCAGAGGTTAAGGGTTCAAATCCCGACTCTGCCACTTAGCTGTGTGACTGTGGGCAAGTCACTTCACTTCTCTGTGCCTCAGTTACCTCATCTGGAAAATGGGAATTAACTGTGAGCCTCACGTGGGACAATCTGAGTACCCTGTATCTACCCCAGCGCTTAGAACAGTGCTCTGCACATAGTAACCGCTTAACAAATACCAACACTATTACTATTATTATACAGAGAAGGATTTGCAGCTTCATCACGATTCAGGCGTCACGAGAACAACGGACTATGATTTTTTAATAAAAGTGAAAAATAAATTGGGGTTTGCTTGTTCTCTGAATTTGTCAGAAAGAAATGCTATCACCATGTCTGTGTTCATTTTTGGCTTTGGGCTGAGGAATTCTATATTAAGGTACACCTCTTGACTAGTCTTTTGATACTTAATTTGTCTAAACATTTCTGCACAAAGATGTAATTAACAAAAGAAGAAAAACTGTACTGTGAAATATTATTTCAAACCTTTGGACAAATTTTTCTCACTGTGATATGAAAAATGTCAACTACTTAATTAGCACACCTACTTTGCCCGAAACCCTAAGTGCATCTAAACTACATTTTATGCTGCTCTAGAAAAAAAAAAAAACCACACATCAATTATGCCCGTTCTCAACTGTACAACTATTTTAAAATGTATGAATAGTTAAGACAAAATTGAAAAATTAGCATAATGGGCTTTTGACACTTCTCCGCTTAAGCAAAAATTAAATTCTAACTCTTTGTTTTTATAGAAAGCCTTTATAATTTCTCTAATCTTGAGCTCCCGGGAGAGGGAAAACAATACTTCCTGCCTCACCGGTGTGAGGCTTGGCATCTTCCCTTCTTGGTTATGCAGTTTATTTGATGGGAGATTAAATTACTGAGCCTCTTTTTGTGCTTAATATAACCTATTCTCGGTGGAAATGCGAGTTAATTTAAGTAAAATTAAATTTTTGGAAGAATACATTATGTAACTCGGAAAAGTTCACCGGCTACGTTTCCTTTTAAATGGATCACCCGTATTTTAATCTCTCTGAATAACATGGATAAAAATCTGCTTTTAAAAAAGAGCAATTTTAAAAACGTGTTTCCTTTTTTAGGCAAAAACCACCACTTGAATGATATAGGTTGAAATAATGACAGAAAACAAGAAAAAAGGTATTTGGATCATTCAGCCTAGTTCTCTTAAAAAAATCGTCTTGGACCACGGGTCTCCAGTACTAGAACCGACCGGACCGTGAGCCCGTCACCGGGCAGGGACTGTCTCTATCCGTTGCCGAATGGTCCATTCCAAGCGATTAGTCCAGTGCTCTGCACATAATAAGCGCTCAATTAATACTACTGAATGAATGACCGGATGGCTCTGGGAAAGACGTCCGCAGCTTTCGGTTGACGGTCAACACTAGCTTCTATCAAAATGGGGATAAAAAAGGAGTGTGAAGGGAAATGAACGAGAAACTTAAGCAGCAGTGTGGGCTAGTGGGCAGACCAAGGATTTGAGTCCTGCTTGCGCCATCTTTTTTTTAAATGGTATTTATTAGGTACGTACTATGTGCCCGACACTGTCCTACGTGCAGGGGTAATAACAATAATGATGTTGGTATTTGTTGAGCGCTTACTATGTGCAGAGCACTGTTCTAAGCGCTGGGGAGGATACAAGGCGATCGGGTTGCCCCACCTGAGGCTCACAGTCTTAATCCCCATTTTCCAGACGAGGTAACTGAGGCACAGAGAAGTTAGGTGACTTGCCCAAAGTCACACAGCTGACAAGTGGCAGAGCCGGGATTCGAACCCATGACCTCTGACTCCCAAGACCGGGCTCTTTCCACTGAGCCACACTGCTTCAGACAATGCTAATGTTGGTATTTGTTAAGTGCTTACTATGTGCAGAGCACTGTTCTAAGCGCTGGGGTAGATACAGGGTCATCACGTTGTCCCACGTGAGGTTCACAGTCTTAATCCCCATTTTACAGATGAGGTCACTGAGGCCCAGAGAAGTTAAGCGAATTGCCCACAGTCACCCAGCTGACAAGTGGCAGAGCTGGGATTCAAACCCATGACCTCTGACTCCCAAGCCCGGGCTCTTTCCACTGAGCCATGCTTGCTAGACAGATACAAGATAAATGGGTTGGGCACAGTCCCTGTTCCGGAAAGGGCTCACAGTCTGCTGTGTGACTTTGGGGAAGTCCCTTCACTTAATAATAATAATAATAATAATAACAATAATAATGTTTGTTAAGCACTATGTGCCAGACATTGTACTAAGCACTGAGGCGGATACCAGTAAATCGGGTTGGACACGGTCCCCGTCCCACGTGGGGCTCACAGTCTCAATCCCCGTTTTACAGACTGGGTAACTGAGGCCCAGAGAAGTGAAGTGACTCGCCCAAGGTCATGCAGCAGACAAGTGGATTAGAACCCATGACCTTCTGACTCTCCGGGACTCATCCACTCATTCATTCATATTTACTGAGCGCATGAGAAGCAGCGTGGTTCCGTGGAAGGAGCCCGGGCTTGGGAGTCAGAGGTCGTGGGTTCGAGTCCCAGATCTGCCACTTGTCAGCTGTGTGACTGTGGCCAAGTCACTTCACTGGGCCTCAGTTACCTCATCTGGAAAATGGGGATTAACTGTGAGCCTCATGTGGGACAATCTGATGACCCTGTATCTCCCCCAGCGCTTAGAACAGTGCTCTGCACATAGTAACCGCTTAACAAATACCAACATTATCATTATTATTAAAGACGGTCCTTTGTCAGGCTGCGTATGCTCCTGTGTGTGGAGAGAACGCTGTCCAGAGTTTGGACATCTTTGAAAACAAATGACAGTTGGCGCTCCCTAGTCATCCTCTTCCTCTGCTTCTCTCCCTGTTATTGGCATTACGAGTTTCACTGTAGCCAGCCATTAATACTAATAACGTTGGTACTTGTTAAGCGCTTACTATGTGCAGAGCACTGTTCTAAGCACTGGGGTAGATCCAGCGTCATCAGGTTGTCCCATGTGAGGCTCACAGTCTTCATCCCCCTTTGCCAGATGGGGTAACTGAGGCCCAGAGAAGTTAAGTGACTTGCCCACAGTCACGCAGTTCACAAGTGGCAGAGCCGGGATTCGAACCCACTTAACTTCTGTGGGCCTCAGTTGCCTCATCTGTAAAATGGAGATTAAGACTGTGAGCCCCAAGTGGGACAACCTGATGACCCTGTATCTACCCCTGTGCTTAGAACTGTGTTCGGCACATAGTAAGCGCTTAACAAATACCCACGTTATTATTATTTTTATTATATCACCTCTCTACCCTAAAGGGGTCTGCCAATGAGTAGACAATTTCCCAGTGAGAGCACTTGGGCAAACCTGTGAGTCAGAAGGACCTGGGTTCTAATCCTGACCCCTCCACTTGTTTGCTGGGTGATCTTGCCTGTTACCTCAGCTGTACAACGGGGATGGGGAGCATCCCCACGTGGGACATGGACTGTGTCCAACCTGATTAGTTTGAATCTACCCCAGAGCTCAGCAGAGTGACTCAAATGCTTATAATGGCCGAAAAAAGAGGTGATCTACAAAGTTATGGATCATTACCATTAATTTCTACTCAATAGTAGGGAAATATTTTAGTGCTCGTCTCCTCCATTACAGTACTAGCTCCTTGTTCGTGGTGAACATGACACTTCGGTTGCAGTGGAATGACCAAGGGGACAGAGCGTGGTCCTGAGAGTCGGAATGACCTGGGTTCTAATCCCGGCCCCGCCACTTGTCTGCTGTGTGACCCTGGGCAAGTCACTACAATTCGTCTGTGCCTCAATTACCTCATCTGTAAAATGGGGATTAAGAGAGTGAACCCCAAGTGGGACACAGACTCTCCATCCTGATTTCTCTGATTCTACCTCGGCGCTTAGAACGGTACACGGCACTTAGTAAGCGCTTAACGGATACCATAAAAAAAAAAAAGAGGGCAGGTGGAGGAGATAGGATTTCAGAAGGTCTGAGGAGGGGGTGAGTGACTTTTAGTTCCACTCACTCATAAACGATCGATTTAACTCTCTTTTCAACAGAAGGATCGGGACTTCTAAACTTTAGTAACCTAGATAACGAAAATGAGACAGGGCCTAAAATTCTTATCATTCAATAATACTCTGCGCTATTTAGCATTGAGGGATGTACAGTAGCTCCAATATTTTCTACATATATACAAGAATAAAAAAAAAATTAATTGACATTCCAGTGTTAATAAGTTCAACATCTGTTCTGGATTCTATTTACTCATTTTCTGCGATCGATTCTCCCTAAGTAATGATGCTATTTTAGGACAATCTACAGGAAAGAAAATAGAAAATATAAATGAAAGCTTCTCCTTCCTTTTATCCGGGAAGCAACACCATGAAATGTTTCTGAAAGCATTTCTCCCTGTTGCTACAACCAATGAGATTATCTGTACAGATGTAATAAAAATCAAATACCACTCAGATGAGGAAAAGGATCAATTCTAATGCTTTTTTATTCCTAAATATCATAGCTGAGCATTAACCTGCCCGCTCAGTTGTGGACAATAGTTTGGGGAGAGTGAAAATGAGGATGAGGGGAAAATTTATCGCTGGAAGTTTAAAAATGACCTGCAGTGAACGGAATTATTCGGGCTAAAATCTAACTCTATTTTTGGCATTTCACTGCTTGTTTGCATTTTTATTCATGGTCATCTATTAAGCCCTTACTCTGTGCCAGGCACTGAGCTAAGTGCTGGGGTAGATACGAGCTAATCAGGTGGGAGACCGTCCGCGTCCCGTGCGGGGCTCAGAATCTTAATCCCATTGTACACCTGAGGCAACTGAGGTACGGTGCGGCCAGGGATTTGACCAAGATCACATAGCAGACTCGTGGGCGGGCCAGGATCAGAACCCGGGTCCTCTGACTCCCAGGCCCGTGCTCTGGTGTACTTTCACCAAAAGGAGGAGAAAGGAGACCGACAGGGAAAGAAACTCAAATCGACGGCTGTTCTGGAAAAAGGATCTGCTAGGGGAGACAGTGGAATTATTGGCTAAAAGGAAATTTGAGGAGTATATTCAAATTTTTCCTGGCCTTAAAGAGCACAGTTCTAAATAATAAATAATAACGGCATTTGTTAAGCGCTTACTACTGTTTTAAGTGCTGGGAGGATACAAGGTGATGAGGTTGTCCCACGTGGGGATCCCAGGCTCAATCCTCCTTTTACAGCCAAGGTCACTGAGGCCCAGAGAAGTGAAGTAATAATAATAATAATAATGACAGCATTTAAGTGCTTACTATGTGCAAAGCACCGTTCTAAGCACTGGGGAGGATACGAGGTGATCAGGTGGTCCCACGTGGGGCTCACAGTCTTAATCCCCATTTTCCAGATGAGGTCACTGAGGCACAGAGAAGTGAAGTGACCCGCCCACAGTCACACAGCTGATAAGCGGCGGAGCCGGGATTTGAACCCATGCCGTCTGACTCCCAAGCCTGTGATCTTTCAAGCAGCGTGGCTCAGTGCAAAGAGCCTGGGCTTCAGAGTCAGAGGCCACGGGTTCGACTCCCAGCTCTGCCACTTAGCTGTGTGACTGCGGGCAAGTCACTTCACTTCTCTGTGTCTCAGTGACCTCATCTGTAAAATGGGGATGACGACTGTGAGCCTCACGTGGGACAACCTGATTACCCTCTATCTACCCCAGCGCTCAGAACAGTGCTCTGCACATAGTAAGCGCTTAATAAATACCAACATTATTATTACGATTATCTTTCCGCTGAGCCACCCTGCCTCTCAGAGTGCTGGGGATAATCAGTATTGTAACAGAAAAAAGAGTAAGGAAGAACATTCCGAACGAGATTCGGAGAGCTGATTTTTCATATCGTGCCCAAATCCAAATCACTGCCACTGATTTTGTAGATTGACACTAAAAAGTCAATGACTGAATTTTGAGGTGTGCGTCTAATGACAGGCACCACTACTCGATGACTTACAGACATCGGCGGCACAGATTCCCAGATTGTTGCTGTTCGACCGGAGCGCTGGCATCAATCACAGCTGGAGCTGTAAGCTTCATTTTAAAAATAAGTTTTCAAGAAGGCTGCACTGAAGCGTCTTCAATAGCGGGCGATACAGATGTCCTTGGGACATTTCCTTTAAAGAGGCCTTCGAACATCGGGTACCATGGCGACCACTGGCCTGGGAGCCCCATGGGGGACAGAGATTAACTTGTATCTACACCCTAGATTTAGTACAGTGGCTTGGTACAGAGTAAGCGCTCAACAGATATCACAATTACTAACCACGCGTCTGTTGAACCCATAAAATCCATATCCTTTTTAATGTCTTACTATGGATTTAATAACGTTGGTATCTGTTAAGCGCTTACTATGTGCAGAGCGCTGTTCTAAGCGCTGGGGTAGTTACAGGGTCATCAGGTTGTCCCACGTGAGGCTCACGGTCTTCATCCCCATTTTACAGATGAGGTCACTGAGGCCCAGAGAAGTGAAGTGACTTGCCCACAGTCACACAGCTGCCAAGTGGCAGAGCGGGGATTCGAACCCATGACCTCTGACTCCCAAGCCCGGGCTCTTTCCACTGAGCCACGCTGCTTCTCTATTACTATTTACTTCATCACATATCAATCAATCATATTTACTGAACGGTTACTGCGCGCAGAGCACAATACCACAGATACATTCCCTGCCCACAACAAGAGAGGGCATATCAAATGGCATTTATTATTATTAGTAATAACAACAGTACTTGGTACGCGCTGTCAAGCACTGTTTTAAGCGCCGGGGTAGATATAAGCTTAATCGGGTTGGACACGGTCCCTTGTCTCAGGTGGGGCTCATAATCTTAACTGCCAATTTTCAGATGAGGGAACTGAAGCACAAAGTAAAATGACTTGCCCAAGATCACACAGCAGACAAGTGGCAGAGCTGGGATCAGAACCCAGGTCCTCCTGACTCCCAGGCTCGGGCTCTATTCACTAAGCCGCGTCCCTTCTCATTCGTGGGCAGGGAATGTGTCTACCGACTCGTGGCTTAGTGGAAAGAGCAGGGGTTTGGGAGTCAGAGGTCAGGGGTTCGAATCCCGACTCCGCCACTTGTCAGCTGTGTGACTTTGGGCAAGTCAGTTCACTTCTCTGGGTCTCAGTTCCCTCATCTGGCAAATGGGGATGAAGACCGGGAGCCCCACGAGGGACAACCTGTTAACCTTGTATCTCCCCCAGTGCTTAGAACAGTGCTCGGCACATAGTAAGTGCTTGACAAATACCATCGTTATCATTATTACTGTACTCTCCCAGGTGCTCAGTATAGTACTCTGTACACAGTAGGCACTCAATAAATGTTGGTATTTGTTAAGCGCTTACTATGTGCAGAGCACTGTTCTAAGAGCTGGGGTAGATACAGGGTAATCGGGTTGTCCCACGTGAGGCTCACGGTCTTCATCCCCATTTTCCAGATGAGGTGAAGTGAGGTGCCCACAGTCACAGAGCCGACAAGTGGCAGAGCCGGGATTCGAATCAGTGACCTCTGACTCCCAAGCCCGGGCTCTTTCCGCTGAGCCACGCCGCTTCCCATAATAATATACATAATAAAAACCACGGACTGACTGATAAGCAGATGCACTTGCAGACGCAATACCCGAATAGTCCCAGGTTACCAAATTTCCAAAAAAAAAAAAAAATCACAGCCACCTCGCCGAAAGATATATATATATATACCTTCAACCAAACACCTGATTCTGACTTTCTTTAGTGAGATTCCTACTAACTCATATATCCATTGTTCTCGTCTGTCCGTCTCCCCCGATTAGACCGTAAGCCCGTCAAAGGGCGGGGACTGTCTCTATCTGTTACCGATTTGTACATTCCACATTAAATACTATTGAATGAATATATCCAGTTGAGTGATAATAAGAGCTCATCTGACACTGATAAACGGCGACAGTCTGGGCTACAACAGACAGTCCCGGCATCCTCTCCGTGTATTTCGGACGAGAGACGGAACGAGGCTCTTAGAAGGCGGAACGTATTCGAACGTCCGACTGGGAACGACGGATTCATTCATTCATTCAACAGTATTTATTGAGCGCTTACTATGTGCAGAGCACTGTACTAAGCGCTTGGATTGTACCAATCGGTAACAGATAGAGACAGTTCCTGCCCTCTGACGGGCTTACAGTCTAATCGATGAACAGCGGATCTAAATCTTCAGGCTGTTAAAAGAACCATCTCAGACGACCCGCACTACTTTCTGGAAGATGTCGAGGTAAGTCTTGCCTCCCGGTTTGGGATTAAAAAACCCCCCACCGTGTGACCATCCTCCACTGGGATAATGACGAGTATTTCTGAGGGACTGTGCTCCCCTGGAAACTTTCATTTTCTATTTTCTACTTCGCAGCCACAGCAGCAGCACTGACAAGCGAAGGTAGTCCTTGGAGGAGTGTGATCACACAGGAAGTAGAATATTTTCCTTTCCCGGCACCGGTGAGTAGGGATACACAGGCATTTCTGCAGCACGATTAAAAACAAAACGGCAACACCTACCTCTAAAAAAGAGGGAAAACCGCTCAAACATCCTCGCGACCGTAACAGATGTTGAAAATAAGTAGAGGGGACTTCCTCCTGAGCCGTTAACTTGGAAAAGGAGGAATCCCGGCAAAAAGTTAACGACAAATGTTATACTGTCTGAAACTTCTGAAAAAGTGTAATGAAACATGCAAAGTCAATATTGACATTTTCAAGGAGTTTCAGTCTCATTTATTCTTTATGAGAAGGAACATTTTGGAAGTGTCAATCATCACACTTTATAACATATGTCGCCAAGGTTAATTTAAACTAATTTTAGAGTATGTCTTGGGTCTTACTAAAGGAGGAGGGTGTGACAGAGGAGTTTCATTTTTTCCTGCTGTCTCAAAAGTAGTTTGTTTCCTTCTTTATTCACTCATTCATTCAATATTATTTATTGAGCGCTTACTATGTGCGGGGCACTGTACTAAGCGCTTGGAATGTACAAATCGGCAACAGACAGAGACAATCCCTGCCCACTGACGGGCTCACAGTCTAATCGGGGGAGAAAGACTGACAAAAACAATAGCAATAAATAGAATCAAGGTGATGTATATCTCATTAACAAAATAAATAGGGTAATAAAAATATATACAAATGAGCGAACGAGCACACTTCAGAACTATAAATCGAAGGGTGCGTGAACACTTTAGAGATTATATAGCAACCTCTAGTTAATGGGGGTAATACAGAGTCTGTATCTTCCTAATCAACTTCACAATTATCTCCATATACTGGGATTCTTCAAATTTCTTTTTCAGAAATAAAACCTGGAAATACTCTCTAGGCCCACAGATATCAATAATATCACTACAAATCCCAATAATAATAATTATGGTATTTAAGTGCTTACCATGTGCCAGGGACTGTACTAAGCGCTGGGGTGGATACAAGCAAATCGGGATGGGCACAGTGCCTGGCCCAAGTGGGGATCACAGTCTCAATCCCCATTTTACAGACGAGGGAACTGAGGCCCAGAGAAGTGAAGTGACTTCACTCGATCGTATTTACTGAGCGCTTACTGTGTGCAGAGCACTCTACTAAGCGCTTGGAAAATACAGTTTGGCAACTAATAGAGACAATCCCTACCCAACAACGGGCTCACAGTCTAGACCTGCCCAAAGGTCACACGGCAGACAAGTGGCAGAGCGGGATTAGAACCCATGACTTTCTGAGTCCCGGGCTTCTCAAATAAAGAAAACTGAAGGCTGGGGAAAATCACAAAGTGTGGATCAGACTCTTGTTTTCCCTCCCTCAGCCTCTGGGCTGCCATTCATTCATTCAATAGCATTTATTGAGCGCTTACTATGTGCAGAGCACTGTACTAAGCGCTTGGAATGGATAATTCGGCAACACATAGAGACAATCCCTGCCCACTGACGGACTCACAGTCTAATCGGGGGAGACGGACGGACAAAAACAAGACAACGTAATCACGATAAATAGAATCGAGGGGATGGACACCTCATTAACAAAATTAATAGGGTAATAAATAATATATACAAAGGAGCACAATGCTGAGGGGAGGGGAAAGGAGAGGGGGAGGAGCAGGGGGAAAGGGGTCTTAGCTGAGGGGAGGGAAGGGGGAAGAAGCAGAGGGCCGGGGGGGGGGGAGAGGGGGAGCAGAGAGGGAGCAGAGGGAGCAGAGGGAAAAGGGGAAGCTCAGTCTCAGCTCATAATAATAATGTTGGTATTTGTTAAGCGCTTACTATGTGCAGAGCACTGTTCTAAGCGCTGGGGTAGACACAGGGTAATCAGATTGTCCCACGCGAGGCTCACGGTCTTAATCGCCATTTTCCAGATGAGGTACTTGAGGCACAGAGAAGTGAAGTGACTTGCCCACAGTCACACAGCTGACTAGCGGCAGAGCCCGGATTAGAACCCACGATCTCTGACTCCCAAGCCGGGGCTCCTTCCGCTGAGCCACGCGGAACCAACCAAGAGCGGGATACCCAAACAACTGGTTCACGGTGAACTGATACGGGGTAGTCAGAGGACGGGTGGAGGAAAAAAAAACACTTTAAAAACAAATTGAGGCAAGCCTCAAAGCGTGCAGCGTAACAGTGGGAGCTGGCAAAGTGTTCAGCCTAGTGTGTACCGATCAGAAATGGGTACGCGGGGGGTTTCAAAAGATGGTAGCTCCTAGCCGGAGTGGTGAAGATAGTTAGGCACTGTGGGTCACAAACACAACAAAAATCAACCTGCACAGACTCAGACTGCCAAAGGGATGACCAGACCACCTTTGGTCTTATCAATCATTCATTCTTTAGTTACATTTATCGAGCGCAAGTCCAACATAATAATAAACAGACACAACGAACTTACATTCTAGAGGGGGAGACGGACATTGATATGAATAAATAAATTACAGGTATATACGCCACCGTTAGCGTCATCATCTAACCTGAATGATGACTACAGATACAACCTCCGATACAATATAACTTTGTCATTAATTCCACAATTGAAAATGATGGAACGTGAGCCCCACGTAGGACGGGCACATATGGATTAACTGTGATAGCCAAACGCCGCCTGACAGAGTCAGTGCCACGGTGCTGCCTGGTGGAAAACACAACCTTTATTCTACCCAAAGTCGATACAGAGAGCAACTGCTATGACTAGGTCAATACCAAGAACTTAAAACCAAACGATGTGAAAAAGCTGCTTGTTTTGCCTGCGGGGCTATTTGCGGTGTGGAGTTCCACCTCTCTATTATCCCGGTGGGTTTTCGGGAAAAACGCTCAAAGGAACGATATCGGAATTTGGCACAAACTTGCACTGGGCCTAAGATGGATCTGTAGATCTTGGTATATCCCGGGTCTGGCCACCATCCCATCAGTGGCATTTACTGAGCGCTTATTGTATGCGGAGCACCGTACCGACCGCTTAACCGCATGAGCCTGGGGAAGTCACTTAACTTTTCCGTGCCTCAGTTACCTCACCTACAGAATGGGATTTAAGACCGTGAGCACCGTGTGGGACACGGACTCTGTCCGACCTGATTAACTTTATCTACCCCGGTGCTTAGTATTCATTCATTCCAACGTATTTATTGAGCGCTTACTGGGTGCAGACCACTGTACTGAGCACTTGGGAAAGTACAATACCTGCCCATAATGCGCTAACAGTCTAGAGCGGGAAACAGACATTAATATAAATTTCAGATATATACGTAAGTGCTGTGCCTGGCACATAATAAGCACGTAACAAATACCATACTGATAACAACAATTACAGACACGTAAACATTAAAAAACCCCAAGGTTCAGAGGTTGCTTATCCTCCGACGGACGTCGGACAGCGTTTCCTAAGGAACGAAGATTTTGGTAGGAAGCAAGAATGGGTGTGAACTGATTCCGGGTCATCCTTAAAACTACTGGATAGATGCCTCGATTAGGCAGTTGGTCTTCGGCCAACCCCCCTCACGAATCTGGACCACCTGCACACAGACCACACCGGAATGATTTCTTTGGGAAGCGGCACGGCCTAGGGGATGAAGCACCGGTCTGGGAGTCGGAAAGACCCGAGTTCAAATCCTGACTCGGCCACTTGTCCGCTCTGCGATCTGGGGCAAGTCACTTCATTTACGCCTCAGATCCCTATCTGTAAAATGGGGATTATGACGGTGAACGCCACGTGGGACACGGGCTGTGTTTGACCTGATTGGCCTGTAGCTACTCCAGTGTTTAAAACAGTGCCTGGCACGTAGAAAGAGCTTAATGGATACCATTAAAAAAAAAAATGGGTTTGGGAAGGATTGAGATGGCGCGTGAGTTTTGTTTGAGAATGTTGAGAATGGGACCCGTCTCAGCAACCAGTGAAACCTTCAGTAAGCCTTTTGGGGATTGAGAGACTGTAGCCCAAATGATAATAATGTTGGTATTTCTTAAGCGCTTGCTATGTGCAGAGCGCTGTTTAAGCGCTGGGGTAGACACAGGGGAATCAGGTTGTCCCACGTGGGGCTCACGGTCTTCATCCCCATTTTACAGAGGAGGTAACTGAGGCACAGAGAAGTGAAGTGACTTGCCCACAGTCACACAGCTGACAAGCGGCAGAGCCGGGATTCGAACCCACGACCTCTGACTCCAAAGCCCGTGCTCTTTCCACTGAGCCACGCTGCTTCTCACAGCCACGCTGCTTCTCACATGATCTACAGTGCCCCTTCTAAGACACCTGAAGCCAGAGGAATCCTCGGGGTCTTAGGCCCCTCACTTTCATACAAAGGGATAATAACGATGTTGGTATTTGTTAAGCGCTTACTATGTGCAGAGCACCGTTCGGAGCGCTGAGGTTGTCCCTCGTGAGGCTGACAGTCTCAATCCCCATTTTACAGAGGAGGTCACTGAGGCGCAGAGAAGTTAAGTGACCTGCCCACGGTCACCCGGCTGACAAGCGGCGGAGCCGACCATCTCACCCCTCTCCTCACCTTCAGAAACAGGTTCCCTCTCAGGCCGCAGCGACTCTCCCATCGAACGGGTGGTCTCACCGAACGTACGAATCCTAGCTTATCTTGGGGAGGCTGGGACGGCCCCATCGGAGACAGCCCCTCGTCCCGCGTGGAATGGCAACGACGCGGGCTAGGCGTCCCCAAACGCACCCGTTTCCCGGAGCTGGAATGCTCCCGGCTTCGGTCGGTCATCCTCAACGTCTGATCGCGCTGCAGGTAAAAACCTCTCTGGACGGGACTTTCCTCACCCAAGACTAGAACGTCTGGTGCTCGCCAGCCTTTCCCGTCAGACGGTAAGTTCCTTGAAGACAGGGTCTGTGTCTCTTACTCAACTGTGCTTGCCCGAGTGCTTGGCACAGAGCTTTACACACAGTAAGTGCTCTGGTGATCGACCGAAGGAGCTTTCGCTGATACTGGAACCGGGTGACCAAACTGAAGTATTCATTCGATAGTATTTAATGAGCGCTTACTACGTGCAGAGCACTGTACTGAGCGCTCGGACTGGACAATTCGGCAACAGAGAGAGACGGTCCCTGCCCATCGACGGGCTTACGGTCTAACCGGGGGAGACGGACGGACAAAAACGACATAATCACGAGAAATAGAATCGAGGGGATGTACACCTCATTAACAAAATAAATAGGGTAATAAAAATATATACAAATGAGCACAGTGCTGAGGGGAGGGGAAGGATGGGAAGCAGCGGGGCTCAGTGGAAAAAGCCTGGCTTTGGGAGTCAGAGGTCGTGGGTTCGAATACCAGCTCCGCCACTTGTCAGCTGTGTGACTATAGGCAAGTCACTTCACTGGGCCTCAGTGACCTCATCTGTAAAATGGGGATGAAGACTGTGAGCCTCTTGTGGGACAATCCGATTACCCTGTATCTACCCCCAGCGCTTAGAACAGTGCTCTGCACATAGTAAGCACTTACCAAATACCAACATTATTATTCAGAGGTCATGGGTTTGAATCCCGGCTCTGCCACCGGTCAGCTGTGTGACTGTGGGCAAGTCACTTCACTTCTCCGTGCCTCAGTTACCTTATCTGCAAAAACGGGGATTAAAAACTGTGAGCCCCACGTGGGACAATCTGATTAGGCTGTATCTACCCCAGCGCTTTGAACAGTGCTCTGCACAGAGCATTCACTTAAATGCCACCATCATCATCATCATCAAGGGGGGCCTGTCGGGGCCTGGGTTTTGTCACCGACACTACAGGGCAGTGGGCGACAAGCTTTAGGCCCCCGTGTCTGTGGGCGCCGGGGTCTCACTCGCGGCCACGGGTCAGGCCGCGGGCGACTTTCAGACGGCGTCGGGCGGGGGCCTCGCCCGCCCTGGGACTCGGAGGACCTGGGTTCTAAAACCGCCCCGGTCACCTGTCTGCTGTGTGCCCCTGGGCAGGCCGCTTCACTTCTCCGGGCCTCAGTGACCTCATCTGGAAAATAGGGATGAAGACTGTGCGCCCCCTTGGGACAACCTGCTGACCCCGCAATACAATAATAATGGTATTTATTATCAGAAGAAGCAGCGTGGCTCAGTGGAAAGAGCCCGGGCTTGGGAGTCAGAGGTCATGGGTTCAGATCCCGGCTCCGCCGCTTGTCAGCTGTGTGACTGTGGGCAAGTCACTTAACTTCTCTGTGCCTCAGTTCCCTCAACTGTAAAATGGGGATTAAGACTGTGAGCCTCATGTGGGACACCCTGATTACCCATGAACAGTGCTCTGCACGTAGTAAGCGCTTAACAAATACCAACATTATTATTATTTGTTAAGCGCTTGCTTAAGTAGTTACAGACGACAGGGACGTGACGCTCCTGCCTGGGCAGGAGTCTTGGATGCGACGTACAAGACTGCCGAAGGGGACTGGAAATTCCCCTCCTCTTTACTTTTTGCCCCCTCTTCCCCCCAAGGTAACTTTGACTACTTCTGGATTCCCGGGGAACCGGCTCCCTCTCCTTCTGAGTTTATTCACTTGTATCTGTGAGTTTTGGGCATTCGGTATTCGTCCCAACCCCACGGCACTTGTGTAAATATCTAGAAATCACATCTTAAAAATGATTTATTTATATTAACGTCTGTCTTCCCCTCTAGACTGTAAGCTTGCTGCGGGGAATGAACCTATCTACCAACTGCGTTGTACTGTTCTCTCCCAGGTACTTAATAATAATAATGATGGCATTTGTTAAGCGCTTACTATGCGCAAAGCACTCTTCTAAGCGCTGGGCGGATACAAGGTGTTCAGGTTGTCCCACGTGGGGCTCACAGTCTTCATCCCCATTTTACAGATGAGGTCACTGAGGCACGTAGAGTGAGGTGACTTGCCCAAAGTCACACAGCTGACAAGCGGCGGAGGTGGGATTTGAATCCATGACCTCTGACTCCCAAGCCCGGGCTCTTTCCAATGAGCCACGCTGCGTCTCTAAAATACTAATGTTGGTATTTGTTAAGCGCTTACTATGTGCCAAGTACTGTTCTGAGCGCTGGGGGAGATACGAGGTAAGCAGGTTGTCCCACGTAGGGCTCACAGTCTTCATCCCCATTTTACAGATGAGGTCACTGAGGCACAGAGAAGTGAAGTGACTTGCCCATGGTCACACAGCTGACAGGCGGCGGAGCCGGGATGAGAACCTCCGACTCCAAGCCCGGGCTCTTTCCCCTGAGGCACGCCGACAGTGCTTTGCACAGTGTAGGCGCTTAATAAATACCGCTGACTGACCGAACTTGGAGTCCATTTGATTCAATTAGACCTTCTAGCAACGTACACGGCGGGGGCCCTAAACCGCGCACAGTTGAGAAGAAAGAACAGGAGTCAGCAGAGGTTTCCCAAGTGCTTAGAGCCCCCCAGAAGTGGGGAACTACAGGAGCTGTGAAGAACCAACTGCTGGGTCTCCGATCCACCCTATGTATTTTTTCATCTCCGAATTACTTAGTGCATTTTCCAAGCTATCAGCGATAACTCCTCTTGGGCTCCGAAACGCACAACCCTCGGCATACCCAGAGTATTTGCCAATTAAGCATCTTACGTCTGATTAATTTTTAACTGACCCAACTGACCTTGTAAAATGATCAAAGAAACGTGGCCCCGTGCCGGCCACCTTTTGGATCTTAACAAATTAAAGTGACATGAATCTAAAAACGCATAACAAAATACAACCTGATCCCCCTTTTTGTCATTAACAATGACGGAAAGAAATAGTACCCTTCCACAGGAACCTTCACTGCTATTGTTCTTGTCTGTCCGTCTCCCCCGATTGGACCGTAAGCCCGTTAAAGGGCGGGGACTGTCTGTTACCGATCTGTCCATTCCAAGCGCTTAGTACAGGGCTCTGCACATAGTAAGCGCTCAATAAATACTATTGAATGAATGAATCTGTTACCGATCTGTCCATTCCAAGGGCTTAGTACAGTGCTCTGCACATAGTAAGCGCTCAATAAACACTATTGAATGAATGAATGCATTTCACACCTTAATTCTAAAATTGGGCTATTAAGTAACAGTGTAGTTTAACTTTGGTGTCAGAGTCTCATGAGGGCAGAGTTTGCTACAAGTTTAGTACAGTGCTCTGCGCACAGTAAGCGCTCAAGAAATACGATCGAATGAAAGTCGAGTTGTAATCCACAGTGCGTTTGATGCCTTTTCCCATGCACATGCCCCAAAAGCCCCAACGCTGTGGCCAAGCTCTTCAGGTATTTCGGTTCCTTACAGCTCCCACTCCAGCTCCGCGATTCTCTCACCCTCCTTCCCCGCATCCCCTTCCTCCTGTCTCGTCGGTCCCTACACACCCATCTACCTCCCCCACCACTATCCTACTCCAAAACAGCTCCGGGTCTTTGGCCGGACAAGGAAAAGAGGCTGCAGAGGGGATGGAAAGGAGGAAGAGGGGGAGGAGAGGGTGGGAAGGGCGGGAGAAGAGGCCACAGTAATAAGCGGTGGCCCTGGCTGTAGCTGACTTTAAAAATTAAAAGTTGGAAAATGGAAAAAGGCTAGGTGGCTTACAAGGGTTGGACAGCAGGGCCAAGATGATGATATCTGTTAAGCACACGCTGTGTGCCTAGCACTCTGTTAGGTGCTGGGGTAGATACAGGATATTCAGATGAGGAACACAGTCCCTGACCCATCGGGGGCTCGCGGTTGAAGTGGGAAGAAGAACAGGTATTATTTAGTCCTCAACTGGAACCTGAGGCACAGACTTCATTGAGGTCCCACAGGAGGCAGGTTCTCATCCCGGTGTCACCGGACTCCTAGCTGCTTCTCCCAGCATGAGGGGAATGTGAGGGAGCACCTAACGGCAGCTGCGTCCATTGGCTTTATTTTTAGGAAAAAATACAAAAGCCACGGAGAGGAGGAAGGGAAATGAGTTGAGCGGGGGGCGGGGGGAGTAGGAGAGTCAGTAGGAACTGGGAGGCGGGTCAAAAGAAGGGAAAGGAGTGAACTCACATTAACATGAATCCGTTTTGTAGCAGATTCCTCTTTAGGAAAATGATAATAATAATAATAATGTTGGTATTTGTTAAGCGCTTACTATGTGCCGAGCACTGTTCTAAGCGCTGGGGTAGACACAAGGGAATCAGGTTGTCCCACGTGGGGCTCACGGTCTTAATCCCCATTTTACAGATGAGGTAACTGAGGCACCGAGAAGTTAAGTGACTTGCCCAAAGTCACACAGCTGACAAATGGCCGAGCTGGGATTTGAACCCATGACCTCTGACTCCAAAGCCCGTGCTCTTTCCACTGAGCCACGATGAGTCCCGCCACCACACACGTACCTCAGGGTCGAACCATATTTTCCAGGAATATAACCTCAGTGAACTGTGTGCTGCACCTAAATACCAAAAGTCATATTCTTCTCAATCCTGTCCACCAGATAGCCCTGCAGTGCTGGGAATTGCACTGTCTCCACTGACTGCTCAAAAGATTCTCTCAAGACTTTGTCCATCCAGCTCTCTATAACGCAGAGCTGGATTCTTGCAGAAGCCACGGTATGGAAACCTCGCGATGGAGAACAAAATCCATGTCTGATGTCACATTCGTGTGCATTAATAATAATATTTATTAAGCACTTACTCTGTACAAAGCACGGCTCTAAGCGCTGGGAAAGAATACACAGAATTAGATACGGTCCCTATGCGCCAAGGGAGACTGACCAACATTTCTTCCAATGCCACACCAAACTCTTCCCCAGCAGATGCATATCGTTGGAAGAAGTCACTCCCAACATCTACGGTTGTGTACTACACAACACGTACGGTCAAAACCCACGTTCTGGCAGAGCTGAGTGTACCTCGATGAGCAGAAATTTCCTCTTTTGACCTTGCCGAACAAGAATTTCCCATCTATCTCCATCTCGTCTCTAAATGAGTTCCAAAAGGCAACCGGTCATTTCTCTTCGTGCGACTCTCAAGCCGCACAAATTTAAGAGGCAACATCTGGAAATTGTTTTTCAAAACTTTCAAAAAAAAAAAAAAGCAATCGGCCGAGGGTATTCACTGAGCGCATACTACGTGCACAGCAGTAAACGCTTGGGAAAAGTATAACACAATAGTGAAGAGACGTGATCCCTGCCCACAAGGGGCTTATAGTCTATAGGGGAAGACAGGCGTTAAAATAGATAGATCAGGGAGAAGGAAATAAAGGAGCATAACTACTGTGGGGCGGGTGTGAGAATCGACATAGTCGAGGAGCAAAAAGCAAAGTCAATACAGAGGTGAGGGCAGAGAGGGGAAATATAGGACTTTGGGAAGGCTTCTTCGAGAGGTGATTTTAGGAGGGTTTGGAAGGTCAGGATAGTGGCGAAATGTCAGATATTAAGGGAGAGGGAGTTCGAGGCCCGAGGGAGACCACGAGCAAGAGGTCAGTGGCGGAATGGACAAATATGAGGTAAGGAACGAATCTTCCAACTATACTATATTGTACTCACCCAAGTATTCAGCACAGTGCTCTCCACGACGTAAGCGTTCAGTAAATATGATTGATTGGAGGTACAGAGAGTGGGTTGGTGTCAGAGAATGGAGTGTGTGGGATGGGTTGTTGTAATAGGAAACCAGCAAAGGTCAGGGAGGAAGGAAAGAAAGTGATCGAGTGCCTTAAAGCAGAGGTCGAGGAGTTTCTGTGTGGTGATGGATGGGTAACCACTGGAGGTTTATGGGGAGTGGGGAGACGTGGACTAAACATTTTTGGTCAGAAAATGCTTTTTTTTCAGAAAAATCAACTGAGCAGCAGAGGACAGAATGGAACGGAGAATCAATCGATCGTATTTATTGAGCGTTTACCGTGGGCAGTGCGCTGTACTGAGCACTTGGGAAGAGCTGAGTACAGAAGAGAAAGGAGGCGGGGAGGGCGGGGAGGTCAGCGAGGAGGCCGATGCAGCGGTTGAGATGGGATGTACGTGCTTGGACCGGCACGGTTAACAGCCTGGACGGAAAGGAAGGAGCAGATTCCAGAGATGTTGTGAAAGTAGAAGGCCAGACTGAATATTGAACGAGAGAGGGACAAATTGAGGGTGATGTCCGGGCTCTGGTGCTGGGGAGAGGATGATGGAGTTGTCAACAGGGTTGGGAGGCTCGGGGGGGAGGACGTGGTCCGGGTGTCCTTCTATTAATTTATATTGATGCCCGCTTACCGTGTCTCCCCCCATATCTAGACTGTAAGCCCCGTTATGGGCAGGGACTGTCTCTCTTTATTGCTGAATTGTACTTTCCAAGCACTTGGGACAGTGCTCTGCACACAGTAAGCGCTCAGTAAATACAAATGAATGAATGAGGATGTGCTTGATCTTGAGGTGTCGGTGGGACATCCAAGTAGGGATATCCAGAAGGCAGGAGGAATGCGAAACTGCAGAGGAGAGAAATCACGGCTAAAGGTACTGACTAGGGCTATAGCCCTATAGCTCCCCTCTAAACTGTAAACTTGTTGTGGGCGGGGAATGTGCCTCTTACAATGTTGTAGTGTACTCTTCCAGCGCTTAGTACAGCACTGTTGGCTTCAAAGCTCTCCATCCCCCTGCCCCCTCCTACCTCACCTCCCTTCTCTCTTTCTACTACCCACCCCGCACGCTCCGCTCCTCTGCCGCCCACCTCACCGTTCCCCGTTCGCGCCTATCCCGTCGTCGACCCCTGGCCCGCGTCCTGCCGCTGTCCCGGAACGCCCTCCCCCCTCACCTCCGCCAAACTAACTCTCTTCCCCTCTTCAAAGCCCTACTGAGAGCTCACCTCCTCCAAGAGGCCTTCCCACACTGAGCTTCTCCTTTTCCCTCTGCTCCCTCTCTGCTGCCCCACCGCCCTCTGCTCCCTCCCCCTTCCCCCCTTCACCTCCCCTCAGCTGAGCCCCCTTTCCCTCTGCTCCTCCCCCCTCCCTTCCCCCTCCCCTCAGCACGGTGCACATTTGCTCATTTGTATATATTATTTAATACCCTATTTATTTTGTTAATGAGATGTACATCCCCTTGATTCTATTCGTCGTGATAATGTTGTCTTGTTTTTGTTTCGTTCTGTTTCGCTCTGCCGTCTGTCTCCCCCGATTAGACTGTGAGCCCGTCATCGGGCAGGGATTGCCTCTATCTGTTGCCCAATTGTACATTCCAAGCGCTTAGTATAGTGCTCTGCACATTGTAAGCGCTCAATGAATACCGTTGCATGAAAGAATACACAGTAAGCACTCAATAAATACGACGGACGGACTGAAGGGAGTCTAAGCGTAAACTATCCTGCTTCCTTCTCTTCACTGTACTTGTTTCGTTTGGTTGTCTGTCTCCCCCTTCTCCACTGTGAGCCCGCTGTTGGGTAGGGATCGTCTCTATCCGTTGCCGAATTGGACTTTCCAAGCGCTTAGTACGGTGCTCAGTGAGCGCTCAGTAAATATGACGGAATGAAGGAATGAATAATCATCTCCATGGTTGGATTCTGAATTCTCTATGAATTCTCTCCCATTCCCCACCTCTGTAAGCAAGGACCTGAAGTAGACCCACGCTCTAATACTGAGCTGCCCACTCCCCAGTAAATGTGCCCCGTTCTCCTATCACACGGGAGTGACATCCCTGCGAATCTTAGTATTAAGGAAAACTTGCACGGAAATACTCGCCGTATCTGACACCGGGCACGTAAGCCCGGAGTGTTTCTTCTAGCACTGCACTGTGAGGAGCAGCGTGGCTCAATGGAAAGAGCCCGGGCTTAGGAGGCAGAGGTCTTGGGTTCTAATCCCGGCTCCGCCACCTGTCAGCTGTGTGACTTTGGTCAAGTCACTTCACTTCTCTGTGCCTCAGTGACCTCATCTGTAAAACGGGGACTGCGACTGTGAGCCTCACGTGGGACAACCTGACGACCCTCTATCTCCCCCAGGGCTTAGAACGGTGCTCGGCACATGGTAAGCGCTTAACAAATACCAATGTCATTATTATTATAATAATAGAAGCAGCGTGGCTCAGTGGAAAGAGCACAGGCTGGGGAGTCGGAGGTCATGGGTTCAAATCCCGGCTCTGCCTCTTGTCAGCTCTGTGACTTTAGGTAAGTCGCTTAACTTCTCGGTGCCGCAGTCACCGCATCTGTAAAATGGGCATTAAGACTGTGAACCCCACGTGGGACAACCTGATCACCCCGTATCCTCTCCAGTGCTTAGAACAGTGTAAACACTTAACAAATGCCATCATTATTATTACTATTATTATCCAGACGAGCCTGTGCTGTTGGACCAACGCTCCCTAAGAGCCTTCCAGTCAAAATGCCGAGTAAAAACCAGCTTCATGGCCGGACTGCCTCGAGAATTCCTTTTTCAGTTCTTACGGGCTATACTCGTATGAGTGCAAACTCTTGGCTCTGTTGCTTTTTTTACGTCCTCTGTACCATGCTGGCTTTTATATAACACTTCATCGTCGATATGTTCAGCAGGTGGCCCATTATTACCCTAGATTTTCTGACAGCACCTAGTGTGCAAAGCTCCAACCAGTTGGGTGTCCCTGTAACAGTAACTTTAATTGGACTCATTTTCCTATCTGAAGGCTGTATGGTAAAAGTTTTATAAAATGCACCCGTTTCCTCTCAATCAAGCGGGTCTACCATTCTGTTTTAGAAGGTGAAAACTGGCTTAAAATAGAACAGCTGTGGTGATACCTACTAGGTGGTTGGAGAAAGATTTCAACAGGGATTTACAGAGATAACCCCAGTTCCCATTTTTTTTTTTATTTTTGGTAATAATAACGTTAATAATGGTGATATTTGTTAAGCGCTTACTATGTGCCAAGCTCTCTAAGCGCCGGGGTAGATTCAAGGTAATCAGTTTGTCCCAAATAGGGCTCCCAGTCTTCATCCCCATTTTACAGATGAGGTAACTGAGGCACAGAGAAGTTAAGTGACTTGCCCATGGTCACACAGCTGACAAGCGGCGGAGCCGCGATTATTCATTCACTCGACAGTATTTATAGAGCGCTCAACTATGTGCAGAGCACTGAACTAAGCGCTTGGAATATACAGTTCGGCAACAGATAGAGACCATCCCTGCCCGATGACGGGCTCACAGACTAATCGGGGGAGAGAGACGGACGAAAACAAGATAATAATCACGATAAATAGGATCAAGGGGATGGGCACCTCATTAATAAAATAAATAGGGTAATAAAAATATATAGAACCCATGTCCCCTGACTCCCAAGCCCAGGCTCTTTCCACTAAGCCACGCTGTTTGTCCGTGCTACCTGTTACACGCTGCTATGTACCAGGCTCTGTACTAAATGCTGGGGTCGATACAAGCTAATCGGGTTAGATATACTCCGTGTCCCTCACGAGGCTCCTACTCTCAATCCCCATTTTACAGATGAGGTGGTTGAGGCACAGAGAAGTTAAACCATTTGCCCGAGGCCACACAGCAGACAAGTGGCGGAGCTGGGATGAGAACCCAGATTCTTCTGACTGCCAGGCCCCTGCTCTATTTACTAGGCCACACTGCTTCTCACTGATTTTCTCTGCAGCCTCCGGGCAAACCAGGCCTCTCCACAATGGAGGACAATATGAACATGAGATGCCTCGTCCTCTGTCTACATTTCTCAGCCCCTCTGGCTACCTGCTGTCCTAACCTCTGAGGGCGGTAGCACCTGAGAAGTGCCAAAAATTAGTGTAGATGGGGGGGATCACCCCCTAATCAAGTGGGGCTCACCACCTAATCACCTTCTAGAAATTCCCAGACTTCATTCTTCATCTATTCCTTACTCCACCCGCTCCTGATTCTAGAGGTCGTCACAGTTTTTCTGATGGAGCCACAAACACAACGCTATCGTTAGCCCGAGGTGATGGAAATTTCCAAAACTAAAAGAAAAAAAAATTCAAACCCGAAGCATTTGCCTGACCTAGGGACAGCCGGGGGAATAAAAGAGACATAAAGGGAAGAGAAGGAAGGGGAAGAGAGAGTAGGGAAGGGGGAAGCAGCGTGGTCTGATGGTTAAAGCAAGGGCCGGGGAATCAGGAGGATCGGGGTTCTAATGCAGCCTCCCCCACTTGTCTGCTGTGTGACCTCGGGGAAGTCACTTCACTTCTTTGTGCCTCAGGGACCTCATCTGTAAAATGGGGATTAAGATTGGACCATATCCAACCTGATTAGCCTGTATCTACTCCAGCGTTAAGTATACAGTGTGTAGCCCACAGTAAGGGCTTAACAAATACCCCCCCAAAAAGAGAAAAGAACCAAAGATTGGGAAATGAGGAGGGAGGGTTGAGAAAGGGAGAGGAAAAAAACTGATCACGAATTAGATAACCAGAATGGGGAAAACTTTTCATTACCGAATTTTGTCAAACTGGTATCCAAAACTGAATAAAACTAAAGAAAAAATGAATGTTTTACAACAGGTCCTTCATTATATTGGTATTATGCTGGCTTTCACATGATCTGAATGAACCTTCCATGCGCTGGATCAAGTTAAATCTGCCAGATTCACACCTTTAACTAGTTAATGGTCCTAATCACAATCTATTTAGAGGCTTTGGTCATAACTGGATAATCTTTCAGCTCTCAGTGGTCATAATCATCAATAAATGGCATTTCATTCATTCATTCTTATACACTGAGAACTTCCTATGTGCAGAGCACTGTACTATGCGCTTGGATGAGTACACTACAGCAATAAACCCTTACATTCCCTAGCCACAATGGGCTGACAGTAGGGGAGACATATCAATACACATAAAATTACAGATATATACATAAGTGTTGTGGGCCTGGGGGTGGGAGGGAGGGGTGAGAAGAGCAAAGGGAACAGGTCAGGGCGATGCAGAAGGGAGTTGGAGATGAGGAAAAGTGGGGATTGAGTACTGACTGTGCAAAGCAGTGTACTAAGCGCTTGGGAAAGAAAACTACAGTCGAGTTGGTAGAGATGATCCCTACGCTCTAAAGAGGGAGACGGACAATAAAATAAATTACAGACTGGGGCTACATACCTAAGGGCCGTGGGGCTGAGGGTGGGGTGACTATCGAGGATGGGGTGATGCAGAGGAGAGGGACGACAGGGAAAATGAGTATACAGTCAGAGGCTCAGTAAGGGAAGGCCTCTTGGATATAAAAGAAAAGATATGAAAGATATAAGAGGTAGGATGTAATAACCCCCCAAATTCACTATTGATATGGGAAATATAACCACTTTCCTTCTTTGATGGAACAATCCAAGACAATCTTGTCAGGGTTTGTACCAAGACAATCATATCGGGGCTTGTAAATCATCAGAGGAACCATACTCCTCTTTCAAAAGATCTATAATCTTGTGTCAAATTTTGTCCTTACCTCTGAAATAAGGTGGGGCGGCATGGGCTAGTTAAAACAGCATCAGACTGAGAATCGGAGTCCCAGGTTTCAGTCCCAGCTCTGCCACTGGGCTGGTGTGTAACGTTGGGCAGATCGCTTAATCTACCTGGGCCTCTGTTTCCTCACCCATAAAATGGGGAGAAGATACCTGCTCTTCCTACCTCTTAGACTGTGATAGGTCTGAGGGACAGGGACTGTGTACAATCTGATCACTGTGTAACCCCAACGCTTATCTTTGGCACCCGGTCGAGCGTTTGATAATGGCCACCATTAAATAACGTGCTCCTTTCCCCTGTCCCTTCTCTCAAAGCTTCCAATGAAAGATCTGGGATCACACCCGGTCAGTTCTCATGGCAAATCAAGGGAAATAAGAACCGACTGATGCAACGATCAGAGAATAGTCTTTCCATCAGCGTGATCTGCCGTCCTACCAGCCTCTGCCCTCGGCCCGATTGATGGCACACTCTTGCTTTTCAGGCAGCTGTTCAATCAATCCATCAATTGATCATATTTACTCAATGCTTACCACGTACGGACCACTGTACTACGCACTTACAAGAGCACAATCCAACAGAGTCGGTATTTAATACAACGCGTCATCCTCACGGCAGCATATTTTC
This sequence comes from Ornithorhynchus anatinus, assembly GCF_004115215.2. Lineage (NCBI taxonomy): Eukaryota > Metazoa > Chordata > Mammalia > Monotremata > Ornithorhynchidae > Ornithorhynchus > Ornithorhynchus anatinus. Next base: position 110,935,769 of record NC_041731.1, on the reverse strand, counting down.
TAGATTGCTAAGATTTTTTTTTTAATTACACAAATTATCAACTGTTAAGGATGTGTCTTGAATAATACTCCAGAGGGAACACGTTTGGATTTTTTTTTAAACCAGAGACATGCACGCAGGAACGTTATTCCTTAATTTGCACAGGGCAATATTCCATTCTAGTTACCATCAGCAGCTAACTGAAACCAGCATGGTTACTGGGGCTTTTTCATGCTGTAAAAAGATTACTGACATTTCATCCGGTCACCCATCTTAAAGGTTAATTCTGTTTCCTGTTTCGCTTTTTAAATTAGGTGAACCCACTCTACGCTGGTCCTATTTACCTATTCTGAACAGCTCACAACTGTTCCATTGCTCACTCTTGCTGTTAAGGACATATTGACTTGCTGCCCGCTCTGCTGTTTAATTCATTTATGCCGAGAGTCGGCATGAACACAGAATTTTAAATGTGACATTTGCAGGCTTTTGGGTCATCGGAAGTTGTGCCGACACAAGGCAGCTCCCGACTCCCAAACTGGACTCGATTTCTCAACTTAATGTTCTGAAGACAGATATTCCTCTAGAAGGTGTCTATTTTCCCTTCGGTCTGTCAGTCATTCAGTAGTTTTATTTGGAGGAAATTTTCCTGTAGGCGGCCAAAGTTCTCAAACAAAGCCCACTCTTCTTTTGTTAATGAGATGTACATCGCCTCGATTCTATTTATTTGCTATTGTTTTAATGAGATGTTTATCCCCTTCATTCTATTTATTGCTATTGTTCTTGTCTGTCTGTCTCCCCGGATTAGACTGTAAGCCCGTCAAAGGGCAGGGACTGTCTTTATCTGTTACCGATTTGTCCATTCCAAGCGCGTAGTACAGTGCTCTGCACGTAAGTAAGCGCTCAATAAGTACTACTGAATGAATGAAAACTGGCATTAACCGAGGAAGCTGTTTAAATGAATACAGAAATATTCCGACTGCCAAAGAGATTTGAAAGGGCCTACGATAATAATTAACACCCATAAGGGAGACTAAAGAACTTTGACACTTAAGGACTTCTAATTTAAGCTGGTCTATAAGGGCTTGAAATCAGCCAGGACCAGAGGCTAAAGTTACAGTGTACATGCCAGGTAAAATTATCAGCAGCTGGCCCAGGGGGGCAGCTCTTAAATAGAGCCAAAATTACAGTGCAACTCTAAACTCTAGTGACATGGCTTTTTCTGTGAAAAGATCTACGGAGAAAGTCTGTTAGACCTATTATAATCGGAAAGGCAGAAACTGCCAGCATCACATCCAAAATTATACTTTATTGGGATCAACAATGTGGCAGAAGTGAAGACGGGGGAACAAAAGTGTTTTCTCTGCTCAGTTCCTCGGAAAAATTACATCATGATGATTGTCTTAAACATTTTTCCTTGACACCTAAAATATCTGCTTCGATAACTCAAAATGGAAGTTTTGAGAAATATTAATTGTGCTTTGAAATACATACAAAGGATAAATATTGTTGTGGCTGCGCCCTGTATTCTAATGAGAGTTCTGGTGCGGCACAGCAGATAGTCTTGCAGTACTATGCCCTAAATGAGAGTTTTTAAACACCCCCTGCAGTCTGAATCGGCACGTACCGTCCCTGAATATCTTTAAGCTACACAGCACGCTGATTTCGCCAAGTCCGACGAAAGCAATACATTTTCAAGATTAAAATAACACCTTCGTTACAAAAGGGAAGCATAAAATGGGCGACAAACCTGGTGTATTATCTGAGCTACTGGAAGCTGTTCGGCATATCTTAACGGTTCGGTTGGCACCTCTTCCTTCCGGTCTTTCTTGTGACTGGAAAATAAAAGCAAATTTTAAAGTACGTTCGCTGACCCTACCAGCTCCTCAAATCCCGTCTCACGAGCCCGTAACTTTGGCAATATTCTTACTTCATCTCTCCCATTCGACCTGTGTATATTCAGTCTGCCACACAACCCTGTTAGTTCTCCCTTCACAACATCACTAAAATCCACCCTTCCCTCTCCATCCAATGATCATTCATTCATATTTACTGAGTGCCTACTGTGTGCAGAGCACTGTACTAACCGTCTGGGAGAGTACAATATAAACATAAACATTCACTGTCCACAGCAAGCTCACGGCCTAGAGAGACAGACACTGATATAAATAAATATAAATAAATAAGGTTAGCGTTAGAAGGGCAAAGCGTGCGGGCTGGGTTGTGGGACGAGAGTAGCGAGGTGAGGTAGGAGGGCGCGTGGCGACTGACTGCTTTAAAGCCAATGGCGAGGAGTTTCTGTTTGATGCAGAGGTGGATGGGCAACCGCTGGAGTTTCTTGAGAAGTGGGGAAGCATGTTCTGAAGGATTGTGTAGAAAAATGACCCAGGCGGCAGAGTGAAGTGTGGACTAGAGTGAGGAGAGACAGGAGGCTGGGAGGTCAGCAAGGAGGCTGATGAGAGGAATCGAGGCAGGACAGGATAAGAATCCGCATTAACGTGATAGCAGTTTGGCTGGAGGAAAGGGCAGATTTTAGCGACGCCGCGAAGGCGGAAGCGACAGCGTTTAGTTATGGATTGAGGACGTCGGTTGACGGAGAGAGAGGAGTCCAGGATGACGTCAAGGTTACGGGCTTGTGAGACAGGAAGGATGGTGGTGCCGTCTACAGTGATGGGAAAGTGAAGGGGAGGACGGGTTTTGCGGGGGGAAGATGAGGAGTTCTGTTTTGGACGTGTTAAGCTTGAGGTGACGGGAGGACGGAGGACATGGTGACGATGACGGCATTGTTCAGCGCTTACTATGTGCAAAGCACTGTTCTAAGCGCTGGGGAGGATACGAGGTGATCAGGTTGTCCCAAGTGGGGAATCACAGTCTTCAGCCCCATGTTACAGATGGGGTAACTGAGGCCCAGAGAAGTGAAGTGACTGGCCCAAAGTCACACAGCTGGCGAGCGGCGGAGCCGGGGTTACAACCCGTGACCTCTGACTCCCACGCGTGGGCTCTTTCCACTGAGCCAGAGATGTCTCGAAGACAGGAGGAAATGTGAGATGCCAAGGCTGCGAAGGGGAGAGAGATCCTGCCTCAATATCAATCAGCGGTATTTATTAAGCACTGGGAGTGCACAGCCCAGTAATAATAATAATAATGATGTTGGTATTTGTTAAGCACTTACTATGTGCAGAGCACTGTTCTAGGCGCTGGGGGAGATACAGGGGAATGAGGTTGTCCCACGTGAGGCTCACAGTCTTAATCCCCATTTTCCAGATGAGGTAACTGAGGCACAGAGAAGTGAAGTGACTTGCCCACAGTCACACAGCTGCCAAGTGGGAGAGCGGGGATTCGAACCCATGACCTCTGACTCCCAAGCCCGGGCTCTTTCCACTGAGCCACGCTGCTTCTCTACTAAGTACTTGGTAGAGTACAACACAACAGAGGGGACGGACACAGTCCCTGCCCACAACGGGTTTACGGATCGGAGGAGTCTCAACAGCCGTCCCTTGACCACATCCTCTCTCGGCCTCTTCCTGAATTAATCGTGCTATCCGTTAACTCTGTGCTAGGCTCCGGGGCAGATACAAGGCAGTTGGGTCGGACACAGTCCCCGTCCCACGCGGGGCTCGCGGTCTTAACCCCCACTTTCCAGATGCGGAAAATGAGGCAAGAGAGGAGTTCAGTGACTTGCCCAAGGTCACACGGCAGACGAGTGGCAGAGCCGGGGTTAGAACGCAGCTCCTTTTGACTCCCAGCTTCGTGCTCTAGCCACTAAGCCATTGTCCCCATCGTGAAAGCTCGAATACAACCACATTTTCTCCGAAAGACCTTCCCAACTAACTCCCGCGTTTCCCCACCCTATTCACCCTCCTCTCCCCTTAAATACTCTGATACTCACCTTACTCCCAGCCCCACAGTCCTGATATTCCGCCCGTTCCACTGCCTGTAATTTAATGTCTCTCCCGCCCTCTCTAGAGTGCAAATGCTCCTTTAAGAGCAGGGATAATAATAATAATCATGTTGATATTCGTTAAGCGCTTACTATGTGCGGAGCACCTTTCCAAGCCCTGGGGTGGATACAGGGTCATCAGGTCGTCCCACGTGAAGCTCGCAGTCTTGACCCCCATTTTCCGATGAAGTAACTGAGGCATAGAGAAGTTAAGATGGGTGACTGTGGGCAAGTCACTTCACTTCTCTGTGCCTCAGTTACCTCATCTGGAAAATGGGGATTAACTGTGAGCCTCACGTGGGACCATCCGATTACCCCGTATCTACCCCGGCGCTTAGAACAGTGCTCTGCACATAGTAAGCGCTTAAATACCAAATACCAAGTGAAATGACCTGCCCACAGTCACATAGCTGCCAAGTGGCGGAGCTGGGATTCGAACCCATGACCTCTGACTCCCATGCCCGGGCTCTTGCCACTGAGCCGCGCTGCTTCTTGACTCCCCGCTCTAATGTACTATACTTTCCCAAACGCTTCACAGGGTGGCCTGCGCGTAGTAAGCACTTAAAGACTACTACTGACTGCCCGATTGAAAGAACCATTTAATCCTAGTCTGGTGAGCCAGGATAGTCCCGCGAGCCCGACCGGGATGTGAGTGAGGCTCAGGCCAGGGACGCCCAAAACGCTGGCCAAGTGGCCGGGGAATTAGGTACCCCGAGTCTTCGGATGAGCAGCAGACTTACTCTGTGTTGGAAATTTTAGGCCATGGATTTGGGAAGCGGGACGTAACAACCCCCTTCCATCCCCCCTGGGATAGCGAAGCGGCGTGGCTTAGTGGAAAGAGCCGGGCTTGGCAGTCAGAGGTCGTGAGTTCTAATCCCCGCTCTGCCATTTATCGGCTGCGTGACCTTGGGCAAGTCACTTCACTTCTCGGTGCCTCAGTTCCCTCATCTGGAAAATGGGGATGAAGACCGTGAGCCCCACGTGGGACAACCCGATCACCTTGGATCGCAGCGTGGCTCAGTGGAAAGAGCCCGGGCTCGGGAGTCAAAAGTCACGGGTTCTAACCCTGGCTCTGCCCCTTGCCAGCTGTGTGACTTTGGGCAAGTCACTTACCTTCTCTGTGCCTCAGTTACCTCATCTGGAAAATGGGGATTAAAATTGTGAGCCCCACAGGGGACAACCTGATCACCTTGTATCCCCCCAGCGCTTAAAACAGTGCTTTGCACATAGTAAGCGCTTAACCAATACCACTATTATTATCTACCCCAGCACTCAGAACAGTGCTTTGCACATAGTAAGCGCTTAACAGATACCATATTTATTATTATTATTATTATTATGTCCTCGTCTCAGTGCGGCTTTACACTTCTCAGTGTGGATCAGCATTGAGGAAATTTTTAAGGTGTAGCAGCAATAGTGATTTTTTTCTACAATAATCAACACTACATAAGGATTCATCTAACAGCTTTCATACCAGATTGGAAAGACATACAAAACAGAAACCAACACAATTTTTTTTTCTTTCAGTGAACTGACTGCTGACACCCCTGAAAAAAAGTACAGTCAGTTCTTCCACAACGTGTGTTTTCTCCCGGCGGTTGGGAACTGCGGAAGGTTCTCCTGACAACGCGCATCCGCTCAGATAGAACGCGACGTGACAGAAGAAACAGTTGTGCCTGCGGGATCGGACACCGCACACAATAACAATAATAGTTGAGGTTTACGTTAAGGACTTACGATGTGCCGAGCTCTGTACTAAATGTTCAGGTGAATACAATCATATCGATCACATTTATTGAGTGCGGCGCACTGTACTAAGCGCTTGGGAGAGTAGTAATAATAATAATAACGTTGGTATTTGTTAAGCGCTTACTATGTGCAAAGCACCGTTCTACCGGCTGGGGTAGATACAGGGTAATCGGGTTGTCCCAAGTGAGGCTCACAGTCTTCATTCCCATTTTACAGATGAGGTAACTGAGGCCCAGAAAAGTGAAGTGACTTGCCCACAGTCACGCAGCTGACAGGTGGCAGAGTTGGCATTCGAACCCATGACCTCTGACTCCCAAGCCCGGGCTCTTTCCACTGAGCCACACTGCTTCCCGTACAACACGACAGTGTTGGAAGACACATTCCCTGCCCATCAGACACAGTCCACGCCCCACTCGGGGCTCACAGTCTCAGTGGGAGGGAGAAAAGATACTGAATCTCCATTTCAAAATCAGAAAACTGAGGCACAGAGAAGTTGAGGCTTGCCCACGGTCACAAAGCAAGCAAGTGGAAAAACCAGGATTAAAACTCAGGTCCTCGGACCTGTACCTTTCCACTTGGCCCATGCTGTTCTCCTGTAGCGACTGTACCACAAGTATTCCTTATCAGTCGGTCAACGGTATTTACTGACTGCTTACTGTGTGCAGAGCGTTGAATTAAGCCCTCGGGAGAGTACGACAGAAGAGGATCGATAAATGTATTCCCTTCCCACAATCAGTTTACAGTCTCCAGGAGACAGGCATCGATATAAATAAGTGAATTACGACGACAGGGTGAATACTAAGGGCTCGAAGGCTACATATACGAGTAAATAGAACTTCAAGCTCCTAGAACGAGTCGTCTACACTCGCCGCCTAGAATTCCTTAACTCCCATTCTCTCCCGGACCCCCTCCGATCTGGCTTCCGTCCCCTCCACTCTACCGAGACTGCTCTCTCTAAGGTCACCCGTGACCTCCTTCTTGCCAAATCCGATGGCTCCTATTCCATTCTAATCCTCTGACCTCTCAGCTGCCTTTGACACTGTCGACCAACTCCTCCTCCTCCACACCTTATCTCACCTCGGCTTCACGGACTCCGTCCCCTCCCGGTTCTCTTTTTATCTCTCTGGCCGGTCATTCTCGGTCTCCTTGGCGGGCTCCTCCTCCCCCTCCCATCCTCTAACTGTTGGGGTTCCCCAAGGGTCAGTTCTTGGCCTCTTCTGTTCTCCATCTACACTCATTCCCTCAGTGCACTCATCCGCTCTCACGGCTTCAACTATCATCTCTATGCAGATGACACACAGATCTCCATCTCTGCCCGTCCTCTCCCCCTCCCTTCAGGCTCGTATCTCCTCCTGCCTCCGGATGTCTGCCCGCCACCTAAAACTCAACATGACCAAGACTGTGCTCCTCATCTTCCCTCCCAAGCCCGGTCCTCTTCCTGACCTCCCTATCACCGTGGACGCATCCTTCCCATCTCTCGGGCCCACAACCTCGGTGTCATCTTTGACTCGGCTCTCTCGTTCACCCCCCAGTTCCAATCCGTCACCCAGACCTGCCGGTTTCACCTTTACAATATCGCCAAGATCCGCCCTTTCCTCTCCACTCAAACGGCTACCTTACTGCTACAGGCTCTCATTATATCCCGGCTAGACTACTGTGTCAGCCTTCTCTCTGATCTCCCTTCCTCCTCTCTCGCCCTGCTCCAGTCTATTCTTCACTCCGCTGCCCGGCTCATCTTCCTGCAGAAACACGCTGGGCATGTCACTCCCCTTCTTAAAAACCTCCAGTAACCACTGCCTATCGACCTCCGCTCAAAACAAAAACTTCTCACTCTGGGCTTCAAAGCTCTCCATCCCCTTGCCCCCTCCCACCTCTCCTCCCTTCTCTCTTTCCACCGCCCACCCCGCACGCTCCGCTCCTCTGCCGCCCACCTCCTCATCGTCCCCCGTTCTCGCCTATCCCGCCGTCGACCCTTGGGCCACGTCCTCCGGTGGTCCCGGAACGCCCTCCCTCACCTCCGCCAAACTGATTCTCTTCCCCTCTTCAAAACTCTACTTAAAGCTCAACTCCTCCGAGAGGCCTTCCCAGACTGAGCTCCCCCTTTTCCCTCTGCTCCCCCTCTACCCCCCCCACCTCTCCTCAGCTAAGCCCTCTTCCCCCCCCCCTTTCCCTCTGTTCCTCCCCCCTCCCTTCCCCTCCCCTCAGCACTGTACTCATCTGCTCAACTGCATATATTTTCATCACCCTATTTATTTTGTTAATGAGATGTACATCACCTTGATTCTATTTATTTGCTATTGTTTTAATGAGATATCCATCCCCTTGATTCTATTTATTGCTATTGTTCCTGTCTGTTCGTCTCCCCCGATTAGACTGTAAACCCGTCAGAGGGCAGGGACTGTCTCTATCTGTTACCGATTTGTACATTCCAAGCGCTTAGTACAGTGCTCTGCACATAGTAAGCGCTCAATAAATACTATTGAATGAAATACTATTGAATGAATACATAGATGATGCAGAAGGGCAATGGAGTTGGAGAAAGAGGCTTAATTCATTCATTTGTTCAATCGTATTTATTGAGCGCTTTCTATGTGCAGAGCACTGTATGTACTAAGCACTTGGAATGTATTCAATTGGAGAAGTCCTCTCGGAGGAGATGTAACCTTAATAAGGCTTTGAAAGTGTGTGGCCTAGAGAACCCCGGGTGGGCTGGGTTAATTTTATTTTGTTAATATGTACATCACCTTGATTCTATTTATGCTTTTGTTTTAATGAGATGTCCATCCCCTTGATTCTATTTACTGCTATTGTTTTTGTCTGTCCGTCTCTCCCGATTAGACCGTAAGCCCGTCAATGGGCAGGGACTGTCTCTATCTGTTGCCCATTTGTACATTCCAAGTGCTTAGTACAGTGCTCTGCACATAGAAAGCGCTCAATAAATACTACTGAATGAATGAACGGGGCTGGAAGCTTCAAGGACCTGGGTTCTAATTCCCTCTCTGCCACCTGTCCGCTGTGTGAACTGGGGCAAGTCACTTCGCTTCTCTGTGCCTCAGTTACCTCATCTGGAAAATGGGGATTAAGACCGGAAGACCCGGGTGGGACAGGGATCGTGTCCAAGTACAGTGCTCTGCACACAGTAAGCGCTCAATAAATACGACTGAATGAATGAACCTCATTACCTCGTATCCACCTGGGCGCTTACAATAGTGCCTGGCACATAGTAGGTGCTTTACCAAATATCATCAAAAAACGTTACCTCTGGTTTTCCTTCGTTCACATATAGGAAATTTACCACATGCAGGAAAACAAAACGAAAATGAAATTCTCGTCTATTCTACCACATAATTTAAAGCCGTTCCATGGATTCTACCTATTAAATCACTTAATTATTATCATCGATCTTTCCGGCACCGAACGGTTCTTCGGAAAAAGGTCCGATCCACAATGGATAGACTGAACGCCGTTCATCTTCAAAAGATACATTTTAAGAAATTAGATAGCTTACCGATTTAGTGTTGGCATTCTTAAAACCGATCTTTACAGAACTACAGACCGGGGTTTCAACACATTCTCTCAGGACCTGAACTCGGTCAGAACGTTACTCACCAATTAGTCCGTGGATCAATTACTTTTTAAATTAGCTATAGTGTTTCTGGACCAACAGTGAATAAGGCTAATGCCAGGGTGACAGTTTTGAAGGTGTGAGAAAGCAGCAGGGGGCTCCGCCTCTAATTGGCGGAAAGCGCCAATCTGGGGTGTCTAATTCAAGTTTTCTAACGCTTAATCGGCCCTGATCTTTCCCGAGGAGCCGACGTGAGCTCTGAGCATGGGAGAGGAAGAAGAGAAAAGGGAAGTACCTCCTTGCCAGCTCTTTCCCTACCTCTTTTCCATCCCATCTGATTCCCCCATCCCCAGTTTCTGCCAAAAGACGGAAGGGAGGGACCTATTTCTTCCAGTTTTAATACAAAATCAGATCCACTCTTCTTTCCCACGTTGGCCTTTTTTTTTTTTTTAATGGCAACGGTTAAGCCCTATCCCCCAGCATTTCCCTCACAACCTTCCTACTCGGATACACCTGCTCAATGGATTGTCTCTATCTCCTGCCGAATTGTCCATTCCAAGCGCTTAGTACAGTGCTCTGCACGTAGTAAGCGCTCAATAAATACTAGTGAATGATGATGGCATTTGTTAAGCGCTTACTATGTGCCAAGCACCGTTCTAAGCACCGGAGAGGATACGAGGTGATCAGGTGGTCCCACGTGGGGCTCACAGTCTTCATCCCCATTTTCGAGATGAGGTAACTGAGGCCCAGAGAAGTGAAGTGACTTGCCCAAAGCCACACAGCTGATAAACAGCAGAGCCGGGATTAGACCCATGACCTCCGACTCCCAAGCCCGTGCTCTTTCCACTGAGCCACGCTGCTTCCACAGCCAATCTCCCCAATCCAATTTAGCCCCATCCTGGGGGTAGCTGGATGTACGGATGGTACAGAGAAGCAGCGTGGCTCAGTAGAAAGAGTCTGGCCTTGGGAGTCAGAGGTCATGGGTTCGAAACCTCGCTCTGCCACTTGTCAGCTACGTGACTGCGGGCAAGTCCCTTCACTTCTCTGGGCCTCAGTTACCTCATCTGTAAAATGGGGATTAAGACTGTGAGCCTCACGTGGGACAACCTGATTAACCTGTATCTATCCCAGTGCTTAGAACAGTGCTCTGCACATAGGAAGCACTGAGCAAATACCAACATTATTATTACAGTGCAGAACAGTCCAGGCCTTGCAAGTTTCCCCTCTACATTGGAAGCTCCTTATGAACAAGAGGCCTTGCCAGACTGAGCTTCCCTTCTCCCTCTGCTCCCTCTCTACCCCCCCTTCACCTCCCCTCAGCTAAGCCCCCTTTTTCCCCCCTTTCCCTCTGCTCCTCCCCCTCTCCCTTCCCCTCCCCTCAGCACTGTGCTCGTCCACTCAATTGTATATATTTTTTACTACCCTATTTATTTTGTTAATGAGATGTACACCCCCTGGATTCTATTTATTGCTATTGTTTTAATGAGATGTACATCCCCTTGATTCTATTTATCGCTGTTGTTCTTGTCCGTCCGTCTCCCCCGATTAGACTGTAAGCCCGTTAATGGGCAGGGCCTGTCTCTATCTGTTGCCGATCTGTCCATTCCAAGCGCTTAGTCCAGTGCTCTGCACATAGTAAGCGCTCAATAAATCCTATTGAATGAATGAATGAACAAGGCCATGCCTACCACCCTACTGCACTGTTCTCTCCCAAGCACTCGGTACAGAGTTCTGCCGTACATATTACGTGCTCCACTGACACCGCCTTAGATTCTGCGTCATCCTGCCTTGCTCCCTTCAGTCATCCTCCCTCCCAATCCCAACATATCTGTATATATCTGTATTTATTTATGCATGTATGTCAATGTCTGTCTCCTCCTCTAGACTGTGAGCTCGCCGTGTCATACTGTACTGCTCTGCACACAGTAAAGCGCTTAATCAATTCGACCGGCTGAATGAATGAAATGCCGCTGATTGATTTAGTTTGTTATTTTATTTTGTTAATGAGATGTACAGCCCCTTGATTCTATTTATTGCTATTGCTTTCATGAGATGTACATCGCCTTGATTCTATTTATTGCTATTTTGTCTGTCTGTCTCCCCCGATTAATAATAATAATAATAATAATAATGTTGGTATTTGTTAAGAGCTTACTATGTGCCGAGAACTGTTCTAAGCGCTGGGGGAGAGACAGGATAATCAGGTTGTCCCACATGAGGCTCGCAGTTAATCCCCATTTTACAGATGAGGGAACGGAAGCACAGAGATTAGACTGTAAGCCCGTCAACGGGCAGGGATGGTCTCTATCTGTTGCCGAATTGTACATTCCAAGCGCTTAGTCCGGTGCTCTGCACATAGTAAGCGCTCAATAAATACTATTGAATGAATGAATGATATCCGCATTTCCCCTACCGGTAATTTAATTTCAAGTCTGTCTTCCGCTCTGGACTGCTAGCTCCTTGTGGGCACGGATTCTATTCTTTCTTTACTCGCCCCAGAACTCAGGAGAGTGCTCTGCATTTAGGAAGTGCTCTATCAGTGAGGAGCTGATAGATTGCTAAGAAATCTTAGTCTGTTCCCAGGAGGTAATTCCTTCCATCTCGGGGCCCAGTCCAGATGGAACGACGGAAAGCGCAGCAGGAGACACGAGAGGCCTCGGAACCGAGGCCTCGGAACCCTGCCTCTCCCGTCACCGTCCCGGTGCTCTTTTGCCGCTCCTCTCAGAGGCTACCGCGCCTCAAATCCCTCCACTAAAGCCAACAAACTTCTCTGGGGGCCACACGCAGAAAAACACTATTCTATCTGACTGCAGGGCTTATCCCATCACAAAACAGCATCTGGTTTCTGAAGGAATTTTTCATTATTGCACTCTTGTAGTAATACGAATAAAATCCACATGATTCCAGAATATTCAGAGGACTCATCATCTATACTTTTGCATAATTATGAATACAGTTTAGACTCTAAAGACTTTGGTAAAATGAGTATATTTCAAATTTCCCAGCTAACCAGAACTCAAGAGAGCAAAAGCAAAACACACCCACAGAGCTCGTCCTCATCCGTGCGAGGCAAGTCGGAAAGTTTTAAAAAGGCTCTATCGGTTCCAAATATGTCTTATCGAGCGACCTCGCCTAAAAGAGGGCCGGGAATCTGCAAAAACTCATGACAGCAGCACCAACTCTAGCAGTGGGGTGCAGGGTTCACGGCGGTGGCCCAGACGGCAACTTCAAAAGAGATCCGTTAGCTGAAATTACAGGTTCAAATCCCAGCAGGGTTAACAGCCACTCTTCTTCCCGAGGTGTATACAAAAAAACACTAGGCAACCTATTATATACGAAGGTCTCGAAATCTTGAAAATGGAATCTTCCGCCCTCCTTCGTTTCATTCTGTCGAAGGCCACTCGTGAGAGAAAGATTTATGGGCACAGTGTCACTGCTAACAGTGTCTTTGTTTAAAGTATAAATTTAAGATCTGTATCCTTTCAAACCCACAGTCATATGTAGAATCCCTTTTTATAACTCCCAAATAAACATACATCCTATGGGGCCACTAGATTCGGGGGCAGTGATAATAATAATTATGGTATTCGTTAAGCGCTTGCTATGTGCCAGGCACTGTTCTAAGCGCTACTGACCTACACATCATTTACTTCTCTTCTTTAAATCTGAATGGCTCTAGAACTTTCACCCACACCACTCCTCCAAACCCGATCAGTTTAGCAAAATGAATCCAATCCATCTGGGCTCAACTTTCTCTTCAGGTCACCGGGTTTATTGATCTCAGGCAGTATCGTCTTTTAACCTCCAGGATGATGCCCGAGATATCGGAGAAACATAGTTAAGATGTCAATAAGTCATCTGTTCTAGCCTAGCCCCGGCTTTAAAACCGTTAGCGTGAAGCGCTCCAGACGAAATAGCTTTGGGTCACTGCATCATTCCTAAGTCAGGCTGCTCCCCGGCAGGCTCCTTTTCTTTTACAAGTGTTCTTTGATACTCCCGAAAAGAGGTCGACTCGGTTTTCCTATTAGGGAGAGATTATGTTCTTGACAAACACGGTGTTGAGGGAAAACCTGGTGTGAAGTACCCTGCTGATGACACCTCCTTGAGTAAAATGGTTTCTTCTGGCCCCAAAAATCCTGGGGACCCACAACATTCCCCACTTGGCGTAAGAAGTCACCAGTTACCTCGTGGGAAGGGTGACCGAATCCAGAACCAGGAAGTGTGGCTCAGTGGAAAGAGCCCGGGCTTGGGAGTCAGAGGTCATGGGTTCGAATCCCTGCTCTGCCACTTGGCGGCTGTGTGGCTGTGCGCAAGTCACTTAACTTCTCTGGGCCTCAGTTCCCTCATCTGTAAAAATGGGGATTAAAATACGTGAGCCCCACGTGGGACAACCTGATTAGCCTGTATCTCCCCCAGCGCTTAGAACAGTGCTCTGCACATAGCAAGCGCTTAACAGATACCGTAATTATTACTATTATTATTAACACGCTAACTGTCAGGGAATCGACGTCATTCACACGTGCAGAGCACTAAGAGGGTATGATAAAACAGAGTTAGCGGACGCGTTCCCTGCCCAAAATGAGTTTCCATTCGAGAGTAAATGTGACACATTTTCACTTCCACAGGTACGCTAACATCAGGAAGCCGAAACCAAAGACTTCCTTACCTGGAAAACTTGGCCCCGCTGAAAGACTGAGTTTCCTCTCAGACCTTCTGATAGCTCCTCAAAACTTCCTGCACCTTCAGACAGGGGCTGACTTTGCAATCGACGCAGTTAAGAGCAGGCTTACGGTCTTAAATCCTTTTACACAGCTCAAAGCCTGGGAAAGGCAGTAGGGTGACAGGTACCCGACTGAGAAGGATTAATACGATAGAGTAATTTGCATTTCGGTTATCAGGGAGGTTTTATGTCAACCCTTCCCACTGGAATCACAGTCTAAACTGTACAGGCAGGAAAAGCCAGAGATAAAGTGGGGAGGGTGGGGACAGGAAAATATCAGCCTGGCTGGATGGATGGCAGTTTAGCTCCGAGAAAAAGGTAATTAACATTACGAGAAGCAGCACGGCATAGTAGAGAGAGTGCACGGGCCTGGGAGTCAGAAGGTCACGGGTTCTAATCCCGGATCCACCACTTCTCTGCTGTGGGACTTCGGGCAAGTCACTTCACTTCTCTGAGCCTCGGTTACCTCATCTGGAGAATGGGAACTGTGAGCCCGGAAGGGACGGGGGCTGTGTCCAATCCGACGTGCTTGTAGTGATAATAATGCTTACTATGTGCAGAGCACTGTTCTAAGCGCTGAGGGGGGGATACGGGGTCATCAGGTTGTCCCACGCGGAGCTCGCGGCCTTCATCCCCATTTTGCGGATGAGGTCACTGAGGCCCAGAGAAGTCAAGTGACTTGCCCACAGTCACCCAGCTGACGAGGGGCAGAGCCGGGACTCCCAGTGCTTAGCACAGTTCCTTGGCACAGAGTAAGCGCTTAAACGAATACCGAAATTATATACCTATAACTCTATCTGTTTATACTGATGCTATTGATGCCTGTCTACTTGTTTTGTCTTTCTCCCCCCTTCTAATAATAATAAAGTATTTGTTAAGCGCTTACTATGTGCCGAGCACTGTTCTAGACTGTGAGCCCGTTGTTGGGTAGGGATCTGTCTCTGCCTGTTGCCGAACTGTACATTCCAAGCGCTTAGTACAGTGCTCGGCACACAGTAAGCGCTCAAGGGATACGGCTGAATGGATGAATCTATCAATACTTGGTATTTATAAAAATCACCCTCCTCCAAGGAGCTTAGCCTACTTGTATTCATTTCCTCCAAGGAATCATCCTCTGTTGCACTCCGGAATAACAATGATGATGGCATTTGTTAAGCGCTTACTAAGTGCCAAGCACTGTTCTAAGCGCTGGGGGGATAGAAGGTGAGCGGGTTGTCCCCCGTGAGGCTCACGGTCTTCATCCCCATTTTCCAGACGAGGTCACTGAGGCACCGAGAAGTGAAGCGACTTGCCCGGAGTCACCCAGCTGACGAGTGGCGGAGCCGGCATTAGAACCCGTGCCCTCGGACTCCCGAGCTCTGGAAGGGGGTGGTTTGTTTACTGAGTACCTTCCATTAGACTGTACGCTACTTGAGGGAAGGGATCACGACTCCTGATTCTACCATATTCTCCCAAGCGCTTAGCTCAGTGCGTGCTCAACAGACAATTACTGACTGACGATTAAAAAACAGGAAAGAGCCGCCTCACCCGATGACCCCGCTGGCACATCTGCAGGCCCCTGCCTTTGCCGTCAAGACGGTCCACGGAATATATTTTTACCGATTCGGAATAGCCTGATTATTCCAAAACGCATAGTACTGCAAATATTTCATCCCCTTCCGTTCCTTTATGACTGGATTTCCTGGCTAGGGACTGCTTGCGGAATGTCAAAGCCGTCGTAAGTCTTCCACGGGGCTGGTAATTAATGCCTCTTCATGGGTGAAGAGAGAGAAGGTTGGCCGCTAGCAAACCCGCGGGCTCTTCGTTACCTACAGATCCGGCCACAGACACGTCTACAGAACATAATTTATACGACTCACGGTTCGAAAGGCCGACGGGACGTAATCTGATCCAGGGCAACGCGGGGCTTTCACGCTTTACGTAGACGTGGTTCCTGGAACAACCACGCTACGGAAAGGGTGAAAAGGAGGGAGGTGGCCGAGGGTGACTCAAAACACTTGTATTTTCTTCTTTATTTTTTAATGGTATCTGTTAAGCGCTTACTCTATGCCAGGCACTGTATTAAGTGCTGAGGTAAACGCAAGCTGATCAGGTTGGACACAGTCCGTGTCCCACGTGGGGCTCAGTCCTAATCCCCATTTTACACATGTGGTAACTGAGGCCCAGAGACGTTAACTGACTCGCCCAAGGTCACCAGCAGACAAGCGGCCGAGCCGGGATTAGAACCCAGGTCCTTCGGTTCCCAGGCACCCTGAAGTATGTGTTACAAACTTGGCTCATTAATCAGGAATATTATTTTAGCCTTAGTTTTTTGGGTTCTATTTCTTGACACTTTTCATAGCTATTATTGAACACCAGAAGGATTACCCAAATCAATTAGCTTAACAAAGAAGCTTTAATTCTCATAAAATCCATAACACTTCATCCAGCACCGGAGTCACCAACTATCTTCCTACTTTATATTGGCCCTAAAATGCCCTGAAATGCACTCAAACAATCAGCAAACACTTGAAGATGAAGAGAACAGTAATAACCAAGGGTACGAGAACCAAGCTTGACAAACTCGGTGTCCGCCAATATCTTAGGATAATTAAATGTGAAGCCGAGCAAGGTGAAAAGGCAAAGTGAAATAAAGATGCTTTCTGTTTTCCCAGTTGAAAAATATTTTAAAACAAAGCAATCATCATGTATCACAGGCTTCCTAGAGTTTTCCATAGAAAATAACATAAAAATGCTAATACTGTACCAAGATCCCCCCCAGACAATGGAGATTTTTTTAAAGGGATTTAAAAAGATAAGAAAATAACTGCCAGTTCTTTTGATCAATCATCCATTCATTCAATAGTATTTACGGAGCGTTTATTATGTGCAGAACACTGTACTAAGCGCTTGGAATGTACAATTCGGCAACAGAGACAGTCCCTGTCTGACGGGCTTACAGTCAAAACGGGGGAGACAGACGGCAAAGCGAAAGAAACAAGACCACATCTTCAAGATAAATGGAATCAAGGAGATAGACACCTCATTAGCAAAATAAATAGGGTAATAAATAAAATATACAAATGAGCACAGTGCTGGGAAGCGGCGCAGCTCAGTGGAAAGAGCACGGGCTTGGGAGTCAGAGGTCATGGGTTTGAATCCCGGCTCCGCCACCTGTCAGCTGTGTGGCTGTGGGCAAGTCACTTCACTTCTCTGTGCCTCAGTTACCTCATCTGTGAAATGGGGATTAAGACTGCGAGCCCCACGTGGGACAACCTGATTCCCTTGTGTCTACCCCAGCGTTCAGAACAGTGCTCGGCACATAGTAAGCGCTTAACAAATACCAACATTATTAATAGGGGAAGGGGGAAGAGCAGAGGATGGTGGAGGGGAGGGAGATTGAGCACCTACTGTGTGCAGAGCACTGCAGTAAGCTCTTGGGAGAGTAGACTATTAGGTTGACTACTTACAGCACCTGACACTCCTCAAAAAGCCATGTGACGGGGCACGACAGGCAAAACGGCCCATCAATCAACAGTATTCGTTAAGCGCTTACTGTGTGCAGAGCACTGTGCTAAGTATATGGGAGAGTACAATATGACAGAGTTGGTAGACATGTTCCCTGCCCACCTAGGGCACAGAGACCGCGAAAAACTGCTATATTTGCTCTTCGGCTCATTTAACCCGAGCCTTTAGGAACGAGAAGCAGCGTGGCTCAGTGGAAAGAGCCCGGGCTTGGGAGTCAGAGGTCGTGGGTTCTAATCCCGGCTCCGCCACTCCTCTGCTGCGTGACCTTGGGCAAGTCACTTAACTTCTCTGTGCCTCAGTTACCTCATCTGTAAAAATGGGGATTAAAAATTGTGAGCCCCATGTGGGACAACCTGATTACCCTGTATCTATCCCAGCGCTTACAACGGTGCTCAGCACACAGTAAGTGCTTAACAAATACCATAATTACTATTATTATTATGTAGCTCATCCTTGGTACCTTGGGATGTTTATTCACTTATACGTTCAATTATTGATTTTGACTATTCTTGTTGTAAAGGTTTTTATGTCTCTCTCCCCAGTTAGACTGTAAGCTCCTTATGGGCAAGTCACTTAACTTCTCTGTGCCTCAGTTACCTCATCTGGAAAATGGGGATTAAGACTGTGAGCCTCAGATGAGACAACCTGATTACCCTGTATCCACCCCAGCGCTTAGAGCAGTGCTCTGCACATAGTAAGCGCTTAACAAATACAAATACATTATTATTATAGGCAGGAAATGTAGTCATATATTTTTTCATCTCACCAAGGGAGTCCAACAGTAAACTGCACCAAACAGGCACTCGATAAATACTACCGCAAGAGGAACAATACTTCCCTTCATCATCAGAGAAAATAAATATACAACGTTTAGGTTCCAGGTGGAGAAATAATTGGGGGATTTTTCATTTATTTTTCATAATTCCATTTTAAAGGACGAGATGGCTTTTCACCAGTATATAACCACAACCTCCCACAAACCTTCTGTTAGGTTTAGTGGATCCAATTTTCTTGAGCCCGCCCAAATTTCACCTATAGCTCCCTTTCGCATTCCTGACAATGCTAACTGGAATAACGAACCCCCTAGGAATCCCGTACCCGTCTTCGGCCTCCCCTGCCGCTCTCCAACCCGCCCTCTCTGTTCCGACCGAGCTCGCTTTGCTTTCGACCCTCCTGCCTCCAACCTTTCCCTCAGTTTAGAATGTCTTTACCCCTGCCCCCAAAGTCCACAGGAAAATAATCCAAGCTTTTTTTTTTTTTTATGGTATTTGTTAAGTGCTTACTATGTGCCAGGAACTGTTCTAAGCGCTAAGGTAAGTACAAGGTGATTCAATAGTATTTACTGAGCGCTTACTATGTGCGGAGCACTGGACTAAGCGCTTGGAATGGACGATTCGGCAACAGATAGAGACCATCCCCGCTCAATGACGGGCTCGCAGTCTAATCGGGGGAGGTAATCAGGTTGTACACAGTCCCTGTTCATTCAATAGTATTTATTGAGCGCTTACTATGTGCACAGCACTGTACTAAGCGCTTGGAATGTACAAATCGGTAACAGATAGAGAGAGTCCCTGCCCTCTGACGGGCTCACAGTCTAATCGGGGGAGACGGGCAGACGAGAACAATGGCAATAAATAGAAACAAGGGGATGAACATCTCATTAAAACAAGAGCAAATAAATAGAATCAAGGTGATGGACATCTCATTAACAAAATAAATAGGGTAATTTATTTTGTCCTACGTGGGCCTCCCAGTTTTAATCTCCCTTTTCCAGATGAGGTAACTGAGGCCCAGGGAAGTTAAGTGACCCGCCCCAGGTCACACAGCAGACAAGTGGCCGAGCCGGGATTAGAACCCGGGTCATTTTGATTCCCAGACCCGTGCTCAATCCACTAGGCCTCGCCGCTTCTTACGGCTGAGCAGGGACATGTCTGCCGGCTCTGTTATACTGTACTCTCCCAGGTGCTTAGTACAGTGCTCTGCACACAGTGAGCGCTCAAGAAATACAGAAGAAGCAGCATGCTCCAGTGGAAAGAGCCCGGGTTTGGGAGTCAGAGATCATATGTTTGAATCCCGGCTCCGCCACTTGGCAGCTGTGTGACCGTGGGCAAGTACTTAACTTCTCTGGGCCTCAGTGACCTCATCTGAAAAATGGGGATTAACTGTGAGCCTCACGTGGGACAATCTGATTACCCTGTATCTCCCCCAGCACTCAGAACAGTGCTCTGCACGACATTACTATTACTATTATTAAATACAATGGATTGATTGATTAGCCTAGGGGAAAGAGAGCAGGACTGGACGTCAGAGGACTGGGTTCTAACCCCGGCTCTGCCAGGGAGAGGCAGCCTAGTCGAGACGGTCCTCGGGCCATCGCCGAGACAACTGACTCCCGGCTTGGGGTGACGGAAGACCGTCTCACCTGGCACAGACACAGCTGTCTTCGGAGAAGGTGGGAAAAAACATACATATATTCACTAAATATATATTTTATACATAATATGCACATAAATTTTATACATATATATATACATAAATGTATATAAAAATATATACATTCACTAAATATATATTTTATACATAGTATATACATAAATTTTATATATATATTCACTAGAACGTAAGCTCCTCGAGGGAAAGAATCACATCGTCCACCTCTACTGTACAAATGCGTAGTACAGTGCTCTACACAGTGCTCAATAAATACCACTGGTCGATATGCAGAAAGATCTAAAGGGAAGAGGGGAAAGGGATAAAGCCTCCCTTTTTATAACTGAGCCCGGCTTTTTAAAATAGTTGTCCTGCCGTAATAGGTTCGGTCATCCCCTGGGGTTTGTTTTCACCTAAGTTCGCTGACTCCTCAACAGCCGCGACCAAATGTACGAATGGATGTTTAAAAAACAGAGACATTCAAAATTGCATTTCAATGCTCCCGATCTCCTTTCGATTCATAATATGACGGCCCTGCTCCTGGAAACATCTTCATGGCAAATAACTGTCAGACGAAAGCATCATCTTCTGCAAAAACAGCTCAAAGAATCATTTTCTTCGTGCTGGGCGATCATTTTCGAGCGGCGCACCTGAAAATTTGCCCCCCCGCAGTTCTCAAAAATAACAGAAGCAGCTAGAGGTTTCTCTCGAACAAATAAAAAAAGTCTGGAACCACGGACACAGTAGCCAAAAATGTTGGTGGCCGAGATCAAAGATGAGGAATTCCAACCAGCTGTTTGGGGCTGGTCAGACCACTACACAGCTGTGAAAAACGCCCTCCTTCCACTTGCCTTGCCCTAGCGTATTTCTTCTTCTCTGGCCCTTTTTTTCCCACTGCTGCCTATTTATTGAGCACCTACATCCTCCTATCTGTCGAGCGGACAACCTTGGGAAACCCGTGAGCAGTGAGCAATGCTGAGAGAAAACACCGGACCGCCGGGGATGGGACCGCAAAAGGCAACGGTCCATTTCTGCTCAAGATATTGGGCTCAATATAATAATGTTGGTATTTGTTCAACCCACAGTTCATCACTGATGATGATGACGATGAGATGATGATGATGGTGGTATCTGCGGAGAAGCGGCGTGGCTCGGTGGAAGGAGCCCCGGCTTGGGAGTCAGGGGTCACGGGTTCGAATCTCGGCTCCGCCGCTTGGCAGCTGGGGGACTTCGGGCAAGTCGCTTCACTTCTCCGGGCCTCAGTTCCCTCATCTGGAAAATGGGGATGAAGACTGGGAGCCCCACGTGGGACAACCTGATCCCCTTGTATCACCCCAGCGCTTAGAAGAGTGCTTTGCACGTAGTAAGTGCTTAACAAATACCACCATCCTCACTGTACAACCATCTCCTTACCGAAAACTCAAAGACGACTTTGTTACGCTGTGACCCACCTGGAAGCACCTTATCCACCTCGCCGCCGCCTGACCAACGGGATCGGAACGGTAGCAGGTTTCTCCCACTGTGTCTCCCGCCGACCACCACGTGATGCATTCTGAATTTTCCCTAACGAGTCACGCCTGAATGTCTAGCTCTTGGAGAACGAAGAATTGCAAGAAGTCTCACAAAACTTCACAACATCAAAGCGGCCCAAGAAAAGCAAAAGGCTCAAACCTCTCCAAGGAGACCATGGAGAAGATTTTGTCTTCTGGGCATCTGTAACATAATAGGCTTATTATTATTATTATTATCATTATTATTATTATTCACAGTGTTTTACTAACATAATATTATGGTATTTGTTGCATGCGAACCACACACTGTACTAAGCACCGGGGTGGATACAGTAGCGTGAGAATCGGCGTAGCCTAGTGGATGGAGCACAGGTCTGGGAGTCATTCATTCAATAGTATTTATTGAGCGCTTACTATGTGCAGAGCACTGTACTAAGCGCTTGGAATGTACAATTCGGCAAGAGATAGAGTCCCTGCCCAATGAAGGAGTCAGAGGTCATGGGTTCAAATCCCAGCTCCACTGCTTCTCCGCTGTGTGACCTCGCACAAGTCACTTCACTTCTCTGGGCCTCAGTTACCTCATCTGTAAAATGGAGATTACGTCGGTGAGCCCCATGTGGGACCGGGACTGTGAGCAGCGTGGCTCAGTGGAAAGAGCACGGGCTTGGGAGTCAGAGGTCACGGGTCTGAATCCTGGCTCTGCCACCTGTCAGCTGTGGGACGTGGGCAATCATTTCACTTCTCTGTGCCTCAGTTCCCTCATCTGTAAAATGGGGATGAAGACCGTGAGCCTCATGTGGGACAACCTGATGACCCTGTATCTCCCCCAGCGCTTAGAACAGTGCTCTGCACATAGTAAGCGCTTAACAAATACCAACATTATTATTATTAATTTGCTTGTAGCCACCCCAGCGCTTAGTACAGAGTCTGGCCCATAGTAAACCCTTAAATACCAGAATTATTATCATCACTCTACAAGATAAACAGGTCGGATACAGTTCCTGCCCCACAAGGGGCTCAAGGTCTAAACAAGAGGGGGGCAACGGTACTGAATTCCTGTCTTACCAGATGCGAAACTGAAGCGCCGAGAAGTTAAGTGACTTGCTAACAGTTCCAGGATTAGCTTGAGGAGAAAACCAGAGTTCCAAATCCTAATGTTGGTATTTAAGCGCTTACTATGTGCAGAGCACTGTTCTAAGCGCCGGGGTAGATACAGGGTCATCAGGTCATCCCACGTGAAACTCACGGTCTTCATCCCCGTTTTACAGATGAGGGAACTGAGGCCCGGAGAAGAGAAGTGACTTGCTCACAGTCACACAGCTGACAGGTGGCAGAGCCGGGATCCGAACCCACGACCTCTGACTCCCAAGCCCGGGCTCTTGCCACTGAGCCACGCTGATTCTCCAAAACAACCGACTGATCAAAGAGATGCTGATCAGAGCCCCCATCGTGGAATCCAGAGTCAGCTAGGGACATGAGCCAGTCGGGGAAGGGGAGGGACGGGGAAAGGGAGGATCCCAAAGATGAACCGGTCCAAGGTTTCGGAGATCAAACAGCGGCCGAGAACCCCTACGCATCCCTGAAGATGCATAATTAAGGTCACGGCATTATGAAGGGCCCATCTTCCCCTAGCAGCTTCCCCGATTAAATCCCCTTCTCCTTGCTCCCTCCTCTTCTGCAACATCTGTGCTCTCGGATCCGTGACCTTCGGACATTTGATATTCACCCCGCCCCAACCCCACGGCGCTTGGGAACACATCTTGAAATGAGATAAATTATTTATTTATTCACATCAATGGCCGCCTCCCTCTCCGAACTGTAAGTCCGTCACGGGCAGGGAACGGGTCTTCGAATTCTGTTTTGTCCTTTCCCAAGTGCTCTGAGCATAGTAAGCGCTCAATAAACACCACCGACGGATTAACGAGTTCGTACGAGTCCACGTACCCCCTCCCCGGCCCCGATCCGGAACAGACGGGTCCACCTACATTGCCAGCGAAGAGTGAACGTTTTCAGAGTGGAGCGATTTAATCTTGAGCTCCCTGAGGGCAAGGAACTCGCGTTTTGCTCCTGGTGTAATGTGTTGTATTCAGGAGGCATTCAATAAATATCACGGAGTGAAAGACGGCAAGAACACCTCTGGATTTCCTTGAAACACCTCCTAACGCTGAGGACAGGTCCTCATGACAGATGGATAACTTGCCCACCCGTAATGATAATGTTGGCATCTGTTAAGCGCTTACTATGTGCAGAGCACCGTTCTAAGCGCTGGGGGAGATACAGGGTCATCAGGTTGTCCCACGTGGGGCTCACAGCCTTCATCCCCATTTTACAGATGAGGGAACTGAGGCACAGAGAAGTGAAGTGACTTGCCCACAGTCACGCAGCTGATAAGTGGCCCACGACGCCACGGCCTCTGTTCCGATATTTCATGAGGTCCTGTCGGCAGTTAAAGCCGACATTTAGGAACGACGAGGCGTCCGGATTGCAGAGGCTCTTCGCTAGAAGGAACCTGATGAAATAGCACAGGAATCTACGTGTGTCACCACAATTGCAATTTGAAAAAAGAAGGGTGAGGAAAGCTAAACGGGGCTGTTAGGGTACGCTGGCATTTGTTAAGCGCTTACTATGTGCAGAGCCCTGTTCTAAGCGCTGGGGTAGATACAGGGTGATCAGGTTGTCCCACGTGAGGCTCACAGTTTATCCCCATTTTCCAGATGAGGGGACTGAGGCCCAGAGAAGTGAAGTGACTTGCCCGGAGTCACACAGCTGACAAGCGGCAGGGCCGGGATACGAACCCATGACCTCGGACTCCCCAGCCCGGGCTCTTTCCACTGAGCCGCACTGCTTCTCAATACGACTTTGGAAAAATCCTATCCCTGTCAACGGCTGGCCAGATCCCAGACAGAGCCACTGTGGAGGACATCATTAACCCCACCCTCCCAGAATCACAAGCAGCAGCAGCGCAGCTTAGTGGAAAGAGCGGGGGCTCGGGAGTCAGAGGACGCGGGTTCTAATCCCGGCTCCACCACCTGTCCGCTGCGCGACCTCGGGCAAGCCGCTTCGCTTCTCTGTGCCCCGGTTGCCTCATCTATAAAACGGGGATGAAGACCGGGAGCCCCACGTGGGACAAGCCGATTACCTTGAATCTAACCCAGTGCTTAGAACAGTGCTTGGCACCTAGTAAGCGCTTAACAAATACCATAACCAGCGTTATTATTATTTCAGATCACAGAATGGCTGAGGAGACAGGATTTGTGCCACACGTCACGATACGGGAGTTGAACAGAAAATCTGATTTGCTGAAGCAATTCTCACTGCAGCAGTAATGGGAAGAGTACTGGGTTGGGAGTCTGAGGACCTTCGTTTTTCAGTTGTTTTTTTAAATGGTATCCGTTAAGCACTTACTACGTGCCAGGCGCTGTTCTAAGCACTGGGGGTAGTCCCAGTCTCTGTCCCAAGTAGGGCTTACGATCTTATTCCCAATTTGCAGATGAGGGAACTGACACACAGAAGCTAAGCGACTTGCCCTAGGTCACACAGGAAACAAGAGGCAGAGTCGCGATTAGAACCCAGGTCGTTCGGACTCCCACGCACGTGGTCTATCCCTAGGCTGGCCCCCTCACTCGACTGCGGCCTAACCTTGGGCAGGTCACTTCAGTTTGCGGTGCCTCAGTTTCCTCAACTGTAAAATGGGGATTCCACACCTGATCTCCTTCTTACAGACACTGTGAGCCCGATGAGGTCCAGCTTGTATCTTTCCCAGTGCTCAGCACAGTGCTTGGGACACAGTGAGGGCATAACAAGAAGCAGCGTGGCTCAGCGGAGAGAGCCCGGGCTTGGGAGTCAGAGGTCATGGGTTCGAATCCCTGCTCTGCCACTTGTCAGACGCGTGACTGTGGGCAACCCATGACATCTGACTCTCAAGCCCGGGATCTTTCCACTGAGCCAAGCTGCTTCTCTGTGTATACGTGTGTCTGTACGTATACGTATAGATACGTATGTAGGCATAGATACGTATACGCGCGTGGCTCAGTGGAATGAGCACGGGCTTTGGAGTCAGAGGTCATGGGTTCGAATCCCGACTCGGCCACTTGTCAGCTGTGTGACTTTGGGCAAGTCACTTAACTTCTCGGTGCCTCAGTTACCTCATCTGGAAAATGGGGATTAAGACTGTGAGCCCCACGTGGGACAACCTGATTCACCTGTGTCTACCCCAGAGCTGATTCACCTGTGTCTACCCCAGAGCTTAGAGCAGTGCTCGGCACATAGTAAGCGCTTAACAAATGCCAACATTATTATTATTATTATTATTATTATTATTATACACGTGGCTATACGTGCGTCTTGGACGCTGAGCCACAGAGAGGTAGAAACGTGGCTCAACGGAAAGAGCCCGGGCTTGGGAGTCAGAGGTTCTGATCCCGGCTCCGCCGCTTGTCAGCTGTGTGACTTTGGCCAAGTCACTCAACTTCTCTGGGCCTCACTTCCCTCATCTGTAAAAGGGGGATTAAGGCTGCGAGCCCCATGTGGGACAACCTGACTGCCTTGTCTCCCTCCCAGGGCTTAGAAGAGTGCTTGGCACATAGTAAGCGCTCAACGAATACCATCATCGTCGTCACGGGGGATGCACTGTGAGTCACGCGTTCGTTCCGCTTGATTGTATTTTCCAAGGGCTTAGTACAGTGCTCTGCACACAGCGAGAGCTCAATAAATACGACAATGAATGAATGAACAAGTCCCAGTTGCAGGAAAACATCCGGACACCGGTCCGGGCCTCCAGGCCAAAGGCCACCGCTTATAAAAATACATTAAAATCTTCATTATCTGACGGTGTCGGGGAACGGGAGACGCCGATTCGCCGTCGATCCCGATGAACCGAAAATCAGATCGGGAGAGGGCTAAGCATATTCTGGAGATAATCCCTTAGAGAAATGATTCAGATTTTCTGTTTTATCAAAGAGCAGTCTGATAGGCAGGCATGGCCCATAATACTACGATAATGATATACTTAGCACTCCGGTATTAGGTGGGATAATTTCGCATTCAAACTGTCCACGGTACGAAATAACTTTTCTAATCCTTTCAGAGTGTCGAAATTATTAGAGAGCAGACACGCACGTGAAGAAGAAAATGGTGCAGGTCACGGAGTGACTAGTTTTTATTTTTAATTCCGCGTTTTTCCTAAATCTAGAAATTTATTCCTCACCGTTTCTCCTGAAACACTGGTATTCGAAACAATAATAATTTGAGTAGATATTAATAAGTGCTAACTAGGTGCCAAGCGCTGTTCTAAGCACGGGGGTAGGTAATAATAATGTTGGTATTTGTTAAGTGCTTACTATGTGCCGAGCACTGTTCTAAGTGCTGGGGGAGATACAGGGTCATCAGGTTGTCCCACGTGAGGCTCACAGTCTTCATTCCCATTTTGCAGAGGAGGTAACTGAGGCACAGAGAAGTGA
Organism: Ornithorhynchus anatinus; assembly: GCF_004115215.2. Classification (NCBI taxonomy): domain Eukaryota; kingdom Metazoa; phylum Chordata; class Mammalia; order Monotremata; family Ornithorhynchidae; genus Ornithorhynchus; species Ornithorhynchus anatinus. Next base: position 110,908,912 of record NC_041731.1, on the reverse strand, counting down.
AGTGACTTGCCCACAGTTACACAGCTGACAAGTGGCAGAGCCGGGATTTGAACCCGTGACCTCTGACTCCTAAATCCGAGCTCTTTCCATTGAGCCACGCTGCTTCTCTTATAATAATATTAATGTTGGTATTTGTTAAGCACTTACTGTGTGCAGAGCACTGTTCTAAGCGCTGGGGTAGATACAGGGTAATCAGGTTGTCCCACGTGAGGCTCACACAACCCCCATTTTACAGATGAGGTAACTGAGGCACAGAGAAGTGAAGTGACTTGCCCACAGTCACACAGCTGACAAGCGGCAGAGCCGGGATTTGAACCCGTGACCGCTGACTCCCAAGCCCGGGCTCTTTCCACTGAGCCACGCCGCTTCTCAAGGTACAAGGTAATCAGGTTGTGCCGCGTCTATATCTGTATTAAATTCTCTCGAGGTGAAGTCGTATTTGATTTCTGAAATGATGGTTCACTGACCAGATCTGTTTACCTACTTTCAAAATCATTTTCTATTCAGGGCTCTGGATCTCTTTTCCCAATCGGCACAGAGATTTTCTTCAAGAGTTCCAACCAATTGATGAGGTGATTCAAGTGGATTTTTGGTTTAATCCCATCTGCTTCAACATAATAATCTAAAGAGAAACTTCCCGGACACGGCAGTTAACTCCTTAAGCCGTACAGTCCTCCATGCCCGACATCAACGGATAAACTAGATGAGAAGACGTGAAACTGATAATATGAAAAGTTTACAAATTAGTGAACAAATCAAACAACGGTACGTTGGGCGCTCGTGTACACAGCAATGTACTGAGTCCTTCGGAGAGTGCAATAAAACACGCTCCTGTCCGCAACGAGTCTGCGGCATAGATTGGGAGACAGATATAGCGTGGCTCAGTGAAAGAGCCCGGGCTTGGGAGTCAGAGGTCATGGGTTCGAATCCCAGCTCTGCCACTTGTCAGCTGCGTGACTGTGGGCAAGTCACTTCACTTGTCTGGGCCTCAGTTCCCTCATCTGAAAATGAGGATTAAGACTGTGAGCCTCACGTGGGACATCCTGATTACCCTGTATCTACCGCAGCGCTTAGAACAGTGCTCTCCACATAGTAAGCGCTTAACAAATACCAACACTATTATTATTATAAGAGAAGCAGCGTGGCTCAATGGAAAGAGCTCGGGCTTGGGAGTCAGAGGTCACGGGTTCAAATCCCAGCTCTGCCACCTGTCAGCTGTGCGACTGTGGGCAAGTCACTTCGCTTCTCTGGGCCTCAGTGACCTCATCTGTAAAACGGGGATGAAGACTGTGAGCCTCACGTGGGACAACCTGATGACCCTGTATCTCCCCCAGCGCTTAGAACAGTGCTCTGCACATAGTAAGCACTTCAACACCAACATTACTATAAGGTGCAAGGGAAGGGGATCAGACGATCAGGCGGAAGGGGTAGATTTTGAGAGGAGGTGGGAGATCTCTTGAGATACTGCTGGGAAAGATGGGGGAATCGAAGAGGAGGCAGGATTGAGGAGGGATTGGAAAGGAGCAGGGGAGATTTGGGGGAGATCCTGCCTGACGGTTTCAACTTTATCGATAAACGACACGGCCAGGACATTAGGGGGAAGAGATGTGGGGGTGTGGAAGATGGAAGGTTTGAGGAGGGAGCTAAAAGTCTGAAACAGCTGGCACGGGCAACGGGCGTGGGAGTCAGTCAGTAAAGACTCTAGGCTTCAAGGCTGTCCATCCCCTTGCCCCCTCCTACCTCTCCTCCCTTCTCTCTTTCCACTGCCCACCCCACACGCTCCGCTCCTCTGCCACCCACCTCCTCCCCGTTCCCCATTGTCTCCTATCCCGCCGTCGACCCCCGGGCCACGTCCTCCCGCAGTCCTGGAACGCCTTCCCTCCTCACCTCTGCCAATCTAATTCTCTTCCCCTCTTCAAAACCCTACTTAGAGCTCACCTCCTCCAAGAGACCTTCCCACACTGAGCTTCCCCTTTTTCCTTTACTGCCCCTCTTAGCCCCCCTTCACCTCTCCTCAGCTAAGCCCTCTTTGCCCTCCTCTCCCTCTGCTCCTCCCCCTCTCCCTTCCCCTCCCCTCAGCATTGTACTCATCAGCTCAACTGTATATATTTTCATTACCCTATTTATTTTGTTAATGAGATGTACATCACCTTGATTCTATTTATCTGCTATTGTTTTAATGAGATGTTCAACCCCTTGATTCTATCGCTATTGTTTTTGTCTGTCTGTCTCCCCCGATTAGACTGTAAGCCCATCAAAGGGCAGGGACTGTCTCTGTTACCGATTTGTACATTCCAAGCGCTTAGTACAGTGCTCTGCACATAGTAAGCGCTCAATAACTACTATTGAATGAATGAATGAATGAAGATGCAGAAATAACGCCGCCAAGCCGAGGGCAGAGTTAAATCAGGTGAGAATGAATTTGAGATTTAAATGAATCAATATCCTAACCGATGGAAACGCACCATCCGATGGGAACATTCTCCTTTTTCATATGTCATGTTTATTTACAAGACTCCTTAGGACCGTACCCAATTCTTAACGTTCTGTTGATTTCTATTCCTATGTTTAACCATTGGGTTTTCTTTAAAAAATCGACGTCGAAGCAATATCTCAGCATCGAAGTATTTCAGCACATTTTCCTATTTAAATTTATGGGCATCCTTGCTTACTATTCAGCGGCTACCTTTGTATATGGTTTCGACTGTAACGTGGAACTGCATAAGACGCAGATATTCGGATAGAACCAAAATTCAATTATGCTTACTGCTAAGTTCCCTGGCCCACACAAACAACTGATATCAACAGGGAAAACCCAGGGTGATGTGAATGTCAGAGGTGGCAAGTGAGAGGCCGGCGGGTCAGCGTGGCTCGGTGGAAAGAGCCAGGGCTTGGGAGTCAGGGGTCATGGGTTCAAATCCCGGCTCCGCCGCTTGTCGGCTGTGTGACTTTGGGCAAGTCACTTCTCTGGGCCTCAGTTACCTCATCTGTAAAACGGGGATTAAGATTGTGAGCTCCATGTGGGACAACATGATCACCCTGTATCCTCTCCAGCGCTTTGCATGTAGTAAGTGCTTAACAAATGCCATCATTATTATTATTATTGTTAATAAATGAAAGAGAGTTACGGATGGCAATGGAAAAGTAGGGTTACTAAAAACTGTACAGTGAGGTAGCCAAAGTGGGATACAGAAAATTGAGTTCAAATCCCAGCTGTATTTGAACTGTGCCTCAGTGACCTCATCTGTAAAATGAGAATATACGGTAACACAAGGTATCGACTCCTTCAGGCATTTTGTAAATTTGACATCCCTCAGACTAGACTGACTAATTGCTGTTAGGTTTGCTGACATCAATATGAACCATCAGCAGAGCCTAGTGCAAACAGCACAGGCCCGGGGTCGGTTCCACACTTAATAATTATGGTATTTGTTAAGCATTTACTAGGTGCCAGGCACTGCACTAAGCGCTGGGATGGATACAAGCAAATCGGGTTGGACACAGTCCCTTTCCCGCATAGGGCTCACAGTCTTATTCCCCATTTTACAGATGAGGTAACTGAGGCCCAGTGAAGTGACTCGCCCAGGGTCACACAGCAGATACATGGCAGAACTGGGATTCTGCCTAGGCTCGTATTCTGTCCGCTACGCCATGCTGCTTCTCTGCTTGCCTGTGTCCCGCCAATCTACCCCAGCGCTCAGAACAGTGCCCTGCCCATAGTAAGCGCTTAACAAATATCAACATTATTATTATTATTATTATTAATAAAATCCTTTTTTTTATGGTATTCGTTAAGCACTTTTTATGCGTCAAGCGCAGTTCTAAACTCCTTATGGGCAGGGAACATACTCATCGACTCTGGTGTACTGTACTCGCCCAAGTGCTCAGTACAGTGTTCTTCAAATGCACGCCCTCTCTCCGTCTTGAAGCGTGAGCCCAGTGGAACAGACACAGTGTCCGATCTGATTATCATGTATCAACCCAAGTGCTTATCACAGTGCTTCAAACGTAGTAAGTGCCTCAATACCACTATTATTATTTGATTCACTTCTGTATTAAGCTTTACTGGACCGTAAACGCCTCGAGGGCAACTATCACGTCTACTAATCCTTTTGAATGCACCCAAGAATTTAGAACCATCCTCTGTACCAAGGAGACTTCTGGTAAATATTACTGGTCAGAACAGGCAAAGGATTTCACCCGAATATTTTAAAATCCTTCCTATACCTTTTTGTGAATTAGGTCTTAAATCATGTGCTTTATCATCTTCCTAAACTGCACGTAGAAAGTTTTTAAAACTTTCCGAGATCATAAGGGTCCCCCGTTAGACTCGAGCTCCTGGTAAGCACAGAATACGTCTTTTGCTTCCAATGGACTTACTCGGGCTCTCGGCACGGATTTTTCTTAATAATAATAATAATGTTGGCATTTGTTAAGCGCTTACTATGTGCAGAGCACTGTTCTAAGCGCTGGGGGAGATACAGGGTCATCAGGTTGTCCCACATGAGGCTCACAGTCTTTCATCCCCATTCTACATATGAGGGAACTGAGGCCTAGAGAAGTGAAGTGACTTGCCCACAGTCACACAGCTCAGTACACACCACTACCACAATTATATGACAAAAATATTGACCAGAATCTTTCAGGATAGGCTTCAAGACTCTCCATCCCCTTGCCCCCTCCTACCTCTCCTCCCTTCTCTCTTTCCACTGCCCACCCCGCACGCTCCGCTCCTCTGCCGCCCACCTCCTCACTGTCCCCCGTTCTCGCCTATCCCGCCGTCCACCCCTGGGCCACGTCCTCCCGCGGTCCTGGAACGCCCTCCCTCTTCAGCTCCGCCAAACTGATTCTCTTCCCCTCTTCAAAACCCTACTGCGAGCTCACCTCCTCCAAGAGGCCTTCCCAGACTGAGCTCCCCTTTCCCTCTGCTCCCTCTGCTTCCCCTCTACCCCCCCTTCACCTCTCCGCAGCTAAACCCTCTTCTCCCCCCTTTCCGTCTGCTCCTCCCCTTCTCCCGTCCCATCCCCTCAGCACCGTACTCGTCCGCTCAACTGTATACATCTTCATTACCCTATTTATTTTGTTTTGTGAGATGGACATCACCTTGATTCTATTTATTTGCTACAGTTTTAATGAGATGCTCTTCCCCTCGATTCTATTTACTGCCATTGTTCTTGTCCGTCCATCTCCCCCGATTAGACCGTAAGCCCGTCAAAGGGCAGGGACTGTCTCTATCTGTTACCGATTTGTCCATTCCGAGTGCTTAGTACAGTGCTCTGCACATAGTAAGCTCAATAAATACTACTGAATGAAATACTATTGAATGAACACATTAATACAGGTCTCAAGCATGGACGGTATACAGAAGAAAAAGCCCTCTAAGAATTTCATTCTTCAGTTAAGGAAAAAAGGTTACACCCTTTCCGGCTGGGATTCGATGCAGTTTCAGACGGTAGCTGTTCTGCTCCGATTCCTCAGACATAAATGGTGACCTGAAGCAAGCAGGCTTCATTCCTATTCCATTCTGGTGGGGTAATCATGACTCAGATTCTTAAGTGACTAATAAAAAAACTCAGTTGGGAGCTATGAAATTTAAGTATTTTCTTATTGCCAATAGGTTAGTCTTTCTAAAACTAACCAACTTAACTTCTTTATAGTGTACTAAATTGCATTATAAAACACGTTAAGGGAGAGAGGCTATATCTCAATAATGCTCATCAGTTTCCTCGGAGGAACGGCTTGGTGTAGTGGATAGAGACCGGGCCTAGGAGTCAGAAGGTCATGGGTTCTAATCCAGGCTCTACCACTTGTCTGCTGTGTGACCTTGAACGAGTCACTTCTTTGTGCCTCAGGTACCTCATCTGTAAAATGGAGATTGAGACCGTGAGCCCCACATGGGACAGGGATTTTGTCTAGTTCTATTTGCTTGCATCCACCCCAGTGCTTAGTACAGTGCCTGGTATTTTGTTAATGAGATGTACATCACCTTGATTCTATTTATTTGCTATTGTTTTAATGAGATGTTCTTCCCTTCAATTCTATTTATTGCCATTGTTCTTGTCTGTCCGTCTCCCCCGATTAGACCGTAAGCCCGTCAAAGGGCAGGGACTGTCTCTGTTACCGATTTGTACATTCCAAGCGCTTAGTACAGTGCTCTGCACATAGTAAGTGCTCAATAAATACTATTGAATGAATGAATGAATGAATGAATGAATGGTACATAAGAAGCGCTTAACGAATACCCCTACTATAACAATTATTATCTAGTAGGTAGGTGCTTAGCCCTCTGGCATTCTAGAAGAAACTTAGCTAACTGATATGTCAAAATCTACATCACCTTTGAGAGAACAAAACCTTCTGAAGCGAATAACTGCTGACATCAATCCACTGGTGGTATTTATCGAGTGCTTACTGAGTATATAACATTGTACTAAGCACCTGAGAAAGTTAGCAGAGATGATCCCTGCCAACGAGGGGATTTATAATCTAAAGGGGACCTAACAGTCTTGACTGATCTTTCTAGAATCCTTTGAGGGCACAGCTCAAGACTTTTGTTTTTTTGGGGGGGAGTGGTATTTGTTAAGCACTTACTACGTGCAGAGCACTGTTCTAAGCGCTGGGGTAGATTCAGGGTAATCAGCTGGTCCCACGTGAGGTTCACAGTCTTCATCCCCATTTTACAGATGAGGGAACTGAGGCACAGAGAAGTGAAGTGACTTGCCCACAGTCACACAGCTGACAAGCGGCAGAGCCAGAATTCGAACTCATGACCTCTGACTCCCAAGCCCGCGCTCTTTCCACTGAGCCACGCTGCTTCTCTATTACTATTATCACTTCCTATTACCTACCCATATATCACCCAATATGATCATTTCCATTTTACTGTGTCCAAAAATAAGTCACAAAACTCCCAAGTAGCCATTGAAAATGACCAATATCGGTTACGTTGGTTTTCCTAACTTTAGTTTTATTTAGATCGATATTAGTAATTTTCTATTATATTATAATAATGAAATGTTGGTATTTGTTAAGCGCTTACTTTGTGCAGAGCACTGTTCTAAGCGCTGGGGTAGATACAGGGTAACCAGGTTGTCCCACGTGAGGCTCACAGTCTTCATCCCCATTTTACAGCTGAAGGAACTGAGGCACAGAGAAGTGAAGTGACTTGCCCACAGTCACACAGCTGACAAGGGGCAGAGTCGGGATACGAACCCATGACCTCTGTCTCCCAAGCCCGTGCCCTTTCCACTGAGGCACACTGCTTCTCTAGGCAGATTAGCATTATTAGATATTAGCAGATTGACTGTTAAAAACCTCTGTAGGCTTTGGCAACGAATCAGTCTGCCAAAGGTTTCTTTAAGGAATAAGAGAATTGAGGAGAATCACCGTCTATTAAAAACCTTTAGGTACTTTTTATAAGCAGTTTTTCCTCACCTGCACATATCTGCTCCCTCTCAGGGTCGCACCTGGAGAGTTTCCAGTCCTCTACCAGTCTCGGCTACAGGCGGGAGAGTCGAGCGGAGGCCAACCCACTCCGATCCTTGCTTGGGAAATGGCTAGCGAGCGGAAGGCAATCTGCTGCAAGTCAAAAGTCACCCGTGCTGGGCAGCAGCAGCAGGGGAGAGAGTCGAGGGCGGACAGTCAGGTTTACCGCACGGAAGGCGGTGACGGTAAATCACTTCTGGGTTTTTACCAAGAAAACTCTACGACTCCACTACCAGAACGACTGCGCTCCCCCGATCAGACTGTAAGCCCGTCAAAGGGCAGGGACTATCTCTATCCGTTACCGATTTCTACATTCCAAGTGCTTAGTACGGTGCTCTGCACATAGTAAGCGCTCAATAAATACTATTGAATGAATGAAGAGCGGGGCGCGCTGGGAGAGATGTGTCCATGGAGTCGCTATGGGTCAGGAACTACTCGACAGCAGAAGACAAGGCCGTGTCTGCCCTTCAAATATGATGGATGATAATGATAATTATGGTATTTGTTAAGCGCTTGCTATGTGTTGGGCACTGTACTAAGCGCTGGGTTGGATACACGCAAATCGGGGTGGACACAGGTCTGTCCCACCTGGGAATCAAAGTCACAATCCCCATTTTACAGACGAGGCAACTGAGGCCCAGAGAAGTGAAATAATAATGATGATGTTGGTATTTGTTAAGCGCTTACTATGTGCAGAGCACTGTTCAAAGCGCTGGGGGAGATTCAGGGTAATCAGGTTGTCCCACGTGAGGCTCACAGTCTTAATCCCCATTTTACAGAGGAGGGAACTGAGGCACAGGGAATGAAGTGACTTGCCCCAGGTCACACAACAGACAAGCGATGGAGCCGGGATTAGAACCCATGACCCCCAGGTCCGGGCTCTAGCCACTACGCCACGCCGCTTCTTATTATTGACTATTTACAATGAAGGTACCTTAAAATGAAAACCACCTTGGATGGAAAGTTTAAATGAAGAGATGGGACCAAAACTCATATTCAAAAATAAAATAGTTGAGCTGAACCCAAGCTTCGGTGTTTTTGGTACATCCATTTTCTCACTAAGTATATTAAGGGTCCTAAAACTGACTTCTGGAAATGGCCTAGTGGAGAGAGTCCAGGTTTGGGAGTCAGAGGATCTGGGTTTTAGTCCCTGTTCCACCACTGGTCAGCTGTGTGACCTTAGGCAAGTCACTCAGTTACCTCATCTGTAAAAGGGGGATTAAATCCTTCTCCGACAACTTAGACTGTGAACCCCATGTGGAACAGGGACTATAATCCAACCTGATTACCCTCTATCTTCCCCAGCCCTTAATTCAGTGACTGGTAAGTGCTTAAAAAGTACCATTAAAAACAACAAACAGCCGGATTCCTTAGTAATAATAATGTTGGTATTTGTTAAGCGCTTACTATGTGCAGAGCACTGTTCTAAGCGCTGGGGGAGATACAGGGTCATCGGGTTGTCCCACGTGGGGCTCACAGTCTTAATTCCCATTTTCCGGATGAGGGAACTGAGGCCCAGAGAAGTGAAGTGACTTGCCCACAGTCACACAGCTGACAAGTGGCAGAGCCGGGATTCGAACCCGTGACCTCTGACTCCCAAGCCTGGGCTCTTTCCACTGAGCCAATGCTGGGATGGACAGGAGCTGAGGTTCTCCGAACACCTGCTTGGTGTTAGCTAGAGTCGGTATCTTATCTGGAAACAGGACTTAAAAATGACCCAAATTCTCGTTTTGCTTGTCTCGTCGTGCTGTCGAGTCGTCTCCGACCCACAGCGACACCATGGACACATCTCTCCCGGAATGCCCCACCTCCATCTTGCTATTATAGTATAAGTTCAAATAATTCACCTAGAACTAGCAAATCAGTTCCCTCATCTGTAAAATGGGGATTAAGACTGCGACTTGGCTCTCCCGGCTCTGCCACTTGGCAGCTGTGTGACTGTGGGCAAGTCACTTCACTTCTCTGGGCCTCAGTTACTTCATCTGTAAAATGGGGATTAACTGTGAGGGGATTAACTGTGAGCCTCGCGTGGGACAATCTGATGACCCTGTATCTACCCCAGCGCTTAGAACATCTGTAAAATGGGGATTAAAGCTGTGAGCCCCACGTGGGACAATCTGATCACCCTGTATCCCCCCAGCGCTTAGAACAGTGCTTTGCACATAGTAAGCGCTTAACAAATACCACCATTATTATTATTATTATTATTATTAACAGTGCTCTGCACATAGTAAGCACTTAACAAATACCAACATTATTATCTGTCTGCCAACTATAGAGTCAATTACCAATTATTACACATGCTTTTGACAACCTTTTCTGTCTTTGGTTAGAGTCTTTCACAAGGGATTAGTTGCTGGAGAACCTCCGGGCCTCCAGACACGTTCCATTTAGCCTGCATTTTGGTAGATAGAGAAATGGAATGTTTAAAGCCCTCTTTTCCTCTTCACCCGCCTTCTGCATCGCCCTGACTTGCTCCCTGCATTCACCACCTCTCTCGGCCCCCCAGAACCTACGTACATATCTGCAATTTATTTCTTTATATCCATGTCTGGTCTCGCCTTCTAAACTGTAAGCTAACTGTGGGCAGGGAATGTATCTGTTATACTGTTATAGTCTTCTCTCCCCAGCAGGTAGTACAGTACTCCGCACACAGTGAGCGCTCAATAAGTGCGACTGATTGACCGACTAAACCTCTGCAAATTAACGGCAGGCATAAGTGCATTTAGGGTGAGCCCCAGTCTCCCCCCAGGAGAGAAGAGACGCTAGCGGGATCAGGCTCGAACGATACTCAGGCGTGGAGGCCGCTGTGCCGCTTCACGGCCCCAGTCTTAGAAGGGAAAGCAATAAGGTGATGCTTCGGATTATGCTGACCCAATTATAAATCCTACCGCCCGAGGCAATCCGTGACGTTTCCTTACATCATCCCTTCATTGCCTTAGGTAAAAGGGGCTGCCGGGACCCAAAGAGGTTGCTCGTTCAAATGGAGAAACCCAAAACTAAGGCGATTTCCCCTAAGAATGGCTCGATAACTCCCCGTGTCATTCTGTTTGAGCCCTGGATTCAAAATAGAGGTCAAACGCGTAATTGAACACCTAAATCTAAGGAAAGAAAGCTTAGAAAAAGAGCGACAGAATCCTCTTGATTCAAACTCTGAAACTGCCAGAAATAAACAGGAGCACGTATAATATGAGCCCACGTACATGTGATAAAAACCAGGATTACCGTAAAGTACAAAAAGTACATGTCCTACCGGATGCAAAAGACAAATATCTCATTTGTGTCTGTACATGTGAATAAAAATGTACGACCCATATTTTACGTCAAAAACGTGAATTAAAAACTGAACGCTTATGACTCAGAGCAAAATTAAATGTCCTTTATATTGATACGTTGTTTTAGGAAAATACTTTTCCTAAGTGCAATTTCACTCATTTCCCCTGATCATTCAACAGTTACATTTACATTAATATCTACGGGTAGAACAGTACCACAAAGTGTCCACGTACACACAAACACGGACTTGGGTCAGTTTCCCGAAGGAGTAATGCTCTTCTTTAAATCAAAAGCTATAGAATTATTTTCAGTGATTTTCAATGATTTTCAATGATTTTAGACTTGGGCAAGTTTCAAGAGAGATGACAAATGGGTAACGGTAGTGACTTCAGTGTCCTAGCCGGAGAACTAAATAAAATGCACTAGTTTGGCGCAAGTGCTTCCCACAATGCTCTCCCCACAGTAAACACTCAATAAATAATAATGATGGTATTTGTTAAGCATTTACTATGTGCCAAGCACTGTTCTAAGCGCTGGGGTAGATTCAGGATAATCAAGTTGTCCCCCGTGAGGCTCACAGTCTTCACCCCCATTTTACAGATGAGGTAATTGAGGCCCAGAGAAGTGAAGAGACTGGCCCAAAGTCACACAGCCGATAAGTGGCGGAGCCGGGATTAGAACCCACAACCTCTGATTCATTCATTCATTCAATGGTATTTATTGAGCGCTATGTGCAGAGCACTGCACTAAGCGCTTACAGACTCCCAAGCCCAGGCTTTTCCCACTAAGCTACGCTCCTCCAATTATGATAATAATTATAATATAAGCAGCGTGGCTCAGCGGAAAGAGCCCGGGCTTGGGAGTCGGAGGTCATGGGTTCAAATCCCGGATCTGTCACTTGTCAGCTGTGTGACTGTGGGCAAGTCATTTCACTTCTCTGGGCCTCAGTTACCTCATCTGCAAAATGGGGATGAAGACTCTGAACCCCACGTGGGACAACCTGATGACCTGGTATCTACCCCAGCGCTTAGAGCAGTGCTCGGCACATAGTAAGCGCTTAACAAATACCAACATTATTGATATAATTACAATTATACCAATTATTGATCACCGACGAGCTGCGGAGCTCGTCATAAATGCGGACCCTCTGGACTAGAGTTAGCAGAGTTGCGTTTTGGGGCTGTGCTTCACCCAGCCTACCCTGAAAATACGATGAGTGGCATGAATTTGGGATATTCGCTCACCAATTCCTTCTCGCTCCGCGCACATATTTTCGCATGGTATAGACGGTTCTGAAAAAATACTAGGGTTGCATCCAGGTCGGGACAACGTTGCGTAAATTCTGCTTCTGTGTTGTACCGAAAATGCATAGTAAGAACACCTATTCTGGCTGAATGTGTGTTATGGGTATAGTACCGACGTATCCTAGACCGTTCCGCCAGCTAAAAACAGGCAATACAAAGAATCTCGTTCCCTCTACGGTGGAACAAATCTTCTGTGACAGTTTAAGGTATCACCTCAATCTCCAATATGTCTGGAAGTGAAAACGGCAGAAAGACGTACATATGCTTAGTATTGCTGCCATCTTCTGGTTAAATACACTCTTCCGATTCTCTGCAAGCTCTATCTTATCTTTAGGTACCGTAAACCCATCGGCTTTGAGGCGACCTAACTTCATTTTTACTAGCAGAAAAGAGTTTCTCTCATAATCTGCAACTTCCTTATCGGCATTACTTTTGCGTTTTAAATTATACGCCACGGATCCCGCTATTCTAAAACTCTGAATTCGCACTCTCTTCAGACAGAAGGCACTATTTAGGGGGCATTTCAAGACGTTGGAATGCTATTTAATGGAGGGAACGACAGTTTGGTAATTGGAGCCTAAGGGTTATTAATAATAATAATAATGTTATTTGTTAAGCGCTTACTATGTGCATAGCACTGTTCTAAGCGCTGGGGGCGATACAGGGTAATCGGGTTGTCCCTTGTGAGGCTCACAGTCTTCAGCCCCATTGTACAGATGAGGGAACTGAGGCCCAGAGAAGAGAAGGGACTTGCCCACAGTCACACAGCTGACAAGTGGCAGAGCACCATTCGAACCCATGACCTCTGACTCCCAAGCCCGGGCTGTCCACTGACCCACGCTGCTTAATGTCCTTCATCTATAAAATGGGGCGATAATCCCTATTCCCTCTTTCCCTTAGACTTTGAGACCCAGGTGGGACAGGAACTGGGTCTAATCTATCAATCAATAGTATTTACTGAATGCTTACTGTGTGCAGAGCACTGTACTAAGCGCTTGGGAGAACACAACAGAATTAGCTGACGTGTTCCCTGCCCACAATGAGTATCTACCCCAGCAGTTAGTACAGTGCTTGGCAAATAGCAGGTGCTCAAAAAATATCATAATTATTATCAAAGTAGGAGTCTTTAGGCATCCTCAAGCTGTATTTTACCGGTCTCACTCACTGTATTTGATGCTTCATTTTTCGCATCTATTGATTTTACATTAACCACAAGAAGTCACAGCTGCCAAATTTATTCGTTGTGTTCAGGGACAAAAAATAGGGCAAGATTAGCGGGCAGGAGGGCAGCGTGGCTCAGTGGAAAGAGTCCGGGCTTGGGAGTCAGAGGTCATGGGTTCGAATCCCGGCTCTGCCACATGTCAGCTGTGTGACTGTGGGCAAGTCACTTCACTTCTCGGTGCCTCAGTTACCTCATTTGTAAAATGGAGATGAACTGTGAGCCTCACGTGGGACAGCCTGATTACCCTGTAACTACCCCAGCGCTTAGAACAGTGCTCTGCACATAGCAAGCACTTAAATACCAACTTTATTATTATTATCATGCTGCCGGGAGATAAAAGGCAAGGTCAAAAAGCCACCGTTTTGGGTTTTCTCAAACCTGTGGGGCTCTCGGGGCTTGTATGACCCCTGAGGTGAGCAAGTCAGAAAGCTGTGAAGATGAAATCAATGAGTCAGTGGTATTTACTGATCACTTACTGGGCGAAGAACACCGTACTAAGCTCTTGCTGAATTCCAGGTGTACTCACTGTGCTCCACCACTCCCGCTGGAGTAGATGCCTTACGCATGCAGTATCACCGAAGAATGGATTTTTACTGGGAAACTGGAGAAAGATTTAATTATCACCACTAAAACAAAAAGCCATTCAATAATTTGCTTCTCTGACAGTGACAAAAATAACGAAATCCTCAAATTACCAATTTTGGGATTCTCGGTAAAACGAATTCATCTCTAACTGCTCCTTAGGCAGTAAAATTATATTTTAACGGGACCTCCAATAAATATAAAATTGAAGCCGCGTTTACAGACAATAGCATAAAATGTAAACGGACAAATTACAAGCTATCTAAAATGAGGAATTATAAACAAAGAATTCAACCACTGAAGAGAGGAGAGATTTAGGAGTGTTGAAAAACTGTCACTAACTTGAACAACTTTCAAAAAAAATCTCCAGGCGATCTGACAGTGTTTCTCGGTGCTAAAAAAAAAAAAAAAACTATTTTGTTTAACTTTTAAACAAATTTACGTTTCCTCCGAAAACAGAGGAGATCCAGCATGAAGCATACAGATTGTGCGGCCCTGGGTCGACGGGGACCATATGCAATTATTCTCTCCCACGGCGCAGTACAGTGCTCTGCACACAGTAAGTGCTTAATAAATACCGCTTTAAATTTTATTTAAATTTTATTATATTATTAATTAATATTTATTTTATATAGTGCACCGCACTCAGTGGGAAATGAGGAATTCCTGACATAGTTCTGGATCGGCTTGGAAATACCGACTGAAGTTAAAGATGGGTCAAGTGAATTATCACCTAATAAGTCTCTTCTAGAAACTCTATGCTTAGTACACAACTCTCTCCATCCTTCCAAAGCTTTCGATGGCTGTTCTCTCCTCTGGCATCCTTCTTTCCGCCCGACTTCAGGGTTTCCCACCAGTTCTAATAACAATAACTATGGTATCTGTTAAGCGCTTACTCTGTGCCGGGCACCGTACTAAGCGTGGGGGGAGGGATACAAGTAAATCGGTTTGGACACAGTCCCTGTCCCACGTGGGGCTCACAGTCTTAATCCCCATTTTACAGATAAGGTAACTGAGGCACAGAGCAGTGAAGCGACTTTCATTCATTCAATCGTATTTATTGAGCGCTGTGTGCAGGGCACTGTACTAAGCGCTTGGAATGGACAATTCGGTAACAGATAGAGACAGTCCCTGCCCTTGGATGGGCTCACAGTCTAATCGGGGGAAGGCCACCCAGCAGTTAAGAGACGGAGGCGGAATTAGAACCCTTGACCTTCTGACTCCTAAGTGAGTGCTCTTCCCCCAGGCCTATTCCGCTGCATATCAAGCAGTGGTATTTCCGGAGCACTTTCTGGGTGCAGAGAGAGCACTACTCTAAGGGGTTGGAAGAGTACAACTGAGTTGGGAGACACTATCCCAGCCCACAGTGAGTTTACAGTCTATGCAAATCCCCAAATCCTACCCTTGGCTTTTCCCACGCACTTCTATTTGCACCTCGCCCACCTACGACTCCCTGCTCACCGACCCCCCCACCCGCCACCGAGAACTCCCTCCCTGCTGCGACTCCACCAGACTTCTGCCCTCTCCCCCTTCGGAGTCCTCTTGAAATCTTACCTCCTAAAAATAGCTCTTAATAATAATGTTGGTATTTGTTAAGCGCTTACCATGTGCAGAGCACTGTTCTAAGCGCTGGGGTAGATACAGGGTAATAAGGTTGTCCCACGTGGGGCTCACAGTTAATCCCCATTTTACAGATGAGGTAACTGAGGCCCAGAGAAGCTAAGTGACTTGCCCACAGTCACACAGCTGACAAGTGGCAGAGCCGGGAGTCGAACTCATGACCTCCGACTCCGAAGCCCAGGCTCTTTTCCACTGAGCCGCGCTGCTCTTCCCACTGAATCTCCAAGCCCCCGAGTCACATCGACCCGACTGTCACCTCCAGTGCGTAGGAATTTTACACCTATCCTCAGCACGCACCTGTATGAATATTAAGTCTCACGTTCGACGACGCCTTCCGATTCCACTATCAGGGAGCACGTTTGGATCCGTCATGGGTTAGAAGGTAAGCTCCGCGTGGGCGGGGACTGCGTTCTGCGCTTCTGTCGCGCTGCCCCAGACGATTAGCTCGGTACACTTCGCTCAACCAATGTTCAACGTACGCC
Source organism: Ornithorhynchus anatinus (assembly GCF_004115215.2). NCBI lineage: Eukaryota > Metazoa > Chordata > Mammalia > Monotremata > Ornithorhynchidae > Ornithorhynchus > Ornithorhynchus anatinus. The sequence continues at coordinate 110,892,941 of NC_041731.1, read as the reverse complement.
ACTACTGCTAATTGTACATTCCGAGGGCTTAGGAAAGTGCTCTGCACGTAGTGAGGGCTTAATAGATCCTACTTGAATGAATGAATAATACTAGCAATCGGAAGACGGGTGACGGACCCGGCTCAGATCAGGTTGAACTTCTGTCCCGTAATAGGTTTTCTCTACAGCCTTCAACCGACGCTTCTGAAATGCCTAATTTGCTGAGAGGTAGAAAGGAGAATAATAATAATAGTAATATAATAATTACGGTATTTGTTAAGCGCTTACAATGTGACAAGCACCGTTCTAGGCGTTGGAGTACATAAAAATAATAATAATGATGGTATTTGTTAAGCGCTTCCTAGGGGCCAAGCACTGTTCTAAGCCCTGGGGTAGAAACAAGGTAATCAGGTCATCCCACGGGGAGCTCACAGTCTTAATCCCCATTTTACAGATGAGGTAACTAAGGCAGAAAAGTGAATCGCCCAAAGTCATATAGCTGACGAGTGGCGGAGCCTGGATTAGAACCCACGACCTCTGACTCTCAAGTCTATGCTCTTGCCACTAAGCCAAGCTCCTTCTCTACAAGGCAATCAGGTGGGGACCACAGTCCCTGTCCCCATTTAACAGATGAGGTAACTGAGGCCCAGAGAAATGAAGTGATTTGACCAAGGTCACACAGCAGGCATGTGGCAGAGCTGGGATTAGAACCCTCGTCCTCTGACTTCCAGGCCCGTGCTCTTTCCACTAGGCAACGCTGCTTCTCAATATAATAATCATACTAATTATCATTACAATATGCTATAATTAAATTTATATTTAATATAATAATGATAATAATAAATGCCAATGTGCTAAGAGGTAGAAAGGATACACAATAGAGCTGAGGTACTGCCACTTGGGGATCCATCCTAATCCAAAAATGAAAGCTAAATCAGTGGTATGTAAATTTGCACCAATACAAATATATTCATTCATTCATTCATTCAATGGCATTTATTGAGCATTTACTGTGTGCAGAGCACTGTACTAAGCGCTTGGAAAGTACAATTCGGCAACCAGTAGAGACAACGTCTAGAAGAGGGGAATATCACTCAGAGTCAGACAAAGCTACTACTGCCTATGACATTTTTCTCCGTGTGTGGATGTCTTATTAGACCAACACGAAACTGACAATAAAAGGAGATTATCATCATTCATAATCTATACTACTATAATTGTATTATTAAGTGCTTATTCTGTGCCGATCACTCTCCAAGATAATCAAGGCTGACACGGTCCCTGTTCCAGATGGGGCTCACAGACTTTGGGCCAGTCACTTCACTTCTCTGAGACTCAGTTTCCTCATCTGTAAAATGGGGATTAAGACTGTGAGCCCCACGTGGGACAACCTGATCACCTTGTATCCCCTCAGCGCTTAGAACGCTTTGCACATAGTAAGCGCTTAAACAAATGCCATCGTTTTTATTAAGAGGAAGGGAAACTAGGTATTTTAATCATCATTCGTCAGGTACCGAGAAGTTAAGTCACCTATCCAGGGTCACACAGCGGGCAAGGGAAGCGACAGGGATTAATTATTCACATCATTCAATCCTATATGTTGAGCGCTAGAATCCAAGTCCTCTGATGTTGAGGCCTGGGCTCTTTCCACCAGGCCACACTTTTTCTTCTTCACACGGCAGTAGTGAGCCCTTAGTCGATGGCATTTATTAATAATAATATTGGCATTTGTTAAGCGCTTACTATGTGCAGAGCACTGTTCTAAGCTCTGGGGTAGATACAGGGTAATCAGGTGGTCCCACATTGAGGCTCACAGTCTTCATCCCCATTTTCCAGATGAGGGAACTGAGGCCCAGAGAAGTGAAGTGACTTGCCCACAGTCACACAGCTGCCAAGTGGTAGAGCTGGGATTCGAACCCATGATCTCTGACTCTCAAGCCCGGGCTTTTTCCACTGAGCCACACTTACTACATAAAGAGCACTGTTCTAAGCACTTGGGAGAAAACCACACAGGGTTAGCAGACTCGTCCCCTACCCACAACAAGTTTAGGGGGAAGTTGTGAATGCAGAAAATACCATTAAAGACCTTTTTGAATAACCTTGTAGATGAGAGGTTCAAAGTGGGCTACTTCTGGAAAAATAAGGAATATTAGATAGTAAAAATAATAATAATAATAATAATAATGTTGGTATTTGTTAAGCGCTTACTATGTGCCGAGCACTGTTCTAAGCGCTGGGGTAGATACAGGGTCATCAGGTTGTCCCACGTGAGGCTCAAAGTTAATCACCATTTTACAGTTGAGGGAACTGAGGCCCAGAGAAGTGAAATGACTTGCCCACGGTCACACAGCTGACAAGGGACAGAGTCGGCATTCGACCCCATGACCTCTGACTCCCAAGCCCGGGCTCTTTCCACTGAGCCACGCTGATTCCTAAATATGAGGATTGATGTCCAGGAGGGACTCTTACACCTTAGAGGTTTTCCTGTGTGCTAAATTAAACGGTTTGGACCCGCATACTGCTCAAAATACTTTACTGCGTTTTCACCAAGACGCTAGATAAAAGAGTTACGTGTAAATATTCTACAACTATAAAATAACTTAGTCAATAAAAAATAATATTTATATTTATTTTAAGTTTATTTATAAACACTAGAGGGTGCACAAATTCTACACTAGAGGCATATAACATAGATAACCAGGTTATATTCCTGAAAAATGTGGTTACATTGGGAATGGTTGTTTCAATTCCTTCATGTGAAAAATGGGGATTCGAACCCTGTTCTCCCTCCTACTTAGATTCTCTGCCCCAAGTGGGACCTGATTCTCTTATAATAATAATAATGCTGGTGCTTGTTAAGCGCTTACTATGTGCAAAGCACTGTTCTAAGCTCTGGGGGGGATACAGGGATACTAAAACTCAACATGAGCAAGACTGAGCTCCTCATCTTCCCTCCCAAACCCGGTCCTCTCCCAGACTTCTCTATCACCGTGGATGGCACGACCATCCTTCCCGTCCCGCAGGCCCGCAATCTCGGTGTCATCCTTGACTCGTCCCTCTCGTTCACCCCACACGTCCTATCCGTTACCAAGACCTGCCAGTTTCACCTCTACAATATCGCCAAGATCCGCCCTTTCCTCTCCACTCAAACGGCTACCTTACTATTACGGGCTCTCGTTATATCCCGGCTAGACTACTGTGTCAGCCTTCTCTCTGACCTCCCTTCCTCCTCTCTCGCCCCGCTCCGGTCTATTCTTCACTCCGCTGCCCGGCTCATCTTCCTGCAGAAACGATCTGGGCCTGTCACTCCCCTTCTTAAACAACTCCAGTGGTTGCCTATCGACCTCCGCTCCAAACAAAAACTCCTCACTCTAGGCTTCAAGGCTCTCCATCACCTTGCCCCTTCCTACCTCTCCTCCCTTCTCTCTTTCTACCGCCCACCCCGCACGCTCCGCTCCTCCGCCGCCCACCTCCTCACCGTCCCTCGGTCTCGCCTATCCCGCCGTCGACCCCCGGGTCACGTCCTCCCGCGGTCCTGGAACGCCCTCCCTCCTCACCTCCGCCAAACTGATTCTCTTTCCCTCTTCAAAACCTTACTTAAAAATCACCTCCTCCAAGAGGCGTTCCCAGACTGAGCTCCTCTTCCCCCTCTACTCCCTCTGCCATCCCCCCTTTACCTCTCCGCAGCTAAAGCCTCATTTTCCCCTTTTCCCTCTGCTCCTCCACCTCTCCCTTCCCATCCCCACAGCACTGTACCCGTCCGCTCAACTGTATATATTTTCGTTACCCTATTTATTTTGTTAATGAATTGTACATCGCCTCGATTCTATTTAGTTGCCATTGTTTTTACGAGATGTTCTTCCCCTTGACGCTGTTTAGTGCCATTGTTCTTGTCTGTCCGTCTCCCCCGATTAGACTGTAAGCCCGTCAAACGGCAGGGACCGTCTCTATCTGTTGCCGACTTGTTCATCCCAAGCGCTTAGTACAGTGCTCTGCACATAGTAAGCGCTCAATAAATACTATTGAATGAATGAATGAAGGGTGATCAGGTTGTGCCCCATGGGGCTCACAGTCTTCATTCCCATTTTACAGATGAGATAACTGAGGCAAAGCGAAGTTATATCTACCCCAAAACTTAGTACAGTACTTGGCACAAAGTAAACACTGAAATACAATTATTATTCATTATTATTCTTGGAATATGCTCTCCTGCAGATTTACATGTTTTTAATCTCTGGAAAAATAATCTAAAATTCCTGTACATAGTATGTCCTATAATGATAAATCTCACTACATTACTGTTTAATTGTCAAAGTTTGATGTTACTCTATAAATATTTCATCACAATATTAGATATCGAGTTCTCTTTACAGGAGGCTTCAGAGGTAGAAACTGGCTTTGCTGACTTTCAAATGAACTGAAAAATTTGTCCAGATTAGGTTAAACAGCAGCCTTCCTTTCTTATCAAATAATTTTCCAGCAGGCCAAATTCTTCTGAAGAACTCTACACACTTTTGAACTCCTCCTTTTATGCTTAATCAAATGTACAAATCCAAACACTTTCTTGAAAATGGCTGCAAGACTTCATAACTCCAAGATTTTAGCTGGTGGTGGGAAAACCGTAACAACTTCAATGGTTTTGGCATCTTTCAATGATAATATAATAATAATGTTGGCATTTGTTAAGCGCTTACTATGTACAGAGCACTGTTCAAAGCGCTGGGGTAGATACAGGGTAATCAGGTTGTCCCACGTGAGGCTCACAGTCTTAATCCCCATTTTAAAGATGAAAAAACTGAGGCCCAGAGAAGTGAAGTGACTTGCCCACAGTCACACAGCTGCCAAGTGGCAGAGCTGGAATTCGAACTCATGACATCTGACTCCCAAGCCCGGGCTCTTTCCACTGAGCCACGCCGATGCACTAGCACATTCGGTGAGGTCCTTCTGAGATAACGCTTTCTCTGACTGAGATAATGGTAATAATAATAACTGTACCCGTTAAGGGCTTACCGTGTGCCACAGCACTGCGATACGAGAGAATCAGGTGGGACACAGTCCCTTTCCCACATGGGGTTCACAGTCTGAGGAAGGAGTAGGACTTAATCTCCATTTCGCAGATGAAAAAACTGAGGCGCAGACAAGTGACTTACCCAAGGTCATACAGAGGACAAGTGGAGAAGCCAGGATTAGAACCCATGGCCATGTTTCCGCTAGGCCACGTTGCTTCATGCCATTAACCCGCTCACATCTGCACATCCATTTCTAGATGAAGATGCCTCACCTGTGCAACATCTTCTTTGGTTATTGATTCAGGGGGCTCTTCAGCTCCTTGAATCAATCAATCACATTTATAGAGTGCTCACTCTGTGCGGTGCACTGTACTAAATTCTTGGGACGAGCTAACACGGATTATGGACAGATCTTCCTCCAGGATCTACTTCATCTCAGCTCAGCTTGGAGGAGGGTAGAAAGGAATCTTCTTTTCTGTAGCCAGCCGCAAAAAATTAGGGCTGGTCAGACATACGTTTGATTTAAAGAATCAACAGAGCTATAATGTTGGTATTTGTTAAGCGCTTACTACGTGCAGAGCACTGTTCTAAGCGCTGGGGTAGATACAGGGTCATCAGGTTGTCCCACGTGAGGCTCACAGTCTTAATCCCCGTTTTCCAGATGAGGTCACTGAGGCACAGAGAAGTGAAGTGACTTGCCCACAGTCACACAGCTGCCAAGTGGCAGAGCTGGAATTTGAACCCATGACTTCTGATTCCCAAGCCCGTGCTCTTTCCACTGAGCTACCTGTGTACTCTAATGTACTATACTCTCCCCAGCGCTTAGTAGAGTGCTCGCCACACAAGTAAACTCTGGTTTAGTGACTGACCGATGATAACCCATTGATTAGACTGTGAGCCCGTCAGTGGGCATGGATTGTCTCTATCTTTCATTCAATAGTATTTATTGAGCACTTACTATGTGCAGAGCACTGTACTAAGCACTTGGAATGTACAAATCGATAACAGATAGAGACAGTCCCTGCCCTTTGACGGGCTTACGGTCTAATCGGGGGGAGACAGACAAGAACAATGGCAATTGTTGCCGAATTGTCCATTCCAAGCGCTTAGTACAGTGCTCTACACATAGTAAGCGCTCAATAAATACTATTGAATGAGTAACCCAGACGGGTTATATCACGGGGTAGTTGTAATCTGGGCCTGCTCCTTGACATTTCGATAATGCATTTAATGTTAAAGTAGCAATCAGGGTAATATCTGGCTTTTATTCACCATCATCACATATTTTTACTTCAGGTTGTGAATCAGATTACGCCCAGAGCGAGGGGAGGTAACCCAAATCCGATTGTCCTAATAATAATAATAAGAGTATTTGTTGAGTGCATACTATGTTCCGATCACTGTTCTAAGCACTGGGGGTAGACACAAGGTAATCAGGTTAGACACAGTCCCGCTCCCATATGGGGCTCACAGTTTTAATCCCCATTTTACAGATGAAGAAACTGTGGTATAAAGACGCTAAGTGACTCGCCCAAGGTCACATAGCAGACACGTGACGGGGCCGGGATTACAACCTCTGATCCCCCAGGCCCGTGCTCTTTCCACTAGATCGAGCTGCTTCTGTCCTCTTACCTGGAGTTTATAACACTTTAGTGCTATATTGAGAAGATAAACAAATACAAATGCAAGTTACAGATGTGCTCCTATTTTTCGGCAATCCATTTTTTTAATTTTATAGATTCTAGAGACAGGTGGAATCATCAAAAATTAGTATTGTAGGCGATGACGCCTAATTTCTATTCTTCACGGGGGAACTAGCTCACAAGTTCGTTTTAGTTGTAAATAACGGTATCTATTAATAGTTTTACATTGACGTATCTGAAAATCTTCTTTACGCTAGAAATACGGGGTTGAAGTACTTTGTATATCGAAGGCGGCCAGTTTTCCACTGCCTTTATAAAAAAAAAAAACCACAATTCTCATTTTACAATTGTTATAGAGCTGTAAAACTGAAAACGCTACGCATTTTAAATTCAAACCGTGGAGCGGCTAGTAGCTCTGTTATTTTTACAAATTCAGACGAGCCAAACTACTGCAAAAAATATGACTACTGAGACTTCTTATCCCAAAATATGAATACTGAGACTCCTTATTCCAACCCAAATCTTCCCTTTGGATATGTGCTCCCAATAGAGGGCATCAGATAGTCGTAAAATAACCCAGACACGTTCTTTACTTAATTCATTCCATCCTAAGGCGCCTCCACGATGGAACACAAAATACATAAAAAACTCTTGCCTTGAAACAATTTAGGGTGGAACGACAAAGATGAAAGAATTGGGAGTTTCTGCCATTTCGCTAGAGTCATAAGCAGAAATACGGCACGCCCAGAGATGCATATTCCTGAAGTCCACTGAGCAACCAAGTCGGCTCTACCTTTCCCGAGAGCAGGGATAAAATCCTGGAGCGATGGCAACAGCACTTCTTCGGCTTCTCCACTCGTCCACCGTGTGACCTTGGGTAAGTCACTTAAACTTGTCTGCGCCTCGGTTTTTTCATGTGCGAAACGGGGATTAAGTCCTACTCCTTCCCCCTTAGACCGTGAACCCCATGTGGGAAAGGGACTGTGTCCCACCTGATTCTCTCGTATCGCAGTGCTTTGGCACACGGTAAGCGCTTAACAAGTACAGTTATTATTATTACCATTATCATGTGTCATCTTCATGAAGTGGAAAAAATTACCAGAGGTTGGAAAGAGGGTCACACTCTCCAATGGTGTGGTTGGAAAAGAAAATGGTAAGGTGTCCATTCATTCATTCATTCGATAGTATTTACTGAGCGCTTACTATGTGCAGAGCACTGTACTAAGCGCTTGGAATTTACAAATCGGCAACAGATAGAGACGGTCCCTGCCCATTGACGGGCTTACAGTCTAGGGTTGACAATATACCTTCCAGGATTTCCACACCCAGAATGGAAGGGATTTTTTGAAATCTGCAGGGGCCGCCCCTTCAATTACGAAGCCTAAGATTTCCACGACAGCATCTCCGCTTAAATTCTCCGAGATCCTTCACGGCAACTTCGCTTCACCGTTCTGGCTCTTTACATAATTCTGGGGATGCCGGTTTCTGTGAAACACGGTGGCTTCCCTGGGAGAGCAAAATGGCTTCCAGAGGAATACAACCCCCCACCCCCAGCCCCCCAAAACTTATGTGAATTTCTGTAATTTATTTAGATTTTTTTTTTTTACTAACTCCACACACTGTACTCTCCCAAGGGTTTAGGACAGTGCTTGGCGCACAATAAACACTCAATAAATAGCACTGACTGATTAATGCCTGTCTCCCCAAGTGGACTGCAACCTCATTCATTCATTCATTCATTAAATCATATTTAATGAGTGTTTATTATGTGCAGAGCACCGTACTCAGCGCTTGGAAAGTACAATTCAGCAATAAAGAGAGACAATCCCCGCCCACGCCGGGCTTAGTCTTGAAGGCGGGAGTCGGACATCAAAACAAGGGAACCAAGAGGCATCGATATAAATAAATAGAATTCTAGATATGTACATATATACACGGGTGCTGCGGGGAGGAGGGGCGGGTAGAGCAGAGGGAGCGTGTCGGGGCGCCGCGGAGGTGAGGTGGAGCGGAGGGAAAGGGGGACTAAATCTGGGAAGGCCTCTTGGAGGAGGTGAGCCTTCCGGAGGGCTTTGAAGGGGGAAAGTGTGATTGGCGGATTTGAGGAGGGAGGGCCTTCCAGGCTAGAGGTAGCATTCATTCATTCGAAAGTATTTATTGAGCGCTTACTATGTGCAGAGCACCGTACTAAGCGCTTGCAATGGACAATTCGGCAACAGATAGAGACCAGCCCTGCCCACTGACAGGCTTACAGTCTCATCGGGGTAGACGGACAAAGACGATAGCAATAAATAGAATCAAGGGGATGTACGTCTCGTTAACAAAATAAATAGGGTAATAAAAATATATACAAATGAGCAAATGAGCACAGTGCTGAGGGGAGGGGAAGGGCGAGGGGGAAGGAGCAGAGGGAAAGGGCGTTTAGCTGAGGGGAGGATGTGGGCTACGGGTCAAAAGCGGGACCGGTGAGAAGGTTAGCACCAGAGGAGCGTTATGGACAGGGAACACGTCCGCCCACTCTGCTGTACTGTACTCGCCCAAGTGTTTACCACAGTACTCTGAACGCAGCCAGTGCTCAATAAATACCATCGGCTGACTGACTGGTCAGCACGGTAGTCTGGTGGAGAAGAAGGGGGAGGTTCTAGAGATGCTGTGAGCCGACATATTGGGGGACGACCTGGTTATGTGGGCCTGAATGAGAGAGATGAGTCAGTGTGGCTCAGTGGAAAGAGCCCGGGCTTGGGAGTCACAGGTCATGGGTTCGGATCCCGGCCCCGCCACGTCAGCTGTGTGACTGTGGGCAACTCACTTAACTTCTCCGTGCCTCAGTTCCCTCATCTGTAAAATGGGGATGAAGACTGTGAGCCCCACGTGGGACAACTTGATTACCTTGTATCTCCCCCAGCGCTTAGAACAGTGCTTGGTGCATAGTAAGCGCTTAATAAATGCCATCACCATTATTATGAGTCAGTTTTTGGGCAATGAGCTCTCTCCCACCTACCTAACCTGACTGATCTCTTACTGATCCGCACACTTCACTCCTCTACCGTCCACCTACTCTCTGGACCTCAAACCTGTCTACCGGCCACTGACCCCTCACCTCCATCTTCCTTCGGGTCCAGAACTCCCTCCCCCTTCATATCCAAAATACCACCGCTCTCCTCACCTTCAAAACCTACTAAAATCCTCCAAGAGGCTTTCGGGAACTAAGCCTATTTCCCCTAACCAACCCTCCCATCTGGGTTGTCTACGAACCTGGTGTGTACCCCGTAAGCATTTTGATGCTCACCCCAGCACCGTAGCACGTAAGCGGCTATCCTTATACTCTATTTCCCCTACTTGTCATTTATTTGACTGTACTTTTCCCCTAGTAGACAGGAAGCTCTCTGTGGGCACGGATCACGTCTACCAACTCTATTCCGACGGACTTTTCCCAGCGCTTTGGACGGTCCTCTGTACACGGTAAGCGCTCAATAGATACCACTGACTGAATAATTGGTTGAAGATAATGGCAAGGTAAGAGGTTCGGGACGAAAGGGAGGGTGGCGGTGCGGTCTACGGTGAGGGGAGAGTGTAGGGGAGAACACGGCTTAGGTGAGAACATGAGGAGTTCTGTTTAGGACACGTAAACTTTGAGTTAAAGGCGGGACATCCAAGTGGCGACGTCCTGAATGTCGGAAGAAGTACGGGACTGCAGAGAAGGGGAGAAGCCAGGGCTGGAGAGGTAGATTTGGGATTCATCCACTTGGTACTGTTAGTTGAAGCCGTGGGAGCAAATTTATTCTCCGGGGGGGGAATGGGGGTAGATGAAAAATAGACGGGAACTCAGAATCGGGTCTGGAGAGACTCCCACAATTAGGGAGGGAGAAGCAGAGGAGAAGCCCACGGTAGACACTGAGAAGGAGCGGCCAACACCAGATCATACATCCAAAGAACCAGTTAAATTAGAACTAAACATGGCAAAGTGTCCTCCACATATGTGTTCCGGTCTTCCCAAATAATCTGATTATAAAACAACTTTCATTCCTAAACAAAATGTTTGTACAAGTACCTGATTTCCGACTGTCCGGCAACAGGTTTCAATGAAATGGTCTCTGTTGTAATTTCTACCTTCCGTACACTTCCAAAGAAGTCAGTTATCAAAACATTCTGAGGGTCTCTTTGAAAAAGATCAGTCCGATGTCCAGGAGTAGAAACGCATAAACTCTTAGGGCACACCTGGAACTGAAAAATGACAACAGTTATAAATACCTTAATTTTTCTTTAACGGGATTTTTACTGGCAAAATAAGAGACACAGGATGGCCTACTAAAAAGAGTAAGGGTCTGGGACTCAGAGGACCTAGTTTCTAAGCCCAGCTCTGCCACTCGTCTGCTGTGAGACTTTAGTCAAGTCACTTCTTAGTTCCTCGCTGCCTTATCTGTAAAATGGGGATTCGACACCTGTTTTCCCCCCTTCATAGACCGTGTCATACCTGATTCCCTTATCCCTCTCCCAGTGCTTAACGCAGTGCTTAGCATATAGTAAGCGCTTAACAAGTGCCACGCTTCTTAAAACGGTCGGCTCTGACTCCTTTCCACGGCAAGCTAGTGGAAGTGTGTTTCCCCAAGCCCTCCTCCTTATTATTTAATCTAATCACCTGAAGAGAAAAATTTGAAATTATACCTACGATTCACATTTTTGTGTAATTATGCCTACTAATTCAACTGCGCTCTCCTAAATAGTACAGCAAGTAGGTGCTCTAAGATACAGCGAATTGATTGTATTTCCTGACTGCCTATTGCCATAACTCATTTCAGGTGCTAATCAGTTTGCTTAATGAAAGGTATGGTTGTTAAATAAAACATGACAAAATATAATTACAAAAGACCTTGAATTTCCAATATCCTTTTTCTGTGCTGTAAATCTAGAGAAAATTCAGAGCGCTCATCTCAAATTCAGAGCTGTGAAATGTACATTTCTAATCGTTTCCATCACCTCTCCATATTATTTTCCCTCCCTTAGGAGTGCCTCCGTAACTTTAAGATCCCTCTAAGCACGTATGTACTCGTTCTACCCCCATCACCAGGGCACTTTTGTACATACCTTAATAATACTAATAATAACAATAATAATGATAACAATCTACAGAGAAATGAACTTGCCAAATTATACTGAAGTCACAAAGGCTCTAAAGGTAATACTATATGCCAGTGGGAGCCACCAAAAGAGAAAATTTGTATAAGGTGACCAATAAATTTGGGTCTTTTCATCAGAAAATCCATGTGGATTTAAAACACTGTGAATTGCTAACAACATATGACATAGCTTATCTTTTCCTTAAAAAAAAACCTTTAGTGTTACAAGTGTAAGCAAGGTGGGCAAAATTGGGGAGAAATGTCATTTTATCTCATTTATATTTCATGTTGACCTAATCCAATCAGTTGTATTTGATAATAAAAATGTTGGTATTTGTTAAGCGCTTACTATGTGCAGAGCACTGTTCTAAGCGCTGGGGTAGACACAGGGGAATCAGGTTGTCCCATGTGAGGCTCCCAGTCTTCATCCCCATTTTCCAGATAAGGTCACTGAGGCCCAGAGAAGTGAAGTGACTTGTCCACAGTCACCCAGTTGCCAAGCGGCAGAGCTGGGATTCGAACCCATGACCTCTGACTCCCCAGCCTGTGTTCTTTCCACTGAGCCAGGCTACTTCCCTAATACTTAATTCCTTAATACTCGGTTGCTTCCCTTACCTGTAACTTAATCAGTAACTGAGCAGTTACAGTGCGAACAATACATAATAGCATTTTCCTCGGCTAGATTTTAAGTTTCTTGAGGGTAGGGAAAGTGTTTTCCTACTCTATTTTACTTTCCCAAGCACAGTGTAATGCCCTGTACACAGCAGGGACTCAATAAAACCCACTGATTCATCATCTTAGATATTGGGGGCAGGAATGTTTGTTGCTATACTGTACTGTCCCAAGCACTCAATAAGTGCTCGATAAATATGACTGAATGACTTTCACTGGGAAGAGCAATCACGTAAGAAAACTATATCCAAAGTTATAATTAAATTCAATCAATAAATGGTAGTTATTGAGCACCTGAAAATGCCTTGAATTTGGATGGTCCCACTTAATAACAACAATGGCATTTGTTAAGCACAAACTATGCGCAAAGCATTGTTCTAAGCACTGGGGAGGATACAAGGTGGTCAGGTGGTCCCATGTGGGGCTCACAGGCTTAATGCCCATTTTAGAGATGAGGTAACTGAGGCCCAGAGAAGTTAAGTGTCTTTCCCAAAGTCACACAGCTGACAAGCGGCAGAGCCGGCATTAGAACCCCTGACCCCTGACTCCCGAGCCCAGGCTCTTTCCACTGAGCCACGCTGCTTCATACAAGGGAATCAGGCTGTCCCACGTGGGGCTCACAGTCTCAATCCCCATTTCACAGATAGTAATAATAATAATAATGTTGGCATTTGTTAAGCGCTTATTAAGTGCAGAGCACTGTTCTAAGCGCTGGGGTAGACACAGGGTCATCAGGTTGTTCCACATGAGGCTCACAGTCTTAATCCCCATTTTACAGATGAGGTAACTGAGGCACAGAGAAGTGAAGTGACTTGCCCACAGTCACACAGCTGACAAGTGGCAGAGACAGCATTCGAACCCATGACCTCTGTTCATTCAATAGTATTTATTGAGCGCTTACTATGTGCAGAGCACTGTACTAAGCGCTTGGGATGAACAAGTCGGCAACAGATAGAGACGGTCCCTGCCGTTTGACGGGCTTACAGTATAATCGGGGGAGACGGACAGACGAGAACAATGGCACTAAACAGCGTCAAGGGGAAGAACATCTCGTAAAAACCGATGGCAACTAAATAGAATCGAGGCGATGTACAATTCATTAACAAAATAAATAGGGTAACGAAAATATATACAGTTGAGCGGACGAGTACGGTGCTGTGGGGATGGGAAGGGAGAGGTGGAGGAGCAGAGGGAAAAGGGGAAAATGAGGCTTTAGCTGCGGAGAGGTAAAGGGGGGATGGCAGAGGGAGTAGAGGGGGAAGAGGAGCTCAGTCTGGGAACGCCTCTTGGAGGAGGTGAGTTTTAAGTAGGGTTTTGAAGAGGGAAAGAGAATCGGTTTGGCGGAGGTGAGGAGGGAGGGCGTTCCGGGACCGCGGGAGGACGTGACCCGGGGGTCGACGGCGGGATAGGCGAGACCGAGGGACGGTGAGGAGGTGGGCGGCGGAGGAGCGGAGCGTGCGGGGTGGGCGGTAGAAAGAGAGAAGGGAGGAGAGGTAGGAAGGGGCAAGGTGACGGAGAGCCTCGAAGCCTAGAGTGAGGAGTTTTTGTTTGGAGCGGAGGTCGATAGGCAACCACTGGAGGTGTTTAAGAAGGGGAGTGACAGGCCCAGATCGTTTCTGCAGGAAGATGAGCCGGGCAGCGGAGTGAAGAACAGACCGGAGCGGGGCGAGAGAGGAGGAAGGGAGGTCAGAGAGAAGGCTGACACAGTAGTCTAGCCGGGATATAACGAGAGCCCGTAGCAGTAAGGTAGCCGTTCGGGTGGAGAGGAAAGGGCGGATCTTGGCGATATTGTAAAGGTGAGACCGGCAGGTCTCGGTAACGGATAGGATGTGTGGGGTGAACGAGAGAGACGAGTCAAGGATGACACCGAGATTGCGGGCCCGAGAGACGGGAAGGATGGTCGTGCCATCCACGGTGATAGGGAAGTCTGGGAGAGGACCGGGTTTGGGAGGGAAGATGAGGAGCTCAGTCTTTCTCATGTTGAGTTTTAGGTGGCGGGCCGACATCCAGGTGGAGACGTCCCGGAGGCGGGAGGAGATGCGAGCCCGAAGGGAGGGGGAGAGGACAGGGGCGGAGATGTAGATCTGCGTGTCATCTGCGTAGAGATGGTAGTCAAAGCCGTGAGAGCGAATGAGTTCACCGAGGGAGTGAGTGTAAATGGAGAACAGAAGAGGGCCAAGAACTGACCCTTGAGGAACTCCAACAGTTAAAGGATGGGAGGGGGAGGAGGCTCCAGCGAAGGAGACCGAGAATGATCGGCCAGAGAGGTAAGAGGAGAACCATCTCCCAAGCCCGGGCTCTTTCCGCTGAGCCACGCTGCAACTGAGGTGCAAAGAAGTGACTTGCCCAAGACTTGAGAAATGAAGGAGTTACCGGCGTACTACCTCTCTGGTTGAGAGTCCTGTCTCCAAGAGGGGCCTAAACGTCTGTACAAACTCTCACCAACAATTCCAATCATATGAGAATTTGCAAAATATATCCCTTGAGAAAGCAAGAGAAATAGAACACTTCTTTCCACGTCCAAAAAACTAAAAGCAGCCTTCACGGTTGCTAGGAAAACAGAAGACCTTGTTTTCGGCAGCATTTTCAAATAAATCCAATCTTAGAAGACATAGTCCCCTCGTCTCTGAATGTGGACAAGCATCCATTTAAGATTAGGCAGAATGAAAAGCCCTTGAAATGAATCAAAGCGAAGAGTTTTTAAAATAAAGTTAAATCGTTTTGTCTGAGTTCATTCCTCGTAAAATAATTTATCTATCTGAAGACCTTTCTCCCCTCAATCTCTTTCCCACTAACCTTCAGGCTACGGTAATAATTTTATATTAGAATGAATAAATACTTTACTATGCTGCACGTGTATGGGTGTGTGAGAATGCAATTTCTACTTGGGTTTACTGGCCACGTGATCTGTTTAACAGTAACAGTGATAACTGTGATATTTATTAAGCGCTTACTGTGTGCCAAGCACATATTTCAATTTAATCGCATTTATTGAGCATTTACTGCATGCAGAACGCTATACTAAGGGCTTGGGAGAGTACAATATAGCAATAAACAGACACATTCCCTGCCCACAGCAGGTTTACGGTTTAGAGTTTACACTGTATTACGCAATGGGGTATATACAAGATAATCAAGTCCCACATGGGCTTCGCAGTCCATACAGGAGAAAGGTTACCAAATCCCCATTTTGCAGATGAGGAAACTGAGAGGCAGGGAACTGAAGTGATCTGCCCAAGGTCAAAAAGCAGGTACATGGTGGAGCTGTAAGAGAAGCAGCGTGGCTCAGTGGCAAGAGCCCGGGCTTGGGAGTCAGAGATCATGGGTTCGAATCCCGGCTCTGCCACTTGGCAGCTGGGTGACTGTGGGCAAGTCACTTCTCTGGGCTTCAGTCACCTCATCTGGAAAATGGGGATGTAGACTGTGAGCTTCACGTGGGACAACCTGATTACCCTGTATCTACCCCAGCGCTTAGAACAGTGCCCTGCCCATGGTAAGTGCTTAACAAATACCAACATTATTATGAGAAGCAGCATGGCTCAGTGGAAAGAGCCCGGGCTTGGGAGTCAGAGGTCATGCGTTCGAATCCCAGCTCTGCCACTTGGCAGCTGTGTGACTGTGGGCAAGACACTTCACTTCTCTGTGCTTCAGTTCCCTCATCTGTAAAATGAGGAGGAAGACTATGAGCCTCCCATGGGACACCCTGATGACCCTGTATCTACCCCAGCTCTTAGAACAGTGCTCTGCACATAGTAAGCACTTAACAGATACCAACATTATTATTATTATTATTATTATTATTATTATTAATTAGAACCTAGATTCACTGATTCCCAGACACATGCTCTTTTCACTAAGTCATGCTGCTTCCCCTACGATCTATTAACAGCTTCCTCTTCGCATAAAATTTGGCGGGAACCATCTCAATCTTCCAGAATTATCCCAATTTTTTAATTTCCCTCAAATCCCATGGAAATTCAGACCCCATACACTCCTGAACTAATTCCTTAAGAGATAAACTTCCAATAAATAGTATCTGCCATCAAATGTCACACAAACCGGCTGATGATAAAAATCCTCCACAAATCAAAAAAAATATCCATTTCTTTTCCTGACGACTAGTGATACAAATTCTCTACCTAAAGGTAGCTATGGAAATCGAGAACATACATCTGTAAGACTAAAGGAGGTTTTACAGTATTTTTATGAAGGGTGATCACATATTGGCTACTGAGAATGATTAAACCGCAATAATAATCTGATAATTTAGATGCAATATGAAGTTAGTTCTCAAAAATAAATTTTGTTCCCCAAGTTAAATCATTTTCGATGTGTTTTGAGAGAAAAAAATTAGTTTAATTTTAATGCAGAAAAGTAATATGAAAAAGCCTACTTTTGCATTTTTGCTTTTTGAATAGTTTTTTTTAAAGCACATCGTATGCACACTAAAATTGCTTACGCTTGGCGAGAAGTGAATAACTTCAGTTTTACAGGCTATTATTTGCCCATAAAAATATTTTCCCAGGCATTATGCAAGATAAAAGCCAGCCAGAAATGTGGCCTTATGAGTCACAACTCTCAAGAATTTCTTCACCTCTAAGAAACAAGAAAATTATAGATTTCGGCAACAAAAATTTCTTTGTCAACTGGTCATTATCACAGCACCCCTGTGAGTCCTCATGATCACAAACCCTACCAAATAAGCTATTGCAAACTATATTTTTCAACTCCCACTTTGAAATTTAGGTCAGTTCACTGGCTGACATAAGTTTATGACCATTTATTTTCAGCCTTAAAAATAAGAATTATTGTGGTATCTTTTTAGCACTTACTATGTGCCAAGCACTGGGGTATATAAAATACAATCGGATCAGACGCAGCTCCGTCTGCACATGGGGCTCGCGGTTTAAGGCGGAGGAGAAAAAGTTCTCAGGGCAAGTGGCAGGGTTGGGATTACGACCCCCTCTCTCTTCCTCTCCCCTCAGCACTGTGCTCTTCTGTATATATTTTCATTACCCTACTTATTTTGTTAATGAGGTGTCCATCCCCTTCATTCTATTTATCGTGATTAGGTTGTCTTGTTTTTGTCCGTCTGTCTCCCCCGATTAGACTCTGAGCCCGTCACTGGGCAGGGAAGGTCTCTATCTGTTGCCGAATTGTACGTTCCAAGCGCTTACTACAGTGCTCTGCACAGAGTAAGCACTCAATAAATACTATTGAATGAATGAACCCAGGTTCTCTGACTCCAGGCCTGGACTGTTTTGACTAAGCCAGGTGTTTCAAAGGCACAAAATCAGAATACCAAACATTTATGGATGCGCAAAATGACATGGCAGTTAACTTTATTTATGAGAAGCAGCGTGGCTCAGTGGAAAGAGCCCGGGCTTGGGAGTTAGAGGTCATGCTTTATAATCCCAGCTCTGCCACTTGGCAGCTATGTGACTGTGGGCAAGTCACTTCACTTCTCTGGGCCTCAGTTACCTCATCTGGAAAATGGGGATGAAGACTGTGAGCCTCACGTGAGACAACCTGATTCCCCTGTATTCATTCATTCATTCAATAGTATTTATTGAGCGCTTACTATGTGCAGAGCACTGTACTAAGCGCTTGGAATGAACAAGTCGGCAACAGATAGAGACAGTCCCTGCCATTTGACGGGCTTACAGTCTAATCGGGGGAGACGGACAGACAAGAACAATGGCAATAAACAGAGTCAAGGGGAAGAACATCTCCTGTATCTACCCCAGAGCTTAGAACAGTGCTCTGCACATAGTAAGTGCTTAACAAATACCAACATTATTATTATTATTTATTGGGATCTGTAAGAGCTGTGGGTAAGAACCCCCCAGACAAAGTTGCACAAAGATATATATCCATCCCACTACCATTCTATGGCACTTATTGAGTGTTTACCGTGTGCAGAGCACCCTATTAAGTGCTTGGGAGACTAGAAACATTCCCTTGCCCACAACGGGCTTACAGTCTAGAGGGGAGAAAGGCATTAATATAAACAAAATTACACACATGTAATTACCTCATCTGTAAAACAAATTACCTCATCTGTAAAATGGAGATTGAAACTGTGAGCCCCACATGGGACAACCTGATCACCCCATATCTACCCCAGAGCTTACAACAGTGCTCTGCATATAGTAAGTGCTTAACAAATACCAACATGATTACTATTATTACTTAGGCTCTCTGAAGCTAGGTGGGATGAATATCAAGATGAAGCAGTGGGATCAGGGGGAATAGAGCATGGGCCTGGGAGTCAGAGGACCTGGGCTCTAATCCTGGCTCCGTCACTTGCCTATTCTGAACCTTGGGCAAGTCACTTAACTTCTCTGTGCCTCAGTTACCTCATCTGTAAAATGGTGATTACACCCATGAACCCCGTGTGGGACAGGGACTGTGTCCAATACGATTATCTTGGATCTACCCCAGAGCTTAGTGTCTGGCATGAATACATTTTTAAAAAGTGCTATAAGTGTACAGATCCAGTAATCACTATGGACTGCAAAAGGGGAAAAAAAGGCAAAAAGAAGGGGTTCTTTGCAAGCAGAAACAGGCCAAGAGCTACTATTCGGAGAGTCGGTTGGAGCCAGAGCAATAAGGCAGAGCAAGGGAAGGAGGGAATAGGGTGATGATCCAGGGGCAATCAAGGGAGAAAAAACTTCTGTTGGAGGCAAAATGGGAAAAATCTGGGGACGAAGACTGAAAGATAACAATCACGGTGTGCAGAGCCATAGAGGCAGGGCCTAAACATCATACAGAACCCAAGGATCAAGCCAGAATGGGAAGCCTGAGACGGGATCCCCTGCCAACCGTGTGCCACCAGAGGTCCGGCTAGGACCCACCCGACAAGGGAACGTCCTCTGACCTTGGACACTCTTCTCACCTGGGCTCCAGGACAAAGTAGAGGTTCTCGGCCAGAGAGGGAAGAAATGAGAAGCTAGCCGGCCCGAGTGGGAAGCAGGACCCCGGGGGAGGCCGGCAGGGGAAAATCAGGGCCAAACAGGAGACGGAATTGGCAGTTCCCGCCGAGATATTCCCAGGGTAAAAGACGGGCCTCTAATTCATCATCGGTGGTATTTATTGAGCGCTTACTAAGGGCAGAGCATTGTACTACACACTTGATGGCTCCACTCCTCCTCTCTCGCCCCGCTCCGGTCTATTCTTCACTCCACTGCCCGGCTCATCTTCCCGCAGAAACGATCTGGGCATGTCACTCCCCTTCTTAAACAACTCCAGTGGTTGCCTATCGACCTCCGCTCCAAACAAAAACTCCTCACTCTAGGCTTCGAGGCTCTCCATCACCTTGCCCCTTCCTACCTCTCCTCCCTTCTCTCTTTCTACCGCCCACCCCGCACGCTCCGCTCCTCTGCCGCCCACCTCCTCGCCGTCCCTCGGTCTCGCCTATCCGCCGTCGACCCCCGGGTCACGTCCTCCCGCGGTCCTGGAACGCCCTCCTCCTCACCTCCGCCAAACTGATTCTCTTTCCCTCTTCAAAACCTTACTTAAAATCACCTCCTCCAAGAGGCCTTCCCAGACTGAGCTCCTCTTCCCCCTCTACTCCCTCTGCCATCCCCCCTTTACCTCTCCGCAGCTAAAGCCTCATTTTCCCCTTTTCCCTCTGCTCCTCCACCTCTCCCTTCCCATCCCCACAGCACTGTACTCGTCCGCTCAACTGTATATATTTTCGTTACCCTATTTATTTTGTTAATGAATTGTACATCGCCTCGATTCTATTTAGTTGCCATTGTTTTTACGAGATGTTCTTCCCCTTGACGCTGTTTAGTGCCATTGTTCTCGTCTGTCCGTCTCCCCCGATTAGACTGTAAGCCCGTCAAACGGCAGGGACTGTCTCTATCTGTTGCCGACTTGTTCATCCCAAGCGCTTAGTACAGTGCTCTGCACATAGTAAGCGCTCAATAAATACTATTGAATGAATGAATGAATGAATCCACTGACTTGAAATCACTTCTAGTCGGTTAAAGCTGCATAGAAGTAATACAGCTAGTTTTTGCCTCGATGGACAAAATACAGATTCAAAATTTAAACAGTTTAATGTATTGTACAATGCACAGATTCATGTACAATCAAATCGATATACAGAAAGTGCTCAGTAAATACATTTGATTGATTCAATACCGCACGCAGACGTTAAGACCTTTTAAAAAAGTCCTTTCTGTACAACTACACTTTGGGGATAATCAATGGTATTTATTGAGTACTTACTGTGTACAAAGCACTGTACTACACGCTCGGGAGAGTACAACACGAGTTGACGGAAACACTCCCTGCCCACAACAAATAAAAACACTATACTCATTGTGGGCAGGAAATGTGTCTGCTTATTGCTATACTGTACCCTTCCAAGCGCTTAGTAAACTGCTCTGACCGGAATAAGCGATCAATAAATACGACTGATTGACTCTACAAAAAAATGAGGTCTCATTACGATGAATTACGACTATTTTCTATTTGGTCGGGTGGGCGGAACAGGAGAGAAAATGCTGAATGCTCTAAAAGCGGGCCTGATGGCATGCCAACAAGGAATCGGGCTTTGTCGGAAGACTTTTATAACGATCGCCTCCTAGTAAAATCAGCACTTTCGCTCCCACGCTAGCCTCGTTAAAATTGAATTAACCCAACTGGCAAGTGACCTCTGAACACGAATGGTCTTGAAGGGACCCAAGAGACAGGTATTCTAAGTCGATTTCACTAAATGACATTTTCAAACCGGACTCAGCTTTAATAGATAATCAGGGACAATCTACAGAGAAATGAACTTGCCAAATTATACTGAAGTCACAAAGGCTCTAAAGGTAATACTCTATGCCAATGGGAGCTACCAAAAGGGAATATCTGTATAAAGGTGACCAATAAATTTGGGTCTTTTCATCAGAAAATACATGTGGATTTAAAACACTGTGAATTGCTGAACAACGTATGACATAGCTTATCTTTTCCTAAAAAAAAAAAACTGAAGGGTTGCAAGTGTAAGCAAGGTGGGCAAAATTGGGGATAAATGTCATTTTATCTCATTTATATTTCATGTTGACCTAATCCAATCAGTCATATTTAATAATAATAATGTTGGTATTTGTTAAGTGCTTACTATATGCAGAGCACTGTTCCAGGCACTGGGGGAGATACAGGGTAATCAGACTGCCCCACATGAGGCTTACAGTCTTAATCCCCATTTTACAGATGAGGTCACTGAGGCACAGAGAACTTAAGTGACTTGTCCACAGTCACACAGCCGACAAGTGGCAGAGCCGGAATTCAAACCCATGATCTCTGACTCCCAAGCCCGGGCTCTTTCCACTGAGCCACGCTGCTACTGAGCACCTACTCGGAGCACTGAACCAAGCACTTGGGAGAAGTTAAGTGACTTGACCAAGATCACACTGCAGACAAGGTGCAGACCCAGAATTAGAACCCAGGTCCCTCTGCCTCCTAGGCCCAGGCTCTAGCCATTAGGCCATGCTGCTTCTCAGCTTCTTGTCCCTCAGTGGCTTTAAATATTGCCTGTAAATCCCAACCTTTGTGTTTTCCGTTCGAATCCCGGCTCGGCCACTTGTCAGCTGTGTGACTTTGGGCAAGTCACTTAACTTCTCTGTGCCTCAGTTACCTCATCTGTAAAATGGGGATTAAGACTGTGAGCCCCACATGGGACAACCTGATTCCCCTGTGTCTACCCCAAGCGCTTAGAACAGTGCTCGGCACATAGTAAGCGCTTAACAAATACCAACATTATTATTATTAGTGATTAAATCCTGACTGACCTCACAGAACTCTCAACTGTATCCTGGTTGAAGCTTTCAATGCCATACCTGCCTTGGTTAATAGCGGTCACAGGCTGGCCAACCATTTTAAGTCTTAGTCTGGTGTCACACAGCTAAGTGGCCCCAACTTCGATCATCCGAGGAAAAAGCCTTGGTGAAGTCCAATATCCACCTCCTGGGATCCCTTGCTCTTTCTCCCCATACCCTAGGCTTGCTCACTCATTCCATCGTCTTTCACTTGAGGATTCCTGCGGAGGGTCTAAAAAAAAGTCTGTGATTGAGACTTGCTGGCAGAAAATTCCATATTTAATAAATTATTTAATAATAGAAGACTTGTCTGCTTGACTTCAGTCCACAGACACTAGAATTCCACTCATTAATGGGAAATCCCAAGCTCCACAAAACAGATTTTTGGACTACCTACTCTTCTACCTAAAGCTACTACATTTCCGACGAATGCTGGTTAGGGACATGTCACGCGCAAATTACCAATAACCACGTGGAACGACTCTCCTGACCTTCCTGCGCCATAAACTGGACATACTTATCCTTGGAATACTTTGTAGAATTTTGGAAAGGGACAGAATTTTACAAAAAATGCATGACCATAATGCTTTTCATTGAAATGTACCTAAAATAGACTGAATAATTTCTGGTATCTACATTGGGAACGTCAAGTTACATTCTGTATCTATTTTGTAACTTATTTTAATGTGTCTCCCTTTATAGACTGTAAGCTCCCTGTAAGCTGGGGATGTATCTACCACTCTGTTGTACTCTCCCAAATACTTAATACAGTGCTCTTGCTCACAGCGAATGCTCCATAAATACTACTTGATCAAGTGATGACTCAAGACAGTTGGGAATGAGCAACCAGTTTAATCCCCAAAGTCCCCTGTGTCATCATCCCAGTGGTTTGGCATCAGCAAAGTTAAAAGAAATGCATGTTTAAAGGAAAGGAGTAACAGAAAAAAAGATTAGAAGGAAACTGTACCAGATCTCAAAGAGACAGCCCGTGGCATGTGTAGGAATGGAAAACAGCCAAGGAATAGGGTCTAAGGAATCATAGATGACTGTTTTAAACCATCAGCGGATTCCCACCCTTGACACCTACTACTGTGAGTCTCCCGGCACTTAGCACAGTGCTCTGCACACAGCAAGCATGTAATGAATACTATTACTATTGCTACTATGAGTGTGCGACTAGATGGAATCCACCACCTACTCTGGGAAAAATTAAGCTGGAATTTCAGGTAATCTTTCCAACCCTGAAGATATACAGTTTACCCTTAAATCGTATCGATTTTTCCTATTTATAAAAAAAGTCAGTCTCTAATCATTTGTGATCAAAAATCTCCACGTTCCAAGTTAAGCATCTGTTACCCGAGCAAACTTCCGATTTTATTACCTAAAACAGGTTGGCTCGCCCTGGAATTCTAAATGTATGCCAAAAGCCGCTCTTAAGCAGCTCAAAAATACTCACAAGGTCATTCATATTCGTTTGGGCTAGCTGGATGAATTTCTTCCAAAAATCCAAGACATAAAATGTGTATTCTGTCCATGAGATGCACTCCATTTCCAAGATCGGGTTGATGCTACCGACATAGAAACCAAAATAAGAGGGGGGAAAAAAATTACCACCTAAACCCAAACACCAATTCCAACGTAATTTTAATCTTTGCTATCTGATCATTTTGCCACGGAATTTACTTCTCCCCATGCTTGCAAATGCTTTCACTTTGACTTGGCATTATTGTTCGGGTGGTGACCAATCTCTCCCTCTAAAATGGAAGCTCCTTCGTGAGCAGGGAACAGGTCCTCCAACTCTGATGTACTGTCCTCTTCCAAGTGCTTAGTACACCCTCTGCACACAGTAAGTACCCAAACACCTCTGACTGAGGCTGCTTTTTACACTTTCAACCCCTCAAGTTAAGCAGTCATGTTTTCCACTACGGTGATCTGTTCCCCCAACAGATTTCTATTTCGTACCCAATCTTTCCTCTCAGACAGGACTTTCGGCTTCTACGTTACTCTCTCAAGGGTTTAGCACAATGTTCTGCCCGCTAAGGTATTCATTAACTAAATGACGATTGACTATCCAAAATATCTGATAAACACAGAACGACAGATTCAATCACAGGGCCGTCTGAATGCTGAAAGGAAGATCCAGGGGACATAAAATGTACTTGTCAACTGTGTGACTGTGGGCAAGTCACTTAACTTCTCTGTGCCTCAGTTCCCTCATCTGTAAAATGGGGATTAAGACTGTGAGCCCCACGTGGGACTACCTGATTTCCCTGTGTCTACCCCAGCGCTTAGAACAGTGCTCTGCACATAGTAAGCGCTTAACAAATACCAACATTTATTTTTATTTTATTTTTACTTCCGAAAGTGAGTCTTCTCCCACTTGGCTACTTGCTAGGGCCATTATGTTGGGAGAATAAAATCGCTCATACATGGATGCTCCTTGACAGGTGTCGATGATAAAGAGAAGTTCATTATACCTAAAGATAAACAATACTTACATTTATTTTGAGGACATAGTTTTTAAAGCTCACGGTAACATTTTATAGCCCTAATGATCCTTTAATAGCCTCAGTCTTTCAAAATGCTTAAAGAAGTGGATTCCTTCAATTAGTTGAAGACTTTACCTCTCCCGCTCCCAACCCCTTGCTCACATTATTTCCCCAGCCCGGAACTCCCTTCCTTCCCAAATCCATAACTCTGCCTGCCTTCAAAGACAGACTGAAATCTGACCTCCTCCAAGAGCAATTCCCCAAATAATTTTTCTTCTCCCCAGGTCAGAGCCTCCCACCTCCCGCCTCAGCTCTTTGGCTCTCACAACTCACCTCTTCAGCATTATGTATAATAATAATAATAATAATGTTGGTATTTGTTAAGCGCTTACTATGTGCAGAGCACTGTTCTAAGCGCTGGGGGAGAGACAAGGTAATCAGGTTGTTCCAGGTGAGGCTCACAGTCTTAATCCCCATTTTACAGATGAGGTAACAGGCACAGAGAAGTGAAGTGACTTGCCCACAGTCACACAGCTGACAAGTGGCAGAGTCAGCATTTGCTTTTTTTTATTTTTACATATCCAACTTTCCAGTCTGTCCTTCCTCCCTCCAGTACATTATTTGGGGTCTGAATCCCCCATTAAACTGTAAACTCACTAAGGGCGAGGTCACAATTTATACCTCTACTGTACTCTATTTAATAAGTACTCTGCAGACAATGGGCGTTCAATAAATACTACTGACTGATTAATTGTAAGCTCCTCCTCTAGACTGAAGGCACATTCACTTGCCCACAAGGAGCCTAACACATCTGTGGTGTTGCACTCTCCCATGTGCTTAATACAGTGTTCCACACAAAGTGAAAGCTCAATGAAAATGACCAATTTAACACCTTTAAAAGCATACCCAGGTAAACTTCCTGCATGGAAATTTAGATCCCGCCACAATCCTACCTTATCCCTTACAACTGCAGGGGACATGGTGGTTACCACATAAATAACTTTCTTCTGCCTCTGTCTTCTGTAAACAAGCAAAACCTCTGCCACCAATTTCAACTCCTCAAATATTCTACTCTGGCAGGGGTCCTTCCTGGACTATTATTTCACTTGGAAACACTGAGCTGTTTTAATTAAATACTCTAAGGCCCCAGGGGGAAAAGAATAAGAAAAATACTACCTCTAGTCTCGCTCTCCACGACTTTTTAACGATTAACCTTTTTAGTCAGAATGATTTCTATTTCCGGAGCCAAATTTTCCATTTTTAAGAGAAACGTTTCATCATCAAACAAGAACCCCAACTGAGTCGTCTACGAGGCCACTACAGAAGTTACTCGCCTCTTCCTAGCTATTAAAAAATGTGATCTGTGTCTTACCGTCTTTTCTGCCACATTTGTTCAAATGCATCTGCAAGTTCTACATTGGTAATTTCTTCAGAATCCTGAAATTTCAAGAAACCATTTCCACCATGGCCTTTCAGAGGAAAGTTCAAATGTGATGAATAAATGGTTAATTTTAAAATTCTAAACACAATTAGTATTTTTAAACTTGATACTCTACCAGTTTCTGACTCTGCACCTCAATTTTGTCTGTGCACCTCCATCTATGAGCTTTGGACACTTGATATTCTCCCAACCCCAACCCCACAGCACTTATGTGCATAATCTTTAATTATACATTATAAACTATTTATTTATTCATATTAATGTCTGTCTCCCCTCTCTAGACTCTAAGCTCATTATGGGCAGGGAACATGTCTCCTAATTCTGTTGTACTGTACTCTCCCGAGTATTTAGTGCAGTGCTCTGCACAGTGAAGGCTCAATAAAATTGATTGATGACTATTAACAGGCTTGTATACAAGTCAAGGGCAGTTTTTGAAAAGGAGCATAGTATTAAATTTCTGTAAAGCAGTTTTTTATTTTGTTTTAAGTTACAAAAAAGGAGCATGGGATTGAAGAGTTATTTGAATTTTGGATGTGATGTTTAAGAAGACGTAACTTTATGAATTGATTCTATTTATTTGATTCTATTTATTCTTGATTCTATTTATTCTTGATTCTATTTATTTCCTAATGTTTTAATGAGATGTTCATCCCCTTGATTCTCTTTATTGCTATTGTTCTTGTCTGTCCGTCTCCCCCAATTAGACTGTAAGCCGCCAAAGGGCAGGGACTGTCTCTATCTGTTACCAATTTGTACATTCCAAGTGCTAGTACAGTGCTCTGCACATAGTAAGTGCTCAATAAATACTACTGAATGAATGAATGAAAATATCGGCACATTAAATAAAACACCGGACTAGAAGCTAGAAGTCCGTGACTGACCAAAATCAGGTTAAAGTCTCCACAGTCGGGAATCAGCACTTGCCACCTGCTAATGTGGATAGACTGATTGGACGAATGAAAGTAGGATGTGATGCCTTGTGATCTCGGAGAAGGGCCTCTATAAATTTCAGGTTATGACATTTTTTCACAAGGGACATCTTAACATAAAGTTTCCTTCAAAATTAACTCGATTAGATTTAAAAGCTCTATAGTCCTCCAAGATAACATTCTATATGAACTCCACGATACAGATATTCAGCCATGCACATAACATTGAAATTACCTGTCATATAAATGAGAATATTGCTTCTGTCATCGGAAGTAGGCGCTTGGACCGAGGAGTGCTGGAGGAATTCTCCCAGTTAATACCCGTAAGAAGTTCTCTTACAGTAACCTGAAAAAGATGAGACCATTTCTAATAGTTTAACATTACAAATCATTTCTTTCCCTCCAAAAACTTGCCTTAAATCTATTGCATCTCCCATCTTTATCCAATTAATAATAATAATGTTCGGTATTTGTTAAGCGCTTACTATGTGCAGAGCACGGTTCTAAGCGCGGGGGTAGATACAGGGTAATCAGGTGGTCCACGTGAGACTCACAGTCTTAATCCCCATTTTACAGATGAGGTAACTGAGGCCCAGAGCAGTGAAGTGACAACCAGTCACACAGCTGACAAGTGGCAGAGCCAGAATTCAAACCATGACCTCTGACTCCAAGCCGGGCTCTTTCCACTGAGCCACACTGAGATTTTCTGTATTCCTCATTCAACGACTTGACCTTCTGCGCTATGGTGAACGTTTAGCATTAGAATAACCCTGGAACCTATTATATATGGGTTACAATGGGGGGAAAAAAATCATTTGATTCCAATCTTTAAATTTCCTAACATTCAGGAAAGCATTCTGTAAGATAGCATTTAATTCCACATCAAAACATTCACTTGTCAACTATACAGCAGTTCAAACCCTCTGGTGAGATTTGTAAAAGTTCGACGATGAAACAAATTCAGATCCCTCCCATCTAGACTGTAAACTTGATGCGGCAGGGAATGTGTCTGTCATATTATTGTGCTGTACTCTCCCAAGCCCCCCTCTCAGAATCTCACCTGGAGAGTTTCCAGTCCTCTACCAGTCTCAGCTATGGGAGGGTCAAGCAGAGGCCTGTCATTCCATTCCTAAGCTTGACCAGCGGCTAGTGAGTGGAAGGCAATCTGCTACAAGTCAAAACTCCCCCGTGCTGGGCAGCAGCGGCATGGAGAGAGTCAAGGGCAGAGACTCGAGTATACCGCGTGGAAGGTGGCGGTGGTAAATCACTTCCGGACTTTACCAAGAAACTCTATGGATTCACTACCAAGAACGACTGCAGATGGAGAGCGCGGGCGTTCTGGGAGAGATGTGTCCAGGCGTCGCTATGGGTCAGAAATGACTCGACGGCATAAGACTCTCCCAAGCGCTTAGTACAGTTCCCTGCACACAGTCAATCAATAAATGATTGATTTATCTGTTAAAGACAATCACTATCAATCTACTTCCTTAAAAACGTCATGAAGGTTACCCATTACAGGGTCATACACTCATTGGGTGGTTGATAAATATTAACAGTAATGATAATCATAACAGTAACTAAGGGATTTACTCTTTCCTAAGTGCTAAGGTAATATAGTTAGGAGAGATGGCTATATTCATTATCAGCTACTACTTACAACCACACAACAAAAATGTTATACATTACGGGATCCGATTCGAGGTAGAAAATATACTTCATTCATAATTGTATCTTAGTTTGCATCTACCCCGGTGCCTAGATCAGACCTTGAAACATAGCAGGTGCTTAAGAAACACCATCATTATTATTATAATAAACATTCCGTAGGCAGCCCCTACCAGATATGTTCCATTGTGGCCTAGGATAAAAAAGCACACTGTAAATAAAGACATGGCTTTCACAGGATTGAAGTTACCCTTCTGGGCCACATTACTAGGTAAACCATCTCTGTCAATGCTCTGGAAGACCACTTACGCAGCCTCCAAGGGCTACATTCACCTGATATGGCCAAGCAGTTCATTCCAAGGGAATAAAATTTAAGTTAATCAAAATCTAAAAATAAAAGCAACCTAGAATAAAAGTGCCAAATCTCTAATCTGTGGCACACAAAAAAGTTTTAAAATGCAACTAAAAAAGCACCACAGGCAACTGAAAAGGAAACTCTGCATCAATTTGTCTGTGAAGAAATGGAAGTGTTCAAATGATGCAATGTGGTTTTTATATTTAATCATTTATGCTGCAAATAAAAACCCATCGTCCTTTATACTATAGCAACTTTTTCATGAGGCTGTGGAGAATCCGTCCTTGGAGACTTGAGCCAAGAACAGAAAACCATCAGTCCTAGACAATTTTATCATTCATCTGTCTAGAAATAGGAGACACTCTGACCACAAGATGCTGAAACTATTTGCCGTAAAGATATTTACTGTTAAAACAATATTAGTGGAACAAAATGAGAAAAAAGTTGTTTTAAATGGTAATACCTCAATCAATGGTATTTGTCGAGTGCTTACTGTGCGCAGAGCACTGTACTAAGCCCTTGGAAGAGTACAACATAACCGAGTTGGTAGATATGTTCTCTGTCCACAAGTTTACAGTCTAGAAACGAGCTTCCATTTCATTTTCTATTACGTTTCCAAAACATTTCTAAAACAACTTACCTCATAGCTTCTATAATCCACTTCCACATCATCTCCATAAACATTTAGTTCCATATTTTTGTGACTGAACACAGTAGCTGGTTTGGGGTTGCGAGGGTTACATGCCATATCGTCTGCCAGCATCAAGACTATGTGACTAGGATACAAAGCAATAATTCTAATTAAATCTTCAACACAATAATACAAGATTCTGGTGAATCTGGGGTCACTAATGATAGAACAAGGCTTATTTTCTTCATTTAAAGCAACCTTCAAACACTCATCATATTCTATATTTAAAACTGTCCAAGGCCCAGCAATTTAAATTGAAATGCTACTAGTTCTAGAAAAGAAGAATAGTGTTATTTTACTGGGGTCATAAAATAGCAATTTTTGCCATTTTTTATTTTGCATTGAACACCATATGGCTTAGGACATTTAAAGGTATAGACTTAGGATAATTATACACGATACAAGAAAGATTGAAAATACTACATAAACTCTGGAAGATCTTCATTCAGTGCCAGTGGTCGACATTCTGATTTTAAGATTTTCAGATGTGAATTTCTGAATCCTAGATTTGTCATTTTCACATTTACGTGTAATCCCATTTCAATGAGAAATAAAATCAATCAATCATATTGGGCGCTTATTGGGTGCAGATAGCTTGGGAAAGTACAATATAACAGAGTTATTAGACATGTCCCCTGTTCACAATGAGCTTATAATCAAGAGAGGAAGTCAGACATTAATATAAATAAAATTACAAGAATGTACGTAAATGCTGAGGGGTTGAGTGAGAGGTGAATAAAGGGTGCAAATCCAAGTATGAGGGCAGGGAAGGGAGTGGGAAAAGAGGAAATGAGGGCTTAGTCAGGGAAGACCTCTTGGAGATGTGCCTTCAATACGGCTTTGAAGATGGGGAGAGTGATTGTCTGTCGGACATGAAGAGGGAGGGCGTTCCAGATCGAGGCAGGACGCGGGTGAGAGGTCAAGGGGGAAAAAGACGAGATCGAGATACAATGAGTTTAATGAGGAAGTAGGCGGGCAGCCACTGGAGGTTCTCGAGGAGGGGGAAACGCGGCCTTGAACACTTCTGTTGATAAATGATCCAAGCTGCAGAGTGCAGTACGACTGGAGTGGGGGAAGACAGGAAGCAGGGAGGTCAGCGAGGAGGCTGGAGGCAGTAATCACGGTGGGATAGGATAAGTGCCTGGATTAATGCAGCAGCAGTTTAGATGGAGAGGAGAGGGTGGATTTTAGAGATGTTGTGAAGGTTGAACCGACAGGATTTTGTGATCGATCACGTAGTTTGAACGAGAGGGATGGACTGAGGTCGAGAAGGAACTCGACCGAGTCCTCCCTCTTTATGACGATCACTCTCTCCACACTGTCAAAGTCTTATCAAAGGGACACCTCCATCAAGAGGCCTTCCTGGGCTAAGCCCTCATTTCCTCTTCTCCCACTTCCTCCTCAGTCACCCTTGCATTTGGATTTGCTCCCTTCATTCACCCCTCCCCATTTCTGAGGTTTAGCTTTTTTATTGTTCTTTATCCACCCTTGGGGACGTCTTTCACTTCTAAACTCCAGTAAGCTCTGCTCCATCCCACCTCACCCACTCACCAATTTGGACCCCCTCTCAACCTCATCATCTCTAGTCATTTGACAGCCTCTACCCTCACCAATTCTGAAATTCCTCTATCTGACCACAACCTCCTCAGTTGGAGAAGCAGCGTGGCTCAGTGGAAAGAGCACGGGCTTTGGAGTCAGGGCTCATGAGTTCGAATCCCAGCTCTGCCACTTGTCGGCTGTGTGACTGTGGGCAAGTCACTTAACTTCTCCGTGCCTCAGTTCCCTCATCTGTAAAATGGGGATTAAGACTGTGAGCCCCACATGGGACAACCTGATTCCCCTATGTCAACCCCAGCGCTTAGAACAGTGCTCGGCACATAGTAAGCGCTTAACAAATACCAACATTATTATTATTATTATTGCCTTCTCTCCCACACACCAGCTTCCCACAAATCTGTCTCGTTTCCCCATAGAGAACTCCAATCTCTCTCCTCCATCCAATTTTCCTCATGTCATCATGTTCCAAAAGTGCCCGCCCTTGATGGGCATTCCGACATCCTCAACAACACCCTCTCTAGAAGCAGCGTGGCTCAGTGGAAAGAGCCTGGGCTTGGTAGTCAGAAGTCACGGGTTCAAATCCGAGTTCAGCCGCTTGTCAGCCATGTGACTTTGGGCATGTCACTTAACTTCTCTGTGCCTCAGTTACCTCATCTGTAAAATGCAGATTAAGACTGTGAGCCCCAAGTGGGACAACCTGATCACCTTGTATCCTCTCCAGCGCTTAGAACAGTGCTTTGCACGTAGTAAGCGCTTAACAAATGCCATCGTCATTATTATTACTGAATTTACCTCATTCACTCCCATATCCCTCCGTCAATCTCGTCTCACTAACCCACAGCCCTGGATCACCTCCGCAGTCCACCCACTTCGTTCCTGTGGATGAGCCCCAAAAGCGTCGCCGGTGGAAATCCAGATCTAGGGCCGACCTCATCCGCTTCCAGTTCATCCTTTCATGCTTTAACTCTGCCCTCTCCGCTGCCTGGCAAAATTGTTTCTCCTTCCTTACTGAGTCCCGTGCTCATTGTCCTCGCCAGTTATTCCAAACATTTAACTCCCTCCCCGCCCCCGTTTCTTGCCCCTAATGACCTGGCCATTTTCTTTATTGAGAAAATTGAATCCATCAGGCGTGATCTTGCTAAAATCTTCCCTGCTCCTCTCTAGTTCTTCCCTCCTCCTGCCCCCTTTCCAACTCTCCCAATAACAATAACCAAAGTAAGGCGACTCTAATAGTATAATAATAATTATGGTATTTGTTAAGTGCTTACTAGGTGCCAAGCACTGTTCTAAGTGCTGGGGTAGATACAAGGTCACCAGTATCCCATTTGGGGCTCACAGTCTCAATCCCCATTTTACAGATGAGGTAACTGAGGCCCAGAGAAGTTAAGTGACTAGCCCAAGGTCACAGAGCAGCCAAGTGGCAGAGGTGGGATTAGAACCCACGACCTCAGACTCCCAAGACCGTGCTCTTGCCACTAGGCCATGCTGCTTCTCCTAGTATAAACCTACAGTATTACCTATGCTTCCCAAAGTGGTAAAATGCAACATTTTTGAGTGAAGCCAGATTGGCCCGGAAATCAAGTAGAAAATCTTCTAGTGCATATGTTCAAAATATATAAAAAGTTCAAATCACTGTAAACTGATTTTCTTTGAAATTGACAACAAAAAAAAGAAGGTTGCTAGGGCTGCCAGATTGAAGATCACATCTTCAGCTGTTTCCAAACCGCAAAAACATAAGTAAAAATGGAATAATGGAAAAATATGTTTTCACCTTTACACACTAGGTAGTTAATTACTAAGTAATAATAAGGTAGTTAATTACTAAGTACTAATTACTAAGTAATTACTAAGTACTAATTACTAAGTAATAATAAGGTAGTTACCTTAACTAGGTAGTTAAGTTGTTTTCAACTGTGAGCCCGTCATTGGGCAGGGACTGCCTACCTGTCACCCAATTGTACATTCCAAGCGCTTACTACAGTGCTCTGCACATAGTAAGCGCTCAATAAATACTACTGAATGAATGCTGCTCCTACATCAATTCTCTTTGTCATTTACTAATCAACAATGATTAAAATGATCTCACCAGAATTAAAATGGACTCTGAAAAAATGGAGCAAATAATTCTACTCATTTACATTTCTCTCTCTCTCTCTCTCTCTCCCCCTATATATATATATATATATATATATATATATGGAATAATATGCAATTTGGTGTAAGGTGACAGTTCAGCAAACAGTTGTTCTGGTAGGTGAAAGAGATTAACAGCTACTGAACTCAACTTTCCTCCTAAATCTTTCTCCACCTAAACTTCCTATAATAATGACAGAACTTGTTAAGCACTTCCTATCTGCGAAGCACAGCACCGGGGACTGTTCTAAGCGCTGGAATCATTCACCAACACCAACACCCTCCCCATCGCTTGCTAACATCTACAAAAATGACCTGCTGGGGGAAATATTCATTAACTAACATTTACTGAGCATTTTGTTGTAAAACAGCCCCATAGAAGGTATTTTGGAATCTATGTAAAAAAATCATATAAATTGAAGGCAGCCCCTACCGAAGAGTTGACTTCTGGAGAAGAAAACAAAAATGAGTAACAATAATAAAATAAACTGGTATTTTCTGAACTGTTTGGGAGACTTGGAACATTTGATATTTCACTCATTTTACTTGCGAGTTCTTACATCGATCAAGAACAGAATTTCCCACAGAAAAGGAGCTAAATCTTCGATAAGCACTGTCTCTCCCACTCAGATGGTAATCTTTTCAATTACGACAGTTTCTTTAATTTTATTTTAATGTTTCCAATGCCTTCTACAGTACTCTTTACATAGTGGGTGCATTGTTTTTTAATGGTATTTCAGTGCTTACTATATGCCAGGTACTCTACCAAGCCATGGGGTAGATATAAGCTAATTAAGTTGGACACTGTCCACGTTGCACATGGGGCTCAGTTTTAATCCCCATTTTACAAATGAGGTAACTGAGGCGCAAAGAAGTAAAGTGACTTGCCCAAGATTCATTCAATAGTATTTATTGAGCGCTTGCTATGTGCAGAGCACTGTACTAAGCCCTTGGAATGCACAATTCGGCAACAGATGGAGACAACCCCTGCCCAATGACGGGTTTACAGTCACACAGCATGCAAACGGTGGGCAAGTCTTAGGTCCTTCTTACCTCCAGGCCATGCTCTATCCTCCATGCTTGCTTCTCAGGTGCTTACCTCCTAAATAGTTAACAAATTTATGAAACCTTTCAAAATTGTCATCTTTCACATCCAATAATGCGAGAATACTCTCTCAAGGGCTTAGAACACTGATATGTGCCCAGTAGATACTCAACAAATACGGCACCGATTAACTTGACTTCCAATACATACACGTCTAGAATTAAATCATTCACCCCCCTACCTTCCTTCACTTTTTTGTGATGTGGTGGTTTGTTGGAAAAATAAAGTCTCATTATCCCATCAGCCTCAATTCTATGCAAAAAATTTTCCATCTCTCATCAACATCCAATAACTAAACATTCACTTCTTAGACACATAGCTTTCTACTTCAGAGTACCACTGACTAAAAATGCTACTAAATAAATAAATGCTACTATAAATAGGGGGAAATATACCTTCCAGTCTCCAAGTGTTTTTTTTTTTTTTGGCCAGTAGCCTTTAGAGTCACCATACTCTATGATGTAGGACATTTTATACAAATTTTTCAGTGGATATTATTGGAAGCACAATCAGTAGGTGAATGTCAGCAAGTCTGCATCAGTACGCATTAGTTGCTTGCTGCACAATACTGTATTATGTATTTCTCAGAAAATGTCACTAAAATATAAAATACTGAAGCTAGCTTGAGTGAATAACATTCTTCGAAGTGAAGATGCATTCATGCATTGTAGATATATACACATATATATGTGTATATATGTACACACACACATTCATCAGTAAAACCTGCACTCCAAAACTCATTTAAATCATTTAAATCCCCCACGTGTAATCTGAATTTAAATTGAAAGTGAGCGAGAAAAACGGACTGACCTAAAATTTTATCAGTCTCCCATACTTCCTCAGAGGAAGTAAAATGCCCAGAAAAATACAGTAGTAAGAGAATGGGAACAAATCACAAACTAGATAGCCTCTCCTAGAAAATATTTTCATTCACCTTTTTCAGAAAAATTAGCTGATTGTTTCAATCTACAATCTAGTAAAAATTATATAGGGGTGAGGGCACGGGTTCCCCACAACATCTGAGGGGGGCAGGGGCTCCACCACCATTCCCCCTGATTGCCTCATCACTAAGTGAGTTGTGGGGGGTTTTTCCTAGTCAGTGGACGATGCAATCAAAACCACTGACAGTAAAGCAGAATGTATGTCTCATATTCCCTTCTTTACCCCCTCAATTTGCTCCCCAACTCTCACCTCTCTTATATCTTCTTAAACCATTCCCACTTAGCCTCAAGTCTCCTCTCCTCCTTCTGCCCGATGCTCTATCTCTCTCTCCCTTTTAATGTCTATTTGCCCTTCCATCTTGCCTATTCATTCGTTCATTCATTCAATCGTATTTTATTGAGTTTACTCTGTACAGAGCACTGGACTAAGCGTTTGGAATGTACAGTTTGGCAACAGAGACAATCCCTATCCAACAACGGGCTCACAGTCTAAAAGGGGGTGACAGACAGAGGTTCAGTTGGATAAATGAAATACAGAGAATAAATTGTGGTGTACATAAATGCAATGGATGGCTGTTTGTATATAAGTATTGTTATGATCAGTATTAGCGGGGTGGTGGAAGTTAATTGGGCACCGTTAATTGGAGGAGGTGGGATTTTAGAATGACGGGAAGGGATTTGGGTATACAAATATACACAAGTACTGTGGGGAAGGGAAAGGAAGGGGGTAGAGCAGAGGGAGGGAGTAGGGAGAATGGGGAGGGGAGGAGAGGCAGAGGGAAAGGGAGGGCTCAGTCTGGGCAGGCCTCCTGGAGGAGGCGAGCTCTCAGTAGGGCTTTGAACAGGGGAAGAGAGTTAGTTTGGCAGATATTAGGAGGAAGGGCATGCCAGGACAGCGGTAGGACACGGGCCAGGGTCGAAGGTGGGATAGGCGAGAACGAGGCACAGTGAGGAGGTTAGCGGAGCGGAGTGTACGAGTTGGGCTGTAAAAGGAGAGAATGGAGGTGAGGTAGGAGGGGGCAAGGTGTGGAGAGCTCTGAAGCCAACAGTGAGGAGTTTTTGCTTCATGCGGAAGTTGATAGTGTGGCTGTCCCTCAATCTTGTCTTTCAACATAAGTGTATGTATGACTGCGTGTATAAGAGTTTATAAGAGTGAGGGAAGACTCACTTAACCAAATATAATTCTACTCTTGGGAGAATCCAAGTTTGGGTTGGTTGGTTGATTTTTTTTTTAATCTAAATAAATTAAGGGCAGCCTTTATATGGAAACTGTAGAAATCAATCTATCCTTTAGGAAAATTGCATTCCTTTGAATTTATACATTCTAAGCTAAATGCTGTTTGAAAACAGTCTACTTGCTAGCCTTCCAGCTTCTCGCCACACCAATCCACATTCTATGCTGGTGCCCAGATCATCTCCCTGAATGTTACCTGACTCACTTCTCCCATTCCTCAAAACCTTCTGAACAGTTGCCCATCCGCTCTGCGAATCAAGAAAGACTCCTTCTCTTGGCTTCAAGGAGCCCCACTAACCTTTCTCCATCTTCTCTTCTCAACCTCTACGCCCCCGTTTGCACTCTTCACTTTTCTCAGACCCACTTCCTGACTGTACCTTGCCCTCTGACCCCAGGCTCACACCGTCCTGCAGCCTCCAACTTTTCCCCACTCATAAATCCACCAGACCCCAGTCCTCCCCATCATTCTAAAATCCCACCTCCTCCACTTAACGGTGCCCAATAACTTCACCGCCCCACTAATACTGATCATAATACTTACATATAAACAGCCATCCACTGTATTTATGTAACAACACAATTTATACTCTCTAATTCATTTATACAGTTTTTTTATCCTGTTTAAGAACATTTAGATCTGCCTTTTAACTTCCCCCATTAGACTGCAACAGCATTTAGGGCAGAGACCAGGATTTTAACTTCCATTATACTCTCCAAGTTGCTCCGTATAGATTCTGCATGTAACAGGCATTCGCTAAATACTTCTGTTTGATTCTAAATGGCAGTTATTGAGCACCAGTGGAGAGAACACCATTCTAGACACTTAGAGAAATAAAAGAATATCGGTCCTGTTCAAAGAGACACTAAAAATACACGTACTAGTCACAAAAATAAAAGAATTCCTTAATGGAGAATTGTTAAAGTGTGAAATAAACCCATGGTACAATTGGCATTTGCCAGAGTCATACTTAATCCATCCTGTAATTACGGTTATATATAGTTCACTGAAGAAAGCAGTTCAGAGCTCAGTTTGGTTTAGAATGACCTTTTCAATACCATTAACATTCTTTTTTTCCTCTATTTTTCCCCAATACTTCTCATCTTTAACTGAATGCCACCTAAAAGTGAAGGCTGTGTAGCTATTTAATAATTTCACTCTAAAAGATTTTCTTACCTGTCAGGAATGCCTAATCTTTTGACACTCTATAAACAGACAGAGTGTTGGCAACATGGCGGTAATTAAACCAGAATCTGGATGTGCACACCTTGAAGGAGTGAAAAAGAAAGAAATGATTTAACACCTAAATGAACACGAGTGAGCCATGCAACCCTTTTTTCATAAATTAGTGGACCACGAGGACTGAGAGTCATTCATTTATTCATTCAAACATTTATTTATGTGTGCAGAGCACTGTACTAAGCGCTTGGAAAGTCCAATTCGGCAACAATCCCTGCCCACAATGGGCTCACAGTCCAGAAGATGGCTGAAGGGGCCAACAGTCAAGGATTAACGCACCAAAGACTCCAGAGCAGATGTAGAGCAAAAACAGCCTATAGAGAAAGATCTTTCACACTTGTAATAAATGTGATGGCTAACAAAGTGGGGGAAATCATCAGAGAACTTACCAAAGAACACAACCCTTCACTGGCAGACCACCACACTTCATCCTTCTCATGACTAATTTTGTAATGTTGGGTTTCTTACTGCTGATGCTGTTTTTCTTATTGCTTTGAGACTCAAGTGTAATTCAGAGCTCTTCTGCACTCTGATAAGCTTTTCTTAAAAATCTTGCATAAAAACTACATGTTAGGAGGAGAATGATTCACACCAACATTCTCAACCTTTCCAATTCAGAATTGCTAGGTCTCCCCCCCTCCCCTCTGCCAATTTTGGTGTACAATTTCCACTGCTTTGAAAAGGGGAAGAAATCCCTTTGGCTCAGTGGAGGAAGGTTTTTCTACCCCATCCTCAGGTCCCTGTCTCGCGGGGAGAAATGACCAAATGCTAGGGGAGAGAAAGCGTCACCAAAGGTTGAAAACCGGCAGCTTAAACCCACCCATCAGGCTCCAGTTCAGGTGAACTGTGGACATTACAGTGCCCACACCAGAAGGGCTAATGGGTTTCAGACCCCATCTGAGCGCGAATCAGACACATGGCAGAAGTTCAACCCCTCAGGCTCTTTGGACCAGCCTGAGAGAGGCAGGTGCCTAATGGGAGAGGCTGAAGGAAAAAGCATTTTATTACCAGAGGCAACAGTGGACCTTGCAGAAACAAAGACTCTGAATGAATTCTGGCTTCAAAAGGTCGCCTAGGCAAGTTGGAGAGCTGAAAGAAGGATGTGAAAATAGGAACTGTTTAAAGATTCCGATGAAAGGGCTCAAAGGAAATCAAGTATTGTCTTCGAAGAGAAGCAAATGAAAATTGACAGTTCAAAAATAATGATGGGTATTTGTTAAGTGCTTACTATGTGCTAGTTACTGTTCTAAGCGATGGGCAGATATAAGATAATCGAATGAACACGGTCCCTGTCCCACATAGGGCTCACAGTCTTAACCCCCCATTTTACAGATGAGGGAACTGAGGCAAAGAGAAGTGAAGTGATTTGCCAAAGTCACACAACAGACAAGTGGAGGAGCTGGGATTAAAAACCCTGACTTCTGACTCCAGGCCTATGCTCTATCCATTACAACTGTTTCCCACAGGACAACACAATGAGTTGGTCAGACACCTACCCTGCCCACAACAAGCTGACAGCTTAGAGGGGGAGACAAACATTAATATAAATAAATAATTTATAAAGTACAATTTACAGATATTCTAAGGGCTGTGGGGTCGAGAGTGGAGCAAATATTGAACGTCCAAAGGTCACAGATCCAAGTGTACAGATGACACGGAAGGGAGAGGGAGCCAGGGAAAAGAAGACTCAAGCGGGGAAGGTCTCTTGGAGGAGATGTGACCATAGCGATGCTCTGAAGGTGGGGAGAGTGGTGGTCTGGCTCTTAAGGAGCGGGAGGGAGTTCCAGGCTAGGGGAAGGATGTGGGTAAGGGGCTGGCAGTATTGACCCCCACGTCACTCCGTGGATGAGAGAGGGAGGTTTCTGAGACAACCATTTTGCATCTGAAAAGTGACTTGGAAATGGGGGGAGACCCCCACCCCTGAATTTTGATTACCCTTCACCACACCTCCGCGGTAGTCCTGTCTCCCTATCTCTTGCCCCTTCTCTGCTAAATAGAAGAAAAAACACGGAGTGCAGAGACCCAAATCCAGTAGTGGAAGGCCCTGAGGCTTCCTCAGTGGCCATTGCAGAAGGTTTAGGAGTGTGCTCCCATGGGCTGGACCGGGCTGCTCTCCTCGCCCCGGAGACAGGTCGGTCGGGCGGCGGTGGAACTCAGAAAGGCCACCTAGACTTTGGTCAGAGGGACTGAAAGTCAACAGCGGCAGGGGCTGGCTGTGATGGTTGACACAGATAAGCTGTCCGTCCAGCCAGCCAGAGCACCTACCATGATGGAATTACGTAGATGGGAGCTCTGCAATTAGAGGGGTTTAATTCAGTCCTAAAGGCTGCTTCTCCCATTTTGCCCAGCACTGCCACTTGTCTGCTATGTGACCTTGTTTAAGTCACTTATCTGTGCCTCAGTTCCCTCAACTGCAAAATAGGGGTTAAGACTGTGAGCCCCACATAGAAAAGGGACTGTGTCCACCCCGATTTGCTTGTAGCACTTAAATACCAAAATTATTATGATTATTACTCTCCCAAGCACTTAGTACCGTGCTCTGTACATAGTTAAGCGCTCAAAAAATACCAGGATGATAAGTAGCACAGGAGTGAAGGAAGAATGCTTGAGAAGCAGCATGGCCTAGTGGAAAGATCATGGGCCCGAGAGTCAGTGCTCAACTACCACAATGCTCTGCACATAGGAGGCATTCGATAAATACCACTGATTGATTAAGTGCCCTGTCGCTTCATCGAATGCTACTGGGCTTCGTTTTGGAACCATCTCAGGGCCCTATATGAAACTAGATTAAAATACAAGACAACAAATAGTGGTCAGAGAGAGAAAAATGAATGACTCTTGAATCGGAGCCCCAACAGCAAACATAATCAATCATATTTACCGAGTGCTTACTGTGTGCAATGCGTTGTACTAAGCACAATGTAAAATAAATGACGGTTATGCACATAAATGCTGTGCAGCTGAGAGTTGGGTGAATCAAGGGCACAAATCCAAATGTAAGGGTGATGCAGAAGGAGAAGAGGAAAGGAGGGCTTAGTCAGGGAAGGCCTCTTGGAGGAGACGTACCTTCAATAAGGCTTTGAAGGTGGGGAAAGTGATGGTCTGTCGGATACGAAGGGGGAGGGAGTTCTAGGCCAGAAGAGGGATGTGGACAAGGAGTCGGTGGTGAGACATGAGATCAAGGTACGGTGGGAGTGGGTTTCGTATCAGAGGAGTGAAGTGTGCGGGCTGGGTTGTAGTAGGAAATAGGGGAGATGAGACAGGAGGGGGCAAGGTGATGGAGCGCTTTAAAGCCAACAGTGTGGAGTTTCTGTTTAATGCGACGGTGGAGGCTCTCGAAGAGTGGGGAAATGTGGACTGGAGGGTTTTGTAGAAAAATGATCCGGGCAGCAGAGTGAAGTATGGACTGGAGCGTGGAGGAGGCTGATGCAGTAATCAAGTGGGGACAGGATATATACGTTAGTTTGGATGGAGAGGAAAGGCAGATTCTAGCAATCTTCTAAAGGTTGAAGTGACTGGATCTGGACACAGACTGAACACGTGGGTTGAATGAGAGAGATGAGTCGAGAACAATGCCAAGTTTATGGGTTTGTGATACAGGGAGGATGGTGGTGCTGTCTACAGTGACGGGAAAGTCGGAGGAGGACAGGGTTTGGGTGGGAAGATAAGGAGCTCTGTTTATATATTACATGATCTAAACAATAAACTAACAAAATTATAAACTAAGCAGCAAGTGGCCCACGGGTAAGATGATGAGAACACCACACGCAAGCAGTATTAAATAGAATTCCACATTTTCACTCCAAAATGAACTTTATAACATGCTTACCAAAACCGCCCAGTTGTTTGTATGTCCACTTCTAAAAAGCTGTTCTGCTTGATCC
Organism: Ornithorhynchus anatinus; assembly: GCF_004115215.2. Taxonomy (NCBI): domain Eukaryota; kingdom Metazoa; phylum Chordata; class Mammalia; order Monotremata; family Ornithorhynchidae; genus Ornithorhynchus; species Ornithorhynchus anatinus. The sequence continues at coordinate 110,851,042 of NC_041731.1, read as the reverse complement.
TGAAACCCGAAAACAAAAAAGATCCCATCCTGTCACATAATGTATTAGTACAATGTGAATTAGGTCTTCGACCCAATTTAATCAATCTTTCTTCCACAGTTTTAAAATAAGGGTTAAAGCCCTCTTCCCGTGGACCCATCAAAAAAAGTTCATTTTCTTTTTTAATTTCAAGGCTTTCTTCTTGTTTCCTAAGACGCCTAACCCCTGCTTTTATTACCTTATTTATTTTGTTAATGAGGTGTCCATCCCCTTGATTCTATTTATCGTGATTACGTTGTCTTGTTTTTGTCCGTCTGTCTCCCCCGATTAGACAGTGAGCCCATCATTGAGCATGGATTGTCTCTATCAGTTGCCGAATTGTCCATTCCAAGAGCGCAGTACAGTGTTCTGCACACAGTAAGCACTCAATAAATACTACTGAATGAATGAATGAACCTCACCGTACTCTTAGCAACATTGCCGGCACCACTGTTCCAGAAGAGCAACTGCCCCAGCAACGGATTAGAGGAAAATGGAGGTCAGAATATGAACTTTGTGTAACTTCCGGCAAGCACCACGGCATCCATTACTCTCAACAGATGAGAACAGTGCTCTGCACACAGTAAGTGCTCAATAAATACAACTTGATGAATGAAAAGTATGGCGCAGTGGAAAGAGCACGGGGCCGGGAGTCCGAAGGTCATGGGTTCTAATCCCGGATCCGCCACTTAATAATAATAATGACAATAATGTTGGTATTTGTTAAATGCTTACTATGTGCCAAGCACTGTTCTAAGCACTGGGGTAGATACAAGGTCATCAGGTTGTCCACGGAGGGCTCACAGCCTTCATCTCCATTTTACAGATGAGGGAACTGAGGCACAGAGAAGTGAAATGACTTGCCGAAGGTCACACAACCTGACTAGTGGTGGAGCCGGGATTAGAACCTGTGACCTCTGACTCCCAAGCCCGGGCTATATCCACTGAGCCACACTTGCCTGCTGTGTGACCTTGGGCAAGTTGCTTCATTTCTCTGGGCCTCAGTTACCTCATCTGTAAAATGGGGATTAATATTATGGTATTTGTTAAGCAGTGAGCCCCATGTGGGAGAGAAACTGTGTCCAATCTAATTTGCTTGTATCCACCCCAACGCTTAGTACAGTTCCTGGTACGGAGTTAACCGCTTAACAAGTACTGTAATTATTATTATGATCACAGGTAGCTGTACCCACTAAAAACACCAGAAAGCTATGAAGGGGATTTGGCTAAAGGTAAGGGCTACTAGAGGGAAAGTTTGGGTTGCAAAATTTGGGAAGTAGATATGACATCCTAACAATGATCAGCTGCTTGAGAACTGGGACTGTGCATCTCTCCTCACCTTGCCGCTCTGTCCTCATTTCCCACTCTTGATGATCAGGTCTCCGCTCTCAACTCCACCCTCTCTACTCATCTCGACTCTCTCGCCCCCCTTTCCCTCCGCCGCTCTCACTCCACTAACCCACAGCCCTGGATCACCTCCTCCGTCCGCCTCCTACGCTCCTATGCTCGAGCTGCTGAGCGCTACTGGTGAAAGTCCAAGCACCAAGCCAACCTCACACACTTCAAATTTATCCTTTCCTGCCTTAACTCTGCCCTCTCCTCCGCCAGGCAAAGCTTCTTCTCCTCCCTCATCGACACCCATGCCCGTCACACCCGCCAATTGTTCCGGACCTTTAACTCTCTCCTTAGGCCCCCTGTTCCTTCCCCTCCCCCATCTCTCACCCCCAATGATCTGGCCACCTATTTCCTCACGAAAATCAACACAATCAGGTCTGAGCTCCCCAAAGTCACCCCTCCGCCTCTCCCCTCCCCCCCACCAACCCTCTCCCCTACTTTCCCATCCTTCCCTGCAGTATCTTCAGAGGAGATCTCCTCCCTCCTCGCAAGTGCCACCCCCTCCACCTGCGCCTCGGACCCCATTCCCTCTCACCTTATTAAAACCACCGCCCCTGCCCTCCTACCTTCCCTAACTTCTATTTTTAACCACTCAATCTCCAATGGCTCCTTCGCCGCTGCCTTCAAACATGCCCACGTCTCCCCCATCCTAAAAAAACCCGCTCTCGACCCCACTTCCCCCTCCAGTTATCGCCCTATCTCCCTACAACCCTTCCTTTCCAAAATCCTACAACGAGTCGTCTACAATCGATGCCTAGAATTCCTTAACTCCCATTCTCTCCTAGACCCCCTCCGATCTGGCTTCCGTCCCCTCCACTCTACCGAGACTGCTCTCTCTAAGGTCACCCGTGACCTCCTTCTTGCCAAATCCAATGGCTCCTACTCCATTCTGATCCTCCTTGACCTCTCTGCTGCCTTTGACACTGTCGACCATCCCCTCCTCCTCCATACCTTATCTCACCTTGGCTTCACGGACTCTGTCCTCTCCCGGTTCTCCTCTTACCTCTCTGGCCGGTCATTCTCGGTCATCTTCGCTGGCGCCTCCTCCCCCTCCCATCCTTTAACTGTTGGAGTTCCTCAAGGGTCAGTTCTTGGCCCTCTTCTGTTCTCCATTTACACTCACTCCCTCGGTGAACTCATTCGCTCTCACGGCTTTGACTACCATCTCTACGCAGATGACACGCAGATCTACATCTCCGCCCGTCCTCTCCCCCTCCCTTCAGGCTCGCATCTCCTCCCGCCTCCGGGACGTCTCCACCTGGATGTCGGCCCGCCACCTAAAACTCAACATGAGCAAGACTGAGCTCCTCATCTTCCCTCCCAAACCCGGTCCTCTCCCAGACTTCTCTATTACCGTGGACGGCACGACCATCCTTCCCGTCTCTCGGGCCCGCGATCTCGGTGTCATCCTTGACTCGTCTCTCGTTCACCCCACACATCCTATCCGTTACCGAGACCTGCCAGTCTCACCTTTACAATATCGCCAAGATCCGCCCTTTCCTGTCCACCCAAACGGCTACCTTACTGCTACGGGCTCTCGTTATATCCCGGCTAGACTACTGTGTCGGCCTTCTCTCTGACCTCCCTTCCTCCTCTCTCGCCCCGCTCCGGTCTATTCTTCACTCCGCTGCCCGGCTCATCTTCCTGCAGAAACGATCTGGGCCTGTCACTCCCCTTCTTAAACACCTCCAGTGGTTGCCTATCGACCTCCGCTCCAAACAAAAACTCCTCACTCTAGGCTTCGAGGCTCTCCATCACCTTGCCCCTTCCTACCTTTCCTCCCTTCTCTCTTTCTCCCGCCCACCCCGCACGCTCCGCTCCTCCGCCGCCCACCTCCTCACCGTCCCTCGGTCTCGCCTATCCCGCCGTCGACCCCCGGGCCACGTCCTCCCGCGGTCCCGGAACGCCCTCCCTCCTCACCTCCGCCAAACTGATTCTCTTTCCCTCTTCAAAACCCTACTGAAAACTCACCTCCTCCAAGAGGCCTTCCCAGACTGAACTCCTCTTCTCCCTCTACTCCCTCTGCCGCCCCCCCCTTCACCTCTCCGCAGCTAAACCCTCTTTTCCCCCCATCTCCCTCTGCTCCTCCCCCTCTCCCTTCCCATCCCCTCAGCACTGTACTCGTCCGCTCAACCGTATATATTTCCATTACCCTATTTATTTTGTTAATGAATTGTACATCGCCTCGATTCTATTTAGTCGCCATTGTTTTTACGAGATGTTCTTCCCCTCGACTCTATTTATTGCCATTGTTCTCGTCTGTCCGTCTCCCCCGATTAGACCGTAAGCCCGTCAAACAGCAGGGACTGTCTCTATCTGTTGCCAACTTGTTCATTCCAAGCGCTTAGTACAGTGCTCTGCATATAGTAAGCGCTCAATAAATACTATTGAATGAATGAATTCCACTGTCCTCTCCCAAATGTTTAATAAGCACTGAGTAAAGAAAAGCAGCGTGGCCCAGTGGAAAGAGCACGGCCCAGAGAGTCAGAGATCATGGGTTCAAACCCCAGCTTCGCCGCTTGTCAGCCGAGGGGCTTTGGGCATGTCACTTAACTTCTCTGTGCCTCAGTTACCTCATCTGCAAAATGGGGATTAAGACTGTGAGCCCCACGTGGGACAACCTGATCACCTTGTATCCCCCCAGCGCTTAGAACAGTGCTTTGCACATAGTAAGCGCTTGACAAATGCCAACATTACTATTATGATGATTATGATTATTAAAAGCAGTGTAGGTAACGGGAGTCAGGACTTGGGTTCTAATCCCAGCCCTGCACTTGTCTGCTGGGTGACCCAGGGCAAGACACTTCACTTTTCTGCGCCTCAGTTACCTCATCTGCAAAATGGGGATTAAGACTGTGAGCCCCATGTGGGACACAGACTGTATCCAAATGATTATCTTGTATCCACCCCAGCACTTAGTGCCTGGCACATAGTAAACACTTCACATATTCCACTTAAAAAATGAAAAATATAAATACCAATGCTTGAGTGAGGAAGCCATCATACTGCTTCCCCCAGCTACTCCGGGAGAAAAAACTGGTGGCTGGAAGGACACTGTTGAGTTCTGATGACTGACTGATATCCATGGGAAATCCAAAAACCTCATTTTGGTAGAAAATTTCAATCTCCTCCCATATCAAATGTTCTTCCAGTGCTGCCAAGAAATAACAAATCTAACTAGCTAAAAGTGTACCACCTGACTGTGCCTTGATGATGTGATTTAACAGCATAAATTAAAAATTCATATAACAAAAGGGAAATGCCCTGGATGGCACCAACCACTCAAGCACCCACCCCTCGAAAACCTGCAGTCCACTGAACACATTCAGCTTCCTGGTTTGGGGGATGGCTGAAAGGTTCATTGGGTGTTAAATTTTTTTTTGCAGAGCTGATTTTTTTTTTTACTGAAAATTTCTGCAAAGCAGCATGACAAATGCCCAGATTCAAAAGGAGTAAAAAAGAGGCATAAAACTTTTCCTGTCCTCCTCTGCCCCCAAAACCCTAACAATGGGGGTCCCTCAAGGCACAGTTCATTCCTTCATTCATTCAATAGAATTTATTAAGCGCTATGTGCAGAGCACTGTACTAAGCACTTGGAATGTATAATTTGGCAACAGACAGAGACAATCCCTGCCCACTGACGGGCTCGCAGTCTAATCGGGGGAGACAGACGGACAAAAACGAGACAACATAATTGTCTATGATAAATATTCTATGATAAATAGAATCGAGGGGATGTACACCTCATTAACAAAATAAATAGGGTAATAAAAATCTATACAAATGAGCATAGTGCTGGGGGGAGGGGAAGGGAGAGGAGCAGAGGGAAAGGGGGCTTATAACTGAGGGGAGGTGAAGGGGGGAATGGGAAGGGAGCAGAGGCTGGCTCTCCTTCTACTCTCCATCTCCATCCCTTTGAGAAGTCATTTCCTCCCATGGCCTCAGCTACCACCTTTAAGCAGATGATCACTAAACCTAACTCTTCAGCCCTGACCACTCTCCTCCTCTGCAATCTCACATTTCCTCTTGCCTTTAGGTCATTTCTACTTAGGCGTATTTCGGACCTATTTATTTCGGACCTAGAAATAACGCTCCGACTTAACATGCCCCCAAAACTACTCCTCATCTTTCTACCCAAACTCTGTCCTACCCCAGACTCTCCCATCACTGTAGAGCACGACCATCAGCTTCCTACAGAAACGCTCTGGGCCTGTCACTCCCCTCCTCAAAAACCTCCGGTGGTTGCCTATTAGCCTCCGCACCAAACAAAAACTCCTCACTCTTGGCTTCAAAGCTCTCCATCCCCTTGCCCCCTCCTACCTCTCCTCCCTTCTCTCTTTCCACTGCCCACCCCGCACGCTCCGCTCCTCTGCCGCTCACCTCCTCACCGTCCCCCGTTCTCGCCTATCCCGCCGTCCACCCCTGGCCCACGTCCTCCCGCTGACCTGGAACGCCCTCCCTCCTCACCTCCGCCAAACTCACTCTCTTCCCCTCTTCAAACCCCTACTGGGAGCTCACCTCCTCCAAGAGGCCTTCCCAAAATGAGTGCCCCCTTTCCCTCTGCTCCCCCTTCCCTCCCTCCACCCTCTGCTCTTCCCTCTTCCCCTCAGCGCTGTGCTCATTTGTATATATTATTTATTTATTTTGTTAATGAGGTGTCTATCTCCTTGATTCTATTTATCTTGATGATGTTGTCTTGTTTTTGTTTCGTTCTGTTTTCTCTGTCGTCTGTCTCCCCCGATTTGCCTCTGTTGCCGAATTGTACATTCCAAGCCCTTAGTACAGTGCTCTGCACATAGTAAGCGCTCAATAAATATTGCTGAATGAATGAATGAATCCTTCCTGTGTCACTATCACCTCATCCCTCTCATTCAACCCAGATGTTTGATATGTCATCAAATCCTGTAGGTTCTATCTATACAACATTTCTGGAATACGCCCTTTCCTTTTCGACCATACAGTTCGGGTACTGATCCAAGCACTTCTACACATCCCACCTTCACTACTGCATCACCCTCCTCACTTGTCTTTCCTCACTCTTGTCCACACCGCACTACCCCGCCTGGACCACTTTCAAAAAAATAATTAAGGAATAAATCCCCTCCACTCCTCAAAATCCTCCAATGGTTGCCCATTCAATCGATCAGTCAGTTGCATTTATTGAGCGCTTACTGTGTGCAGAGCACTGTAGTAAGTGCCTGGGAGAGAACAACATGATATCACAAACACATTCCCAGCCCACAACGAGCTTACAGTCCAGAAGGGTCTTGAGGGAATCAGAAACTGCATCAGACAGAAAATCCTGCCTATCGACTTTAAGTAAATCAGCTCTCCCCAGCGCTTAGCATAGTTCCTGGAACATAAAAGTGCTTAATAAATACATCACTATCTTGACCTTTCCCTCCACAACGCAGCCCTCAAACCTCGCTCCTCTAATACCAACCTACCCACGGTACCTGGATCTCCTGGTACTCCTCTGCCGCCCGCCTGCTATCCCTCCTCGACTCTGCCGACCTCCTCCTCCACCATACCGCGCCCACTCACCGACTCGGTCACACCCTCGATCTCGTCATCTCCTACCGCTGCACTATCTCCTCCCTCACCGACTCTGAAATCCCTCTCTCTGACCATAACCTTCTCACCTGCCTCATCTCTCACACTCCCTCCCCCTGCAAATCTTCGCTACTGCCCCACAGAGACCTCCGCTCTCTCGATCCCATCCGTCTTTCCAATAGCATCTCTCCTCACCTTGCCGCCCTGTCCTCTCTTCCCACTCTCGACGATCAGGTCTCCGCGCTCAACTCCACCCTCTCTACTCATCTCAGATCTACATCTCCGCCCCTGTCCTCTCCCCCTCCCTTCAGGCTCGCATCTCCTCCCGCCTCCGGGACGTCTCCACCTGGATGTCGGCCCGCCACCTAAAACTCAACATGAGCGAGACTGAGCTCCTCATCTTCCCTCCCAAGCCCGGTCCGCTCCCAGACTTCTCCATCACCGTGGATGGCACGACCATCCTTCCCGTCCCGCAGGCCCGCAATCTCGGTGTCATCCTTGATTCGTCCCTCTCGTTCACCCCACACATCCTATCCGTTACCGAGACCTGCCGGTTTCACCTCTACAATATCGCCAAGATCCGCCCTTTCCTCTCCACCCAAACGGCTACCTTACTGTTACGGGCTCTCGTTATATCCCGGCTAGACTACTGTGTCGGCCTTCTCTCTGACCTCCCTTCCTCCTCTCTCGCCCCGCTCCGGTCTATTCTTCACTCCGCTGCCCGGCTCATCTTCCTGCAGAAACGATCTGGGCCTGTCACTCCCCTTCTTAAACACCTCCAGTGGTTGCCTATCGACCTCCGCTCCAAACAAAAACTCCTCACTCTAGGCTTCAAGGCTCTCCATCACCTTGCCCCTTCCTACCTCTCCTCCCTTCTCTCTTTCTACCGCCCACCCCGCACGCTCCGCTCTTCTGCCGCCCACCTCCTCACCATCCCTCGGTCTCGCCTATCCCGCCGTCGACCCCCGGGTCACGTCCTCCCGCGGTCCTGGAACGCCCTCCCTCCTCACCTCCGCCAAACCGATTCTCTTTCCCTCTTCAAAACCCTACTTAAAAATCACCTCCTCCAAGAGGCGTTCCCAGACTGAGCTCTTCGTCCCCCTCTACTCCCTCTGCCATTCCCCTTTACCTCTCCGCAGCTAAAGCCTCATTTTCCCCTTTTCCCTCTGCTCCTCCACCTCTCCCTTCCCATCCCCACAGCACCGTACTCATCCGCTCAACTGTATATATTTTCGTTACCCTATTTATTTTGTTAATGAATTGTACATCGCCTCGATTCTATTTAGTTGCCATTGTTTTTACGAGATGTTCTTCCCCTCGACGTTGTTTAGTGCCATTGTTCTTGTCTGTCCGACTCCCCCGATTAGACCGTAAGCCCGTCAAACGGCAGGGACCGTCTCTATCTGTTGCCAACTTGTTCATCCCAAGCGCTTAGTACAGTGCTCTGCACATAGTAAGCGCTCAATAAATACTATTGAATTGAATGAATGAATGGATCTCATCTGTCTCATCGCGGACCGCTCGCCCACATCTGCCTCTGGCCTGGAACTCCCTTTCGTATCCAACAGAATACAACTCTGCCCACCTTCAAAGCCCAGCGGCAAGTCATAGTGGATAGAGCTTGGGCCTGGGAGTCAGCAGGTCATGGGTTCTAATCCCGGCTCCAACACTTGTCTGCTGTGTGACCTTGGGAAAGTCACTTCACTTCTCTGGGCCTCGGTTACCTCATCTATAAAATGGGGATTAAGACTGGGAGCTCCATGTAGGACAGAGACTGTGGCCAACTCAATTTGCTTGTCTCTTTCCCCCTCTCCCCCCCCCCCAGCACTTACTAAACACTTAACAAATACTATTATTATTATCTCTCCTCCTCCACTATTATTAATGACGATAATAATGGAATTTAAGGCTTACCACCTGCCAAACAATGGGGTAGACACAAAATAATCTAGTTCCACACAGGGCTCAAATTCTAAGTAGGAAGCAGCACTGGTAAATGAACCCTCATTCTGCACATGCGACAACCCAGGCACAGAGAAGTCAAGTGACCTTTCCAAGTTCACCCAGCAGATAAGGGCGGGGTCAGGATTAGAACCCATGTCCTCTGTCCCCCAGGCTCGTGCTCTTTCCACTAGGCCTCGCTGCTTCCACAGACCTTCCACAAGCTCTCATCTTCCCTATTCTCCCCCGCTTCTGCGTCACTTAAGCACTTTGATCCTCCCCACCCCACCAGCAGTTGTGTATGTAGCCTTATTCATTCATTCAATAGTATTTATTGAGCACTTACTATGGGCACAACACTGTACTAAGCGCTTGAAATGTACAAATTGGCAACAGATAGAGACAGTCCCTGCCCAGTGACGGGCTTACGGTCTATCTGTGATTTCCCCTCACTGTGAATAATTTTAATACCTAATAATAATGTTAATAATAATGTTTGCATTTGTTAAGCTCTTTCTATGTGCTGAGCACTGTTCTAAGCACTGGGGTAGATACAGGGTAACAGGTTGTCCCACATGAGGCTCCCAGTCTTCATTCCCATTTTACAGATGAGGGAACTGAGGCCCAGAGAAGTGAAGTGACTTACCCACAGTCACACAGCTGACAAGGGGTGGAGCCGGGATTCGAACCCATGACCTCTGACTCCCAAACCCGGGCTCTTTCCACTGAGGCATGCTGCTTCTCAACTGTCACCCCCTCTAGTCTGTAAGCACCTTGGGGTCAGGGATGGTGCCTCAGCTCTATTGTATTGCACTCTCTCACTGTATTCATTATTGTATTGCCCTGTACTGAGAAGCAGCATGGTGTAATCTGTTACCGATTTGTCCATTCCAAGCGCTTAGTACAGTGCTCTGCACATAGTAAGCGCTCAATAAATACTACTGAATGAATGAATGAACCAACCTGGGCCTGGGGGTCAGGTCATGGGTTCTAATCCAGGGTCCAGCACTTGACTGCTGTGCGATCTTGGGCAAACCACTTCCCTTTGCTGTGCCTCAGTTTCCTCATCTATAAAATGGGACTTAAGACTGAGCCCCACGTGGGACAACCTGATTACCCTTGAATCTCAAATCTTACACATAGTTCATGCTTAACAAATACCAATATTAAAATTATTATTATTATGTGGGACACGGACTGTGTCCAACCTGATTTGTTTGAATCCACTCCAGCGCTTAGTACGATGTCTGACACATAATAAGCCCTTAAATACCATAATTATTACTCATCTGTAAAATGGAGAAGGCTGTGAGCCTCATGTGGGATGGGGACTGTGTCCAACTTGATTAGCTTGTACCTGCCCCAGCGTTCAGTACAGTGTCTGCCCCTCTAGACTGTGAGCTCACTGTGGGCAGGGATTGTCACTCATTGCTGTATTGTATTCATGACTGAATGACTGACTGAATGGCTGAATGAATGGCTGGATGGATGAATGAATGAATGAATGGCTGAATGACTGGAGGAATGAATGAATGAATGGCTGCATGAATGACTGGATGAATGACAGGCAGAATGACTGAATGAATGGCTGAATGAATGACTGATTGATTGGCTGAATAATTGACTGAATGACTGACTGAATGAAAAGACTGAATGAATGAATGAATGAATGAATTGATTGAATGAATGGCTAAATGAATGACTGATTGATTGGCTGAATGATTGACCGAATGACTGACTGAATGAAAAGACCGAATGAATGAATGAATTGAATGAATGAATGAATGAATGACCGAATGACTGATTGAATGACTTTGAATGACTCATTGAATGAAAAGACTGACTGAATGACTGAATGACTGCCAGGCTGACTAAATGACTGACTGAATGAATGAATCACTGATCGAATGAATGACTGGCTAAATGAATGAATGACCAAATGATTGACTGAATGAATGACTAGCTAAATTACTGACTGAATGACTGAATGAGTGACTGAATGGGTGACTGAATGAGTGACTGAATAAATGACCGAATGGGTGATTGAATGAATGAATGAATGAGTGACTGAATAAATGACTGAATGAGTGATTGAATGAATGACTGAATGAGTGACTGAATAAATGACCGAATGAGTGACTGAATGAGTGATTGAATGAATGAGTGAATGACTGAATGAGCGATTGAATAAATGACCGAGTGAATGACTGAATGAGTGACTGAATAAATGACCGAATGAGTGACTGAATGACTGAATGAGTGACTGAATAAATGACTGAATGAGTGATTGAATGAATGAGTGAATGACTGAATGAGTGACTGAATGAATGAGTGAATGTCTGAATGAGTGACTGAATAAAGGACCGAATGAGTGACTGAATGAATGAGTGAATGACTGAATGAGTGACTGAATAAATGACTGAATGAGTGATCGAATGAAGGAATGACTGAAGGAGTGAGTGAGTGAATGACTGAGGGGCTGACAGACTGGCTGAGTGAGTGACTGTCAGTGACAGAGGGTGAGGAGGGGCGAGAGCGGGCTCCCCTCTCGTCCCGTCCCGTCCCGGTCCCGTCCCGGTGGGGGCCCCGCCGTACCTCGACAGAGGCGGAGGCGGGGAGCGCGAGCGGCAGCAGCGCGAGCAGGAGCGCGAGCGGCGCGGCGGCCGAGGCGGAGGGAGCCCTGGCCGAGGCGGAGGGAGCCCTGGCCGAGGCGGAGGGGGCCCTGGACGAGCCTCCCGCTGCTGCTGCTGCTGCTGCTGCTGCTGCTGCTGCTGCTGCTGCTGCTGCTGCTGCTGCTGCTGCTGCTGCTGCTGCTCCTCCTGCTCCTCCTGCTCCTCCTGCTCCTCCTCCCGCCGCTCCCCGTCCTGCGGCGGCCATGTCCGACCCCCTCCGCCCCCCGCCCGCCCTGCCGGAAAGCGGCCCCGGCCCCGTTTACGACAGCCGGCCCCGTTTGCGACACCCGGCCCCGCCCCCGGCCTCCCCCGGCGGCCAATCAGCGGCCCGCTCCGGGCCCCGCCCCTCCGCCCCCCCGCCCCCCCGCCCCCCCGCCCCCCTGAGCCCCCGCGGCGCCCGCTCCGCCCAACAGGGGGCGCTGCCCGGCCCCCGCCGCGCCCGGCCCGAAATCAGAATAATTACCATCGTTATTATTATGCTGTTGGTATTTGTTCAGCGCTTACTCTGTGCCGAGCACTGTTCTGGCTCGGTGGAAGGAGCCTGGGCTCCGGACTGTGGGCAAGTCACTTCACTTCTCTGGGCCTCAGTGACCTCATCTGAAGAAGCCTCGTGGCTCCGTGGAAAGAGCCCGGGCTTTGGAGTCAGAGGTCATGGGTGCGAATCCCGCCTCTGCCGCTTGGCAGCTGGGTGACTGTGGGCAAGTCACTTCTCTGGGCCTCAGTGACCTCATCTGTCGAAGGGGGATTAACTGTGAGCCTCACGTGGGACCACCTGATGAGCCTGTATCTCCCCCAGCGCTTAGAACAGTGCTCTGCACATCGGAAGCGCTTAACAAATACCAACCTTATTATACAAGGTAATCAGGTTGTCCTACGGGGAGGGGGAAGTCTTCCTCCCATTTTACAGATGAGGTAAGTGAGGCACAGAGAAGTGAAGTGACTGGCCCAAAGTCACACAGCTGACAGGTGGTGGACTGTAAGCCCGTCAAACGGCAGGGACTGTTTCTATCTGTTGCCGACTTGTTCATTCCAAGTGCTTAGTACAGTGCTCTGCACATAGGAAGCACTCAATAAATGCGAATGAATGAATGAATGAATGAATGAATGAATGAATGGTGGACCCGGGATTAGAACCCACGATCTCTGACTCCCCAGCCTGTACGCTTTCCACTAAGCCACGCTGCTTCTCCACAGATACCACTATCATTACTGATATCACTAATGGGTTCGAATCCCAGGTCTGCCACTTGTCGGCTGTGTGACTGTGGGCAAGTCATTTCACTTCTCTGTGCCTCAGTTACCTCATCTGTAAAATGGGGATGAAGACTGTGAGCCTCGCGTGGGACAACCTGATTACCCTGTATCTCCCCCCCAGTGCTTAGAACCGTGCTCTGCACATAGGAAGCACTTAACAAATACCATTATTATTATTATTAATAGTATTTTTACCCTTCTTATGCAATCTCTCTGCACTGGGGTGTGATGCTTCTATAGAATTATAATTTGGAAAGGACCTGGAGAGTTTATCTGGCCCAACCCCCCTCTCCTCCCTCTGACCCACCAGCCAGATAAAAATAAGAATAATAATGGTATTTGTTAAGTGCTATGTGCCAGGCACTGTACTAGGCTCAAGGGTGGTTACAAGCAAATTGGATTGGATCCAGTCTCTATCCCATATGGGGCTCACAATCTCTATCCCCATTTTACAGACGAGGTAACTGAGATCCAGAGAAGTGAAGTGCCTTGCCCAAGGTCACACAGCAGACAAGTGGTGGATTCGGATTAGAACCCATGACCTTGTGACTCCTAGGTCCCTGCTCTATCCACTACATCACACTGCTTCTCCCTAAACAATTCCTTAAAGGTCTCCAGAGGTCTTGTAGCCCAATCCATGTTTTGTCACCTCTATAGTCAAGAAATTATCTTTCTACATCCAGTGAAATATTTTAAATTTAAATACATTTTCACTCGTTTGGTCTTACCTAAAGCAGAAAGGATGACCACTCAGCATGTCCTCCCTGTTCTTGTCTGTTCGTCTCCCCCGATTAGACCGTGAGCCCGTCAAAGGGCAGGGACTGCCTCTATCTCTTACCGATTTGTCCATTCCAAGCGCTTAGTACAGTGCTCTGCACATAGTAAGTGCTCAATAAATACTATTGAATGAATTAATTAATTAATTCCCTATATATACATATATATACATATATATATATATATATATATATTCAAGAAAGTTCTTGTTTCCCTTTCACCTTATTTTCTCTTCTCTAGGTTAAACACCTAACCTTGAGCATCTTCTAAAAGGACCTATTTTTCAACCCTTTCAGAATTTGTCATTCTTCTCAGGACCCAATTCACTTTCTTTCTATTCCTTACAAAGTGTGTGGACCAAAAGTGAACATCAGGGCTTGACCAGAACAGAAAATAATAATAGCACTAGGTTTTTAGCACTAGGGGAAATACATGGTACCAAAGCGAATCGATCAATCGATAAATCAGTGAGGGTATCTGTTGAGTACTTGCTGTGTGCAGACCACTATACTAAGTTCTTGGGGGAGTACAATACAAGAGAGATAGTAGACCCGTTCCCTGCCCACCCAAGCTTAATGGACAGTCTCTGACTCACCTGGGGAATCACAAATTATCATCCCCATTTTACAGATGAAGAAATTGAGTCCTAGGAGGGTTAAATGACTTGTCAAGGTTGCTCAGCACTTCTGTGGTAGAGCTGGGGCGAGAACCCAGATCTCTTGATTGAGAGAAGCAGCGTGGCTCAGTGGAAAGAGCATGGGCTTAGGAGTCAGAGGTCATGAGTTCTAATCCCGGCTCTGTCGCTTGTCAGCTGTGTGACTTTGGGCAAGTCACTTCACTTCTCTGTGCCTCAGTTACCTCATCTGTGAAATGGGGTTGAAGACTGTGAGCCCCGCGTGGGACCTGATTACCCTGTATCTACCCCAGCGCTTAGAATAGTGCTTGGCACATAGTAAGCGCTTAAATACCAACATCATCATCTTGATTTCCCCAGCCTTTTTCCACTGTCAGTCAGTCAATTGTATTTACTGAGCACTTACTAGGTGCAGAACACTGTACTTACTAAGTGCTTGAGCAGACACGTTCCCTGCCCACAATGAGCTTACAGTCTAGAGGGCTGTAAGTCATTTTGCCTCTCCTGAAAATAATGGAAGGATTATTTTTGTCTTTTGGGATCATACATATTCCAACTCCGTTGGATTTTTCTAATGAAGACACTACATGATTGGCTCGTATTTATCATTAATAACAATAATAATGATGATGGTATTTGTTAAGCACTTACAATGTGCCAAGCACTGTTCTGAGCGCTGGAGTAGATACAGGGTCATCAGGTTGTCCCACGTGGGGCTCACAGTCTTAAACCCCATTTCACAGATGAGGTAACTGAGGCACAGAGAAGTTAAGTGACTTCGGATAAGTGACAGAGCCGGGATTAGAACCCACGAGCTCTGACTCCCAAGCCCATGCGCTCTTTCCAATAAACCATGCTACTTATTAATTGTTGAGTGCTTACTGTGTATTAAGTGCTCGGGAAAGTACAATGTAATAGAGTAGGCTCAGTTGCGGCCCTCAAGGAGCTCATTTTCGGTGTCTAGTTGACACTGACTCCAAGGACTTTTTCGGCTCTATTTGTGCCTAGTTCCACGCCCCCTACCCCAACCTTAAAAGAGAGAAGCGGCGGGGAGGTAAAGGGAAGGAAAGAAGAGAATGGTAGCGGAAAAGTCCTACGTGGTAACTAATCTAAAATTACCTTCTAATAGAATTTATGTCCACTGATTTTCTGAGGTGGAATTTTAGCCAGAAATTAAGAGGCTCAGGATAGTAGAGCCTCATAACAGGAAAGATGGATGAAGTCTTAAGCCTTCAGGACTGAACTTGTGCTAAGAAACTCATTGTAGAGCTGGTGTTTTGGGTTTTTTTAGTTTGGGGTTTTTTTTTTAACTGTCCTCGGTAAGGACTTACTATGGACCAAGCCCTGAACTAAGCTCTGGGGGAGAAACAAGGTGATCAGGTTGGACATAGTCTTTGTCCCCCACGGGGTTCAGTAGGGAGTTGGATTTAATCCCCATTTTACATATAGCAGGCAAGTGGCAGAGCCAGGATTAGAACCCAGGTCTTCTGACCCTCGGGCCCGTGCTCTATCCACCAGGCCACGCTGCTTCCCTAAGGGGTTGCCCAACTCCATTTGCTCGGCTCGTCCCTTTCCCCTAGGACACAGACTGCAAAGAGCAAGCAGAAGGGTATGTGAGCAGGGCATTGCGGAGATCATGCAAAGTTGTTCTTTTATTTTTACTTTTAAATGTGCATAACCCATTTACAGCCGAAGTGATCCCTGGTTCTGGGCTGTATTGCCATGACCCAGAACGCAGATGCCTTGAGTTTTCTGCCCCTGTTAGCCACTTACTTTTTCAGAATTCCTGCTGGACCCGTGGCCCACCAGAGGTGTTTTTTTTTAATCTGAGAGAAATCTTCACCACTGATGGTGTAGCCCCAACCAGCAGAATCAGAACTAGAACCCTGGACTCCTCATTCCCAGAGGGTTGCTCTTAGCAGGGGTAAGAAATATTAAAAGTTCGGCCATCTATCAATATAAAATTTTCCCAGCAACAGAGTTATTTTCCATCTGCAATTCAAGCTTCCATTTGAGAAATGAACAATGTAAGTGGTGGCGGGGGACCCACAGGCATTGATGAAATCCACCTGAATTGGGAATCACTCAAGGCCTCAATGGTCTCTATGTTTTGTTTTGGGGGCATTTTATGGCATTTGTTAAGTGCTTACTATGTAACAAATACTGTTCTGAGTGCTGTCTTATGCTTGTCTTCTTCTTGTTGTTGTCTTAGGCCGTCAAATCGTGCCCGACCCATAGCGACGTCATGGACACATCTCTTCCAGAACACCCCACCTCCATCTGCAATCGTTCTGGTAGCGGATCCAGAGTTTTCTTGGTAAAAATCCAGAAGTGGTTTACCTTTGCCGCCTGGCGCGCAGCCAACTCATGTCTCCACCCTCGACTCTCTCCCATGTCGCTGCTGCCCATCTCGGGTGAGTTTTGACTTGTAGCAGATTGCCTTCCACTCACTAGCCATTGCCCAAGCTAGGAATGGAATGGGAAGGCCTCTGCTTGACTCCTTCTCCCATAGTCGAGGCTGGTAGAGGACTGGAAACTCTCCAGATATGACCCTGAGAGGTGAAGCTCTGGGGCAGATAGAAGATCATCAAGTTAGACACAATCCCTGTCACAGTCTAAATTGGAGGGAGGAGGATTTAATCCCCATTTGACAGGTGAGGTAACTGAGGCACAGAAAGGTAAAGTGACCTGCCCAAAGTCATACAGCAGACAAGCAGAGGATCCAGGCTTAGAACCCATGGTCTTCTGACGCCCAGGCCTATGGTCTATCCACTAGACCACGCTGCTTCCAGTCTCCCTAACTTTCCAAATCCTATTTTTAATAATAATAATGTTGGTATTTGTTAAGCGTTTACTATGTACAGAGCACTGTTCTAAGCGCTGGGGTAGATACAGGGTAATCAGGTTGTCCCACGTGAGGCTCACAGTCTTCATCCCCATTTTACAGATGAGGCAACTGAGGCCCAGAGAAGTGAAGTGACTTGCCCACAGTCACACAGCTGACAAGTGGCAGAGCTGGGATTCAAACCCATGGCCTCTGACTCCCAAGCCCGGGCTCTTTCCACTGAGCCATGCTTCTCTGCTCGTTGGTTTCCAAGTCCAGCATCTATGTCCGAGGCGCTTTGCCTGATAACTTCCTTAAATGCCAATCAATGTCAAATTATTTCAGGCTAGCAGAAACTGTTTAATGATGCAGAATGAAATAATAATAATTGTGATCTGAAAGATTTTATGTAACAGAGTTATAGATCCTGCTGAACAGCAAAAGAAGCAGTACAAATAATAAAATCAATGGGAATCTCATTGAAAATGAAAATGTTGTTACCTTTGTTTTTCTTTGCAGGCTGAAGATCACAGGGTGCTGAATATAAATTAAGACAGCAATGTGAAGAAAAAATTTCTGTCAGACTAATCCAGTTTTTTCTCTATCAGAGAAGTAGAAAATCTGGAGAACTAATGTATATTAACCAACCGTGCTGATGGTGTGAAAGAAAACGTGCATAAATAAAATGGGTAAATAATCCCAAAGCCTATGAACTTCTCCCATCCCAAGACTTCTATGAGGTATTTTTTAAATCAGCAAAATGATTAATTTAAATTTCACCTCTTCTGCAAATTCTATGGTGGAGGTGGAGATGCTGTGAAATCCCTACAAGGCTTAAAGTTGAAATAGCCCCCAATTTTTTTTAATTGTATAATCAATGGTTGCTTAAATTAATTTAGTTAAGGCTTAATTTCTATTCCACTTGACAGATTCATCAACAAATGAGAGGAGAAAAGTGATTTAAACCAGTTTAAATCTAGATTCAATGAACATTAGGGGCTGAAAAGTATTTATCAGGAGAAGTGTAAAATATTTTCTGGAGCTCTCTGTAGGCAGAGCAAAAGAGGACTAAGTTAATTCAGTGCTTGGCACATAGTATGAGCTCAACACATACCACTATTATGGCCTAGTGGATAGAGCACAGTCCTGGGAGCCAGAAGGACCTGGGTTCAAATCCTAGCTCTGCTACTTCTCTGCTGTGACCTTGGTCAAGTCACTTAACTTTTCTGTGTCTCGGCTACCTCATCTGTAAACTGGGGATTAAGACTGTGAGCCCCATTTGGGACAGGAACACTGTCCAACCTGATTTGCTTGTATCTACCTCACTGCTTAGAACACTCTGGCACATAGTAAGTGCTTAACAAATGCCACAAATTCTTCTTCTTCTTCTTCTTCTTCTTCTTCTTCTTCTTCTTCTTCTTCTTCTTCTTCTCCTTCTCCTTCTTCTTCTTCTTCTTCTTCATACTAATTATTATTACTGGAAGTAACCTGAAACAGGCTGGAATTCAACTCCAGTAAAAGAACTGTAAGCTCACTTGGGGCAGGGAATATGTCTGTGCATTGTTATACTGTATTCTCCCAAGCACCGAGTACAGTGCTCTGCACACAGTAAGCACTCAATAAATACAATTGAATGAATGAATGAAATGTCCCAGAACAATTTATTTATATTAATGTCTGTAGTATAGACTGTAGACTAACTAGCTACTATAAAGCTAGACTGTAAGCTCACTGTGGGCAAGGAACGTGTCCTTTTATTGTTATACCGTACTCTCCCAAGGGCTTATTATAATGCTCCGCACACAGTAAGTGCTCAATACGTGTGATTGAATGAATGAATGGTTCCAGTATGCTCACTGTTTTATAGTCACTATGGCGGAGGCAGGAGCCATCTTGTACTTTAGGGGACAGGGCCACCCGCCCTCCACGTGAACCCGGCTGAGGGAAGGGCTGCAGTGCCCACCCAAACCTCCAGGCCTTGCTCTATCTTGGTTGCCCACATCTGGAGGTAGGAGCTGAAAGGGGCAGAAGCTGGAGATGGAACTAAGATGGCAGCTCCATCTGTTGCCCTCTGCAAAGCCCACGAACCTGCAGGGCAGACAATTACAAGCGGTCCAACCCGGGATTAGAACGCATGACCTTCTGAACTTCTGACTTCCAGGACCATGCTGTCCACATCCTGCCTCTGCCCTGGGACACCCTCTGTCTTCAAGAGAAGCAGCGTGGCTTAGTGGAAAGAGCCTGGGCTTTGGAGTCAGAGGTCATGGGTTCAAATCCCGGCTCTGCCACCTGTCAGCTGTGTGACTGTGGGCAAGTCACTTCTCTGTGCCTCAGTTACCTCATCTGTAAAATGGGGATTAAGACTGTGAGCCTCATGTGGCGCAACCTGATTATCCTGTATCTAGCCCAGCGCTCTGCACATTAGTAAGCGCTTAACAAATACCAACATTATCATTATTATTATTATTCATACCCAACAGTCAGTTACTCTCCCGCTCTTCAAACTGAATCCTGTCGCTCCCACCTTCACAACATTGCTCAAATTCACCCTTTCCTCTCCAACCAAACTGCTACCACATTAAGAAAATCACTCATCCTATCCCACCTAGATGACCACATCAACCTCCTTGCTGACCTTCCAACCTCCCGTCTCTCCCCACTCCAGTCCATACTTTAGTCCGCTGACCGGATCATCATTCTACAAAAACATTCAGGACAAGTCATCCCTCTTCTCAAAAAGCTCCAGTGGTTACCCATCCATCTCCGTATCAAACAAAAACTCCTCACAAGTGGCTTTAAAGCAGTCCATCACTTTGCGCCCTCCTACCTTCTCTTGCTTCTCTCCTTCAAGAACCCGACCTGCATACTTTGCTCCTCTGGTGCTACTATTCTCACTTTGCCCTGATCTTGCCTGTCTCGCCGCCGACCCTTGGCCCACGTCCTGCCTCTGGCCTGGAATGCTCTCCCTCCTCAAATCCTACAGATAATTACTCTCTCCCCTTCAAAGCTTTATTGAAGGCACATCTCCTCCAAGAGGCTTTCGCAGACACAGCTCCACTTTTCCTCATTTCCCACTCCTTTCTGCATCACCCTGACTTACTTCTTTTGCTCTCCCCGCCTCCCCACCCCCATCAGCCCCACAGTAGTTATGTATATCTGTCATTTTATTTATTGGTAATGATGTCTGTCTTCCCCTCTCTAGACTGTGAGCTCACTGTGGGCAGGGAATGTCTCTGTTTAGGGTTGTATTGTACTTTCCCAAGTACTTAGTACACTGCTCTGCCCACAGTAAGCACTTAATAAATATGATTGAATGAATAATGAATAAATTAAAGGTACATCTCCTTCAAGAGACTTTCCCTGACTAAGCCCTCCTTTCCTCTTTTCCCACTCCCTTCTGCGTTGTCCTGACTTGCTCCCTTTATTCAACCCCGCTCTCAGTCCTACAGTACTTATTTACATGTCTGTAATTTATTTATATTCATGTTCATTTCTCCGTCTAGACTGTAAGCTTAATGTGGGCAGGGAATGTATCTGTGACATTGTTAGAATGTACTCTCCCAAGTGTTTAGTACAGTGCTCTGCACACTATAAGGGCTCAATCAAAAGGATCGACTGACCGACCAACTCATTTGTCCCCATGACGGGCTGATCCAGGACTCTCTTTCCCCTTTCTACCCATGAAATACTCTGTCACAGCCCTTGCTTGGTGCCAGCGTTCTGGCCAGAAGAGACTTTTCAGCCCTATTAGTCCTGCCTCCTGTTCTTCGGATCTTCCATCTTTGCTCTGTTATAATAATAATAATGATGGCATTTGTTAAGTGCTTACTATGTGCAAAGCACTGTTCTAAGCACTGGGAGGATACAAGGTGATCAGGTTGTCCCACGTGGGGCTCACATTCTCTTAGTCCCCATTCTACAGATGAGGTAACTGAGGCCCAGAAAAGTTAAGTGACTTGCCCAAAGTCACACAGCTGACAAACGGCTGAGTCGGGACTTGAACCCATGACCTCGGCCTCCCAAGCCTGGGCTCTTTCCACTGAGCCATGCTTCTTCTCTGTTATCTGCCTTGCAACTGTGTCCTGGACTTTTCCTCTCAACTTCAAGCACAACGAACAGGGAAGCAGTACGGCCTAGTGGAAAGAGTACAGGCCTGGGAGTCAGAGGAGGCGGGCTCTACCTTGGCTCTGCCCCGTGTCTGCTGTGTGACCTTGGGCAAGTAACTTCACTTCTCTGGGCCTCAGTTACCTCATCTGTAGAATGGGGACTAAGAGAATGTGAGCACCATGTGAGACAGGGACTGTTTCTGAGCCAACTACCTTATATCTGCCCCAGCACTTAGAACAGTGTTTGGCACATAGTAAGCACTTAAGAAATACCACAGTTATTAGGGGTTAAAAACAAAAAGAAAACCAAAAAAACTTTCGTTAATTTCTTTGCAATAAATTCAGGAAGGCTCTGCAAAACAGATGCTCTGCCATCACCGAAAAAGCAATTGAGACCATAGAGTTAAAAGACAAGTCGTTTCTAGGTCATATATCCCCAGTAACCCATTCTGTCCAACAGAAAGGAATAAATTCATTTTTTTCCTTATTAATTTAATCTACTTTTAGTAGAATTTGAGTTCCATCGGTTCTGACGGACTGGTCTAATCTTCTTAAGTAGGATTTCAAAAGCCACATTATCTGCAATAAATATATTGGTTTGTATGCAGCGGATCAGTGAATGACAGGATAGGTCATTACATCTAACATACTTCTTTAGGTAGAGTTGGTCTTTCAAAAATTAAAAGGTAAAAATTACTTTGGTTCTTAATGGGATCATTTACAACCTCATTTAGCTCACTCTACACCATAAGCTCATTATGGCAGGGAATATGTCCACTAATTCTGTTGGATTGTACTCTTCCACAAGCTTAGTACAATGCTCTGCATATGGTAAGTACTCAATAAGTACCTTTGATTGAGTCTCAGAGCAAATTCAGTTAAACTGACATACGTTATTACTATTTTTGTAGTTCTATCACAACAGCACAATGAAGGCAAATGCTCTTGGGTATATTTAACTTTATATTATTTTATAATCATGTGCTGATTCTTGAAAATAAGGAATATAATTATCAGTGTCCCAACATCATCCCTCGCTTTGATAAATCAAGTGGAAATGAATTAGACCAAGAAAGAGAAGGATGAGAAATTTGCATCAGGGAAATCATACACACATAAATGCATATCAGCAGTACAGAGATAAAAGCTGTGACAAAATTCTGCTACCTAGGCAGCACACTGACCAACCAGGGACAGATAAGAAAGCAGGAGACTAAATCAAGAAGACCAGTTGATCCTTTGGGAGACTGTCCGACAAGGACAGCAACAGCATGGTAGCCGTCTCTCGACCAACCTCAATGTCTACAGCGCTGTAGTGTCATCCAACCTTCTCTACAACTGTGAGACCTGACCCACACACAGACAACACATCCGGCTTCTTGAGCAATTCCACCAGTGTCAGATAACAAGACGAGATCACAAACAGTGTATTTCTGAAACGTAGTCAGTCTTCCTAGCACTGAAGTTATACTTACCTTAACGCAGTCACATCTGGTGGGACCTTTTGGAGCATGAAGAATAGCAGGATGCTCAAACAGCTGTTTTATGGCCAGCTGAAGTTGGGAAACTGGAAGCTGAGGAAGCATTGCTAGGATAAAGTAAAACAAAGTTTAAGACAATACTGCTTCCCTGCCAAAAACTTGGAGATAGCTGCTGAGAATAAACCAGCAACAGTCAATAGACTGTGAACCCGTCATTGGGCAGGGATTGTCTCTATCCATTGCCGAATTGGACATTCCAAGCGCTTAGTACAGCGCTCTGCACATAGTAAGTGCTCAATAAATACTACTGCATGAATGAATAATAGTAATAATAACTATGGTATTTGTTAAGCGCTTACTATGTGCAAAGCACTGTTATGTACTAATCGCTGTACTAATCACTGGGGTGGATACAACCCAGCCCGCACGCTTCGCTCTTCTAACGCCAACCTTTCCACTCTACCTCTGTCTCATCCAGCTCGTCTCCAACCTCTCGCCCATATCCTGCCTTGACGATTGATCAAAAGATCAATCGATTGATCAGTGAGGTGAGATAGATGGGACAAACTGACTGAGAGCTTCAAAGCTGATGGGAAGGAGTTTCTGTTTGATGCAGAGGTGGGTGGGCAACCACTGAAGGTTTTGAGGAGTGGAGAGACATAGACTAAACCAGGAGGTCAGAAAGGAGCCTGATGCTGTAGTCAAGGTGGGGTAGGATAAGTGCTTGGATCAGCACGGTAGTTTTTTGGATGGAGAGAATAGGGTGGATTTCAGCAGTGTTGTAAATGAAGATTGAACTGACAGGATTTGGTGACAGATTGAATATGTGGGTAGAATGAGAGAGATGAGTTAAGGATAAGACCAAGGTTACGAGCTTGGTCGAGGAAGGATAGGAGTATTGTCTACAGTAATGGGAAAGACATTGAATAGTCATTCATTCATTCAATCGTATTTATTGAGCACTTACTATGTGCAGAGCACTGTACTAAGCACTTGGTAGAGTACAATACAGCAATAAACAGAAACATTCCCTGCCCACAATGAGCTTACAGTTTGGGTTTAATGAGAGATGAGCTGAGGGTAATGCTTAGGTTATGGGCCTGTGAGACAGGGAGAATTTTGGTGCGGTCTACAGGGATGGAAAGTCAGGGGGAGGGTAGGATTTGGGGGGGAAGTTTGAAGTGACGGTGCAACATTCAAGTAGAGATGTTCTGAATGCAAGCAGAAATGCGAGACCGCAGAGAAGGAGAAAGGTCATGGCTGGAGAATTAAAAGGAAAAATAAGTGTTCTGTTTTGAATAATTAAATGTTTTCTGAAATTACTCTTCTACAAGTACCCATATAAAATGACAAATATAATCTGTTCCATTTGAGCAAGCCAGATGTTATTCTTTTTACATTCTACCAACATGGAAAGTAACAAAATAAAACGTCTAAGAGAAAGCCTATAAAGAATATTGAAATTGCATTAAGTGAAGATCAATTTGTACCCCTTGTCAGTTAAGAAAGTAGAAATCCATTAAAAATTTCTAGCAACTAAAAGCATAGAGATGATAGTCTGAAGTATTTTGTTTTTATTTGGGTTTCCTTAATGGAGTTGAGCATAACCAGATTTGGAATCAAGTTCAAGAAAAGGAAATGATTCGAAGATACAAGAGGTCTCATTTTTATCATTTTAAAATATATGAAGTAGACTGAAATTTATAGGTAAAAAGTGTTTCTTTAACATACAAAGGAAATACATTATTCCGATCTTGAATTCTAATGAAGGGAAAGTTTGTTTTATTAGGAAAGGAAAGCATTAGCGTTGCAGTCTTCCCTTCAAGACAGATGGGGAAAAGAGCTTCCATTTACTCTCCTACCAGAACCTCTGAGGACAGGACATGTTACTTTCTTCTTCTGTGATACCTACCGGAATCTGGAACAGTTCTCTATATTAAGGGACCAGTGTGTACAGGCCTGGGTTTGAGAAGCAGCATGGCCTAGTGGAAAGAGCAAAGGCCTTGGAGTCAGAGGATCTGGGTTCTAATTCTCACTCCACCATTTGTCTGCTGTGTGATCTTGGGCAAATCATTTCATTCATTCATTCATTCATTCATTCAATCGTATTTACTGAGCACTTACTATGTGCAGAGCACTGAACTAAGTGCTTGGAATGTACAGTTCGGCGACAGAGACGATCCCTGCCCAACAACAGGCTCACAGTCTAAACGGGGGAGACAGACAACAAAACAAAACAAGTAGGCAGGCAATTGTACTTTCCCAAGCGGTTAGTGAATCCCACGTAGGACAACCTGATTACCCTGTATCTACCCCAGCGCTTGGAATAGTGCTTGGCATATAGTAAGTGCTTAACAAATCCCATCATTATCATTGTTATTATTAAAAAAACCTTACAGGTATGAACATAAGTGCTGTGTGGCTGAGAGCGGGGGAAGAACAAAGGGAACAAGAAAGAGCAAAGCAAAAGGGAGTAGGAGAAGAGGAAAGGGGGGACTTAGTCTGGGAAGGCCTCCTGGAGGAGATGTGCCTTCAATAAGGCTTTGAAGGTGGGAAGAGTAATTGTCTGTTGGATTTGAGGAGAGAGAGTGTTCTAGGCCAGAGGCAGAACGTGGACGAGGGGTCGGCAGCGAGATAGGCAGATTGAGGCACAGTGAGGAGGTTAGAATTAGAAGAGCAAAGTGTGACAACTCATAAATTTTATTAAAGAATTGCCTCATATTGTGGGGAGAACATCCTCTAATCCTTCCAGTGAGTTCTATACAAGTGGTTGGATAAAAACACGAGTTCTAGCAGAAATAGAGGTAGGCCCCAAATTAAAGATATAAAAAGGCATGCTTGCTTGAAGATTTAGCCATGTTGTCTTTCTATGATCTAAAGATAGTCAACTTGTAGGGATTGAACAGTATAGTAATGGTGATTGTATTGAACAACTAAAAATTTTATCATGTGATAAATTCATCATTAAAAATAAGTTGTCTAGTTCCAAACAGTCGTGCTTCAAATGACTGCCGAGACAGGGTGAAACAATAGTCAAACTCTATCATAAATTAATAATAATTTCAACGTGTGGTATGAGCTAAGTGCTTACTATGTGCCGAGTTTGGGGGTAGATTCATTACAATCAGACTGGACACAGTCCCTGCCCGACAGGGCTTCACAGTCCAAGGTGCAGAGAGAACAGGTATTAAATCTCCATTTTACAGTTGAGGAAACTGAGGCACAGAAAGGTTAAGGGACTTGCCTAATGCCACCTAGCAGGCAAGTAGCTGGGTTGAGATTAGAAGACAAGTAGTAGTTATAGTATTTATTAAGTGCTTACTGGGTTCGGAACCCTCTACTAAGCACTGAGAGAGAATAAATAGTTGAGAATTAGATCTGGTTCCTGCTCCTCAGGAGGCTTTCAGTCTAACAGGTCTCTTGAACCCCCATCCAGTGCTCTTGCCACTAGGCTATACTGCTCTTCTGTCTGCTGTAATTACCAGTACTAAATTATTTTATGTGCAGTAAAAAGCCAAGGTAATTTAAGAAATGGAATGGTTCTACATCTAGAAGCTAGATTTTTCATTGCCGTCAACATACACTCATGTATCTGTACCATAGCTTTGGAAAATGATTTCATCTACTTAGATAAATGGCAAGAATATCAATAATCCTACATTGACATTAACCAAAGAAACTCTGGCCAAATGGAAGAGATAAAAAAACAGTAGCAGATGTTAAATTCTGGAAAGTTTTTTAAGATTTGCAATGTGACCGCTGAATGAGTGTACAGAAACAGCACATTTCATTCCTGGGGTGGAAAGATTATATCTTACTCACCCCAGGCTGATTAACTTCTAAATTGCTAATGGTCTAGGCATGAGCCACATACTACATTTTTTAAAAGAAAACTATAAATTCACAATAGGCCAGATTCATTTTGACATACAGATATGAATCACAAGTCACATTCCTGAAAATTTCTCATCGTCAGAATAACAAAAGCAATAACAAGAATTCAAAAGCTGTTCGAAGTCCTCCTGACATCCCACCTTCTCCAACAAGACTTCACCGATTAACTCTCTACACCCTAAGTCATATCGACCCATCAGCCACCTGTCTGGCACTGACATCTTTACTTAATACCATTCCTCTTTTATATAGAGGTACCATAAATTCCACAGTTTATTATTTATTCTAATTATCCCATCAATCGATCGATCGATCAATCAACGGCATTTATCGAGTGTTTACCGTTTTCAGAGCTCTGTACTAAGTAGCTGGGAGAGATACAAGACAGTGAGCCCTGAGTGGAACATTACCATTACATTACCACTACTAAGCAGTTAGCAATAGGTATTGATCATACTGTGTGCAGAACACTCTACTAGGCCTTTGGGAGAGTATAGTAAAATTAGTAGATATGATTCTCACCCTACCCAACAATTGTAAATGCTTACAACAAAGAAAATTTGTAGAATCCGTTCATCTTATGGTTTTGCCCCAGATTTAGGTCAAATATATTGAAAGACACATATAAGGGAACCATGTGTAAGGTTGATGATGCTATTGATGGTGAAATTACACCCACGAACGGGTTTAATCATTGAAATACTTATACACTATTATAGTGGCCTTTCCCAAGGGCTTAGTACAGTGTTTTGCACATAGTAAGCACTCAATAAATACCATCTATGCCCTTGAATAATAATAATAATGTTGGTATTTGTTAAGCGCTTACTATGTGCCGAGCACTGTTCTAAGCGCTGGGGTAGACATAGGGGAATCAGGTTGTCCCACGTGGGGCTCACAGTCTTAATCCCCATTTTACAGATGAGGGAACTGAGGCACAGAGAAGTTAAGTGACTTGCCCACAGTCACACAGCCGACAAGTGGCAGAGCTGGGATTCGAACCCATGAGCCCTGACTCCAAAGCCCGTGCTCTTTCCACTGAGCCACGCTGCTTCGCTGCTTGAAGATAGAGCACTGCATTTTTCTGGCCCCTTGCCTTTCAGATAAGCATTGTTCAGGCATCAGTGCTTAATCATTCGATCAATCAATCAATCAATCCTATTTCTTGAATGGCTACTGTGTGTAGAACACTGTACTAAAGAGAGGAAAGGTATGTCCTCTTGCTAGAAGGGTGTGTTCTTGAGTTGGAGGTTTTATGTTTTGTTTCTTAATAGTATTCGTTAAGTACTTACTATGTGCTCGCAGGTGCACTAAGAACAAGTTAATCAGCCTAGATAGAGTCCATGTCCCACGTGGGGCTCACAGTCTTAATCCTCATTTTACAGATGAGGCAACTGAGGCACAGTTAAGGTACCTGACTCGCCCAAGGTCACAGAGCAGAAAAGCGGCAGAGCTGGGATTAGAACCCAGGGCCTTTAGTTCCCAGCCCTGTGCTCTTTCCACCAGGCCGCATTGCTTCTCATTTGTGTTTTCATTCTGGGTTTACTTTTGTTTGCTTCTTGTTTTTGCAGGAGTGGTGATCGTTTGTGGTCTCCTGCCCTAGTGGCACTCATGATAAGATGGCTGATATTCATTAATTCGTTCAATTGTATTTATTAATCACTTGCTGTGCGCAGACCACTGTACTAGTGCCTGGGAAAGTACAACAATACAACAAAAAAGAGTGACTGATAAGGGGAATAGGTGCAGTCTGTGCACCTATTTTCCCCCCTTCAAAGCCTTACTGAAAGCTCACCTCCTCCAGGAGGTCTTCCCAGACTAAGCCCTCATCTTCCTCTGCTCCCCCTCCCTTTCCCATCGACCCGACTCGCTCCCTGCGCTCTACCTCTCCCCCACACACAGCACGTATATATTTATGTACATATTTATAATTATAATTCTATTTATTTGTATTAATGTTGTGTATATATCTATAATTCCACTTATTTATAATAATGATGCTGATGCCGGTTTAGTTGTATTAATGCCTGTCTCCCCGTTTTTAGATCATTAACTCCTTTGTGGACAGGGACTGTCACTGTTGCTGAATTGTCCTTCCCAAGCGCTTAGTACAGTGCTCTGCACACAGGAAACGCTCAATAAATACAATTGAATGAATGAATGATCACAGAACCTTATACCTCTGAGACTTCAAGAGCAGCAGACATGACTGTGTCCTCCGTCATAGGTAAGCCGCTACTGAGGCCGATAGAATGGCCGCTTGTGGGTCGAGCCAGTCTTTTCCACTTTTTGCGAAAGTCATAGGAGAACCAAATTTGAGAGACAACAAATGGACAAAAGAAGCCCACAAGGAACAACAGCCTCAACAACAAGAAAAGAAGGATTCTTTTCCCACGTTAGTCAGGAGGCTAGGTACTGGGGTCCAGAAGATGTGAAATGGAGGCAGACGCCACAGCTCATTGGACACCACCCTCATTTGACACCACGGTTCCCTCCAGTTATTACCCCACGTCCCTTCTATCATCCCTCTCCTAAGTTCTCAAAGGAGTTGTTTACACCAGCTGACTCCCCTTCCCCTCCTCCAAATCTCTCCTTGACTCCCCCTGAAATAGTTTTCAATCCCTTCACTCCTTGGAAACTACCCTCTCAGGTCAGCAATGACCTTCTTCTTGCCAAATGTGATGGCCAAAACATCATCCTATTCCTCCTCGACCTCTCGGCCCTCCTCAAGGCTATGGACCAACCCCTTCTCCTGGAAATCATGCAGTCAATTAAAGGTATATGTCGAGTGCTTATTTATTGGTTGTCCAGCATGGCTTAGTGGAAAGGGCCCGGGCTTGGGAGTCAGAGGTCATGGGTTCTAATCCCGGCTCCACCGGTTGTCAACTGTGTGACCTTGGAGATGAGGGAACTGACACACAGAAGTTAAGTGACTTGCCCAAGGTCACACAAAAGAGGCAGAGCCACAGTTGGAACCCAGGACCTTCAGACTCCCACACATGTGGTCTAACCCAGGCCTGCCCCCTCACTCGACTACTGCATAACTCTGGGCAAGTCACTTCAGTTCTCTGTGCCTCAGTTTCCTCAACTGTAAAATGGGGATTCCACACCCGATCTCCTTCTTACAAACACTGTGAGCCCGATGAGGAGGACTAGCTTGTATCTTTCCCAGTGCTCAGCACAGTGCTTGAGACACAGTGAAGGCATAACAAGAAGCAGTATGGCTCAGTGGAAAGAGCCCGGGCTTGGGAGTCGGAGTTCATGGGTTCTAATCCCTGCTCTGCCACTTGTCAGCTGTGTGACTGTGGGCAAGTCACTTCACTTCTCTGTGCCTCAGTTACCTCATCTGTAAAATGGAGATGAAGACTGTGAGTCCTACGTGGGACAACCCCCAGTGCTTAGAACAGTACTTGGCACATAGTAAGCGCTTACCATATACCAATATTATTATTATTATTATTCTGTGCAGAGCACAGTACTGAGCACATGGGAGAATACAGTAAACAGAGTTGGCAGACTCATTTCCTGCCAGGAATGAGCTTACAATCTAGAGGGCGAAACAGGCATTAATATGAAGAAATTATCATTTCATAATATACAATCTAAAGATACGCTCATAAGTGCAGGGGGATAAGGGTGGGGCAAATATCAAATGCCAAAGGGTCACAAATCCAAGTGCATAGATAACGCAGAAGGGAGAGGCAGCCGAAGAAAAGGAGGCTTAATCGGAGAAGGCTTCTTGGAGGAGATGGGATCTTAATAATGTTTGGAAGGTGGGGAGAGTTGTGGTCTGGAATAATTGGAGGGGGAGGGAGTTCCAGGAGAGGGGGAGGATATGGGAAGGGGGTTGGCGGTGGGAGAGACGAGATAGAGGCACAGCGAGTAATCTGCTGCTACAGAGTGAAGTAGATCAGTGAGGTGAGGTAGGAGGGGCTAAACTGAGCGAAACATTATCTCACCCTGACTTCACAATGACACTGTCCTCTCCTGGTTCTCCACCTATGTCTCTGGCCACTCCTTTTCAATCTCTTCTGGGGTCTCCGCCTCTGCCTCCCACCCTCTAACAGTGGGAGTCCCTCAAGGCTCAGTAGTGAGACCCCTTCTATTTTCCACCTACACCCACTCACTTGGAGAACTCCTTCGCTCCCGTGGCTTCACCTACATGGATGGTTCCCCAAATCGACCTCTCCACAGCCCTGACCTCTTTCCTTCTCTTCAGGGTCACACTTCCTCCTGCCTTCAGGATATCTCTACCTGAATGTTCCACTGATTCATCAAACTAAATATGCCTAAAACAGTACCCCTCATCTTCCTATTCAAACCCTGTCCTTGTCTTGTCTTTCCCACTGCAGTAGACAACACCATTCATTCATTCATTCATTCATATTTATTGAGCACTTTCTGTGTGCAGAGCACTGAACCAAGTCTTAGAAAGTTCAATTCACCAACAAATAGAGACAATCTCTGCCAACAACGGGCTCACAATCTAGAAGGGGGGAGACAGATACCAAAACAAGTAAACAGGCTTCAATAGCATCAATATAAATAAAGAGAATTATAGGTACATACACATCATTAATAAAATAAATAGAATAGTACATAGGTGCATATATACATAAGGTCTGTGAGGCAGGGAGGGGGGTAGAGCAGAGAGAGAGAGGCGGGGCGATGAGGAGGGGAGGAGGAGCAGAGGAAAAGGGGGGCTTAGTCTGGGAAGGCCTTCTGGAGGCCTTTGTAGGGCTCCCATGGCTTCATCTACGCAGATGGTTCCCAAATAGGCTTTGAAGAGCTTTGAAGGGGGCTTTGAAGGGGGGGAGTGTGCTAGTTTGGCAGATTTGAGGAGGGAGGGCGTTCCAGGCCAGATGTAGGACGTGGGCCTCGGGTAGACGATGGGACAGGCGAGAACGAGGCACAGTGCAGAGGTTAGCGGCAGAGGCCCAGAGTGTGCGGGCTGGGCTGTAGAAGGACAGAAGGGAGCCGAGGTAGGAGGGGTCAAGGTGATGGAGAGCTATGAAGCCAAGGGTGAGGAGTTTTTGCTTGATATGGAGGTTGATAGGCAACCACTGGAGATTTTTGAGGAGGGCAGTGATGCGCCTAGAGCCTTTCTGTAGAAAGATAATCTGGGCAGCAGAGTGAAGTATAGACTGAGTGGGGAGCGAAGCTGGGAGGTTAGAAAGGACGCTGATGCAGTAATCCAGCCTCCCTATCTAACCGGCCCATAACCTTGGCATTATCCTCCACTCAACTCTCTCATTCAACCCATATACTCAATCTTTCACCAAACGCTGTTGGTTCGACTTTCGCAACATTGCAAACAATCCACCCTTTCCTCTCCATCCAAACTGGTCCTACATCGATTCAAACAGTTATCATACCCAGCCTTGACTACTGCATCAGCCTCCTCGCTGACTTCCCAGCCTCCTTTCTCTCCCCACTCCAGTTCATATTTCAGTATGCTGCACGGGTCATTTCTCTAAAAAAATGTTCAGTCTACTTCTCCCTACTCCTCAAGAATCTCCAGTGGTTGCCCTTCCACCTCCACATCAACAGAAACGACTTACCACAGTCTTAAAGCACTCAATTAGCTTCCCCCTTCTTGTCCTACTTTGCTGGCTTCCTAATAATAATAATAATGTTGGCATTTGTTAAATGCTTACTATGTGCTGAGCATTGTTCTAAGCGCTGGGGTAGATACAGGGTAATCAGATTGTCCCACGTGGGGCTCACATTTTTTAATCCGCATTTTGACAGATGAGGTAACTCAGGTATAGAGAAGTGAAGTGATTTGCCCAAGGTCACACAGCAGACTACAACCCAGCATGAAGGTTTCTCTCCCCCAATTACTACCTACTCATTGTATCTCATTTCCTCCATCTGGCCACCAAACCCCTTTCTCAAGTCCTTCCTCTCATCTGAAACTCCCTCCCCCTCAGTATATGACAGACCACCACCCTCTCCACCTTCAGAGTCTTATTAAAATCACATCAACAAGATGTAGTGGATAGAGCATGGGCCTGGGAGTCAGAAGGTCAGGGGTTCTAATCCCTGCTCCTTCACTTGTCTGTTGTGTGGCCTTGGGCGAGTCACTTCACTTCTCTGTGCCTCAGTGACCTCATCTGTATAATGGTGATTGAGACTGTGAGCCCCACGTGGGACAGGGACTGTGTCCAACCCAATTTGCTTACATCCACCCCAGAGTTTAGTACAGTGTCTGGCACATACTAAGCACTTTATAAATACCACAATTATTAATAATAATAATAATAATGGCATTTCTTAAACATTTACTATGTGCCAAGCACTGTTCTAAGCATTGGGATAGAAACAAGGTTATCAAGTTGACCCACTTGATATCATTATTATTATTATTATTACCTCATATCAATCAATCAATGGTATTTATTGAGCATTTACTAAGTGCAGAGCACTGTATTAAGCACTTGGAAGAGTACAACAGAATTAGCAGACACGTTCGCTGCCCATAACAAGCTGGCAGTTTAGAAGGGAAGACATTAATTCAAATCAATAATTTATAATATATAATTTAAAAATATGTACATATTGCCGTGGGGGTGGAGATGGGCCGAATATTATCAAATGCCCAAAGGTCAGAGATCCAAGTGCACAGACGACACAGCAGGGAGAGGGAATCAGGGAAAAGAGGGCTTAATCAGGGAAGGCCTTGTGGAGGAGATGTGACCTTAATAATGCTTTGAAGGTGGAGAGAGCGGGGAGGTCTGGTGTATATGGAGGGGGAGGAGGTTCCAGGGTAGGGAAAGAGGTCAGTGATGAGCTAGATGCGATCAGGGCACACCGAATAAGCTGGCACTAGCCAAGCAGGGTGTGTGGGCTGAGCTGCAGTAGGAAACCAGTGAGATGAGGTAGGATGGGGCGAGCTGATTGAGTGCTTTGAAGCCGATGGTGAGGAGTTTCTGTTTGATGCAGAGGTGGATTGGAAGTCACTGGAGGTTCTTAAGGAGTGGGGAGTCATGAACCGAATGTTTTTGTTGAAAAATGAATGAGGAAGGAGAGTAAATTTTAAACTGGAGTGGGGAGAGATAGGGGGCTGGGAAGTCAGTGAGGACAGATGCAGTGATAATAATAATGCTAATGGTATTTAATAATAATAATAATAATGTTGGTATTTGTTAAGCGCTTACTATGTGCAGAGCACTGTTCTAAGCGCTGGGGGAGACACAGGGGAATCAGGTTGTTCCACATGGGGCTCATAGTCTTAATCCCCATTTTACAGATGGGGTAACTAAGGCCCAGAGAAGTGACTTGCCCACAGTCACACAGCTGACAAGTGGCAGAGCTGGGATTTGAACTCATGACCTCTGACTCCAAAGTGCTTACTATGTGCCAAGCACTGTTCTAAGCACTGGGGTAGATACTAGGTCATCAGGTTGTTCCACGCGGGGCTCACAGTCTCAATCCCTATTTTACAGATGAGGTGACTGAGACAGAGAAGTTAAGTGACTTGCACAAGGTCACACAGCAGACAAGTGGCAGAGCCGAGATTAGAACCCACGACCTCTGACTTCCAAGCCCATGCTAATGCTTGGATCAGCATGGTAGCCGTTGGGATAGAGAGGAAATGGCGTACCACCAATTAAGCTCTCTTTTCCACTCCTCCTTCTCCCTTCTGCAATATCTAAGCAAGTGAATCTGTTCCCTTTAAGCACTTGATATGCACTTTACCCTCAGCCCTACAGCACTTATGTATATATTCATAATTTATGAATTTATATAAATGTTTGTCTCCCCCTCTGTCAACTCCTTGAGGTCAGGAAACATGTCTACCAACTCTGATGCATCAAGAAGCAGTGTTGCCTAGTGGAAAGAGTAACCCTGACTCCCCTAAGTCCATGCTGTGTGGCTTGTTAAATCACTTAACTTCTCTGTGCCCTAGTTCCCTCACCTGTAAAATGAGGATTCATTAATTCATTCAATTCATTCAATATATTCAATCGTATTCATTGAGTGCTTACTGTATGCAGAGTACTATGCAGTACAACAATTAACGGACATATTCCCTGCCCACAACAAGCTTACAGTCTGGAGCGGGAAACAATATCTGTTTTCCCTACTACTTAGACCGTGAGTCCCGTGTGAGACCTGATGATCTTGTACCTACTTGGCACAGTGCTTGGAATATAGTAAGGGCTTAACAAATGCCACAATCATCATCATCATCATTATCAGTATTATTATTATTGCACTCTCTCAAGTGCCTAATTTAGAGCATTGTACACATTAAGTGCTCAATAAATACCGCTGATGGATTGATTCCAGGAGTTTCGATAGGAAATGGGAACAGAAAGAGGGGAGCTATTTTAGGGGAGCACGGGATTGAGAAAGTACTTTTTTGGATTGGGGGGCAGAGGAGAAAGAGGCAACAACATAGAGTGAAAATTGCAACTTCATAGACACGTTTTAACTCATAAATCAGTTGGGCTACAGAGTCTAACATCCATATGTTTGAGGCCAAAAATACCTCTTAAAACATTCAGGTCTAAGTATATTTCATGTGTTTGGATTTTCAAGATAACTTACTTTAGCATATACAATCTATAATTTGGATCCACTTCTGTGAATAGTCTTTGTTTGAATATAAGCACCCAGAGGACAGGTCCTGTGTTACTTGTGTCAAGTCTATAAAAGGCTTAAATTCAAATGCTCACAAGCCACTCCCATCAAATAAAATATTTCATTATTCTGTCTTTTTATAACTGTTATTTAAATTCTTTTCTGGCAAAGCTGCTGAATGTTTCATGGGCTTTAACCCATTTACGAGAATAGATCCTAGTCTTTCTCCCAATTAAGGGGAGCTGTCTGCTCCTGTTGTATCTTTTGAGGCACAGACGGAAAAGCATGAGTGCGAAAAGCTGTGTGAATATATTTAAGAAATAAGCTTCCTGAAATATTCAGTTCAGGCCTGACTATTATTCAACAGATTGGGGTTTCCACCTTTGGAAATGTCTCCGACTGATGTCTCCAAGAGTCCAGATGTATTTTTTATGGTATTTATTAAGCATTTACTCTGTATCAAGCACTTTTCTAAGTACTGGGGAAGGTACAGATAATCTAGCTGAACTCTGTTCTTCTCCCACTTAGGACTCACCCTTTCAGTAGGAGGAAGGAGGATTTAATCCCAATTTTATAAAAAAGGTAACTGGGCACCGAAAAGTTAAGTGACATGACCAAATTCACATGGCAGACAGACATGTGGCAGAGCTTGGATTAGAACCCAGGTCCTCTGACTCCCAGGCCTGTGTTCTTTCCACTGGGCCAACTGCTTCTCTAAAATAAAATATCATTTTAGAATCAGATTTCTTTCTATTAAAACAGCTGTAAATTATACCAAGGGAGGGAGGCCATACTAGTTAGAGAGCTGTTAAATGCTGTTAGGAGAACACAGCTGGGATTTGATATAATATATAGTATATAGTAATCATACCACTCTCAGGGTCACAACTGGAGAGTTTCCAGTCCTCTACCAGTCTCGACGGCTATCTTACTGGTACAGGCTCTCGTAATATCCCGGCTAGATTACTGTCAGCCTTCTCTCTGATCTCCCTTCCTCCTCTCTCTCCCCGCTCCAGTCTATTCTTCACTCTGCTGCCCAGCTCATCTTCCTGCAGAAACACTCTGGGCATGTCATTCCCCTTCTTAAAAACCTCCAGTGTTTGCCTATCAACCTCCGCACAAAACAAAAACTTCTCACTCTAGGCTTCAAGGCTCTCCATCCCCTTGCCCCCTCCTGCCTCTCCTCCCTTCTCTCTTTCTACCGCCCACCCCGCACGCTCCGCTCCTCTGCCGCCCACCTCCTCACCGTCCCTCGGTCTCGCCTATCCCGCCGTCGACCCCTGGGCCACGTCCTCCCGCGGTCCTGGAATGCCCTCCCTCCTCACCTCCACCAAACTAATTCTCAGCCCCTCTTCAAAACCCTACTTAAAGCTCACCTCCTCCAAGAGGCCTTCCCAGACTGAGCTCCCCTTTTCCCTCTGCTCCCTCTACCCCCCTTCACCTCTCCTCACCTAAGCCCTCTTTTCCCCCCTTTCCCTCTGCTCCTCCCCCTCTCCCTTCCCCTCCCCTCAGCACTGTACTCGTCCGCTCAACTGTATATATTTTCATTAACCTATTTATTTTGTTAATGAGATGTACATCACCTTGATTCTATTTATTTGCTATTGTATTAATGAGATGCTCATCCCCTCGATTCTATTTATCGCTATTGTTTTTGTCTGTCCATCTCCCCCGATTAGACTGTAAGCCTGTCAAAGGGCAGGGACTGTCTCTATCTGTTACCGATTTGTACATTCCAAGCGCTTAGTACAGTGCTCTGCACATAGTAAGCACTCAATAAATGCTATTGAATGAATGAATGAAAGAGGGAGAGTCAAGCGGAGGCCTGTATATTCCATTCCTAGCTTGGGCAGTGGCTAGCGAGTGGAAGGCAATCTGCTACAAGTATAAACTCACCTGTGCTGGGCAGCAGCAGCATGGGAGTGAGTTGAGGGCAGAGACTCATTTTACTGCGCAGAAAGAGGCAATGGTAAACTTATTCTGCATTTTTACCAAGAAGACTCTATGGATCCACTACCAGAATTATTGCAGATGGAAGGGGGGCGTTCTGGGAGAGATGTGCCCACGGCGTCGCTAAGGGTCAGACACGACTCGACAGCATAAGACGACAACAACATATACTCATCATAATAATAATTATTTATTAATTTTTATCATCTATTAAAGTGCTTACTATCACTGTAATCAATCCTTAGTGCAGGTTCACAGAACTCAGACCTATCCGTTATACTTAAAAGTCAGCCAATCAATTGTAGAGGACTCCATCCAACCACGCATGTAATAATAATAATAATAAAAGTATTTCTTAAGCACTTACTATATGTCAAGCACTGTATTAAATCTTGAGATTGACACAAGATATCAGATTGCACACAGTCCGTGACTCATCCCACATGGGGCTTGCAATCTAGGTAGGAAGGAATAAGATTTAATTCCCATTTTACCGATGAAGAACTGAGGGACAGAGAAGTTAAGAGACTTGCCCAACATCGAACAACAGAGAAGTGGCAGAGCTGGGATTAGGACACAGGTCCTCTGACCCTCAGGCTCATTTTCTTTCCACTAGGTCATGGTGCATTCGACCATCCATCCTTCCATCTTTCCACCCATCTATCCATCCAGTTTAGCTTTCAGCTAGGATGGTACATGATTTCCTTCAAGTGTTTACTCTGACCTCCTTGTTTCTGGTTACCTCATTGCGTCTCACCATCATCCAGCAGCTGTTTGGTTAGTCTACCAAACCCTTGAAATTGAAGCGTTGGTTCATACCCTTGAAATTGTGTTAAGACCAGGACCCCTTCAGTGCTTGTAAACTGGCTTCATTTCAGGCCTTTGTCGTTTGAGATCCACATCCAATAATGAGGCTGATTGAACTGCTCAAGGAATCTAGTGGGTCTACTGTGGTAGGTCAAAACTTCACAACCACTTCAGCTCTGTAAACTTAGATAGATTGGTCTAAAACCTGATATCAGGTTAACTCCCACAGTTCATCTGCCAGTCTTCCAAACGATATCCTGATCTTGATTTGCCTTTCTACTTTTTTACCATTACATTGTTGGACAGTTTGCTGCCTAGCTGACAGAATTCTGTGATGGTATTCATTTCAGTATTGGCAGTCACTTCTGGGATTTGCTCATCTTTCAAGAAAGTAGCAGATTTCCCAAGCAAAACAGTGCTTTTCATATGATTCAGTGCAAGGGAAAGAAAAAAAATGGTGTACAGTTCATTCAAGTGATTAGAAAAATGAACAGTGGTAACAGCCACTTGACACGGTGATAAGGAATGGCCCTTATTGTTCCATTTGCATTCCTTAAACTTGAAGGTTTAATCCTATGATTCAAATTGGTGAAAATGAATCTAAGTCTTTGAATACAAGATCTTCACACCCCTGAGAAGAAAATGCTCCTTCATGATGGATATTTAAAATGGACATACTATTAGTAGAATAAGAAGCTGTGAAACATCCTCTGTATAGTAAAATGGAAGCAAGCTATGGTAGAAATTAAAATCATTCTGCTGTAACCTATCATTGTAAGAAAGAGCACCTCTATTTTTTAAATAAACTCTAACTTCTCTCCTTCATACTAACAAAATAGTCTGTTGGCTTTCGTGAGATGGAATGGCCTTTTCCACTTGTAATCTCTTTGTATTGAAAATATTTCAGATCTTTCAGTGGTGAGATTTGTCAGACACTCCTGACCACTGGTGGTTTTGA
This sequence comes from Ornithorhynchus anatinus, assembly GCF_004115215.2. Taxonomy (NCBI): domain Eukaryota; kingdom Metazoa; phylum Chordata; class Mammalia; order Monotremata; family Ornithorhynchidae; genus Ornithorhynchus; species Ornithorhynchus anatinus. The sequence goes on along the minus strand of NC_041731.1, from coordinate 110,812,189 downwards.
AACATTACCAGTTTGTTCCCACAAGGACTAAAGCTATCCCAACTGTGACTCATGAGAGCTGGAAATTTTGACCTGGCTTAAGACAGTAGAGGTTACCACTGTCAGGACCAGGGATGAAAACTTTCCATGTGAGTAGGAAAAAAGCAGGAGCTCCAGCTTGCTGTCTGAAGTAGTTCATTTTTATGGACAATCTTGGATGTGCAATATAATGCATCTAGAACCTCAGCCGTATTTTACTGATGCACTTAGCCTTTTTTTATCCCTAAGCAGAGGTTGGAGAGCACAACCATAATTTTAAAAATACACAAATCAGAGACGACTATAATTCAACAGAGCTTCTTTTGTAAAGTTATATTTTAAAAATGTTTTCTGCCATTCCCTGTTATAATAGTGCCATATTTGGGGACCATTACCGTAGGGAAGTAATGATGTGAAAGCTTAGTATGTATTATATGTGGGAACATAAAGATGTGTAAACACACACATACACAGAGGCAGAGGGGGTTTATCTTTGGTCTACCTCAAGCCTCTCTTAAGGGGACCTAACACAGTCTTGCTCCAGGCCCTAAGACTGAAAGGAACCAATCATCCATTAATTTTTTTATGGTGTTTGTTAAGTACCTACTATGGGCCGGGGGCTGTACTAAGCACTAGGATACACACACGCTAATCAAGTTGGACACAGTCCTTGTCCCACAGTCTCACTCCCCGGTTTTCAGATGAGATAAGTGAGGCACAGAGAAGTGAAGTGACTTGTCCAAGATCACACAGCAGACGAATGGAAGAGCCAGAATTAGAACCCAGGACTTTCTGACTCCCAGGCTCGTGCTCTATCCATTAGGAAACACTGCTTCTCTTCTTTCGAGAGATACATACCCTTCCCCAGTTTCTGTGCCCATCCCCTCCCAGCCCAAATCGCCAACACACACTGCCACTGGTCTGTTCTGTGACCTTAGGCAAGACATTTAAATTCTCTGTGTCTCAGTTGCCTCATCTGTAAAATTGGGAGTCTGTGAGCCCCATGTGGGAAAGGGACTTGTCGAATCCAATTTGCTTGTATCCACTCCAGCACTAAATACAGTACCTAGCACATAGAAAGTTCTTAATAAATACCACAATTGTCTTTATTACTAGTATTATTATTAAGAGAGGAAGAGATGTAGGTAGATGAAAAACAGTGGGAGGGAAGGAAAGCAATAATGCCCAGAGCCTCCAGCCCGCCAGAACTTCAGGATCGATGAAAAGCTACCTGACAAAGATAGCCTAAATTGGAGCAGTGAGGAGCCTGAAGACCACGGATAACAAATATTTATTTTGAGTTCAAGCATAGAGATGGTGAACTTGAGGGCTGGGCTTTGAGGGAGAGATGAACAAAGGGTGGGGCTCTGAGGGAACTGGAGGAAGAGAGGAGGGACGGGAGGAAACAGGAAGGGAACAGAAGAGGGGGGAAGAAGGGAAAAAGAAAGATCTTATATCCACCCCAACACGTGGTAGAATGCTTGGCACAGAACAAATAGGATTATTATTATTGTTATCATTATTATTATTTTAGAAAGTGGGGAGAAAAGAGGAATTAAAAAGGTACTCTCTACTTCTGTTGTTCTGGTCCTCACCTGACACAGGGACTGGGAGCAAGAGACTTCCCTCACCTCTGCCCTAGAGTTGTCCGTCTGCTTGCCTCACCATTGTCCAAACAGCGGGTCGTTTGTGGCCCCCAGGACCACATGAGCATTACTGATCAGGGTTTATCAGCGTGGCTTAGTGGAAAGAGCATGGGCCTGGGAGTCAGAGGGCATGGGTTCTAATCCCGGCTCCACCACTTGTCTGCTGGGTGACCTTGGGCAAGCCACTTAACTTCTCTGTTCCTCAGTTATCTCATCTGGAAAATGGGGATTAAGACTGTGAGCCCCACGGGGGACAACCTGATGACCCTGTATCCGCCCCAGTGCTTACAACAGTGCTTGGCACATAGTAAGAGCTAAAGAAATTCCATTATTATCATTATTATTATTATTATTGTCAAACACGGCCACAGCTGCCGCTGGCACAGAAACTAACTGGCTTTCCTGTGGTGGCCGCAGACCCTGGTCTGAATTCAGCAATGCCCATATAATCTCACTCACCCGTCTCCTGAGCCGCCCACTCCTCCCCATCCCCATCGGCATTCAGACCCGAGGCCTTGTGAGAACCAGACACGTGGCAGTGGCATTCTCACCGCCTTCCTCCCCTCCTGCTGCCATGGAGCAAGAGGAGGAGCCACCATCTTAGCTTCTCCTCCGGTCCTGATCCAACTCCAAAATATGGGGCAAGTGAGTTAAAACAGCCCACCGCATTCAAAAAGCTATGGGGCTAAGCGATTAGCAATGCCAAGGTCCAGAGTCCCCATGGCCTTCCTTCATCAGAAACATGCCCCTACGGAGGACTGTCAAATCTACACAGTAATCGACTGGTATTTTAATTTTGCTTCCAATTTATTTATTTTAATTGCTTTTCTTTTTTTAAATGCTACTTGTTAAGCACTTACCATGTGCCAGGCACTGAAATGAGTGCTAAAATAGATACAAGATAATCAGGCTGCACACAGTCCATGTCCACAGGCTTATCGAAGGCACACCTCCTCCAAGAGGCCTTCCCTGACTAAGCCCTCCTTTTCAACTTCTCCCACTCCCTTCTGTATCACCCTGACTTGCTCTCTTTGTTCATCCCCCTCCAGCCCCACAGCACTATGTATATATCAGTAATTTGTTTATTTATATTAATGTCTGTCTCCCCCTCTAGCCTGTAAGCTCACTGTGGGCGGGAATCTGTTGGTTTATTGTTATATTGTACTCTCCCAAGCACTTAGTACAGCTCTCTGCACACAGTAAGCACTCGACAAATTTGACTGAATGAATGTATAAATGTCCCACATGGGCCTCTTAGTGTTAATTCCTATTTTACAGATGAGGTAACTGAGACAGAGAGAAGTTAAGTGACTTGCCCAAAATCACACAGCAGACAGGTGGTGTATCTGTGATTAGAACTCAGGTCCTCTGACTCCCAGACCAGTGCTCTTTCCACAGATGATGGCATTTGTTAAACACTTACTTTGTGTCAATTACTGTTCTAAACACTGGGGTAGATACAAGGAATACAGGTTGCCCCATGTGGGCTCACAGTCTTCATCCCCATTTACAGATGAGGTAACTGAAGCACAGAGAAGTTAAGTGGCTTGCCCAAAGTCACCCAGCTGACAAGCGGCAGAGCCGGGATTTGAACCCATGACCTCTGACTCCCAAGTTCATTAGTTCATTAGCACTGTCGTTAATATTGTTTACTGCCTTTCAAAGCTATGTTGTTTGCTTAGTTTTCTTTTTGTTTTTTTAATTTGGTCTATCTTTTCCAATTAAGTGGGTCAGGATTGTATGCAAGCATAGTGCTCAAAAATAGTAAGTAAAAAATAACCATCGTAGGTGTCGAAGTGAAATCAGTACATGAAACTTTAGTCAGGCATTTCTGTCCTACCGTCCATTACTAAGGTGACCTTTAAATAATGGGAGAAAACATTTGGTGTTCCACTACTCTAACCACATTAAATGAGTTGATGGTCTACAGAAGATAATCATTTGGGGAGGATTTTCAGACCATAAATGATATAGTTTACTATTTGTGCATTTGATAGCACAGTTCATTCAGCTGTAACACATGTTTTCATTACACAATTTGGTTATTGAACAGTAGAAGAATTAAGGAAAATGTTTTTCTTACAGCACAAGTCTCTTCTGGAAATAATACGATCTAAAAATTCGAGCAAATCAATTCGATATAGGAAAAAGGGTTTGTACACAGCTCCCTAGAATTGGTAGAGATGAGAACCTAGTCAATTAGACTGTTAGCCCGTCGATTAGACTGTAAACCCGTCAATGGGCAGGGATCGTCTCTATCTGTTACCGAATTGTACATTCCAAGCGCTTAGTACAGTGCGCTTCACATAGTAAGCGTTCAATAAACACTATTGAATGAATGAATGATAATAATAATAATGATGATGATGGTATTTATTAAATGCTTGCTATGTGGTAAGTACTTTTCTAAATGCTGGGGTAGATTCGAGCTAATCAGGTTGAACTGTGATATTACTATACTTCCCAGCCTCTGCTTCAGCCTTACTCTGCTGTCCTGCCAGTGTATAGTATTTAGTACAATAAAGTAACACTGGATAGTAAGACTTTAAGGCATCTTGCCAGTATGAGCATAGCAAGAATATAGTCATGATGATATCTTCAAACCATCGTGTCCCTAACCCGTTAGTTACCATTGAATTAATGGTTACCATAGCATCATCTAAGTTCTGGACACAGTCACCCAAAAATTGCTATGTGCAGGTGACTACCTACTAAAGGCTCTCACCCAGGTAGATTGTAAACCACTTCATCAAATCAGCCGGGCATTCGGGATGAAGGTAAGTGGAAAGAAAGCAAAGGTGATGCACTAGAGAAGTCAGCTACAAAACAAAAAATTGTGTTGGAAACAGAACTAAAAGCTGTCAAAAGATTATGTTACCTAGGCAGCACACTGACCATGCTGTAATGGTAGACATAGAAGTAGAAAACCAAACTAAGAGGGCCAGCATATTCTTTGGGAGGTTGTCAACCAGCTTGTGGTGACAGTTTGATATCAGCTTCTAGGCCAAACTAAAGGTCTACAGAGCAGTCAGGCCAACCAATCGATCAATAAATTGATGGTATTTATTGAGCTCTTATGGTGTGCAGAACACCGTACTAGATGCTCGGGACAGTACAATCAGAGTTGGTAGACGTGATTCCCGCTCTCAAAGCAATTACAGTCTACTCGGATGGACAAGTGTGAAAATAAATTACAGCTAGGAGAAGTGACAGGGTATAAGAATTACAGCTAGGGTATAAGAATACGGGCAGGGAATATGTCTGTTTATTCATTCATTCATTCAATAGTATTTACTGAGCACTTACTATGTGCAGAGCACTGTACTAAGCATTTGGAATGTAGAATTCGGGAAGAGATAGAGACAATCCCTGCCCAATAATGGGCTCACAGTCTAAATGGGGGAGACAGACAGCAAAGCAAAGCAAAACAGAACAAAACAAAACATCAAGATAAATAGAATCAAGGAGATAGACACCTCATTAACAAAATAAATAGGGTAATAAATAATATATACAAATGAGCACAGTGCTGGGGAGGGGAAGGAGGAAGAGCAAAGGGGGAGGGGGAGGGGAGAGGAGGAGCAGAGTGTAGTCTCCCAAGTGCTTAGTACACACTAAGCACTCAATAAATACGATCGAATGAATGAATGAATGAATAGATAAGTGTTGTGGGGCTGGAATCTGAAGGAATTGAAGTCCTGGAGGTTTAGTCTAAGAAGAAAGAATCAGTTGGTCAATGACACTTATTGAGAGCTTGCTATGTGAAGAGCACTGTACTAAGTAATTGGAAGAGTACCATACAACAGAGTTGGTGGGCGTCAGAGGACCTAGATTCAAATCCCAGTTTGTCAGTTGATTGGGGTGAGACCTGGGGCAAGTCACTTCCCTTCTTTGTGCCTCAGCTTCCTCATCCGTAAAATGGATCTTAAGACTGTGAGCCCTGTGTGGGAAATAGACTGCACCTTCGACCTGATTAACATGTCTCTACCCCAGTGCTTAGTACAGTGTCTGGTACATAGTGAGCGCATAAGAAATACCTTGAAAAAAGAAAGAGTTTACAGTCTAGAAGGGGGGAGAACAGACATGTGAACAAAGACCAAAATGGTTTCAAAAAAGGAGTGACTATTTTTAATCAAAAAGTGAGACAAAGAGGCAAAAGAGAAAAAAGCACCTGACTCTTCAAACAGGAAACATACAACGACAGCCTTCCTGAGCTCGCATTGTGACTGGGACTGTTGGTCCTGCTTTGGCTTTTTCAGCCACACACACTCACACGCGTGTGTGCACACACTTACATACACACACAAACTCAAATGTGAATTTCACCATCAGTGGTTTCTTCTTTGATTATGGAGAACAGTATGTAGAGATACTATTACACAATCATCCAGGATCACGTGGTTCTTCAATGTTATAGAACAGGAAGCAGCATGGCTTAGTGGCAAGAGCATGGGCTGGGAAGTCAGAGGTCATGGGTTCTAATCCCAAAATTAACAACTCCCATAATTATTAATTATTATTATTATTATCATCCTCCAGAATATTCAATTCCTGGGCTCCGCTCCTCAATAATAATAATAATGATGATGGTATCTGTTAAGCGCGTGTCAGGCACTGTTCTAAGCACTGGGGTAGATACAAGGAAATTGGATTTTCCCACCTGAGACTCACAGTCTTAATCCTCATTTTCCACATGAGGTAATTAAGGCAAAGAGAAATTAAGTGACTTGCCCAAAGTCACACGTTGATTAGTGGCAAAGCTGGGATTAGAACCCATGACCTCTGACTCCCAAGCCCATGTTTTTTTCCACTAAGCCACGCTGCTAAGAGATTACAAAAATCATTAGAGATTAAGTCTGTCCGGAGACAGCTGGCCTGCTGGAAAGAGCATAGGATTGGAGTCAGGAAACACAGGTTCCAGCCTTGGCTCCCCAGTTGCTTAGGGTGGCAAGTCCCTTAACTTCTCTGTGCTTCAGGTGTTTTATCTGAGAAATGGGGATAAAGTACGTACCTGTTCTCCACTTCTTGATTGTAAACTCACTGTGGACAGCGAATATGTCTTCCAACTCTCATCTATTGTACTCTCCCAAGCACCTAGTATAGTGTTCTGCAGACAGTAAATGCTGAATCTATATCAATGATCAATTGATCTCCCTCCCTCTTAAATCGGGTATTTCATCTGGGGCAGGGAGTGTGTTTGACCTGATTATCTTCTCTCATTCCTATGCTCAGTAAAGTGCTTAGCACATAGAAGGTGCTTCATAAATACCACCATCATCATTATCATTAAAACTCAAATCTTTAGGGAAGCTGAACTCAGTGAACACAAACTGAACGAAGATGATTCCAGTGTGAATGATAAGCTACTCTATCCCAGCCCCAGTCATCAACTGGACTCAGTTCTCAACCAACACCCAAATAGAGCAAGTACAGTGATTCTTGTAATTACATGGACGTTTTGACTGATGAAAGCCAAGGGATTAGACCAAGAAATAGAGAAAAGCACTCTTGAGAGCTGAGCACTACTGTTAGTATATTAAGGGAAGGTGTGTGCAATATACAGGAATGGCTTATAAGATAACAGAAAGAGCCATTATAAGAATTGGAGTGAAGACCTAAAGTGTCAGTCGTTCAAGTGTAGTTACTTAGCGTTTACTGTGTGGAGAGCACTGTAAGAAGCACTTGGGAGAGTACAGTGCAAACAATAAACAGATACATTCCCTGCCCAGTCTAGATGAGCTTACAGTCTAGAATCTATTGCCGGTTCGGAATTTTGACCGTACAACCCTCTGTAGGCAGATGTAACTCTCCCTCTCTACCTCCTCCTCCCCACTCCCCGCTTCTCCCTCCTCCCATGTCCTTCCTCCTGCTTGCCCCTCTCCACCTCTACTGTGGGGCACCTAGAGAAGTGGAGTGGCTCCGATTTGCAAATTGGCTCAAAGAGCAAGATGGAGTTAGTGGGGAGGAGGTCGTGGGGGTTGTGTGAGGAAAACCCAAGTCAAAGAGCATAACTTTCCCAGAGGTTGGGAATGGATCCTGGAAGGTTTCCATCGGAATCCTCTTTTGGGGAAATTATACAGCTGGGGGGGGGGGGCAGAATCATTATAAAACTAGAAGGTTTATCCCATTCCAGATGGGATCATTTCAGGCAGACACTGATATTTCCAATGATAGTGCGAGGGACAGTGAGGAAGAGGAAGACAAGTTGACTGGGGTGAGAGATGTGGAGGTGGAAGAGTGGTAGGTAGGAAAGGGAGGAGAAGGAGGAGAAGGAGAATCAATCTACAGATGGCATTTATTGAGTGCTTACTATGTGCAGAGCACTGCAGAAGAGTGGTGGGTAAGAAAGGGAAGAGAAGGAGGAGGGTGGGAAGGAGCAGGAGAAGGTGGAGAAGGAGAAGGTGGAGAAGGAGAAAGAGGAGAAGAAGAATCAATCTATGGATGGTATTTATTGAGTGCTTACTCAGTGCAGAGTGCTGCACGGTTTGAAGACATGTTCCTTCCCCACAAGGAGTTTACAGTCTAGGACTGGGGGCAGGTTGACAAATCAGGGATTCCGGGAGGGAGCAACTGCCCCCTTCTTGCAAGTGGCTCTTAGACCTCTGACCCAGAACTGTGACTCCCCTAAACCCCCAGCCTGGGGCCGGAAAAATGTGAGTTCTTTGACAGTTGTGCCCTTGGGAGGGTGGCACTGTCAATCCTCCTCCTCCTCCTCCCCCTTCTCTGTCTGCATCGATCACCCCTGTGAATTCCGGACTGCCCTGAGCCCTGACAGCCTGCAGCCCACAGTGGGTTTGGGAGCTGGCCAGGGCCAGTGTCGGAGGGAGAGAGGGTGCCAGGGAGAGGGAGGGAGAGAGGGAGAAGGAGAAGGAGAGGGAGAGAAGTAGGGAAGGGGAGAGAAAGAGGGGGAAGAGAGTGAGTGGAAGAGGAGAGGGAGAGGAAAAGGAGAGAAAATGAGAGAAAGGAGGAGAGGAAGAGGAAGAGGGTAAGAGAAGGAAAGAAAGGGGGAGAGGAAGAGGAGGACGAGAGTGTGTGCGAGAGGAGAGGAAGAAGGGGAGAGGAGAAAAAGGGGGAGAGGGAGAGGAAGAGAGGAGAGGAGAGGAGAGGAGGAGAGAGAGGGAGAGGAAGAGGGGAAAAGAAGGAAAGAAAGGGGAAGGGGAGAGGCAGAGAGGAGAGAGGAGGAGAGAGAGGGAGAGGAAGAGGGGAAAAGAAGGAAAGAAAGGGGAAGGGGAGAGGCAGAGAGGAGAGAGGAGGAGAGAGAGGGAGAGGAAGAGGGGGAGAGAAGGAAAGAAAGGGGAGGAGGCGAGGGAGAAGAAGAGGGGGAGAGAGAGAAGGAGAGAGAGAGAGAGAGAAGAGGGGGGAGAGAAGGAAAGAAAGGGGGAGGGAAGAAGAAGAGAAAGGGGAGGAGAAGCGAGAGGGAGAGGGAGAGGAGAGGGAGGTGAGAAGGAGAAGAGGGGAGAGGGGGAAAGGGAGAAGGAGAGAAAGGAGGGGGAGAGACGGGGGAGAGACAGAGAGAGAGAGCGTACTCCCGGTGGAGGGCGAGGGAGAACTGCAGTTGGGGAGGAGAGGAGTAGGAGGAAGAGGGGGAAACAGGTGAGAAGGAGAAGAGGGGAGAGGAGGAGAGGGAGAAGGAGACAGAGGAAGGGGGGAGGAGAGAGAGAGAGAGAGAGAGCTCCCGCTGGAGAGCGAAGGCGAACTGCAGTTGGGGAGGAGAGGAGGAGGAGGAGGGAAAGGAGGAGGAGGAGGGAAACAGGCTGTTTGCGCGTAGGTCCTGCCAAGCCCGCCGCCCCGCTGCCGGTGGGTCCCGGGGGGAGCGGCCGGGCCGTGCGGTCAGTCCTTCTCCCCCGGCGTCCGTCTCTGCCCTCTCTCTGCCCCTCCGTCCGTCCGTCCGCCTGTCCGTCCCTCCCTCCCTCCATCCTCCGGAGCCCCGCTGGCTGTGGTCCGGCGGCGGCGAGCGTGCGGGGGAGAGTGCGGGCCGGACCTCAGCCCGGGAGGGGCAATCCCAGCCCGCCCCATCCCCAGCCCCAGCCCCAGCCCCATCTCCATCTCCATCCCCATCCCCATCCCCATCCCCATCCCCATCCCCGACCAGGACGAGGAGGGAAAAGGGCCGGAGATACGGACGGACCCGGAGGCAGACCGCACACGGGCAGACAGACACAGAAAAGGGAGACACCATCAGAGACAGGGAGAGGAGAGAGAGGGAGAGCCGGGGAACCGGGGAACCGGGGAGCCAGGGAGAGGGCTCTCTCCCCACATTCCCAGCTCCAGCTCCAGCTCCAGCTCCATCCCGAAGGCCGGTCCTTCTCCTTCCCGGCCCCAGCTCGCCCGGCGGCATGAACCCCGGAGACGCCAAGGAGTACCTGGCCCGCAGGGAAATCCCGCAGCTCTTCGAGGTAAGGAAGAGGAGGAGGAGGAGGAGGAGGAAGAGGGGAGAGAGAGGAGGAGGAGGAGGAGGAGAGGGGCCCGAAGAGAGATGCCATACCCACGCTCACGGCTGGACGGAGAGTTAGCCCTTCTCCGCGCTCCCTTCTGCTGCGCCCCACGCTCTGCGCCCTGTCCCCTGCCCCTTCCAGCAGCTCCCCGCACCCTGCACCCTGAGTCCTGCGCCCTGCACCCTCCATTCTGCGCCCCGCTCCCCGTCCCCTGCCCCTTGCAGCCAGCTCCCTGCGCCCTGCACCCTGCGCTCTGCGCCCTGCTCCCTGAGCTGTGCCCCTCGCCCTGTCCCCTGCCCTTTTCCGCTAGCTCCCCGTTCCCTGCACCCTGCGCCTTACGTCCTGAGCTGTGCCCCACGCCCCGTCCCCTACCCCTTCCAGCCAGCTCCCCGCGCCCTGCGCCCTGCGCTCTGCGCCCTGCTCCCTGAGCTGTGCCCCGCGCCCTGGCCCCTGCCCCTTCCAGTCAGCTCCCCGTGCCCTGCACCCTGAGTCCCGCGCCCTACACACTCCGTTCTGTGCTCTGCGCCTGGCACCCTGAGCTGTGCCCGGCGCCCTGTCCCCTGAGCCCTGTCCCCTGAGCTCTGCGTCTTGCACCCTGAGCTGTGCCCCGCGCCCTGTCCCCTGAGCCCTGTCCCCTGAGCTCTGCGTCTTGCACCCTGAGCTGTGCCCCGCGCCCTGGCCCCTGAGCCCTGCACCCTGCGCTCTGTGCCCTGTCCCCTGCCCCTTCCAGACAGCTCCCTGCACCCTGAGCCCTGAGCCCTGCGCTCTACACCCTGAGCCTTGCGCCCTGCGTTCTGCGCCCTGCGCTCTGCACCCTGCTCCCTGAGCTGTGCCCCGCGCCCTGCCCCTTCCAGCCAGCTCCCCGCGCCCTGCACCCTGCGCTCTGCACCCCTGTCGTCGTAATCATAACGATACGACAATCATCATCAAACTATTTATTGGTTATGAGCTTGCTAGTGCCAAGCGCTGGAGTAGATAATCAGGTTGGATACAGTCGGAAACCAAGACGATCAAGTTTCAGCTCCCAACCGTGGAATGAGAAGAACGTCCACCGGGGTCTTCCTTCCCACCTGTTCCCCCTCCTCCCCATCCCAAGCTCTTCCCGTGGACAGGGGAGGAAGGGAAGGGCATCAAACCTCCGGCAGAAGGAGCAAGATAATAATAATGATCGTTTGGGTTAAGCGCTCACTATGCGCCAAGCGCTGTTCTAAGCGCTGGGGTAGATACAAGGTCATCGGGTTGTCCCACGTGGGGCTCGCAGTCTCAATCCTCATTTTACAGCTGAGGTAACTGAGGCCCAGAGAAGCTAAGTGACTTGCCCAAAGTCACCCAGCTGGTAAGCGGCAGAGCCAGGATTAGAACCCACGACCTCGGACTCCGCAGCCTGGGTTCTTTCCACTGTCGAGCTGCTTCAACCGAAGTGGGGAAGAAAAGAAGGGGGTGGGAAGTAGCAAACCACCAGGTTGAGAGATGAGAGCCCCATGTGGCCCAGGGGGACTGTGTCCAGCCGGGTTTGGTTGTAGCCACCCCAGCGCTTAGTACAGTGCCTGGCACATGTCTGCGCTTAACACATGCCGTCATTATGATTATGGAAGTGGATGGGGGTGGGAAATGGGAAAGCAAAAACAAAATTCCGCCGAACCATCGTTCTAGTTGTTTGCCGGGGCAATATAACCTAATTGCCTTGTGGAGGATAGCTCCCTCTCTTACAGGCTTTGGGTGAATGAACTCTTGAGCACGTTTTCCATCCGTCTGCAAAGACATCGGTGTGTACGTGTGGATGTGTGTGTTCTCCCAACCCCTCTTCCTCTGACTTCGGTTGCTTTATAACATCCTTTTCACTGGGGGATGGGAGTGAAATCACTTTTAGAATATGAGAAAGAGAGAGGGATTTTGTCACTCCACCGATCTCAGTCCCTGACTCCATCACAGATTATTTTGTTTCCTTCCTCTCCATATCTGAAGTAAAAGCAACTGGTGATTCCAGTTTTTGTTTAGGGAAAAAAGGCCATTTTCCATACCGTTAAGACTGAAGTGGGGGAAACCTACCTAATCACTATGAATTTCGGCATAAGCATCTATTCGTTTATTTAGGGAGACTAGCCGGTTCCCTGAAAGCTACAGTAGGCTATGAATATTTTCAACGTTAAAATAATTTCCCATAAGAGGAAGCAGACCGTGATTCCAAACTAGGAGGGGCTGAGACTAGTTCAGAAAATCGAACTAATTCAGAAAATCGAAAATTCAGATAGCCAGACTCGATTTTGTTAGGTTATGTTCGTGAGACATTTGCCAGGTTTTCAGTAGTTATCTAGGCATTTTTACAAGAAAAAATAATAGATTTACAAATAATAGATTTTTGGATTTTTGTTCAGATAACAGACGTTCAAAAATCTGCTTTAGATTACTCAGCAGGGTACTTCGTACGCGACTTTGTTCTAGTGTATTTTTAAAACAGGGGGTCATAATAATAGACTTCTTTTTTCATTCACCTATGCCCACTATCCTTTTGAGGTCTTCTCTGGAACCAAGGCACTCCTAAAATGATTGGAAAGAAAATGCAAGACAAGAACTGTACAGTTTCCTATTCCTGTGTTTGGAAGGTCAGGCTTGGCTATGGTAAAGGCAGTTCTTCTTGAACATTAATAGAATTGCTGTTCATAATTACAAGTTCCCAGCTTCAAAAATTATACATCCCAAATAATGGGATATACAGTTCTGAACACTTTAGTAAAAGGTATGAATACTTCTGTGAATATTGGGAAGTAGTGTGGCCTAGTGGAAAGAGCACGGGCCTGGGGGTCAGAGGACCTGGCTTCTAATCTCTGCTCTGCCATTTGCCCTTGGATAAATCACTTCACTTCTCTGTGCCTCAGTTTCCTCGACTGTAAAATGGGGATATGATACCAATTCTCCCTCCTCCTCAGACTGTGAGCCCTATATGGGATGGGGACTCTATCCAACCTGATTACTCCGTATCTACCCTAGTGCTTGGAAAAGTACTCAACACACAGTAAGTGCTTAGTAAATACCATAATCAATTGATTTATAATTTAATACATTTTAGTTGTAAAATATAATTTGCAAAATGGGCATGAGAAAGATATTTTATTTTTGTATCATTCTTGATCAAATAAACAAAGTGCTGAAAGAATACAACTGTTTCTTTGCTAATGAAGGAACCTTTTTCTGAATGGTATGATGACAAATCTTGAACCTTGTAACAACAAGGGAACAAGCGGGTGCACCTGATACAAGCAGAATATTTAATGTTTTACATGGATTTTTTTTCAAAATAGATTTAAGGTTTTGCTTTAGGGTAGGGATTTACTTTGCATACAAACTGAAGTTTTAAAAATACTACACCAGAAAATTCAAAATTATTGATGTGAGATACTAGGAACATTTAGCTGCAACCCTACCTGAAAGTAGGAGAATGACCCCTGGAGGCCTCTCCAGATCCATGATTCCATGGCAGATGATGATGATGGTATTTGTTAGGCGCTTACTATATGCCAAGCACTGTTCTAAGTGTTGGGGTAGATACAAGGTAATCAGGTTGTCTGATGTGGGGCTCACAGTCTTAATCACCATTTTACAGAGGTGGTAACTGAGGCACAGAGAAGTTACGTGACTTGCCCAAAGTCACACAGCTGGTGGATCTGGGATTAGAACCCACGACTTCTGACTCCCAAACCTGTGCTCTTTCCACTAAGCCACGCTGCTTCTCTTGCCGATCTAGCCACGGTATCGTTTCAAAATAAAAGAAGTGAAAAAGAAAAACACCAAGCATTACATCTAAAAGAATAATATGTTAATAGGGGCCTACCTTGTCAGTTGTTTAGTCTACTTTCCTCTCTTTCTCACTGACAAATGCTTCAGAGTAACCTACTAAGCCTCCAAATTGCATAAGTGGCATTATTTCACCAGACAATTTTCTTCTTCATCCAAGTTAATACATTCTTATATATTGGCTATGCTAAAAACTCTAAATAAAAAAGCCTGAGGCTTTGCCAACAGCTACTGTAATTATTTAATATTTTTGTGCTATCTATATGATGTTTTTGGATCAACACACACACATACACATACACACACCTTAAATGGAACAGAACCTGAGGTCCAGAACCTCATTTTTACATTAAAATCTTTTTTTTTCAAGATGTGGGAAATAGATAGAAAGGAACTCTAGGATGGTGTTTGAGGGAGCAGCATGACCTAGTGGAAAAAGCATGATCCTGGGAGTCAGAGGACCTGAGTTCTAATCCCAGCTTTGCCAAATGCTGGCTGTGTGACCTTGGCCAAGGCACTTTACTTTTCTGTGCCTCAGTTTCTTCAACTGTAAAATGGGGATTTTGACTGTGAGCCCCATGTGGGGCATGGATTGTGCCCAATTTGGTTACCTTGTATCTACCCCAGAGCTTAGAATAGTGCCTGGCACATAGCAAGTGCTTAAGAAATACTAAAAAAAAAAAACCAACCCAAAAACCTGTTCTCCCTCCTACCTAAGACTATGAGATCCATGCTGGAAATGGACTCTGTCTAACCAAAATGACTTGTATCTACTCCAGCTCTTAGAACAGTGGCTGAAACATAGTAAGCACTTAACACGTAATAAAACAAATGATACTAAGCTTTTTTTTACTGGGAAATAACTTACAAAAATAAAATAACTCGAAATCCCTTTTTTTAAAAAAAATTCAACATTCCAACATAGGAACAGTTCCATGATAATACGTTTAGAGATCTGAGAGCAATTAACAGTACAAATTCTTTTCAATTCCTGAAATTATAAAATGAAAAAATATTTTACATATGAATTGAATTTCATTTCCCTTGAGAGTCTTGATAGCAAGAATAATTGAAATTAAACTAAATAGTAAATACTATCAGTCAGGTCATCAGTAGCAGAATGAAAACTAGAGCAGTGATGGTGACTTTTTTGGAATTCACTGGGCTTCTGCTATGTCCTTACTAAATGTTAAACAACAATAAGTTTCGAGTGTCATGTTCTTATCTTCGGACCATGTTCCTTCTCTAATCAGAAATACTAATTCTATTTCTATGTAGAGACCTTTTATCTTGAACTAGGGGCACGCTTTAAGGCTCTATATCATTCATAAGTTTTATTCCATTGTGTTCCAATGTTGTGTTTCAGAGTCTGTTGAATGGATTGATGTGTTATAAGCCTGATGACCCAATCGAATATCTGGAAGGTTGCTTACAGACAGTAAAGGAACTGGGAGGATCAGAAAAGGTGAAATGGGATACTTTCATCAGTCAAGAGAAGAGGACATTGCCTCACCTCAATGGAGGTCAATCCAAGAGATCATTTTTCAGAAATGGTAATGTATAACTGGAGTTTTAAAATATACTTTTATCAAATATGACGTTGAAAAGCCAACTCTTTCCAATCATTTAAAGTGACTAGTTTTGCAACTCAAAATTCTCTTCAGATGTAACCCTATATAGTTAGCCCATGTATTCAAAGAAGAAACTACTGACAGTGAAGTTCCTTCACGAATGTGAAGTCTGGCTTAAAAGGCGAGACCCACTGTCACAGCTGCACTGTCCCACAGGAAAGCTGCTCCTCGTTGCAGAATGTTTAACGTTTCATGTTTCCAGTGCCTGGCACTGTTTTCTCTTTTGCCCCCTTGTCTAACATTCCTTACAAAGGTTTTGTTCAAAAGGAGTCATTCCCTTCTTCATGTTAGCATGCCAAGCAGGTCTCTCCTCAGCAGTTTACTCCCAGTTTTCAGCTGGGATGCAGAATTATCTGAGGCTTCATTTTACTCTGCCCTTATCTGGATAATGGAACAAAATGGGGTTTGTTTGTCTTTAATGCAAGAAACTACAAGCCAAAGCCTCTCTGAGAAGCAACTTGGTCTAGTGGAAAGACTACAGAACCAGGAGTCAGTAGACCTGGATACTAATACTAGTTCTGCCAGTTGCCTGCTGTGTAACCTTGGATTACTTCCCTGTGCCTCAGTTTCCTCATCAGCAAAATGGGGATTAACTACCTCTTCCTCCTCCCCTTCAGACTGTGAGCCCCATGAGGGACACGGATCGTGCCTGATAAGATTGTATTATATCACTGGGACATAGTAACACAAAACAACTGCGGTATTTGTTAGGTGCTTACTCTACACCAAGCACTGTATTAAGAACTGGGGTAGATAAAAGAAAATCAGGTCTAGCATAGGGCTCACAGTCTAAATAGGAGGGGCAACATCCCATTTTACAGGTGGCAAAACTAAGGCACAGAGAAGTTGGGTGACTTGTCCACGCCCACACAGCAGGAATGTGGTGGAACTGTGATTAGAACCCAGGTCCTCTGACTCCCAGACCCGTGTTCTTTCCTCCAGCCCATAATGGTCCTTAGAGTAAGCATTTAACCAATGCCACAGTTAGAATTATCATCATTCTGAAATCAAATCTCCTCCAGGAGGCCTTCCCTTATTAATTTCTAATCTCCCAAATTTACATACCCCTAAATGCCATTTTAGCACTTCTGTCAAACTTAAGCACTTAAGCACTCACAATCTCCCACAAACCATATGTTCGCATCTTTCATATTCTATCACTTGCTTCTATCTATATTTTATTTTAGTGCCTGCCTCCTGTGCTAGATTGCAAGATCCTTGAGGGATCAGGCCTACTAATTAAATTATGTTCTCCCAAGTGTTTTTAACTGAGCATTGTGTAGAATAGATGCTCAATAAATTCTCGTGATTAAACTGACTGATTAACCCAAATAATTGATTATCTAAACTGGGATTAATAGAATAATTGGAATGAATAAATTAGGAAAACAACAAAATCGGGCTTGCTTATCATGCATGGACATGAATACAGTATTTTTCAGTAATGATAGTCATAACATTTATTAAATGCTAACTATGGAATAATGAAATTGGACACAATCCCTGTCCCAGAGTGGGCCCACAGTCTAGTTTATGCCCACTTTACAAGTGCATAAACTGAGATTCCTAGCAGTTAAGCGACTTGCCCAAGGTCACGCAATAGGCCAGGGACAGAACTGGGATTCGAACCCAGGTCTCCTGACTCCAAGGCCCATGATCTTTCATATAGATCCTGCTGCCTCCCAAAATTTGGCTTTCTGGTTATCTGTATTAGGAACAGTTCAGCTAACCAATCATAGCTTCTAATGGAAGGGTTCGTGTTTACCGACTCTGTTATGTTGTGCTTTCCCAAGCACTCAGTACAGTGTTCTGCACACAGTAAGCACTCAATAAATACCATTGGTTGATTAATTGATTGGGCAATGAATATCATGATAATCAGATTTCCCCTTGTAATACAATATATTAAATTCTGCCATTCTTTAAGTTCAAATCTTTCAAATCTCTAGGGTATAATTTAGTGGACTATCAATCGATCGTATTTATTGAGCACTTACTGTGTCCAGAGAACTCTACTAAGTACTTAGGAGAGTACAATATAACAGAGTTGGTAGACCTGTTCCCTGCCCACCGTGAGTCTATATTCTAGAGGGGGAGACAG
Source organism: Ornithorhynchus anatinus (assembly GCF_004115215.2). Taxonomy (NCBI): domain Eukaryota; kingdom Metazoa; phylum Chordata; class Mammalia; order Monotremata; family Ornithorhynchidae; genus Ornithorhynchus; species Ornithorhynchus anatinus. The sequence goes on along the minus strand of NC_041731.1, from coordinate 110,794,566 downwards.
ATATTAATATAAATTAATAAATTACAGATATGTATATAAATGCTGTGGGGCTGGAAGGAGGGATGAATAAAGGGCACAAGTCAGAAGGGCATAAGGGAATGGAAGAAGAGGAAAACAGGCCTTAGTCAGGGAAGGCTCTTGGAGGAGATGTGCCTTCAATAAGGCTTTGAAAGAGGGGAGAGCAATTTTCTGTCAAATAGAAAGAGGGAGGGCAATCCAGGTCAGAAGCGGTCGTAGGCGAGAAGTCGGCAGCAAGACAGACAAGATCAAGGTGGAGTGAGTAGGTTGGCATTAGAGGAACAAAATGTGTGGGCTGGGTTGTAGTAGGAGAGTAGTGGGGTGAGGTGGGAGGGGGCAAGGTGACTGAGTGCTTTAAAACTGACGGTAAGGAGTTTCTTTCTGATGTGGAGGTGAATGGGCAATCACTAGAGGTTCTTGAGGAGTGGGGAAACATGGATTGAATGTTCTTATGGAAAAATGATCCAGGCAGCAGAGTGAAGTATGGACAAAAGACAGGAGGCAGGAAGCTCAGCAAGGAGTGATAGGATAACTGCTTGGATTAAGGTGATAACAGTTTGGATGGAGAAAAATGACAGATTTTAAAGGATGTTGTGGAGATTGAACTGACAGGACTTAGTGATAGATTGAATATGTGGGTTGAATGAAAGAGAGAAGTCTAGGATAATTCCTAGGTGAGGGACTTGTGAGACAGAAAGGATGGTGGTGCTGTCTATAATGATGGGAAAGTCAGGGGAAGGACGGGAGTTGGGTAGGAAGATAAGCAGTTCTGTTTTTGACACGTTAAGCTTAAGGCGATGGCAGGAGGTAATAATAAGAAGGATGGTATTTTGTTAAGTGCTTACTATGTGCCACGCACTATTCTAAGCGCTGGGGGGATACAAGGTAATCAGGTTGTCCCACATGGGGTTCACAGTCTTAATCCCCACTTTATAGATGAGGTAACTGAGGCACAGAGAAGTGAAGTGACTTGCCTAGAATCACCCAGCTGACAAATGGTGGAGCCGGTACTAGAACCCATGACCTCTCCAAGTAAAGATGTCTTGAAGGCAGGAGGAAATGCAAGAATGCACAGAGGGAGAAAGATCAGGGCTGGAGATGTAGATTTGGGAATCGTCCACACAGAAGTAGTAGCTGAAGCCGTGTGAGTAAATGAGTTCTCCGAGGGAGTGAGTCTAGATCCTTGAGGGACACCCATAGTTAGGGGGAGGGAGGCATAAGAGGAGCCCATGAAACAGAGAGATAGGAGGAGATCCAGGAGTCAGTGTCAGTGAAGCTGAGGTTGAATAATGTTACCAGGAGAAGGGGGTGGTCCACAGTGTCGAAGGCAGCTGCCAGGTTGAGGAGGATTAGGATGGAGTAGATGCCATTGGATTTGGTAAGAAGGAGATCATCTGTGACCTTTGGAGGGCGGTTTCTGTGGAGTGAATGGGATGGAAGCCAAATCGGAGGGGGTCAAGGAGAGAATGGCAGGAGAGGAACTTGAGACAGCAGTCGTAGACAACTTGCTCAAGGGGTTTGGAGATGAAAGGTGTGAGAGAGATAGGGAGATAAATGGAAAGAGCAGTGGAGGCAAGAGAGGGTTTTTTGTTTTTTTTTTTTAAGATAGGGGAGACTTGGGCATGTTTTAAAGCTGTGGGGAAGAAACCATTTTAGGGCAAACCGTTGAAGATGGAAGTTAGGGAGGGAAGAAGGGAGATGGCAAGTGTTCCTTGTCAGAAGCAGTATGTGGGCAAGAGAGCAGCAGCGGGACAGACAAGATTGAGGTACAGTGAATAGGATGGCAGTAGAGGAGTGACTTATGTGGGCTGCCCATAGTAGGAAATCAGGGAGGTAAGGTAAGAGGGGGCAAGGTGATTGAATGATGACTATAAGTGATTGACTAGGTGATTGACTATTGCTTTACTGCACCATTTAGTAAGGTACTGCTTCAGAATACTAAATGTTTCCTTTCATTTTTCCGCTTATACCCACTCCTCTTCCTAACTTCGGCATCATGGTTGACAACACTACCACCCTCCCAGCTCCAGCAGCTCACAACTTTGGTGACCCCTTGGAATCCTCTCGTTTCCCTCCAACTTTCGATCTGCCTCAAAACCTGCCATTTTTCTTGCACAATATTTTCTTGGGCCCCCTTTTCATGTCAATACCTATTGCCCCTACAATGATTGAAGCTATCATCTCCCAGATGGACTGACTGCATCAACCTCCTTGTTCTCCCTGACTCCAGGCTCTCCCCTCTTCAACTTGACCATCTTTCCATAATGTCAAATGGAATGCATCACTCGACTCTTCAAAAATCTCTAGTGTACACACAGTTTTGTTCTTCATCAAAAAATAATAATAATGGTATTTACTAAGCGCTTACTATGTGTCAAGCACCGTTCTAAGTGTTGGGGGGGGGATACAAGGTTGTCCCATGTGGGGCTCACAGTTTTAATCCCCCCTTTTACAGATGAGGTAACTGAGGCACAGAGAAGTTAAATGACTTGCCCAAAATGACACAGTTGACAAGTGGTGGAGCCAGGATTTGAACTCGACCTCTGACACCCAAGCCCCTGCTCTTTCCGCCTGACCAATGGCTTCAAGACTCTTCATCAACTGTATCCCGCTTACCTTGACTGTCTTTTTTCCTCAACATCCCATCTTGTTCTTCTAATACTAAGTATAGTACTACTTAAGTGCTTACTATGTGCTAAGCATTGTTCTAATCACTGAAGTAGATACAAGTTAATCAGGTTGGACATAGTTCCTATCTGACAAGGGGCTCACACTTTTAATCCCCTTTTTACAGATGCGGTAACCGAGGCCCAGAGAAGTTAAGTGACTTGTCCAAGGTCACACATCAACATGTGGTGGAGCCAGAATTAGAACCCAGGTCCTTCTCACGCCAAGGCCCATGCTCCATCCACTAAGCCACGCTGCTTCTCCTCTCCTCTCCTCTTTATTTCCCTCCCTCTCACTCATTCCCTTTCCTACCTGGAACTTTCTTCCCTTCTTATCTGCCGCACCATGTCCCTTTCTCATTTTCAAAGTTTTCCTGAAAATCCACTTCCTCAATACAATTCAGTTGCATTTATTGAGAACCGACTCTGGGCAAAGCACTGTACTAAGTGCTTGGGAGAGTACACTATGACAATAAACACACACATTCCCTCCTCCTTAAGGAATTCCATGACTAATTGCTCTAGTTCATGCCGACCCAGCAATCATGACAGGTTTGCTAGATAACAAATAAACACAGTTCTCATTGAACAACATTGGCATTCTAAAGGCTGTTAAATCTGCAAAGGCATTGATTATGCTTATCCATGCAAAAAAAAAGCTAAACTAGACAGAGAAAACCATAGGAGAATTTGGGTGAAATGTGGGGTAGAATTGAAATTGCTTACTCTTTCTGATGCCTTTAATATCTTGATTGGTTTTCTTATTTTTTGGCATCAAAATAATTTAACAATTCCATCTCTTTCGTATTAGTGTACTTACAGGATGCTGCATGGTTTAGTTAATTAGCTGTCAAACTGTTCTGTATCTAAAAGTGTTCCTTCAGACAGTTGACTAGTTATTAAAAAATGTTCCATCTGCCCTATAATAGTAAGAGCCAATTTTATTAAACTCTTGGGCATTTGCGGTTTGTGGATTTTATTATGAATGTGTTGGATGCTGGAAATTCAAAACAACTAAATGAATACTGACCATTAAAGAGTTTTCATTCCTGTTCCTCATCATCATCATCATCATCAGTGAGATTTATTCAGCATCTAGTGGGTAAAAACCACTTCACTAAAATCTTTGGAGAGTGTCAAAAGGAGCAAAACACATCATCACTGCCCTCCAGGAGTTTACAATACAATTGGGTGGACAGGAAGACAAACATTATTTGCAAATAGTGGAAGTATTAGGAAGGTCAAAGAGAAAAATCACACATAATACAAATGTATCACGATGAAAACAGTTGTGTAAATTATTGACTATCAACAAATCTTAGAACAGTGCTCAGTGCTTAAAACAGTGCTTGACGCATAGTAAGTGCTTAACAAATACCATCATTTCTATTATAAGCAAATTTTAAATATATACATATATATATTTATACTATATGTGTGTGTGTGTGTGTGTGTGTGTGTGTGTGTGTGTGTGTATGTGTTACAACTGACCCACTCGGGTAACAGGACTGTGGCATTACTGTTGCTGAAGAGGTCACACATTTGCATCATGGTTTAAGACAGATCCTCTTTATTAAAGCAATCCACTGATCCCACATGCCAGGAGGCATCATCTGGGATTCATACATGACAGGATCTAGTACCCAGAATCATCTGGTAGATGCACACTAGCCCCATATGCCAGGGTGCACCATCCCAGCATCATCTAGTACATGCACACTGGTTTCACATGCCAAGGTGGACCATCCCAACATCATCTGGTAGACACACACTCACCTCACATGCCAAGAGACACCATCCCGCATCATCTGGGAGTCGCACACTGGCCCCTCATGCCAGGAGGTAGTGCCCATAATCATGTGGTAGATGCACACTGGCCCCCCGTGCCAGGGTGCATCGTCCCAGCATAATCTGGTAGCCACCCAGTAGCCCCACATGCCGGGGGCACCATCCCAGCATAGTGTGGTAGACACACACTGGCTCTACATGCCAGGATGTACCATCCCAGCATCATCTGGTTGCCACACACCGGCCCCACATGCCGGGGGCACCATCCCAGCATAATCTGGTAGACGTGCATCTTTACAGCAAAGGATTGTACCTTCTGTAGCTGAAGAAATTCAAACTCCCAAATGTTTCCCCAACTCCTTTTCTTAGTTCTCAGTCTAACAGAGTTCTGCATGATGAGCAAATTCCTCTTTCCTTTTAATAATCATTAATAATATTTGATCATTTTAATACTAAGTATGGTATTTAGCAAGCAACTTAGCTTTTCTATGCCTTAGTTTCCTCACCTGTAAAATGAGGATTAAATCCTACCCACCCCTCCTTAAACTGTGAGCCACATGTGGGGCAGAGACTTTGTCTGACCTCCTTTTATCATATCAATCCCAGCGCTTAGTACGGTGCTCTGAACAAAGTAAGCACTTAAGAAATGTCGTTATTATTATTTTTACTTGGTATGGAACCAGGGTTGCCAACTGCTGAGAAGATTTTTGTCCAAAGCGTAAGAATAAAAATGACTGACTTTTAAACATTTTTCTACAGGCAGATCAAAAACAAGAGAGAAGGCGTTTCTAGGGACAGGAAGTGGTGGAGCACGATGGAGTCACATCAAACTCCTCATTCAGGCACCCTCTGCTTTGCGGTGTGAACTGGCGGAAAGAGCCCGGGCTTGGAGGTCAGAGGTAATGGGTTCTAATCCCGGCTCCGCCACTTGTCAGCTGTGTGACTTTGGGCAAGGCACTTCACTTCTCTGGGCCTCAGTTACCTCATCTGTAAAATGGGGGTTAAGACTGTGAGCCCCTCATGGGACAACCTGATTACCTTTTATCCTCCTCCCCCCAAGCGCTTTGAACAGTGCTTGGCACATAGTAAGCACTTAACAAATGTCATTATTATTATTATTTAAATGAGGCAACAGCAAAGCAGAAGTAAATGTGGCAGATGATCTGTGTGGGCAGGGATTGTCTCTCTATTGCTGACTTGTACTTTCCAAGTGCTTAGTACAGTGCTCTGCGCACAGTAAGTGCTCAATAAATATGACTGAATGAATGAATGAATGAATCCTGCCACTATGCCAGTTAATCCGCTGCCTAAATTTACAGAGGGAGGAATGTTCTCACAGACATTACCAGGCCAACCAGATTTTTTTTTTTAATTTAAATGGTGTTTGGTAAGTGCTGTGTGCCAGGCACTGTACTAAGCACTGGCGTAGATACAAGCTAATCAGGTAGACACAGTTCATGTCCCACACGGGGCTCACAGCCTTCGTTTCCATTTTGCAGATGAGGTAACTGAGACGCAGAAAAGTTAAGTGACCTGCTCAAGATCACACAGGGGACAAGTGATGGAGCAAAATTAGAATCCAGGTCCTTCTGATTCCCAGGCCCGTGCTCTATTCACTAGGCTACACTGCTGATTTTGGCCATGTAATTCTCTCTGCTCTTTTCTTAATTTAGTCGGTGCAAAAATAATTTAATTTTGCTGCTCGTTTTCCTGCTTCAAGATACATTTACTCTTTTGCAGTGATGCCGGACAACCTTAACTTCCCTTATCGGCGATATGATCGGCTCCCTCCCATTCATCAGTTTTCCATAGAAAGCGACACGGATCTCTCAGAAACCGCTGAGCTCATTGAGGAGTACGAAGTGTTTGATCCGACGAGGCCACGTCCGAAAATCATTCTTGTCATAGGTATGAAGACAGACCTATTAGTAAAATCCTTCTACAGTAGGATTTATAAAATCAATGTACAAATTTAATTGCAAAAGTCCTAGTTTGTTCCTTCTGGAAAAAGTTGACAAAAAAGGACTCTAGGTGGAAGTCCTTTTCAGCAAAATTACCAACAAAAAATATTTAATTTTCATTATTGCATAAAATCTAAAGTTTGTTTCTGACAAATATCTTAGCAGTCTTCTTCATTTTATATAAGGTCTTTTTACTCATTTTCAGTTTCAGATTTCGGGGTGTGGGAGGGGGTGGTTTGTGCCTAAAATTCACAGTACACATGATGAACTTCATAGACTCTTGAACTCTGCGTTACTATTGCATCTCAGGAAACAAACGGTGATGTGCCACCCTTGTACTGGGACCAAATGGGAAGGGAAGAGGAGTAGCATGGCATAGTGGATAGAGTTCGGGCCTGGGAGTCAGAAGGTTGTGAGTTCTAATTCCGGCTCCACCACATGTCTGCTGTGTGACCTCGAGCCAGTCACTTAACTTCTCTGTGCCTCAGTTGAGTAAAATGGGGATTGAGACTGTGAGCCCCATTTGGGACAGGGACTGTGTCCAACCTGATTTGCTTATAACCACCTAAGCAGTTAGTACAGTGCCTGGCACATAGTAAGTGCTTAAAAAATACCGCAATGCTATTATTACTGTGACCAGCAGCCTACTCCCCCATGATCTGTTTAGAAAGAAAATGCCTTTTAAAAAATGTTCCACCTCCCATATATAATAATAATAATTATTATTATGGTATTGGTTAAGTGCTTACTATGTGCCAAGCATTGTTCTAAGCACTGGGGCAGATACAAGGTAATCAGGATGTCCCACGTAGGGCTCTCAATCTCAATCCCCATTTTACAGATGAGGTCAATGAGGCCCAGAAAAGTGAAGTGACTTGCCTAAGATCACCCAGCAGACAAATGGCAGAGCCGGCATAGCAGCGTGGCTCAGTGGCAAGAGCCCGGGCTTGGGAGTCAGAGGTCATGGGTTCGAATCCCAGCTCTTCCCCTTGTCAGCTGTGTGACTGTGGGCAAGTCACTTCACTTCTCTGGGCCTCAGTGACCTCATCTGTAAAATGGGGATTAACTATGAGCTTCATGTGGGACAACCTGATGACCCTGTATCTCCCCCAGTGCTTAGAACAGGCTCTGCACAGAGTAAGCGCTTAACAAATGTCATCATTCTTCTCCAGCGCTTAGAACAGTGTTCTGCACATAGTAAGCGCTTAACAAATACCAACATTATTATTAGAACCCACGTCCTCTAACTCCCAAGCCCCTGCTCTTGCCACTAGGCCAAGCTGCTTCTCTATTGATGCCAGTCTTCCAAAGTGTGATTTATACATCTGTTAAATATGCAGATTGTACTTTTTTATTATATAATTCCAATGACTAATAATTCTAATTCAAACCAAGTGCCAGAAAGACAAATTGTAGGATGTCAGCGAATTACTGGAAATTCCAATTCCTTTCATCGCCTTTTAAGAATGCAATCTATAACTTGAAACTACAGGTAAAGCCAGCTGATGACAGTGACATAACCAGCATTTAGCACTGTTGGACAGTATTTTAGCCCAATTGGAGCCTGACTTTCCCACCAGAAGTCAACAGTGTTTGGTGATCAGAACAGTGCTCGGTGCTTAGAGCAGTGCTTGGCATATAGTAAGCGCTTAACAAATACCATTATTATTATTTCCCAGTCATCATGCTCTCCCTTTCTTTCATATTATTTTTTTAATGGTATTTGTTAAGCGCTTACTATGGGCCAGGCATTGTGCTGTACTATGCGCTGGGGTAGAAACAAGATAGTCAGGTTGGACACAGTCCATGTCCCACATGGAGGTCACAGCTTTAATCCCCATTTTGCAGATGAGGTAGATGAAGCACAGAAAAGTTAAGTGACTTGTCTAAGGTCACATAGCAGACAGGAGGCAGAGCTGGGATTAGAACCAGGTCCTTCTTACTCCCAGGTCCATGATCAATAGGCCACGTTGCTTCCCAGACATCGTATACCTAATTAATCTTCAGAGCTGGTGAGCTTTGTGTATATGTTTTTTATGGCTGTAGAGGTCAGGAACCTGAGCCAGTTTTTATAATTTAAAACTAGTATCATTTTACACAAATGTCCCTTATCTCAGGGTGCAATCCAGTGCAAAAGAGAGAAGCCCAGAATTACAAAAATCCACTATAGTTCATTAAGAGGATTAATCAATACATTTGCCAAAATGTAATTCCACATGTGTAAATTTTGGCAAACCAGGCCACAGAGAAAGTTGGCAAGAACAGTGAATATCTGTAGTTATACTGTACTCTTCCAAGCGCTTAGTACAGTATCTGCATACAGTAAGCCCTTAATAATTATGATTGATTTTCCAACTTACTCGTAACTGGTGCAGAAAATTTTAGAACAAAAGAAACACTACACTGGGGAATATCGATGTTTTATCATATCTCATATTTAGTATCTGAGATTGGCAGCATTTGGTTTCCATGATATCCATCCTCCCAGTTAGAATTTACCCTCCGGCATAGCTAAAGCTTCCTCTCATAATCTACTATGAATTTACCTATTGCCATGAATCCCTCAGAACTATTCTTGAAAGCTCCAACATGCCCAACTTTGTTCTAAAGTAAGAAATAATTGTAGACTGGTAAAGACTGATACAAAGTATGTTTGTGGCAAATTATGCAACTACTTTCCTTTTAAAATAGAAATTTTGACAGTCATGACAAACTCCTGATATTATCCCCTGGTTCATCTGGCACAAATCACAATGCTGATACTTCCTAAATGATAAGCAATCATCAAAAAACTAATGATGAAAAGGTAGTTTTCTCTTAATCTGGAATTAATCTTCTGGTGAATTTATACATATTTTGATGTTTCCACAGTCATGGTTTGAATGGTTTGAATGAAAAAAAATATGAACATTGAATGCTTCCATTATAAGTTGTTCACAGTCATTCATTCATTCAGTGGTATTTATTCAGCGCTTACTGTGTGCAAAACACTGTATGAAGCACTTGAGAGAGTACAATACAACAACAAGCAGACACACCTGACCACAACAAACTTACAGTCTAGTGGATGAAAAGAGTCCTTTTAGATCTTAGGAGCCTAACCTAGTTTTTGGTTTGTCTTTAAAGATGCTTTTATCAATAGTGACTAGATTCTGACTTGGTGGCATTCATAAAAGCTTTCTTGGACTTCTAATTTCACTTTGTTCAGATAGGAAATAACTAGAAGAAAAGTCTGGCTGGAATTTTTTGAGAAGTATCTCAGTTGGAAAATTGTTAAGAGTAAGAAATTTACAGCTACCTTGTGGCACGCTCCTTCTGGGAAGAAGACAACGAAGGAGAACAACCTTAATAAAATACATGCAATTCCACTAAGGTTTGAGAAGTGGCAGCTGAATTTTGAAAACTTCATTAAATTTGAAATTGTGAGATATCCAAATTGGATTATTGAAGAGAGTCCTGCAACAAGAGGCACAGGTTTTTCTGAGTGCCTTAATAGTCATGGTTTTCTGATATTTGTAATGAGAATACATTTGCATTTACCATGTGGTGAAGTCGGTGAGCTCCTGGTTTAAAATACAACACAAAAGAAATGATTCATTAACAGGCGGAGCTGTTAAACTAAATGAAAGCATGTATTCAAATTTCCACTGTTAGGATAGTTAACATAGCACACCTAATTATTTTATTCCAGTGTAGAAAACTTTACTAACTCAGCAGAATCAGCAGTAGAAGGATAAACATTTTCATTTTGAAGCTTTCACTGATGGTCATACTGCCGATTCTTTTGCTCTTCACGGGCAGGTTGGAAAAATAAAGAACTGATGAAACTGTTATCCATTTCATTCTCCATGTCAATGATCGAGCAGAAAATTGCTCCCAGAATTTATGCAGCATATAGCTGGGGTTGTTTTAGTCCTATGAAGTGTGGTTTATGTATTTTAGCAAACTACTAATGCTGTACATCAGCCATTTTAAAATTCTTCACTGTTTTTCCATTTTCTTGCTCATCCACAAAGCTGTCTTCTCCAACTCAGCTAATTAAAAGATAGGATTTTCGCTACTAGATGGAACGCAACCTCTTATGTGCTACAAGACCTATGCCAGATTGAAATAATTGTGTGGAGAGGTCATGAAGCTAAATACCACATCTTGGCTTTTTTCACAATAGCATCTGGCTGGTGCATTTGCAGTGATTTTACATCTTTTGTACAAGTAATTAAAAAGATGTTCATTTCTCTTTCCTGGTACAGTCTGAGCTCTAAAAATGAATTTTGTTCCATTAAGCAAATGACAGTGGCAGAAAAGAATGAAGTCTGGAAGACCAGGCTTTTCTTTTCAGCTGCACCGTATTCAACAGGTCATGTGTTTGAGGTACAATTTGAGTTGAACTTTTTTGACTCAGAGTGGAATCATGATTTTGTTAAGGACAATAGGCAGTGGCCGGTTGAATAAGTTTAATAGATAGGGGCTGTGGGAAAAGAGAGAAAAAAGAGAGATAGAAAGTGTTGAAAAGAAAGAAAAAAAGCTATAGTTCATACCAATAATAAGTTCAAAGTAAACAAGGAAGAACTAATGAAGTATTTAAGATCTAGGCGAGATGGGATCTAGGTTACTGACTCTAATGGCTTTCTAACACAGCCCCTCAATTTTGTCCTCGCCTACATGACATCTGAGCACCTGTTCAAGGTTACCAAAGAACACTATGTTAGAAACGATAATTTTTTTAAAAAAACCCTCCAAAAGATATATCTTAGTGGAATATTGTCTTCTTTGCTTTGAGATAAACAAAAATTGAATAGGTCTTCAAATGCTACATCTTTGCTGATTACATGTACAGAGCCATTGTGTACCGATTACATTTACAAAAATGCCAATAGACAATGCTGCATCTCTTTAAAAACGGAGCAAGCACAAGTATGCTTAAAATTCACTTTTAAGGACAGAAAGCATGCGGGCTTTGGATTTCCTGTGAACTGCACTAGCAGCTTGTTTCTGAGAAGAAAAATGTGTGGGAGAAATGGAGAGGGAATGCGTGATGATCAAGTGATAAGAGGTGGCAGAAAAAAATTATTGTGCTCTAGGGACTGATGCTTGGGTGAAACATTCTGGTTGGGGGTGGGGAGAGCTCTGAATCCAGGGGTCCTTGGCAGCATTCCAACAAGCCCCCTCCTTTGGCCAAGGCTGGTGTGCATGGAACTGAACACTCTTTTCATGAGCACAGTGAGGAAGGGACTGTCTGTCACACATTGGTCTTTTCAGACACACCAACCCACATGAATAAAACCTCACTGTCAGTGATAAGAGAGTCTCCTGCCAAGAATGATGGATGAGCTTTCTGTCCCAAGCCTCAAAACCAAAAGCCCTAAGTGATGGAGTTGATTACAGTGTGGCCGTGAAAGAGCACGGGACTGGAGCCAGAGGACGTGAGTTCTAATCCCAGCTCTGCCATGTACCTGCCGTGTGACCTTGGGCAAGTTGCTTAACTTCTCTGTTCCTCAGTTCCCTCATCTGTAAAACGGGGACTGAATACCTGTCTCCCTCCTACTTGGACTGCGAGCCCCGTGTGTCCCATACGATTGACTTGCATCTACCCCAGCACTTAGAACAGTGTTTGAGACATAGTAAATGCTTACCAAATACCATTTAGAAAAATACCAATATTGCTACGCCACTTACTCTCTTTCATCCTTGTCAGTCACGTTCCTGATGGGGCTCAGGGTGCAGTGAGTTAGGAGGCAGTGTTAAGCTTCACCAAGGAGATTGAAATTGGGACCTCTATGTTGTATAACCACATATGAGAATCAAAATCAGTTATTTAATAATAATAATAATAATAGTATTTGTTAAGCACTTACTATGTGCCAACCACTGTTTTAAGCACTGGGGTAGATTCAAGGTAATCAGGTTGCCCCACTTAGGGCTCACACTTTTAATCCCCATTTTGCAGATGAGGTAACTGAGGCACAAAGAAGTTAAGTGACTTGCCCAAGGTCATACAGCAGACAAGTGGCAGAGCTGGGAGTAGAACCATGTCTTCTGACTCCCAAGCCCGGGCTCTTTCCCTTAAGCCATCCTGCTTCTATCTGTATTTAATGCTACTAATGGAAGATATAGAAAAATGGGAACTCCACCCGGGAACCAATTCCTGGGTCTGAATAGTCCCTAGCCACCATTGCTGAACCCAGTTCCCAAACAAGACAAGATCAAAGTTGGAATTTAATTAATTTGACAAATCAGAAGTCCATCAAACCAGAATACTAAAGTCAAGGTTTGCAGGGTAATAAAGTCATTGATGTCCAAGTCTGTCGAGGCCAAGTCAAGTCATGTCGAGGAACAGTTAAGTGCTTACTATGTGCCAAGCTCTGTTCTAAGCACTGGGGTAGATGCAAGTTGATGCTGCTGGACAAAGTCCCTGTCCTACATGAGGCTCACATTCTTAATTCCATTTTACAGATGAGGTAGCTGAGGTCCAGAGAAGTTAAGTGACTTGCCTAAGGTCATACAGTAGACATGTGGCAGAGTGGGAATTAGACCCCAGGTCCTCCGAAACCCAGGTCCATGCTCTATCCACTAAGCTACACCACATAGTCAGATACCATATGCAAGTCTGAGAGCTGTGTTTGGAGAAAAAGCTGAGAAATAGGGTTTTGTCCAAGATAGCTTCTAAATTAAGATACTATTCCAGATAACCCCAATTTCACTTCCTTTTTACCCAGATATAGTTTAAGTGAGATACATTTGTTGGATGAAGATTTCTCCCAGCTGGATCTCAGAGAAACAGGCAGGCAATACCTCACAGCGAATTGGAAGCTCCTAACAGACTGATTTAACTTCACTCTGACCTCAGGAAAACATAGTTCCAACCTGAAGGGATGTGGACTTTTCCCACTTATTGGCAGAAAAGCCAGCTTCCTCCCAAAATGTTTCCAATAATTCTGGTGGGGGAATTTGTCCTTCCAATAGGCTGGTGACCTTGCTGTCTTACAGGCAGAGAGAAATGCAACATGTTCCAAAGTTCACACAAAAGTTTTTTATGTGCATTTACCCATTTACAACTGAATCGCCTGCAGCAGAGTCATTCATTCATTTGTTCATTCAGTAGCATTTACTGAGCATTTACTGTGTGCGAAGCACTGTGCTAAGCATTTGGGAGAGTACAATACAACAATGAAGGAACACATTCCCTGCCCACAACGAGCTCACAGTCCAGAGGGGTGAGCAGTCCTGATGCTATATTATAGTGTTATAACTCTTTGGTTTCCACTGTAAAGAAGTTCTTCAGAAAGAAAGCTTCAAAACTGATGACAAAGCCCCAGTGGAAAACTAGAACCCAGGTCTCCTGACTTCCAGAGCTGTGCTCTTTCCACAGGGGTACTTACCATCAATAGTCATCTTTGAAAAAGCAAAACTCTGAGCACAACTAAATCAGTCGAATTTACTGTTTTCATTTTCATTTCATTTTCATTTGCTTTTCTTGGAACTTTACACATTCATTATTTCTACCCTGACCTGAATCTGTTCAGAACAAAAGAGTACATGTATCTATCCATATGGAAAGATAGAAATGCATATATAGATGTCTATCTATGTATCTATATTCACATACATGCAGACATAGACTGTAAGCTCATTGTGGGAAGGGAATGTGTCTTTTTACTGTTGTGTTGTATTCTCCCAAGAGCTTAATACAGCACTCGGTATGCAGTAAGTGCCCAAAGATGATTGACTGACATATAAATATATATATATATATATATATATATACACTAAGAACATTTCAGAAAAATGGGAAAAGACATGTTTTCTTCTGATGCAATGTCTATTTCCTCTTTTAAAAGAGATGGTTCTTAATCTCATTTCCGAAGAAATTCCTGCTGAGGTTAGAGTGGAAAATCTGCCGGGATTCTGATGTGATCTATGAACAAGGAGGGCAAGTCACTTACCTTACCTGTGCCTCAGTTACCTCATCCGTACAATGGGAATTAATACTGTGAGCCCCATGTGGGACATGGACTGTGTCCAATTTAATTAGTTTATATCTACCCCAGTGTTAAGAGCAATGTCTGGCACACAGTAAATACTTAATACCATAAAATGCCACAAAAATAAGTAAAAATAGCATAAAAAAAGAAGAGGCCAGATTGCTCAGACACATCTGTATAGGCTTTTCTTCCCCATAAAGAACACTGAACAACCACAAGGTTTCCAGCCCGCATCCAAGAAGAAAGGTGAGATGCAGAAATATGTTAATTTACTTTGGCATCTCCTTGGCTGGCAATTTCCTAAGGAGAATCGTATTGGACCACTTACTACTCCAGAATCACCATGTGACTTTACAGTGCAAAGTGGCCTAACAGATGTAATCTTTATTGCTTGTCGAATACCAAAATTATGTCAGACACGACCTCAAAATTTCAGTAAATCTGATGATAGATTTTACAGAGGTGTTTGATGGTGGCAGATGGCTTAGATGCTGGCGGCCACGTAGACATTCACATACGTGGATATATATGAGTATCCTTCACATTCAAAGTTGTCATCAATCCATCAGTCAATCAATCATATTTTTTATGCATTTACTGTGTACAGAGCACTTGTACCAAGTGCTTGGAGGAGTAAAATATAATAATAAAACAGAGTTGGTAAACTCCTTCCCTGCCCTACTGGTTAAATTTACCTTTGGGAGTTTGTGAAGTTGAAGCCAATGTGGGATTAACAATCCCAACCATATTGCACAAAAACAAAGATTGTCCTTTAAGGCAGTTACTAAGGAAATATGGTTGCCCTGAGAAAATTTTCAAGATACTAAGATAATGCCAAGATGCTCTGGTCAGTTGAGTCGATGTTGAAAGTTGTTCGTTTACCCCTTTTCCTCTTCATTAATAGAGTAAAGCAAGGTGGCGTAATATATTCAGTTTTCTTCAGCCTATTTTACTCACATACTTGGGTTTGAAACAAGAAACTCGGAAACTGCTGCTAGGATTCAGAATTGGTCCTCTGGGATATTTTTTCAACTCAACAGATTATAAGCACCATCAACAGCCCTTGAAATAGCCATACTGCATTGCCATATGTTGGTGATTATGCTCTGGTTAGACAAACTCAAGTAAACATGCAGCCAATTAAAACGCATTGCAGAATCAGCAAAACACAAAGATTATACCTAGCTTTCCCTATACTCAACTGAAGATTTTCACTGTGAAACAAAATTGAATAATTACTACCGATTTCAACTCTCTAGGCAACCCAATATGTGATGATGCATAGACAAAGAAGGAGAATATTGTCCTGGATCAAGAAAGCTAACATATGCTCTGGATAGCTAATAGCATGATATCAACTGGCCACTGAGCTTTAGTTGAAACTAAACTAGTTGAACCTAGTTGAAACTGTTGTAATGTCGTTATGGCTGTGACTAGGTACCAGCCACAGATTATTTCTTGAATAGTATTTAACACAATGCCAAGTACATAGTAAGTGATCGATAAGTATTGTTATATAGAAAAATCCTGACTGCAACACCAACCTGCCTATTGCTCTAAATGGCAAAATGGGCCTGTAAAATGAGGTCTCGGATTACAGACAGTCACTTTGTTGAAATAATGCCAATCACATCCCACTTTCCGTGTGGGGAACATGTGAGAAGAATAGGTGATAGAGGGAAACTGAAGCGTTTGTTGCCGAGAGCTGAGGTTTGAGGGGGTTGGTATTTGTTAAGTGCTTACTTTATACACAAGACTGTGCTCAACATTGATAATCAGATTAGATACCATCCCTGTCCCACCCTTCAAGTCTAAGAGAGAACATGTGTTTAATTCCCATTTTACAAATGAGGAAAATGAAGCGCAGAGAATTTAAGTGACTTGACCAAAACAGGCAAGTTGCAGAGTGAGATTAGAACCCAGGTCCACTGATTCCCAGGCCTGCAACAACCAGTCAATCCATCAATCAGTGGTATTTACTGAGCACTTACTCTGTGCAGAGAACTATCCTGAGCTCTTGGGAGAGTACAACACAAGTAATGACAGAAAAAACACTTTAGAGAGATGGTTCCGTGAAGCCCAAACTAGAGAAAAGCATCTACCTGTGGACTGCTAGAAAACAGTAACAACTGACAGCCCGGATTGTTGTGTCATATTCAGAAATGGGATGACTTTTAGACCAGAGACATTTGGAAGTAGTGGATTCCAAGAACCAGCAAGTGCACACATCTACGGCAACAGTACAGCAAAGAACATTTTCTTGTGTTTAGTACAGAAGAGACTGTTGGCAATGGATACATATAGATGAAAAGACTTAATAATAATAATGTTGGTATTTGTTAAGCACTTACTATGTGCCGAGCACTGTTCTAAGCGCTGGGGTAGACATAGGGGAATCAGGTTGTCCCACGTGGGGCTCACAGTCTAAATCCCCATTTTACAGATGAGGGAACTGAGGCACAGAGAAGTTAAGTGACTTGCCCACAGTCACACAGCCGACAAGTGGCAGAGCTGGGATTCAAACTCATGAGCCCTGACTCCAAAGCCCATGCTCTTTCCACTGAGCCACGCTGCTTCTATATCTTATCTGTATCTTTCCAGCTACACCCACATGTAAAAAATCTCAAATCACCCCCCCAAAAAAATCTCACCGTCAATAGGGTCATCTTGAATTTCTTATATCACTGTCCTTCATTGGTGAAAAATTACTTTTATCATTTAGAGGTATTACATTAAAAGCATCTTAGACATTCCATGATTGTGACATAGTTTGCATTTTCAATTTGCAGAGATACTAAAATTGATAACTTAATTTTGATTTTAGATAAAGCTCAGTTGTCTAATTATGTTCCAGTCAATGCAAATTAAACATTCCCAGTGCAATTATTAGAAGTGCTTTAAACAAAATTACATGCTTATAGTCAATAATTTATGCTTAAATAGCTCCAACATATTTTAATGTAAGAAATATCCATCAAACCGTTAGAGTTCATTTGAAATTTATTCTGAGTCCTATTTGTGTTTGCCAGCAAACCCTTCTACGTACTTGGAATTTAGATTTAACTAGAACTGTCATCAAATGTGTTTCTTAAATACGATCTGTGACATTCTGAGAGATACAGAGTATCTCCAGTTTTACATGGACTGTTTCTCAGATACAGAAATCATATGGACCTCTAATTCTTTCAATCGTATTTATTGAGCGCTTTCTGTGTGCAGAGCACTGTACTCTAGTACCAATTGACCACTGGAATTTATTGAGCACATAATGTATGCAGAACACTGAGCCCATTGTTGGGCAGGGATTGTCTCTGTTGCCAGATTGTACTTTCCAAGCACTTAGTACAGTGTTCTCCTCCTTTCCCTCAGCTCCTCCTCCCTTGCCCTTCCCCACTCCTGCCCTCTGCTCTTCCCCCTTCCCCTTCCCTCAGCAATGTGCTTATCTGTATTTATTATTTATTGCCCTATTTATTTTGTTAATGAGGTGTATATCTCCAGGATTCTATTTATCTTGATGATGTTGTCTTGTTTTGTTCTGTTTTGTTTTGCTTTGCTGTCTGTCTCCCCCGTTTAGACTGTGAGCCCATCACTGGGCAGGGATTAGAAGCAGCGTGGCTCAGTGGAAAGAGCATGGGCTTTGGAGTCAGGGCTCATGAGTTCGAATCCCAGCTCTGCCACTTGTCAGCTGTGTGACTGTGGGCAAGTCACTTAACTTCTCTGTGCCTCAGTTCCCTCATCTGTAAAATGGGGATTAAGACTGTGAGCCCCACGTGGGACAACCTGATTCCCCTATGTTTACCCCCGCGCTTAGAACAGTGCTCGGCACATAGTAAGCGCTTAACAAATACCAACATTATTATTATTGTCTCTATCTGTTGCCGAATTGTACATTCCAAGCGCTTAGTACAATGCTCTGCACACAATAAGCGCTCGGTAAATACTATTGAATGAATGAATGCTCTGCACACAGTAAGTGCTCAATAAATACAATTGAATGAATGAATGAACTAAGCATTTGGGGAATTTACTAGAGTTAGAAGATAATCTCTGCCCTCAAGAAGCTTACTACCTAGTGGGGAGAGAAGACAGGCATAAAACAATTGATAGAAAAATAGGAAAAATGGATAAGTGGCTGAGTAAATGCTACTGGAAAAATTTGCTTTACGGATCAAAGAATAATATTTATTGAGTGTTTCCTGGTGCAGAGCACTGTACTAAGATCTTGGGAGACGACAACATAACAGTATAAGTTACATTTTCTGCCCTCCAGCTGCTTTAAACCAGGAAGCCATAGAGGTGTTGGATTTTGGTGGTAGTCCTGAAAATTTATCTCTACTCTACTCTACTCCACTCAGCAGAGGTCCTGAGGACAAGAGCGGTCTCAGCTCAGACTTCAGGAGTTAACCTGAGCTTGAATGCTCCTTATTCCTCTTGAGTGGAGCCCAAACCGACTGCTTGTGAGTGTGGCTCTGAGAAGCATTAGGTACAATGCTGTGAACACAGTAAGTGCGCAATAAATATGAGTGAATGGATGAATGAATTCCCCTGAGTACCCCACAGGCAAGAGGTGAAAAGACCACCCCCTCTTCAAGCCAAAGCTTTCACTTGACTAAGAATTCTCTCATTCCCTACTCTGTCATTCAAACAATTTGTGAATGTTCACATTTTCAGCCCTCAAAGAGTTTACAGTCTAGCAGGGGAGACAGATGGTAAACAAGTAGGGGAAAGCAACAGAGTTTGAAGATCTGTACATAAGTGCTATAGCTGACAGATGGTGAGGGCCAGCGGGGGCTGGAGGAGGTTGTGCTGGGTGCTGAGTGGACTTCAGCTGAGCTCAAATGAGCCAATGAGTTCTGGTCGAGAAAGAGCCAGTCTACACTGGGTGAGTTCTGCTTGGTTGGTTGAGCCCTCCACACTGTAATCCCCCTCTAGGCTGTAAACTCTTTATAAATCTCCTAAATCTGTTGCACTGTACTCTTCCAAGTGCTTAGTAAAGTGCTCTGTACATGGTAGGTGCTCAGTAAGTACGATTCATTGACTGAGGAAGACTTGGTTGTGCTCAACTCTTTTAAGCTTGACGAAGCTATAGATAAGCAGAGGTCATTCAACTGCAGCCCAAGGAGACTCATGGGGGCTGGACCATACAGACAAGCCTTTCCCCAACCAAAAATGAATTTGGGACTTCTTGCGGAGATGAAAATGTTACCCATTCTTAATGATAGGTGGATCAAGAAGTGAGAAAAAGTTCAAAATCTGAAAATAGGAGAATGTTATCGACTTGCTGTATGTTTGTGAATGGAAATGGTTCAGGAAGAGGATTCCCTGCACCCTGAGCACTAGGAAGTGCAGTTTTATTGCTAAAATCGTTACAAACAGATAATCGGCTCCTCGGTACAGCAGAAGCCTTTGGTAGAGGAATGTTGTTTGTGGAACTGCCACTGAGGTTCATTGGGTTCAACTCTTAAGAGCTTAGTATAGTGCTCTGCACACAGTAAGTGCTCAATAAAAATGATTTCTTGATTGATTTGCAATGTATTCTGTGGAGCATTTTTTCAGTAGTCAGTCAATTGTATTTATTGAGCACTTACTATGTGTAGAGCTCTGTACTGTATGGGAGAGTACAACATAATGTAACAGACACATGCCTTGCCCACAACGAGTTTACCGACTCTGTATATCTGCCTTAATCAGATCACTACCTTCTTATTCATGTTAACAGTATATGAATTGTACTTCCCAAGCGCTTAGTAAAGTGCTCTGCACACAGTAAGTGCTCAATAAATATGATTAAATGAATGAATAAATTCATGTTATTATTCATTCAATAGTATTTATTGAGCGCTTACTATGTGCAGAGCACTGTACTAAGCGCTTGGGATGAACAAGTCGGCAACAGATAGAGACAGTCCCTGCCCTTTGACAGGCTTACAGTCTAATCGGGGGAGACAGACAGACAAGAACAATGGCAATAAATAGAGTCGAGGGGAAGAACATCTCGTAAAAACAATGGCAACTAAATAGAATCGAGGCGATGTACAATTCATTAACAAAATAAATAGGGTAATGGAAATATATACAGTTGAGTGGACGAGTACAGTGCTGTGCGGATGGGAAGGGAGAGGTGGAGGAGCAGAGGGAAAAGGGGAAAAAGAGGGTTTAGCTGCGGAGAGGTAAAGGGGGGATGGCAGAGGGAGTAGAGGGAGAAGAGGAGCTCAGTCTGGGAACGCCTCTTGGAGGAGGTGAGTTTTAAGTAGGGTTTTGAAGAGGGGAAGAGAATCAGTTTGGCGGAGGTGAGGAGGGAGGGCGTTCCGGGACCGCGGGAGGATGTGACCCGGGGGTCGACGGCGGGATAGGCGAGACCGAGGGACGGTGAGGAGGTGGGCGGCAGAGGAGCGGAGCGTGCGGGGTGGGCGGTAGAAAGAGAGAAGGGAGGAGAGGTAGGAAGGGGCAAGGTGATGGAGAGCCTCGAAGCCTAGAGTGAGGAGTTTTTGTTTGGAGCGGAGGTCGATAGGCAACCACTGGAGTTGTTTAAGAAGGGGAGTGACAGGCCCAGATCGTTTCTGCAGGAAGATGAGCCGGGCAGCGGAGTGAAGAATAGACCGGAGCGGGGCGAGAGAGGAGGAAGGGAGGTCAGAGAGAAGGCTGACACAGTAGTCTAGCCGGGATATAAAGAGAGCCCGTAGCAGTAAGGTAGCCGTTTGGGTGGAGAGGAAAGGGCGGATCTTGGCGATATTGTAGAGGTGAAACCGGCAGGTCTCGGTAATGGATAGGATGTGTGGGGTGAACGAGAGAGACGAGTCAAGGATGACACCGAGATTGCGGGCCTGAGAGACGGGAAGGATCATGTTAGTACGTGTTGAATGATAAAAAGTTTGTTTTCCTGTGACTAATTATTGCCTATATTTGCTAATTTGCATGAGAACACATTACTGTTATACTCAGGACCCTGTGTTTTTATACCTTTTTGAAGCTTTCTTTGAGGTCAGTGAAACTCACATGCTCAAAGGCAGAGAAAAAGTCTGCATGAATTGGTTCTGAAAAAAGTTTGACTGCCAGTTTTATTTAAAATTAAATGATTATGTAAGTGGAAAATTTACCTGACAACACATTGATGACCCAGGAGAAACCTGAAGTATTTTTATTATCAGAGTTATCAGTGAGTTGTCACTGCCTTTCATAAATCCAAAAGAGCTTTTAGTTGCAAACCAGGAAGGTTTATTTTCAGAGGCATTCTGCAGATGAAAAGTGAGAGAAAATTTTCCTCCTATTATACTTCTCCCAAAAGCCATCCAACCCACAGACTGCCCAGACGGGTCTGTATTTGATCTGCACTCAGAGTTCCAAGTGGCTTCCAGAGAACAAGGAAAATGGAGCAATTGATCATTCAGAAACTGGTGAGGCAAAATCTTGTCTGGATCTGGTAGGAAAGCAGCTGTGCTATTGCTTCCAACAGTGAAAATTGTTCCCCGTTTTTAATAATAGGTGGCCCCGGAAGTGGGAAGGGAACCCAGAGTTTGAAAATAGCAGAACGCTATGGATTTAAATACATTTCAGTGGGGGAGTTGTTAAGGAAGAGAATCCACAACACAAGCAGCAATAGGAAATGGAGCCTCATTGCTAAAATAATTACCACCGGAGAATTAGCCCCACAGGTATGGCTTTATCTTTAGCCTTATTCTATAAAAGCATTTTCACACCCATTACTAAGGTACATGTCCTAATTGGTGGTGGTTTTCATTTTTTTGTCCCCGAAAGGAAACAACCATCACAGAAATAAAGCAGAAACTGATGCAAATTCCAGATGAAGAGGGCATTGTTATTGATGGATTTCCTCGAGATGTTGCCCAGGCTATCTCCTTTGAAGACCAAGTAAGAAAGTGTCTTTATTCTCAAACTGTTATTCTCTGTATCAAGAACAGTGACTCTCTTTCTTTTCAAATGAAATTTTCTGGTAAAGATATACCATTAATCTTGGTTGAATATCACTCTTGAATTCTATGCACATGCATAATTATAGTTTGAAGCAAGGGTGTATCCTTTGCATTTAGTGTTTGAGAACAGTTGGTGCTGAATTAAAAGAAAAATCTCACTCGTAATTACAAATAAACACAGCCATCCCTAGCATTTACATACCTATTTATACTCAGCCTGGTTACTAATCTATATTTGCTTCTTCAATTATACTTTCAACCTCTTATTTTGATTGCTTGGTAAATACTTGGTTCTGTCTGTCTTCCCCATTATACTGGAGGCTCCTGTGGGCAGGGAATGTGTCTTTGTGTGTTTTGGGCTTCCAAAGTGCTAAGTTCAGGACCTTGTATCAGGTGCAATATAATTTGTTTTATCACTGCCAGGCAATTTCCTACCAATGAATCTGCTTCACAATTATTGGAAAGCACCAAGGATTAAATCTCTACCAACCCACTTCCTTTAGCAATGGTCATCCGTTTCAGAGGCATATTAAACCAGTAGCCTGTCCCAAGTTAGTCAAAGATATAGATTAACTGGATAAAAAATGAAAATGTAATGAAATCTAGCATCCACACTTTCACATGTAGAGAAAATGTATTTGGTTCCCATTAATGGAGCATTGTAAAAAAAGCTAATTTGATGTCTAATTAAATGCAGTGATATGTTCTGTTGTGGCCACAGCAAAGGTTAGAAATTCATTACTACATTATTCAGTTACCCTGCAAACAAAGAGTATCATAGTGTTTTACAAGCATTTAGAGCATTATTTAGAATTGATTTGTTTCCTTTTCCAAACACTTCTGCATAATTAGAAAAATACTGGTAAATTCATAAAAGTAATGACATCTGCAGGAATAATATTATTCGAGGTTAAGGCAATCAAATGGTCATAAATGGTCATGGTTCAGAGAACAAAGGAATAAAATAGTTATCCCAGGACAGTATTGATCATTAGTGGTAAAAATGTTTCTCAGGATGAAAAACCAAGAAAAATGTTGTTGGTTTTATTTTTGGTTGAGTTGGAACAATGGAACGTTTTTAGTTATCAAAATTCCTCATTAAATTGTGGTCTAAGTAAATCTTTATAGAAATGCCATTAGTTCTTGTGGATGCTAGGAAACAGAAACGGGGAGATGATTTGAAGATTTTCTGAGGTTCCTTTCAGTGTTTTCTAAGGTTTCACGTGAAGCAGCATAGCCTAGTGGCAAGAACCCGGGCTTGGGAGTCAAAGGACATGGGTTCGAATCCCGGCTCCACCGCTTGTCTGCTGTGTGACCTTGGGCAAGTTACTTAACTTCTCTGTGCCTCAGTTACCTGTAACTGAGTCATCTGTAAAATGAGGATTAAGACCATGAGCCCCATGTGGGACAACCTGATTACCTTGTATTTACCTCAGTGCTTAGAACGGTGCTTGGCACATAGTATATGCTTAACAAATGCCATAATTATGATTTTCATTATTATTATTGTTATTAGGAGACTTAGCCTTAGACAGTTAGTTTTAAAAGGGAGAGAAAAACATTATGTTCTTTAAGACTAAATTGAGGGTAGTTCATACCACTGCATTGAACCCTAATGATATTATCATTATTATTATTATATTTATAAAGTGCTTGCCATATGCCAAGCATTGTGCTAAACACTGGATTTGCTGTCAGATAATTAGATTGAACAAAGCCTCTGTCCAACTCAGGAAATACACTGTATGAGGGAATAATATAGCATAGTAACATTTTATTGCTTTTGACATTGAGTTCCAGTTATCAAATATAAGATACTTTGGAAACCTAATTTATGTGGCATCCACTAGCCTTGGCTCCTTCTCCATTCATCTGTGGAGGCAGTGAGAAAGGAATAGTTGAGGCCTAAGGCTTCCATTTCAACTGAAAGGGATTGGAAAGTCTACTGTTGACATGATTGGACTGAAGGAATGAATGGCTTATACTCTCCGCTAGAGTTGCCCCATAAAAATACCGTACCATGAAAGATGGCATTTTCAGTGAGTGAGAGGGACCTGTTGGTCAAAGTTTCCAGTTAATCAGTAAGGAGTTTTGCTTCTGGCTTTGCTTACCTGCAGAGCACCGTTTGCTGATCAACCTAGAAGACAGCCAGGATTTAATCTGTTATTCAAGGGAGGGTAGGCAAATAAACAGAACAGTAAAGCATCAGGCTGTCCTGCTAGGGCCCAGGGTAGAGCTTAAGGCAGAACATCTCTGAAGAGACAGAAAACCTGAAGCACAAGGCACAGACATCATCAGGACAGAAACCTCATTGATTGGGGGTGAGCACAATATCTAGCACAGAGTTTAGGAGAATAAACCAGAGGAGTTTGGGATCAATTAACCAATAGTACCTTGTATAGGCAATATATAATATACTGTGTGTCTCAAGGCCCTGGTTCGTAACAACGAAGACCTTCCAGGACTGGAAGAGACTCAGTGACACATAATAGAGTTCAAACCACATCTCTGATCACCAAGGTGACTGTGGAAAGATTTTACTTAGTTGTACCAACGTGCAAGGGAGTGACAAAGGCATACACTCACTCACTCCACTCCTCCAAGGATCCACTAACAGTCTGTGGTCAAAGGAGCCTGTTCTGCTGATACTTCTTTCTGCTTCTAAGTCCTACTGCCTTTTGCTGCTGTCGAGTGCTGCTCTCTTATTCTCGACGTGCTTCTTTCTTGCTTCTCCTCTGTGCAGCCTCAACATACCTCTCACTTGCCTCATCACCATTCAAAACAACTGCCTTTTATCTGCCCTAGGCACGGCAGCTGGGGCTCTATGTAGCAGTCACTAATTGGTCCAGGCCCATTACTGGTTAGAACAGGTAAAGAAGCCCATGCCTCCCTCCATGTGCCGCCCCCATAGGCCCGCAATCACCTGCCTCAAGTAGAGCCCAACAGTGTCTTCGCGGGTCTCTTCCTCGTTGTGGTTGTTCACGGGATCACAAACGGTCATTAATGAGGCAGCTTATTAGGGGCTTACCACACTGTGGTTAAAGCTTTCTAATTGGTAAGGTCCCAGGTTGCAAAACTTTTGCTGTACGAATGAACGACATTAATGCAGAATGATTCCTGCACCTATATGGTGGTTTCTGATCAATTACTAGACAGGAGCCAAACAGCAGTGAAGAGAATAAACTAGGCAGACCCCTGGAAAGAAAAGGCCAGACTTCAGCTTCAGAAGAGTTATTCTACACAGTAGGTGGTCAGAAAATATCATAAATTGACTTAGCCTTTACCTTATGGTCACTGGACCATAAAGGGTCAAAAAACACTTAGCATTCTTCAGAAACTAGGAAGTTAGGTGGCTTTCTGCACTTCAGGTTGGTAGGTGAATGCTAAACAACCTTATTTCTGTTTCCCCTTTTCCTAAATGTGCTTGGAATATAAAGAACCCTCCTGCGCTCTTCTGGCCCTAAGTAATATGGACTTTTGAGACTGGCTAAGAAAGATCCATGTCAGAGGCAGGGAATGTGCCAACCAACTCTGCTGTATTGCATTCTCCCAAGTATTTACTACAGAGCTCTTCACACAATAAATGCTCAATAAATATGATTGAATGTTTGATGTTTATTTTCATTTATTTTCTGTAAAAGAAAGAGGAAATGAGTTAGCAGTAAATCCACTTTCAGGAATTTGTAACTGAAGTATCAAAAAGAACAAAAGAGGCTGCCTTATCTTTTTTTATGGTATTTTGATAATTATGGTACTTGTTAAGTGCCTACTACATGCCAAGCACTGTACTAAGCACGGGGTAGATACAAGTAAAGTGGGTTGGATACAGTTCCTGTCCCACGTGGGGCTCACAGTCTCAATCCCCATTTTACAGATGAGGGTAACTTAGGCCCAGAGAAGTGAAGTGACTTGCCCAAGGTCACACAGCAGATAGGGGGCAGAGACAGGATTAGAGCCCACGACATTCTGACTCCCAGGCCAGTGTTCTACCCATTACGCCATGCGTACTATGTGTCAAACATTGTTCTAAGTGCTTGAGTGCATACAAGTTAATTAGGTTGGACAGAGTCCCTGTCCCACATGAGGTTTGTAGTTTAAGTAGGAGGGAGAACAGAAGAACTGAGGCACAGAGAAGTCACGTGATTTACCCAAGGTCACCCAGCAAGCAAGTGGCAGAACTGAGATTAGAATCCAGGTCCTTGGACTTTCAGACCCATGTTCTTTCCATTAGCTGCTTGATAATTAAATGCCTTTGGGGAAACCAGAGTGATGGCGATATTAAATCCTCTCTCTTCCCACTTGGAGAATCCATGCTCCAAAGGTAACTGTTGTCTTCTGTACTGTTTAATTGTTTGGGTGAAGTGATGGCAACCTCTTTTTTGACTCAGTTTTTGGCTGTCACCTATTGGGATTTTGCGTGGCTCAGTGGAAAAGAGCCTGGGCCTGGGAGTCAGAGGTCATGGGTTTGAAGCCTGGCTCTGCCACTTGTCAGCTGTGTGACTGTGGGCAAGTCACTTAACTTCTCTGTGTCTCAGTTACCTCATCTGTAAAATGGGGATTAACTATGAGCCTCACGTGGGACAATCTGATTACCCTGTATCTACCCCAGTGCTTAGAACAGTGCTCTGCACATAGTAAGTGCTTAACAAATACCAATATTATTAGTAAGCGCTTAACAAATACCAACATTATCATTGTTATTATTAAACAGAATATGGCATGACAGAGTTGAGATATTCCCACTATATGCTGGATTGTTCAGGTTCTTATTATAATTTTGGCCCAGTTGGATAAACTAAGACTATTCAAAGAAAAGCAAAAAGCCTGCAAAACCAAAAAAATAAAATAAAATAAAATGTGTGCTAAGGAACCATTTAAAAATGCTCTTTGCTGAGTCTAATGCTAGGGTAGACATAAGATAATCATATTAGGCCACAGGCTCTGCATTGGGCAAATCAACTAACTTCTCTGTTTCAGTTCCTCAGCTATAAAATGGGAACTAATAGTTGTTCTCCCATGTAAAACAGAAACTATATGCCATATGTTTTTACTGTACCTACTCCAGTTCTTAGTACCGTACACTAGGATTGTAAACTCATTGTGGGCAGGTAATGTGTCTGTTTATTGTTAAATTGTACTTTCCCAAGTGCTTAATACAGTGCTCTGCACACGGTAAGCGCTCAGTAAGTACGATTAGGCACATAGTAAGTGCTTAACAAATAACACTATCATTATTACTATTATTACTGTCAAGTAGATTTTTAAGGGAAGATTTCTGACCAGAGATTCTCTTTTTCCAGTGACGACCAAATTAATGGAAGTAGAATTGAATTAAAGCAAGAAGTATTTTTTGGATTTAGAGACACTCATATGTATATAAGGGTGCGCTCAAGCACACAGGCACACACACACATATAATCTTTCATCGGTGTTCAAAGACGACATTGGTGACGAGATTACATCCTTGCATGGACGTCATTAAAAAATAATGTCTGTTTCCATGAAAATATGGACAGCTGTACCCCCGTGCCATTTGGAATCAAGGCTGCTTAGAAACCAAGGCACTGTTGAATGGTACTGCCCTGTCTCCTTATTTTTATGGTATTTGCTCAGTGCTTACTGTGTCCCAGGTACTATACTAAGTGTTGAGGTAGATTCAAGGTAATCAAGTTGGACACAGTCCATGTTCCACATGGGGCTCGCAGTCTTAATCCCCCTTTTACAGGGGAGGTGACTGAGGCCCAGAGAAGTAAAGTGACTTGCCCAAGGATACATAGCAGACAAGTGGCAGAGCTAGGATGAGAACTTAGGTCCTTCTGATTCCCAGGTCCATGCTCTATCTACTAGGCCAAGCTGCTTCTCAGGTTGAGTCTGCCTAGGTTCCCTAGGGTCGCAACTGGAGAGTTTCCAGTCCTCTACCAGTCTCAGCTGTGGAAGGGAGAGTCAAGCAGAGGCCTACCCATTCCATTCCTAGCTTGACCAGTGGCTAGTGAGTGGAAGGCAATCTGCTACAAGTCAAAACTCACCCATGTTGGGCAGCAGCGGCATGGGAGAGGTTCAAGGGTGGAAACTCAAGTTTACTGCGTGGAAGGCAGCAGTGGTAAACCACTTCCGTATTTTTACCAAGAAAACTCTCTGGATCCACTACCAGAACGATTGCAGGTGGAGAGCTGGGCGTGCTGGGAGAGATGTGTCCGTGGTGTCTCTACGGGTTGGAAACGACTCGACGGCATAAGACAAGACCAGGTTCCATAGGATCTTGTTTAGCATTGGAAGGAGAAGAAGGGGAGTGTATATCCCACCACTAACAGAAGGTGCACTTGAATTTTTATTCATCATACCAAGTGGTTTGCTCTGGCCGATCCACAGAAGCCAGAGGAAGAACTTAATGTGCGTGGTTGATAAAACACTGGGATAGAATATCCAGGGAGGTATGTCCTGCCCATCCCTGCAGACCTTTAAACCAAGAACAGATTGTTCTCTTTCATTCACTGCCTGAATAATTGTGGTATTTATTAATCACTTACTATGTGGAAGACACTGTACTAAATGCTGGGGTAGATGCAGGATAGTTGGGTTGGACACAGTTCTTGTCCTACATAGGGCTCACAGTCTTAATCCCCATTTTACAGATGAGGAAAATGAGGACCACAGAAGCTATCCAAGGTCACACAGCAGACAAGTGGCAGAGTCAGAATTAGAACCCAGGTTGTCCGACTCCCAGGCCCATGATCTTTCCATTATACCACACTGCTTCTCTGGAAGCAAGGACCTGGATTAAGTGCTTTTCCCAAGACATTTTCAGCTCAATTGATCGGTGATATTTTTGAGCACCTACTGAATGCTAAGCACTGTACCGAGCCCTTATGAGAGGGCCAGAGAATCAGCAGCCAAATCCTCTGCCAGCAAAGAGTTCAGCTCCAGGGGGAAACATCCAGACAAATTACTTAGAAATAGTACTAGAAGGAGGAAGAAAGAGGATGTAACAAACAAGAAGTAGTATAAATGTCAGGAGCAAATAATGGAATCGTCAACTATACAAATAAATATACACAAGTTGATAGCCATTTTATGATTTCAGAGAAAGTATATCCATAAAGTCGCTATGAATCGGAAACGACTCGATGGCATTTAGTAATAATAACTTTGTGTTCAGAAAGCTGAGATGTTTCTCTACAAGGAGCAGTTGAAAATTGAAAGAAGAGGAAATATAGTAATTCCTGAGGTGGTAAATTGCCCAAGTAGGAATTACCGCATAACGATACATATGGTAAACTTGAAAGCAGGGACCTCGTCTTATTTCTATCTCTGTAATCCCTTGGTTATAGAAAATGAGCACACAATAAATGCTGACACTTAGCACAGGTGGAGATGGAAAGGAGAAAAGCAGTCATCCAACTGGAGACTACTGCTAGAGACCTCCCTCTGAACCGTCAAAAGGTGGGGTTTAAACACCGATGATTTAATAGGAATATATACAATACAATTTAATAGGACTATATGTAGGGCTCACAGTGTTTATAATCTATTTGGATAATGGAAACAAACCCTGGGCACCGAACGACCACAATACACGAAATCCGAGGATATGTCATGTACTAATTGCTGACATAGACAGGAATCTGAAAGCTCTGTCCGACGTGGTTATGTCCAAGCTTTGCAGGGAATTAACTCCCTTCTGGGATCCTCCTCTCCTCAAGACCATTGAGTTGCTGCCTTGCCCTGCTCTGAGCATCTTTCCTCTCCCTTTAGACTCCTAAATTAGCCTTCCTCTCACTTGTCTCTCTACAATTCCCCCATTAACCCTAGTCCCCCACAAAATAAGAAACCACACGACACCGATGCCTTATTCATGAAGCGCTGAAAAACTTCCCTCTAAACTGTAAATTTGTTGAGAGCGGGGTCTGTGTCTATAGACTGTTATACTGTACTCTCCCAAACACTTAGTAGAGAAGCAGCGTGGCTCAGTGGAAAGAGCATGGGCTTTGGAGTCAGAGTTCATGGGTTCGAATCCCGGATAGGCCACTTGTCAGCTGTGTGACTTTGGGCAAGTCACTTAACTTTTCTGTGCCTCAGTTACCTCATCTGTAAAATGGGGATTAAGACTGTGAGCCCCACGTGGGACAACCTGATTCCCCTGTGTCTACCCCAGCGCTTAGAACAGTGCTTGGCACATAGTAAGCGCTTAAATACCAACATTATTATTATTATTATTACAGTGCTCTGCATATAGTAAGTGCTCAAAAAATACAACTGATAGATTAATCTATTGTTTCCAACCACTGCCGGTCTTTAACAGCAGTGAGCATGCACAGAGGTTGGGTGGTGACTGAGCCCTAAAGCCTGTGTGGTGGAGGGAGTGAAGAAAAGGGTTGATTATGGGAAGATGTAGCGGTATTAGGGGATCGGAATTCTGGGAACCTGCAGGGTTGGGGAAGCAGGGAGAGGAGGCAAGTGGGGAAGTACAGAGATCAAGCCAGACAAAGGGCAGTAAGGCAGCTAGGTCTTACAGAGGTCAGAGCTGGGGCTCAGTGTCTGATCACCAGGGGAAGAACCCCTGGTTGAGACGAGAGGAGCAGCAAGGAGGGATCTATACTGTACATTTTAATTAGCCTTTGGGCTCAACCACCATGACAGGAACAGAGAAATAATAAATTCTAGGTTAGTATATGGAAAGAAATATCCCACCTTGTGGTGGTTAACATCACACCCATAATTTTGAGAACATATTATTCATTCAATAATATTTATTGAGCACTTACTATGTGCAGAGCACTGTACTAAGCGCTTGGAATGTACAATTTGGCAACAAATAGAGACCATCCCTGCCCACTGATGGGTTTACAGTCTAATCTGGGGAGACAGATGGACAAAAACAAGACAACTTAATCACAATAAATAGAATCAAGGGGATGTACACCTCATTAACAAAATAAATAAGGTAATAAAAATATATACAAATAAGCACAGTGCGGAGGGGAAGGGAGGAGGGAGGAGCAGAGGGAAAAGGGGGAAAAGGGGGCTTAGCTGAGGGGAGGTGAAAGGGGGAGCAGAGGGAGCAGAGGGAAAAGGGGAAGCTCAGTCTGGGAAGGCCTCTTGGAGGAGGTGAGCTCTCATGACTCCTGGGGTATCTCTGCAAAAGCAGTGGGAGTTTGGGAAGGATTGCAGATTAACAGATAGAGAGGCAGAGCAGTATACTGACTTCTTACTGTGCTTCTAATTAGCTAGCCTTACTTTTCCCATTTGAAGAAGGAACAAGCATGGTTTCATAGAGTTGTTATGAGCTCTGTAAAGAGTTTGGAGATTGCAAGATTAAAGATACTGTAAAAGAGAAGGAAGTTTAGTTCAGAGATCAAGTCTTGGATTGCCCTCTGGAACTGATCCAAAAAAAAAAACTCTCAGAATTTTCTCTTCCCCAGGGGAGAAAAATAGTGAGTTGTATTTAGTGAATCCAGTGTGTGAGAACTTGGTATTTATGATACCAGGTTGTAAGGAATGTCCCAATCCTTTAGCCTGGAGTTAATTAGGAGTCTGAAAGTAACTGATTAGGTGACTCAAAATGAAGGTACTACACAGAAGATGATGTTAATGTGTTGGTATTCACCACAAAACAAACGGATCATTACAATTTGAAAAATCATGCATTATTTTAAGTGGTCCATAGTGAACTGTTGAGAAAAGAAAACACCTTTCCCCCATCTCGAAATACCACACAACCTTCCAATAGTCAACATTTTCAAATGTGAATTGTGAATTTTCAGCTGGTGGCAGACTGATTTGTTTCCTCAGAGTGTTTTGTAGGGGGAGTGACAGAAGTCTTCTCCCCTTCCATCCTTTCATGTTTCCTGTGTGGTGATTCACTCTGGCAAATTGCTGGAATTCAGTAATTTTCAGGCCCAATTCTCTTAAGGCTTGTAAGAAAAAGGCCAGTTCTTGAGAAAATCCAGACTCACAGCAATTTGGGTCCCCTAAGGGATTACCAAAAATACAAATTAAAATTGAATTAACCATCTTTCTTTAAGAAGTTTGAAATGCTGTCATTGGAAATCACTACTTCTTACTAACTTACATTTGCTAGAAGTTTGGAGGTTTTAACTTATATTTTCTTCTACACTCTAAGCTCGCTACGGGCAGGGAATGTTTACGCTAATTCTGCTGTATTGTACTTTCCCAAACGCTCAGTACAGTGCACTGCACATAGTAAGTGTTCAATAAATATGGTTGATTGGTTGATTTTTTTGAATTATAAGTTTGGAGGAGTAAGACTTGACAAGCTAAAGTGAAAGATTGAATGTTACAATGTTTAAGTTAAAAAACTTTTATATAGTCACTACTTTTTGGCTGAAACCATTTTCATTCTAATAATATATTTTTATTTTACCAAGGAATTATTAACAATAATAATAATAATTGCAGTATTTTATTAAGCATTTACTATGTGCCAGAGGGTACTAAGCACTGGAGTAGATACAAGCAAATCAGGTAGGACACAGTCCCTGTCCCACATGGGGCTCACAGTCTCAATCCTCAGTTTACAGATGAGATAACTGAGGCCCAGAGAAGTGAAGTGGCTTGCCCAGGGTAACACAGCAGACAAGTGGCGGAGCTGGGATTAGAACCCATGACGTTCTGACTCTCAGTCTCTACATACCATGCTGCTTCTATATATCTCATTGTGCTCATAAGATCCCCCAGAGCCAGGGAGAGAAAGATATTTTTATTTTCATTTTATAGATGAGGAAATTGAGGGACAAACTGGAGAGGGGGGGCATTTTCTCTACAGTTAACTGTTGACCATTTACCAAGTCACACAGTAAGCCAGTGGCCTTCTGACTTCTGAATGCTTGCTCTTTCCACTAGGCCACCCTGCCTCATGAAAACCAATATCCTTGAATTGGAATAGCTCATGATTATTTCATTCTGTCCTTACAACATTCCTGGAAGTGGAGAGGAGCAAGGATCATTATCCTCATTTTACAGATGAGGAAAGTGAGGTACAGAGAAGTTAAGAAGTGGCACAGAGAAGTTAAGAAGTGGTGGTGCCTAGTGGATAGAGCATGGGCCTGAGAGTCAGAAGGACCTCAGATCTAATTTTGACTCCACCACTTGTCTGCTATGTGACATAGGGCAAGCCACTTAACTTCTCTGTGCCTCATTTTTCTCATCTGGTAAAATGGGAATTAATACTGTTAGCCCCATGTGGGGCAGGGGATGGTGTCTAACCTGAGTAGCTTGTAGTTATACCAGCATTTAGTACAGTGCCTGGTGCTTAATACTACTACTAATAATAATAATAATATGGTATTTGTTAAGCCCTTACTATGTGCCCAGCACTGTTCTAAGCGCTGGGGTAGATACAAGGTAATCAGGTTGTCCCACATGGCGTTCACAGTCTTAATCCCCATTTTACAGATGAGGTAACTGAGGCCCAGAGAAGTTAAGTGACTGGCTCAAAGCCACACAGCTTACAAGTGGCGGAGTAAGGATTAGAACCCATGACTTCTGACTCCCAAGCCCGTGCTCTTACCACCAGGACACACTGCTTCTCCAAAGCGCTTAACGATTATCATTAAGAAAAAAGGACCCCCATAATTACACAATTAGTCTGAGGTACAGCTAGATCTAGAATACTGGTATCCCAACCCTTGCTTCAGACTCCTCTCTTTCTACTAGTTTCCAAGCCCTTTAAAAAAATGCTTCTGCCCAAGAAGCGCAAGACCAAATCAGTCAATCACTTAATCATATGAATTGAGCATTTACTGTACTAAGCACTTGGGAAAGTGCAATATAACAGGATAGGCAGACGTACTCCCTGCCCACAACCAGTTTAACTGTTCTCTGATAGTGAGTGAGTGGAGGGACTGATGGACTTTCTGATTCTCAAACTGCCATCCCTCTGACACATGAGCCCAGTGGAATTCACTTTCTGTCAAAGCTATTTCTTCTCAGGTTTCCAGGGCAAGGGATTCTCCAGCTGCATTTCTGCCCTTCCGCTTTCTGTCTCCCCAGTGTAAACGTGGCCTGGATTTTGGATTCCACACTGGCCAATATCACCATCAGTGGTGTCTTTAAATTCGAAGGCCAGTGGAGTCAATAGTTCTCTTCATTGGTTAGCGATTCTTCTCCACATGCAGCAGAAACTCCTGGAATGTGGTTTTAAGGCATTTGATCTAGTCCTACCTTATAATAATAGTAATAATAATGATAATGATGGTTTGTTAAGTGCTTACTATGTTCCAGGCATTGTTCTAAGTGTTGGGGTAGATAAGAGATATCGGGTTGGATGCAGTCCCTGTCCCACACAGGGCTCACAGTCTTAATCCCCATTTTACAGATGAGGGAATCGAGGCATAGAGAAGTGAAGTGACTTGCTCAAAGTCACCTACTCCTGGGCCTCATTCTCATCCATCCTACTCTCAACCTCTTGCTCACACCCTCCTCTTAAACTAGAATTCCTTCTTCTTCCTACTCTGTCTCACTGCAGTTCTCTCACCTTCAAAGCTCTTCTGAAATCACATCTTGTCCAGGAAGCCTACCCAATTAATTTCTCCCTCAGGTTATAGTCTTCCAACTATTACTTCAGCACTCCTGCACTAACTAGGCACTTGTATGGTAATAATCATGATTATTATCATTACTATCATGATTATTATCATTATTATGATTATTAAGCAATTACTATGGACAAGCACTGTGCAAAGTTCTGAGTTAAGTAAGAGATAATTGGCTTGGACTTACTTCCTGTCTCACATAGAGGTCAGTCGAAGTGGGAGGGAGAATAGAGAATTATGTCTCTATTTACTAGCTGAGGAAACTGAGAAAAAAAATTATGGTATTTGTTAAGCGCTTACTACATGCCAAGCACTGTTCTAAGTGCTGGGGTACACACAAGGTAATCAGGTTGTTCCACAGGGAACTTACAGGCTTAATCCCCATTTTACAGCTGAGTTAACTCAGGCCCCGAGAAGTGAAGTGACTTGCCCAAGGTCACACAGCAGACATGTGGCGGAGTCAGGATTAGAACCCATGACTTTCTGACTCCCAGGCCTGGGCTCTATCCACTATGCCATGCTGCTTCTCAGTAGATAAGTGACTTATCCTGGAACACAGAGCATGCATGAGACTGAAACGTCACTAGAACCCTGGCCTTCTAACTCTCAACTAGGCCACGCTGCATTTTTGGTCATTGTGATCTCACAACTCACAACCATCTATAACACT
Source organism: Ornithorhynchus anatinus (assembly GCF_004115215.2). NCBI lineage: Eukaryota > Metazoa > Chordata > Mammalia > Monotremata > Ornithorhynchidae > Ornithorhynchus > Ornithorhynchus anatinus. The sequence continues at coordinate 110,758,999 of NC_041731.1, read as the reverse complement.
TCTGTACCTATAGACGTATCTTCCTACAGAAACGCTCTGGGCATGTCACCCCCCTCCTCAAAAACCTCCAGTGGTTGCCTATCAACCTTCGCACGAAACAAAAACTCCTCACACTTGGCTTCAAAGCTCTCCCTCACCTTGCCCCCTCCTACCTCAGCTCCCTTCTCTCTTTCTACTGGCCATTCTGTACAATCCGCTCCTCTGCCGCTCATCTCCTCGCCATCCCCTGTTCACACCTGTCCCGCCGTCGACCGCTGACCCACATCCTCCCACTGTCCTGGAATGCCATCCCGCCTCACCTCCACCAAACGAACTCTCTTCTCGTCTTCAAAGCCCTACTGAGAGCTCACCTCCTCCAGAAGGCCTTCCCAGACTGAGCTCCCCCTTTCCCTCTGCTCCTCCCCCCACCTTCTGCTCTTCCCCCTTCCCCTCCCCTCAGCACTGTGCTCACTTATATATATAATTACCCAATTTATTTTGTTAATGAGATGTATATCATCTTGATTCTATTTATCTTGATGATGTTGTTTTGTTTTTGTTTCGTTTGTTTTGCTTTGCTGTCTGTCTCTCCCATTTAGACTGTGAGCCCATCACTGGGCATGGATTGTCCCTAACTGTTGCCGAATTGTACATTCCAAGCGCTTAGTACTGTGCTCTCCACATAGTAAGCGCTCAATAAATACTATTGAATGAATGAATGAACTTACCCTACTTCTTGAGCACTAAGTCATAAACAGCTCCACTTCTCTTATCTGCAAATTATTATTATTTTCAGACTGTATTGTTGAGCATTTACAATGCGTCAGGCACTGTTTTAAGCACTGGGGTAGATACAAGGTAATCAAGTTGGACACAGTCCCTGCCCCACTCAGGACTCACAGTCTCAATCCCCATTTTACATAAGTGGTAACTGAGGCACAGAGAAGTTAAGTGACTTTCCTAAGGTCACCCAGCAGACAAGTGGCAGAGTCAGGATTAGAACTGAGGTCCTGTGACTCCCAGGTCCATGATGTTTGCACTAGACCACGTGAGCCCGTCATTTAGACTGTAGACCATTATTGGGCAGGGATTGTCTCTATCTGTTGCTGAACTGTACACTCCAAGTGCTTAATACAACGCTCGGCACATAGGCAGCACTCGATAAATACTATTGAATGAATGCTTCTCAGCTTCTCTTCTGTGCCTGCCCTTTTCTCTGTCTTATTTCCCATTGGTCTGCAAACTCCTTTAGGGTAGGGTTTTTCTAGAAAATAATTTTTATTCTTGTCTCCCCCCCGTTAGAGTGTGAGTTCATTATAGGTAAGGAACAGGTGAATACTCACTAAATAATAACAATATAATTATAATGATGGCATTTGTTAAGCGCTTACTATGTGTGAAGCACTGTTCTAAGTACTGGGCACTGTTCTAAGCACTAATACTCCTCCTCCTCCTCATCCTACTAGGTATTGTCCCTACCGACTCTATAGTTCTCTGCCAAACATTAAGTTCAGGACTGTGCACAGAGTAGGTATTCAATAAATCCAGTTGATTAATTAATTGATTGGGAAACATAGAAGTATCATGTCTTGCTCGACCCCACCTGCACCCCACAATCATTCCTTCCCCCACAATCATTCCTTCCTAAACCAGTTCTATGTCTGTCAACTTGAGAATTCATTTTGCGGTGAGAAGGTCCTACTTCTTCCATTGTATGCTATCTAATTCGTGTAATCAAAACACATGCTACCGCAGAATTGACTCTGCCAAAATATAGCCTTTCCTTTGAATGGCAATGATACCCTACATCTAATTCTGGAAGGATAGGGTTTCCTAGTATTACCATTTGAAGGGCCTTTTCATTCCAAGCTACACTATCACCAAGCTCTGACATGTTCCTGCCTGAGGATTCCTTAAAGAGGTTTTGTTACACAGGTCAGCCATATTTATTGTCTGTCTCCACCCTTCTAGACTGTGAACCTGTTGTTGGGTAGGGATTGTCTTGATCTGTTGCTGAATTGTACTTTCCAAGCACTTAGTGTACTGAGTGCACCCAGTAAGCACGCAATAAATACAATTGAATGAATGAATGAACTAGAACCACTGGACTCAAAACTAGCTTAAAGGCTGAAGCCCCCAGACGTGGACTCTGTTAACCTCTTTGCCTGGGATAAGAGCAGGGAGTAGAGCAGAAGCCAAGAGACGGAGAAGAGAACTGAGGGTGTGAGTAGAGAGTGATGTGTTCAGCCAGTTTCTAAACTCATCATCCTTTATTATGTCACATTTTACCCACACGATATTTGCTTTGTTTTCAGGAAAAATATGAGATCAATATTTCCAGCTTTTGTGCTTTGCCCTCTTCCTACTCCCCTAGTCTTTTGGGTTAAAATATTTAAATATCCAACTAACCCGTGCTGGGCAGCAGCGGCATGGGAGAGAGTCAAGGGTGGAGACTCAAGGATACCATGTGGAAGGAGGCAATGGTAAACCACTTCCGTATTTTTACCAAGAAAACTCTACAGCTACACTACCAGAATGATTGCAGATGGAGGTGAGGCGTCCTGGGAGAGATGCATTGATGGTGTTGCTATGGGTTGGAGATGACTCGACAGCATAAGACAAGTGTTTGTAAAATATTTTACTCTCCCTCTAGACTGTCAGCTCCTTGTGGGCAGGGAACGTGCCCACCAACTTTGTTATACTGTAGTCTCCCAAGCAATTAATAAAGTACTCTGCACACAATCTTATGTCTTCAAGTCATTTCCAACCCATAGTGACACCATGGACACATCTTCCCCAGAACGCCCCGCTTTCCATCTACAATTGTTCTGGTAGTGTATCCATAGAGTCATCTTGGTAAAAATACGGATGGGGTTTACCACCCTCGATTCTCTCCCATGCCGCTGCTGCCCAACATGGGTGAGTTTTGAGATTGCTTTCCACTCCCTAGCCACCACCCAAGCTAGGAATGGAATGGGTAGGCCTCTGCTTGACTCTCCCTCCCATAGTCAAGACTGGTAGAGTACTGGAAACTCTCTGGGTGCGACCCTGAGAGGAGCTGCAAACAGTAAGTGCACAAATATATGGATTGGATGATTGACTGATTGATAGTCATGTAGCAAATAATAACCCAAGTGGTTACCCCATAAATATCACCAGTCTGTATGTCATAAGGGAAACCTCATCTCTTTAAGACTGGTGATTTTGAATGATTTGCAAGTTTATGAAGGGTTATTACTTGGAAAAGTCTAATCATCTGTTACTAAGTGCCTTTGTATCTCAGCAAGAGAGATTAAAATTAGCTACAAGGAAGTATTTCCTAAAGTGAGGATGGTCCCAATGGTCACTGGTACAAGAGTGGTAAGGGAGTGAGTGGCACCTCTTTCCGTGGAAGTCTTCAATACAGTGGTCTCCCTCCGTTCATTAGCTTTGGTGAATGAATCCTTCCCAAATGATGCACACTCTCAATCTTTTTTGGGTGTATGTTTAATCAACCTATCAATCAATGGTATTTACTGATTTACTGGTATTTACTCTTTGCAGAGCACTGTTCAAAATGCTTGGGAGAATACAAAAAAGATCTCCCAAATAGATTAGTTGACATGTTCCCTGGCCACAGTGAGCTTACAGTCTAGAGTGGGAGATTGTTTCTATGGTCTCTGTTAGAAGTACATCCCTTGTTGATCTATTTCACTTAACACTCTTTTATTATTGGATTGGTTAAGTGCTTACTATGTGCCAGTCATTGTACTAAGTGCTGTGGTCGATGCAAGCTAATCAGGTTGGACACAGTCCATGTCCTAGATTGGGTTCACAGTCGTAAACCTCAGTTTACACATTACACATGCAGTAACTGAGGCACAGAGAAGATAAGTGACTTGCCCATGGTCTCCCAGCAGATGAGTGACAGATTCAGCATTAGAACCCAGGTCCTCTGATTTCCAGATTTGTGCTCTTTCCACTAGGAAACTCTGCTTCACAACGCTTGATGTTCAGCTTCCATTTGCTCACCCAAATATATTTTCATGAATCACAGACTATTAAAGTCAAAATTACCTTTCATTTTTCCCTTGAATAAGGATATTTTCCCTGTATAGAAACTTCACCATTAAAGAAAGTTTTTCTGCCCCACAGTGTCACACTGTTTGTATTCAGATCATTCTACCAAATTTCCAGGCAGTAAGGAGAAAAGGAAGTACTAAATAAATGATCTAAAAATATCTTGCTAACAGTAATTACACTTCAATATGCTGGTTCCTGTTCCACCAGAATGGCAAAGGTGAAGACAATTTCTTGCTGTTTTCAGCACCAACCCACAGGTTTGGAGGCTCTAAATGATCCCAGTTTGAATCAAGGAGAGGCAACATCCAATATAATTAGAATTTTCACTAAGACTTCTAAAACTTCAGAATATCACTTTCTTTACTAAGAGAAAAGACACACAATATTAGAAAACTGATCATTCTGAACTGGACATGACAGCAGGCATCCAAACCTTAGGAAAATTGAACTCTCAGACCTGACGTATTCCCTTACTTACCCTCCCCCAAACCTATTTTTTAAAATGTAAGAGAAAATTCACAAATTCCTTTAATAATCTATTTTGTATATCAGAGGAGAATACCCCAAAGAGCAATCAGGTTGAACTGCATTTCTTCATGTAACTTTTCATATAATTCAAAGACTATGCCTATAACCTACAAATAATCTCAACACAAAGCCAGCACACTCTGCCCACTACTGGAGGTTGGTTTGGTTATTCAAATTTTTCCCTATACATTGGACTGTAGGTCTAGGTCCTGACTCCTATCGTGGAATCCCGTAACTCCTAATATTGCAATCGGAGATTCAGATATATTCACCCAAAACACACTGAAAAACCTAAGTGCATCCTAGACCTGATATTCTTAAAATCCAATTATTGCAATATTTTTGCAGATAGAGAGTGCAGTTTGGGTGTCTAAACGTCCACAGTAAGGAGTTTCTGTTTGCCTTCAGGACGTGGATGTCTCACTGACACTTCAAACTTAACATGTCCAAAATGGAATTCCTCATCTTCCCACCCCAACCCAGTCCTCCACATGACTGTCTTATCACTGTAGACAGCACTACCACCCTCCCTATCTCGCAAAACCGAACCTTTGAGTTATCCTTGACTCATCTCTCTCATTCAATTCACATATTTAATCTGTCCCCAAATTCTGTTCAGTTTTCACAACATCGCTAAAATCCACCTTTCTTCTCCATCAAACTGGTACCACCTTAATCCAAACATTTATCCTATCCCATCTTGATTATTGCATCGGCCTCCTTGCTGACCTCCCTGCCACCTATCTCTCCCCATTCCAGTCCACACTTCACTCTGCTGCTTGGATCATTTTCTAGAAAGCCATTCAATCCATGTTTCCCCACTCCTCGAAAACCTCCAGTGGTTATCCACCCACCTTCACATCTAACAGAAACTCCTTACCATCAGTTTTAAGGCACCAAATTACCTTTTCCACTCCTACTTTGCCTCTCTGATTTCCTACTACCATCCAATTCACACACTTTGCTCCTCTAATTCCAACCTATTCACCGAACCTTGATCTCGTCTGTCTCACCGCTGACCTCTCAACTATGTTTTGCCTCTAACCTGGAACTCCTTCCCCCTTCATATCTGATAGATGGATCAATCTCCTCATCTTCAAAGCTTTATTAAAAATGCATCTCCTCCAAGAGGCCTTCCCCAACTAAACCCTCATTTCCTCTTCTCCCACTCCCTTGAGTGTTACCTTTGCACTTAGACTTTCACCCTTTATTCACCCCTCCCTCAGCCCCACAGCATATAGCCTTAATATATTTATATATTTATAGCCTTAATTTATTTACATCCATGTCTGTCTCCCCCTCTAGACTGTAAACTCGTTGTGGGCAGGGAATGTGTCTATACTGTGTTCTTCCAAGTGCTTAGTATAGTGTGCTACATACAGGAAGTGCTCAACAAATATAATTGATTGATTCTAGGTACATGGGTAACCACTGGAGGCTTTTGAGGCTCTTTATATCATAAAAGTATTTATTTTATTTGAATATCTGTCATTACTTTAGACAATAAGCAAATTGTGATCAAATCACATGGCTACCAACTCCGTTATAGCGTACTCTCCCAAGTGCTTAGTACAGTAAGCATTCTGTAAATATCATTGATTGATTCACTGATTCAAATACTATTGATTTTCAGCAGTGGAAGGCTGGTAGACAATGATGTTTTAGAGAAATGTGTTCCAGGAAGCAGTGTGACTCGTGGACTGGAGAAGGGAGAGATTAGATACTCAGGGATATCAGAATAGAGAATGATGTAGAAGTCAAGCCAGGATATATCAAGTGTCTTAGCCAAGGTGGCAGCCATTGGGAGAGGAATTTTTTTTAATGGTATTTGTTAAGTGCTTACTATGGGCCAGGCACTGTTCTCAACTCTCGGGTAGATATAAGGTAATTAGGTTGGACACAGTCCCTGTTCCACATGGGGCTCACAGAGAATAATGATTATGGTATTCGTTAAGCACTTACTATGTGCCAGATGCTGTACTAAGCGCTGGAAGTTAATTGACTTGCCTAAGGTCACATTGTAGACAAGGGGTGGAGCCAGGTTTAGAATTTAGTCTTTCTGACTTCCAGGCCCATGCCTTAATCACTAGGCCATGCTGCTGCTTGCCACTGTAGCGTGCTTTCCCAAGCCTTTAATACAGTGCTCTTCACAGAATAAGTGCTCAATAAATACAATCGATTGACTGATTGATTGAAGGAGAAGATCTTGTAGTGGAATGGAGAAAGAACCAACAGAATCTGACAGTAGACTGAATACGTGGATTGCAGAGAGGGAGGGGTGTCGTGTCACTATTGCTCTTTTTTTTTTTTTGCCTGCAATATCTGGCTAATTGAGACCCAAGAAGCCTGTTGGGCCTAAGTTATTGGGAAAATTACTAACATAGATTTCCAGTCACTTTAGGGAAGAAGGGACACCACTGCTTTTCGAAATGTAGAATTTGGCCATCCTGGCAATACATTACAGTTCAAATGAGTCTCTTGGCTTATTGCCTCATAAATGATGAAAACACTAAGAAAGGGGAGAAAGTATGTCCAGAGCCTACTACATATACCCAGCTGTGTCCTTCCTAAAAGCAAAAGGGGGAAGAGAGACAGAAATGAGGTATTTTACAAAAGTGACAATCTAAAAAAATGCCAAGAGAGAAAGAAGCAAGGAAGGAGAAAAGAAAATTAGGGAAGGCATCTTGGACCCAAATCTGACTTTCTCTTGGCTTTCTTACTCTTTGTGGCTCTTGCTTTTTCCTTTTCTCTCTTTTTCTCACTTTTCTATTTGCTTTTGAGGTTTTGGACCTAAAACTGGCTATTGCCAGATAAAACCGCTAATAATAATCAACATATTTGTATTTGTTACTGTGTGTCAAGTTCTGGGGTTGATAAAAGATCATCGGATCCAGTTTAAGGAGGAGGGAGAATGGGTATTCAATCCTCATTTTGCAGATGAGAGAACTGAGGCAGAGACAAGTTAAGTGACTGGCCCAAAGTTATACAGCCGACAAGTAGAGGATCTGGGATTAGATTCCAGATCTTCTGATTCCCAGGCCGGGACTCCTTCCACTAGACCATGTTGCTTCTCGGTGTCAGAGCATTCCTGCTTAAGTCTCTAATCCTTAGCCATATGATAAATAAACATATCCTGTGCTTGTCCTCTCAGTCCCTGCATTAGTGGTCTCATAGCTAAACAAAAAGGAGTCAGGGAGACCAAATAACAGTAGGATCAGTTACACATGTATAATTTAGGTCTGACAGTATTTTAATAAATGACAAATCTTTCACTCTTCATTATCTCTCCACTTAGTGACAGTTAAGTTAACAAGACTATTTTGAGTTGAGTTATTTGTTGTACAGATTGACAACCACAAAACTTTACTCTTCTAAATGATAAAGACATTAATATTAAGGTGGAATTTAATCAGCAGCAGTGATTAATTTGACTTGCGATTGGAGGACCTAGTTAACCGAACAACTTCAGTGGAACAAAGTAAATGGGCCCGAGTGAGGAAGGGAGGGCCGTGGGAGGGGGATTTCCCATAGGAAAATTTGTGCTGTATCTTATCATACATTACCCAGGGCTGCCATTTTGGATTTGTCTTCTAGTTCCCCCCCTGGGCTCCCTTTGGAAATACTGCAATCGACATGTGAAAGTACGTTCCACTTAAGGTACCAGGGTGGCTTACTAGATAGCATGGACCTAGGAGTCAGAAGGACCTGGGTTCTAATTCCAACTCTGCCACTTGCCCACTGTGTGATCTTGGGCATGTCACTTCACTTCTCCATGCTTCAGTTCCCTCATCAGTAAAATGGGGATTAAATCGATAAGCTCCTAGTGGGACATGGACTGTGTCCAACTTGATTAGCTTGTATCTACCCCAGTGCTTAGAACAGTGCCTGGTACTTAGTAAGCACGTAACAAATACCATTTTATAAAAAGTGTAGATTAACTGACTTCATTTCAGGGGTTTCCATCCCTCAGTCTCAGCAGTCCTACCCTCCGGTCACCCCAGGTGGTCTCAGGGCCATAATTGTGGAGGGGCAAGCAGGGTGTCCCCCACCCCCACCCCAAACTAAAAGCCAAAGGAACAAGAAAAAAGGTGGAGGGGAAGGAATGAGGGATTACCCTGTTCTAGTGGTTCTGCTCTTCAAACTTGCTCCACCTGAGATCAAGACCAAGAGGTTTGGTCCGGGCCTCCCACACTGCGCAGCTCAGTTATGATATTTGTTAAGCATTTACTATGTGTCAGGCACTGTACTAAACATTGGGATGGATACCAGCAAATTGAGTTGGACACAGTCCCTGTCTCATGTGAGCTCACAGTCTTAATCCCCATTTAATAGTTGAGGTAACTGAGGCCCAGAGAAGCAAAGTGACTTGCTTAACGTCATGCAGTGGACAAATGGCCAAGCCAGGATTAGAATCTTCTGACTCCCAGTCTAGAGTGGCAACACTGTAAGGAACAGAACTCTTCCACAGGCAGATGTTCTACTCCTTCAGTCACTCCATCCTACTCCTGTGCTAAATCCTGATTATCTGAAGCCATCAAACTGCTTGCATTGTTGGGATTTGCTTGGAGAGAGGCAGAGTGAACCCTCAGGGTCTCTGCTGCTTTGAGGAGAGGAACCCGAGCCCTTTCGAGTTATCGATCAGCAGGGGACAAGCTTTCATTCTGGTCCTTGTGCTGAAAATCCTTGGGTACCCTTCAGGGGAGCTAAGAGCCGCAAGTGGGGACTAGCATGGAGCTGACATTTCTTCCCAGAAGCACCAGGTCCCTGGGACAACCAGGGGACTCACGTAAGACCATCATCTTATCCCCAAATTCCCTGCCTGCCCCAACTCGATGTAGCACTCTGAGTTCTACCGGGATGAAGTAGATTCGGGTAGGCTGGGGTTGGAGCTCAGGAAGTGGACAGATCATTCCTCAGCTGAGAGCCAAAGATAATAAATAAAATGGTCTGGATCCCAATTGATTCCCTAAATGGAAGAAGAGCTCTTATCTAGCCATATTTAGAATTACTCACACGAATTCACCATAGTTTAATGGTGCTGCGGTGCCATCTGAGTAGAAAAGGTCTTTTGTGGAGTCCTCTATCTCATGCTAGGCAGATTAGCTGCCACAGCGCCTGTGACTCATTTATTCATTCAATCATATTTATTGAGCACTTACTGTGTGCAGAGCACGCTACTAAATGCTTGGAAAGTACAATTCAGCAATTTAAGTGGGCACTGTTCTTGCCATCTAGCTTTTGTGCCTGTCCTGCATTGGCCCTTGCTGGTGGAAACTGGGTTCCATAATAATAATAATAATAATAATAATAATAATGATGATAGTATTTATTAAGCACTTACTATGGGCCAGGCACTGTAGTAAGCACTGGGGTGGATATAAGCTAATCATGTTGAACACTGGCCCTGTCCTATGTGAGGCTCATAGCCTTGATCCCCATTTTATAGATGAGGTAACTGAGGCCCAGAGAAGTGAAGTGACTTCCCCAAGGTCACACAGCAGACAAGTGGCAGATATGGGATTAGAACCCACTACTTTCTCACTCCCATGTCCATGCTCTGCCCACGAAAAAAAAAATGTTGGTATTTGTTAAGCGCTTACTATGTGCAGAGCACTGTTCTAAGCGCTGGGGTAGATACTGAGGCACAGAGAAGTTAAGTGACTTGCCCACAGTCACACAGCTGACAAGACAGCAGCGTGGCTCAGTGGAAAGAGCCACTCAATTACCTCATCTGTAAAATGGGGATTAACTGTGAGCCTCATGTGGGACAACCTGATTACCCTGTATCTACCCCAGCACTTAGAACAGTGCTCTGCACATGGTAAGCGCTTAACAAATACCAACATTAGTAAGTCACAGAGCTGGGATTTAAACCCATGACCTCTGTCTCCCAAGCCCAGACTCTTTCCACTGAGCCACACTGCTTCTCTAAAGACACGAAGACATGCTGCTTCTCTAAATGCACAGAGCATGTTGGGAACAGAGGCCCTCCAAGGTGGGGAGGGAAGGCAAGAATGTTCCCTGTTGAATCACTCTACTGATGCAGAGGAGGACCAAGAATACTCAGGGAGGCAGGATTATAGTTACCAGTGGCTCCACTTGCTTGTAACACAGAGAGACATGGACCACTCAGCCGCTGCTTATATCTCCGTGTCCCAGCGTTCACAGAACACTGTCATCCAAGGGACTGTCACCCAGGGGAGTCAGTGGCTCCCGAATCCTGTCTTACACTCCGTCCTCTAGGCTGCCTCCCATTCTGTGCCCGTGTGAACCTTCTGTTCGTCCTTTGACCTGCTCTCTCCCTGACTGGGTCCTCAGTCCCAGTCCCCTCTATATCCACAATCTGCCTTGGCTTGTTTTCAAGTCTAGGTTTTTAACTTTATCGCATCCTGAAATTTTCCTGAATATTAAAACTGTTACCTCATTAGCCTTTGATCAATTTCCCTGCTATTCTGATCTCATTTACTAATGAGAATAATGTCTGGTTTTGCACCATCACAGCCGTCCCTGCATTACTGTTTCATGTTTATTATCACGTCCCCTTTCAGATTTCAGCTTTCTAGACTTCTTGGGCAGTCCACCATTTCTTGCTAGTTCTTGCTTTCCAAACCTTGCCTGTAGATCTACTCAATTACTGGTTTAAAAAAAATTGCAATATCAAGGACTTGTTTTAGAGAATTAATGGCATTGCAGATGAAGTTGTTTTTCTTTGTGACTGCTATACTTTTAAGCAATTCCTAGCAGGTTATAGGTTTCTTATTCCTCCTTATTCTCTGTCACTTCTATTGAGCCATCTGCTGCAGTATAGCCTATTCATTTATTCATTCATTCAATTGTATTTATTGAGCACTTACTGTGTGCAAAGCACTGTACTAAGCCCTTGGGAGAGTACAGGAACAAACAGACACATTCCCTGCACAGCAAGCTCAGAGTCTAGAAGGGGGACATACATTAATGTACATAAATAAATAAATGAATAAATAAATTACAGATACAACGAATGAATTACAGATACAATGAATGAATAAATAAATTACAGCCTAGAAAGATGGCCCAGTTTACATCTCAGAATTTGGAGGAACTTCCATGCTAAAAGATAAGGCAGAGTTACTTGTAAGACACACAAACACACACACAGCCTGCAGCTAATTGCATACCTACAGGAAAATAAAAAGAGACAGCAATGTCTTTATTTAAACATTCCTAAGGCTAAAGGGATTGTAGTTGAGCTGTTGCCTCTAGTATCACTGGTGGTCTGAAGAAGGGGAGAAGGGACCAAGTGAAGGTGAAATTTTCACAAGCAGTTTCCTAGCCAAATGTTCTCACTAACAGTTCCATACGTTGTGGTAAACAGTACTCTGCCACTCTTTCTGACAGGTATAAGTCAAAAACCCACATAGAAGGCTCTAATAAAGTGGCATGGCCTAGTGTAAAGCGCATGGAATGGGAGGCAGAGGAACTGGATTCTAATCGTGGCCCTGCCTCCTGCCCGTTATATGTGTAGGTTTGAGTCACACTTCTCTGTGCCTCAATTTCCTTATCTTTAAAATGGGGATTAAATACCTGTTCTCTCTCCTACTTAGATTGTAAGCCCAATGAAGGACAGGAACTTGGTATAGACTGAGTGCTCTACAAATATCACCATTATTAGAAGTATTCTATTAATAATAATAATTATAGTATTTGTTAAGCGCTTACTCTGTGCCAAGCACTGTCCTAAGTGCTAGGGTAGATACAGGGTAATCAGGTTGTCCCATGTTGGGCTTACACTTTTAATCCCCATTTTACAGATGAGGTAACTGAGGCACAGAGAAGTGAAGTGACTTGCCAAGGTCACACAGCAGACAAATGACAGAGCTAGGATTAGAACCCGCATTTTCTAACTCCCAAGCCCATGTTCTTGCCACTAAGCCATGCTGCTTCTCTACCCTTGACTGTAAACTACCTGCATAAATGTCATGCATAAAGTGGGTGGCTTGGTTTTTCTAAATAATGGTGATCATGTCAGATACTTTTGTTTGCTTGACTAGTTCTCCATCTTTCTTTCCCAAGTTCTTAGTACAGTGCTCTGCACCCAGGATGCGCTCAATAAATACCACTGATTGATTGATTCTGGAATATTAAAATCTTGTCAGTTTGTAAATTCAGCTAAAAAAAAAGTGATCGCAATGGTAAAAAATCGCAAACCAAATCTGAAGAGTCCTCTAGAATGTGACCTTACTGTGCGCGGGGAGTGTGTCTACCAATTTGTTATATAGTTGTATTGGAGTCTTCCAAGTGCTTAGCACGGTGCTCTGCACAGAGTTAGTACTCAATAAATATGAGTGATTGAGGAATCTGAGGGCAGAGTGAATTGTTTTGTTTTCGAGAGAAGCTCGAAGAATAAGGTAACCAAAAGTGTTGGGTAGACCACCATGACCCCTCTCAGGGTCACACCTAAAGTGTTTCCAGTACTCCACCAGTCTTGACTATGGGCAGGAGAGTCAAGCAGAGGCCTACCCAACCCATTCCTAGCTTGGGCAGTGGCTAGCGAGTGGAAGGCAACCTGCTACAAGTCAAAACTCAGCTGTGCTGGGCTGCAGTGGCACGGGAGAGAGTCGAAGGCAGAGACTCAAGTTGACTGCAAGGAAGGAGGCAATGGTAAACCATTTCCGGATTTTTACCAAGAAAACTCTCTGTATACACTTCCAGAACGATTGCAGATGGAGGTGGGGTATTCTGGGAGAGAGGTATCCACGGCATAGCTCGGAGACGACTCGACAGCGTGAGACAAGACCACTATGTAGGCTATTAATGAATGGAATTTTCAACCTGAGGCTATAAATTAGTATTAGCTTGCCCAGAGACAGTGCCAAGTTTCTAAATGTAAAACTATTTAGATAAGGGACTTAAACATATTTTCATAAGAATTTACTAAGAAAATAAGAGCTAGTGTATTGGCTGAGCAACCAAGAGCCAGAGATGGGCTGGGTAATGTCCCTCTTTCCGTCTGGGGAGCAGGGACCTGTTGGGTTTGGATTAGATCCCGCCTCTCCCCTGAGATGTCTATAGAGGTGAATATGGAGGATCGGGACTGCTCCTGTAAGACAATGTCCCAGGGATCTCAGTAGACTGTATGCTCCTTAGAGTCTTGGGTTAGATCTAGGTTCTAAATCCGGCTCCACCACTTGACTGTTGTGTGACCTTGGGCAAGTCACTTATCTTGCAGAGAAGCAGTGTGGCTTAGTGGAAATGACACAGGCTTGGGAGTCAGAGGACGTGGCTTCTAATCCCAGCTCCGCCATTTGTCTGCTGTGTGATCTTGGGCAAGTCACTAAACCTCTCTGTGCCTCAGTTACCTCATCTGCAAAATGGAGATTAAGACTGTGAGCCCCAGGTGGGACAACCTGATCAACTTGTAACCAGTGCTTAGAACAGTGCTTGGCACATAGTAAGATGTAACAAATACCAACATTATTATTATTATTAATTATTACATTATTATCTTCTCTCTGCCTTAGTTACCTCATTTGTAAAATGGAGACTAAGACCGTGAGACCTATGTGTAAAATGGACTGTGTCCAACCTGATTCCTTGTATCTACCCCAGTGTTTATTTAGTACAGTTCCTGCTGCATAATAAGCACTTAACCCATACCATTCAAAGAGAGAACGAGAGAAAGAGAGATGGTGGAAAGATGAGAGATTAATCAACAAAGGCCTCCTGGAGGAGATGTGATTTCAGATGGACTTCAAAGAAAGAAAGAGAAGTGGTTTGTTGACTTGGAAGGGAGAAGCAGTTCCAGGTAGCAAGGAGGGTGTAAGCAAGAGGTCAGTGGTGGGAAAGATGGGAATGAGGCCCAGATACTAGGTTAATTACAGAGGAATGAAGTGTGCCAAATGAAGAGAATGAATGGAGTGCCGTGGGAAAAAAAAGTGGATTAGCCGCATATTATTGTAAGGTCTTCTGTGGACAATAGACTCCTTGTGGAAAGGGATCATGCTTACCCTCTCTGTTGCACTGTACTTTCCCAAGTGCTTAGTTCAGTGTGCTGCACACAATAAGCATTCAGTGATTACCATCGATTGCATGATATTATCAAACGGTGCTTCCCAATATGACTTCCTTTTATGTTAATAACCTAGCATGCCCTTAGAACTCTTCCATCAGTCATATTTTCATTATTTGTGAGAGAAAAATGTACCCCTGATCCACTGAAAAATGTCTTGTTTAGCAGTTATCAATTTTTAAAAAGTATCAAGAAGACTTCCCCCTAAGAATTTTTCTAATTCAATCTTCCCTGCCCCGCATCCATTCCTTTTTACAGCTTTACAGTTTAGGAATGTGGATGATGTCCAGTTTACCTTAGGGATTGTCTTGAGATTTCCTAAAATGGAGAAAATAATAATGTTTTTGTGGCACAGTCAAACTTATCTGGGCTAGTGTTGGAAATTGTAACCCACCAGTATTTTCTCACTCCCAAAAGAGATGTTTAGATAAACACCAAGATTTTATTCAGCCCTTATAACTGTCCATCAAGTTTAAAGATAATGGTACTAACGATGACATTTTTATTGGAGAGTGCAAGTGAAACCAAAGGAAGACTTACATTAGCACTATGCATACTGCTCTATGATGTACAGTTGCATTTATTACTCAGTCCTCGGGCCTTTTTTCATATAATCTCCTTCAAATTGTGATTTTCCAGAAACCTCTGACTCAGGGAAGAATGACCATGATCTCTTCTCGGGAAAAATGTGCTTAAGAACAGCTTATTTAAATTCCCTAATAAATGGACTTTTTCTCAGAGGCCTTTTGGAAGGCTTTCTATACTAACATGCATTAGCTCCTGAAGAGCCACTTTTAGTCTTGAGTCTGAGCATGTATCTACATCAAAGTGTTGGCAGGGAATTAGGGTTGTAGAGGCTCCATTAGAACATCAGGGTTATTTTCAGGATGGTTGCCCAAGAGGAAGGCATCAAATCACTATTTTCACACCTCTCTTCAATCAATCGATGCATTTATTGAGGATTTTCTGTGGGCAGATCATTTGGTAGATACAGTTTGTCTGTCCAATGCTGTCGAGTCATCTCTGACCCATAGCGACGCCATGGAAACATCTCTCCCAGCTCGCCCCACTTCCTTCTCCAATTGTTCTGGTAGTTGATCCATAGAGCTTTCTTGGTAAAAATCCAGAAGTGGTTTACCATTGTCTCCTTCCATGCAGTTAACTTGAGTCTCCACCCTCGGCTCTCTCTAGCCACTCAAGCCACTGCTGCCCAGTTCTGGTGAGTTTTGACTTATAGCAGATTGCCTTCCATTCCCTAGCCATTGCCCATGCTAGGAATGGAATGGGTAAGCCTCTCTTTGACTCTCCCTCCCATAATTGAGACTGGTAGAATACTGGAAACTCTCCATGTGCGACCCTGAGAGAGGAGAGTACAATATAATAGAGTTAGAAGGCCTGATCCCTGCCCACAAGAAGCTCTCAGTCTAGAGCTTACAGCCTATCATCAATCCTCGCCCTATTTAACCCTTTTAGTTACTTCCATCTGACCTTTCTTGGGGAAAAACCAGGGCAGGACAATGAAGCTCCTTTCATTAATCAATGCTACTTGTTAAGCACTTACTGAGTACAGACCACTATACTAAGTGCTTGGGAGAGTACAATTCAGAGAAACAGCTAGGTGGTAGTTCAGAAGGAGATGGAGATATACCTGACCATGGGAAATGGAGGATAAGGGCCTTAAGACGTGTCCCTCAGTGGCAGGAGAAGTTTTTTGGGTCACCAGACCATACAGGGAATATAATAATGATGGTATTTGTCAAGAGTTTATTGGGGTAAATACAAGATAATCAGGTTGTTCCACGTGGGTCTTGCAGTCTTAATCCCCATTTTACAGAGGAGGTAACTGAGGCACAGAGAAGTGAAGTGTCTTACCCAAAGTCACACAGTTGGCAAGGGGTGGAGCAAGGATTAGAACCCACGATCTCTGGCTCCCAATCCCGTGCTCTTTCCACTAAGCCACGCTGCTTGTTCTTGATAACAAGCAGGAAAAAGCACAGGGTGACTTTAAGGACTTAGAAAGAAAGTAGAGGCTGATTCATTATTAAGGATTTTAGATTTTGTTATGCTCAAATGGAAAGACAGAAGCACCAGTAATGAGTTTCTGAAATATAGGCAGTCCACCAATGCCAAAGACAAGCTCATCCCTTCAAATCTTCACTGGGTAGAAAACCTGATGAGAGTGGGTGATCCCAGGATACACTAAAAACTGCTTTAGAGCAACCAGAAATGAAATAAACATGAAAAGAGGATAGAGAGGAAGTCCTTGAGCCAATACCCACCACCACCTGGGAAAATTTGACTTCTATAGGGAATAAAAGAGTGAGAGTGGTTATAGTAGGTACTTAACATTCAATGAAGATCCACCCTCTGTTTCAGCCTTTATTTTTGGTTTTTTGAGAAAAACTTTGTCAATAGACCAGTGGTATTTATTGAGTGCTCACTGTGGGCAGGGAATGTAACCACCATCTCTGTCATATTATACTCTCTCAAGCCCTTAGTACAGTGCTCTGCATACATTGAGCACTAAATAAATACCATTGATAATGATGCAGAGCAGTATGTTAAAGTGCTGTGCTTGGGAGAATGCAATTCAATAGAATTGGTAGACATGATGTCTGTTCACAAAGGGTTTACAGTCTATGAAATCATCAATCAATCAATTAATGATGTCTAATGAGTGCTTACTGTGTGCAGAGCACCCTACTAATCATTTGGAGAGTACAACAGAGTTTGCAGACTCGTTCCCTGCCCACAGCAAGTCTGTAGTCTAGCTGGAGAGACAGACATTAATATAAATAATACACAGATACAGATATAAGTGCTGTGGGGCTGAGGGTGGGATGAATATTGAATGTCCAAAGGGTGTAGGTGACACAGGAGGGAGAGAAAGTAGGAGAAATGAGGGCTGAGTTGTGGAAGGCCTCTTGGGGAAGATATGATTTTAATAAGACTTTGAAAATGGGGAGAGTGATGGTATATCTTATATGGAAAAAGAAGTTCCAGGCCAGAGGGAGGAAGTAAGAAAGGGTTAGGCGATGAGATGTGTGAATGAGGCACAGTGAGCAAGCTGACGCTAGAGTTGCAGTGTGGGGGGGCTAGGAGGAAATTAGTGAGGTAAGGTAGGAGGGGATGAGGTGATTGAGTGTTTTAAAGGAAGTCGGGAGTGCCTGTCTGATGCAGAGGTGAATGGGCAACTACCGAATGTTCTTTTGAGGAGTGGGGAGACATGGACTGAATGATCTGGGGGAAAAATGATCTGGGTGGAAGAGAGAAATATGGACTGGAGGGGGTAGAGGCAGGGAGGACATCAAGGATGCTGGTGTAGCAATCAAGGCGGGATAGGATAAGTGTTTATATCAGCATAGTAGCAGTTTGTATAGAGAGGAAAGGGAAGACTTTAGCACTGTCAAGAAGGTAGAACCAATAGGATTCGGTGACAGATTGGATGTGTAGGTTGAATGAGAGTGGTGAGTCAAAGAAAATTTCAGAGTTACAGTCTTGTGAGATGGGGAGGATAATGGTATTGACTACAGTGATGGGAAGGATAAGGGGAGAATGAAGTTTGGGTGGGAAGATGAGTTCTGTTTTGGACACGTTTAGTGTGAGGTAATAATAATAATAATAATGGTATTTGTTAAGTGCTTACTATGTGCAAAGCACTGTTCTATGCACTAGGGGGATACAAAGTGTTCATGTTGTCCCAAGTGGGGCTCACAGTCTTAATCCCCAATATACAGATGAGGTAACTGAGGCCCAGAGAAGTGAAATGACTTGCCCAAAGTCACACAGCTGACTAGTGGTGGAGCTGGGATTAGAACCCATGACCTTTGACTCGCAAGCCCTGGCTCTTTCCACTGAGCCACGCTGCTTCTCTGGTGGGACCTTCAAGTAGAGATGTCCTGAAGGCAGGAGGAAATGGAAGACTGAAGAAAAGGGGAGAGGTCAGGGTTGGAGAAGTAAATTTGGGAATCGTTCACACAAAGATAGTAGATGAAGCCATGGGAGTACGTGACTTCTCCAAGGGAATTGGTGTAGATGGAGAATAAAAGGAGATCCAGAACTGAGCCTTGAGGGACTCCTACAAATAGGGCCTGGGAGGTAGAGGAGAATCCTGCAAAAGAAACTGAGAAGGAGCATTCAGAGAGATAGGAGTAGAACCTGACTGTAAATTCACTTTGGGCAGGGAGTGTGTCTGTTTATTGTTATACTGTACTCTTCCAAGGGTTTAGTACAGTGCTTTGCACACAGTAAGCACTCAATAAATACGACAATGAATGAATGAATGACCAGGGGAGGACAGTGCCTGTGAAGTCAAGGTTGGAAAGTCTTGCAAGGAGAAGCGTCTTGATAATCTGTCTCTTCCTCACCCTACTTTGTCTTTAACAACTTTTTTAATGGTATTTGTTAAGTGCTTACTATATGCCAAGCACTGTACTAAGTGCTGGGGTAGATATGTGCTAGTCAGGTTGGACAGAGTCAATGTCCTACATGGGGCTCACAGTCTTAATCCTCATTTTACAGATAAGGTAACTGAGACACAGAGAAATTAAGTGACTTGCCCAAGGTCACACAGTAGATACGAGGTGGAGCCAGGATCAAAACCAAGGTCCTTCTGACTCCCAGGCCCGTGATCTATCCAGTAAACCATGCTGCTTCTCTAGCTAGAGGGTGAAAGAAAAATGTGAGTCAAAATTATAAAGTATCATCAAAAACTCTTGCCACGCGTAGCCAGAACTCCATTATAAATATTTTTAGTTTGACATTTACCCCCAGCTGGAAGTGGCATAATATAATGCAGAATCTCTGGGTGTAAATGAGTTTTATACTGTATGGCTTTCTTTTCTTTATTTGAGACCCTCGCTGAAAATATTTGCTACAACATGAATTATAGTGATAAAAATAAAGCACGTATTTAACATACACCAAAATCACTTCTTAACTTCCCTGAATTATGCTTTATGATAAAAACAATCAACTAGATTTAGGTTTGTTATGACAAACTTCAAGTGTTCGTATTCTATATTCTAAGTATATTCATATAAAGAGAGACATGGAATCATGTATCATGATTTTTCCATGCAATAGTATTTCCCTAACTTTTTCTTTCCAATATAGATGTCCCGTTTAGCCACAGTTATACATAAGGCAAATCATTAAAATGAAAATAATAATGATGACTATGGTGTTTATTAAGCACTTACTGTGTATCAAGCACTGTTCTAAACACTGGTTTAGATACAAGTTAATCAGGTTGGACACAGTCCCTGTCCCACATGGGGCTCACACTCTTATTCCCAATTGATAGTTGAGGTAACTGACACACAGAGGAAGTAAAGTGACTTGCCCAACGTCACACAACAGACATGTAGCAGAGCCGGGATTAGAACCCAGGCCCTTCTGACTTCCCAGGCCCCTGCTCTAGCCACTAAGCCATACTGCATAATCTGCCAATCAAGAAAAAAATCATACGGTATATAGGGTGAGTTTACCCTATCCACTGTGTAGCTGCGACTCCTGTTTAGGAGCCATCTCTGGAAGCCACATGCTCTCTCTCACCATCACCTTACCTCTCACGACTGAAGGCACCTGCTCCCGACTTGCTCAGTGCAGCAACCCCTAACAACAGTCACAAAACAACATGGAACTACAGTCTAGTCTTCCTGCACGTTCCCATTTCTTCTCCATCACGGCCGAGAAAAAGAACAGGGCACACTCCAGCCTTCCCTTCCCATCACTGAGGGTTCCCTTCCTGCCTTACTGTTTCATCACTCATGCTGTGTCTGTTGCCAGTACCCTCTCCTCATTATATTTTCTCAGATAGCGAATCCCTCAAGAGCCAGGGACAGTGTCAAATTCCCACCTCTGTTTGTAAGCTCTTTCCATACACTGGGCAGGGATCATATCTACCAAATCTATTTTATTGCACTTTCTCAAGCACTTATTACAGGGTTCTGCACATCTAAACGCTCAGTAAATACCATCGATTCATTGACGTCCCAGTGTTGAGTACAGTGCTCTGCACCCAGCGTTTAATAAGCACCTCGACTACTATTGCCCATTTGACTATGACTCCTAAAAGCCAGAGTCCAACTAGAGCCCAGTTGGAACCAGTCCATATCTTCATGATGCTCAGCTCAGCCCTTGCAAGCACAGGCTGTTTGGTCCCAGCTCAAGGGAAACTAGTCTGAGCCCTCTTGGGGTTTCAGTCATGGGGCAACTAGGTGCTTTTGCTTCATATACTCCATATAGTCTCCCCCCTCCTCTTTTCAGCCATCTCTATGAAAGGACTAATGAGCTGTTGCTTCTTTTCTGATGACCCTGTATACAAAGTAGTAATAGTGAAGCAGCAAGGCACACTGGATAAAGCACAGGTCTAGGGGTCAGAAGCTCATGGGTTCTAATCCTGACTCTGCCATTTGTCTGCTATGTGATCTTGGGTAAATCACTTCACTTCTCTGGGCTTCAGATACCCCATCTGTAAAATGGGGATTGAGACAGTGAGCCCCACATGGGCAGGGACTGTGTCCAGCCTGATTTGCCTCCACCCCAACGCTTAGTAAGGTGCCTGGCACAGAGTCAGTGTTTAACAAATACCATCATTATTAGTAGTAGTACTAATAGTAGTAGGAGTATTTATTGAGTACCCACTTGGTAGAGTGCTCTGTACTAAGTGCTTAGGAAGTAAAGAATAACAAAGTGATACATTCCCTGCCCACGAGGATCTTACACTCTAAAGGAAGAGACAAATACAAAAATATTTCCAACTAGAGTTTTCAAAATAAATAAACCGAATGGCAATAATATATAAGTGCTAAAAAAGCTATAAATAAGTCTAACTTATTCATCCATGGTTGGGGGAACTGGAGAGGTCCAAGCCTTCTAAAGTCTGAGATGATTCCTCCAAAGTGTCTTTAAATCTTAACAATCATGAGAAGCATCTTGGCCTAGTGGATAGAGCTCAGGCCTGGGAGTCAGAATTACCTGAATTCTAATCCCGGCTCTGACGCTTGTCTTCTGTGTTACCTTGGGCATATGACTTAACTTCTCTGTGCCTCTGTTAACTCATCTGTAAAACGGGGATTGAGACTGTGAGCTCTTTGTGGGACATGGATTGTGTCCAACCTATTAGCTTGTATCTACCCCAGTGCTTAGTACAGTGCACAGTACATAGTAAGCACTTAAAAAGTACCATTAAAAAAAAGCTGTGTCCAAACTGATACATTCATAATAATGTTGGTATTTGTTAAGCGCTTACTATGTGCCGAGCACTGTTCTAAGCGCTGGGGTAGACACAGGGGAATCACGTTGCCCCACGTGGGGCTCACAGTCTTCATCCCCATTTTACAGATGAGGTAACTGAGGCACGGAGAAGTGAAGTGACTCGCCCACAGTCACACAGCTGACCAGTGGCAGAGCTGGGATTCGAACTCATGACCTCTGACTCCAAAGCCCATGCTCTTTCCACTGAGCCACACTACATTCAGCACCTGTAACTCTGCTGAATCACCTGAATTCTGACCCCAGCAGAAATGTGTCTGTCCAGATCCCTCTTGCCTGTGACGAGAATAAGATGTGCCCGAAACCTCTTCCCTTTCATCCTCCCTCCTTCCTTTCTGCCCCAAAACTCCTTCAAAGGAAACCTTTAGACCAAAAAGACTCCCAGTTTGATATGTGAAGAAAGAATCCATAAAAGGTTAGAGATTCTTGTAGTAAGGTCCCTCCCAGGAAGCCCTTTAGTGACCAGAAATTCTCCATACATCTCTCGGAATCCTTTGGGAAAAGCCCGCTAGGCTGTCAGGAAATGGACAACGACAGTAAATTCAGGCTGAAAGGTCCACTGGGAATTTATAAATTGTTTATAGAGTCCACATCCCATCACGACATCTCTCAGTCAGATCTCGACGGGAGCAGATATACTGTAGCATCGATTAAACTAAGTGAAGTATGCTTGACAACTATGTCAACTATGGCTTATCTAATCCTGGCCTGTTGTGTAAACTTCCCCACAGATTTGCACTCCAGATTTGGTGGTGTTCCTGGCTTGCACTAACCAGAGGCTGAAAGAAAGACTAGTGAAACGTGCGGAGCAGCAGGGTCGACCTGACGACAACCTCAAAGCCACCCAAAGGCGGCTAATGAATTTTAAGCAGAATGCTGTTCCGTTGGTCAAATACTTCCAGGAAAAGGGGCTGATCATGACAGTAAGTCCCACGGATCATTCACATCGTGTACATCTGCAAAGTTAATTTGGGATTGCTGGTTACCTCATTACCTGCCCGTTTTAATTTTTATTTCCTTAAAATCGAGTCTCTGTGATAGTTGATATAGCATTATATGAAGGATGACGAGCTTAATTGGGTTGCATACCTCGTCTTTATGAAGCTGAAATAATGGCCTTCCTTTTCAGTTGACTTGAATTAAGCAATCAGGTTTCCATGGCTATAGTGGTGAGGTGTTAGGTGAGAGAGGAGAGCTAAGGGGAAGGAAAAGAGGGAAAAGTTCAAGCTAATTCAGACCAAAGTGCCCTCAGGCAACCTCCTAGATCTTCTTCTCTGGTTTATGGGAACTTAATCAGTGGTGTTTACAAAAGACTGTTCTGTAGTTTTCCTAAAAAATTGACATTTGGAGGTCGGGTGCTCTCTGCCCCCTGGGGCAGGAAAGTTCAGACTGAGGCTTCTCTCCCCAGGCTCCCATCAGAGTGAGAGTTGCTCCCTCCCCTATACTAGGATCTGAGAGGGCTAGGCAGGGCCCTCACACCCTTTTTCTAGGGATAGTGCTTGGCCAAGGAGGGCAGTGGTTGACTTATAGTAATCGTAGTATTTGTTAGGTCCATACTATGTGCCACGCACTGTATTAAGCTCTGGGGTAGTTACAAGATCATCAGGTCCCACATAAGGCTCACATTCTAAATGGGGGAAGAACAGCATGGGAAGCAGGTTGGCTCAGTGGAAAGAGCACGGACTGGGGAGTCAGAGATCATGGGTTCTAATCCCAGCTCTGCCACTTGTCAGCTGTGTGAGCTTGGGCAAGTCACTTCACTTCTCTGTCCCACGTGGGACAAGCTGATCACCTTGTATCCCCCCAGCACTTAGAACAGTGCTTTGCACATATTAAACGCGTAATAAGTGCCATCATTATTAACAGTTATTTACGCTAGGCTATAAACTTGTTGGGTGAGTTAGCATCACAGGCAACTGAGGCCTGGAAGAGATTCTGGGAGACTGTAGAGAAGGTGGAGGGAAGCTAAAGTAATTTCACACACAGTTTTCCAGTAATAATAATAATGATGGTATCTGTTAAGCTCTTACTATATGCAAAGCACTGTTCTAAGCACTGGGGGGATACAAGGTGATGAGGTTGTCCCAAGTGGGGATCACAGTCTTAATCCCCATTTTTACAGATGAGGTAACTGAGGGACAGAGAAGTGACTTGCCCAAAGTCACACAGCAGACAATTGGCAGAGCCAGGATTAGAACCCATGACCTCTGACTCCCAAGCCCGGGCTCTTTCCACTGAGCACGCTGCTTCTCTACAGTACTTGTAGTAGCATCCTCAGGTGCCCAGGAAGGAAAATAATTCTTTCTCTCTCATTCTCTCTCTCTCTCTCTCTCTTTCCTTCTCTCTTTCTCCCCCTCCCCCTTTCTCCTCCTCTCTCCCTTTTTTAAACAGCATTTGTTAAAGCACTTACTATGTGCCAGACACTGTACTAAGTGCTGGGGTTGACATGAGGGTGGACACAGTCCTTGTTCAGCCAGGAGGCAAGTGGCAAATCTGGGATTAGAGTTCAGATCCTCTGATTCCCAGGCCTGTTCTCTTTCCACCAGGCCAAGCTGCTTCCCCTCCCTCCCTCTTTTTCTCTGTCCCCTCATGCTCACTCTTCTCTTTCATCCTCTTCCTCTCCCTGCTCCCTTTCTCCCTCTCCCTCCTCCCTTTCTCTCTCTCCCTCTCCCTTTCTCTTAGTCTCCCTGTCTCTTTTTCTCTTTCTTGTTCCTGCTCTCCTTTTCTCTCTTTCTCTATCTCCCTATCCTTTCCCCTTTCCCTCTCTGACTCTCCCCATCGTCTTCCCTCTTCCTTTTCCTCCATTTCTTTCTTTTTTTCTCTCTCTTACTAGCTCATTTCATCCTTTCTCACTTCATTCTTACCCCGTCACTCCTTATCTCTGACTCATTCTCTCTCACACACACACAGACACATACATATGTCTCTGCTTCAGTGAAATGGTAAGAGAAATTCACCACGATAGCACTAATATTATTGAAAGTCACTAAGCCAAAAAGATATATTCGTTCATTCATTCAATCGATCATATTTACTGAGCACTTACTGTGTGGAGAGCAAGTATCAGGTGCTTGGGAGAGTGCATTACAACAATAAACAGTCACATTCCCTTTCATGGAAAAGTGTAGAGGAGAACTGAGACCATCTACTTTGATATTTGTCTATTTTTTGAATGATTTCTAAGATACGGGAAGTTGAGATGAAAATTTTTACCATCAATTTTTTTTTATCTGCTGGCCATTTTAAACTCTAAACAACAAATGTGGGAAAATCAATCAGCAATATCATTTGGAGAAGAGTTTATGCATCATTTTTTCATAAGGAAAATATTCCATTAAGATTTATTTTCTATTTCAAGGTGATTTATTTGACTTGAGAAGCTAAGGGGAAAGAGGCTGTGAATGAAAGGAAGGGAATGCAAGTTTTGATTTCATTATGTGGACCAGTTTTGCCAATGTCTGGTAAAAACAAAGAGAAAGTACTTTTCCCCAGAACAAATCAAATCCATATGCTACCCACATAGCAAGGGTTTAATTGGTGTTCCAAAGCTTAAAGGTATTGCAAATATGCTTCAGTGATTACTACCTGCTTGTCACTTTCGTCATCACTAGCAGAACAGATTACAGAAATGAATGTAATGTGGGGACTCTTCATTAATGAATATTTTGTGTCTAGGTGAAATGTCAGTTTTTCTAAACGAAGTCAATAACAACACAGATGACAATATGTGACCTGAGTGTTAAATGCAGGCAAGCTTTAAGAAAAATATCTCCACTGAAAGAATACGCACACTGAAAATCGACCTTTGCAGGGAGCAAAACTCATACGCAGAATGAGCTCTAGGGAATGTGGTTCAGAAAATAAGCTGATTGTAGAGCGCACGCCCTGAATGCTAAACCACAGAGTCTATTTTAGAATCCACATCAGGCCTGCCTTACCCTTCATTCACCATGGTCTGGCGCTTCTATACCTATTTTGCTGCCACATCCATATTTTAAGCGAATTAAATTATGAAAATGCAATGTCTTGTTCACAATAAATATATCAGTAGTTTAATAGACCTGTGGAGTAGACAGGGAACTTGTCTACCAACTCTGTCATATTGTTTTGTTGTGCTCTCCCTAGAGTTTAATACGGTTCTCCGCGCATACTAAGCTCTCAATCAATACGATGGATTGATTAATGGGTGAAAGACTGTTACTGCATTTTAAGTAGAAGTCACTTGGCACGAGGTGCCCTGTCAAATCACTCACTCTCCCACTAACTTTCCCAACTAAATTCCCGTTATTACCAAAGACTCACCTAGCATTTTCCTCTTTCCTGCCGTACACTATTCCCAGGCCTTCATCAGGGAAGTTACCCTGATTGTGAAACTACACAGTCTAATTTAAGGTCAGAACGGTGAGTTCCGCCCTGTTCCCTGCCTGCTGCAATCATGTAATCGAGGCAAGGGGTGAAACTCTCCATCCGCCTTATAAAATAACTCCCTCTCCTTTTCTGTCTGCCACACCACAGTTCCCCACATCTTCACAATCCTTCAGAAATCACCACTCCTCCAAGAGGTCTTCCCACACAGAGAAGCAGCGTGGCTCAGTGTAAAGAGCAAGGGCTTGGGAGTCAGAGGTCATGGGTTCTAATTCTGGCTCTGCCACCTGTCAGCTGTGTGACTTTGGGCAAGGTACTTAACTTCTCTGTGCCTCAGTTACCTCATCTGGAAAATGGGGATTAAGACTGTGAGCCCCACGTGGGACAACCTGATTACTTAGAACAGTGCTTGGCACATAGTAAGTGCTTAACAAATACCAAAATTATTATTATTATTAATAATAAAACATGGCCCGGTGGAAAGAGCATGGCAGGGGACATCTGTAGGCCTGGGTTCTAGTCCCAGCTCTGTCACTGGCTTCCTGTTTGAGTTAAAAAAAGTTACTTAAACTCTTGGGGCTTCTGTTTCTTCATCTGAAAATGGAAAT
This sequence comes from Ornithorhynchus anatinus, assembly GCF_004115215.2. Lineage (NCBI taxonomy): Eukaryota > Metazoa > Chordata > Mammalia > Monotremata > Ornithorhynchidae > Ornithorhynchus > Ornithorhynchus anatinus. The sequence continues at coordinate 110,732,131 of NC_041731.1, read as the reverse complement.
CGATAAGATAGTTTTGAGCCTGAAGTGGGATACAGATTGGGTCGATCTGAAAACCTTGATTCTACCTCAGCACTTAGCACTTAGTAGGTGCTTAATAAATAGCCCAATGATTGTTATTCTCCACTTGTAACTTCCCAGGTCCCAACTGTGCACTTTGCACAAATCAGGCACTAACGCTTCTCAGTCTCCTGTTACAGTTTTATAGGTCCCCTATTATTTAAGCATGGTTTTCCACCTATATGTTAGCTTTCTTCCTTCTTATATTCTTAGAGAAGCAGCATGGCGGAGTGGATAGAGCACGGGTCTGGGAGTCAGAAGATCATGGGTTCTAATCCCGGCTCTGCCACTTGTCAGCTGTGTGATCTTGAACATGACACTTCACTCCTCTGTGTCTCAGTCCCTTCCTCTGCAAAATGGGGATTGAGACTATGAGGCCCCACTTGGGACAGGGACTGTGTCCAACCTGATTTGCTGGTATCCACCCCAACGCTTATTACAGCAAAAGCGCTTAACAAATACCACAATTATTATTACTATTATTGTTATTATTATTATAATCTTTGAATTATTTTAGTCTCTGTCTCTTCCTCTTGATCATAACCCCCTCAAGGTTCTGGAAAACAATGTTCTACATGCTGTAGGTGCTCAGTCGATTATATTGGTTGATTGGCACAGTCATTCAATCAATGAACCAGTGGTATTTATTGAGTGCTTATTTTGTACAGACCACTATATTAAGCACTTTGGTGAATACAGTGCAATGGAGTTGGAAGACATAATCCCTGCCCTCAAGGATCTTGCAATCTAGTTGGGGAGACAGGGTCTTTTGTACTGGGATCATGTGATCAAATAGGGCTGGCTTAAATTCAGGCTGGAAGGACAGTTTCTGTCAAAGAAGGAAGGGCTAAGGAACCCCCATGTGGGACCGGGACTGTGTTCAACCCTTTGCTTATTTGCTGATTTGCATATATCCACCCCAGCGCTTAGTACAGTGCCTGGCACGTAGTAAGCATTTTTAACAAAATACCATTTATTATTATTATTATTATTGTTATTATTATTAAATGGTGGTTTCAGTGGCCCTAGATAGTGTCTTTTCCTGTCTCAGTATGGCACCTGGAGAGTTTTCAGGACTCTGCCAGTCTCAGCTATCGGAGGGAGAGTCAAGCAGGGGTATATCCATTACATTCCTAGCTTGGGCAGTGGCTAGCGAGTGGAAGGCAATCTGTTAAAAGACAAAACTCACCTGTGCTGGGCAGCAGCATGGGGGAGAGTCGAGGGTGGAGACTCAATTTACTGCACAGAAGAAGGCAGTGGTAAACCACTTCCATATTTTTAACAAGAAAATTCTGTGGATACACTACCAGCATGATAGGGGATGGAAGTGGGGTGTTTTGGGAGACATATGTAAATGGAGTCGCTGTGGATCGGAAACAACTCGACAGCATAAGACAAGAGACAGTCCTTAGAGCCAAAGTCTGCAATTGACAATATTACCACCTACTAATTGGAAAGCCATTATCTGCAGCAAGTTATGTATGGAACATTTGGAAAATCCATTATATCAAATGCTACCTCGTGTATATTTAAGTGAGTTTCCTCAATTTATGTCAGGCTAATGATCAAGCAATGATATTTCCTGAGCATCTGCGAGCTAGGCCCTATAATAAGCCCTTAGGAGAATTCAGCTGAAGCAAGTCACATCTTCCCCATCCTTAAGGAGCATCAGATGCAATGAGGGAGACCTACAAATATAAATGACAAGCAGTGGAAACAAGAGAGAGAACAAAATGGGTAGCAGTGTGAATATTGCAAACTGATGGAAAAAATAATAGATAAGGGTTGAGAGTAGGAGATTCAAAAGCACTAAGAATTAACATGATTTAGGATGTTGGGGATTTTTCTCACCGACTCTGACATCCCCACTCTTTGACCACAAAATTCTTGCCCACACTCTCACAAGCACAGCTTTCCCGCAAAACTAGCTTTGTCCCACATAGAGGTCTTCCTCCTTCCCTCCCTCCATTTATCCCTGGCCATAACAACTCCTTTGGACTCCCTACCCAACCTCTCCTGGCTTGATGCTGAAACCCACACCCTGAGTTCCAACTTCTTTGCCAAACAAAAAAGCGGCTTAGCCTAGTTGTAAGAACACAAGCCTGCAAATCAGAGAATCTGGGTTCTTATTCCGGCTCTGCCACCTGCCTGTTCTGTGACCTTGGGTAAGTCACTTAACTTTTCTGTGCCTCAGTTTCCTCAACTGGGGAGTCAAGACCTGTTCTCCTTTCTACTTAAACTGTGAGCCCCATGTGAGACAGAGACTCTGTCCAACTAGAGTATCTTGTCCTTAGTTCAGGGCTTGGCTTCTTCCCCACTGCTTTTAACATGCCCATATCTCTCCTATACTAAAAAAAACCCCTTCTTTGACCCCATGGCTCCCTCCTGTTATCGCCCCATGTGCCTCCTACCATTCCTCTCCAAAGTCCTTGAGCAAGTTGTCTACATCTGCTGTCTCAAGTTCCTCTCCTTCAATTTTTTCCTTTACCCCTCCAACCTAGCTTACATCCCCTACAGTCCACTGAAACCACCCTCTCAAAGGTCACCAATGATCTCCTTGCCAAATCCAAGGGACTCTACTCCATCCTAATCCTCCTCGACCTCTCAGGTGTTTTGACACTGTAAACCATCTACTTCTCCTGGAAACGTTACCAAACCTTGGCTTCACTGACAGTTTTTTTGCTGTTCCCCTATCTCTCTGGACGCTCATTCTCAATCTCCTTCATAGGCTCCTCCTCTGCCTCCAACCGCCTAACTGTAGGGGTCCCGAACCTTCAGTTCTGGGTCCCTTTCTAGTCTTCAATTACACCGACTCCCTTGGAGAACTCATTAGCTCACTTTGTTTCAACTACTACCTCTATGCGGATAATTCCCAAATCTACATCTCTAGCTCTGATCTCTCTTCCTCTCTTCACTCTCATATTTCCTCCTGCCTTCAGATATCTCTACTTAGATGTCCCGCCATCTCTTCAAGCATGTCAAAAATAGATCTTATCTTCCCACCCAAACCCTGTCCTTCCCCTGACTTTCCCATTACTGTAGACAATGGCACCATCCTTCCCATCTCACAAACCCAAAACCATGGTGTTATACTTGACTCCTTTTTTGATGCAACCCACATATTCAATCCATCACTAAATCCTGTCAGTTTGACCTTCACAACATTGGTAAAATCTACGCTTTACTCTCCATCCCAAACTGCTACCACATTAGTCTAGTCACTGCTCCTATCCCATTTTGAGTTTTGTATCTGCCTCCTTGCTGACCTCCCAGCCTCCCGTCTCTCCCCAGTCCAGTCTACATTTCACTCTGCTGCCCAGATCATTTTTCTACAAAAACATTCAGGACATGTTGCCCCGCTCTTCAAGAACCTCCAGTGGTTGTGCATCCAGCTCCACATCAAACAGAAACTCCTTACCGTCAGCTTTAAAGCACTCAGTCACCTTGCCCTCACCTACCTCACCTTGCTACTCCCCTACTACAACCCAGCCCTCAAACTTCACTCCACTAATACTAACCTTCTTATTGTACCTCCATCTCATCTATCTCATCACCGACTTCTCGCCCACATCCCGCCTCTGGCCTGCAACATCCTCCCTCTCCTTATCCAACAGACAGTTTTTCACCCCACCTTCAAAGTCTTACTGAACCTTCAAAGCCTATTGAAGGCACATCTCCTCCAAGAAGTCTTCGGTGTCGAAGTCCCCAGTTCCTTTTCTCCCTGTCCTTTCTGCATCACTCTAATTTGCTCCTTTTATTTCCAGCCTCCCTCCCAACCCAACAGTACTTATGTATATATCCTTTAATTTTATTCATTTATATTACTATCCATCACCCCTCTAGACTATAAGCTCGTTGTGGGAGGAAATGTGTCAGTTATAATAATAATAATAATAATGTTGGTATTTGTTAAGCGCTTACTATGTGCCGAGCACTGTTCTAAGCGCTGGGGTAGACATAGGGGAATCAGGTTGTCCCACGTGGGGCTCACAGTCTTAATCCCCATTTTACAGATGAGGGAACTGAGGCACAGAGAAGTTAAGTGACTTGCCCACAGTCACACAGCCGACAAGTGGCAGAGCTGGGATTCGAACTCATGAGCCCTGACTCCAAAGCCCATGCTCTTTCCACTGAGCCACGCTGCTTCTATTGTTATACTGTACTCTCCCAATGCTTAATACAGTGCTTTGCACACAGTAAGCACTCAATAAATACAACTGACTATGTAAGTGCTTAACAAATACCACAATTGTATTATTACCTCAGCTCCCTTGCATCCCTGTCTAACCATCAATCTTGCATCATCAACGTTTAGTCTTAAGTCATCTCTCTAGTGCACTTTCTTTGCTCATGTGCTCACATTTAGACTGTGAGCCCACTGTTGGGCAGGGATTGTCTCTATCTGTTGCGGAACTGTACATTACAAGCTCTTAGTACAGTGCTCTGCACATAGTAAGCGCTCAAAAAATACAATTGAATGAATGTATTAGAGGCATGGAGCACTGTGGCATAGGCATCTGGCTGACCTCATCCAACTGAAATTCATCCTCTCCTCTAAGAACTCTGACTTCTCTGCCCAGCAACACTACTCCTCCCCTATTAACTCCCATGCCTACCTCCCACACCACCTATTTTAGACTTAATAATATTTGTGGTATTTGTTAAGTGCTAATTTTTTGTGAAGCTCTGTACTAAGAGTTAGGTAGATACAAGATAATCAGGTCAGACACAGCCCCTGTTCCACATCGGATGTTGGGTCTAAATAGGAGGGAAAACAGTATTTAATCCACATATGGGAAGCAACGTGGCATAGTGGATGGAACAAGGGTCTGGGAGTCAGAAGGTCATGGGTTTTAATCCCAGCTGTGCCACTTGTCCACTGTGTGACCATGGACAGGTCACTTAAATTATCTGTGCCTCAGTTACCTCATCTGTAAAATGGGGATTGAGACTTAGAGTCCAGCATGGGTCAGGGACTGTGACCAATCCAATTTGCTTGTATTCATCACAGCGCCTAGTAGTAATGATGGCATTTGTTAAATGCTTAAAGGTAACAAGTACTGTTCTAAGCGCTGGGGTAAATACAAGGTAATCAGTTTGTCCCATGTGGGACTCACAGTTTGGATCCCCATTTTACAATTGAGGTAACTGAGGCCCAGAGAAGTGAAGTGACTTGCCCAAAGTCACACAGCTGACAAGTGATGGAGCCAGGATTGGAACCCATGACCTCTGACACCCAAGCCCAGGTCTTTCCACTAAGTCAAGCTGTTTCTAAATGATTAAGGCCTTGATAGTTTCAGTTGTAGACGTAATCCCTGACCATAAAAGAGTTCAGAGGTAGATACAAGTCAATCAGGTTGGATACTATCCCTATCCCATGTTGGGCTCACATTCTTTATCCCCATTTTTTACAGATGAGGTAACTGAGGCATAGAGAAGTTAAGTGACTTGTCCAAGGTCACACATCAGACAAGTGGTGAAGCTGGGATTAGATCCCATGACCTTCTGACTCCCAGGCCGGTGCTCTATCCATTACACCATGCTGCTTCTACAGTACAGTGGGCTGTACTAGTACAGTGCCTGGCACATAGAAAATGCTTAAAAAAGACCACAATTATTATTATTGTTATTGTTTTACAGATAAAGAAACAGAGGCACAGAGAAGTTAGGTGTCTTGCTCAAAGTCACAGCAGACAAAAGAAGGAGCTGGGATTAGAACCAAGGTTCTCTGACTCCCAGGCCTATGCAATTTCCACTAGGCTATGCTACTTCCTTCCTTAAAATCCCTGCATGCTCACCCCACTTCCTCTCACCCGACAATTTTGCCAATTTTTTTTTTTAGCAAAACTGAAACCAATACGTGTGAATACCCCCAAATTCCCACAAAACCTCACCAACTCTCTTACCGACCTAACTGTTCTCTCATGTTTCCTGACTAGCACTCAAGATGAGAGACTTTCTGCTATTGAAATTTGCACCCTCAACTTTCGCCTCCCACACCATCCCCTTACACCTACTCTTCTTCCCTCCCTGACCATCATCTTCAAAACACTCACTCTCCAAATGTTCCTTCCCTCTGATTTATAAAACACCTATGTGTCTTCTATCTTTAAAAACCTTCCCAACCATCTGCTACCATTCATGTCCTACTGCTACTTGAATGGGTTGTTTACATCCACCGCCTCCACTTCCCTCTCCTCCAACTCCCACGTCGAACCCATACAATCCTGCTTCCACTGCCTCCAGCCTATTGAAACTGCTCTCTCCAAGGTCATTAATGACCACCTCCTCAATAAATGTTAGGATGATTTGCTATGAAGAGCCTTGAAAAAGTCACGAAATGTGCTGATGTAATAATTGCCACAAAAATACAAACTGTCAATTCTGTGGTCTTTCCAGTGACAGTGTATGGATCTGAAAGCTGGAGGGTGAAAAAACAGGATAGAAAGACCATCGATTCTTTTGAAATATGGTATTGGAGAAGGTTTTTGTGAATACCATAGACTGCCTGAAAGACAAACAAATGGATTTTAGAGCAGATTAAGCCAAAGTGGTCTTTGGCAGGCCAATGACTCGACTTAGGTTAACATATTTTGGACCCATAATCAGGACTAATTCTCTGGATAAGGCACTAATACTAGAAAAACTCCAGGGAAAATGAGGAAGAAGCAGACCAGCAACTAGATAGATAGAGACCATGACAAAGATAATGGAAGAACCATTAGAAAGGTTCCGGATTATGACAGAGGATGGGACGTTCTGGAGAAAGTATATCCATGGAATCGCTATGAATCAGAAATGACTCGATGGCACTTAATTATTATAATAATAATACTCTGCCTTAATCCTTCTTGACCTCTCAGTAGCCTTTACCCCGTGGACCACCCTATCTCCTGGAAACACTATCTAATCTTGGTTTCTCTGACAACAGCCTCTTCTGGTTCTCCTCCTTTCTGGCCTCTCTTTCTTGGACTCTTTCTCTGGCTTCCCTTTCTGACTCCCACCCTCTTACTTTGTGAGACCCTCAAAGGTCAGTTCTGGTCCCCTCTCATTTGGGGACCTCAGGCACTCTCACAGCTTCAAATACCACCTGTACACGGATGACTCCCAGTGCAGCCTCATTATCCCAGACTCCTGTTCTTGGCTGAAAAGTCTTATCTCATCCGTTCCTCCAACACCTCAAGATCAACGTGCCCAAAACTGAACTCATATTCCCTTCCAAATATTCTCCTCCCTCTACCTTTCTCAATACTGTTGACACAACTACCATCCTACCTACCTAATCCTCCTCAATCTAATCTCCTTGTAGGCAGGGAATGTGTCTACCAACTCTGTTACATTGTACTCTCCCAAGTGCTTAGTACAATGTTCTGTACACAGTAAGTGCTCAAAAATACCAATGATTGATTGATTGACTGACATTTCTGCTGGCTTCAACAATGTAGATCACCCCCTTCTCCTGGAAACTGTATCTAAACTTGGCTTCACTGACACTGTCCTCTTCTTGTTCTCCTCCTATCTCTCTGGGCATTCATTCTCAGTCTCTTTCATGGGCTCTTCTTCTGCCACCCACCACCTAACTGTGGGAGTCCCTCAAAGCTCAGTTCTGAGTCCCCTTCTATTCTCCATCTACACCCACTCCCTTGGAGAAGTCATTCTCTCCCATGGCTTCAACTGCCATCTCTATATTGATGATTTCCAAATAATAATAATAGTATTTATTAAGCACTTACTATGGGCCCAGAACTGTTCTAAATACTGGGGTAGATACAAGGTAATCAGGTTGTCCCAGATGGGCATCACAGTCTTAATCCCCATTTTACAGATGAGGTAACTGAGGCCCAGAGAAGTGAAGTGACTTGCCTAAGGTCACATAGCAGACAAGTGAAGTGGGGATTAGAATCCACATCCTCTGACTCCCAAGCCCAAACTCTTGCCACTAGGCCTCGCTGCTTCTCATAGTCCTCTCCAAATCTACCTCTCTCCTCTTCAGTCTCATATTTCTTTCTGCCTTCAGGACTTCTCTACTTGGTTGTCCCATTGAAACTTCAAATAAAAACAGAACTCATTTTTCCATCTAAACCTGTCCAACCACTGATTTTACCATCACTGTAGACACCACCACCAACCTTCTTGACTCACTAGCTCTTAACCTTGCCACTATAATTGACTCAACTCTTGTTTAACCCATACATTCAATCTGTCACCAAATCCTGTCAGTTCTACCTTACAACATTTTTAGTATCTACCTTTCCTCTCCACCCAAACTGCTACCAGGCTGATCCACACACTTATTCTATCCCACCTTGACTAACTGCTTCAGCCATCTCTCCTCTCTCCAGTCCATGCCTCACTCGCCTGCAAGGGCTATTTTTCTGAAAAACCATTTAGTCCGTATTTCTCCACTGCTCAAAAACTTCCAGTGGTTAGCCATCCATGTCTGCATCGAAAGAAACTCCTTACTATTGGTGTTCAGGAACTAAGGTAGCTCTCTCCATCCTACCTTGCCTTGCTGATCTCCTAATATACCCCAAGCATTTAGTACAGTGCTCTGCATACAGTAAGCACTCAACATTAGGCACTCACTAAATAGGTAATAAATCTCCTCACATGATTTACCCCTCCTGCCACTCCAGCACTTTTTTTAATAGTATTTGTAAAGTTCTTACTATGTGCCTGGCACTGTACTAAGCAGTGGGGTAGAGAGAAAATAATCCGATTGGACACAGTAATAATGTTGGTATTTGTTAAGCGCTTACTACATGCAGAGCACTGTTCTAAGCGCTGGGGGTAGACACAGGGGAATCAGGTTGTCCCACGTGGGGCTCACAGTCTTAATCCCCATTTTACAGATGAGGTAACTGAGGCCCAGAGAAGTTAAGTGACTTGCCCACAGTCACACAGCTGACAAGTGGCAGAGCTGGATTCGAACCCATGATCTCTGACTCCAAAGCCCATGCTTTTTCCACTGAGCCACGCTGCTTCTCGTCCATGGGGAGTCTTAATCCCCCTTTTACAGAGGGGGCAACTGAGGCACAGAGAAGTTAGGTGACTTGCCCAAGGTCACACAGCAGACAAATGGTGGAATCTGGATTAGAACCCAGGTCCTCTGACTCCCAAGCCCAACTCTTTCCATTAGGCCACGCTGCTTCATACGTCCATATCACCAACTCCCTCAAATACACCTTAGAAAAATAATAATAATGATAATAATAATAATAATGATAATAATGGCATTTGTTAAGTGCTTACTATGTGCCAAAGTACTGTTCTAAGCACTGGGGTAGATACAAGGTAATCAGGTTGTTCCAAGTGGGGCTCACAGTCCTAATCCCCATTTTACAGATGAGGTAACTGAGGCACAGAGAAGTTAAGTGAGTTGCCCAAAGTCACACAGTTGATAAGTGGCGAGGCTGGGATTAGAATCCATGACCTCTGACTCCCAAGCCCAGGCTCTTTCCACTAAGCCACACTCAGAAGGTCTTTGAAGTTGGGGAGAACTGTAGTCTTGCTGGATCTGATAATCAGGGGGAAGTCCCAGGCCAGGGGACAGCATAAACAAGGATTAAGAGTGGGAAAAGGCAAAAAAAAATGCAATATGATTTTTAATGATAAACAGTCCCTCAATCGTATTTGTTGGGCTCTAAGGCTGTGCCTACATTGGCTAAGAGGAGTCAAGAGTTGATCAATTGCTCATCCAGCAAGGTTTATCAAACACATTCTCCAATCTGGAAAACTCATGCACAAAAATCACCCATTTTAAATTCAGTAACAAGCTCTTTTGGTTGAATAATTTGGAAAATTGCCTCAAATCTGCACTACATTTTCTTATGTAAACACATTCATAATATCAGACACCCTAAGTTGCTGCTCTATTATAAATTTCAAAGTGTGTAAAAGTCAAATCATTGCAGTCAAATAATATCAGTTGCTCTTATCAAATCCATTTATCAAAGACTAAATACCGACACATCACACTTATCTTGTTAAGCAGACACTGTTTTCTTCTTGCTTCTCATTTCCTCTTTCTCCACTCCCTTCTGCTTCTTCCTGATTTACTCCCTTTAGTCACCCCTCCTTCAGCCCTACCTCATTCAAGAGCTCAATAAATGCTATTGATCGACTAATTGATTATGGACATATCCATAATTCCTTAATTTATATTAATTTCTGTTTCCCCTTCTAGACTGTGAGCTCGTTGTGAGCAGAGAATGTGTCTACCAATTCTGTTGAACTGTACTCTCCCAAGTACTTAGTACAGTGCTCTGCACACAGTAAGCTCTCAATAAATACGACTGATTGATCGATCAACTGAACTTTGCATGCTGCTAATTAAATTGCAGGATTCAGCAGATTTGTGAAATATTCTTTTGAACACTTATTTTAGTACTATAGTGAAAGGTGAGGTCTGAGTTATCTGAAAACTGTTTAATACGAAAATTCTCATGTCTCTAAAAAAATGAATCAGGATTAATAACTGTGATGTTTATTAAGCACTTTCTATGTGCCAAGGACTGTATTAGCACTGGGGTGGATACAAGAAAATTGGTTTGGGCATAGTCCCTGTCCCATGTTGGCCTCGCAATCTCAATCCCCATTTTAACGGAGAGGTAACAGGCACAGAGAAGTGACTTGACCAAGGTCTCACAGCAGATACGTGGGGAGCTGGGATTAGAACGCACGACCTTATGACTCCCAGGCCAGTGCTTTAACCACTATGCCATGTGAATTAGAACCTAGGTCCTCTGACTCCCAGGCCCATGCTCTTCCCACTAGACCATGCTGCTTCTCCTGGAAGCAACCAGGCAGCCAGATTGTTGGGAGGAGGAGGAGGGGGAGGAAGAGGAGGAGAAGGAGGAGTGAGGAGGAATGGAGAGGAATGAAGAGTGTGAGCTGGATTGTAGTTGAAGAAAAGAGTGGACCAGTAGGAGAGAGAGAAGGTTGAGGGAGAGGAAAGGTTGGTGAGTCTGCCTGGGATGATGACAATAGCCAGGCAACCTCAATGTGGGATGGGTAATGTCAGCCTCATGAGAAAAACAGCAACTTTCCCTGATTGGAGTGTAACCCTGAGTTCCTGAATTGGGTGCATCAGGGAAATTGTGGGATTTTCTTGCCCAGAAATTGATGAAGTAGATAACAGCTTTTTATGTCTTAGATACAGTCCTCCCTGGAGATGTGGGTCAGATTAGGTGATCTTTGGCCCTATGATGCTATAGTTCTCTTGGGAACTTGAAAACATAGAAAAGTGCCTCAGTGCACTCAGTCAAAGACGTAGCAAAGCAATGCACTGTTGGAAGACAATGACAGAAGAAAAATCAATCTGTCAAGGACCCATCAGTACTTCCGCTGTCCTTGAGAACCTTGGGAAAGTTGGAATACCAAGAGACAAGTTCAAAAACAGCAACAGGAGCCGAAAATAGCAGACCATCAATGCAGCAAAGGACGATTTGTATGTACAATGTGGAAGAAATGAATTATTGGCCTTCACAGAAAAACTCATGAATAAGATCTTACCATCAGTAGCATCACCTTTACATGTGAAGACTTGCTAAATATTTATCCAGAAATATCTTAAGTCTGTATTATTTATCTCAGTACAAGCCCATCATCTTTCCCTTGATCATGCTTTCATACCTGGGCTTGCCTTTCCCCTGCCTGGGATTAACAAACCTGTGGCCTGCTTTTCAACTTTTTATAAGAACACATCTTTTTCCTCATTTGTCAGCCTAATGTTTTGTTCTGCATTTCTCTTTATATCTTTTTTCTCAGCTCTTTAAGCTGAAGTCTTTTTTCCCTGGACATTGTTGTCATAACTTTACAGTAGTTCTGCCCATTTAACATTCATTTCCACAATTTTGCAGGCCTTGATTAAACTTCATGTTATTAAAAAGCCCTCAGTAGTTTTCTCAAGTATTTTCTTTGTCATGAAACAATGAAAGTATTGCAGACAATAGTGCCTAATAATGCATAAGGACTCAATAAATGCCAGTGATTGGTGTAAAGGAAAACATCGATGCCAATTACGATTCCTTTATCATGACCTGCTCAGTGAGTTCTCTGGCTTGTCTTGAGCACCGAAAGTCGAGCAACTTTCCCTTTTTAAACCCTTCTAGACCCCTTTCCCCAATTTCATTTGACCCGCTTCTTGATGGACAGGATGTGAAGCTGAAGATAGCACAGTGCTCTGCACACAGCAAGTGCTCAATAAATACGATTAACTGAATTGAAAGAAATTGAGTGGGCACAGTCTATTAAAGAGGTACTAGTAATATTATTTGTTTAGCACTTATTACATGCAGGGCACTGGGAAAAAGTACACAGGTCTGAATTAGAAACAGTGCCTACTCCTTGGAAAGGTTTAAAATCTAAAAAAGGGTCTCATATTTTGCTGGGCTACTGTTATTTATGGGCGCGTTGGGTTGTTTCTTTTTTAATTAGTGTTTGTTAAGCCCTTACTATGTGTCAGGCACTGTATCAAGTGCTGAGGTAGATTCAAGCTAATCAGGTTGGACTCAGTCAGTCAGTCAGTCAATCATGTTTATTGAGCACTTACCGTATGCAGAGCATTGTACTCAGCTCTTGGGAGAGTACAACAGAACAATATAACGGATACATTCCCTGCCCCACCCCCCAGCTTACGGTCTAGAGGGGAGACAGACAATAAATAAAGAAATTACAGATTCATTCATTCATTCATTCAATAATATTTATTGAGCGCTTACTATGTGCAGAACACTGTACTAAGCACTTGGAATGTACAAATCGATAACAGATAGAGACAGTCTCTGCCCTTTGATGGGCTTACAGTCTAATCAGGGGAGACAAACAGACAAGATACATAAATGTTGTAGGGCCGTAACAGGGGATGAATAAAGGGAGCAAATCAGGGTGACGCATAAAGGGATGGAAGAAAAGGAAAAGAGGGTTTAGTCAGGGGTTCACAGTCTTAAATCCCATCTTACACATGAGGTAACTGAGGCACAGAGAAGTTAAGTGACTTGCCTAAGGACACACGGCAGAGCTGGGATTAGATTTGTGTCATTCAGCCTCTCCTCCCAGCCCTCCTTACGCCATCTTAAACTAAAGAACAAGTCTTCATTGCTCCTCTGTACTATATTTCATCCAAAGCACATCAACATCATGTGTGATAAAGAGGAGACAAAATTCCAGAACAAAACTGAATGCCTATTCTAAATCAAACATCCCCGAACAATCCTATCCTCACTATTTCACAGTTACACTGTTCAATTTAACCTTTATCCTGTCTGCAAATCCCAAGACTTCAGACTTGTCGGTGGCACTAACTCATCTCAGAAACTGTGTGAAAGTAAAATATATCAAAGACCATCCTAAAAGGCAATTGATGAATCAACTGTTTCAGTTAAACTCTATAGTTCATAGGAGTCCACCTGCTGGCTTTAAATAGAGCTCATTCAATTCTAAAGCACCCAGATTGGGTTCAGAGTGTTAAAAATGCACCACTGTGACTAACCCACATGTACAGTGGAGACGAAGGAAAATGAATAACCCATGCCATCGCCATCATCAACATCAGTGGTATTTGACTGCTAGATACTGTACTAAGTGCTTGGGAGAGTACCCCAGAAGCAAAATGTTTCCTGCCCTTGAGTAGCTTAAAAATGAATAGAGTCCTGTTCATAGTGATTAATCAACAAATATTGTAACAGACAAAGTCAGAAGGAAAAATTACTTTGGTCTGAACACTGTCTGGCCAATTATGCATCTACTGCAGTGGTTGACACAGACTAAGAGTTTAACAAATGCCAAAATTATTATCGTTATTATAAAATGTCATCTCAGTTTACACTCAGCTCCCCAGGGAATTTATCTGCTTATGTAGCTACTGCTTCTAATCTCTCCCCAATCTCTCTTGCTAGTATTGACCTCTCTCTTCTGAAACTCTCACTGGTTCCTGCCTTCAAGACATCTCTACAAAAATTCCCCACCAGCACCTCAAGCTAAACAAGTCCAAAATGGAACCTATCTTCCCTCCCAAATCCCATTCTCCAACTACTTTTCCTATCATTTTGGACATCACTACCATCCTTTCCGTCTCCCACTCCCGCAACCTCAGCATTTTCCTCGACTCCTCCCTCTCTTCCAATGCTTATATTCAGTCTGCCGTTAAATCCTGTCAATTGTTCCTCTACCCATTCCAGGATCCACTCTTCCTCTCCATACAAATGACCGTCATGCTTGTCCTGACACTTCTTACATCTCAGCTTGATTCTTCCTTGCTAATCTTCTTGCCCCCAGACATTCCCCTTGCCAGTCTACCTCACACTGGAGTGAGAGCACTGTATAGGAAATAACAGAGAGGACACATTGCTGGGAAATTTGATGCTAGTCCTTTGGTGGGGTATGATCCCAAAGTGACCTGTAACAAGTTCCTATAAAACTAGTGGAACAGTACAAATACACACTCATTCACACCCACACACACACACACACACACACATTCAAAAAAGATGGGGAGATGTTATTTATGGGTGTACTTTAAATCATCTATTCACAGTTGGCACTCAACTATCCAGTGTATATATCTAAAGATCATCCTCTGGCATTCTGATACATTTTCAAGTTGCAGCATCTAACAGTTTTTTAAGGTTTTCTTTGTAGTCTCCTGTTGTATCTGGAGTCTGTGTCCAAGAAGAGTCATCATGCTTTGCCCAAACTAAATCATGTGCAATCATGTGGGTAGACATGCTCCCTGTCCACAAGGAGCTTACAGTCTTAAGGGGAGACAGACATTAAACTAAATTATGGTTAAATATATAAGTGCTGTGGACCTGAGGATGGAGTGAATAATGGGTACAGATCTAAGTGTAAAGATGCTGCAGAGGGAGGGAGAGAGGAGGGGAAATGAGAGCTTAGAGTAGGGGGAGGCTTCTTGGTGATGGTGGTTCTACTGAGACTTTGGAGGTGGGCCAAATGATGGTCTGACAGACATGTATATTTGTACATGTTTATTGCTCAGCATATTTTATTAATGATGTGCATTTATCTATGGATCTATTTATCTATTTTGATGGTAGTGATGCCTGTTTATTTGTTTGGCTTTGTTGTCTCTCTCCCCCTTCTAGACTGTGAGCCCATAATTGGGTAGGGATTGTTTCTATCTGTTGCCGAATTGAACTCTCCAATTGCTTAGTACAGTGTCTGCACACTGTAAGCACTCAATAAATATGATTGAATGAATGAATGAATGAAGGGGAAGGACATTCGAAGCCAGCAGCAGGACATGATAGAAGGGTCGGCTGTGAGAAACGTGAAAATGAAGTACAGTGAGTAGGCTGGCATTCCAGAAGTGAAGCGAGAGTGCTGGGTTATAGTAGGAAATAATTAAGATAGGAAGGGACAAACTGATTGAGAGTAAGTTTCTGTCTGATGCAGAGGTGGACAGGCAACCACTGGTGTTCTAGAGGAGTAGGGAAACATGGACTGGGCTTAAAAAAAATGATCTGGGCAGCAGAGTGAAGTATGCACTGGAGTGGGGAGAGACAGGAGGCAAGGGAGATCAGCAAAGAGGTTGATGCAGTAATCAAGTTGGGATAGGCTATGTGCTTAGATTGGTGTCGTGGTCATTTAGATGGAGAGGAAAGAGGGATTTTAGCGATGTTATGAAGGTTGAAGAAAACCATTCAATATGATAGTACTTCAGGTGTATGCCCCAACAACAGATGCAGAGCAAGAAGAAATAGGTTTTACGATGAAGTGCAGAGAGAGATTGATACAAGCTGCAAGCAAGACACATTGATTATTAGTGGGGATTGGAATACAAAAGTTGGTAATGGAATGGAAATGAAGGTTGTTGGAAAATATGCCCTTGGAAATCTGATTCATGCCGGGGACTGGCTTACTGATTTCTGTGAATCAAATGACCTTTTTTATTGCCTACACCTTCTTTATTCAACCTAAATGATGACTGTGATATGGACTTTACCAGATGGACTATATAGATATCAAATAGACTATCCTATTTGTAGACAGAGATGGGAGAGTTCTATCTTGGCAGCAAAAACATGGCCTGGAGCTGACTGTGGAACAGATCGTGAGCTGTTAATGTATAAGCTCAGGCTAAAACGTAGAAAGATCAATCATGCCTTACAGCTGCCCAAATATGACCAATTTGACCTGACCAATACTCCCCCTATATTTAAGGATCATGTAAAAAATAGATTTGAGGCACTTAATATCACAGACAAGGAATCAGAAGAAATGTGGACGGAGATTAAAAATGTCATCAAGAAAGAAAGTGATACAGTATTACAAAAGGTCAGAAAGAAGAAAAAGCCAAAATGGATGTCAAACAAAACTCTGGAAGTAGCCAAAAAAAGGAAGGAAACAAAAATCAGAGGACAAAAGAACCTGGTTAAAGAACTGAGCCGAGAATTCCAGCACTCTGCTGGGAAGGACAAATGGGAATATTATAACAGCATATGCAAAGAAATGGAAGTCAATAACAAATGTGGAAAGACAAGATCACTATTTCAGAAGATTAAGGAAATTGAGGGAACATTTCATCCTTGGACTGGCTTTGCCAAAAACAAAGATGGACTGATAATAAATAATACCAGTGAAATCAAACAGAGATGGAAAGAATATACACGGGAACTATACCAAAAAGATAGCAATATACAAGAAGAATATAAGGAAGCTCCTTATGAATGAGAACCACTCATCATGGAAAGTGAAGTTAGATCAGCTTTACACTGCCTCGCCAAAAATAAGGCACCTGGCTTTGATAGGCTTCCTATTGAGGTGTTTCAGGCAGCCAAAGAGGAATCGGTTAAAGTCCTTACCAAATTATGTCTACAGGTAACCACTCAGTGGCCATATGATTGGAACGGATCAGTTTATGTCCCACTCCTGAAGAAAGGAGATACAATTAAATGTGACAGTTATTGTACATTTATCTTGATCTCAAATGCCAATAAGGTACTGTTAAAAGTTATACAGCATCGAATGGAAGCCTACATGGACTGCAAATTGCCTGATGTTCAAGCAGGATTCCAGAAAGGATGAGGGACCCGATATATTATTGCTGATGTCCGTTGGATAATTTAAAGGACAAGAGAATATCAAAAGGAAGTCAGCATGTGCTTTATTGATTATAGTAAGGTCTTTGTGTGGATCACAAGAAACTCTGGAGCACATTAAGGAAAATGGGTATATCAGACTGTTTAATTGCATTAATAAGGAAACTGTATGACAAGCAGGAGGCTACAATAAGAACAGAATATGGAGAAACAGATTGATTTCCCATTAGTAAGGGTGTAAGACAAGGATGCATCTTATCACCTTTTCTGTTCATTCTTTATGCCAAATACCAATGAGAGAAGCAAGATTGGATGAAGAGAATGGGGAGTAAAGATTGGAGGAAGGAATAGAAACAACCTTTGGTATGCTGATGATACAACCCTACTAGCAGCCAAGAAGTCTTGAAGGGCTTATTATTAAAAGTTAAGGAACAGAGCAACAAGATGGGCCTATATTTGAATATAAAGAAAACAAATATCATGCCAACTGTAAGTTTTAACACATTTGTAGTGGATGGAGAGAAGACTGAAACACTTAACAATTTTTCTCTTCTAGGATTGATAATCAATAATAAAGGAACTAGTAGCCAAGAAATATGCAGAAGATTAATGTTAGGCAGACTTGCTATGAAGAGCCTGGAAAAAGTCATGAAATGTGCTGATTCAACAATTACCACAAAAGTACAAATTATTAACTCTATGGTGTTTCCAGAGACAATGTATCGATCCAAAAGCTGGACAATGAAAAAATAGGTTAGAGAGAAGATTGATTCTTTTGAAATGTGGAGTTGGGGAAGATGTTTGCTAATATCATGGACTGCCCGAAAAATGAATAAATAGATTTTGGAGCAAATTAAACTGAAGTGGTCTTTGGAAGGCCAAATGACTCAATTTAGATTAGCATATTTTGGACACATAATTAGGAAGACTGATACTCTGGAGAAGATATTAACGCTGGGAAAAGTCCAGGGGAAACTTGGAAGAGGCAGACTAGCAGCTAGATGGATAGAGACCATAACAATGATAGTGGAAGAACCATTAGAAAGGTTGTGGATTATGGCAGAGGACAGGACGTTCTGGAGAAAGTATATCCAGGGAGTCATTAAGAATCAGAAATGACTCAATGGCACATAATAATAGTAATAATAATAATGAAGGTTGAACCGACAGGATTTGGTGACAGATTGAGTATGTGGGTTGCATGAAAGTGATGAGTTAAGAATAATGCCAAGGTTATGGGCTTGTGAGACAGGGAGGATGGTAGTGCTGGCTACAGTGATGGGAAGGTCAGGGGGAGGAAAGGGTTTGGTTGGAAATATGAATTTTGTTTTGGACATGTGAGGGGTGAGGTGGTGTTGGGTCACACAAGTAGAGATGTCCTGGAGGCAGGAAGCAACATGAGACTGCAGAGAAGGAGAGAGATTGGAGCTGAAGATGTAGATTTGGGAATCACCCACATAGAGATTGTAGCTGAAGCCATAGGAGTGAAATAGTTCTCCAAGGGATTGGGTGTAGATGGAGACTAGAAGGGGACCAAGAACTGAGCCGTGAAGGACTCCTACAATTAGGGAGTGGAAGGCAGAGGAAGAAGTCATGAAAGAGACTGAGAATGAGGGACCAGGGATATAGGCATAGAACCAGGAGAGGATAGTGTCAGTGAAGCTGAGGTTGGATAATGTTTCCAGGAGAAGGGGAGGTCAACAATATCTGAAGCAGCTAAGAGATCAAGGAGGACTAGGATGGAGTAGATTTGGCAAGAAGATCTCAAAGAACTCAAAGCACTCAATAGCAAGCATTAGCTTGGAACATTTCCAGTATTCAAGATGAGAAAAATGAAACATTGAAAATTGAACACTTGAGCGGTGCAGCATCTGATTTAGCCCCACTCTATTGACAATCTCAGATGCAGATCACATCAGTCTTCAATAAAAAACAAGGCAATATGAGAAAAATAACAAGATCATCCCGGATATGTAATAAATTCTCACTTTCTGTTTCTGGCTCTAGTCAATAAATATCTGTTGACATACAACTTTTGCAAACACACACCTCGCTTAGGAACAGGGGTGTTCTCTCTCAGCAGGAAGTGGGCTGACTCACTGACTCACTGGGGGCTGATTTCATAATAGTATTTCAGTGTTACCTAGTGATAAGGAACCAGACCTACCATAAGCAATATTACTGTTGTGAGGCTTCATATAGGGGATTGTCTCTATTTGTTGCCGAATTGTACTTTCCAAGCACTTAGTACAGTGCTCTGCACACAGTAAGCACTCAATAAATACAACTGAATGAATATAGGAATTTACAACCAGAGCAGAAGGGAATGGATGGATAAATCAACATTCTTCCTCCTTGGGAAAGAGAATAATTTATTTTATTTCATCTTTCAGTTGACTTTAAACCACATATAGGTGAAATGTAATCAATAATCTAGCATCAACATTCTCATAATAACCTTGTTTCTCATTATCTTCATTGCTATCTTGATCTTATTTATGAGCAAGATCACTCCCACTTGAGAAAGACAAACAGGAAGAAAAGATTTCTACCAAAAGGCTAAAAAAGACATATTGACTACTTCCAGGGTTATCGACACCAAGTCAAGCTCAGCTCCCTTTTAACTGAGCTCATAATCATTTCAGAGTCTCCTGCTTCTATGACACTTTGTCAATATTGTCTCCTAAAATCTCTTAAGATGCATTTTCAGAGAAAGAAAACCATACGGCAAGTAGTCAGCGGCTAAGTAAAAACCCCTTTCATACAAATGGCTTTATATGAACTTCTGTTTCAACACTACAGTGATTGAATTTTGATCTTGTGTTCCAGAATCAGATCACCATCATCAACAATTTATAACACCATTTACCTTTTACCAAGAGTCTGCTGCACAGGGAAAACTAAAGAATGGAGAGAGAAGAGAGAGATCAGCATTAAGTGGATTAGGGTCTAAGGGAGAATTAATGGGAGAAAAAAATATAAAATTTAGAGAATGTGGCAGTATGAAGGGAAAGCCTGAGAACAATCAATCAGTGGTATAAATTGAGCACTTACGGTATGCAGAACACTGTACTGAGTATTTGGGAGAGTACAATACATTAGAGTAGCCATATATGACCCCTGAGCCACAGATCCCTGAATCTAGAATTAAAATAGTATCTTCCATCTAAAGTATATAGAATTGTGCAGATGATTAATTCACATGAAACTTAAAAAGCTCAGCATGTCTAAAATATCCTCAACTCTGGTGTCGCTTTAAGCAAGATTTAACCTTTTGAAGCTTTTCCTCCTTCTCTCTGTTGGAATGGTAACTTTATGCCAAAAAGAAGTCGGGGGATATGATGTTTTAAAAGTTCAGATGATTGATTTTCCTTGTCTGTAAGAACAAAATACTTAGCAATCAACAAATTGATTATATTTATTAAGCACTTACTGTGCGCAGAGCACTCCACCAAACAGTTGGGAGAGTACAATACAACAGAGTTGGTAGCCATGTTCCCTGTTCCCAGGAGCTTACTAGGAACTCCACACCAAGGTCTTTAAAGCACTCAATCAGCTCTCCCCCTTCTATCTTACTTTGCTGATTTCCTTCTATAACACAGTTCATATGCTTCAGTCCTCCAATGCCAATCAACTCACTGTACCTCAATCTTGTCTATCTCGCCACTGACTTCTTGCCTACATCCTTCCTCTGGCCAGGAACACCCTCACCTTCAAAGCTGATTAAAATCACATCTCCTCTGAGAACATCCCACCCCCCCCCCCACTCCCCCACCCTTCCACCCTCCCCTCCACCCCCCCACTCCCCCACTCCCCCACACAAAGTCCTCATTTCCCTTATTCCCACTCCTTTTGCAACTAACCCACTTGAATCTGTATCCTTTAAGCACTTGTTATTCACCCCATTCTCAGTCCCACAGCACTTATGTATGTATCCGTATTTTTTTTTAATGCATGTCTTCCCCTCTAGACTGTAAACTCCTAAGAGCAGGGAATGTGTCTACCAATTCTATTGTACTGTACTTCCTCAAGTGCTTAGTTCAGTGCTTTCCACACAGTGAACATTTAATAAAGACCACTGATTGATTGAGAGGACAGATATCTTTAATACAAAATGTAAATGTTCATAGTTAAATATTAAGTAATAATAATAAGTACTATTATCATTATGGTATGCATTTGTTAAGTGCTTACCATGTGTGTGGCTTAGTGGATAGAGCACGGGCTTGGGAGTCAGAGGTCATGGGTTCTAATCCCAGTTCCACTGCTTATCAGCTATGTGACTTTGGACAAGTCACTAAATTTCTCTGGGCCTCAGTTCTCTCATCTGTAAAATGGGGATTAAGACTGTGAGCCCCACATGGGACAACCTGTTTACCTCGTATCTACCCCAGTGCTTAGAACAGTGCATGGAACATAGTAAGCACTTAATAAATACCATCATTATTGTTATTACTAAGTGCTAGAGTGGATACAAGCAAATCAGGTTGGATACAGTCCCTCTCCCCCATAAGGCTCAGTCTTCATCCCCATTTTAAAGATGAGGTAATTGAGGCATAGAAAAGTAAAATGATTTGCCCAAGTCCACACAGCAGACAAGGGGCAGAGCCAGAATTAGAATTCGTGACCTTCTGACTCCTAGCCGCAAACTCTATCCACTACAGCATGCTGCTTCTCTAGGAACATGGTAATCCTTGGAACAGGAGCCGTTCACCTTTTTTTGCAGTAGAGTCGAACAAAATGAAACCTCTGAGCAGTAGGTAGGCAAAGAGCCATATTATTTATGGTTCCCCCACGCGATATGTGATGTCATTAGGGAGAGGGGAGAGAAGTGGTAGGAGAGGAAGGAAGAGGGCAGAAGTAAAAGAAAAATAGGAGAGAAAGGAGGAAGATAAGCAGGAGCAGGACAGCAAGAGTCGGAATGCTTGGGCACTTCTTCCAGGAGGGGCACATGGGCATCCACCCCTAGAAGGCCGTGGATTTGGTCCCTGTCCCCTTTTTGGAATGAGAGTGATCCTGAGAAACTTCTGGGCCCAGACTCATACTGCTCTGACTAGGGAATCCTCGTCTAGAGCTTCCCGGCATTCATCGGGGAGAGCAGTCTCACTCCCTGGACTTCCTTGGCACTACCCCCTACTTGTTGTGGAAGGGCAACGTGGAAGGACGTCAGAGCTGCTTGAGCTCACCTACTAAATGGTGAGTCATTGAGCTGTCATCTTGGCTCTCCCCTCAGTCCCTTTCCAGCTCTAAGGGGCAGGACAGCCTGCTACTCCCTGCCCAGCTTCCTGCAAATGTAAATGGTCATAGTTAAATGCTAAGTAGCATGGTAGTTTTTGAGCAGCTTCCTGTTTGCCATCAAGGGCGTGCCAAGTCCATGAGTAGGTGGCTAGGCCCAAGAGCAACAGCCAGCTATATGTAGCTCCTGACCCATAGGTACCTGAATCTGGAATTAAAATAACATCTTCCATGTAAAGTATACAGAATTGTGCAGATGATTAACTTACATGAAACTTTAAAAGCTCAGCATGTCTAAGCTCTGGAAGTTTAACATTTTGAAGTCTTTCCTTCTTCTCTCTATTGGAGAGGCGATTTTATGCCAAAAAGAAGCTGGGGGCATTGATGTTATAAAAGTTCAGGTGATTGATTTTCCTTGTCTGTGAGAACAAAATACTTAACAATCAACAGATCAGTAATATTTACTAAGCACTTACTATAATAATAATAATAATAATGTTGGTATTTGTTAAGCGCTTACTATGTGCCGAGCACTGTTCTAAGCGCTGGGGTAGACATAGGGGAATCAGGTTGTCCCACGTGGGGCTCACAGTCTTAATCCCCATTTTACAGATGAGGGAACTGAGGCACAGAGAAGTTAAGTGACTTGCCCACAGTCACACAGCCGACAAGTGGCAGAGCTGGGATTCGAACTCATGAGCCCTGACTCCAAAGCCCGTGCTCTTTCCACTGTGCAGAGCACTGTACCAATCACTTGGGAGAGTACTATACAAAAGAGTTAATTGCCCTCAAAAATCTGACAATAAGGAGGGGAAAAATAGTCTAGAGGGAGAGACTATCAGCATTCTTATTGCAGAATGTTTCAGGATGGGACTCAGATTTAGACCTACAACTCAGCCATCTGAAGAGGTCAGATCTAATACTAGAGTTATTTTTAGCAGAGTCTCCTGAGATCTCTACATGACAAGGTTATCAATCAATCAAATTTATTGAGCACTTACTGTGTGCAAAGCACTATACTAAGCCCTTGGGAGAGTAAAATATAACAATAAACAGAGCTTACAGTCTAGAGGTGGAGACAGACATTAATATAAATAAATTGCATATGTACATAAGTACTGTGGTGCTGGGAGGAGAGATGCATAGAGGGAGCAAGTCAGGGTGAGAAAGAAGGGAATGGAAGAAAAGGAGAAGAGGTCTTAGTCAGGGAAAGCATCTTGGAGGAGAAGTGCCTTCAGTAAGGCTTTGAAAGTCGGGAAGAATAACTATTTGTCAGATATGAAGAGGGAGAGAGTTCCAGGCCAGAGGCAGGATGTGGGCGAGAGGTCGGCAGCTAGATAGATGAGATACAGTGAGTAGGTTGGCAGTTAAATTCAGTCTGTTGATAAACAGCCAATTGACCCAAATTCCCACACATAACCTTCATATTTAGTGTTTTGCACCAAGTAAGTGCTCAGTAAACACCAGGGATTGATTGAATGATTGTTTTTAATCCCCCAAAGTCAAGGTACCATTAATTTCTCAAAAGCAGTCTCATTCCCCAAAGCAAGCAACTACGGGCCAGAAGAGAAACTGAATCCAATAAATGTCCAGTCCAAATGCTTCTTGGTCAACTCTCTCTTTGTTCTCAGGAGCTGCACAGGGGGCAGTGTGACCTGGTGGAAAGAGCATAAGACTGGAAGTCATGAGACATTGTGTTCTCATCCTATCCTTCCCACTTGCCTGTGGTATGACCTTGTGCAAGTCACTTAGCTTCTTACTCTTCAATTCTCTCACTGGTTAAATGGCAATAAAATATCTGTTCTTCCTCCCCCTTAGACTGTAAACTCTGTGTGGGACAAAGACTGGGTCTGATATGACTCTCCATTTTTTCTCTTTTTTTATGGCATTCATTATGTCAGTGAATGCCACGAATGCCAATGAATGCTTCCCACGAGAAGCAGCGTGGCGCAGTGGAAAGAGCACGGGCTTTGGAGTCAGGGTTCATGAGTTCGAATCCCAGCTCTGCCACTTGTCAGCTGTGTGACTGTGGGCAAGTCACTTAACTTCTCTGTGCCTCAGTTCCCTCATCTGTAAAATGGGGATTAAGACTGTGAGCCCCACATGGGACAACCTGATTCCCCTGTGTCTATCCCAGCGCTTAGAACAGTGCTCTGCACATAGTAAGCACTTAACAAATACCAACATTATTATTATTATTATGTGATTACTATGTTCCAGGAGTTGTACTAAGCACTGGGATAGACACAAGATAATCAGGTTGGATACAGTCCATGACCCACTTGGGACTCACAGCTTTAATCCCCATTTTACAGATGAGATAACAGAGGCACAGAGAAGTGAAGTGATTTGCCCAAGGTCAAGCAGCATACAAGTAGTGGAGGCAGGATTAGAACCCATGTCCTTCTGACTCTCATGCCTGTGTTTTATCCACTAGGTCATGCTGCTTCTCTCTTGTCCGTCCTACTTAGACTATGAGCCTCATGCGAGGCCTGATTATCTTGTGTCTATCCCAGCACTCCTCTCTCAGGGTCACACTTGGAGAGTTTCCAGTCCTCTACCAGTCTCAACTACAGGCGGGAGAGTCAGGCAGAGGCCTATCCATTCCATTCCTAGCTTGGACAGTGGCTAGCGAGTGGAAGGCAATCTGCTACAAGTCAAAACTCACCTGTGCTGGTGTTGGAAAATATCCCAAGTAACGAGTCAGGTTAGGCCACCCTTTTATTCATTTTGTTGCAACAAAAGGTCAGTGACTGTTTGGTAGCCAAAGACAAAGACCCGAGGATGAGTCCATCCTTATATTTCCCCCTGGTCCCGCTTCCCTAGATGACGCAGCACCAAGTCCCTCCCTCTAGTCCAACCCCTTCCCTCAAGTCCCATTTGTTCGTGTGTCAGATCGGCATATCACGTGCCGCTCCGCCCCTGTTTGTTGTTGTCTTCATTAGCCTCTCATGCTAGAGAAGCAGCGTGGCTCAGTGGAAAGAGCCCGGGCTTGGGAATCAGGGGTCCTGGGTTCGAATCCCAGATCTGCCATATGTCCGCTGTGTGACTGTGGGCAAGTCACTTAACTTCTCTGTGCCTCAGTTACCTCATCTGTAAAATGGGGATTAAGACTGTGAGCCTCACGTGGGACAACCTGATTACCCTGTATCTACCCCAGTGCTTAGAACAGTGCTCTGCACATAGTAAGAGCTTAACAAATACCAACATTATTATTATTATTATACACTAAGCTCCTTCATTATTGGCTTTGGGTCATCCAGTGGACACCCCATGGCTGAAGAAGTCTTCAGCAAGAAGTCTTCAGCAAATGCAGGTGTTGGGTTTCAAGGCTATGGATTTATGGCCAATAATTCACTGTTGACAGGATTGCTGATAATTTGGGGTCTCAAGGCTGCGGGGGGCAGTCAGGAATTCACTGTTGCCAGCACTGCTGATAATTTGGGGTCTTAGGACTATTCTGGCCGTCAGTGATTGGTTGTCGCTAAGGGTGCGGATAAGGTGGATCCTGGCCTTAACAGTCACTGTTTTCCTAGATGAGACTCAACACAATGAATAAGTATACATACTCAGTGACAGTAATGCATATACATGAGCTAATCACTATACGTAGTGAGAGTAATATTGCTACTACTAATAATAATAATAATGTTATTTGCTAAGCACCTATACACATGATCAGGGTTAAGGCTTGACCACACTGGGCAGCAGCGGCATGAGAGAGAGTCGAGGACGGAGATTCGAGTTTACTGTGCAGAAGGAGACAATGGTAAACCAATTCCATATTTTTACCAAGAAAACTCTGTGGATCCATTCCAGAACCATTGCAGGTGGAAGAGGGGCATTCTGGGAGAGAGGTGTCCATGGTGTCGCTATGGGTCGAAGATGACTCGATGGCATAAAACAAGACCCCAGCACTTAGTAGAGTGCTTGGTATATAGTAAGTGGTTAACAGATAGTATTATCATTAATAGCATAATTAATCATATTATTATTATCAACTGAGGAAGGTAACTGGTCCTCCCCAGGACTTCTCCTGGTCTCGGTGAGGAGATAAACTGAAGAATCTATATAACTGCAATAGCCCAGTACAAGAGAGTGAGTGTATGCCAACCAATCAACTCATCCCCCTAAGGATCCTGATTTACAGGCTTGCTGAAAAATGCTAATTCGGAAAGAGAGCAATACCCTTTTATTACCTAGCTCTTTCTCTGATAAAAATAATAATAATAGTTGTGTCATTTATTAAGTGCTTACTACATGCCAGGTATTATACTAAGCACTGGGGTGGTTACAAGATAAGCAGCTCGGGCACAGTCCCTGTCCCATGTGGGGCTCACAGTCTAAATCCCCATTTTACAGATGAGGTAACTGAGGCCCAGAAAAGTGAAGTGACTTGCCCAATGTCACACAGCAGACAAATGGCAGAACTGGGATTAGAACCCGTGACCTTCTGAATCCCACACCCGTGCTCTGGCCACTATGCCATGCTGCTTGCAAGTGGGTGACCACTACCTTATGGTGGAACAGGGCTGACATAGTCATAATGTCATATTCTCCCTGACTTAACTGTAAGCACCTTAGAGGACAGGGACTGTGCCCAACTTGATTATCTTGAATTTAACCCAGAGCTTAGTACAATGTCTGGCACATTGTGAGTCCTTAACGAGTACCATTAAAAAAAGAAAATTTCCCCACTAGACTCTTCCCGTAAGAGAAGGTTGTTGGTCTGCACTGAAAAAAGAATTAAATAATTTCACATAGTCACCATCCAACATGGAACTAACTTTCCATTCAAAGTGTTTATGTACAGTCTCTTTACTTTGACATTTCTTAAACAGAAACCAAAGTTCCCATCAAGGGAACTTTATTGAATTTATTGGAAACTATCCCTTATGTGAATATTCTGGGAAAATAGGAGGTTCTGACTTGGGTATATATTAATGTCAAAATATTAAAAACAAATAATACAGTTTAAGAAAAATGCTGCGATGTTAGAAATTCAATGCCAAAAATGCAAAACCAGGCATTTGAGATTTATTTCCACTGAGTAAATGTGAGCAAACGATTACACAGACTTCCTGCCTTGAAAGAAAATAAACTCTTTAAACCAACAGTTAGCTCTTTAGGCCTCTGGAAAAAGTAATTTACTAAATGGAGAAATGGAGGCTGTTTCAAAAAGTGATATCTTCCAAAAAGTGACTGATTTTTCTTCCTATTCATTTAGGATCAGGAGCACTGTGTATTTTATTATCCATCTCTTTTTCCTTTATCCTGCATAGATATATACGCATTTAAAAAATTTTTATCATACCATAATATTTTACTGAATACTGAAGATAGCTATTGAAAACCAGAATATAAAATATAAGTGCTGTCAAATAAAGCACTGGGGGTAACACCAGAGCCTTGGAAATGGCCTGCAAAGGTATTACCTTCTAAAATAGCTTTTAGCATCAAATCAGATTTCAGTTTAGGATAATGTTAAATGCACCAGATCTCAGGTCCAGCACATTTCAGCGGATTGGAATATGTGTGTTTTTCTTACCATAAAACCTATATATTACAGTAGCTACAGTTCATGTACAGGGAAGAAATCACAAAAGAAATGGAAAGAGAAGTGGAGGTAAATAGGGAAATTTATTGATTCCCAAAAGAATTATCTAATTATGAAAAATTGAGAAAATTCTCCAAATATTGAAAGCTATGAAAGTTTTCCCACCCTTAAGCTCTTCCTGAGTTGCATTAGGGGAGTAGCTTTGAAACCAATTTCCTGTAATGACAAGGATTTAATCAATCAATCGATGGTATTTATTGAGCATTTACTGTGTGCAGAGCACTGTACTAAAAGATTGGGAGAGAACAATACAAGTAAGTAGACACAATTCGTTTAGACTGTGAGCCCGTTATTGGGCAGGGATTGTCTCTATCTGTTGCCGAATTGTACACTCCAAGCAGTTAATACAGTGCTCTGCACATAGTAAGTGCTAAATAAATACTATTGAATGAATGAATGAATGAATGAATGAATGAATGAGTGAATCCCTGCCTATAAGGGGCTTACGGTCTAGATATATGATATATGTACAAAGAAGGCTTACCTTACTCAAAAGAGGTTCCATTTTACAGCAGTACTGAGTGTTTTCCTCACTGTTTTGTTTATCTCCATGGGGATCAAGTGGATTTTAATGATTTTTCAGATGAGAATGTGGGCTAAGGTGTGCCCTCCTGATTATTCTTGTGGGAAGAATGGGAAAAAGGGCCTTGGTAGTTTTAATGGCCACTTCATTGCTTAGCTCAGGAGTACCTGAAAGGGGAAAGCAAAGCAATGATGTCACTGTGAAAGCAGTTTTCTTTGTGGTTAGCAACAATTTATCCAATGCAGTCTACTGGGACATGTAATTATCACAAAATCGTTTGATGTTCGCTTATGAATAATGAGTTGGAGACAAGAGAGTCAAAAAAGGGTAGAGTTAGGAGATTAGTTTGGCAGGAGGGAAAACGGTGAGCTGGAATGTTGTGGGAGAAGAGAATGGGGAGACAAGATAAGAGAGTTTGGGGAGAACTTGCAAAGATACATAGGAAAGATGGGGCCAGAACATCACTATGCAACAAGACATCATGCATGTGTCATCATTAATTAAATTAATGTGTTATCATTATGGGATTGTTATTATTACTATTATTATTATCATCATTATTGGATTTATTAAGTGACTGTTTTTGTTGTCTTATGCTATCAACTCGTGTCCGACTCATAGCGAGCCATAGACAGATCTCTCCCAGAACCGCTCCCCACTTCCATCTGCAATCATTCTGGTAGTGGATCCATAGAGTTTTCATAGTAAAAAATATCTATACCAGTGCTTAGTACAGTGTCTGGCACATAGTAAGTGCTTTAACCACCGCCCCCCCTTCTAGACTGTGAGCCCGTTGTTGGGTAGGGATTGTCTCCATCTGTTGCCGAATTGTATTTTCCACACAGAAGCACTCAATAAATACAAATGAATGAATATTATGAGCCAAGCACTGTACTAAGTCCTGGGGTAGACACAAAACAATCAGTAATCCATGGGTCCTGCAAGTGAAAACCCTTTGCATGTGCTTCAGAGTGGCCTGTACCTTTCCTCGTCTAACTGCTTGTTGCTCCAAAAGAAACATGATTGACAGGAAAGAGAGAGTGTGAGTGATACTGTGCAAACCACTAGCACTATAATCAATCTCTTCATGCAGGATTTCAATTCTAAAATCTCATGTCTAAGCGTTTTCTGTCATTTCCTCCATCATTAATCACTATGCATCTTATAATTGTGGTATTTGTTAAGCACTTACCATGTGCCAAGCACTGTTCAAAGTGCTGGGGTAGATAAAAGATGATCAGGTTGTCCCACGTGGGGCTCACAGTCTTCATTCCCATTTCACAAATGAGGTAACTGCGGCACAGAGGAGTTGTGACTTGCCCAAAGTCACACAGCTGATGAGTGGTGGAGCTAGGATTAGAACCTACGACCTCTGACTCCCAAGCCTGTGCTCTTGCCTCTAGGCCATGCTATTTATCTAATGATAAACACTGAAGTATATACAAGGTAACCAGATCAGATGCAATCTGTCTCCCACGCAGGGCTCATGGTCTAAGAGGTAAGTAGAGCAGGGAGTTAGCCCTCATTTTACAGATGAATAAACTGAGGTAGGCTGGGTAACTTGTCTAAGGTTTCGCAGCAAAAAAGTGGCACAGCTGGGACTCGAATCTGGGTATTGTGACTCCCAGCTTCATGCCCTTTCCATTGGGCCTCACTGTGACTGTTATATTGGCTTCTCCCAAGTGCTTAGTACAGTGGCCTGCACACGGTAAGCACTCAGTAAATACAATTTACTGACTGACTGCCTGGTGGAGCCATCACATGAGGTGAAAACCAATGATGACCCCAAAATTGTGAGCTTTTGGAGCAGGGAGAAGGTAGGGGGGTAGAGCGGAAACTGGGAAGAGTAAGTTTAAGAGGGAAGATGACGGGCTTGGGAGTCAGAGGTCACGGGTTCAAATCCCTACTCAGCCACTTGTCAGCTATGTGACTTTGGGCAAGTCACTTAACTTCTCTGTGTCTCAGTTACCCCATAGATAAAATGGGGATCAAGACTGTGAGCCCCACATGGGACAACCTGATCACCTTGTATCCTCCCCAGTGCTTAGAACAGTGCTCTGCACATAGTAAGCGCTTAACAAATGCCATTATTATTATTATTATTAATAAGTGGTATTTGTTAAGCACTACCATGTGCCAAGCACCATACTAAGCATTCGGGCAGAAACAGATAATCAAGTTGGACACACTCCCTGTCTCACATTTACAGATGAAGAAACTGAAGCACAGAGAAGTGAAGTGACTTGCCTAAGGTCATACAGCAGGCCTGTAGTGGAACAGATATTACAACCTAGGTTCTCTGACTTCCAGGCCCATGCACTTTTCATTAGGCCATGCTGAGCAGTTCAGTTTATGCCTCTAAACTGTAATCTCATCCTCTAGACAATAAATTCCTTGTGGGCAGGAAATCTGTTTACCACTCTGTTGTGGTGTAGTCTCCCAAGTGCTTAGTACAGTGTTCCGCACACTCTGGACT
The DNA here is from genome assembly GCF_004115215.2 of Ornithorhynchus anatinus. Classification (NCBI taxonomy): domain Eukaryota; kingdom Metazoa; phylum Chordata; class Mammalia; order Monotremata; family Ornithorhynchidae; genus Ornithorhynchus; species Ornithorhynchus anatinus. Next base: position 110,701,163 of record NC_041731.1, on the reverse strand, counting down.
GAAACTCGTCTCTAGACCGTAAACTCGTCTCTAGAATGTAAGCTTGTTGTGGGCAGGGAATATGTCTGTTTACTGTTATATTGTACTCTCCTAAATATAGTGCTCTCAAATATAATTGAATTGAACAATAAGTGCTCAATTAATACCACTGATTGATTGCCATATTGAGTCTAAACAGCATGGTCTAGTGGAACTAGCACAGACTGGCAGTCAAGAGACCTGGGTTCTAATCCGAGCTCTGCTCTCTTTTCTGCTGTGTGAACCTGGGCAGAGCACTTAATTTCTCCAAGCCTCAATTCCTTCATCTGTAAAATGGAAAATGTTCTCCCTCCTCCTTAGATTGTGAAACCCTATATGGGACAGGGCCTGTGGCTGATTTGATTGATTACAGTGCTTGGAACATGGTAAGTTCTTAACAAATACCACAATATTATTATTGTTAAATTATTATTATTCCTATTAATAATAATAATGATAAGACTGTGCTATGTAGGGACACTCTGGAGGCAAGAGGAAACAAAATATTTTAAGGAAGATGATAAATATGGTCCAGAAAGGTAGATTTGAGGTCATTCAAGAAAATGTGGTAGCTGAAGCGCATTCATAGATAAGCAGATTTTTTTAAAAATTGTATTTGTTGGACACATTATGTGTCAGGTACTCTACTAAGTGCTGGAGTAGATACAAGATAATCAGGTCTCACATGGGGCTCACAGTTTAAGAAGGAAGGAAAGAAGGTGTTGAATCCCCGTATTACAGATGACGGAACTGAGGCAGTGAACAGTGAAGTGACTTGCCTACGGTCACACAGTAGACAAGTGGCAGAGCCGGAATTAGAACCCAGGTTTTTCTGACTCCCAGGCCCGTGCTCTATCCACTAGGCCACACTACTTCTCATTTGATTCAATAGAGTGAGAGGATTGGGGAACTCAGAACCGGGCCCTGAGGGATACCCACAGTTAAAGGATGATAGAAGGAAGAAGAGCCAGCAAAGAAGACAGAAGGAGCAGTCAGAGAGGTAGAAAGGAAACCAGGAGAGGACCATATCAGCACAACCAAGGGGACAGTTTTAGAGAGCTGAAAGGTCTCAACAGTGTCAAAGGCAGAGCCGACGACTCTTGGTTTCCACTGAATTTCTGGATAAATGGAGTATTTTTAGTCTTGTTAGGTAGGAAGACGTATCATGCTCTGTGTCCTTCCTAATTTAGCCTAACCAAACCAGGGACCCTAACAGAAATTGCCGAGGGCAGTGCATAGTCGGGAGCCTTGGGAAGGATGGCAGGCAGGGTGATCAGAAAGAGCTGGCCCAGGAAAAATTTGGAAAGGAGCAGTGAGAAAACTGGAAAGAAAGCTGGCCATGGAGAGCCCAGCTCTGCTACCATCTCCTCTTTATCTGTGGAAGCAAGAAGAACTGTGATTCTTTCCTGGTCCTTCTGAACTCCTCAGAAGGAGGAACGAGATGATAATAATAATAATAGTATTTGTTAAGCACTTACCATGGACCAGGCACTGTACTAAGCGCAGGGGTACATTCAAGGTACACAATGCCTTTCCCTCAATAGGCTCGCAGTTTTCATGCCCATTTTACAGATGAGGTAAATGAGGCACAGAGAAGTTAAGTGACTTACCCTAGGTCACACAGCAGACAAGTGATGGAGGCTGGATTAGAACCTAGGGCCCTCTGACTCCCAGGCTAGTGCTCTATCCACTAGAGGTCAACATTTATGTCTGAGGAATCGGAGCAGAACAGTTACCGTCTGAAACTGCATCGAATCCCAGCCATAAAGGGCGGAACCTTTTTCCTTAAATGAAGAATGAAATACTTAGAGGACTTTTTCCGTGTATACCATCCTTACTTGAGACTTGTATTAATATGTGATTTATCCTGAAAGATTCTGCTCAATATTTTTGTCGTATAATTGTGGTAGTCGTGTGTACCGAGCTGTGTGACTGTGGGCAAGTCACTTCACTTCTCTGGGCCTCAGTTCCCTCATCTGTAAAATGGGGATGAAAGATTGTGAGCCTCAGGTGGGACAACCTGATTACCCTGTATCTACCCCAGCACTTAGAACAGTGCTCTGCACATAGTAAGCGCTTAACAAATGCCAACATTATTATTATTATTAGACCAATTGGCTAAATTCCCTTAAACAGGTGGTTGGGGTTCTATTTGCTGGTAAGATGGAGTTCATAAAATTATATTATTTCAGTATTATGAATCCCTAGAGAATTGACACATGTTTCTAGGAGGAAATAATAATAATTAAAAATGTGTTAAGTGCTTGCTATGTGTCAAGCAAGCCCTGTTCTACGCACTAGGGAAGATATAGCATGATCAGATCAGATACAATCCCTGTCCCTATAGGGCTCACAATCTAAGTAGGAAGGAGAAGAGGGAAGCAGAGTGGCTTTATGGTAGAGCACGGGTCTGGGAGTCAGAAAGACTTGGGTTCTAATTCTGACTTCGCCATTTCTGTTGTATGACCTTGGGCAAGTCACTTCTCTGGGCCTCAGTTACCTCATCTGTAAAATGGGGATTGAGACTGTGAGCCTCATGTGGGACAGGGACCTGATTAACTTGTAACTACCCCAGCGCTTAGAACTGTGCTTGGCACATAGTAAATGCTTAACAAACACCGTAATTAAGAGAAGCAGCATGGCTCAGTGGAAAGAGCACAGGCTTGGGAGTCAGAGGTCATGGGTTCGAATACCAGCTTACTTGTCAGCTGTGTCACTGTGGGCAAGTCACTTCACTTCTCTGGGCCTCAGTTACCTCATCTGTAAAATGGGGATGAAGATTGTGAGCCCCACATGGGACAACCTAATTCCCTTGTATCTCCCCCAGCGCTTAGAACACTTCTTCGCACATAGTAAGCGCTTACCAAATGCCAGCATTATTATTATGTGTTGAATTCTTGTTTTACAAATGAGGTAACTGAGGCACAGAAAAGTTTAATGACTTGCCCAAGGTTACACAGCAGGCATGAAGTAGAGCTAGGATTAAAACCCAGGTCCTCTGACTCCCAGCTTTTTCCACTAAAACACGCTGTACAATAATATTTGTTTTGGTTGGGAGAAGATAGTTATAATTCCATATTCACCCTATGTTTTTGTGTATAATTTTTGAAGTCTGAATGGGTCTTACTGTGATGCACTTTGATTCCCAGCAGAGAACAGTCTAAGAAGATTAGTATAAACTATAAGGATCTGCAACAAGCAAAGTGAAATCTTCCTGTTGCAAATCATGTTATGACTAACTAAGCAGTTTGATATAATTACATTAATTATATGGCATTTCATAAACATGGGGAAATGCATCTTTATATTTTCGTGTTAAACTATGCATGCTTTATTTCTCTTTCTTGTTGTTTTCTGAGCACCAGGAATTACTAAATTAGATGAGAGTAAAACTGAATGTCAGATGATTGAGAACAAAGAATAAACAGCTGTGGGAGGTCAAGTAGGATATTATCATAGTATTAGAGTTAACACTGCTCCAGAAGGTAAACTGTTTACTCAGATTTCACCATAAAATCAAACCCTACTAAAATAAAATGGCTTGTAAACCTTATAATAATAATTACAGTATGTGTTATGCACTTATCATGTGCTGGACATTGTATTTAATTGCTGGGATAGATACAAGATAATTAGGTCATACATAGTCCCTGTCCCACATGGGGATCACAGTCTAAGTAGAAGGGAGAACAGGTATTGAATCCTCATCTTGCAGGTGAAGCAACTGAGGCACAGAAAAGTTAAGTGACTCTCCCTAGGTCACACAGCGGGTACACGGTAGAACCAGAATCAGAACCCAGGTACTCTGACTCCCAGGCCAGAATTCTTTCCACTAGGCCATGGTGCTTCTGCTTCTACTCTGTTTTATTATTCTTTCCCAAGCACTTAAGATAATGTAATATAAAATTATATAGTGTATAATATGATATATCATTGCCCCTTCCCTCCTCCCCTCCTTAACTTCTATTTTTAACCGCTCATCTCCAATGGCTTCTTCCCCTCTGCCTTCAAACATGGCCATATCTACCCATCCTAAAAAAACTCTCTCTCGACCCCACTTACCCTTCCAGTTATCGCCCTATCTCCCTACTACCCTTCCTTTCCAAGCTCCTAGAATGAGTCGTCTATACTCGCTGCCTAGAATTTCTTAACTCCAATTCTCTGTTGGACCCCCTTCGATCTGGCTTCCGCCCCCTCCACTCTACCGAGACCACTCTCTCAGAGGTCACCCATGACCTCCTTCTTGCTAAATCCAATGGCTCCTACTCTATCCTAATTCTCCTTGACCTCTCAGCTGCCTTTGACATTGTTGACCATCCCCTTCTCCTCCACACCTTATCTCACCTTGGCTTCATGGACTCGGTCCTCTCCCGGTTCTCTTCTTATCTTTCTGGCTGTTCATTTTCGGTCTCCTTTGCAGGCTCCTCCTCCTCCTCCCATCCTCTAACTGTTGGGGTTCCTCAAGGGTCAGTTCTTGGCCCTCTTCTGTTCTCCATCTACACTCACTCCCTCGGTGAACTTATTAGTTCTCACGGCTTCAACTATCATCTCTGTGCAGATGACACACAGATCTACATCTCTGCCCCAGTCCTCTCCCCCTCCCTTCAGGCTCATATCTCCTCCTGCCTCCAGGACGTCTCTACCTGGATGTCTGCAACAGGTCCAAAACTGAGCTCCTCATCTTCCCTCACAAGCGCGGTCCTCTTCCTGACTTCCCTGTCACTGTGGATGGTACAACCAGCCTTCCCGTTTCTCAAGCCTGCAACCTCGGTGTCATCTTTGACTCGGCTCTCTCGTTCACCCCACAGTTCCAATCCATCACCGAGACCTGCCGGTCTCACCTTTATAATATCGCCAAGATCTTCCCTTTCCTTTCCACCCAAACAGCTATCTTACTGGTACAGGCTCTCATAATATCCCAGCTGGATTATTGTGTCAGCCTTCTCTCTGATCTCCCTTCCTCCTGTCTCTCCCCGCTCCAGTCTATTCTTCACTCCGCTGCCCGGCTCATCTTCCTGCAGAAATGCTCTGGGCATGTCACTCCCCTCCTTAAAAACCTCCAGTGGTTGCCTATCAACATCCACAGGAAACAAAAACTTCTCACTCTAGGCTTCAAGTCTCTCCATCACCATGCCCCCTCCTACCTCTCCTCCCTTCTCTCTTTCTACTGCCCACCTCGCATGCTCCATCCTCTGCCGCCCACCTCCTCACTGTCCCCCGTTCTCACCTATCCTGCCATCGACCCCTGGGCCACGTCCTCCTGCGGTCCTGGAATGCCCTCCCTCCTCACCTCCACCAAACTAATTCTCTTCCCCTCTTCAAAGCCCTACTGAGAGCTCACCTCCTCCAAGAGGCCTTCCCACACTGAGCTTCCCCTTTTCCCTCTGCTCCCTCTGCTGCTTCTCTACCCTCCCCTTCACCTCCTCTCAGCTAATCCCCCTTTTCTCCCTCTTTCCCTCTGCTCCTCCCCCTCTCCTTTCCCCTCCCCTCAGCTAATCTCCCTTTTCTCCCTCTTTCCCTCTGCCCCTCCTCCTCTCCTTTCCCCTCCCCTCAGCACTGTGCTCATCCGTTCATTTGTATATATTTTTATTACTCTATTTATTTGGTTAATGAGATGTACATCCCCTTGATTCTATTTATTGCTATTGTTTTTGTCTGTCTCCCCCAGTTAGACTGTAAGCCCTTCAATGGGCAGGGATTGTCTCTATCTGTTGCCAATTTGTATATTCCAAGCACTTAGTACAGTGCTCTGCACATAGTAAGCGCTCAATAAATACTATTGAATATGTAACTTATAATGATATAACAGGACAATAATATCTAAGTAATATTATTAAATTACAAATTACATGAATATTAGGCTACATAATATGATATGAGCTCTACACACAGAACTCAGTAAATACCAACTGATTGATTGACTGACATCAGAGCTCATTTCCAGACCCAAACTAACTCTGTATTTGTTAAAGATATTTGCATTTGCCTAGACCATTTTGTTGTCCATGTTCTAATAATGAACTTTCCAGCAAATTTTGCATGTGTTGTCATGAATTGAGAAAGTATAAAAAGAAGTACCAACTCAGCTTATTTATAGTGGAAAAGTTCATGTTTCCTAAACTCCTTTTTAAATTCAGGCTTTCAGAAGTATATTTTCACCTGTGGGTTTGCCTATTTCTTCCAAGAGTAATGCTTTCTCAGAAAATATCTCATTGATGACTTCCAATAATTTTTTATAGCAGCTTACAAATTAATGAGCGGGGAATGGGAGATATGTTTTCGCTAACACAAAGAAATACCTTATTTTTGACGTGGGAGTTGTTTCAGCCAAATCAAACGTCCACCTAATGTTGAGTAAGGAATGGGTTTTCTTCATAGGGACATGGCAAAAAGGATATTATTTATCTAAGCCAAATCCAGCAATCGTGACAAGTCTAGTGGAAGATCACAGGGCAGAGAATCAGAAGACCCAAGTTCTATGGCCTAGTGGACAGAGCACAGGCCTGGGAATCAGAAGGAGCTTGGTTCTAATCCCGTCTCTGCCACTTGCTTGATGTGTGACTTTGGGCAAGGCACTTCACTTTTCTGTGCCTCAGTTCCCTCTTCTGTAAAATGGGGATTAAGATTGTGAACCCTATGTGCAACAGGCACTGCGTCCAACCTGATTATCTTGTACTACCCCAGTGCTTAGAACAGTGCCTGGCACATAGTAAGCATGTAACAAATACCACAATTATAATTATTATTAGTCCCAGCTCTGCCACTGACTGCTTTATGATCACAGATAAGTCACTCAATTTCTCTGGGCCTTGGTTTCATCATCTGTAAAATGGGGATTCAAATACCTGCCCTTCTTCCTCCTTATTTCTTGAGCCCCTTGTGGGACAAGGACTGATATCTACCCAAGTGTCTAGGGCAGTCCTTGACACATAGTAAGCACCTCACAAATATAACAAATTCATTCAAGCAGAAACTCCTGACCACTGCCTTAAGGCACTTCATTAGCTCTCTCCCTCCCTACTTCTCCTCTCTTCTCTCCTATTACCACCCAGCCCTCACATTTGGCTCCTCTAATACCAACCTACAGACTGTGCTTCAAATCTTTCACTGCCAACCTCTTGTTCACACATTCCCTCCTTCTCTGAGCTGTCTTCCCCTTCAGTATGTTATACAACTACTCTCCCCATCTTCAAAGGCCTTCTTAAGTCACATCTACTCCATAATAATGAATAATGACTGTGGCATTTGTTAAGGGCTATATGCCCAATAATGTGCTAAGCACTGGAAGAAATCCAAGATGATCAGATCAGACACAGTCCCTGTACGACAGGGACAATCTTCCCCTCTACACTATAAGCTCATTGTGGGCAGGGAATATGTCTACCAACTCTATTATATTGTACTCTCCCAAGAACTTAGTACAGCGCTCTACACACAGTTAGCACTCAATAAAAATGATTAAATAATTGATTAATAAGGCTCATGGTCTAAAGGAAAGGAGTTATTTAATCACTTTAAGGAAGACTTTCCTGGATCATCTCCCCACCTTACTTCCCTCCTTACTTTATCATCCAAGACTTGAGTCCATACCCACTAAGCCCTTATGGTACTCACCCTATCAATCAATCAATCAGTTGTATTTATCGAGCACTTACTGTGTGCAGGGCACTGTACTAAACACCTGGGAGGGTACAACACAAGAATATAACGGACACATCCTCTGCCCACAATGACCTTACACTCTAGGTGGGGAGACAGACATTAATATATGTATATTTTAATATATATTAACTATATGTATGTAAGTATGTATGTAAGTGTTGTGGGGTTGGGAGGGGGGATGAATAAAGGGGGTAAATAAGGTTTACACAAAAGGAAGAGGTAGAAAAGGAAATGAGGGCTTAGTCAGGGAAGGTATCTTGGAGGAGATGTGCCTTCCATAAGGCTTTGTAGTCAAGGAGAGTAATTTTCTGTCGGATTTGAAAAGGAAGGGTTTTCCAGGCCAGAGTCAGGATGTGGGCTAAAGATCATCAGTGAGATAGAAGAGATCAAGGTACAGTGAATAGGTTGGCATTAGTGAAACGAAGTGTATAGGCTGGGTTGTAGTAAGAGAGTAGCGAGGTGAGGTAGGAGGGAGCAAGGTGATTGAGTGCTTAAAAGCTGATGGAAAGGAGTTTCTGTTTGATGTGGAGGTGGATGGGCAACAAGTGGAAGTTCTTGAGGACTGGGGAAACATGGACTTAATGGCTTTGTAGAAATAAGATCTGGCAGCAGAGTGAAGTGTGGACTGGAGTGAGGAGACACAGGAGGCAGGAAGGTCAGCAAAGGAGGCTGATACAGTAATCAAAGCATGATAGGATAAGTGCTTAGATCAGCATAGTAGCTATTTGGATGGAGAGGAAAAGGCCGGATTTTAGTGATTTGTGAAGTTTGAACTGACAGGATTTAGTGATAGATTGAATATGTGGGTTAAATGAGAGAGGGGAGTCAAGGATAAAGCCAAGGCTATGGGCTTGTAAGACAAGAAGGATAGTGTTGCTCTCTTTAATGATGGGAAAGTCACAAAGATGACAGGGTTTGGGTGGGAAAATAAGGAATTCTGATTGTACTTACTAAGTTTGAGGTGTTCTAAAAGCAGGAGGAAATGCCAGACTGCAGAGAAGGAGAGAGATCAGGGCAGGAGATCTAGATTTGGGAATCATCCATATAGAGGTGGTAGTGGAAGCCATGGGAGTGGATGAGTTCTCCAAGGGAGTGGGTATAGATGGAGAAGAGAAGGGGACCCAGAACTGAACCTCGGGGGACTCCCCATAGTTAGTGGGTGGGAGGCAGAGGAGGAGCCCGTGAAGGAGACTGAGAATGAGTGGCCACAGAGATAAGAGAAGAACCAGGAGGGGACTGTATTAGTGAAGCCAAAGTTGGATAACGTTTCCAGGAAAAGGGGATGGTCAACAGTATCAAAGGCAACTGAGAGGTCGAAGAGGATTAGGATGGAGTAGAGTTTGTTGGATTTGGCAAGAAGGAGATCATTGGTAACCTTTGAGAGGGTGGTTTCTGTAGAGTGAAGGGAACGGAAACCAGATTAGAGGGGAGTCAAGGAGGGAATTGGAGGAGAGAAACTTGAGGCAGTAAGTGTAGACAATTCACTCAAGGAGTTTGGAGAGGAATGGTAAGAAGGAGATGGGGCAATTAACTGGAGGGAGCTGTGGGGTCAAGGGTGGGTTTTTTTAGGATAGGTGAGACATGGGCATGATTGAAAGGAGTTGGTAAAAAGCCACTGGAGAGTCAACAGTTGATGACGGTGGTCAAGGAGGGAAAAAGGGAAGGGGCAAGTGTTTTGATAAGGTGCTAAGAGATGCAGAGGTGGAGTGGGTGGATTTTGAGAGAAGGCGGGAGATGCCCTCTTAAGATACTGCTATGAAGAATTGGAGAGTTGAAGAAGGGCAAGAGGAGGAAGAGACTGGAGAAAAGCAGGGGAGATTTTAGGGAGATCATGCCTAATACTTTTAATTTTTCAATAAAGTAAGCACTCAGGTCACTGGGGGCATCCACCAAGCACTTTTATTCATTAACACCCATTTACCAAGCACTTTGGGGTACATATCTCTATATTTAGTTGCTCCCCAATGTGGAATTAATTTGAATGTCTTTTTTTTCCCCTGCTAGGCTGCAAATTCCTTGAGGACAGGGATCATGTCTACTTACTCTATTAACGTGGCAATATTTTCACTCAATCACAAATCCATCTGTTATTGAGAAAGGACTATGTTTTCTTCATAGGGTCATGGCCAAGAGGATATTATTTAACAGAGCCAAATCCAGCAATCACTGCTGGCCTAGCAGAAGGCCTATTGTACTATTCCGAAATACTAAGGACAATAGTCTGCATAGAGAGAGCACTTAGTAAAGACCAGGGATCTATTGATTGATTCACTTCTGGTGATTTCTTTTCTGGCAACCAGAAGCCCAAACAAATGATATGGGTTCCTACAGTCAATGAATAGCGTCACTGGATTTTCAAATTGAGCTCTGCCCACAGCTGAGTTCCTTTTGAGCCCTGAGCTGATATGCAGTGGGCCTTATTAACCTTTGTGGAACAACCACCCCTTACTGATTTTTTATTCACTGCATCTGTTCAGTTGGAATTTCTGACATAGAAATCTGTTACTGGTGAAATAAATGAATTATCCCCCTGAAGCCACCTGGATAGGCAACTTCAAATTGTTTTCAAGAATTGAATGTGCCTACTCTGCTTATTCATTCAATAGTATTTATTGAGCGCTTACTATGTGCAGAGCACTGTACTAAGCGCTTGGAATGAACAAGTCGGCAATAGATAGAGACAGTCCCTGCTGTTTGACGGGCTTACAGTCTAATCGGGGGAGACGGACAGACAAGAACAATGGCAATAAATAGAGTCGAGGGGAAGAACATCTCGTAAAAACAATGGCAACTAAATAGAATCAAGGCGATGTACATTTCATTAACAAAATAAATAGGGTAATGAAAATATATACAGTTGAGCGGATGAGTACAGTGCTGAGGGGATGGGAAGGGAGAGGGGGAGGAGCAGAAGGAAAGGGGGAAAAAGAGGGTTTAGCTGCGGAGAGGTGAAGGGGGGGTTGGTAGAGGGAGTAGAGGGAGAAGAGGAGCTCAGTCTGGGAAGGCCTCTTGGAGGAGGTGAGTTTTAAGTAGGGTTTTGAAGAGGGGAAGAGAATCAGTTTGGCGGGGGTGAGGAGGGAGGGTGTTCCAGGACCGCGGGAGGACGTGGCCCGGGGGTCGACGGCGGGATGGGCAAGACCGAGGGACGGTGAGGAGGTGGGCAGCAGAGGCGCGGAGCGTGCGGGGTGGGCGGTAGAAAGAGAGAAGGGAGGAGAGGTAGGAAGGGGCAAGGTGATGGAGAGCCTCGAAGCCTAGAGTGAGGAGTTTTTGTTTGGAGCAGAGGTTGATAGGCAACCACTGGAGGTGTTTAAGAAGGGGAGTGACATGCCCAGATCACTTCCTGCAGGAAGATGAGCCGGGCAGCGGAGTGAAGAATAGACTGGAGCGGGGCAAGAGAGGAGGAAGGGAGGTCAGAGAGAAGGCTGACGCAGTATTCTAGCTGGGATATAACGAGAGCCCGTAGCAGTAAGGTAGCCATTTGGGTGGAGAGGAAAGGGCGGATCTTGGCGATATTGTAAAGGTGAAACCGGCAGGTCTTGGTAACGGATAGGATGTGTGGGGTGAACGAGAGAGACGAGTCAAGGATGACACCGAGATTGCGGGCCCGAGAGACGGGAAGGATGCTCATGCCATCCACGGTGATAGGGAAGTCTGGGAGAGGACCGGGTTTGGGAGGGAAGATGAGGAGCTCAGTCTTGCTCATGTTGAGTTTTAGGTGGCGGGCCGACATCCAGATGGAGACATCCTGGAGGAAGGAGGAGATGCGAGCCCGAAGGGAGGGGGAGAGGACAGGGGCGGAGATGTAGATCTGCGTGTCATCTGTGTAGAGATGGTAGTCAAAGCCGTGAGAGCGAATGAGTTCACCGAGGGAGTGAGTGTAAATGGAGAACAGAAGAGGGCCAAGAACTGACCCTTGAGGAACTCCAACAGTTAAAGGATGGGAGCGGGAGGAGGCGCCTGCGAAGGAGACCGAAAATGATCGGCCAGAGAGATAAGAGGAGAGCCAGGAGAGGACAGAGTCCGTGAAGCCAAGGTGAAATAAGGTATGGAGGAGGAGGGGATGGTGACAGTGTCAAAGGCAGCAGAGAGGTCAAGGAGGATTAGAATGGAGTATCAATCCTGAAAGATGGGAGGAAACACAGGATACCTCATTAGTATCAAATTAATTTCTAAATCCAAGCATCGATTTATGATGTCTAAATGGGTAATTGCTGTGGGTCTCTAAGACGAATAGCTGATTAATCCCAGTCTGAACTGGAAGACAGAAAATTAAAACGAAAAGGAATAGAAAGCCTCCACTGCAGGGCAAGTGGCTTTAGTGCCATATTTCACTCTGTGGCAGTTAATACTCTTGTTAGACATTAATGAAAATGCTCTGTTGTCTGATGAACTTGGAAAGGGATAAGTGGCGCTTTTCTGTTCTCAATTCTTCACAGTTAAACAATCAGTATCCTGGTTTTTTTTAAATACTGGCTTTCTTGACTCAAAAGGAGAAACACAATCTATTTTTCACTGTACACTGTCCTATTGGGTCCAAGACTTCCTTACTCCGACTATGGAAAATAGCTATAATGCTCCGTGGTGTTCAGGACATGGCCATGAAAAATCCAAAATAGATGTTTTTAAACCCAGTGCCTTGACCCCATCCCAGATTAGGAGAGACAGAGGGGAAAGACACAAAAGGTGAAGGATCTGTAGCTGTGGGAGAGGTAGGGCAGTTTCATTTGTTTCCTTTGAATGAAAGATGTTTGGTCAACTTTGAGAAGCCCGAAGCCTAATGGAAAGAGCACAGATCTGGGACTGAGAGGGCCAGAGTTTTAATTCCACCTCCACCACTTTGCTGTATGACCTTGTGCAAGTCACTGAACTTCTCTGTGCCTCAGATACCTCATCTGTTAAATGGGGATTCGAACTGTGACTTGGACCTTGACCAACCTGATTAACTTATTTCACCCCAGTGTCTGGCATGTAATAAGTCCTTTAAAAAATAGCATTAAAAAACCTTTCCATAGTCGATTTTCACTCCCCAGACCCTTTAGTTTTATATTTTGTTTTCAATCTGTCCCTTTTAAATGCCTCTATGTTCCAGTAACTCTCTTCTTTCTATCGTGGAAATGGAAGCTTCTTCTCTGAAAAGATGAGAAGACTGGGTATGATTTCACAGCTTGAGAAAATAGCTTTGCCAAAAGAAAAAAAAATGAGGCTTGAACATCTTCGGGAATCCACTCCACAAGATCTTTCCCTCCTTCTTTGTCTCTTTTCTCCCAGTGCTGCTTATGCAAGTCTTAAACTGATGCTCCAGACACTTCGTGAGCACTGACCCGTTACCAAATAGGAACATTTGCCAATGCTGAGGTTCTGGGCTCAGCAGTATGTTTCATTCGGCCGCTCTGAGACGCTGGGAAACAGCCACGGAAAATAAAATCTGGATTCCAGAGCTAGTCACGGTCTGTGGGGCTGCAGTTGAGGAAGCCCCCCCACCCTGCCTTAGGTACCCTCAGGACCCTTGGGAGAAGGGCAGAGAGCTCAGTCAGCTGCAGCTGTGCCATGTCGCTCTCTTCCATATGACTACGTTGACAAGTAATTCCTCCTTCCCACCACAGTTATGGCTTAGTGGAAAGAGCAGGGGTTTGGGAGTCAGAGGATGTGGGTTCTAATCCTGGATCCACGACTTGTCTGCTGTGTAACCTTGGGAAAGCCTTTTAACTTCTCTGTGCCTCAGTTACCTCAACTGTAAAATGGGGATTAAGACTATGAGCCCCATGTAGGACAACCTGATTAACTTGAATCTACCCCAGTGCTTAGAAATGTTTGGCACATAGTAAGTGCTTAACAGATGTCATAATTATTAGTATCATTACTATTATTATACAGAAAACCCCATATATGGGTTAACCATCCCCTTTGTACTGTGAGTCCAATATCACACCGGAACTGAGACTAATCCCTTCTATTGTTTCTACCCCAGAGCTCAGCACAATGCTTGGCACATAGAAAGCACTAAATATATACCATTATTATTCTTATCTGTCAAGTTAATCATTTGAAAATACATGTATTACATAATATGTGTGAATAAAGTAACGTAGGAAGCAAAGACTATGGCAGTTTACCTACATCACTACCTTCTGAGTCAGAGAGCCAGGACATGGCATCGATAGTTACAGATGGATCCCACGCCCCCAAAACAAAGGTACCGTGCCCTTTGCTCAATGGATGCTGTGGCCCCGGAGGACAAGGGAATGTGAGTTGGCACTGTGAGAACCATTAGTATCTCCTAGTCAAATCGTTCATGCAATTACACAGTCCAGAAGTCACAGGACCATGGCTCATCCATTATTCTTGACTACTCTAAATAGTAGTCATCACAGTATTTGTAGTAGTGATGATATTTACTAAGCACCCGCTGGGTGCAGTATACTATACTAAGCTCTTGGGAAACTACAATAGAAGCACAGGCTGTGTTCCCAGCACTCAAGGACTTTGCCCTCTAAGAGGGGAGACAATCATAATAATAATGGTAATAATAATTGTGATATTTATTAAGCACTATTGTGCCGGGCACTGTACTAAGCACTGGGGTAGATACAAGGTAATTGGGTTGGACACAGTCCCTGTTCCACATAGGGCTCAGTTTTAATACCCATTTTACAGATGAGGTAACTGAGGCACAGAGAAGCAAACTGACTTGCCCAGGGTCACACAGCAGATAAGTAGCAGAGGGGTCATGTAGAACCCAGGTCCTTCCGACTCCCAGGCCCGTGATCAATCCACTAGGCCATGGTGCTGCAAAGCATTTACAAACGGTGAAGTCAGAATAAAGAGTTGTATGTAATACAATGGAACAAGCATATGTATGCAAATGCTGGAGAATGGAAATACATAAATGCATAAGGATTAAAGGTGACTCTTGGGTTGATATTATCGGACTGTTATTTGGTTTCCTTTCTGAGGCAGAATGGAATCTACAATTTTTTCATTCTCCACTTTATTCATGTAAGGTTTTTCTATTTATTTAGCAGTTTCTTACAAAATGATGCTGAGAAACATTCTACACTTAATATAGGCACTTTTTTACAGCTCTCAGATCTGTCCCTTTAATTAGACAGCGAAAAATGGACCTAGGAAATGGGCTCCCAATAACCGCAGGCTGCTCAGAGGATGAATTTCTCATCAGCTTTGATATGAAGAAAATTTAACCCTCTATTAAATCACACTTGGAATTTTTCTTATCATTTTAAGTACTCCAGACACATTAAAGACTGCAGGTTACAAAGGGTGCTTTTGAAAAGTCCACACTCTTGTGAATCCAAAATGGACATAAATCATTCACTTGCCATAAATGAGGAATGAGGGAAACGTACAACTAATGTACCCAAACCATGTGCAGGGAACCAGTGGCATGTTTCCATGTGAGTCTGATGAAAGACAGGAACTGTGTCTGATCTGGTTGCCTTTTATTTACCCCTGCACGTAAATAGTAAGTGCACATAGTAAGTGCTTAAAGAATGTCACCATGTTGTGGTATTATCATTAAAATGAATTTGTGGAATGTAATTTCAAATGGTTTTCTTATGACTACTTTTATTCATTTCATTTTTCAAATAGCTATTATATTGAAAGATTTTACAAAACAATTTCCAACTAAAATTAAAGATTCTATACTACCCTAATTACTCCGGAGGTTAAAGATAGTAATGATGATCTATATGTGAATACTGTAATATGCACTGGGATGGATACAGGATAATCAGATTTTACAGAGTCCTTGTTCCGAACACCCACAAGGCTCCCACTCTTAGAGGGAGAACACGTCCTTTATTCCCACTTTGCAGATGATGAAACTGAGGCATGGAGAAGTTAAGTGACTTGCCCAGGATTATTACGCAGCTGGCAAGTGGCTGAGCTGGGGGCTCCTGACTCTTACTTCTATCATCTTTCCACCGGGCCCATGTTTCCTTCTTTATATAATTATCAGTTCCCTTCACCATCGGACTTGTTGAACTCTTGATTTTTATCTTTCATGTTGTTTTTCTATGTATATTATTTCACCTTTACTATTATGTCATTTGCTTAGCCTTTCTCAGTCTGCGAGCCCCTGTGGACCCAAGGACAGTGTCTACTTCTCACCCTTGCATTTTTTTTCCCAAAAGTTAGTACAGTGCTCTGCACACAGTGGCCCTTAATAAATAGTATTACGCCGATCACTACTATTACTAAAGCATGTAGTTTCCAGACAATGACAGAGGATTGACCCACCTCAGAAAATCAGTCACTGGCATTTTTTGAGCACCTACTGAGTGGTTAGGCACTGTACTGAGTTCTCAGGAAAGTATAATAATAATAACAAGATGCATGCTCCCCGCCTTGAAGTTTACAATCAATCAGTGGAGGAAATAGAAATTATTTGCAGAGAGAGAAAGCCAGAGGAAGAACAAGTTTAAGAAGAAAGAAGTTTTAAAAAAATCAGGAAATAATAGCTGAACAAATAAACTTATGGATAAATAAATAAAAATATACCTATGTACCAAAGTGCCGAGGATAAGCTTGAAGTACGTAAGTGCCAAGAATGGATGCTAGTCTCACACAACTAAGATGTAGGGAATTAATTGGAGAAGAACTCCTGGAGGAAGTGAGATTTTAGGTCAGTAGAAATGTGATCTTGTGGATTTTGAGGGGAAGAAGTGCAACGTGGGAAATAGCATGAACTAGAGGTCAGAGTAGGACATACATTCATTCATTTATCCATTCAATTATACTTATTGAGCACTTACTGTGTGCAAAGCACTGTACTAAGTGCTTGAGAGAGTGCATATAGCAATAAATAGATTCATTCCCTGCCCATGATGAGAGTTGAAAGATGGGGACTTTGGGAGGAACCAAAAATGTGCTCTGGGGAGTAGCAGGTGAAGAGAGCCAATATATATCCATTATTTATTTTATGTCTGCCTTCCCCTCTAGACTGTAAGCTCCCTGTGGGCAAGGAACGTGTCCACCATCTCTGTTACTTCTACTTTCCCAAGCGCTTATTAAAATGCCCTATACACATAAGCACTCAAAAAATACCATTGATCTATTGATTGATTGATTAATATATGATAGGCAGAACAGGTGGATGGCCTTGGATAGAACTTTCAACTCTAAACCCCAGTTACAGTTCAGAGGATGACCTCACTAACCCAACCTTTCTACTTCTCTGAATCTCCCCTCCCCTCCTATCTCCTATTTCTACATGGATAGCCCACTGGCACCTCAAGCTGAACATGTCCAAAACTGACCTCTTCATCTCCCCTCCCCTAAACTTTCCCATTACTGTTGACAACACTACCATCCTCCCTTTCTCACAAACCCACAACCTCGGCATTATTGTGGATTCCTCTTTCCTTTTCAACCCACACGTTCAGTCAGTTATCAAATCCTAAGAGTTCATTCTTCACGTCTTCAGAATCCACCCCTTCCTCTCCTTCTAAACTGTGATCATACTAGTCCAAACACTTGTCATACTTCAACTTGACTCCCGCATCAACCTCCTCTCGGACCTTCCTGCTGCCCATCCTTCCCGTCTACTGTCTAATCTTCACTCTACTGATTCACTCAGTTTTCTTAAACATTATTTTGCACACATATCCCTGCTCAAAATCCTCCAGAGGCTTCTCATTCCTCTGTGCATCAAGAAGAAATTCCTGACCATCAGTTTTAGAGCACTCAGTCATCTCTCTCCCCAAACCCTTCTCTTGCACTACAACTCAGCTCTCACACTTCACTCCTCTCAAGCCAAACCTACTCACCGTGCCTTATTTTCTTCTCTCTCACCACTGGCCTCTTGCTTCCACTCTCCCTTTACCCTAGAACTCCCTCCCCTCTTCATATCCAGCAGTCCGCTATTCTCCCCATATTCAAAGTGTTTTGAACATCACTTCTCCTTCAAAAGACCTTCCCCGATTAACTCTCATTTTCCCATTCCCTAATGCTACTTCAGGACTTCCATATCACCTATAAACAAGGCATTTGCCCTTAAAGCACTTTAGATACATTTTTAAACTTTGCTTCTGCCCCCTAGATGTAATTTATTTTAGTGTTCATCTTCCCCCCCACTGGATTGTAAACTCCTGGAGGACAGAGATTACGTCTGTTAAGTCTATTGTACTCTCCTGAGTGCCTAGTTGAGTGTTCAGTCCAGAATAAGTGCTCAGTAGATAATAATAATAATAATGATATTTGTTAAGCACTTAATATGTGCCAAGCACTGTTCTAAGCACTGGGGTAGGTACAAGGTAATCAGATTGTCCCATGTGGGGCTCACAGTCTTAATCCCCATTTTACAGATGAGGTAACTGAGGCACAGAGAAGTTGTGACTTGCCCAAAGTCACACAGCTGACAAGTGGCAGAACCAGAATTAGAACACACAACCTCTGACTCCCAAGCCATGCTCTTTCCACTAAGCCAGTCTGCTTCCATACTACTGGTTGACTGATTCCTAACTGATAGGATTGTAAACTCATCTCTAGATTGTAAACTCGTTGTGGGTAGGGAACATGTCTACCAACTTTGTTGTATTGCACTCTCTTAAGAGCTTAGTAGAGTGCTCTGCTCACAGTAAGTGCTCAATAAATACCATTGCTTGATTGACTGTTGAGTCCAGCCTACATGGAGGCTATGAGGGGACATTGGGTAGAATATATTTTTTCAAATGACATTTCTTTATTTCAAAAGATTGTTTCCAGTGGCTGACAGGATCACCACTTTTGGTAAAGTGATGAAGAAATTTTTTTAGGATTCATGGGAAAATGCAGTCCCATTCTTATATGTCAATGTACCACAAGCATGAAGGTCTTAAAAATAGTAATAGTATTCACTGAGTGTTTACTTTGTGCATAGCACTGAACTATGCACTAAGAGTAGCAGAGCGTTTTGTTTAAAAATAGGATAAGTATGTTTCAGCAATTACATTTTAAAAAAATGGGCAGAACAAAGATGTCTGAGGCTACCAAATAATAAGACTCGAAGGGCTTGGTTATAGTTTGAGCGACAGATTTGCTAGAACCACAGCAGGGGGAAGGAAGCAAGCAAGAACAAAACCATCTGCCATCTGTAAACCTGCTATTTTTTTCACCCACTCAGACCACACTTGGAATGTCATTGCCGTATCATTCATGAGATCAATGTGAGCAGTGTGGGTCATTTTATTGGCATAAAAATTCTCTCAATCACTGACTAGTGTTCTTTAGTTTGGCACAGTTTCTAACACGCAGACCTGGATTATGGAACATCTCTCATTACCTTCTCAGTTTTCAGTAAATGGTCACTTTGGACCAACACATTCAGCTGTCCTCTGCTGATTGTTTTATGTTTAAAATGTCTTCTTTTCAACAACACAACATCGGTTTAATATGTGCCATAGGGCTAAAAATTCAATACTGTATAATTAAGATGGGACAAATTGTGGCTTCTAATCTGTAGACTGATTAAAGCTGTGTCTTTATTCTGGACTGTAATAGGTTCTAATCATGCCTTAATCCTTATTGTGTCTTCGGCGACCCTTCCAGTGACTCAGTCTTTAGTTCATTGGCTTCTCAATATGGAGATGCTAGTCTATGTTTTTTCTCTACTCTGTATGCATTTATTATAGCTGATTAATAATATTTGTAAAGCACTTGGCTCGACATTCTTTCTGTAAAAGTATTTTCCTTGTGCTGAGACTGTAGACTGTTGTTAGTTTGGGGCTCCATTATTCATTCCCAAGACTTTGTGGAGCAGATTGTAGGGTATTATTTTTCCTTACGTAAGAATATGGTAATTGAATATTTTCATCTCCATTTCCTGATATTAATGTCATCTTTCACTGGCTTTAAGGCACTCAATCAGTTCTGTCCCCATAATTATCTTCACTCCTCTCCCACTACATTCCAACTTGTACATTTTGCTCCTCTCAAACTAATTACTCACGGTGCCTCATTCTCATCTCTCTCAACGCTGACCTCTTGCTCTTCTTCCTGGAACTCCTTCTCCTTTACATTTAGCAGTTCACTACTCTCCTCATCTTCAAAGCCCTTCTAAAATCACATCTCCTCCAAAAAGACTTTACCTAGTTTTCCAATCAATCAGTGCTAGTTATTGAGTGCTCACACCTTAGTAAGTGCTTGGGCGGGTACAATACGAAAGAGCTGTTATAGATAAAACCTGCGCACAAGGAGTTTAAAGACAAATCTCTTATCTCTCCAATGTATTTCCCACACTGACACTTTAGCCAGTGTGCAGCGTGGCTCAGTGGAAAGAGCCTGGGCTTCAGAGTCAGGGGTCATGGTTTCAACTCCCGGCTCTGCCACTTGTCAGCCGTGTGACTGTGGGCAAGTCACTTAACTTCTCTGTGCCTCAGTTACCTCATCTGTAAAATGGGGATTAACTGTGAGCCTCACGTGGGACAACCTCATTACCCTGCATCTACCCCAGCGCTTAGAACAGTGCTCTGCACATAGTAAGCGCTTAACAAATACCAACATTATTATTATTAGCACCGCCATAGCATCCAAGCACTTGGCTACTTCCCTCTCTTTCCCCAAAACTTATGTACATATCTTTATACACTAGTGCTTCTTCCCTACCCAAAATTTATTTTCATGTTTATCTCCCACATTTATACGATCCTTGAGGATAGGAATTATGTCTATTAACTTTATTGTGCTTACCCAAGTTCTTAGTATATACAGCTCTCCTTTGCTAGGGCTGTAATCACCTCTGAACTGTAAACTCCTTGAAAGCAGGAATTGGGTCTCCTTACTCTATTGTACTCTCTCAAGCAGTTAGTACAGTGCTCTGCACATAGTAAGACCTAATAAGTACCATTTCAGTGCTCTTTAGAGAGTAAACACTCAGTAAATATCACTGATTGAGTGATTTTTGCATTATATCTGGAGAGAGATTTAAAAGCAAATCTCTCTGGCCATTCATTCATTCAGTGGAATTTAGAGAGCGCTTACTGTGTGCAGAGCACTGTACTAAGCTCTTGGAAAGTACAATTCAGCAACAAATAGAGACAATCCCTACCCAACACTAGGTTCCCAGTCTAGAACGGGGGAGACAGACAACAGAACAAAACCAGTAGACAGGCATCAATAGCATCAATATAAATAGATAGATTTATAGGTACATACACATCATTAATATGTGCAGAGCACTGAACTAAGCACTAGGGAGAGTGCTTAAATACAACAGAGTTAGCAGACATGTTCCCTGCCCGTAACGAGCTTACAATCTAGAGGCAAGAGTTGATGACAAGAAGGGTTGAGGGGTGATTTTTGCTTTCAAAATCTACAGACTTGGAATTGAATGAATCAGGAAGGGATTAAAACAAATGCCTTGTCCAAAGATAATCCTAGCAATTAGTAGAAGTACTAATAGTAGCACTTCCATCAAAATTGAGTGCTAAATTTGGCTGAAGAGATACTTTGACTTGTAAGGGTTGACAGTAATTTGAGAAGGTGCTAATATCTGGCTGAGGTTTGACGATTTAGGAATGAAAAGGATTCCAGTGACCAGGCAAATGTGTGAAATGTGCAATCCTGTGAAAGACAATTCATTTCTAATAACATCTTTAACAACCACAAACCAGAAATGCTAGGTTTTCATTTTGAGCCCAGCAGGAAAGTTGGGCGAGGGCTCCCATGAGGCCAGATTAAAGATAAAGTGAGAGGGATTTGATAAGCACGTACATACAACCAGAAGGGTGGACACATGCACAAACATACTGAGAGCAGGGAAGGTGGACATGCAACACACCCACGGGGACAGAGAATCTGGCACACATTCAGTCTCACATACATTCATTCATTCAATGGTATTTATTGAGCACTTACTTTGTGCAGAGCACTGAACTAAGCACTTGAAAAGTACGACTCAGCAACAAATAGAGACAATCCCTGCCCACAACAGGCTCACGGGGGAGACGGGCATCAAAACAAGTAAACAGGCATCATCAGCACCAATGTAAATAAATAGAATTATAGATATATGCATGTAGGGCCAGAGAGCTGGGCACACACCCACACACACATACACATACAGAGAAGCAGCGTGGCTCAGTGGAAAGAGCCTAGGCTTCGGAGTCAGAGGTCATGGATTCGACTCCCGGCTCTGCCACTTGTCAGCTGTGTGACTGTGGGCAAGTCACTTAACTTCTCTGTGCCTCAGTTACCTTGTCTGTAAAATGGGGATTAACTGTGAGCCTCAAGTGGGACAACCTGATTACCCTGTATCTACTCCAGCGCTTAGAACAGTGCTCTGCACATAGTAGGCACTTAACAAATACCAACATTATTATTATTATTAAACATACATATATAGGGTCAGAGAATTGGGCACACATTTAGTCACACACACACAGATAGAGAATTGGGCACACACCCAGTTCTCTCTCACACACACACACACACATACAGACACACACACACATATATATAGGGTTAGAGAAATGGGCACATAATCATACACACAGACTCACACACACACACTCCTCCACAGGGCCAGAGAGGTAGGTACACACAGATACACAAACACACATATAGAATCAAAGAGTTGGGCACATATTCAGTCACACATACACACACCTGTAAGGTCAGAGAGGCACAGAGTCATAAATAAACACAAGCACACACACACACACACATACACACAATGGGGCACTGAAGTGGCCGCACAGACACCCACAGGGTGGGGAGGAGGAAATGCAGACCCACAGACAGGATTAGGGAGACTCATGACAAAATCAGCCAGGACTTGGTAGGAAGATTGGAGGTCGAGTTGGGGCTGAAATCCAGGTCTTGTTCAAGGCTGGAGCAGGCCAAGGTCCAGTGCCCTGTTCCCAACTCGAGGTCAATGGTGAGACAGACCTTTACATTTGCTCTGCACACGGTAAGCGCTCATTAAATACGGTTGAATTCATTCATTCAACCATATTTATTGAGTGCTTACTGTGCAGAGCACTGTACTAAGCACTTGGAATGTACAATTCGGCAAACAGTTGAGACAGTCCCTGCCCAACAACGGGCTCACACTCTAAAAGGGGAGACAGAAAGCAAAACAAAACAAGTAGTCAGGCATCAATACCATCAAAATAGATAAATAGAATCATAGATATATACACATCATTAATAGGGTAATAAAAATATATACAAATATACAGAAGCGCTGTGGGGAGGGGAAGGGGGTAAAGGAGAAGGAGGGAGTGACATGATCAGAGCGTTTCTGTAGAAAGATAATCTGGGCAGCGGAGTGTAGTATAGACTGAAGCGGGGAGATACAGGAGGATGTATGAATTTTCCATTCAAGTCTAGAGCTACTAAGCAGGCGATGGAAGAGGAGAGGCCAAGAGCCATAACATAACTTCATCTTGTGGCCAGTCTCCTTCAGACTGAGAAGGGTAGGTTGACCAATACAGGCAGCTGAGACCATTAAGCTACTAGCTTCTCCCCCAGAAATTGAACCCAAACTTGAAACAATGGCCCCCACCCTTTCATCAATCAATGGTATTTATTGAGCGCTTATTATGTGTGGAGTGCTGTACTAAGCACTTGGGAGAGTATAGTCCAACAGAGTTAGCTGAAATGTTCCCTGCCCTCAATGAGCTTACAATCTAGAGGACTGCCTCAGAGGAAGTACCCCACAAAAACCTCTGGCTAACTGCTCTCCTTTCATTCATTCATTCAATCGTATTTATTGAGCGCTTACTGTATGCAAAGCACTGTACTAAGTGCTTGGAAAGTACAATACAGTAATAAAGAGAGACAATCCCTGCCCACAAGGGGCTTACACTCTAGAGGAGGTGGGCAGAGCGGGGAGACAGACATCAAAACAAGTAAATCGGCATCAGTATAAATAAATAGAATTATTTATAGGGGGCAGGGGAAGGAGCAAAGGGAGTTAGTGGAGGTGACGTGGAAGGGAAGCTGAGGAAAAGGGGGCTTAGTCTGGGAAGACTTGTGGTTAATTCATTCAATAGTATTTATTGAGTGCTTACTATGTGCAGAGCACTGTACTAAGCGCTTGGAATGTACAGATCGGTAACAGATACAGTCCCTGCCCTTTGACGGGCTTACAGTCTAATCGGGGGAGACAGACAGACAAGAACAATAGCAATAAATAGAATCAAGGGGATGAACATCTCATTAAAACAATAGCAAATAAATAGAATTAAGGTGATGTACATTTCATTAACAAAATAAATAGGGTAATGAAAATATATACAGTTGAGCAGACGAGTACAGTGCTGAGGGGATGGGAAGGGAGAGGGGGAAGAGCAGAGAGAAATGGGGGGGAAAGAGGGTTTAGCTGCAGAGAGGTGAATGGGGGGTGGTAGAGGGAGGGCGGTAGAGGGAGTAGAGGGAGAAGGGGAGCTCAGTCTGGGAAGGCCTCTTGGAGGAGGGTTAATGTGCTACATGGAAATGGATATGGTAGATTCTACCATTAATTTGCTCCAGGTGGATTTTGGTCACACTTCAGACATATTTCTTGGTGAAAATACATACTTCACTGATGAAATGTATTGATGTAGAGCTTGAAGGGAAAGAAAACTCTTCTTTGTTTTATGGCAATTCTCTCTTCTGATTTCACCCCCTGTTTTGTTTTTTTAAAAAAATATATTTTCTGTTTTTATTTCCCTAACTTTTTTTCTAGGCTTTATCCAAGTTATTCATCATCAATATTTTCCTGTCACTTAACTTCTAGATTCAATCACACCAGTACGACTTCCATCCGGAAATGAAAAACAAGCTCTGAATTCCCTGTCCTGAATTTTCTTTAATGAATTGTTTTGGTTTTCTATGATCTGTGTTTAAATGATTCACATATTTCATCACTTCTTGAGAATCCCGCAGTGTACTTGAGACAGAAAAGAGCATGCGAATGCTATAAATATCTCCAGTTCAGCAGTCTTACCTCACAGGAGTGGTTTCTCCCTCATAAACCCCCTCAACTAAGCTTCATATACTTGCATCTGATTCTAGCTGTTGCATGATTCAGGTGCCTACACTTCCTTACATAACGCTCCTGACATTTTCTTGAAGTGTATTTGTAAGGATCTTTTTTTCCAGACTCATTCTTCCAATGAAATCTCCATTATTCAGGGACTGCTGATCCAGTTTGTGGATTAACCAGGCCCTTTGCACCCTTTACTCACCACTCTCTTAGCCCCACAGCACAAATGCACATATCTGTAATTTATTTATTTAATATATGTCTCCCCCTCTAAACTGTAAGCTCAGTGTGGGCAGGAAACATCTCTACCAACTCTGTTGTACTGTACTCTCCCAAGCACTTAGTACAATGCTCTTCACTAAGTAAGCACTCAATAAATACATTTAATTGATTGATTCTGCCTCTTGCAGCCCACTGTTGACCACTGAACTCATCAGTTGACATCCATGAGAGCCTGAGCAGAGAAAAAGATCAGCTGCTTCATTGTTTGCTAGTTCTGTTAAAAGAAAATTTAACTGAAAAGAGAACTGATGCTATTCGCTTAAATTATTATCATTGATAATGACATGGTAGTAAAGAATACCCCCTCTCAGGGTCACACCTGGAGAGTTTCCAGTACTCTACCAATCTCGGGCTATCAGAGGGAGAGTCAAGCAGGGGCATTACCATTCCATTCCTAACTTGGGCTAGTGAGTGGAAGGCAATCTGCTACAAGTCACCTATGCTGGGCAGCAGCAGCATGGGAGAGAGTTGAGGGTGGAGACTCATGTTTACTATGCGGAAGAAGGCAATGGTAAACCACTTCCATATTTTTACCAAGAAAACTCTTTGGAAACACTATCAGAATGATTGCAGATCGAGTGGGATGTTCTGGGAGAGATGTGTCCGTGGCATTGCTAAGGGTCAGAGATGACTCGATAGCATAAAACAAGACAGCTAAAGAATACACAGAGGCCTCCTCCCAATACTCCAAGGAGTGGTAGATCCTCTCTGGAGATAAACCCAATGAACCATTTGTTGAGCTTCAGATTGGCCGGCCACTTTGCACTTCAGTGTGGCTTAATGGAAAGAGCACGGGCCTGGGAGTCAAAGGACTTGGGTTCTAATCCCAAATCTGCCACTTCTCTGCTATGTGACTGTTGGCAAGTCAATTCACTTCTCTGTGCCTCAGTTACCTAATCTGTAAAATGGGGTTTAAGACTGTAAGCAGCATGTGGGACATGGACTGTATCCAACCTGCTTAAGTTTGTATCTACCCCACCGTTTATCACAGTGCCTGGCACATAGTAAGCGCTTAACAAATACCACTAAAAAAAAAGTTGGTGCCGATCGGGTCCACTATCCTATGAGAAATGTCAGTCGATAAAACATGGACCTGAGATTCAGAGGACCTTCATTCTAATTCCAGCTCCACCACTTATCCGCTGTGTGACCTTCGACAAGTCACTTCACTTCTCTGTGCCTCAGTTCACTTAACTAAAATGGGGATTCAGTACCTGTTCTCCCTCATACCTAGACTGTGAGCTTCCCGTGGGGCTAGGACTGTGTCCAGCTTAATTGTCTTGTATCTATTACAGTGCTTAGAACAGTGCTAGACACACAGTAAAGGCTTAACACACTCCTTAAGAAAACATCTTGGCAGTGGCTAAAAGTATGGAAGGGCAAGGCCGAGGAAGATCAGGAGAAGGCCCAGCATGGGTTGGATTGGACCCTGCCTGGGGCTTTGAGAAGCTCTAGGAAAGACTGAGCCCTCCCTTTCCCTCTGCCCCTCTTTCCCTCCCCATTCCCCCTACTCCCTTCCTCTGCTCTACCGCCTTCCCCTCCCCACAGCACTTGTGTATATTTGTATATATTATTCGTTACTCTACTTTATTAATGATGTGTACATATCTATGATTCTATTTATCTATTTTGATGGTGTTGATGCCTACTTGTTTTGTTTTGCTGTCTCCCCGTTTTAGACTGTGAACCCTTTGTTGGGCAGAGGTTGTCTCTATCTGTTGCTGAATTGTACATTCCAAGCGCTTAGTAGAGTGGTCTACACACAGTAAGTGCTCAATAAATATGAATGAATGAATGAATGAATGAATGAATGAGGTAGGATTATGAGCTGAATCCCGGGTTGGAAAGTCTCAGATCTGGGAGATTTGGGAGACCCTAATCAACCTGCCTTGAGGGTCTCCCAGTCTGCTCTGGCTTGAAACTCACTTTCCAGGACAGTGGTGAGTGGTCTGACCCTGAGCATGGGTTTGGGAGTCAGAGGTCATGGGTTTGAATCCCAGCTCTGCCATTTCTCAGCTGTGTGACTGTGGGCAACTCATTTAACTTCTTTGTGCCTCAGTTACCTCATCTGTAAAATGGGGATTAAGACTGTAAGCCTCACGTGGGACAACCTGATTACCCTGTATCTACCTCAGTGCTAAGAGCTTAACAAATACCATCATTATTATGGGGAGGAGCATGGCTCAGTGGAAAGAGCATGGTTTTAGGAGTCAAAGGTCATGGGTTCTAATCCCAGCTCCGCCACCTGTCAGCTAGGTGACTTTGGGCAAGTCACTTCACTTCTCGGTGCTTCAGTTACCTCATCTGTAAAATGGGAATTAAAACTGTGAGCCCCACGTGGGACAACCTGATTACCCTGTATCTCCCCCAGCACTTAGAACAGTGCTCGTCACATAGTAAGCGCTTAACAAATACCAACATTATTATCCATGACCTCCAGGTAGAAGCAGAGTTAAGGAGAGTCTCACAGTCTGCTAATAAACTCCAACCTGAGGAATTGCAGAAATCCAAAAGAAGTAAAACACACATTTCCTGCCCTGGTTGAATCACAAACGAATCCATGATCCTGGATTGTGTGTGGATTTTATTTGTGTTGTCACTGCGAATGAGCTGAGCGCCCTTCATAGTGATGTATATCAATTGTATTATAATTCTATCAAGTTCTGATTTTTCCTCACAGAGTATTATTTGCCTCCTTTCCAATAGTTTTCTCAGAAGGTTATTGCTGTGTTTCCCTTTGATAATTCCCCTCAAATGTTAATCCTTATCTCGCATGAATGTTTAATCACTAATAGTTACAGGCATTGAGTACAACCACTCAGAACAAAAATAAAAGGAGTTAATTTCCCTTGCAAAGAATGACTTTTTGAAGTTCCTGAATTTTCTGCCATATTCAGGAAAAGGCAGTAAGAAATTATACCATTTACTCCTCCACCGAAACAACTGTGTGAAAAACAACTGTGTGAAATCACAATAATCTGTGGTTTGTAACTACTATACTACTAATTCTTAGACGTGCTACACAACGCCCCCTTCTTATCCATGTTTCCGTGGTCTGTACTTTTTATTGTTAAATTTCACCTCTCAAGCCCATCATTTTGCAACAGATTTCCTTTCTACCTTTTCCAGAAAAAATAAAAGTTGCACTTATGGCTTACATTATCTAAATCACCAGCTCTGTTGAGGAGTCAACCATTTAAAAACAAGGCAGCTACAGATGCCAAAACTTAGCTGTTGCTTCTTCCCCGCAAAGGGAGGGGAATTAAATTGGCCCCCAGGACTGTTTGTAACCTGGTGTTTCTAGATGAGCTCAAGGAAGGGACTGCCCGTTTTTAAACATTTACAGTCTCAAGACTGTGAGCTCCTTGAGTGCAGAGAATGTGTCTACCAACTCTGTACTCTCCCAAGCACTTAGTACAGTGTTCTGTACAAGGTAAGTGCTCAATAAATACCACTGATAATTTACACTGCAGACTGGCGTCTCAGTTATATTTGTCCATAAATCTAAATCCCCCTCCATATTATGGCTAATTTTTTCCCCCTACAGAATAGCCTATCCAATCAGTGAATGAATTATTTGAACCCTGAAGTGATGATTTGAATTGCTAAGAACTTGTCCTTAAAGTATCTGTCATTTTTTCTTTCAATCAGAAGAATGCCCTGAAGCTTGTGATTTTTTTTTAATTCTTGTTTTAGATAACTTATTAGGAAAATCACCAAGTTGTTGTTCAGATGCTTAAACATGAGACCATTCCAAAATTAATTCCACTGTTGCCCATTCCAGAGTTGAAGTTCTATCTACTTGCTGTACCTTGTTGTCTTGTATCTCACTGAGAACCCCTCACCCACATCCTCCCTCTGGCCTTGAACCCTCTCCCCCTTGATACCTAACAGACCACCATCCTCCCCACCTTCAACATCTTATTAAAATCAGACCTCCTCCAAGAGGCATTCCCCAACTAAGCACTCATTTCTCCTACTCCTTCCCTCCCCTTTCTGCATCACCCTAGCACTTAAAGAAGCAGCGTGGCCTAGTGGATAGAGCACGGGCCTGAGAGTCTGAAGGACTTGGATTCCAATCCCGGCTCTGCCATGTGTCTGTTGTGTGACCTTGGGCAAGTCATTTCAATTCTCTTTGCCTCAGTTGCCTCATCTATAAAATGGGGTTAAGATTGTGAGCCTTATGTGGGATAGGGACTGTGTCCAACTGGATCAACTTGTATCTACTCAGCATTTAGTATAGTGCCTGGCACATAGTAAGTGCTTAATAATACCACGAAAAAAGTTGTACCCTTTATTCAAAATCCAGAGCATTATACCTTCAACCCACCCTCAGTCCTGTAGCACATATGTACATATCCATATTTTAATATCTGCCTCCCCCTCTAGACTGTAAACTTCCTGTGGGCAGGGAACATGTTTACCAGCTCTTGTATAAATGGTGGTATTTGTTAAGCCCTTACTATGTGCAAAGCACTGTTCTAAGTGCTGGGGGATACAAGGTGATCCCGTTGTCCCACGTAGGGCTCACGGTTTTAATCCCCATTTTACAGATGAGGTAACTGAGGCCCAGAGAAGTGAAGTGACTTGCCCAAAGTCACGCAGCTGGCAAGCAGCAAAGTCGAAATTAGAACCCACGACTTCTGACTCCCAAGCCCGGGCTCTTTCCACTGAGCCACACTGCTTCTCTTGTATAGTATATACTATACTTTCATAGTGCTCTGTCTCCTGTAAATACTCAATAAATACCAGCGATTGATCTTACCTATCCCCTTTGCTGTACTGTGCCTTTTCCCAACTAACTCACTTCTCTAGGAAGCCTTTCCAGATGAAGCCTGTATGATTCAGATATTCCAACTATCCCAGTAAGCCTCAGTTTACATTTATCAGTGAAAAAAAATTAATAAGGAAGTTGGGATTTGAAGCAATTCTCCATATATATCTGGCTAAAATATATAGCCAGAGAACTGGGATCTAGTTTCACCTCTATCATTTACTTGTTCTGGCACATGGGTCAAGTCACTGAATAACTCTGTGCCTCATTTTTTCTCTTCTGTGTTTTAGGGACAAAATACCCATTTCCCCCCATTCTTAGATTGTGAGCCTCATGTGGGACAGCAACTGTGTCTCTGATTATCTAGTACCTACCCTAGTGCCTAGTCAATATTAAGCAATTAATCAATACCATCATTATATATAGTTTGTCCATTATTGAAGAAAACTCCACTGACAGTTGAGTCAGTTTGAAAAGGTCAATGCAGGATGCAGAGTACGGCTACATTTTAGGCTGTCTCTTGTGTTTTCACGTTTGATTACTGGAGAGCTGGGTGGTATTTTCACTTTTGCCTCCTCATCTCTGGCTCCTTACAAAGCTTTAGCTCAAAATGTGCAACTCCTTTCTCCATAGCAGTGCGTCATTCAGGTCTATGTCCTGCAATTGACTCCCAGTTTTCAGCCACGATGCAGCAGTGTCTGAGGCTAAAATCATAGTTGGGCCTGTAATAATCAGATAAGCCTAAGTGTGAGGATATTTTGCTCTTGGAAACACCAACTGTGATTTGATTTTTGCAAACAGGGTGAATTGAATTTTCCAAGGGCATCCAAATTGAAGGGGCATGAAAAAAGATGAACCATTAAAAACTGTGTTTGGTTATAATCATATTGAAATGACCATTTATTCCACTCTTCGGGGGCCATATTGCAAATTGCCTCTCATAACCACGTTTTCTCCGAAGTTCTCATTTAAGAGGCAAGATGGAAGCTGTTTACAAAAAAGTCAGAAAAGGAAATAAGATTTATCTAAGGAAAAAACTATTATGGTAGAGTTTTAAGATTTGAAATTAATGCATATACTGCAATATTCATGTATTCTTGCTTTGCTTCCTGTTTCGAGCATCAGTCAGGTGACCATTCATACCTGGGAGGATGCTAAGACAAATCACCAGATAACCAATTTGCGAATCCATAGGTCATCAGGTATTGAGAGAGCCAACAAGGGTTCCTAATGAGGCAATTGTTCCCAATCAAATGAATTGCCTTTTAGAATTGTGTCGGAACATTCGGGCAAGGGGGAATAATGTAATCAATCAATCAATCGATAATTTTTGAGCCCTTACTGTGAGCAGAGCAGTGTTCTAAGCACTTGGAAGAGTGCAATTCCACAAAGTTGGTAGACATCATTCCCTGTCCATGACAACTCAGATAGGTAGAGCTCAGAATGACTTTTGATTTTCTTGTTGCATTTTTCCAGCATGGAGGCTTGGACTATATTGAACAGTCCTGGGCCCTCTTAGAGATGAGGAATGGTTTGGACAAGATACCCCCAGCTCTGACCCAGCCAGCCATGCTACAGAGAAGTGGTCTCAGAACCCCAGTGAATTTCACAGGGCAGCCGAATAGGCTAACTCATTCCCAGTTTCCACTGTGCTCATTTGTATATATTATTTATTACCCTATTTATTTTGTGAATGAGGTGTATATATCCTTGATTCTATTTATCTTGATGATGTTGTCTTGTTTTTGTTTTGTTCTGTTTTGCTTTGCCATCTGTCTCCCCTGTTTAGACTGTGAGCCCGTCATTGGGCAGGGATTGTCTCTATCTGTTGCCAAATTGTACATTCCAAATGCTTAACACAGTGCTGTGCACATAGTAAGCACTCAATAAATGCTATTGAATGAATGAATGAGTGAATGTGTATAGATCTATAATTCTACTTGTTTTGATGTTTATCTCCCCCTTCTAGACTGTAAGCCTGGTGTGGGCAGGTATTGTCTGTCTTTATTGCTGAACTGTACCCTCCAAATGTTTAGTAAAGTGCTCTGCACACAGTGAGCATTCAGTAAATATGATTGAATTAATGAATGAATGAAATGCAATACCTGTGGCCACTAACTCATCAGAGGTTTTCTGTACAGTATAGTAGTCACAGCCTGAGACAGCCAGAAAAAGAGAGGTAGAGAGAAACAGAACCCAATATCACCCAGCAAAAAAGACACAGTAAAGACTGCCCTTGTGCAAGAACATTCTCCAACAACCAGAATCCTTCCTGAAGATCTGATATTTGTACATTAAATTAATTCCAAGATGTTGCCACATTTCCTGGTTTGTTCCACTTTGTTTCCAGTGCATTCCAGTCTGAGGCTTTCTTTCTGAGACTCCATCCCAAATCCAAACCAAGGCCCTTGATTTTCATGTTTTGTGTATAGGTCCTTTTCAGGCAGACACACAGGGTGTGATGCAACTAAGAAGAAGTGTCTCTTTGCATATTTATGGTATTTATTAAGTGTATTATGCTCAATATATACAGCAATGCTGGATGGGGACATAGGAGGAAAATGTGCGACAGCAGGATCCCCAGACGGCTGCTATACGGAGAGCTGAAGTTAGGATACCAAAAATAAGAAGGATTCTTTCCACAGGCTAGGCTGTCTCTTACAGAGCTTTGTAATGATTGTGAGACAGGAGACAAAAGAAAAAACAGCACCGTGCACTGCAAACAATAAACAACAATCATAAGAGCATAGCACGGGGTCGCTTTGGTGGATGCACAATGCAGTTTGGATTGTGGGCCCCATATGGGCCTTCTCATTCACACACCACTGTCAGTGGGTATTTTCTTTGAGTATGGACAGCTATAGCTAAGTATGGGTCAATGAGGGTGATGGATTAGAAGTTTGAATAGAGGTTTTGACAGGCTATGATCTCTACTTCAGCAAGAAAATCACCACATGCCTTCAAAGCTCTAGTTCGTGGCCTCTCTAGGGGAGAATTTTGCAGCAAACTCTTCTCCACAGATAAAGCTTCAGGGGATGTGGCTATCAACTCTATTATATTGTACCCTCTCAAGTGCTTAGTACAGTTCTCTGGAGCCCTGCCCTCCCAACAAACTCATCCCCCCATCACTCAAACACGCTGAGGGTTTTCAGCAAAATTATATAATAATCATAAAGCTTGTGTAGTCTTATGCTGTCGGGTCATCTCCGACCCATAGCGACGCCATTTACATATCTCTCCTAGAACATCCCACCTCCATCTGCAATCATTCTGGTAGTGTAGCCATAGAATTTTCTTGGTAAAAATCCAGAAGTGGTTTTCCGTTGCCTCCTTCCATGCAGTAAACTTCAGTCTCTGCCCTCAGCTCTCTCCCATGCCACTGTTGCCCAGCACGGGTGAGTTTTGACCTGTAACAGATCGCCTTCCACTCACTAGCCACTGCCCAAGTTAACAATGGAATGGGTAGGCCTCTGCTTGACTCTCCCTCCCATAGTTGAGACTGGTAGGGTACAGGAAACTCTCCAGGTGCCACCCTGAGAGGGCAATCGTAAAGCTAATGATCGACAAAAGGAGACTGCTGGTTTCCTGCTTTCTTTCTTCCCAGACCTTGGTATCGCTCTGGAGGCAGTCCTGCTTTCTCTCCCTTGGGCACCAAGCACCACACCAGCAATTAGTGTCAGAAGTGTCCTTGATCTTGCTCAGCTGATTTTGGGGCTAGGAATGCAAGTCTTTTCCTCCAGGACCCCATACTTGATTCGTGATTCTCCAGCACCAAAAGGAAGGGTAAGGGCAAAGACAAAGGGTTATTTCAGCTGCTGCTATTTCTTCTTTCTACTCCCATGCCCCCCGGCCCACCCCCAACTGCTCTCCACACTTACCGGTGAACTTTATTAAGGAAGATGGGAATGGGGCAAAAGTGGTGCTACTTCAACTGAAAATTGTGGCAGACCGACAAGGCACATTGTCATATAGATCTAACCAGTACTTAGAGCAGTGCTTGACACATAGAAAGCACTTAACAAGTACCATAATTAAAGCCAATACAATAATAATAACAACAATAATAATAATAATAGGAGTGTTTCCCCCTTCCAGGTTGTAGAAAAGCAGCTTGGCTTAGTGGAAAGAGCCCTGGCTTGGGAGTCAGAAGTCATCGGTTCTAATCCCGGCTCTGCCACTGCTGTGTGACCTTGGGCAAATCACTTCACTTCTCTGTGCCTCAGTTACCTCATCTGTAAAATCAGGATTAAGACTGTGAGCCCCATGTGGGACAACCCAATGATCTTGTATCTACCCCAGCGCTTAGAACAGTGCTTGGCACATAGTAAGCACTTAACGAATACCATCGTTATTATTATTATTAAATTCCTTGAGAACTAGTATCATATCATCATCAGTGGCATACATGAGTGCTTACTTTGGGCAGAGCCCTGTGCTAAGTGATTGGGAGAATATAGCACAGCAGAGTTGGTGCCAGTGATCTTAGATATGAAGAAATTCTGTTGTATTCTCCCAAGCATGTAGTAGAGTGCTCTGCACACAGTAGGTGCTTAATTAATGCTACTGGTTGAGTGATACTAAGCAGAAACCTCATCAGGTCGGTGAAACAGGAAACAAAAACAACAGTAGTGCCAGGCACTGTAAACCACAAACAGGGCCTCTAAAAAAGTCAACTAGGGATCCACTGTTTCGACCTCACTATGCATCCAGAAAGAGTGCACTGGACTGTAATGTGCACTGGGTGCTTATAAAACAAAGGATTCTCTTTAAGGGTTAACAGTATGAGTCTCAGGATGGTCTTCTTTACCCACAAGCAACCAGAGTTGAATTTTGATGATAAGGATGATGGTATTTGTTAAGTGCTTACTATGTGCCAAGCACTCTTCTAAGCACTGGGCCAGATACAAGGTAATCAGGTTGCCCCACACGGGGCTCACAGTCATAATCTCCATTTTACAGATGAGGTAGCTGAGGCACAGAGGAGTTAAGTGCCTTGTCCAAAGTCACACAGCTGACAAGTGATGGAGCCGGGATTAGAACCCACGACCTCTGACTCCCAAGCTAATGCTCTTTTCATTAAATCATGCTACTTCTTATTTTGCCATCACCGACATCCTTGCACACAAAGAATACCTACCTAATAACATCAGGAATATTTACTGAGAACTGACAGTACACAGAACCCTATATTATGTATTTGGAGGAATAATGTCCAAAGTGGGTATGTTGCTTCAATTGGCAATGAAGAGAATTGAGGCAAAAATTCTGGTTATATGCAGAATAAGAAAAATTCTTCCTTTGAAGCAATGGATCAGTGAGTCAATGGTATTTATCGAGTACTTACTGTGTGCAGAACATTATACTAAACACTTCTTCAAATGCTATCAGGGAGTTTTTGACCCAAACTGACTCCATGGACACACGTGCTTGGGAGTCAAAGGTCGTGGGTTCTAATCCCAGCTCCACCACTTCTCAGCTGTGTGACTTTGGGCAAGTCACTTAACTTCTCTGCACCTCAGTTACCTCATCTGTAAAATGGGGATTAAGACTGTGTGCCCCACGTGAAACAACCTTCTACCTTGAATCTACCCTGGTGCTTAGAGTACTTCTTGGCACATAGTAAGTGCTTAACAAATACCATCATTATTATTATTATCATAATTATTCATGGAGTTTTCTTGGTAAAGATACGGGAAGTGGTGCCTTCTTCTGCACAGTAAAAATGTGATTCTCTGCCGTTGTCACTGATCGTTTCCATCACTTGATCACCCGCTTTTGTCTCTCTTCTGTGCTGCTGCCGTCCAGCACAGGTGAATCGACTTGGTCTGACACTTCGGCTTAGATCTTTCTATTTTGGGTAGTCCTGTATGGCATAGCTCTAAGCTCCATCACTGTATACAAACTCTCCTGCCAGAATAAGATGTCGACTCATAGGAGAGACTAAGCATTTGGGGAAGTACAAGCCCATTGTTGGGGAGGGATTGTCTCTATTTGTTGCCAAATTGTACTTTCCAAGCACTTAATACAGTTCTCTGCAAATAGTAAGCACTTAGT
Organism: Ornithorhynchus anatinus; assembly: GCF_004115215.2. Lineage (NCBI taxonomy): Eukaryota > Metazoa > Chordata > Mammalia > Monotremata > Ornithorhynchidae > Ornithorhynchus > Ornithorhynchus anatinus. The sequence goes on along the minus strand of NC_041731.1, from coordinate 110,665,404 downwards.
AAATACAATGGAAGGAACAATAGAGTTGGTAGATATGATTCCAATCTCGAAGGAGTTTTCAGTCTAGTGGGGAAGAGACGAACATTAAAATAAATAGAGCGTAGAAAAGGCTAGAGTGAGTTGAGTATCATAGTGTTTAAGGGTGATTTGGGACTGGGGTGGGGAGGGAATCAAAGTAACTAAGGGGCAGAGACCCAAGTGCATAGGCGGTGCAGAAGGAAAGGTGAATAACGGGGTTAATGAGGGCTTAATCAGGGAAGGGTTCTAGGAGGAAGTGTGTATTTGTTACAGCTTTGAAGATGGGGAGTGTGGTGGTCTGTCATATATGAAGGGGGAGGGAGTTCCAAGCCACAGTAGGGATATGGGCAAGGAGTTGATGAGAAAGATGAGCCTGAAGCACAACAAGAAGGTTGGCCTTAAGGAAGCAAAGAGTGCAAACCGGTTGTAATAGGAAATCAGGGAGATAAGATAGGAGGGGAAGATTTGAATGAGTTCCCTAAAGCATTTAGGTGTGCATCTTTAAATTATGTTATAAATCATTTATTTATATTAACGTCTATCTCCCCCCAAACTGTAAGATCGTTGTAGGCAAGGAACATGCCTGCTGGCTCTGTTGGATTGTATTCTCCCCAGTACTTAGTACAGTGTTCTGCACTCAGTGAACTACAACCCACCCTGCATGCTTCACTCGTCTAATGTCAGCCTACTCACTAAACCTTGATCTTGTTTTTCTCACCACCAACCTCTCATCCGTATCCTGCCTCTGGCATGGAATGCCCTTCCTTTTCATATCCAACAGACAATTACCCTCCCCATCTTCAAGTCCTTATTGAAGGCACATTTCCTCCAAGAGGTCTTCCCTAAACCCTCATATCCTCTTTCACCACTCCCTTCTGCATCACCCAGCCCCACAGCACTTATGTACATATCTGTAATTTATTTATATTAATGCCTGTACCTGCCTCTAAGATCACTGTGGGCAGGGAATGTGTCTGTTTTAGTGTTGTGTTGTATTCCCCCAAGTGCTTAGTATAATGCCCTGCAAACAGTAAACACTCAATAAATATGAATAATTGAATAATTGATGGTGATGATGATGATGAGTCCTTTAAAGTCTATGCTAAGATATTTCTGTTTGATGCAGAGCTGGATGAGCAATCACTGGAGGTTCTTGAGAAGGGGGAAAAAATGGACTGAACGTTATTTTAGAGAAAGAGTCCGTGGAGCAGAGTGAAGGAAGGAATGGAGTGGGGAGAGACAGTCAGTACTTTTCCTGCTATCACAGGTGATGACAGAAAGCTCAGAATCAAATTTGAAGTCTAGGGGAGGCAGACGTGACCTGTGCCTAGAACCATTAAGGGTTGACTAAGACTCCACCACTTGTCTGCTGGGTGACCTGGGGCAAGTCACTTAACTTCTCTGAGACTCAGAGAAGTTAATGGGGATTAAAGCTGTGAGCCCCATGTGGAACATGGACTTTGTCCAACCTGAATAACTTGTCTCTACCCTAGCGCATAATACAGTGCCTGGCACATAAGTGCTTAACAAATACCATTAAAAAAAACCCAAAACTTTGCCTCAAACACCTGCTCATCCAGAAATTTATACAAACACTCTTGAACCAAGTGATGGGATTAAAAATCAGCCCTGTTATCCTCCGTGACCATGGTGGTATTCTTGGGAAATCTCAATTTTAGGAACACTTGTGCTGTTAGTGCCCAGCCATTCTGATGCATCGCCCATGCACACAAGCAATGTCTGAAAACCTGGCACGCAGAATCTAAATCTAAAGTGCTTTTGCTGTAGAAAAAGCACTCAATTCCCTCACTTATGCCAAAATGCATAGTAAAAATGAGTTTCAGCAGAACCGAATGGGCAGTCAACACACCAGCCACAAAACATTAAATGCTAAAGTTCATGTAATAATTGATAAGTTCAAAGATAGAAAAAATAAATGAGTGGTCCCAATACTTGTAATTATCTTTTTTTTAGGACACTAAGTCTTTGGCATGACCATTGAATGTATCAAATTTGTGTATTTTGAAGGCATGACAGAGGACATTTAATTTTCATTATTAATTGCTTCCTGAGCAGTTTTTTGCAATACCATTAATAATTTTCTAGAAGCTTCTCTCCAGTGCATTAGAAAAATAGTCCAGTTCTGAATGATTTTTGCAAGGGCAACTTGGAGATAACTTAATACTTTTTCACTTCTAAAATACTTCATTTTGAAATTGAGAGTTTCAAAGTACTCTTGAAACATCAGTCATGCTGTCCCATTCCTCCCACAATGTTCTTGGGATGTGTCAGCTCCCAGGTGGGGAAGAGAGCGACTCATCTTACTTCAGCTTCTAGAACCTTAGGGGACACAGCAGTCCATTTTTCCAGCAGTAAATCCTGCAGGGTTTTGAAGAGGATGAGAGTGATTAGCAATTTATGAACCAATTATATTCTCACCTGTGAGAGTCTGCCACAGAGATGCAACCTATTTTCAAATCACTAGGGAAAAAACTAAAACCTAATGTGTCTTTACAGTACCTCATATAAGATATATGACTTGATTTTTAAGCTACAGGTTTTTCATTTCCCATCCACTGTTTTGAGTAGCCACACTTACAAAGCAAAAAATAAATTAGAGTCTGGACTCTGCCACTTCCCTGCTGTGTGACCTTGGGCAAGTCACTTAACTTCTCTATGCCTCAGTTCCCTCATCTGCAAAATGGGGATTCAATACCGGTCATCTATGCTTTCACTTTCCAGCCTACAACTCCCAACATATTTGTGTGTACGCATGTGTGTTTGTGATTTAGTAGTAACAGTGGTTACTGAACACTCACTTTTTTAATGGTATTTGTTAATCACTTACTATTCATTCATTCAATTGGATTTATTGAGCTCCTACTCTGTGCAGAGCATTGTACTAAGTGCTTGGAAAGTACAATTCGGCAACAGAGACAATCCCTACTCTGTTCTTAGAACTGGGATAGATGCAAGTATATCAGGTTAGATACAGTCCCTGTTCCACATGGGGTTTACAGTTGGAGGGAGGAGGTTTTAATCCCCATTTCACAGATTAGGTAACTGAAGTAAAGAGCAGTAAAGTGATGTAACCAAGATCAAAAAACAAGCTAGTAATAATAACAATGTCATTTGTTAAGCGCTTACAACATGCAAAGCACTGTTCTAAGCGCTGGGGAGGATACAAGGTGATCAGATTGTCCCATGTGGGAGCTCCTCTTCCCCCTCTACTCCCTCTGCCATCCCCCCTTTACCTCTCCGCAGCTAAAGCCTCATTTTCCCCTTTTCCCTCTGCTCCTCCACCTCTCCCTTCCCATCCCCACAGCACGGTACTCGTCCGCTCAACTGTATATATTTTCGTTACCCTATTTATTTTGTTAATGAATTGTACATCGCCTTGATTCTATTTAGTTGCCATTGTTTTTACGAGATGTTCTTCCCCTTGACGCTGTTTAGTGCCATTGTTCTTGTCTGTCCGTCTCCCCCGATTAGACTGTAAGCCCGTCAAACGGCAGGGACTGTCTCTATCTGTTGCCGACTTGTTCATCCCAAGCGCTTAGTACAGTGCTCTGCACATAGTAAGCGCTCAATAAATACTATTGAATGAATGAATGAAAGTAGGGTTTTGAAGAGGGGAAGAGAATCAGTTTGGCGGAGGTGAGGAGGGAGGGCATTCCAGGACTGCGGGAGGACGTGGCCCAGGGGTCGACGGCGGGATAGGCGAGACCGAGGGACGGTGAGGAGGTGGGCGGCAGAGGAGCAGAGCGTGTGGGGTGGGTGGTAGAAAGAGAGAAGGGAGGAGAGGTAGGAAGGGGCAAGGTGGTGGAGAGCCTTGAAGCCTAGAGTGAGGAGTTTTTGTTTGGAGCGGAGGTCGATAGGCAACCACTGGAGTTGTTTAAGAAGGGGAGTGACATGCCCAGATAATTTCTGCAGGAAGATGAGCTGGGAAGCGGAGTGAAGAATAGACTGGAGCGGGGCGAGAGAGGAGGAAGGGAGGTCAGAGAGAAGGCTGACACAGTAGTCTAGCCGGGATATAACGAGAGCCCGTAGCAGTAAGGTAGCCGTTTGGGTGGAGAGGAAAGGGCGGATCTTGGCGATATTGTAGAGGTGAAACCGGCAGGTCTTGGTAATGGATAGGACGTGTGGGGTGAACGAGAGAGACGAGTCAAGGATGACACCGAGATTGCGGGCCCGAGAGACGGGAAGGATGGTCGTGCCATCCACGGTGATAGAGAAGTCTGGGAGAGGACCGGGTTTGGGAGGGAAGATGAGGAGCTCAGTCTTGCTCATGTTGAGTTTTAGGTGGCGGGCCGACATCCAGGTGGAGACGTCCCGGAGGCAGGAGGAGATGCGAGCCTGAAGGGAGGGGGAGAGGACAGGGGCGGAGATGTAGATCTGCGTGTCATCTGCGTAGAGATGGTAGTGAGAGCGAATGAGTTCACAGTGAGAGTATTATCAAAATGGGGATTCAACACCTGTTCTCTCTCCTACTTATATTGTGAGCCCCTTATGGGGCCAGATTATCCTGGATCTACTCCACCATTTAAAAATACCACAACTGTTATTATTAAAAATTGAGTTGATTGTCAGCAGGACAGACGGATCTTGGCCCCCAACCCAGTTCGAGGAGAACTGCCATCGATAGAACTCATTTCATGGGTGAGAATACATATTCAATCTATCATTAAATCCATATTTAATCTATCACTAATTCCTGTCGGTTTAACCTTCACAGTATTGCTAAAAAAGGTCCTTTCCTCTCCATCCAAACTGGTACCGCATTAATCCAAGCACTTATCCTTCCCTGCCTTGGTTACTGTATCAGCCTTTTTGCTGACCTCCCTGCCTCCTCTGTCTCTCTCCACTCCAGTCCTTTCTTCACTCTGCTGCGTGGATCATTTTTCTACTGAAACTCTAAGGCCATGTTTCCCGAGTCCTCAAGAACTTCCAGTGGTGGTCCATCCACCTCCGCATCAATCAGAAACTCCTTTCCATCAGCTTTAAAGCATTCAGTCACCTTGCCCCCTCCAACCTCCTCGCTACTTTCCTACTGCAACCCAGCCTACACACTTCTCTCCTCTACAGTTATAGTTCTTGAATGTACTAACCTCCTCAGTGTACCTCAGTGTCATCTATCTCACTGTCTACCTCTCACCCATTTCCTGCCTCTGGCCTGGAACGCCCTCCCCTTTCATATCCGAAAGGTAATTACTCTCCCCACCTTCAAAGACCTATTGAAGGCACAACTCCTCCAAGAGGGCTTCCCTGACTAAGCCCTCATTTCCCCTTTCCCTTTATTCATCATACCCGTCCCCAGCCCCACAGCACTTACATACCTATCCGTAATTCACATATTTATATCAATGTCTGTCTCTCCTTCTAGACTGTAAGCTCACTGTGGGCAGGGAATGGGTCTGTTATATTATGTCGTGCTCTCCCAAGCGCTTAGTACAGTACCCTGCACACAGTAAGCATTCAGTAAATACAATTGATTTATCAGATAGAGAGTTTTTGCCCAGGTACCAACAGCTTCTCAGAATTTATTCATCAGAAGTGCTTATGAGGGTGCAGCATGGCTTAATGGAAAGAACACAGGCCTGGGAATCAGAGGACCTAAATTCTAATCCCAGCTCTGCCACTTGTCTACTGTGTGATCTTGGGCAAGTCATTTTACTTCCTGGTGTAAAATGGGGATTCAGTTCTTGTTTTCACTCCTACTCAGACTCTGAGTCCTCCATGGAACAGGGACTGTGACCTAATTAATCTTGTAATCTTCTCCAGCACTTAGAACAGTGATTGATACATAGTAATTATACCATTATTATTATTATTATTAATTGCTTATCAAACACCACCACTAATCTTCAGTCAGTGCATATTTCCCTTTAGTACTATTAGTGATTAATTTTGATTTTCTAGTGAAGCTTCTGTGTTTTTGAGCACTAAACATCTCTCAAGTGTTTGAAAAAGGACAGTCTTCCATACCCATCATGGGTTGGAATACAGCCTAGACCCAAGGAAGAGAGTTAACTGTACTGATTATGTCAAAAGTGAGGGAGATGTGTGCCCATAGATTGCCATGATAACATAATCTGCACTCCCATGCTTTGTGTTACCAGGTAAACTAAGATGGTGGTGTTCACAAGCATTTTCTCAGCAAAAGAAATTGTTAAGAGAACCACAGGTGAATTTGCCTCCAAATTTGCACATTATTGTGGCAGTATTCTCTCGGGCAATTTTCCAACAGCTGATCATTCAGACACTCAAGAATTCCAGTAACCACAGGAAACTAATACAAACAATACTGCAGTTTTAGAAGTTATTTTCTGTACTCTCACTAATACAAATCCAATGCTCTTAGCCCAATCACTTTTCCTTCAAGAGGCAGTGACATCTATGCCAATTTACATGTTATTTCTTAAGTATCTAAAGAAGCTCTCCTTCTGGTTCAGTGGAATGAGCCAAGCTCTATGGTAATGTTTGCTATGTCCACGCTGTCAGTACTGATGGTTTCTGACTGGAAAACCACCTAGGCCATCCACAAAGTGGGTAGATCCACCAGGAATCCTGAAAAATAGCTGGATAAAGTGGGTGAAGGAAGGCCTCAGCAGCTGGCAAGGTAAATATCTGCTGGATTTTGGCAGTATGGCACAGAAATGGCACTAGACTGTGGTCCTGTAGGCTATAAATGAATCTTGCATGTACCAAAAACAGGTTTTCCTGGATTTTACCATGTGTGCACCCCTGCCCACCAACTTGCTATTGCATTCTGTGCACTAATAAGACCACAGCTAGCAGGGAAGAGTGTGTGCTAAAGGCTCACACAAAAAACTCATAATTGTTGCTTTCATGGCCATATGACTTTAATAAACATAGCAATTGTGGTATTGGTTAAACTTTTATTATATAAAATAGAATATAGTGAATAGAGCACGGGCCTGGGAATCAGAAGGACGTGGGTTCTAATACCAGGTCCGCTGCTTGTCTGCTGTTTGACCTTGGGCAAGACACTTCACTTCTGTGTGCCTCAGTTACCTAATCGGTAAAGTGGGGATTGATTGTGAGCCCCATTTGGAAGACGAACTATGTCCAACCTGATTAGTTTGTATCAACCCCAACGGTTAGTGCAGAAAAATAAATTAATAAATAAATAAATAAATAAATGAAACACAGGTGTAAAGATAACCAGGTTGTATAAAGTCTCTAGGGAGCTTGGCATTCACAGCCTAAGTGGGAGGGAGAATAAATATCTAATCCCCATTTTACAGATGAGGATATTGAGGCCTAGAGAAATGAAGTGATTTACCCTAGGACTCGCAGCAGACAAATGGCAGAACTAAGATATACTTCACATTCCATGATCCTAGGCCCGTGCTCTTTCCACTAAGCCACACTGCTTCCTGAAGTCTCAGGTCTGAGGCTCATCTACTGTCTCTCACTTAGAGACTCCATCATCATCATCTTTTAAAGTAAACAGATGTATTTAACATTTCCACAGTGTCTGAATTGTAATATCTTTTTATTTACCTAAATAAAATTTGAGAATCTTGTGATGCATTGGTAATGAACAGAAGGGAATTTCAAGATACTATTCACCTGGTTTTTATACCTAATTTAATTGGACAGTGACTTTTTACTATTTTCTAATGAGCCATGACTAAAGTTCTGAGTGTAATATTGGCTAGTATTGAAAAGGTTTAGAGAAAATTGGAAATACTAATTTTTTGAAATTAAGATTTAGCTTAAAAATAGTAGCTTAGCAGGTTGTTTACAACACTGATTTCTTATCTACTTAATTTCAAAATCAGAGTGAATATCGGCACTTCTCTATTATAGTGTATATGGAAAAGCTCAAGCTACTGATACTGATAGAATTGACTGAGTCACATGGACCACCTCCAATATCCTGGAAATGTTATCTAATCTTGGTTTCACTGACATTGTCCTCTCCTGGTTCTCTTTCTACCTCTCTGACCAGTCCTCATTTTCTTTCACTGATTTCTTCTCTTCTTCCCACCCCTAACTGTAAAGGTTCTCAGGGTTCAGTTCTGGGTCCCCTTCTATTCTCTACCTAATTTTAATTCGCTGAAGAACTTACCTGTTCCCACAGCTTCAAGAACCATTTCTTCATGAATGATTCCCCAATCTACCTCTCCAGCCCTGACCCCTCTCTTCTCTACCATCTTAGATTCCATCATGCCTTCAGGAATGTCTCGCTGCAAATGGCATGTCCAAAATCAAACTCCTCATTTTCCCACCCAACCCTATTCTCCCTCCAACTTTCCCACCATTCTCCCTCTCTCAGGTCTACAGTCTTGCAATTGTTCTGGACTTATTGCTCTCATTCAACCCACATCTTCAATCCATGACCAAATCCTGCTAGTTCTACCTTCACAACTGTACTAAAATCTGCCCTTTCCTCCCTATCCAAATGGCTCCCATGTTATTCCAATCATTTACCCTAGCCCACCTTGACTAATGACTGCATCAATCTTCTTGCTGACCTCCTTGTCTCCTGTCTCTCCCTACTCCAGTCATTACTTCACTCTGCTGCCCCGATCATTTTGCATTTCTCCCCACTCCTCAAGAATCTCCAGTGGTTGCCCATCCTCCTTCGCATCAAAGAGAAACTCCATGCCATTGGCTTTAAAGCACTCAACCACTTCAACCCCACCTAAACTTACCTTGCTAATTTCCTACTAAACCTAACACATTCACTTCACTCCTCTGACACGAACCTAATCACTGTACCTTGAACTCATCTATCTCACTGCTGACCCATTGCCTTTCCCCTGCCTCAGGTCTGGAACTCCCTCTTTCTTTGTATCTGACAGGCCATCACTCTCCCCACTTCAAAACCTTATTAAAAACACATCTCCTCCAAGAGTCCTTCTCTAAGCCCTTATTTCCCCTTATCCCTCTCCCTCCTGTGTCACCTTGCTCTTGGATTTGTTCCCTTTATTTACTTGCTGTCAGCCCCACAGAATTTATGTATGCAGCTGTAATTTATTTTCATTTCTGTCCCTCCCCTCTATACTGTAAGCTCCTTGTGGGCAGGGACTTTGTTTACCAACTCTTATATTGTACTCTCAAAAACACTTAGTACAGTGCTCTTCACTCAGAAAATGTTCAATAAATGTGACTGACTGATTCTGTACTACCTGGGCAACTAAATCCATACCTCCAGGCATTACAATACTCACCCCACTCTCATAGCTGTTATGTACATATCTTTATATTCTGTTTCTCTTTATCTGTAACATTTAAATAAGTGTTTACCCACTTGGTTGTAAGATATTGAGGGCAGGGATTATGTCTCCCTCTTATATTGTACTCTCCAAATGCTTAGTACAGTGCTCTACACCCAGTAAGCACTCAATCAATCAATCATATGTCCTGAGTGTTGTGTGCAAAGCATTGTACTGAGTCCTTGGGAGAGTACAATATAATAGAATGGTAAACATGGTGCCTATCCACAAGCTTACAGTCTAGAGGGGGAGACAAACATTAATATAACTTGAAGCTATATATATAAAAGCGCTGTGGGGCTGAGAGAGGGATGAATAAATGGGTCAAATCCAAATGCAAGAGTGTTGCAGAAAGGAGTGGGAAAAGAGGAAATGAGGGCTTAGTCAGGGAAGTCCTCTTGGAGGAGATGATATTTTAATAAGGTTTTGAAGGTGGTGAGAGTAGAGGTTTGTTGTATATGAAGAGAGAGGGAGTCCAGGCAAGAGAGAAGACTTGGGCAGTGGTCGTCGTCGAGAGAGACGAGATAGAGGTACAATGAGGAGTTTGGCATTAGAGGAGTGAAATGTGCAGTCTGGGTTGTAGTAGGAAATCAGCAAGATAAGGTCAAGGGTTTTAATCCCGTCTCTGCCACTTATCAGCTGTGTGGCTTGGGCAAGTCACTTAACTTCTCTGTGCCTCAGTTACCTCATCTGTAAAATGGAGATAAAGACCGTGAACCCTATGTGGGACAACCTGAAGACCTTGTATCTACCCCAGCAATTAGAAGAGTGCTTGGCACATCGTAAGCACTTAAGAAATATCTTCATTATTATTATTACTAAGGTGAGGTAGGAAGGGGGGTAGTGGTTGAGTACTTTAAAACCTATGTTAAGCAGTTTCTGTTTAATAAGGAGTTGGACGGGCATCCACTTAGTGTTCTTGAGGAATAGGGAAACATGGACTGAATGGTTTAGTAGAAAAATGATATGGGTAGCAGAGTGAATTATGGACTGAAGTAGGGAGAGACGGGGGCAGGGAGGTCAGCAAGGAGGCTGATGTAATCAACATGGGATATGAGAATAAGTGCTTGGATTAATGTGGTAAGCAGTTTGGATAGAAAGGAAAGAGTGGATTTTAGTGATCTTGTGCAGGTTGAACTGATGGGATTTGGTGACAGATTGAATATACGGATTGAACGAGAGACCTGAGTCCATTATAACACCTAGGGTTTGGGTTTTTGAGACAGAAAGATGGTGGTGCTGTCTACCACGATGGAAAAGTCGGAAAGGACAGGGTTTGAGTGGGAAGATAAGGAGTTCTGTTTTGGACACGTTACGTTATTGGGGTTGGCGGGACATCCAAGTAGAGATGTCCTGAAAACAGGAGGAAATGTGAGGCTGCGAAGGAAAGAGATCAGAGCTGGAGATTTGTTGATTAATATATGAGAAATACAGTGATTGATAATAATCAATATTATAAATGTTGCTTAATGTATGGGAAGCAGTATGACCTAGTGGAAAGAGCAAAGGCCTGGGAGTCAGAGGTCCTGGTTTTTAGTATTGGCTCTGCCATATACCAGTTATGTGATCTTGGGCAAATTATTTAATTTCTCTTTACCTCAGTTCCCTCATCTGCAAAATGGGGATTTAATACCTGTTCTCCTGCCTGCTTACACTATGAACCTCATGTGCGTGGCTCAGTAGAAGGAGCCCGGGCTTGGGAGTCAGGGTCATGGGTTCGAATCCTGGCTCTACCACTTGTCAGCTGTGTGACTGTGGGCAAGTCACTTAACTTCTCTGTGCGTTAGTTACCTCATCTGTAAAATGGGGATTAACTGTGAGCCTCACATGGGACAACCTGATTACCTTGTATTTACCCCAGTGCTCAGAACAGTGCTCTGCACATAGTAAGCACTTAACAAATACCAACATTATTATTATTATTATATCTACCCCTGCACTCAGTACAGGGTTTATACTACTGTACTGTATAGTAAACACAATATCACAATTATTAAATTCTGAGCCCTTTATTTTTTCATCTGTGGCAAGGTGCAATTCCACATCCTTGCAACACAGAAGATCACTACTGTGCAGCACAATTCTTTATTCTGACTAGTCTCACTATTTCCTAGAGAATTGAACATTACAAGCTGCGAGTTGAGATGCTAGGTTAATGTGTTAATTTATTAAAAGGCAGGAAAAAGAAAAGGCTAAAACATATCTATGCACTTCATAAGTGACTTGTTACAAAATTAAATACCATGGTTTTACAGCATTTAAGCACATGTAACATTCATCAAAATGAGCCTGCCCACCACATATAACATGGCCATTTTAAATTGACTTGCTAATACAGCAGTGTTTGCTACAGGATTTTGGTAAATAACACACCTCACATATGGGAAAGTATAGTCATTTGGAATGAAATGTGGGGGTAGTAATTTTTAAAAGCTTGCCAGCTAGATAAAGCATGACATTTAGGAGAATCACTACCTACTACTGAAAATGATGACATAATGTATTCTTAAAAAACATTTTGCAAAACCTGGAGTTTTCCTTTGTTGGTCAGAAGGAAATCAAACTTAGTTTATGTCCTTTTGACGTTGGAGAATATATATTAAACTGGTAGATTTGCCACAGGAGAAAACAAATGCAGAAGTCTGAAAAGATCTTGAAGATTTTGGAGCGATTAAAGGATTGTGGGAAAAACTTCTGCGAAAAGGCTAAAGGAACTAGAATTACTCAGCCTGGAGGCGAGAAATCTGAGGGGCAATTTAACAGCAGCTTTCAAGAACAAAAAATTTCTTAAGCATTGAGAGGGAGAGTAGTCAAAGTGGAAAGAACACGGGCTAGGAGCCAGGACACCTGGGTTCTAATCCCGGCTCCCCTTTTTACCCTCTATGTGATCTTGGACCAGTCTCTTAACTCTCTGTGGCTCAGTTCCCTCATCTGTAAAATGGTATTACTTGTTGTTTTCCTTCCATCTGAGACTGTGAGCCCCAGGTGGGATGGACTGGGTTTAATCTGATTACTTTGCACCTGCCCCAGTTCATTTAGCAAGTGCTTGCCACACAGTAAGTTAGTTTAATATACAATTAATAAATCATATTTATTGAGCATTTACTGTGTGCACAGCACTTCACTAAGTGCTTGGCAGAATACAACAGAAATGGCAAGCAAGTTCTCTGCCCACAAGGAGCTTACAGCCTAGAGGAGTATTATTATTACTATTATCATTAATATTATAATGAATGCCAGCAAGGATGGAGCAAGCCAATGGACTTTAGCCCCAGGATGGGAGATTTAAATTAAATGTAAGGAAGAAACTTCCTCACACTGAGGTTTTAGAGCTTTGGAACAGATTTCTGAGGGAAGTAATGGAATTTTTATTGGTAAGAATTTTAAAATAGGATAGGTCTTTCACTTGTCAAGAGTGGTCATGGGGTAGACAGCTCTGCATGAAAGCAGAGAGGGACCTCTAAATCTCTTTCAAGCCCACGATTCTGGAAAGATGAATTTATAATTAAGAATATTTTTCCACTCGCGTAGCTAGACTCCTATATCTCTGGCTGCTCATTCTCAGTCTCTGTTGTGGGCTTCTCCTCGGCCTCCCACCCTCTAACTGTGGGAGTCCCTCAGGGCTCAGTCCTGGATCCCCTTCTATTCTCCATCTATACCCACTCTCATGAAGAACTAATTCGCTCTCATGGCTTCAACTACAATCTCTATGGGGATGATTCTTAAATCTACATCTCCAGTCCTCCTCTGCAGACTCATGCTTCCTCCTGCCTTTAGGACTTGGATGTCTTGCCGACACCTCAAATTTAACATGTCCAAAACAGAACTCCTCATATTCCTACCTAAACCTGTTCTCCTCCTGATTTTCCCATCACTGTACACAGTACCACCGTCGTCCCTGTCTCAAAAGCCCATAAACGACATTATTCTCAAATCGTCTCTCTCATTCAATGCACATATTCAATCTGCCCTCAAATCATGTCTGTTCAACCTTCACAACATTGATAAAATCTGCTCTTTCCGCTCCATGCAGACTATCAGGTTAATCCAGTGCTCATCCTAGTCACCTTGATTACTCCATCAACCTTCTTGTTGATCTCCTTGCTTCCCATCTCTCCCTACTCCAATCCATACTTCACCCTGCTGCTGAGATCATTTTTCTATAAAACCATACAGTCCATGTTTCCCCACTTCTCAAAAACCTCTAGTGGTTGTCCATCCACCTCCCCGTCAAATTCCTTTCCATCATAGTCTATAATTCACTCAATTACTTTGCCCTTCTTACTTTCTGAATTCCTACTACAACACAGCTCATACATTTTGCTCCTTTAATGTCAACCTACTCACTGTATCTCGATCTTGTCTATCTCTCGGCTGACCCTTGCTCATATCCTTCTTCTAGCCTGGAATATCTTCCTCATCCATATGTCAGACGATCGCTCTCCCCACCTTCAAAGCCTTATTAAAAGCACATCTCCTGCAAAAAGCCTTCCCCGACCCAGGTCTTGTTTACTCTTCTCCCACTCCCTTCTGTGTTGTCCCCTTTATTCACCCCTCCCTCAACCTCACGGCACTTATCTTTTATTCATATTAATGTCTTAATGTAGTAATGTCAGTCTCACCCTCTAGATTGTAAGCTCATTGTGGGCAGGTAACGTCTGCCAAATCTGTTATGTTGTACTTCCCCAAGTGCTCAGTACAGTGCTCTGCACACAGTAGGCATCCAATAATGGTGATTGATTTATTGATATCCCATTAATTTGAATTAGACTGTAGAACAACTCTCTCAGTTTGAGTTAGACTGTAGAACAATTCTCTCAGTTGTAGTCGGAGCTTAATTCTAATAACATTTTATGTGTGAAATTTCTAAATTGCCTTCATAGCTATCATTAGTCATAATTACAGTTTTTGTCATGGGTTTATAAAACAGACCTTTGAAATCTTTGACCAAATAGATTTATGTTTCGTTGTGTGAAGATTATATTTTGCTTTGTACCAGCTTGTTTTAGATACTGTATTTGGAAAGATTCCCATTACTCAGAATTATTTAAATAGGGAATACATGTTATACTAGCTAGTGCAGAAATCCTAAAATCCAAATAAAGGAACTGAAGCTAGTTCAGTTAACCAAACATTTGAATAGTCAAAGAAACTTGAACATGGCTATCTTAATAATAATATAATTATAGTATTCATTAAATATTTACCATGTGTCAAGCATTGTTCTACATGTTAATCAGGTTAATCAGGTTGGCCACAGTCCCTGTTCCACATGGGGCTTATAGCTTATGCAAATTTTCAGTTTCCTTTGGTTAACCAGATTTCTTTCTTTTCTTTCAAACTGTGTTGGTCTGGGTAACTTTTTAAATTATACATTGTCTTGTCTTATGCCAACGAGTCATTTCTGACCCATAGCGACACCAGGGACACATCTCTCCCGGAATGCCCCGCTTTCCATCTGCAATTGTTCTGGTAGTGGATCCATAGAGTTTTCTTGGTATAAATATGGAAGTCGTTTACCATTGCCCCCTTCTGCGCAGTCAACTCGAGTCTCCACCCTCAACTCTCTCCCATGCCACTGCAGCCCAGTATGGGTGAATTTTGACTTGTAGCAGATTGCCTTCCACTCACTAGCCGCTGACCAGTCTAGGAGCGGAATAGATAGGCCTCTGCTCGATTCTCCCTCCCACAGCCAAGACTAGTAGAGTACTGGAAACTCTCCAGGTGTGACCCTGGGAGGGGAAAATTATACATTATCAATTATTTATTTATATAAATGCCTGTCTTCCCCTCTAGACTGTATGTTCATTGTGGTCAAGGTATGTGCCTGCCAACTCTGTTACACTGTACTCTCCCAAGTGCTCAGGGCAGTGTTCTGCACAAAGTAAGCACTCAATGAATACCATCAGTTGACTGATAACTTGTCTCAGTCTTCTATTTGTACTGGGGTGAGAGCAGGGAAAGTCATCTACTTTAGTGAATTGTACAGGGAAATAATGAAGCAAAACATTATGCACATTGATTAAACACCCAGCGAATAAAGGAAAATTATATTAAAATAAAAGCTGCATCAAGTATATGGTCAACAAAGAAGATAATCCAATGCAGACTAATAAGTTGTATGCTCCATTCTCATATCATGTGTTTCAGTGACAGGGAACATGTTCGCTAATTCTGTTGTTTTGTATACTCCCAAGCACTTAGTGAAGTGCTCTGCACAGAGTAAGTGCTCAATAACCATTGACTGATAATAATAATAATAATGTTGGTATTTGTTAAGCGCTTACTATGTGCCGAGCACTGTTCTAAGCGCTGGGGTAGACACAAGGGAATCAGGTTATCCCACGTGGGGCTCACAGTCTTAATCCTCATTTTACAGATGAGGTCACTGAGGCACAGAGAAGTTAAGTGATTTGCCCAAAGTCACACAGCTGACAGGTGGGAGAGCCGGGATTCGAACCCATGATCTCTAACTCCAAAGCCCGTGCTCTTTCTACTGAGCCACGCTGCTTCTCTATTGATTGACTGATTGATAGGACAAGTGCCTGGACCAGCTTAAGTGACTCCTCGTATTTAGCACTGTGATGTGTAAGTTTTGAAGTGCTTTATAGAGATTAAACAAGAGCTAAATATATGCTAGTGTGTAGTGTCATCCCTCTAGGCTATTAGCTTGTTGTGGGCAGGGAATGTGCCTGTTTATTGTTGTATTCTCCCAAGTGCTTAGTATAGTGCTCTGCACACACGAAGCACTCAGTAAATAATAACAGTAATAATGATGATAGTATTTGTTAAGCCCTTACCATGTGCCAAACTCTGTTCTAAGCGCTGGGGTAGATACAAGGTAATCAGGTTGTCCCAGGGTAGATTCAAGGTAGAAGGTTGTTTCACGTGGAGCTCACAGTCTTAATCCCCAATTTACGGATGAAGGAATTGAAGCACAGAAAAGTTAAGTGACTTGCCTAAAGTCACACAGCTGATAACTGATGGAGCTGGGATTAGAACCCACAACCTGTGACTCCCAAGCCTGGACTCTTTCCAGTAAACCACACTGCTTCTCTGATTGAGATTAAATACGACTGAGTGACTGACTAGTCCCATAGATATGATGTTATATAATAACTAGAGAAATGGAAGGCTGTATTCTAAATCCATACAGCGGAATATGCTACATGAAAGGCAAAATAGGAGCTCATTTCATTACATTTTCAGACGCCCGTTCTTACGTGATCTAAAAGTGGCTGGATCATCATATCACTTTTTAGTAACATTGTATTCATTTATAATTTCTAAGCTTTTTTAACTCTCTATGCAGAACACTAATTGCCTGGGGAGTTTGGACCAAACTTTCAATCTCTTATCACATCCACAGCAAAGAGCAAACCAAAAATTAAACTGAAGAAGAACTGAATAGCTCATTAAGAACACTTTCAATGTGTTAATGTCACTTTCATTTTCAGTATTTAAGAATAACCGCAATTACTCAGTCAGTCCAGTGGTCAATCCAGCCTAGTTTTTCGGTTCCAACAGTGATAACAAGATGCCTGGAAAAAGGATGCTGGTTGTACTCTTTGACATTCAAACATCCTTAATTTTTTCTGCCCAGTGCCTATATTTCCCACTAGTAACCATTACACTATACTCAGCATCTACTCCGTACAGAGCATTGTTCTAAGAGCTTGGGAGACTCCTGCAGAAATTGATAGATATTTTCCCAGCTTTCAAGCAACATACAACCTAGCAGGTGAGACAGAAACTTAAAATTTAGAATTGAGAGAGAAAAAGGACATATGCATGACTTTGTATTTAAGTAATGTGGCTAGCATGTCATCGAGTTAATAGTAATAACTGTGATATTTGTTAAGCACTTTTAATCCTGGCTCTGCCTCTCGTCTGCTGTGTGACCTGGGGCAAATCCCTTAACTGCTTGCTTGGTGCTGCAGTTTTCTCAACTGTAAAATGACGACTAAATCCTACTCCCTCTTATTTAGACTGTGAGCCCCATGTGGAACAAGGACTGTGCCCAGCTAGATTATTTTGTTTCTACTACAGTGCTTAGTACAGTGTTTGACATTTAGTAGGCTCTAACAAGTACCATTAAAAAATTAATCAGGAAAGGCCTCTTGGTGGAGATGTGATTTTAACATGGCTTTGAAAATGGGGAGTTGTCTAGTCTGTTGAATTTGAAGGGAGAGAAAGTCCTGACAGGCATACATTGATTTTTTTTTTTTCAGTCTTTCCCTAAAGGTCAGAATTTCTTTTACACTGAAATTTCTTCCCTATTTGCAGATTCAGCCCTGAGAGTATTACTGCTGCTGAATTAAATGTCTTTTTTGCAAATCATATTTGATTTGGTTTGGCTTCCTATATGCTATTTCTGAAATCAATTAATCTTATATATTGAGCACTTTGGTTCTCTCAGGATTGCACCTGGAGAGTTTCCAGTGCTCTTCCAGTCTCAACTACAGGAGGCAGAGTCAAGCAGAGGCATATCCATTCCATACCTAGCTTGGCCAGTGGCTAGCCAGTGGAAGGCAGTCTGCTACAAGGCAAAACTCATCTGTACTGGGAAGCAGCGGCATGGGAGGGAGTCGAGGGCAGAGACTCAAGTTTACTGAGTGGAAGGAGGCATTGGTAAACCACATCCATATTTTTATCAAGAAAACTCTATGAATACAACACTACCAGAATGATTGTAGGTGGAGGAGGGGCATTCTGGGAGAGATGTGTCTATGGCGTCACTATGGGTCTGAGATGTCTCGACAGCATAAGACAAGAAGATTGACCACTTACTAACTACAGATCACTGTATTAAGCATTTGGGAGAGTATAATACAACAGAATTAGTAGACACATTCCCTGCCCATAACAAGCTTACAGTCGAGAGATGGAGACAGACATTAATATGAAAAGGCATTTTATAAAATATAATTAAAAGATCTGTACATAAGTGCTGTGGAGTTGGGGGTAGGGTGAATATCAAATGTTCAAAGCCAAAAATCCAAGTGAATAGATGAAAAAGAAGGGAGAGCAAGCTGGGTAAAAGAGGGAAGACTTCTTGGAGGAGATGTGACTTTAATAATGCTTTGAAGGTGGAGAGGGTGTGGTTGGCATGTAGGGAGGGGGAGAGAGTTCCAGGCTAGGGGGAGGACGTGAGAAAGGGGTTGGCAGTAAAATGGAAGAGATTGGGCACTATACTGGCTTTACTACTGCATCAGCCTCTCCACTCTCCAGTCCATACTTGGCTCTGCTGCCCTTTCCAGAAGACTGCAGTCAGCTGGTTATAGGCAGAGAAAGTGTCTGCCAACTCTGTTACATTGTACTCTCCCAAGTGCTTAGTTCAGTGCTCTGCACAGTGCTTTGCACACAGTGCTCAATAAATATGATTGAATGAATGAATTCACATAGTAACCGCTCAATAAATACCATTGAATGATTGATTTGATTGCAGAAGTAAAAGTGTTTCTGTTAATTGTGGCTGTGATTTTTCAACTTTAGTGAAGAATTTATCTAATTTGGATTGAATAGGAACCTTTTCTCTTCTCAAATTTCCTTCTAACAGGTTCATTCTCTATGAACATCTCTGTGCCCCTCAGAACTCCTTTCCATTCAGAACTTTTTTTTTAATGGTGCCTCAGTTACTTCATCTGCAAAGTGGGGATTAAGACTGTGAGCCCCATGTGGGACACGGACTGTGTTCAACCTGGCTATCTTGTATCTACCCCACTGCTTAGTACAGTGTCTGTCACATAGTAAGCCCTTATCAAAAACCATAAAGAACAAAAGAAAAAGATCATCTCTCTCGTTCACCCCACACATCCTATCCATTACCAAGACCTGCCGGTTTCACCTCTACAATATCGCCAAGATCCGCCCTTTCCTCTCCACCCAAACGGCTACCTTACTGCTACGGGCTCTCGTTATATCCCGGCTAGACTACTGTGTCAGCCTTCTCTCTGACCTCCCTTCCTCCTCTCTCGCCCCGCTCCAGTCTATTCTTCACTCCGCTGCCCGGCTCATCTTCACGCAGAAACGATCTGGGCATGTCACTCCCCTTCTTAAACAACTCCAGTGGTTGCCTATCGACCTCCGCTCCAAACAAAAACTCCTCACTCTAGGCTTCAAGGCTCTCCATCACCTTGCCCCTTCCTACCTCTCCTCCCTTCTCTCTTTCTACCGCCCACCCCGCACGCTCCGCTCCTCTGCCGCCCACCTCCTCACCGTCCCTCGGTCTCGCCTATCCCGCCGTCGACCCCTGGGTCACGTCCTCCCGCGGTCCTGGAATGCCCTCCCTCCTCACCTCCGCCAAACTGATTCTCTTTCCCTCTTCAAAACCCTACTTAAAACTCACCTCCTCCAAGAGGCCTTCCCAGACTGAGCTCCTCTTCTCCCTCTACTCCCTCTGCCACCCCCCCTTTACCTCTCCGCAGCTAAACCCTCTTTTTCCCCCTTTCCCTCTGCTCCTCCACCTCTCCCTTCCCATCCCCACAGCACTGTACTCGTCCGCTCAACTGTATATATTTCCATTACCCTATTTATTTTGTTAATGAATTGTACATCGCCTTGATTCTATTTAGTTGCCATTGTTTTTACGAGATGTTCTTCCCCTTGACTCTATTTATTGCCATTGTTCTTGTCTGTCCATCTCCCCCGATTAGACTGTAAGCCCGTCAAACGGCAGGGACTGTCTCTATCTGTTGCCGACTTGTTCATCCCAAGTGCTTAGTACAGTGCTCTGCACATAGTAAGCGCTCAATAAATACTATTGAATGAATGAATGAATGAAATGCTTGGGGGAGTACAGTATAATAGAGTAGGTCGACATGGTCCTTGCCCATGATGAGCTTAAGGTTTAGAGGACAAGTTGCAGTCTCGAGGACAGCACCCACCATGCCAGGTTTCCCACTCCTCTGGTCCGTTGTCCAGGCTTTCCACTCCCCCAGCCCACAACAGGCCAACCTCACATGCCATCTGAAGCTGCCCTTGCTCCTGACTTATGGTTCCATCATTTTGACCTGTAATCGTTCCTCGATACTATCTCCCACTCAATAGAATTTTTTGAGAGAGTACTTCCTAGGACTAATTATTTCATATCTAGTAATTAGAGAGAGACGATTAGCAATCAGAATCCAGGCTTTCCCCGGGGACATTATTTGTGGTCTTGTCTTATGCGTCAAGCCGTTTCCGACCCACAGTGACACCACAGAAGTATCTCTCCCAGAATGCCCCACTCTCCATCTGCAGTGGTTCTGGTAGTGGATCCACAGAGTTTTCTTGGTACAAATCTTCTGCCCAGTAAACTCTAGTCTCCGCCCTCGAGTCTCTCCCATACTGCTAATGCCCAACATGGGTGAGTTTTGACTTGTAGCTGATTTCCTGTCCCCCACTAGCAACTGGCCAAGCTAAGGGTGGAATGGGTAAGCCTCTGCTTTACTCTCCCTCCCATAGCCGAGACTAGTAGAGTACTGGAAACTCTCCAGTTGTGACCCTGAGAGGGGCTTATATGTGGTAGGCAGATTGAATTTCCAAGTGTTCTTTCCCTCATCTGCTAGACACCTGGCCTATTAAGCAAAATGTCCAGGTTCACGCTGTCTCCTGGAGATGAAGAGAAGCTGGCAAAAGAAGAAAATGTTACTATAACTATGCAGAACTCTGTCCCCTAGAGGCATGCTCAAGGGTGAGAGGGATAAAAGAAGTCAAAGAGCACATTCCTGAATGACCATAACCTTCTTGAGAAACAGAATGGCCTAGTGGAAAGAGCCCGAGCCTGGTAGGCAGAAGAACCTGGGTTCTAATCTTGATTCTGCCACCTGTCTGCTGTGTGACCTCGGGCAAGTCACTTCTCTGGTCCTCAGTTACTTCACCTGATAACTGCAAAAGGAGGATTAAGACTGTGAGTCCCACATGGGACATGAAGTGTGTCCCATCTGATTAGGTTGTATCTAGCCCAGCATTTAGTACAGTGCCTGGCACATAAGCACTTGGCAAATACCATTTTTTAAAAAAGGCAGGGAATGTGTGCCTCATTTCTTTTGTATTCTCCCAAGTAATTATGGTACTTGTTAAGCACTTAGTATTTGCCAAGCGCTGTTCTAAGCATTGAGGTAAATATGAGTTAATCAGGTTGAATACAGTCCCTGTCCTACATGGTGCTCACAGTCTTCATCCCCATTTTGCAGCTGAGGGAACTGAGGCACGGAGAAGTGAAGTGACTCTCCCAAGGTCACACAGCAGCGACTAAGCTGGGATAATAGTGATGGTATTTGTTAAGCCCTTACTATGTGCCAAGCACTGTTCTAAAGAACCCTAGACCTTCTGACCTTCTGACCTTCTGAAAAACATTCCAAATATCATTCCTGTATTTTTAAAATGTGTCAATGAAGTTGTTAAAAGTGGATTTCAAATGACTGAGCTGAAAAACCAGTGCAAAATCCTCCCCAGATTTCCATAAGTGCAACCCTCATTTTCTATTTGTTTACTTCTGATTTTTAAATTCATCATCCTCTAGTTCTAAGTCTAAGATTCTACCTGATTCTATGGGAGGCTAATAAGAAAGTCTGTACTGTGTTGCTCAGTCAGTAAGAGTATTTGACAGGGCTCTGTCACTCAAAACCTAAGATTCTCTCCCTTTTAGATCAACATTCCTCTAAACATTCAGTTTCTAAAATCATATTCCTTTAAGATGAAGAGCTAAAGTTTTAGAAAAATCATTCCTTAGCTTATAACCCAAAGGCCTGGGCTAGTGTTCTGAAGACAACAGCTCTTCATGGATGTCCTGCTGTTTGGAAATGATTACTATTATTATTGCTTCTAAGTTTAGTCAGAGAAAAACAAAGTCATAGCAAAGTGGTTGGCAATTAGAGTGAAGTCTTCTTGAATCAAGCAAAGAAAACATTTGAAAAAGGAGGGTCCTCACATCCTGTGATCATAGGTTGGAAAAAGGAAAAATTAGTGTATAGGGAAAGTTTTATCTCTATGAAGGAAAGAAGAGTTGAGAGGAAGGGGAAGAGGAGAAGAAAGAAAAGAGCAGGAAGAATTACAATTATTAATAATAGTTTAAAAAGTGGTATTTGTTAAGCACTTACTATGTGCCAGGCACTGTACTAAGCTCTGGGGTGGATACAGGCAAATCAGCTTGGGCACAGTCCCAGTCCCACATGGGGCTCACAGTCTTAATCCCCATTTTACAGATGAGGTAACTGAGGCACAGAGGAAGTAAAGTGGCTTGCCCAAGGTCACACAGCAGACAAGTGGCAGTGCTGGGATTAGAACCCTGGTCTTTCTGACTTCTAGGCCAAGAAAAAGAGGAGAAAGAGGGGAAGGACAAGAGGGAGAGGAGAAAGGAGACGGGGAAAGGGAGGGTGAGAAGGAGGAGAGTAGGAGAAAGAATAAGAAAATAACAACAAGAGAAAGAACAAGAAGCCAAGTGAACTAACTTCTGATAACTATTCAGTGAGAGGCGCTCAAACTAAATTGAAAACAGTATCAACTTTGTAAATTCCTAACAAGAAGGCGGAAAGGAAAACAAATTATAGTGCAGTTTAGAAGAATCGATCTGAACAAAATTAATTGTAGCTTCTCCTCTTTTTCCCCAGTCTCTTTAGGATGTTTCAGGGAAACAGTAATATTTAGAGTGACAGAAATTGCTGCCGCTCTGAAGAGGTTTCTTGAGGTTGTAATGCAGTGAATAACCAAAGCCAAAGAAAATGCTCCACCTATTAAGCATGCAAACCGTCACTACAATGTTCTGCTCAGATGATGTTGATTTCTTCCCCCTACTCCTTCCCTAGTCTAGATAGGCTTTATATACTGCCCAATTATGAAAGCTGTTCCAACATTTGGTATTCAAATTAAAACATGTGTTTTTGGATGCACAGGGGAATTTGGTAAGCTTTCAGTTTTAAAAATCTAATTGGCCTCCCCATTTTTCCTGCAAAAAGAAACAAACAGATTAGACAGACAGGATTTTATCTGAGGGAATTCTCTCTCATTAGAATAACATTTAGTGTTGATGTCACGCTCCTTCATGCACACAAAATTTTACTTTAAGCACTTGATATCCCACCCACCCCCAGTTCCAGTACTTGTGTATATATCTGTAATTTATTTTACATATATTAATGTCTGTTTCCCCCTCCAGACAGTAAACTTTTTGTGGGCAGGGAATGTATACACCACTGCTGTTGTATTGCATGCCCCCAAGTGTTCAGCACAGTGCTTTGTACACCAGAAGAGCTCAGTAAATGCCACTGGTTGATTTATTACTTGTTAGATGCAGTTGCTGCCCTGAAAGAGCAGCATGGCCTAATGGAAAGAGCTCAGGCTTTGGAATCAGAGCCCATTGAAAAATGGGGCTTCAATACCAGCTCTGCATCCTACTTAGACTGTGAGCCTCACGTGGGACCTGATTATCTTGATTGCACCCCAGTGCTTAGTTCAGTGCTTGGCACATGTTAAGTGCTTACAGGTACCACAGTTACCATTATCGTTATTTTTCTAATTATTAGATGAAAAGATTGTTGAAATATTGGTAATCACTGGGGATTTCCTTTCAGTGTTTTCTTCTTGGTTTCCCAGTTTCCAGCCCCCTCTCTCTTTCCTCAAC
The DNA here is from genome assembly GCF_004115215.2 of Ornithorhynchus anatinus. Classification (NCBI taxonomy): domain Eukaryota; kingdom Metazoa; phylum Chordata; class Mammalia; order Monotremata; family Ornithorhynchidae; genus Ornithorhynchus; species Ornithorhynchus anatinus. The sequence goes on along the minus strand of NC_041731.1, from coordinate 110,641,536 downwards.
CTTTGTTTTAGCATTTGGTTTCCTTTCCTATTTCTTAATCATACTTCAGTCTTCTCCCTGTTTTGATTTTCCCTGTTGTGCTTCTTTCTCCCTTTAAAATCTAGGTTTGATTATAAATTCCCAGGCAAAGCAAATGCTACACTATCACTGTTTAGAAATCGGTTAAAAAAATAACTTCAATCTTAGCTTAAATGTTGAGTTTACATAACATTTCCCTCTCACGGTGATAATACTGATGGTGCCCATTGGTTGTTTGCTCTGTTTATGATGAGAAACAGTATTTCCTAGTGGATAGAGAACGGGCCTGGGAGTCAGAAGGATCTGAGTTCTAATGCCAACTCCGCCACTTTTCTGCTCTGTGACCTTGAGCACGTCACTTCACTTCTCTGCCTCTCAATTACCTCATCTGTAAAATGGAGATTAAGACTGTAAGCCCCATGTGAGACAGGGATTGTGTCCGGTCTGATTTGCTTGTAACCACCCCAGTGCTTAGTACAAGTGCCTAGCACATTATAAGTGCTTAACAAATACCATCATTATTATTATTAATGCCATCATCATTACTATTTGCCAAACACTGTGATAAATGCTGGGGAAGATACAAGATAATCAAATTAGCTACAGTCCCTGTCCCACAGAGCTTCACAGTCATAGGGAAAGGGCAAATAAGTATTTAATCCCTATTTTACCAATGAAGAACCTGAGGTTAAGGGAAGTTGTGACTTGTTCAAGATCATGCAAGTCAGTGGCATAACAAATTATGCCTGACTAATAAATTAATAATAATAATATTATTAGTCAGGAGGCATAAGTTCTAATTATTATTATTATTATGGTATTTAAGTGCTTACTATGTGCCAAGCACTGTTCTAAGTGCTGGGGTAGATACAAGATAGATTAGACACAGTACCTGCCCCACATAGGACTCACAGTTTTAATTTATTTTGCTGATGAGGGAACTGAGGCACAGAGAAGTTAAATGACTTTCCCAAGGTCATGCAGCAAACAAGTGGTAGAGCCAGGATTAGAACCCATGACCTTCTGACTCCCAGACCCAGGCTCCATCCACTAGACCATGCTGACCATGTTCTTTCCACTATGCTACATGCCTTTCGCAAGATAGCATATGTATGAGGCGTAAGTTCTCCTGACCTTAAGTTCATTGCAGGCAGGGAATGTGTCTGATTATTATTATATTGTACCCTCCCAGGTGCTTAGTAAAGTACTCTGCACACAGTAAGCACTCAATACAATTGACTTACTGACCGATGTATGATTAAAGAATGGTCCTATGCCTGTCCAGTATGATTGTGATGTGCACACAAGCGTTTGATATTTTTTGTTTTTCCATGCAGCCATAATTTAGAGCTCAGGTGGAGTTCTAAATCTGGGCTGTAGCACCATGACCCACGAGTTGCAACAGTCTTTGTCCAGGCTGGATGACTCTTTTTCAGGGTTCTTGCTGACCTTGTCCACCTTGCAAAATGCCATAGGTGGTCGCTCAGCTGGAAACCTGCAGCAACGATGGCACTTATCACCTGTGTGACTTTGGGCAAGTCACTCAACTTCCCGGTGCCTCAGGTCCCTCATCTGTAAAATGGGGATTAAAACTGTGAGCCTCATGTGGGACAACCTGATTACCCTGTATCTACCCCAGTGCTCAGAACAGGGCTCGGCACATAGTAAGCGCTTAACAAATACCGACATTATTATATAGCCCCAGCGGGCAGAAGCCAGTTCTCAGACACATTCTAGAATGCAACCTTAGGTGAGTCAAGACAGAAAAACTAATTTCTGATGAGCGAGTAGCCCAAATTTATTGAAGAGGAGAGGGTTGCTTTTTATTTCTAAGTAGTCACATGGTGAAAAAGATCTTATTAGAAAAATGGAAAGCTATCTTCTAGAAACCAATAATTCATTAGGAAGAATGTTACAGCATTAGCATAAAATGACACTCATAAATATTGCAACCATTAGACCAGACAAAGAGCAACACAACCAAGGAAAGAAGATGGAATGTAGAAACAGAGAAAAATTAATCAATATGACACAAGTGTAAAAAAAAAACAATTTTTATATTAACGAAGTAAACGAGGAGTTTGAAATCTATGTTTCAAAGGATTTCTTTTGTTTGAAGGATTTTTCTGTTCCTTTCTTTTGGTTTTTTACTCCCCTTAATATCACTATTGCTTAAAAATCCTGGGAAATTTTCTGTAGCCATTTATAACATTTGTTTTTCTTATTAGGAAAAAAAACAAGAGCAGGGTAGAGTTCCTTCATTACCTCACCTAAATTGGATTTATAAGTTTTTAAAAGGTTCAATTAAATACACTGAATTTTTTATTTTCACAAATCTCCCACAGATGATCTTTTTAATTTTTCTGCTTATTCTGCTATTCCAAATTAGAGCACTGTCTATGGTCCAGTGGAAAGATTACACATTGGAGGATTGTGAGAGCTGGGTTTTAGTTCTGGCTCTGAATGACAATAATAACAGTAATAGTAATAATAATGTTGGCATTTGTTAAGTGCTTACTATGTGCAGAGCACTGTTCTAAGTGCTGGGGTAGATACAGCGTCATCAGGTTGTCCCACATGAGGCTCACAGTTAATCCCCATTTTACAGATGAGGTAACTGAGGCACAGAGAAGTGAAGTGACTTGCCCACAGTCACACAGCTGACAAGTGTCAGAGCTGGGATTCGAACCCATGACCTCTGACTCCCAAGCCCGAGTTCTTTCCACTGAGCCACGCTGCTTCATAACATTTGTTAAGCATGTATGTGCCAAGCACTTACTGAGAGTTGGGATAAATACAAGATAATTAGGTCCCCCATGGACCTCACAGTCTAAGTAGGAGCAGCATGTTGTAGTGGATAAAACACGGGCCTGGGAGTTAGAAGGTCATGGGTTCTAGTTCCGCTCCATCACTTGTCTGCTGTGTGATCTTAGGCAAGTCAATTCACTTCTCTGTGCCTCAGTTACCTCATCTATAAAATGGGGATTGAGAATGTGAGCCCTACGTGGGACAGAGATTATGTCCAACCCGATTTGCTTGTATCCGTTCCAGAGCTTAGTACAGTGCCTGGCACGTAGTAAACACTTAACTAATACCACAGTCATCCTTATTAGGATGGAGACCAGCGATTGAATCATCACTAAACCCTAATGGTTTGCCTTTCAAAGCATCACTAAAATCCACCTTTTCCTCTCCATCCCAACTACTACCACTTTAATCCAAGCACTCATCCTATCGCTCCTTGACTAATAATAATAATGATGGCATTTGTTAAGCACTTAGTATGTGCAAAACACTGTTCTAAGCACTGGGAGAGGATACAAGGTGATCAGGTTGTCCCATGTGGGGCTCACAGATGGGGTAACTGAGGCACAGAGAAGTTAAGTGACTTGCCCAAGGTCACACAGCTGACAAGTGGCTGAGCGGGGATCACTGTATCAGCCTTCTTGCTGACCTGCCTCCTGTCTCTCCCCAGGCCAGTCCATATTTCACTCTGCTGCCTGGATCATTTTTCTGCGAAAACACTCAAGCCACGTTTCCCCACTCCTCAAGAAACTCAAGTGGCTGTCCATCCACCTCTGCAACAAGCAGAAACTCCTTACCATCAGCTTCAAAGCAGTCAATCACCTTGCCCCTCTTACCTCATCTCATTACTCCCCTACTACAACCCAGCCCACACATTTTGCTCCTCTAATGTCAACTTTCTCACTGTATCTCAGTCTCGTGTACCTCACCCCTGACCTTGCGCCCACGTCCCGCCTCTGGCCCCAACACCCTCGCTCGTCATCTCAGACAGGTAATTACTCTCCCCTCCTTCAAAGCCTTATCGAAGCAGCGTGGCTCAGTGGAAAGAGCACGGGCCTTGGAGTCAGAGGTCATAGGTTCAAATCCCGGCTCGGCCATTTGTCAGCTGTATGACTTTGGGCAAATCACTTAACTTCTCGGTGCCTCAGTTACCTCATCTGTAAAATGGGGATGAAGACTGTGAGCCCCACGTGGGACAACCCGATTCCCCTGTGTCTACCCCAGCGCTTAGAACAGTGTTCGGCACATAGTAAGCGCTTAACAAATACCAACATTATTATCGAAGCACATCTCCTCCAAGAGGCCTTTCCTGACTAAGCCCTCCTTTCCTCTTCTCTCATTCCCTTCTGTGTCACCCTTTATTTATCCCTTCTCCCACCCCCATAGCACTTAAGTACATACTTGTAACTTTATTCATATTAATGTCTTGCTCCTCCTCTAGACTGTAAGCTCATTGTGGGAAGGTAATGTGTCTGTTATATCATACTCTCCCAAGTGTTTAATACAGTACTTTGCACACAGTAATCACTCAATAAATACATTTGACTGACCAAATCCCCGTTTTGCAGATGAGGGAATTGAAGCACAGAGAAGTGAAGTGATTTGTCCAAGGTCACACAGCAGACAAATGGTGACCACAGGACTAGAACTCAATTCCTCTGACTTTCCGACCTGCAATCTCTTTCCATTAAGCCATGCTGCATGTAAGAGAACACCTGCTGGGGCTCTAGCTATCAACAGCCATGGATACAAGGGGTCCCGCCCCCTTCAATACAAAAACCACATTTGTCATCTACCCCACCCCCTCTTCAAAAGAGTCCTAAAAAGTCACCCCATGTCAGTGGCATTCTCTAATTCTCCACATTGCCATGCCAGGCCTTAACCTTCAAGGACACATCTGCTAGTTATATAATCACTTCCTTTTGATGTATCATTCATTTCAGGGCTCTTGCCTTTTCATCTGTTGTATATTTATCAACTTCTGTCCAGTTTTCATATCATAAACTCCTCCAGGGCAGGACCCAAGTTTATAGAACAGGGATCTGCAACCAGCTGGCATTCAAATACTGTCTTGAATAATGATTTGGGGCTAGAAAAATCATTTACAACATAATTGATTAAAAATTGAAAAATACAATTTAAACCAGCTATTATCACAATGATCAAAGTTTGTCTAGCTTGTAGTTCATAGTAGCATGGACTAGTAGAAAGAGCACAAGATCAGAGTCCAGAGAGCTGACTTCTAATCCTGGCTCTGCCACTTGCCTACTCTGTGACCTTGGACAAGTCACTTAACTGTACATTAGTTTCGTCATCCACAAAATGGGGCTCCTTGTCATCAGAGAATATGTCCACTGATTGTGTTATATGGTATTCTCCCAAGCATTTACTACAGTGCTCTGCACACAGTAAGCACTCGGTAAAAACCACTGATTGATTGACTGGGGATTCATTAGTTGTTCTCTATCCCCACCCCCTTACCCAGTGAGCCCCAGGTGGGACAGGGGTAGTCCCATCTGACTGTTTTGTATCCATTCCAGTGCTTAGCACATAATATGCATTTAAAAATACTCCTATTCGTTTTAATTCATAATTCCTTAATTTTCACTGCACTAATCCATCAGAAAGTTTTTAAAAAATCACTTAACTGACCATGGATTTTTTTTTTCCAGTTTGATGCAGACAGAGAGGAAGATGAAGTATTCTATGATATAAACATGGCAGTTGACAACAAACTATTTCCTTCAAAAGAGGCTGTAGCAGGTGAGTAGCTATGTAAGAAACAAAGTGTATTTCAAGTAGCCTGTTGTATATATTTTACTTCTCCTCTAAAAAAAGTACAATGCAGAGTTAGATAAAACTCAACCAGCTCCTGGTTTTTATCTCATTGAAGCACTGTATACCTTTGAGAGCTTCGTTAAGCTCTAAAAACTTTTGGTATTTCCTCTTCTCACTTAGTACCTTTTCCCACTTTCCAGAGGAAAAAGAAAAATGAAAGGTAATGGAAGAGAAAGGTCTAGAAAAGTGATCCTGAGGTTCCAATTTCTGAGACTCAGGGATGCAGACCATACGCTCACTCCTTCCACCCGCTTCCTGATTCTCTACTCAGAATCCTTGGCCAGAGTGGCTTCACTAAGTATGGCTAACTGCTCTGCACAGTTACTGTGCCCCTATGAGGGAGAGTGGGGAGGCGGAGGAGGAAGAAGAGAAAGAAGAAAAGGAGTGGAAGTGGGAGTTATAGCAGAAGTGGAAGTAGGAGGTGGGGAGGGAAGAGAGTTCAGGGCCAAGCAGGAAGGAGCAGCCCAGCACTACATCCCACATGATCCCCCAGGGCTGTGGGAAGAACTGCCTCAGGGTATGTGGGAAGGGGGAGTGGAGGGTAGGTGGAGAGAACAGGGTCCCCCTTCTAGAGGCCTTCTGTCCACTGCGTGAAAAGGGAAGGCCAGAGAGGAGCTGAGGTGTTCAGTCCAGTTCTGCCCATTATGTTATCGTTTTTTTTCAAGGAATTTATTAAGCGCTTACTAAGTCCCAGGCACTGGACTAAGCCCTGGGTTCAGTACAAGCTAATCAGGTTGGTGACTGTCCATGTTCCATGTGGGCTCACAGGCTTAATACCCATTTTACAGATGAGGTAACTGAGGCCCAGAGAAGTTATGTGACTTGCCCAAAGTTCACACAACAGACAAGTGGCGGAGTCAGGATTAGAACCCATGTGCCTTATATTCTGCTGCATGGCCACTGTAAAGTGTGTTGCAGATATGGGCTGGGCGATCCAATCAGTCATGTTTATTGGAGAGCACTGTACTAAGCGCTTGGGAGACTACAGTAAAATAAGGTTGAAATAGCCACATTCTCTGCCTCCAACGAGCTTACAGTCTAGCGGGGTAGAAAGGCATTAATATAAATAAATAAATTATGGATATGTATGTAAATGCTATGGAGTTTAGTCAGGGAAGGCCTCTCGGAGGAGATGTGCTTTCAATAAAGATTTGAAGATGGGGAGAGTGATTGTGGAATATGAAAGGGGACGGCATTCCAGGTCAGAGGCAGGATGTGGGCGAGAGGTCGGTGGTAAAATAGATGAGATTGAGATACAGAAGGTTAGCATTAAAGGAGCTAAGTGTGCGGGCTGGGTTGAAGTAGGAGAGTAGCGAGATGAGGTAGGAGGGGGCAAGGTGATTGAGTGCTTTAAAGCTGATGGGATTGAGTTTCTATCTGATATGGAGGAAGATGGGCAACCATAGGAGGTTCTTGAGGAGTGGGGAAACATACACTGAATGTTCTTTTAGAAAATTATTCCAGAGAGCAGAATGAAATATGGACTGGACTGGGGAGGGACAGGAAGCAGGGAGGTCAACAAAAAGGCTGATGCAGTAATCAATACAAAGTAGGATAAGTGCTTAGATTAATGTGGTAGTAGTTTGGACAGAGAGGAAAGGGCAGATTTTAGTGATGTTGTGAAGGCTGAAACAATAGGATATGAGAGAGGTGAGTTGAGGATAATACCAAGGTTACAGGCTTGTGAGACAGGGAGGATGGTGGTGCTTTCATCAGTGATGGGAAAGTCAGCAGGTGGACAGGGTTTAGATGGGAAGATAACGAGTTCTGTTTTGGTTATATTAAGCTTCAGGTGTCGGCTGGACATCCAAGTAGCTATATCTTGAAGGCAGGAGGAAGTGCAAGACTGCAGAGAGGGAGAGAGAATAGGGATGGAGATACAGATTTGGGAATGAACCACATAGACATGGTAGTTGAAGGCATGGGAATGAAAGAGTTGTCCAAGAGAATGGGTGCAGATGGAGAATAGAAGAGGGCCCAGAAATGAACCCTGAGGGACTCCCACAGTTAGGGGCTGAGCGGCAGAGGAGGAACCCCTGAAAGTGACTGAGACTGAATGACCAGAGAAATAGGAGGAGAACCAGGAGAGAACAGTGGCAGTGAAACCAAGGTTGGATAATATTTCTAGTCTACAGTGTAAAAGACAGCTGAGAGGTTGAGATTAGGATGTGTAGAAGCCACTGCTCCTCTCAGGGTTGCATTTGGAGAGTTTCCAGTACCCTACCAGTCTCGGCTATGGGAGGGAGAGTCAAGTAGAGGCATACCCATTGCATTCTTAGCTTGGCCAGTGGCTAGCAAGTGGAAGGCAATCTACTACAAGTCAAAATTCACCCATGCTAGGCAGCAAAGGCAGGGGAAAGAGTTGAGGGCGGAGACTCAGATTTACTGCGTGGAAGGAGGCAATGGTAAACCAGTTCCATATTTTTACCAAGAAAACTCTATGGATACACTACCAGAACAATTGCAGATGGAGAGTGGGATGTTCTGGGAGAAATGTGTCTGTGATGCCACTATGGGTCGGAAACAACTCAATGGCATAAGTCAAGAGACCACTGGGTTTGTCAAGAAGATCATATGTGATCTTTGAGAGGATGGTTTCTGTGGAGTGAAGGGAGCAGAAGCCAAATTGGAGCGGGTCAAGAATAGGAGAAACTGGAGGCAGTGGGTTTAGACAGCTGGCTCAAGAAGTTTTGAGAGGAATGGTAGGAGAGTGATGATGTGAGCCCGTTACTGGGCAGGGGTTGTGTCTATCTGTTCCCGCATTGTACATTCCAAGTACTTAGTACAGTACTCTGCAATTAGTAAGTGCTCAATAAATACGATTGAAAGAATGAATGAATGATGTGATAACTGGAGGGATAGGGGAGACATGAACGTGTTTGAAAGCAGTGAGTAAAAAGCTATTGGAGAGAGAGAACAGTTGAAGATGGTGGTCAGGGAGGAAAGAGGGAGTGGGCAAGTGCTTTGGTAAGATGTAAACAGATGGTGCTGGATGTGCAGGTAAAGGAGGGGATTTTGAGAGAAGGCAGGAGATCTCCTCTAGAGATACTGCTGAGAAGGATGGGAGAGTTGAAGAAGGGGCAGGAGGAGGAAGGGGATGTAGAGGAGCAGGGGAGATTTTAGGAAGATCACGCTTATGGTTTCAATTTTCTCAATAAAATATGTGGCCCGGTCATGATACCTGTCTACTTCTTTTGTTGTCTGTCTCCCCCTTCTAAATTGTGAGCCTGTTGTTATGTAGGGATTGTCTCTATCTGTTGCTGAATTGTGATTTCCAAGTGCTTAGTTCAGTGGTCTGCACACTGTAAGCACTCAATGAATATGATTGATTGAATGAATGAAGGGAGACAGAGGGTTTGAGGAGAGAGTTAAACAACTGAAACAACTGGTGAGGGTTTTGGGCATGGGAATCAATAAGGATGGAGAAATCATTTTGCTGGGAAAAGGAGAGAAGAGTTAAAGATGCAGCCAAACTGTACTTCCCAAGCGCTTAGTACAGTGCTCTGCACATAGTAAGTGCTCAGTAAACACAGTTGAATGAATGAAGGATGACCTTTGTGGAAGGGATCAGACTGATATCTGAATTTCTGCCAGCAGCGCTCGGACACAGGAGTGAAGGAAGAGAACTGTGGAGGTGATCCAGGGCTGAGGGTGAGTGGTACGAGATCAGTGAAGGGATAGCACAGTGAGTGAGCTGAGTTCAGTAGAAAGGATGGTATAAGATGTGTCCATTTAGTCAAAAAGGGAAGGTAGTTTGGGTATGGAGGCTAAATGGGAAATGATGACCTGAGAAAACTGAATGGAGTCAAACGATCAGAGGTCTCTGTGGGGGAACAGTATAGATTTGCAGGGAGGGGTTGTACGAGAGAGAAGGCAAGTGAGACGGTTGTGGTCGGGTAGAAATATTTCAGAGTTGGTGAAGGTAGAGATTGTACAGTGACCAGAGGTATGAGATAGAGTGTGTGTCCAAGTGGATGAATGGGTGTGATATAGTGGAGCAGGAGGTCAGCAGAGTTGAGGAGTGATTGAAAGCGGGCAAAGGAAGGGTTGTCAGGAATATCTATGTGGATACTGAAGTCCCCAAGGATCTATGTAGGAATAGAGAAAGAGAGAAGGAATGTCAGAAAGCGATCATAAATGGTTCAAAAAGTTGCAGGTAAGGTTGGGGGGCTGGAAGGTGACCATGACTAGTATCTAGAGGGGGTGGTAGAGACAGATGAAAGGGAAAGAGAGGGATGAGGGAGGTGGAATGGTGCAGATGTGAAATTAGGGAGCGAGAAGGAAGCTGATTCCTCCCCCTTTCCCAGTGAGTGTGGGGGAGTGGGTGAAGATGAGGGCTCCTCTAGAGAGACCAAGGCGTGCCCTCCTACCTTCCTCTTAACAATAATTGTGGCATTCATTAAGTATTAACTATATGCTAAACTCTGGGGTAAATATCAGATAACCAGGTCAGGCACAGTCCCTGTCCTTTACAGGGCTCCCAATCTAAGGAGGAGGTATTTAATCCCCATTTCACAAATGACAGAATTTAGGCTCAGAAAATTTAAACAACTTAACCTACTTCACACAGGCAAATGGTGAAGCTAGGATCCCCTGCCTCCCTCTTCCTTTCTGTTCTTCTCCAGTTTTTTTCTTCCCCTTATTACACTTTATTCCGTTCTAGGTACACAAGATCTTCCTATGTTTTGGGTTTCCAAAAATTATACAAAAAAGTGAGCCAGTTATGTCAGCAAATACAGAACTGTCCAATTTACCCCAGCACACAGTATGCACCTAAGCAGCATGATGTAGTGGATAGAGCACGGGTTTGGGAGTCAGAAGCTAATGGGTTCTACTCTTTGCTCCACCTCTTGTCTGATGTGTGACCTTGGGCAAGTCATTTCACTTCTTTAGGCCTCAGTTACCTCATCTATAAAATGAGGATTGAGACTGTGAGCCCCATATGGAACAGGGACTGTGTCCAACCTAATTTGCTTGTGCCCACCCCACCGCTTAGTACAGTGCCTGGCACATAGTAAGTGCCCAACAAATGCCATTATTATTATTATCAGTAATAATAATAATCATGCCCATGTGGAACTCTGAAGCACGGCCACTATGGTCTGTTTGCCAGGAACACAGGGTCAGAAGGTATTGCCTACCCTGCCCCAGGCTGAGCCATACCCAACCTGACCTGTGGTATTCATGTTATTTTATTTATTTTATGGTATTTGTTAAGCACCTACTTTGTGTCAAACACTGTTCTAAACACCAGGGTAAGTACAAGTTAATTATGTTGGACACTTTCCCTGTCCCATATAAAGATCACAGTATAAGTAGGAGAACTGAGGCACAAAGAAATTAAGTGACTTGCCCAACATCACACAGTAATTGGCAGAGCCTGGATTAGAATCCAGGTCCTCTGACTCCAGGCCCGTGCTTTTTCCCCTAGGCCATGCCGCTGCTTCCACAAAATCACCTAAATGAAATGACAAACAATAAAACCTCATTTTCCTGAGGAATGCAAATGAAAACTTGATTATTTTATGGCAAGGAAGAAGTTGAACAAAATGTCCAATACAATATAAAAGTCTGTCAGAGAGTAGTTTGCTACCATTTGGCTCTTCTAGCTCGTTGTGAGCAGGAAATGTTTCTACCGGATGTTGTACTATACTCTCCCAAGTGTCTAGAATAATGCAGATTCTACACTGGACCTACGCACTTACCTTCCTATTGATTCCCACTCCTCTTACTGGAAACCCAGGGTGGGGGTCAGGTGCACCAATGCCCAGGAACAAAGTGAGGCAGTTCGGTTGGAAAGAGGAGGCCCAGCACAGCTGTTAAATTTAAAGATTGGGCTGGATTCCTTCAGATTATCTTGTGTTGGTACCCAGGGTTTAGGGCGTTGGAAGCACTTATTAAATACAATGATGATTAGAGGACTGGAGACTACAGCCTGTAAACTCCTTTTTGGCAGGGACTGTGTCTACCAACTCGGTTGTATTGGACTTTTCCAAGTTCATTATTCATTCAATCACATTTAATGAGCGCTTACTGTGTGCACAGCACCATGCTAAGCGCTTGGGAAGTACAATTCAGCAACAGGTAGAGACAATCCCTACCCAACAACGGGCTCACAATCTAGAAGGGGGAGACAGACAACAAAACAAGTAGAGAGGCATCACTACCATCAAAATAGATAAATAGAACCACAGATAAATGCACATCATTAATAAAATAAATAGAGCAATAAATATGTACAAATATATATAAGTGCTGTGGGGAGGGGGAAGGGGTAGAGCAGAGGGAGGGATTAGGGGCAATGGGGAGGGGAGGAGGAGCAGAGGGAAAGGGAGTGTTCAGTCTGGGAAGGCCTCCTGGAGGAGGTGAGCTCTCAGTAGGGCTTTGAAGAGGGGAAGAGAGTTAGTTTGGCAGATGTGAGGAGGGAGGGCATTCCAGGTCAGAGGTAGGACGTGGCCCAGGCGTCAACGGCAGGACAAGCGGGAAAGAGGCACAGTGAGGAGGTTAACGGCAGAGGACCAGAGTATGGGGTGGGCTGTAGACAGAGAGAAGGGAGGTGAGGTGGAGGGGGCAAGGCGATGGAGAGCTTTCGGTAAAATTCTCTGGACACAGTAAGTGCTCAATAAATACCACTTATTGATTGATTGAAGGGTCAAACCATATTGAACTGCCTATTCAAGTGAAGTATTTATAAGGAAGCAATTGCTCAATAATTAGATCTTCAGGTCAGTTGCCATCAATAGTACTAATTGAGTGCTGCACTAAACACTTGGGAGAGTATAATACAAAACAGGTGTAGATTTGATCCCTACCCTCCAGGAGATTACAATTTAATGGGGAACACAGACATTAAAGAAGACATTAGAAAAGCAGCATGGCTTAGTGGAAAGAACGCAGGCTTGGGAGTCAGAGGTCATGGGTTCTAATCCCGGCTCTGCCACTTGTCTGCTGTGTGAGCTTGGGCAAGTCACTTAACTTCTCTGTGCCTCAGCTACCTCATCTGTAAAAATGGGGATTTAAAAATGTGAGCCTCACATGGGACAATCTGATTACCCTGTATCTACCGCAGCGCTTAGAACAGTGCTCTGCACATAGTAAGCACTTAAATACCATAATTATTATTATTAATAAAATAAATTCCAGATAAGGGAAATAACAGAGTACAATGATAGGTACATGCAAAGAGAATACAGATTTAAAGCTTGTTCAGGAGAGGCTTGTCAACATGACACTTGAACTCCAACTTCCTTCTGGATCTCCAACTAGTCTCTTGATCTCTCAATGTTTCTGTTTTGCCATCTGCAAATTATCCCCTCCTGGGAATGATTAATGCTTCTGAAACACTATGTGATTCTTTAATGTAAAGTGTTCAGTCTACCTGAAATTCTTAAGTGGCACTTCTCTTTTTTGTAGACTATTAGCTTATAAATTTTCTGTTTGAACTGAAGAGTTTGTACAGTAACAGGAGTCTCCCTGCAATTGGCTCAGAGAGACCTAGAATTTATACTATTCAAAAAACTGAATAAATAACTTTTCCCTCTTAATTTTAAGTCCCACGTGTTGAGAGGAGTGTGTATGTATACTTTCAACTCCAATTTATTAACAATTTCAGACAATTCTAAGCAAAGACTACAAAATTCATATCTTGACAAAGAAGAAAAGTCTGCTTTATCTGCAGACACATGCAAAAATCCAGAAGTTTTTCTTTACTCAAATGAGTTTCCCTCTGAAAACAAGCCCTTTGTGAGGGTCAGAGCTTAAATGATGCCCATTAAAAAAAAAAAAAAAAAAGAAACCTCAAGGCAGGTTATGTTACTGGAGAGGGTGAGTAAATTGGGTAAAATGGATAAATTGTCCATACTGTATGTATTTCAAGTATCTTTCTTATTTATGCAAGTTGTATAATCTCCTGCCTTTGATGCAATAGTAATAATTATGATGTTTTAACGCTTACTATAGGTCAAGCACTGTATGAAGTCCTGGGAGAGATAAAGGATACATCAGATCCTACATGGGGATCACATTCTAACCAATCATTCAATAGTATTTATTGAGGACTGACTATGTGCAGAGCACCATGCTAAGCATTTGGGAGAGTACAGCACAGAGTTAGCCATGTTCCCTGCCCAAAATTATTTTACAGCCTTAGTAGATGCTAAGCTGGGAAGCAGCGTGGCTCAGTGGAAAGAGCACGGGCTTTGGAGTCAGGGCTCATGAGTTCGAATCCCAGCTCTGCCACTTGTCAGCTGTGTGACTACGGGCAAGTCACTTAACTTATCTGTGCCTCAGTTCCCTCATCTGTAAAATGGGGATTAAGACTGTGAGCCCCACGTGGGACAACCTGATTCCCCTATGTCTACCCCAGCGCTTAGAACAGTGCTCGACACATAGTAAGCGCTTAACAGATACCAACATAAATAGATGGGAGAACAGGTATTGAAACCCCATTTTTCAAATGAGGGAACATCTGAGGGCACAGAGATGCTAAATGACTTGCCCAAAGTCACACTGCAAAGTGGCAGAGTGGGATTAGAACCCAGGAAAACTCATTCATTCCCATGGCTTCAACAACCACCTCTATACCCATGATGCCAGCCCTCTACATCTACAGCCCTCTTCTCTCTGCAGTCTTACATTTCCTTCTGCCTTCGTCTCTACATGGATGTCCTTCCATCACCTCAAGCTTAACATGTCCAAAACAGAGCTCCTTATCTTCCCACCCAAACCCTGTCCTCCGTCTCACTTCCACATCACTGTAGACAGCACCACCATCCTTCCTGTCTCACAAGCCTGTAACCTTGGCGTTATTCTTGACTCACCTCTCTTAAATCCTGTCACACATCACAACATCACTAAAACTTCTACCGTGTGAATACAGTCAGTATCTTACCAACCTGAAATGCTGCATCAGCCTCCTTGCTGACCTTCCAGATTCCTGTCTGCCTATTCCAGTCCATACTTCACTCTGCTGCCCAGCTCATTTTTCTACAAAAACGTTCAGGACATGTCTCCCCACTCCCCCACTCCTCAAAAAGCTCCAGTGGTCATCCATCCACCTCTGCATCAAACAAAAGCTCCTCACCAATGGCTTTAAAGCTTTCAATCACCTTGCCCCCGCCCCACCTCATTATTCTGCTACCACGACCCAGCCCGCACACTTCATTCTCCTAATATTAACCTTCTCACTGTGTCTCATTTTCATCTATCTCACTGCCATCCCCTCGCCCATGCCCTGCCTCTGGCCTAGAACGCCCTCCCTCCTCAAATCCGACAGACTATTACCCTCCCCACCTTCAAGGCTTTACTGAAAGCAAAAGGCCTCCAAGAGCCCTTTCTAAACCACCCTTTCCTCTTCCCCCTCTCCCTTTAGCATCACTCTGACTTGTTCAGTTTGTTCCTCCCCCTCCCAGCCCCACAACCGTTATGTACATATCTATAATTGATTTATATTAATGTCTATCTCCCCCCACCTTTACACTGTAAACCACTGTAGGCAGGAAATGTGTCTGTTTATTGTTGTATTGTACTCTCCCAAGCCCTTAGTACAGTGCTCTGCACACAGTAAGTGCTCAATAAATACAATTGAATGATTGAAAGGTCTCTAACTCCCAGGGCCATGTGCTTTCTCTACTAGGGCACACTGCGTCTCCTATGACATAAGAGCAAATAAAACTTTATGTCACAAGTCAATCTCTGGGCACTGTTGAAAAAATATGAGGATTTTGTACCAGTCGATTGTATTTATTGAGTGCTTACTATGTGCAGAGGACTGTACTAAGTGCTTGGGAGAGTACAGTACAAAAGAATTAGCAGACCCATTCCCTGCTCGTAACAAGCTTGAAGTCTAGAGCAGAGAGACATTAATATGAATAAATAATTTATAATATATAATTTAAAGATATGTACATAATTACTGTGGGGTTGCGGGTGGAGAGAAAGTGAATGATAAAATTAAGCCAGTGCAATCACCAAGTCACCCCTCCACTGACAGGGTAGACTGCTTCAACCCCATGAACCACTCTCTTCTACTGAAAACTTTTCTCCCCTGAGTTTACCAGGACAGTTTTGCTTCTCCTCTACCTCTCCGTTCACTCTCTCACAATCTCTTTCCCGGACTATTGCTCTGCCTCCCAACTTCTATGAGTGTTCTCTAGACTGAAAGCTCGTTGTGGGAAGGGAATGTGTCTGCTTATTATACTCTCCCAAGTACTATTATTATTATATTCTGCACACATAAAGTGCTCAATAAATATGATTAAATGAGTGAAGTTCTATTCTGGATCCCCTGCTCTTCTCAATTACCAACATAGAAAGTGTTGCTAATTTTATTGCATTGTACTCTTCCACAAGCACTTAATACAGGGCTCTGCACATAGTAAGCACTTAATAAATACCATTAATTGATAAATTTACACTCAATCAGTCAATTCATTCAGTCGCATTTATTACATGCTTACTGTATGCAGAGCACTGTGCTAAACATTGGGAAAGTACAATGTAATAAATAACAGTGATATTCCCTGCTTACAACGAGTTTACAGATTAGGGGGGGAGACAGATATCAATAAAAAAAATTCAGATATGTATATAAGTGCTGTGGGGCTGGGAGGGGGAAAGGAGGAAAGTAAGGGTAATTCAGAAGGGAGTGGGAGATGAGGAAAAGTGGGACTTAGTCTGGGAAGGTCTCTTGGAGGAGATGTGCCTTCAATAAGGCTTTGAAAGAGGGGAGAGTAATTGTCTGTTGGATTAGAGGAGGGTGGGTATTCCAGGCCAAAAGTAGGATGTGGGCTAGAGGTCGGCGGCGAGACAGATGAGATTGAGGCTCAGTGAGAAGATTAGCACTAGAGGAGCAAAGTGCGGGCTGGGTTGTAGAAGGAGAGAAGCAAGGTGAGGTAGGAGGTGGCAAGGTGATGGACTGCTTTAAATTCAATGGTGAGGAGTTTTGTTTGATCTGGAGGTGTATGGGCAACAACTGGAGTTTTTTGAGGAGGGGGATGATAGGTCCTGCCAGTCAATCAGTGGTATTGATTGGGACTTTCCCTGTGCTAAGCAATGTACTAGGCACTTGGAAGAGAACAATACAATAGAGTTGATAGACTCAGTCCCTGTCCACAAGGAATTTACAACTAGAGGGAGAAACAGATGTTAAATTACTGTTAGGGGAAATGGCAGAATATAAGAATATGTATATAAATGTTGTGGGGCTGGAGCTTGGAGGTGAATCATGTGCTTAAGGGCTAGAGATCCAGTTAGAGAAACAGTATGGTGTAATGGGTAGAGCATGGGCCTGGGAGTCGGAAGGTCATGGGTTCTAATCCTGACTTTTCCACTTAGTCTGTTGTGCTATCATGAGCAAGTCACTTCTCTGTGCCTCACTTACCTCATCTGTAGAATGGTGATTGAGACCGTGAGCCTCAGATGGGGCAGGAACTCTGTCCAACCCGATTTGTTTGTACCCTCCCAGTACTTAGTACAGTGTCTGGAACATAATAAGTGCTCAATGAATACTATTATTAATATTATTATAATTATTATTATGTTCAGGCAATGTAGAAGGGAGTACAAAGACAGACATGAGGGCCTAGTCAGGGAAGGCCCCTTGTAGGAGGTGTGCTTTTAAAAGGGTTTTGAAAGTAGGGAGAATGGTGGTCTATCAGAGACAGAGTTTCAGGCCCAAGGAAGAATGTGTGGAAGGAATCAACAGAGAGATAGATGAGCTCAAGGCACAAGAGCATAATTGATGTCAGAAAAGTGAAATGTGCGGGCTAGGTTGTAGTAGGAGGTCAGGGAGGTAAGGTAGTAGAAGGATAGCTGATTGAGTGCCTTAATATCAATGGTAATGAGTTTTTGTTTGATGCAGTGGTGGGAGGGCAACCACTGGAGGTTTTTGAGGAGTAAGGAGAATGGACCGAACTTATTTTAAGAAAATGAACTGGGCAACACAGTGAAGTTTGGACTGGAGAGGTGAAGAGACAGGAAGCAGGGAGGTCAGTGAGGAGGCAGGTGAAGTAGCCAAGGTGGAATAGGATAAAAGTTTGGATCAGCACAGTAGCAGGGTAGATGAAAAGGAAAGGAGAGATTCCAGAGACTTGTGAAAATAGAACCGATAGGATTTGGGGACAGTCTGGGGAGGCCATCTACTCCCAGGTTTTTAAATACCACTTGTATGTGGATAACTACCAATCTACTTTGCTAGCCCTGACCTTTTTTTCTCCTGCCTCCCAGTCATCTCTACTTGAGTGTCCCACTGGTACCTCAAGCTCAGTTTTTTTCCAAACTGAACTCTTCGTCTTCCACCCCCAAACTTCTCCTCCACCTAAGTTTTGCAGCATGGCTGAAACCAGCACCAACCTCCTCATTTCTCAAGCCCCAGACCTTGGCATTATCCTCAATTCCTTCCTCTCTTTCAACCACCATAATTAGTCTGACACCAAATATTCATATATTTAATATATATTAGTTTACCCCCACAATATTGTATGGATCATCCTATCGTCCTTTTCCTCTCCACCCAAATGACTGCCACATTGATCCTGGCACTTGTCATACTTCAACGTAACTTACTGCATCAGCTTCTTCACTTTTCTCCGGACCTCTAGTCTCTTCCATCTCCAGTCTTTACTTGACTCTGCTTCCCATATCATTTTTCTAAATCATTGGACATCGTGTCAACTAACTATTGTATTTTCTCACAGGTATTGACTGCAAGGCTCTGCACATAGGAGGTGCTCATGAAATACAATTGCCTACTGAGTGTGAATCACTGTAATAAGCTCTCGAGAGAGTAAGATAGAAGCTGGACAAATGTTCAATGCCCTCAGGAGCTTACAATCTAATGGGGGACAGAAACTATCCAGATTACACTCCCAATATACAGTGAAAGTTTGGCAGAATAACAAAAAGCAAAAAAGAGCTAATCTCTAAGCAATTAATTCTTTAAAATAAATTATCAGTCTTTCGGGAACAACTTTTATTAGTCTCCCAAAAGCTGCGTCCTCTGATTTATTTTATGCTCAACGTTAAATGAGAGAAGAGCTGAAAATTGCCAAAAGTGCCTCCTATAACTAGACCTTGTAATTTACCCTCAATCTCACTGCCAGTCAACTAATAGGACATAGCCTAAATTTGGAAAGGAAAGATTGAATTAAAAGCGGAAACAAAAAAGAGTCTAAGTGAAGGTGGGTTGTTTATTTTCTTTCAGCTCTGTTTTTGGAAATAATTTACTATCGTATAAACAAGAAGGTCATCATAGATGTTGACTGGTGTTACATACCACTTAACAAAGGAAGATCTATTCTTCATAGAATCACTGCATTCTCCTCCCATCAGGCATGTCAGACCTTGAACTACTGTTGAAAGAATCATTTGCAACCAACTAGGCAGGAAATATTTGGAGAAAAGGAAAGCTATTCATGCCTTCCTAACCAATAATGATATTCTTTGGCTGTTGCCTTCTGTGATATATTAAGAACGTTGCCAAGAGCAACGACTTGTCAAGACATTATGTGGTGTAGAACTGCAATAAATGTGTATTAACTGTCTTTTGAGAGAAAAATAGATGTTTTACCACTTACACTAACCAGCTTTCTGCCAAATACAGTCTTTTCTCCCATAAAACAAGGGGTTACATTCTTGAAGAACCTCAAATTAAGGAAAGTCTCATTTTAGTTCCACCCTGTATCTGACATCATGTTTCTTCAGACGCTGTGCGGGGCCCAACCCAGACAGATGCACACTGACAGAAGACATTCCCTCGTTCTGTCATTGCTTTCTATCCAAAATGAACATTGAAAGCATGTTATGGCAGAACTGATTGTGCCTATTCATTCTATTGCTGCCAAAGGCTCATTTGTGCCCATGTCTTTTCTAGCACTACAGATTGCTTTCTCTGTATCTCCCAACTTCCTACATTTCCTGTCCACCAGCTCTCTCTTTTTGACCCGCTTGTCAGCTTTCTGTCTCCATTCCAATGAGGCAAACTTCTTCAAAGTCACCAATGAAGTCCTCAAAGTCAAGTTCTTAAGGACTCTAGTTTGTCTTAATCCTTGATCTTTGGGCCATCTTAGACGCCGTGGACCATTTCCTTCTCAAACAATTTCACATTATGCTTTTGCCAACATCATACTCACTTAATTAGAGGCCTTCCCTGATTAAGCCCTCTTTTCCCCAGCTCAGTCTCCCTTCCGCGTCATCTGTGCATTTGGATCTGTGACCCTGTGACATTTGCCCCAGCCCGAACCCCACAGCACTTACGTACATATCTTTAAATTATATATTATAAATCATTTATTTGAATTAATGCCTGTTACCCCTCCAGCAAATAAGCTCATTATGGGGAGGGAACATGTCTGCTACTTCTGTTGTGTTGTACTCTCCCACACGTTTTGTACAGTGCTCTGCACACAGTAGAAGCAGCATGGCATAGTGGATAGAGCACGGGGCTGGGAGTCAGAAGGTCATGGTTTCTAATTCCGGTTCTGCTACTTGTCTGCTCTGTGACCCTGGGCAAGTCACTTCACTTCTCTGGGCCTAAGTTACCTCATTTGTAAAATGGGGATTGAGACTGTGAGCCCCACATGCAACAGGGACCTAGTCTAACCTGATTACCTTGTATCCACCCCAGTGCTTAGTAGAGTGCCTGGCTCATAGTAAGTGCTTAATAATTACCATAATTATTATAGTAAGCACTCAATAAGTACAATTGATTAATTCTCCTCTTAGTTCTTTAACTGCTCCTTCTCAATCTCATTTGCTGGCTCCTCTTCCACCTCGCAACCCTTAACTGTGAGTATCCTGCACCACTACTCTTCTCATTCCACTATGTCCTGGAGTTCATCTGCTTTGCAAGACTTCGGCTCCCACTTCATTCAAGTGACTCATTCGTTTATTCTTTCAATCATTTTTATTCATTCATTCATTCTCTCGTATTTACTGAGCACTTACTGTGTGCAGAGCACTGTACTAATCGTTTGGAAAGCACAGTTCAGCAACAAAGAGAGACAATCCCTGCCCACCATAGGCTCATGGTCTAGAAAGGGGGAGACAGACATCAAAACAAGTAAACAGGCATCAAAAGCATTAATATAAATAAATATAATTAGATATATATATATACACATCAGAAGTCTATCTCTACATCCCCAACCTTTCTCCCACTTTTCACCTTTCATTAGTCAGTCATCACATTTACTGAGCGCTTACCCTACTAAGCACATGGGAGAGTACATTAACAATATAACAGACATGTTCCTTGCCCACAGAGAGCTTACAGTTTAGAGGGGGAGGCAGGTATTAATATACTCCTTGTCTCCAGGACATCTCCACTTGGAGGGTCAGGTGACCAAAACTGAACATATCAACTTCCCTCCCTCCCTTCATTCCCATCTCTGTCAATAACACCATCCCCTGTCCAGAAGCTTTCAACCTTGGTGTCGTTCTTGACTCTTTAATGTCTTTTGGCATACATGTTTGATGAAGTGCTAAACCCTACTGTTTTTTTCTCCATAATGTTTTTCAAATCCACTCCCTTCCTCTCACTCCAGACAACTACCAATTAGTCAAAGCTCTTGTCAAATAGCAGTTAGACAACTATATCAGCCTCCTCACAGGAGTCTCTGCTTTCAGTCATGCCCCACTTCAGTCCATACTGCTGTCCAGATCATCTTTCTGAAGCAGTACTCGACGAGCATCTTTCCACTCCTTGAAAACTCCCACTAGCTACTGTCCATTTCCCTCTACATCAATAAAGCCTCACAGTCACCTGTATGTCACTTCATATATCAGCTCTCTTCATCTGCTTTGCTCTAGCTTGCAATCTTCTCCTCTCCTAGGCTCATCATCTATCCTACCATGCTCCTGACATTCCTGCCTCTGTATCCTTGTTCGCATCCTTCACCTGGTAAGGAACTAATTCCTTTCCCCTCCAAGTCCTCTAAATCATAACTCTCCTAATCTTCAAAGCCCTCTTAAAATCCAGCTCCTCCAGGAAGCATTTCTGATGAATCCCCAATGTCTTGATGGCATCAGAACTTAATCAATCAATCATATTTATTGAGCACTTACTGTGTGCACTTACCAAGAGCTTGGGAGAGTATAATACAGCAGAGTTGGCAGATATATTCCCTGCCCATGATGAGCTTAGTCTGTTTTTATGCTTTTAGTACAGTGCTGTACACTCAGTAAGCACTCAGTAAATACTATGCATTCACTGATTCCTATTCTCAGCACTTATGTACATTTAGATATTTATTTGTATAGTCAATTATTTGTTAGACTATTTCATCCTGATATATTTGTACTTTTTCTTTCTCACTCTATCCTTGCTCATCCTCCTAGTCCCACTACTGGCAAATGCTCTTGATCTGTTGGCCCTTCCCCATGAAGCTGTAAACCACTTGAGGACAGAGAGCTTGCTTCTGTTGTTCTCTCCCACATGTTTTATACAGTGCCTTGCACTCAGTAGCCATTCAACAAAATGTCATGGATACCTATCAATGACCAGCATATATTAAAATATCACTGAGTACCTTAAAACTTGGATGCAGGCAGGGGAATTGAAAAGCAGCATGGCGTAGTGGATAGAGCATGGGCCTGGGAGAAGGACCTGGGTTCTAAATCTGGCTCTACCACCTGTCTGCTGTGTGAACTTGGGCAAGTCACTTCACTTCTCTGGGCTTGTTACTTCATTTGGAAAGTAGGGATTAAGACTTTGAGCCCCACGAGGGACAGAGACTGCATCCAACCTGGTAACCTTGTATCTACCCCAGTGATTGGCACATAGTAAGCACTGAACAAATATCATCAACATTATTATTATTACTGTTATTATGAAAATGCTGACTTGCTATTTTGTGTATGCTTGGGGTAAACACTAATTCTCATGTTAAACACTTTTCAATATAGCAGCGAAAATGGGAAATGATTAGCTCTGCATAAGTGCGGTAGAAAAAGACCTGGGGGTCAGAGGGTCCTCCCCAGACTGAACGTGGGTTCTTTGTGTAACGTTGTTGTGAAAAAAGCCAACATGATCCTGTGATGCAGAAATTAAGAGTGGAACACCAAGAAGCTACAATCCATTACCCCCTTCCCATTTAGCTCTCATCTTACTCCTGTGGGATTGTCCACTTGCAAGATCCACAGACTCAGAATAATGTGAAGCTTCTGAAGGTTGATAGACATGAGCCTAAATGATTAAAGATTTGGGAAACAGCATCTTCACGGGGAAAGGCTAAAGGTTCTGTAAGTGGGGAGAAGAAGAGAAGGCTTCATCCACATGAACAAGACCAGAGGAAATGGTATAATTTGCATCATGAAAGATTTAAGTTAGAATAAGACAGAAACTTCCTGAGGAGGCTTATTGAATACCGGAATGCTACAGGTGGAATTTGTGGAATCTGTTTGCTAAACGTCTTTAAGAAGAGAACTGATACTTGTACTTATTTTTTCTGTACAAATCACAGATGCAGCATTATTGTTAACCCAAATTCTGTAAAACAAGATAAAGTTTAGAAGGAGAGAGAACTGTGAAATCAGCACCCTCTGGGAAAGCAGTGATGCATAGTAGGTACAGCGCAGGCCTAAGAGTCAGAAGGATCTGAATTCTAATCCTAGCTCAGCCACTTGTCTACTGTGTGACCATGGACAAATCACTTCACTTCTCTGAGCCTCAGTTACCTCATCTGCAAAATAGGGATTAAGACAGGGAGCCCCCTGTGGGACCTGGGCTGTTTCCAACCTGATTAGTTTTCATCTAACCTAGAGTTTAGAAAAGTATTTGGCACATTTGAGAAGCAGCGTGGTGCAGTGGAAAGAGCATGGGCTTTGGAGTCAGGGCTCATGAGTTCGAATCCCAGCTCTGCCACTTGTCAGCTGTGTGACTGTGGGCAAGTCACTTAACTTCTCTGTGCCTCAGTTCCCTCATCTGTAAAATGGGGATTAAGACTGTGAGCCCCACGTGGGACAACCTGATTCCCCTGTGTCTACCCCAGCGCTTAGAACAGTGCTCTGCACATAGTAAGCACTTAACAAATACCAACATAGTAAGTGCTTAATAAATACCTTAAAAAGAATCATATTTTTACAAAATGATTTGGGAACCTAATCTTACTTTAAAATATATCATCATTACAGGACAATATGTTGGCCTTCAGCCAACTCTAAGTAAGAATGTGCTAGGAATTATACCCTTACAGTGAAGTGTCCATGGTTTGTGACTCTCCTGTGTGGCAATTTTTAAAGACAACATAATGTGCTCTTCCTGCCTAGTTACCGAAGGTAATGCTTTGCTCCCAGTGGGAAGGATTTTTAATGAGCATTAATCAGCTGTACTTCAGAAGACAGGTTATGAACATTAGTCATTTATGTTTGGTCTTTGGAGGTTAGGAGATGAGGAATCTAATGAAATCTGAAATGCTACACATTCTTTGTGGAGCAAAAAAGTAGTAAATTGTGTGTAGCTTGGTTTCCCTGAAGTTAGGTAGTTTGGAGGGCTAAATCCTCTTTTGATCTTTTGATCGAACTGGTATAATCACTCTGATTTGGGTGGCTTTGTTTCTTGTCTCTAAGAACATTTAAGGATATTTTTACAACATTTATAGGGACAGTAAAGGTCACAAGAGAAGAAGGAAATTCATCCAATAAATTTGATCAATGAATTGGAATCCCTGAGATGTGCATTTTGTATAGACTATCATTACCTGATCACTCAGTGGATTGTCTGGAGTGTCTAAAATGATAATTATCCCAAAAACCTGGTCTTTTATATGTTTTACCTAGATTTTACCACTAACATTTCAAAATTTATAATTTTTAGTAATATGTCAACTAACTGGTTAGGATTGTTCTTTGAAACACTCTCTACAAGACTAAAATGCAATAGAAAAATGATGGCGAGATGATCTCAAAGCAGCATTTCAATTTTCTCTTATTTAATGAAAAAATGCAAACCCACTATTTACAGAAGGGATTGGAACAGAAGAGTTAAATTCAGAGTTAAATGGTTTTCATCATGACAGCAGACCTTTCTTCTACAATCATTTTCTCATGAGATCTCTGCCTGTTCTTGTACTTACCTATATAGCTATAAAGTCTCTGCAGTTATTGCTCAGTTTTCCAAATTTCAGAATATAATAATAAAAATCATTTAATTATGGTATTTGTTAAGAGTTTACTATGAGCCGGGCACTCTACTAAGCGCTGGGGTGGATACAAGCAAATCGGTTTGGACACATTCCCTGTCCCACATGGGGCTCACGGTCTTAATTCCCATTTTACAGATGAGGTAACTGAGGTACAGAGAAGTTAAGTGACGACCAAGGACACACAGCAAGCAAGTGGCGGAGCTGGGTTTAGAACCCTTCTGACTCCCAGGCCCGAGCTCTTTCCACTATGCCATGCTGCTTCCTTCTAGACTGTGATGTTTCACTAAAGCCATATTCAGCTGGAGTTAAATTAAATGTCTTCTGTTTTAGGCCAGAGTGAACTTGACCCCAATATGACCATGTACTCTGCAGATACGACTGACTCAGAGTATTACTTTGAAGACCAGGTAAGAGCTTTAAATTCATACGAGATCTCATTTTGCTTCCAATGGTTTTTATTTTAGCTGTTTTCAGCTCATTTCACCTCCCCTTCCAAATCCACTCTTCCCCTCTAGACTGTTAGCTCACTGTGGGCAGGTAGGTTGTCTACCAACTCTGTTGAATTACAATCTCCCAAGCATTTAGTACAGTACTCTGCACAGAGTAAGTGCTCCAAAAATGCCACTGATTGATAGTCATTGTCACTAAGCATCAACGGCATTATTTCTCTGCCATGAAGTAGGTTGGAGCAAATCCGCCTGTCCCCCTCTGGAGGCTTCCAGACCAGCTAGTAGCTTTCTCCATGCTTTCCCCGAGACATCTCTATAGAAATATTCCCAGGAGCTATTGTCTTTTGGCAGCTGGGCAGCCACAATATCTCCTTGGTCCAGGCAACGAAGAGAATCCAGGTTGGACTAAGTTTTCTCCCCTCCTATTCTAGAAGCCCTGCAATTCCTAGTCTTGGGGTGAGAACTGAACTCGTGAAATATCAAGGGAGTCTCGGTGGAAAAACAGGTTTCCATCAAGTGACTTTTTAAAAACCTTTTTCCTGAAAAATGTATCAGGCAACTATATAGTCAGGAAGACAATAAGAATATCATCACTGTTGTCTGGGGCTCTACATTTTCCTCATCTTTGCAATCATTTATCAGTATTTATTTGGAGCTGGTTGCCACACATGTACTAGATATATGGATTTCTTAGATGAAAATGAAATTCTTTGTCTAAGAATTTGCATATTTCTCTGCATCATTTCCCTTTACTATGCTCTTCTTTCAAAGGGAAATGTCGCCAAGTGGAGTACATTTTCTATTTGAGAAAAACCAATGAAATATTTCAGTAACTCTTTCTGCAACTAAAAACATTTTGCACACAAATGCAAACAATTTCAGCATGAGAAATTGTATTTTGGATGCAGTCTTAAAATGAATTTGATCCAGAACAAACTGATGAAGGGGTCCCTTTGATTCTCTAATGCTGCTTTCAGTGATGTGAGCTATCCAGAAGCAACTTTAGAAATCCTCTCACGTCTCTCATCACTTCATTTCAGAACTAGTGAAAGTTAATGGAGGGAACAGCTCACATTATTCTTTATCTAAGTGCTTAGATTCAGAATAATGATTACGGGAAATCATGACAAGGAAAGCCCAATAGAAAATGAGCACTTTCATTGTTAATTCTAAACTCAAGGTACAAGCTACATATCCCTACCCTCAGGGATGTATATATTTAAGGAAACAGAAGGAATGTCAGTGAAAGTACATTTTACCTTGTTATTAAAAAGTAGCTAAGTCTCAAATCTTGACCAAGTTTTGGGGTGTTTTTTTTAAGAGTACATCCTCCATTTACTTTAGATAATTGTTGTTGTCTAAAGCTGTTGAGTCATGTCCAACCCATAGCAACGTCATAGACACATCTCTCCCAGAACGCCCCACTTCCAACTGCAATCGTTCTGGTAGTGTATCCATAGAGTTTTCTTGGTAAAAATATGCCAAGAAACCAAGTGGTTTACCATTGCCTCCTTCCGTGCAGTAAATGAGTCTCTGCCCTCGACTCTCTCCCATGCCACTGCTGCCCAGCACAGGACATCAGGTAATTACAAAACATGAATAGATATTTGACATTAGCAAATATTTGACATTAACAAACACCATATGGCAAAGAGAAGCAGCATGACTCAGTGGAAAGAGCCTGGGCTTTGGAGTCAGAGGTCATGAGTTTGAATCCCAGCTCTGCCACTTGTCAGCTGTGTGACTGTGGGCAAGTCACTTAACTTCTCTGTGCCTCAGTTACCTCATCTGTAAAATGGGGATTAAGACTGTGAGCCCCACGTGGGACAACCTGATTCCCCTGTGTCTACCCCAGCGCTTAGAACAGTGCTCTGCACATAGTAAGCGCTTAACAACTACCAACATTATTATTATTATTATTATTGTCATTGTTCACTCTACAACTTATCAGCCCTTCTATCTTCAGTCCTGGTCTATTTAGGGGCTTAAAATGTGTTTGCTGTAGGAAACGTTTATCTCTAAAACACCCAAAAGAACAATTTTATTTCCTTTTTCCATTGAAAGGACTTGTTTCTTTCACTGGAGGCAGGAGAGTGGTGAACAACAACTAGCCATATTAGAGCTATAAAAGTTTAGGTGCCTTAATTAACTAATTGCTAAGCTTTTGGGATAAGGTGAAACTCTTCCTTCAATCAGTTCTTGCCTCAGCAAGAGGAAGAAGGCAGTGGAAAGGATTGATGCAAGAATTAGTGATGGAGGCCAGTTTTTGCAGCCTCCCCAGGAAAACAGGACAATCTGGTGGCTTTTGTCTGGAGGAGACGGACTGAGAGGAGATTCCAAATTTTCATTCCATCTGCTCCCCAGGACCACTCTTGACTGAGCTAATGACTATTAGAGTTGAAGGAGACACCGTCTGCCACTGAATCAGAAAAACCAGGCAGTGAAGCATAAGACAAAAGGATTGTGTCTCTGTGAACAGTCCAAGAGCTGTGGAATCCACACACTGGCTCTGAAAATTGATGCCAGTTTGATAAAGGTCAAAACAAATCAATGCCTGCTGTTGCTTCTTTCCTGGAACAGCTTGGCATCGCCTCCGCACATCTCCTCAATCAGCCAATCCATCAGTGGTATTTACTGAGTGCTTATTTGGGGCAGGATACCATTCCAAGCACATAATAATAATAGTAATAATTGTGGTATTTATTAAGTTCTTACTATTTACCAAGCACTGAACTAAGTGCTGAAAAAGAAATTTTGGTATTTAAGTGCTTACTATGTGCTGAGCACTGTTCTAAGCACCAGGGTAGATACAGGGTAATCAGATTGTCCCACGTGGGGCTTACATTTTTTTTAATCCCCATTTTTACAGATGAGGTAACTGAGGCACAGAGAAGTTAAGTCAGACTTGCCCAAGGTCACACAGCAGACAAGTGGCAGAGCCGGGATTAGAACCCAAGATCTCTGACTCCCAAGCCCATGCTCTTTCCACTAAGCCATGCTGCAGTAGGTATAAGATAATCAGGTCCCTCAAGGGCCTCATACTCTAAATAGGAAGGAGAACAGATAAATCTCCACTTGAAGTTGAGGAAACTGAGGCTCAGAGAAGTTAAGTGACTTGCTTATGGTCACAATGCAGGCATAATGGTGGAGCTGGCATTAGAAGAAGAGGAAAAGCAGCCTGGCATAGTGGATAGAGCACGGGCCTGGGAGTCAGAAGGTCATGGGTTCTAATCCCAGCTCCACCACTCGTCTGCTGTGTGAGGATAAGTCACTTAACTTCTCTGTACCTCAGTTACCTCATCTAGAAAATGGGGAATGAGACTGTGAGCCCTAGTGGGACAGGGACTGCATCCAACCCGATTTGCTTGTATCCCAGAAGAGTGCCTGGCGTTAGAAGCAGCATGGCTCAGTGGAAAGAGCCTGGGCTTTGGAGTCAGAGGTCATGAGTTTGAATCCCAGCTCTGCCACTTGTCAGCTGTGTGACTGTGGGCAAGTCACTTAACTTCTCTGTGCCTCAGTTCCCTCATCTGTAAAATGGGGATGAAGACTGCGAGCCCCACGTGGGACAACCTGATTCCCCTGTGTCTACCCCAGCGCTCAGAACAGTGCTCTGCACATAGTAAGCGCTTAACAAATACCAACATTATTATTATTATTATTAAGGAGTACATTAACAGTAATTACTATTATTAGAACCCAAGCGTTCTGACTCCGAGATTCGTGTTTTATCCACTAGGCCCTGCTGCTTCCCAAGTTGACAGAGCTGCAGTGAGGGAGTGAGAAACAGCCTTTCCTTCTCTATTAATACTTTGGGATTACTGTATCAGTCTCCTTCCTGGTCTTTGTCCCTCCAGCTCATAATTCACTCTGCTGCCCAATTCTCTTTTCTAAAATGTTGTTATGTACACAAAAGCTTCCAATAGTCACCAGTTCATCTCTGCATCAAGTAAAGACTCCTGCTTGGCTCCATCAGCTAACGTCCCTACTTATCTTCACCCCTCCCACCGCCTCCCAGCTTTCAAGTTGGAGAAGCAGTGTGGCTTAGTGGAGAGAGCCCGGGCTTGCGAGTCAGAGGTCATGGGTTCTAATGCCGGCTCCACCGCTTGTCTGCTGTATGACCTTGGGCAAGTCACTTCACTTCTCTGTGCCTCAGTTACTTCATCTGTAAAATGGGGAATTAAGACTGTGAGTCCCACGTGGGACAAACTGATTACCTTATATCTACCCCAGCACTTAGAATAGTGCTTGGCACATAGTAAGCACTTAACAAATACCGTAATTATTATTATTATGTTCCTCCAATTCCAACCTACCCACTGTCCCTCACACTACTCTCCCACCTCCGCTCCCTGGCTCACAGCCAGTTTTTAATGGCATATTTTAAGCACTTAATATGTGCTAAACACCATTTTAAGTGCTGGGGTAGGTACAAGTTAATTAGGTTGGACACAGTCCCTGTTCCACATGGGACTCACAGTCAAAATAGAAGGGAGAATAGGAGCACTGAAGCACAGAGAAGTTAAATGACTTCCTCAAGGACACCCAGTAAGCAGTCAACAGAGCTGGGATTAGAACCCAGGTCCTCTGACTCCGAACCCTGTGCTCATTCCACTAGACTATGCTGCTTCTAGACCACCCTTATTCCTGTCTGGAAGTCCATACCGCTTCAAATCTGCCAGGTCTCAGCTTGCCCTATCTTCAAAACACTTCTGAATTAAAAAAAAAAAAATTTAAAAATTTTATTTAATCACTTAATAATAATTATGGTATTTGCTAAGTGCTTAGTATGTGTAAGGCACTGTACCAAGCCCTGGGGTAGATACAAGCAAATTAGGTTGGAGACAGTCCCTGTCGCCTGTGTGACTCACAGTCCCATTTTACAGATGAGGTAACTGAGGCACAGAGAAGTAAAGTGACTTGCCCAAGGTCACACAGCAGGTAGGGGCAGAGTTGGAATTAGAACCCATGATCTTCTGACTCCGAGGCCCGTGCTCTGTCCACTACACCATGCTGTTTCTACACTTACCACAATTACTATGTGCCAGACACTGTACTAAGCACTAGGGTGGATATAAGCAAATCAGGTTGGACAGAGTCCCTCTCCTATGTGGGGTTCATGGAATCCCAGCTCTGCCACTTGTCTGCTGTGTGACCTTGGGCAAATTACTTAACCTCTCTGTGCCTCAGTTACCTCAACTGTAAAGTGGAGATTAATGCTGTAAGTCCTATATGGAACATGGACTGTATCCAAACTGATTAACGTGTATCTCCCCCATCACTTAAAACAGTGCTGGACATATAATAAGCACCTAAAAAGTATTATTATTTATAAAATATTAACCTACCCCACAAGGAAGCTAACAGAGAGAAGGAAATGGGGAGAATAAAGATTATGTGTGGACAGGGATTGTCTCTCTTTACTGCTGAATTACTTTCTAAGTGCTTAGTACAGTGCTCTCACACAGTTTGCACTCAATAATTACAATTAAATGAATGAAATGTGAGCTTCTCCCCTTTTTGAGGACAGGTTCCCAGGTTTACACCAAGCTCCTGCTGTAAACAGCCTTCTACAGCCACTGTGGGGCACATTTGGGGCTTGCAGTTAGTGCACCCCAAGAATATGCTGGAAGATTGCTGCTTCTCTCCCATGACATTTTACATTTTACCCCCCTGAAAGGCATGGGAAACCTTAGTAGAGAGCCAAGCATGCTGTAAGTGCTCATCAAATACCACTGATGGATCAATTGATTGAATGAGTGGCGCAAGACCCCATGTGCTGGCTGCTAAGGTTGGGAGGGGATGGCTCATTCATTCATTCATTCAATCGTATTTATTGAGCACTTACTGTATGCAGAGCACTGTACTAAGCTCTTGGAAAATACAATTTAGCAATCAATAAAGACAATCCCAACCCAACAGGCTCACAGTCTAGAAGGGGGAAGACAATAAAACAAGTGGACAGGCATCAATAGCATCAATACATATAAATATAATTATAGATCTATGTGCATCATTAATAAAATAAATAGAATAATAAATACATACACATATACACAAGTGCTGTGGGGCCGGGCTAATATCCAGTGCGGTTCCCTATTCCCTGATAATGGTGAGCCTCTCAAAGCAACAAGTTGGCAGCATACAAAATACCCAGGCACTCTCTTTAAGTTTTAATAGTACTTTATATTTACTTGGTTTAGAAAGTATCACCAAGATGGAATCAGAAACCAGATCCTGGAATAGACACTGAGCTGCAGGTGTAGTGGAGAAAGTCAGAAGGTCATGAGTTCTAATCCTGCCTCCACCACTTGTCTACTATATGACCTTGGGCAAATCACTTCACTTCTCTGGGCTTCAGTTACCTCGTCTATAAAATGGGGATTAAGACCGTGAACCCCTCATGGGACAGGGACGGTGTCCTACCCGATTTGCTTTTATATACCCCAGCACTTAGTACAGTGCCTGGCACATAATAAGTATTTAACAAATACCACATTTAGTTTAACATGCTTGCTCTCCTTTGGCCCAGGGTTCTCAACCACCAAAAATACAGCCAAATTTCCCTTGGTGATTTCTCCTGTGTTCTGCTTTCCAAAAGTCCCTCCTTGGCCAAGTGTTAACTTCTTCCAAATGTGGAAGAAGGGGAGCCAGAACGAAGCCAGAACCTTCTGGAACTGAGTTCCAGAAAATACCATCATCCTTATAAGAAAAAAAAAATTGAGGAACATCTGCTCCAGGGCTTTGAGGAGTTGAAGGGAGGTAGAAGTCAGTCATCCAGTCGTATTTATTGAGCACTTACTGTGGGCAGAGGACTGTACTGAGTGCTTTGGGAGAGTACAATATAACAATATAACAGAACATTCCCTGCTCACAACAGGCTGACAGTCTAGCAGCCCAACCCTCCATGAAAGCCCACTCACCTCCACCACCCTCCCAAGAAAGTTCTCTGACCACTGCAGCCGAAGTAAGATCCAATTCCCCTATCCCTAGGCTCCCTTTCTCAGAAAGCTCGCTGGCTGTCAGCTTCCAGTTAGATTTTTGCTTTGCATATGGTAAACACTCAATAAATACAATTGAATGATTGCATTTTTTTTCTTTTCCTTTGAGTTTAAGTCTGACTCTGCTTTCAATCTGAGATAGCTCGGACACCCAGCTTCCTGGTGACAGGGACCTCGTTTCCCGTCTCCGGGTATTTGTTGTTTTAACCTTTCTTTGCCCATTCCCTTCCTTGTAATTGGTTGCTTTGCAGCTGATGTCATCAGGAAGATGATTAATGTGTCATGTAAAGATCTTTCCCTCCCGGGGAGGGGTCTTGGAGAAGGTAGCGGTTTGCTTGTTCTAGAGCCTTTTCGAGATTTCCACTTAGTTTAAGAGGCGACTAGCCTATCCAGCCCACCACCATAAGCAATTTCTTTTTACAAAATCACCTGCAGGAAGAGGTTCCATTATAAATATAAAATTTGCATTTTTCCACAGAGCTTAAAGTACTTCACATTGAAACCTCCTTGTGTGGCAGTATGGCAGGATGAGGGGGAATTCCCACCTATAAATTCAGAGACTTTGGAGCTAAATTCATCATTTATTCTTTCAGTTGGGATGATCTCCTCTAGTCCATCTTTGACCCCTCAACCACCGCTTCCCTCTGGCCTGAAAATCCCTCCCACTTCCAATCCGACAGACAACCAGTCTCCCCATCTTCAAAACCCTCCTAAAACCACATCTTCTCCAAGAAACCTTTCCTGAGTAAGCCCTCATTTTCTGCATCACCTATGGACTTGGTTCTGTACCCCTTAAGCACTTTGATGCTCACGCCAGTCCCACAGCACCTATGTACATCCTAATACTCCATTCTTCCCCCAGTTTCTTTTGTCTGTCTCCCCTGTAGACTCCTTGAGGTCAGTGATTGTGTCTACCAACTCTATTATACTGTTTTTTCCCATGCGCTTAGTACAGTGCTCTGCATGCAGTAAGTGCTCAATAAATATCACTGACTGATTGACTTCTGAAATGCAAATTGAGCCCACCTTAGTCCATTTTACAGACAAGGGCATTGAGGCAGCTGACAGTGAGATCAGCTTGAGGTGTCTTGGGCAGAACAAACCTGAAGCCTCCCATCTGTTCCTTAGTACATTTGTTTTTGTTTTTTTAAAATCAATTTCCATTGTGGCTCTTGGCTCCAAAATTCGGGAGAAATCTTCTGGAAACAAATACTGGAGAATTTTTACACGTGTGTATAAGAGGTGGAAAAATGGCATCATTCCCAGAGGCAGCATATTTAATTCCTTTCTATAGAGATAATCAATTTGAGGGGTTAAACTGGGCTGCGGATTTATCGGATAGATAAATCTCACTTCCATTGTGAGAGTTGCATGAACCAGATGGAGTGGGCCAGCTGTAATGGCCACATTTATCTCTCAGCCCTACATGGAGCAGCACAGTTTTGTGACAGGTGTAATTTGTCATGGAGAACAACCATGACACCTGTTTCTCCGAATATCAGTTAGGTGCCGTAGTCTGAGTCAGAAACTTGGGATGGAGGAACCACTGGTCTGACAACTATGACTCTTGTTAGCGGGAAAGGTAAAGGTGAGGAAGTATGACTACCTATGAGAGGGCAATAGAAGTCACAGCACACTGATGCTAAAAAGCAAACAAGCATCAAAAGCCAAATTATCTGCTGTCATTTTGTAGGGCAAGAGCTGAATCATCACTTGGACCTTCATTGTTTATTGACATTTGGATGAATCGAAAGAACAGGAGGATATTTTCTAGTTTTCAAACTTCACAACTCTTGTCCATCATTTTCAGAAGGGATTTTATATACTTAATGGTGAGAATGTATACTGCTTATGGTACTAATTTTGAAGCAGTAATTCAATATTGTTTCAGAATATCTTGAAGCATTACAGAAAATGCACAGTGACAGCTCAAGCAGATTAGTTCTTGTCAGAGAGAAATTCTTAATTTGAATAAAGTAAGTATTTTCACAGAGAGAAAAGCTAGAATCCTTATTTGTTTCAAGTCCTATGTTGGAAACATCCCAAGTGTGCAAAAGATGGGAGAGATTGATCACCGGTAATGGAATCACCGCCTAATTTACTTCTCTGGTGAGACTTGTTTTGGAAACCTTATTATTCTTGTCACCGAGTATTTGTCATTAGTTTCTAGACTCCAAAATGCTTTTCTCCTACAGATTTGCTTTGTCTCATTCCTTCACAGGTTAAAAATATTCAGGGTGTCAGAATTGCATAATAAAGATAAAAGAAACAGAACTGGACAGTTTCACCAGATGCTTTTTAGAGATTAAAGGCTAGCAGAGTGCTATTAAATTGTAAAATAAATCACCTTCCAGACTCATTGTCATACATCAACAATAACAAGGTGGGAGAAACAAAAATCAAACAAGAGCTGGGGTTGTCCAGCTCTTTTAGAGTACTGTGAGAATTAATGGTTGAAAAGGAAGTGAAGAAAAACCATAGTTACACTGTACACCCTGAGCCTCAACACAAGTCTTTAGGAACAACAGACATTCTTATTTTATGTAGGAACCCAAAGTGGGAGGAATAAATAAAACCCCAAGAGGAGAGAGAAGTAGAAAAGAACAATAAAGAGAAAGTGCACTGCTTGTGAGTTTAAAGCCCCTGCTGAAAGTGTTGGAACTGACTTCTTGCTCTATCAGCTTCACTTCAATCTTTAGAAATATAATTACTTAAGAAATGACTTATTAAGTCAGTCTAAAATTCTCCCTCTGACAATGACTACAGGATGCGTGACCTCCACCCTCATAATATAGGATGTTTCATTAACATTCCTTACTTTTCCCTTTAATAATCCACTACTGACCTTTCATCCATGAAAATACTCAAACATTCATTGTCCTTTGACAGAAATTTCCCCAGTGTGACAGTGGAAGCACTGAAACTACAAAGGAGAACACAACCTCATAGGACTACCAGAAATTCTACTACTGGCCAGACTTCCTCAATGTTCTGGGATTTAATGAACAACAATTCTGTATTCACTCCACATCACTCCATGACATTGTAGAATTCAGTAATTTACTTCTTCATTTTCATCTTTCCTCACTAACATATATCAACTTCTTCAGTCTATCTTAGTTTAGAGGCTATTCCAACCCCCTGATCATTTGAGTTGCCTTTCTCTGCATCATTTTGACAATGGATAATATCCCTTTGGAGTGTCAGTTGAGAAGATTGGAAAAGGTAGAATGAAGGCTTGGAGGCAAGAAGTCCCCAAAATGAATGATTGAAACAGGAGAAAGAATAGAGAGGGCTTCCTGATTCAGCCCTCTTTTCCCACACTCTTTCTTTCTGTGTCATTTATGCACTTAGTTCAATCAATCAATCAATTGAATTTATTGAGCACTTTCTGTATGCAGAGCATATTTAGTGCTTGGGAGAATTCAAATATAACAGAGTTAGAAGACACATTTTCCCTGCCCTCAAGGAGCTCACAGTCTAGAGGGGGAGAACGGATCTGTACCTTTCAAGCACGTGATGTTCACCTGACCCTCTGCCCCACAACACTTATGTACATTATTTATATTACTCTCTGCCTGCCCACTCTACACTCCAAATTCCTTGTGGACAGAAAACATTTCTACCAACTCTGTGGTATTATAATCAATCATTTATATTTACTGAGCACTTTACTATGTGCAGAGCATTGTACTAAACACTTGGGAGAGTATAATACAACAGAATTAGCAATACAGTCCCTCCCATAATGAGCTTACAGTCTACTCTCCCAAGCTCTTAGGATAGTGCTCTGCACCCAGTAAGTCCTCGATAAATATGACTGAATGATCGATTAATTCAGAGGGCGCAAAAAGCAGAACAGGATTAGGGGACTACTGCATCTATTCAGGAAGGTTCGAAGTCTCCTGATTATACTGGAAGAAATGTGGTGAATTCATAGAGAGCAAGGGATGGAGGACAGGTGGGATTAGAACAATTAATGTTGGTATTTGTTAAGCGCTTACTATGTGCAGAGCACTGTTCTAAGCACTGGGGTAAACACAGGGGAATCAGATTGTCCCATGTGGGGCTCACAGTCTTAATCCCCATTTTACAGATGAGGGAACTGAGGCACAGAGAAGTTAAGTGACTTGCCCACAGTCACACAGCTGACAAGTGGCAGAACAATTATCCCTTTGTTGTCTGCATCTCTTGGGCAGGTTGGAGCCTATCCTGGGAAAGAATGGGAGTAAAAGATCCTATTTCTACCTCATGACTTCAAGTCGATAATACCTGCCAGAACC
Organism: Ornithorhynchus anatinus; assembly: GCF_004115215.2. Classification (NCBI taxonomy): domain Eukaryota; kingdom Metazoa; phylum Chordata; class Mammalia; order Monotremata; family Ornithorhynchidae; genus Ornithorhynchus; species Ornithorhynchus anatinus. The sequence goes on along the minus strand of NC_041731.1, from coordinate 110,605,006 downwards.
AGAATCTGCTACTGTGCCATGACGGCATTAACAATAACTCCAAGAAATAAACAGTATTAATATTAATAACAATAATAATAGTATTTGTTAGGTCAGGTCAGACCCAGATGCTGTTCTACATGGGGTTCACAGACTAAAGGGAAGGAAGAACAGGTATTTCAACTACATTTTAGAGAAGCAGTGTGGCCTAGTGGATAAGATCAGAGATCTGGGAGTCAGGAGGATCTGGGTTCTAATCCCAGATCTGCCACTTGTCTGCTGTGTGGTCTTGGGCAAATCACTTAACTTCTCTGTGCCTTAGTTATCTCATCTGTAAAATGGGACATACACTGTGCTTGTATCAAATCCAGTATAATGTCTGGCACAGAATAAGTGCTTAAAAAGTACCATAAAAAAATTTACAGAGGAAGCAACCAAGACAAAGAAATTAAGTGATTTGTCAAAAAAAACAAACCAAAAACACACAACAGGCAAGTGGCAGAGCTAGGATTTCAACTTCTAACTGCTAAACCCAAGTCTATTCCACTAGTCTATTTCACTTCTCCTGAGTTGTAGATAATAATAATTATGGTCTTTGTTAAGCGGTTACTATGTGCCAGGACTGTACTAAGTGCTGAGGTGGATGCAAGCAAATCAGGTTAGACACAGTCCCTGCCATAAATGGGGCTCATGGTCTCAAACCCCACTTTACAGATGAATTAACTGAGGCACCGAGAAGTAAAGTGACTGCCCAAGATCACACAACCGACAAGTGGCAGAGTCGGAGTTAGAACCCATGACCTTCTCGGACTGCCAGGCCTGTGCTCTAGCCACTAGATCATGACAATTAAATTCATTTTGGCTCATTTCTCTGTCGATGCATTACTTAAATTAGTTGTCTCATGCTTCTTTTCATTCAGTTCATTCAATAGTATTTATTGAGCGCTTACTATGTGCAGAGCACTGTACTAAGCGCTTGGGATGAACAAGTCGGCAACAGATAGAGACAGTCCCTGCCGTTTGACGGGCTTACAGTCTAATCGGGGGAGACGGACAGACAAGAACAATGGCAATAAATAGAGTCAAGGGGAAGAACATCTCGTAAAAACAACAGCAACTAAATAGAATCGAGGCGATGTACAATTCATTAACAAAATAAATAGGGTAATGAAAATATATACAGTTGAGCGGACGAGTACAGTGCTGTGGGGATGGGAAGGGAGAGGTGGAGGAGCAGAGGGAAAAGGGGAAAATGAGGCCTTAGCTGCGGAGAGGTAAAGGGGGGATGGCAGAGGGAGTAGAGGGGGGAGAGGAGCTCAGTCTGGGAACGCCTCTTGGAGGAGGTGATTTTTAAGTAGGGTTTTGAAGAGGGAAAGAGAATCAGTTTGGCGGAGGTGAGGAGGGACTTTTCCAGGAGCTCCAGAGTTCTGAGGAGTAATAGAAGGAATAGGATGTTGAAGGGATTTAAGGAGATGGTGAAAGATATTTCAGGAAGGAAAATGGGGGGAATGGTTAAAATCACCATACATTTTTTGGATAGTGCTTTTATTTTTCCAAACCGGTTTCAGATCTATTATCTCATTTTATCCTCAAAGCATCACTGTGAGTTAGAGGCAGACATTATTACCTCGGATTTTACAGATGAAAAAAACTGAGTCATAGAAAGGTTAAATTCATAGCAAAATAAGGATAAATATGTTTGGGGCAGTTCTTTTTTATTCTTTTATTTCCTTTGCCTTTCAATACATCCTTCTTCAAAGTCTGCAGAAGTGTTAATTACATTGGTGCATTCAATCAAACAGTGGTATTTATTGAGTGTTTACAGTGATTACTATGTGCAGAGCACTGTACTAAGCACTTGGGAAAGTAAAGTCACTAACCTGCAGTGTGACCCTGTACAAGTCTTCTATCCTACTTAAACTGTGAATCCCATGTGGGACCTGATTATCTTGTATTTAACTAAGCACTTAGTACAGTGCTTGGCACATAAGAAGTGTTTAATAAATGCCACAATTTATTATTATTATTACATTACAACAGAGTTGGTAGACATGGTTCCTGTCCACCAGAAGCTTACATCCTAGAGGGGGAGAAGTTAGCTACCAATAGCCTAATAACCAGGCTTATAGTCAGAGTGTCCGCTCTCGGGATCTTACCTAGAGAGTTTCCAATACTCTACCAGTCTCATCTACAGGAGGGACAGTCAAGCAGAGGCCTACCCATTCCATTTCTAGCTTGGGCAGTAGTTAGCAAGTAGAAGGCAATCTGCTACAAGTCAAAACTCGCCCATGCTGAGCAGCAGTGGCATGGGAGAGAGCTATCGTCCTATCTCCCTACTACCCTTCCTTTCCAAAATCTTAGAACGAGTCATCTACAATCGATGCCTAGAATTCCTTAACTCCCATTCTCTCCTAGACCCCCTCCAATCTGGCTTCCGTCCCCTCCACTCTACCGAGACTGCTCTCTCTAAGGTCACCCATGACCTCCTTCTTGCCAAATCCAATGGCTCCTACTCCATTCTGATCCTCCTTGACCTCTCTGCTGCCTTTGACACTGTCGACCATCCCCTCCTCCTCCATACCTTATCTCACCTTGGCTTCACGGACTCTGTCCTCTCCTGGTTCTCCTCTTACCTCTCTGGCCGATCATTCTCGGTCTCCTACGCCGGAGCCTCCTCCCCCTCCCATCCTTTAACTGTTGGAGTTCCTCAAGGGTCAGTTCTTGGCCCTCTTCTGTTCTCCATTTACACTCACTCCCTCGGTGAACTCATCCGCTCTCACGGCTTTGACTACCATCTCTACGCAGATGACACGCAGATCTACATCTCCGCCCCTGTCCTCTCCCCCTCCCTTCAGGCTCGCATCTCCTCCTGCCTCCGGGACGTCTCCACCTGGATGTCGGCCCGCCACCTAAAACTCAACATGAGCAAGACTGAGCTCCTCATCTTCCCTCCCAAGCCCGGTCCGCTCCCAGACTTCTCTATCACCGTGGATGGCACGACCATCCTTCCCGTCCCGCAGGCCCGCAATCTCGGTGTCATCCTTGACTCGTCCCTCTCGTTCACCCCACACATCCTATCCGTTACCAAGACCTGCCGGTTTCACCTCTACAATATCGCCAAGATCCGCCCTTTCCTCTCCACCCAAACGGCTACCTTACTATTACGGGCTCTCGTTATATCCCGGCTAGACTACTGTGTCAGCCTTCTCTCTGACCTCCCTTCCTCCTCTCTCGCCCCGCTCCGGTCTATTCTTCACTCCGCTGCCCGGCTCATCTTCCTGCAGAAACGATCTGGGCATGTCACTCCCCTTCTTAAACAACTCCAGTGGTTGCCTATCGACCTCCGCTCCAAACAAAAACTCACTCTAGGCTTCAAGGCTCTCCATCACCTTGCCCCTTCCTACCTCTCCTCCCTTCTCTCTTTCTACCGCCCACCCCGCACGCTCCGCTCCTCTGCCACCCACCTCCTCACCGTCCCTCGGTCTCGCCTATCCCGCCATCGACCCCTGGGTCACGTCCTCCCGCGGTCCCGGAACGCCCTCCCTCCTCACCTCCGCCAAACTGATTCTCTTTCCCTCTTCAAAACCTTACTTAAAAATCACCTCCTCCAAGAGGCCTTCCCAGACTGAGCTCCTCTTCCCCCTCTACTCCCTCTGCCATCCCCCCTTTACCTCTCCGCAGCTAAAGCCTCATTTTCCCCTTTTCCCTCTGCTCCTCCACCTCTCCCTTCCCATCCCCACAGCACTGTACTCGTCCGCTCAACTGTATATATTTTCGTTACCCTATTTATTTTGTTAATGAATTGTACATCGCCTTGATTCTATTTAGTTGCCATCGGTTTTTACGAGATGTTCTTCCCCTTGACGCTGTTTAGTGCCATTGTTCTTGTCTGTCCGTCTCCCCCGATTAGACTGTAAGCCCGTCAAACGGCAGGGACTGTCTCTATCTGTTGCCGACTTGTTCATCCCAAGCGCTTAGTACAGTGCTCTGCACATAGTAAGCGCTCAATAAATACTATTGAATGAATGAATGAAAAGAGAGTCGAGGGCGGTGACTCAGGTTTACTGTGCGGAAGGAGGCAACGGTAAACCGCTTCCGTATTTTTACCAAGAAAACTCTGTGGATACACTATAAGGATGATTGCGGATGGAGGTGGGGTGTTCTGGAAAAGATGTGTCCAGGGAGTCACTTTGTGTTGGAAACAGCTCCATGGCATAAGGCATCAGAGTGTACTATGGAAGCTAAAAAAAAAAGAGTAAGAACAAAACCAGCCCCTAGTACTGCAAAAGTGAGCACAAAAGCGGGAGAGTCTCTGGGGACACACGGTGCAGTTAGTATTGTCTGTCCTGTTCTGGCCCTTTCAGTTGCATTCACACCCGTTAGTAAAATCCACTTTCAGGGTGTCATTTTGACTGATTCTTTTTTTGCTGGTGTTTCTTAAGTGCTTGCTATATGTTAAGCAGTGTACTAAATTCTAAAGTAATAATAATAATATACGGTATTTGTTAAACACCTAATGTGAGCCAGGCACTGTACTAAGAACTGGGATAGATATGAGCTTGTTGGACAGGTTGGACACAGATCATCAAATTGAATAAAGTTCCTCTCCTACATGGACTCCCAATCTAAGCAGATTTCTTCTCTCCCTTCTTTTCTCTTTTCCAGGGAAAACTGAAGGGTGAGAGACCTATTTCTAAGTAATCATGCAATCCCCTTCAGCCTCTACCATAGTATTTTATCCTACTGATGATGTAACTGGTAGCATTTTCAGACATAATCTATCTTTATCAAGGCTACTTATTGAGTGCTTATTGCATGCAGAGCACTGTACTAAGCATTTAGCCATAGGTCCTCTTTTTTGAGAACTGATGTAGGAGTAACAAAAGATCATGAAGAACACATTTTAGCCTCGATAAGAAACAAATTTACTTCTTTTGAAGCCAGTTTCATCGCAATTCACATTGCAGGGGAAAACCCCACAAATTTCCCAAAATATAACTTTATCCTCTGCACCATGACTACTGTGAACCCTTTAAAAGATTCTGGTTTTTATTCTAACCTCAATCAGATTTCAACTAATCCTTCTTGCAATAAGCTCCAACAATTCTGCCATTTAGAGGAACACATGTATAGGCCTATGGGCAGAGAATGTGTCTGCTAATTCTGCTGTATTGTACTCTCCCAAGCACTTTGCACAATGCTCTGCACATAGCAACCCTGTTCTCCATTTACACTCACTCCCTTGGTGAACTCATTCGCTGGCACGGCTTTGACTACCATCTCTACGCAGATGACACGCAGATCTACATCTCCGCCCCTGTCCTCTCCCCCTCCCTTCAGGCTCGCATCACCTCCTGCCTCCAGGATGTGTCCACCTGGATGTCGGCCTGCCACCTAAAACTCAACATGAGCAAGACTGAGCTCCTCATCTTCCCTCCCAACCCAGTCCTCTCCCAGACTTCTCTATCACCGTGGATGGCACGACCATCCTTCCCGTCTCTCAGGCCCACAAACCCGGTGTCATCCTTGACTCGTCTCTCTCGTTCACCCCACACATCCTATCCGTTACCAAGACCTGCCGGTTTTACCTTTACAATATCGCCAAGATCCGCCCTTTCCTCTTCACCCAAACGGCTACCTTACTGCTACGGGCTCTCGTTATATCCCGGCTAGACTACTGTGTCAGCCTTCTCTCTGACCTCCCTTCCTCCTCTCTCGCCCCGCTCCGGTCTATTCTTCACTCCGCTGCCCGGCTCATCTTCCTGCAGAAACGATCTGGGCATGTCACTCCCCTTCTTAAACAACTCCAGTGGTTGCCTATCAACCTCCGCTCCAAACAAAAACTCCTCACTCTAGGCTTCAAGGCTCTACATCACCTTGCCCCTTCCTACCTCTCCTCCCTTCTCTCTTTCTACCGCCCACCCCGCACGCTCCGCTCCTCTGCCACCCACCTCCTCACCGTCCCTCGGTCTCGCCTATCCCGCCGTCGACCCCTGGGTCACGTCCTCCCGCGGTCCTGGAATGCCCTCCCTCCTCACCTCCGCCAAACTGATTCTCTTCCCCTCTTCAAAACCCTACTTAAAACTCACCTCCTCCAAGAGGCCTTCCCAGACTGAGCTCCTCTTCTCCCTCTACTCCCTCTTCCGCCCCCCCTTCACCTCTCCGCAGCTTAACCCTCTTTTCCCCCCATTTCCCTCTGCTCCTCCACCTCTCCCTTCCCATCTCCTCAGCACTGTACTCATCCGCTCAACTGTATATATTTTCATTACCCTATTTATTTTGTTAATGAAATGTACATCGTCTTGATTCTATTTAGTTGCCATTGTTTTTACGAGATGTTCTTCCCCTTGACTCTATTTATTGCCACTGTTCTTGTCTGTCCGTCTCCCCCGATTAGACTGTAAGCCTGTCAAACGGCAGGGACTGTCTCTATCTGTTGCCGACTTGTTCATTCCAAGCGCTTAGTCCAGTGCTCTGCACATAGTAGGCGCTCAATAAATACTATTGAATGAATGAATGAATGAACCCTGATTTTCCCCACACTGTAGATGGCACCACCATCCTTCTGTCTCACAAGCCTGTAACCTTGGCGTTCTCCTTAACTCCTCTCTCTCATTTGACCCACATATTCAGTCCGTCATCAAATCCTGTTGATCTCACTTCACAATATCGCTAAAATCCACCCTTTCCTCTCCTTCCATACTGCTACCATGTTAATACAATCACTCATCCTATCCCCCTGAATTATTGCATCAGCCTCCTTGCTGACCTCCCAGCCTCCCGTCTCTCCCCGCTCGAGTCCATACTTCACTCTGCTGCCCGAATCATTTTTCTACAAAAGTATTCTGGACACATCACCCTGCTCCTCAAAAAAGTCCAGTGGTTGCCCATCCACATCGATATCAAACAAAAACTCCTCTCTTTTGGCTTTAAAGTACTCCACCATCTTGCCCGCTCCTACCTCATCTCATTTCTCTCCTTCTACAACCCAGTGTGCACACTTCACTCCTCTAGTGCAAATTTTCTCACTGTGCCTCAATCCCACCTATCTCGCTGCTGACCCCTAGCCCACGTCCTGCCTCTGACTTGGAATGCCCTCCCTCCTCAAATCTGACAATTACTCTACCCTCTTTCAAAGCCTTATTGAAGGTACATCTCCTCCAAGAGGCTTTCCCAGACTAAGCCCCACTTTTCCTCATCTCCCACTCCCTTCTGCATTGCCCTGACTTGCTACCTTTGCTCTTCCCCCTCCCAACCCTAAAGCACTTATGTACATATCTGTAATTTAATTTATCCCTTTGTTCTTCTTCCCTCTCAGCCTCAAAGCACTTATGTACACATCTGTAATTTTATTTATTTGTACTGATGCCTGTCACCCCCACTCTAGACTGTGACCTCGTTGTGGGCAGGGAATGCCACTGTTTATTGTGGCACTGTACTTTCCCAAATGCTTAGTACAGTGCTCTGCACACAAAAGTGCTCAATAAATATGATTGAATGAATGCCATTGACTGATTGATTAATTAAGAAATGGAAAGTCAATGAGAGGTTCTCCTTTAAGGTTAACACCATTGTTCCATTTCCCTTCTTAAATTATGTCATAATAATACTGTCATGTAGCAATCAGAGGATAATAACTATAGTAGGTTAAATTAAAATGCTATGTTGAAAAAAAGTCACCATGTGTCAGTAGGATAAATTACCAGACATAATATGCAGACTAATTAGTGATGAAATTCTAGAACACCTGCAGAGTTAAATATCCAACATACTCATTGTGCCAAAATGCAAAAAGTTAGCTTCCTAAAGAGATTACTGATATTGAAGTCATTTCATAATATAGAGTCCAGAATAGATCCCAAATGTTACATCTGAAAAGGTTTACTCACAGAAACATCTGCTTCTCTTTAATTTCCAAAGACATTAGAGTTGTTTCTGAAAGCCTCTTAAATTTTCTCTCAAGTGTTCTGAGGCCCCCTCAGGGCCATCTCTTACCTATGAATAATCAAAAGTAGCAGCAGCAGCAGAATAGACACTTACTGGATGCCCACTTGGGGAGTAGAGAAGAAAGAAGTGACACTTTCCCTGCCCACAGGGAACTTATACTCTGAAGAAGACTAACATAAAAACAATTGTCACAACACCAAATGGAATTTGTAAAAATGAAGCTACGAAAGTCAATTTAAAGGGGTACGAACAGTGAGAGCCCTCAGTTCTGAATTCACAATTCTGTTATAGAAATTATTTACAATGCAAATATCCAATGTCAGCTGAATAGCAACTCAAATATCCAATATCAACTCAATTTAAACAATCAGCTGAATATTTTTACAGCTATTTTAATCAAACTTTGTTTTCTTTTTTCTATTTTCCTCTCTTAGAACTTCATCTTTTATATACTCCTACTGATTTTTATATTTAAGCTTTCCTTGATTTTCTAGAGAAAATGCACAAACAGAACACCTGTAAGATTTGGAATAGACAAAAATGAAAAGTTGTCAAATCAAATTGATTTATACCTGTACTTTAGCCTCCTCAGAGTGGAAAGTTATCTATTCCATTTGTCAGGGAGAGATGTGACAAATTTAATCTTCGCATAATTAATCATAGCATGAAAGAAGGAGCATTATCATGAATTACCATCTAGGTTACCATCTAAATGAAAAGAGTATCTTTCTCAAACATTTGAGCAGGGAGGTGGAAGGCAAGAGGAAGGGGACTATTCTCACCCCTTCAGAGCAAACAACAGCCCAAAGAAATCTGCAGTGGTTCCTGAAAAATGTTTTGTAGTTTTCAAGAATTTCAGCCTGAATTCAGGAGTGGAGTCTCCATTGTAATGCCAAGTGCATTCAAGCCGAAGGGAAATATAGACAGAATGAGGGAAATGTGTCACAGCCTTCTGGAAGAAAATTGTATCACTTGGTTCTCCTACAATAGGCAAAGGCTTTTGTCATCTTCAATGACTGTATGTAGAAAGGATTAGAAAACACCCACTGGAATAATAAATACGCTATTAAAATAGAGAACAAACAAAAACCAAGATCGGGGGAAACACATCTCACAAAAAGCCATTAGGGAACTGCAGAAATACAGAATCCACCCCAGTAGATTAAAAATTAGTCAAAGGTTTACTTTGTAGATTACTAGAATGAACCAAATTGCTAGTTTCTATTTGTGCAAAATGAAAATAATAGCATGCTTTAAAATAATCATAATGTTAATAATAATAATAAATGTGGTATTTCAGTGCTTACTATGTGCCAAACACTATACTATACCAGATACAAAATAATCCAGTTCCACATGGAGCTCACATTCTAAGTAGAAGAGAGCAAGGATAGTGAATCCCCATTTTGCAGAAGAGGGAGCTGAGGTACAAAGAGTGCTTCGCATAGAGTAAGTGCTTAACAGATACCATCATCATCATTATTATTGTTATTATTATTAGAGTGACTTCCCAACATCACACAGCAGGTTAGTAGCAAAGCCAGGGATAGAACCTGAGTCCTATGATTCGCAGGCCTGAGCTCTTTCCACTAGACCACGCTGCTTAAACTATTACAGGAGTTGAAATTTAAAAAGAAAATAAACTATTACAAATAAGTTGAATATATTACACATATATATGTTATATGTATGAGAACTGCCTTCTATGATTACTAAAGAAATTCATTTAATCTTCTAGACTGCAAAGGCCTCCTCTAGACTGAAAGCTCCTTATGGACAGGGAATGTGTCTACTAACTTTGTTCTATTATACTTCCCCAAGTGCTCACTACAGCGCTCTGCAAACAGTAAGCGCTCAAATACTATTGGTTGATTGATTTAAATGTGGTACAAATTTCCTTAAAAGACAAAATGCACAATCTTCAATTGTCTCCTGGAAATCAACATACCGATGCAAAGAATGCCAACACTTGCTAGCGCTGTTAAAAAAAAAAAGCCAAAAATGTTCAAATACCCTGGAAAATACCTTATATTATGCTAATGTTTCCCTAAGTCTCTCCCAACACCAGACAATCTAAAAAGGAAAATCATAACCAAATGATTTTCATTCTATTGGTTCATGCATATTCTACATGATTTCCAAGAGTGGCCAGAAGACATAATCCACATAAACGTCATCAATCGCTCTTATTGAAAGCCTTTTGTGGATAAATAAACATTTTTTAGGTGTGGGAGAACACACCAAAGTGTAAGACATGGTCTTTATCCTTGAGAGCCTTGCATTCTTTCAGAGGCAAAGGCCTAGGTTATGGTTCCTGAGGTAAAGTTGGTGATAGAAAGGTGATAGAAAGCTTCTATACCAGGGAGAGACAGCAAGATAAACTCTTTGGTAGAGACAACAAATTAATCAAGGAGTTAATAAACTGGTGGGGGAGTCAGACATTAAATTCAGAGGGGGAATTGACAGAGTGTAGGATAGGAAAGTAATTCATTCATTCATTCATTCATTCAATAGTATTTATTGAGAGCTTACTATGTGCAGAGCACTGTACTAAGCGCTTGGGATGAACAAGTCGGCAACAGATAGAGACAGTCCCTGCCGTTTGACGGGCTTACAGTCTAATCGGGGGAGACGGACAGACAAGAACAATGGCACTAAACAGCGTCAAGGGGAAGAACATCTCGTAAAAACAATGGCAACTAAATAGAATCAAGGCGATGTACAATTCATTAACAAAATAAATAGGGTAACGAAAATATATATAGTTGAGCGGACGGGTACAGTGCTGTGGGGATGGGAAGGGAGAGGTGGAGGAGCAGAGGGAAAAGGGGAAAATGAGGCTTTAGCTGCGGAGAGGTAAAGGGGGGATGGCAGAGGGAGTAGAGGGGGAAGAGGAGCTCAGTCTGGGAACGCCTCTTGGAGGAGGTGAGTTTTAAGTAGGGTTTTGAAGAGGGAAAGAGAATCAGTTTGGCGGAGGTGAGGAGGGAGGGCGTTCCAGGACCGCGGGAGGACGTGACCCAGGGGTCGACGGCGGGATAGGCGAGACCGAGGGACGGTGAGGAGGTGGGTGGCAGAGGAGCGGAGCGTGCGGGGTGGGCGGTAGAAAGAGAGAAGGGAGGAGAGGTAGGAAGGGGCAAGGTGATGGAGAGCCTTGAAGCCTAGAGTGAGGAGTTTTTGTTTGGAGCGGAGGTCGATAGGCAACCACTGGAGTTGTTTAAGAAGGGGAGTGACATGCCCAGATCGTTTCTGCAGGAAGATGAGCCGGGCAGCGGAGTGAAGAATAGACCGGAGCGGGGCGAGAGAGGAGGAAGGGAGGTCAGAGAGAAGGCTGACACAGTAGTCTAGCCGGGATATAACGAGAGCCCGTAATAGTAAGGTAGCCGTTTGGGTGGAGAGGAAAGGGCGGATCTTGGCGATATTGTAGAGGTGAAACCGGCAGGTCTTGGTAACGGATAGGATGTGTGGGGTGAACGAGAGGGACGAGTCAAGGATGACACCGAGATTGCGGGCCCGAGAGACGGGAAGGATGGTCGTGCCATCCACGGTGATGGAGAAGTCTGGGAGCGGACCGGGCTTGGGAGGGAAGATGAGGAGCTCAGTCTTGCTCATGTTGAGTTTTAGGTGGCGGGCCGACATCCAGGTGGAGACGTCCCGGAGGCAGGAGGAGATGCGAGCCTGAAGGGAGGGGGAGAGGACAGGGGCGGAGATGTAGATCTGCGTGTCATCTGCGTAGAGATGGTAGTCAAAGCCGTGAGAGCGAATGAGGCTCTGTTTGTTGTGGGGTGAATGAGGCCCCATTGTTGTGGGGCTGGGCGTAGGCTGTCTAGTCCTGGTCCCCCTCCTATCTCTGTCAGCTCATTTGCAGTCTCTTTCACGTCTCTTCCTCTGCCTCCCACCCCCTAAATGTGGGAGTTCCTCAAAATTCATTTCTGAGTCCCCTTCTAATCTCCATTTTACAGCTATTCCGTGGCAGAACTCATTCACTCCCACGTCTTCAACTACCATCTACAGTGCATGATTTGAGTGCTTAGTAAAGTGCTCTGCACACAGTAAGTGCCCAGTAAATACCACTAATGATGATCATGATTCCCAAATCTCCCTCTTCTGCTCTGACCTGTCTCCTTTTTGCAGTTCTGTATTTCCTTCTGCCTTCAGGACATCTTTACTTGGATATCCCGCCAACACCTCAATCTAATAATAATAATAATAATAATGTTGGTATTTGTTAAGTGCTTACTATGTGCCGAGCACTGTTCTAAGCGCTGGGGTAGACATAGGGGAATCAGGTTGTCCCACGTGGGGCTCACAGTCTTAATCCCCATTTTACAGATGAGGGAACTGAGGCACAGAGAAGTTAAGTGACTTGCCCACAGTCACACAGCCGACAAGTGGCAGAGCTGGGATTCGAACTCATGAGCCCTGACTCCAAAGCCCATGCTCTTTCCACTGAGCCACGCTGCTTCTAAACACACCCAGTATTCTTCATCTTCCCACCAAGACCCTGTCCTCCCCTCGAGTTGCCCTTCACTGTAGACAACACCATTATCCTTCCTGTAGCACAAGCCCATAACCTTGTCACTATCCTCGAGTTATCTATCTCTCATTCAACCCATGTGTTCAATCTTTCACCAAATCCTGTCGGTGTCAACCTTCACAACATCGCTAAAATCCACTCTTTCCTTTTCATCTAAAATGCCAGTACACTAACGCAAGCACTTTTCATATCCCACCTTGACTACTGCCTCAGCCTCCTTGGTGACTTTTCTGCCTCCAGTCTCTTCCCACTCCAGTCCATATTTCACTGTGCTGCCCAGTTCATTTTTCTAAAAATATTCAGTCCATATCTATCCACTCCTCAAGAACCTCCATAGTTTAGTAGTTGTCCATCAACTCTGCATCTAACTGAAAGTTCCTTAAAGCTCTCAAAAAAACTCACCCCCTCTTACCTTACCTCAGTGGATTCTTTCTACAACCCAGCCTGCACACTTCACGCCTCCAATGCCAACCTATTCATCGTACTTTGTTCTCATCTATCTCACCCCTGACCTGACCCCTTACTCACATCCTCCCTCTGGCCTAGGACACCATCCCTCTTCTTATCCAGCCACTACTCTCCCCACCTTCAATGCCTTATTAAAATCACATGTCCTTCAAGAGACTTTCCCCAGTTAAGTCTATTTTCCCCTATTCCCTCTCCCTTCTGTGTCATCTTTGTCCTTGGATTTGTTCCTTTTGAGCACTTGCTATTCAATCCACTCTCAGCCCCACAGCACTTATGTACACATATATAATTTATTTTAATGTCTCCTTCTCTAGACCATAGGCTCCTGGTGGCCAAGGGAATGTGTCTACTAACTCTGGTAGACAATATCTGACAGACAATTACTCTCTCCCCCTTCAAAGCCTTATTGAAGGCACATCTCCTCCAAGAGGTCTTCCCTGACTAAGTCCTCCCTTCCTCTTCTCCCTCTCCCTTCTGCGTCACCCTGACTGGCTCCCTTCATTTTTCTCCCCCTCAGTCCCACAACACTTATGTACGTATCTGTAATTTATTTATTCATTTATATTAATGTCTGCCTCCCCTTCTAGACTGCAAGCTTGTTGTTGGCAGGGAATGTGTCTCTTTAGTGTTATATTGTACTCCCCAAGTGCTTACTACAGTGCTCTGGAGACATTGGGTGCTCAAAAAATACCATTAACTCACTGAGTATCAAAGTGTTTAAGGGTTACAGAACCAAGTGCATAGACAATGTAGAAGAGAACGTAATAATGTGGAGGAGAAATGAGGGAAGATTTCTTGGGGAGATATGATTTTAAGAGGGTTTTGAAGATGAGGAGACTGGTGGTCTAACAGATATGAAGAGGGAAGGAGTTCCAAGCCAGAGGAAGGATGTGGGCAAGGGTCGGTCTAGAGATAGAGGAGTTCGAGGCACAGGGTGGTGTTAGACAACTCAAGGAGATAAAAATGAGTGTGAGTCTAAAGCAAACCAAAGAACCTGCACAAAATCATCTTCTCACATCCTCCAAGCAATATTTAGCCTAGTCCCCAGTTGACGGTAATGCATCGACATAAACCAGCGTTCCCAGTTAGCAGTAGTCAAAGTCAAAAACAATTCTCACCTATTCCGTGGAGGAGAAGGGTGGGCCATTGAGGAAGATGCTTGTGCTGTTGCACACGGGAAGGCAACACACAGCATCATGTGATAACAGTGCCCAGTGCTTAGTATGCTGCCTGGCATATAGCAAGCGCTTAACAAATACCATTATTATAACAATAATAATAATAATGATGGCATTTGTTAAGCACTTACTATGTACCAGGCACTATACTAAGCGTTGGGGTGGATACAAGCAAATTAAGTTAGACATAGTTCCTGTACCATGTGGGGCTCACATTATTAACCCCCATTTTACAGATGAAGTAACTGAGGGACAGAGAAGTGAGGTGACTTGCCCAAGAGCACACAGCAGACAAGTGGTAGAGCTGGGATTAGAACCCATGACCTTCTGACTCCCAAGCCTATGTGCCACTGTGTCATGCTGCTTCATCCATGTGATGACATGAAGGCTGAACTACCCTGTGGCCAAAATTCAAATGGGAGAGGGAGTAGTGGGGGTGAACTGGAAAGGAAGGAGGGACCGGGAAAGAGACTGGGCAGCCCAGTCCCATCCTAGCTGACTGGGAGGCAGGTGGGAGATAAAATCCTCCAGGGAAGGATGTGGCCTTGGGCTAGGTACCTGTGTGTCTGGCTGATGGAATGGACTGGATCAGGCTAGAGAGGCACCATTCTTAAAGCAGCGTAACGCCCCCAGAATCCCAACAATCAATCATATTTATTGAGGGCTTACTGCATGCAGAGCACTAAGTGCTTGGGAGAGTACAGTAACTTCAGCAGGTTGGCAGACATATTCCCTTCCCACGAAGAGTTTAAAGTCTGGCCTGCTGCCTCGGGCTGTGGTCGCTCTCTCAAGTCCTTCCAGGAGTGCATCTCCCCCAGCTGTCTCTTTGGAAAGACTCCTGCCCACCAGCACCACCCTCCCAACCCCCTTCAAGCACCCATTCTCCCCTCAATATGGCCTAATCATAATATTAATAATAATAATTGGGGTATTTGTTAAGCACTTTCTATGTGCCAGGCACTGTACTATGCACTGGGGCAGACAGAAGGTAATTGGGTTGGGCACAGTTCCTGACCCACATTGGGCTCAGAACCTTAATCTCCATTCTACAGACGAGGTAACTGAGGCCCAGAAAAGTGAAGTGATTTGCCCAAGGTCACACAGCATACGAGTGGTGGAGTCAGGATTAGAAACCATATCCTTCGGACTCCCAGACCCGCGCTCTATCCACTAGGCCACACTGCTTCCCTATTTAGAGAAGACAGAACTGGGAGTTAGGATCAGTCAGTGATATTTATTGTTTGCTACATACAGAGCACTGTACTAAGCACTTGAAAACATAATATACTAGAGATAATAGACCCGATCCCTGCCCACTCTAATCCCAGCTCTACCCTTTGCCTGCTGTGTGACCTTGGGCAATTCACTTTACCTCTCTGGGCCCCCATTTATTGATCTCTGTAAAATGAGGATTTAATATCTGTTCTCCCTCCTACTTAGATCGTGAGGCCCATGTAGACCAGGAACTGTATCTAATCTGATTATCTTGTCTCTACCCCAGCTATTATGATGGTGTATGGGGCATAGTGAACCCTTAAAAGTGACAGTTATCATGAGCCATGCCAGTCTTGATGCAGGAGCCAATGATGCCGCTGAAATGCTGCAGCCCCGGCAAACCCCTTCTTCTTGAGTTATTCCTGCCACAATCTTTCTGTTCCCCTCCCAGGCCTCGGAGAAGCCCACTGCAGCTATGATGGAGGGAAGCTCCTGGCTTCCACATAACTCATAACCTAAAATCCTAGCTTTAGAGGAGAGTGTGACCTAAAGGATAGAGCTTAGGCCTGGGCCTCAGAAGGACCTGGGTTCTAATCCTGACTCTGCTACTTGTCTTCTCTGCAGACAACTTTGGGCAAGTCACTTTACTTCTCTGTGCCTCAGGAACCTCATCTGTAAAATGCAGATTTAGACTGTGAACCCCACGTAGGACAGAGACTTTGTCCAACCTGATTAGCTTGTATCTACCCCAATCTTAGTACAATGTCTGGCACATAGCAAGCACTTAAGAAATACTATTAGAAAAAAAAAGACCAGTCAGGTGCTTAATTTTTTTTCCCCAGAATCTTGCTCCAGTGACACATGCTTTACTTTCATCTGTCAGTGAGATGCCTTGACTATTAATGGAATTGTTTAAAGTTCTGAGGAAGAGTAGGATTGATGATTTGTGTTCTGGCTACTTGCTCCAGGAATGAGATGGCTAGAAATGTAACTTTTATGGCTTGCTTCATAAACGTTTCATCATCATAATAATGATGTAAGCTCCTTAAGGTCAGGGATTGCATCTACCAACTCTATTGTATTGTACTTTCTCCAAGGGTTTAGTTTAGTGCTCTGCCCACAGCAAACACTTAATAAATACCACTGATTGATCAAAGGATGGTGAAGCTTATTAAGCACTTACTATATGCCAAGCACTGTGCTAAATGCTGGAGTAGATGCAGTAAAATCAGATCCGATTGTGACACTCGGAGAGGGATGGAGAATGGGTATTTTAATCAACATTTTATGAATGAGGAAACTGAGGAAGAGAGCGGTTAAGTGATCTCCCCAAGCTCACACAACAGATGAGCTGTGGAACAAGAAGTAAAACTCAGGTTTTGATTCCCAGTCCTATGCTCTTTTCACAAGGTTTCACTGCCTTCCACTGTATCAAGGGAGTGTCCGTACATGAGAAGCAGCGTGGCGCAGTGGAAAGAGCACGGGCTTTGGAGTCAGAGGTTTTGGGTTCGAATCCCTACTCTGCCACTTGTCAGCTGTGTGACTGTGGCCAAGTCACTTAACTTCTCTGTGCCTCAGTTCCCTCATCTGTAAAATGGGGATTAAGACTGTGAGCCCCACGTGGGACAACCTGATTCCCCTGTGTTTACCCCAGCGCTTAGAACAGTGCTCTGCACATAGTAAGTGCTTAACAAATACCAACATTATTATTATTATTACTAAAGAAACAATTCTACCACTCTAAACTATTGATATAATGCATTGGTGGAATCATTAAGACATCACCTCCAAACTCTTATGAACACTTCCCTTTGGCATCATAGCCCATTATAATCCTGGTGTATTTATCAGACTAGATAATGTGCCATTTTCCCCTTTTCTTTAGAGACCACAAACCTCAACAAGAAAGTTGAGACTTCTAGAGGAGAATTAGTGGCCTACTAGGGATTATCAGTCATTCAGTCATACATATTGAGCTCTTTCTGTGTACAGAGTACTACAAAAGAAGTGACTTACCCAGGAATTCTGTATAATTGCCTTGTCGGTCAACAATATGCAAGTAGTGGTTTTGGTACTGTCCTACCCAAAGGCAGGGGAATGGATAAGATGGCCTTGTCCTCTAGATTGTAAACTCATCCTCTACCCTGAAACTTGTCCTCTAGACTGTAATCTCCTTTTGGGCAGAGAACATGTCTACTAACTCTGTTATACTGAGTTAGTTAGTTCCAAGGGTTTAGGAACAATAATGAAAATGAAGGTATGACTGTAATGTAATAATAATGATGGTATTTGTTATATAGGTACTACATGCCAGACACTGTGCTAAGCACTGGATTCAAACAAATTGAGTTGGACACAGTCCCTAGCCCCATGTGGGGCTCTCCGTCTCAATCCCCATTTTACAGATGAGGTCACTGAAGCACAGAGAAGTGAAGTGACTTGCCGAAGGTCACACAGCAGACAAATGGTGGAGCCACAATTAGAACCCATGACCTTCTGACTCCCAGGCCTGGGTTCTACCCACTATGCCATGTTGCTATGCACTCAATAAATACAATGATCGACTGATCAGTCTGTGGGTGCCTTCTAGCTCTGTGATTCTGTGACTACTTGTGAGAAATCAGAATTTACAAGTATCACCAAGCTTATGAAAAGAAATGCAGCTGGGGATTCCAAATACTCCTCTTGCATTTAAACATATTTTTCTCTCTCATTGACGTGACACAATGCTACTCTAGCTTGCTCATCCAGGCTGTCTCTTGGGTAGAGTTTGATATTATTTTCTCCAGGCAAGATTCCCTTTCATAAACTGTACTGTAAATGACTGCAGGTGAACACTGTTTAAGTGAAATTTATTGAAGACAACACTCATCCTGAGTTGCCATGGAGATTTGCCTATCAAATGCTAAGGGAAAGAAATCGAGATTGAAAAACAGAAGTACAGTACTGTAGTTTGTCTTAAACAAAGCCCTGCCTTTACAATCTCATAATGCCTAATACATTTCTGTGCATTTGTTTCATTTTAGAATGTTGCTCTGAAGTGTGAGAGCATTTAATTTAGACAAAACCCAGAATGGTGTAAACCAATCCTCAAATAATTTGCTGTTCGTATAAAAAGGACTCTATGTCTACACACAAGTATTGATCAATGGATCTGCTGAGCAGGGCCCACAATGACCTAAGGTGAAAACTTTACCCCCATTGTCCATAAGTAGACTATCGGTCAGTGGTATTTATTAAATACTATGTGCGGAATGATGTACTCAGCACTTGGGAAAGTACAAAACAGTAGAGTTGGTAGATGTCTCATCTCTCTCATTCAACCCATATAGTCAACCTGTTGCCAAATTCTGTCAGTTGAACCTTCACATCATCACTACAATCTGCTCTTTCCTCTTCATCCAAATTGTTACCACATTAATCCAAGAACTTATCCTAACCTGCTTTGAATACTGCATCAGCCTCCTTGCTGACCTCCTTGCCTCCTGTCTCTCCCCACTCCAGTTATTCATTCATTCAATCATATTTATTGAGCACTTACAGTGTGCAGAGCACTGTATTAAGTGCTGTGAGTGTTCAATGTAACAATAAACAGACACATTCCCTGCCCACAATAAGCTTACAGTCCATTCTGCAAAAATGCTCAGTCCATATTTCACCACTTCTCAAGAACATCCAATGGCTGCCCATCCACCTCTGCATCTAACAGAATCTCCTTATCATCAGATTTAAAACACTCAATCTCCTTGCCCCCTCCTAGTTTACCTCCCTGGATTCCTACTACAACCCAACCCATACACTTTGCTGCTCTAATGCCAAAATACTAACTGTTAGTCAATCTCATCTATCTCCTCACCCACATCCTGCCTCTGGGCTGGAACACTCTCCTTCTTATTCATCAGGCTATCTCTCTCCCCACCTTCAAAACCTTATTGAAGGCACAAAAAGGCCTTATCCCCAGGCAGAATCAGTTGGAAATAGATTCAGAGACTCAAGGATTATAGGTGATGGAAGCAGGTTTATTAAGATGATAGCACAACGAACCCGTGACAGGTAATCTTCAAGAGCAAAGTTATTCCTAAACTGGTCAACATTATACCCCACTTCTAGCAGCTGGTGAAACTGGGAAGGAGAAACTTCACAAACCACACCAAACAGGCTTCCTTTCAAACAAGTAGCCCCAAATGGGCTACCTCTCAAGTTGCCAGGTCAAGTTCCTAGAATACTCATTCATTCATTCATTCAATAGTATTTATTGAGCACTTACTATGTGTACAGCACTGTACTAAACGCTTGGAATGTACAATTTGGCAACAGATAGGGACAATCCCTGCCCAATGACGGGCTTACAGTCTAATCAGGGGAGATCTCCTTGCTCTAACAAGGGGGTACGATCAGTCTCTCGGCATCACACAAGGTCTCTATGGGTAGAGGCGACTCACCACATCGGCGTGACAGAGTTCCAACCTACTACAAAGAGGTCATGAAGACCCCTCCCCAGATATACCTTGCTACTTCCCAATTCCCTTCTTTTGGCCATATTTGGGGTGAAAAAGGATCGTGGGACAAGACCCATCACAGTTTTCTCATTCCGGGCCTAATCGTTCGGCCTTATTGCTCAATCACCCTCTTCAGGGTCGGTAGTGTCCAGAGATATGGGAAGTGTTAATGCTTCCCAACGCTCCCTGCCAGCCCCTTAGTTCGTTAGTCTGGGGCCAGGGTGTGACCTGTCATGGGCATTCTCAGATTAGGCCCTCATTTCCTCTTCTTCCACTCCTTCCTGTGTTGCCCTTGCACTTGAATTTGCACCCTTTATTCACTCCTTCCTCAACTCCACAGTACTTATGTACATATCCATAATTTATTTATTTTAATGTCTGTCTCCCCGTCTAGATTGCAAACTTGTTGTGGGCAGGGAATATCTCTACCGGCTCTGTTTTATTGTACAGTTTGATGGGTAGAACTCAAAATTTGCTCCTGTTCAAATAATTATATGGCAATCAGTTGATCTATCCAAGGTAAACCAAAACTCTCATTTATTATTGGGAGAAATCAATACTAAATAGTTAAGGATATAAATCTTTCCACTTTTTTCCAGAGATAAATATATTTGTTGAATTCACAGAATAGAGAAAAATGTCAGTTTATGGGAACCAAAATTACTTTTTATATCATTTACGTGAGAGTTGAATAGAGTTGGATGATTTGAGGGGAAATTATGGGGGCATTTGAAAAGAATAAATTTTGTCTTTATCCATGAAGTGGTGCTATTTTAGAATCTTAAGAAAAGCGCACATTTTATACCCTTATTACCACAATACTCCAAATGCTTTTTATTCTCAAATTTTCTTTAAAAAAAAAGAAGACCTTTTACAAATTCTTAAAAAAACTCTTTAAGGCTATAAAACTAAAGCAAAACCCTATGGAAGAGTGTACATCCTTTGTGGCTTTTGTCAATGACAGAGCTATTTTATTTTTGAAACTGCATGACTTTAGGCTTCCCTTGAGTTTCCTGGCTTTAAGAGGAAACAACACCAAGGTTCATCTCATCTTTCCCCCTACAGAAAAGCAGTTTGTCCTCTTGAGTGAAGAAATGCAAGTGGTGCTTGGGCTTCTTTTGAATTTGCTCTTTTTTTTATTTTTATACTTTCATTCTTGAAGTGGAAACACTTAAGAAGAACACAGAGGATCTTAGAAAGAACCAGTCTGGTTTCTTTCGATCCTGCTTCAATTCCCTTTTGGCCTTTTTTTTTTTCCAACTGGATGTCACTGTACCCTTTAAATTGTCCTCATTTATGAAATGGGATTAAAAGGAAAGAGACAACCACATTACAGTCTGTACTCATGCATTGTTCTGTTACTGGTTTTTAAAAAATAGGTAGGAGAGATAA
Source organism: Ornithorhynchus anatinus (assembly GCF_004115215.2). NCBI lineage: Eukaryota > Metazoa > Chordata > Mammalia > Monotremata > Ornithorhynchidae > Ornithorhynchus > Ornithorhynchus anatinus. The sequence continues at coordinate 110,583,794 of NC_041731.1, read as the reverse complement.
GTCCCACTGGATTTTAAAGGGAAACTTCTACCAAAACTGTTCTCCTGACTTTCATTTTCTTTTCAGTGGTATTTGTTAAGCACTTACTTTGTGCCAGGCACTGTACCAAGCACTGGGGTAGATGCAGGCTAATCAGATTGGACACAGTCCCTGTCCCACATGGGGCTCACAGTCTTAATCCCCATTTTACAGATGAGGTGACTGAGACACAGAGAAGTGAAGTGCCTTGCCCAAGGTCACACAAGGGGTGGTGTCAGGATTCAAACCCAGATCCTCTGTCTCCCAGGCCCATGCTCTTTCCTCTAAGCCACGCTCCTTCTCTATCTCAATCCACTGCACTAAACGCTCGGGAGAGTTCAGTACAATAGAGTTGGTAGACACATTCCCTGCCCACAATGAGTTTACAGTCTAGAGCCAGAGACAGATAATTATATTAATAATTTACAATATATAATTTAAAGATATTCCTTCCTCCTGAATTCATTTCTCCCAATAGCGGGGAGCAAGTTGCCTTCAGACTACATTAGGTAAATGTACACTTTCACACTGTCATTATTATTGTTATAATAATATTTCTTAAATGCCTACTATAGATACAGCATAAGCAGATTAGTCCCAGTCCTTCATGGCTCTCACAGACCAAGGGACTGAGAACAATTAGGTATCTTTGGATCAGTGGAAAGATCCCGGGCTTGGGAGTCAGAGGTTTGGGGTTCGAATCCCTACTCTGCCACTTGTCAGCTGTGTGACTGTGGCCAAGTCACTGAACTTCTCCGGGCCTCAGTTACCTCATCTGTAAAATGGGGATGAAGACTGTGAGCCTCACATGGGACAACCTGATTACCCTGTGTCTACCCCAGCGCTTAGAACAGTGCTCTGCACATAGTAAGCACTTAACAAATACCAACATCATCATTATTATTATTATCTTATCCCCATTTTACAGATGAGGAAACTGAAGGAGAAAGAGGTTAAGTGAAGTGGTCAAGGTCACAGAACAGGCTAGTAGTGGAGCCAGGATTACAACTCATTAGGCCACACTGCTTGTCCTTGACAGCTATTGGTCTGTACTATCACAGAGAGTGGCTTCTGGGTGCAGTATCCGAGTTGCCCTTTGTGGCTCTTTGCAACAAGATTTGCCTCTCTACCTTTTTACCTTTACTTGCCTCGGCTTCTTCTGCTGACTACCTGGCTCCCAAGGGTGCCCAGTCAATCAACTGTATTTTTGAACACTTAATGTGTGCCGACCAGTATTCTAGAGAAGCAGCATGGCGTAGTGGAAGGAGCACAGGCCTGAGAGTCAGAAGGACTTGGGTTCTAATCTCTGGTCTGCCACCTGTCTGCTGTGTAACCTTAGGTAAATCACTTCATTTTTCAGTACCTCAGTTACTACATCTGTAAAATGGGGATTAAGATTATGAGCCCCATGTGGGACAAAGACTGTGTCCAACTCGACTATCTCATATCTACCCCAGTGCTTAGTCTAGTGCTTGGCACCTAGTGGGTCCTTAACAGATACCATTATTATTAGTAGTAGAGGTTGTAGTATTCTAAGCCCTTGGAAGAGTACAGAATATAACAGAATTGGTAGATATGTTCCCTGCCCACAAGGAGTTTACAGTCTAGAAGGGAAGGCAGACAATATAAATTATGGATATGTACATAAGTGTTGGGGGTAGTGGGGTGGTAACTTAAAGATGAATAAAGGGTACAAATCTGAGTACAAGGCCAGTGCAAATGGGAAAGGAAAGAAGGAAAATGAGGGTTTAGACAAGGCCTCTTTCAGAAGATGTGATTTTCATAAGACTTTGAATGTGAGGAGAGTTATGGTCTGTTGGATATGAAGCAGGGAGGAATTCCAGGCCAGAGAGAAAACTTGGGCGAGGGGTTGGTGGCCAGATAGGTGAGACTGAGGTACAGTTAGTAGGTTGGCGTTAGAGGAGCGAAGTGTGTGGACTGGGTGGTAGAAGGAAATCAGCGAGGTGAAGTAAGAGGGGGCAAGGTGATGGAGTGTTTTAAAACCGATAGGAGTTTGATGTGAAGGTGAATGGGCAATCACTGAAGATCCTTGAGGAGTGGGAAGACGGGAACTGAACAGCTTGTTGGGAAGACAGGAACTGAACAGCTTGTTAGAAAAATCATCCAGGCAGCAGAGTGAAGTATGGACTGGAGAGGGGAGAGACGGGAAGCTCTCTAATTCTCCCCCTCCAGCAGTGTGAAAGGGAGGAGGAGAATGAGATTAGAAGAGATTCCCTCTCACCTGCCCCTGCCACACTTCCAGGGGAGAAAGGGTATGAGCAGAGCCCCACACTAGCTCAAGAGGCTAAGGTAAGTGAGGGGCCTGCGATGGCCACCAGTACCTTCCTGCCACCACTTCTCCACCACTGCCATCATCCCTTCAGTGCTTCCATTTCCAGAGAGCAAATTATGGGATACCGTGAACTCGACCACACGCTAAAACCTCCTTGTTAACAATTTCCTCTTTCGGTGTTCCAGCAACACCATTTAGACAAGAGATTCAAACCTTTTTAAAGCTGTTAGAGTCTATTTTGGTACAACAATGTACCAGTAGCATTAGGTGTCATCAGCACCGTCAATAATAATCATTTTTTGTGAAAAGGCTGGTGGGAGCAGCGACCAATTGGGCTCCATTTTCTACCTGCTAAATGAACCGAAGAGTTTATAGATCGCTTTGCTTCCAAGAAAGCACTTTATAAGAATTATCTTATTTTTTCTTTTGTCCTCTCAACATCCCTATGAAAAAAATAGGCATTGCCATCCAAATGATCTCAGTCATTCAGCTTGAAAACAGCTATATGGAGAGCTCAAAGCTACACCTCAGGTGTTTTCTGCGGGGAGGGGTGCTTGAGTGATGGTGGTGGTGTGTTATGGCAATTGTTAAGCACTTACTATGTGCCAGCCTCTGTACTAAATACTGGGGTAGATACAAGATAATCAAGTTGGACACAGAGATAATCAGGTTAGACACAGTCCCTAACTAACATGGGGCTCACAGTTCAAGTCGAAATGTTTCAGCAGTGAAAAAACATGCAATTTAACTTTTTCAATTTTCAATTCACCCCACAGCACTGCTGTGCATAGCCATAATTTATTTGCTAATGTTGACGTCTATCTCCCCCTCTAAATTGTCAGGTCCTTGATAGCAGGAAATGTGTTTACCTACTCCGCTGTACTGTACTCTCTGAAGTGCTCGGTAGAGTGTTCTGCGCGTAGTAAGCGCTCAATAAATACCATCGATTGAACTCTGCATCCATTCCAACCTGACATTGCTGTCCGTGCTCTGAGGCTTAAAGGGAGGAAAATAGAGCTGAAGTTTCAAACCTCCCTGCTTAGTCCTGCACTCTGACAAAGATTGACATAAGAGCTATATTAATAATAGTGGCATTTGTTAAGCCTTACTATGTGCAAAGCACTGTTCTAAGTGCTGGGGGGATACAAGGTGATCAGGTTGTTCCACGTGGGGCTCACAGTTTTAATCCCCATTTTACAGATGAGGTAACTGAGGCACCGAGAAATGAAGTGACTTGCCCAGAGTCACACAGCTGGCAAGTGGCAGAGCTGGGATTAGAACCCATGACCTCTGACTCCCAAGCCCGGCTCTTTCCAGTGAGCCATGCTGCTTCTCTACAGTGCTCTGCACAAAGTAAGCACTCCGTAAACACCACTGATGATGTATTGCCCTCTGCTTCGGGGGACGCACATTGAAAGAACAAAACCCAATCCCCAAAGTGGCAAAATATTTTGTTCAATATCTTTGGATGAATATATGCGCTTTCTATGCACCGAGCGCTGAACTAAGTGCTCGGGAGGATCATCAAAGGCAAGTACTGAGGCCCCGCTGAGCACTGTACTACACTCTTAGGAGAATACAACAAAAGCAAGATGCAAAATTACTACCTAAGAGTTTACAGTCTAACAAGATGAAAATAAATTAGGGTTAAACAAAGAGAAATGGGTTTTCTGTTTCTGTTGTTCCTCTACTCTGTTAGACCCTAGCATTGTTGTAGACAAGAAGCGCTCAGCCTGGAGGTCGACGGGGAAACTGTTGCTGAAGGCTGTTCACTTTAGGAACCTGCAATTTAAGAAGGCTGAAAAAATGTTAACCTACCATTTCCTGTATTTTTAAATCCATGTTTACCCAATTACACTTGTACTTCTGTGGTACACAGATCTCTAATTGTGAATGCCTCTGTGTAGGAGAAATAGGATTCACTTGGAGTAAATGCTGGGGTTTAACTCCTTTACCTACCACTTACTATATATTAAAATAATTGTTGATAACCTAATGGAATTCTGCTTTAGAAAACAACGCCAACACTCAAAGCATTTCTCAGGGACCACTGTTCTCCCTTGTTATTCCGTGAAACTCAGGATTACATTTTCCCTTTTCAAACTTCGAAGTACAGTTCCAAGACTACAGGGTTCCATAACAAAAGTAAACCTCCTCTGAAGGAGTGGGGCACAGATAATTTTAAAAAGTGGATATTTGACCCCATTAATGATTTTAGCCTATCCCCCTACCCTAAGCATCCTGACTCCAAGACTAGGGTGGAGGGGGGAAGAGGGGGTGGTCCGATAGGTCCTGAGTCTACAGATCTGGGCTGCCTTAGGGCTGAACCTAATTGCAAGGAACCTAACTGTGCAGCTCTGAGGGAGTTGAGGGAAAAGGGGCTGGAACATCCAGGTGTAGTCATACAAGATGGTAGTATGGATCAAAGGGAATCAATCAGTCAAGCATATTTATTGAGCGCTTACTATGTGCAGAGCTCTGTACCAAGCGCTTGGAAGAGTAAAATACAACAGAATTAGCAGATACGTTCCCTGATCATAATGAGCTTACAGTGTAGAGGGGGAGACAGACATTAATATGAATAAAGAAGTAATTTATAACATATAATTTAAAGATAAGTATGTAAGTGCTATGGGGTTTAGAGGGTGGGGAGAGTAGCAAGTATCCAAAAGTCACAGATTGAGGTGCATAGGTGATGCAGAAGGGAGAGCAATCCAGGGAAAAGAGGGCTTAATCGGGGAAGGAGATGTGACCTTAGTTATGCTTTAAAGGTGGAGAGAATGGAGGTCTGGCATATTTGGGGAGGGAGAGAGAGCTGAAAGCTAGAGGGTGATGTAGTAAAGGGTTGGTGGTGAAATAGCTGAGATAGGGGCACAGTGAGTAAGCTGGAGTTAGAGTGTGCAAGCTGGGCTATAGTAGGAGATTAATGAGGTGAAGTAGATTGAGTGCTCTAAAGCCGATGGTCAGGAGTTTCTGATACGGAGGTGGAGGACTAATGACTGGAAGTTCTTGAGGAGTGGAGAGACATGAAATGAACATTTTTGTTGATGTAAAGGAAGTGGCTAAAACTTCACTCGTGGGACACAGAGCCCATACATGTGGTCTGTCACCTGAGCAGCCAGTATTACAACTCCCAGCAGTCCACAGGAGCAAACACCAGGGTCAGAAGCTTGGCCTGAGATCCCTCCCGTTCTAGTCTGGGATCCAGATGCTGCGATTCAGAGCTGAGGCCAGGTCTGACGCAGCCCCAGAGCCAGGAGGACAGAGGGGCACCAGGCCTAGATTTCCCACCAGTTATGGGTCTTTCTGTCCCTCAGCTAATTTTTTTTTTTAAGTTTTAATTCACAAACACAACTCTATCGTTCCCTCCAAGTTCACTCCCACATTGCTGCAGGCACACAAGACATCCCACAGCATTGCTTACTGAATTGCAATATGCCCCTGAAGTTTATAGGACACAGATCATAATTCACAAAATAGTATTAGGCTTATGGATATTTTGTACTATTCATAGGAGAGTTTTTAGAGGGTTTTTCCCCTGGAAAAATTGCCCCATCACTCCCAGCCCCCCACCTCGACCCCCACCACACACACACACACACACACACACAGTGTTGCTCTAGGTCAGAACCAATAGAGCCAGTTGGGATTAAAATTTTCAATTCACGCACAGCTCTATTTTAGCTACCCTTGTTGTAGATTACAATTTATAACCGGGCCTTGAAAATAGTCACTAGCCCTCTCAACCAGGGATGGTAAATCATTTCTGTCAGGGAAGATGAATAAAATAAAGTATAAAACAGTCAGAAAGGTCAACAGGGCTTTTGGGGATTGAGTTTGAAACTAAGAAGGCACTGGACTTTAAACCAAATTGAAAGTCTATAGAGCTGAAATGATGTCCAACCTCCCATAAGACTAAGAATCCTGATCTGTCCAGAGACACACAGTTTCTCAAGCAGTTTCACTGGCCATTCGCAGCATTAAATGGCGGGACAAGAATATCAACAATGAGCTCCTGGTGGTAGTCGGCTTACCGCCAGCATGGTCTATTCAATAGACCACTGGCCTGGGAATCAGAAGGACCTGGGTTCTATTTCCGACTCTGCCACCTGTCTGAAGTGTGACCTTGGACAAGTCACTTCACTTCTCTGTGCCTCAGATACCTCATCTGTAAAATGGGGATGAAGACTGTGAGCCCCATGTGGGACAGGGATTGTGTCCAATCTGATTAGCTTGTATTAATGCTAAGTGCTTAGAACAGTACTTGACAGTAAGTGGTTAACAAATACCATCATCATCATCATCATGAGGCAATGGTGGGGTGATCTGTTGGTAACAATGAGTGAGCTACAATTCTGAGACTTTCAGACCTCGAAGCGGCACAGAGAAATTAATCCTGGCGATAACGGCTCGTGCATGTACCAATCTCCGTGTCCCTGTCAGTTGTGTTCCTGCTGGGGTAAGGTGTGCAGCGAACAGGCAGACAGGCGAGGGGACAACACACTGCAAAATGCACATGAAGTCTTTTAAATACAAGACCCCTATATTGCTCAAGTGACCACAGCATTGTGCCGACGCTGCACGCATAAAGCATCTTAGGTCAGCAAGCTGGCTGTTGCCTTGGTAACGGCTGTGGGTCCTTCACCATCCATCTTAGCCAATTTAGAGAAACAGCATGGCACAGTGGATAAAGCATGGGCCTGGGAGTCAGAAGATCATGTGTTCTAATCCTGGTTCCGTCACATATCTGCTGAGTGACCTTGGGCAACTCACCTCACTTCTCTGTGCTTCAGTTCCCTCATCTGTAAAATGGGTAGCAACATTGTGAGCCCCAAGTGGGACAGGGGCTGTGTCCAACCCAATTTGCTTGTATCTTCCCCAGTGCTCACTACAGTGCTTGGCACATAGTAAGTGCTTAAAAAACCACAATCATTATTATTACTGTTAGGATTCCTCATGTTATGCTTTAGATGATTTTCGAGTTAAATAAAAGTTCCTCGAGGGCAGCGACAGTGTCAACCGACACTATCGTACTTTCCCAAGTGTTAGACTCGTGCTCTGAACGCAGTAAGCACCTTATTATTAATAATAATAATAATGGTATTTATTAAGTGCTTTCTATGTGCCAGGCACTGTACTAAGCACTGGGGTAGATACAAGATAATTGGGTTGGAAACAGTCCCTATCCCACAAAAGGTTCACGGTCTCAATCTCCATTTTACAGATGAGGTAACTGAGGGCACAGATAAGTGAAGTGACTTGCCCAAGGTCGCACAGCAGACAAGTGGCAGAGCTGAGATTAGAATCCATGTCCTTCTGACTGCCAGGCCTGTACTCTATCCACTAGGCCATGCTGTTTCTCATTGCCATTGATCGAATGACTGATTAAGAGGCATCATAATGGATGGCAATAGCCCCAACAGGAAGAATTCATTCAAAAGTATTTATTGAGCATTTACTATGAGCAGAGCACTGTACTAAGAGCTTGGAGTGCACAACTCAGCAAGAGATTGAGACAATCCCTGTCCAACAACAGGCTCACAGTCTAAACGGGTTAGAAACCAGGGCTCTTGCTCCGCAGAGCTGATACATGACAGTTTGTGTTACCCTGGCCCACAACATAAAGCGATGACTTCATATCGATGCCATTTTTGTAGAGGTAATAGTAACAATTACAGTACTTCCTAAGCACTTACTATATGCCAAGAACTGTTCTAAGCACTAGGGCAGATACAAATTAGTTGGGTTGGACACAATCCTTGTCATTCATTCATTCTTTCTATCATATTTATTGAGTGCCTACTATGTGCAGAGACTGTACTATGTGCTTGGAAAGTACAATTCAGCAACAAATAGAGATAATCCCCACCCACAGCGGGCTCACAGCCTAGAAGGGGGGAGACAGACATCAATGGGGCTCACACTCCTATCCCCATTTTACAGATGAGGTAACTGAGACTCAGAGAAATAAAGTGACTTGCCCAAGATCATGCAGCAGACATGTGGCGGAGCTGGTATTAGAACACAGGTCCTTCTTTCCCCCCGGGCATACGCTCTATCCAAGCCACACTCCGGATTCTGCCCTAATTCACCAAACCCACCCTGCTTCCAGGTTACTTGGCTTCTCTTCTCCAAACAATTGTTCCAGAGCCATTGCATTCCCCCTCCCAATCCCTGTGCACATGGCTGCCATAGCCAGGCTAAGGAACAAAACGGTAGGATCCAAGGGATTAATCAATCCATGGCAATTATTTAACACATAGAGGGTGCAGAGCGCTATACTGAATGCTCAGGAGGGGGAATGTTACCCAAGAGTAGGTGGAGACAATCTCTGCCCACAAGGAGCTTTCAGACTAGAGGGGAGACAGACATTAAAAATAATTGCAGACAAAGAAGCTAAACACTGAAAATAAAAATACCCAACAAAGGTTTCCTGGGCCAAATCAGTACCAGACATGGGGAAAACCAGCTGAAAAATGGATAATAATAATAATAACAACAATAATAGTTATAATAATGGTACTTGTTAAGCACTCACTATGTGCCAAGCACTATTCTAAGCCCTGGGATAGATAAGAGTTAATCAGGTTGGATACAGTTCCTGTCATTCATTCATTCATTCAATCATATTTATTGAGCACTTATTGTGTGCAAACCACTGTACTAAGCATCTGGGAGGGCACATCATATCAATAAACAGACACATTCCCTTCCCACAATGAGCTCACAGTTTAGACATTAATATAAATGAATAAATAAATGATAGATGTATACATAAATGCCGTGGGGCTGGGAACTGGGATGAATGAAGGAGCAAATCAGGGTGACGCAAAGGGAGTGGGATAAAGGAGAGGAGGGCTCAGTCAGGGAAGGCTTCTTGGAGATGTGCCTTCAATAAGGCTTTGAAGTCAGGGAGAACAATTATCAGTGTGATATGAGGGAGGGAGGGCATTCCAGGCCAGAGGCGGGATGGGGGCAAGAGATCAGAGGCAAGATAGATGAGATCAAGGTAAATGAGAAGTTTAGCATTAAAGGAACCAAGTGTGTGGGTTGGGTTGTAGTAGGAGACTAGCAAGGTAAGGTAGGAGGGGGCAAGGTGACTGAGTGCCTTAAAGCCAGTGGTGAAGAATTTTGGTGTGACACAGAAGTGGATGGGGAACCACTGTAGTTTCTTGAGGAGCAGGGAAACATGGTCTGAATGTTTTTGTAGGAAAATGATCTGGGCAGCAGAATAAAGTATGGACTGGAGTAGGGAGAGACAGGAGATTCAGAAGTGAGCAAGGAGGCTGATACAACAATAATAATAATAATAATGGTATTTGTTACATGCTTAACTATTTTATGTATTAAGTGCTGAGGTGGATACAAGCAGAACGGGTTCGACACAGTCCCTGTCCCAAGTGGAGCTCAGGCTCTCAATCCCCAATTTACAGAGGTAACTGAGGCCCAGAGAATTGAAGTGACTTGCCCAAGCCACACAGCTGACAAGTGGAGGAACAGGGATTAGAACCCATGACCTCTGACTCCCAGGTCCATTCTTTATCCACTATGCCATGCTGCTTCTCTAATAATCAAGGCGGGATAGGATAAGTACTTCCATTTACAGCAGTTTGGATGAAGACGAAGTGGCAGATTTTAGCGATGTTGCGAAGGTAGAACTGACGGGATTTAGTGATAGCTTGAATATGTGGATTGAATGACAGAGAGGAGTCCCGGATAACACCAAGTTTATAGGCTCGAGAGACAACAATGGGTTTACACTCTTAATCCCCATTTTACAGATGAGGTAACTGAGGCCCAGAGAAGTGAAGTGGCGGGCATGAGGCATAGCTCACATTAGACCTCAGGTCTCTCTGACTCCCAGGCCCATGCACTAAAACACAGGATGAATGGCCAGACTCAAATCCTAGTTCCTAGGCATCATAATTTAGGAGTCAGCCACTCAGGTGACACCTAGGAGGACCTCAACTGAAGCATCTCGCATAGTGCTCTGCAAAAAGTAAGCACTCAAATTTGCTTGATTGATTGAGGATGTGGAAAATCCTCATAAGCATCTTAAGATTCTCTCAAACCTAACCTCAGCACTCCAAATGGTGACAATTGTCAGTATTACTGTGCACCTCTGACAATTTTGATTTTTTTAACCTGCTGTGACTGTGAAATTTGCCTCTTGAAGACATAACCTCAGAGTTGAACTCTGGATATTAATGAGTTGTTTCTGTGTTCTGACTCACTGGAGACCAAGAAGCAGCACTGTTTAAGATAGCTGCCTTATTCATACGTTTCCTATCATCTCCCTTTGAACTTTGTATAATTATAATTGGGATACTGAAATTAACACCTTTCAATTTGTCCCAGAAAAGCAGAGTATAATTGACATTTGAAGGAAGGAAAAAGAAGGAGTCATCCATAGTTACTTGGCATCAGCTTAAGAGTTTGACACTCAAAAAGAAGCTCAGTAGTTGAATACTATTTCATGATAAAAATGATGGGAGTCACTTTATTTCCAAGATTACATATTCAAACAATATCTTGTTGGAAAATTAAATGCTCTCTTTGTGCAGGGTGTTTTTTAAAAAAATGTATGTAAGCAATTTCACCAGCTACTGAACAGGCAAACAGGAAATAACCATTTCTGCATCGATGTACCAGAAATCCACCCATCTGGCTACCACCTGCAGCAAAGAGATGCTTCGAGAAATATGTGAGGGCAGGTTTTTGTTTGTTTTTAATGGTATTTGTAAAGTGCTTACTATGTGCCATAAATGCTGGGGTAGATACAAACTAATCATTTTGGACACAGTCTATATCCCACATGGGGCTCACAGTCATAATCCCCATTTGAATAATAATAATAATAATAGTACTTAAGCTCTGGGGAAGATACAAGGTGATCAGGTTGTCCCACGTGGGGCTCACAGTATTAATCCCCATTTTACAGATGAGGTAACTGAGGCACAGAGAAGTTAAGTGACTTGCCCAAAGCCACACAGCTGACAAGTGGCAGAGCCGGGATTAGAACCCACAACTTCTGACTCCCAACCCCGTGCTCTTTCCACTAAGCCACGGGGGAAATGAGGCACAGAAAAGTTAAGTGACCAGGGTCACAGAGCAGACAAGTGGCAGAGTCAAGATTAGAAGCCAGATCCTCTGACTCCCAGGCTCGTGCTCTTTCCACTAGGCCACCCTGCTTCCTATCATCAAAGCTGCTTCTTGATTTGGGCATTTACTATCTAAAAATCCTTAACTTTTCCCTTTTTGTCCAGAACTTCTAAGACCCTATTAGTTTATCTAAGAAGCATTAGTTTATTTAAAGAGGTCTTGAATCTATTGATATGTTCAGCCTTCACAACTAACTTCCTATAACAACGCCCTTTGGAAGTCATATCTTTTCCAGGAGGGCTTCCCTGATTAATCCCTCACCTCTTCACCCTCCATCCTCCACAGCTGCCAGTTCTTCACTTCTGCATCACCTAAGAAGTTGGGAACTCCCCCTCCCCTGTAGAATTTAGGTGCAAAGCTTTATATTCTATTATCTCCCCCTCTAGATTGTAAGCTTCTTGATGGCAGGGATCACCAACTCTTTTTTTCTCAGCCAATTAGTCGTATTTATTGAGCACTTACTGTGTGCAGAGCACTGTACTAAGCACTTGGAAGACTACAATATTAGAATAAACGGACACATTTCCTGCACACAACGAGTTTACAGTCTAGAGGCAGGGAGACATCGATACAAATAGGTTACAGATATGTGCATAAGTGTTGTGGGGGCAGGAGTTCTGAATAAAGGGGGTTACACAGAAGGGAGTGGGAAAAGAGGAAAAGAGAGCTTAGTCAGAGCAGGCCTCTTGGAAGAGGTGGGCTTTTGATAAAGACTTGAAGAGGGGAAGAGTAATTGTCTGTCATATTTGAGGAGGGAAGGAGTTCTAGGCCAGAGGCAGGACGTGGCCCAGGGGATGTCAGAGAGATAGATGAGATCGAGATATAGTGAAAAGGTTGACATTAGAGGAGCAAAGTGTGCAGACTGGGTTGTAGAAGGAGAGTAGCAAGGTGAGGTAGGAGGGGACATAGTGATTGTTTTAAAGGCTATGGTAAGGAGTTTCTGATTGATGCAGAGGTGGATGGGCATCCACTGGAGGTTCTTGAGGAGTAGGGAGACATGAGCAAGCTCTTAGAACAATGTCTGGTGCTTAGAACAGTGCTTGGCACAAAGTAAGCACTTAACAAGTACCATCATTACTATGGCCTGAACGTTTTTGTAGAAAACTAATCTGGCAGCTGAGAAGTAAGGACTACAGTAAGGAATTAACTTGCGTTATCCATGACTCCTTTCTGTCATTCAACCCACATATTCAATCCATCACTAAATTCTGTCGGTCCTACCTTCACAACATTGCTAAAATCCCCCTTTCCTCTCCATCCAAACTGCTACCACGTTAATACAATTCCAACTGGATTACTGCATCACACTCCTTGCTCAACTCCCAGAGTCCTGTTTCTCCCCATTCCAGTCCAAACTTCACTCTGCTTCCTGGATCAGTTTTCTTCAAAAACATTCAGAATGTGTAACCCATTTCTGCATCAATGTACCAGAAATCCACCCATCTGGCTACCACCTGCAGCAATGAGATGCTTGGAGAAATATGTGAGGGCAGGTTTTTGTTTGTTTTTAATCGTATTTCTAAAGTGCTTACTATGTGCCAGGCACTGTAATAAATGATGGAGTAGATACAAACTAATCATTTTGGACACCGTCTATGTCTCACATAGGGCTCACAGTCCCCATTTTAATAATTATAGTACTTAAGCGCTTATTATGTGCCAAGCACTGTTCTGATTACTGGGGAAGATACAAGGTGATCAGGTTGTCCCACGTGGGGTTCACAGTATTAATTCCCATATTACAGATGAGGTAACTGAGGCACAGAGAAGTTAAGTGACTTGCCCAAAGCCACACAGCTGACAAGTGGCAGAGCCGGGATTAGAACCCACAACTTCTGAGACTCCCAAGCTCGTTTCCTCAAAAAAACTCCAGGAGTTCCCCATCCACCTCCACATTAAACAAAAACTCCTTACCATTGGCTTTAAAGCACTTCACCACATTGCCCCCTCCTACCTCGCCTCGCTTCTCGCCTTTTACAACCCAGCTCACACACTTCGCTCCTCTAGTGCTAACCTTCTCACTGTGCTTCGGTCTCACCTGTCTCGCTGCGGATCCGTCACCCACCTTCTGACTTTGGCCTTGGAATGCCCTCCCTCCATCCGACAATTACTCTCCCCCTTGCTTCAAAGCCTTGAGGGCACATCTCCTCCAAGAGGCCTTTCCAGTATAAATCCCACCTTCCCTAATCTCCCACTCCCTTCTGCATCGCCCTGCATCGCTCTTCCCCTCTCCCAGCCCCACAGCACATATGTTTATATCAATAATTTATTTGTATTAATATCTTTCTCCTCCCTCTAGACTGTAAGCTCATTGTGGGCAGGGAATGTGTCTGTTTATTGTTGTATTGTACTTTCCCAAACACTTAGTACAGGACTCTGCACTCAGTAAGTACTCAATAAATATGATTGAAAGAATGAATGAATGAACCCAGATCTTCTGACTCCCAGGCCTGTGCCCTTTCCACTAGACTACACTGCTTCTCTATGTTCTCAGATTTAGACAGCTGGGCAACAGGAGGATGTGCAGAAGGGAGAAGCGTTTCTCCTTCTATTTGACTATCCTAGACCTCCAATCACTGGTATTTATTGAGCCCTCACTATGTGCAAAGCACTGTACTAAGCACTTGGGAGAATACAATGGAATTATTAGACACCTTCCCTACCCATAACGAGTTTATAGTCTTGGGCGGGGGGAAAGGTTGTCTTTCCCTACTTAAGCCCTCTTTTCCCCTACTCCCTTTCCCTTCTGCATCTTTCATGTGCTTGGATCTGCGATCTTTGGACATCCTCAGCCCCACAACACTTATGTACATATCTGTAAATTATTTATATTAATCTCCAACTCCCACTTCACACTACAAGCTCCTTGTGGGCAGTGAACATGTATATAAGTCCATTGTATTGTACTCTCCCATGTGACATGTCCAGAATGCTTCTGTAGAAAAATGATCTGGGCAGCAGAGAAGTATGGACTGGAGTGGGGAAAGAGAGGAGGGAGGGAGATCAGCAAGGAGGCTGTTAGAGTAATCCATAAAGGATAGGTTAAGTGCTTGGATTAACTTGATAGCAGTTTGAAGGGACTGGACACTCTCTAAGGGCCTAGTTCAATGCTCTTCACATACTAATGTGTTCAATAATATTACTTGCTGATTTCCTTATGCTTACCATCTCCTGTGTGAGAAATTGTTACCCATTGCTTGTTCTGAACTTTAAAATTTAAAGGAGGTCTGCTCATCCTGGGACTACAGGATTGGCAAAATTAAAATTCTGGGTTCATTCTATCCATTCTTCATGACCTCATAGGATTCCAGTGAGTCTTTTTAGGGCTTTCATTATTCCAAAATGAAGAACCCGAAAAATTTTAGTCTATTTTCAAAGGGAAACTTTCCATCAAACAGTGCAGAGCACTCTACTAAGCGCTTGGGAGAGTACACTGCAGCAGAGTTGGTTGACATGTCCCCTGCCTACAAGAAGTTTATGGTTCAGAGGGGGAGACAGACATAAAAATAAATCACAGATACACCCATAGTGCTGTGGGGCTGAGGTGGAGGAGTGAGTAAAAAGGGTACAAATCCAAATGCAAGGGCAGCACAGATGGGAACAGGAGTAGGGAAAATGTGAGCTTAGTTGGTGAAGACCTCTTGGAGGAGATGTAATTTTGATAACATTTTGAAGGTGGGGAGAGTGATAATTTGTCAGATATGAAGGGGGAGGGAGTTCCAGGCCAGAGGCAAGACATGGGTGACAGGTCAGCAGTGAGATATATGAGACTGAGATACAGTGAGTAGGTTGGCTTTAGAGGAGTGAAGTTACTGTTCTGGGTTGTAGTAGGAATTCAGTGAGTTAGGAAAGGAGGTGGCAAGGTGATTGAGGGCCTTAAAGTGCCTCCGTCCTCTTGATTCCACCCACTCCCCCAAGGACCGCACCTGGAGAGTTTCCAGTACTCTACCAGTCTCAGCTATGGGAGGGAGAGTCAAGCAGAGGCCTGTCCCTTCCATTCTTAGCTTTCATTCAATAGTATTTATTGAGCGCTTACTATGTGCAGAGCACTGTACTAAGCGCTTGGGATGAACAAGTCGGCAACAGATAGAGACAGTCCCTGCCATTTGACGGGCTTACAGTCTAATCGGGGGAGACGGACAAACAAGAACAATGGCAATAAACAGTCAAGGGGAAGAACATCTCGTAAAAACAATGGCAACTAAATAGAATCAAGGCGATGTACAATTCATTAACAAAATAAATAGGGTAATGGAAATATATACAGTTGAGCGGACGGGTACAGTGCTGTGGGGATGGGAAGGGAGAGGTGGAGGAGCAGAGGGAAAAGGGGAAAATGAGGCTTTAGCTGCGGAGAGGTAAAGGGGGGATGGCAGAGGGAGTAGAGGGGGAAGAGGAGCTCAGTCTGGGAACGCCTCTTGGAGGAGGTGAGTTTTAAGTAGGGTTTTGAAGAGGGAAAGAGAATCAGTTTGGCGGAGGTGAGGAGGGAGGGCGTTCCAGGACCGCGGGAGGACGTGACCCGGGGGTCGACGGCGGGATAGGCGAGACCGAGGGACGGTGAGGAGGTGGGCGGCAGAGGAGCGGAGCATGCGGGGTGGGCGGTAGAAAGAGAGAAGGGAGGAGAGGTAGGAAGGGGCAAGGTGATGGAGAGCCTTGAAGCCTAGAGTGAGGAGTTTTTGTTTGGAGCGGAGGTTGATAGGCAACCACTGGAGTTGTTTAAGAAGGGGAGTGACATGCCCAGATCGTTTCTGCAGAAAGATGAGCCGGGCAGCGGAGTGAAGAATAGACCAGAGCGGGGCGAGAGAGGAGGAAGGGAGGTCAGAGAGAAGGCTGACACAGTAGTCTAGCCGGGATATAACGAGAGCCCGTAACAGTAAGGTAGCCGTTTGGGTGGAGAGGAAAGGGCGGATCTTGGCGATATTGTAGAGGTGAAACCGGCAGGTCTTGGTAACGGATAGGATGTGTGGGGTGAACGAGAGGGACGAGTCAAGGATGACACCGAGATTGCGGGCCTGAGAGACGGGAAGGATGGTCGTGCCATCCACGGTGATAGAGAAGTCTGGGAGAGGACCGGGTTTGGGAGGGAAGATGAGGAGCTCAGTCTTGCTCATGTTGAGTTTTAGGTGGCGGGCCGACATCCAGGTGGAGACGTCCCGGAGGCAGGAGGAGATGCGAGCCTGAAGGGAGGGGGAGAGGACAGGGGCGGAGATGTAGATCTGCGTGTCATCTGCGTAGAGATGGTAGTCAAAGCCGTGAGAGCAAATGAGTTCACCAAGGGAGTGAGTGTAAATGGAGAACAGAAGAGGGCCAAGAACTGACCCTTGAGGAACTCCAACAGTTAAAGGATGGGAGGGGGAGGAGGCACCAGCGAAGGAGACCGAGAATGACCGGCCAGAGAGGTAAGAGGAGAACCGGGAGAGGACAGAGTCCGTGAAGCCAAGGTGAGATAAGGTATGGAGGAGGAGGGGATGGTCGACAGTGTCAAAGGCAGCAGAGAGGTCAAGGAGGATTAGAATGGAGTAGGAGCCATTGGATTTGGCAAGAAGGAGGTCATGGGTGACCTTAGAGAGAGCAGTCTCGGTAGAGTGAATGGGACGGAAGCCAGATTGGAGGGGGTCTAGGAGAGAATGGGAGTTAAGGAATTCTAAGCATCGATTGTAGATGACTCGTTCTAAGATTTTGGAAAGGAAGGGTAGTAGGGAGATAGGACGATAACTGGAGGGGGAAGTGGGGTCAAGAGCGGGTTTTTTTAGGATGGGGGAGACGTGGGCATGTTTGAAGGCAGAGGGGAAGGAGCCCTTGGAGATTGAGTGGTTAAAAATAGAAGTTAAGGAAGGGAGGAGGGCAGGGGCGATGGTTTTAAGAAGGTGAGAGGGAATGGGGTCCGAGGCGCAGGTGGAGGGGGTGGCACTTGCGAGGAGGGAGGAGATCTCCTCTGAGGATACTGCAGGGAAGGATGGGAAAGTAGGGGAGGGGGTTAGTGGGGGGGAGGGGAGAGGCGGAGGGGTGACTTTGGGGAGCTCAGACCTGATCGTGTTGATTTTCGTGAGGAAATAGGTGGCTAGATCATTGGGGGTGAGAGATGGGGGAGGGGGAGGAACAGGGGGCCTAAGGAGAGAGTTAAAGGTCCGGAACAATCGGCGGGGGGTGACGGGCATGGGTGTCGATGAGGGAGGAGAAGAAGCTTTGCCTGGCGGAGGAGAGGGCAGAGTTAAGGCAGGAAAGGATAAATTTGAAGTGTGTGAGGTCGGCTTGGTGCTTGGACTTTCGCCAGCAGCGCTCGGCAGCTCGAGCATAGGAGCGTAGGAGGCGGACGGAGGAGGTGATCCAGGGCTGTGGGTTAGTGGAGCGAGAGCGGCGGAGGGAAAGGGGGGCGAGAGAGTCGAGATGAGTAGAGAGGGTGGAGTTGAGAGCGGAGACCCGCTCGTCGAGAGTGGGAAGAGAGGACAGGGCGGCAAGGTGAGGCGAGATGCTATTGGAAAGACGGATGGGATCGAGAGAGCGGAGGTCTCTGTGGGGCAGTAGCAAAGATTTGCAGGGGGAGGGAGTGTGAGAGATGAGGCAGGTGAGAAGGTTATGGTCAGAGAGAGGGATTTCAGAGTTGGTGAGGGAGGAGATAGTGCAGCGGTAGGAGATGATGAGATCGAGGGTGTGACCGAGTCGGTGAGTGGGCGCGGTATGGTGGAGGAGGAGGTCGGCTTGGGCAGTGACTACCAAGTGGAAGGCAATCCTCTACAACCTGTGTTCCCACTTGTGCTGCGCAGCAACGGCCTGGGACAGAGTCAAAGGCAGAGACTTAAGTTGGCTTCCCAGAAGGAGGCAGGAAGTAAACCACTTCCGGATTTTTACCAAGAAAACTCTACTTCCAGAACGACTGCAGATGGAGGTGGGGCGTTCTGGCAGGATGTGGCATTTGAGTCGCTATGGGTCAGAGACAACTCAACAGCAAAAGACAAGATCCCCTTGATCATCTTGGTTGCCTTTTTCTGTACCTGCTTCAGCTCTATTATGTCCTTTTCAAGATGCAGCAACCAGAAGTGCATGCAGCATTTCAACTGCCAGTGTCTTATGGCTTTTATAAGGTGGTAAAATTATGTCTTTGCTTTCCCTGCATATCCTCTTCCTCATGATGCTCATTATTTGAGTGGCCATTTTGGCTCCCATTCTATGTTGGTCACGAATGCTGCCCCCAACACAGAATGTCTATCAGCATGTTTGCAGACACAAAGTACACTGAGAAAAGTCTGCAAATAGTGATGACAGCGCACATACCCTGACATCACTATTTGCAGACTTCCCTCAGCATGCAAATAACCAGCCCCGACATAAAGTCCTGCAGGTGAATTATTCCCCTCCCCAACTCTTCCTTCCCCCTTGCTGTTTCCCTCCCTCCTCTGTCCTCGGTGACTTTTCTGCTGCTCCTTCCCACACCCCAAACTTGCCTCACTCACCTCTATCTCCCCAATCTCCTCTCTCCTATCTCAGGAGACACATCCACCTCTGCCTCAACCCCCTTCCCATTTTGTAACCCCTGGTCAACCACACATAGTTCCCTTTCAGTTTTCAGTTGAGTATGCTTACAAAGACATTCAAGCCATCAGGTCTATTATGAACATATCTAGAAATCTATAAAATATCAATTATTTATTTATATTAATATCTGTCTCCTCCTCTAGTCTAAGCTCATTGTGGACAGGGAATTTATTACCCACTCATTCATTCATTCAACTGTATTTATTGAGCCCTTACTATGTGCAGAGCACTATACTAAGCGCTTGGTATGTACAATTCAGCAACAGAGACAATCCTTGCCCAACAATGGGCTCACAGTCTAAACGGGGAAGACAGACAACAAAACAAAACAAGTAGCCTGGCGCAAATAGTGTCAAGATAAATAGAATCATAGATATATACACATCATTAACAAAATAAATAGAGTAATAAATAATATACAAAAATATGCACAAGTGATGTGGGGAGGGGAAGGGGAGTAGGGGAAAGGGAGGGAAGGAGTAGGGGGAATGTGGAGGGCTCAGTCTGGGAAGGCCTCCTGGAGGAGTTGAGTTCTCAGTAGGGCTTTGAAGAGGGGAAGAGAGTTAGTTTGACAGATGTGAGGAGGGAGGGCATTCCAGGTCAGTGGGAGGACATGGGCCAGGAGTCGACGGTGGGACAGGCGCAAACGGGGCACAGTGAGGAGGTGAGCAGCAGAAGAGCAGAGTGTACGGGGTGGGCTGTGGAACGAAAGAAGGGAGGTGAGGTAGGAGGGGGCAAGGTGATGGAGACCTTTGAAGCCAAGAGTGAGGAGTTTTTGTTTTATGTGAAGGTTGATGGGCAACCACTGGAGGTTTTTGAGAAGGGGAGTGACATGCCCAGCGTGTTTCTGTAGAAAGATGATCCAGCAAGTGAAATGAAGAATAGACTGGAGGGGAGAGACAGGAGGATGAGAGATCAGAGAGGAGGCTGACACAGTAATCCAATCGGGATATTATGAGAGCTTGTACCAGCAAGGTAACAGTTTGGATGGGGAGGAAAGGGCAGATGCTGGCGATATTGTGAAGGTGAGACTAGCAGGTTTTGGTGACAGATTGGATGTGTGGGGTGAAAGAGAGAGCAGAGTCAAGGATGACATCAAGTTTGGGGACCTGTGAGACGGGAAGGATGGTAGTGCCGTCCACAGTGACAGGGAAGACAGGGAGAGGACAGGGTTTGGGAGGGAAGATAAGGAACACAGTCTTGGACATGTTGAGTTTTGGGTGGCGGACAGACATCCAGGTGGAGACATCCTAGAGGCAGGAGGAGATACAAGCCTGGAGGGAGGAGGAAAGAACAGGGGAGGAGATGTAGATTTGGGTGTCATCTGCATAGAGATGATAGTTGAAGCCATGGGAATGAATAAGTTCACCAAGGGAGTGAGCGTAGATGGCAAACAGAAGGGGGCCAAGAACTGACCCTTGAGGAACCCCTACAGTTAGTGGATGGGAGGGGGAGGAGGAGCCCGGTTATATTGTACTCTCCCAGCTGCTTTGTATAGTGCTTTGCATGGAGTAAGGACGCAAATATCCTTAATGAGGATGATGATTTCTATTAAGGGTTAGCGAGGGGTAAATTCATCCCCCTCATGGCTTTCTTTAATGTTTCACTCAGCTTTTTCACCACAAATTCTAGTAAACGCTTTATTCAGTAGGTCATGCTGAACTTGGGAAAGCTAACTGTTTAGGCTTCGTGCTAGGAATTTGTATAAAACATAGTCATCGTGTTGCTAAACAACATAATAAGCCAACATCTCAACCAATTCAACTTCAGGCAGACATCGATCAACGAGTGGCCACCCCCAGCTTCTCTTTCTTCCTGCTTGATAGCAAAAAAGAAATCCACAATACGGAGTTATTTTAAAGCAGCTGTCACTAAACCTTTGTATAAGGATCAAGGAATTAGTTTTTCACTGTCAGATTTCTTGTCCATGGAAACTTTGTGTACAAAGAAAAGATACATTATGTAATATCTTGGCCTCAACTTGTCAATTGTTTAATTTGCAGGGAGACGACCCATCAAATGTATTTGGAGAGGAGAGCATGGAAGGTGAGAGATTCTTTTACTCAAACAGATTGAGAAGCATAGGCTACATAGTAGCTCTGTAAGTCCCATTCTTATTATAAAACATACATAATTGGGACACAAATTTAAGGTTGGAACCACATATTAGTAGTGCTGGTATTTGTTAAGTGCTTACTATGTGCCAAGCACTGTTCTAAGCACTGTGGTATGTACAAGGTAGTCAGGTTGTTCCCTGTGGGACTCACAATCTTAGTGCCCATTTTACAGATGAGATAACTGAGCACAGAAAAGTAAAGTGACTTGCCCAAAGTCACACAGCTGATAAGTGGCAGAGCCGGGATTAGAACCCCTGACCTCTGACTGCCAAGCCCATGCTCTTTCCACTAAGCCATGCTACTTCTTTGGGAGTGAGTTCTTTGAATGCAAACTAAGGGTGGTTAAAATTAGTAACAAGCCAGACACAATTGAAAATGAGTAATTAAATACTGTATCTGCTAGATGTCTTGGGAGAGAATTTGGGGGAATGAATGGAGGAAGGTGGGGAAGGGAGAAGGGAGAGAATGGACAGCCCAGTATGCCTGCAGGAAAATGTCTTATGTATTTCGAGACAGTTATACAAATCCCTTAGCAGAGAACCACACTAAATGAGCATTAGTTTATTATAATAGTGATGAGAGAGTGATATCTGAATAACAATCATTGAGTCATATCAATGAGTTTACCCAGAGAGCTTAGTGTCATAGGCTACAGCTAACTGTAGCTCAGGTAAGTGCCTCACAACTTTCACGAGAATGACTATTTTAAGAACTGGAGAAGAAACAGAGTCCATAAAGTTGCTGCACTTACGCAGGTGAAGAGTCAAAAATTTAGCAGTAAATTGCAAGTAGCCATCTACTGGAGGCTATCCCTCAGGTTTCTAAAAAAACCTAGCAGACTGTATAGAAAATTTCAAATGAGAAAATATTGTATTGTTTCAAAAACCTGTCCTAAAATGGTTTTTCAAATAATATGGTCTAAATTTCAAATAAAAATGAATTTCCTGAAGTCATTTTTTATTCATTTTCTATTTTTATCTTTTTTGATGTGTAGGGTATTCTGAGTTAGTCTAATCTGGCAATCATTTGTTGACCCTTTGTAAAAGCCCATCTTAATTCACAGTGGGTATTATGGAACTGAGGCATCAACAAAAAATAAAAGAAAAGAACATTTTGTGGGGAAAAAAGAATAAGAAATGAAGTAAAGACAAAATGCTCTTTAATTATAATATTCAGGTAAAATAACTGGCTTTGAAATTCATATTTATGACCAATGAAATTTTAATTTTAACAGATTTTATGGAAGATTTGAAGAAATCCAAAATCATTTTTGTGATCGGTGAGTATAATCAATAGATGGATCAAATAACTAAAATAAAAGCAGGTTTCAACATTTTATGGTCAAGATGGCAAAAATCTAATTTTAAAACATCTCTTGTCCATTGTAACAAATTTAAGTCCTTTAGCCATTTGAATTTAATATTTATATAGCCAGTAATAAGATCTAGTTTAATCAAGTAACTAAAGTGGTGCTAGATTTTTAGTTTAAAACTGTTACTATTGCTTGTGTACACTCTCTTCAACAGGTATATGTGCATATATGTGCTGAGAAGCAGCGTGGCTCAGTGGAAAGAGCATGGGCTTTGGAGTCAGGGCTCATGAGTTCGAATCCCAGCTCTGTCACTTGTCGGCTGTGTGACTGTGGGCAAGTCACTTAACTTCTCTGTGCCTCAGTTCCCTCATCTGTAAAATGGGGATTAAGACTGTGAGCCCCACGTGGGACAACCTGATTCCCCTATGTCTACCCCAGTGCTTAGAACAGTGCTCGGCACATAGTAAGCGCTTAACAAATACCAACATTATTATTATTATTATCATTATATAACTGATTTGCTGTTTGAACAGTTTAAAATTTCTTGTGCCTATCCCAGTCAGGAGCTTCACCATTCACTTTTTAAAAGTCAAATATAGTCAACCAATAATAATTATTGAGGATTTAATGTGTGAGCGCTCAAGTATTGAGCCCTTGGGACAGTGCCAAACTGACACTGAAATTCCCTCTCTGCCTTCTTTGGTCTTCCTGGACAACTTCCCACTGAACTTGGCTTCCTCACCTAGCAGCTTGGCCAAGTGGAAAGTAGCCTTCCCCAGTTTATCATCAGTGTATTTATTGAGCGCATACTGTGCAGAGTGCTGTACTAAGCACTTGGGATGGCACTGCCCACAAGGAATTTACAGTCTGGAGGGAGTTATGGAGTCAAACACATAATCTTTGTCCTACTAGATGTAATATTTATTGAGCACAGTCACATGACATGCACTGGTCCGAAAGCTGAGGTGGATACAAGACGGTCAGATCAGACAAGTCCTCGTTCTACCTGGGGCTCTCAATCTAAGAGCTAAACACTTCTCCGAATGCCCATTTCACGTGGAGAGATTGAAAGGTGTCAGGACGCCTTGACCATTTCAAGGATGAATCGTTTTCTCTATTGTAATGCCTTCCACAGGCTAGTCCTTAACATTTCCCTAAACAAGCCCAGATGAATAGATGTCTACTCTAGTATTAATCCTTCAAGGGAGAGTGAAGCATCTCATTCGTAGCCTGTTCCAGACTCTCCCTTTGGTTCATTTCTTTCCCTATGTCAAACAATTGTATTGACTGAGTGTTTACCGTGTGCACAACACGGTATGAAGCGCTTAGGAGAGTACAATATAACATATTTGATAGACATGGTAGACACATTCCCTGCCCACAAGGAGTTTACAGTTTAGCCAATTCTCTTTCCTGCCTCGAGCATAGTTTTCCCCTCAAAGAAAAACACTGTTCTCTCACTGAAAAGAAAAAAGTCATCATTATGACAAAAGGCAGCATCGCTAATTATCCTGTAATATAGAAATACCCAGAAAACATCTGTTTGCCTGAGGAATTTACATTCCACTCTCAAAAAGTCTTCAATATTTTAATGGAGGTCAAGTGGGTGGTGGGAGAGCCCTTTAAAGGTAATGGCCTTAACTTCGAGACTCAGGTCTAAATGAAGATTTTCCCCTCAAAGCCTGTTCCTGATAATGTGGTAGAAAAATAACACTGAAAACAGCAAACTGCATTTATTTCTCTTTCCGTTAACCAGAAGCAGGTGTCATGGATCACCAGTTTAGCTCAATCTCTTGAATGTAACATTAAAATATGAAATTGATTTCCATATATTCAGGGCAAAATTTGATTTCAGACTACCTTTGCCAAGGCACAACCATGGCTGAACTGTCATCATTCACAGTTTTGCCCTGCCAAATTCCCTGTAAAAACAAATTATTTGACCTTGCTTACACCTTTTTCCATAAGGTCCTGCCTGCTGATACCATCAAAAATCATGTGCCCATCCCAGAAAAGGCTCTGTGACTTAAAAATATAAAGTTCTGCAGCTCACCTCCTCTGGGACTTCCTCAGTTAGTGGCAGTCTCTACAGCAGTGGGTACATCTGAGGCATGATCTTACTAATCAATGGTATTTATTATCACTTGCAGTATGCAGATCACTGTACGAAGCCCTTGAGAGAGTACAATACAGTAGAGGCCTTCCCTGACTAAACCTTCCTTTCCTCTTCCACTCCCTCTGCGCCACACTGATTTGCTCCCTTTATTCATCCCCCCTCCTAAACCCACACCACTTATGTACATATCTGTAATTATTTATTTTAATGTCTGTCTCCCCCTCTAGACTCTAAGCTTGTTGTGGGCAGGGAATGTGTCTATTTTTATACTGTACTCTCCTAAACACTTAGTACAGTCCTCTGTACATGGTAATCGTTCAATAAACATGATTGACTGAATAGAGTGAGTAACATGTTCCCTGCCCAAAAAGAGTTTACTGTCTAGAGAGGGAGACCAATATTAATATAATTATGGATACATACATAAATGCTGTGGGAATAAGGATAGAGTGAATATCAAGTGCTTAAAAGGTGCAGACTTAAGTGCATAGGTGATGCAGAACAGAGAGGGGGTAAGGAAAATGAGGGCTTAATCAAGAAAGGCCTCTTGGAGGAAATGTGATTTTAATAAGGCTTTGAAAGTGGGGAGAGTGGTGACTATCATCTATGGAGGGGGAGACAGTTCCAGGCCAGAGAGAGGATAGGGGTTAGGGGTCAGTGGGGAGATAGATAAGATGGAGGCACAGTGAGTAAGCTTGTGGGTTTGGCTGTAGTAGGAGATCAGTGAGGTAAAGTAGGAGGGGGTGAGCTGATAGAGTGCTTTAAAGCCAGTGGTTGATGTGGAGGTAGATGGGCAACCTTCGGAGCCAAAAGCAGCCAAAAGCAACCTCTGGGCCACACTATCCGCCTCCAGGAGCTCCAGGGGAATAGCTACAGAATCTCCTTGGGGAGCTTATATCTCGCCAGTGAAGGATTTGGGGGCCTTACTCCAGGGGAAGGCACTTCACTTCAGACCAGCCTACCTCCACCTGCCTGGAAAAGCCAGGGGAGGCAGAGATCAAACAAGCCAGAAATCCGGGCCCGATCCCAGCCCGATCCTGGCCCGATAAGAGACCGTTTTAAGTGTACCCTCTCTCCCCACCCTCTACTTCAACTCAGAAATCATGACACTCTTACACAAGAAGTGTTCGGCACGTAACTGGAAGGAACTGAAAACTCTCCTCCAGATGGTGCCCCGATGCCAGACAAAGCTTAAAAACTAAACAATAGTCTAACAATCAGACTGGGGAGAGACATGAAATCCAAAGACCCTTAAACCATCGTCAGGAATTGCTACCATTATCCAATAGGGCTCATTTCTTCAGAAGTTGAGTAGGGCTCAATGGCAAGGTAAGAGGAGGTGACAGGTGGACAGGGTCCTTGGAAAAGCCTCAAAGCCCCCTAAATGGCAGCAATGGCAGAACAGTCAAGGGGTAGGCTACAGCTCCTCTTTCAGGCTGTAAGTTCCTTGTGAGCAGGGAAAGGATCTACCTACTCTGTTATATTGTACTCTCCCAACTGCTTAGAGAAGCACTGAGGCCTTGTGGATAGAGCACAGGCCTGGGAATCAGAAGCACCTGCGCTCTAACCCCGGCTCTGCTGCTTGCCTGCTGTGTGACCCTGGGAAAGTCACATAGCTTCTCTGTGCCTCAACTACCTCATCTGTAAAACAGAGATTAATTCTGTGAGGCCCATGTGGGACGGGAACTGTGTCCAATCTGATTTGCTTGTATTCACCCCTGCATTTAGAAAAGGGCCTGACACATAGTAAGAGCTTAACAAATACAATTACTATTCTTATTGCAATTTTCTGCACAAGGTAAGCACTCCATAAACATGATTAATTGGTTGCCTGCTGGCAGCAGCAGCTCCTCATTAAAATTGCCATCTCCCCAGTAAAGACCTTATATTCTCAAAAATCGGCCCTCTTCCTCAAGGAAATTACTGAGAGTGAATGCATTTTAAGAGATGTTCGACATCTCTGAAAGGTGTAGGGATTCTGAATTAACTTCTAAATAAAGTCTTTTCCTACTACGTGAGGAAGAAATGCATGGGGCATCAGTGAAACCATGAAGACAGATTCTAGGCAAGCTTTCACTGAAATTTAAGTACTTTATTAGCTTATCCCATTGACACTGTGGCAGGCAGAAATCTGGCATTTTTTGTTTTTTTTAATGGTACTTGTTAAGAACTTATTATATGCCAGGCATTGTACACATTCTGGGGTAGATACAAGCTAATCAGGTTGGACCCAGTCCCTGTTCCACATGGGATTCACAGCCTTAAATCCCCATTTTACAGGTAACTGAAGCATACAGAAGGGAAGGGACTTTAGCAGACAAGTGGCAGAGCCAGAATTAGAAACCTGGTCCTTTGATTCCCAGCCATAGAATCTATCCACTAGGCAACACTGCTTTTTAGCTACTTTCTGCTTCTTTCTACTACTTTCTCTGTTATTACTACTTTCTTTGTAGTTTTCACTAGTGAAGAATTCAAATAAAGGCAAAATAAATGTAGGAAGGGAAAGAAGGTCCTCAAGAGCAGAAGAAAAAGGATCATCTTTACACCTGGGCCAGACCTCAACCCTGTGAAAGTAATGTGGACCAATCTAAAATCTGATACACTTTCCAATTGAGTCATCTGGTGAAATAGCAAGAATTCAGCATTTCTGAATCTTCCAGAACAGTAGCCTTTCCCATTTAATAGTCTGTTCATCAGAAGTTGGGTCAAGCACAAGATTAAAACTCTAGCAGTGACTCAGCCTGTTCTCTCTAGAAATCAACAGTAAACACTCACGAGCTTGATTCAGATGCTGAGGGAGTTTGTCCTGGAAAGAGGGCGAAAACAAGAAACCAAGACAAGTAATGAACAGTGAAGTGGATCTGGAAAGAGAGTAGGTAAGGGAGGAGAGATGGAGCTACACGAATAGCCTTGAAAGGAGATGCAATCTACCCTTTGAAGCAGACTTCAAAAAAGAATCCAGATATATTTTGGGGTTATTGCCAAGTCCTCAGACCCCAGATGAATTTCCTAGCTTTGGTCTCATCTCACTAGCACAGAGTCTTAAACTATGTAACTTCATTAATGCTCCAGGGAGTGGAGGTTAAAAAAAAAGCATTTAGTACAGCAAATGCCTCCCAATATAGGGCTTGCTATGGTGATATCAGGTGGATCGGAGGAATGAATCATATTTATTGAGTGCTGTGGGCAGAGCACTGTACTGAACACTTGAGAGAGTACAATATAATAATAATGATGGTATTTGTTAAGCATTTACTATATGCCAAGCACTGTTTTAAGTGCTGAGGTAGATACAAGGTAATCAGGTTGTCCCACATGGGGCTCCCAGTCTTAATCCCCATTGTACAGATGAGGTAACTGAGGCCCAGAGAAGTGAAGTGACTTGCCCCAAGTCACACAGCTAAGTGGCAGAGCCAAGATTAGAACCCACGACCTCTAACTCACAAGCCCAGGCTCTTTCCACTAAGCCACACTGCTTCTCATACAGAGTTGGTAGACATGCTCAACAAGGGGACTCTAAGGTTCTCCTCTGGAGGTTCAATAAGTGCAGAGAACCTCAAATCCTGGTTGGTTTTGGCTAATGGGGTCACCCTAGCATATATTCCTAGTTCTTGTGTTTTCAGGCCAATCAGATCAACCAGTGGTATTTATTGAGCACTTTTCTGTGTGCAGAGAGCACTCTACTAAGCACCTGAGTACAAATCCTCGCAGTTTAGGTCTGTTGGTCCCTTTCCACCGAGTGATATCTTATTCTAGTCAGGTTTAAATGTGAAATTATCTTCCTTCCTTTATTACTATTATTAGTAGTATTATATTTGTTAAGTTCTTACTATGTGTCAAGCACTGTTCTAAACACTGGAGTAGATACCAATTAATCAGGTTGGATAAAGTCCCTGCCTCACATGGGACTCACAGTCTTGAATGATTAAACTAGGGTGTTGAGATTGAAATGACTATTTCAAACTTCAAAATGAATAACTGAAGAATTCTTTCCTTTCCATTTTGCTTCAGGCTGTTCTGAGGAAATGTCAGAGAGTATTTGGTCATAAGCAGCTCACAGATAAACAGAACATCAGATAGCAAAAGCAGCCAAGATACGGTGGTTTTATCCAAACAGGAATTCTGTGCTTCCCCCTACTGATCATTTCTCACATTTGCCTTAATGAGTAGCATCGCTCTACTTAAAAGAACTGAACTGGATAATGAAATAGAAAATTAGTTTGGTGGAAATAATTTTGTGGCTTTTCTAGCCATTTACCTAAACTTTTGCTATGTATTAATAGCATCACCACTCTTTTGAGTCTTCTGAGGCTGAACATCAGTGAAGCTGGAATTTTCTTAGAGTGAAAAGTAAAAATGGCAACTTAAACATAGCCCCAGTGAAGTCTTGGAGAAGTATGTCCTTAAGGAGGAATTCTCATTTTTTTAATGGTATTTGTTAAGTGCTTACTATGTGTCAAGCATGGTTCTAAGCTCTGGGGTAGATACAAGTTTATCAGCATGGACACAGTCTCTGTCCCACATGGGGCATACAGTCTAAGTAGGAAGGAGTAGGATTTAATCCCCATTTTACAGTTGCAAAAACTGGGTCAGGGAGAAGTAAAGTGACTTATCCAAAGTCGCACAGAAAGCAGTCAGCAGAGCTGGGATTAGAAATCAGGTCCTCTGACTTCCAGGCCCGTGCTCTTTCCACTAGGCCATGGTGCTTCTGTTTCAATTTTGTTGACAGAGTTAAATGGGGTGAAGATAGTGAGCCTCTAGGAGTTAATCAATAGAATTCAGTGAGGGCTGACTATTTGCAGAGCCAAGTACTAAGAATTTGAAAGAGTATAATACAACAGAGTTGGTAGACATGTTCCCTGCCCGCAATTAACTTATGGTTTAGAGGGGGAGATGGAGATTAATATAAATAATTTATAGATATGTACATAAGTACTATGGGGCCCACGGTGTCCAAAGGTCACAGATCCGTGTGCATGGAAAACGCAGAAGGGAGAAGGAGTAGGGGAAAAAAGTGCTTAAATACAGGAAGGTGACCTTTTCCTCCTCTAGGCCATAAACTCATTATGAGCAGGGAAGGTACCTGCTAATTCTGTTGTGTTGTACTCTCCCAAGTGCTTAGTACAGTGCTCTGCACATAGCAAGGGCTCAGTAAATACCACTGATTGTTTGATTGGCAGTCTGGGAAGGTCAAATAGAAGGAGAAACACTTCTCCCTTCAGCACATCCTCCAGCTGCCTAGCTGCCTAAATATGAGAGCCCAAGGAAGCAGTATGGTGTAGTGGAAAGAGCACAGGTATGGGAGTCAGAGGACCTGGGTTCTAATTCTAGCTCTGCCAATTGCTTGCTGAGTGACCTTGGCCAAATTACTTGAGTTCTCTGTCCCTCATTTTCCTCAATTTAAATCCGTCTTCCTCCTACTTGACTGTGTGTGAGCCCCTTGCGAGACAGAGACTGTGTTCAACTCTTTTTTTTAATGGCTTGGGTTTTTATAATAGTATTCATTAAATGCTTATTATGTGCCAGGAACTGTATTAAGCACTGGGTAGGTACAAGTTACTCAGGTTGGACCCCTTTCCTGTCCCACATAGGGCTCAGAGTCATAACTGCCGTTTTACAGATGAGGTAACTGAGGCCCAGAGAAGTGAAGCTACTTGCCCACGATTAAACTTGGCCAGGATTAGAACTACCTGAACAGATCATACCAGTCTATGATTAACTCAACTAGCGCCAACATTCTGAAATTATCCTTGATCTCTAGCCTCTTTTATTCAAAACTTGGTAGGCTTGTCCGTGTGGTCACATTCAATGTGGGAACAGCCTACAGTCCTACAATTCTTACCTTCCTCTGGCATTTCCAATTCGGCAATGTGGCTGCCCCTTTGATCCACAGAGCCTTGGCAGCTCAGACAGAGCGCAGATTGTGCAAGGTGTGTTCCTCCACAACAGTTAAACCTGGTTTCTAGGGAGAGGAGACGGCATTTCCAATGGTCGGTTCACTTTCTAAGCCAAAAGATCAAGCCAACTGATTTTCTTAAAAGCAGACGCCTTCATGAATCTAATTGCCTCTGGAGCAGAGATCCCCAGGTTGACACTCATAAACCGCATGTTAATTGCAAATTCTTTTTTTGTGTGCGGCTTGTTATTTCAACAGCGCCTGCTGTCTTCAGCCAAATCCTAGCTTTCAGCATTAAATTGCCACATACCTGAATCGGTCTAGCTATTCACATCAGTGCAGTATTGTAATAGTCTTTTGGGGCAGAATTCCTCCTTCTGAAAAGCACTGAGAGTGGGTATCATCCAGTGCTTAGAACAGTGTTTGGCACATAGTAAGCACTTAACAAATACCACCATCATCATCATTCTTAAATTTGAGTCTTCTCTGAGCAAGTGGCTTACCTCTATGCTAAATGTCTACATTTGCTCACAGACAAATGGCAGATGGGATAATTTCTAGAGGTTACGCACACAATTATTTTGATAGCTTTTTCACAGTCTAAAAAATAATAATTTTTAAATGCTTACTTGGTGCTAAGCACTGGGTTAGATGCAAGTTAAGCAGGTGGACACAGTCTCTGTCCCACATGGGGCTCACATTCTAAGGTGGAAGGAGACCAGCTCTTGGATCCCCATTTTACAGATGAGGAAACAGAAGCACAGAGACATTAAGCAACTTGCCCTACGTCACCCAGCAAGCAAGTGGCAAAGCCTGGATTAAAACCCAGCCCTCTGACTTCCAGGTCTATGCTCTTTTCACTAGGCCTGCTCCTTCCCATAATCTTTGCCTAGATAGTAATTCATCATGGAATGATGTTTCAGTGGGGGGAAAAAAGGTTTTGAGGCTTAAAATAAAAACATACCGGAGAAAAAGCATGGTCTAGTAGACAGAGCACGGGCCAGCGAGTCAGAACAAGCTGGGTTGTAATCCTGACTCCACCACTTGTCTGCTGCGTGACCTTGGGCAAATCACTTCTCTGTGCCTCAGCTACCTCTTCTGTAAATTGGGGATGAAGACTGAGAGCCCCAAGTGGGTCATGGACTGTGTCCAACCTGAATGGCTTACATCTACGTCAGTGATTAGTACAGTCCATCATATTTATTGAGTGCTTACTATGTGCAGAGCACTGTACTAACCATTTGGAAGAGTACCACATAACAAAACAAATTCCCTGCCCACAACGAGCATAATAAGTGCTTAACAAATATCATAAAACAAAATCAATATATTTTACAGTTTAAGGAAGAGTTTAATTTGAAAAATGTATGTTTACAGCCTAGTCAGGTAGTACCTAAAAATAAAGCAGGTCAGACGGCAATAGGACGGACATACTTCTACTTCCCTGGACACCCAGCTTCCACTCCCCCAGACTCACCGGTAAGGGAGGAGGCGTCGGCTTCCTCCTCTCGCCCCGATGCCGCTTCCGCACTATCCCTCCTCCCCCCTCCCTCTCCTTCCCCTCCTTCAAAACCCATATCATTCGCCTCTACCACCCACTTCAGTTACTTGTCGCTGTCATCTACCGCCCTCCCGGTCCCACCTCCGACTTCTTCAACCACCTTGACCCCTTTCTCACCTTCCTCCTCTCCTTCTCTCTGCCCACTCTGATCCTTGGAGACTTCAACATCCATACGGATGTACCCGACGACTCCTCTGCCGCCCGCCTGCTAACCCTCCTCGACTCTGCCGACCTCCTCCTCCACCATACCGCGCCCACTCACCGACTCGGTCACACCCTCGATCTCGTCATCTCCTACCGCTGCACTATCTCCTCACTCACCAACTCTGAAATCCCTCTCTCTGACCATAACCTTCTCACCTGCCTCATCTCTCACACTCCCTCCCCCTGCAAATCTTCGCTACTGCCCCACAGAGACCTCCGCTCTCTCGATCCCATCCGTCTTTCCAATAGCATCTCGCCTCACCTTGTCGCCCTGTCCTCTCTTCCCACTCTCGACGATCAGGTCTCCGCTCTCAGCTCCACCCTCTCTACTCATCTCGACTCTCTCGCCCCCCTTTCCCTCCGCCGCTCTCGCTCCACTAACCCACAGCCCTGGATCACCTCCTCCGTCCGCCTCCTACGCTCCTATGCTCGAGCTGCTGAGCGCTGCTGGCGAAAGTCCAAGCACCGAGCCGACCTCACACACTTCAAATTTATCCTTTCCTGCCTTAACTCTGCCCTCTCCTCCGCCAGGCAAAGCTTCTTCTCCTCCCTCATCGACACCCATGCCCGTCACCCCCGCCGATTGTTCCGGACCTTTAACTCTCTCCTTAGGCCCCCTGTTCCTCCCCCTCCCCCATCTCTCACCCCTAATGATCTGGCCACCTATGTCCTCACGAAAATCAACACGATCAGGTCTGAGCTCCCCAAAGTCACCCCTCCGCCTCTCCCCTCCCCCCCAACAACCCCCTCCCCTACTTTCCCATCCTTCCCTGCAGTATCCTCAGAGGAGATCTCCTCCCTCCTCGCAAGTGCCACCCCCTCCACCTGCGCCTCGGACCCCATTCCCTCTCACCTTCTTAAAACCATCGCTCCTGCCCTCCTCCCTTCCTTAACTTCTATTTTTAACCACTCAATCTCCAAGGGCTCCTTCCCCTCTGCCTTCAAACATGCCCACGTCTCCCCCATCCTAAAAAAACCCGCTCTTGACCCCACTTCCCCCTCCAGTTATCGTCCTATCTCCCTACTACCCTTCCTTTCCAAAATCGTAGAACGAGTCGTCTACAATCGATGCCTAGAATTCCTTAACTCCCATTCTCTCCTAGACCCCCTCCAATCTGGCTTCCGTCCCCTCCACTCTACTGAGACTGCTCTCTCTAAGGTCACCCATGACCTCCTTCTTGCCAAATCCAATGGCTCCTACTCCATTCTGATCCTCCTTGACCTCTCTGCTGCCTTTGACACTGTCGGCCATCCCCTCCTCCTCCATACCTTATCTCACCTTGGCTTCACGGACTCTGTCCTCTCCTGGTTCTCCTCTTACCTCTCTGGCCGATCATTCTCGGTCTCCTACGCTGGAGCCTCCTCCCCCTCCCATCCTTTAACTGTTGGAGTTCCTCAAGGGTCAGTTCTTGGCCCTCTTCTGTTCTCCATTTACACTCACTCCCTCGGTAAACTCATCCGCTCTCACGGCCTTGACTACCATCTCTACGCAGATGACACGCAGATCTACATCTCCGCCCCTGTCCTCTCCCCCTCCCTTCAGGCTCGCATCTCCTCCTGCCTCCGGGACGTCTCCACCTGGATGTCGGCCCGCCACCTAAAACTCAACATGAGCAAGACTGAGCTCCTCATCTTCCCTCCCAAGCCCGGTCCGCTCCCAGACTTCTCCATCACCGTGGATGGCACGACCATCCTTCCCGTCCCGCAGGCCCGCAATCTCGGTGTCATCTTTGACTCGTCCCTCTCGTTCACCCCACACATCCTATCCGTTACCAAGACCTGCCGGTTTCACCTCTACAATATCGCCAAGATCCGCCCTTTCCTCTCCACCCAAACGGCTACCTTACTGTTACGGGCTCTCGTTATATCCCGGCTAGACTACTGTGTCAGCCTTCTCTCTGACCTCCCTTCCTCCTCTCTCGCCCCGCTCCGGTCTATTCTTCACTCCGCTGCCCGGCTCATCTTCCTGCAGAAACGATCTGGGCATGTCACTCCCCTTCTTAAACAACTCCAGTGGTTGCCTATCGACCTCCGCTCCAAACAAAAACTCCTCACTCTAGGCTTCAAGGCTCTCCATCACCTTGCCCCTTCCTACCTCTCCTCCCTTCTCTCTTTCTACCGCCCACCCCGCACGCTCCGCTCCTCTGCCGCCCACCTCCTCGCCGTCCCTCGGTCTCGCCTATCCCGCCGTCGACCCCTGGGTCACGTCCTCCCGTGGTCCTGGAACGCCCTCCCTCCTCACCTCCGCCAAACTGATTCTCTTTCCCTCTTCAAAACCTTACTTAAAAATCACCTCCTCCTAGAGGCCTTCCCAGACTGAGCTCCTCTTCCCCCTCTACTCCCTCTGCCATCCCCCCTTTACCTCTCCGCAGCTAAAGCCTCATTTTCCCCTTTTCCCTCTGCTCCTCCACCTCTCCCTTCCCATCCCCACAGCACCGTACTCGTCCGCTCAACTGTATATATTTTTGTTACCCTATTTATTTTGTTAATGAATTGTACATCACCTTGATTCTATTTATTTGCCATTGTTTTTACGAGATGTTCTTCCCCTTGACGCTGTTTAGTGCCATTGTTCTTGTCTGTCCGTCTCCCCCGATTAGACTGTAAGCCCGTCAAACGGCAGGGACTGTCTCTATCTGTTGCCGACTTGTTCATCCCAAGCGCTTAGTACAGTGCTCTGCACATAGTAAGCGCTCAATAAATACTATTGAATGAATTTTTTCCATCAGGCAACTCAAGAGTTCCCAGTAGCCAGTGGGCACTGGGTGAAATCCCCAGACAAGAGCCACGAGGCAGAGAATGAGCAAGGATCCTGACTATTAAAATTGCGAACATTTCATTGCCTCAGAGGATCTTTGGCTCTTTCAGAGTTGATCATATGGTATTTTCCAGAAGTTGCTTTCCCTTCTCCCCGAGTTGTTGACATGCACCTTAAAAATTTAAAGTTGAATTCCGAGTTCTCTCTCTGTGACTGATCGATCATATTCGGTATGAATATGAACTCGCATAGGGCTTAAGACTTTTGTTCAGTATATATTTAAATATCAGCAATTACATTTATCTGACAGTTCCTCATTTAATATCAATCATCTTGTCACTAGATAATATATATCCTTCTCTTTTGCCACCAGCTCCTGTTCTCAAAAGCTTTCATGGTGTAGAACAAGTTAATATTGGGGGAAGACGACAAACTATATTTTTAATGCTCCAGATTCGTCTTCACTGAATGTCATACATTATATGTTGAGGACACATGTAGGTGACAGTGTATAAAAATTCATATTATTCAAAAGCTAACATTACCAAAGAAAGAATTATCCTTAACTCCTCGCTCTCTTTCACCTCTCACATTAAGTCGGTCACTAACTACTCTCAGTTTCACATCCATGGCATTTCCTGATCCACCCCTTCCTCCAAACTGCCATCAACCAGGGCCAGGTTCTTATCATATCCAGACTAAAATGCTCTGTAAGCTTTATTAATAATAATAATAATAATTGCAGTATTTGCTAAGCACATGCTATGTCATGCACTGTAATGAGCACTAAGGTTCATTCATTCAATAGCATTTACTGAGCGCTTACTATGTGCAGAGCACTGTACTAAGCGCTTGGAATATACAATTTGGCAACAGATAGAGACAATCCCTGCCCAATGATGGGCTTACAGTCTAATCGGGGGAGACAGACGGACAAAAGCAAGACAACATAATCACGATAAATATTCATTCATTCATTCAGTAGTATTTATTGAGCGCTTACTATGTGCAGAGCACTGTACTAAGCGCTTGGGATGAACAAGTCGGCAACAGATAGAGACAGTCCCTGCCGTTTGACGGGCTTACAGTCTAATCGGGGGAGACGGACAGACAAGAACAATGGCAATAAACAGAGTCAAGGGGAAGAACATCTCGTAAAAACAATGGCAACTAAATAGAATCAAGGCGATGTACAATTCATTAACAAAATAAATAGGGTAACAAAAATATATACAGTTGAGCGGACGAGTACAGTGCTGTGGGGATGGGAAGGGAGAGGTGGAGGAGCAGAGGGAAAAGGGGAAAATGAGGCTTTAGCTGCGGAGAGGTAAAGGGGGGATGGCAGAGGGAGTAGAGGGGGAAGAGGAGCTCAGTCTGGGAACGCCTCTTGGAGGAGGTGATTTTTAAGTAAGGTTTTGAAGAGGGAAAGAGAATCAGTTTGGCGGAGGTGAGGAGGGAGGGCGTTCCAGGACCGCGGCAGGACGTGGGCCAGGGGTCGACGGCGGGATAGGCGAGACCGAGGGACGGCGAGGAGGTGGGCGGCAGAGGAGCGGAGCGTGCGGGGTGGGCGGTAGAAAGAGAGAAGGGAGGAGAGGTAGGAAGGGGCAAGGTGATGGAGAGCCTTGAAGCCTAGAGTGAGGAGTTTTTGTTTGGAGCAGAGGTCGATAGGCAACCACTGGAGTTGTTTAAGAAGGGGAGTGACATGCCCAGATCGTTTCTGCAGGAAGATGAGCCGGGCAGCCTAGTGAAGAATAGACCGGAGCGGGGCGAGAGAGGAGGAAGGGAGGTCAGAGAGAAGGCTGACACAGTAGTCTAGCCGGGATATAACGAGAGCCCGTAATAGTAAGGTAGCCGTTTGGGTGGAGAGGAAAGGGCGGATCTTGGCGATATTGTAGAGGTGAAACCGGCAGGTCTTGGTAACGGATAGGATGTGTGGGGTGAACGAGAGGGACGAGTCAAAGATGACACCGAGATTGCGGGCCTGCGGGACGGGAAGGATGGTCGTGCCATCCACGGTGATGGAGAAGTCTGGGAGCGGACCGGGCTTGGGAGGGAAGATGAGGAGCTCAGTCTTGGGGATGTACACCTCATTAATAAAATAAATAGGGTAATAAAAATATATACAAATGAGCACAGTGCTGAGGGGAGGGGAAGGGAGAGGGGGAGGGGAAGGGAAAGGGGTCTTAGCTGAGGGGAGTTGAAGTGGGGGAAGGGGGAGGGAGCAGAGGGTGAGGGCGAGCAGAGAGGGAGCAGAGGGAGCAGAGGGAAAAGGGGTAGCTCAGTCTGGGAAGGCCTCTTGGAAGGAGGTGAGCTCTCAATAGGGCTTTGAAGTGGGGAAGAGAGTTAGTTTGGCGGATGTGTGGAGGGAGGGCATTCCAGGACAGCGGTAGGATGTGGGCCAGAGATCGACAGCGGTATAAGCGTGAACGGGGGACGGTGAGGAGGTGAGCGGCAGAGGAGCGGAGCGTGTGGGGTGGGCAGTAGAAAGAAACAAGATGACCAGAAGATACAAGAGGTAGATACAATTTAGATACAATTCAATCAATCAATAATATTTATTGGGCACCTACTGTGTACAGAGCATTGCACTAAGTGCTTGGGAAAGTACAATGAAACAGAGTTGGTACACACAATCCCTACCCACGAGGAGCTTACAGTCTACAAAGGGAGCCAAAAATTAAAATAGATTAGGGATAGGGGAAATAATAGGGTACAAGATAAGCTAAGAATCATTGTTCTCCATGCCACCAGCTTCTCACCTCTTCTTTTAGGATCATTTTTCTTAAATGTCATTTTGTACACAGATTAACCCACTCCTCAAGGATCTTCAGTAGTTATTCATTCTCCCCAACACGCATCAGATACCATCTTCCGACCAGGGACATTTAACGACTCCACTAGCTTTCTTTCTTTTCTGCCCTTCTCCACTACACTCCAACTAGCTCATTCTCCTTCCCTGGCAAACTAACCTATTCACTGGGTCATCTTCCCCATCTCCACCACCTCTGACTCTTGTGTTCAGCCCCCTTCCTCCTACTTTAACTCCCTTCCATTCAAATTCACCAGTCCACAGGTCTTCCATCTTCAAAGCCCTTTCGAAAGCTTATCTCCTCCAGGAAGCTTTCCCCAATTCACTTTTCTCCCCAGCTGCCATCATTCCAACTCAGTACTTTGCATTCACAGTCACTTCTGGACCTGTCAACTTGCATCCACTACTACTTTAAGCACTTTCTCATCCACATATCTACCATTCCACTCTCTTCTTCCTCCCATCTGTAAATGATTTTGTGTCTGCCTCTCCATTTAAATCACAAGCTTCCTAAAAGCAGGGATCATATCTTCTGACTCTATTGTATTCCATTGCCCATGGCCTGGGCTCAATACATACAATTATTTGTTAGAAACAATACTACTCTAGTTTAGAACAAGGGATCATATTCAAAGTATTTTCCAGATTTTTCCAAATATTTAAATGTTCTTCTTTCATTTCACCAAATAATGTCAAGTGGTTACAATTAGTGATCCCACTGAAGTCTCCTTATTACTAAAACTCTTCTTTAATGTTCATTTCTAACAAAAGATTTTTCAGTATTGTCGCTTAAAACACTACTGTAAAATACCCTGTGAGAAACAGTGTTGACTAGTCAATAGAGCACAGACTTGGGAGTCAGAAGGATTTAGGTTCTAATCCAGGCTCTGCCACTTGTCTGCTGTGTGATCTTGGGAAAGGTATTTCACTTCTCTGGGCCTCAGGTACCTCATCTGTAAAATGAGGATTAACAGTGTGAGCCCCATGTGAGATTGGGACTATGTACAACCTGATTACCTTGTATCTACCCCAGTGCTTAGAACAGTGCCTGGCGCATAGTACCTAAATACTATGAGAAAGGAGAATTGCCCCAGAGTGGCTTAGTGGAAAGAGCACAGGCTTGGGAGTCAGAGGACCTGGGTTCTAATCCTGGCTCCACCTCTTGTCTGCTATGTGACCTTGGGCAAGCCACTTAACTTCTCTCTGCCTCAGTTACCTCATCAGTAAAAGGGGAATTAAAACTGTGAGCCCCACGTGGGAAAACCTGATTACCTTGTATCTACCCCAGCGCTTAGAACAGTG
This sequence comes from Ornithorhynchus anatinus, assembly GCF_004115215.2. Classification (NCBI taxonomy): domain Eukaryota; kingdom Metazoa; phylum Chordata; class Mammalia; order Monotremata; family Ornithorhynchidae; genus Ornithorhynchus; species Ornithorhynchus anatinus. The sequence goes on along the minus strand of NC_041731.1, from coordinate 110,544,713 downwards.
TTTGGCACATAGTAAGCACTTAATAAATACCATTATAATAATAATATTAATAAGGTAGATCAGACAGTTAAAATTGAAAAACTAGGCAACCCAAGGTCCTTGCAACAAGCCTATTCTGCTTTATTCCCTTGGTCATCTTTAAGAAAAAAAAAACACACAACCACAGGATGTCACTCCCTGATGATCAGGTTCTCAGTTCCATCACAAGAGTTCACAGTAGACAGAGCCACTGCTAAGAGCAACTGAAGCAATAGATGACAATCTCCTTCCAAGTGGTCTTCCTTATTCTTGGGAGCAGCCACAATTACTGGTTTTTAGTTAAATTTTATCCATCCACACTAACAGGGCCCAGGCCTTCCTAAATTTTGCTAGAGGGGCCTATGCGGAGTAGCAGAACATAGAAAATGTTCACTGTTCTCTAATTTATCTGTCATTTCAAAGAAAGACTCCAAAATAAAATCATTTTCCATTCAGAATCATCAGGTTCGAGCTTTTTAGTTGCCTGCTTTTCTGAGAAAAATCTTTCTAATGGGCTGCAGAGTCACCTCTTTTGATCTCTACTTCAAGGTGAAATCCTTTTAGAAGGCATGATAAAAATCTCTTAGCTGTTCTTAAACTATGTTAACAAGGGGAAAATGGGGAAAATTGCCTTCCCCCTGTTAAAAGGGTGCTAAATTATCTTACTGAAGATAACTTGTACTACAGAAAAAGCCTTAACCAAACACTTTCAGTGAAAGAGAAACTTAGCCTGGAATAAGGAAGTGTCCTGAATGTAAAAGAACACGAGTAACTTCAAAGAATGAAGGGAAAAATAAAGCAGCTCAAGGGAAAAATAAAGCAGCTCAAAATCCTGATTCTTAAACAGTAATAAAAATTGTGGTAGCCATTAAGTGCTATGTGCTGAGCACCATGCCAAGCTCTGTGGTAGATCATGATAATCGGGTTGGATTTAGTTCCTGTCCTACCTGGGATTCACTATCTGAAGGGGAGGAAGGACAGGTACTACCGATGAGAAAAACTGAGGCCTAGAGAAGTTAAGTGATTCATCTGAGATCACCAGTAGCCAAGTGACAGAGCAAAGATTAGAACCTAGATATCTTGACCCCGAATCCTGTGCTCTCCCCACTAGGCCCAAAACTGTGAGGTAGAATGAACAAAGAATTACTTGAGTTTATTTTTTTTTTGTCCTTAAGGCGGTCCTAACTCTGGCAAAGGAGTGCAGTGTGAAAAACTGGTGCAGAAATATGGATTTACTCACCTGTCTGTGGATGAGCTCCTTCGAAGCCTGAGATCGTCAGCATCCGAGGGAGATGGAAGGCAGAGCAGAGACAACACGGAGCCGGCGCCCACGGTACAGAGATGTCAAAGCCCTGTAGACTGGGGCAACGGTTTCGGGGGTAGGTGGGAAGGGACCTTCTGCTGTGTCTCAGCTGGGAGACTCTTTCTGACAAAGCAGAAATGAATAGCTTGGTTTTGGTCACTTCAGAACCCTGTTGCCCTTACAGAAGAGTCTGCTGAAATGAATTCCCTAATAAGAAACTTAAGTCCTCCTTTGAATAGTTATATAGAACAAAGGCCTTTTCCCTGTCATCAAGTCAGCCTTCTTGGCCTCCAAACCACCAACAAAAATCAAAGGTATTTTTTGAGTAGGATGGAAACAAGACCCACTTTCGCTGCAGGGAGCTTGCCATCTTCCGAGAAGCTTGTGAATCTGCCACAACAAAACTTGTTTTTCTTTCCCACCTCCCTGGTTGGAGAGATTGCCACCCATAGGGTCTGAATCTAGCAAGACTGAGCCTAGGCTATTTTTGACACTAGCACGATGCTAACTTTGTGACCCTCCTCCATTAGCTTTTCTTCTCCACTCTCATCTGAGCTGCAGAGTCAGAAGCCAAGGGGCGAGGATGGCTGATTACAAGAAGCTGTGCTTCTCCAACTTCCAGCACCTGTGACATCATAAAAGCTGCCAACTTACGTGCCTGGCTAGGAGAAGCTCCAGAAGGGCATGGCTGGCCTATCTAGTGAACCCAAGTGCCCCAACCCCCTGCTTAGGCGTCTCAGGATAGGGCTTACAGGGCAAGGAGTGGATCAGCACTCCCATGGCCCAACATTCATTGGAGCTGGTCAAGGGCCAAAAACTGGTTTCAGGGCAGTAATATGTGTGTGTGTAGTGGGGAGTGGCAGTTAGGGAGCAATGGGAAAGGATACAGGACTCCCTTTGCCAAGGTTTTTGACCCCAAGTTCTTAGGGATGCCTCAGATCCAAGTTCCAGTTCACCAAATTTGCCCTCTGTATGTGATTTGGTGAAAGCTAGTCTGCCATGGTTTGAGGCAGAGGAACCCAGGGAAATGTGCGTGATATCTCCAGATTCCTTCTTGAGCACTCAGAAATCAGACATAGTGCTAAGTTTAGTGAACAGGGGGAACTTAAACCAGATCCAGATGCTTACACATCACTAGATCTAGGCTTTAATGTAGGCACAAACTACCAAAAGGGCTCAATATTATTGACTGATTGGCAGGCAAACTCTAATACACAGCCAGAGGTCTGAAGGAGAGTACTCAGGGAGCAAGTAGTCAGCAAGTAGAACGGGAGATCTGGCAAAACTACCAAAACAAAGCCTGGAAGACTGAAACAAAGAAGACAAGAATTTCCTCACAGCTTGCTAATTGACTCTCCTAGAGAATTTCCCAGGCAGCAAGTGCTGCAAGAACATGTCAACCACTTCTCCATAAGTCCCTTGACATCAGTTCTGCCTCCTACAGGAACCTGAATATTTCCATACCTGGGCTCTGTCAACATAAGGCACTTGGCTGGACCCCATCCTAATGAACAATTAATCAAACAATGGTATATATTGAATGCTTACTCTGTGCAGAGCATTGCACGACATGGGAAAATACAGTAGAGTTCATTCATTCATTCATTTAATTGTATTTATTGATCACTTACTGGGTGCAGAGCACTGTACTAAGTGCTTGTGAAAGTACAGTATAGCAGTAGAGACAGTCCCTGCCCCCAACGAGGTCACAGTCTAGAGGAGAGAGACAGACATCAATTCAAGATAATCAGACATCAATATAAATAAATAAAATTACAGATATATACGTAAGTGCTGTGGGGTCCTGAGAGGAGGGAAGAGCAAAGAGAGAGATTCAGGGTGATGCGGAAGGGAGCGGGAGATGAGGAAAAGTGGGGCTAAGTCTGGAAAGGCCTCTTGGAGGAAATGTACCCATAGGAAGGCTTCGAAATGGAGGAGAGTAACTATATGGTAATGGACATCATCCCTGTAGACCGTAAATTCCTTGTAGGCCATGTATTGATTGTTGTACCATACTTTCCCAAATTCTGCAAGTGATCTTAAAGCGGTATTTATTAAGAGCCTGCTGTTTGGAGAGCACTGTATTTAGCATTTGAGAGAGTACAGTGAGAGTACTTAGTATTTGAGAGAGAGAGGAGAGACAGGATCACTGCCTTCAAGGAAGTGTCAATCTAACTAGGGAGACAGACACTAAAAGACACTACAGATCGAGAATGAAGAAAGAGAAAGCAATTTGGCCTCACAGAAAGAATACGGGTCTGGGAATCAGAGGACCTGAGTTCTAATCCTGGCTCTGTCACTTACCTGCTGTGTGGCCACGGGCAAGTCACTTCACTCCCTGTGCTTCAATTTCCTCATCTGTAAAATGGGGATTCAATATCTGTAAAGTGGGGATTCAATATCAGTCAGTCAGCTAACTGTATTTACTGAGTGCTTACTACTCTATGCAGATCACTGTACTAAGTGGTCTAGAGAGTACAATATAGTAATATAATTGGCACATTCCCTGCCCACAATGAGCTTACAGTCTAGAGGGAGAGACAGACATTAATATAAATACATAAAATTACAGAAATGTACACAAGTACTGTGGGGCTGGTTGAGGGGGATGAATAAAGGGAGCAAGTCAAGGCAACACAGAAGGGAGTGGGAGAAGAGGAAAAAGGGGGTTAGTCAGGAAAGGCCTCTTGGAGGAGATGGGCCTTCAATAAGTCTTTGAAGTGGGGGAGACTGTCTGTTGGACATGAAGAGGGAGGGCATTCCAGGCCAGAGGCAGGGCATGGGCAAGACAAGAGGACAGAGAAGCAGCATGCCTTAGTGAATAAAGCACAGGCCTGGGAATCAGAAGGTTCTAGGTTCTAGTCCCAGCTCCTCCACTGTCTGCTGTGTGACCTTGGGCAATCATTTAACTTCTCTGTACGTCAGCTACCTCATAGGGATAGTAGGGATTCAAACTATGAGCCCATGTGGGACATGGACTGTGTCCAAACTAATTAGCCTCTATCTATATCAGTCCTTAGAACAGTCCCTGGCATATAGTAAGCTCTTAACAAATACCACAGATTATTGTTACTAGACGAGATCGAGGTACAGTGAGAAGGTTGGCATTAGAGGAGCGAAGTGTGTGGGCTGAGTTATAGTAGGAGAGTACTGAGGTAAGGGAGGAGGAAGCGAGGTGATTGAGAAAGCCTCCCTCGCAGATTGGCAGCCCTCTGTGGGACCAACCTGATTATTTTGAATGTTCCTCGGTGTTTAGGAGAGTGCTTGGCCCATAGCGAGCACTTAACAAATGCCACAGTTGTTGTTATTAATAATAATTATCATTACTATGGTAACTCTATGCATATAAATGCTTTGGCCAGGTGTACGTGCCCAAATACTGGCATGTTGAAGTGACAGTGGGCAGATAATCTCCTGGAGAGATCATTTTAGAAGGACTTTGAAGATAGGCAAAGCAGAGTGTTTGATCTACAGTGTTTGAGAGCCGTAATTGATTTTAATGTTGTCTCTCACTGTAGACTATAAGCTCCTTGTAGGGAGGAATGATGTCTACCAACCAGCTCTATTATATTGTACTTTCCCAAGCATTTAGTACAGTGCTGTGCACAAGTGAACACGGACTGTGTCAAACCGATTATCTACCCCAGTGCTTTGTGAAATGCCTGGCATGTAATAATAATAATAACAATGATGGCATTTGTTCAGCATTTACTATGTGCTGAGCACTATTCTAAGCACTGGGGTAGATACAAGGTAATCCGGTTGTCCCACGTGGGGCTCACGGTCTTACTCCCCATTTGACAGATGAGGTAACTGACCCACAGAGAAGTCAAGTGATTTGCCCAAAGTCACACAGCTGATCAGTGGCAGAGCCAGGATTAGCACCCATGACCTCTGACTCCCAAGCCCATGGTCTTTCCCCTACCTCACATTGCTTCTCTATGTAGTAAGTGCTTAACAAACATCAATTAATCAATTGTATTTATTGAGCACTTACTATGTGCAGAGCACTGTACTAAGCGCTTGGGAGAGTACAAAGAATTAGCAGACACATTCCCTGAACATAACATACTCTGTAATTTATTTATTTATTTATTTAAATTAATGTCGTGGGCAGAGAATGCATCTGCTTGTTGTTATAGTGTAGTCTTCCAAGCGCTTAGTACAGTGGTCCACATGCAGTAGGCTCTCAATAAATATGAATGAATGATTGAATGAACAAGCTTAAAGGCTAGAGGGAAGATAGACATTAATATGAATAAATAGGTCATCTGTAATATATAATTTAAAGATATGTACATAAATGCTGTAGGGTTGGGAACGGGGCAAATATCAAATGTCCGAAGGTAACAGACTGAAATGCTCCCACTAAATGGGCAGCAGCTTGGCTCAGTGGAAAGAGCCCAGGCTTAGGAGTCAGAGGTCATGGGTTCATATCCCAGCTCTGCCACTTGTCAGCTGTGTGACTGTGGGCAAGTCACTTAACTTCTCTGTGCCTCAGTTACCTCATCTGTAAAATGGGGATGAAGACTGTGAGCCTCATGTGGAACAATCTGATTACCCTGGATCTACCCCAGCACTTAGAACAGTGCTCTGCACATAGTAAGTGCTTAACAAATACCAACATTATTATTAAATACTACTGATCGCTGGGAGAAGTGCAAAACTGGCTTGAATAGAACCGTGTTACCAGGCCTCCATTCATCCTCTTATGCCTCCCTATCTCCCTACTGAGAGCTCACCTCCTCCAAGAGATCTTCCCAGAGTGAGCCTCCCCTCTTCCCTCTGCTCCCTCTCTGCTCCCCCTTCACCTCCCCTCAACTAAGCCCCCTTTCCCCCGGCTCCTCCCCCTCTTCTTTCCCCTCCCCTCAGCACTATGCTCATTTGTATATATTATTACCATATTCATTTTTGTTAATAACGTGTACATCCCCTTGATTCTATTTATCGTGATTAAGTTGTCTTGTTTTTGTCCACCTGTCTCCCCCGATTAGAATGTAAACCCGTCAGTGGGCAGGGATTGTCTCTATCTGTTGCCGAATTGTACATTCCAAGCGCTTAGAACAGTGCTCTGCACATAGTAAGCGCCCAGTAAATACTATTGAATGAATGAATCAGCCTCCAAAACAGGTTCTAGTAAGTTTATTCCTTTTCTAAACTAAGAACAATCACGGGAATTAATCCTGCAATTCAGATGCTAAACCATGGCCGCTAAATCCCCAAAGGCCGGTCAGTAATTTGACGCTCTAAAGAGATTAACAAAGGTATTTTAGGGAAGGCTCTTTCTGGTCTGATAATTTTCAGTAGCCACCTTCCATTACTGTTTGTAAATATCTATCACTTCCAGAATCGTTCTTCCTGACTGTCTGTCTGCCCTTTCTCTGCCCAAGGGTACCGTTCTGGAACTTCTGAAAGAAGCCATGGCTGCCAGCTTAGGGGGCACTAAAGGATTCCTGATTGATGGCTTCCCTCAGGAAGTGACACAGGGAGAAGAGTTTGAACGTGAGGTGAGTTTCCTGCAACCTGGCAGTGGCCCAGAGAAAAGCCCAGTGATATCTTGAGTGCTTGACCCTCTACTCCCTCTTCAGAGACCCAAATTTATTTCTATTCCTTGCTTCTCTCCTCCTCACACCCTTCCTCTTATCTCTCTTTTTCTGTTGTTGATGAGAATGTTGATGGTGGTGGTGATGATGATGAGCTGATGATATCTATTAAGTGCTTATTATGTGCAAAGTATTGTGCTTAGTCCTGGGGACATATAAGTTAATCAGACCCAGTTTCTTTCCCACATGGGGCTCCCAGTCCAGGGAGGAAGCAGAAGAGGTATTTAATCTCCATTTTACAGGCGAGGAAACTGAGGTATAGTGAAATTTAACTGATTTGCTGAAGGTCGTTAAATGCTTAGCATGTGCCAATCCCTGTACTAAGCCCTGGGGTCTCGTCCTGCATTATGCCGTTAAGTCGTTTCCAACCCATAGCGTCACCAAGGACACATCTTTCCCAGAACGCCCCGCTCTCCATCTGCAATCGTTCTGGTAGTGGATCCGTAGAGTTTTCTTGGTAAAAATCCGGAAGTGATTTACCATTGCCGCCTTCCACACAGTAAACTCGAGTCTCCGCCCTCGACTCTCTCCCAGGCCGCTGCTGCCCAACATTGGTGCGTTCTGACTTGTAGCAGATTGCCTTCCACTCCATTGCCACTGCCCAAGCCAGGAATGGAATGGGTAGGCCTCTGCTTGACTCTCCCTCTCATAGCTAAGCCTGGTAGAGTACTGGAAACTCTCCAGGTGTGACCCTGAGAGGGGCAAGCACTGGGGAAGATACAAGATAATCAGGTTGGACACAGTCCCTGTCCAACAAGGGACTCACAGTCTAAGGGGGAAGGAGAAGAGGTATTTAATCCCCATTTTACAGATGAGGAAACTGAGGCACAGAGAAGTTAAGCGGACACACAACAGACGAGGAGCAGCTGGACTAGAAGCCGGTACCCTGACTCCCAGACCATGGTCTTTCCACTAAGCCATAGTGTCTCTCTTTTGTTCCTTGTTTCTTGTCATATGGACCATTTTCCACTCAGTTCTTCCTTTTCCAACTTGACACGTCTAGTGTCTTTCTAGTCTAGCACCTTTCACGTCTAGTGTGCCCTACTCCAGGCATAATCAATCAGTCACTAATATTAATGACCACCTAGCGTGTGCACCACACTGTCCTAGACACTTGGGTCAGTACAATGGAGCTAGTAGACCCAATCCCCGCTCACGCCCGAATGCGGTCGGAAAGAAACGGTCAGCTCATCACCCCTGTGCTTCCACATCTTCTGTCTGCTACTGGGTGACTGTCTGTAACTCAGCGGAAACAAGTGTACTTGTGTAGCTGATGCTTTTCGATTGCATCCAGCTCAGGTTCTTTCATCTCTCAGCAAAGGTGGCAGGTGGTTCAGCCATCAGCCTTCTAAAGAGCTCCTCCTCGGGGGGAAGATGTCTTCCTATGTGCCCAAATGGATTCTTAAGGCTACCTAGGCCATTGCTTTGATTTTTAGAAATAGCCCTACGTTCATTTCTTTTCTCTTTTAAAATCCCTCCTCAATGTGAGGGCAGGGATCTCGGCTGCTGTCATGACCATTTATGCCTTGGAAGAGGCCTCTCCCAGACTTCCCTATCACCGTGGATGGCACGACCATCCTTCCCATCTCTCAGGCCCACAATCTCGGTGTCATCCTTGACTCGTCTCTCTCGTTCACCCCACACATCCTAACCGTTACCAAGACCTGCCGGTTTCACCTTTACAATATCGCCAAGATCCGCCCTTTCCTCTCCACCCAAACGGCTACCTTACTGCTACGGGCTCTCGTTATATTCCGGCTAGACTACTGTGTCAGCCTTCTCTCTGACCTCCCTTCCTCCTCTCTCGCCCTGCTCCGGTCTATTCTTCACTCCGCTGCCCGGCTCATCTTCCTGCAGAAATGATCTGGACATGTCACTCCCCTTCTTAAACAACTCCAGTGGTTGCCTATCGACCTCCGCTCCAAACAAAAACTCCTCACTCTAGGCTTCGAGGCTCTACATCACCTTGCCCCTTCCTACCTCTCCTCCCTTCTCTCTTTCTACCGCCCACCCCGCATGCTCCGCTCCTCTGCCGCCCACCTCCTCACCGTCCCTCGGTCTCACCTATCCCGCCTTCGACCCCCAGGCCACGTCCTCCCGTGGTCCCGGAACGCCCTCCCTCCTCACCTCCGCCAAACTGATTCTCTTCCCCTCTTCAAAACCCTACTTAAAACTCACCTCCTCCAAGAGGCCTTCCCAGACTGAGCTCCTCTTCTCCCTCTACTCCCTCTACCACCCCCCCTTTACCTCTCCGCAGCTAAACCCTCTTTTCCCCCTTTCCCTCTGCTCCTCCACCTCTCCCTTCCCATCCCCACAGCACTGTTACCTATTCATCAGTCAGTCATATTTATTGAGCGCTTACTGTGAGTACTGTACTAAGCATTTGGGGGAGTACCACCCCCCTCCCCTGGAAACGCTTTTCAACCTTGGCTTTACTGTCACTCTCCTCTCCTGGTTCTCCTCTTACTTCTCTGGCCTCTCAATTTCAGTCTTTTTGCAGTCTCCTCCTCTGCCTTCCAGCCTCTAATTGTGGGAGTCCCTCTAGGCTCAGTTCTGGGTCCCCTTCTATTCTCCATCTACATCCGCTCCCTTGGAGATCTCATTCTCTTCCATGACTTCAACTACCATCTCTTAGCAGACGATCCCCACATCTACATCTCCGGCCCGGATCTCTCTCCTTCTCTGCAGTCTCATGGCTCAGTGGAAAGAGCATGGGCTTTGGAGTCAGGGCTCATGAGTTCGAATCCCAGCTCTGCCACTTGTCGGCTGTGTGACTGTGGGCAAGTCACTTAACTTCTCTGTGCCTCAGTTCCCTCATCTGTAAAATGGGGATTAAGACTGTGAGCCCCACGTGGGACAACCTGATTCCCCTATGTCTACCCCAGCGCTTAGAACAGTGCTCGGCACATAGTAAGCGCTTAACAAATACCAGCATATACACTGTACTCGTCCGCTCAACTGTATATATTTCCATTACCCTATTTATTTTGTTAATGAATTGTACATCGCCTCGATTCTATTTAGTTGCCATTGTTTTTACGAGATGTTCTTCCCCTTGACTCTATTTATTGTCATTGTTCTCGTCTGTCCGTCTCCCCCAATTAGACCGTAAGCCCGTCAAACGGCAGGGACTGTCTCTATCTGTTGCCGACTTGTTCATTCCAAGCACTTAGTACAGTGCTCTGCACATAGTAAGCGCTCAATAAATACTATTGAATGAATGAATGAAAGAGGCTCTAAGCGGTTTCAAGGAAGAGATGAAGAGTTTCTGCCAGAGATTAAGACCACCATAAGACTAGGTCTTCTCTACTCCCGTTAGAATTCCTAGAATCAGAGAGACGGATGACCTCCGAAGACCATCTAGTCTCCATGTCTCTGCACTGACTTGAAGTCAAACTATCCCAGAGAGATTGCTGCCTATTTTGGAAGCAATCAATGGTGCTAGCACCTTACCTGTGTCTACGGTCTTGTATTTTGGGTTGGAAGGAGACACAATCGATTCTATTTATTGCTCTTGATTCTATTTATTGCTATTGTTCTTGTCTGTCCGTCTCCCCCGATTAGACTGTAAGCCCGTCAAAGAGCAGAGACAGTCTCTATCTGTTACCGATTTGTACATTCCAAACGCTTAGTACAGTGCTCTGCACATAGTAAGCGCTCAATAAATACGAATGAATGAATGAATGAATGAATGAATGAAATTTCACCTACCAGTGTGTATGACTATACAGGCCAATGCAGGAGGACCAATAAATTGTACTAATAATAATAATAATAATAATAATGAGACTTGCTAAGCACTTAGTATGTGCAGAGCATTCTGCATACACTTGGCCCAAGGGAAACTACCTGTCTCTCCTGCTAAAATGCAAGCTCCCTGTGGACAGAAACCTGCTCCTTCTTTGTTTTGCAGTTTTCAAGTGTTTGGTACACTGTTGAGCACCCAGTGGGTGCTCAGGAAATACAATTACTATTGGAAAATTACTATTAATTTTTTTGTGATATTTGTTAAGCACTTACTATGTGTCAAACACTGATTGAAACATTGGGGTAGGTATAAGTTTATTAGGTCAGACATAGTCCCTGTCCCTCAGGAGGCTGGCAGTCTAAATAGAAGGGAGAACAGGTATTTAATCCCCATTGTACAATTGAGGGAACTGAAGCACAGAAAAATTAATTGGCTTGCCGAAAGGTCAAACGGCAATCAGGTTGGACACAGTCCCTGTCCCACATGGGGCTCACATTCTTAATCCCCATTTTACAGATAAGGGAACTGAGGCACAGATAAATTGAGTGACTCGGCCAAGGTCACACACAGACAACCACGGTTTCCCCACAAAGGTTATCACTTGCTGGGCTCCCATGTTTGGGTTCACAGTACCTGGTGCTACATTCACTTTACCCTCCTGTCTACATGAAGGCCATCTTGAACTGGTGGATGGTGGGGAATGGAGCCCTTTGAACAGATGGTAAGAAGGAAGAAGGAGGCGAAGTATGGACAGAGTGGACCGCTATCATCTGGAAGTGCTGATTTCCCAGAACAACCAGTTTATTAATGAGAAAATCAGAACAAACAGAGTCCCTCCTTCAATTCCAAAACAGCAAGATCCAAATTTGTAGGAGGTGAACAAATTAAAATACCCACAAAAGGGTATTTTACACAATCTTATGTGGCAATTTCCAGACAGCAATACCAATTTTTGCCTTCAAATACTCAAATACTGATTTTTTGTGGAGGCCAAAATATTCCATTTCCTCTAAAATGAGTCTCTGCATGAACTCTGGCCAGGATGACAAGAGGTTGCAGAAGTAGAAGAAACCATCCCGGCTCCTCCAATTGTCTGCTGTGTGTCCTTGGACAAGTCACTTCAGTTCTCTGTGTCTCAGTTACCTAATCTGTAAAATGGGGAATGAGACTGAGCCCCATGCAGGACAGGGACTGTGTGCGACCTGATTAGCTTCTACTCATCCCAGCACTTAGTACAATGTCTTGCACATATTAAGCGCTTAACAAATACTATTATTATTAGACTCATTTTCAGCGTACAGCAATCTTCTTCTTTCCATTACACCATCCCACCGAGATCTAGCCAGTGACCAACTAGAAATGCCACAAAGACCTATGGAGCAAGTTGGCTCCTTAGAGTAGCTGTAGTTTCCTTCACCTGTATTTGAGAGAATGTGCTGCTGGCCACCCCAACCGCATGATACTGAAGCTATTTTTATTATTAAAGCTATTTTTAATGGTATTTGTTAAAAGCTTTCTACGTGCCAGACACTGTACTAAGCTCTGGGGTAGATACTTAGGTCAGAAACAGTCCCTGTCCCAAATGGGGCTCACAGTCTTAATCCCCATTTTTCAGATGAGGGAACTGAGGCAGAGAAATAAAGTGACTTACTCTAGGTCACGCAGCAGGCAGAAGATAGAGCCAGGATTAAAACCCAGGTCCTCTGAATCCCAGGCCCACTAGGTTATGCGGCAGCGTGGCTCAGTGGAAAGAGCATGGGCTTTGGAGTCAGAGTTCATGGGTTCGAATCCCGGCTCGGCCACTTGTCAGCTGTGTGACTTTGGGCAAGTCACTTAACTTCTCTGTGCCTCAGTTCCCTCATCTGTAAAATGGGGATTAAGACTGTGAGCCCCACGTGGGACAACCTGATTCCCCTATGTCTACCCCAGCGCTTAGAACAGTGCTCGGCACATAGTAAGTGCTTAACAAATACCAACATTATTATTCTCTTAAAGCAGTTCTTAGACCATCAGTTTTTTCTGGCCTGCCAAGTTTTTTGCCAGCTATTCTTTCACCAGGGATGTAGAGACAATGTCTCTGCTGCGAGGGAAACAAGAGATACGATGCTCGTATTTTCCATTTTTATTAAACTGTTCACTTTTTCAAGCTACAACTAAGCTAGACCTCACTGTGGGGTTTCTGCCGGGACGGGAGTTTCCCAGGATTTGTTCCTCCATTCCGCATACACTTGGCCTAAGGGAAACTATATGTCTCTCCTGTTAGAATGCAAGCTCCCTGTGGATAGGAAACCTGCTCCTTCTTTGTTTTGCAGTTTTCAAGTATTTGGTACACTGTTTAGCACCCAGTGGGCGCTCAGTAAATACAATTACCATTGTAAAATTACTACTAATTTTTTTGTGGTATTTGTGGCTCAGTGGAAAGAGCCCCGGCTTGGGAGTCAGCGGTCATGGGTTCGAATTCTGGTTCTGCCGCTTGCCAGCTGTGTGACTGTGGGCAACTCACTTCGATTCCCTATGCCTCAGTTCCCTCATCTGTAAAATGGGGATTAAGACTGTGAGTCCCACGTGGGACAACCTAATGACCCTTTATCTACCCCAGTGCTTAGAACAGTGCTTAGAACCAACATTATTTGTTAAGCGCTTACTATGTGTCAAATTCTGATTGAAACATTGAGGTAGGTATACGTTTATTAGGTCAGATGTAGTCCCTGTCCCTCAGGGGGCTGGCAGTCTAAATAGCAGGGGGAACAGGTATTTAGTTCTCATTTTACAATTGAGGGAACTGAAGCACAGAAAAATTAAGTGGCTTGCCGAAAGGTCAAACAGCAACCAGTTGTCAGACTCAGGATTAGAACCCAGGTCCCCTGACACCCAGGTCCATGCTCTTTCCACGAGGCCGTGCTGCTTCTGTACCATTACTACAGTATTCCTTTGCCTCACTTAATGGCTGAGCACAGTGTGCTGCTGCTCGTGTGGATGTGACCCACGTGACTTTGCCCTGGAATGACCTTTACTTCAGAAGCCTTGGCTGCCACCTTCAATGATCGTCAAAAAGGTCAAGGTCGTAGCTTGCTTGCCCAGCTCCATTAATGCAGAAGGTAAAGAAATGATGGCCGGGCAAATGGTCAATGGTCAAGATGGTCTTTGCTTCATGCGACTCTTTATAGGCCAGTTGGCCTGTCCAGAGCCTGGCTGCAGGTCTGATCCACCCCAAAGCCAGCCCTAACGAAAGGACTACTGCCAGGTTCCTTTTGATGTCAGCCCACCTCTCAGTCTGGAAAATCCTCTTCCTTTGAAAATCGAAATATTCAGCTCCCCACAGGTCACTAGGTAGGGCGTTTCCTCAGTTGACCGTCACCCGGAGAGGAGCTCACCATCAATATCTCTTATCCCTTGGAGTAATAATAATAACAATAAATAGTAAAGTTGGTATTTGTTAGAGCTTACTATGTGCAGAGCACTGTTCTAAGCGCTGGGGTAAATACAGGCTAATCAGGTTGTCCCACGTGAGGCTCACAGTTAATCCTCATTTTACAGATGAGGTAACTGAGGCACAGGGAAGTGACTTGTCCACAGGCACACAGCTGACAAGTGGCAGAACTGGGATTCAAACCCATGACCTCTGACTCCCAAACCTGCGCTCTTTCCACTGAGCCACACTGCTTCTCCGATGAGGGATAGGAACTAGGCCCGATCCAATTATCTGTGAGAAGCAACATGCAGTAGTGGATAGCACACACACAAGGGAGTCAGAAGGTCATGGGTTCTAATCCCAGCACTGCCACTTGTCTGCTGTGTGACCTTGGACAAATGACTTCTCTTCTCTGTGCCTCAGTACCCTCATCTGTAAAATGGGGATTGAGTCTGTGAACCCCATGTGGGACAGGGAATGTGTCAAACCTGATCTGCTTGAATCCACACCAGAACTTAGTACAAAGCCTGGCACACAGTAATTACTTAACAAGTACCACAATTATTATTATGGTACCTACCCCAGCATTTAGTGTAGTGCTTGAAACATAGTAGACTGTAGACCCTAAGCTCACTGTGAGAGGGAATGTATCTGTTAATCGTAGTCTCCCAAGTGCTTAGTACAGTGCTCTTCACACAGTAAGTGCTCAGTAAATACAATTGACTGACTGGCTTAACAAATATTGCCAATATTATTATTGTTGCTATTGTTATTATTATTCTGCACATCCTCAGGCAAGGCCTTGGCCCAGTTGCATTGCTTTCTCAGAACTCAACGCTGGCCAAGAGACTGAGGGTGGGGGATATTGGGAGATTCAGAGACTCTGCCTCTGTAGAGGGAGAGGCTGGGCATCATCGGATAGAATATACATTCTCCTAGGGACTTTGATTCCTAAAAGTCAGTAGTGCAACTGTGAAATTCAAAGAGAGAGGGAAACATCTTCATGGACCTTTCTGCTGGGCTATGTTGCAGAATAGCAAGGTCCAGTGCTGGGGAGGAGTAGATAATGCGCCACTACTAAGAAGAACAAGAAAAAGATGAAGTTGAAGAAGAATGGTGGAACTTATTATGTATTATGTACAGTGCTTAGCACTATACTAAGCACTGGAATGGATGCAGGGTATCAGTCCCTGTCCCCCATATTGGGTAATCTAAGGTGGAGGGAGAAGAGGTATTTAATCCCCATTTTCATATGAGAAAACTAAGATACAGGGAAGGTAAGTGTCTCTTACCAAGATCACACAAAAGGGAGCCGGTAAGGTGTTTAATATTTGTTTTAATGGTATTTGTTAAGTGATTACTTTGTGTCAGGCACTGTTCTAAGCACTGGGGTAGATACAAGTTCTTCAGGTTGGACACAGTTCCCATCCCACGTGGGGCTCAAGGACTTAATATCCATTTTATGGATGAAGTAACTGAGGCTCAGGGAAGTGAAGTGACTTGCCCAAGGTCACACAGCAGACAGGTGGTGGAACCAGAATTAGAACCCAGGTCCTTCTGAGTCCCAGACTCATGCTCTATCCATGCTGCTTTCCAGGATAGAGTCAGGATAGATTCAGTGTTCTCTGGATTTCTTTGGGCATTTGACCCTGGGACTTCAGAAAGTATTGAGGTCCAACCAGTAGGCTTCCTTCTGTGGCCAACATGAGGCTGTGTCACACACAGGAAACTCAAGAATCCTAAATCTGACTCTGCTGGCTCTCTGTGCACCTCTAGGGTAGTCCTTGGCCCACAGTTTCCAGGTCTTCCAAAGGCTGTTATGCAAAAAGTCATAAAATTGACAGCCTTCTGCATAACTGTAGCATTCTTCCTGCTAAAAAAAAAAAGATAAAGATGTATTTTTCCACAGAAATATTTGAGCTAAATTGCCAACACTCATGACTCAGGTGAACCAGTCTTCTCATTCAGACAAGTTCCTGGTACCTTTCCACCCTCTTCTTAATGAGTACAATTGCGAACAAGCCTAAGATCTTCAGTCCAGTGAACTGCTGTAGCAGAAAGCAATCACGGGTCTGATACGTGTGGCTTACTTAGCTCGCTTAGAGTGCCAGAGACAGACAGATGGTGTAGAGTCAGGAATAGTTTGGAGGCAGGAACAGAAAATCCTGCACTTTAATTGAAAACCATAAGTATCTTCTAAGAGAGAAGAAGAGGAGGGTGGAGGCTGTCCATTCAATTTCTCCGGGTAAAGAAATGGTCTGCTCTCTCTTGAATCCTGAAAATCCTCACAACCTGGCAAAAAAAAAAAAAAAATGGATCCTGAAGACTGGGCCATCAGTAATAATAAGAATAAGAATAATTGTGGTATTTGTTAAGTGCTTACTATGTGCCAGGCACTGTACTAAGCACTGGTGGATACAAGCAAATTGGCCTGGAAACAGTCCCTGTGCCATATGCGGCTTACAGTCTCAATCCCCATTTTACAGATGAGGTAACTGAGCCACAGAGAAGTGAAGTGACTTCCCAAAGGTCACACAGAAGACAAGTGGAAGAGATTAGAACCCATGACCTTTTGACTCCCAGACCCATGCTCTATCCTCTATGCCATGCTGCTTCTCAGAAAACTCCTTCTAACCTAGGCCCCATCGCTGAATCCTAGGGTTTGCTATGACAGGTACTTTTCCTCTCGGTGGTATAATTTCTTTCTCAGCAGATAAATTACCCGCTGGGGTGTGAAGTTAATGAGCGGATGCTCATTATGGACTTGGAGCTCTGCAGAGTTGAGTGCTATGTGAATGTAAAGAATCACGAATATTTTGGAGTCTCGGGCTTGCAGCGGTGTAAACAAGAACTTGTTCCTTGAAGTATGTTCTAGTTCCATAGCAATTTTCCAGGGTGGTGTCATCAGATCGTCTCTCAGATAGAAGCAAAAAGCACCCCCAGATAAAGAAAAGTCATGCTGTGGCAGGGAGGAAGAGAATTATATACTGGCCACAGAATAGAAAAGCTGTTAATATCTACAGTACACCATGAGGATTATTCTCTTTAAGTCTATACTCTGTACTCTGAATAATAACTGTAATAATAAGAAGAACAATAACTGTGGTATTTGTTAAGTGTTTATTATGTGCCAAGCACTGTTCTAAGAGCTGGGGTAGATACAAAGTAATCAGGTTGTCCCAGGTGGGGCTCACAGACTTAATCCCCTTTTTAAAGATAAGGTAACTGAAGCACAGAGAAGTGAAATGATTTGCCCAAAGTCACACAGCTGATAAGAGCTTAGTACAGTCCTCTGCACACAATAAGTGCTCAATAAATATGATTGAATGATGTGGCCAAACCGGGATTAGAACCCACAATCTCTGACTCCCAAGCCCCTGCTCTTTCCACTAAGCCTTGTTTCTTCTAATAATGTTAGTATTTGTTAAGCGCTTACTAGGTGCAGAGCACTGTTCTAAGCGCTGGGGTACATACAGGGTAATCAGGATGTCCCACATGAGGCTCACAGTTAATTCCCATTTTATAGATGAGGGAACTGAGGCACAGAGAAGTTAAGTGACTTGCCTACAGTCACACAGTTGACAAGTGGCGGAGCAGGGACTGGAACCCATGACCTCTGACTCCCAAGTCCGGGCTCTTTCCACTGAGCTACGTTGCTTCCCTATGCCCTCTCCCTCCTTCGTTGTGGACAGGGAATGTGTCGGTTTATTGTTACGTTATACTCTCCCAAGCTCTTAGTACTGTGCTCTGCATACAGTGAGCGCTCTAAAATGCGATTGACTAATCTGAGGAGAAATTTTAGGTGGAACCCTCTGGTGCTCAAGAAGCAAAAATATATCAGGTTGCTTAGTCCCTAGAAACCTCCTTGTTCATGAGCCTAAACAAAGCTTCAAATTTTCAAATCAGTGGATATGTTATGCAAAGGGAAATGAGCTCTAGTCCAAATGCATCTCCCCACTGGGGCTACCCATCCTCGGGACCCGCCCTCAAAGTCCTCCAAACTCGGCCGATGGTTTTTGCCCTGGACCGTATATTGATGAGTGTCTGGCCTCTGTTTGCTTAGATTGGTGAGCCACACCTTGTGATCTGCATGGACTGTTCTGTAGACACCAGCACCGGTCATTCTTTCCAGAGGAGTCAAAGCGGCCACCATGACGATGACACCAATGAGACTATCGGCGAGCAAACAGAAACTTTCTACCAAGCCTCAGAACCTTTGATCGCCTATTACGAAAAGAAAACACAATTATGCAAGGTAAATGGCTCGAGTTCTTTCTTCCCTTTGAAGATGCTCTAAGTTGTTTCTTCCCAAGTGGGGAAAGGACATTCTAGCAAAGTCCAGCAAGAGACCCTGGGACAAAACTGCAGACTGCCACTGAGTTAAATTTAAATTAGGTCCTCTCTTTTCTTTCATTTTACCCTTTCCAAAGCCACTGTTCATAGGTCTGCTGGTAACCGCCCTTTCTAACTCTAAGGAAGTGTTAATGATATTTGGCCTCCTTTCCTCAGTTTCCCCAGAGGCAAGTTTACCTAGCAAAAAGAGGAGAGAAGCCACTTTCCCAGGGCAGGAGGCTTGGCTCAGAGGGCCCACGAGTGGCAGCCCCCGGCTCTGTCATCGGGGGTCATGTTTATCACGCTGCATTAACGACATTTGATGCCTCTTCTGCCAACGAGTAAATTGCAGCCTCAACAATCAGCTGCTCAAGTCAGCGCCGGGTGACCAGGCAGAATGCAATGGTAAAAATGGATCTCTAGTCCTCTTCCCCTCTGCCCAAACTTTTAAAAACAGAGCACTCTGGTGAGATTGCCCTGTAATGTCTGCTCTTGCTGTTCCTGGAGAAAATATGGGACTCGTGACTGGAGTATAGCATACATTAGTCAGTCATTCGTACTTATTGAGCACTTGTGTGCAGAACACTGGACTAAGCACTTGGGAGAGTACAATATAACAGTATAACACATTCCCTGCCCACTACAAGCTTACAGTCTAGATGGGGAAGGTTAGAGAGAGGTTAGAGAGGCTTTCTAGCCCTCTCCCCTCCATCGATGGGCTTCTGTCCAATTTTTAAGACTTCAGAAGTCCCCTGACCTTAATAACCCATTCTAGAATCCTCATTCCCTGTTTTGAGAATTAGCCATTACCCCCATTAGCCCCCCTCCTAAATCCTGCTGTCTTTCCGCTGATTTCTTCCCATTTCATCTAAGATCCAGCAACCTATTTTTCTAAAAAGATCAAAACCCTCAGGCACTAACTCCTCAAAGTGCCCTCTTCCCATTTTATTCTTCTTTCTTCCACATTCTTCTTCCTTCCCAATATTCCTTCTGCTTCAGAAGGCTAACCCTTCTACTTGGATTTCAGAATCAATTGAATCACCTTTTATCAGAAGAACATCTTTGCCCCTGCCCTCTTCTCCCTCTCCTGAATCATTGATTGAGATTAAATCCTTCCCTTCTGAAATGCCTCCCTTGGCTCCATCTCATTCAAGCCACTCACTAGTCAATATTCCTTCTCCTTTTCATGTCTTAACTTTAACATGCTTCTCTGTCCTCATCTTCATTTGCTTCCTCCTCAACTTCATCAAATCTGAACTTTACATTCTTTTCCTCTGAAACCACTCTCGCTATAGTTTCCTTTGACTTGGTTCTGGCCAGATTCAATGATCATGTTTCTCTGGACTGGCTTTTCTTGTTTTCTCTGTTGCCTTGGACACCGCTGAGGTCCATTAAGGTTCAAGTCTGATCCTTTTCTCATTTTAAATTCATCTTCAAAGTCCTTCTGAAATAATATCCAATCCACTTAATTACTTCTCCAATCAATCACTAATTTCTCCAGGTTATATCTCTTCACATCAATCAATCAGTGATATTTAGTGTTTACTTTGTGCAGAGCACTGTATTAAGGGTATTTCTTCATTTCTTCTGCACCACCTAACCCTTGGTGATTTCACTTAAATACATACCTTACATATCCGATTAGACTGTGAGCCCATTATTGGGCAGGGATTGTCTCTATCTGTTGCCGAATTGTTCATTCCAAGCGCTTAGTACAGTGCTCTGCACATAGTAAGTGCTCAATAAATACTATTGAATGAATATCTATCACTTGGGCATTCAGTCATGTACCTTGATCGTCATCAGTGGTATTTATTGAGCTGAGCACAGTATTAAGCACTTGAAATAGTACAACAGATGTATCCCCTTCTTCCTCCTGTTAATTTTGGATATGTCTTATCTACCATGCTACACTGTAAACTCCTTGAGGGCTGGGATCACATCTATGTACTCCATTATACTCTCCCACATGCTTAGAACAGTGCTTATCACCCAGAAGGCAATCAATAAATACTACTGATTGAATGCCTTATTGTGTGCAGTGCACTGACACAGATATCAATGCCATTCAGCCCACCTGGAATGCCCTTTTTCACATCCTTTTAGTCAATCCTCAATTTTCTGTCCCTGAAATACACTACTAAAAATACTCCGATTACATGATACCTTCCCAAAATTGAACATCCAAATTCTGCTTACCTAAAATTCTTCCTCCTCGTCCATTCAGAAAATAAAATTGCTTCAAAATCCAGAAGCTGTCCCTTTTTTTAAAATGGTACTGGTTAAGTGCTTACTATGTGCCAGGCACTGTAGTTAGTGCTGCTGGTAGTTACAAGATCATGAGGTTGGGCATGGTCCCTTCCCCACAGTGAGGTTCCCAGTCTAAGTATTTTTTAAATGTCTGCCAACAGACAAGCGTGAGTAATGAAGTTGTATTTTTTGCTCATGCTGCAATACACGGAGCTCACTGCTGCGGGCTTAGAGAAGCCTCTGCTTCATGAACTTAATCCTCCTGCCCAAGCAGCTGGGAGGAAAGCTGGAAGCCAGAAATAGTAAACAAGATAAACAACTTTCCTCACCAATGTGCCAGAGAGATTACAGGTTGAGACCAGTAGGAAGGTAAGAATTATTTACCGGGTCTCCTCCCGTATCTGCAGTTGGTTTGATCTATTTTCTGTTCAGGGGGAAAGAAAATAAATGTGGTTGATTTTAGTTGGGAGAAGTGGCTTTCCCTGTTAGGCTTAACACCATTCACCTGAGCTCCTTGACAGGATTTATCACCACAGGTTTCTCTGAAGCAGTTCTTGCTATATTCTTGCCTTCGGGAGTTGGATTAGCAGCCATTTCTCCCTTCCACAAGGCTCCTGGAATCAAGTCAGAGTCCCTAAAGGTCGCTGCTTCATTTTCCCCTCTCTCTCGGCTGACCTCTTGCTAACTCCCTTCCTCCTGTCTGGAATCCTCTTCCCTTCTCACCAGGCAAACCACTGCTCTCGCCAACTTCAAAGCTCTTCTGAATTCACATCTCCTCAAGGAAGCCTTCTCTGATTAACTGATCAAGTTCTTGCCTTCTACTCCCTCCTATTACCACTTTATCCATCCACTTCACCTAAACACTTGGCTACTCACTCCTCCTTCTCCCCTCCCCATCCCTGCCCTGGTAGCGCTCTATACATATCTTCAAACAACATTGTTCCCATTTACTTGTAATTTATTTTACTCTCTCCTCTACTAGCCTCTAAGCTCCTTGTGGGCAGGGACCTTGACTATCAATTCTACTGTACTGTACTCTCCCACGCCCTCAGGAAGTGGTCAGTGAATAGTAATAATTGGTAGGTTGATACTCAGTCTTGGGTGCAGGCTTCCAGGGCATTGCCCCGGGTCACACAGCAGACAAGTGGTTGAGCCGGGGTTAGAACCCAGGTCTTTCTGACTCCCAGGCTTCTTCTCTATGCCTCCTCTGCTCACTTTACGATCATAGCAAATGCCCTATTGAGTCGGGCTAGAAATGGCATCTAGCATTGGCCCCCACTGAGGCAAGGAAGAATAGTAAACTATTGCCTCTGATTTTTGTCCTTAAGTTATATTGTACTCTCCCAAGCAATTAGTACAGTGTTCCGCATAATGTAAACTCTCAAAAAATATGATTGATGTGAAAGGATGAACTGTCTTATGAATAGGATTAGCTATCCATAGCAGACTTCTTTATCAGGATGTTTGCTAGACTGTAACATCCTCAAAGGCAGGTAGCATGTATACTGATTCTTTTGTACTCTTCCCAGGACTTAATACAATGCTCTGCCCAGAGTAAGTGTTCAATAAATACTACTGATTGATTGACATCACCCAGCTACACTCATCCAATTTCCTCCTTTTCCTAGACCTATAGGGGGGAGTGCCTCAAAAGCATATTTTGCCATGATAATAATAATTGTAGCATTTATTAAGCACTTACTATGTGTGAAACACACTATAAAGCATCAGAATGGATGCAAGGTAATCAGATTGGACACAGTCCCTGTCCCGCGTGGGACCTACAATTTTAGGCTTACAATTTTAAGTAGAAGGAAGAGCAGGTATTGAATCCCCATTTTACAGATGAGTAAACTGAGACGTGGAGAAGTGAAGTGACTGGCCTAGGGTCACACAGCAGGCAAGTGGTAGGACCGGTATTAAAACCCAGGTCTTTTGACTCCCAGGCCTCTGATCTCTCCACTAGGCCATGCTGCTTCTCTGCCATGGTTTTCTTAATGTTTCTGTGACCCTCTAAAGTTTTCTGCACCGCTCTTCACAAACTTTTCACTATTCCTCTGAATTTCTGGGCAAAAGAACCTCTCTTTAAATTTAGCAACTTGCTTTTTTCTGGTATTTGTTAAGCACTAAGTTCCAGGCACTGTACTAAGCTCTGGGGTATAAATAAGGCAATCAGGTTAGACACAGTCCATGTCCCACACGGGGCCCACAGTCTTAATCCCCATTATGAGGTGCTGAAAAATTAAGTGACTTGCCCAAGATCACAAAGCAGGCAAGTGGCAGAGGTGGAATTAGAACCAAAATCCTTCTGAATCCCAGGCCCTTGTTCTATCCACTTCTCCTCACGATGTATACTAGTTTATTTCTTTATTTTAATGGCATTTTGTATGCCAGGTACTATATTAAGCACTGGGGTCTGGTCTTGTCTTATGCTGTCTAGTCACCTTGTCTCCCAAGTATTGACTCCATGGACACATCTCTCCCAGAACGTCCCACCTCCTTCTGCAATCGTTCTGGTAGTGTCTCCAGAGAGTTTCCTTGGTAAAAATATGAAAGTGGTTTGCCATCGCCTTCTTCTGTGTAATAAACTTGAGTCTCCACCCTCGCCTCTCTCCCATCCTGCTGCTGTCCAGGACAGGTGAGTTTTGACTTGTAGCAGATTGCCTGCCACTCGCTAGCCACTGGCCAAGCTAGGAATGGAATGGACAGGCCTCTGCTTGACTCTCCCTCCGGTAGCCGAGACCGGTAGAGTCCCGGAAACTCTCCAGGTGCCATCCTAAGAGGGAAGACACAGGAATTGCATCTAATACATACAGAGAGAGGAAAAGGGGATTAGGCTAAAGCAAATACAAAAGTTTGCACCAACCTAAATATATAGGCCAGTATTCATACACAAACTACCTTCAAGGTACCAAAAAAACTTGCTCAAATACACAAACACATTTCTAAATACAATTACTCATAAGTCAGTAAGTGGAGCACATACCAAAGCAGGAGAAAGAAGCCAGTTCACACGGCCACCAGCCTCCCACAGACCGCAGCGTTCAATCTTCTGCTGTTTACATCGTCCCCAAGCCGAGACTCCCCCGATCAGGAGACAGAACTCCGAACGCTGGCCGTGTCGCTGGGAGGTTTTGCTCGGGGGTGAGTCCAGACTGTAAATTCAATGTGGCCAGGGAATGTGGCCATTACATTGTTGTGATATACTCTCCCAAGCACTTAGTAATGTGCCCTGCCCACAGTAAGCGCTCAATAAATATGATTGATGGATTGGGAGTTCCCCC
The DNA here is from genome assembly GCF_004115215.2 of Ornithorhynchus anatinus. Classification (NCBI taxonomy): domain Eukaryota; kingdom Metazoa; phylum Chordata; class Mammalia; order Monotremata; family Ornithorhynchidae; genus Ornithorhynchus; species Ornithorhynchus anatinus. The sequence goes on along the minus strand of NC_041731.1, from coordinate 110,520,763 downwards.
TAATTCCGATTGCTCTTGGTTAATGACTCACACCTTAAACGTCTTCGCTGACAGCTGGTAGGAGTGTGGTTAGTAATTTTCATCACAAACACAGAGACAAAGAACCAAGTTACCAGGGATTCTGGCTCACGTCTATATCAAAGGAGTAGGTGGGCTAATAGAAAACTTCATGTTCTATTAGCTTAATAGAAGAATGGATTTTCAGGTGACTTTGGGCAAGTTACTTTCATTCATTCATTCGTTCAATTGTATTTACTGAGTGCTTACTGCAAGCAAAGCACTGTACTAAGCGCTTGGGCGAGTACAATGTAACAATAAATAGACACATGCCCTGCCTACAATGAGCTTACAGTCTAGAGAGGGAGACAGACATTAATATAAATAAATGACAGATATGAAAATAAGTGCTGTGGGGCTGGGATGAGGGGATGAATTAAGGGAGCAAGTCAGGGCAACAAAGAAGGGAGTGGGAGAAGAGGAAAGGAGGGCTTAGTCAGGGAAGGCCTCTTGGAAGAGATGTGCCTTCAATAAGGCTTTGAAGGCAGGGAGAGTGCTTAACTTGTCTGTGCCTCAGATATCTGTAAAATGGGGAGTAAGACTGTGACTCCCATATGGGACATGGACTGTGTAAAACTTGATTATTTTGTATCTACCTCCGCCACTTAGTACTGTGCCTAGCTCATAGTAAGTGCTTAACAAATACCTTTAAAAAAAGGGGGGGGGGATTAGAGCAGTGAGGCCTTGGAAAAACCCAGAAGTTGTAATAGGAAATATGTTTTGCAGGTTGCATACTTTAGTGACTTTGCTATGCCGTCCTCTATTCCTCCTCCTCACCCTTAAACAGCCACCAAAACCAATTTGGTGCATACAGTGATTCAGCTCTTTTTTTTAGCATTCTTCCACACAGCAGTATTGAATTTTAATGCCAGAGTTTCTTATAGCACTCTTCTTTTGAGATAAGGCTCCAAAATTTATTTTAGCTTAAACACTTCCTTTCCTCTTCTTCCCAACCATTGAAGTATTTTGCCTGGCTTTACTCATTCAATCATATTTATTAAGCACTTACAGTGTGCAGAGCACTGTCCAAGGGCCTGGGAGAGTACAAACAATATAATAAACAGTGACATTCCCTGCCCACAACAAGCTCACAGTCTAGAGGGGAGGAAAGAGACATCAATACAGCACATACATAAGTGCTGGGGGGCTGATGGGGGGTAGGAGGGGAAGAGCAAAGGAGCATCCATTTCCATTTATCATTAGATAATGGCAGATCTCCCCTGTGTTAGCACCAGATGCATTTTTATTGAAAGAAAACTTAGAAAATTTAATTCACCATCTCTCATTATCATTGGTAATCACTTTTGGGTCTTGGTAAAATACGGATGCACTTTACATGAGTGAGAGCTCCTAGAGATCAGGGATTTTACCTACTAGCTCTACGATATACTCCCCACGTGCTCTAGGCTATAAACTCCTTGTGGGCAGGAACTGTATCGACTCTGTTATACTGTGCTCTCCACTTAGTAATGAAAAATAATAATAATTATGGTATTTGTTTAGCACTATGTGCTAAGCACCGGGATAGATTCAAGGTAATCAGGTTATCCCTGATAGGGCTCACAGTCTTAATCCCCATTTTACAGATGAGATAACTAGGGCACAGAGAAGTGAAGTGACTTGCCCAAGGTCACACAGCAGACATGCAGTGGAGTCAGGATTAGAACCCACATCCTCTGACTACCAAGCCCGAACTGTTGCCACTAGGCCATGCTGCTTCTCCAGTACAGGACTCTGAACACGGTCTTGTTTTATGCCGTCGCGTCGTCTCCGACCCATGACGACACCACGGACACGTCTCTCCCAGAACGCCTCGCTCGCCATCTGCAATCGTTCTGGGAGTGGAGCCACAGAGTTTTCTTGGTAAAACTATGGAAGTGGTTTTCCATTGCCTTCTTCTGCAGAATAACTTCAGTCTCCGCCCTCCTGCACAAGGTAGCGCTCAATAAATACCACTGACTGATCGCTTGTTATGCTGTTCTGCACACAGTAAGCCCTCAGTAAATACTAACAACTGATTTCTGGAACCCAATCAGACTGCTAACCAGGTTATAGCAGTATATGGGGTGATCGGCAATCACGGGGGCAATTCAAGCTTAAATCAAAATGGCAGCAGTCTCTTTGGAGACGTGCTGGTCAACAGCCAACTCAAACATGGAAGACCTTTAGAGATTGGGTGTCAGTGCCTGACACAGCCCCAGGACTCATTGCTTAGTAAAGGCAACGCAGAAAAGCAGTGTGGCCTTGTGGAAATGGCACGGGCCTAGGAGTCAGAAGACCACGGTTCTAATTCCGACTCTACCCCTTGCCTGCTGTGCGACCTTGGGCCTCAGTTTCTTCATCGGTAAAATGGGGTTCGATACCTGTTCATCCTCCTACTTAGAATGTTGATCCCCATTTGAGACAGGAACCGTGACTGACAATAAGTGCTGAAAAATACAATTATTAGTAGAAAATCAGGACCAGAGCTCAAAAGGAAACTCAGGCACCTACACTGTACACCTGTCTGCTTCCTGCCAAAGGTTTGGAAAGCGAAACCAAGATGTCTGACCTCGAATAATAAGGGCAATAAAGGGAATAATAATAATAATTAAGGTATTTGTTAATAATAATAATGTTGGTACTTGTTAAGCACTTACTATGTGCAGAGCACTGTTCTAAGCACTGGGGAGATAGAGGGTAATCAGGTGGTCCCACGTGAGGCTCACAGTCTTCATTCCCATTTTACAGATGAGGGAACTGAGGCACAGAGAAGTGAAGTGACTTGCCCACAGTCACACAGCTGACAAGTGGCAGAGCCGGGATTCGAACTCATGACCTCTGACTCCCAAGCCCGGCCTCTTTCCACTGAGCCATGCTGCGACTCTTGTTAAGCACTTACTTTATGCCAGGCACCGTATTAAGCGCTGGGGTGGACACAAGCAAATCGGGTTGGTCCCATGTGGGGCTCACAGTCTCAATCCCCATTTTACAGACGAGGTAACTTAGGCCCAGAGAAGTGAAGTGATTTGCCCAAGGTCACACAGCAAAGTGGTGGAGCCGGGATTAGAACCCATGATCTCTGCCTCCCAGGCCCGTGCTCTATCCGCTACACCAAAGGAAGAGACACTTCTTCACAAAGAGCAGGCTGCATATTTTGTAGACGCAACAGACCCCTGGAATTCGAGCTCAAGGCCGTGGCCCCCCCTTGAAGACATCCACAGTGACCCATGTTGGGAAGCCTTAGGTTAACTTTACGTCCCTTATCTCCAACTTCAACCTAATCGGCACAGTCGGCTCCTCTAACACCAATCTACTCTCAGTACCTTGATCTCATCTATCCTGCCGCCCACTCCCTCAGCTTTGACAGTCCACCACTCTCCCCACCTTCAAAGCCTTCCTAAAATCACACCTCCTCCAAGGAGCCTTCCCCACCAACCCTCCCCTGTCACCTATGAACTTGGCTGACAATTACTCTCCCTGCCTTCAAAGCTTTATTGACTTCACATCTTCTGCAAGAGGCCGACCCGACTAAGCCTCTCTTTCCTCTTCTCCCACTCTCTTCTGCCTCACCTTGACTTGCTCCCTTCATTCTTCCCCCAGCCCAGCCCCACAGAACTTATTCTCATACCTGTAAGTTATTTATTTATATTAATGTCGGTCTCCACCTCTAGACCGTAAGCTCACTGTGGCCAGTGAATGTGCCTATTATACTGTTGTACTCTTCCAAGTGCTTAGTACGATGCTGTGCACACAGGAAGCCGCCAATAAACAAGATTGCCGGACTACCCTTTAATTTTGATGTCCCGAGCCCCACAGAACTTGTGTGCATATCCTTATATTCTATTATTTTGCCTGTCCGTCATTTATTTTAAATCTGTCTCCCCATATAGACTTATCAGCTCTTGGAGTGGCAGGATTGTGCCTTCCAACTCTATTATATTGTTCTTTCTCAGCACTTAGGACAGGTGCTCCCCACAAAGTAAGCACTCCATAAGTATGTCTGCTTGATTAGCTAAAGGAGTATCGGAGAGCAGGAAATCTGACAAGAATAAACCCACCTTTCCTACCAGTACTTCCAAAATAAGTGAAGGAAAGCAGGAACTAAAGGTGACACTCCAACTCGGTCACACCCTCGATCTCGTCATCTCCTACCGCTGCACTATCTCCTCACTCACCAACTCTGAAATCCCTCTCTCTGACCATAACCTTCTCACCTGCCTCATCTCTCACACTCCCTCCCCCTGCAAATCTTCGCTACTGCCCCACAGAGACCTCCGCTCTCTCGATCCCATCCGTCTTTCCAATAGCATCTCGCCTCACCTTGCCGCCCTGTCCTCTCTTCCCACTCTCGACGAGCGGGTCTCCGCTCTCAACTCCACCCTCTCTACTCATCTCGACTCTCTCGCCCCCCTTTCCCTCCGCCGCTCTCGCTCCACTAACCCACAGCCCTGGATCACCTCCTCCGTCCGCCTCCTACGCTCCTATGCTCGAGCTGCTGAGCGCTGCTGGCGAAAGTCCAAGCACCAAGCCGACCTCACACACTTCAAATTTATCCTTTCCTGCCTTAACTCTGCCCTCTCCTCCGCCAGGCAAAGCTTCTTCTCCTCCCTCATCGACACCCATGCCCGTCACCCCCGCCGATTGTTCCGGACCTTTAACTCTCTCCTCAGGCCCCCTGTTCCTCCCCCTCCCCCATCTCTCACCCCTAATGATCTGGCCACCTATTTCCTCACGAAAATCAACACGATCAGGTCTGAGCTCCCCAAAGTCACCCCTCCGCCTCTCCCCTCCCCCCCCAACAACCCCCTCCCCTACTTTCCCATCCTTCCCTGCAGTATCCTCAGAGGAGATCTCCTCCCTCCTCGCAAGTGCCACCCCCTCCACCTGCGCCTTGGACCCCATTCCCTCTCACCTTCTTAAAACCATCGCCCCTGCCCTCCTCCCTTCCTTAACTTCTATTTTTAACCACTCAATCTCCAAGGGCTCCTTCCCCTCTGCCTTCAAACATGCCCACGTCTCCCCCAACAAACCCGCTCTTGACCCCACTTCCCCCTCCAGTTATCGTCCTATCTCCCTACTACCCTTCCTTTCCAAAATCGTAGAACGAGTCGTCTACAATCGATGCCTAGAATTCCTTAACTCCCATTCTCTCCTAGACCCCCTCCAATCTGGCTTCCGTCCCCTCCACTCTACCGAGACTGCTCTCTCTAAGGTCACCCATGACCTCCTTCTTGCCAAATCCAATGGCTCCTACTCCATTCTGATCCTCCTTGACCTCTCTGCTGCCTTTGACACTGTCGACCATCCCCTCCTCCTCCATACCTTATCTCACCTTGGCTTCACGGACTCTGTCCTCTCCTGGTTCTCCTCTTACCTCTCTGGCCAATCATTCTCGGTCTCCTACGCTGGAGCCTCCTCCCCCTCCCATCCTTTAACTGTTGGAGTTCCTCAAGGGTCAGTTCTTGGCCCTCTTCTGTTCTCCATTTACACTCACTCCCTCGGTGAACTCATCCGCTCTCACGGCTTTGACTACCATCTCTACGCAGATGACACGCAGATCTACATCTCCGCCCCGTCCTCTCCCCCTCCCTTCAGGCTCGCATCTCCTCCCGCCTCCGGGACGTCTCCACCTGGATGTCGGCCCGCCACCTAAAACTCAACATGAGCAAGACTGAGCTCCTCATCTTCCCTCCCAAGCCCGGTCCGCTCCCAGACTTCTCCGTCACCGTGGATGGCACGACCATCCTTCCCGTCCCGCAGGCCCGCAATCTCGGTGTCATCCTTGACTCGTCCCTCTCGTTCACCCCACACATCCTATCCGTTACCAAGACCTGCCGGTTTCACCTCTACAATATCGCCAAGATCCGCCCTTTCCTCTCCACCCAAACGGCTACCTTACTATTACGGGCTCTCGTTATATCCCGGCTAGACTACTGTGTCAGCCTTCTCTCTGACCTCCCTTCCTCCTCTCTCGCCCCGCTCCGGTCTATTCTTCACTCCGCTGCCCGGCTCATCTTCCTGCAGAAACGATCTGGGCATGTCACTCCCCTTCTTAAACAACTCCAGTGGTTGCCTATCGACCTCCGCTCCAAACAAAAACTCCTCACTCTAGGCTTCAAGGCTCTCCATCACCTTGCCCCTTCCTACCTCTCCTCCCTTCTCTCTTTCTACCGCCCACCCCGCACGCTCCGCTCCTCTGCCGCCCACCTCCTCGCCGTCCCCCGTTCGCGCCTATCCCGCCGTCGACCCCTGGCCCACGTCCTGCCGCGGTCCTGGAACGCCCTCCCTCCTCACCTCCGCCAAACTGATTCTCTTTCCCTCTTCAAAACCTTACTTAAAAATCACCTCCTCCAAGAGGCCTTCCCAGACTGAGCTCCTCTTCCCCCTCTACTCCCTCTGCCATCCCCCCTTTACCTCTCCGCAGCTAAAGCCTCATTTTCCCCTTTTCCCTCTGCTCCTCCACCTCTCCCTTCCCATCCCCACAGCACTGTACTCGTCCGCTCAACTGTATATATTTTTGTTACCCTATTTATTTTGTTAATGAATTGTACATCGCCTTGATTCTATTTAGTTGCCATTGTTTTTACGAGATGTTCTTCCCCTTGACGCTGTTTAGTGCCATTGTTCTTGTCTGTCCGTCTCCCCCGATTAGACTGTAAGCCCGTCAAACGGCAGGGACTGTCTCTATCTGTTGCCGACTTGTTCATCCTAAGCGCTTAGTACAGTGCTCTGCACATAGTAAGCGCTCAATAAATACTATTGAATGAACTAGCAATCCTAAAAGGGTGGGGACACATTAGCAAGGATAGAGATAGAAAAATGGAGATCAGAAGAGTTAAACAGAGAGGTCTTTTATCCTGAGACTGTGCATAAAATGAACCACTTGTCTCCTTAACCAAGGAAAGGTAGAGAACCCAGTGGTGTGACTTGTGTTTTTCAGCATCCGGGGTGAATTTTTGGGCTGCAATAATGGAACTGCCTCATCCTGTCCCAGCCCTTGGAGTTCAAAATGTGAGCTTCCCAGGAGCCCTAACATAAAATAATAATGATGTTGGTATTTGTTAAGTGCTTATTATGTGCAGAGCACTGTTCTAAGCACTGGGGTAGATACAAAGTAATCAGGTTGTCCCATGTTAGGCTCACAGTCTTAATCCCCATTTTACAGATGAGGTAACTGAGGCACAGAGAAGTTAAATGACTTGCCCACAGTCACATAGCTGACAAGTGTTTGAGCAGGGATTCGAACCCACGCCCTCTGACTCCCAAGCCTGTGCTCTTTCCACTGAGCCACGCTGCTTCTCAATAATAATGTTGGTATGGGTTAAGCACTTACCATGTAACAAATACCAACATTATTATTACTTGTTAAAAGCTTACTATGTTCCAGGCACTGTTCTAAGCAATGGGGTAGAGACAAGATAAGGTTGGACGCAGTCCCTGTCCCTGTCCCACAAAGAGCTCAGTCCTAATCCCCATTTCACATATGGAGGAAGTGAGGTACAGAGAAGTTAAGTGACTTGCCCACGGTCACACAGCAGACCAGTGACAGAGCCAGGATTAGAACCCATACCTCCTGATTCCCAGGCCTGTGCTCTATCCATTATGCCATGCTTGTATCTATTCCAGCGCTTAGAACTGTGCTTGGCACATAGTGTTTAACAAATACCACAATTATTATTATTAACTGTGGATGTAGACGTAACTAACCTGCTCTCCCATTCACTTCTTCTTAGCTTCCATCCTTCCCAATTTCTGTAGATCATCCTTCTTTCCTCAGAGCCTCCCATTCTATAATTTGTCTTATTTGACCATTCTGTTCCTGGGCAAAACATTTTACAGCCATTTGTCCCTGCCATTTTCACAGTCTTGAAACAATACATTCTCATTTTTACTTCTTTCCCTTACACCCTCCCAAGAGCACCTCAATGCCAACTTTTGCCTCGGGTTTCTCTTGAGGCCTCTGCACATACTTGTTAGTAGCATCCTTGGTCTCCCGACTCCCCAACCAAGACCGTTCCAGTTCTACTAGTGGAAACCAGTGGAAGACGGGTGAGATGGCCGGCACGGTTTGCTGTGGAAACCAAGGGATCGCAGGTCATGGGTTCGAATCTCAGCTCTGCCGCTTGTCAGCTGTGTGACTTTGGGCAAGTCACTTAACTTCTCTGTGCCTCAGTTACCTCATCTGTAAAATGGGGATTAAGACTGAGCGCCTCATGTGGGACAACCTGATTACCCTGTAACTGGTGTGGTCGCGGCCAGCCCCGCTCCTGGAGCTAATCCATTTTCATCACTTGTTCAAGGGCCTATATTTCTGCACCATGTAAAACTCCTCCTTTTGTTCTTTCCTTTTATATTTGCTAGATAAATACAGAAGGAACTCCAGAAGATACCTTTCTTCAAGTCTGTTCAGCTATCGACTCTGTTTTCTGAAGGAAAAAAAGCGGGGGCTAAAGGAAGATGGGAGAATCCGGATTTTATTCAGCCTTCAATGAAAATAATGTATGTATAAGAAGTTAAATCATTCTTGTGGCCATGACTGTCCTGATAACAGTGCTGTATTGAAAGGTATCTGGAATTTGTGCATGTTGAATTTGGTGTTCTAAAAATTTCTCTTTACCTGCGCACACACATGAAAATACAATCGTATCTTGTTGGTCACTTCATTTTCACGTCAGAGATTTAAAGCCAGCATGCCGAGCAGCAATTCCAGCCCTTGTTTTCAGATGTGTCAGAGTCAGCAGTCATCTCCTTCAGTTTATTCAAGTGAGCCGCAGTCACAGAGCACAGAATGCACTACGGGACTTCCACATTGACACCTTATCCACCGGGGCTGCAGATTCAGTCTCACGTAACCTTTAGTTCCTACCGGTCATTTGCGGGCAAATCTTTAGCCGTCCTTTAGAATGGCTGGACCCGTTCTGTGGTCTTTGGTTTCAGGTCAGATCCCACCCTTGAACTTTTGTACCTCCGGGAAGCAGCAGAACACAATCACAAGGCCTGACAGATACACAAATGCAAATACACACAGAGGAATGGAAAGGATGATCTAGTTTTTGCAGAGAGAACAGGGTAATTGTGGAAAACCTCCTTTGCTTCCATGAATACGGCCACCGGTGCATTTGACGGGAATTGGAGTGGGGTTTCATTTGGTCATGCTGCCTACGAAAGAGATGAATGGGGTTAAACTCGTACCTCAATTGCTCTCTCTTGGAGAGAGAAAAGTTCCCCGTTTAAAAAAGACTATAAAAATGAGGAAACAACAGTCAACATACATTAGCCGTATTTCAATTTATAATTTGAAATTTAAATCATTTAGTTTTATCACAAGGAAACACAAATACCGAAACGTATGAAGCAAAAGAGAGAGGGAAGAGGAAAACATCAGGGAAAAGAGCTTAACTGAGTTGTACTTACTGACCCTTTTCCCAAGTGCTTGCACACAAGTAGGTAAAAACACATTTTCCTTGCATTGGTGACCAGAACTCATCTTTCTTGTGTTTTTACTCGTAGCTCAATTAAGCTTATTTGATATCCAACTGCAACTTCTCCCAGACCCCAAAAGTCCAGCATTTTCTTTTGCATGATTTATCTTTTTGTCCAAAGTTGAACTAATAAGGATCAAGTTGAACTACTAAGATTTGTATTTTTAAATCTACCTTTCTTGTAATGACTATATTCGACTAATAAAAACTCTTACTACATGTTATCCATTTATTGTGATTTGCGTTATGTGGGTTTAATGGGCACCAGCGGTTTGGCCAGTAGACAAATGCTTCACGCTCACAAGAGGTATGATGTGTGTCACCTACATTTTCTTGTCCTTAAGGATTTACACTCAGTTAAAAATAATCCAAAATTTACCTCTACTCACTTATTTACTTTGACCACTCTAGTTGTAAATAGGCTTATATTTGTCTCCCCCCTTAGAGTGTAAGCTCCTTGTGGGCAAAGAACAGGTCACTTTTTAAAAATATTTGTTAAGCACTTACGATGTGTCAAGCACTGGGGTAGATACGAAGTAATCGGGTTGGACACAATCTCTGTCCCACATGAGGCACATAGTATAAGTAGGAGGGAGAACATATACTGATGGAGGCACAGAGTAACCGTGTGACTTGCCCAAAGTCATTCAGCAGGCAAGTGATGGAGCCAGGATTAGAACCCAGCTCCTTTGACTCCCAGGACCAGCCTCTTTCCACTAGGCCATGCTGCTTTCCTTCTTTATACTCTATTTCCCAAGTGCCTAATACAACACATTACACCAAGTGGGTGCTCAATAACTGCTACTGTTGCTATTACTGTTGAGAAGCAGCGTGGCTCAGTGGAAAGGGGCTGGGCTTGGGAGTCAGAGGTCATGGGTTCTAATCCCAGCTCTGCCACTTGTCAGCCGGGTGATTGTGGACAAGTCACTGCACTTCTCCATGCCTCAGTTACCTCATCTGCAAAATGGGGATTAAGACTGTCAGCCCCACATGGGACAACGTGATCACCTTGTATCCCCCCCAGGGCTTAGAACAGTGCTTTGCACATAGTAAGTGCTTAACAAATGCCATTATTATTATTATTACTATTCAGAACCAGTTTGGAGGTAGATGGAAGTAACTCTTAACTGTGAACATTTTACAGACTCGGTTACCTCATCTCTAAAATGGGGATTAAGTCTGTGAGCCCCAAGTGGGACATATACTTTTAACCTGATTAGCTCATATTAACCCCAGTGCTTAGTACACTGCCTGGATCACACAACACATAAGAGACAAGTGGCAGAGCCAGAATTAGAACCCAGGTCCTTCTGACTTCCAGGCCTGTGGCTCTATCCACTAGGCTACACTGCTTGACCTAATTAGTAAGTGTCTAATACAATAATAATGATAATCCTGTTAAAAAAACCCTCCCAGATTACTTATGCGTTGTTTGCTTTGCAAAAGAAAAACAACATGTTATTTATTACAGTGTCATCAAATGTCTTCTTTCTTCCACCTGGCTGGGCCTCATGGGTTGTTTCCCACTTAAGATCTAATGAGCTCGTTAACCCCCCAAAATACAACTGCATTGCATGACCGTTAAAATCCAGTTTCTTCTACTCCTTTTTTTGGCAAGTCCTCCATCAACATATTAAATGTTATTTCATTACAATGGAATCACTTTAATTTTCAGTAGCGACAGTCATTCGGCGCTGCCAATCCAAATTAAAGCGGCAGCATGGCCTCGTGGAAAGAGCAAGGGCCTGGGCTCCAACATTAGCTCTGCCATGTACCTGCTGGGTGATCTTGGGCAAGTCACTTCACTGTGCCTTCAGTTACCTCATCTGTAAAACTGAGAGTAAGACTGAGCCCACGTGGGACATGGACTGATTAGTTTGTATCTACCCCAGCGCTTAGTACAGTGCCTGGCACATAGAAAGTACTTAAATATTAAAAAAATGAGGGGTGCTGAATATTCATCCAGTTCTCCTCTAACATGGGTCTGTATTCTTGCAAGCACTGTAATAATCACCTGTTCTGATGCCCTTTTTTCTGACACTGCAGTGGGCAGTCTCCAGATAGGCATGTGTTGTAATAATGATAACAATAATAATGAGTGCAGTTTGTTGAGAGTTCGATTTCTCAGAGAAAAGAGATCCACACAACACTGGAATGACTACATCACCTAAATCAATTTCTATTTGTAATAGTTTGTGAGAGAAGCAGCTTGGCCGAGTGGGAAGAGCACAGGCTTGGAAGTCGAAAGGACCTGGCTCTGCCAATTGCTTGCTGTGTGACCTTGGGCAAGTCACTTTAACTTCTCTGTGCCTCAGGTTCCTCAACTGTAAATTGGGGATTAAATATCCATTCTCCCCCCTACTTAGACTATGAGCCCCATACAGGGTAGGGACTGTGTCTGACCTAATTCACTTGCATCTATCCCAGATCTAAGAACAGGGTTTGACATATAGCAAACACTTAACAAACATCATAAAAACAAAAAAAGCGGCAAAAGCACTGACTCAGTATTTCCTCGGGGGAAAAAACAAGTTTTATCTCCCTCAGATTGCCAAATACAGTCAAGGGATATTTAAAAGAATTTCAGCAATGATACTTTATTATATTCTGAAAAGGTCACATTGGAATCTGTGTCACCAACTATTCAAATTCAGTGGGCAATCAAATGCTGACTACATTCACCTAGCGATAAGCTGATGGTCAAAAGCGGTGCTAGCACCCAGCTTCTGAAAATCATTCCTTGGGCCCCATAAAGAAGTGTATCCTTTTGATGATGACGACTATGGTATTTGTTAAGCGCTTACTATGTGCCAAGCACTGTTCTAAGCGCTGGAGTAGGTACAACGTTACCAAGTTGTCCCACGTGGGGCTTCACAGTCTCAATCCCCACTTTCCAGATGAGGTAGGTGAGGGCTCAGAGAAATCAAGTGACCTGCCCGAAGTCACACAGCTGACAAGTGGAGGAGTCGGGATTAGAACCCACGACCCCTGACTGCCAAACCCGTGCTCTTCCTCCTTCTCGAGGAGCAGCAGGGGCATGCACTGGACTGTGAGGAAACCCAGTGTCTCTCTCTAATGCTGGCACAGGAGTTTTGAGAGCAACAGAGAAAGGAAGTCACGACAAACATTCTATATATAAACAGACAGTATCCACATAGTTTATTTCTCACAGTTCTCCTGACAAATGAACATTATTTAAGAACATACTGTATACACAGATAAGAAGAAACATACAAAATGTTTTAAATGATGCACAACAAAATCCAGCAGTATAAAAGAATGCATGTGAACCCTTGCTCACCGCGCAGACTAAATTTAATCACTTGTTTAAATAGTAATAAAAATACAATCTTTCATGGATCTTGTGCAGACTACAAAAGAGGGAAATTATTACCATATATATGATTTTATTTTTTTATATTAGGCAGTTTTCTTTGATGAGTTGCCCTGACAACTCTAAATACAGAGGCAGAAGGCTGTGTATTTTAAAGGAGTTAATGTTGAGTATTAGAGACTTTACACAGTAACTACCACTGGCACTTTTCACCATATTTTGTACACATCACATGATCATCTTATATAACATTACATTTAAAAAATATATCTTGAGTGACAATTTGATAGCATTCACACACCATGAGCTGGTTAAGAAGCGACGCCACAGTCTGCCTCCTGTAGTGCTTCACTGTCGGGAATTAGGAGAGTTCGTTGCGGTAAAAAAAACAAAACAAAATTAGAAGTCAATAAGAGTTAAGCAGCTCCGATCTAGTAAAGGCCGTCAACGGACCACCACCGGGATAGCTGTCTTAAAGAGGAGCTCCTAGAAGCAAACACCGTGATTGGTTAAACCTTGTCTAAAGAAGTCAGTTTCTGTGCCGAACTCTATTTCACAACAAACCGCAAGCTACTAAACATTTTGTTTCATTTTGGATATAAATACTCTGTCTTCTCGATACCGTGTCCGCGACCGAGTTCCCTCCAAGCCTTTGGAATTTACTCTCTCTTCAACGTGTGCTCTTATTCTCCGGCTCGCCCGCTTCGGTTCACCACCTAAAATGCCACTCGTGTGGTGAAAGGAAAATCCGGCGGTGAACCCTGCCGCGGCCCGGGGATGCCGGGCCGCGGCCGGGGGTCAGGAACCACAACGGTACGGGGTCGTGGTTTGGACGAGGACGCTCGGGGAGCTGTCGCCCTGGGACTGTCATTTCAGGGAAAGCAGAGGATCTTTCCACGCCGGGCACGGGATGGACAATGGTACCATTGTTGTGGGTCAAAGGTCGGTAGCCTGTGGTCTCTCCCATGTCATCTGTTTGCTGGAAAGTAGTTAGGGTCAAGGTAATTGTAACTGGTGCCCTGGGACACACAGTAGTCTCTGTCTAAGAATGTCTCTGCTCTGTAAATAGGCTCTAACTGATGATCCTCCTTGTGAAGTTCCGTTTCATGCAGACTGCACAAATCAAGAGACAAAAAAAGAAACAAGTTACATGACGACTCCCTCGTTAGCTTTTCGTTCGGCATATCGAGTTCATTCGTTCGTTCAATGGCATTTGAGCGCTTAGGGTGTGCAGAGCACTATACTAAGCGCTTGGGAGCGTACAGTATAACAGACACATTCCCTGCCCACAATGAGTTTCCAGTCTAAATGGGAGACAGTTATATAAATAAATAAATTACAGATATGTACACAAGTGCTTTGGGGCTGGGTGAATAAATGAAGCAAGTCAGGGCAACGCAGAAGGGAGTGGGAGAAGAGTAAAGGAGGACTTAGTCAGAGAAGGCCTCTTAGAGGAGATGTGCCTTCAGTAAGAAAAACTGGGACTGGATAAAGAATGTCTACCGATGCCAGGAAGATCTGTCTACTGCTCCCAAGACAGATACTCCTGGATTTTCTGGCAGTCTTAAATTCGACCCTTCGAATAACCCAATCACCATTCACCTTTGCCCCACCTCGGGTGCGGTTGCCACCTGCCTCGGGGATCTTAAGTCAACCCTCCTATCCATCATTCCCCTGTTCTTTGCATCCTACCCCGCCCATTTGTTTCCTTTGGGTTGGTTGCCCCAAGGTTGGGACTGGAATGCCAGAGAGTGAGCCAACTCCGAAGGATAAAGACGGAGTCCAACCCAGCGTCAGCCCAGGGCAATAGGCAAATAGAGAGGGAGAGAATAAGAGAATCAAGAGATGTGCGTAAGCAGAACCACATATTCCTCTGCACGAAGGGAAAGAAAACCCCTAATTTATCTCTTTTTTGGCACGAAAATATCTCCCAATGCTTAGCTCCACCTCCTCTTCTGATACAAAAACAGAGACGGGCAAGGAGGAGAAGACAGTGAAATCCCCCAGTTCCCAGAACTAGTTGTTAAAAAAAGGTTTGTAGAAACCTTTGTTTCTTAGTACACCCAATCCTTCTATAGCCAATCAATCCATCCACTGATTGCTTACTGCGTGCAGAGGCCCATAATGAACATTGGGGATTGTGTTTTCTTTCAAGACTGTGATAGGTCACAGCGTGGGACCCACCCGTTATAAATCAACGTAAGATACCGTGGCCTATCGAGATCAAATGAAGCTCACTCTGCTGATGAAATCTTGTAATTCCCTAGCACAATTCTAGCTAAAGCACACAGTGAATTCCAGTGTTACAGCAGAAGGGAGTGTATGAAAAATAGGAGCGAGAGAAGACATCTCAAACAGGTCTCGGACCAATGTGATATTTAAATTTGCCCATAACGACAAAGCTGACAACTCGATGTACTCAATCGATGGTATTATAGAGCACCTAGTTTGTGCACAACACTGTAAAAAACACTTGGGGAAAGTACAATCGAGTATGTACTCAGGGTCCTCATCCTCAGAAGCTTACAATCTAGCAGCAAGGGCAAATGCTAAAATAACTAACAGGGAGAAGAAAAGAAGGTAAAGGGGATATGCAATTGAGCTAGTGTTGGGGAGGGGAGGTTGTTTCTGCACATTTCAGCTATTCTCAGTGCACTCTTCAGGTGCCCAAATTCCCGCTTCGGTAGCATGCAGAGAACAAGACAGATGTGCAGCTTGAAAGTGAGAAAGGGTTCCGCGCGCTGACACTTACCAGTCCGAACAGGAATCACAGAAATCCAAAGACATTTCTGGTGGACAGTCCTGGCAATGCCACCGAATGCCCTGAATGGGTTCCGTGCCACAGTTGTCACACTGGAATTCGGGCGGGGGAAGGGAGGAAGAGAGAGAGATAAAGAGAGAAGGAGAGAGATTAAAGTTGGTTTCACCTGATCTAGCAATTAAATTTATGTCCAGAAAAAAACGAGCCTCTTTAACATTCAAACCTGCCCTGAAGTTCACGACCAACCTCCCCGACAAGCCAATGACCTCCTTGCTTCTCTACCTCTTCCCGGAGCTAGTCCATAAATCTCCAGGACTCTCGAATGGACCCACTCCCTTCGTAGGCTGAATCCTCTAATCCCACAAGAGCTCAACTCTCCTACAACTGAGGAGAAGAGAGCCCGGACCCAGTCCCTCAAATCTGCCCCTCAGCCCACCCACCCCTTAGAGTTTGGCCAAGGGCACCTTACAGAGCAGGCCCGGCCCCACCTTGCCTATCTCCTCCCTTTTCCTGGGTGAGCTCTCACACTGCAAAAGGCAAAGTTGAAGTCTCGGGGTGGGCTTCTCCAAATGTGGGACACTAGGGACCTCTTCAAAACCATCTTGGTTAGTCCTGGCTGAGTCCTTTCCAGAAAAAACACAACGCTCATTTCCCACAACAGTCTCGTGCATTAACTGAAGAAATGCGACCAGCTCCCTTTCCACTCCATCAATCATATTTATTGAATGCTTACTATGAGCAGAGCACTGTACTAAGCACTTGGAAGAATCTTTTACTCTATTTTCACTCTACTGGCAAAGATCTTCATTAGAATAATTTGGGACATCTGACAGCTGGTCGGGCTGGGCCAACCTGGCGCTCCTGGCCAAAAGACGGCGAGATGGTGAGAGCTGCTGCCTGATGTGAGAGCCGCTCTCATGGAAGCACCAAGCTGGGAGTTGTGGGAACCCATCCCCTTTTCCCTCTGCTCCCTCTGCTGCCTCTCTGCCCCCACCTTCACTTCCCCTCAGCTAAGCCCCCTTTTCCCCCACTTTCCCTCTGCTCCTCCCCCTCTCCCTTCCCCTCCCCTCAGCACTGTGCTCATCCGCTCATTTGTATATATTTTTATTACCCGATTTATTTTGTTAATGAGATGTACATCCCCTTGATTCTATTTATTGCTACTGTTTTTGTCTGTCTCCCCCGATTAGACTGTAAGCCCGTCAATGGGCAGGGATTGTCTCTGTTGCCGAATTGTACATTCCAAGCGCTTAGCACAGTGCTCTGCACAAAGTAAGCGCTCAATAAATACTACTGAATGAAGGAATGAATGCCAAACTCGCTGGGCTCTCCCCCTCCATCCGGGCTGGCAGACTGATGTGGGGGACAGGGTTTGAGCCCGAGAAGTCCAACGGCTGTCTGTCAGCACATCAGAGAAACAGGTCTCTGGGGCACCCCAAGAGGCCGTGAAATCAGCGGGGAAGGGTGGCCGGTGACTCTGCAGAGACGAGTTCTGCTCACTCAGGGTGCCTGCGTAGGGATGGAGGCAGGGAGGGTGCTTGTGTGTGTGTCTGGCCTTCGGGGTTCGGCCCACGGACTCTCGTCGGAGACGGAAATTCCCCACCACAGAATCGTTTCCAAAAGTATGAGTGTATCTGCTAGGGTTAGACTTGCAGGCTCTTGTTAAAAATGGATGTTTCTCACCACGAAATCATTTCCAAAAGCACATTTTCTAGGTGTCACCCCTATCGCCAAAATAAAATAAAGAGCCCCAAGGAAACTTCTACAGATCAGTCATGAGGAAAATGAAAAACTCCCCCCAAGTCCACCACCTGGGATGGACTTGATAGATTCTAACTGGATAGGTGGCTCTTTGAAATGACAGCTCTTTAAAATGACACAGAATACAGTGCTTTCAAAAATACCACTCCCTCTAAATATGTCCCTCTATATATGTACATTTAGCACTTGCAAACAGTTATTCTTCCAAACCTGAAACCCACGTTCCCATTAGAAGAGGAAGTCCTCAACCCTTTAGTTTACTGATAAATTAATACCATTTTTTGAGCAACTATGAAATGCGGAGCACTGAACTACACCTTTAAAAGAAAACAACAAAGCCTGTCTTCAAGAAGTTTAAAGTCCAGTGAGGGTGGGCGATAGTCATAAAATCACTTAAAGCTGAACAGTGCTAATATTTGAGTGCTAAGCACTTGGGAGGTGCGAAATGTAAAAATGACACGCTCTTGGTTCACAAGGAGTTTACACTCTCATAGGGAAAGAGAGAAAGTGAGCAGAAAAATGGCTACGTGAGTAAAAAGAGTACTTACACGGTAGAATCCATAAATAGATATGCATGGAAATGCTATGGGTGGCTGTGAATCCACAAGTCCTGAGGTGGTAGTTGAGAGAATATGCCCTGGGAGAACGAAGATATTCGTGGAAAGCCCCCTGGAGGAGGTGGGAAGAGGACTTTGAAAATGGAGAAAGATGTGGTCTGAGTAGAGTGAAGGGGAAAGGACATCCAGGTATGGGAAAGAGCAAAATTAAGGGGTCAGAGGTGGGAGAGACAAGAACAAGACTGTGAGCAGGGTGTGTGGTAGGAGAGGAGTGCTAATGGAGACATGTGGAAATGCTGCTTTAAAACCTGATTCAGGAAGCGGGAGACCAGTAAGAAGGCTGATACAGCAGCCTAATTAGGCTGTAAAGAGTGTTTGGACCAAGTTGGGGGACACTTGGCTGGAAAGGAAGGGCTAGATGGGAGCCCATTTCCCCAGTAACCTTCTTAAAGCCGTGTGGAAGAAGACTCCTCCAAGACGCTTCGGGACAATCACCAGAGAAGTGACTTTTCTCATTCCTAAATTGACAATTTAACTGCTGGACTCTAGGCTTTCAATTCAATGATTCAAGCTTTTCTCCTGATCTCAAACCACTCTCCCATCTATTACTCCCTGACAGTATTAGATCAGACAGAACTGGCCATTAACACTCAATGCTATGAAAACTATGAAAACTTTGTTATTCACGCTAACCCTGACGAGTGAAAAAATGTCCTCTCGATAGAGGCCGGGAGCTGAGTTTCTTGAACCAAAATAACTATGTTAATCACACTCTGTTTCTTATAAAAATAGGTGGGTGTATTTGCGAACAAGATACAGGAGTGTCTCGCCCACGGAAGCTGTACAATTAAATGTCCTTCAAATAGGTACCTCCAAAATTGTCTTCATTTCTCTTTTAAAATGCAAATGAGATAAAACGCCAAAGAAAGAGTTACCTTGAAGCCCACGTGCTGCACAAATCCACTTTCGGCATGCATTTTTTGGAGTCTCTGCCTCTTCAACTTCTTTAATTCTAGCAGCTCTCTGTATTCGGGCAAATCCCGATAGACTATTGGAATACTTTCTTCATCCTGCTCAGAAATTCAAAGGCAAAATTAAAAACTGCCTGCTCCACAGTAAAATAAGCAACACCTTCAAGAAAGCGCTTAGGTAAGTTCTTATTGGAGAAGAAATTTTCATTTTCAGTGCATAAAACAGCGACTGGTACATAGTAAGTACTTAAAAAATACCACAAAAAAAATTGATACAAATTCACATCAATTCAGAGTTCTACTTCATCACCTTTAGAAAAATCCTGTTTACTGTTGATACTACAATGATTTCCTTTTGATTTACCAGAGAAAACTGAAGAATTATATAAAGCCCGGCAAGGGCCACACAACATTCCAATTTGGTTCAATTTCAATATAACCTTTTCTGTAGCACGGAGAGTTAATTATGGGGATACCCCTGAATAAAGAAAGGTACACTGGCGATCAGTGTGAGTGACTTAAGGTGAATTAGTTCATGTCCAAATAAAATAACATACTACATTCAGAACCCCAAGATCTGTTTTTAAGAAGATGATCCGACTCCAAACGCTAAGGGGCATTTGACTCTAGACTGGAAACTTCTCCTCCGGACAGTAGGCTCCTTGCAGACAGGGTTCAAGTCTATCAACTCAATAGTCCTGCACACTCCCGAATGCTTAGTACAGCATTCTGCCCCCAGTAAGTGCTCGATAAATACCACTGATTGACAGATTTTAGGCCTGCCTGTCTTCTACTCTAAACTGTAAATGCGTTATGGACAGGGAACGTATCTGCTAATTCTGCTACATAATAATGATAATCCTAACAATGGTATTTGTTAAGCGCTTAACTATGTGCCAGGCACTGTACTAAGCACCAGTATAGATCCAAGGTAATAGGACAGTCCCTATCTCACATGGGTTTTACAGTCTTAATCCCCATTTTCCAGAGGAGGTAACTGAGGCTCCCCTCCCTCCTTCTCCTCCTGCAATTTGAGAAGGGTAAAATATTCATGTCCTAAAAGGAAATGTCTAGGAAATGTGGCCACAGCTCTAAAGAATACTTGGATGACAAAATCTTTTCGAAAAAATTCACTTAAGGCAAACGCGCTTCTGTCAAGGTAACTGAGGCACAGAGAAGTTTAGTGACTTGTCCGAGGTCACAGAGTAGACACGTGGCAGAGCTGGGATCAGAACCCAGGTCCTTCTGACTCCCAGGCCCGTGCTCTACCCACTAAGCTACTCTTCCAAGCACTTAGTACAGTGCTCTGTACATAATAGGCACTCGTTAAATAAGACTGATTCAATAATTGATAGGTCGGGAGCTACAGTGCACACTGGCCTATTGTTCCCAGAGCCGGACTGGCAGGGTGGGGCTCGGCCACGTCCTGCACTGCGCTATCCAGCAAGATTCCTGTTACCCATCAGGCCCCTCACAGCAGGTGCTAGGATACAGGAAACTCCATGCCGTAAAAAACAAGAATGGGTGTGGAGAGGGAGCAAGCATATGGCTGGAAGCAGGACAGGATGTGCCACAACAGTCAGTCGAAATTCTAAATCTCTCTTCCCCTCCACCCTTGAGCTTCCAGGAACAATAAAGAAAAAGCATCTCTAGGTTGCCAAAATCAATACCCCTCCTCCTGCGATTCGAGGAGGGAAAGATATTCATGTCTTAAGAGGAAATGTCTATAAAGGGTGGCCGTAGCACTAAAGAATACTCGGATGACAAAATCATTACGAAGAAATGAGCAAATGTTTGCTTCAGTTAAGACAAGCGTGCTTCTGCCGAAAAATCGGCCCACGTCTACTTCCTACAGATTCACAAGATAGGCTATGAGAAGATGGAAGATTGAATTTTCTCTCAATCCCAGGGTACTCTTCACTTACTGTCCAAACCAGCCTAACCAGCCATTTTCCATCAAAAAGTGCAAAGCAGCCTAAGGCTCCAGGCCAAAATGCGGCTTCAATTTTGGCCTGACTCATGTTCCCAGACGATCTCTGATGTGAAAACTTGCCATTTTATATCCAGCTGGTTTCCAGTCATCCATGGGGTGGGTTGCCCTGCTGGGGGGAGGTAAGGTGGCCTAGTGGAAAGAGCGGGGCGGGGAGGGCGGTTTGTAAATCATCTGACCGAAATCTAAGCCCACTTCTGCTACTGGCCTGCGGCATGACCACGGGCGAGTCATTTCCGCATCCTCAGCCATGCAATGGGATGACGATCTCTCCCTTCTGTGTGGGTTAAGGATTGTGCCGATCTGATTATCTTGTATCTACCTCAGTGCTTGGCACAGTGCTCTGGCACACAGAAAGCACGTAATAAGTAGCAATCATAATTGTTATCTACACCTCTTATTTTGTCTCTCTGTTTCCGGGCATTGTGGTCACCTGACTGTCTCTGGGTGGTCCCAAAGAGCAAATGAGAAAAAAGAGAGAGGTATAAACAGCTAGGCAGTGCTGCTGCTAGATGGTACTTAAGAGTCTTGGGGGGGCTTTGAGGAATTAGACTGGCACCAACTGTGGAAATGACATTTTGGATTACTTCTGGTTTGCATTTATTGATGCCGTGAAGCTAATCCAGCCCAGAGAGGGGAGAAAAGGTTACACTGCAGAGAGGAATCGAAAACAACTTAGGCTAAATATTTATTTCCTTTTTCGACAAAAACTTGGATTTCCTTGTTCAAAGTAATAGACGCCTACGCCTCACTATGCATTTACCTAAGCACCGAGTGCTATTATCTATTTCAAAGCAGTTTTTTAAAAGGTGGGTATTCAACTCCCTCTCAACAGAGCAACATCTAATAACCGGAGGACAGGCTAAAACATGTTCTTCCCTAATGGTTTCTTAGGTCCTGAGATAAATGACTTCAAAAACCCAGCATGAGATGGGGAAACACCGCCATTGCTATAAAGCAAAGTAAAAGTGACATGGAGAAGCAGCTTGAAAGGACCCAATTTTTTACTTCAGAAAATGCCCAAACAGCAGGATGACATATCATCGCCCCAAGATGAGGGATCCTGGTGGGGGAGAGGGTGCTGTGTGTACGTGTGAGTTATGACGTGCGTGGATGCACAATAAGACAAAGCCCTTGGCTTCTACACCTAAAAGGGGAGTGTTTTCAGCAGTGATGCCGTTCCCTCATCCGCTCCTATTCCCTTCATCATCCCACCAGTTCCCAGTTCTTTCTTGAGACATATGAGTCCCCAGGAAGCTGGGCTTTCCAGCTTTGGATGCTCCAGCAATCCTGCTCACCTGTCATAGATACTTTCCACAGCTTTCACTGGGCAGCGGTGGGGAGCTGCTGACACTAAAATAGTTGCCTACTTTTTATCTCTTGCAACTCAGCATTCCAGCAGGAAAATAAGGAATCAGTGAAACGCAAAGTGGAGCCAAGTGATCTGGAAAGTAATCTACAGGGCACTTGCAGAGTTGTCCCTCAAAAAGGTGTCTAAACAGCTTTTGTAAGGCCATGAAAGGAATTTTTAATGGTGTTTATTGAACTGTGCTGAATGTTTGGATAGATAGACTCACCCATGCTTAGTACAGTGCCTGGTAAATAGTAAGCACTTAACATGTGCCATTATTATTATTCAAAAACTGTCTGTTGCCAAATTGTACTTTCCATGCGCTCAGTACAGTGCTCTGCACATAGTGAGTTCTCAATAAATATGTTTGAATGAATGACCAGATCAGACACAGTCTAAGAGGGAGGGAGATATATCCCCATTTACAGATGAGGAAATTGAGGCCCAGAGAGATTGAGTGACTTAATAATAATTAAAATGATCAGAATTGTGATATTTATTAAGCGCTATGTGCCAAGCAACGTATTAAGCCCTGGGATGGATACAAGCAAATTGGGTTGGACACAGTCCCTGTCCCAAGTGGAGCTCACAATCTCAACCCCCATATTACAGATGAGGTAACTGGGGCACAGAGAAGTAAAGTGTGTTGCCCAAGGTCACACAGAAGACAAGGGGAGGAGATGGGATTAGAACCCATGACCTTCTGACACCCGGGCCCGTGCTCTACCCACTACACCATGTTGCTTCTTGCCTGAGGACCCACAGCAGGCCAATGGCAAACCTGGTTTTAGAACCCGCTCCCCTAATAATAATAATTATGGTATTTAAGTGTTTAATATGTGCCAGGTACTGTACTAAGCGCTGGGTTGGATACAAGCAAACTGGGTTCGACAGAGTCCCTGTCGCACGAGGGGCTCACAGTCTCAATCCCCATTTTACAGATGAGGTAACAGCCAAGGAGGAGTGAAGTGACTTGCACAAGGTTTCACAGCAAACAAGTGGCGGAGCTGGGATTAGAACCCTGACCTTCTGACTCCCGGGCCCGTGCTCTAGCCACTACACCAGGCTGCTTCCCTAGCACCTAGTCCTGTGCTCTTTAAACTAGACCACACTGTATTGCACCTCAGTACACTGACGTGAAGTTGATTAGGGAAATATCCGGGCTGCATGAAGCCTGGGCTCAAGGAAGCAACTCTTAGAGAGTCTCAGATGACCGAGACTGTAAATGCAACATTTATTGTGCCATAAAAAGTGGGACAATTAATGCCCATTTAATCGATCAAGAGTACTTACTGAGTGCTTACTGTGGACAGAGCACTGTACTAAGGGGTTGGGAGAGGAAAATATAAGAGAAGGCAGACACACTGCCCATAGTGAATTTACAGTCTAGAGGGGAAGACGGACATTACTATAGACAAATAAATTACAGATATGTACATAAGTGATGTAAGCCCGAGGGAGGGGGTGAATAAAAGTTGCAAATCCAAGTGGAAGGGTGACACACAAGGGAGTGGGAGAAGAGGCAATGAGGGCTTAGTTGGGAAGGCCTCTTGGAGGAGATGCACTTTTAATAAGGTTTTGAAGGTGGGGAGAGTGATCGTCTGGCGGATGTGAAGAGGCAGGATGTTCCAGGCCAGAGGCAGAAGAGAGGTGAGAGGTTGGCGGCGAGATATATGAGACTGAGGTGCAGTGAGTAGGTTGGCATTAGACTTTCTCCCTTTGTTCTTCTCACCCCTCCCTCCCATCCCCAGGCCCACAGCACTCATGTACATATCTGTAATTTTATTTCTATGTATTGGTGTCTGTCTCCCCTACTCTAGACTGTAAGCCTATTGAGGGCAGGGAATTCATTCAATAGTATTTATTGAGCGCTTACTATGTGCAAAGCACTGTACTAAGCGCTTGGAATGTACAATGTGGCAACAGACAGAGACAATCCCTGCCCACTGACGGGCTTACAGCCTAATCAGGGGAGACAGACAAAAATAAGACAACTTAATCACGATAAATAGAATCAATGGGATGTGCACCTCATTAACAAAATTAATAGGGTAATAAAAATATATACAAATGAGCACAGTGTTGAGTGGAGGGGAAGAGAGAGGGGGAGGAGCAGAGGGAAAGGGAGGAAAGGGGGCTTAGCTGAGGGGAGGTTAAGGGGGAGCAGAGAGGGAGCAGAGTGAAACGGGGTGGCTCAGTCTGGGAAGGCCTCTTGGAGGAGGTGAGTTCTCAGTAGGGCTTTGAAGAGGGGAAGAGTTAGTTTGGCTGTTTATTGCTGTAGTGCACTCTCCCAAGCGCTTAGTACAATGCTCTGCACATAGTAAGCGCTCAATAAATATGACTGAATGAATGAATGAAAGGAGTGAAGCATGGGGGCTGGGTGTCAGTAGGAGAGTAGCAAGGTGAGAGAGGAGGGGGCAAGGTGACCGGCGGGAAGGAGTTTCTGTTTGGTGGGAAGGTGGATGAGCAACCACCGGAGGTCCTTGAGGAGTTGGCGGCCGAGGGAAGTATGGACTGGAGTGGGGAGAGCCAGGAAGCAAGGATGTCAGCAAGCAAGAGGACGCGGGAATCACCTTTAGCCCTAAATGGTTGCCCTTAGGACCTGTAGGTGCAAAACTTGTAAGTGGCATAGTGGAAGGATCTCCCCAAGAGCTCACTGAGGGGCTGATTTAGGCAAACATTGCCTTTGGAGAAAGACCTTTAAATTTTAACAGGAAGCAGGGATTTATCACCAGCAGTACGGGGACCCACCGGTGCACTCAGTGTTATGAATCAATCAATCAATCACTCGTATCTATTGAGTGCTTGCTGTGTGCAAAGTCGTGTACCGGGCACTTGGGAGAAAAAAACTAGAAGAGTTGGTAGAGACATTCTCTACCCACAACGAGCTTACAGTCTAGAAGGAGAGGATGGAGAGCAATTTTAAGACATGGTCCCAGGTGGGGAGGCTGGGGAAGAGGCCCCAGGTGGGGAGGAAGGGGAAAAAGCTCAGGTCTGATCTCGGAGTGCCAGTTTGCTGCTTGGAGCCCTCATGGTTCTCAATCACTGGTATTACTGAGC
This sequence comes from Ornithorhynchus anatinus, assembly GCF_004115215.2. Classification (NCBI taxonomy): domain Eukaryota; kingdom Metazoa; phylum Chordata; class Mammalia; order Monotremata; family Ornithorhynchidae; genus Ornithorhynchus; species Ornithorhynchus anatinus. The sequence continues at coordinate 110,495,457 of NC_041731.1, read as the reverse complement.
TCTTACAGTGTGCAGAACACTGTACTAAATGTTTGGGAACACGACTTAGCAGATAGAACACGAGCCTGAGAGTCAGAAGGACCTGGGACAAGTCACTTAATGATGATGATGATGATGGTGATATTTGTTAAGCGCTTACTATGTGCAAAGCACTGTTCTAAGCGCTGGGGGGATACAAGGTGATCAGGTTATCTCACATGGGGCTCACAGTCTTAATCCCCATTTTACAGATGAGGTCACTGAAGCACAGAGAAGTTAAGTGACTTGCCCAAAGTCACACAGCAGACAAGCGGTGGAGCTGGGATTAGAACTCATGACCTCTGACTCCCATGGCCCGAACTCTTTTCACTGAGCCACGCAGCTTCCCCTCTGTGCCTCAGTTCCCTCACCTGTAAAATGGGGATTAAGAGTGTGAGCCCTTTGTGGGACTGGGACTACGTCCAACTTCATTAACTTGCATCTGCCCAGCGCTTAGAACAGCGCTTGGCACATAGTAAGCGCTTAACAAGTACATTATTATTACTACAATACTCAGTGCTTAGAACAGTGCTTGGCACACAGTAAGCGCTTAACAAATACCAACATTATAGTTATTATACCAGAATTGGTAGGCACATTCCTTTGCCACAAGGGAACTTCTCTTCTGTTACTTTCTGCCTTTCGATGATCCTTTTATGTTCTGCCTTTCGAGGCAATGAGGATCCCTGGCCTGTCCTCTAATTCTTTACACCCACCTTCCAAGTGAACCCCTCGAAGCTGTGCAGATGTTCATTTTAAAGAATGAATAAGTTCTGAGAAAAAACAAGCAAGCTCTAATCTCCAAAACAGTACAAGTAGAAGACACTTAATGAGAAATTTCTGAAACAGGCTTGGCAGTTTCGAGAGAAGAAAACCTGAGCGCTTTGAGAGGGGAAGAATTTTTGAACATAGAGGTGGGCGGCTACTGGATTTGAGAGCAGGGTATTGTGCTGGGACCAGCGGGAGCGACATACCGATGCTTCCTCCGCAGCAGCATCCATGTGGCTATGAAAACTTGATCTGTCGTCGTCCTCATCCATATATACCGGAGGCTCGTGCGACGTCATGAAAGTGGAAGGCTTAAAGAGATGTTTGTTTAAGGGATGTTGTCGCCTGCTTGTTGAAGACTGGAAAGAGAGAGAGCATTTTCAAAAATCAGACAATGAGAAATCAAGCCATTAAAATAAGATTATGTTTGAAAACTACTCAAAACTGTTTGTCTGGACTCCAGAGAATCGTGCTTTCCCACTTCCCCCTCTTCAATTACTCCTGACTCATCCTCCAGATGAATGATTCCTATTAGTGAAAAGCATTATGGCGAAGTGGACAGGGCATGAGCCTGGGAGTCAGAAGGCCCTGGGTTCTAAGCCCGACACTTGCTTTGCTTGATCTTGGGCAAGTGACTTCACTTGTCTGTGCTTCAGTTACCTCATCTGCAAAATGGGGATTAAGACTGTGAGCCCTCATGGGACAATCTGATTATTCATTCAATTGTATTTAGTGACTGCTTACTGTGTGCAGAGCACTGTACTTAGAGAAGCAGCGTGGCTCAGAGGAAAGAGCCCAGGCTTGGGAGTCAGAGGTCATGGGTTCGAATCCCAGCTCTACCACTTGTCAGCTGTGAGACTGGGGGCAGGAAATTTCACTTCTCTGGCCCTGTTACCTCATCTGTAAAATGGGGATTAAGACTGTGAGCCTCATGTGGGACAACCTGATTACCCTGTATCTACCCCAGTGCTTAGAACAGTGCTCTACACATAGTAAGCGCTTAACAAATACCAACATTATGTAACAAATACCACCATTATTATAATTATTACAAATGAGGACATATCTCTGTTGGGACAGACAGCGCCCGAGAAAAATGTTGGAGGGACAGATCCTTTTTTCACGTCACTGGTTCTCTCAGAGCTCAAGACAGTAGGCGCTTTCATAATTTTTTCCTACCTAATAAGCTGTCTTACATCAGAAATATCTGTCTATCCTCTAGGCTGTAAGCTCGTTGTAGGCAGTGAACATGACTGCCAATTCTGTTATTTTGTACCCTCCCAGATGCTTAGCACGGTGCTCCGCACACGGTAAACATTTAATAAATGACTGACAGAGAAAATAACTGAGCTAATGCATATAAAATCATGTTGAACTCAAAGGAGAAGATACTAACTAGATCCAAGATATTATTGATGTTCCATCCACTCAATCTTATTACACATGGCTATGACCAAACAAGTCTTTTCTCCCATTTTCCTTTTCTCCCAGACAGGACTCTGCTAGAGAGGATTATGTTGTATAATAATAATAATGATATGTCCTCATTTGTAATAATTATAACAATGGTGGTATTTGTTACATAATGTTGGTATTTGTTAAGCGCTTACTATGTGCAGAGCCCAGTTCTAAGCGCTGGGGTAGATACACGGTAATCAGATTGTCCCATGAGGGCTCACAGTCTTAACCCCCATTTTACGGATGACGTAACTCAGGCACAGAGAAGTGAAGTGACTTGCCCACAGTCACACAGCTGACAAGTGGCAGAGCCAGGATTTGAACCCATGACCTCTGACTCCCAAGCCCAGGCTCTCCCACTGAGCCATGCTGCTTCCCTATGCTTACAGTGTGCCTGGCACTATACTAAGCGCTGGGGTGGATACAAGCAAATTGGGTTGATCAGAGTCCCTGTCCCCCGTGGTGTTCAGTCTCAATCCCTATTTTATAATAATAATAATAATAATGCTATTAGTTGAGCACTTACTTTGTGCTAAGCATAGTAACATATGCTGGGGTAGATACAAGGTAATTGTCTCTATTTGTTGCTGAATTGTACTTTCCAAGCGCTTAGTAATAATAACTTTGGTATTTGCTAAGCACTTACTATGTGCAGATCACTGTTCAAAGAGCTAGGGTAGATACAAGGTAATCAGGTTGTCCCACGTGGGGCTCACAGTCTTCATCCCCAGTTTACAGATGAGGGAACCGAGGCACAGAGAAGTGAAGTGACTTGCCCAAAGTCACACAGCAGACAAGTGGCGGAGCTGGGTTTAGAACCCACGACCTCTGACTCCCAAGCCCAGGCTTTTTCCACTAAGCCACGCTGCTTCCCTGGAGTTGTATCTACTCCACCGCTTAGCCCCTAGTCAAGCACTTAATAAATACTGTGATCAATAAAATTTCCAGAATTAGAACAGAGACTTTCATTAGCCTGAAGTCACACAAAGCAGGCTGGAGCAAAAGAAGATTAGACGAAATGGTTAAAAAAATTTGTTAATGGTAATTCTTTTGCGATTGAAGATATCATATTCATTGCTATGAACAACGATGCAGACAACTCATTTCATCTGTTGCGAGAGGGATAAAGGTATGAAAAGCCATGAGCCTTGACAATATTAGAGAGCATTGCAAAAATACTATTGGTTACCTAAGATAAGTTCGTCTCACACTATGACTTTAATTAGAGAAATTTATAGCGAGGCATAAAGTCCAACTGACTGGAGGCACCATTAACAGTCTACTAACCCAAAAATGTCTGATGACAAATGCACTTTTTCTTGTTCACTCTGCCATTTTTTATTGGTTTTCCTTTTAGAGTTAATAGCCAACTTTACCATTCAAACTGGCTGTGTGGAACTGAATATTTATGGTCATAAAGGTGAGAGGGTTTCACGCTGCCTGTGCGAGAAGCCGTGTGGCCCAGCAGAAAGACAGTAGGTCTGGGAGCCCAAGGACCTGAATTCTAATCTGCCTCGGCAACACACCTGCTGTGTGACTTCAGGCAAGTCACCTGACTTCTGTGGGCCTCAGTTCCCTCATCTGCAAAATGGGGATTCAATATCTGTTCTCCCTCCTAGAGTTTGACCTCCAGGTGGGACAGGATCATCTTGTACTTACCCCGGCACTTAGTACAGTGCTTGACACATAGTAAGAGCTTAACAAATACCTTAATTGTTATTCTCCTGGTCACACGATAACACGGATATCATACACATTTCCCTACTTGGACCCTGAAGCTAGAGTCCAGAGCACTGCTGTGGTGTATCCAATTCTGCTCATGAACCTGGGCTATAGTGTCCTATCACTCTTGGGGGTTGGCTTCGACAATATGACCTATTACCCAGGAATTTGGTAGATCCGATTCCACCGGAAAAAAATTCTAAACAGGAAAAAATAATCTACTTGAAGGCTGATAATTAATGGCTCTGCAAAATCAAAGGCATTTAAACATTTATTGTGTTCAGAGCACGTGCAGACACGTTCCCTGCCCACACTGAGCTTACAATCTAGAGACGGAGAGAGACTTTCATTCAATAGTATTTCATTCAATAGTATTTATGGAGCGCTTACTATGTGCAGAGCACTGTACTAAGCGCTTGGGATGAACAAGTCGGCAACAGATAGAGACAGTCCCTGCCGTTTGACGGGCTTATTGCCGACTTGTTCATCCCAAGCGCTTAGTACAGTGCTCTGCACATAGTAAGCGCTCAATAAATACTATTGAATGAATGAATGAATAATCGACGGGCTTACAGTCTAATCGACACGGAATTACGGTTGTGTACGTGTGGGCTGTGGGACTGAGGGGGAGATGAATATAAAGTGTTTAAGGGGAATAGATCCAAGTCAATAGGTGATGCAGAAGGGAGAGGGAGTAGGTAGGGGAAATGAGAGTTTAGCTGGAAGCAGATGTGATTTTAAGAAGACTTTGAAGATAATAGTAATAATAATGCTGGTATTCGTTAAGCACTTACTATGTGCAGAGCACTGTTCTAAGCGCTGCGGTAGATGCAGGATAATCAGGTTGTCTCACGTGAGGCTCACAGTTAATCCCCATTTTACAGATGAGGCAACTGAGGCACAGAGAAGTGAAGTGACTTGCCCACAGTCACACAGCTGACAAGTGGCAGAGCCGGGATTCGAACCCATGCCCTCTGACTCCCAAACCCAGGCTCTTTCCACTGAGCCACGCTGCTTCTCTAATAATGGCATTTGTTAAGCGCTTACTATGTGCAAAGCACTGTTCTAAGCGCTGGGAAGGATACAAGGTGATCAGGTTGTCCCACGAGGGGCTCACAGGCCACGCTCCTTTTGTTGGATATGAAGGTGAGGGAGTTACAGGCCAGAGGGAGGACACGGACAAGGGGTCAGAGGCAAAATCAAGAGGATGGAGGTACAGTCAGTAATGATGATGGTATTTAAGTGCTTACTATGTGCCAGATACTGTACTAAGCGCTGGGTGGATACAGTCCCTGTCCCATGTGGGGGTCACAGTTTAAATCCCCATTAAACAGATGAGGTAACTGAGGCACAGAGAAGTGAAGCAACTTGTCCAAGGTCACACAGAAGACATGTGATGGAGTTGGGTCCTTCTGTGTGACCTTCTGTGGTCCTTCTGACTCCCAGGCCCTTGCTCTATCCCCTAGGCCAAGCTGCTTTTCAGTTAGTAGGCTGGTACCGGAGTGAAGTAAAGAGCTATCAAATGACAAAGCTGCAGGAAAAACCGCAGCCAGGTAATGAAGGCGACACCGATTCAGATAGGAAAGCCAAACGAGGAAGGTTTGATGTCTGTAGGAAAAACTATATTGTTCTCAGTCAACTGATGGTACTTATTAAGTGTTTACTGTGTGCAGAGCATTGTGCTTAGTATGTAATAAAATGCTGTGGACCTGAGGGTGGGTTGAATATCAACTGCTCAAAAGTAACAGATTCTGCATTACAATTACTAAATTCACAACTGCGGTTACTTAATAATTAACACCTTGTTAAGGTGAAATGTATTAGCATTAGCGCTAAACCCATGCCAACCTTAAAGCAAGAGATTATACTGCACTGTGAATAAGTCCTCTGGCAACTTTTGTGAGAAACGCAAATAGAGGACTTGATTTCTCGCTTCTTAGCTAATTCTGGCACTATAGCAGAAGACGACAGCCTGAAGGAAGCTATGAGCCTCCCTTCTCTTCAGAGAAAGGGCCCAGTCTTCCACAGATTGGGACTCATCTGATCCTTCAGCAGATAAAACAAAGGACATTAAGAGAAACAAGGGGATTACAAGACATAGAAAACAGGGGTTACATACAGGGGTTAGCTTTGTGTCGCACGTTCCGGTTACTCCCTGGTTATGCAGGTACTCAATTTACCAGAGACCCAATCGCAAATATCCAGTGCAAAGTAATTCTCTCAACTTCAGTTGAGCAGTAAAAACACTGCTGATACATTATCATGCGATAATAGGGCTCAAGAGCAAACGTACATTCTAAAGAGGAGTATTACATTTCTCTTTCCGGTGACTACCTGGGGAATGACGACACACTGAATTTGTGAAAGAGAGGAAGTTGTCGGGGCCGGGCCCGTCCGGCACTCAATCTCTGCCGGGGTCAACGGTCCTCAGAGGCAGAGCGTGCTGGTTACCTCTTGCTGAGCCCCTTGTTGGGCAGGGACTGTCTCTATTGCTCAACTGTACTTTCCAAGTGCTTAGTACAGTGCTGTGCCCACTGTTAAGCGTTCAGTAAATATGATCGAATTGAATTGAAAGCACCACTTCATTTTCTTCCTCCAAAACCCTCCCATGAAGCTTTCTTTTATCCATGTGCCTACCTACTTAACTCTCCCCGAGTGCCAAAGTCAGGGTCACAGGATGAATAATCTCCCAAATGAATCGTGGACCTGTAAACTCCATCCATGCTCACCTTTGCACATTTAAATTATTCATTCTTTCAACAGTATTTATTGAGCGCTTACTATGTGCAGAGCACTGTACTAAGCACTTGGAATGTACAAATCGGTAACAGATAGAGACAGGCCCTGCCCTTTGACGGGCTTACAGTCTAATCGGGGGAGACGGACAGATGAGAACAATAGCAATAAACAGAATCAAGGGGAAGAACATCTCATTAAAACAATAGCAAATAAATAGAATCAAGGTGATGTGCATCTCATTAACAAAATAAATAGGGTAGCAGTGTTCAAGCGATCTACTCATTTTTACCTTTTTGGAGTACATATACAGGTTTGGCGTCCTTCCTGGGACTGGAATGCCAGCTTTAGTCAGCTTAATAAAATATTTTTGCACCCGGCTAGCAACCTGAAGGAAACAAAAGAAGACGAGGTAAAATATTACAAGTGACACATATGTACCGGTTGGCTTTTAAATGTAAAAAGTTCCACGAGGGCCCTTAATGCTACAATTGCCTTAAATACAAATAATGCTGGAAGTGGAAATAAGATGACGTCTGTGACAATTACAGATAAAAGCAGCGCGGCTCAGTGGAAAGAGCCCGGGCTTGGGAGTCAGAGGTCATGGGTTCTAATCCCGGATCCACCGCTTGCCAGCCGTGTGACTTTGGGCAAGTCACTTAACTTCTCTGTGCCTCAGTTACCTTATCTGTAAAATGGGGATTAAAAACGTGAGCCCCTCCTGAGACAACCTGATCACCTTGTATCCCCCCCAGCACTTAGAACAGTGCTTTGCACATAGTAAGAGTTTAACAAATACCGCCATTATTATTATTATTATAAAAACCTAGCCAATTAGAATTTTTTTAAATTGCATTTCTTAGTCTGACTGGAGAACTGAAGCCATGATCGGCACTTCCAAGAAGCTCATCTTTTAGTACTTGCTATGAAACTGAAAGAGGAAACCTTTACTTTCACTTCACTTTCAAGAGGAAAGAGGTCACTGGAAACCTTCCTCCACTCATGTTTTCAGTTAGAAGGAGGGAAATGCAGGAATCGATTAATCAATCAAATGGTACTGACTGAGCACCTGTTTACAGAGCACTGTCCTAAGCGCTTGGGAGAGAATAATAATAATAATGTTGGTATTTGTTAAGCGCTTACTATGTGCAGAGCACTGTTCTAAGGGCTGGGGTAGACACAGGGTAATTAGGCTGTTCCACAGGAGGCTCACAGTTAACCCCCATTTTACAGATGGGGTAACTGAGGCCCAGAGAAGTGAAGTGACTTGCCCACAGTCACCCAGCTGACAAGTGGCAGAGCCAGAATTGGAACCCATGACCTGTGACTCCCAAGCCCAGGCTCTTTCCACTGAGCCACGCTGCTTCTCTACAATAGGGTTGGTAGCTCCGATCCCTACCTCTGCAGAGTTTCATTCATTCGTTCACTCAATTGTATTTATTGAGTACTTCATGTGTGCAGAGCACTGTACTAAGTATTTGGAAAGTACAATTTGTGCAACAGATAGAGACGATCCCTACCCAACAACGGGCTCACGGTTTAGAAAGGGGAGACAGACAACAAAACAAAGCAAGTAGATAGGCATCAATAGCATCAAAATAGATAAATGGAACTATAGATATATACACATCATTAAAAACATAAATAGAATAATAAATATAAATAGGTACAAATATACACAAGTGCTGTGGGGCGGGGAAGAGGGTAGAGCAGAGGGAGGGAGTAGGGGGAATTGGGAGGGGAGGAGAAGCAGAGGAAAGGTGGGGCTGTCTGGGAAGGTGTCCTGGAGAAAGTGAGCTCTCAGTAGGGCTTACAGTCCTGACTACTTGTTTTGTAGTCTGTCTCCCCACCATCACCACCATAATAGTAATAATAATGATGATGGCATTTGTTAAGCACTCACTATGTGCAAAACACTGTGCTAAGCGCTGGGGAGGATACAAGGTGATCAGGTTGTCCCACGTGGGGCTCACAGTCTTCATCCCCATTTTACAGATGGGGTATACTGAGACCCAGAGAAGTGAAGTGACTTGCCCAAAGTCACACAGCTGACAAGTGGCTGAGCCGGGATTAAAACTCATGACTTCTGACTCCCAGGCCCGGGCTCTTTCCACTGAGCCATGCTACTTCTTTGATCAACACCAGTGTTATTACCACCACCATCCCTGTCACATAAACACCCCCACCGTCACCACGAATGACCATTATCATCACCGCCCACCACCATAGAAGCAGCGTGGCTCAATGGAGCCACCTTGTATCTCCCCCAGCGCTTAGAACAGTGCTTGGCATGTAGTAAGTGCTGAACAAATGCCATCATCGTTATTATTGATTAATAATAATCAATAATATGATTGCTCTGCACACCGTGAGCGCTCAATAAATACAGTTGGATGAATGAATACTAAGTACTGGAGCGGATACAAGTAAATCGGGTTGGTCACAGTCTCTGTCCCACATGGGGCTCACAGTCTTAATCCCCATTTTACAGATGTGGTAACTGAGGCACAGAGAAGTAAATAGACTTGCCCAAGGTCACACAGCAGACAAGTGGCGGAGCTGGGATTAGAACCAGGTCCTTCCTACTCCGAGGCCGTGCTCTATCCACTAGGCCACGCTGCTTCTCCCACAGTCCTTTGCACACAGTAAGTGCTCAATAAATAGGACAATGAAGGAACAGGCAAATAGGAGATAGAAATACAGACTTATTCATTCAACAGCCCTTGAGCCTTTCATTTTTATTATACTGTCAGCTAGTGGGAAAACCTGATGCAGATACTGTATTCTGTTAATAAAGCAAAGTTCGATGCAGGGAGGTGCTGACATCAGCCTCCACCTCCTTCCAGGGGAAAAAAAGACAGAGAACAGGAAGCCAAGGCAATCTTCTAAATTACCTGCTTTGCAGTCCTATTGCCCAGTTCATCCGCTATCTTCTGCCAACGCCGAGATTCAACCTCCTCGGGAGGGTACTTTAAGAGTAGCTGCTCCAGCTTTTTCTAATCCAAACACAAGACCAAAAAAACAAGCTGTGCCACAATGGAGACGGGTGAAACCCCAACAAGGACAGTCAGTGGAAACCAAGGCACCACTAATCTGACCACATCAAAGATTTTAAGAGCACGAATTATTCCTAAAAAAAGTCTTGCTCTTGCAAGGCCGAAAAAAGCAGATCTTGGGTTTTTGGTTATTTTGGTTACTTTTCTTTTAAACCCCACTCCCCGAACTCCAAAGACAGAATCGAGAGCTAAGATCTCCGACCACAGCGGCTGCCGCTCCATTTCTCTCGATTCTAGTGATCTTAGCCCCCCTAAGGTCACTGGGGGCAAAAGTAAAATGGGGCTGTCTGTGAGAGAGAGCGCGCATAACCCCAATGTAACCTGCCACCCGCCAGCGTCTGCTCTGTTTTCTTTCCACTGCGCCACCAGAGCACTTGGAGAGGTTGCAGGCAAAGGAGGATGAGCCTAGTGAAACCTGCAGATCCTCTGTCTGGCTGGAGAGAAGCCACATCCATCACTAAATTAGGGAAGAAAAGTCTGGGGGCCCCGGCGGCTTTGCTCTTTATTCTTCAGCATGCTGCCCTCGTGGTTAAAACCCGCCGGTCGGGGGCTAGAGAGACATTTCTGCAGGAGAGTGAGAGGAAGCCCAAGGTGCCAGGAGAGATGAGGGTCTTGTGGGTCTGGACAGGACTCTGTAGGTTTGCACTCTTTAGGCTTTCTGCAGATAAAACCACCCAAAATACTGGCATTCTGAGATGGGGGAAGAAAATCCGTAATCCACATCCTCAAAAGAATTAGATGCATAAAACCTGTGCTTACTTTCACTGTTACGTTAATTTTTAAAAATTGAAGGACTTAGGCTAAAACAGACCACAGTTATGACGGGATGCATAATTACCTGTTCATCTACAGTCCAGAGCTGGTTGAAAGTCTCAGGTTTGGTCTCATCACAAAGTCTCCCCCTTATCATCTGCTTAAAGGCAGCATAAAATGAGGTGTGAAAAACATTGTTATCCAAAAATTTAATCGAACATAAAATATTTAACATTAACCTTTTATTGCTTCGGGGTGGAAAGGCAGCTGAACTGGTCAAGTTAAAAAGGTGTTAAGAGATTTAATGTTCAAGTGAGTGAACCTGGAGACAGGGACCAAATAAAGTACCCAAATTTTAAAGACAATCTAGAAAGGAAAAATGTCTTTCAATCCATCAATCGGTGATACTTACTGAGTGTTTACTGTGTGCAGAGCACTGTATTAAGCGCTTGGGAGAGCACAATACAACAGAGTTGGTAGACACATTCCCTGCCCACAAAGAGCTTACAGTCTAGAGAGGGGAAGACAGACATTTAAATCAATTATGGCTCTAGACATAAATGCTGAGGAGCTGAGGGTGGGGTGAATATCAAGTGCCCACCAGTCACTGGTTCTCTATTGTGCTTACTAAATTTACAGCTGCAGTTACTTACCTGAGGGCGACTGCTTGAACCTTCTGGACCATCACTTAAAGGCAACACAGAATATGAAAGGGATTCCCCATCCTTTTTAGGATCTAAAGGACTTTTTGGTCTGGCTGGTAAACCTACTAAAAATAATACCACATACAATATTAGTAAATCAAAGCGCTGTATTAAAATTTTTCCATCTAAAGGTTTAAAATGTCACTAATCCTTACCTTTATCAAAAATCAGCTTCAACCTCCTCGTATTTCGTTTCCGGTTTCTAAATTCTCTTTCAAAGTTTCCAAGGCTGTTCGTATACTGGTCCCACGTAATTTCGGGCAATTGGACAACTCTCTGTGGATATGGAAGCCCTATATCAGCCTGGGAGGTTAAAAAAAACCAACAACAAACAGGTACATTTTAATACGACAAATTCCTGAAAACCAGTCCGTGATTGGCTTTACGGCAAGAGCACAAGCCAGGACAACTGTGTTCTAATCCTGGCTTTGCTACATGCCTATTATGTGACCTAAGGCAGGTCACTTAACTTCTTTGTCCCTCAGTTTCCTTATTTGTAAAATGGGGATTCAATATCTATCATCTCTCCCTCCGTGGGTGACCGCCTACCCTCAGTCCCTCCTCCGAGCTGATAAAAGCTCCCTGGGAAATAGGCAGCGGTCCTCACCCTGGATAACAATAATGATAATGTTGGTATTTAAGCACTTACTATGTGCAGAGCACTGTTCTAAGCGCTGGGGTAGATACAGGGTCACCAGGTTGTCCCACGTGAGGCTCACAGTCTTAATCCCCACTTTACAGATGAGGTAACTGAGGCACAGAGAAGTTAAGTGACTTGCCCAAAGTCACACAGCTGACAAGTGGCAGAGCCGGGATTCGAACCCATGCCCTCTGACTCCCAAGCCCGGGCTCTTTCCACTGAGCCAGCTGCTTCTCTGGATAAGAGAGGAACCACTTTGTCCGAGCCTATGAACAAGCGAAGTGTTCTGATGAAGTAAACATATGGGCAGGAGACATGGGGGGAAGGGTACGCGTGTTAGAGTGTATGTTCTCCCCACCTTTGTGCCTAGGCCTGTGCTCTCCTTGTGAACAGAAAACCCCCGACCGGTCGACAGCCAAACACACTACAGCAGGAATGGATGGCTCAGCCCATTCACAATCAGTGATAGGGAAAGCCTGACACTCCCTCCCTCCTCCTATCAGACAAATAATTGCTCTCCCCCGCTTCTAAGCCTTACTGAAGGCACACCTCCTCCAAGAGGTCTTCTCTAAGTCCTCCTCTCCTCTTCTCCCACTCTCTTTTGCGTAACCCTGACCTACTCCCTTAATTCACCCTCCCGGCCATCCCCTCAGGGTATTTATACATTACTTGCGTTTATTTATTTTCACGTATATTAATATCCTTCAATTTCAAAACCCTACTCAAAGTTCACCTCCTCCAAGAGGCCTTCCCTGACTGAGCTCCCCCTTTCCCTCTGCTCCCTCTGCCCCGCCCTTCACCTCTCCGCAGCTAAACCCTCTTCTCCCCCCCTACAGTCCCATCCCCTCAAGCACTGTACCCATCCGCTCAACTGTATATATCTTCATTACCCTATTTATTTTGTTAATGAGATGTACATCACCTTGATTCTATTTATTTGCTATTATTTTAATGAGATGATCTTCCCCTTGATTCCATTTATTGCTATTGTTCTTGTCTGTCCGTCTCCCCCGATTAGACTGTAAGCCCATCAAAGGGCAGGGACTGTCTCCGTTACCGATTTGTACATTCCAAGCGCTTAGTACAGTGCTCTGCACATAGTAAGTGCTCAATAAATACTATTGAATGAATGAATGAATATTCACCTCCCCCTCTAGACTGTGAGCTCGTTATAGGTAGGATCTATGTGTTTGTTGTTGTATGGTACTCTTCTAAGTGCTTAACACAGTGCTGGGCACACAGTAAGAGCTCAATAAATACGACTGCATGAATGAATAAGAAGGCCAAGTTAAAAATGGCGTGGGGCGGTTTGTGCCCAACACCCACTGGTCTGGACCTGCACATCATTTTATTGAATTTTTAGTGCTATATGTTAAGTACTTAATATGGGCTTAACTGTACTAAGCACTGGGATAGATACAATTTACTCAAGTTGGACGTAGTCCAAGTCCCACATGGGGCACACAGTGTTAATCTCCATTTTACAGATGAGATGACTGAGGCACAGGTTTAAAGTGACTTGCCCAAGGTCACGCGGCAGAGAAGTCCTCTGGGTGTGATGGGGACACCTGCATCATGACTTCAGGGGACGTGAACCAGGAATTGGACTTAAGTGACCCGCTTTCCCTTAGGCCTGTGGGCGATTATGCTAATGCAACTAGCTTTAATAATGATTAGAGGGCCTGGTCTGGAACAAAGCAGCTGCTGGTGACTGGGCTGTCTGTGTGGTTTTTAAATCACCTTCTTGCCTCCTTGGATCTAAGCGAGCATCACCCCTGGCTATCGGCTCTGCTCTGGGAGTGACAGCCCCAATGGGGACATTGTGGGGAAGGGGTTGAAGGGAAGTGGGTACAAATAAACATATAAAAAGTCCACAGTGTGTCCACCCTCCCAGACACATAACACACGACACCCACACCCTCCAGGCCCCTCCAATCCAGTCTTCAGCAAACATACACATGGGGCACACGTGGATGGGGAAAGTCTGTGAGTGGGTCTGAGTCCAAAAGTCAGCATGCATGTGACTAATTATTCTGCACACGTGACGAAGTACACGAGTATGAGCTCGGCAGGGAAAGAGGAGGATGAGAAATACTTTAGAGAGAGGCAAAGGAGAAAAGCAGGAGAAGGGCAAGAATGCTGAATAATGACAGAAAAATACAAGCAGCAGCAAGGCCTAGTGGAAAGATCACAGGCCTGCGAGTTGGAGGACCTGGGATCTAATCCTGGCTCTGCCAAATTAACTTCTCTGTACCCCAGTTTCCTTATCTGTAAAATGGGGATTAGGAGTGGGAGTCCCATATGAGACAGGGACTGTGCCCAACCTATCTTGTATCTACCCCAGCTTTTCGTACAGTATCTGGTACACAGTAAATACCACAATCAATATAATTATTATTATTGATGACAGAAAGAGATCACAAAGAAAAACTCCCATGAAGTTTTTGTTGCAATCATCAAATATTAAAATCATGCTATAGGGTTATTTCAAAATTCTACCACTTTACAAGATTTCAAACAAAGTAGAATGGTGCATTTTAGAGTCCCAAATTCTCAGTTCTTTTTCTTTTGGTGTACATACAACCTTGATACCTAGAAATCAATTAAGCACTTAGGTCTTCTACAAATCTAGCAAGGAAGACATTTCAGGGGATAACTATTCACAAATGCATCCAATGATAAGGTCCTGGCTAACTCACAAAATTCATTGACAGGTCAAGTAACTTCTCTGAGCCTCAGTTACCTCATCTGCAAAATGGGGGTTAAGACTCAGTTGCATGTGGGACATGGACTATATCCAACCTGATTAGCTTCTATCCATCCCAGAGATTAGTACAGTGCCTGGCGCTTAGTAAGCACTTAAATGCCATAAAAAAATTCCCATTTGTCATTCATTCACTCAAGCATATTTACTGAGCACTTATTGTGTGCAAAGCACTACACTGAACGTTTGGGAGAGTATGATATAACAAATAAACAGACACATTCCCTGCCCACAGTGAGCTTACAGTCTGGTGGGGGAGACAGACATTAATGCAAATAAATAGGTAATTACAGACATATACATAAGTGCTGTGGACCTCCTCAATAGCTCTCTGGTCAGTCACTAACGCATATTAAACTTTGCAAGGGATGGACTCCCTGCTCCCGTCTATTACCCGACAGAGCATTACCTGCTCCCGTCTATTATCCGACAGAGCACAACTCAAGGAAATAATCCCGTTATGCACATATAAGTGAACCTTCACGAAAAGCACTTCCTCCCGTGAACAACATCTCCCACTGCTGCGGAGATTCGTCCAATCTCTTGCCCAGTACTGCAGCAAGCATCCCGTTTGGTAGTCGAGTGTTTGCAAACGGTCTGTATGTTCAACATGAAAATTCCATTCACCCATGTTCTGGGGAAGGGAAGCTCAAGGAATAGTCACGAGACTACCACCCGGCTCAACCCAGAAACTCAATCTGAAAAGGGGGAATGGCAAACATCCTCCCTCTTCACAAAAAATAAACCTGTCTGCTCCCTGTGCAGAGTGCAAATGCTGACAAGAAAAACAAGCACCAGATCAAGGCTAGCTCTATCTTCCTTACCATCCTTCACCTTCCATCTTTCTGGATACGTCCAGTAATAATAATAATAATAATGATGGTATTTGTTAAGCACTTACTATGTGCTGAGCACTGTTCTAAGCGCTGGGGTAGATACAGGGTAATCAGGTTGTCCCACGTGAGGCTCACAGTTAATCCCCATTTTACAGATGCGGCAACTGAGGCACAGAGAAGTGAAGTGACTTGCCCACAGTCACACAGCTGACAAGTGGCAGAGCTGGGAATCAAACCCATGACCTTTGACTCCGAAGCCCAGGCTCTTTCCACTGAGCCACGCTGGCTGGACACAGTCCCTCATCCCACATGGGGCCGACAGTCTCAATCCCATTTTACCGGTGAGGTAACCCAAGCCCAGAGAAGTCAAGTGACTTGCCCATGATCACAAAGCACACAAGTGCCAGAGCCGGAATTAGAACCCAGGTCTTCCTGACCCCCAGGTCTGTGCTCTACCCACTACGCCACTCTCCTTCTCAGGCTGCTGCCATGCTGCTCTCCTTCTGAGGGCCAATTCCAAAACCGTAGCAATCCACGGCACGCGAACGGCTCGGTGCCTCCGATACAGGATGTGAGCATCAGAGGGAGCCAGTGTTGAATCTTACTGCCAATAGCACAGACAGCCATCGCACTGCAGCCTCAAATCGCACAGTTAGGCAAAATCTACTGCACTGCATCCTCAAAGAGGAGTGAGGCACGCCCCGCGGCAGCTGACGATAGTAGAGCCGCCAGGACTGCCCTCGCTGGTCACCGAAAAATGACAACTCCGGTCAGGAACTGTCTTGTCCATTTAAAGTAAGGAGATAGATTTATTATCAGAGCATCACCCCGCATTTCTAGAGCCTCTTGCGATCAAAGATCCCAAAGCCCTTCTGGGCCTCGTTTTCATCCTCCTATTGACTTTCTGAGCTAGGGAAGGTTAGGACTGTTTTTCTCATTTACAGCCGGGAGAGCAGAAAGGTGGTCTGAGTACACACGGTCCAAGGCAGAGCAGAGACTAAGTCCAGTTCTTCCCTGCAACTTTCTTCATCGGAACTCAAGTCCCAGCCCCTTAATCGGGGATCGGTGCCATGACCCAAACCCCTGTCTACTAACAAGCGCCATATCCTGGCCTCAGGAAGAGAAGCCCAGAGTGTCCCTTGGCCGCAGCACTCATCTGCCTCTGGTCTTGCATGGATATGAGAGCAGATGTCCGTTTGGCACCCACCTCCCCATCTAGACGCCAAGAGTTACCATCTATTTTTCCCCCCTTTTATCTGCCCACAGAAACCACTTAGGATATAAGCAGGTGGAAAGTCTTCAGAGAAGCACTACATTCTTTCATGTCCAGGCTCAGCGCCAGAACTTTTTTTAAATGGAAAACACCCCTAAAAAGCAAAACTCCACGACTGGAAGAGACCTTCTAAGGCATTAAAAAAATTACATTTCCTCTTGATGCTTTGTTACTATCTTAAAGAAACCTGACACAGATTTCTGCCTGCTTTTTTTTTTTATTGGTTTCTGGTCTCTTCACACTGATTAATAATTCATAGCTACAAAAGCAAGAACCTGTATTCCCTTAAGGCACCTTCCCCTTTCAGCATTATAAACTACATTTATTATTGGCAGTCTCTCTTTTATTTATGGTATCTGTTAAGCATTTACTATGTGTTCTAAGGGCTGGGGTGAATTCAAGATAATCATATTGGACACAGTCCTCGTCCCACATGGGGCTGACAAGTCTTAATCCCCATTTTACAGATGAGGGAACTGAGGCACAGAACTTAAGTGACTTGCCCAAGGTCACACAAAGGTAGAAAGATGCCCTACTTGCCAAGTGACCACCACAACACAACATTTAAGCTCTCTGGTGACAAGAGTCCGGACTTCTTGATAGGATTCTAACGTACCACTACTTCTGTCTCATTCAGCAGTCCTGAGAGCAGAAGAGGGAAAATACTGAAGACAGAAAGGGACATACTGACGACAGGAAAAAGGTCACTGAGAAAATGGATCTGACACTCCTATCCAATGCCACCCCAACAATAGCTGCTGATTAAATCCTCTTTTGCACATTTCTTCTTATACCTATTGACTACCGGCAATTCCTAAACAGTTGGCAGCTGTAGATGAGACATCATTCTAGCTTCTAAAAAGTGGATGCGTCAAATACGAATAAGATCTCAGTAAGTCTTATGAAAGGTTCACCGCATACCTTCTTTTGGAGTTTTTCCACAAATCCAATGGGGTTTTTCAGTGCTTCTCTCTGGTGTCTGCCTAAGCTTTCAAGGTCTTGAACTGCTTGAGTACGCTGAGCCTCGAGTACAGCGATCGTCTGTAACAGTCTCTGGTAACTACAGAGACAAAGGGAAATAGCTCACTAAATTTTCTAGTAACGACCACAAACAAGAACTGAATCAAGCCAGAACCTACAATAAAGCCACAGCCTCTTAAAAGCTCCTTGAAACTTTAGCAAATCAATTCACTGGAAATGAAGAAGTTATTCACGGATATGTGGAGTTCGTATTCCAAGAACACCAGTTAGGGAACATTCTCTCCCCGCTTTTAAATTCCAACGGCTTTTCATTTTAGTAAGTCAGATACACACGGCGAGGAGAGTGTCTTAGATTTCCAACACCTGAAACCATCGAGAAAAGGAAAATTGACCAAAAGAATGGATTACGTGCCACATAAACTATCTTCCACATCAGGAAAATTATTTCCAACAGTATAGATGCTTAAAATTCTTGTGGGCAAATATCCCTAGTACATTTTCATGCATCTGCTTGCCTAGACTGATGAAACCCCAGGGGCACAGAAGTAGCTTTTTCCTGGTCCATTTTGGCTTTACAATATTTAAGCTGCACAGTAAAAGCCATCTTCACCCACTCACATCTGCTGCTTTATGCTTTCTTGCACCATCCCTCTCTAATTCCTACCTTCTGTTAATTTGTTCTCTTTTTCCCTCTTGGATTCACTGCTAGCGAAACACAGACACAGGGCAATCTAAAAGAAAATGCGAGTAGGCATGTACATGGAAGAATAGGAAGTCAAGGGAAACATTGATGCTAACCCTAATGGTTCTGAGAGCTGCTATTAAGATAAAAGTATGGCTTTTGATGGAAAAAAGATCATGGTATCTGTCCTTTATGTCCACACGCGAAAAGCTCCTCTCCAATTTAATCATATTCATTGAGCGCTTACTGTGGGCAGACCACTGTCCTAAGCTCCTCACCCCACAGGGAAAATTCCTCTCCACACACACACACACACACACCCAGTCTTCAAATTCCTTATGGGCAAGGGACATGCCTAATCAATCAATCAATTGTACTTACTGCGCGCTTGCTGTGTGCAGAGCACTGTACTAAGCACTTGGGAGAGTACAATGTAAACAGACACATTCCCTGCCCACTACAACCTTACAGTCTCCAACCAAGTCTACCAACTTTGTTGCAAGTTTCTCTCCCAAGTGCATAGTACAGCGCTCTGCACATGGTAAGCGCTCAGTAAATATCACTTGGGGACTGATGGCTGGCTTTTCTGGGGTCCTGGTAACAGAGTAACTGGAATCAGGCAGTGTCGCAACTCTGGGTGCCTCCTGAAATGCCACGGACGACACAGCTAAGGGCAGCACGAGGAAAGGGACCTTTACTCCTCTCCCGTAGCCCAGGCACCCTCAGCTCCGGGATCTGTCAACTTGAGAGAAGCTTTCAGGTTCAAGTGTAGTCCATCCCAGACCCTTAAGTACTCTTTTAAAACCTTCTTCAGGTGAAACCTATATTTAACCTTCAGTTGCCGATATGTGCTTTGTCAAACTAGAAAAACACATTTTGTACAAGATGAGGATTCCGTGGAGTCTTCCTGATTAGTGGTTCAAGGAAGTGTCATTCAATTAAACTGAAACCCAATACGACCTGTCCAACTCCCATCGCAGTACAGATTCTCCAGGCTAGAATACTCAGAAGAGGTGTTCAGACTGATCAAATCAGCTATCTACTTATCTACCTACCTCTCACACGCATTCTATACACACAGGACAAAGCCTCCAAGCAACACTTATCACTACCAAAGCCTTCAGTTTGATGGCAATACTTTAAAAAAGGAATTTCATTAGAAGAATACACCTTAAAACATGAATTACAAACTCTGAATATCCCGGGTTTTCAAGATGAGCTAACATGGCAGAAATCAACAGTTTTTAAAATTACTTCAAAAACTATTTTTAAGTTATTAATAACAGAGACGGTCTGTCTGGTCAGAACGTGATGTGACGGAAGAGTGTTTGCTCACACCCCAACAGCGTCCATCCAGGGTCCCATACCACAACGCAAGCTTTCCTTAATGTGGGATTTGTCAATGTTCCTCGCATTTTAGGGCAATTGAGTTGGCCAATAAAATTGACATTTCACCCCTAAAAAAAGTTAAAGCAGATTGAGTAAAGGCATGAATTACGCAAAAGTGTCTACTTTATTTTGGACCCGACAAATGAAATATCATTACTTGTATTATAAAATGAAAGTTGGAGAAAATATGTACCAAATAACATACTCATGGGAATCAGGGTGGCCTAATGGATAAATCACAGTCCTAGGTGCCAGAGGACCTGGGTCCTAACTGCAGCTCTACCAGTTACCTTGGGCAAGTCACTTCACTGTGCCTCAGTTTCCTCAACTGCAAAATGAGATTCAACACCTGCTCTCCCTTCTACTTAGACTCAGAGTCCCATGTGGGAGAGGTACTATAACCAGACTGATTAACCTGTATCTAACTCCAGTGCTTAGAGCAGTACTTAACATATTATAAGAGCTTAACAAATACTATTAAAAAAAAAAATCAGGGAGGTCAAAGGTTTGTCATTTACCCCATTTTAAGAAAAGGCAACTAAGAAGAAATTGGAAGCAAAGCAGCCCACAGATGATCTTCCAACTTAAATGAGATTTTCCTGCAATTATTATGGCTTTATTATTTTGAAAACACAGGACAGGTAAAAGATGAGCAATATGCTTACAGCTAGGATTTAAAATAATCACAAAATCTATGGGCCAGTGGCGAATTTGGCCACAAAGAATCCCAAAACTCCAAATTCCTAAATTCAAAGTTCCATATGTTAATTAAGGTCATTTCTCTGTTTATAATCCAGGTTTCCAGGATCCACATGGACAAAGACAACTGCTTTCAAAATAGTCCAACATGTGCCACGGTTTTAATTTTGTCCTTGAATGAAAACAGATTCAAAGAATTAAGATGTCAAACATAAACTCGCTGCCTCTTTTCCCTGGATCTAAATCAACTCTTTACCTTGCTATTTGCAGGGTAAAATGGTAGCCGATACAATGTTTTCAAATATGAACACCTATAATTTGCCAATCTAAATTCAAGAAGCAAAACCTTAAGCTCATTCAATGTACTCTTAAATCAGTACTCTTCCACTGAAACAACAAATAGGGTTGATTAGGTTCAATAAAGGAAATAAGTTTTTATTCGAAAAGTTAACCCATTCTACAATCAAATACCTCTTTTAAATGCATTAGTAGTGTTCCTTTCAACTACCCATTTTTTTTTTAATATCATGATGTAATGTTTCTGGGGACCATCCTAAAACTGATTTAATAAGAATGCCCATGACCACCATTCAGAGCTTTCATTGCTTACCAGGGTTTTCATTCAAATGTAAACCGCAAGAAAAGTGACAAACCATTTCAGGTAGTCTGATTTCTGACACTTCAAATTATGAGGTTGGCACACAGGACGTTTCTAAATTTACACCACTTCCACTTTACAACACATTGGTGTCGACCTACAAGGCTAGATACATTTATATCCTACAGGACCGAAGTCTTATCAGCAGGAAGATGAACGAAACAATCCCCTTGGGCCTCCGTCTGGCCATTAGGAAACCCCATCCTCTCCCTGACCTCCTGGCTCTCCCATTCTCCTGTCAAATGTTTCCCTCTAGCCTATCTGCACCCCATGAGCGCCATTTCTGCAATTCCCCCTTCTGACCCCCCACGCACTGCCTCAGGAAGCTGTGGGGAGCGGGGAGATAAGAACAAGGGGGATGTTGGTTTTCCCAAGGCTACATGTGTGGTCTGGGTTTTAGTGGGAGAGGAGCAACTGTCAGGTAGGAGGGTCGGAGAGGCTCGAGTACCTTACACCTGACTGTTGGGAGTTCCTGAGTGAGACGGAGAGGGATGGATGAGCACCAGAAATACCTGAGGGACGGCAAGACGTACATCAAACGTAATTTTCGTTACCCTATTTATTTTGTTAATGAATTGTACATCGCCTTGATTCTATTTAGTTGCCATTGTTTTTACGAGATGTTCTTCCCCTTGACGCTGTTTAGTGCCATTGTTCTTGTCTGTCCGTCTCCCCCGATTAGACTGTAAGCCCGTCAAACGGCAGGGACTGTCTCTATCTGTTGCCGACTTGTTCATCCCAAGCGCTTAGTACAGTGCTCTGCACATAGTAAGCGCTCAATAAATACTATTGAATGAATGAATGAATCAAACGCTGTTTTAGGGAAGTGAGCCGGACTGGAGAGGGCAGAGACTGGGGGTGGGGAGACCCGTGGAGGCTGATATAGCAGTTGACCGGCAAGTGCCGGTACGAGCCAGATGGCACTTTAGATGGAAAGAAAGCGGAAGATTCTAAAGGTGCTGGGAAGAGTCCACAAGATTTGGAGATTGATGGAAAATCAGGGTTGCGATAGAGAAAGCAACCACGGTTAATGTCATGGTTGTAGGCCTGAGGGGAAGATGATGATGGTGTCAACTTGATAAGAAGGTTAGGAAATGACTGCCACTAGCTAGAAGTCTTCTCAAATTAATTCTATCACCACCATCTGGGGGGCCATATCAATCAATCAATCTGATTGCTCACTGTGAGCAGAGTGATGTCCATAAAGTAGGCTTCAGACAGGACTTAGTCCAAGAGAATCTACCTTTTGGGGGTCTGGAAACAAGCCTGCAGTCAGCATATTGAGTCACATTCCCTGGGGGTGAAAGCTTGTGATGGCTACAAAATGTATTTCAGTCATGTCTTCAAGTCTGTCTACCTCACGTGAAGACTGTCAAGGACATGTCCCCGCACAGAGATCTGACCAGGAGCGCCACATGATGAATTGATTGTCTCTCCTTGCTTCTGGTTTCTAGATGCGATAAAGCTTCGTAATCTGGCAATGTCTTCTTCCTCAGAAGCCAAATTGTCATTTTAAGTGCACTTGGTGGAAGTGATGCATTTACTGATCCTGGACCTCGGGGTAAAGATTCCAATCCTAATTTTTGCTTGTTCAGTTTGTTTGGAGCTGTCTCCAAAGCACTCAGAAATGAGATGGAACATGATCGAAGGAGGTGACTGTGTGTATTTGGTTTCATTTGTTTTTAAAATGCCCGGAGGTTCCAAGAGGAATGGAAATAGCCATACTCACCACAAAGCTTTTTATGTGAATCTTGGTTTCTTTCTGAGACAACAGCATCTGTGTCTCTTTTCCTCCGCTAATGGCATGGGCTACCCAACTTTGCAGGGGAGCACCTGTGTTCAAGTCATAACGCAAAATGGTTCTCCAACAAGATGGCCTACCTTATTTGGGAACTGGCCACTCTCAGGCTCGTATTTTGTTTGTAATAATAATGGTATTTTTAAGGGCTTATTATGTGCCAAGCACTATCTTAAACACTGGGTTATGACCATGAGGCCTTAATTGGAAAGGGTGGTGATGCCCTCCATCCCGTCCTCTGCATTAGTTTAACTGGCTTTGAGGAATCTGACCAGTAGAAGGAATGTAGAGCTTGGCCATTCTTTTGGAAACTATTTTGATTCTACAAGAACATCCACCTTCTCCGTCCCCCTTTTTCTAATAGTATTTTTAAGTGCCTCCTATGTGCCAAGCACTGTTCTAAATGCTAGGGTAATATGGGGTAATAGGGTAATATCCAAGTGCTTAGTACAGTGCTCTGCACTTAGTAAGCAGTCAAAAAATACGACTGAATACAAACTAATCAGGATGGACACAGTCCACGTACCACATGGGGCTCACAAATCTTAATCCCCATTTCACAGATGAGGTAACTATGGCACAGAGAAGTGACTTGCCCAAGGACACACAGCCAACAACTGTGGTATTTGTTAAACCAGTGCCACGCGCTGGCAAATAGGGTTGGACGCCACCGAGTGGCGGAGCTGGGATTGGAATTTGGGTCTTTCTGATTCTTAGGCCATGCTCTCTCCATTGAGGGATGCTCTGTCAAGGCTGGCGAGAGCCATTTAGGGAGGATGATGTGGCGGTAACCCAGGAAATGCTGCTTAGGAAGGGTGGGGGAAATGATGTTATTCCTCTCTTTATTCTGCATTGGAAAGACTTTCCTGAAGCTGCCTTATGTAGACAAAAATTAATTAAATTAGAGCACGCTAGAGCCTTTCCAGTTCCAGTCTCGCGAGCCAATAGGCCTAATTGTAATGCCCCACTGAGATGTCTGGGGGGAATGCAGGTTACGTCAATTTTAAAATTGGGTATAAAATAAGCATTTTACATCTCAAAATGCTTATATATGAATTATTTCCCTATTTTATACAGGATATTACATATTCTCTGCAGATGCTCCACTCAGAGAAAAGCGGTATGTTTGACAGTTTGTTCCAAATGGCAATTTCTGTCGATTGGAAATTGGGTCCATTGGTTCCAAGAAGAGAGCTGTTTTCTTCTTCCCTCTAAACAACCACCATCTGCTGTCTCCATCCAGATGAAGTCAGGGATTGGGGGGGGAAGCAATCCTGGATTAGGTGTAGGCCTGGGTCCAGAATGCCTCTCCTGCTGCTGCTAGCTTGAAAATGTACTTGCCAGAACTGAATTTCCCCGGGCCCTCACGTGTTCTCTTCTCAAATGGCTATCGGCCTGGAAAGATGGACCAAAACTGTGACAGTTAATGCGGCATTTAGACTCCTCTATCTGTTAAATTCACCTTCTACGTTAACGACTTCAGTTGCCTATTGGAAACCGGACCAGCGTGAGCCAGGATATCCTGACCATAAATATTCGTCCTTCTCCCGTCCCAAAGGAGCCAAAAGAAGGAACAAGGAAAGAGCCTGCCTGGAACAGCTGTGGAGCAGCAGTAGCGGTGAAGTGGCCTGGAAGAGGCTCAGCTGGGAAGAGCAGAAAGAGGCTCCTAAAGCCTCTGAAACCCATAAGGGTCGGTAGCACTTCCCTCTTCCTCTTCCCTAAACTCCTCTAGTGCTCCGTCCTACCCTCCCTGCCCCTTCTATGTCTTCTGCACCACTTTCCTGCCATCACTTTTGGGGCCCTTTCACTGCTCATACTTCAAACATCAAGGTATGATTTATATGTGCATATGATTTGATTTTTTTTAAAAATTGCATCTTGGAATTAATTTATATTGACTCCAGTTGACACCGACACACACACACAGGTACGAACTAGGGTTTGGTCAAATGCCTAGCAAAGTGCGGCCACTGGGGAGGCGGGAGGCAGATGCGCTGGCTCGGCGCTCTGTGGAAACCTCTTTTTTAATCCAGCAGCTGATCCAGAACCAGTCATTCCTCGGCGCTCCCATTTGGCCACTGATGAAATTCACATCACACTGTACAAGTATTCCATCCCTCTGGTAGTTTCTGAAGCAGAACAGGAAGAATGGAGAGGAGTCTGCCCAGAGAAATTCTAAAACGATCCAACAGCGGGAAAGGCGGTGTGCCAGCAAGGACTGGGGGAACGGGAGTAGAAGGGCAAGAGTTTTTTTCACATCACCATCACCCTCCACCCCTCAAACCACCTGGTCCGGGGTCTATGAATTACCTAGTGTGCGCAGAGCACGTTAGTGAGCCCTTGGGAGATTAATTACAGTAACCTGCTTAAAAAAAAAAATCAACTATTAAAATCAGCTGAAGATCTAGGAAAACAGCTGTCTGATGATCAAGTGATACCCGCTACAATATAGTAGTTGTATTTTTGAAAACCCCAATATTAACAGTAAGACTAATTCGAGCAGGCCGCATTGTATTTCTGATTCTAAAATGCCGTATCAGTTCACTGAGCTGCCAGAGAAAATATGTAACTGTTTAAAGGTCAAACAAACCAGGAAACTGCTATACAATGAATTCCCTAAGCAATTGGAATGAACCACAATCGGGCTTGTGGCACCCTGGACAGACCTTCAAGGCATTATGGCCAATTCAGTCAATCAGTGGAATTTATTGAGCACTTTTACTGTGGACAGAGCACTGTACTAAGCCCTTGGGAGAGTACAATACAAAAAAGAGTGGGTAGACACAATCCCTGACCACAGGGAGCATCACAAAATCTCACTTTCCTTCTCTTCTATCACATTCGATCGAAATCACAGAACAAAGACACCTGTAACAGTAATAACAGTAATACATGTTTGCAAAAAAAAGTCTTCAAGGCAATTAACAAGTGGGCTGGAAAAATATTTTATGTTCTGCTAAAATTACTTTTCCAAATGCTACGCTTTAAGATCATGGATAAACCAAAAACGTTCGGTTGCAACACACCCGGATTACAGATTTTGTTTTCAACTTTTGAGTTGACAGGCATTAAAATGGCAAGTATTGTAAAAGGCCAAATATACATTTACTTCATAATCTTTTCACTCCAGGTGATTTCTACACTTTAGTTACGCATGTTTTAGTTGATATTTCAAATTTATGATGCCTCTGAAGATGCAAACGTAAATTCCAATGAGTAAACTTTAGTTCGATTTTAGCACATCCTAGGTGGTCGAGCGTGGCTGAGTGGAAAGAGCCCAGGCTTGGGAGTCAGAGGTCATGGGTTCAAATTCCAGCTCTGCCACTTAGCTGTGTGACTGTGGGCAAGTCACTCACTTCTCTGGGTCTCAGTTACCTCATCTATAAAATGGGGATGAAGACTGAGCCTCACCTGATTACCCTGTATCTACCCCAGCACTTAGAACAGTGCTCTGCACATAGTAAGCGCTTAACAAATACCAACAGTATCATTTTTACTATGTCCACACTCAGATTCTGTGTTTTATGTGTTGTGGAGAATGAAAGACAGCAGGATTCCTTAACTGCTGAACCGAAAGTTGGAACTGGGAAGCAAAAACAAAGAGGGCAGAAAATATATTTTTGAAAACATAGGAAAACAATAAATTTGGCTTTGAACCAATCTTTGGTCAGTCTGAAAAGTATGGCCTCAGTGGACTAAAAGGGGCAAAAAAATCTGATTCACTTATCTGAGCCCAAAAGGGAGCCGGAGAGGGAGAGAAGACAACAGGAGTACAAAATCTTTTCAGAGTTTGGACAGGAAAGGGAGGAGGGAGAGGAAGTGATAGCTAGAGGAGGCTGTGGAATCCAGAGAAATGTTTTCTAGTGGATGGGAGACTTGGGTATGTTGGAAGACAGGAAGAGGGGGAGAGGGTTGGGGAGGGAGGAGAGAAAAGAAAAAAAAATTAAGTGCTAAGGGAGGAGAGGGAGTAAATGTTTTAAGAGATGAGTGGGAATGGGATCAGAAGCCCAGGCTGAGGGAGTAGAGTTTGAGATTGGGTTAGGAAGGGACAGTGATTTCAGAGAAAGCTGGAAAGGAAGAAAAAAAGAGAAGAAGAGCAGAGTAAAGAGGGAGAAAGAAAATGAGGAAAGGACAGAAGTCCATACCTGAGCATTTCTGCTTTCTCAACAAAGTTGCCGGCAACTGCGTGCCGGGAAGGATGGAAGGAGCGTGGTAAGGGTACTGGGGCTTCAGGAGGTATGGAATGGTTACGAATTTCAAGGTTATTTAAGGCATCCATGAAATAGTATACTTGGTGTCAGAATAATTGAAATGAATAACAGTGTCTGGGTCCTACCACTTAAAATTTAATATGAAGAAAAATTTTGATAATTGCTTTATTGAGCATACTGCTTAAATTATCTAAAAAAGTACAATATTTTTGAAACTGCCTCCAAAGTCACATTTTGAAATTAATCTTTTAAACTTTTGCTTGACTGCCATCTAATGGCTCACAAGTATCACAAGAAGGATCATCCACTATTGGGAATTATTATATTTTCCACTTGTTTATGAAAAGGATTAAGCAGAAGCCTCATTAAATTTCAAGGATTAGTGAACTGAATTATTCCATTAATGTGGCTGTAAATTAATACATGTGAAAAATAATTAATGCAGGCCAAATTCAATGTTTGACTTTCTGGTACTTGATAAAAATGCGACTCCAGAAGACACTGTAAACAAAATATCAGTCTGAATACTCTTCCATCATAGTAGATGTGCTATTTTCAGCTTAGCGATATTTGGCTGGCAGCGGGCTATTTAAGGCCTGAAAGAGAAATGCAATAGAACAGTTGTATGATAAATGCAGCGCTACTGTTGTGCTCTTGGAAAATGCTACCCCTTCCAAAAGACTTCTTCTGAATCGCTGTCAGTGAGAAACGTAGTCTAGTTTCTGAGGTCCTCCAATTCTATGGGGGCAAGACCATAGCTGACAACGTTATTCTGTCCTCAGTTATTCGAGATTCCATAGCGACCTGCCTTCATACATAAAAATACACCATTTATTGCCGTTCCCCTATTTTCCACACGCAGGTGGTTATTCGCCTGCTTATTTTTATGAAATGTACCTATTGCCTCACATAAGAGATCGAATTACAATATCTTGTTTGCTTATAAATTCCACGTTGCCATAGAACTAAATTCTAATGATTGCGCTGGTAGCTGGGGAATGCTAAAGAAACAAAGCCGTAAATCATAATGATGAAAATTTCCACTAGTCTAGTAAAAACACTTCAATGAGTCAACAGTAAAGATCTACTGGTCCCAAAATCAAAGAGTAGGCTCTCCCGTAACACAGGAAAGAAGAACCTAGTATTATGGTAGATAGAACTCACTAACTGAGTGACCCACATGAAGCTCATAGTCTTAATCCCCATTTTAAAGATGAGGTAATTGAGGCACAGGGAAGCCCAGTGACTTGCCCAGGGTCACGCAGCAGGTAAGTGTGTTATTTAACTAATCCTTTTTACTTTTACCTACTAGATTCAACCATTTTATACATAATCCAACCCAATTATGGCTTTCAACTCTTGAGGCGACTTGTGTCTTATTTAACCTATGGGTTGCTTAAAAGTACAATTAAAAGCAAACCACCTCTTCACAGACAACTTCCATTCTTGCCTGAACTGGGGAAGATGCAGAATCCCTTTTACCCTAAGTTTTTTAAGGGACATTGGTAAGAAGCCACACATCTAGGATGGGTTGGATGCAGTTCTGCTCCTGCCTGGGCTATCATTCACACATTCGATTACTGGTAAAAATATCTCCTCCTCTTTTGGTAGACGAGCCACAAAGAGGCGACTAGGCTTGGCACCAAGGGGATATAAAACTTCTATTTCTTCTGCAGCCTCTGATCTCGGTAGAAATGATATCAAAATACAACCGAAATATATATTGCCAAGGAAAACTAAGATTAGACAAGGTACTTCCAAACTGCTCAGTAAAGAGACTAAATAAAGCAGATTCAGATTTTTAGCAGAGACTTAAAAAGACCATCTAAAAATAAGACATATGTCTACTGATCTTAAATTCCTTACATTTTTTCTGTGGTGCCTGACCCCCTAGCCCTTCATTTTGGCACATTCAAGTAGATATTCTGGACACACTTTCGAAATGTGTCCTGTGTTCTTTTCTTTCATCATATCAAAATCACCGTAGCCCCTGTACTTTTTACACACACGTGAAATTAAGGCAAAACAAAATAAATCCCCTCTTTCTCTCCTCTTCCTCCATATGCATACCCCAGCCTTCCCAAATGCCCAAACACACTTAATCTCCTCTGGTTAAGACTAAAAGCTGAATTTTAAAGTACAAAACCAGGGGTTGTGACTTCCAACCTCTGGCAATTTGCTTTTATGGCATTTGTTAAGCGCTTATTTCTTGCCAGGCACTGTCTTAAGCACTGGGGTAGATACAAAATTATCAACTTGGACACAGACCCTGATTCACAGTCTTAATACCCATTTTATAAATGAGGTAACTGAGGCACATTTAAATAACTTGCCCAGGATCACAGAGCAGACAAGTGGTGGAGTCAGGATTAGAACCCAGGTCCTTTGACTCCCAGGCCCATGCTCTATCCACTACGCCATGCTGCTTCTTGTTAGCCATGTTCTCCCCCTCTAGACTGTAAACTCACTGTGGGCAGGGGGCAGGTCTTCCAACTGTTATACTGTACTCTTCCAAACACTTAGTACAAGACTATGCACTCAGTAAGTGCTCAATAAATACCACTGACTGTGTAACAAGAGAATCGCTCAGGTTTTTACCTTATGACTCCTGACAAACTCTGTTATATTAATAATTATTCATTTGCAAAGCAATTAGGACCTACAGTTCTAAAAAACAGAAATTACACACAAAAAAAATCCATCTCTTTTGATACCCAAATTTTTAAAACTGATCAGTAAGTAAACTTCGGCTTTAAAGCCAATAACGAGAAAAAGATGGTCTTTAAAAAAGGGATTTGTGGAAGAGACGCTCTCATGTCTACATTTTCTACATTAGGCAGACCTTCTCCCAGTTTATACTTCAAGACGCGTGAGTTTGAACAGAGGCGGCAATCGGGATGGATGGCGAGAATACGTCTCAGTAATTAGGTTTCCCTGGTATCACCATCTCACTTCCGAGGGAGACTGCCCATCTGGCAATATGCAGTACCAGCTTTGTTATGTGCAAGCTAGATATTTAGCAGCAGGAGCTTACCTGCATAATTGCATTAGCCCATGACCACGAAAAAGAACACAAAGAGAGGATATTAGGTGCTCTCAGGGAGAAAGGGAATTGTAAACAAGACAGAAAAAAAGTTGCTCTATAACCTGACACGCAAGGTCACCATCTTAGTGAGTCTTAAAAAAGTATACATTTAAACCCCATTTATAGCCTGAGAGTTAAATGCTCTCCCTCAATACAGCACAAACACAACATTATGCTAAATGCAGCTATAAAACAAATTTATGCCTAAAAACAAATGGTGTACCAGTAAAAACTGTCAAAATCATCTGTAGGTAGGTGAAAACAGATGATGACCTTCTCAGGAGGCCATTTGTAACTTCTCTGATCATATATTTAATGACTTCTTGGTTCAACGAATTGACGACTCCTGAAAAGCCAGCAGTGTTGTAAGATAATCCGTCTGAAACTTTCAAGAGAGCAACGTTAACTGGGTTGAATTTCCTCCTGAAGTTATGTGCTGACATGAAGACAGTACGATTTCCATGAATAGCTGTGAAAGATCATGGACAATTAAATGGAAACCAAATCACGGGGACAAGTACGGGTATCAAAATCATGGATTCTTTGTTGGCTTATAGGCTACAACAAGCCTATTGTATCATTTGGTAAAAAAAATTTAGTGCACACAATACTGCTTTATATAGATTCTAACACTTGGACCAGAATTCTCAGTGGCTATATGGATGCAATATTCTTTAACTGGAAAGTCACAGAACATATATCTAATGATTAAAACGAGCTGTCAATGAAAAAAATTACTAGTTATATTAAAGATTCATAAACAATGATGAAATAACGCAGGATGTACTGAACTGCTTCATTATTTCTGAGCCAGCCTCTCTAGCCGTGGGTTTTTCAACAACGGTTATGAACCGAAAGAGTTTCACTAGGCAAAGTACTAAACCTCTCCAAGATTCTACTGTAATAAGCCCCAACTGAAGGAACATTTAAATAGAAAAGAAAACAGTTAGAAAATATGGAAGCATAGGTTTTTAAGCTTCTGGTAAATGTGACTTTTACCACAGAGACAAAACCAAAGGGCTGAGATGGTAACTTCTAATGGGTAAAAACCGCAAAACTGGAGGAAGCTGGACTTCAAAATATCATTCTTAATTAAATCAGGAATGTTCCCCTCCCCACAAAAAAGAATCCCACAGTAAGGGGAAATGGGCTTAAATGTTTGTCTGTAAAAATAAAATCATATACAGTGAGTCTTTTAATACAAGATAAGGTATTAACCTTATTCGGCCCGACTTTTAGTAGTAGTAGAGACTGCTCTTATTTATAACTCACAAGATGATCATCAATCTGCCTCTCCCGCACCCTCATCGCTAAGATCTCAAATGTGTATATCATTTATATGGGAGTGGGAAGGAAGGAGAGGAGGGAAAGATAAAGAGAACATTGGGGTGGGAATTTTGCAAGAACACGCAATTACTTTGAAAAACTTACCATTGTGTTAAAATAAAATCTTGGACTTCTAGAATAACTTCCTCCCTAAAAGCTTGGGACATTTTCCCATCCACAGCCTTATTTGTCCTCATATCTCTGAGAGGCCAGGGTCATTGCTAACATGCTGACTGAATCCACGTAGTTGGAGCAGATCCAGAACAGCCCTCCCTCACACTTAAAAATCCCACAATTTCAGTCCAGCGCCTCGGGGTGAGATCAAACATTAAAAATGATTTGAATGGTCTGGCTAGAAGCAGACCTAGATTGCTTTCAGTACTGTTTTACCAAATGGAAGAGCTGCTACTCCAGGATGGGGTTTTCTGGCGATTCTTACGGACAACCTGAACAGAAAAACAGGGATGGTTTACCTTGGCTGAGCTCCTCCAAAGGTGTACGTGGAAGGTCATCGCTTTTGTGTGATGTCCTATCACTCCTTAGGAGCAGGGTTTCACGAGGCGTACTCCAAGACGGAACCTCCGGATGATCCACGGCCACACCTCCACCACCCAATCAACCAATAATCATTGGTACGTATTAAGCTCTTACTGTGCGCAGGACATTGCACGGAGCGGCTGGGGAAGTACAGCAGCTTTGGAGAGACACATCCCCTGCCCACCGGGAGCGAACGACCCCGGGAGATTTACTTCCGCATCTGTCACTGCGTGGTGACTCTGCCTTCCCTCCCCCCGCCAAGGCATTCTGGTCAGCTCCAGGGCAGCTTGGCCCTTTTCATTTCTCTTGGAGTGGGCGATTAAGGGATGGTGACGGGAAGGAAAGGGAAAAGATAGACAGGAAAGGGGTTTCATGGGGAGGTGGGATGGAATACCCTAATCCGGAGATGGGGCCAAACGGCCTACTGGTTCTTTGGTCCATAGACCAAAACATCTGAAGTGCCACCAAGCCGCAGGACCAAGAGATAAAGGTGTCTATGGCAGATAATCCCTTAGGAGTGAGATGGGGTAGCAAAGTGAGGCTTCCCAGTAGATGCAAGAGAAAGGCGGAGCACGAAATCTGAAGGCTTCGTTGAGATTCCTGAGTAACAGCTGGCATTCCTAAAATGCGAGGCAGATAGACTCACGGGTTTAAGACTGAGTCCCATATGAGACATGGACTGTGTCCAACCTGACTGGCTTGTACCTAACGCAGCGCTTAGTACAGTACCTGGCGCATAGTGAGTGCTTAACAAAAATCACTAAATAACAGCAGATACTAGTGAACTAGGTCCCGGGTGGGGTTCACTATTTAATTAAGAGGGAGATTAGATCGCAACTGTATATCTGGTCCAACAACTGGAAATCAAATGGAGGGAAATCACATGAGTGAGGGAGTGGGCAATCCTTCCGTGCGGACCAGGGCCATAATTCAGGTAGTGCCAATCTGGGGCCCATATCAGATAGATTCCCAATCTTGGTATCTAAGTAGTAATTAGTAATTGTGGTATTTATTAAGCACTTTCAATGTGCCAAACACTGTTCTAGATATCGGGTAGTCGGGTTGGATGCAGTTCATGCCCAACATGGGGCTCACAGTCTTAATCCCCACTAAGAGATGAGGTAACTGAGGCACAGAAGTGGAATGACTTGCCCAAGGTCACCCAGCAGACATGTGGCAGAGGGAGGATTAAAATGCACATCTTCTGACTCCATGGCCTGTGTTCTTCCCGCTAGACCAAGCAACTTCTCTATTGCAGTCCATCCAACCCCTTGCCCAGACTGTTTGGGAAATACAAGGAACCCTCGACCCATCCATTTTTGCCCTTTCCAGAAGAGGCTTCAAGACAGGGAGAGAGCAGGTACACTAGGTCCTAAGTGGGCAAGGAGAGATTAGCACCCTGGAAGATCTATAGAATCGACGTTTTAGGCTAGGAAGCCACCAATACCTGGGCCCAGAGTGGGGACCAGCAGGACTGCACGCTCTCTGTGTGCTCCACTGCGAGTATTCTGAAGTTCTGCAGCATGAAGCCCCTCTCGCTATCGCACCTGGAGAGTTTCCAATACCGGCTATGGGAGGGAGAGTCGAGCAGAGGCATACCCATTCCAAGCTTTGCCAGTGGCCAGTGAGTGGCAGGCAAACTGCTACAAGTCAATACTCACCTGTGCTGGGCAGCGGTGGCGCGGAAAGAGTCGAGGGCAGAGACTCAAGTTGACTGCGTGGAAGTAGGTGATGGTAAACCTCTTCCGCATTTTTACCAAGAAAATTCTATGGATACACTACCAGAACGGTTGCAGACGGAGAGTGGGGAGTTCTGGGAGAGCCGTGTCCAGGGAGTCGCTACGGGTCAGTGATGACTCGCCAGCATTAAGACGAGATGAGACAGTCAGGAGGAAATGCCTTTTTTCCCACCATGGAGGAGAAACCCGGAATGAGAGGGGAGGAACTTAAATCACAAATCAGGACAGCGTGATACTCGTTGGAAGCAGACAGTCCCGTCACCGGAGAGGGTTCCACTGGACAAAGAGGCTGTCAGGAAATTGGATTATGGGTCGGTTTGTGAGAGTAAGAAATGAAGCATCTGAGGCCAGCTACAGATTTTCCCAACTTGATAAGTTGTTGCGAGTTATGTCCATTTCAGAGCCTACTGCCACTCTCCAGAGTCTTTTGGACAGGGACTGTATCAAGCACCCATGGGTTTATGTAAAAGAACATTTATCTCCATTAGGCTCCCTGTCTGGAATATAAATCTTGTTACGATGATTATGGTGGATAATCCCACTCCTGATTTTCCTAATGACCAGACTGGTGGTTTTTTTGGTGGAAAAGGGAAGACAGTTGGCCCAACATTCCATCAAGGAAGAGGAGAGCATTCAAGCTATCTACTGTGCTTAGGTCCGTTTGGACTTTTGAGGGGATGTCTTGAAACCGAACATTGCTTTGGTCTCACCATCATTTTGCCCAACTCTGACCCTTACCTGCAAATTGTTCTTTATGAGGCAGTTGTTCAGGTGAAGAAGCTCCTGCGGTTCCTTCATCCAAACCCAGCTGGTGCAACTAAATATTTTGAGAAAAACCACAGTTCTGGAAGCGGGCCAGGTCCTCCACCATAAGCCCAGTGTTATCAAGTGGACAACGTTTCAAAAAGGCACCTTCCAAATTTTGACCATAAAGTCACAACGGTCTTCAAAATTTCTCTAGTTACAAATTGATATGAGTAGAATCCTTTTCTCCAATGGGCTTGGACTATTCCAGATCAGTTGGAAGGCAGGGTGAATATCCCTAAATCCTGCCTCCACAAGCCAGGGGTGACCAAGTTCTTTGCCCAGTGCAGCAACCAGGCACTCCCGCACGAATGCAATGACCACTGCTTATGTAGAAGGGTATGCGTGGCTTCTGGGACTATAAAACCTAACTCATGGGGCAATCACCCATATGGATACAATCTTAAATCCAGAGGTCAGCTGGGGCCCAGCAGGATTCAAGCTGTCGGTCCAGCAGGCTGGGCCTAGATTGACTCAGGTCTGGACAAAACTTTGGCCCAGGTAATACTCTACACTAAGGCTCCTTGCAGGAGGATTTCTCGGTATCTCTAAGGTCACTGGATTTCCCCTAGAAACACACTCCCTCATCTTGACGTGAGCAGTCGGGGCCAGTTGTGAACACAGGCCCAACAGCCTTCCCCCTGCCGGGTCCTTGATCAGGTTGAGTAATGTGGCTATCCACTTCATTCTTCCAAAAAGCCAATCTGTCCCTTCTGGATTCTGTGGACCCAGGATCAAGCCCCGTTGGGGATTCAGGATCGAAGGAAATCCATTAGAGGATGGGTTGGGTGGGGGCAGAGCCAAATGTTGTTACAGATAGCGAGGAATCAATTGGGGTCTGTTTGGGTTCTTTCTTGTTAAACTGGAGGGGACCTGAGTCTAAAGTGGTGGATAAATCCAGAGCAGAGTTCTTTGGTTGGGTTTTTTTTTTTTTTTTAGTGGTATTTGTTAAGTGCTTACTATGTGCCAGGCACTATACTAATTTAATTAGGTTGGACAGGGTCCCTTTCAAAAAAAAGGGCTTAGTCTTAATCCCCATTTTACAGATTAGGAAACTAGGGCACAGAAAAGTTAAGTGAATTGCCCAAGGTCACATGGTGGACAAGTGGCAGAGCCGGGATGAGAAACCAGTTTCTGTGTCTGGTGCTGTTAGTTTAAGTCTTGCAGTGCCTCTGTGATCATTCTGACAGGAGATTTCCAAAACTGTCCTAGGTGGATCCACTGAGCTTGCCCAAATTTTTCTATGGCAGCCATCCTGCTTGGGAGAATATTAGAGTGCAGAAATTGGCATTTCACGGGTTCTGATCCGCCATACACAATGTTAGAATCTGTAAGGCCATGACTGGGGCACAAAGAATGAGCAAACTCTTGATGCTGAGCTAAGTGAGTCTGGAAACTCCCAAACCCCGTGTGGCATTCGACTGGAATAATATGATCTGGGATTTCGATTTAGCAGTAGACGATGACAGATCTGTTCAGTCGAGACGGTGCCTAGAGCTTGAGTGGGAGGACTTCCCTTTCCAAGAACTATGACGAGCAACTAGGATTTACATTGTTATCGTAGATTGTTAGTTTTGTGACTTACTGTTGCATTGTTTCTCACTGTTACTGTGCTGTTTCTGTAATTAAGTCAGCCTCCTCGTGCTAAGGAGTTCTGCTCACCTCAAACAGAGCCACAGTGGGTGGGATATAATGAGAAGAATGAATGACAGCAGGATACCCAAACAATTGCTGTTTGGAAAGCTAAACTTGGTTAACAAAAAGAAGACAGAGACAACAATTCAAGGACACAATAAAACCAAGTCCTAACAATACTGTATCCCAGTTGATAACTGGGAGTCAGTTACCGAGGATACAGCGGCACAGCAAACTGCTATCAACAATGGAGAGGTTCTTTTTGAGCAGAGCTTCATAAAGAATAAGTGACATGGGGAGAAATAAGTTATTATTATTATTATTATGAAAACGGCCAAACATGACAACCACAAGAGACAACCCTTTTGTACACGCACTGTGGCCCAGTGGAGCTTTCACTGATCTTTTCGGTCACATATACCCTCATGATAGAAGTTATTATGATGGTCAGCACTAACTATGTGCCAAGCACTGTTCTAAGCCCTGGAGTAGATTCAACTTAATAATGTTGGTATTTGTTAAGCGCTTACTATGTGCCGAGCACTGTTCTAAGCGCTGGGTTAGACACAGGGGAATCAGGTTGTCCCACGTGGGGCTCACAGTCTTAATCCTCATTTTACAGATGAGGTAACTGAGGCACCGAGAAGTTAAGTGACTTGCCCAAAGTCACACAGCTGACAAGCGGCCAAGTCAGGATTCGAACCCATGACCTCTGACTCCAAAGCCCGTGCTCTTTCCACTGAGCCACGCCGCTTCTCTTAATCAGATTGGACACAGTCCCTCACCTGACATGGGGCTCACAGTCAAAGCAGCGTGGCTTAGCGGACAGAGCACAGGCCTGAGAGTCAGAAAGGACTTGGGTTCTAATTCCGCTCTACCACTTGTCTGTTATTCAACTTGGGCAAGTCACTTCTCTGGGCCTCAGTTCCCTCATCTGTAAAATGGGGATTAAGGCTGTGAACCCCTTGGGGGACAGGAACTGTATCCAACCTGCACACTCTATATCTACCCCAAGCGCTTAGAACAGTGCCTGGCACATAGTAAGCACTCAACAAATACCATAGGAAAAAAAAAAAGTAAGAGGGACCAGGCGTAGATTATTGTCCCCTATTGGTATTAATTTTGTATAGCGATTCAGAAACAGAAAAATTACCAATATTTTCAAAATATCTCTATCAACATATATGGATATATGTCGCCATTTAGCTCTTGACCCTCAAGTGGTATGGGGCCCTTTATGTCTAAGCTATTTATCTTGGAAATTTCCCAGGACCACAAAGGAACAAATTACGCTTTTTGAATTTTTCCCAGCTGGGCCCATGATTTACCTAGATTACGATCCCCTTGTGGGACAGACTATGTATAAATTGTCTTTTTTTTAAAAAAAAAAAAGAATCTCATCACTTAGCACAATGTTCAGCACAGAGTAAGCACTCAATTAGTAAGCTCAGCTTTTCTACAGTGCAGGACTGCCATCCCAAATCAACCCCGTGTCAGGGAGGGACTTGCGCTGCCGAGCGCCTTCGAACGGGTGCCGCGCCGATCAGTTTCTTCTGCCATCACATCACAGGCTACCCAGTATTACACACGTGCTGTCCGAAGAACAATCCTTCATTCCCTAACCACCACCCCACCAAAACTGATACTAAAATCATCACTGTATATCTGAAGTGTTCCGTGCTAAGTGCTGAGACAAACACAAGGTCATCAGATCAGACATAGGCCCTGTCCCATATGAGGCTCACAGTCTATGGGCAAGGGAGAGCAGGAATTTAATCCCCTTTTCACAGATGAGTATACCGTGACACCTCCCCCCCTCCCCCAAGGGTCACACCTGGAGAGCTTCCAGTACTCTACCAGTCTCGACTACTGGAGGGAGAGTCAAGAGAGGCGTGCCCATTCCATTCCTAGCTCGGCCAGTGGCCGGCAAGTGGAAGGCAACCAGCTACAAGTCAAAACTCACCTGTGCTGGGCAGCAGCGGGACGGGAGAGAGTTGAGGGCGGGGACTCAAATTAACTGCACGAAAGGTAAAGGGTAAACCACTTCCGTATTTTTACCAAGAAAACTCTATGGATACACTACCGGAATGATCGCAGATGGAGGTGGGGCGTTCTGGGAGAGATGTGGCCATGGAGTCGCTGTGGGTCGGAAAACGACTCGACGGCATAAGACAATACTGTGACACAGAGAGGTTGTGAATAGTACATGATCACACAGCAGGCCAGTGGCAGAACCAGGGCCTCCAAGATTCCCAGCCTTATATTCTTTTAAACTAAGCTATGCTGCCTTGACGTGGTAGGAAGAACTAAGTACCGTAACTAATCACGGCTTGCCTAACCGTATTATAGTGATTATATCCTGGTGTAAAAATAACCCCATAGCAGCAAAGGGGTGCAGGTGGAGGGAGGATGGAAAAGAGGGAAGGATGTTCCCTAAAGCAATTCTTCCCTCTGTCGCCCTCCTCTCCCCCACCCCCCACAATTCCATGATCTACTTAAGGACTCCTGACGATGACCCTGGGAAACGTCGCTCCTCCAGAGAAAATAAAAAAAGCATTTCAAGAGCTTCCCTGACACACAAGCAGAAATTGAGCAGGGATGGGGGAGAGGTCTCGCCTGAGCTATTGTCTCTGCATCTAAAGTTGGGGCTACAAAGAAAGCAAAAAGTCAGGGAGGTATTAATGATGCAACATTAATAGTAATTACAACAGTAGGTGAAGTGGTGAAAGAAGGAAATGAGGAAGGGTTTCCAAGGAAGCAGATGGCACCTAAGAAGAAAGCGCAAGGCAGTAGCTGTGACAGAGGAGGTTGGGCTAAAAAATAGGAGCTGGCTTCCCAGTTTCCACCTCCATAAAAACTTCGACCTCTCTTGCGACCTGCAACAATTTTCCGCAGGAGGAACGCGGGGAGATTCCTCCCTCGCTAGTCATGCCCTAAGATGGGGGAGTCGATTCTCTTTATTCCCCAACTGCGTTGCTCCTAGTATACAATTTGGAAAGGATGGTACTTACCCCTGCCTCTCGAAGGGAAGCTCCAGAACGACTGTCTTGGGTCCAGAGAGGCAGTGGAAAAGGCCTGCAGTTGGTCTGGCGACCAGCATGGAGTAGTAGTGAATCTCTCTTCAGCACCAGTAACTCCAGGGATTGGAGGGAACTGAGGCTGGGCTGCTGGGACTACAGGGTTAAATCACTAAAGGGTGAAGAAGCAGGAGTACTGAGGGTTCAAATTCTTACGGTCTCTCTAGCCTGAGTGGCCTCTGTGCTCTAGTCCCAGTCCTCTAAGACTAAACGGAAAGCCGAGGGGAGGACGTGGGGTGCAAATTCTCTGAACCAGCTGTTTAACCATCCGGCTCATACGAAGGTTATCGGCTATATTAAACGATAACCACTCACACCGACTCCACTAACTCCCCCAAATTTCAGGCCTCCAAAACAAGCGACTTTTCTAGAGAGGTTGAATATACCTACTGAAAGAGAGGACTTTGGTGGGAAACTTGCTCCTCTCCAAAGTAAGTGGAGATGATTTTCTTGAAACCCAAAGGATTCTAAAGGGGAGGTTCCTTTTCCTTATAAAGTACTGTGTGATAACCTTCTCACTCAACAAAAGAAACTAAATTTAAATGCTGCCTTGCTGTTGCCATCCCAACCTGGGCTTTAAAATTCAATCATACACAAAACAAACATGAAGAAAAGCAAATATTTCCACTTTTGAAGACACGATTTACAGTAAGAAAAAAAGAAGTCATCTGTCACTTTTAACCCAATACTGAAATAACAAAAAAAGTTCTTAAAGAAAAAAGTATCCATTTTAAGATCATCTTCTCATAAATACAAATTTGGGCAATTTGTAATGTCTACAAATCTATATATAAAAACTAGACTACACAACCCTGAAAAAAATTTCACTGTGACACTAATACAACTTGAAAAGCCATAATAAACAGACAGAATATGAGGGATTAGAAGCAATTACCTGAATTTAGATATACCACACTGATCCTGGGCATGATTAACTACAACCGCTGCCTGTACCACTGACAAATACAAAACTCTCTGGGTAAAATCTGGGGTATTTTATCTTAGGGAAATCTGGATATAGTTAGTTATGAAGACATGTGAAATCTAAAATACAAAGTCATGAAATGTGTAAATACAGCTAATTAGGTGAAAAACATCTTTTGGATTATTTCTGATTTTATGCTCTTTTTATCTTCCACTGTCAGCGATCACTAAGTTAACAGGAATGTTTTATCTAAGATTTAAATTCCAAGTAGCTGGGTTAAACGTCTCTTCTGATTAATCTTCCTCTTCTGATGAATACAATCAACATTTTTGTTTTATCTACATTTCAACCCCCTACTCCATCAAAAATTTAATTCTCTGTTCGCTAATTAGCAACACTGGCGAAATCTCAGATTTCCCTTTTCTCCTTTCTTCTTCTTTCCGCCTCTTGGAGGAAGGAAAATAGACAAATGCCAGGCCCCAATAAGGGAGGAAATGGAGAAACCCAACACTTAGTAATCCACAAACTGGATACAGGCTCTGAATAATGAGCCGACTGGGGTTAATGAACCTAAATCACGATATGCCTTTTTGAAAGCCTTCTAAATTGTTAAACAAAGCACCTTGCATTCTCTGTACATTCTCTAAGGGCACGGACAGTTCACAAAACTCCAGAAATTTTAACTAGTGGATAGTCACTAGCTATCAAGCTAGCGGTTCTTAAAAAAAAAAAATTAAGAATGCGATTGAACAAATATGCTACAAACACAAGCGTGCACACACCCACACACACACCCATACACATATACCCTAGAGTGTGCTTAAATAACTCTCTACTTTAAATTTAATTATATTGTCAGGACTAGATAAACCACATTACTTTACAACATTGCTTATGTGTAGACGAGATTTATTTTCCGGGAGTTTAGAATCGAGAAGCTTGAGGTTATTGCTATACTCTGAGGATTTAGAGTTAAATCTTAATTTGGATTATGGTGAAATTGCCTCGGGCTTTAACAGAACACAGCTAAATTTCTGAGAAATCACCGTGCGAAAAGAAATCAAAAGCAGAATTCATGGTTACCATGGTTACACATACTCTTTGTTGTGTTTCAATGCCACATGATCTGATTCAAAGTAATACACATCAGGATCATCATCTTCCTCTTCTGCAATGTGCAGGTTGGCACTCTCTTTGGCAGGTGGCAAATATCCAGTATTGAGCCTTGCCTCCGAGGGTGGCTTAGTGAGTCCATCACTTGCATAATTTCCAGAGTCACAACACATCCCCTTTTCAGTCTGCACTTCCTCAGAGCCTAAAGGAGACCCATTGACAGTAACACTTACATTCTTTTCAGTGGGAGGAGGGCGAGCCTCCTCGATCTGTCCATTTTCTCTACAAGGGGAGTTGTTTTTCGTGGGGCTGCCCCTGGCCGGGGCGGCCCTGCGGGGTGAAGTTCTCAGGGTGTAGCGGTGCTCCGCGGGTTCTGACAGAGATGCCGTGGGAGCCGACCCGCCGTCGGGGACGCAGGGGGATTCCGGTTCTCCTGAGATGGGGCTACTTCCGCCGTGGTGGGTGGGGTTCGGGGTGCCGTTGGGGTTTCCAGCACCCGGGTCCTTGGAGGCCCCGTTGTCTCCCACCACATCTACTTCCTCCTCAGAATCCCGTAAGGATGACTGAGCTTCAGCACGGGGCACCGCAGCCGGCACAGCTGCCAGCAGATCGGAAGGCTCCTCGGGCAGGCCGTCAAGTACTGCTACTTTATGGTCCTCTAACTTGACCTGCACTTGGGAATCCGTGCAAGGCACACTGTGGTCTACGACGCCGTCCTCCTTCCTATTTTCGGGCAACGGTGAAGGACGGCCCCCCGGATCCCCGTTTTCCGCCACTGTCCTTTCCTGCGGGACGCGGGAGTCGGCGTCATCCCGATCGGCGTTCCCCTCCGGCCGGCCGGCGTCGCAGTTTAGGACGGCGGGATCACCGTCCTCGACGCCGTTGACGGCCAGGCAGCCGGCGACGTCTTCCGCTCTGGCAGAGTCGGGCAGCCCTCCCTCGCAGGCGTCGGTCTTTTTAATTTCCCTTTTGTCACAATCATCCAGTATAAGACATCGGCAAGCTCTTTTAGTCCCCTGGGATTCGGCATCATTGTCCAATCCTGAGCTTTTCTGCTCCGACTCTCTGTCTGTCTTCACCGGCGACTCTTCTTCGGAGCTGTTGGGCGCCTCGGAACGCAGGCAGCGCTTGATGCGTTTGAAGACGGGGGAGACGGGTTCGGTCGGCCTCTTGTCGCAACCCTCTACGCTCTGCTTTTCTGCGTTATCCTTCTCGGAAGAGGACAGTCCTCTTTTCCTAGGGCTTACCCACGATTCCCGAGTACCTTGCTGTTTGAGCTCGTTGGTTCTTCCGCTGTTATTTCCTTTCTGCGCCTGCACAGACTCCGGTCTCTTCTTTGGTGATCTTGATCGTACTTGAGGATGGGGAGAGACTTCTTCGGGATGAGCAATGCTACGATTTCTTAAGGTTCTACCACAAAAGTTTTCATCCAAGCCATTTAACCCCACTGTTGATCTTGTAACACGAGTAGATCGAGAAGCAGCCATACTATGGCAAGTCCCTAAAATATGTTCATCATGATCCACTCATTGGGGAAACCTTCAAAAATGTAAACAATGAGAAAAAGTGATAGTTAATATACCTGCAACAGAGATAGGTATAACTTTAACACAAAGCCAGAGACTACAGGATACTAGTTTTAATTATTCATGTTGCCAATTAGGCCTAATTGGATTCCAACCATCAAAAATGTACTTTTTCTTCCCCCTTTCTTTATCTCTATGGCAGAATTTCACATATCAATCAAGGTTAATAAAATACTCCTCCCAACCATTTCCTCTGGGTTGGTTTTTCCAAGATACATTACATAAATATAAGATCATAATCAAAACTGTTTTGCAACCCAGCCTCAAGTAAGCACAATTCAATGAGCGTGGGACCAAAAAGAGTTAAAACTTTTTAATTAAAAAACCCCCAAACCTAGGCAGGAAAACGTCTCAGACGTGAGCCCCAGGTGGGACAGGGACTGTGTTCAACCCGATTAACTTGCAACTACCTCAGCACTTAGAACGGTGCATGACACAGAGCAAGCGCTTAAAC
The DNA here is from genome assembly GCF_004115215.2 of Ornithorhynchus anatinus. Lineage (NCBI taxonomy): Eukaryota > Metazoa > Chordata > Mammalia > Monotremata > Ornithorhynchidae > Ornithorhynchus > Ornithorhynchus anatinus. The sequence goes on along the minus strand of NC_041731.1, from coordinate 110,452,030 downwards.
ACAGTAACAATAATGAAAATTAAATTCTTCATATGCCCCTTGCTTCGACTTTAAAATCCAAATTCCATAAGAACAGAAAAATATAAAAAGAGCAAATGTTAAAGGAAACCAATTGCATTCGGGCAAGGTTTCGATCATGCAATCTGCACTACCAAAAGCAAATATGCGTAAATGTACACCAAGCTCATAATCATGACAATCTGATTATGTAACACCAAGGTTTGTAATTCAATCATTTCTCATCAAATTAACTAGGATCAGCTCCACCGAGGACTGAATTTTAAATATCAAGACTAACGAAGGACTCATCAATAGTTGATTATCTCAGCTCCAAAGTGGGTTGTAGAATTTGGCCGTTGGCATTCCTCCCCACCATCCCTTCCCAATCTCAGCTGAGAGGAACCCAAATTCTGCCCACATTTCGGTGGGGCAATAGGCTCCTGGACCTGCAGTCTTTACATAAAAGGCAAATCAGGAGAAATACACTTATGTACCAAAATCCAGCAGATCCTTCCAAAGTTATGCTACTAAAGCAATTCTATATAAATTATTCCAATATTCCACTCCACTCAGTGTAGGATCCCTTACATTCCCCAACCATCTCTGACATTCTGCGTACCACTCATGGCAAATATTAAAATGGCTAAATTCCACACCAGAAATGGCAGGATCAAAACAGCGCACCAAGTATTCCCCACAGATCCCTTTCCCTAGCTCTGACAATGAATCGCTATTTATGAAATGATGCTACTAGACAGGATGGTGTGATTAAATCAAGTAGTGCATTCTGCTTCTGTTCTTTGAATGGCTAAGGAGTAATGACACTCCACAACTGGGCACGGGCCTACTGAACACAGACAATGGTCTACCTTAAATACGTATTTATTTCTTTTTATGTTTAAAGCTATGAATAAAGTTATGATCTGAAGAAGCTTTCATAATGCTCAAACTGAACATGTCCAAAACAGAACTTCTTATCTTCCCACTCAAATCCTGTCTTACCCCAGTCTTTCCCATCACTAGACAATACCACTCTTCTCCTGACTCACAGACCCATAACCTTGCGTTATCCTCGACTCATCTCTCGAAAACCCACACGGTCAATCTGTCTGCAAACCCTGATGGTTCTTCCTTCACGACCACTAAAATCCACTCTTTCCTCTCCTTCCAAATTGCTACCACAGTAATAATCCAAGAACTTATTCCTATCCCACCTTAATCATTGCATCAGCCTGCTTGCTGACCACCCTGCCCCATCTCTCCCCATTCCTGGCCAATCAATCCATCGATCGTATTTGAGTGCTTTCTGTGTGCAGGGCACTGTACTAAGCATTTGGGAGAGTATCCTAGAACAGTATAACAGACCTATTCCCTGCTTACTATACGCTTAGTCTAGAGGCCATACTTCATTCTGCTGCCCAAATCATTTTTCTAAGAAACCGTTCGGTCCATGTCTCCCCACTCCTCAAGAACCTCCAGTGTGTTGTCCATCCACCCCCGCAGCAAACAAAAACGCCTTACCATCAGCTTTAAAACACTCATTCAACTCATTCACTCCCACCTTACCTCATTAGACCATTACCAGCCCTCACACTTCGCTCAAGTGCCAGCTTGCTTACTATGCTTCAATTTGGTATTTATTAAATGCTTATCATGTGTCAAAGAAGTTTATTAGGCCAGATTCAGTGCCTGTCCCACATGGGGCTCACAATCTATATAGGAGGGAGAACAGATGCTGAATGTTTTGCCCCACATCACACAACAGGCAAGTGGCAGAGCCAGCATTAGAACCCAGGCTATCTGGCTTCCACTAGACCATGCTGCTTCTCAATCAATCTCACCCCGACCACTTTCCCAAGACCTCCCTCTAGCCTGGAACTCCCTCCCGCAACCACTCTCCCCACCTTTAAAGCCTTATTAAGATCAAATCACCTCCAAGAGGCCTTCCCCGATTAACCCCTCCTTTCTCCAATTCCCTCTCCCTTCTGCATCATCTTTGAACTTGGATCTGTTCCTTTTAATCACTTGATATTCACCCCACACTCGGCCCCACGGCACTTCCGTACGCTTATGTACATAGCTGTAATTTATTTTTTATGTTATCCGTCCCCACCTCTCGACCGTAACCTCACTGTGGGCAGGGAATGTGGCTACCGACTGTTTTATACTCTCCCAAGCCCTAGTACAGTACTCTGCACAGAGTAAGTGATCAATCAGTGATTTATAATTCTCTTTTAATCCCACAGGCTTTGCAGGGGTCAGGGGGGAGATGGAGAAAAGTACACAGACATCTTTTCAGTATAGTATCCAAAATGCCAATGACTTCTTACCAACTCAATGATCAAATTACCTAAGTGGATGTAAGCTTTACTGCCTGTCATACTAAATTTTTGGTGTAATGGAAGGCAAAATTCAAAAACGTACAAGATATTCACATGCCTTTGATCAAATATTCTACTTTACTGTTCTGAGGATAATGGTGACAATTGCCCAGCACTTGGGCTGAAAGACGGAAAACATTTTCGGACACCTTAAACAAGGTTCTGGGAATTCCAGCGGAGGGAAGGGACGTGGAGAGGGCACGGGACCGTTTCTGCCTACTTTCCAACCACGTTTCTGATTTGCTGGTGTAAGAGGGTCTCCCAGCGCCCAGAAGATAGTCCTCTAGCCCTCTTCAGCCACACACCTCTCCAGATCAACTGACAGAAGCCATTAACAGAGAAGCCGAGCCAGGCCCAGAAGTGCTCACCAGTTCCACGGCTCCACGTGGAGCCGGTTGGGAGGGCTCTATGCACTCTCCCCATGAGGCATCCATTAGCTGCCCCCTGGAGAGAAGGAAAAACTGGAAGTTTATCCCAAACAAGTTGGAGCCCTATCCCAACTGATCTCAATTTTAAGCTCAAGTTTCTGCATTCTCTGTGCTACTCACCACATCCTTCTATTTACCTCTCCAATGCCTTCACCTCTACTTCATATCTCACCCCCATAATTCCATGAAAATCATCTAACTGCCTTTGATTTCTTCTTTCCCAATTTTATCTCGACCGCTTTCCAGACTGTAACAATTTTCTAGAGAGATGGGAAGACAGCAGAACTGATTACGTGTTTCCGTACTTAATGCAGCCATTTCAGCAAGATCTGCAAACCCCAAACTGGTAGGTATTAGTCCAGGGAATAGGAACCAGGCCAAAAATAACTCCTAGGCCACAAGGAATGCTTATCTATGGAAACACGACTCCAACGGCAGTCTTTATAACAGAGAAATAGAGAGGGGAGAATCAGCAAAGAGCAGGCTACTTCAAGACACTATCTAGAACATCTTAACCCCAAACAAGGAAGGCATTTTTTTGCTTTTTTAAAGATGTTAATTCTCCAGGGCAAAAATATTTTCTGTATCAGAGCCAAAATAATTATAATAATGATAATGATGATATGATGATAGTGTTTAAGCACTTACTAGGTCCTCAGGCTCAAAATCTAAGTAGGAGGGAGAACAGGCACTGAGTCCCCATTTTACAGATGAGGAAACTAAGGCACAGAGAAGTTAAGTGACTTGCTCACAGTCACAGAGCAGGTAAGTGGCAGAGCCAGAATGAGAATCCAGGTTGTGGGACTCCCAAGCCTGTGTTCTTTCTACTAGGCCATGCTGTTCCTCAATAATAGTCTACCCTTAATTTAATAAAGCCAAAGACCACCCCGACACTCACCTTTGGGACCATTCCTCAATGCCTCAGTTTCTTCATCCCTAAAATGGGGATTGAATACCTATTCTCCCTCTTTCTTAGAAGGTGAGTTCCTTATGGGACGGGGACTGTGTCCAACTTGATTAACTTGTATTAATCAATCAGTGGTATTTATTGAGCACTGAATGTGCAGAGCATTGCACTTGGGAGAATACAATCCAACGGTGTTGGTGGGCACATTCCTGGTCCACAAAGAGCTTTACAGTCTATCTACCCCAAAGCTTAGAACAGTGTTTGGCATGTAAGTGCTTCATAAATATTATAATTTGTTTAAAGTGTAAAATATTAGTTTTCAATGAAAATGGTATTTCCATGAACCAAATTATTCTCTCATGATATTGCTCTATCATTGCAAAACTAGAAATTATAACCCATCACTAAGATGCAACATGCGAGTTAGGTGACTAACCACTTTTAATGTTGAAATTTTAGATGGGAAGATTATTTTTAATCAAATATTTTGTAAAAATCTAGAATTCTAAAAGACAGATTTATGAGGTTATACTATACGGCACTCAAATACCACTAGATTGACCTTCCCCTCCCTCTGAGCTCGCACTTCATTTTCCAGTGCTTACCTTACCATAGTGCGTGTCTTTGCCAAAGTCCGTTCCCTTTTCTATAACAACACAGATACTCAGAATAATAAGTAGCAGTGAGCCAGGTAAGGACTCCGATTCTCTTGGACTCTTGGTGCTTTGGCTGATTTCACTTCCAGAAATAAATGAGGACTGGAACCTTAGGCTCTTACCTCCTACAAATCTCTAAACTGGCCCACCTTGCGAACCCACGATGGCAGGCCAAAGAAGAACGTAGATAAAAAAAACCTAAGACACGTACGACTAACTAATAATGTTGGTATTTGTTAAGCGCTTACTATGTGCAGAGCACTGTTCTAAGAGCTGGGGTAGATACAGGGTAATCAGGTTGCCCCATGTGAGGCTCACAGTTAATGCCCATTTTACACATGAGGTACCTGAGGCACAGAGAAGTTAAGTGACTTGCCCAAAGTCACACAGCTGACAAGTGGCAGAGCCGGGATTCGAACCCATGACCTCTGACTCCGAAGCCCAGGCTCTTTCCACTGAGCGACGCTGCTTCTCTAACTGTGAGCAGAGTGCTAAAAACACTACCAGGAAAATGAGCCAATCCTGAAAAACTATTTTTCCAACAGAGTGAACTTCTTGCAACAAGGATTACTGAAAGCCTGTTCCTTTGGGACCCGCCCCTCACCCCCCCGGCCCTCCTCCCCTCAGTTTAAGCTCCTTTTCTAAATTACTCAAAACACTCAAGCATCTCTCTAACAACACGGCCCTTCTGACACTAGGGAATGGAGCTCCCCACGGGCTGGGGGGGCAGCTGGTGGTCCCAAGGGGCCAGAATACCCCAGGCTGGGTCTGTACAAAGCCCAAGCTCCCTGGAGGTGGTGGGCGGGCGGCAAGCTCCTATCATTACCCTTTGGGGCTTCACAATGTTGCTGCTGAGCCACCTTATATCTGGGACAAATCCTCCACCCCTCCCTGGAGCTCCCTGGGGTACCTGTGAATCAACAATGCCCACAGAAGGGAGCGGGCTCTTGGCCCCTGATGGTTTGGGCCAACTCGGTGCCCTCCAACAGCTTCCAAGTTACCAGGCGCCGCCAGGAGCTACCGCGTCCCAGGCTTAGCTGGGCAGAGGCACTGACTCACTGGGCCTCGTTGGGATCCCAAAGTCCCCAGCCTAGGCAAGACTTTACTAGGTAAGAGAGATAAGCACTGCGCCAGTTAGTCTTTTCTTTTTCCCATCTTAGGGATCTAATTAGTACGCACCCATACTAATGAATTAGATAGTCGAATTCAGATACCAGGGGAGGGGAACATCCACCATCTTGTAATTAAAATTTTACCCTAAAATATCACAGGCAAAGAGTGTCATTTTAGGTTAAGGTTGGTCCAAAAGAGTAAGAGTGGTTTGAAAAGGCAAACAAATTTCAAACCCACATAACCCACACCCGAGTTTTCTCACTGCACCTATCTGCACAAAAAACAACAGAAGAAAGCCTATTTTGGAAGATCGAAGTCACTTGAAGGTTTCTCAAATGCAACACGTAAGACCCCCAATAATCAAATCACGCCGCAACGGTCCCAGTGCTTCAACACTGGATATTAATACATATTTCACGAGAATATTTCCAACATAAAAATGACTTCAACATAAAAGCTCAAGTCATTTGAAGTATTCCTCGGAAGAGCACCTCCAGGAAGTGAATGAGGTTTTTATAGTTTATATGAACTTGTAGTACAGAACACTTAATTTTTTTTAAGGTATTTCTTACTATGTCCCAAGCCCTACAGTAGATACAAGACGATCGGGCCCAGCCCCGTCCCACCCTGGGACCACACTCTAAGAGGGTGGGAGAGCGAAGTACCTTATCCCCAATTTACACAGGAGGAAACTACTTGTCCAGGGTTACACAGCCAGTGGCTGGGATTAGAGTCCAGGCTTCTTGACTCCAGTTCTGTGTTTCTTCCACTGTAACTGTCCTATTTCCACTGATGCTGCTTAGTTCCTAATTACTTTTGTGTTCTGATAGGAAAGAAGAGAAAACTGAGTGACCAATAAGTGACTTCCACACTGCACTTCAGAAAACACTGCCCCTTTGGTTGCTGCTTCTTGATTTGGTTCTGTTGTCACCTGCAAGCTTTGCTCCAAGACTGCTGAAAACACCATCAGGTTCCACAAGGGAGCTGCCACGTCACATCACAACCCCATTTGACCTGTGTACATAAATGTGCCGTACTGGGTTTTGGAAATCCTGCTACTGGTCCTGTGGAATGAGCACCGCTCTGGGCAATCAGGAGAGCTGAGCTGGTGACCTGGTTCTGCCTCCAGGGCCGGGCTACCAGTGGTGAAGGCTTCCGACCAAACAACCACCTTGGGCACTCCACCAGATGGGCAGGCCCCGCAGAATCCGGACAAAGAGCTGGCTAGTGTGGGCAGAGAAAACCAGAACTACCATCCCTTCTACGGAAATAATATTATTATTATGGCATTTGTTAAGCGCTTACTTTGACCAGGCACTGTACTAACCGCTTGCCGACTCAGATCACCCTGCTGTGGTCACTTCGGCCACAAATGGGCTCCGCGCGTGTCTCCTAAAACCACCGAAAAAAAACCCACTTTGGGTATACTTTGCAATGAGCGGGACCCAGGCCCAACAACTCAAATCTGTTGCCCTCTGTGCCCCTGAAGAAATATGACTGGCATGGATAAGACAGTTTAAGTAGTTTAACCACTAAACTACTTAGTATTAGTTTAACCACTAATAAACAATAATTATTACTAAAGCATAATTATTCACTATTCTATTTGTTAAATGCTCAGTATGTGGCAAACTCTGAACTAAACACTGGGGCAGATACAAGATAATCGGGTCAGATCCAGTCCTTGTCCCATAAGAGGCTCACAGTCTTAAATCTGAGGAAAGACAGGTATTTAATCGCCATTATACAAATGAGGAAACTGAGGCCCTGAAAACTTAAGTGACATGCCCAAGGTCACAGAGTGGGCATGCGGCATAGCTGGGCTTAAGAGGTCAGGTCCACTCACTCCCAGACCTGCGCCCCCAGCATAGCTCAGTGGAAAGAACACGGCCTCGGGAGTCAGAGGTCAAGGATTCAAATCCCAATCTGCCACTTGTCAGCTGTGTGACTGTGGGCAAGTCACTTCACTTCTCTGTGCCTCCGGTACCTCCTCTGTAAAATGGGGATTAAGACTTTGCGACTCACGTGGGACAACCTGATTAGCCTGTATCTACCCCAGTGCTTAGAACAGTGCTCTGCACATAGTAAGCGCTTAACAAATACCAACATTATTATTATTAAACTAGGCCACACTGTTTCCCAATATCAGTATAATCAATTCCTTCCTGTGGGTTCTCTCACAAAGTCTCAAAACTGAGGCTCATCTATTATTGCCAAAGGGGGAAACCAGCATGTGCTTTGGTCGTGAGATGACCAAAAGTGATGAAAAAGACTTAGAAATAAGAACCCATAAAAAATCAATTTCCTAGATACACGACCTAGCATGATTTCAGTTCCACCAGTTGGTTTTCTTTTTTTCTTACCACCACAGAGATGTTATAAAACAATTTCCACATTATCTGCCAGCCAGATCAGTGATTCAGCCCGCTGATGTCTTTCTCGGCAAAGTTCAATCGATTATTAGTATGCAACGTACTACGTGTAAAAGTGCTTCATCTTGCATAATTTCCCATGAAGTCTCCATAGATTCGTAAGCATTTTCCATGTGTTAAAATAACAAAGCAAGAAAACAAAAATAGCAGGGGGTGTGGGGGGAGAACTGTGGACAGAGATAAAAATGGGGAAGCCGGCTATCCATCTAACTGTATGACTGCAAAAGCAGGAGACTGAAACAAAACAAAAGGTCAGCAAAGGAGGCCTGCATAAGCAAACAAAAACAAAGAACAAATGCTATCAAATCAGCCTGAAAAGAAGGCATCTGAATGGTAAAGACAGAGCCAGAAACACGAAAGGGAGACACCAAGTTTGCCCTTATGTAAGACACATGGTACTGCCTCATCTGGAATACACATGGAGGAGATCAAAAGCAGAAGGAGCAGCAGCAAGAAGCAATGTAGCCTGGTGGATAGAGCACAGGCCCAGGAACCAGAAGGACCTGGGTTCTAATTCCAGCTCTGCCACCTGTCTGCTGCATGGCCATAGGCAAGTCACTTAGCTTCTCTGGGCCTCAGTTACCTCATCTGTAAAATGGGGATTAAGATTGCAAGCCCTATGTAGGGCAGGGTCTTGGTATGCCCGATTACTGTGCATCTACCCCAGTGCTTGGTCCGGTGTCTGGTAAATACTAAAAAAAAAAAAAAACCACTATTATTCAACTAGAGCGTAAGCTCGTTGTGGGCGGGGAATGTGTCTGTTTATTGCTGTAGTGCTCTCTGCCAAGCGCTAGTACAGTGCCCCGCATATAGTTGGTGCTCAATAAATACCATTTAATGAATACATATGAGGACAGGCTGAAAAGTTAGGATTCTTCCGTCTGAAAAGACAAAGGCTAGAAGGAAATATGACCAGAGTTTCCAAAATCATGAAAGGTGTGGAAAAAGAAATTGATGAATGGCATTTATTGAGCATTTACTGTATTGACTGTATTTACTGAGCACTTACTGTGTTGACTATCATAACAACAAGAATAACAACAAGCATTTGGAAGAGTACAATATAATAGAGCCAGAAGACATTATTCCTGCCTACAAAGAGCTTACAGACTAGAGGGGGGAATTACAGATGGAGAGAGACATAAGTGCTGTGGTGGGATGAAAATCCAAGTACCTAAGGGAAAGGAGGGCAAATGGGGGAAGTGAGGACTGAGTCAGGGGGGCCTCTTGGGAAGGAAGGGGTCTTTAGGAAATGAAGGGAGAGGGAACCGGAGACCAGAGGGAAGTGGGCAGGCGGGTGACGGTAAGAAAGACGAGATTGAGGTACAGTAGGGAGATTGAGGCTCATTAGATGAGCGAATTATGACGGGTGGGTTGTAGTAAGAAGTGATTACTAGGTAGTCGCAAGAGCAAGGTAATTTAGGAGAAGAGCTGAGTGAGTGCCTTAAAGCCAGTGGTACAGATTTTCTGCTTGATGAGGAAATGAATGGCCAACCATTGGAGGTTTTAGAGGAGGGGGTGACCATTACAGAGCACTTTTGATAGAAAAATGATCTGGGTGGCAGAGTGAAGCAGAGATAGGAGAGGGAAGAGACTGTAGGCAGGGCGACCAGTCAGGAGGCAGAGAAGTAGCATGGCCTGGGAGTCAGAAGGACTTGGGTTCTAATCCCAGCTCCTCCACTTGTCTGCTGTTTGACCTGGAGCAAGTCACTTCACTTCTCTGTGCCTCAGTTACCTCTTCTGTAAAATGGTGATTGAGACTGGGAGCCCCATGTGGGACAGGGACTGTGACCAACTCAATTACCTTATACCTAGCCCAGCGCTTAGTTCCCCTGGCACCGAGTAAAGGCTTAACAAATATCACAATCATTATGCAGTAATCAAGGCAGCCTTTATCAATCAATGGTATGCACTCAGTGCTTATTGAGAATACAATACATTTATTAGGATCCCTGTCCACAAGTGATCTAAAGAGGGAGACAGGCATTAAAATAAATTATAGATAAGTGAAATGGCAGAGTATAAAAACACACTCAGAAATGTTGCGGTGCTGAGGGTAGGGTGAGTACAGCTACTTGGATGAAAATGAAAACATCAGGCATGATCTCCCTAAAATCTCTTCTGTTCCTCTCCAGTCCCTCTTTCATCCTGCCCCTTCTTCAACGCTCCCATCTTTCCGAGGAAGATCAAGAAATCTCCTGCCTCCCTTCAAAAATCTACCTCCTTCACCCACACCTCTGAACCATCCCTTCACACCTGAGGAAAACACTCACCCCCTCCCTACCATCTTCAGTAGCTCACTTTCCAATGACTCTTTCCCCATTGCCTCCAATCATGCTCTTGTATCCCCTATCCTCCCTTGATAATAATAATGTTGGTATTTGTTAAGCCCTTACTATGTGCAGAGCACAGTTCTAAGAGCTGGGGGAGATACAGGGTAATCAGGTTGTCACATGTGAGGCTCACAGTCTTCATTCCCACTTTACAGATGAGGTAACTGAGGCACAGAGAAGTTAAGTGACTTGCCCAAAATCACACAGCTAAGTGGCAGAGTTGGCATTCGAACCCATGACCTCTGACTCCCAAGCCCATGCTCTTTCCACTGAGCCAGGCTGCCCAGAGCTACCTCCGGTTATTGCCCCATCTCCCACCTACCATCCCTCCCCAAACTCAATCGCTCAATTACATTTATTATTAATAATAATAATAATAATGATGATGATGACGGCATTTGTTAAGTGCTTATGTGCCAAGCACTGTTCTAAGCACTGGAGTAGATACAAGGTTACCAGGTTGCCCCACGTGGAAATCACAGCTTTAATCCCCATTGTACAGATGAGGTAACTGAGGCACAGAGAAGTTAAGTGACTTGCCCAAAGTCACACAAGGGTAAGTGCTTTAGCTGGGATTAGAACCCATGACCTCTGACTCCTAAGGCTGGGCTCTTTTCACTAAGCCATGCTATTTCTCATTTATTGAGTGCATACTGTGTGTAGAGCACTGTTCTAAACACTTGGGAGAACACAATGTAACAGAACTGGTAAACAAGTTCCCTGCCCACACTGTCTAGTCTAGAGGGAGGAGACAGACATTAAATTATAGATATGTACATAAGTACTGTGGGGCTGAGGATGGGATGAATATCAAGAGCTGAGAGAGTACACGGACCATGAAGAAGGGAGAGGGAGCAGGGGAAATGAGGGCACAGAGTAGGGGAAGGCCTCTTATAAGAGATACGCCATTTTACAGTGGAGAGAGTATTCGTCTGTCAGATATGAAGAGGCAGGGTGTTCCAAGTCGATCTGTCAGAAATGAAGGGGGAGGGTGTTCCAGGACGATGTCAGGATGTGGGTGATGGGTCCGTGGTGAGAGAGACGAGATCAAAATACAATTGAGAGATTTGTTTACACTCACTGCCTCCACTACCTCTCCAATTCTTTCCTTGGCCCCTTCCATTGGCTTCTGCCCCCCTCACTCCACAGAGGTCACAGTGATCTCCTTCTTGGCAAATCTGACGACGTCTACTCCAACCTAATCCTCCTCAACCTCTCAGCTGCCTCTGGCACTGTGGACCACCTCCTCTTGGAAAGTTTACCCAACCCTGGCTTCAGTGACACTGTCCTTTCCTCGTTCTCCTCCTATCTCTCTGGCTGCTCACTCTCTTCCGTGGGTGATGAAACTCCTGAAATATGGGAGACCCTCAAGGCTTGGTTCTGGGGCCCCTTCTATTTCCCATCGATATGCATTCCTTTGGAGAACTCATTCGTTCTGCTTCAACTACCATCTCTATGCAGATGACTCCCAAATCTACATCTCCAGCCCTGATCTCTCTCTTTCTCTGCAGTTTCGAATTTCCTCCTGCCTTCAGGACATCTCTACTTGGATGACAGGCTGATACCTTAAACTTAACATGTCCAAAAAAGAACTCATCTTCCCACCCGAAATATGTCCTTGCCCAACTTTCCCATCATTATAGACAGCACTGCTATCCTCCCTGCCTCACAAACCCATAACCTTGGCATTATCCTCGACTCATCTCTCTCATTCAGCCCACATATTCAACTTGTCACCAAATCCTGCCAGTTCTACTTTCACAACATCACTAAAATCCGCCGTTTCTCTCCATTCAAATTGCTACTACACTGTTCCAAACACATATCATACCCCACCTTGATTACTGCATCAGCCTCCTTGCTGAACTCCCAACCTGTCTCTCCCCAATCCAGTCCTCACTTCAACCTGCTACCTGAAGAATTTTTCTAAAGAACGATTCAGTCCATGTTTCCGCACTCCTCAAGAACCTCCAGTAGTTGGGTAGGGATTGTCTCTACCTGCTGCCGAATTGTACTTTCCAAGCGCTTAGTACAGTGCTCTGCAGTAAGCGCTCAATAAATACGATTAAATGAATGGATGAAACTCCTTACCATAGACTTTAAAATACTCCATCACTATGCCTGCTTCTACCTTACCTCACAGATTTCCTACAACCCAACATACTTCACTCCTGTAATGCCAACCTACGTACTGTACCTCAATTTCACCTTGCTTACTGCCGACCCTTCACCCATCCTGCCTTTAAGTTGAAACTCCCTCCCCATTCATATAACAACAAATACCATAATAATTATTATTAAGCACCTACTATGTGGCAAGCACTGTTATAAGAGCTAGGGTAGATAAGAGGGTAATCAGGTCATTCCACGTGGGGCTCAAATTTTTAATCCCCATTCTACAGAGGAGGTAACAGGTTCAAAGAAGTTAAGTGACTTGCCCAAGGTCACACAGCAGATAAGTGTTGGGATCGGGATTAGAACCAACGTCCTCTGACTCCCAAGCCTGTGCTCTTTCCACCAAGCCATGCTGCTCTCTATCATATTCCCCTTCCCCACAAATCTGTCCTGTTCTCCCACCAAGACCTCCGATCTCTTGATCCCATCCAATTTTCTAATCATGCCGGAACTCATCTCCATACCCAACTGACCTTCTCTCAACACACAAATCCACCCCTAACCACCACCCTCTTACCTGAACTCAATTCTCTCACTATGCCAATCTCATACCAAGAGCACACAGCCATGGATCACCTCCATAGTTCACTTCCTCTGCTCCTGCATACAAGCTGCAGTACGCTACTGGTGGAAATTTAGAGACCAGGTCGACCTCAAGTTCGTTCTCACCTACTTTAATTCTGTTCTCTCATCCAACCAGCAAGAATACTTCTCCATCCTTATTCACCTCCATACTCACTGTTCACAACATCTGCTTCAGAGTTTTTACTCCCTCCTCACGCCCCTTGTCACTGCCACTCCCTTACCCCTCTTCCTTCCCCACCATACACCACAAATCTCTTACCCCCTCCACCTATGGTTCTGAACCCAAACCAAACCACTCGTCCTCTTCCCTCCCTGACCATCTTCAACCAGTCACTTTTCAATGGCTGCCTTCCCCAATACCCACTACTCCATCCATCCTCCTCAACATTCTGCTGCCTTTAAGACTGCGGACCACCCTTCTCCTGGAAACATCATCTAAATTTAGCTTCACCAAAACCGTCCTCTCCTCCATCTCCTCCTCTCTGACCTCTCCTTCTCCACCTATTTATTTCAAGGTCCTCCCCTGCCTCCCACCTTTTAACTGTGGGGGAGCCTCAAGACTCGGTTCTGGGTCTTCCTCTATTCTCACTCCCAGGCTCATACAATTTCAACTATCAATGCTACACAGATGATTCCCACCTACACCTCTCCAGCCCTGACCTCTCTCCTTCTCTGCAGTCTCGCATTTCCTCCTGACTCCAGGACATCTCCACTTGGATGTCAGGCTGACACCTCAAACTAAACACGTCCAAAACAGAACTCATCTTCCCACCCAAATCCTTTCCAACTCCTAACTTTCCCACCATCGTAGACACCTTTAACATCCTACCCTTCTCACAAGCCAGTAACCTAGGCATTATCCTCAACTCATCTCTCTCATTCAACCCACATTTAATCTTTCACAAAATTCTGTTAGTACTACCTTCACAAGAGCTCTAGAACCTGCCCAGTTCTTTCCACCCAAACTGCTCCCGTGCTGATCTGAGTACTCATTTCCCATCGTGACCACCACATCAGCCTCTTGACTGACCTCCCCGCATCCTCTCTCTGCCCGCTCCAGGCAATAATTCACCTTGCTTTCCAGATCATTTTTCTGAAAAAACTACTCAGCCCCCATCTCCCTACTCCTCAAATACCTCTAATAGTTGAACCACCTCCACATTAAACAGAAACTCCTCCCCATCGGGTTTAAAGTACTTGACTGGCTCTTCCCCTCTTACCTAACCTCGCTGATCCCTGCACATTCTGCGCCTCTAAACCAACATATTCACTATACCTCAGTTTTGTCTTTCCCATCTCTGACCCCAGCCCAAGTTCTACCTCAAACTGGAACTCCATCCCCCTTCATAACCAACAATCCACCATTCTCCCACCTTCAAAATCCTCCTACAAATCAGATTTATCTGCCCTCTCCTGTGTATCAACTGTGAACTTGACCACCACTTAGATAACTCACCCCAGTCCCACAATACTTAGACAAATGTTCTTACATTCAACTATTTCCCCTATTCTTATTTTAATGTCTGTCTCCCCTGTAAACTGTAAGCCCCTCATTGGCATGGATAGCATCTGCCAACCCTGCTGAACTTTCCCAAGCATTTAGTACTTTTCTGCGCACAGTACACACTTAATAAATCCCCTTGATTGATTGATTTTCAACACTTCAGCATTGATGTTCCTACGTTCGTATGAACAAGCAGAGACACCAAGATGCAAAGGGGGAAAAGAGACAAAGGCTCAGATAAACAGAGACATAAAGAAAGACTCAGAAAAAGACAGAAACAGGAACCCGAAAGAATGAGATTGGCCAGAGAGGGGATAGAGAAAGGGAGAGACATGGACAGAAACCAAGCATTTGGATTTGTACCCTTTATTCACCCCACCCTGAGTCCCCTGGCATTTAGGTACATAACCAAAATGTATTTATATTAGTGTCTGTGCCCTCCTCTAGACTGAAAGCTTATTGTGGGGAGGGAACATGTCTGCCAACTCTGTTGCATTGTATTCTCCCAATCACATGAGTGTCTGTACATAGTAAGCACTCAAAGAATATCACTGTATTCACTGAGTACACTGCACTGTACTCTTCCGGGCACTTTGCAAAGTGCCCTGCACAGAGTAGGCTCTTTATCAATATGATTGATTGATCAGGTGCTGGGAAGTAGCAGTGGAGCTGATTAATCAGCAGGCATACTAACTACCCACAGTGCTTGAGGCAGACGGGTCAGCCAAAAGGCAAGCTTGAAGTGGCTGGTGCAACACTAAGACAAATCTCTATCCACCCAACCAGCTCCATCTTTTACCCAAAGCCCTAGGAAAAACGTTATCAATAACATATTTAACCAGTAACAAGTATTTATACCCTTAAAATGTCCTTTTTTCCTTCTGCATTAAATATAACACCACTTACTCAAGGGGTGGCGACAGCAGGATAGGAAAAAAAAATTCTCATTATCCTTCTACTGTAGATCCAAAGTAGTACATCCCATTTTAGAAGATCAGTTCTTTGAATATGACAAGTAACGTTTTTCGTTAGCTCTTACTATAGTCCCATATATAAAGTGGGCACTATTTTTAAAGGCAAAAACTTGAACGATGAGGAAAATGAGCACAGCGGAGCTACATAACCAAGGTCACAGGCTCATCGTCGATTAGAAGCCACAATCCTCTAAGTCCTGCTTTCTCAACAATAATTCTCCCTGTAAATAGCCTCTCAATATTCAGGAGAAAATCATTCCACTTTCTCCTAAAACACAAATCCGTTTCACTGCTTTTTAACCCTCCACAACAAAGCCTGGAGAAAAGATAACTGAGGAAGCCTAGTCACTGGGAACAAGCACAAATTACCTCTAGATTGTAAGCTAATGATGGGCAGGGAATGTGTCTCCCAAGCACTTAGTACAGGTCTGTTCACAAAGTAAGCACTAAGTAAATACCACTGACTGATATTCCATCTTGCATCAGTATCATTACTCGGTATTAAAATGGCTCATGTAGAGAATATTACAGGCTATTCACATTTAGACAACTCACCTCTAGACTGTAAGCTCGCTCTGGGCAGAGACTTTGTGAGACATCCAGTCGTGGATTTTTCAAGACTAGGGATATTGTCACAGTAGATTATATAAATACACTCTTCTTGATTTGTCAATGGAGAATCCAGTGTGCGGCATCGTATTACTTCATAGAAAAGAACAGTTGCATAGTTCGACAGATGATCATACACGGAATTGGTTTGAGAATTCTTCACGCTCCACAGTAATTTTAATCAGTAGGGATTTAATAGGTGAACTTTCTACTTTTAGTTAGATAGAATACAAACATAAAGCAGCCCTCGCTGCTCACAGGGGCTATACTCACAGACAGCGGTTGACTGAGGGATCTGCCAAGGGTGGATGGTTAAAATGGTGAAGAAACAAACCTTTGAGAAACGGTCTGCCTACTGGAGGGGAGGAAGTCCTGTCTTCACCTTCCCTTCCTCACCCCACTCAGAAGAGGTGACAGCAAAATAAATTAAATACAACACAGAGTACTGCTGAAATACTAAAATCTAGATACAGTTGTATTTAGTGAGTGTCAACTGCAGGCATAACAGCATACTAAGAAGCTCTTGGGAGAGTATAATGGAATGAACAGACAGGATCCTTGACCTTAAGGAGTTTACAATTCAGCAGAGGACACAGTCACTAAAAGAAATTACAGAGAGGAGGTGGTAATGGAATTTAAAAGTAAGGACATGAATGTTGGGAGGGAGTGGGGAAGAAGGGTCCTCCCCAAGTGCCTAGGTGGCATGGAAATGCTGAAGAGAAATACAGGGTTGAGAGAGGAATGATTTTTGAAGAAAGCCTCCAGGACAAGATGTGATTTCTGAAGGGCTGTGAACATGGGGACAGCAGTGACTTGCTGGATTATAAAAAATCAATCAATGGTATTTATTGAGTGTTTCTTCAGTGTGGCCTAAGGGATAGAGCACAGGACTGGGAATCAGAAAGACCTAAACTCTAATCCCAGCTCCACCACTTGTGCACGGTGTGACCTTGAGTATGTCGCTTCACTTCTCTGTGCCTCAGTTTTCTCATCTGCAAAATGGAGATTAAGACTGAGTCCCATGCTGGAGAAGGAGTCAAACCTGATTACCTTATATCTACCTCAGTGCTAGAATAGTGCCTGCAACATAGTAAGTGCTTTATAAATAACATAAAAAATTTTTAAACAAAAGAACTAAGCACTTGGGAGAGTAAAATCTAACAGAGTTGGTAGCCACATTCCCTGCCCAGAAGGAGCTTACAGTCTAGATTCACTAATTCATTCAATCGTTATTTACTGAGCACTTAGTGTGTGTGAAGCACTGTACTAAGTGCTTGGGAGAGTACCACAATAAACAGGCACATTTCCTGCCCACAACAAGCTTATAGTATAGAGGGGGAGATAGACGTCAATACAAATAAATAAATTAGTTGACGAGGCAAGAAATTCCAGGCAAGGGGGAAGGTGTGAGTAAAAAGCCAGCGGCTGGAGATTCGAGGACAAGACACAATGAGTTTGGGTTTGTTTGATAAGAACGAAGGTTGTCAACTGGAATAGGGTAGGCAAAGAGAATGGATAAGTAGGGGAGGAAGAGCTGATTGAGTCTTTAAAGTTGATGGTCAAAAGTTTCTGCTTCATGTGGGGAGGGAGGTTTCTGAGGAGTGGGGATGCGTGCATATTGCAACCTTTTTCAGAAATGATCCTAGCAGCAGAATTACGTGTGGATTGGAGAGAGGAGAAATTGGAGGCGAGGAGAGCGATGACACTGAAGCAACAGTCAAACAAGGGCATGACAAGTGCCAAATCTCACATGGTGGCCAAGTGGATGGGAAGGAAGTGATGAGTTCTGGAAATGTTGTGGAGGAGGAACCAACGGGATTGTCAACATTCTGAACATTATCAGTTAAAAAGTTACAAACCACATAGCTTAGGTTCTACTGAAACTTCCAAGAAAGGGGGTAGAAAGTTGTTTAGCTACTTTTTTGACAAAATCTCAATCTCTCAAATTGTCCACTTTTCACGTCTGATGCAAAAGTAGAAAACTGGCAACATTCTTACTCAAAGGGGCATGCCAGGGCATCCTTGACTGGAATGCCAGCCCCTGGGCATAGTTTATCCACCCCAACACCATTCCAGATTCCTGAATCACTTTGCAGCCGCCTACAATATAATTCAAAGTTTCTGCTGCAATCCCGAACCCACTTCGCTCTTTCCTGGCTGCTCCCACACTCATTAAACAGAAATATCAAAGCCATCATATGTAAAAAAAAACAAAAAAAAAACAATTGATTGTATTTACTACAGAGTACTGCCTGTATATGTACAGAGCACTTGTACTAAACACTGAGGATGAGACACAGTCCCTGCCCTCAAAGAGCTTGCAATGAAAATACAATGATTGGTAAACACCACTCACAAAATATCAAAGGGCAAATGGATAAGTAATTGTAAAGCAAGATATTTTTAAGAATAGGTTTGTGCGTGTGCATGTGTGTGTGCACGCAAGTGTGTTTTTTTATGGCAGTTGTTCCACACTTACTATGTGCCAGGCAGTGTATTAAGCACTGGGGTAGATATAAGCTAGTGAAGTCTGATATAGTCCACAGTCTTAATCCCCATTTTATAGATGAGGTAACTTGAGGCACAGAAAGTAAAGTGATTTGCTCAGGGTCACACAGCAGATAAGCGGCCAAGCCTTCTCACTCCCAGGCCCATGCTCTACCGAGTAGGCCACACTGCTTCAAGGCTTGCAGTTATAAAGATAAGTGTTTGAGGTGGCTGTCAGAGAGACAGGCAGGTAACCTTAGATTAATAGAAAGTTAAGTTGGAAATGAAGTTACTGAGTCAAATAATCTAAACTTTGGGATACAAAACATAACTGAGTCTAGCCGTCTCACGCAACCAGGTATCTGATATTGTTCAATAATCTGAACTTTCCTTCAATTAACCTTAAATGGGTTACCCACATTTGTTTGTACAGCTGAGGAGACCTGGTTATGTAGATTTTCAGAGTACCATACCCTGATTTAAAGCCTATGAACAGTCTATATTTTTTGATTTACACATTGATACACAAATTCCATTTCATGGCCAGTGTCTTTTGAAACTTTCTGAACTTCTATTGTATCTACAAAGCATGAACACACAAAAAAATCCTAAAACCACTGTTTTACATCATTTGAGAGAAACCTAAATTAATAAGGAGAGCTGCCCTGGTTCCTCCAATGCCAATGCAGCCCAAGAAGCCAAAATTCTCAAGAGTCCTAGATTGGATCGGAATCCATTCACTGTGCATCTCAAATATAAAGCATCCGAGCCCGTGACACATATTCAGATGTGGTTTGCTAAAAGATGTTACTGTTTAATTTTAAGCATTTTACCTCTACAACTTGACTACCTTTCCAAAAAATGTTCAAAATTACTTTTTACTGCTTTCCGACGCTGGATAAACTGAAAAAGCCAAGCCATAAAAATTTTACCCCTAGTAGCTTTTCTGCTTGTTTCCTGCCACAGAGCTTTGCTTGTTTCCAAGTACTAATATAAGTCATTTACTATTCAAACATTCCAGAGGCTAATCCAAGAGCCATTCTGCACTGAAAGAATCACTTTTCTTATGTCTTGCACTCTAGTACTGGCACTGCTCGGTTAAGAAGACTGCAGGACCTTCAATCTCCGATTCACATCGGCCTAACATTAAGGGGAACCGATATCGGTAGAAATCACCACCTTAAGAACACGAAGAAAAACACTAAGACTCACGGTAATCCAAATGCATTGACATTTCAGTAAAATCAAGACTCTTCAAAAACCTCAACTAAAATTCCATATGGATAAAGTCTTAAAACATTAAAGACATTTTACATTTTTATTCATTCCATATTTTAATGCACAGAACTGCACCCACATTTATGTAATAACTGAGGAAAATGATTTCACTAATTTTCTGAGGTAATGTAATCTTGCATTAAGTTCTTAAAAGACCAGGACCAACAGGGCACTAAAAACATATTGGAACAAATATTTCAAAAGTGAAAAATAAAATCAGTTGATTCTTCAAGAGGGAGAAGAAACTAAAACCAAAAAGCTGGGGCCTACCTACTCTGGGTTTACCTAGAAAATAAGCTTGACGATCGAAGCCCTTTCCTAACCTAAACACTTCGATTCCAACGTTCTTCGTGGTAGAGATGCTTAGTTGTCTCAGATGCTCCCCTTAAATGCCGATGCATATCACATTTGAAAAACGCAATGGGATGGCCCAAGATAGCCAGGAGTGGGTTCTGAAAGTGGAATGGGAGGAAGGAAAAGGAGGGGGTGGAGAGGAGGAAAAGCTGGGAGCAAGGGAAGAGGTGGGAGGGGCAGTCAGCCTCAGCTCTGAGGGTCAGTCAGCTGGCTCTACCCATTCGGCCAATCCTTGCCTCATCCAGCTGCCACTTGCCTGCCCCGGACTGACAAAGGCAGCAAGTGGGGGCGAAGCAGGGTTGGGACGGGGGTGCAATGGGACTGTTGGTAATCACAGCCACTTGGAACTCCCAAGCCGGCCCTCGGGGCTGTGAACAGGAATTTTGCCTGGAAATAAGCGTCCTTGAAGAAACCTGCATCGCGAAAAAACCTGGGACATAGTATTCATCCCCCGTCTGACCATGCCATGTTTCTTCTGTTTCTTCTGATACATGCCCCGTTATCTAGATAGGCAACTTTTTGGATGAACCCTCCCTAAATCCAGTACCGCATTCGAAAATGCAAAGTGAACACACGTGTTCTGGCAGAAGTGATCGTAAATCAACCGGCTGCTCCTCAAGGGCAACTCACCCCGGTGAATGCCGATTTTCCCAGAGTGGCATTGGGAGCTTCCAATCCACCACCAAGGCACAGGCCCATTACCCTGACTCGAGGAAAGATACAGCTCAATTAATTTTGCCTTGGGCCCACTGGGACACAGGCAGGAGTCCCAAAATAGAAACTGTTCAACCCAAAGCCAGACCTCTATTTACTGTTCCCGGGATGATGGGTGGAAAATTATCCTCCGGGGTGGGGTGGGGGAGACACAGTGGGAAAACCCCAGGAAGAGGTTTCTCAGTACTATGGACATGAGGGGCTAATAAAAAAACACAGAGCACTTGATTGCCCGGTAACATCTAGAAAGAACACTCAGACCAATCACAAAGCATCTTTCACTGGAAATGTTTGAACGGCACTATATTTGGGGACGGATACAAAGCCAAAATGTGATTTGCATTTATAGGCAAGGAAATGAATGGATTTGGTGTACGAACTGACGTAAAAGGATATGCCAGCTATGAAAGGAAAAAGTGAAATATTTCTGCTTGTCTAAATGGAGGTGCAAAACGCAAAGCCCAAGTCCTACTGAAGTGAAATGTTTGTGCTCCATTACACTTAGGCACAAACTAAACAGAGTTACAGGGAAGAAGACTTTCATGTGGTAAATCGGTGGGGACTGTTGCCCTATCCCAAATTAGAGAGAATGACACAAAATGATAAGCAGGACATAAGATAGCTGAATGCAGGCACTTAAATGTAGACACGGGATCTGTCGTAAGCCACGATCCTGGTGTGTGGCCGCTTGGGTAATAGTTACCAGTTGGGACAGTTCTGCTGACCAAGTGAATCGGTGTAAACACCCGGCATACAGAAAGCACATAAATACCACAATTATTATGAGCGAAGTTCATTATGGGCAGGGAAGAGGTATGCCAATTCTGCTGTATTATAATCTCCCAAGCGTTTAGTACAGTACTCTGCACATCGTAAGTGCTCAATAAATACGACTGACATTCATTTGGAACTCCTGGGAACCTAATTAAAAGGATGAGCAGTGTCTTAGATTGTGAGTTTCATGTGGGACAGGGACCAATTCTGACCTGATCATCTTGTATCTATCTACCCTGGAGCCTTAGAACAGTGCATGGCACACAGCAAGGGCTTAACACCAAAACTATTATTCCCCAAATACCTCCTTTCCTTCCATGTCAACTTTCTAGCTCTACCTCACCCTCCTCTTCCCCTCCATCCTCTCACTATACACTATTCCAATGAGGAACTCCTTCCCCACGTACGACAGATCACGACTCTCCCACATTTAAAATAACTATCTCCAACGAGCTTTCCTCAGTTAATTTCCCAACACCCTGGGCCATATCATCCACTCAGCCAACTCTAGCACTTATGAACTTATTTAGCGGCAAATATTTCTGTGCCTGTCTCCATTAGAGTGTAAGCTTCATGTGGGTAGGGAACATGACACTTAATCCGTTCTTCCTAAGGCACGGTGCCCCTAACTACGTGGACGCACAATAAACACTACTTCTAGCACTACCGAATCTATCAACTGGTCTAAGGGAAAGAGCGTAGATTTGGGAGTCAGGAGATCTGGGTTCTAGTCCTGTCTCTCCCACTGGCTTGTGAGCCTTGTGCAAGTCATTTAAACTCTCTTGTGCCTTAGGTTCTTCATCTGTAAAATGGGAATACTACCACCCACATTCGCCTTAAAGAGCTGCTGTGAGGATAAAAATTAGCTGATATGAAAGCACTTTGGAACATACAAGGGCCAAGCACACTCATGGCTTTATGGTAAATTATGAGCAACATCCACCTTAATACATCTCCAGTGAGTGGGAGATGGGAGAGGGCATGATAGCAGCTGTTAGGAGAGTCAAGTGCCATGAAGAAGGGCGTGGCCCTCTGAGCTAAAGTGTTTTATGGAAAGAAAGAAAATGAGGCAAGAGAGAAAACTGAACCAGATATGGCAAGGATTACGTATATCACCATAACACCAAACAAAATGCAGCCAGGACTATGAATCTTCCTTTTGGCCACACACCCTCCCTCATAGATTAAACTGCCTTACCCTCCAGGCTGTCAGGTCTTTGTGGGCAGGGAACGGGTCTACCAACTCTGTTATTCTCGACTCTTCCAAGGCTTAATACAGTGCCTTGCACACAATAAGCACTCGATAAACACCACTGATTGACTGACTGATCGGTACCCAGCAATGGTGTATTCTTCTGATCTATTATGGTTTGCTTACAGTTTCCCAATGTTGGGAAGACTGGCAGTGTGGCACTGCCCGGAGCACTGAGCAATGGATTGTCTTGTAATGTACTTCTATTGGTTACTGTCCTCCTTTGCCTGAGGGATATCCCTATCTCACTCTGCACACCTATAGACTGCGAACTTCCTAAAGACCAGACACCATTTCAATCTATGGCCTCAGTACTCCCCAGTGCCTCATAACAGCATGCCTTTTGACAAAAATAAACCCGTGTGACAGCATTTGAGACAAATGGTGAAAAGGAACACATTAAAAAAATTCCAGATCCCTTATTAATTGTCCATAGAAGCCCGGATACTCCCATCTGGACAGTAGTCAAATTTTGCTACTTGCTATAAATGATCTTTCTGCACTTGAATTCAGTCTCTTCCCCTCTTCAAATCCCTACTTAAAGCTCACCTCCTCCAAGAGGCCTTCCCAGACTCAGCTCCCCCCTTTGTTCCCTCTGCTCCATCTACCCCTCCTTCCCCTCTCCGCAGCTAAACCCTCTTCTCCCCCCTTTCCATCTCCTCCTCCCCCCTCCGGTCCCACCCCCTCCCCCTCTCCGGTCCCACCTCCTCAGCACTGTACTCGTCCGCTCAACTGTATATATCTTCATCACCCTGTTTATTTTGTTTAATGAGATGTACATTACCCTGATTCTATTTATTTGCCATTGTTTTTATGAGATGTTCTTCCCCTTGACTCTATTTATTGCCATTGTTCTTGTCTGCCTGTCTCCCCCGATTAGACCGTAAGCCCGTCAAAGGGCAGGGACTGTCTCTATCTGTTGCCAACTTGTACATTCCAAGCGCTTAGTACAGTGCTCTGCACAGAGTAAGCGCTCAATAAAAACTATTGAATGAATGAATATATGCCCTTCCTCCAACTACCAAGAATAACTCTGGAGCGCTACTGGATTTGAATCATCTCTCCCCCCACCCCCAGCAAGGCTCTCACCCAGTTGCCCTATCTTCCATCATTCATGTGTATTTGAGTGCTATGTGCAGAACACTGTACTAAGCGCTTGGGAGAGTACAGTCCAACAGAATTAGCAGATACATTCCCTGACCATAATGAGCTTCCAGTCTAAGGAAGCCCAGAAAGCCTTACTGCAAGTGCTGGAGTCCCTCAAGCCCTTGGGCATTGCAAAGCCCACGGTAAACCAGAATTCCTGCTGAAGGAGCAGGCTCTCAGTCCGACCCTCCTCGGCCTCCTCAGAGGTACATGCCCCTATTATGGATCCTTGCCTCTAGACATTTCTTCCCAGCCCCCCAAGCCCTCTTGAAGACAGAAATCGACCAGATTTCATTTCACTTTAATGAGATGCTGGAAGGGCCTGCCCTCTCCCCAGGATGCGGGACTCTGATCAGAAACAACCAGTCACTATCTTTTAACAAGTCAAGAAACTAGGCTGGACTTATTGGCAAGCAGGTGATGGGGTGGGGGGCGGGAGGGCAACATTCAAGCTTCAAACTGGAGTAAAGCACCGCGGAGAGTAACAGTCATTTGGGGCCACACAACAAGTAGAGGCTCAAATGTTGAAGAAATAGCTCGCTGGATTCTAACTATAAAATGAGAGGAGATAAACAACCAGAAAGATGGAAAGACAATCAAAAGGAGAAATGGTGAAAATAGAAATATAAGGCAAAATGGGCTGGGGTATTCAAAGTGGTGAAAAAGAGAAATGGAGTAGATAAAGAACGATTCCAATAACGGTAGCTCTAGTCTAAGGTTATCACACGCTCCGCTTGAGGAAGTGTGACGGAACAATCAACAATTTTTAAGTCTCTCATTTTGGTACGGTTATAAGAGTTTGCTTTTCTACTAATGGAATTTAACTCAGCAAAGATTAACAGGATTGGGTAAGGCACAGGTTACTCACCCACGGTAAAGATTATCCCACAAAGTTAACGAACCAGAAAGTAGACTAACCCTCAAGTCAACTGCTAGACGGGAGTTTTCTAGGCCACTTTAGCTAGATAATGCTCAAAAGACAGGATGGCTCTACCGTTCAGGTCCTTTCCTGTTTCACGACCCTTGAGCCGGTACATAATGTTCAATTCACCAGGAAAACATCCCAGGTGAACCGACTCAGAGTAGTACATAGTCATGCCAGTTCCCTCAGATCTAGGGGTAGGTGGGTAGTAAGTCATTATCTAAATAAATGGTTACACTCCTTTGGTAGAACATTTATTACAGGTGAGTCACTTGTGCTTCTCAAAATTTAAATATCAAGCTCAATCATGCATTGTGAGCAAACTGTGTAAGTGTGATAGCAACCGTAAGAGACAGTGTGGTCTAGTAGATGGAGGAGGGGCCTAGGAGTCTGCAGGACCTGGGTTCGAATTCCTGCTCCACCAGATGTCTGCTGTGTGACCTTAGGAAAGTCATTTCACCTCTCTGGGCCTCAGTTACCTCATCTGTGTCCAACTACAACACTAACCTAAAACTAACCTAAACCAAAAGATTTAATCCCAATCTTCTTTTTTATGGTATATGTTAAGCACTATGTGCCAGGAACAATCCTAAGTGCTGGAGGTGGTACAAGCTACTCAAGACTTTTACGAAAGAATGCTAAAGTGTAAAAGGTCTAGATATATTTGAACTTCAAAGCTGTGCCTAAGCAGAGACAGTAGGCAGGTATGAAAAAACCAAATGGAGCAAATGAGAATGACAAAACCCCTTTTAGAATACTTTGCTATCAGTGTACGGACTCAGAGCTCATTCTTCATTCCTCACTAATTCACCTTTTCACTCTTGTTCTCAACTCTCCCACCCCCGGGCTCTTGCCCTCCCTCCTGTCTGGAAATTCCTCCTCCTGCCCGTCTGCCAGACACCGGTGAGGAGGCTTATGCCCTGAGAATGGTGTTCGACATGTAGAAAGTACTTATTATAACAACACTTTTGTGAAATCATTATGTCACCTAAGGAATTCGGTAATTAAGAACCAGCAACGCCAACTGCTCCTTTCTGTTCACGTGTTTTATGAAGATTTTTCCTTTTACTGAGTGTTCATTTATGAGCGCTGAGTCATTAAGAGGCCTTTCCCGACTAAACCCTCATTTTGTCTTCTCCCTCTCCCTTCTGTGTTGCCCTTTGCCCTTTGGATTTGTACTCCTTATTCATCACACCCTCAACCCTACAACATCCATGAACAGATCCCCTCTAGACCGTAAGAGCATTGTGGGCAGGGATTATGTCTGCTAATTCTGTTGTACTGGATTCACTCAAGTGCTCAGTACAGTGTTCTGCACATAGTTATAAGTCCTCAATACCAATGACCAATTGATATTCATAAATGATTTCAATGTCTGTCTCCTCCGATCAATGACAACCTCCGTGTGGGCAGGGTACAGGTCTCCCAACTGTTTTATTGTACTCTACCAAGAGCTTAGTACAGTGCTCTGCACACAGTATGCACCCAAATATGACTGACTATAGTACTATTTATTCAGCACAAAAATGCACAACAACTGGTTGGGAATGAACAACAGAAGCAAAATTACAATATAATTGAGGGAGAAAGACTTCTACAATTATTTACAAATAGTGGAAGAGGTAGGAGAAAGGATGAGAAAGGAAGGAGAGTGGTTATACCAGGATGAAATATCAAAATAAATCAAAATAACTGGATGTGTATGCAAACATGGGTGGTAACGATGGGTGTTGGGCTGCTTTAACCTGGGGTGCTGTTAAATCAACAGGGAAAGGTGAAATTTTAGGAAGGCTTTGAAGAGGGGGAGAAACAGCCTGAATGAAGGGATGGAGGTGGAAGAGTTGAAAGTGAGCAGTGGGGAAGAATGCACTGGCAAGTAGAAAAGAACTGAAACATAATGACAGAGATAGCAGAGAGTTTGAAACCAACTGAGGATTTCTAACAAAGAGATAGAAAGGAAAGCCAATGGGGATTCCTGGAGCAGAGAGACGAATGTCCAAGTGACCCTCCAGGAAGATGATCAGGGTTGCCGAGAGGTCTATGGACTGAAGGAGTGGGAGGTGGGGTCTGGGAGGCCAAGAGGCCGGCTGTTTCACTGTCTAACCAAGATAATGACGAGAACTTGTACCAAGCAGTAGGCTGAGTGAAGATAAAGGGATACGGGAAATGTTCTGGAGGAAGAACTAGCAGGATATCAAAGTTGGCTGCATGAGAGCGCAAAAGGACCATTAGAAGTCAAGGACAACATCAAGGTTTCGGGCTTCTGTGACAGAAGGATGGTGTTGTTATCAAAACAGATGGGAAAGCTGGGAAGAGGGCAGTGTTCAGAGGGAAGGCAAGAAGGTCAGTTTTCTATCCGTTGAGCTTGCGGTTCCGGCTGGCCACCCAGGTGGAGATGTCCTAGAAGCAACAGGAAATGTGAGACTGAATAACAGGGGAGGGACTAAGCTAGAGAGGCAGTCTACAAGTCACTTTAAAATGACTGCCAAATTTGCTATGCTTTGTGATAAATACTTCTCTAATTAAACTTTGCAGACTTATCTAAACAACTGAATCAGATGTTTCTGATCTAAACCCAATCTCCCATTACCTTCAAAATTTTGCTAACCTGGAAAGAACCATTCAAATACTAAGACAAACAAAAAGTTTTCCAACTTGGAAAAACATGCTCAGCAGAATATTGTACAGTAGAGGCACATCTGCTAAAAGAAATAACTGCATTTTGGTATATATGTCAGTTCTTAGATAGAAATAAAACTGAAGTATCTAAATGGCATTCCCTTCTATAACTGAGGCTTGGGCTCACTTCTTCACCCCACTTATCTTTCTACTTAGTTTAAGTAGTTGTCAGGAGAACTAACTGCATAAGCAAAAAGTAGGTCAGAGTCATTCTTAAATATAAAGCTAGGCTTCATCATGATTTATTCAGAGAAACACAATTTCATATTGCTTAGAAAACCACAGGCCCTTTAATCTTTCCAAAGAGTTTTCTTGATGTTCAGGCTGTGGAGATTCATTTTTCTATTGGTTTCGGGCTCAGGAAAGCCTTTTTTTGGTTGAAGTTCAAAGTCCATGGAGCCCTTCAGTGAAGAGAGAGGCAGCTGTGAAGCACGCTTTTACTAAGGATGTCTGATGGTCTGGGAAATTAAGGCTCAGGAAGAACTAACTTCAGAACTGATGATGGCATGCAGACGACTGGACAAACCATGTCAAGCTGTCAACAACCAGAGAACCTACTGTATTTCAGGTGACTTAGTGGAAAGAGCATGGACTTGGGAGTCAGAGGTGGTGGGTTCTAATCCCAGCTCCACCAGTTGTCAGTTGTGTGACTTTAAGCATATCACTTAACTTCCCTGTGCCTCAGTTACCTCATCTGTAAAATGGGGATTATGACTGTGAGCCCCACACGGGACAACCTAATTACCTTGTTTCTAAACCAGCACTGAGAACAGTGGGTACACAGTAAGCACTTAATAAATACCACCGTTATGATTGTCAGTTTTCTGCCTGTGAAGAGGGCTTCTAGCACCAGGAAAGAGATTCCTAGCCCACCTCTGCCTCTTCAAATTAGAAGGTTGAATCGTGGTCTTTACCGATGCTTCTTAAAAAAAAAATCAAGACTCTTTGCCTCTTGCAACTCTAGTTTTTCAACTGAGAGAAATCAGTGAAACCAGGATCCATCGATGGTATGTATTGAGTGCTCAGTGTATGCAAATCACTGTAGGAAGGCAGAAGAAAAGGAGGTACCTATAGCCCCTTTCTATAACTGACACTGAATGCATAAAGTAGGAGCTTCAGAGTTGGTTTGGTGCCTGTTGCTTTATCCAACAGATACATTATCACTCTTCCCCAATCATGTGGGGATTCATGTACATTGTACATTCAAAACATCAAAAATATCTAAGGATCAGATCAGTGATTGGGGTGCCACTTATATGTGGAGATGAAATGGGGGCTATGCACTCCATAACACCGTCCACCACCATTTTCCTCCACAGTTTTGGGGCAGGGTGGGCAGCTGTAACTAACTGCCCTGCCCCTTGGGGCCAGAAAAGAGTTGGAAGTTGAGCCAAGACGCCAGCTCCCTCTTGCGTTCTGCTGGCCCGCCACCGCCCCCAGCTTCTCTAGCCCTAGCTGAGCCCCAGAGGGATGGTCACCTCACTCTTTGGCCCCCAATCAGGGGCAAGCTGGGGCTCGGCGCTTCGGCGGCACCTGATCTGCTGCTGCTCGGAGACAGCGGAGGGTTCGTAGCCCCCTCCCTTCCTCTCCTGCTCTTTCTCCCCCCACTCCACCTCTCCCTCTTCAGCCCACTGCTCTTCCCTTCCTTTTAGTCTCTCCCTCTCAGAGCTCCAAGCCCTTGCCCAAAATGAGAAGTTGGCAGCCCTGCCAAGAATCCTTCTAGCCTAGATGTCTGACCCCGATTGTGCTAAGTGAGGAACCAACTGATGGCTGCCCTCCTTGATCTGCATCCCATCCTATACGTCAAGAAGCCTGAAGACAGAATGGAGACGACGACTACAGAAAACCACAGAAATAAAATTGCATAATAATTCAATCTCCACAAGGGGTGGAGGTATCTGCTGGAATGACCTGACCAGGAAGGCGAGACCTGGCAAAATAATATCTCCTAGAGGGGTTTGGGGACGGGGAGGGCTTGGAAAGTGGGAATGGCCTGGTTTAGCAGGTTTTAGGATGGAAAAGTTTCATCTGGAGGAAGAGCATGAGCAATCGGTTGGAAGGACATTAGTTAAGAAGTTGGGGGACAGGAGTGAAAGTGAACCCGGGAGTTTTGCAGGCAGAAAGACTAGAAAGGCAGAGATACAGAAAGCCTTGAATTCTACAAATGGAAGTGAAAAGTGAGGCCACTGGAGGCTTTTGAGGACATTCTTTCGTACTCTCCCGAGTATGGACTACAGTGCTCGGCCCACAACTGATGTTAAGTAATCGAATGCTGGGGAGGAGGGAGTAGCTTCTGAAGCCCTATTTTAGGGCCTACTGTCTCCCCCTCTTAACTGTAAGCTTATACATTTAGACTGTGCGCCCCTTGTTCAGCTGGGATTGCCTATCCGTTGCCAAACTGTACATTCCAAGCGCTTAGTACAGTACTCTGCATATAGTAAGCACTCAAATACGATTGAATGAATTGTGAGCAAGGAACGTGTCTATCAACTCTGTTATACTCTACTCTCCCAAGTGTCTACGACAGTGCTCTGTAAACACACTAAGCACTTAATAAATACCACTGATTAGTCCATTTCTTTCAGGGCCACAGGGGCTCCACAAACCCCCTGATCCAGACACCCACAGCACTCTCGTCACACCCAGTGCCCCAACTGCCAACAAAGGGGAAATGAACACAAAAAGAGGTCCAGGATGCTTGGTTGGGGATGTGCAGTCCCTGAACCTCTTTTCCATCAGTGCATTTTCTTGAACAGTATGAGCTAATACTGAGAATGAGAAGCAGCGTAACTTAGTGGAAAGAGCACGGGCTTGGGAGTCAGAGGTCGCAGGTTCTAATCCCAGCTTTGCCACTTGTCTGCTGTGTGACCTTGGGCAAGTCCCTTAACTTCTCTGCGCCTCAGTTACCTCATCTGCAAAAATGGGGATTAAAAAATGTGAGCCCCATGTGGGACAATCTGATTTCCTTGTATCTACCCTAGCGCTTAGAACAGTGCTCTGCACATAGTAAGTGCTTAACAAATACCATAATTATTATTAGTACATGGCATTGTTTTTTTCAAGGCGGAGTAGTATGATAGGCTGTATGAAGAGTGAGGTGTCTGGTCTTCTGATCAGGCCTCTGCCACCAGGTCTTGTCGAATACTTGTCTCCCTGGACAGCCTCTTCTTTTTTCCATGGTTTCTAAGTTCTATGTGCCAGGCACTGTTCTACGTGCTGGGGTAGAAACAGGCTAATCAGGTTGGACACAGTCCTTGTCCCACATGGGGCTCACAGTCTTAAGCAGCGTGGCTCAGTGGAAAGAGCACGGGCTTTGGAGTCAGAGGTCATGGGTTCGAACCCCAGCTCGGCCACTTGTCAGCTGTGTGACTTTGGGCAAGTCACTTAGCTTTTCGGTGCCTCAGTTACCTCATCTGTAAAATGAGGATTAAGACTGTGAGCCCCACGTGGGGCAACCTGATTCCCCTGTGTCTACCCCAGCGCTTAGAACAGTGCTCGGCACATAGTAAGCGCTTAACAAATACGAACATTATCATTATTATTATTATTATTATTATTATTAACCCCCATTGAACAGGTGAGGTAATTGAGGCACAGAGAAGCGAGTGATTTGCCCAAGCAAGTGGCAGAGCCGGGATGAGAACCCAGGTCTTTCTGACTCCCAGGCCCATTGTCTAGTCACTAGGCCATGGCTTCCCTATTAATGGGTTTCCCCATGATTCGGGAAACCCTAACTCTATCCAAGATTCTCCTCGGCCTTGAGTTTTACCCCTGTTCCCTTCCAATTGTCATGAAAATAGAAGTGAGAAGCCAATCCTTTGTTTTCCCCTTGCCCAAGATCTGTGTAAGAAAGGTGGGGGGGGAGGGAGGGGGAAAATCATCTCACCTGGAATGCTCCCTTTCCCTCTATGCCACAACTAGGTGGGAAAAGTTTCCTTTGACCAATGTGACAACTGAACAGCTTGTCAAGTTAGTTCTATTCAACAGGAAATATTGGTATGCAAATGGGATATTTGGTATGCACTTAGTACGAAGCGCTGTACTAAGTGCTAGGGTCAATACAAGATATTCGGGAAGACAGTCCCTGTCCCCCATGAGGCTCAGTCTAAGGAGGGGGAACAAAGGGAACTGAATCCTTATTTTTAAAATGAGGCAACTGAGGCATGGAGAAGTTAGTGACATGCCCAAGGTCAGCCAGCAGGCAAATGGCAAAGCCAGGATTAGAGCCCAGGTCCTCTGTTCTCACTAGATCATGCCAATTCCCAAAATTTATAAAACAGTATAACAAAATATCATCTGGAAAAAAACATGACAAAACATCAAAATAGATTATTAGAAATACATTGCAGAACGGTCCTCCTTTACAAAAATAGGTTACTTTTAAAATATTACCATCAAGATTAATGGTCTCATACAGTCAGATGTTCCCCATCGGTATACATTAAATTTTAAAACAGTACAGGCTACTGTTTCCTAGAAACCAGACAAAAGAGTTTGCAATCATTAAATTTTCCCTAAGTGCTCAGCAAATGAAATAATAACTGCAACCCCAGATGTATCAGTGCTATTTTAAAAGTTTTTTCTTCAGCGACTAAGATCCTAACTTTACAACAGCTATGGCTCACTCGATACGGTGATTTTAATGTCTTCGTCGGCTTAACTTTTCAGAGCCAACATCTCTACCATATTAAGATTTCCAGAACTAGGAAAACAGAATGAAACCTGAGCTTCATCCCATTTAAAACCCATTTGTCGGTCGATTATGGACAGAACTGGGGTTCTCCAACAAGGACATGTTCCACAGGAATAAAGATCACTCAGTAGTAAAAAAGACTCGGCCACTTGACAGTGACATGAAAGAAACAAGAAACTTTGTAAAGCTGAAAGCAAATGTCAATCCAGTAGATCGAATACGTACTTGTGGTAAGTTCCCTAGCCTGGATCGCCCTTCCTCTCCATATATGCCGGACCACCACTCTCTCCACCTTCAAAGCCTCATTAAGGTCACATCTCCTCCAAGAGGCCTTCCCCGATTAAGCCCTCTTTCCCCCGGCTCCCTCTCCGTTCTGCGTCATCTATGAGCTTGGAACTGTGACTTTTGGGCATTTGATGTTCACCCCACCTTCAACTCCACAGCCCTTATGCACAGATCTTTAAATTATATATTATGGATCATTTATTTATATAAATGTCAGTCTCCCGCTCTAGACTGTAAGCTCATTGTGGGCAGAGAATGCACCTCTCAACTCCGTTGTACTGTATTCTCCCAAGCGCTTAGTATGGTGCTCTACACTTAAGTGCTCACCCATTGATTATCAGGATTTTAGAATGGATTTAGTAAAAGCCACTGTTATCCACTTCTCCCAGATGACAAACGTGCAGTAATTAACAGCTTTTCTTGGACTTCTATTTCAACACCACACTGTGTGGGTAGTTTTGAAAAAGGATGTCATTCTGATATTTATTGACCACTTACTTTGTTTGTGCAGAGCACTGTCCGAAGCGCTTGGGAGAGTACAGAAGAATCAGTGGACACATTCCCTGCCCTTAAACAAGCTAATCTCTCTGCTACTTTCTCTTTGTGTTATAAAAGGCTGTCTTCATGAGAGTTCAAATAAGTTCAAATCCAAAATCCAGGGATTTCTGAATAAAGTATGATTAAGAGAGGAACTTGGGGGAAAAAAAGTTTTAATAATATGAAAAAAGGTCTTCCCTAATTCGTGTAGACAGAAACCATTGAAAAATTAATGAGTCACAGCCGGAGGGATGAAGATCGCAATCAATGGATGGTATTTACTGAGCTCCCTCTGTGTGCACTGGATTTAAGTGCCTGGGAAAGTACAATACAATCAAGTTGGTAGCCACAATCTCTGCCCACAGGGAGTTTGCAGTCTACAGGGAGACAGACAGTAAAATGAAATTCAGGTGGGGAAACAGTAGAGTAGAAGGATGTGTATGTAAGTGCTGTGGGGCTGATATGAGCACCAAAGTGCTTCAGTGGTTCACAACCAAGTACATAACACACAAGGAAGTGTGGGTAGGGGAAATGAGGGCTTAGTCGGAGAAGGCCTCTTGGAGATGGGATTTTGAAGACAGGGCGAGCGGTGGGCTGGCGGATATGAAGGGGACCAGAGTTCCAGGCACAAAGAAGGCCTTGGGCAAGGGGCAAGGGGACAGAGGCAGGAGAGACAAGATCGAGGTAGAAAGAGTAGGTTGGCGGTAGAGGAGCAGAGTGTGCACGCTGGGCTTTAGAGGGAGAATAGTGAAGTAAGATAAAAGGGAGTCAGCTGATTGAGTGCATTAAAGCCGACAGTAGGGAGTTCCATTCATCCATTCAGTCATATTTCTTTGAGAAGCAGCAGGGCGTAGTGGCTAGAGCAAGGGCCTGGGAGTCAGAAGGTCACGGGTTCTCATCCCGGCTCCGCCACTTGTCTGCCGTGACCTCAGGCAAGTCTTTTCACTTCCTTGGCCCTCAGTTACCTCACCTGTAAAATGGGGACTGAGACCGGGAGCCCCACGTGGAACAGGGATCGTGTCCAACCTGATTACCTTGTATCCATCCCAGTGCTTAGTACAACACCTGGCATATAGTAAGTGCTTAATGCCATAATTATTATTATTTGCTGAATGCTCACTGTGTGCAGAGCACTGTACTAAGCGCTTGGGGGAGCACAATCCAACAATAAAAAGAGTCTCATTTCCTGCCCACAATGAGCTTAGAGCCTAGAGGGACAGACACACACCCACCCCTCTTTTCCCATCTTCAAAGCCCTCCTAGAATCCCTCCTCTTTCAGGAAGCCTTCCCGAAAAATTCAGAACACGCTGGTTGTGCGACAACCCAACAGCTGTCACCCTTAGAACTTCTGCGTTTTATTCCTAGACTCAGCAATTACGCGCATACATACATTTTTATCTGAATTTTCATTTGCATATCCAATGACTTCTTCTGCAGTTTCAGCCCCATCTAGTGAATTACTTCCTCTTCCACCCTTGTCTGTCTCTGCTGACTACACACATCGAGCGCCCTGCCTCGAGTTGGCAATCGCGCAGGCAACGAACCACGCTCCGTGTCTGAAATAACCATCTGAGTTCTCGTCCTGGGGAAACTGCTGAGAGAGGGAGGGCTGGTGCTAGAATTACAAGGCTTAAATCCGGTCAGGGAGAGGAAAAAAAAAAAGTGAAAGCCACGTGAACCCCTGATTGCGTGGCCACAGTCTCTTCGGCAATAGCCACAGAAACCCGCTGCAGGGCTGCCGAGAATCAATCTATCAGTGGGATTTTTTGAGTGCTTACTGTGTACAGCATACTGTACTTAAGTGCTTAGGAAAATACACTTCAACAGCGTGGACAGATATTCCCTGCCCACAAGAAGATTAGTCTAGAGGGAAGTCAACTTAAATTATGGATAGATACATAACTGCAGTGGCAGGGAGTGTCAAATTACACCACGCTACATAGAGCTTCTCCCTCTGCACCGTCCTCCTTGCCATTTTTTCATTATTTTTTTCCAGAGGTATTTGTTAAGTGTTTCCAGTGTGCCAGGCACTGTAATAATAATAATGTTGGTATTTGGTTAAGCGCTTACTACGTGCAGAGCACTGTTCTAAGCGCTGGGATAGATACAGGGTAATCAGGTTGTCCCATGTGAGGCTCACAGTCTTAATCCTCATTTTACAG
The DNA here is from genome assembly GCF_004115215.2 of Ornithorhynchus anatinus. NCBI lineage: Eukaryota > Metazoa > Chordata > Mammalia > Monotremata > Ornithorhynchidae > Ornithorhynchus > Ornithorhynchus anatinus. The sequence continues at coordinate 110,416,649 of NC_041731.1, read as the reverse complement.
ATAGGTAACTGGGGCCAGGGAAGTTAAGGGACTTGCCCACAGTCACACAGCTGACAAGCGGCAGAGCAGGGATTCGAACCCATTACCTCTGACTCCCAATCCCGTGCTCTTTCCACTGAGCCACGCTGCTTCTCTGTACTAAGCACTGGGGTAGACACAAGCTAATCAGGTTAGACACAGTCCACATCACACATGAGGCTCACAGTCTTAATCCCCATTTTACAGGTGAGGTAACTGAGGCACAGAGAAATGAAGTGACTTGACTGAGGTCACTGGCCGGAAAAGTGGCAAAAGTGTGATTAGAACTCAGGTCCTTCTCACTCTCAGGCCCATGCTCTATCCACTAGGCCTCACTGCTTCTCACACTGTCATTGCTCTCTCCCTGGAGCAGTGGTGCCCAGTGGCAGTGTAGCACAGTGGCATCGAGTGGCCAGGTAGGGAGCTGGGGACGTCGTCTCCAGCAATGAGTTTCCACTCCCAGTTCCACATTAGAAAAGGGAAAAGGTTAAGGATCAAATCCCTGGTCTCAGATGCTTTCATACCAAAACAACTCTTAAAAAGGAACTGAAATGTTTAGGAAGCTACCTTATTCCCAGAATTGACAAAGCTCTAACCAACCTATGCAAACCTGCAAGAGGGGAGGCTCTTGAGCACTAAGGATGTACCTTAAATTATGGAACTTGTCAAACTCTTACTATGAGCTAAGCACTGTTCTAAGCACTGTAGTAGGAACAAGTTAACCAGGTCAGACACAGTATCTGTCCCGCATGGGTTTGCAGTCTAGGTAGGAAGGAGTAGGACTTAATCCCCACTTGACGGATGAGGGAACTGAAGCAGAGAGAAGTGAGTTGCCCATGGTCACACGGTAGATGCATGGCAAGACCAGGATTAAAATCCAGATCCTCTGATATTTAGGCCCATGCTCTTTTCACTAGGTCATGCTGCTTCTCTTCAAATATATTATTCAGTAGAACTGCTTCAGTAAAGAACACAATTTTACTTGTATCGGAATTTAATATGTGGAAAGGGAAAGCTTTCCCCTTGGCTTGCATTCTCTTTCATTGGCTTTTAAGCCATTATGTGGCAATGCTTTTGTTCAACAAAATTATAATTTAAGAATTAGAATTCTTTCTTGCTACCCAGCAAAGTCTGAACCAGGAGTCCTTTAATTAATTCATTTGATGTATTTCACTTAATTCCAATAGAAGGGACGTAAACAAACGAGAGTTCAGGGATGGGGCTAAAGCTCCCCTCCCCGTCGGCATTCAAGGGCACAACCCTCGCTCACCCCCCTCCTCCAAGGGCCAGGTCGCCCACGGTTGGTGACCCATCACCACTTCCCCTGGCCAGGATGTCCACCCGTATCCACGTTTAGTTTCACATTTCTTCAGCAGCTACAATGCCCCACACAGCGTGTTAAGCACTGGGGCAAATACGAAATCATCAGTTGAGGAAGAAACAGGCACAGAGAGGTTCAGCGGCTCGCTCAAAGGCAGCCAGCAGGCTCGTGGTAGCAATGGAATGAGACCCCAAGTCCGGAGACGTGGCCGGAAGAGAAGCAGCGTGGCTCAGTGGAAAGAGCCCGGGCTTGGGAGTCAAAGGTCATGGGTTCTAATCCTGACTTCACCCCAGTCAGCTGTGTGACTGTGGGCAAGTCACTTCACTTCTCTGTGCCTCAATTACCTCATCTGTAAAATGGGGTTTACTGGGAGTCTCACCTGGGACAACCTGATTACCCTGTATCTACTCCAGTGCTTAGAACAGTGCTCTGCACATAAGTGCTTAACAAATACCAACATTATTATTATTAATAACGGGGGGGGGGGGGGTGACGGGTAGGTGGACTAGCTGCCAGCCCCCTTCATCTCCTTGGGAGGGTGCCCACTGCAGCAATCCTCTGCAGCTGACAGACCATATTCCAAAGGAAAATCATGACGAGGACGGGAGGACCTTGCCCTACCTCCTCCACCCACCATGGACAGGTTGCTGGACTTCCAGGAACTCTGATGGGAGATTTAGGCTAGTAACTGTATAACGCTTTTATTTTCTTTAATTAATGTCTGCCTCCCCCTCTAGACTGTAAAGCCATTGGGGGGCAGGGAATGTTTCTGTTTATCGTTCTACCGGACTCTGCCAAGCACATAGGACGGTACTCTGCACGCAGAGCAGGCGCTCAATAAATCTGAATGACCGACTGACGCTATCATTGCTGTGTGATCTTGGGCAAGTCACTTAACTTGCTTAGGGAAGCAGCATGGCTCAGGGAAGCAGCGTGGCTCAATGGAAAGAGCCCGGACTTGGGAGTCAGAGGTCATGGGTTCACATCCCGGCTCCGCCACTTGTCAGCTGGTGACTGTGGGCAAGTCACTTCACTTCTCTGAGCCTCAATTCCTCATCTGTAAAATGGGGATGAAGACTAGGAGCCTCACGTGGGACAACCTGATTACCCTGTATCTCCCCCAGCGCTTAGAACAGTGCTCTGCACATAGTAAGCGCTTAACAAATACCAACATTATTAACTTCTCTGTGCCTCAGTTACCTCATTTGTAAAATGGGGGAAATTCATTCATTCATTCAATAGTATTTATTGAGCGCTTACTATGTGCAGAGCACTGTACTAAGCACTTGGAATGTACAAATCAGCAACAGATAGAGACAGTCCCTGCCCACTGACGGGCTTACAGTCTAATCGGGGAAGACAGACAAAAAATGGAAATCGAGCCTGTGAGCCCTCGTGGGACAGGGACTGTGTCCAATCCAATTTGCTGGCATCCACCGCAGCGCTTAATACAGTGCCTGGCACATAGTAAGTGCTTAACAAATACCATAATTATCATTACACTGTAGTCACACAATTTAACGAGAGGCGTCATTTCAAATTCCAAGGATGCTTAAATTACTGTAAATGGAGGCTTGGTGGTGGATGGGGGAGTGGGGGTAAACGGGTCTATACCAGCCCCTCACTGGGTTGGGAATAAGGGGTGTGTCCCACCTTGCTTCGAACATCCCCTGCTTCTAACTGCAGGCTATCCACTCTACTCATCAAGTTTAACACGTTCCATAATTTAAAGTATTCATTCATTCAATAGTATTTATTGAGCACTTACTATGTGCAGAGCACTGTACTAAGAGCTTGGAATGTACAAATCGGTAACAGATACAGTCCCTGCCCTCTGTTGGGCTTTCAGTCTAATCGGGGGAGACAGACAAGAACAATGGCAATAAACAGAATCAAGGGGAAGAACATATTAAAACAATAGCAAATAAACAGAATCAAGGTGATGTACATCTCATTAACAAAATAAATAGGGTAATGAAGATATATACAGTTGAGCGGATGAGTACAGTGCTGAGGGGATGGGACGGGGGAGGAGCAGAGGGAAAGGGGGGAGAAGAGGGTTTAGCTGCGGAGAGGTGGGGGGGGGTAGAGGGAGCAGAGGGAAAAAAGTACATCCTAGGTGCTCAATAGTCTCCACATTTTCAGTCAGCACAGATTAGTGAGCCCCTTATTGGGGGGGGGGGGATTGTCTCTATCTGTTGCCCAATTGTACTTTCCAAGCGCTCAGTACAGTGGTCTGCACACAGTAGTGCTCAATAAATGCGATCGAATGAATTAGTTACAACCGTATCCCGTCAACGAGGGAGCATCATTCTAACAGCCCTCCGCAGGTGAGAGCCACAGCTGCCAGAGCTGTGGACAATCTCTCTCATCTCCCGCCTCCCTCCTCCTCCTCGGACCGACACAGAGCAACTCTATTTCTAATTTCAACTAAATCTATGATCATTATTGCTGTCCATGCTCAATTACCCAAAGTTACAGGAGACAGCGAGAGCCAGGTTAATCGAAATCAAAAACCATAATCCCATTTCGGCCAATTCGACCTCTCTCTCCAGTTCCGCCTAACCTTCATACCAGGACGGCTAACAAACGGCAATGCTAATCGACTGCAGTATCACTTTTCCGGTTCTCTGCCCAGCTTCCAGGTGCTAATGACCGGGACGGAGGGTAAGACGCCGCCGAGGAGAAGCCAAGTGCCTTAACAATCCATTTGATCCTGTAACAATTTAATCAAGGGGCCACAACTGACATCCCTCCCAGCAACTGGCTTTTCTCCCACTTAGCACTTACATTTACATTAATTTACTGCATTTACTCCATTTTTCCATTCTTTTGCCATACCAGCTGCGCCTATGTTTTTCTCCCTGCTCTTACTGTTCAATCTGGGTCTCCCTGGTTCCCCCATTCGAATACAAATTCCTCAAGGGCAGGGGGCCGTGTTTTACACTTTCCTTGTACTTTTCCTAGGGCCCTCCCTCCTGGTACAGGGGTGGCCAAGCCTCACTGACTGAAGAGGTGCAAATCGAGAAGAGAATATGGCCAACGTCCACAGATCGCAGAGGAAAAAATTCCTTTAACCTGAAGGGCGAGCAGGCATTCCAAGGAGGTAAGGAGGTGACAGAGAATGAATTACCAACAACTAGTTCAATCTGGTTCATGCTACGGAATACCAAAACAGGCCGGAGAAGAGCCAATCCTCTGGGCCGCATTTGGCTAGACAAATTCTGCAGGAAGCCTCTCCTTCAGAAGGGAGAGGTTGAGGGAAGGAGCGCTACTTGCAGGTTGCAGAGGGCCAGGATGCAGTTTCATGTTTTTTGGGTTCTTTGTTTTAATCTCATTCTGCCAACCCTAAAAATAATTTTGAAGGCCCTTATCTGCTTGGGTCAGATTTTACTCCCGGTGGCCTCACCACCTTATACCTTCTCGGCTAGAGTTGCACCTCTACTGTTCCGCTCCTCTCCTGGGCTACAACGGGCAAAATCATTTCGATTTTCTGAATTTTTTTCCCCTTAAGATCGCTAAAGACTTAATGCCAATATTTTCCTCTCCCACTAGAACTCCCCGGCCGCATCTATAAACGTCTGATGAACAGCCAAGCGCTCCGTTCCTCGAAGTCCAAAGCAGCTAGCTACCACTGCAATGTGTGTCTGGAAAAAATGAAAAAGCTGCTTCAAAACTAGGAAACAATTCTTCGGGATTACCCATCATCCATTTCTCAAAGGCAACAATTTTAAAAAGACTTTGATTTTTATAAGTTCCATTATTCCAAATGGAAATAGAAGATTGGCCAGATCATTGCGGAGAAAATTGAGTTAGGATGATTAGTATGGCAGCCTATTCTGCCTTTCTCTTCAAAACCTCATATACAAACAAACTGAGTGAATGTGGCTGGGTTAGAGAAAAGAAAAAAAATCATCCAGGAAAACCAGCGATCCAACTTCAGGAGGGACTCGGACGCTAAAACACTCTGAAATAACTTTGGATCCATGACTCGGAAGTCACCTGCCCTAAGACACGATGAACGGACTATTTCTTTTAAAATCAGCACCTATGCATTTTAAAAGATTAAAAAAAAATAGAAAGAATCTATGTTCCCTACTTTGTTCCACTAGTGCTCTTGACTTAACTAATTTAAACAAGTTATTAGCGTACGACTATGAGTGAGTAATGAGTGCATTATACGGCCCTGCAATGTGGTTAAGCTATTCCCACATAGCACAACTATTAAAAAGATTTTGTTAAATATCAAAAGCTGAAATACAGCCAGGAAAACAGTCAAGCCACATGACTGTGATGTTAAAGGTTAATTCAAGAATGAAAAGGATAACCAGGAGGCTTGATTAATTTCCTAGCTCAACTCTTACTAAGGGAAATTAAGTCCCCAGATCCAAATTGTTTTCTGTAGCAGATAGGTCAGAGTTTCTGCACTACACTGATGCAAATCCACAGGATATTCAAGAACAAATGGATGAACCAGGTGAACAGATCACCAGGATGGGGAAGCTGCGTAATTGCTAGCAAGAAGGTGAAATCTTCTCTATCTGTTGCCGACTTGTTCATTCCAAGCGCTTAGTACAGTGCTCTGCACATAGTAAGCGCTCAATAAATACTACTGAATGAATGAATGAATGAATCTTCTTGTTAGGAAGTAGCGTGGCTACGTGGAAAGAGCGTGGGCTCGGGAATCAGGGGTCATGAGTTCGAGTCCCAGCTCTGCCACTTGTCAGCTGTGTGACTGTGGACAAGTCACTTAACTTGTCTGTGCCTCAGTGACCTCATCTGTAAAATGGGGATTAACTGTGAGCCTCACGTGGGACAACCTGAGGAGCCTGTATGTCCCCAGCCCTTAGAACAGTGCTCTGCACATAGTTAGCGCTTAACAAATACCAACATTATTAAATCATTTCCCAAAGGCACTGCTCTGGAGCATCGGCATTTGCCAATGTCAAGGCCTGTCTAAAAGAGGTACCCCCCAAAAGTTACACTGGAAACCGGGCCAGTTTAACGCAGGGGCTCCCAGAGCTTCAATCCAGGGCAATAGGAGAGCTTCGACTGATCCCCCAAATCATGCCCCCTCTTGACCTTAACTCTGTAGTCACTGCTTAGGACCCTGTGAAGAGGATACTCTTCCTAAAACAGTGGCTGGCATGGAGCCTGTGCCAGCATGTCTGGCTCTTAAGGGGTCACTCCCCTTTACACTGTGGAATACAGTGCTTTACACATAGTAAGCGCTCAATAAATACTACTGAATGATGGAATGAGAAGGGGTGACACGTTTGGAGTTTAAAAGGCCATTAGGGGATGAGACTAAGTGGATGATAATTATAATAATGGTATTTGCTCAGCATTTTCTATGTGGCAGGCACTACAATAACCATGATAATAATAATTGTGGCCCTTAAAGTGCTTATTATATGCCAGGTACTGTACTAAGCACAGGGGTGGATATGAGCAAATCAGGTTGGACATAGTGGGGCTCACAGTCTCAATGCCCATTTTCCAGATGAGGTAACTGAGGCCCAGCGAGGGGAAACGACTTGCCCAAGGTCACGCAGCAGACGAGTGGTGGAGTCAAAGCCGCCAAGGATCAGCGAGGGAAGCAGCCCTTGTGGAGGCAAGTACGTTTACTCACGGGGTATCCCCTAATCCAGGGCGTCACTATGACTGGATAAGAGAGGGCCCTTCCATCACCATTCTTCCACCCTCACCCAACACTGCCTTTGTTGTCTGTCAGAAAAGCAGGCCACGGGCTAAGTGTGGAGAGCAAGGGGGAAGGAAAAGCGCTTCAGGAAATGCCACTTAGTTACAGCAGAAGTCCTGCTGGCTCCTGCTCCCCGCTCTCCCAACCCCTGACCGAAGGCCAGGGCCACCCATGGGTCTCCGACATCTGTCGCCATTCGGATCAGTGGTACTGTTATGACGCCACCACCTGATCCAGCTCCGGGCCCAAACTTCCATAACGTGCATCATCCTTGCCTGGAAACTATCGCCAGGGTCACTTCTATTCTGGGCAAATAGATTCAATTTATTGCAAAGTTTATATTATCAAGGAATCGGTAGGACCGTTCTATCACGAAGATTAGATAAAATAATGGCAACAAAGGGTAGAGATAATGGCCAACTTTCTCGGTTGGAAAATTCCAAAAGATGGGGTCATCCAGGAACTGGTGCAGAGACAGGTTTTATTTAGCATATTCATCAACAGTCTAGAAGAGAGAGTGCAGTGAAATGTCTCAAATGTGAAGAGTGGGGTCAACGGTGTCAAATACAAATTCTTTATCAGCTTTGAAACACTCTGTCAGCTCTTCCCCTCTACTTCACCTCACTGATTTCCTACTACAGCCCAGACTGCACTCTTTGCTCCTCTAACCACACCTACTCACCGTATTTCAATCTCATCTGCCTCTACGCCACCTCCTCGTCAACGTCCTCCTCGTTTTTATCCAACAGTTCATCATTGTCCCCATCTTTAAAGCCTTACCCCCCCCCAAAAAAAAATCACACCTCCCCCAAGAGGCCTTCCCCCCAGCTAAGCCCTCATTTCCCCCTCCTCCCTCACCCTTCTAAAATTGTCTCTGCACTCAGATCTGTACCTTTTCAGCTCTTGATAGTCATCCCACAGCACTTACAGACACACCCGTAACTTTTTATGTCTGCCTTCCCCTTTAGACTGAAAGCTCCTTATAGGCGGGGAATGTGCCGACTGACTCTACTGTATTGTACTCTCTCAAGCATTTAGTACAGTGCTCCGCACAGTCGGTGCAGCACAGTCGGTGCAGCACTGTTTAGTGGCTAGAGCACGGGCCCGGGAGTCAGGTGGTCATCGGTTCTAATCCGGGCTCTGCCACTTGTCTGCTTGGGTGACCTTGGGCAAGTCACTTCACTACTCTGTGCCTCAGTTACCTCATCCATCAATTGGGGATTAAGACTGTGAGCCCAATGTGGGACAGGGACTGTGACCGACCTGATTTGTTGAAATATCACAATTATTATTAAATACCATTGACTGACTGGTATTTACTGAGTTCATCCTGTACCCAGGGTGCCGTGCTAAGTGCTTGGGAGAGTGCAGTACAGTACTAATAACCATCGCATTTGTTAAGCACTTACTACGTATCGAGCACTGTTCTCAATGCTGGAGTAGATTCATGCTAGTTGATAAGCATGATCCCTGCAAGTGGGCTGGAAATGAGTGATACCGAGCAAGATTCAGTTGGTTCTGAGACCAACAGCAAGTCCTGGGTGGCTGCTCACTTTTGGAGAAATAGCAACAGTTCACAGAGAGGATAATAAAGGTCAAAGAAAATCGAACCGTAAATGAGATGTTAGCAGGGAAAAAGTCAGGAATGTTGAAAATAACATCCCTAAACATGAGGATGGTTTATAGGGAGGGTGATCCACCAATCGATAGTAATGATTGCCTGCTCACTTTGTGCAGGGCACTGAACTGAGCAATTGGAAAAATACAATACAATAGAGTTGGTAGCCCTATTCCCCTGCCCACAGGGAGCTTCCAGTCTAGAGGCAAGCACACCTTTCCTTTGTGCATCCTTTGGAGGGTCTGTCCGATGTGGGCTGGGCTGGATCTAACCCAGTTCAGCAGTTTAGTCTGTGTTTTATGTCATACAGAGAACAAGCAAAAAAAGCGTTTTCTATGTAGTAATTCAGGTGTCCAAAAAAAAATTCAAAAGCTGAATTTAAATGAGTTTTTATTCACTCATTAAAGTTCAAAAATAATACATTTAGTAGTTCAACAAATGGTTCACAACATTTAGAGATGACAAAGTGTTAAAAGAAAAGTCAAGAAGAACAGGAAAACCCAGGCTGATAGGGCAGGTTCCAGCCAAATGATGGATTACCAAACAATCCAAGTTCAGTCATGAATTCATTTAACTCTGGAAGAAAGCACAAGCCAATTTAATGAACCTAATGTGGTGGGAAACATGTCAGATTCGTGATGCATTCAACAAAAATGGTGAAGCTCTCAGAACTTCACTAAAAGTTTCATGCAACTGACTAAAAAAAACTACGACCTTCTAAAAAAATCTTAAGCACCCCCCCAAAAGTTCAATAAAAATCTGGAATTCCTCTAGATAAATCTAATCCGAATCTTTTGACTAGTAGATGAGATGGCTCCCTAGCAGATTTTCTACCTAGACTCATTAAATTTAATATTTTTATTTAACATTTATTCTCTGGTAGGAGTTTTTCATTCTTACACAGAACACTTCCTATCTTTCAAGAGAGAATTAGTAGAGCTTAAAGTAATTTAAAGCAGATGTTGTAGAATTTAATTTTCAGCTAATGATTGGAAACATTTCTGAAAGTTAAGTTTAAAAAAAACAAAAAAACACTTCAAACAACCCATTAAAACTGAATCAATCATAACTTCTGAGCGCTCACTGCATGCAGAGCACAGTACGAAGTGCTTGGGAGAATACAATACAGCAAACATTCCCTGTCCACAACGAGTTTACAGTCTAGTGGGGGGAGACAGGCATGAATATAAACAAACTATGGATACATACATAAGTGCTGTGGAGCTGGGAGCAGGGAGGAGGAGACATTTTTCTAAGTAATCAGTAATACCTAAACTCAGACTCATGAATACACCCAACTACATTCAAAAAAATCTAATGACGACTCAAAATTTCGATAAGAATTAGCTATAAAATATTTTTTAAAAGCAATAAGATTTCTAGGACCAAAAAAGTTACAAACAACAAACATTAACACAGGCACTGAGGTTCAGGGTTCTAGGCTAAAGGGAGAAGAAAATGTACATAAAAAGTAAACAACAGACCTGCAAGTACATTTCTGCAGGCCTCTGGAACTCACCACCTTCCCCAGATTTTCTCATCCCTTGCAGAGAGGAATTTCCTCTCCTAATCCCCTTCCCCAATTCCACTAGCACAGTTCATCCATCGGCTGGCAGGACGCCAGCGTCCTTCAAAGGAACAAGGACCGGGGAGTACATTTCCACGCACACATCAGATCAGGGGTTTGATGCCTGCCCAAATACACGGCTGGGCTGCCAAAACAGCCCAACTGCCGGCCCAAATCCTGTCACCCTGGGCAGTAATCTGGAAACCGAAGAGTGAATTTCAAGCCCTACTTGCGCTCCCCATCATCCGTCCAAAAGGAGTTTGCAACATTCTATCAAACAGCTCTTTAACGAGGTTGCGGCAAGACAAACACAGTACATCGTGCCAAAAACTTGCAACGGGGTTATTTGGGCCTGATTCTTTTTCAGAAAGTGGCCTTTGGAGACCAGGTGATTCTGGAAGCAGTCCTTCAAATCTCCTGCCTCGCCACGGCTACGCCTTCGGATCATTCTGGACCTTCTCTCCCCATACCCAGGATTACCTTTCTACGTTCTTTCCATTGCTTGGCCTCGTTTCCCTCCTTCCTCGCTTCCTCACTTCCTCCACAGTCCCGCCACATCCCTTTCTCCAGTTCACCCAATATCACCCAATGCCCTGATGAGCCTTGCGCCATGCCCTCCCTCCTTTTCCAAATTCCTCCCCTAATATGCATGTGCCCCTCCCAAGGGGAAATAATAGTGAGAGGAATGGGAAAGATGATGATGAAAGGAGAAAAAAAGTCAAAGAAAGAACAAGGTGGGAGGACAAAAAAACCCCAAGAAATGACCTTTTTCCCCGAAATGCTCCTATGACACTCCTGATTTTACATAGGTGAACACAGTACTCAAAGACAACTAATCTAAATAATTGCCTGACTTCTGTACTCTTGTTAAATTACTCAATGAAAGATGAGACTCACAGACTTAAGTAACGGAATGACACTTTGTGCAGATCTCGTTTCCAGTTTACTAGCCTAATATTACACATAAGAATTGCTCTACTCTGCAACCAGCAGCCATGGACTGAAAACTATGTGTAATTCAGAAACAAAAATGCAGAGTCAGACTGCACTGTTTAAATTATTTTCACTTCTAGAAAACTGTCCTAGCACTAACTAGCGGTTACTAATCTAGAGAGGACTGAGATGACAAGAGCTGCTACTTGGGCATTAAGTCAGATATATAGGCCAATCGTACTTATTGAGTGCTCACTATGTGCTGAGCACTTTCCTAAGCACTTGGTAGACGCATTCTCTGCCCATAACTACCTCAGTCTAATCACATTTTTATACCTCAGTCTAATATTTTTATAGTGAAAAAATAACTGTAATAATAACAACAACAATAACTCTGGTACTTGTTAAGCGCTTACTACGGGCCAAGCACTAGGGTAGATAGGAGTTAATCGGGTCAGAGAGTCCCTGCCCCACGTGGGGCTCACAGTCGCAACCCCCATTTTACAGATGAGGTAACTGAGGCCCAAAGAAGTGAAGTGACTTACCCAAGGTCACACAGCAGCCAAGTGGTAGAGCTGGGACTAGAACCCATGACCTACTGACTCCAGGCCCATGCTCCATCCACTAAGCCATACTGCCTCTTTATACAACATCTATCCAAAATGCATTCAGGTATTACTTCCAGAACTTCCTCCAGCAAATAATCCCGACCGCCACCCCCACCCCCCGAGTGACTTTTTGAAGAGGAAATAAAAGATTTGTGAGTGGGGGTGAACCAGTAATTCTAAGTGGTGATAGCAGCAGGCTCTGGGGTAGGCAACCCCGAATAATACTTGTGGCATTTGTTAAATGCTCCTTCTTTGCTAAACACTGTACTAGGTACTGGGGAAGACAATGTAATCAGGTCAGACACAGCCCCTGTTCCACCTGGGAAGACGGATGGACTGTCTGGAAGACAAATTTTACAGATGGGAAAAGAGGCAAAGAGAACTTTGGTGACTTGCCCAAGGTTACAGAGCAAGTGGAAGAGCTGGGATTAGGACACAGGTTCTGTGTTCTTTCCATCAGTCTCTAAATTTCATCTGCACTTCTGTCTCTGACCCATGGCTCCCAACTTTTCATTAGGCTGAGAAGAATGGTTCAGGCCATGGGAGTTTGGGACACACTCTGGGATAGGAAGAGGAGGACGACAATAGTCAAAATGATGGCATTTGTCAAAAGAGTTTACTATGGGACAAGCACTGTTCTAAGCGCTAGAGTAGATACACACTAATCAGGTTGGACACAGGCCCTGTCCCACGTAGGCTTCAATCTTAATCCCTATTTTAAGGTGAGGGAACTGAGGCAAAGAAGTCTAGTGACTTGCCCAAGGTCACAAAGCAGACAAGTGGTTGGAGCCAGGATTAGGAAGAACGGAGGAGAGGTTAGCATAATTCCTCGAGTGCAGGATGTCCTCGTATCTAGCAAGTGGGAAGGTGCAATTGAAGTAAGAGGCAGTCTCAAGTGCCTTCTTATCTTTCTCTTCCTTCTCCCCTCTTTTACATCTCTGTCTTGCTCCGGCTCCCCTTACCGCTACACACATTTCCTCAAATAACAGCTTCTCCCTTGTTTGGGGGGGTTGCCAAAATGGGGACATTAGGTAATTTTGATTTATGCACTTTTAGAAACGAGGTAAAGTCATTCCATTTCTATTGTAATCCTCACTAACGCTGCTTCTAGAATTCTATGACTGAAATATTTGGTGGAAAGTTTTTGGTTTACCCAAAGTCTACTTTAGTTAAAAAAAAAAAAACCACAACCTAAACCCACCTTTTGCCAAGAAAAAGCTATTAAACCCAGAGGCGATTTATAAGATCAGATACTCAAGAGTTCATCAATCAATAGTATTTACTGAGTGCTTACTACGTGCGGGGTAACCAACCAGCAGTATGAGTGCTTACTATGTGCAGAGCACTGTGCCACGTGCTTGGCAGAGCACGAAACAACTGAATTAGCAGACACTTTCCCTTCCCATAACGAGCTTACCACCAAAAGGAAAAAAGCAAATTAAGCTGGACATAGTCTTCTAAGCACTCGGGAGAGTACAACCGAATTTGCAGAAACGCTCCCTGCCCGTAACGAACTTACAGTCTAGAGGGGAAGACGGACGTTAGCACCAATAAGTCATTTATAATATATACATTTAAAGATACGTACATGAAGTTCACGAAGGGGTCATAAATTTTATCTATTTTTGTGGGCAGAGGTTCCAAGTTTCAAGCACAGTGTAACGAGCCTCGTAACACGGGAATTCAAATGAGGCAACTTCGATGAAAGATAAAGACATAACCTTTCCAGTGTTGTAATTTCTGAAGAATATGCCCCCTCATATAGGCTCTCGGCTTTCTAATCCTGACAGAAGTTGAAGAGGAAATGTCCCAACCAGGGTCGAGATTACTGTTAAGAGCATGGGCCAGAAACCCAGAAGGGTAGAATGTAACCAGCGCCTAACATTCGTTCAACTGTACTTATTGAGCGCAGAGCCCTGTACTAAGCGCTTGGGAAGTACAATTCGGCAACAGATAGAGACAATTCACCTGTAAATGGGGATTGAGACTGCAAGCTCCAAGGGGACAGGGACTGTGTCCAAACCCATTTGCTTATGTCCACCCCAGCGCTTAGTACAGTGCCTGGCACATAGTAAGCACTTAAACACCATCACCATTATTATTAGAAGTGGTAGTGAGTGACACCGTCATTTCATTCATTCAATCGTATCGAGTGCTTACTTGTGGAGACCGCTGTACCCCCACAAGGGGATCGAACGGCAGGTTTCATACAGAAATGCCACAGAGCGCAGGCTCATAAAAGTCTGATCATTCAATTAGAATCTGTGGAGCTCCTGTGTGCAACACACAACCAGCTAAGCACTACGGACTAATCCAACAGAACTAGAGGTCGTGATCGCCGTCCTCAGAGAGTTGACCGTCTTTCAGTCTCCTCTTCTCCAATAACCAAGAGAAGGGAAAGGCTTGAAAGTGATGGGAGAAGAAGGGGTGTGATGGGTCTAAGTCACATTTTTAATGAGTCTGGGGGAGGTGCAATGTATTGCAATAGCGGGACATAGTTGAGGGGATGGGGTGGGAAAAAGCGTGTTTTGTTTCGCTTTGCTGTCCGTCTCCCCCTTTGAGACTGTGAGCCCGTCAGTGGGCAGGGATTGTCTCTACTTGTTGCCGAATCGTACATGCCAAGCGCTTAGTACAGTGCTCTGCACATAGTAAGCGCTCAATAAATACGATTGAATGAATGAAAGCACAGTTGTTTGGGAAAGGGAAGGTTAGGGCTCGCCCGGGAAGGTGGAGGAGCTACCACAGGAGAAGGGGGAAGGGAGACAGGGCTCGGGGGTGCCGAGGGGCTGCAAGTTTTCGGGGAGATGGAGGAAGGACACTTTGGGAGTTGGGGGGAGGAAGAGAGAGCGGAAAGGAAAGAAGGAGAACGCCTGCAGCCTCCACTGATAAATAAATGCTGGCATCTGTTAAGCGCTTACTATATGCCAAGCACTGGGGTAGATCCAAGGTAATCAGGTCATAATAATATTAACAGTGGTATTTGTTAAGCCCTTACTAGGTACCAAGCACTGGGGTAGATACAAGGCAACAGGTTGAAAGAACAATAGTAATAATGATGATCTCTGATAAGTGCTTACTATATGCAAAGCACTGTTCTAAGTGCGGGGGAGGGGGGAGGGGGTGATAGAGGGTCATCAGGTTGTCCCACGTGAGGCTCCCAGTCTTCACCCCATTTGACAGATGAGGTCACTGAGGCCCAGAGAAGTGACTTGCCCACAGTCACCCGGCTGACTAGAGGCAGAGCCGAGATTCGAACCCGTGACCTCTGCCTCCCCAGCCCGGACTTGTTCCACTGAGCCACGCTATTTAAGCGGGTAGATAGCGAGTCATCAGGTTGTCTCCCGTGAGGCTCCCAGTCGTCATCCCCATTTTGCCTAGGAGGGAACTGAGGCCCAGAGAAGTGACGTGCCCAAAGTCAGCCAGCTGCCTAGTGGCGGAACCGGGATTCGAACCCGTGACCTCTGCCTCCCCAGCCCGGGCTCGTTCCACTGAGCCACGCTATCTGTTGAGCGCCTACTGTGTGCAGAGCACTGTTCTAGGCGGCGGGGTGGAGAGCCGGTCCTCAGTTTGTCCCACGTGGGGCTCCCAGTCTTCATCCCCACTTGGCAGGGGAGGTGACTGAGGCCCGGAGAAGTGACTTGCCCGCAGTCCCCCGGGCAAGTTCCACCGAGCCACGCTATTTAATAATAATAATGTTGGTATTGGTTAAGCGCTTACTGTGTGCCGAGCCCTGTTGTAAGCGCCGGGGTGGGCAGCGGGGCATCGGGCGGTGCCACGTGGGACTGCCAGTCTTCATCCCCATTTGGCCGGGGAGGGGAGGGGAGGGAGACCCGGAGAAGGGACTTGGGGGAGGAGCGTCAGGACCGGCCCGAGTGCTCCCCAAGTGAGTGTGTGCCGGGCTCGGGCCCCGCGCCCCCCGCGCCCCCCCGGTGCCCCCGCGAGGCGTCACCCCCGCTCCCGCTCCCGCTCCCCTGCGGCGACACTTGCCTGAGCGCGGGGCCGAACGCGGGGCCGAACGCGGGGCCGAACGCGGGGCCGGGCCGGGCCGGGCCCCGCGGGTGCAGCAGGCAGGCAGGCAGGCAGGTCGCCCGCCCGCCCGCCCTCTTCTCGCGAGATCTCGCCGCCGGACAATATGGCCGCCCTGCCCCTCCCCGCCCCGAGGCCCCGCCCCGAGAGACCCCGGCCCCGCCGCTCCGCGCCCGCCCCACCGCCCCACCGCCCCGAGCCCCTTCCCCGGCCCCGACCGCCTCCTCCTCCGGGCGGGCCGCCGGACCGCCTCCAACCGCCACCCCCCGGCTTCCCTCCCCTACCTGTCACGTGGGCCGAGGGCGCCCCTCCTCCCCCCCCCGGCCCCGTGCGCGTCACGTGCTCCGCTCGGGCGCGCGCCCGCCCCGCGGCCCCGGCTCCCCGTCCCGCGCGCACGCCGCGCGCGCCCTCCTTCCCCCCACGTGATCGCCCATCGCCGCCGCCTCCTCCCCCGCCCCCCCGCGGCTCATCGCGCCGCACAATGCGGGGGGGGGGGGGAAGGGGGGGGCGCCGCCGCCGCCGCCGCCACGTGCCCCCCGGGCCACTCACCTCCCGCGCGAGCCCCCGGCCCCCCGGCCCCGCCGGGAGGAGGCGCGGCCGACGGTTCCCCCCGCCCCGCTACTTGTTGACGGTGCCGCCGCCGCCGAGAAGCCCGGCGCGGCTCGGCGGCGCTCCCAGGTGGCCCCCGCCGCCGCCTCCTCCTCGGCGTCGTCGTCCTGCCACTTCCCGCAGCCCCAGCGGCTCCTTCCGGTGGCGGCCCTCCCTCCCTCTCCCTCCCTCTCCCTCCCCCTCCCTCCCCCTCCCCCTCCCCCCGCTCCCCGGCCCGGCCCCGCTCGCTGCACCGCCTACTGGGCAGCGGGGCCCGCTGCAGCCGCCCCGCCCCCGCCCCCGCCCCCCCCCCCCGGCCCGGCCCGGCCCGGCCCGAACAGCCCCGGGGCGCCCCGCGGCAGGACGAGGTGCGGAGGTTGGCGCGCAGGGCGCCGGGCCCCGCGGCTTCCCTTGCCCCCGGACCCCGCCGGAGCCCGGCCGCGATGACCCCAGGCCGGGGGAGGGAAGGGGAGGGAAGGGGGAAGGGGGAAGGGGGAAGGGGGGGCGGCCGCAGCCACGGCGCCCCCCGGCGGCCGGGAACAGAAGGACGGGCCGCCCGCCGCCACTGCGCGTGCGCGCCCGCTCCCCCCCTTCTCTCTCTCTCTCTCTCTGTCTCTCTCTGTCTCTTTTTCTCTCTGTCTCTTTTTCTCTCTGTCTCTTACTCTCTCTGCTTCTCTCCCTCTGCCTCTCTTTCTCTCTGTCTCTCTCTTTCTCTGTGTATCTCTCTTTTTCTCTGCCTCTGTCTCCTTCTCTGTGAGTGTGTCTCTCTATTTCTCTGTCTCTCTCTCTTTCTGACTCTCTTTCTGTCTCTGTGTCTTTTTCTCTTTCTCTACCTCTCTGTCTCTCTTTTTCTCTCTCTCTGTCTCTCTCTTTCTGACTCTCTCTCTTTCTGTCTCTGTCTCTCTCTGTGTCTTTTTCTCTCTCTCTCTCTCTACCTGTCTCCCTTTCTCTCTCTCTCTTTCACTCTCTTTCTCTCTCTGTCTCTTTCTCTCTCTGTCTGTCTCTTTCTCTCTCTCTCTGTCTCTTTCTCTCTCTCTCTGTCTCTTTCTCTCTCTCTCTCTGTCTCTCTTTCTCTCTCTTTCTATGTGTCTTTTTCTCTCTCTCCACCTCTCTGTCTCTTTCTATCTGTCTCTGTCTCTCTCTCTGTGTCTCTCTCTTTCTATGTGTCTTTTTCTCTCTCTCTACCTCTCTGTCTCTCTCTTTCTCTCTGGCTCTCTTTCCCTCTGTCTCTGTATCTCTTCCTCTCTGGCTCTCTCTCTGTTTCTTTCTCTGCCTCTCTGTCTCTCTGTACCTCTCTCTCTTTTTCTCTCTTTCTCTTTCTGTCTCTCTCTTTCTCTCTCTCTTTCTCTCTGTCCCTTTCTCTCTATCTGTCTCTCTCTGTCTCTCTTTCCCTCTGTCTCTCTCTCTCTGCCTCTCTTTGTCTCTGTCTCTTTCTCTCTGTCTCTGTCTCTCTTATTTTAAGCAGTTACTGGGTGCCAGGCATTGGACTAAGCGATGGGGTAGATATAACTTCATTGGACACAGTCCCTGTCCCCCATGGGGCTCACAGTCTCAATCCCCATTTACAGATTAAATGACAGTGGCAGTCACTTCCACGGCTTCAATTACCACTTCTAATAATATTGATGGTCTTTAAGTGCTTTCAATGATCCAGGCACTGTACTAAGCGCTGGGATGGATACAGGCAAATCAATTTGGGCACAGTCCCTGTCCCCCAGGAGGCTCACAGTCTCAATCCCCATTTACAGGTCAATTGTCTCTATCCGTTGCCGATTGTACTTTCCAAGTACTGAGTACGGGGCTCTGCACACAGTAACCTCTCAGTAAATACAATTAAAGGAATGAATGAAATAGTGTCATTCACTCCCACGGCTTCAACTATCACTTCTAATAAGAATGATGGTGTTTAAGTGCTTACTGTGTGCCGGGCATTGTACTAAAAATTGGTTTGGACACAGTCCCTGTCCCTCACGGGGCTCACATTCAATGCCGTTGAACCCCAAATCTACATCTTCCAGCCGTGATCACTCTCCCTCTCTGCAGTCTGGCATTTCCTCCTGCCTTTACGATATCTCTACTTGGATGTCCTCCAGGCACCTCAAGCTGAACCCATCCAAAACAGAACTCTTGATCTTCCCACCCAAACCCTGTCCTCCCCCTGACTTTCCTATCACTGTAGATGACACCACCATCCTTCCTCTCTCACAAGCCCCTAACCTTGATGTTATCTTTGACTCTTCTCTCTCATTCAACCCACATATTCAATACATCACTAAATCCTACGGGTCCCAGCTTGAGAACATCGCTAAAATCCACCCTTTCCTCTCCATCCAAACTACTAACTCATTAATACAGTCACTTATCCTATCCTGCCTTGATTACTGTATCCGCCTCCTTGCTGATCTCCCAGTCTCCTGTCTCTCCCCACTCCAGTCCATACTTCACTCTGCTGCCCGGGTCATTTTTCCACAGAAACGTTCGGGATGTGTCTCCCCACTCCTCAAGAAACTCCAGTGGCCACCCATCCACTTCTGCATCAAACAAAAACTTCTCACCATTGCCTTTAGAGCAGTCCACCTACCTTGTCCCCTCCCACCTCATCTCACCCCTGATCTACTACAACCCAGCCCACACACTTCGCTCCTCTAATGCTAACCTTCTCACTCTGCCACAATCTTGCTGTCTATCTCGCTGCCGACCCCTCGCCCGGGTCCTGCCTCTGGGAATGCCCTCCCTCCTCAAATCCAACAATTACTCTCCCCACTTTCAAAGCCTTATTGAAGGCACCTCTCCAAGAAGGCTTTCCTGACTAAGTCCTCCTTACCTCTTCTCCCACACCTTTCTGCATGACCCTGACTTGCTCTCTTTATTTATTCGCCCCCCCCCCCCGCCCCGCCAGCCTCACAGGACTTATGTACATATCTGTAATCTATTTATTTATATTAATGTCTGTCTCCTCCCCTAACCTGTAAGATCATTGTGGGCAGGGTATGTGTCTGTTTACTGTTATATTGTACTCGTCCAAGCGTTTAAGTACAGGGCTCTGCACACAGTAAATGTTCAGTAAATATGATTGAATGAAAGAATGGATACAGATGAAGAAACTGAGGCCCAGAGAAGTGACTTGCCCAAGATCATACGGCAGACAAGTGGTGGAGTCAGGATTAGAACCCAGATCCTTCCTACTCCCAAGCCCCCTGCTCTTTCCATTAAGCCTTCCTGTCAATCCATTCACCAGATAATAATAATAATAATGTTGGTATTTGTTAAGCGCTTACTATGTGCCGAGCACTGTTCTAAGCGCTGGGGTAGACATAGGGGAATCAGGTTGTCCCACATGGGGGCTCACAGTCTTCATCCCCATTTTACAGATGAGGTAACTGAGGCCCAGAGAAGTTAAGTGACTTGCCCACAGTCACACAGCTGACAAGTGGCCGAGCCGGGATTTGAACTCATGACCTCTGACTCCAAAGCCCATGCTCTTTCCACTGAGCCACGCTGCTTCTCTTAGTACAGTGCTCTGCACCCAGTAAGCGCTCAATAAATATGATCGAGTGCATAGACAGTAAGCTCATTGTGGTCAGGGAACACGTCTACCAACTCCGTTGCGTTGTAGTTTCCAGAAGCACTCCATAGAGAGCTTTACACCCAGTAAATATTCTAGACTGTGAGCTCACTGTGGGCAGAAATGTGTCTGTTGTTATGTAGTGCTCTCCCAAGCGCTTAGTACTCTGCTTTGCTAAGTGCTCAGTAAATACAGTTGAATGAATAAATACCATTGATTGACGTGCAAGACATCACACTATGTGCTTGGGGAAGAATTAAAGAAAAAGAGGGAGATGCTCCATATAGAAGAATTGGTATACTTTCCAGTGGCTACCCATTCTCACAGTAAACAAGAGCACCTAGCCATTAGGTTCGAGGCAGTCTATTGGCTGTCTCCCTTGTAACTCTTCTGCCATTCTGCTGTCTCCCCGTTTCCAAATCACACTCTTCTCTCCTTCCTGGTTGGCTTTCTCAATAATAATGAGAGTGGTATTGGTTAAGCACTTATTCTATGCCAAACACTGTGATAGTTACTGCTCCTCCTCCTCTCCCCCTCCCCTCAGCACTGTGCTTGTCCGCTCATTTGTATATATTTTTATTACCCCATTTATTTTGTTAATGAGATGTGCATCCCCCTGATTCTATTTATTGCTATTGTTTTTGTTTGTCTGTCTCCCCCGATTAGACTGTAAGCCCGTCAATGGACAGGGACTTTATCTGTTGCCGATTTGTACATTCCAAGCGCTTAGTACAGTGCTCTGCACATAGTAAGCGCTCAATAAATACTATTGAATGAACGAATGAATGATCGAGGTTGGACATATACCCTGTCTACAGGAGGCTCACAGAATGACTAGTTTTGTTGTTGTCTGTCTCCCTCCTTTAGACTGTGAGCCCACAGGGATTGTCTCTATCTCTCTTGTCCCTGAGCCATGGGAAGCGGTGTGGCTCAGTGGAAAGAGCCCGGGCTTGGGAGTCAGAGGTCACGAGTTCGAATCCCAGATCTGCCACCTGTCAGCTGTGTGACTGTGGGCAAGTCAAGTCACTTCTCTGGGCCTCAGTGACCTCAACGCTAAAATGGGGATGAAGACTGTGAGCCTCACGTGGGACAACCTGGTTACCCTGTATCTACCCCAGCGCTTAGAACAGTGCTCTGCACATAGTAAGCGTTAACAAATATCAATATTATTATCTGTTGCCAAATTGTACATTCATTCGTTCATTCAATAGTATTTATTGAGCGCCTACTATGTGCAGAGCACTGGACTAAGCGCTTGGAATGAACAAGTCGGCAACAGATAGAGACAGTCCCTGCCGTTTGACGGGCTTACAGTCTAATCGCGGGAGACGGACAGACGAGAACAATGGCGATAAATAGAGTCAAGGGGAAGAACATCTCGTAAAAACAATGGCAAATAAATAGAATCAAGGAGATGTACATTTCATTAACAAAATAAATAGGGTAATGTAAATATATACAGTTGAGCAGATGAGTACAGTGCTGAGGGGATGGGAAGGGAGAGGGGGAGGAGCAGAGGAAGATGGGGGGAAAAGAGGGTTAAGCTGAGGAGAGGTGAAGGGGGGCGGCAGAGGGAGTAGAGGGAGAAGAGGAGCTCAGTCTGGGAAGGCCTCTTGGAGGAGGTGAGTTTTAAGTAGGGTTTTGAAGAGGGGAAGAGAATCAGTTTGGCGGAGGTGAGGAGGGAGGGCGTTCCGGGACCGCGGGAGGACGTGACCCAGGGGTCGACGGCGGGATAGGCGAGACCGAGGGACAGTGAGGAGGTGGGCGGCGGAGGAGCGGAGCGTGCGGGGTGGGCGGTAGAAAGAGAGAAGGGAGGAGAGGTAGGAAGGGGCAAGGTGATGGAGAGCCTCGAAGCCTAGAGTGAGGAGTTTTTGTTTGGAGCGGAGGTTGATAGGCAACCATTGGAGGTGTTTAAGAAGGGGAGTGACAGGCCCAGATCGTTTCTGCAGGAAGATGAGCCGGGCAGCGGAGTGAAGAATAGACCGGAGCGGGGCGAGAGAGGAGGAAGGGAGATTGGAGAGAAGGCTGACACAGTAGTCTAGCCGGCATATAACGAGAGCCCGTAGCAGTAAGGTAGCCGTTTGGGTGGAGAGGAAAGGGCAGATCTTGGCGATATTGTAAAGGTGAAACCGGCAGGTCTCGGTAACGTATAGGATGTGTGGGGTGAATGAGAGAGACGAGTCAAAGATGACACCGAGATGGCGGGCCCGAGAGACGGGAAGGATTGTCGTGCCATCCACGGTGATAGGGAAGTCAGGGAGAGGACTGGGCTTGGGAGGGAAGATGAGGAGCTCAGTCTTGCTAATGTTGAGTTTTAGGTGGCGGGCCGACATCCAGGTGGAGACGTCCCGGAGGCGGGAGGAGATGCGAGCCTGAAGGGACGGGGAGAGGACGGGGCGGAGACGTAGATCTGCGTGTCATCTGCGTAGAGATGGTAGTCAAAGCCGTGAGAGCGAATGAGTTCACCGAGGGAGTGAGTGTAAATGGAGAACAGAAGAGGACCAAGACATTCCAAGCGCTCAGTACAGTGCTCTGCACATAGTAAGTGCTCAATAAATACGATTGAATGAATGAAGAAGAGGAAGAGCAGGTATCAAATCCCCATTTTACAGATGAGGGAACTTAGGCCGGGGAGTTGTTCTCGATGGTATTTATAAAGCATCTACTATATGCATAGCACTGCACTAAGCAAGTGGGAGAGTACAACAGAGGTGGAAGACATGCTCAAAGTCGTATAGCAGGGAAGTGGCACATCTGGAATTAGAACCCAGGCCCTCTGACTCCCAAATCCGTGATCTTTCCAGTAAGCCGTGCTGCTCACTTCTGTCTCTGACCTGTTGCTCCCTTCTTTTCCCCAAAACATGCAGTCCCTCCCTCTTCAAATTCACTCTCCTAGCAGTTCACATGGCCTCACACCTTCAAAGCCCTACTAAAACCATATCTCCTCCAAGAGGCCTTCTGCAACTACTCCTCCGTTTCCCTCATTTCATTCATTCATTCAATAGTATTTATTGAGTGCTTACTATGTGCAGAGCACTGGACTAAGCGCTTGGAATGTACAATTCGGCAACAGATAGAGACCATCCCTGCCCGATGATGGGCTCACAGTCTAATTGGGGGAGACAGACGGCAGAGCAAAACAGAACGAAACAAAAACAAGACAACATCAAGATAAATAGAATCAAGGGGATGTATACCTCATTAACAAAATAAATAGGGTAATAAAAAATATAGACAAATGAGCACAGTGCTGAGGGGAGTGGGAGGGGGAGGAGCAGAGGGAAAGGGGGTTTAGCTAAGGGAAAGGGGGAGGAGCAGAGGGCGGAGGGGGAGCAGAGGGAAAAGGGGGGAGCTCAGTCTGGGAAGGCCTCTTGGAGGAGGTGAGCTCTCAGTAGGGCTTTGAAGAGGGGAAGAGAGTAAGTTTGTTGGAGGTGAGGAGGGAGGGCATTCCAGGACCGCGGGAGGACGTGGCCCAGGGCTTGACGGCGGGTTAGGCAAGAACGGGGGACGGTGAGGAGGTGGGCGGCAGAGGAGCGGAGCGTGCGGGGTGGGCGGTGGAAAGAGAGAAGGGAGGAGAGATAGGAGGGGGCAAGGGGATGGAGAGCCTTGAAGCCGAGAATAAGGAGTTTTTGTTTCGTGCGGAGGTTGATAGAAAACCACTGGAGGTTTTTGAGGAGGGGAGTGACGGGCCCAGAGCGTTTCTGTAGGAAACATTTGTGTGGGTCTGTACTCCTTGAGTATTTTGAAACATCCTCCCAAGCCTCTCAGCACTTCTGTCCATATCCTAATGCTGCTTCCCATATCTGTAATTTATTTTAGTGTCTCTCTCCTCCTAGACTCCAAACTCCTGGTGAGGAGGGATCATGTCTACCAACTCTATTGTACTCCCCCAACATTTAACGCAAGGCTGTGCACAGCGCGAGTGTTCAATAAAATACCACGATTGATTGATCCATTTAAAGCCCTCCTAAAAAGCCACCGCCTCCAAAGAGGCCTCCTTCCTTGACGAATCCCTCACCTTCCTGGTCATGCCATTCATTCGCTCTCACCCCCAATCAGCCATTTTAGCACTATTGGGGATATCTGTTATTTGCTAAATTGATTGTTTAATTGCTTACTTAAGCTTTGGTCATTTAAGTTTATACCCCTACTCTTTACCCACTCTGTATTTGTCCATTCATCATGTCCATTTTTCTCATCTACTAGATTGCAACCCCCACCAGTGTGGAGAGCGGAGGTAGGATATTTTAGTGAAAGGAGCTAAGGCCCCACAAGCAAGAGCTCTGATTTCTAATCCCCCTTTTGTCAGCGGACTACTTAAGTGAGCAATTCACTTTACTTGTCTGGGTTATTTCCATTTCTGGAACATTATCAGTACATTTTCCTTCTCCTTGAAACATTATCCAACCTTGGCTTCACGGACATGGTCCTCTTCTGGCCCTTTCGCCACTCATTCTCGGTCTCTTTTTGTGATCTCTTCCTCTGCCTCCCATCCTCTAACTGTGGAAGTCCCTCAAGGTTTGGTTCTGGGTCCCCTTCTATTCTCCATCTACACCCACTCCCTTGGAGATTAAGGATTATCCCTTGGATAATCAAGGGGATTATGTCATTCTGAAAAGACAGTGATGTGAAAAGAATTCATGCAGTGAGAAATTGGTGTTCCATTGAAAACATGCTCCGAGAAAAATGCATAGGGAATGATTATATTTTATGCATTATTATATTTATATATAATTATACTATTAGTTATTAATGAGAAGTGGCTCTGAAGTAATCTAAATACTGTAGGTTTAGCCAGGGATTACCATAATCAGTGCACAGGACCATGCCTACCGTACCCTTGTGCTTAATGACACTGTAATTAAAACGGCCTTTCTTTGAAGCCTTCTTCCACTGTCACTCATTTTATCAGGATGTGCCTCTGTTTAGTGTCTCTTCCAGCATCTAGATTTTAATTAGAGACGTAGTGTGGCCTAGTGGATGGAGCACAGATTGTACAGTCCATAGTAAGCGCTCAATAAATACTATTGAATGAATGAACACGGGCCTGGAAGTCAGAAGGACAATCCTTCTAATCCTGGCTCCGCCCCTGGTCCGCCGAGTGACCTTGGGCAAATCACTTCATTTCTCTGTGCCTCACGTACCTCATCTGTAAAATGGGGATTGAGACTGTGAGCCCCTTGTGGGACAAAGACTGAGCCCAACCTGATTGTCTGTATCTACCCCAGCGCTTAGAACTGAGCCTGTCGCTTAACAAAGACCACAATTATGATGTCCAGACCCAAAATTAAATTAATTTATTTACATCGATCTCCATCTTCCCATCTAGACCGAAGCTCACTGTGAACAGGAAATGTGTCTAACAACTTTGTTAGAGAAGCAGCGTGGGTCAGTGGAAAGAGCACGGGCTTTGGAGTCAGAGGTCATGGGTTCGAATCCTGCTCGGCCACTTGTCAGCTGTGTAACTTTGGGCAAGTCACTTAACTTCTTGGTGCCTCAGTTACCTCATCTGTAAAATGGGGATTAAGACTGTGAGCCCCACGTAGGACAACCTGATTCCCCTGTGTCTACCCCAGTGCTTAGAACAGTGCTTGGCACATAGTAAGTGCTTAACAAATACCAACATTATTATTATTATACTCTCCCAAGCGCTTAGTAGGGTGCTCTGCACACAGTAGGTGCTCAATAAATACGACTGATCGATTGATTGATGGGTGGGGAGGTGCTAGGAGATGGGGGGTGCTGAAAGGAGATCAGAATATCACCCAGAGGCAGGAGGCGGAAGCTGACTGTGAACGCGTCATTGGGCAGGGATTGTCTCTGTTGCCGAATTGTACATTCCAAGCGCTTAGTACAGTGCTCTGCACATAGTAAGCGCTCAATAAATATTATTGAATGAATGATGCATGTGGTCAAAAGTTGGATCACTGGGTTGGATCAGTGAGTGAATCCTGAATGCCAAGATCTCAAGGATGAGTGTCTCCTCATCCAAAATATGACATTGGGGGAAAAGCAATTTAGTACAGTGCTTTGCCCACGGTAAGTGCTCAATAAATACGATCGAATGAATAAAATTTTATTTTGTATAATCTATTTTGGCTTACTCTTTCCCTGGCCAGCCTTCAAGTACTAGTGTTGATATTAGTAATAGCCGTAGCTGAAATAGTAGGGATGGTATTCATTGGACGCCTACTGAATGTATCACACTGTACTATGGGGCTGGGAAAGTATAATAAAAGCCTAAGACATGTTCCTGCCCACATGAGATTGCTTCATTTCTGTGTGTTCTTTCAAATGCCCAATAATACTCCGTAACTATTAGGGGTTTAATAAATTCTACTGATAATATGCTCCTCTAATGCCAATGTACTCACCGTACCTTGAGCTCATCTATCTCGTCACTGTCCTCTCGCCCACATCAGCGCGGCTCAGTGGAAAGAGCACGGGCTTGGGAGTCAGAGGTCATGGGTTCGAATTCCTGCTCTGCCACTTGTCAGGTATGTGACTGTGGGCAAGTCACTTCACTTGTCTGTGCCTCAGTAATCTCATCTGTAAAATGGGGATGAAGACTGTGAGCATCACGTGGGACAACCTGATTACCCTATATCTACCCCAGCGCTTAGAACAGTAATCTGCACATAGTAAGCACTTAAATACCAACATTATTATTATTATCATCATTATTATTAACCTGCCACTGGCCTGGAGCACCCTCCCTCTTCTGAGAAGCAGCGTGGCTCGGTGGAAGGATCCCGGGCTTGGGAGTCAAGAGGACCTGGGTTCTAATCCTGGCTCTGCCACTTGTCTGCTGTGTGACTTTGGGCAAGTGACTTCACTTCTCTGTGCCTCAGTTACCTCATCTGGAAAATGGGGATTAAAAGTGTGAGCTCCACATGGGACAATCTGATTACCCCCTATCTACCCCAGCGCTTAGAACAGTGCTTGGCAATCCAGTTCAATTCAATAGTATTTACTGAGCACTTACTATGTGCAGAGCACTATACTAAGCACTTGGAATGTACAAGTCGGCAACAGATAGAGACAATCCCTGCCCATTGATGGGCTTACAGTCTAATCGGGGGGACAGACAGACAAAAACAATAGCAATAAATAGAAACAAGGCGATGTACATCTCATTAACAAAATAAATTAGGGTAATAAAAATACATACAAATGAGCGGACAAGCACAATACTGGGGGGAGGGGAAAGGGGGGAAGCAGAGGGAAAGGGGGGGGAAAAGGGGACTTAGCTGAGGGCAGGTGAAGGGGGGGGCAGAGAGGCAGCAGAGGGAGCAGAGGGAAAAGGGGAAGCTCAGTCTGGGAAGGCCTCTTGGAGGAGGTCAGCTCTCAGTAGGCACATAGTAAGAGTTTAACAAGTACCCTTATTATTATTATATCTGAAAGACAATTACTCTGCCCCACTTGAAAGACTTATTGAAGGCACATCTCCTCCACGAGGCCTTCCCTGACTAAACCCCACTTTTCCTCATCTCCCACTCCCTTCTGCGTCACCCTGACTTCCTCCTTTTATTCATCTCCAGCCCCACAGCATTTATGTACATATCTGGAATTTATTAATTAATATTAATTTTTGTCTCCCCCTTGAGACTATAAACTCAGTGTGGGAAAGGAATATATCCATTATATAGTTGAATTGTACACTCTTTCCACACCGTAAGCACTAAATAAATACAATTAATTAATTGATTGACTGATCCCTCTTCTGTCCCCTTGCCCTGAGTTGCAATAAAAGCATTAGTACCAAACCCCCTATCATTATCTTGGCCAACAAGGAATCTTTTTTTTTTAGGTTTTTAACAAATTTAAATTCTGATTTAAAAAAAAAATAGATTTTGGATTTTGCTTCACACAGATTTGGTCCATAATGCCTCCCAAAAGTCTCTGTAACACTCCGAAATTTTAGACCAACTGCAATGCTTTTCAATATGTCACATCCTGAATTCCATATTTACCTAAGCAAGCTTGAACTTACCTATGCAAGCAAAAACTTTTTAGAACTGATAAATGAACACATTCCCTCACTTTTACTCACCTTCTTAGCACTAGTTTCAAAAGTAGTACACAACTTACTATTATTTTCTCTGCCACATTCTGATGTTTTCTCAAACTGCTGATCATTTACTGATTTACATGGCTCTTGTTTCTAAATACTATCGGTTGATCTTTATGTCAAACAAGGCAGAAAAACTAAAATATATGAGATTTCTGATTTTATTATAAAAGATAGTTTCTTCATTAATTTTAGGTTTCTATTTGCTCATTCGAAACCAACTAGCTCAACCCGGTAAGCTGTACCCAGAAAACATGAACAGAGATGTTTAAACTTTTAATAACTCAAATATACTGATTGTACAAATATCAACTTCTAGGTAAATTACTACCACTTCATCTCGATAACCAAAACAGAAACTCTCCAATTTTGAACGTTTGGATTTTTTTGGGTTAAAGAATTTCAATTCAATAGTATTTACTGAGCACTTACTATGTGCAGAGCACTATACTAAGCACTTGGAATATACATTTTGGCAACAGATAGAGATAATCCTTGCCCAATGACAGGTTTACAGTCTAACTGGGGGAGACAGACAGACAAAAACAAAACAACATAATCACGATAAATACAATCTGTGTGGAGTTTTGTCCCTGCAACCAATCTTATTTCTGTCCATTTCATTAAGACCACTGGAAAGAAAGAAGAGGAATGTCATCACAGTAACCAGGACATCTCATTGTAGAATGCCCATCGCAATAAAAAATATGGTATAAAGTAGGCTAACCAAAGAATGGTTTGATTTCAGGGGAAAATAAAAGTTAGGATGTGCTACAGAAAAGGTTATGAAACAAAGAGCCCATCTTTTTTTTTTTTTACAATTGCCCCCTATCTCTTCCCACTCTAATCATCCTCACCTCCTCACCCTCATCATCAACCAGGTATTTATTGAGTGCTCACTGCATGCAGAGCACTTGGGAGAGTACAATCACTAAATGACCTACATGTATATTCATAGAAATTTCTCTTTTTAATCTCACTAATAAGTTTTAACAATTCATTATTTGCAAAGAGCACTTAAGCCTACTTCAATTTCATTTCTACATAACAAAATCCAATATAATGAATTTTCAGGATGTAAGGGTCAAACTTTTTCTAGACTTTAGATTTACAATTCCTAATTAAAGGGCAAGAGAATTTTCTGGGGTAGGATATCGGTCCTGAGTCTACTGAAATGAGCCCTGGGCCAGAGTTCTATGTTTACCAGTTATCATGTGAATCAATTGATTTTCATCCCATCCCTCCTAATATAGGGTGCTGTCTACCCTGTGAGCGCTGCGACTTCTCCCTAATTATTTACTTGACTGACGGATCCCTGTGGCTCTTGGGTGCCCGTTTCCTCCTCTATTCTGTCTCTGCCCCCTCCTCTATTACTTCATCTCAACTATTTTTCCCTCGTTGACCTCTTCCTCCCTTCATCGGCCTGGAACGTTGGCTTAAAAGTTCTTTAAAACTTAAGAGTTTTCACAAGGAGGCCTAGGAAGCGAATAAGCATGATGGACGTAGAACTGATAGAAAATAATCCTAACATTGTATTCGACGCAGCGGTGTGTGAGTTGACCGGAGCCGACTGACCTGGAAACTCGGGTAATTCTCATGTTGCAGATGGGGAGAGAAGGATCCTTCAGCCCGATGGCAGCGAACGGAGGGCCCGATCTCCTGAGTGGGCATTCTTTGTTCCAGAGCAGCCTCCGCCAGGGCCTCGGTTGGATGGGAGAATCCTCTGTTCGGTAGGGTGCCTGGGTTCTAAAATCAGTGCCGGTGGGCGGAAGGTAAACGAGGAATGTGCAGGGAACACATCTACCAATTCTGTGGCATTGTCATCTTCCGAGTTTCCTGTGTGGTGCTCTGCACATAGTCAGTACTCGATAAACACCATCGATTGACCGAGCGAGGAATCACAGCCCCTGATGGGAAAGGTGGCGAAGCATGTCATTTTGGGCATGAAATATTACTCTGAAGCTAATAAATCACTGTGGGAGCTGAGAGGTCTCTTGGAGGAGCAGGTGGTGATTAAGCCTTTGTCAGCATCCTCCCTGTTCTGAGTGTGATGCTTACATAAGGTCAGCAGATGCCCTGATTTGGGCTGGACTTTCCCCAGATTCAAGGGTCTCTGAATCTATCACCTTTAAGGTTTTCAAAACTCAAAAGCCAAAGATTCCAGGGAATGCTGATCCTTTAAAATATCTATTTATTGAATACCTAACTAGGGGCTGAACACACTACTGATTGCTTGGAAGAATACGCTGGAGTCAGAAAGACACAGTCCCTACCGCCAAGAAGTTCTGAGTCTGACGGAGGAGAGATGTACAACATAATTACAGGTAGGAAAAAGGGGAGACTGGAAAGATGGACTTGGGGATGAGAAGTGCTTGCATAGCAATTTATACATTGATACATAAATCGATTTGGACAGGAGCTCTTTGGGTGGTTATGAGTGCAATAAAGTGGCCTGGTGAAAAGAGCCCGGACCTAGGAATCAAAGGACCTGAGTTCTAATCCCAGCTCCGCCACTTTTTTTTTTAAATGGCATTTGTTAAGCACTTACTAAGTTCTAGACACTGTACTAAGCACTGGGATAGACACAAACTAATCAGGTTGGACACTTGGCTGCTTCGTGACCCTGGGTAAGTCATTTCACTTCTCTGTGCCTCATTTATCTCACCTGTATAATGGGGATTAAGACCATGAGCCCCATGAGGGACATGGACTGTGTCCAAACCGATTACAATGTCTGGCACATAGTCAGTGTTTAACAAGGGAATGTATCTGCCAACTCTAATAATAATAATAATGTTGGTATTTGTTAAGCATTTACTATGTGCAGAGCACTGTTCTAAGCGCTGGGGTAGATGCAGGGTAATCAGGTTGTTCCACGTGAGGCTCACAGTTAATTCCCATTTTACAGATGATGGAACTGAGGCCCAGAGAAGTGAAGTGACTTGCCCACAGTCACACAGCTGACAAGTGGCAGAGCCGGCATTCGAACCCATGATCTCTGACTCCCAAGCCTGGACTCTTTCCACTGAGCCATGCTGTGTACTCTCCCAAGCACTTAGTACTTTAAATGCCATTGAATCGTTTCCTACCCATAACGACTCCATGGACACACCCTCTTCAGAACAACCCGTCTTCTGTCGTAAAGTTGTTCTGATCCGTGTACCCATAGAGTTGCACACAGTATGCCCTCCATAAATATGATTGATTGATTAACGTGGGCCATTAAAAAAAAGTGCAGAGGTGGACATAGGGAAGAAAAAACCTGGCTGGTGGGATACTTATGACGATGAGCTGACAAGGCTAAACACTTTTGGAGAACCCAGGTTACAGTAAACACGTCCAGTTCTCCAATGGCGGTAAATTTCATAGCTAACTCCCAAAGGAGGGAGCAAGATAATGGCTATTACGGAGCTCCCTGAAGATTTCATCCAAGGAGACATAACAAAGAGCCAGTGTGATAGTACAGTTTCCCCCTGATAGAGCGACTATCCCTTTTCTCAGTAGTTAGGTTTGTGCCCACTTTTGCATAATAACATTCGCTGCAGTCAGCCGTCTAAACAACATTCTTTCAGAAATGGCCTGACTACTTGAATTTGTATCAGAGAACGCTAACAGCTACTTGTGTTATCCGAACAATTTCCATCTATCTAAATAGAAGCTAAGAGCCCTTTTGGCATCCAGATTATGAAGAATAGCTTCTCTGTTTTCCTTGAGTGATCCGGGAAGAAGAACGTAGGAAGAATGATGCTTTGGTTAAAATGAAATTCTGTAGAGAAAGCCGGGGTATATTTGTAGAAAGCTGAGAAAATCTAATTGTATTCATTCATTTGCTTAGCATGTATTGAACTTCTCCTTTGGGTAGAGCATTGTACTGGCATAATAATAATAATGATAATGTTGGTATTTGCACTTACTATGTGCAGAGCACTGTTCTAAGCGCTGGGGTAGATACAGGGTAATCAGGCTGTCCCACGTGAGGCTCACAGTCTTCATCCCCATTTTACAGATGAGGGAACTGAGGCACAGAGAAGTTAAGTGACTTGCCCACAGTCACACAGCTGACAAGTGGCAGAGCCAGGATTCGAACCCATGACCTCTGACTCCCAAGCCCGTGCTCTTTCCACTGAGCCACACTGCTGGCATGCGGGCATATACGAGAAAAGACCTTAACCGTGTCTGTAGAGAGTATAATATGAATAATAATAATAGAACTAGTAGTAATAGTAGGTATTTATTAAGTCCTCCCTGGATGTAATGCACTGTACTGAGTGCTTGGAGAAGTACAACAAAAACAGCACACATCCCCTGCCCAAAAGGAACTTACACTCAATCGGGGAAGACAGACATATTTACAGTATGTAAATATGGGATTAAGACTGTGAGCCCATGCGGGACAGGGACTGTCCCCAAACTCGTTTGGCTCGGATCCACCCCAGTGCTTAGTACAGTGCCTGGCACCTAGTAAGCGTTTAACAAATACCATGATTATTATTATTATTGCTATTATAATAGAAACAAACGTTGGAGTCTTGCTAATTCAGATGATAGGGTGATAAGAGAAATGGTATTCCAGTTAGGAATTTTAGAGAAGAGGAATGGAATGCATGAGCCGCCCACTTTTTCCTGCTTCACTTCCCTCCTTCCCCCACACGGCCTCATTCGCCCCACTCTGTCCTCATGCCCTTCAAAGCCCCCTCCCGCTCTGATCCCCCTCAATGCCCCCTTTCCCCATCTTCTTCTCCCTTCCCATCCTGTCCCCTTGTTCTTTCTCCTTTCTGGCGTGGCCACCACCCCACGACAGCCAAGATGGAACCACGAGAGCCCCTCCCTGGGTCTCGGCGGGCTTGGGGGTCCCTAGCCGGGAGGGCCAGGTCAGCTCAGCCCCAAACAACCTGCCTTGACTCAGACCGATGATAATGTTCTGCTGCTCCTGCCTAGGGGAAGGGGAGGTCAAACCCAAGATTTCCAGCCCAGCAAGCAACGGCCGGGGCGCTCCTTGGTTACGGCCTGACCGTAATACGAACAAGTCTTCCCTTTCCCTCACTTCAAGTGGTAGCGGTCGTTGGGGAGGGAGTAAATGGGTGAAGAGAAATGAAAGGGTTTATGCCGAAGACTGTGCAGAAAAGGGGCGACCAATGTATAGTGGCCGAACAAGAGGAGGGAACTAGACTAGGGTGGGAAGTTATAAAAGTTTGTGCTCAGGGGTAGAAATTGAATGAATAGAAATATGACGCTAGCACACACCTACTGATGTGGAGTTCGGAGAACTAGTGCAAGACCAGCGAAAAAAGTTGGACAGAAGTCACCCACAGCTCCTCCTCCCCCAGGTCGTGACCCCGACTGGACACAGAACGTGGTCTAACGGAGGAACCGGCGTCTCCGGAGGTGGAACGGGAGTGGAGGAGCTGGGTTGACGGTGAAGGGACCGACAAGGATTGGATGGAGCTAAGTAGGGTTGAAAGGGAATGAGGAGAGAACCGAGGAGTCACTGTCACTCCCCTGAGCAGCCCGGGCTCACCCGGGGGAAGAGTCACCGGGCCACGGGCCGGGGAAGGGGCCGGGCCGTGTCTCCCCCTGTGGAGCGGAGGCCACGGGTTTCAAGAAATTACGATTGCTGTCTTGAAATACGTAAGGTTCACTATCTCCAAACGGCGACGAGGGGCGACAACGGCAATCACTGCTACTCATCCAGATTCTGGGTAGCATCATCGTAACAAGAATACCGAAAGTCAAACCCCACTGCCTTTCTCTTTGGCTGAGTCACTCCAAAATGGGCAGGATGAATCATATTTATCGATCGCTTATTATTGCAGAGAATTGTATATAACAGAGTTGGTGGACCCACTCTCTGGCCGCGGGGAGTTTCCAGCGCAGAGGGACACACAGCAGTAGCTCAGCTGCACCGAACGGAAGGGCGTATTTCACCTTTTGACTGCCCACGATGAGGGAGGGTCCAGAAGGCACGTCAAGGTGCCGCAGGAGGTTGCGGGAGCAGCTGAAAAAGGAAGTTCAAGGCCGCAGGGACCCACTTACTCTTGTGGAGGTTCAGGGCTGCAGTGTCCCTCCCCACTGCAGAGGTTCAAGGCTGCAGTGTCCCCCTCCACCCTGTGGAGATTCAGGGCTGCAATATCCCTCCTCTCTGTGGAGGTTCAGTTTCCCCTCCCCACCGTGGAGGTTCAAGGCTACAGTGTCTCTCTCCACCCTGTGGAAGTTCAAGGCTACTTTTTAAGTCAGAAAAATGTAGCTGACCCTCTCCCTTAGGACATCATTGCTGCTCTCCAATTGTGGTAACTCTAAATGCTTCCTGAGCCACATAAGGTGAAATAGAAACTATTTTGGATTAAACTTATATCAGATATTTTTAATTCTGATATCTGGAATCAGGCTTAACATATTTTAGAAATTTACCCTGCTACCTATTTTCTGAAAACAATGAATAGATTGCTGATAAAGTTCCAAGAATTATTGTAGATAAGGACTCTAAATTCTTCTAATAGCTGTGTGATTCAGATTCTTAAAAAAAAAAAATCTATTACAAAAAAGCATTCTGTGCTCAGTATCTGATGCTCATTTCTGTTCTTTGAACACACTAATCCATTCTAGGTACATTTTCATTTTCAATACAAGTATCTTAATGACAATAAATATCTTAAGAAAAAGTGATAGTATCAAACTTTAAAGGATATTTTCTTTCCTTTCTTTCCACCGCTGTCATTCCACAGAAACCGCTCTAAGGTCACCGACAACCTTTTTTGCCAAATCCAGTGGTGTCTATTCCATCCTAACCTTCTTCGACCTCTTAGCTGCCTTCCACACTATGGACAACTCCTTTCTCCTGAAAACTTTATCCAGTCTTGGATTCAACTACCAAGAGTGACCAGATGATTCCCAAATTTACCACTCCAGTCCTGCACTCTCTCCTCTGCAGTCTCGCATTTCCTTCTGCCTTCAGGACATCTCTACTTGGATGCCCTGCTGACATCTCAAACTTAACTTGTAGAATAATAATAATAATAATATTGGTATTTGTTAAGCGCTTACTATGTGCAGAGTACTGTTCTAAGCACTGGGGTAGACACAAGGGAATCAGGTTGTCCCACGTGAGGCTCATAGTCTTAATCCCCATTTTACAGATGAGGTAACTGAGGCACAGAGAAGTTAAGTGACTTGCCCACAGTCACACAGCTGACAAGTGGCCGAGCCAGGATTTGAACCCATGACCTCTGAGTCCAAAGCCCGTGCTCTTTCCACTGAGCCAGTAGAAGCAGCATGGCTTAGTGGAAAGAGCACAGGCTTGGGAGTAAGAGCTCATGGGTTCTAATCCCGCCTCTGCCACTTGTCTGCTGTGTTACCTTGGGCAAGTCACAGCTTCTCTGTGCCTCAGTTACCTCATCTGTAAAATGGGGATTAAGACTGTGGGCCCTACGTGGGACAACCTGATTACCTTGTATCTACCCAGCGCTTAGAACAGTGCCTGGCACATAGTAAGTGCTTAACAAATACTATCATTATTATTACATCCAAAACAGAACTCCTCATCTTCTCATCCAAACCTTGACCTACCTCTCTCTCATCAGTGTAGACACCACCACCATCCTCCATCTCACAGCCCGTAATCTTGGCACCGTTCTCGACTCATCTCTCTCATTCAAGCTACTTATTCAACCTGACACCAAATCCTATCAGTCTACCTTCACAGCATTGCTAAAATCCACCCTTTCCTCGCCATCCCAGCTGCTAGTATATTGATCCAAGCACTTACCACATCCTGCCTTGCCTATTGCATCAGCCTCTTAACTTACCTCCCTTTCACTGAGTCTCCCCTCTGTAGTTCATATTTCCCTATGCTGCCCGGTTCATTTTTCTAAAAACTGTTCAATCCACATCTTCCTACTCAAAAACCTCCACTGGTAGCCCGCCCACCTGTGCATCAGATAGAAACTCCTTGCCCTCGACTTTAGAGCCCTCAGTCAGATGGCTCCCTCCTACCTTACCTTGACTACTCTTGACTCTCCGGCTTCCCTCGGAGGCCGGGGGAAACCATATCAGCAAGAGAACTCCCACCTCCTCCCCGCCCACCCAATTCGGCAGCCCACAGCCTCCCCAGTTCAAAGTCCTCCCGTGGATCACAATCCTGGTATTTGCTGAGCGCTTGCTAAGTGCCAAGCACTGTACCATGTGCTGGGCAGGATACAAGACTAATTAGGTTGGACCTGGTCCCTGTCCCACACGGGTCAAAGTCTAAAATCCCACCTCCTCCTGACTTATAATAATAATGATGATGGTATTTGTTAAGCACTTACTATGTGCACTGTTCCAAGCACTGGGGTAGATACAAGATAATCAGGTTGCCCCACGTGGGGCTCACAGTCTTAATCCCCATTTTACAGATGAGGTGACTGAGGCACAGAGAAGTTAAGTAACTTGCCCGAAGTCACACAGCTGACAAGTGGCAGAGCCGGGATTAGAACCCACGACCTCTGACTCCCAAGCCCGTGCTCTTTGCACTAAGCCACACTATTTGCCATGCTCAATCAGTCCAACAGTCAGTCACCTCCAAGATGTTCTTATTTTTGTCCTTATTCAGCATTTTGTGAGCCTGGGAGTCAGAAGGTCATGGGTTCTAATCCCAGCTCTGCCACTTGTCTGTTAGGTGACCTTGGGCAAGTCATTCAACTTCTCTGTGCCTCAGTTCCCTCATCTGTAACATGAAGATGAAGACCGTGAGCCCTATGTGGGACAGGAACCGTGTCCAACCTGATTATCTGGTATCTACCCCTGTGCTAAGAACAGTGTCTGGCACATAGTAAGCGCTTAACAAATGCCATAATTATTCATCATTGTTATTAAACATGAAAGCAGTTGTGCAGTTCACTCAATCATATTTATTGAGCACTTACTGTGTGCAAAGCACTGTACTAAGCACTTGGGAGAGTACAATACAACAATAATTCTTTATTCCAATTTGACAGCTTCTAAGTATTTTTTTCAATCCCCAGGAAGTGCAAGCACCCTGTAAGCAGGGAATGGCTTGGACTTTCTCAAGTTAGCACATTACAACCAGTGGGTCAGTCAATCGTGTTTACTGAATGTTTACTGTGTGCAAAGCACGGTACTAAGCACCTGGGAGAGTACACTATAACAATAAACAGACATTCCCTGACCACAGTGAGCTCGGTCTAGAGGGCGTACAGTGGGTGCTCAAATACCACTCTTCCACTCAAGTACCATTTACACTCTTCCCCTCATTCTATGGCATTTATAATAATGTAATAATGTTGGTATTTGTTAAGCGCTTACTATGTGCCGAGCACTGTTCTAAGCGCTGGGGGAGATACAGGGTAATCAGGTTGTCTCACGTGAGGCTCACAGGTAACCCCCATTTTACAGATGAGGGAACTGAGGCACAGAGAAGTGAAGTGACTTGCCCACAGTCACACAGCTGACAAGTGGCAGAGCCGGGAGTCGAACTCATAACCTCTGACTCCGAAGCCCAGGCTCTTTTCCACTAAGCCATGCTGCTTCCCCAGCCACACTGAGTGCTGTGTGCAGAGCACTGTACTAAGCACTTGGGAGTACAAGATTAGGTTGGTAGACATATTCCCCGCCCCCCAGAAGCTTACAGTCATCTACTAAAAGCCATTATCATAGATCCAACATTCCCTGAATTCACTCTTCCCATTTGGTCTCTTCTGTTGGCTTCACTGTCTTTTGCCCATCAAATTTTACCGTCAAAACTACCGTTCCCTCTTACCATTGTGATCGCTTCACTTAATGAGAACTTCGATCCAAATTTTCATAGCCTTCTAAGTTCTCTTTCAGTCTTCCTACTTTCTTCTCCAATTCACTTCTCTCCAAGTTGGCCCCACTGGCGGTGTAGAGGAAATACCATTCTGGGGATCAGGAGATACGGTGGGTCCGATTCCCAGTTCCGCCTGTAGCTGGCTAACAATGGGGGTCCAGACTGCATATGCACTACATAATACGCTGTATTCCTGTCTACTTGCTACTTGAACTCCACACCCAGTGGGAACATGGCAGCCAGAGATGAGAAAGTGAGACCCGCTGTTGCATAAGCCAAAAGCAATGCACAGGATCTTGGTCCTGGAGGGTCGGGATTGAGGGTCATCCATCTTTCCTGATGAGAGACCCCCATCGTCATCCTCCATCTCGGCTGTGCTCTTTTTCCCCACACATGGTCAAATGGCCCACCTTATCTTGCCTTTCACTCGACTCTGCTTAAGCTAGCACAGCCATGAGCCCACCTCCCTTGCCCTTCCCAATTTATTATTTTCTGCCTCCAAGTTAGTTTTAAACCCTCTGCCTAATCCAGAACCCACCATCTTTTTAGGTTGGGTGCAGGCTAGTTCTGGGTCTCACCATTTTGGATTTTCACCACATACTGGGCTGAAAATTCAAGATGGTTTGACGGGAAAATTTCAGAGCCCACACCAGTTAAGGAATCATAGTCTTAGATGAAACTTTTCCTGACCAAACATAAGGTCCTGAGGCACACAACTCCCACTCCATGGTTCCCTCCCACTTGGCATCACTAATTTTGTTTTATATTTAATTGTTCATTTATGGATGTGTCATATGACAATTTCTGGAGGGTAAACTCCTTGAAGGCAGTGACTGCGACTAACTACTCCTCGTTCAGTTTGTTGCGTCCTCTGTGAGTGTCCTAAAATGCTCATCAATTAGGAGAGTATCAGTATGGACATTTCTTACTAAAATGAAATTCTAGGCAGTGATGAAAAGAAAAAGTAATATTGCTGGTACAGTTGTGTCTGGGTTTCTGAACAATAGGAAACATGCTTATTAATGAAAGCCAAATCTAAGATTGCAGAAGACTGAGTCCTGAGAAAATGATCACAATTTTAAATCCTTCATCTTTCATTTATAGCAAGAGTAAATTGAACAAATTCAAGTTAGTTTATGGTCATTTTTATTGAGATAACCTTGAGCTGTTGCTTCAGCTGGTAACAATAACTGCCCCAAAATTGTTTAATGCCATTCAACATTCCAGAATTAGCAATCTGTATTGTAATACATCTGACTCAACATTTGATATCATACAATCATGCCAATTAGTTTTGCATAACTAAGATTATTCAAAAGAAATTCTTTATGCATTTCATTAGAGGCTAGACAATTTCATTTCTCAAGTGCTCTTCAGTTTCATCAATAGTCATTTATTAGCACATTCCACACTTCATGCTCTCAAAATAAAAAGTACCTAAAGATAACAGGTTTCTTAGACGCTGACACTAATGAACACTATCGAGGAGTATAGGAATTGAAGTTTAAGATTTACAGTTTAGAAGGCAATAAATTACTGACATTTGCTAATGCATTCCACTGAGACTAATTACATACTTGAAACCTTCAAATAAAAAAAATGTGTCGGAAGTTTTAATAGGCTAGCTTTTTACATTGCAGTGCAAAAAAGTGACACCCTAACTTTTCCTGAGTTGTAGGAAATTAGTATCAATTTTCTAACTATCACTTTCAGCAATTTAAAATAGGCTTCTTTTATACTTAGACTTGTCAAAACTGTACAATTAAAATAGGTTGCATTTTGTAGAGAAGAAATTGTCAGTTAGCAAGCAGAGATTTGTAAAAGTAATTTAAAGTTACTCGGTTCATTTTACAGTTCTACAAAGGATACACAAGCTTACATAGAGTAAAAAGATCAACGCTGACACAGGGTCCACATATTGAGCTATCCAAGATATATAATATATACCATATCCTTCTGAAAAATATTAAGTTTGAAATATTTTGTGGCTTATTTAGTTTAATGTATCAACTTATATTACACGGTATCACATTCATCTGTAACCATAATGCCCAGGGAGGAAGGAAAATAGATAAAAAAGGAACGGGGGGTGTGTGTGTATGTGTGTGTGTGTGTGTGTATGTTGGGGGGGAGGGGAGAGGAGAGAAGAAAGCGGGGCAACAAAAACAACAAAAAACATGCTTCCAGGAATGTTTTACTTTGTGCAAGAGGAAATAAGTTCCCATTTGGATTTTTGTCTTGACCGCTATAGAGCCCGAGTTTCTACTTCAATCTTCTCTTCTGTTTGGAGCATTTCTGATTCTAGGGGGGCAACGGGAGGACGCAGGATCACTTCTGGTCCTCCTCCATAAATTGACTGCAGAAAATTCCATGTTTCTTCCGAAATCTGCCCAGAATCAGCTCCTGACATGGAAAATAAACCAAAAAGGTGGTTGATTGCTGGCTTGGGAATATTTGGTGTAATAACGTGTGTTAGGATGATCTTGCAGACGATCTCAAGTCATGGGAGCCTGAAGCTTCTATCATCTGTTATTGAGCTACCAATCCTGAACATGTTCCCCTGTGGGAAGGGATCTTATCTTCTTCCTCCAGGCAACTCTACCATCCACTTAGGAGAGGGTTCTGCACACAGTAGGTGCTCAATAAATACGATTGTTTCAGCTCTCCATCTGGGTACCCCCTGCAGCCCGCACTAACTTCTTAGCCCCTCATCCCCTAGCTGCCAAATTGTTCCGTTGTTTTTCTCATTACCAGGTTCTGATCCACTAGTGAAGAATTAAATGAATTATGTGATCTTTGATTTTGGCCTTGTTCAAGCAGGTTACAAAAAGGATGCAAACACATTCAATGTAAATTGGATGTATGAAAAAATTCTCCCCTTCCTAATAGACAGTTTCTCTCTGTCAGCCTTCCTCTGCAATTCAAAACACCTTGAGTCATGTAATGTAGTGGAACAGCACCAGTCTGGAAGGTGCAGGACCTGGGTTTGAGTCCTAGCTCTGCCACCGGCCTGCTGTGTGACTGTGGGCAAGTAATTAATAATAATAATAACAATGTTGGTATTTGTTAAGCGCTTACTATGGGCAGAGCACTGTTCTAAGCGCTGGGGTAGATACAGGGTCATCAGGTTGTCCCACGTGAGGCTCACAGTTAATCCCCATTTTACAGATGAGGTAACAGGCACAGAGAAGTTAAGTGACTTGCCCACAGTCACACAGCTGACAAGTGGCAGAGCCAGGAGTCGAACTCATGACCCCTGACTCCCAAGCCCAGTCTCTGTCCACTGAGCCACGCTGCCTTCCCTTCTCTGTACCTTCTCTGTACCTCAGTTTCCTCATCTCTAAAATGGGGATGTTACCACCTGCCCTTCTACCTTCTCTCATAGGGTTATTGTAGGGGGAAAAAAAAAGAGAGCCCTAGGAGAATAAAAACACTCTACAAAAGCCACAGTGAATAGAATGTAAGCTCGATGTAGGCAGGGAATGTGTCTGTTTACTGTTATACTGTTCTCTTCCAAGTGCTTAGTAGAGTGATCTGCACAAAGTAAGCACTCAATAAATATGACTGAATGAAGGAATATGAGTTTGAAAGAGTAAGAAGTGAAGGACAATGCAATGTTTTGGCCTACAGGGACAGGGAAAAAGATGGAGGAAAAGGTTTAAGAGTGAGGGGAGTTCAGTCTGACAATACTGAGCTTGAAGTGCCCGGTGGGACAAGGGAAGTCAATAAATGAGTGATTAACAATTCTGATTAATGTGTGCTGGGAGATGTCCTGAGGGCAAGAGGAAATGCAAGATCCCAGGTAGGGAGAGAGGTTGGGACTAGCAAGATCGATCTGGGGGTCTTGATCTTGACAACCACATGAGGGAGTAGCTTAAACCATGGGAGTGGATGTGCTACCCAACA
Source organism: Ornithorhynchus anatinus (assembly GCF_004115215.2). Classification (NCBI taxonomy): domain Eukaryota; kingdom Metazoa; phylum Chordata; class Mammalia; order Monotremata; family Ornithorhynchidae; genus Ornithorhynchus; species Ornithorhynchus anatinus. The sequence continues at coordinate 110,374,925 of NC_041731.1, read as the reverse complement.
GCGGTAAAGCAATAATCCCTTGGCATTTGCCTATTTTTTGCTCACTGCTGGTGGGATTTATACAGAGGCCTCAGGACGACAGTGGAGGCCGTCCACTAGCAGCCATTTTGACCACTTGCGGCCACCACCCCGCCTGCCTTTTCAGAGCCGACTGGCCACCCCGACTCTCTCCCGAAAACCCAGACAGCCACCATGTTGGATAAACTTTCTAGTGCTTTAAGTGCAGCTGCCGGACGCAGTTGGTCTCTGTTGTTTCACTTCATTCCCGAGGGCTTCCTTTAACCGATCCACAGTGAATACCAATAAACATATAATCTTTAAATAATATTTATTCATATTAACGACTGACTCCCTCTCTAATCTGTAAGCTCATTATGGGCAGGGAATATATCTGCTACAAATTGTATTGTACTCTCCCAAGTGCTTGGTACAGTGCTCTGCACATAGTAAGCACTCAATAAATACCATTGATCGACTCCTCTATGAAGTGAGAAGAGTAGGGGACCAGAACAGAACCTCGAGGGACAGCCACAGTTAGAAAGTGAGAGGAAAGAAAACAGACTCAGTGATAGAGGTGAGGAAAGAGGAGGTAAGAGGAAAACCCGAACAAACTCTGCCGGTGAAACCGAGATCAGCTAGCATTATCTGGAGAAAGGGGTGGTCCACTATGTCAAAGGCAATTGAGAGGTCAAAGAGGATTTGCATTAGCTTCACCACTGACAAATTTTTTTTACACAATGTTCATTTTAAAAACACACAGATTCAAATGCAACTTTAATACAGTTTAGACACTTACCTTGTTTGAGTACAACACTCCCACATTTTGTGGCAGCAATCTTGGAATTATCGATAGGGCCTGGAGGATCTGGGACATCAAGGGAAACAAAAAGGATAGTATGACTTTCGGAAAAGTACACATTTTTAAACTAATTTAAGAAACTGAGTTTTGATCTCAAAATGCCTCAACTTGGGCACCAAGGCAGCCTCGTACTCACTTTCATTCTAGCCCCAAACAAGATAGGACGAAGAAGCGAGTGGAAACGACAGAGGAACTGAGCACAGCACACTCCGGGAGGCTAACTGGTTTGGATTAGCTCAATGGTTTCCCTACTCTCCCTCTCCCAACAGAGGGAGACGGTGACAGCTCCTAAGGAAAATCCGGTCACTCTTAGGTGTGATGAGGCGGAGGAGGGGCCAAAACCAGAGGGAAAGTAAAGAAGAATGGACTGTAAGCCCGTCAAAGGGCAGGGACTGTATGTCACTCATTCAATAGTATTTATTGAGCGCTATGTGCAGAGCACTGTACTAAGCGCTTGGAATGTACAGATAGGTAACAGATAGAGACAGTCCCTGCCCTTTGATGGGCTTACAGTCTAATCGGGGGAGACGGACAGACAAAAACAATAGCAATAAATAGAATCAAGTTTTATCTCTTACAGAATTAAATTATTATTTATCTGTTACCGATTTGTACATTCCAAGTGCTTAGTACACTGCTCTGCACATAGTAAGCGCTCAATAAATACTACTGAATGAAAGAATGGGGCGAGGACAAGAGTGGTGTCACGGAAGATAGGAGACCAGGAATGGACATGATGACCGGTGGGGCAGAGGACGGGGGATAGTGGGGCTGGACATGGTGTCGGGGGGAAGATCGCGGACGGACATGGTGTCGTGGAGGGGAGGCCGGTGACAGAAGTGGGGAAGAGAAAGGCAAGAGCTCTTGCTGCTAGTTGTCGCCGTCACCCTTCACTGCTGTCTGGGCAGCACAAGTCCACGGGGCCCGGGTGCCGACGTCTGCTCAGCGAGGCCTCAGGTGTGGCTACTGTCAGACTGTGTCTGATCCCATTATCCTGTTATCTACTCCAATGCATAGCACTTAGCAGTTGTTGAGTTAATACCATAACTTTCATTCAATCATATTTATTTATTCATTCAATCGTATTTATTGGGAGCTTACTGTGGGCACAGCATTGCACTAAGTGCTTGGAATGTACAATTCGTTAACAGATAGAGACTATCCCTGCCCAACAGAGGCCTCACAGTCTGTCTTGGAGATTTCTGGGGTGACACCGCCACCTCTTACTGGTTGTCTCAAAAGTGGCCATTTAAGCAGGAAGGAGTGAAGAAGCTCACATTGATCGAGTGCTTACTGGTACAGAGCACTCTACTAAGCGTTTGAGATCAAAAACAATAGGGAATTGGAGGCCACTATGGATGATGGGTCCCTTCTGCCAAAAGGCTGAAAGCTGGTCAGAGAGGAAAGTTTACTTAAGCAGGATGGAACCCTAAAATATGATCATTCTAAAGGAGACACTTAGTCATTTCACAGTTTCTTCTGTGGACAGGCCTCCAGACTGTAAGCTCGTTCTGGGCCGGGAACATGTCTACCAACTCTGTTGTACTCTACTCTCCCAAGCACTTAGTAGAGCGCTCTACACACAGTAAGCACTCAATAAACATCACTGATTGACTGAATCTGGGATTAGTGGTTCATCTTCTTCGCTATGGGACTCTGCTCGGGGGTGGGGAGAGAGGAGAGAGTGAGCAGGGAGGTGCCAAAGGAATGTGAAAGCCTTCTCCTTGTGACTCATTTGCCACCTGACAGGATTCTGGGACTCTAGAAGCAGAGTGGCCAAGTGCAAAGAGCAAGGGCCTGGGAGTCAGGGGACCTTGATTCTAATCCCAGCTCTGCTACCTGTCAGGGCAAGTCACTCAACTTCTCTGCCCCTCAGTTTCTTCACCTGTATAATGGGGATTAATTCCCTGGTCTCCCTACTGGGAGCCCCAGGTGGGACAGGGACTTTGCCTGACCTGAGTAACTACATCCGTGCTTAGTATGGTACTAGGCACATAAGCAAGTGCTTAAATACAACAATTGTTGAAAATTAGAGCAGATAATTGTTTGATATACAAACACTGATTTTTTTTTCAATATTTAACTATCCTTAATATGTTCTTCAATAGCTACTTTATCTCTACAATGCAACATTAGAAAGGACTAGGGGACACTTCAGGAACGACGTCATGATTGACCATCTTCAAAAATGAAGGTAAAATAATTATTCTCTTCCCAACTCAAGAGTCACTTACCTCCATCTTTGCCCTTCACAAAACCTTCCCACTCTCTAAACCACTGCATACTGATGCAATAAAAAATGGCTGGCGATTCCTCTTCTTGGAATGCCCTGTTGAGCTGAGGAAAAACGGAATTAGCATGCTCCTCACGAGGTTCTCTACTCTGTGAATTTTCTATTCTTTTCCCCGGCTTCTACTGAGGCCAATTTTAAACATTCTCAATGCTCTAAGAATGATATGACTGAAAATCTTAAAGAATATGGATGCTGAATCTAGTCAATATTAATTTCTCTCACACCAATATGTTAGTCACAGCGTCTGTGAGAAGATCATTCTTCGTTTTAAAAGTTTTTGGTCCAATTCATTCTGAGGTAGAATCTCCCACTATTTAACATTAAGCACTAACTTAATACTAGCAGGGATCAGTGGACAAGTTTAACATCCTCCCCCATATTGCCCTGGAAATCCTGGGTTCCAAGCCGATTTGACTAATAGAATTTCAGACTTTCCCCACCAACAAACAGGCTACTGGCAGAGTGGGGGAGAGAGAAGGGCTCATAGGTGAGTGAGAAACAACTGTCAATTTGGGGGAATCCTGGACCAATAAACATGCAATCTCTCGGTTAATGTGCTGTTCACACACATACAGCCGATCACTTTACAACCCTTCAGAGCTTATTGATAAGAAGATATTTCTACCAATTCCCACTTCCATTAACTATCTAATAAACCACATATCAATAGAGTTAAAGCCAAAATTTTTCCCACCTGCCTTTAGGTGCCTGGAAGCCACTGTCCACCTACTCTACCAGTGTGTATGCACTTTGGAGATTTAACACTGCCTATTACATGACAGTTATTATCTATTACTAGCTTAGGATTTTAAGTCATTTGGAAGTTTTCTGTTATTTCTTCATTACCCTTATATGTAAATTGAATAACTGGAAACGACAATCATCCCTCTCCAGGTCACAAGCTATGCATCTTTCCAATTTCTAAGGACAAGCAAAAATCCTTATTCCATTTCCCAATACTGAAAAAGTATAAATACTCCTTTTTCTTCCATCATTTCACAATGATATAACATGGTTTGGGTTAAGAAATCCTGACCCCTGGGGAAAAAAATTTAGGTTTTTCATTGGTCTTTACAAGCTAGGGGAGGGCCTCTTACAATATTATATGCTTCATGTTTTTGTGTTGTCACTTTTCTAGTAAAATATCAATAACATACAGTTGGTTACATGTTGCAGGAGAGCAGTGGTAGGCTGTTGTAGTCTACATTGAAATTACAATAAGATTCTGTTGATTCAATGGAGAGCTAAAGATGCACTCCGAAAACAGGCTGGGATTCAAGCATACTGTGCCAAAGAAATTAAATATGAGGAAAGAATACAATAGCAAAAGCAAACCTTTTGCATTAGGTCAGAGATAAAGTCTGACATTCTGCATTAAAGATGGTTTGAGTTATTTGTGGCACACAAAATATGTTTTGATGTATATGTATTCACAGGAAGCACAAGCTGATGACTATTCAAAGGCAATCTTCTATTTAGAGGAGGAATAAGCCAGCACGTGCATAACAGCAGTGGACTGCCCCAGCAACTCCTTGTAAGGAAACTTACTGCTCAAACTGCAAAGGGAAGTTGATGAAGATATGTTTCACTGTCATTCACCTATAAAGGTAAATACGACAGAGAAGGAAATACTCTAACTTTCTACTGGCCAGCCTTGGTGAGGTAAGGGGCTCTTTAAAAGCTCTGTGCAAGGGAAAAGAATTTTGTGGAATTTGTAATAGATACAAAGTTCCAAGACCAGATGTGCGCCCCTTGCCCTGTAGCTTCTGTAGAGTGGAAGGATGAGTAAAGTCATGTAAGTCCTCTTAGTCCCTTCTCCCCACAGATGCCAGGCTAGTTTTACAGTCACCACACCATCTGTTTGAGCCCTAGAGTCTTGGCCTATGGCAGCTTCTAACTGGAACATTTTAAACCCCTGCAGTTCATTTTGCTAAAGAATTGCTCTTCTGTCCATTAATTTAGAAATTTGAGATGTACTCATTTCACTATTTCAATTATCTTGGGCCCAGGCATATATTTCTTTCAGAATTACTTTCATAAAAGTAAATGGTGACTGGGAAAACGAAAACATCCCTATGTCTGAATACGTGCTAGGAAGGAACAGTTTCTAAAGGAAAAAAATCATTATGATTGGAAAATTAACAATACACAACTTTTTTTACCCGAATAAACATTTCCAATTCCGTTTTTCTTCTTTTTTCAATTTTTTCCACCTCTATTTGGCAGGTATGGCAAACATACAGATGGTTGACAGCTGGTCCTCCTCCATACCTAGAAATTGAGTAAATTTCATTAAAATCACATTAAAATTCGCTTAGAATTGGCATTAATATTCTTACTGGCAAGCTTTCCACCTTTAAATCACTCTACTATGTTCTCACCCTTGCACATTTCTAACATTTTAATTACATGTAAAATTCTGTGCTTAGTCAGTGTCACTGGATACTATTATCCTTTCCTAAATTGTTTCATGCACATTCAAGACCCAATCTGCTCATGGCCACAGAGTTATTTCTGCAGGTAAACAGAGGTCCCTCAGGGGCTAAGAGATTTGTTCCACTCTAGCTACGGTTTCCCTCAGCATTAGCTCTTACCAACGAACCACTATTTGCTTTACAAAGGAAAAAAGCAGCAAAATGATTTCTGTCCTTTATTTCTTAATTACTAAGCACACCTCCATCAATCAATAGCATTTATTGAGTGCTTACTGTGTGCAGAGCCCTGTACACTTGGGAGGTGCAGTACAACAACAAACAGACACATTCCCTACCCACAATGAGCTTACAGTCTAGAGAGTTGAGGGAGACAAATATTAAGATAAATCAAGAAATTACAGATATGTACCTAAGTGCTGTGGAGTTGGGAGGGAGGAAGAACAAAGGGAACAAGTCTCGGCGATGCAGAGGGGAGTGGGAGAAGAGGAAAAGGGGGCCTGTTTAATAGGGAAGGTCTCTTGGAGGAGATGTGCCTTCAAGAAGGTTTTATAGGAGGGGGAGAGCAACTGTCAGATTTGAGGAGGGAGGAGGTTCCAGGCTAGAGGCAGGACATGGGTGAGGGGTCAGCAGCTAGATGAGATGGAGGCACAGTGAGAAGGTTGGCATTAGAGGAGCAAAGTGTGCTGGGTTGTAGTAGGAGAGCAAGGAGGAGAGGTAGAAGCGGGCAAGGTGAGTGAGTGCTTTGAAGCCAACTGAGTGATTTGAATGCAATGGCAACTATTCCCTTTTTACTAGGTAACTTACCTTTTGAATCAAAATGAGAAAAGAATGTAAGAAATGGAATAGTATTCTACTCTGTATATCATAGACATATACTGAAGTCTATCCGGTCAACAGAATTTTAACAAAAGATCAGTTTCAACCACCTAATTTGGGATTTATCTACAACGATAAGGATCAGTGTGTAAACAGACCAGCTTATAAAACACGCCACCCTATTAGTGTAGCAGGCTGAATGGGAAAATGTGGGAAAAAAACATGTATCAATTCTACAGATTCAATTTTTTTTGCACTCATGAAATTTAGAGAGCTGAAGACGTATCCATTTCACAATTCCTACTCCTCAGCACCCCTTTACTACCCTTTCATGATCCAGGTTCAAGACACACTTTTCTTCACTGACACTCAGATAGCAGCCCTCTACTGCACACTGGTAGGCACTCTTTACCAACTCAGTACTACCTAAAGCTTCCTTTTGTAGGTCAGAGCCTCTCTTATTTGGTTCTTCTTGCCTTAATCCTCCATTCCCACATATCCTTGAAGACGCTACTCTATTCTAGATCTATTTGTGGAATATTGCTTTTGAAAAAGACTCAAATTCCCACCCCCAAATCTTCTTTGCATAGGGCAAAATCCCTTAACCTTTTCCATTTCAAGAGGCAAAACACAAAATTTTTTTTCAGGGTTTTTTTTTTGACACAAATCTTTCGTGCTTCCTATAAGGGGTACATAAATTTATATGTTAAAAAGCATGTTAGGCTAATGTTAAGAAAGCCCAAAAGGGTAATAAAATTTTATCAAAGTGTATATATTTTATCAAAATGTAACAAATTGTGTTCCACAAATACATAAAGTCACCAGCTGCCCTACCTGAACACAAAGTTACCCACATGCTATCTGGAATGCATTATTAATGATCCTGACAGACAAGGTGAGAGCCTCAATCATGTGAGTACTATGCATGAAAAATGGAACTAATTAATGTCAGGTTCTCTAAAAGAGCACAGCCACTGACCCTGATCGTGGAAAAAATTCCACCTGTGAATCAATGCCAGTCTTTCTGCTGGCAGGAACTCCATAAAAAGACTTTTTCTTTCTAGGTAGAGGCTTCTCCTCTCTGATTCAAGGTTCCAGCAGAGAAAGCTAACATGTTCAGAATCAAAGTAGTTTCCTCCAACACTTTTTTCTCTTCCACATCTTCTCTCCCGACCCTCCCGTCCCCAGCCTCCAAGACCTCTTGGCCAGGGTGGGAAGGAGAAGTTTCCCATTCTAACAACAACAGAGTAAGAGAGACTGGAAGTTTCGCGAGGGCAAGGAACATGTCTTTTTGCTCATGCTGTTCTCACTGTTTCAAGAACTTTGTCATGTGCTCTGCACAGGGTATGTTCTCAATAACTACCACTGATTGCTTGCTTTTAAGGAGGTTGGGAGATGACAGAGGAAGAGGGAGAAATGCTCTTGGGCTTCCCCATCTCCATTTCAGAAACCTCAGGGGACCCTTTCCCACACAAAGCCCCCGAGGCTTATTTTTCAGTACCATCTGGGAAAATCCTTATGACAGGATGGCCTCGGTTTATGCATATTTTTAATCCTGATTTCCAGTACTCCTGTTTTACTTCCCATAAAACCAATAAGAGGGAAAAGGAACAATCGATTTGTAATAGGATGAGATCATTGCAGCAGCATTTATTGGGTGCCCAACGGTGCAATGCAGTGTACCCAGTGTTTGGGATGGATAAAATCAGCAAGTGACACATTCCCTGCCTAAAAAGGGTTTATATTGTAATGGAGGAGACAGACATAAAAGTATTTACAGACGGTTGTAGAAATAGTTGTATTTAAAATTATACCTGCTATATAAGTTATCCCAAATGTTCTGAGGCAGCATTACAACAAGGTCTTCTATATACCCAGCTTTGCATGGAGGAACACCTAAGAAAAATTAATTTGGAAGAATTTTTTTTTGTCACAAAAAAACACCTTCATTCTCAAATTTCTCAACTCACTTCACTGCTTCTTTTGGAACAGCTTCCCCAACTAAAGAAGTCACATGAAACTCTCTCATTTAACTATTTCCAGAATGCACAAAATTTTTTTAAAATTCTACAGGTGATATAAAATGATTTTTAAAAAGGTTTTGGTGTTTATCATTTCCTTCTCTTAGATACATACATCCAGTGTTACGAACATGAGCAATTTTGGCAAATGCATGATTAAATAACTGATTACTAGGGGAAATCAATGGCACATTCTAATTTCAATTTCAATGAAGTTGAGAAAATGGGTTAATTAGGAAAAAGGATGGGGGGAGGGAGAGGAGAGGAATAAATTGGACATTTATAACTAAAAACAAGCCTGGAGCCCTCCAGAATCACTGGAGGACTGAAGAACATCTTGTTGACAACAGTGTCTCTAGCCATGGGAGAAACTATGGGACAAGGAACATCATTTGCAACTGGACCTTCAAGTCCCAATGTGCATATCACACGAAACCTAACAGCTATTACAGTAATGGATTTCCACTCCTACCGTCGTTCCCCATTGTGGGATTTCTTACCTCCATGAACACAAAGGAAGTCATTATTTGAAATTGGTCCTGGCTCAGCAAAAGTCTTGAATTTATTCAGCCACTGTCGAGAAATATAAAACTGGAGAAGACTCGGTTCCATCATATTCAACAAATTGGACACCCTTCGTCTCTCTTTCTGTGCATCCTCGGAACTTTTTCTGTTAAAAATTAAGGGTCTCATTGAACAGAAGGTACCAGAGACCTTAAAGCAGTTTAAATGACTCCCAAAAAATGCAATATGGGAAAGATAAATGGCTCGTTTTATTTTAGCTTGCAAATTCGGACCCACTATCCATTTAGCCCTAAAATGAGTCCAGTTAGCTAGATCGATAGCCTGCTGAATTCCGGTTGTTTCCATGGCTACCTCACAGCTAGTCACATCACTTTAGAAAATGAAGGGACAGCTCTATGTGAAGACATTTTAAGCTATAGAAGTGCATCAGATAGTAATTCCGATTTCTCTGTTTCAGAGCTGCACAAAAATTAATCCCTATTCCATTAGACTAAATTTTACCCCATTACCAGATCAGAGCTGCTGAAAAAGGAAACCATTCTCTCAGTTTGATACTTGGAAAGAACAAAACACACTCCAGTTCTTTCACTAGTTTAATAATATTACGGTTCTCCATTCTACTTGAACTTTATTCTCCATGTGATTATCTATCTCTACCCCAGCACTTAGTACAGTGCTTGGCACATAGTAAGTGCTTAAAACCACAATTATTATCATTATTATTACTCTGTTGCTTTCATCTTTAGTCTTCTAAAATCACTTACTATATTGGTATTGTACTTACTGTATGTAAAATACTTACTGTATTTTATGTCTCTTTGGACATATTGGCTATCAATCAACAGTATGTATTGTGCACCTACTGTGTACTAAGTGCTCGGGAATGTACTATAGAATTATATGCATGTTTCCCTGCCCTCAAAAAGCTCACAATTTAGTGGGAGAAGCAGACACTAGAAAGTTACAGATAGGAGGAGGAAGGGGAGAAGAGTGGGTAGAATTAAAGAAGCAGCATAGCTCAGTGAAAAAAGCGTGGGTCTGGCAGTCAGAGATACTGAGTTTTAATCCTAGCTCTGCCACTTTCCTGTCTTTTGACCTTGGGTAAGTCACTTAAATTCTCTGTGCTTATTTCCTCATCTGTAAAATGGAGACTCAATGCTTGTTCTTCCTCCTACTGTAAGGCCCAGGTGAGATAGGGACTGGGTCCCAACCTGATTATCCTGAATCTACCTCAAGGCTTAATACAGAGCTTGGCACATAGTAAGCTCTTAAATACCACAATTACTGTCGTATTTGTTATTATCATCATTAGTGGTGAGTGCTCAAGTTTCGGTGGTGCAGAAGTGCCCCTGCTAGTTTGTGAACTCCTTGCAGGAAGGAAATCACGTCTACTAACTCTACTGAACTTTCCCAAGTGCTTAGTTTAGCGCTATGCACAGAGAAAAGGCTCAATAAAAGCAGAATGGCCTAGTGGCAAGAGCCCAGGCCTGGGAGCCAGAGGACTTGGTTTCTAATCATGACTCCGCCACTTGTCTGCTATGTGACCTTGGAAAAGTCAATCCCAAGGGCCTCAGTTACTTCACCTGTTAAATGGAGATTAAGACTGTGAGCCAAATGTGGGACAGGGACTGTGTCCAACCTGATTATCTTGTATCTACCCCAGCACTCAGTACAGTTTCCAGCATATAGTAAGCACTTAAATACTATAGAAGAATAAAATGAATATATATAATTGCTGAAATGTCTGTGATGAATGCTCAGATGTTAAAACAATATATGTGCACAAGAGCACTTAAAATATCCGCTAACAATACAATACAAATCTAACCCTCTTACTCATCTGCTTTTTTAATAATAATATTATTTACGGTATTGTTAAGCGCTTACTATGTGCCAAGCACTGTTCTAAGCACTGGAGTAGATACAAGATAATCTGGTCATCCCACGTGGGGCTCACAGTCAATCCCCACTTTACAGATGAGGCAACTGAGGCACAGAGAAGTTAAGTGGCTTGCTCAAGGTCAGAGAGCAGATAAGTGGTGGAGCTGGGATTAGAACCCACTTCCTCTGACTCCCAAGCCCGTGACCCTTCCACTAAGCCACGAAATCATTACATTAGAAAGAAAAACAAGTCATCGTTATTGTCACCTCTAATGAGAGTAGTTATTTTGAGAGCTTTAGAGTCATGAGAAACTTGCAAGCTAATCCTGTGAATTAGCCTTTACCATTATATAATTTTGACTCAAAGTATTTCCTCACCTGTAAAAGAGTACATAAGCTTCTGCATTCTGTACAGTAGATTCAGAAACTTCTGTGACACTTTGGTCATCAAATTCATACCACAGATTATTTAGATTATTTCGGCAGTAGGCTATGTAGTGTCCACCTGCGTTTGCAAAAAAAAAAAAAATTGGTACCATACGAGGACGATTTCTTTGTAGTGAAACAGAACAAATAAGTGCAGGATGAAGAAAAATGGATAAATCTTCAAAGAAAATGAGCCATTTTCAAGTCATACGATATTAAATCTCCCTCCTGGGTGAATGGTGGAGAAATATTTCAGCAGAACCCAGTTTAATATCACCTGTTAAAAAACACTTATGGCACAGAAAATTTGGCATCAGAGAATTACCCCTGGGAATGAAGCTATGGAGCACTATTAATGAGCTTCAGCACCATTCATTTCTTTGTCCCTTGAGCGGTTTATCATGTCGTTCTACTCTATTTCAACAGACTAAGGTTCCATTCTTCACACAGACCTTGACAATGGACTCCCTCAGGCAACAAGAATGATTGCCTGAAAGGGAGCCAGGGCATTTGACAGAGGGTCTCTTGCTATTGATTGGGGCTTAGCCACATTTGACCTTGGGAATGGAATGTAGAGAGTGACCAGGCAGTCAGTTCCTGAGCAGAAGAGTTTTCCATTTGCTCCTACATTTCAGCCAACTCAATACAGCTGTGCCACGGCAGCAGAAATCAGGGTCAGATCAAGGGCAAGCAGAGAGGCACCTACGCTTCAAGAACCCGCATGCTTCTGGGTAGCGAGGACCAAGCCTTGATCCCCGATCCCCTTACCCCCACAATGGACAAGAGGGTACTAAAGGGGCTGTAGCCCCTACGTTCTTTCTTGACCCTGCTAAGAACACAAAGTCAGCCATGAGGCTATATTGTACCAAAAGCTACTTTCATTCTAAAACTTCTGATTAGAGGACCCATTCCAACTCCACCTGGAAAAGACTGGATAAGGAGTAATAATTACAATAATAATGGCATTTGTTAATAATAATGTTGGTATTTAAGCGCTTACTATGTGCAGAGCACCGTTCTAAGCACTGGGGTAGATACAGGGTCATCAGGTTGTCCCCCTTGAGGCTCACAGTCTTAATCCCCATTTTACAGATGAGGGAACTGAGGCACAGAGAAGTGAAGTGACTTGCCCACAGTCAGACAGCTGACGAGTGGCAGAGCCCATGACCTCTGACTCCCAAGCCCGGGCTCTTTTCACTGAGCCACGCCGCTTCTCTGTGCCAGGCACTGCACTAACTGCTGGGGTGGATACAAGCACCTCATATATCAGGTGTCCCTCTCTAATGGTGGCCCCACATTTAAAATGTGTAGAAGGCAAGTTATGGCATCTTCCCCTACAGCTACAAATCCAATTTTTGCAAAAGGCAATGTGGTTTTCATGCCAGTGTCAGAAGCTGAAGTTGAGTCCGCAGGGTTAATCTCAGGGTGAATCTGGAAGAAAATCTGTTTTTGTTTTAATCTACCTGGAGCACACTTTATCCTAAGCAATAATCTAACGGTAGCAGACCGAGGAACACTTTTAAGATCAGTGTTTCTAGAGCTATGCTCGCTTCAGGCCCTTTTCCAGCAGCATCTACGGATACTCTTTCCCCCCGCACCTCTCCCGGCCGGCACCACCTCCTAACCGACAGACTGACTGACTGACTGCATCTCAGGATCTTACACCATCTTCAACCCTGTTCCCATATGGGGCTGCCAGTTTGAAGGCCTCCAATGTAATCCCAGTGTCTAGCAGGTTTGCAGGGGCACAAGGGGGAACACAACCAGCTACACCAGGCAGCAGCTGGCAGATGGGCAGATTCTCAGGCTAATTAGAAAATTAGAAGGTTTGAACAGAACACGGGCTATCAAAACTGTCCTAGTTCTTAGGCCTACTATTCTGAATTGTGACTAAAAGTACTAACCAATTTTCCTGTGTCCATCTGGTTAAAAAACCAAACTCTGCTAATGTTATTAAAACATAAGCCAATGGAGGCCTCACCCTTTTGTGAACTTTAGGTGAGTGAGCAATTATGTCCATTTTTAAAACGTTAAAATACCCAAATTTTTGACACCTCCTTTCTGCAATAGTCTAGTCTTCACATAGAAAAGCACGAAGCCCACATAAGAAATAGCATGGCCTAGTGGATAAAGCACAGGCCTGGGAGTCAAAAGAACCTGGGTTCTAATCCCAGCTCTGCCACTTGTCTGCTGTGTGACTTTGGGCAAGGTACTTTACTTCTCTGTGCCTCAGTTACCTCATCTATATAAATGGGGATTAAGACTGTGAGCCCCATGGGGGACCATGGCCTGTGTCCAACCTGATTAGCTTGATCTTCCCCATTGTTTAGTACAGTGCCTGGCACATAGTAAGCACTTAAATGCCATTAAAAAAAATGGGGTGGGGGAGAAGCCCAGCAGTTCCTTAAACAGGGCATCTCCTCACTTGGACTCTGCCCTGAATAAAAGTTATTTCGCATAGGATAACAATTTCTCAGCTGGTGACATCAGCAAAAGCTCAGTTAATTTCATGGGAGGATTTAGGCAACTAAGGAGAGGGCAAGAAAAGTGGAGCAAAACCCAAGAGTCACAAGGAAAAAGGAGAGAGACCATTTTAGAAGACTGGAGGGAAAAGGCATGTGAAACTGGTGCTCACCAGGAAGGCTGAGGGCCAACAGAATGAATTAGCCGGGAAATCTGGGTGGGCTCGAGGCCAACAGAAGAGCTACTCAGGGAATTATAGCAATGGAGCTGGTAATTGCTGAGTTTAAATTAGTAACAACTTCCAAACAGATACCTTCTGGATCTATCTGCATGATTCTGTTGTACACTTATTGTTTCTGTTACAAGGTTGAACAAAGTAAAACTGTTACACTCAAACTATGTGTCTGAGTGTATGGAGCCTGCAATAAGAGAAATTACTTTCCGGCAGAGGGAACGAGTGGGGTATTTGGTATTTCTCCAAACCTCAGACTGCCTGTAAGGCACATGACTGGTTAGTCAAAATGTTTCCTTGCCTTTTGAGGTTCCTAAATTTAAATGATGGCAGCAGCAAACTATTAAGATAAGCTTGGGGCACACTAGAGAGGAGCCCCATGCGAGTTCCTATACTGGCTGTAAATTGCCATGGGCACTAGGACCCTGGTGCTAGAAACTGGGTGTTCAACTTTAAAGAGTCATGGAAAATATAAATTAAAAAAAAAAAATTACACTCCTTCCTCTCATAGCCTGAAACTCAGTTTTGGGCCTGTTTGACATCATTCATTCATTCCTTCAATAGTATTTAGTGATCGCTTACAAATAATAATAATAATTATGGCATGTGTTAAGTACTTACTATGTGCCAGGCATTGTTCTAAGTGCTGGGGTAGATACAAGATATTCGGGTTGGACACAGTCCCTGTCCTACAAAGGGCTCACAGTCTTAATCCTTATTTTACAGATCAAGGAACTGAGGCACTGAAGTTATGTGACTTGCCCAAGGTCACACAGCAGACAAATGGTGGAGCTGGGATTAGAACCCATGACCTTCTGACTCCCAGGCCTGTGCTCAATCTGTTAGGCCATACTGCTCCTTATTGTATTAAGTGCTTGGGAGAGTACAATATAACAACAGACACATTCCCTGCCCACAATGAACTCACAGTCTAGAGGGGTAGACAGACGTTAATATACATAAATAAATAGACAAATTAGAGATATATACATATATGCTGTGAGGATTGGAGGGAGGATGAATGGAGGAGCAAGTAAGGATGACGCAGAAGGGAGTGGAAGAAGAGAAGAGGAGGGTTTAGTCAGGGAAGGCTTCTTGGAGGAGATGTGGTCGGGAAGAACAATTATTGGTCTGATATGAGGAGGGAGGGAATTCCGCCAGAGGAAGGATGTGGGCGAGAGGTTGGTGGCGAGATCAACGAGACTGAGGTAGAGTGAGAAGGTTAACGTCAGAAGAACGAAGTGTGAAGGCTGGGCTGTATCGGGAGAGCAGCAAGGTGAGATAGGAGGGGGCAAGGTGATTAAGTACTTTAAAACCAATGGTGAGGAGTTTTTGTTTGATGTGGAGGTACTCAGACAACCACTGGCAGTTCTTGGAGTGGGGAAACATGGTCTGAACGTTTCTGAAGGAAAATGATTAGGGCAGCAGAATGGAGTATAGACTGGGGAGAGGCAGGGAGGTGAGCAAGGAGGATGATACAATAATCAAGGCGGGATAGGCAAGTGCTTCCATCAATGTGGTAGCAGTTTGAAAGGTGAGGAAGGGGTGGATTTTGGCGATGTTTTGAAGGTAGAACTGACAGGATTTAGTGATGGCTTGAATATGTGGGTGGAATGAGAGAGAGGATAATGCCAAGGTTATGAGCTTGTGAGACAGGAAGGATGGAAGTACCGTCAACAGTGATGGGAAAGTGAGGGGAGAATAGGGTTTGGGTGGGAAGATAAGAAATTCAGTTTTAGCCATATTAAGTTTGAGGTGACGGGAGAACATCCAAGTAGAGATGTCTTGAAGGAAGGAGGCAATGCGAGACTGCAGAGAGGGAGAGAAATGAGGGCTGGAGCTACAGATTTCAGTGTCATCAGCATAGAGGTGAGTTGAAGCCATGTGAGCGAATGAGTTTTCCAAGGAAGTGGGTGTAAATGGAGAAAAGAAGGGACCCAGAACTGAACCTTGAGGGACACACACAGTTAAGAAATAGGAAGCATAGGAGGAGCCCGCGAAAGAGACTGAGAGGAGGAGAACTAGGAGAGGGCACTGTCAGTGAGGCTGAGTTTGGCTAATGTTTCCAGGGGAAGGGAGTGGTCAACAGCGTCAAAGGCGGCTGAGAGGTCAAAAAGGATTAGAATGGAGTAGAAGCTGTTGGATTTGGCAGGGAGATCATTGGTGACCTTTGAGAGAGTAGTTTCTGTGGAGTGAAGGGGAGAGAAGCCAGATTGGAGGGGGTCAAGGAGAGAATTTGAGAAGAGGAATTAAAGACAGTGGGTATAAACAACTAGTTCAAGGACTTTGGAGAGAAATGGCAGGAGGGAGATAGGCAATAATTGGAGGGAGCTGTGGGCTCCAAACAGGGGTTTTTTTTAGGATAGAGGAAATACGGGCATGTTTAAAAGCAGTGAGGAAGAAGCCACTGAAGAGTGAACAGTTGAAGGATGGCAGTTAAGGAGGGAAGAAGTTAGGGGGAAAGTATTTTGACAAGGTGAGAAAGAATGGGTCAGATGCACAGGTAGAAGGGGTGGATTTTGAGAGAAGGCAGGAGATTTCCTCTAGAGATAGTGCTGGGAAAGACGGGAGAGTTGAAGAAGGGGCAGGAAAGGGGAAGGACTGGAGGGGGCAGGGGGAGATTTTCAGGAGGTCACGCCTGATAGTGTGAATTTTATTGATGAAGTTGGTAGGTCACTGGGGGCAAGAGATGGGGAAGGCCTGGGGGCAGGGGAACTGAGGAGGGAGTTAAATGTCTGGAACAACTGGTGAGGGTGATGGGCATCGTGTCAATAAGGATGGAGAAATAGTTTTGCTGGGCAGAGGAGAGGGCAGAGTTGAAGCATGCAAGGATAAACTCGAAATGGACGAAATCAGCCTAATATCTAATTTTCTGCCAGCAACGCTCTGTGGCTCATGACAGGAGTGAAGGAGGCGGAATGTAGAGGTGATCCATTCACATCATAAATGCATGTGATATTCATTTTTTGTTAGAATAAACTCTAGTTAGATCATCTAGTTAGATCAGAGAAGCAGCGTGGCTCAGTGGAAAGAGCATGGGCTTGGGAGTCAGAGGTCATGGGTTCGAATCCCGGCTCGGCCACTCGTCAGCTGTGTGACTTTGGGCAAGTCACTTGACTTCTCGGTGCCTCAGTTACCTCATCTGGAAAATGGGGATTAAGACTGTGAGCCAGTCTTAATCTGGGACAACTTGATTACTCTGTGTCTACCCCAGCGCTTAGAACAGTGCTTGGCACATAGTAAGCGCTTAACAAATACCAACATTATTATAGTTAGAGAAGCAGCGTGGCTCAGTGGAAAGAGCTCGCGCTTGGGAGTCAGAGTTCATGGGTTCGAATCCCGGCTCTGCCACTTGTCAGCTGTGTGACTGTGGGCAAGTCACTTCACTTCTCTGTGCCTCAGTTCCCTCATCTGTAAAATGGGGATTAACTCTGAGCCTCACATGGGACAACCCGATTACCCTGTATCTACCCCAGTGCTTAGAACAGTGCTCTGCACATAGTAAGCGCTTAACAAATACCAACATTATTATAATCTGGACATTTAAAAGATGCTAAGAACAAATGCCATGTCTCCACACTGATTTGTAAAAACTGGTACTTACTACTTGCAGTCCCATGATGACAAATGGCAGACAAAAGATCATATGTCACAATTTGCGCCGGGCTGTCCTTAGCAAGAAACGATTGAAGATCCAGGCCTTCCAGTGGAAAAGATACATGGGTACTGATTTTGGTGGAAAACATCAGTTCGTGTCTGAATCTTTTTAGATGAATGCATAGAATCTTAAAAGCAAGCCAAAAAAAAGAAAAAATAATTTATTCTGCAGTGAGAAACTTAGGGTTGGCCAATGTGCTGAATCCTAAAAAAATGTGCTTGTTTTGGTTCTTTTAAAATTACCCTTCTTTTATAAGGCTGGTTAAAGTGCTGCACTGCATTTTCCTATAACAATGAATTTCACAGGTTAACTACAATCAGAACGACTCACTTTCATAAACCACTTGCTACAAAGACTCTAAAGGTATCCGTACTAAAAGCTATTATTTCTCTACAGGAAATTTGAAGCACACTTTTTCAAACCAAAAGTCAACTGAGCGAGGAGGATTAACAACCTGATTTCCAGTTTAGTTCATTGCTTTCATGGGCACGGTCTGTCCTTTTTGTTCCAAGAGTCCATTAACTATTCAAGCTTCAAACAGTTCCCTAGATGACGTGTTTCTTTTTTTATTTTGGTTTTGCAATGAGGACTACAATTCGTTTCACTTGGTCCCCCCAAATCTAGGAAACCCCCAATTTCAGTGCATAAAGTACATTATAGAAGCAGCGTGGCTCAGTGGAAAGAGCCTGGGCTTCGGAATCGGAGGTCATGGGTTTGACTCCCGGCTCTGCCACTTGGCAGCTGTGTGACTGTGGGCAAGTCACTTAACTTCTCTGTGCCTCAGTTACCTCATCTGTAAAATGGGGATTAACTGTGAGCCTCACGTGGGACAACCCGATTACCCTGTATCTCCCCCAGCGCTTAGAACAGTGCTCTGCACATAGTAAGCGCTTGACAAATACCAACATTATCATTATTCTCTGTGCCTCAGTTACCTCATCTGTAAAATGGGGATTAACTGTGAGCCTCACGTGGGACAACCCGATTACCCTGTATCTCCCCCAGCGCTTAGAACAGTGCTCTGCACATAGTAAGCGCTTGACAAATACCAACATTATCATTATTATTCTCTGTGCCTCAGTTACCTCATCTGTAAAATGGGGATTAACTGTGAGCCTCACGTGGGACAACCTGATTACCCTGTATCTACCCCAGCGCTTAGAACAGTGCTCTGCACATAGTAAGCGCTTAACAAATACCAAGATTATAACTTTCCATTAACAGTCACAAACCTCCAGGAAAGGAGTCCCAGGAACTGGTAACACCTAACTTCACAAAACAGCACACACTGGCCAGGCAGAACAAAGAGCCGACCAGAGACTCGGCACACCATTCATAACACCCTACTGCTCCTCTGACACCTAAGGCCCTGGGCCAGGGGAAGAGTGAACCAAGCTTCAGACCCTCCTCCTCCAACCCGCTCAGCACCATTTGGGAGAAGAGAAGGGTGCCTCACACCTGCACGGAATGAGAAGAGGAGCCGGCCTCACACCCTTCATAGTTTAGAACAATGGAACGGGTTGGACAGCATAGCTTTTAGCATGCCTGCCAAATGCGCCCTTAATGACCTATTTCAGACTCTCAATTAGATAAAGACTAACTTCCACAAAGTATGTGCTGTCTTCCCTCAATTTTGGATTTAGAGCTCCAGGCCCTGCTAATTTTCACTGTATTTCTCCAAATCATATGGGGAAATGGTGGCGGGGGATGGTCAATATTTGGAGCTCTCTCTCTTTCCCCCCTGACTTGTTGGGGTTATGAAGGATAAAGTCCTAGCTGTGTTAGGTGGGTGGGAGGACAGGGAAGAGGAGTGGAGGTCCCCTGAATGAGTTCAAGTGACATTGTCATCGACCAATTTTCCCCCACAAACCCATTAGGGAGAGCAGGCCCGCATCAAGAGGTCCAAGTCCTCCTATCCATAATAGCTTAATTGACCAGCCATATAAAAATAAATTGAGTAATAAAGTCAATACCTCAGGAAACTTTTGCACTTTACAGAATTTAACTCCATTCCTCAACCTAAGCAAAAAAGAAATAATTTAGTTCTAAACATGTTGTTTTACATGTAACACCATAAGAATAATTTTTACCGGGTGACGACTATGTGCAGAGCACTGTACCAAGCATTGAGAGAGAACAATGGCCTTGGGAAGTTCCCAAGATGAGAGAAAATAGTCAAAGGTGGCACAATTAACCAATACAGCAGAACTCACTTAGAGTGAGACCCTGAGGTCTTTAACACACTGGATGCTTCCTGGAGACTTTCTGACAAAAGCCTCCTGCTTGAAGTCCTAAAATCTACACCTTCAGAAAGGGCATTGCTGAATCTCCAGACCACCCCTCAGTGGAGTAAAGTATATGCTCTGGCCGGGCTGGACATGGAAGGGCAATTTCCACTCTTGCCCTTGGAACAGAATACCTCCTACTTTGGCAAAACACCCGTCCACATCCCAGGCATAAAGCCGACTATGGGCCATCCCGTGTCTGTGCTCTAGCACCACTCTTAGCAGCAGTAGCCACGGTGGTGTGGCGACAGGAGCAGGTGGCCCAATAAGATGCACAATCATGCAAGAAAGTAAAAAGAGAAACCAAATCCCTGCTTTCCCCCTTCAGCCACCAGTTCCCAGGAATTCTCGCTTCTACCGACTCCTCGGTTCCACCTCCCTGGCAGCCACAGCAGGAACCCCAACAAGCAGCAGGTGGCTAGCGTGGCTCTAATTTCATTTATTTATTTCTTAGTACAACCTAAGTGCTCAATAAGTTCCATCGATTGGTTTTTAATTCCACCATTGCAAGTTCACTCTCTGAGAAAGCTGCAGCTCCGATGAGAGGTTGGTGGGCGTGTGGCTGAGGAAGGGGCCTCTGCTTCCATTTGCAGAGTGGCTGAGCCAGGGTCCCACAGGACTGGCTGGAGTCTCCTCAAGGACAGGGGATCAGCCCCACTGGCCTAGACATGACCCCTGCACATTTCTTCCTAACAGTAGGCAAAGTCTGGGTCAATTCGGTAAATCAATTTTAACATTTAACCAGCTTAAGATTTATTTTTAAACTCAGCTTCTGAATCAGAATAAGAACAGTGGCAATTAGAGGCTGAAAGACTTGAGAAAAATGACACGTTGACTGCTAAACCACTGGGAGGTAGACTAAGGACACTCACAAGGCCTTGAGGTAAAGCGTGGGTGTGCGCGTGTATGTCTGTACATGGACGAGTGTGTGCATGTGTAGGGGAGACCTGGCTGGAGATAAGGATTAATCTTTTTCCTCCTTGTTATTTCTCTTGGAGAGGGAGGGGAAGAAAAGGGAAAGGAAGAGGAGAATGACTATTCAAGGTTAACCTGCCTCCTAGCCTGCCAATTAGCATAACATTCTAGTTCACGCTCTACTTGCTGCTATTGTGTCTCCTCCGGTGCAGAGTGGAATGGGTAGTGGCAGGGGGTACAAGAAAGCAGAGCTGCCTCAGCTACTAGCTACCCGGTGTGCTCTAGGCGGCCGCGGGAGAAAAAAGCGCACAAGGGCCAGCGCAAATGAGGATTCTGAGCGGCCAGAAGCCACCACGGCTGCTGTGTTTCGTGGTGTTTCATTTCCTCAAGCCCTGGTTGACACCTTGGTGTTATCAATGTGGGACCAGGGCAACTGCAGAGGGGACAGAGCGGATAGAAGGATGACGAGAAGGCTGTTGACGGGCTTTCCCTTGCCCTGGGGCCGAGCTTGCCAGGCCAGCCCGAGAGAAGCGAGGCTGTGGCGGTGGCTGCTCAATGGCCCACCCTCAGAGCCGTTGCCAATCCAGTCCACTCTTGCAGATGCAGAGAAGGAGCGGGGCATATGTTGGGTGCAGGGGACTCCCGCATGCTTTCCATGAGGTCTAGGACTGGCATTACCCTGTCCAATTTTACAAAGACAGGCTCACTTCAAACCATATGAGGTTTAAGGTATTCTGAAAGCTTCAAAAATAAATAAGAATCATGTCACGTTGCACCACAAAAAATCTATATGTGTGTGTATATAGATGTATACCTATGCTCTATTCCTTAGGAAAAGGTTTTTGGATTTTCTAGTTGAATAACAAAACGTTCATTAATATTCCAGTTACAAGTCTTATTCAAGTCTTGGTCAAGTCAAATGATTTATATCTCCTTTATCCCAAATTTATTAGCCAAACCTGCCAAAAATCAGGTTGCTTTTTATCTTTTATATAAAGTTTAAGCTTATATTATGACCCAGATTTTCTCTCAAAATTTAACTGACAAATTAAGCCCCAATTTTTAATTTTAATTCTTGAAAACTGATAGGCATAATCTTTCCAGTGAATGAACTACAGTTCACAGGGCAATAATGCTTACAGGAGGAAAAACAATACAGTTGATTTTCACTTACTTTTTGCACTTTTCACAACTGTACATATTGTCACCTGTAGACATCAGAGAACATTTATTATTCCTAAATTAAAGCAAATACACTTAATACCTAACTCCTGGTGGGTTAAGAATCAACTTCATAAATGAAATCTATATTTAAATTTGTAAGATCCCAAAAGGTATTCTTTTCAATATATTAATTTTCCAATGTAGCAAAACAATTGATTCAATTATTTGATTTTAACTCTTTAAACACTGAGTCATTAAACCACACAAAAAAGACTTTGGAACAAACGGGAGGGAGAATGTGGAAGTTAGAAAAAAATACATATTGTTTTCAAAATTAAATGCTCCTAATTCTTTTCATTTGAAATTCAGACACATTCGAGTATTCTCTTATGGGATTATTTCTTGTCTTCAATTTAGCTTTCAAGTCAGACTAATCATATTGGTAGATATTTACAAGGATCCACTTTTAGTAGTTATGTTTACTTTTGATTCTTTGGTCATTTTTCCTGTACAGTAAAATACTGGACATTTTCTCTTACCTTTGAGTTCATCTCTGGCGAAAAAGGCAGCAAGACAATCTTGCAAGGTTACTACTGGACCCCAAAACCAGCTAGGAACACATGAGACAACAAACCTGAAATGTCATTGACAAAAAAAAACAGCAAGTGTTCTGCCAGTAAAGCAGAAACATCAATTCCGATGCATCCTGAAGAAATATACCTACCTTTTAAAGTATTCCATGAAAAATGCAATCCACCCTTGGGGGGCATATGCTTCTCCACATGATCCTGCCTTGACTATAGAAGTTGGGTGACTCGATGAATGTAGCTTAGCAAGGTCTTCCTTCCCGGGAATTGGTAAAGATAGATCTTGAAAAGTCTCCAAGGTTACAGACACCTTAAACAATTTAAACCGAAAGCTTTGAAAGGGAAATAATCTTTACTCATAAATTTTCAATGCAGAAAGAAGGGATTGAAAAGTTTCAAAACTATACTAAAAAATGAGACCCAATGTTAACAAGGCTAAAGCAGAATATCAGAGAAGAATGTCAAACCTTAACTACAATAGATGGGATTTTTTTTGAGTGGGGCAGAGACATCAATATCCTTCTAAGCTTCAATATGCTTTTATTCCAACTCTGCCACTTGTCAGCTGTGTGACTGTGGGCAAGTCACTTAACATCTCTGTGCCTCAGTTCCCTCATCTGTAAAATGGGGATTAACTGTGAGCCTCACGTGGGACAACCTGATGACCCTGTATCTACCCCAGCGCTTAGAACAGTGCTCTGCACATAGTAAGTGCTTAACAAATACCAACATTATTATTATTTTATGGCTTCCAAAGAATATTCTCAGAGAAATGTGGTAAGCTGTTTTCAGCTGCCTTGAAATATAATTGTTTTTATGCTCGTCAAGTAGTATGGCCATAGAGTTTGATAGATTTATGTGCTGACTCATGTAGAGATACTCACCATAAAGTCATAGAACAACCCAATTTAAATGGTGCACTCCAATACCATAAAATGAAAAACCTATATTCAAGAGGTAGGAATATTCTACGAAAAGCATCACTAGCGGGTAGATCATTTACTTTTTCTTCAGAAATACAGATTATTCATTCAAGAGATTAGGCACAGAGAGTCAGGCTCAGACCACAGCTCTCCCCCCACTCAATGTCCTCATCTTACAACAAGCCGTCCTCAATTAGTTGACCAGCACCTGAGCCATATCGTCCCTTCAGCCAACTCCAGCACATTTGGACTTATTTATACTCCTCAGCACTCATGTCACGTGTATTCTAAATTGTTTATTTTGACCACCATAAATATTTTTATGTTTATTTCCTCCATTAGAGGAAATAATTACTGTAATTATTTACAGTATTTAATTATGACAGTACAGTAATTATTACTCTAATAATTACAGTATGTGTTAAAGCACTTACTGTGTGCCAAGCACTGTTCTAAGCTCTGGGGTAGGTACAAGTTAATTAGATCGGACACAGCACCTGTCCCACACAGGGTTCACAATCTAAGTAGGAGGGAGAAGAATTGAGGGAACTGAGGCACAAATAAGTTAAAAGACTTGCCCAAGGTCACAGAGCAAGCAACTGGTAGAGCTGGGATTAGAACCCAGTTTCTCTGACTCCAAGGTCTGTGTTCTTTCCACTAAGCCATAAAAGTGCCACTTCTTTAGTCTGTATTTCCCAAGTGTCTAATAAAAGCCAAGTGGGCCTGCAATAGTTGTGGCTACTATGAAGGAAATGGCAGCACATTTTCAACATGCTGTGTACACAGTAAGTGCTCAAAAATACGATTGAATGAATGAATGAATGTCATTCTACACTGTAAACTCTTTGAGGGCACCAACTGTCTATCAATTGTACTCTACTATACTCTCCTAAGCATTTAGTGCAGGGTTCTGCACACAGAAAGCACTTCTATAATACAATTAACTGACAGCTGCTCACCAAGACACCAAAAAGTACTTCCCCCTTCCTCGTGGGTTTCAGGGGAGAGGGGAGACCATTAAGGCAGAGGGAAAAGGAGTCTTGGGTTGGACTGAGAACTTGAGGAGACTATGGAGGGAGTCTCAATGGGAGATTTTGAAGATTCATAGGTGGAGATCCTCTAGACCTCTGGAGACGTCGCGCAAATACTTTAACTCCTAGAGAATCCCCTCAAAAAGTGCCCATCTGTTAGGCAGTGTGGCCTTGGACAAGACAATCATCTTGAAAGTCCTCCCAACTGATCGGGTCAAAAGGCTGGTAGGAAAACTACAGGGAAGGAAAGACCAGTAAAACTACAATACCTGAGTTTTCCAAGGGTTAGTTTCACTTACACTATCCAAAAGTGGCTGGGGGAATGAAGGGAGAAATTGAGCTTGTCACTCAGTGATGGAAAAGCTACAATCCCCCTTGAGCAGGGCAGGATTTTCCTTAGATGGAGGTTGGAAAGAAGGCCAAACCTTGCTTAATGTGGTATTTTGAATGAGCACCTGTCCTGGGGCCCAGCCAGAAGAGAAGCAGCATGACCTGGTGGATAGTACACGGGCCTGGGAGTCAGAAGGACCTGGGTTCTAATCCCAGCTCCACCTCTTGTCTGTTGTGTGACCTTGTGCAAGTTACTTCACTTCTCTGGGCTTGAGTTACCTCATCTATAAAATGGGGATTACGACAGTGAGTCCTATGTGGGATAGGGACTGTGTCTACCTTGATTAATCTATATCTACTCCAGAGCTTAGTACCATGTCTGCCACAGAGTAAGCACTTGAATGCCATTTTTTTTTTTAAAAAAAAAAAGAGTTCCCATGGCAACATATTTCTTCCTACCTAAACTAAACCTGGGGCATAAAGAAAGCTAGGATGAAATAATTTGGGGTTTAGTCTAAAACTTTTCAATGCACTTTCCCAAAGCAAAGCTTTTGGGTGCCCAAGTGACTAAACATTTGAGGAGTGATTTCTGATCAGACAATCAAGACTGGCAATGGCCTTAAATCTCCATCACTTTAAGTATCATTCTGTAAACCTCAGTTTGGGTACCTTCCGTTGTATTTTTTCCAATTTGACACTGGCTACTATTCTGTTTGGGAATCTTGTTTGGCCATGATTAACAGGGCTTTCACGGAATCTGCCCCAAGAGTCCTAGTTCAATGTTTTCCAGCAATCCAGAAATTGCTCTCACACTCAATTTCATGAATCAAAATGTTTTCAAACCTAAAAATTGTCCCAGCTCAACTATCACCTGTGTAATAGCCTGTCCCCTAAATGATCCTGGAGAATCTATCCTTAAAGTGCCATAGGGTGCTGGAGAACACTCTTGAGGGTCGACAATTTGCAGGCCTAACAACATGTTGGCTTTTCTATTACACCAAGTTCAAACCAAACTTACTTGTTTTCAAAGCAGGTTTTATGAAGAGCATAACATTCAATATTTTAGTAGGAAATCAAAAAACATGTTCTTTGTGCAGTTCAATGATTTAATAAAGGATGAACTGAGGAAAAATTATTGTGATAAGTGCTTTTATCTAACACAATGTTAAATGAATCATAACATTGCTACAAGGAATAAAAAGAAATTCTACTTTCTCAATCTAAACATAACAGTTGATTACAAAAGAATTTTTAGATGAAAGCCCACAGGAAAGAGAGGGTGATAGAGTGGTCTTACGCTGACCACTGAATGGCATTACCAAAATTTGGAAGACCAATCGGACTTTTCCTTCCAGTTATTTTTTTTCCCCAATACTTACCCTGTCACAGGTCAAACACTGCACTGAGCTAACGATTGTCCCATCAAATACATCTGATATGACACTCCTATATTTCTTGTGCTTCTTTTTCTTTGGAGAGGGTGCAGATGGAGCTAATATATAAAGGCAAAGTAAACAAATCATTCATTGCAGTTCTGTTTTTAAAATTTAATTTACATCTAATTTATGAACAATGCCTCTTATGAAATTGTGTGTACACTTTATTAGGGCTGATAATTCTTAAATCTTCAAATTTTGACAGATATGGGACAAGCTGGAAATGCAAAAATAAGCTAAGTCTTTGCAACTGTCTATTTCATTGGCCACATGAGATATAGGAAAGAGTTTACTTTTTTGAGATAGGAACCTATGGCAATAGTAGCCTGAACTATATTGGTGCATTATTGAAATAATTAATATCTGAAACCTAGAGAGAAAAAGGAGCAGATAAAGGGGCATAACTTTACCTTTTTTATGTGCAGGTGCCAATCCTGACCACAAGGAGCCCGATTTGGGAGGGCTAGTTGACAATCGGAGATTGATGCCTTCATTTGACGGAGGGGTTTGTGGGGTTGATGGCTCATTCAAATGGGCATCAGCGATATATTCTACAATAGAAAATATTTGGGTGTTAAAGTTTAGTACACAGCAATACAAATCTCTGATTCAAGCTGCTTTTCCACTTCACGAAGAATAACTTTTTATTAATTTTATCATTCAAAGTATCCATCTCCATACTAGCTGTATTCAAAATCCAAATATTCCACAGTTCATATACCCGTGTTGAAAGTTTTAAATATCTGGTTTTATCAGAGAAGCAGCACGGCCTAATGGAAAGACCACAGGCCTGGGAATCAGAAGGTCACGGTTTCTAATCCCAGCTCTGCCACTTGCCTGCAGTGTGACCTTAGGTAAGTCACTTCACTTCTCTGTGCCTCAGGGATCTCATCTGTAAAACGAGGATGCAAGACCTGTTCTTCCTCCTATTTATACCGGTAAGCCCTATGACGGATAGGGACTGTGTCTGACCTGATTACCTTGTACCTACCCCAGAGCTTAGCACATAGTAAGCATTTTCTGTACCACAATCATTACCAAATACCATTATAAATTTTGAAATCTCTGATTTTAAGGAAAATAACCAATTACATATCTTATGAATAGTACAATGTTGTCTGTTAAGAATATTAAGACAGACCTGTCATAACTGTACAAGCAAATTTAATTTCCAATATTTTACCTGAAAATCTACTGTGTATTTGCACCTTGACAGTCTCCTGGTTATTTGAAAATTCAGCTGGGTCTGCCATAGTGTCTATATCTTTCTCCATATCCTCCTCAGAATTGATTTGGTTGAGCTTATTGCATATCTTTTCTTTCTGCCAGTCTTTGGAAAGTACTGGGTTATTTTCCTCATCCTGTATTAACATCGTGGTTTCAGCATGGTCTTCAGTAAAGCCTCTAGAACCGCTTTCATTTTCCGCTTTGTCACTGCTACTACATGATTCGCAGGACTGGAAATCTGCATCTGACTGGCTCTTGTCTTCCTCCATGCTCTCTTCTGGTGTGACAGCTGGAACATTTTCCTCCAACTCCATGACCTGTTCTTTCAGTTCTTCATGAAGCAGATCCATTAGACAGCGCAAAAATTCTTGGGCATCCTGGAGGCACAGTGCAACGATACTCCATTCAGAACACACATTTAAGTAGTGAATTTATCTCATACTAATGTTCACAGATGAATAATAGTTGAGTGCCTACCCCCGTACCTGGAGTTATTGTTGGAATGAGATCCAACCTTATAACTCTCTTCTTGGAATTAGCTCAGGAGTCCATAGGAAAAAAGAAATAGGTGGTTTGGTCTTCAACATCTCATTTTTCACCATTTTAATCATTTAGTCATTTTTGACCAGTAAGTATGATTGGTAGATTATCATCTCTATTTGTTATTGGACCTTTAATAAGTGTGTATCTATAGATCTGAGCAGCTTTTTCTGTTCTTTCTGGGTCTCTAAATTACATAGGAACAGCGAGTACCGTGGTATGTTTTTTTCTTCCCATATCTATATACTGTCCTGCTACCCATGCAGGAGAACTGAGGGCTTGTTAACCACAGTGAGAGAAGAAAGCTTTCTGTTTTACCCTAAAATGGGTTTCCTTTTAACAGAGAAGAGGATGTGGAGCAGGGCTGTGAGTATAAAATGGTTCAGAACATCCTATTCTAGAATTTCTTTCTAAGAGGCACACATTGCATGCTGGTGCTAAAGGAGACAGATGCTTCAAATGTGGCAACAATTTAAAGATATGTCAGAAGAGCAAACTTAGAGAATAGTGAAGTGGAGTGGTTGAGAAGGCTATGCAGGAAGGTAGAGGAATGAGGTGGCTAGATAAGGCCTGACAAATTTGAAGTGAAATCCCTGGGGAGATCTTAGAAGTGGAACGAGGTGGTCAGAGTCCTGAAAATGAGATGGCTGGCAACCCCTTTAAAGCTGACCGAAGGAGAGAAAAGTTGGAAGTGAAGAAGCGGTGGGAGGCAAAAGGATAAGTGATGTAAAGGAGAAATGAGCAGGTTCTGGAGAGAGGATGTGGAGCAGAGCTATAGGTGGGTTCACAAAAAGACAAGGGCAGTTCTGAAAGATATGGTTAGGAGAAAGCATCGCTTTTGGCAACCAAAGCCAAGGGGTATAAAGGAATAAAATTAGCTCACTGTTGTACTAAAACTGGCGGTTGAACTAAAACTGGCAGTTGAACTAAAACTGGCAGTTGTACTACTTAAAGGGGAAAGATAAAGAAAAAGTTTCTAAGGAAACTGTCTTGGCAATGTTAATTTTAATTAATAACAAACATCCCGGAGGCAACATACGGCCTAAGGAGAGTGGCTAGGCAACCCACAGTCCATTTTAAATTGTTTTGGCAGGCAATTGAAGGTGATTTTTAAACTTCTTGTCCGGAGCCCATGTGTCATTGATTTCACAAGCCATTAGCCATTATGCGTGTGAGATTGAGACACGGGGGAAGACACACACACACACACACACACACACACACACTCCCCCTCCCCCCACCCCCATGGCTTTTGGGTCTATCTTTTCCCCCCATGTATACATGGGAACAAATAATGCCAAAAGCTCTAGGTTCACATATTTTGAAGTTAAAAAGCTCCAAGTTGCAGTTCTATCACTGCCAATAGCTCTACAGTACAAGACCATTCATTCATTCATCTGTATTTATCAAGTGCTTTCTGTGTGCAAAGCACTGTACTAAGCGCTTAGGAGAGTACTACACAACAATCAACCATCACATTCCCTGCCCACAGTGAGCTTACAGTTACAGTCTGGGTGGGTGGGGGGTCAGGGAGAGGCAGTCATCAATACAAATAAATAAAATAAAAATACAGATATGTACATAAGTACTGTGAGGTTGGGAGTGGGGAAGAGCAAAAGAGGTTAGCACTAGAGGAGCAAAACTTTCTTCTCTTCCAATACTCACTCACTAGTAAGGGGAAGAAATTTGCTCCAACACTATTTTTACAGTTTGACACCCCTGAAGGATACATGGCAGTGACCTAGAGTTCACTGATAAAGAAAAATATAGGGTGGAATTATTCATTCCCCTTCACCCCGGAGCCTAACAAAGCACCTGGCTCTCGGCTCCCTACGATGCAGCCAAGCAAACGCTCGGGTGGAGTCGGGCCGAGCGTAAGAGTCGCTGCTGCGCCTTCTCGGCCCTCTTTATCTCCAGTGCCAAACGCAACATCCAGAATTTGCAGCTTCGCCTCCTCGTGGGCTCTCAGCCCCTTTCACTACGGCCTTCTCTCGCCGCTCCCTCAGGCAGGTGCAAGCTCCCCTCCGCATCACTGAGAAGACACCATCCCATCCTGCCCTCTCCACCAAACTGGCAGCGTGAGGCCTCACAGAACTTCAGAAAAGCCAGTGGCTGCAGTAACCATTGCTGCGAATCCTGAATCACAAAAAGAAATTCTGCCCCTCTAGCCAGCTCCCTAGGGACAGGACAATTTTTCTATTGTGTGCATTCTTTATTTGTCCTTGACCCTTTTGCTGTTTCAGTGTTTTAGTGTTTCTTTCCTCCCAAAGTGTCTGTCTGCAGTCCTCTGCCCACCCCATCATCTATCTTAACAGTTGGTGGGCCTCTTGAGGGACAGAGCTTGTGTCTAATTCCCACCTGTATACTCTTTCCCAGCACTTAGTACAGGGCTCTGCACATGGTGAGCACTTAATAAATATAATTACTACTACCTAATTCTGCAGAACTCTCATCAGAACAAGGCTAAAAGAGTCGAGAAAAATTCTGTGTGTCTGTCACTAGGTCCCTGCCTAGCAATAGCTCTCCAATGTTTTGGGCACATACTATCCCTGTCTGACAAAATTTGTGCCAGGAGAAAAATAGGAAGCAGAGTGGAATTTTATGGTTGCCAGTGTAACTGATTCCGTTTCGGTAACTCCTGGGCACAGTGCTAGAAGAATTAGGGTCACAATAGAATTGGTTTAGTCAAAGCAAAGACGACTTCAGAAATTCATTGTTAAACACTCCTTGGAAAGTGAAAGATTTAAGGAGATGAGCATAATGAAAAACAATACTGCTCTAATATAATATAAAAGCAGTAACAAAGGCTTACCTGCTGGGAATAGCCCCGAAATGCTGGATTTACGGTTTTAATTCCCTGAAACAAATTAGTAGGAACAACAGATCCTGGCCTAGGGGAAAAAATATTTTTAAAAAATGAATTTAAGTTGCACTTTTTATTTTCACAGTCCATGTTATTGAGCATTGAAAGCACTAAAGAGAAACATGTGGTGCATCTCTGAAATCTATATGCAGAGCTGAAATCTATTACAGATTCTGCCTCAATCTGCCTTACTTGGGCTCAGAGATTCCTATCCATGGACCCAAACTCTACTGAGAATAAAGAATTTCTCCCATTTTATTTTTTAAATGGGCACAATGTCCTAATGTGAAAATCTTTCTCTAAAATTCAAACAATGGTTCTGAATATTAATGAAGACTTCAAAATGGCATTAGAAAACTTCCATCATATCAATCTCACAAACACTGCTTATTAGGGTCCCATCTCCTCCAAGAGGCTTTCCTTGATCAAGTCCTCTTTTCCCTGGCTCCCCTTTGGGCATTTGATATTTGCCCCACCCTCAACACCACAGCACTTAGGTACATAGCTATAATTATATATTATAAATTATTTATATCAATGTCTGTCTCCCCCTCTAGACTGTAAGAATGTGTCTGCAAACACCATTATATTGCCCCCTCCCAAGTTGTTAGTATAGTGCTCTGCACCGAGTGAATGGTCAATAAATACCACTGATGATGACTGACAATTTGGATATGCCATGGATAAGACCATGTGCCTCAGACATGCCTTCTTTCCCAGGAACTCCATATCCAAGCTGGATGGGACTATTTTGAACTGTCACACTCTCAGACACCAGGCTACCTTCAGGATAGCTCCAGAGTCATTAAGGACCAGAGCATTATCCTCCCTTCCCCTGCATCCCCAGGCATAGGGTTGGAGGCTGGTTAAAAATAGTCCCTTCCAGTTTAGTGGACAGAGACAATAGATGAGCCTGGATTGGTTTCTTACTCCTGGGGGAATTTCCTACCTCAAGGTCACATACCGACACAGAAGTAAACTATATCCATAAAATAATCAATAAGTCAATTGTATTTATTGAGCACTTTGTGCAGAGCACTATGCTAGGCGCTTGGGAGAGAACAATATAACAACAGAACAGACACATTCTCAGCCCACAAGAGGGTAATGCTTTTACTTTGCACCTACGCTCTGTGGGGACGACTGTGTTTCCCGAAACACCCATGAACAAAAGCCTATTGAACAAAACAAATATGCAGATGCTCAACCAGCCTCGCCAAACGGCTTCTAGCCACTACGCCTGTGGAAAGAATTCTGTGCTATTCCAAGAGTGGTTATGAAGTGAAGAAAATCTCCTTGGCTGAGATTTTCAAAGGTACAGCTGTGTCCTGGAAATAATGGCAAGCTCAGTCCTATAGGGGGAACATAACGGAGATCAAGTCAAGTATGCCCAGGACTGTAAAAATGCTTGAGTCGAGGTCGCTGGGCAGCAGTGAAAGCCCGTCAAAGGCAACTCCTGCTCCTTTCCCTCCCCTTCTGCGTCATCCAACCCTACATGTTTAGGGGCATGAATGGCAATCCTTCTCATACCCCAAATAGAACTGGAAAACCATTCCAACACAGAATATTGCCACTCCCAATGGCAAGAAAAGCATTTATGTTATATTTTTGATTTCTAACATCTTTGAAAGTGTCGAGCAATTTTACTAACATTTGAGCATCTGAAATTTTCTTTTGCTCAGAGCACTGGAGAAATAAAATCTTTCAAAGAATGTTTCTGAGCCATTTGAGTAATGCTAAAAACAATGTAAACTTTAGCAACTGACTGTGCCCTAAATCTGAACCAAATCCAGATAAGCAGTAACTCATGCTAGGATTACATGTCTAAGGATTTATATAAAGGTCAATAGCATGGCCCATTTTTTTTTAGCTCGAAAGGACTACGGAGATTTTTTGTTTTAAGAGTATGTATGAAGGCCAATTTCTCAGAACTACTTCTAAATACAGCTCTAATACTAAGTCAGCAAAATATAGTTAAAAATGTATATATAAAATATTAAATGGCATCCAAAGTTAACTAAAGTTCTATCTAGGGCAGTGCTAAGTGCTTAGAACAGTGCTCTGCACGTGGTAAGTGCTTAATACAATTGAATGAATATAGGATGAAGAGAAATCAGGCTGAATAGAATGTACAATGTGGCAAATATTCATTGTGTGATCCAGATTGCTTTTTGATTTTATCTTTACACATAATGAAAGAGGAGAGGGGAGAAAGAATGAGGAGGTGGATGTACTAAGGAGATTGTTAAGTGGGACTCTCAACAAAATAAAGTGTTCTTTTAGGGAGAACTCTGTGTTATATCTATCCCTAGATGTTCTCTCCAATCTTACTTCCTGGATTGTACAGGAGGACAGCACTCAGTTCACTCAACCAATAGCTTGAATTTAGAATCCCATTCAGTGGGACACTTGAAAGTTTTGACTTTCTTCCTCAGTTTGAGCTGACAAGAGAGATAAGCTTTCAACCACCAATATGATAACCTAAAGGTCATGAAAAAATTCAGCTTGATCTAGGGAAAAGACAGTATTGAAGAGGAAAAATTGATTATGTTATCCACTGTAATCACTACTAAGGACACAATTCTAATACCCCCACACTGCTTCCTAACTTGAGGAACATCCACAACCACGGATATCATATGAATCTAGGTCTGACATTAAAAGGTTTTGGAAAAAATTTCTCTCATGGCATAATGAGACCACATTTAACTGTAGTAAAATTGCTCATATCCAGAAAGCAAAGTTATCTAGGCTTTGCAGGAGGTATGCCCTTGTCTGGTGGAGCTGACTTAGCATTGACCTGTGATCACTATATAAAGTAATGGGATTCATAATGGAATTTACTGAGCTCTTATTGTAAGTAATGCACTATTCTAAGTCCTTGGGAAAGTACAACAGAAGCCAAACATACACTCCCTTCCAAAAAGGAACATACAATCTAATGGAAGGAAATATACTCTAAGGGCAAATATGATTTAATTAGTCCATCAGGGTAACATGGAAAGGATCAACTGTATTGACTGAGTGCTTGGGAGAGTATAGTAGAGTTACTATATATAATACCTGCCCTTAAGTAGCTTATGTCCTAGCAGAAAACAAAAGACAGTGTAGAGTACTAACACTCCACTCTGGAGTTCAGTAAAGACATGAAATGGACACTACTGAATACACAATTACTTCACTTTGAAATGAAGTGCACAAGTTATTGAATCCCTTACATGCTCCTTTCTAGTCCTCCTAAATTGGAATGCTAGCTTCTAATTTATAGGTGGTATATATACAATAAATCCAACCAACTGTATTTTGATAGAAGTGAGAGCACGTCTACTCACAATAACCTTGGTTCTGAGCTTTCTGAATGACTAACATTTTTCACATAAAGAGGAAGAGTCTTTGTCAACTAAAACAGGAATATTAAAGCATCATATTTATTCTTTCAAAACTGTAACTTCTAATTACAGATAACTCATAATACCTGTCCTTTAGAGTTCTTTCAAGATAGCACTACAGAACTCTCACTCTTAGATAGCGCTAAAAACATTACTCTTGCTTAGAGTATTAATGTATTTATTTATTCAGATTAATGTCTGCTCCCCCTCTAGAATGTAAACTCGTTGTGGGTGGGGAATGTGTTTATTGTTATACCGTACTCTCCCAAGTGCTCAGTACAGTGCTCTGCACAGAGTAAGTGCTCAATAAAAACAACTGAACGAACAGTCCCCTGTTCTATCAATAAATCATATTTCTTTTAATCGTATTTATTGAGTGCTTACTGTGTGCAGAGCACTATACTAAGTGCTTGGGAGAGTACAATATAACCAAGTTGGTAGTCATGATCCCTGCCTACACAAGCTTACATTATCCAGGGGACCTCAAAGAATTCTGACTGACTTGAAGAGTTACTTCAAGTCGATCAATGGGCCTCCATTTCAATTTAGCATTAGGTAATGGCAGATATATTTGGCATAGATCAGAACAGGTCTCTAGTGTGTTACGCACCAATGCTTTTGCTAAAAAGTGACAGATGACACTGCAAATTATTTACTACACACACACAAATGAAACTTCAAAATCTATCATTGGTGACTGTTTACATTATTGCTTCATCATGTAACTACACTGCATTTCACCATCACTCTTTTACTATATTTGCCTTGCTTAGCATCCTGGAAACACTTTAATGCTCTTCACATTTCCTTTGGGAAACAACTTCATTTAGTGATTTCGTTTGATGTGACCTTCAGGGAACTAATCAATACCAGTAAATGCAACAAATCAGCCGTTTCTGAATTTAAAGGGGCAAGCTACCTTTTGGACTAAGCCCTCACATCCCTCCTCTCCTCAACCCCAAAATAGATAAGTGTACATGCTTGATCCAAACGATGCACTCAATTAAGCAAACTCTGCATAAACATGAAGTACATACCTGCTCTTATGCCAAAGTTCCGTCATGAGTTTCAGATAACTTTTGCAAATTGCTGGCTTCTTATCTGTTCGGACTAAACCTCCACAGTCAAGGAAAAACTGTGTCAGAGGCGGGCTAATTTGAGGGAATAAAATAAATTTGGTTTGAAAAGTAATGGAATGTAATAACTGAAAAAGACTGATCAGCACACTGTGTAGGATGTGAAAGTTCAGAATACAACTAATGATACAAATTATTCCACAATTCATTAATTTAAATCACTGAAAGGTATCCCCAGGGTCCTAACCCACTTCAGGTTTTTCTTTTTAGTATACTGGTGTTTTTTTAAAGTCTCCAAAGGAGTCCTCCTAAAAATGCATGCTTCTATTCACTGCCACTAGTTACGCACCCCAAAACAACAAGCCCATCCTGCTTCAAGAGCTGATTTCACCTTCTCTAGCAAGTACAAGACATGCACCCTCTCTGCTCACTAAGGTTAGAAACATTAAGTGACTTTTAATAAGGTGATCCACCTAGCTGATAGGAGTTCCCAATCAGGTAACAAATGAAACAAAATCTAGAATCCTAACCACCGATCCCTTAACTTATTTCCCTATAGGATAACTTTCCACATCCCTGAAAATCCCTGCAATTCCCTAAAAGCAGCTATCCTGGAGTTTGCCACCTCCTAAAACCTTTCAGGGCAGTTAGTTCACCAGCTGTTTATTGCTGCTCTGGTGACTTTCAGCTTTTCCCACCAGTTCTCTAGGGCCTTCCCTCAGGATCCCCATAGGGAGGACAAATTCTCCATGCATCCATTTTCTCTCCCCATTGCTCACTTCCCAAAAGGCTCTTCTTCCCTTTTAAAGCAAGGCTATTCTCCTATCTGCTTACCCTCCCATTTTCGTTTTCCTTAATCCTCTCTCCTTCAGCAGTCCCATGATCTACGAGGAATCAATGCCTGGCACTTTTATGCAGATTAACTTTCCCTTAGGAATAAGGTTACTCAGGATTAAGTGGCTTCCTTGGTTAGTGAGGTTTCCCTTTGAGAGGGATTAGCCGAGTAAACAAGTAGCTTCCTGACTACTGTGTTTGTGGGACTAATTTAAGATTAATATTCTAATAAATTGATGGCTTTTTTCCCCAGAAACCTCTAAGTTGCTCTCTTCCTCAGTCACCTCAGCTAAGGGGCAGGAGAGAGAAAGGGAGCACATATAATAATAATAATTAGTGTTTGTTAAGCGTTTACTATGTGCCAAGCACTGTACCCAGCATTTCGAACAGTACTTGGCACAGAGTAAGCACTTAACAAATACCATTATTATTATTATTACTAAGCACTGGGGTAGATGCAAGAGCATCAAGTCCCACATGGGGCTCAAAGTCTAAGTAGGAGGGAGAAGAGGTACTGAATCCCCATTTTGCTGATGAGGGAACTGCGGCACAGAGAAGCGACTTCCCTAAAATCACATAGCAGGTAAGTGGCAGAATTTCAGCATTATAACCCAGGTCTTCTAACTTCCAAGCCCATGATCTTCCCACTAGGCCACACTGCTTCTCTTCACATAAGACTATATAAAGGAATGGGAAATGAGAGGCAGGCCTTCTGAGGGCCCATTAGCTCTCTTTTCCTAGCAGCCTTAGAAGACCAATGATCTTCTACTTTCCAGTTCTACACATCACAGAAAGCAAAAGAAGCATTAACCGGACATGCCCAGCACAATTAACACTGAAAGAACTAGAAGTATGTCCAAAAGCAAATGTGAAAAGCGAGATGGGCATTGTTGAAGCTGTGATCTCATAAATTCAAGGCAGTGAGGCTTAGTGGAAAGGACTAGGAGTTAGGAGACCCAGTTTGGGCAAGGTTAACATGTGCCTGATTCTTAAAATAAACCCAAAACTATCAGGAATAGTTAGTTTTGCCAATTAGGTTGCTGAGCCCCAGTGAAAAGGGAAGTACAAGGCATCTTAAAAACCATAGAGACTGACCTCTCCAGTTCTAAACACAGGGGAAGAATCCCACTCTCCTTTGTGGCTATAAAAGGAGGCAGCAGTGCCTAGTGGTTTGAAACCACGACTGAGTCGAGACCTGGTTCGACAGCTGTGGGGCTGAGGGTGGGGTGACAATAAAGTGCTTCAAAATTACAAAATTACAAATTCAAGTGCATAGGCCACATCAAGGGAGAGAGAGAGTAGGAGAAATGAAGTCTTAGTTTGGGGAAGGCCAAACTATTTCGGCAGTGAAATAGAAGCAATGGAGGTGAAGAGAATAAGTTGGTGTTGAAGGAGCGGAGTGTGCAGACTGAAATGTAGGAGACCAGCAAGGTGAAGTAGGAAGGGAGGAACTGACTGAGTGCCTTAAAACCCATGATAAGGAATATCTGTGTGATGCAGTTCAGTGACTTGTCCAAGGTCCAATATCACACAAGTGGTAAAGCTGGGATAAGAACCCAGATCCTCTGACTCCCAGGCCTGTGCTCTTTCTCTTAGGCCACACTGCTTCAGAAGAGGGATTATCTTCAACCTTCTATCTACTCCAGTGCTTAGAAAGGCACAGCTGGCTTATCTGAAACTTCAGAATAATATTACTTTTGATACCTGGTAAGTGCGTGCTATGTGCCAAGCAGTGAGGTAGATACAACATAATGAAGTCTGACACAGTCCCTTGTCCCATATAGGGTTCACAGTCTGGGGTGGGGAGGGACAAGTTAGTAAATTCCAATTTTATAGATGAGGAAACTGAGGCCCAGATAAATTAAGTGATTTGCCCAGGGTCACAGAGCAGGCAAGCGGTAGATTAGAATCCAGGTCCCCTTACTCTCAGGTCTGTACTCTTTCCACCAGGCCACGCTGCTTCTCAGAAAGCATCATAAAGTTTCCGAGGCCTAGAACCGGGGCAAGGGCTGGAAGCAGCACTTTCCTGTTTGGAATGTCCTGGGGTTTTTTCTATAGTATTTGTTATTATTATAATAATAATAATAGAAGAAGAAGTGATTTGTCCAAGATCACAGAGACATGGTAAAGTCACTTGTTAAGCGCTTACTATGTGCCAGGCCCTGTTCTAAGTGCTGTGGTAGATACAAGTTAATCAGGTTGGACACAGTCCATGTCTTAATCTCCATTTTCCAAATAAGGTAACTGAGGCACAGAGAAGTTAAGTGACTTGATCAAGGTCATATGTCAGACATGTAGTGGAACCTGAAATAGAATCTTATGATTCCCAGGTCCTTGCTCTTTCCACTAGGCCATGTTGCTTCTCACTGGGTTCTCCTGCCTCACTTCTTCAGGGGCTCCTCTCCTTGAGAATAGGACTTCGGATGCCTCCATCCCTGAGAACTGAGCTGAGCTATGCATTGGACTCCCAATCGCACAGTCACCCAGTCTATTCAGTCAATTTCAATGGAAACAATCTGTTTCTTGGAGCTCTGGTGTTCCAAAATCGGTCACTGACTCAGTTAGGGATTTCTTCCTTTCTTACCCCTTAATTGTTCTGTCCAACGACCCTTCTTTCTCAGCACCCTTCCTCTTTATTTTCCCCCATCTTTCCCCTTCTGCTTTGGCAGGCCTCTTCCACTCCCCTTTCACCTCCAAATGGCATCACAGTTAATAAATGGAAATGCATCGCAGTTAATAAATGAAAAAAAAAAACCCAAAACAAACCTCAATGCATAGGACACTTTTCAAAACCATGGTTAATTTCAATTCCTGCCACTCTATCCCCAGGTCTGTTTTCTTTTTGAAGAAAGGTTATCAAGAGATTTCCATGTACCCCTTAAGGGCACTTCAAACCACTGGAGAGGGTAGAGTTATTATAGCAAACAAAAGAGACAAAGGAAATTCAGTACTCAGCAGCAGGCACAGGTGCTAGAGCCCTAGGCTATTTAAGCAAGGCGGTCTGCACCTGCTGCTCTTTGCTTCCCCAGAAGGACAGTTGTGGTGAACACTCCAGATTGTGTCTGAAACCAAGAGATTTTGGGGCATAGCATTCTTAAAATAACTAAAGACTATAAGTCTTATTATAGGCTCAGGGCCGACCCTACTGTTCCTTCTGAATTTCATCTACCTCATAAGAGGGTGCCGCCTTTTAAGGGCATGTGCAGACTTGGTGGGGGGAGCAAGGCGGAGGGCGTGTGGCCCACACAGGCTGGGCTGGGAGACAAACACAGGAAGAGGATGGGATGGGACTGGGCAGAGGGCCAATTCAAGGCTAAGGTTGGGTGGGGCGCCAAATACCCATTTCTGGATGCGGCCGGGAACTGGAAACTCCCTCTCCCAGACAAGCCGGGAGCAGAGCGATAGTTCCCAAGCCAAAGTCCCTATTCCCAGCTGGGGTAGGAGTTCTTTCTCTGGAGATGGATTCTAATTTCCTGATGATCCCCATCCTATTCCATGGTGCAGTGGCAAGAGCTCGGGCCTAAGAGTCAGAAGGTCTTGGGTTCTAATGCCGACTCCATCACTTGCCTGCTCTGTGACCTTGGGCAAGTCACTTCACTTCTCTGTGCCTCACTTACCTCATCTGTAAAATGGGGATTGAGACTGTGATCCCCACATGGGACAGGGACTGTATCAACCCAATTTGCTTGTATCCACCCCAGTGTTTAGTACAGTGCCTGGCAAGTAGTAAGCGCTTTACAAACACCATCATTTTTAATATTACTATTCCAAATGGCAAGAACCACCAGTTCTGGCTGCCCATCCTGTCCAAACTAATGGCTCTGCCCCTATGGATTTGGACTGAGGCTGAAGGGGGCCATTTACCCCTTGGAGTTGGGGCCCCTATTCCTCATACAGTACCACGTTGCCCCAAAGACTTAATAAATATAACCGATGATTAGAGTGGGCTCCAGAGATAATGGGACTGACTGACCTTAATCTCTATGAAGCAGACATTTAATCTCCGCCCATCCCCAGAACTACATAATGCCCTTATATCTACAATTCTCTCTCTCACACACACACACGCACACCTCCATCGACATCTCTGACTTATTTGTCAATGAAGTACAACCCAAAATCCAGATCTAGCCCCTTTCCTCTGCTGTCTCCCAACTCTTTTGACCTGGCCACCTTTTTCTCTTTCAGCATGGGCTCAATTCTCTACAACCCTGAGACCTCACAGGATTCGCCTCCCTTTCAATGAGAAAGAGGATTTTTGCAGTTTTAATGAAGCATATCCTATGGGTGGAAAAAACACTGCACTGAGAATCACGGAAACCGGGCACTAGTCTGGGCTAGACCACAAAGTGAATAATCTTAACCAAGTCATTTCTTGCTTTGGCCCTTCCCAGTTCCCTACTATAAACCACAAATAGTATCTATCCACCCTAGGTCGATGCTGTGTCACTAGGGTAAATTTTGAGTGTGCCATAAAAATTCATATTACTATAAATTATTGCTAATAATAGAAGTAGTCTTCCTGTCTATACTAGGGTCTTTTCTGGTGGTGAGATATGTGGCAACCTCTCCACATTTCCTCAATTACAATTTCCAATCATTGTACTCACCAATTGGAAAGAGCTTGCAAAGCTGCATTCATGTAGCATGTGTTGCCA
The DNA here is from genome assembly GCF_004115215.2 of Ornithorhynchus anatinus. Lineage (NCBI taxonomy): Eukaryota > Metazoa > Chordata > Mammalia > Monotremata > Ornithorhynchidae > Ornithorhynchus > Ornithorhynchus anatinus. The sequence goes on along the minus strand of NC_041731.1, from coordinate 110,334,058 downwards.
ATGTTTTTCAAACCCGTGAGGCCTGTGGAAAAACAGCAGCAGATTTAACAAAGGCTGAAACCACATCTTCCGATTTACAAAAGGTAGCGTGGCTCAGTGGAAAGAGCACGGGCTTTGGAGTCAGAGGTCATGGGTTCGAATCCTGGCTCTGCCCCTTGTCAGCTGTGTGACTTTGGGCAAGTCACTTAACTTCTCAGTGCCTCAGTTACCTCATCTGTAAAATGGGGATTAAGACTGTGAGCCCCACGTGGGACAACCTGATTCCCCTGTGTCTACCCCAGCGCTTAGAACAGTGCACGGCACATAGTAAGCACTTAATAAATACCAACATTATTATTATTATTATTGAATAATCTTGCAACATAAGAATGTCCCTTGTCAGCAGGGCCATACTTCACTCATCATTGCGAACTGGTGTTGATCCAACTTTGCCCAAAATTATTTATAGTTTAAGGCAGTTGGATCAATTTTAAGTGGCGGGAGATTTCATAAGGAAACCGGTTATTTGCGAAAATTACTTCCACAATCAAGTAAATACGGACTAAATTTGTGGGAGAGTGAAGGTTCCAAATATGATTTTTTATTCAATTTTACAAGATAAGCAATATCAGTCTCATAATGGAAGGAAACAGTTTTTTCAAAAGTACAATTCTTAAAGAAAATCCACTTGCTGAAAATTTTTTTAAATGTAAATTTTCTATCTGAACCCAAAGTTATCCACCAGTCACTGCTTTTCCCAGAAGAGACAAAGGCCTAGCAGTCCAGCAGGTATCTCAAATACAAAAGAGGTTGGGCTCTCAGGGGATGGAGGGCAGAAGACATCAGAAAGGAGGAAGGAGAACAACTACCTAGTAAGGATGCTAATAGGCTGATTTTTGTGAGGCCAAGATGGGAAGCGTGGGCCCACTAGGAATTTTTCAGGGTCTGGCATTAAGAGCATTTATTCAATCCCCAATGGATGCCATGCACTGAACTTAGCATTTGGAAAACACACAACAAAGGGTCATATTTCCTGCCCACTCTAAAAAGGGAGACAAATATAAAAATATTCCTAAACTAATCAAAATACATAATTGAATAAAACATTTTAATAAGTTCATATGTGCTACAGATAGCTGCTGGGTTTATAAGACTTCATTCATTCATATTTATTGAGCGCTTACTGTGTACAGAGCACTGTCCTAAGCAACTGGAAGTACAATTCGGCAACAGATAGAGACAATCCCTACCCAACTACAGGCTCACAGTCTAGAAGGGGGGAGACACACAACAACACAAAATAAGTACACAGGCATCAACAGCATGAGAATAAATAGAATTATAGATATATACAGAATTAGGATACTGGAACCGGGCTGGCTTCTTGAAGGAGGGGGAATTTCAAAAGGGATTTGAATATGGGGAGGTCTGCTGGATAGGGGAAGAAGGAGGTCAGCAGGAACAGTGTGAGTGAAAGAATGCAGGGGGAAGAGCTGAGAGTGAGATACCGATAGAAGGTTACTGTAGGAGAAATGAAGAGAGTGACTGAAATGGGTGAGTGGGTGAAAACAGCAGATTGTTATGGCATGGTTAGTGAGGGATTTTGCATGATTCAGTGGGATGTTAGTAAACCTCAGATAGGAAAGGAGTACTTCTTCAGTTGTTTTCCAGAGGACACTGTGGCCAACTGACTAAGACCTCAATGATTTGAGAAGCAGCATGGTCTAGAGGATAAAGCATGCGTCCAGAAGCCAAAAGAACCAGGGTTCTAATCCTGATTAGCTGTATCCATCCTGATTAGCTTGTACCTATCCCAATGTTTAGGAGACTGCCTGGCATATAGTAAGCTCTCAAAAAAAAGTAGATGTGTCTCACTCAACAATGCCATATACGCCAGATGAGGGACCAGTAACATCTACTACTGTGGACAATGGTGTTTCATGAACAGAGATTGACCCCTCACCCCAATCGACCATCTCCCAACATGATGTTGATCACAGGGGGTTTGAAAAAGGAGGCAGCATGGCCCAATGGATAAAGCATGGACCTGGGAGTCAGAAGGACCTGGGTTCGAATCTCAGCTCTGCCCCTTGTCTGCTTTATGACCTTGGACAAGTCACTTCATTTCTCTGTGCCTCAGTTACCTCACCTGTAAAGTGGGGAATAAGACTGTGAGACCTTATGGGACACAGACTGTGTCCAACCTGATTAGCTTGTATCTACCCAGTGATCAGTATAGTGCCTGGCAAGTAGTAAACGTGTAACAAAAACCATTTAGAAAATAAAAAAGTGTGAATGGTTACGTAGAACATATCCTCAGTACTACAAAACAACAAAATAATAATAATAAAGGTATTTGTCAAGTGCTTTCTATGGGCAAATCAGATGGACACAGTCCCTGTCTCACATGGAGCTCACAGTCTTAATCTCCATTTTACAGATGAGGAATCTGAGGCACAGAGAAGTTAAGTGACTTGCCCAAGGTCACAAAGAAGACAAGTGGCAGAGCCGGGACTAGAATCCAAGTCCTCTGACTCTCAAGTCCATGCTCTTGTAACTAGGCCAAACTCAAATGTGCATCTTGAAGGGTGGGGGTTGCCAGAACCCTAAACAAAAATCTTATATACATAAATGGCTCAGAATATCTGTGTGGACAGCAGCTGCTAGGCTTGCCAGCAACCTGTGACTGAATTACCTATGAAAACAGTCTCACCTTGAATAGGCAAGGAAACTAGAAAAATGCCCATCTCACCCAGACCCGTGGACTGCAATGTGACTCTAAGGAAAATCATCATATCATCATCCAGAAAGACGAACCCCATTTGACGCATGGGAATTTGGTCAAATATGGAATCAATTCTCGCAACTTCCTAAAGAAGGTCAGCTCAGGGACAGGGCCTGGGCTCTCCTTCTGAATAGGAATTCCCTCTTCAGAGGGGGACTATCAAGGGTTGGATTCATGACAGGGCAACTGCTAATCTCAGGCCTCCTCACTGATCTCCCTCTCTCCTGTCTCTCCCCTCTCCAATCCATACTTCACACTGCTGCCTAGATCATTTTTCTAAAGAAAACTGTTGAGTCACTCCTCGAAATCCTCAAATAGTTTCCCATTCATCTCCACATCATACATTTTAAGGCCCTCAATGATCTCTTCAATTCCTACTTCACTAATCTCCTAATATAATCCAGTTGGCACACTTTGCCCCTTTAATGCCAACCTACTCACTGTACCTCAAATTGTCTGTCTCACTGCCGACCCCTTGCCCACATCCTCCCTCTCCCTTCACAGCCAACAAATCATCACTTCCCACCTTCAAAGCCCTAGTAAACCCACATGTCCTCCAAGAGGCCTCGATTAACCTCTAAGCCCTAGTAAACTCGTATGTCCTTCAAGAGGCCTTGACTAACCTCTCATTTCCCCACTCCATTCACCTAATGCTCTTGGGTTCATATTTCTTAAGCACTTTCATACTCAACCCAGTCCCAACCCTAGTGCACATATATACATAACCTTCTACTCTAATAATAATAATTGTGGTATTTGTAAAGCACTATGTGCCAAGCACTGTATTAAGAGCTGGCCTGGGTATGCAAATCGGGTCAGACACAGTCTCTGACCCACATGGGGCTCACAGTCTCAATCCCCATTTTACAGATGCGGTAACTGAGGCACAGAGAAGTGAAGTGACTTGCCCAAGGTCACAGAGCAGACATGTGGTGGATCCGGGATTAGAACCCATGAATTTCTGACTCCCAGGCCTGTAGGACTACACCATGATACTTCTCTACTGCTTCTCTGTCTCTGTCTCTTCCCCTACTTTGATTTGTTTTAAAATCTGTCTCCCCTTTTCAATTGTAAGCTCCTTGTGAGCAGGGATAGTGTCTACCAACTCCTTGGTATTGTACTCTCCCAAGCACTTAGCACAGTGATATGTACCCAATAAGCTCTCAATAAATTCCACAAATTGATTGATGTTCCCAAATACTTAAATCTCAGTGCCTGAAACTAAAATTCTTTGCCACCATGAATAGGAATGGGTTTTTTTGTGTTTTTTTGTGTTTTTTTTTTTATAAAGGGGCTTCTGTCAAGATTTGGATGGACAGATCATAAGAATACAAACATCCAACATGCTGACCAGGGACAGCCACCAGCTCGAGCCTTCAAACTGCTGATATGACCACATTGGACTGGTAAACAAGACAACAATCTACTTTTAGATGGGAATATGCAAACATCTCCTTATGATTATTTTCCATTTATGGAAATAATAATAATAATGATGATGATGATATTTTAAGCACTTACGACGTGCCAGGCACTACAGCAAATTGGGCGGGACACAGTCCCTGTCCCACACGGGGCTTACAGTCTCAATTCCCATTGCACAGCTGAGGTAGGCTCAGAGAAGTTAAGTGACTTGTTCAAAGTCACACAGCAGACAAGTCTCAGAGCTGGGATTTAGAACTCAGGTTTTTCTGACTCCCAGGCCCATGCCCTATCCACTAAGCCATGCTGCTTCAAGTCACACATCCTGGATACAACTGCCATCTAAATTATAGCAACTCCTCAATTCTGCATTTGTGGCAAAAGGGACTAAAGAATGCCTGAATCATGGTATCCCTGGGAGGTAAATCTCAAAAGTCCACACTATACAGAACCACTTTTATAAAGAATGAGAAGAATTACTAAATTTCTTGGCAGAGATTCCATTGATGTAATAAAGGTTTTCCCTACCTCTTGTTTTAAGTTCATCTTCTTCTTCCACTTCTATATCCAGATCATCGAATACAGCTGCAAGTGGCATCTTTAGAGTTGGGGTCCCAGATATTTTAAAATCCTAGATCAATAAAACCAAAAAAGTCAGCCTTCAAACAAATCATGAGTCAAAAAAAAATGATAATTTGTTCTGAAGTGAAGAACACAGGTGTGTTGGGAGGAAGATAAAGCATATTCAAGTTATAAGATGTAGCTTATGGGTGCTTAGCTAAGGTCAGAGCTAAACATCTTCCTGAGAGGCAGAACTATACTCTAAAATGAGCACTTCCTGTCCCCCTGGCTCTAGAACAGGACCTTGGTTATCTGCCTAGAGTGGTTCTTGATCTGGCATGGCACCCACCAGTTAGGTTCGGATTGAAAAATGCATAATCATTAAATCCAAATTCACGGCAACTATATTTATAATTTTAACATCCACCTTAACTTATTTGCAAAAGGAACATTTATTCTTAAAAGCTTATCATGCTTTTTTAAAGGCTGAAATTACACAGTCAAATCACTGGAAGATCCAGGAATACAAGCTAAATTTATCTGATTCTCAAGCCAGTGGTCTTTTCCATCGGGTTATACAGCTAATGGTTTGATAAAAGTCAAATCAAGACAAAATTGATGAGGCCAAGGACGTATCGCTTTTGTTGTTTCAAGGAACTGGAAAATGGGAGGCTAGAACTTAAATTGTTCTTTTATGGTAATAACCCAATCAATCCTATTTAATCGAGCAATTACTGTGTGCAGAACATTGTACTAAGTGCTTGGGAGAGATCTGATATGCATGTTCCATGCCCACAAGGAGCTTTCAGTCTATGGGGTGAGACAGACATTAATATAAATTACAGCTATGTACATCCTAAGTGTTGTAGGGTGAATAGAGGGTTCGGCACCAAGTGCACGGGATAGGGAGTAGGGGAAAAGAGGGTTTAGTTAGGGAAGGTCTCTTGAAGGAGATGTGATTTTAATAAGGCAAGAGGTGATTTTAATAAGGCTTTGAAGGTGGAGAGAGTGATCATCTGTCAGATAAGAAGGGGGAGGGAATTCGAGACCAGAGGCAGAATGTGGACGAGGGGTAGGCTGCAAGATAGACAAGATCTAGGTTTATATTTGATCATTCGATGTGCAAGGCATGAAATTTGTAATTGCCCTCTCCACTGAAGGTAAGAGTGGTAACTGTTATTTCATGATGGTGCACTGGGTAAAATGCTAAGTGCTTAAAAGAGTAAGTGAAAAGAAAAGGGAGAATGGGAGACAACCACAAAAAAGTTACTTTACTTCCAGTCTGGATACACAATGAATTTCTGCTTAATTTTAAACTACTTTCCAAATCATGGTTTTCAATCCTTTGTAAATGTTCATCCGTTTTCTTGAAAACTGATGCAGCGAGACTTTTTTAATTAAAAAAAATCAGCAACAGTCATGTCAGACAACATCCTTCTCTACCTCCAAGAAGCGAAAGTTTCTCAACTTCACCCCAAAGTAGCACAGAATCTTGGCTCGGTCGAGGGGGAAATAATGTACATAGTTTTAGCCAGCCTCTTCTGCCTCACCATGATTCTGTGCTATTTCCAGATGAAGCAGAGAACTATTTCCAGTTTGGGTTCAGGGGCAGGAAGGAAGATGGGGTGAAACTTTACTTCAACTACAAGCAGCACAGATTTGGGGAAGGAGAGGCGGGGTCACCTAAGATCGCACCCCTTCTACCCAACCCGGACTTTTACCACGCTCCTAAGACCCGTGTTGAGGAACAGAAGCTGGGTCAGCCTGTGTTCGGAGAAGGTCGGAAGAAGCAGAGAAGGGTGAGAAAGGGGATTGAATTCGTTGCAGTACTTGGATGTACCTTCCTATAGCGCTTGGAGATTCTGGGCTATGTTAGCAATTAGTGCAGGGCGCAACCCAGGATTTTACACAGTGTAGTCAGAACCGGGGATGTGCCTGTGCTACAGTGTAATTTCTCCTTAACACAAGGTTATTATTGCGCTTATTATCATCATGGTACATTTTAAGCACTTTAACCACTATCAAGCACTGTTCTAAGCATGGGGGTAGATAGAAGTTAATCAAGTTGGACACAGTTCCTATTCTACATGGGGTTTACAGTCTAAGTGGGAGGGAATAGAACTGAACCCCCATTTTACAGATGAGAAAACCGAGGCACAGAGAAGTTAAATGACTTCAAAGTCACATGACACAAGTGGCAGAGCCAGGATTCGAACCCAGGTGTTCTGACTTCCAGGCCCATGATCTTCCCATTAGGTCACACTGCTTCTTTGTGCAACTCACTCATGCATTCGAGGTGAATTAACTTTATGTGATACTCTGAACAAGCCCCAAGCATTTCCCTTTAATTATTTCTTCATTTCTCTTTTTTTACTTTTTCCATGCAAGGACAGAATGGTGTATATTTATTGATCAATCTTTGCAAGCTTACATATGCTTTGTGTAGGAGTCTCAAATTGAGACAAAATCTGTATAATTTTTCACCGAAGATGAAGGTATTCATAACCAGAACACAAACTACTGGAAATTTTAAATGAAAGAAAATAAAAAATACATTTTTTTTCTTTCTCTAGAGTTAAGGCCCACTCTAAGGATGATTTTTTTCTAAACCCAACTGCATGTTCTTTTCTCCATCAGGGAATATTTAAATTCACTTTGTTATAAGAATAACAGGTTCTAAGGGAAAGTATTTCAATGTATGAGATTATAAATCACCCCCTTAGGTTTAGAAGGTGATTATTTTAGGAACTCTACTACTATTCACTTCAATTTCATCTCCTAAGAATGCTTAAATCTCATGCTGTTAAATGCTACTGAAACTAATGGACTGATCCATTGATTTCCCTTTTAAGATGTAACTTTCAATTGAAACAGCAGCCCCATCCTAGGGTTTTAGGGAGAGATAGAGGCAAGGAAATATAGTCCAAATGAATGATCATTAACCTGCAAATCAAATTTCATTTTGTGTCCCATCTCTGCAACTGTGTGACCTTTAGAAGTCATTTACCTCCTATGTACCTCATTTTCTCCTACTTCACCAGGATATCATGACAAATGGTAATAATGGGAAAGCATTTTGAGCTCTTGAAAATATATATTTCATGTGAATTTTCTTAAATAGCTTAAAAACTTCATATCAACTGCAAATCAAATGAAGACATGTATCTTCCAAGGAAAATGGCCAGCATTCTTTCCACCTCCCCCAACTCCCATCACCAAGATCTGGCAACATGAAAATTTAAAAATAAAGAAAATAACTATTAACAAGTTTATGGTTGTTCAGACAATGCGGAGTATAATTACAACACATGCAGACACTTGTGAGCACACACACCCAGATTCACGCTATAAATTAGAGATGAATAAGACCCATAAGAGACTGTATTCAACTTATCTTGTACCTATTATTACCCCAGCATTTAGCAGTACAATGCTCGGCACACAGTAAGCACTTAAATACCACCATTATTATTATTCTTCAAAAGTGTTAAAGATGATAGTCTAAATGAATTTCCTTCAGATTCATTAGATAACCATTCCAGATTTTTCAACAATGGACACACGTCGTCTTTCATGATGGAGAACACACGGATTGTAGGAGCTGTTTTTGGGTATCAATCACAACCTATGATCATCTGCTACTTGCGCCACTGTCACCCGTCGCCGGGGTCAGGTTCTTTCAGAATCGGTGCAGTGAGAGAGAAACTAGGAATGGAAAACCTGAGTTTTGTATAGAATTTATTCTGCGGGGCGAATTGAATTTAATTAATTATTTCGACGAGACAATCGGCCTTCCCTTTTGGGGGAAACATGATGTTAAAGCTTCCCCTTTGGGAGGAGTATGGTGTTAGAGCTTCCCTAACAGGAGGAATACACTGATATGTTACTTGCGTGTGGCCAGACACCCGAGCCCACTTTGATTTCCTTGCAACGTGGCGAGGCAGCTGGCTCCCACCATGTGCTCGCCCCATCCAGGAGGAATCCACCTTTGCGTTAAATACACTTATGCGTTAAACACTAATGAGTTACGTACTCTTATGCGTTACCTACACTTATGCGTTACATACAGTTATGCTTTACATATACTTATGCGTTAAACCGAGTTATGCATTACCCACTTATGGTTACTCGCGCTTGATGAGGCGGCTAGCTCCCACCATATTCACGTCCCACTCGGGAGGCACCCACTTACACATCAAATCCACTTATGTGCTACTCGCACTTGGTGAGGCGGCTAGCTCCCACTCTGTTCACATCCCCCTGGGCTGGCACCCACTTAGACATCAAATCCATTTTTAACATTACATACCCATGGTGAAGCATCTAGCTTCCAACCCCACGAGCTCTCAGCAGGACAGGACACTCACCCATTCCACGGCTCCTCACCTGGTACAGGCAGAGCGGCCTTCTCACGCTCTGGACAGAGGCGACCTGCAGCTGGCTGCTGCAAGTCCCATTCCTCTGCACAGAAGGTTAGAGGCAGCAGGTATTTATCACCTGTGCCCTTAGGCCATTCCAGCTTCCGGCCTCAGTTTATCCAATCTCTGCCCTCCCCCCTCCTCCAGAAGGGGCGAGGGGCACCTTCTGTATTCCCAGCTTGGGCTGTCAATCTGGCAGTTTCGGTGGTGGGGGCGGTGTCCCACCCTCACTTCTGAGTTCCGCCTGCTGGCTCAGGAGGTCATGAGGTAGCATTTGACCTTGAGATGGTCGGTACCCCAGGGTCACCTGGGACAGCCACTAACTGGTTTTGGATGACTAGTTGAATGGCTGTCCACCTCCCCACACCTGGCCACTTCCCCCCACCAAGTCTTTTTTGGGCTAACTGGCTGTCTTACTAACTAGCTGGGTGCACAAAACCTCCATCACCTTGCCCCCTCCTACCTAACCTCCCTTCTCTCCTTCTACAGCCCACCCCGCACAATCTGCTCCTCTGCCGCTAACCTCCTCATGGTCCCGCATTCTCACCTGTCCCACCATTGACCCCGGCCCATGTCCTACCACTGACCTGGAACTCCCTCACTCCTCACATCCGCCAAACTAACTCTCTTCCCCTCTTCAGAGCCCTACTGAGAGTTCACCTCCTCCAGGAGGTCTTCCCAGACTAAGCCCTCCCTTTCCCTCTGTCCCTCCTCCTCTCCCCATTCCTCCTACTCCCTCCCTCTGCTCTACCCCCTTCCCCTCCCCATAGCACTTGTGTATATTTGTATATATTATTTATTACTCTATTTATTTTGTTAATGATGTCTATATATCTATGATTCTATTTATCTATTTTGATGGTTTTGATGAATTTTTGATGGTTTTGATGAAAACTTGCTTTGTTTTGCTGTCTCCCCCTTTTAGATTGTGAGCCCGTTGTTGGGCAGGGATTGTCTCTATCTGTTGCCGAATTGTACATTTCAAGTACTTAGTACAGTGCTCTGCACACAGTAAGTGCTCAAAAAATATGACTGAATGTCATGTCATGATGAATGTCATCCAGGCGGATTTTCAGCTGGAAGCCTTTTGTGGCAAAACTCTGTTGTTTTTCACTGTTAAAGGGGGAAGGGTACCTTGTCCACCAGTCATGAGACAAAAGGTTCGGCAATTCACCATTCCAACAGGACTAGAGCATATATGTGAAACAACATTTAGAGTGGAAAACTAAGAGCAAAATATTCTTGTATATGCAATCGTTAGATTATCGAAGCAAACCAAAATGATCAAGCATCTAGTCACCCATTTGTATATATTTATATTGATAATTCATTTACTGAAAATGACACGGATAAGTCTGAAACGACCAGTGTTAGAATGATTATTTCAATTACCTGCACATTTTCTTGTACTTGCTGAAGTTGTCTTGCACTTGGTAATGGAGACTGAGTTCCCAATTTTCTATCTAAAAACACTTCTTTGCTGCAAGCATAACACCAAACCCGTAGAGTGGTAAGGTTCACAGTTAGACAGTGCTTTGTGTCCTAAAGAGTTGCAAAATGAAAAAAAAATCACAGACTTAAAATACTTTATTCAAAAACACCAAATTTTTGAAAAAAATGACTGCTTTGGATATAGCTGAAGATGGCCGTTGGGGAGGGGAAAAGGTAGAGGGCAAGTGTTTTGATAAGGTGTGAGAGAATGGGGTCGCATGCGCAGATGGAGGGGGTGCATTTTGAGAGAAGGCAGTAGATCACCCCAAACTTAACATGTCCAAAACAGAACTCCTTATCTTCCCAACCAAACCCTGGCCTCCCCATGACTTTCCCATCACTGTAGAGGGCACAACTATCCTCCCTCACACGGAAGCCCATAACTTTGGCATTACCCTTGACCCCTCTTTAGCATTCAATCCACATATTCAATCCATCATTAAATCCCGTTGGTTCAACCTTCATAGCATCATTAAAATCTGCCCTTTCCTCTCCATCCAAACTGCTACCATGTTCATCCAAGCACTTATCCCGCCTTGATTACCCATCCTCCCTGATGACCTCCCTTCCTCCTGTCTCTCCCCACTCCAGTCCATACTTCATTCTGGTGCCCAGATAATTTTCCTACAAAAACATTCAATCCATGTTTCCCCACTCCTCAAAAATCTCCAGTGATTGCCCATCTACTTCTTAATCAAACAGAAATGCCTTACCATCAGCTTTAAAGCACTCAATCATCTTGCCTCCTTCCACCTCATGTCACTACTCTCCTACTACAACCCAGCCCGCACACTTCGCTCCTCTATTGCCAACCTACTCACTGTACCTCGATGTCATCCATCTTGCTGCGGACCATCTCTCCCATGTCCCGCTTCTGGCCTGGAACGCCTTCCCTCCTCATAACCGACAAACTACTCCCCCACCTTCAAAGCCTTATTAAAGGCACATCTCCTCCAAGAGGTCCTCTGTGTCACCCTGAATTGCTCCCTTTATTCACCACCAACCCTCAACAGTACTTATGTACATATCCATAATTTGTTTACTTAAATGAATGTCTGTCTCCACCTCTAGACTGTAGTCTTGTTATAGGTAGGGAACGTGTCTGTTATACTGTTGTGTGGTACTTTCCCAAGCGCTTAGAAAAGTGCCCTGTACACAGTAAGCACTCATTAAGTACAACTGATTGACTGACTGATTGCAGACCCTTGCATTAAATGCCTGGGAGGTTGGGGTAGAGTCAGAAAACTTGATCCTTGCCATCAAGAAGCTTACAAGTGACATGATCCCGATTTTTCCACTTTCCCTTACTGAAAAATCCAAACGCAACACTAAAAAATGTGCAACCATACCTGAGAATGTATGGTACTGTGATCTACATATGATTCTCCACAGCCAACATACGAACACCCATTCTGCAAGTAAGCACACAGAGAGGCAAATTTTAAGTAAAGGACATTTCACAATCTTAAATGCCCGCTTACTTTAGAGGATAAAAAGTGATTCAGAACTTCATAAATTTTTCAAATCCACGGTTCACTTACCTCACTAGACTTAACCATTGTAGAGAATGGAGAAAAAGGTATGATGAGGACTTCAAAAAACAGGAACATTGAACAAATGAAGCATCTTTTAAGATTACTTTAATGGAGAAATTATTTCATTTTGCAGATACTATTCAGAATAAGAATAATTGACATTTTAGGCAAAATAATCAAAAAGAGTTTACCCACTATACCCTAAACACTTCTATCAATGAGTCAATTTTAACAAATCTTGCCACTGCGTGCAGTATTCATGAACCAAGTAATTCACCAGTAGCAGTGCCACTTTTTAGTGTTTGTATTTACCAACTAGGGCATATTTTGGGTCACTGCTGCAGTCAAAGCTATGAAAAAAGATAAAGCATCTTGATCTAAAGGCACTCCTGTACCCACGGCAAGGTATGATGAGGAAACACTGACAGGTTCCTCAGCTAGCCTGCCTACCTTCAGGCAGGACCTGACCCAACGTAGCCCCAATTTATGAGAATCTAATCCGCTTAAACACTTCCACAGTAGAGCCCTGCTTGGGCTGGGCCTGAGGACCAGAACCCAAAGTAGCTCTTTAAAGGGCTCTTGTCATTCCCTTTGACAAGTCAGCTCTGTCTTGCAGGTAAAACGTCTAAAATGTCAGGTTCAGGAGGGCTCAAATCTCAAAACTGAATGCCCAGTGGGGTCATCAGGCTAGACTGAGTCCTGAAAGTGACCAACAACACTCATGCTCAGGAAATCTGCTCAGATTTAATTAAAATCCCTCATGCAGCAATTTAAGACACTTTGTAAAGGTCCTCTTTCAGTCTCATCATTCCACCCCTTACTGCTCTCTTCTCCAAGATAAATGCGTAATGCTTGCGCTTGACAACTTTCTAAATTCACGTTATTTTCTTTTATTCATTTTTCTGGCTTTTCCCTGAACCCTTTCCAAAACTCCTGTTGTAGTTTCAGAGTCCATAAATGGACAGGGCATCCTTTAGAGGGTGTCGGATATGTCCTATCTCTGTTACTGTGCCTGCTGGACCGCTTCCCAAGATTTATAAATCTTGTTGGACTGCACTTCTCCCAGCAGCCTCTGGAAATGGCAAGAAATAGCAGGGAAATGAGGAGAACCGGAGGAGCGCTCGGCAAAAACAGCTACATTTCCACCGATGGCACTTCCTAATCTGTTCCAAGTCGACCACAGACATAATTCACAATCACTGCATTTCAAGACCCATCTCTCCCCCACCGCTCACCCAGGATGTCCATAAAATCTGGGGGACTATAGCTTTCAGTGATTGCTGACTATCTGCAATAGGCACCAAGCCATTAAGGGACTGCCATCAGTGGGAGACATGCCACTTTTGACACCTTTCTGCAGTACCTCAAGTTGTGTGGATTTTTTTTTTTTACTTATAGTACAAAATGCTCATCTACTCTACCCTCTAATTTGTTTTATAGTTTTTCTACATATCTATCGCTCATTTGATCAGTTAGTTCTTTCTCTCCAGTCGTACTTACATTGAACTTCATTCTCTTTTCCCACCATTTTCCATTTACAGAGCTCATTTTGAATTCTGGTGATATCTAGTCATCTGCAAACTTTATGAACATTCTATTATACCATCCAGATCCAGATCAATGTTAAAGTATCTTGATTCCATTTATTGCTATTGTTCTTGTCTGTCTCCCCCGATTAGATTGAAAGCCCGTCAAAGGGCAGGGACTGTCTCTATCTGTTACTGATTTGTACATTCCAAGCGCTTAGTACAGTGCTCTGCACATAGTAAGTGCTCAATAAATACTATTGAATGAATGAATGAATGAAGTATTACTTTTTAAAAAGTAATAGCCATTATTTAAACTAATATTATTTAAACTCATTTTAAATTATCTTTCCTAATCCTGTCCTTAAATTAGGAGAACCCAAACCAAAATGGGAATAGACTGGCCCACGTTTGAGCACAGATCGTGAAGGAGCGAACAGGGAGAGGACCAAGAGGAGCAACCTGACATTCAGCAACTAGAAGTGGGGTGACTCTCAAAGCAAAGGTTTCAAGAGATCTTGACACCCTAGGGGAAGAAAGGAAAATAGGACCTGGCCCTCAGCATGCCAGATACCTCAGCGCTTCAAGAGATATTCTTTAAAGGCACTCAGAGTGGAAGGTATTACTTGCACACCATGATAAAATGTCCCCCATGGCATAAATCTATACACACACATGTATATATTTATATACACACACACATACATGTATCTGTATGTATATGTGCATGCCCAGCAATGTACTCAATGGTCCATGGTATGAAAGGGTTATTGCTATCCCCATAGGAATTAACACCATCAAGAAGTAACCTAGAGCACTGAGGTAGCTGAGCTCATAATGTGTAGTATCATTTACCTGGATTCAGGAATTTCAGGCAGGGTAGAAGAAAATTACCTCCTGGTCATAATCTCATCTGTCAATTTTAGTCTAGATTGATTTACTTTGCTAGGTATTAGCACCATTGAAAACAAGTAACATTAGAAATAATCCATTCATTCAATCCTATTTATTGAGCGCTTACTGTGGGCAAAGCACTGTACTAAGCGCTTGGAAAGTACAATTCAGTAATAGAAAGAGCAATCCCTGCCCACACTGGGTTTACCGTCTAGAAGGGGGGAGACAGACATCAAAACAAGTAAACAGGCACCAATATAAACAGAATTATAAATATATACACATCAAAACAAGTAAACAAGCATCAATACAAATAGAATTGCATAATTTTAGGAATTAAAAAATATTCCAAGAGCCATAGGACTTTAAAAACCACCAGAGCAGTGTTATGTCATACACGTACCTCCAGACAAGCCCAAAGATTTGGTCCTCTGACTTTACAGTCCTGGCAAGTACCCTGAAATAGAATATATCAAGTTGATTGGAAATTTAAGAAATCTCTTCATGCAGGTAGAGGGACACTACCTCACCAAACACAAGGAATGAAATGTCAAAATTAAGCCTAATTAGGTTACAGGGTAGATAGGGCTAATACTATGTGGATTTAAGATCTCCCTCATATTTTGTTTCCTGCTTATGTGGCCTCCTTAGAAATTTCACATGTTCTAAATCTCTTAATTACATTAAAATAGAGTAAATCCAAGAAAACAAGGACAAAACTGTCACAGTGTTAGTTTAGGGTTTAAAAGACAGAAAATATAGAAACTGGCAGACTAATAATGCCTAAGAGCCTGGTGTTTTACTCTTCCAGATGTTTAATTCAGCAGCAGATTACCAAAAATAGATTGCAATATAAAACACAGAGCAGTATGGGAGTTGTGAAAAGAACAAGAACAGAAGCTGTGTTTTTTTTAACCTTGAAAATGTATGAATTAACCTTTAGCCTCCTGAAAGTTGGAACCTCTCCAATATACTGTGACAACTTTTCAAGGGATTAATGGAAACCAACCCTATATTTTTCCATTTGTGTTTTAAATAAAATTACTCTTTGAAAAGCATGAACTTTATTCCTACTAATGATTACCTTTATCCAAGCTGCTAATTAAGATTGGATGTTTTCTTGAAAGAACTTGGGGGCCTTTAAAAAAATGATCACTTCAGAGAACTAATTAACACAGATTGGTTCACTAAAGTTAACACTGAAAATTTTATTTAACTAAAGACAGCCAGTCAGATGTTGAAATAAATCTGACAAGTTTATACAATAAATCACAAAATTTATACATTTAGATTAATTTCCGTCTTAGTTAAGAATTATATTTGTGTGGTCAGCTGAATAATTTGGGTAGGTAACTTTCAATCTAAATATCTGGTCATTAATTAAAAACCCTTTCAAGAAAATAAACAGCTTATTTTATGGCAGAGAGGAAAAAGAACTAGAGTGCTCACATGAGATTTCTGAATCAACTCTTCCTTTGTTATTTCCCCAACCGATTCCAAATGAGGACAGTAACTGCTGAGGGCTGACATTTTAACAGCAGTAGTTTCCTAGGTCTCGAGGCTTTCAAGATCAGGAGTTATCTACATGACAAAAAAAAAATACATATCAAATACAGAAATGAGGAATTAGTTTGTCCCCATAGTCGGCAATATCAAACGTTAATTAGCAAATTAAAAATAATTAGCTGAATATACCCCTTAATAACAACTGTATTGGTTAAATGCTTATTATCTAACATAATAATAATAATGGTATTTATTCAGCACTTACTATGTGCCAAGCACTTTTCTAAGTGCTTGGTAGATACAAGTTAATCAGGTTGGACACAGTCCCTATCCCAAATGAGGTTCACATTCTTATCCCCATTATACATATGAGATAACTGAGGCACAGAAAAGTGAAAACATATGGCAGAGCTGGGATTAGAACCCAGGTCCTTCTGACTCCCAGGTTGTACCCTACCCATTAAGCCATCAAGTACTGTTAAGAGCATTAGGGTAGATACAGATTAATTAGACTGGACACAATCCGTGCCCCACATGGGACATTAAATCTGAAGCAGGGGAGAAGGATTTAATCTCCATTTTCTGGATGACAAAACTGATTCCTAGAGAAGTTAGGTAACTTGCCCAAGGTCGAACAACAGGCAGGTGGTAGAGCTGGGATTAGAACCCAGGTCCTCTGGCTTCCAAGCCCATGCTCCTTCCACTTGGCCACGGTGCTTCTCAGCGTGGCCATAAGAATAAAAATTCAAAATATCTAGACATGTCCCACTCAGCAAGATTAGACTGACTACTGCAAATAAAAACACAAGCAAAATAATTTCATTACCAACTCTCAATCATTTCACATTTCAGAGGTAAAAAGCAATCAATCACATTGGACACAGTCCTTGTCCCACGTGGGGCTCATAGTCTCAACCATTGTAAGAAAGTAGAAGGGTGAGAGGAAGAGCCAGTGAAACAGAGGAGCAGTGAGAGAGAAGAGAGGAAAACTAGGAAAGGACAGTGTCGGTGAAGCCAAGGTTGGATAATGTTTGCAGAAGAGGGTGGTTCACAGAGCCAAAGGCAGCAAAAGGACAGAGGATTAGGATGGAGTAGTGGCCACTGGATTTAGCAAGGAGGTCAATGGTGACCTTGAAAAAAGCCCTTTCCACGGAATGGAAGAGGCGGAAGCTAACTTGCAGAGGGTCAAGGGCAGAGTTGGATGAGAGTAAGTGGAGGCAGCTAGTGTAAACAACTCACTCAAGAAATTTTGAGAGGAATGGTAGAAGGGAAATGGGGCAATAACTGGAAGGTGCTGTAGGGTCTAGAGAGATTTTTTTTTTTTTTTTTTAGAATAGAGGATATATGGGCATGCTTGAATTCAGTGGCGAAGGAGCCTTTGGAAAGTGAGAGGTTGAAGATGGAGAGCAGAGAAAGGGCAAATGGTTTGATGAGGGGGAAAGGAATGGGGTAGAATTTGAGAGGAGGCAGGTCTCTTGAGATACCTTTGGAAACGATGGAAGAGTCTGAGAGGGATGGAGGAGGAAGGGACTGTAGAGGGACCGAGGAGATTTTAGGGAGACCACCTCTAATGGTTTCAATTTTACTGACAAAGTATATGGCCAGGTTATTAGGGACCAGATATGGAGGAGTGGAGTGACAGGGTTGAAGGAGGGAGTTAAGTCTGAAATGTCTGTTGCGGGCAATTAACTTGGAAGTCAAGAAGGATGGAGAGCAGGTAAGGATGAATTTTAGACGAATGAGCTCGGCCTGGTGTCTGGATTCATGCCAGTAATGCTCCGCAGCTCGTGTGCAATAGTGGAGGAAGCGTACTGTGGAGGTGATCCGTGGTTTGGCGTTTTTTTTTAAATGGATACTTGTTAAGCTCTTACTACGCACCAGACACTGTATGAAGTGCAGGGACAATCAACCGTTATTTATTGAGTGCTCTGAATTAAGACTATAAGATCATCCTCTAGACTGTAAGCTCATCATGGGCAGGGAATGTGTCTGCTTATTGTTGTATTGTACTCTCCCAAGCGCTTAGTACAGTGCTCTGCACACACTAAGCACTCAATAAATGATTGAATGAATGAACTAAGTGCTTGGGTAGATACCAGATAACCATGTTGAACACAGTTGTTGATCACAGGACTCCTAGTCTACACTGAAAGGAGGAGGATTTAATCCCCATTTTACAGATGTAACTGAGACACAGAGAAGTGATTTGTCCACAGCAGAGTGGCAGAGTCAAAATTTGAACCCAGGTCCTCTCTTTCCCAGGCCCGTGCTTTTCCACTAGGTCACACTGGTGGTACAAGATCGGCTGAGGGAGTTGAAGTCATTATTGACCCTGAGAAAAGTTAGACAAAAGGCAGGAGAGGAGTAGTGCTGCATAAAGAAAACAGACAGAAAATTCAAATCCATTACGCCACCGTTGTAGCTGCAACTCAGCTCCTCCTCACTCACCAGGATCAGTTTACGTTACACCCAGGAGAGGAAGAGCCAACAGGTCGCCCTGGAGACTGCCAACCAGGGGCTCTTTCTGCCACTTCCCCACTAAGTAGCTGTTGGGCCAAGTTACGTAAGAGTTTTCCGGGTCAGATATCAGGCAACAGTAGGCGGCATATAAAGGAAACAAGTTAAAGAACAAAAGTCTATTGATTTCTCCTTATTTGCAGGTTTCTGCCTCTTTTCCTCACTGGATTCCTTGAATTGAAAGTTTGTCAGTACACAAACTCCACTAGGCAACAAGACAGAACAGGAATAAAAACAGAATAAAATTTGAGAGTCAATGCACCAAAGACCAAAAACAACCCAGCAGTTCCTTTAAATACATAACTATAGCGTGGCAATGGAGTTTTCCTGAAGATTTCACTTCATGCAAGATTTCCCCTTAATTAAGATAAATAATGGCAGCAGATTTATTTTTATTTTTCTCATTTTTTAAAAATTTTTTTCTCAAAGTTAAAATTCTGGTTCACTACTGCAATCCAAAAAAATAAGAAGCTCGCTGAGCCACGCCCATCTGGAGACTCATGCCTCCAAACAAGAAATAAACATTTATATTAACAATAATTACCTGCAGCTTTTCTGGTAAATATGCCTTTTCAAAGTACCCAGCTGCTTTTGGAAGACTGTGTCAAAGACTTTTAGTGGTAGTTATGGCCTGTTGAATTTTAAGTTTCCTCATGAACTGCCACAAACATTCTGAGAGCAGCATTTAAATTGCCAGGCAGCCTATCAAGTAGGCAGCCTAGAGGAAAATCAAAATACAGAGAGCTACTATGACATGGACAGGAGAGGTATAGGAAGAGTACATTCAACTGACAGCCAGTTATTGGAGGGTAGCTCTGGGATTCAGTTTCTTCTGAGAAGCAAAACTCCCTCTGTCGCCAGAGTTCTGGTCTGACGATGGGGCCACATGTCTTTGTGAAATAATAATAGTATTTATTAAGCATTTACTACAAATACAGTATTGTATAAAGGTCAGTGCTCCTTGTCTCCTTAGAAATTATATCCGCTTAGAAATCCTATCTGCTCTTCTTGGGCCTGGTTCAAATCCAAGTTTCGATTTAGGGATTGCATGATTAACACAATTCTTCAGGAGCCTGGCTAGGATATTGCCAGCAGGAGAGAACGGTAAAGTTCTCTCACTTTTTGCCTTTTTTCTCAAGAAGCTGGTTGTGGGTGGTGTCTGTAGCATCTTCTAAAGGTTCCATTTGTTAAGAAAAATCTCTTAAGAGAAATCCAAGCTTAAATTTTTCCTTTTTTTCTTTTTTAAATTGGCATTTGGTACCAATCAGTGGTATCTATTAAGTGTTTACTATATGCCAGGCACTGTATTTAGTGCTAGGGTAGATATACGATAATCAGGTTGGAAACAGTCCCTGCCCCACATGGGGCTCACAGTGTTAACTCCCATTTTGTAGATGAGGGATCTGAGGCACAGAGAAGTGAAGTGACTTGCCCAAGGACACACTGCAGACTAGTGGTGGAGCTGGGATTAGAAGCCAGGGCCTTTGACTCCCAGGCCCGGGCTCATTTCATTAGGCCTCGTGGCTTTTTCGTACTTAAATATTTACAGGAGCACTATTAGATCCTTTTTCGTGGATGACTGCAAGAGATTGAGATTTGGAATTGACTGCCTCAAAAGATGGGACTAAGACCACCAGCTATCCATTCTGGCCTAAGTTTCTTAGGCTTCCAAGAGTCTCATCCTCATTGGTGAAAGGATGCTTAGATGATCATTATTTCCCTCCGGCACCTCTGTTGGTTCCCTTTTTGGCTGTGATGGGGATGAAACCATCTGCGTTCTCCCGCAGAGCTATGATAATATTCCTAAGGCCATATGTTGCTTTAGTGATGAATAAATGTCTTTGATTTGGGGGGCAGTTAGCTCTTCAACTGTGGTACCCCCAGCGTGGGCTCAGTGGAAAGAGCCCAGGCTTGGGAGTCAGAGGTCATGGGTTCTAATCCTGGCTCCGCCGCTTGTCAGCTGTGTAACCTTGGGCAAGTCACTTCACTTCTCTGGGCCTCTGTTCCCTCATCAGGAAAACGGAGATTAAGACTGTGAGCCCCACGTGGGACAACCTGATTACCTTGTAACTACCCCAGCGCTTAGAACAGTGCTTGGCACATAGTAAGTCCTTCACAAATACCAACATCATTATTATTATTATTACTATTACTTCCAATCAAGCAATCATCCTTGAGTACTTGTATATAGTGCACTGTACTAAATACTACAGGATAGAGAGTACAAAATAAGAGAGTTGATAACACGTTGCCCGACCCCAGTGACTTACAGTAATAATAATAATGGTATTTGTTAAGCACTTACTATGTGCCAAGCACTGTTCTAAGCACTGAGGTAGATTCAAGGTAATCAGACTGTCCTATGTAGGGCTCGCAGTCTTAATCCCCATTTTACAGATGAGGTAATTGAGACATAGAGAAGTTAAGTGACTACCCAAGGTCACACAGCAGAAAAGTGGCAGAACCAGAATTAGAACCCATGACCTTCTCACTCCTAGGCCGGGGCTCTATCCACTATGCCATGCTGTTTCTAAGTCTAGAGTCTAGTAGTGAATTTTCCTTTAACTTGACCTACGTATCAGGGGCAGGCTTCTGACCCCCTCCTTTTTATAATAATTACAAGAAACTGCAGGAGTTGATGATCGATTGCTTGCTTTCCTGCAAAGAGCTTTTTGAATTTTTATTTTCTACTAGTACTGCTGCCAGCATTCTATCAGGACTTCCAGAAACTAACTTCCTGTCAGTCTTGCTTCTGACCAAGCTTTACCATACTATATTTTGAAAATATAATAATTATAATAATGGCATTTATTAAGCGCTTACTAAGTGCCAGGAACTGTACTAAGTGCTGGGGTGTATATAAGCAAATTGGGTTGGACACAGTCCCTGTCTCACTCACAGTCTCAATCCCCATTTTACAGATGAGGTAACTGAGGCTCAGAGAAGTGAAGTGACTTCCCTGGGGTCACACAGCAGACAAGTGGCGGAGCCGGGATTAGAACCCACGACCTTCTGACTCCCAGGCCTCTGCTCTATCCAGTATGCCATGCTGCTTCCCGAGTTTCTTCAGAGTTTTAGAAAGCCTAAGGAAAATTCTCAATAACACAGAGTAATGGTTGGCAAGCTAGTCCCATAATGTTCCATATCATGGCTGACAGATTTTCAGTTCCCAGCACAAGCCTTGCTATAAAAGCTAGTTCCAGCTCTGCCACTGTCTCACTGCTTGACCCTGGGCAAGTCTCTTAACCTCGCTGGGACTCAGTTTCCTCATCTGGAAAGTGGCGATAAGATAGGTTGTGAAAGGAACTGTGTCTAATCTCGAACTCGTACCTACTCCATAGTTTAGAATATTACAAGTGCTTAATAAATGTAATTAACATATTGTAGAAAATGGGAGAGAAAGAAAACAAAGAATCAATATGAATTTAAAACTCATATGAATTCAAAATTTCAAGATTTCTATCCTCTTTGAAAACTCCAAGCAGCTTTGCTAGCTGAATGATTTCATTAGGCTGCTACTAATTTGGAGAAAAAGAAAAGTAACTGCTCCATATGTATGAAGTTCAAGCACTACAGAAGGTACAATATAGCAGAACGATCTGATCTATTAGAACCGATGGGTGTTCTGGGACAAAAAGACAGGTTCTGAATGTGTGATGTCCAGTATTTTCATCTGAAGATTGGCAAACCAACTATCATATTCAAGGGCGATAACTACAGTGTCTTAGGTGAGCTAAAAAGAAGGGATTGGCACTGATTGTTTATAACAATTTGGAGAGAGACATCAACTGCCAGGAAGCAGTGTGACCTAGTAAAACAGACAGGCCTGGGAGTCAGAGGATGGGGGTTCGAACTCCAGTTCTGCTACACGCCTGCCGTGTGACCTTGGGCAAGTCACCTAATTTCTCTGAGCCTCAGTTTCCTCGACTGTAAAATGGGGATTAAATACCACTCTCATCTACTTACATCATGAACCCCCGTAGGACAGGGACTGTGTCTTAGCTGATAATCTTCTATCTACTCCAGTCTGACACACTGCCTGACATGTAGTAAGCACTTCTAACGTTGGTATTTGTTAAACGCTTACTATGTGCAGAGCACTGTTCTAAGAGCTGGGGTAGATTTACAGGGTAATCAGGTTGTCTCACAGAGGCTCACAGTCTTAATCCCCATTTTAGAGATGAGGTCACTGACGCACAGAGAAGTTAAGTGACTTGCCCACCAGTCACACAGCTGACAAGTGGCAGAGCTGGGATTCGAACCCATGACCGTTGACTCCCAAACCCGTGCTCCTTCCACTGAGCCATGCTGCTTCTTCTATACCATAAGTATTATTATAATTATGATCAATGTGTGCAAGGGAGAAAAAGTGGGGTTTTGGCTCAGATGGGAGGCAGTATGGTCTAGTAGCAAGGGAAGGGACTGGGAGGCAGGAGACCTGGGTGCTAGTGATTACCCATGTTGACTCAAGCACTTATCGTATCTCACCTTGATTACTGTATCAGCCTCCTTGCTGATCCCCCAGCCTCCTGTCTCTCCCCACTCCAGTCCATACTTCACTCTGTTGACCGGATCATTTTTTAATGAAAACGGATTCAGGCCATATTGCCCTACACCTCAAGAACTTCCAGTGGTTGCCCATCCACCTCTACATCAAACAGAAACTCTTTACCATTGGCATTATAGCACTCAATCACCTTGCCCCCTCCTATGTCACTTCTCTACTCTCCTACTGGAACCCAAACAGCACACTTTGCTCCTCTAATGCTAACCTTCTCAATTTACCTTGATCTCGTCTGACTCACTGCTGACCTCCCAATCAATAGTATTTATTGAGCGCACACTGTGTGCAGAACATTGTACTAAGTGCTTGGAAGAGCATAATATAACAGACACGTTCCCTGCCCACAACGAGCTTACGGTCTAGAATCGGAGGCAGCCATTAATATAAATAAATAAGTTACAAGTATGTACATGAGTGCTGTTGGGCTGGTGCGGGGGGGATGAATAGAGGAAGCATATCAGAGTGAGGCAGAAGGGAGTGGGGAAAAAAGGAAATGCGGGCTTAGGCAGGGAAATCTTCTTGGAGGAGATGTGCCTTCAATAAGACTTTGAAGGTGGGGGGGAAAGTAATTGTCCATCAGATAGAAAAAAGGAAGGAAAAAGGAAAGGGGTACCATACCAGAGTCAGGATGTGGATGAGAGGCTGGTGCCGAGATAGATGAGATCGAACATTCCCGGCTGTCCCAAATGAGAACTATTTAAATGTGCAGTACATTGAATAGTATCGACAACTACCGTGTAGAAGAGAATCATTTACATTATGAATAAGGCCAATGCAATAGCATCTACCTGGTGCAGGAGACCACAGTCCCACTCTGAAGAAGAAAAACAATGATATGTGAGTGAGAGAGTGGGCTTGTGTGATCGAAAGGGATCTAGAGCCAGTTGGAGGAGAGGGGCTGTCGAGACCTGGCAACAAAATTTCAGGGACCTGAAACAATTCTAGATTCAGAAATTGCCAAGTAGATTTTACAAATGCCTGGAGCCTATAGAACAGAGCATAGTGAGGAGAGAGAACTGGACCAAGATACACTTAGGAAGGTTCAAAAATTACTGATCAGGGCAGAATTATGGCAACCCTAATAAAAGCCCGAAGCCCATCAATGAAAGGGCTAAGCAGCGACCGACCAACCATGGTCCTTAGGGAATTTTTTTTTACATCTATCCATTTCATTCAATCAACAACATTTACTGAGGGCCTACTGTGTACAAAGTACCGCCCTATGAGCCTGGGGGAACACAAGATAATTAGTATATGTAATTCCTACCTTCAATATTACAATCTAGTGGAGTCGATAGACAAATCCCCCAGTAGACTGTAAATTCCTTGAAGGCAGGCATCCCGTCTCCTGTTATACTGTACTCTCCCAAGTGCTTAGTTCAGTGCTCTGAACAAAGTAAGCACTCAATAAATATCACGGATTGATTGGATTGAACTTTTTTTTAGAAAAATGATCCGGGCAGCAAAGGGAAGTTTGGCCCGGAGTGGAAGGAGATGGGAGGCAGGGAGAGTAGCAAGGAAGCTGATGCAGTAGTCAAGGCGAGAGAGGATAAGTGCTTGGATCAACACGGTAGCAGTTTAGGAGGAGAAGAAAGGGTGGATTTTAGCAATATTGTGACAGTAGAACTGACAGGATTTGGTGGTTTTGAATATTTGGTCAAATGAGAGAGATGAGTTGAGGATAATGCAAAGGTTATTGGCTTGTGAGGTTGGGAGGTTGATGGTGCTGTCAGACGGGATGTGATGGGAAAGTCGGAGGGAGGGAAGGATTTGGGCAAGAAGATGAGGAGTTCTGTTTTGGACATATTAAGTTTGAGATGTCAGCAGGACAGCCAAGTAGAGGTGTCCTGAAGGCAGGAGGAATTACGAGACTGCAGAGAAGGAGAAAGACCCTGGGTAAAGTTGTAGATTTGGGAGCCACCTGCCTAGAGATGGTAGTTGAAGCAATGAAAGCAAATAATTTCTCCCAGGGAGTGTAGATGGAAAATAGAAGGGGACCCAGATGGGCCCTGAGGGACTCCCACAGTTAGGGGGTAGGAGGCAGAGGAGGAAGCCTGTGAAAGAGATTGGGAATGAGCGGCCAGAGAGATAATAATAATAATGATGGTATTTGTTTAGCGCTTACTATGTACATGCCAAGCACTGTTCTAAGCGCTGGGGTAGATACAGGGTAATCATGTTGTCCCAGGTGGGGCTCACATTCTTAATCCCCATTTTACAGATGAGGTAACTGAGGCACAGAGAAGTTGAGTGACTTGCTCAAGGTCACACAGCAGACAAGTGGCAGAGCCGGGATTAGAACCCACATCCACTGAGTCCCAAGCCCGTGCCATGTCGACTAGGGAAAAGACAGTGTCAATGAAGCCAAGTTTGGACAGTGTTTCCAGGAGAAGCAGGTGGTCAACAGTGTCAAAGGCAGACAGGTTGAGGAGGATTTATTTTGTTAATGAGTTGTATATCTCCTTGATTCTATTTATAATAATGTTGGCATTTGTTAAGTGCTTACTATGTGCAGAGCACTGTTCTAAGCGCTGGGGTAGATACAGGGTAATCAGGTTGTCCCACGTGAGGCTCACACTTAATCACCATTTTACAGATGAGGTGACAGGCACAGAGAAGTTAAGTGACTTGCCCACAGTCACACAGCTGACAAGTGGCAGATTCTGGAGTCGAACTCATGACCTCTGACTCCAAAGCCCGGGCTCTTTCCACTGAGCCACGGATGTTGTCTTGTTTTGTTTTGCTCTGTTTTGCTGTGCTGTCTGTCTCCTCCGTTTAGACTGTGAGCCTTCATTGGATAGGGATGGTCTCTATCTGTTGCCGAATTGTACATTCCAAGCGCTTAGTACAGTGCTCTGCATATGGTAAGCGCTCAATAAATACTACTGAATGAATGACGATGAAATTGAGGCCGTTGGATTTGGCAAGTAGGAGATTATTGGTGACTCCTGAGGGGGCAGTTTTGCTGGAGTGAAGGCAATGGAAGCCAGATTGGAGGGGGTCAGGAAGAGAATTGGAGAAGAGGAAGTGAAGGCAGTGGACGTAGACAACCTGCTCAAGGAATTTGGAGAAGAATGGTAAGAGGGAGATTGGGCAATAACTGGAGATTTAAATCCGGGTCATACTTTTCCCTAAAAAACTCACATAAGATTTTACTCTGTCATCCCTAAAAATTAAGCAAGTAAAAATCAAATGCTTTAAAATGTATTTTGTCCTCCATTTGAATCTGATTTTTAAATAAATTTCCCCCAATATTTCTAAGAATCTTTTATAACAAAACTATTATTTTTCTCTTTTTTCAAATCTTGCCACCTTTATCCAGATTTACCCCATTTCAAAATGTTTACCTAATTTGGAGGGTTAATTTTATTATGGATATTCTTATTTTGATTCCTAGAATAACACATTTTCCTACTCTTCCCAAGTAATGCTTCATTCAGTATCTTTACAACAGTAGAATATATGGTTACACATATCTTGTCCTGATGATAATTGCATTTAGGATAACTTTTGACACGTTTGAAAGCGCTTTCTCATAGCTACCTATCTTTGGTTTCTTACTGGCTTTTGCAATGGGGCAGCCTAGCTGATCAGTTTATTTAAAACAGTCACTTGTTTACAGGGAAGACTGATCTTTTAAATTTCATGATGCACTCTGAAGTCTCTAGACACTTCTTTCTGTACCTCAGAAATATATCTGGCCCAGGGGAAAGAGCACGGACCTGGGAGTAGGGATTTGGGTTCTAATCCCAGATCTGCCACTTGTCTGCGGCATGACTGGTAGGTCACTTCTCTTTGCTTCAATTTCCTCACCTGTACAGTGGGGATTTAATACCTTTTCTCCCTCTCCTTTAGACTGTGAGTTCGATGCAAGACAGAAATAGTCCCCAATTTATCTTGCACCCACCTCAGCGCTTAGAGCAATGCTTGGCAGATAAGTGCTTAACATATGTCGCATTTATCTTTTCTGGATTCATTCAACAGTATTTATTGAGCGCTTACTATGTGCAGAGCACTGTACTAAGCACTTGGAATGAATAAGTCGACAACAGATAGAGACAGTCCCTGCTGTTTGATGGGCTTACAGTCTAATCGGGGGAGACGGACAGACAAGAACAATGGCAATAAATAGAGTCGAGGGGAAGAACATCTCGTAAAAACAATGGCAAGTAAATAGAATCAAGGTGATGTACATTTCATTAACAAAATAAATAGGGTAATGAAAATATATACGGTTGAGCGGACGAGTACAGTGCTGAGGGGATGGGAAGGGAGAGGGGGAGGAGCAGAGGGAAATGGGGGGAAAAGAGGGTTAAGCTGCGGAGAAGAGAATCAGTTTGGCGGAGGTGAGGAGGGAGGGCGTTCCGGGACCGCGGGAGGACGTGACCCAGGGGTCGACGGCGGGATGGGTGAGACTGAGGGACGGTGAGGAGGCGGGGGGCGGAGGAGCGGAGCGTGCGGGGTGGGCAGTAGAAAGAGAGAAGGGAGGAGAGGTAGGAAGGGGCAAGGTGATGGAGAGCCCTGAAGCCTAGAGTGAGGAGTTTTTGTTTGGAGAGGAGGTCGATAGGCAACCACTGGAGGTGTTTAAGAAGGGGAGTGACAGGCCCAGATCGTTTCTGCAGGAAGATGAGCCGGGCAGCAGAGTGAAGAATAGACTGGAGCGGGGCGAGAGAGGAGGAAGGGAGGTCAGAGAGAAGGCTGACACAGTAGTCTAGCCGGGATATAACGAGAGCCCGTAGCAGTAAGGGAGCCGTTTAGGTGGAGAGGAAAGGGCGGATCTCGGCGATATTGTAAAGGTGAAACCAGCAGGCCTCGGGAACGGATAGGATGTGTGGGGTGAACGAGAGAGACGAGTCAAGGATGACACCGAGATCGCGGGCCCGAGAGACGGGAAGGATGGTCGTGCCATCCACGGTGATAGGGAAGTCTGGGAGAGGACCGGGTTTGGAAGGAGATGCGAACCTGAAGGGAGGGGGAGAGGACAGGGGCGGAGATGTAGATCTGCGTGTCACCTGCGTAGAGATGGTAGTCGAAGCCGTGAGAGCGGATGAGTTCACCGAGGGAGTGAGTGTAAATGGAGAACAGAAGAGGGCCAAGAACTGACCCTTGAGGAACTCCAACAGTTAAAGGATGGGAGGGGGAGGAGGCGCCAGCGAAGGAGACCGAGAATGACCGGCCAGAGAGGTAAGAGGAGAACCGGGAGAGGACAGAGTCCGTGAAGCCAAGGTGAGATAAGGTATGGAGGAGGAGGGGATGGTCAACAGTGTCAAGGGCAACAGAGAGGTCAAGGAGGATCAGAATGGAGTAGGAGCCATTGGATTTGGCAAGAAGGAGGTCACGGGTGACCTTAGAGAGAGCAGTCTCGGTAGAGCGGAGGGGACGGAAGCCAGATCGGAGGGGGTCTAGGAGAGAATGGGAGTTAAGGAATTCTAAGCATCGATTGTAGACGACTCGTTCTAGGATTTTGGAATGAACATATAGCAGTCTCCAAACGCTCACCATTCCGTGTGACAAATTCATTCTTTAAGTCATTTTTTCCTTGTCTATTTAGAGTTCTCTCAATTTAGTTTGGGTGTTTTGATCTTTATAATATCCTGGTTTTTTTAATCCACATTGTAAGAGTGTAGGAACCTCTCGTGTTTTATCATCCTGAGAGTGTCTAATCTTTTCCCTCA
The DNA here is from genome assembly GCF_004115215.2 of Ornithorhynchus anatinus. Classification (NCBI taxonomy): domain Eukaryota; kingdom Metazoa; phylum Chordata; class Mammalia; order Monotremata; family Ornithorhynchidae; genus Ornithorhynchus; species Ornithorhynchus anatinus. Next base: position 110,305,185 of record NC_041731.1, on the reverse strand, counting down.
GTTTTCTGTGGGTACAAAGGGTTAAGAAACCTGTAGTGTTCTTGACTATAGCTATAGGATGACATTAACTTTTTGCAAGCAAAACAAGCCTAATTGCTTTAACTTTCCTCCAAAGAACTTATTTTCCATCCTTAATTTTATCACTTCTCTGGACTCTTGCCAGTCTCTTCACAGCCTAATAAGGGGACACATAATGAAAAGGGCTAACTCACTAGCTCTTACAGGTGTCACGTTTGTTAACACCCACCATACGATCAAGTCCTAGGCTTTTTAATTACAGCCCTAACTAATGATACAAAGTTGTGATCGATTATGCCCGCTCAATTTTTTTTCTGTTGAACTCTACCTCCAAAAAGTAATTTCCTCTATGGACTTCATGTGGTACCAATCTTCGGGATAGGTTCTATAAAAATTCTGATTCTGGTCTTGAGTAAGAAAGCAGACGCTCATAATAGCAGACGACTAGGATGGCTCAGTTCATTACGTATGTGATTAACTGCGAACATCTGCTCCAGTGTGCAGCTGGTGGACTCCTGAGGATACATTACTCAGACTGAAGAGCCTCAGTAATGGTCTGATTTCCATCTTCTTTTACAGGAAAGAACAAAAGGAGAGAAAATACATCTCCCACTAAAGGAGGTGTGCTGATACTAGCTTCATGGTTCAGAAAACAGAAGAACGCCCATCTCCCATCCCCACAGATATTTTAAATACTGAAACTTTTTCCCCATTAAAAGAACCTATTGTGATCAACTGAGGACCTGTCTTTATCAGAGAAGCATCGCGGTTTAGTGAATAGAGTCAATCAGTCGTATTTATTGAGCTCTGTGTACAGAGCCCTGTACAATATACCAGTAAATGGACAAAATCCCCACCCACAACAAGCTTACAGGCTACAGAATTGAGCAAGGGCCTGCGAGTCAGAAGGATTTAGGTCTTAATCCCAGCTTCACCACTTGTCTGCTGTGTGACCTTGGGCAAGTCACTTCACTTCTCTGTGCCTCAGATAGCTCATCTGTAAAAAGGGGGCTAAGCCTGTGAGCCCCATCTGGACTATGTCCTACCTGATTTGCTTGTATCTACCCCAGTTCTCAGTACAGTGCCTGGCACCTACTAAGCACTTAAATACAATGAAAGAAAGGAAAGCTACTCCCCTACTCCCCCGCCAAAAAAAAAAAACAACCAAAAACCCACAAACCATAAAATTCTTGTAATCTAAGTGACTACTGAAATTCCGTCTGTGTAGAGGGTGCATAAACAAGCTTAGAACATTTTGTATTATTTTAAAACAGTCCCCACTGAGTGGTCTGTGGCAATTTCTGAAATGGTGAAACCTGCTGACAAAGCATCTTAAAGAACCACTTGAACTTTTTCCTTTTCTCCATCGAAAACTGGAGGCAAGAGGCTAAGTGGCAAGTACAAAATCTTCCAACACAAACTAGCATAACCAGTCTTAAACGACTCACCAGTAATTACCATTAACAGAAAACATTTAAGTACTACCATTCTATCACCCCAAGACCTCATTAACACAGCAGAAGACTAAAGCTGTTTATTGTTCTCATTTTCACACACCTCCTTTCATTAACAAAGGGATACCAGTGAACAGTTCTCTCCCTAATCAATCCATCATTGGTATTTATTGAGCATTTACTATGTGCAGAGGCCTTGGCACATAGTATGCACCTAACAAATACCATCATTATTATTACATTAAATGTCTGGGAGAGTACAACACTACAGAATTAGCAGACACGTTCCCTGCCCATAACGAGCTTACAGTCTAGAAGGGGAGACAGTTATTAATATGAATAAATACAGTTAGCTCCACTCAACTACCAGAAACACATTTTGTCAGCTGTTTCACTTGGCCAAACAACTTTGGCTTCAAAAAGCATAATAAAGAGCCCATCCGCCTAGTTTGGTACAGGAAATAGTTACAAAGGTTATTATAATAACCTAAGTCAATTACTCTGCTACTTTAAATTCATTCACTCATTCAATCGCATTTATTGCGTGCTTATTGTGTGCAGGGCACAGTACTAAGTGCTCGGAAAGTACAATGAAGCAATAAAGAGAGACCATCCCTGCTCACAACGGGCTCACTGTCTAAAGGTGGGAGACAGACATCAATACAAGTAAACAGGCATCGATATAAATAAATAGAATTATAGATATATACATAAGTGCTGTGGGGCGGCTAGAGGGGGGAAGAACAAAGGGAGCCAGTTGTGGTGATGCAGAAGGGAGGAGGAGCGAGGAAAAGCGGGGCATAGTCTGGGAAGGCCTCTTGGAGGAGGTGTGCCTTCAATATGCTTCAGTAGAGAAGCAGCGTGGCTCAGTGGAAAAAGCACGGGCTTTGGAGTCAGAGGTCATGAGTTCGAATCCCAGATCTGCCACTTGTCAGCTGTGTGACTGTGGGCAAGTCACTTAACTTCTCTGTGTCTCAGTTACCTCATCTGTAAAATGGGGATTAAGACTGTGAGCCCCACGTGGGACAACCTGATTCCCCTGTGTCTCCCCCAGCGCTTAGAACAGTGCTCTGCACATAGTAAGCGCTTAACAAATACCAACATTATTATGGCTTTGAAGGTTGCGGGAGAGACTGATTGGCGGATTAGAGGAGGGAGGACGTTCCAGGCCAGAGGTAGGACGCGGGCCAGGGGTCGGCAGTTGAGACAGGTGAGATCGAGGCACAGTGAGAAGGTTAGCACCAGAGGAGTGGAGTGTGCAGGCTGGGATATAGAAGGAGGGGCGGGGAGGGAGGAGGAGGCAAGGTGATGTCTGCCTCCCCTTCTACCAATCAATGGTATTTATTGAGAGACTACTATGTGCATCAGGGTGACTAATTCTCTGGGGAAGCCACTAATGTTAGGAAAAGTCCAGGGAAAACATGGAAGACTCAGAGCAGCAGCTAGAGGGACAGAAACCACAACAACAACAGAAGAACTGTTAGCACAGTTACAGATTATGGCAGAAGATAAGAGGTTCTGGAGAAAATATATCCATGGAGTTGCTATGAATTGGAAACACTTCGATGGCATTTGATAATAACAACAACATGTGCAGAACACTGTACAAAGCACTTGGGAGAGTACAGTACAACAGAATTAGACAGGGAGGCAGGACTGTAAGCCCAATGGCGGCAAGGAACATGCCTAGCAACTGCGCTGTATTGTAGTCACTTTACTTCTCTGTGCCTCGGTTCCCTCATTTGTAAAATGGAGATGAAGACGGTGAGCCCCAAGTGGGGCAACCTAATCACCCTGTATCTACCCCAGCACTTAGAACAGTTCTCTGCACATAGTAAGCGCTTAACAAATACCAACATTATTATTACTCTCTCAAGCGTTTGGTACAGTGCTCCACACATAGTATGCACTCAATAAACACCACTGATGATGATGAAACCGAACAGGGAAAAATCAGTAGTCATCCCTGATTTACATACTCTTTAAGGTATGCAAATTTGCACTCAATGGTGATTGTTTTGAAGTACCTCGGTCAGGACGATTCAATTAGGTGCTGTTCAAAAAATGTTAATCATTAACATTTTTTAGTAAACTAGACTAACTATAATGAACTTTGTTCACTAATGATTACAGTGATCAATATGCATAACCATGACCATTTCAATTATTTCATATTTAAAGTAACTTAAATGACAGTTGTATCACTTTAGTTCATACTCTTCTTTGCCTAAATAAAACAAAGGAGATAAAACAACTTCTTTAACAAGACATCTAGATTGGCAGTTTTGTTAATTTTTTCCCCCCAATTAGTGGCACCTTAAATTCACTGCACATGAATCTCAGCACCCTGTCCTTCTTCCGCAATATACTGGAAAAGCAGTGTTTAGTAGCTTTTCTAGCAAGGAATAGTTGGCTATTGAAGGTTTTTCAGTTAATCAGGGAAACAAGTCAACAATTTACTAGCGCATATTTTAAAGGGCTTGAATTAAAAAAATCAATCTCTCTAAAGAAGATCGATGTTTTCAGTAATGCCTTTTTTGTCATCTTTCTGCCTCAGAAATGAGTTTGATATTTACACTTTTTTATCCACACACATTTCTCCAAGTGTCTGCCTTCCCTTCCTCTAAATTGCGGGGCGGGTGTGGGAGAGGAGATTATGCCATCTTCGGATATCAACCCAATGGGATCTGAATCTATCCAAAATGACAAATGCAACTGTTCTTCCTTCCTTTATATTAACTAACTTTAGTCCCGGTTGGTTTAATTTAGCTTCTACTATAATTTGTTAGTGTTCAATTTCCAACTGGCACCACTGTGCCTTAACACCCACTCGAGAACTACTGCAAAGGGACTCAAAGATTCACTGTTGATGGTGACATAAACTGAACGACTGCCCTCTACGTTATCAGACATGCTGTGCAGGTAAGCTACTACAAACAGAAATCGTGTCCCATGTTCGGTGACTTCTCTGAAATGGTGCCAGGCACGATGAGTGAACAATGGAAAGCTTTCATGAGGCTACAAAGCAGCTCTCCCGATTGAATGAATGAATGAATGAATGAATGAATACCATTCAGAGCCCCCTCATCCTTTGGCTAAAGATGTTCCCATCGTTTTCCGCCACCTCCTACTCTCTGTTTCGCAGGGACGACTAAAGACTGGACAGAAGATTCTCCTCCAAATTTAAGATGCAGTCGGTGCCCCCAATTATCAACTTTTTCATTCATTCATTAAATCGTATTTATTGAGCACTTACTGTGTGCTGTACTAAGCACTTGGGAGAGTACTCTAACCTATGGACACATTCCCAGAGAAGCAGTGTGGCTTAGTGGAAAGAACCCGGGCTTGGGAGTCAGAGGTCGTGGGTTCTAATCCTAAGCTCCACCTTAGGCAAGTCACAACTTCTCTGTGCCTCAGTTACCTCATATGTAAAAATGGGGATTAAAAAAATGTGAGCCCCACGTGGGACAATCTGATTACCCCAGCGCTTAGAACAGTGCTCTGCACATAGTAAGCGCTTAACAAATGCCAAAATTATTATTATTTGCCGCCCACAACGAATTAGAGTTTAGAGGGGGAGAGAGACATTAATATAAACACTTCATCTTCCGCTAAGGCAGTAGGGAGGCCAGGGAAAAGGTTGTGGAGTTGGGGGCCACCCCCAGGACTGCTAAAGGGGATGGCTGTTCTGAGCAGAGTTCTTAACAGTGTTTTATATCCATCCCCTGAGACCCAGGCTGACACTCTACTGGATATCTGCAGTCTCACTGCCATTTCCTTCCACCCTCTAACAGAGAAAGCCTCTAGGCTGTAAGCTCCTTGTGGGTAAGGATCCTGTCTATCAGCTCTTGTACTTTCTTTCCTGAGCACTTAGTACAATGCTCTGCACACCACAAGCACTCACATACCATCGACTGATTGACTGCAGTTCCTAAGCAGAAGCATAAGAGGATGGGAAAGAGTGGGGGAGTGGAAGGTCAATCACTGTTCCTGTCTCAGAGGTAAACATGTAATTAAAACGAGTGAACAATAGTCTTTAATTTATCATGTGTTATTAGTGAACCTCACTTGACTCTCCCACCACCATCTCCTCAATCATACTGTTCCCCCGCTGGGAACTCCCTCCCTCCCCACACTAGGCAGACTACAGCTCCCCCCACTTTCAAAGCCCTCCTAAAATCCCTTTCCTCCAACAAGCTTTCCCTGATTAATTTCCCAGCACAATGAGCAGTGTGGCCGAGTGCAAAGAGCACAGACCTGGGAGTGAGAGGACCTGGGATCTAATCCCAGCTCCATCAAGTACCTGCAGTGTGACCTTGGGCAAGTCGCTTAAACTCTCTGTGCCTCAATTCCCTCATCTGCAAATTGGGAATTCAATCCCTGTTCTCCCTCCTAGACTGTGAGCCCCCATAAGGGACTCTATTATATTCTATCTACCCCAGTGCTCAGTACAGGGCTTGGCACATAACAAGCCCTTTAATACCACTATTATCATCCTTTCAGCCAGCTCTAGCACTAATGCGTTTTATGAGGACTATGTGTATTCAATCACTTATTTTGACCACTCTACTTTTAGATTTTTATGTTTTTCTCCTCCACTATATTGCAAGCTTGTGCCAGAGCACCTATCACTTCTTTGTCAGAGAAGTGCTTAAGTGCCTCTTGGGTGGTGAGCCCCAGAAGGGATACCAAATTGTACATTTCAATCATTTAGTACAGAGCTCTGCACAAAGTAAAGCACTCAATAAATACAACCAAATGAATGAAATGAATAAGGATCGGGTCAAATTCCCACCTTTGCACTCTCTCACAGAGCTTAATATAGTGTTCTGTACACAGTAAGTGCTTAACAAATACTATTACTACTAATACAGTGTACCACACCCAGAGGGCACTCATTTCCCATACCATATTACTATTATTCTGTCACTGGTTCAGCTCTTATGTTGTGTAAAGTTCTCAGCTCTTAAGTTGTGGGGATAGAAAAAGGAAACTGCCTCTAATAATAATGGTGGTATTTGTTAAGTGCTTACTATGTGCCATGCACCGTACTAAGTGCAGGGGTGGATACGAGCAAATCGAGTTGGACGCAGTCCCTGTCTCACGAGGGGCTCACAGTTGTAAACCCCATTTTACAGATGAGGTAAGAGACAGAGAAGTGGAGTTACCCAAGATCTTACAGCAGACAAGTGGCAGCGCAGGGATTAAAACCCATGACCTTCTGACTCCCAAGAGCTTCCCAGGGGGTACACATTTAAAAGGGGAGCATCCTCAAAATTCTCACTGTCCTACACAGCTAAAACCCGGTGTTCCACCAAGCCTGAAAAATATAGGATTGTCACCAGCCTGCCACTCAATCAATCGTATTTATTGGGAGTTTACCATGCACAGAACACTGAACTAAGCGCTCAGGAGAGGACCGTTCAACAGAACTAGCAGATCAGGTCCCTGCCCCAAAACAACTATGAGTGCTTACTGTATGCAGAGCACTGCGTTAATGTATTTGTTATATTGTTACATTGTATTCTCTTGTCTGGACCTCCTCAGGACCCCTAAGTGCTGAACTGAAGTTAAGCAAGAGCCACATTCCTCAGGCACACACTCAACTTCTGCGTGACCACTGGGGTTACAAACTCAGCTGTGTACATACCCTCCCATTTTCCCCCCCTCTCACCCTCCAAACACACATGTCAACCTACCTTCAGGACTCCCTCCTTAGGCCTCTAACCCCTGGAAGTCAGTTTGGAGCTCAGCCACACGTAAAAATAAGATACTGTCCTGAATACAGGCTTCAATCCATTTGGGCTCAGATAGAGTGAGGTCTACCTTCATAATTTAGGCCAAAAAGGACTTAAATCCAGCTGTATAGCAACTAATCCAATCTGCCAAGTACAGGGTAAAGAATTCTCATTCAGCTTACACAGGGAGTGGCAGGCCTAGGGGCAGGCAAAATAGGCGACTCCCAGGGCAGGAAGGCAGCAAACCACCAGAGATGCGGAAAGTCTGCTTCATCACCTTGGGACATCATAGTTTGGGAGAGATACTAATAATAATAACGTTGGTACTTGTTAAGCGCTTACTATGGGCAGAGCACTGTTCTAAGCGCTGGGGTAGATACAGGGAAATCAGGTTGTCCCACGTGGGGCTCACAGTCTTAATCCCCATTTTACAGATGAGGGAACTGAGGCACAGAGAAGTTAAGTGACCTGCCCACAGTCACACAGCTGCCAAGTGGCAGAGCCGGGATTCAAACCCATGACCTCTGACTTCCAAGCCTGGGCTCTTTCCACTGAGCCATGCTGCTTCTCTGTCATTCTGTGCTATTTCACTTTAATCAAACCCAGAAATCCTTTCTCTATTTCCTTTCTGGCAAGTTTGATGAGTTATTTGTCCATGGACTTTTGAACTGTATTTTAATTTAGTTTGCTGAGAGTTTTCAGCATATTTACTAGATAAGATGCATACTAAACTTCCCCGGAAATGGGAAAGTGAGAGAACTGCTTTACATATTCCTAGGCTAGTAAAGTAATTCTGTAAGTAAGCAGTGCTGTAGAGTACTTCCAGTTTGACAGGCCTCCAAGGAAATAAGAGAAGACAAAGAGATATAGCATTGACAGTTATCCATCAATCAATGGTATACATTGAGTGCTTACTGTTTGCAGAGCTCTGCATTAAGCAGATAAGTTCCCTGCCTATAAAAAGCTTACAGTCTAGAGGGACCTTACAAGTATGTCTAAAATTCTATGGAAGTGAACCTTCTTCAGAGATAACCTTAGGGCACAGTGTACTGCAAAATAAGTGCTAGTCTACCAATTAGGTGCTCAGCTGAAAATTGAGGTTTTTGTTAAGCACTTACTATGTGCCAAGCACTGTTCTAAGCGCTGGGGTAGATAGAAGTTAATCAGGTTGTCCCACGTGGGGCTCACAGTCTTAATCCCCATTTAAAAGATGAGGTCACTGAAGCACAGAGAAATGAAGTGACTGGCCCAAGGTCAAGCAGCAAAGTGGCAGAGCCGGGATTAGAACCCACATCCTCTAAAGACAGACCTACCTTAACTCAGGTGAGAGGTAAGAGGGCCAGAGATGCTGCAACCCAAGTGAAACCCAGGTAGGAGAAGATGAGCCATCCAGGGAAAAGAATGATCAATCATGAATCTCAGTCTGACCCCATTCATTCATTCATCCGATCGATCGTACTGAGTGCTTATTGTGTGCAGAACACTGTACTAAGTGCTTGGAATGTACAAATCAGCAACAGAGCCAATCCCTGCCCAACAATGGGCTCACAGTCTAAAAGGGGGAGACAGACAGCAAAACAAGTAGTCAGTCATCCATACCATCAAAATAGACAAAAAGAATCATAGATATATATAGAATCATAGATGCCTACCCACTATAAGAGAAACCTCTTCAGCATCACTCTTAAAATAGAGGTTTTTCTTAAGCGCTTACTATGTGCCAAGCACTGTATCATGTGCTAGGGTCAATGCAAGAGAATCGGGTCCTATTTGGGGCTCGCAGTCTGAGTAAGAGAGAGAGCAGGTATCGAATCCCCATTTTGCAGATGAGAGAACTGAGGCGCAGAGAAATGAAGTGACTTGCCCAAAGTCACACAGTAGACAAGCAGCAGAGTCGGAATTAGAACCCAGGTGCTCTGACTCCTAGGCCCACGTTCTTTCCCTTGGAAGACGATCCAAACCAAGCCTACCCTTTCTGGATAGTGTCTGAGATCTGTTCCTCCCCCGAAAAGTCTGCCCCACAACTTAGGGCAATTGGGAGGGGGGTGAGAGGTGGCCCGAGAGCGGGGAGGGTCTGCTGGGGCTGGGCATCAGCGCCTAGGGAGGAATCCTGAACACAGTCAGGTAACACACACAGCCGCTACACTTTGGCCATATATGGACTCTGTACATCCATTTCTTGCCAGAGGTGCTAACTTTTCAATTTACGTAAAGGGACAAAAAGGAGGCAAGGGATTTCATTATATCTTGGGTGTGGGAAAGGGGAGGAGGAATGACTGGAAGAAGGCAGGGCTCAAAGACTACTAGCAATCACTCAGCGGTATTTGAGTGTTTACAAGAGCACTTTTTAAGTGCACTAGGGAGAGCGCAGTACAACAGAGTTGGTAGGTAAGATCCCTGCCCACAAGGAGCTTACTTACACCTTAAGGCTTTCTGGGCTAGAGGGTGGAAGGAAATGGCACTTAGACTCCAGATATATCAGTAAAGAGTCGGTCTCAGGGGATGGATATATAGCACTTAAGAACTGTTGGGCGCAGCCTACCTCTATTTTCAGTCCTGCATTGCTCCCCGCCTCCCCGCCAACCTTTTCCCTGCCCCCCGCACTCCACCATAATGACTTAACAGAAGATGAAGAGGATAAGTCCTGCTTACATTCCTCTGCGCAAAGGAAGAACTCAAAAAATACCACTGATTGATTGCCATGAAGTGGAGATATCTGCATCAGTAATCTGGATCTTGGCTCTCTGTGGGCAGGGATCATGCCCACCAAGTCTACGGTACTGTACTTTTCCAAATGCTTAGTACGGTAAATACTCAAAAAACGCCACCGATGGGGTCTAACGTATAGGACTGTGTCAGGGCTTTATTTTTTTTTTTTAATTACCGGGTGTCCTATAAATTCTGCAAATGGCTTTTAAACCTGTCCTGGGCTCTCCCCCAAACCAATGGTGTTACGGCCGTATTAGCTTCTCTGAAGCTTGGATTAATTTAGGCATTTTCTGTTCACAGACATTCGCCACGCTCGGTGTCTGATCGGCCCAGGGAAGGGATGCGGCGTACGATGACGGATGATGCGCCCTACTAGATTTGTGCCCACAGACCATCCTTCACCAACGCTCACATACACGGATGGGGGGTCTTATGTCAGCAGCTCTCTCTTCAAACGAGGACCGGTACACTTGAGCTTTCACACACCTTCCCGCATTTCTCCAGCTTGCCTCCGCCGGCATTCCGGGAACACGGACGACGGAACGGCCTACCAAATTCCACCTTCCTCCCCATTCCACTCCACTTTTCCACGGGTCCCTCTATCCCCTGGGCTACACCTGGCACCGTCGAGGTAAGAGGTGGCTTTCTGCGGACCTCGGTCAAGCCGACTTGGAGCCGACGCGTCCGTCGGCTTCGGGTGCGGGCATCCTTTGTCCGCCGTCACTAGTTCGGCCTGCGGATTTCTCCAAGGGAGCCGGGCGATGTGGACCAACGAATGCCTTGCCCGGTTTTCTGGTGAGGTGGAAGGAGAGTGGCAGAGGATTCTGTGCCCGCTTGGTCCCTCCGGCCTGTCCATCGGCCTGGCCCACGGGTCCCGGGGAGGTCGGGGCGGTGCCAGGGGGGGTGGGGTGGGGCTTCCTGGCTTGGTGGGCGGTGGGCTGCGGGTCGGGGGTCCTTACGGCACCGTTGTGATGCGGGGGATCCCCGGCCCGACCCCCTCCAGCCCCCCTGACCCCTGCAGGCCCGCTTCCCACCGAGGGGGCAGGGCTCTCCCCTCGGGGGCGGGAGGGCCATTTGGGAGAAAGGACCGACCCTCTCCGGGTGGCCCCCGCAGCATCCAGCGCTTAGCACGTAGGAAGCGCTGGAGAACCCCCTCCCCCTCCTCCTCCTCCTCCTCCTCCTCCTCCTGTTGCCCAGGAGCGCCGAGGGCGGCGGCCGCGCCCAGCCGCGGTTGAAGGGCGGAGTGCGGGCCGCACAGCTGCACGTGGGACCCCCAGCAAAAGCCCCGGGCCCCCCCGGACACCCACCCACACACAGACGGGAGGCCCCGGCCCCCCGGAGCCCGGCGGCTGCGGACACGACGTGGGGCAGAGGGGCTGGCTTGGGCGGCCCCACGTCCCCCGGCTCGGCCCTCCCCTCCTGCAGGGGCCCCGGGCCGGGCCGGGTCGGGCCGGGTCGGGCCGGGTCGGGCCCGGCGGCCGCCGCCCTGACGGTGCCGCGGGGGCGGAGGCCTCGGCGTTGCGGGCGCCGATCCCGCTACCGCACACACGACTCCGACACGGAAACCGACCCGACCTTCTTCTTCCTCGTCCTCCTCTGCTCGGGCTCCGGTGGGCAGCGGCAGCCGGTCCTTCCGCCGCCGTTGTGGCTGGCTGGCTGGAGGGAGGGAGGGAGGGCGGGCGGGCGTCCCTCCGCCGGGGCCCGGGGGCGGAGCCGGGGTCCTGCCCCTCCCCGCAGGACCCGCCCACACTTTCCCCAAGAAGCCTCCCCTCTCCAAGCCCCCACCTCCCCCCTTTCCTCGCCGCCCGCCCCCTTCTGCACAGCCTCCCCTCTCTTCGCTCAGCCCCCGACCGCCCTCTCTGTCACTTATCCATCGACCGACACTCATCTTCGTTCAATTCATTCACTCAATAGTACTTATGATAATAATGTTGGTATTTGTTAAGCGCTTACTAGGCGCCGAGCGCCGTTCTCAGCGCTGGGGGAGATACAGGGTCGTCAGGTTGTGCCCCGTGAGGCTCACAGTCAATCCCCGTTTTGCAGATGGGGGAACTGAGGCACAGACAAGTGAAGAGACTGTGAGCCCCACACGGGACAACCCGATCGCCTTGTATCCCCCCAGCGCTTAGAACAGTGCTTGGCACATAGTAAGCGCTTAACGAATTCCAACCTTATTATTACAGGGTCAGCAGGTGGTCCCACGTGAGGCTCACAGTCTTCATCCCCATTTTGCAGATGAGGTAATTGAGGCACAGAGAATTTAAGTGACTTGCCCACGGAGACACTGCTGACAAGTGGCAGAGCCAGGATTCGAACCCATGACCTCTGACTCCCAAGCCCGGGCTCTTTCCACTGAGCCACGCTGCTCAATCGCTGTGTGCAGAGCACTGTTCGAGGCGCTGGGGGAGATACAGAGTCATCAGGTTGTCCCACGTGAGGCTCACAGTCTTCATCCCCATTTTACAGATGAGGTAACTGAGGCACTGAGAAGTCAAGTAACTTGCCCAAGGTCACACTGCTGACAAGTGGCAGAGCCTGGATAATAATAATAATGTTGGTATTTGTTAAGCACTTACTATGTGCCGAGCACTGTTCTAAGCACTGGGGTAGAGACTGTAAGCCCGTCAATGGGCAGGGATTGTCTCTGTTGCCGAATTCCAAGCGCTTAGTACCGTGCTCTGCACATAGTAAGCGCTCAATAAATACTATTGAATGAATGAATACAGGGTAATCAGGTTGTCCTATTTGAGGCTCAGTCTCAATCCCCATTTTGCAGATGAGGTAACTGAGGCACAGAGAAGTGAAGTGACTTGCCCATAGTCACACAGCTGACAAGTAGCAGAGCTGGGATTTATTGAGCGCTTACTATGTGCAGAGCACTCTATTACATGCTTGGAATGGACAATTCGGCCTCCCCTCCAGACCGTAACCTCGCTGTGGGCAGGGAACGCACCTCTTCTACCGTACTCTCCCAAGCACTTATTCCAATGCTCTGCACACACTAAACGCTCAATAAACCAGACTGGCTGACTGAACGCATTTGGCCTTTACACAAATGATTGGTGCAGATGATTTAATTTGCTGCATTGACCGAAACTGGCCCCCAATAATAATAATAATAATAATGGCATCTGTTAAGCGCTTACTATGCGCAAAGGACTCTTCTAAGCGCTGGGGGGATACAAGGTGATCAGGTTGTCCCACGTGGGGCTCACAGTCTTTATCTCCATTTTACAGATGAGGTAACTGAGGCCCAGAGAAGTGAAGTGACTTGCCCAGTCACACAGCTGACAAGTGGCAGAGCTTGTCCCCAATCTTCAATCAATCACTCAGGAGTACTTATTGAGCACTCACTGTGTGCAGAGGACTCTACCAAGTGCTTGGGAGAGTCCGATACGACGGAGTTGGCCGACGTGCTCCCTGCCCACGATGACCTTTCAGAAGAGAGGGGGAGAACATTCCTGTCTCTGAAAACCCCGAGAGCACAGGAATGGAGTGTAGGCTTTCTTGCTTGGCCCAAATGGCTCCTCCACACATGACTTCACTCTCCCTTCCCAAAACTCCAGTCCCGCCACCGAGTAGGTCAGCGTGGGAGCACCGGGCCGGAAAGCCTGTCGGCTGAGCTGTCGGCCGAGCTGTCGGTTGAGTTGTCCTCCGAGCCGTCCGCCGAGCTGTCGGGTGAGTTGTGTGCCGAACTATCTGCCGAGCTGCCGGTTGAGCTGTCCACGGATCTGTCAGCTCACGGTTCCTTCACCCTGAGTCTCTGGAACGTGCGGGGCCTCACTGTGCAGTGCTGGCAACTGGCTACAGTGTGTGTGACAAGTAATAATGAATTCACTGGACTGCAGAGTATGGTAGTTGCACAATATAAACAGCTGAGTTATAATAAAATTATAAGGTGCTCTGCACACAGTAAGCACTCAATAAATACGATTGAGTGAGGTGATGAATAAAGTAGATATGATCTATAGGATTTTTCCGCTCTGCCAGTTGATCAGGGTATTTATTGAGGGCTCACTGTGTGCAGAGCACTGTCCTAAGCACTTGGGAGAGAACAAGTAACCCAGCTGGAAGGCATGTTCCCGGCCCACAACTAGACTAGAGGGGAAGGCAGATATTAAAACTAATTACAGATATGTACATAAGCGCTGTGGGACTGAAGTTGGGGTGAATATCATTCATTCAATTGTATTTATTACGCACTTATTGTGCGCAGAGCGCTGTACTAAGTGCTCGGGAAACAACAATACGAGACAAGCTCTGCCTTAAAGATTCTCTTGCAAGGGTGACTCCGATGACAGAAAGGGGAAATGAGGGCTGGGGAAGGCCTCTTGGAGATGGGATTTTATCAAGTCTTTATAGGTAGGGAAAGGGGTGGCCTGTCAGATATGAAGGGGGAGGGCGTTCCAGGCCAGAGGCAGGATGTGGGCGAGGGGTCGGTGGGGAAATAGATGAGATCGAGGTAACAGTAATAATTATGGAATTTGTTAAGTGCTTACTATATGCCAAGCACTGTTCTAAGTGCTAGGGTAGATACAAGTCCCTGTCCCACCTGGGGCTCACAGTCTCAATCCCCATTTTTCAGATGAGGTAACTGAGGCACAGAGAAGTAAAGTGACTTGCCCAAGGTCACCCAGCAGACAAGTGGCAGGGCCAGGATTAGAACCCATGACCCCAAACTCCCAAGCCCCTGCTCTTGCCACTAGGCCAGCTTTCAGCAATTAAAGAGGGAAGAGAGTTTGTTTGCCCCAACCCGCCTGGATCTTTGACGTCCCAGGAACAGTTAGAGAATTGCCTTGCATTGGCCTGGCCCAGCTTGGCCTGGCTAGCACAACCCTTTGTGTTCCACCGTCCAGATCAGAATAGCAAAGAACTGAATCCACTGGGGCCAGGCTGGGCTACACTACCAGGCATTAATCAATCAATCAGTAGTATTTATTAGATACCTAATATGTGCAGAGCACTCTACTACATCTAGTTGTCTTTTGTATCAAATCAGCGGTATTTAGTGAGCACTTACTGTGTGCAAGTTCTTCCCTCCCCTCCCAGCCCCACAACACTCACATACAGATCTGTAACTTATTCATTTGTATCGATGTCTATCTCCCCCTCTCTAGACCGTAAAGCTCGTTATGGGCAGTGAACGTGTCTGTTTATTGTTGTACTCTCTGCACACAGTAAGCGCTCAGTAAATACGACTGAATGGATGAACTGAATGAATGAAAGACTCCACTGGCCGTGAGGCACTCCTCTGAGAGTGCTTGGGTCCCTGAACAGCCAGAGAGGAATATCTGAGCAATAAGTCGGAATCAGGAGGGTCATGAGGAGATATACTTAGAAAGTAATGGTGGAAGCGGGATGTTGCAGGGGAGGAAGGAGGGTAGAAAAGAAGGCAGCTGACTTGTAAAATGCACACTTCAGAGGAAGCCTCTTGGTTGTACTCACCCAGGAACTTTGGTGTAGACGACTCCTTCCAGCCACTTTCTCCCTTCAGGATCCATCATGAAGACCATGATTGAGGTGCTCTTCCCCATGCTCCCTCAGTCTCTGTCTGCCCTTCATCCTCCATCTTCCCCACATTCTGTATTTTTTGTCTCCCTCCACATCTGTCACCCTTCCTTTCTTCTTCTGTCACTGTCCTTCCAACACTTCCCTATTTTTTTCTCCTTCTTCCCCATTTTAGGACCATTCGCTTCATTCCTTGAAACACCCAACCCCCTAGAAATAAGGCATTCCCTTGAGACCTATAAAAATGTGATCATTTTAATCCCAAACTTCTTTAATGAACATTTATTTCCTTCACTTATTCATTCATTCATCCATTCAATCGTATTTATTGAGTGCCTACGGTGTGAAGAGCACTGTACTAAGTGCTTGGAAAGTACGATTCGGCAACAGAGAGAGACTATCCCTGCCTAACAACGGGCTCACAGTCTAGAAGGGGGAGACAGGCAACAAAACAAGTAGACAGGCATCAACACCATCAAAATAGATAAATACTCATTCATTCATTCAATAGTATTTATTGAGCGCTTACTATGTGCAGAGCACTGTACTAAGCGCTTGGGATGAACAAGTCGGCAACAGATAGAGACAGTCCCTGCCGTTTGACGGGCTTACAGTCTAATCGGGGGAGACGGACAGACAAGAACAATGGCACTAAACAGCGTCAAGGGGAAGAACATCTCGTAAAAACAATGGCAACTAAATAGAATCAAGGCGATGTACAATTCATTAACAAAATAAATAGGGTAACGAAAATATATACAGTTGAGCGGACGGGTACAGTGCTGTGGGGATGGGAAGGGAGAGGTGGAGGAGCAGAGGGAAAAGGGGAAAATGAGGCTTTAGCTGCGGAGAGGTAAAGGGGGGATGGCAGAGGGAGTAGAGGGGGAAGAGGAGCTCAGTCTGGGAAGGCCTCTTGGAGGAGGTGATTTTTAAGTAAGGTTTTGAAGAGGGAAAGAGAATCAGTTTGGCGGAGGTGAGGAGGGAGGGCGTTCCGGGACCGCGGGAGGACGTGACCCAGGGGTCGACGGCGGGATAGGCGAGACCGAGGGACGGCGAGGAGGTGGGCGGCAGAGGAGCGGAGCGTGCGGGGTGGGCGGTAGAAAGAGAGAAGGGAGGAGAGGTAGGAAGGGGCAAGGTGATGGAGAGCCTCGAAGCCTAGAGTGAGGAGTTTTTGTTTGGAGCGGAGGTCGATAGGCAACCACTGGAGTTGTTTAAGAAGGGGAGTGACATGCCCAGATCGTTTCTGCAGGAAGATGAGCCGGGCAGCGGAGTGAAGAATAGACCGGAGCGGGGCGAGAGAGGAGGAAGGGAGGTCAGAGAGAAGGCTGACACAGTAGTCTAGCCGGGATATAACGAGAGCCCGTAATAGTAAGGTAGCCGTTTGGGTGGAGAGGAAAGGGCGGATCTTGGCGATATTGTAGAGGTGAAACCGGCAGGTCTTGGTAACGGATAGGATGTGTGGGGTGAACGAGAGGGACGAGTCAAGGATGACACCGAGATTGCGGGCCTGCGGGACGGGAAGGATGGTCGTGCCATCCACGGTGATGGAGAAGTCTGGGAGCGGACCGGGCTTGGGAGGGAAGATGAGGAGCTCAGTCTTGCTCATGTTGAGTTTTAGGTGGCGGGCCGACATCCAGGTGGAGACGTCCCGGAGGCAGGAGGATCATAGAATCATAAATAGAATCATAGATATATACACATCATTAATAAAATAAGTAGAGTAATAAATATGTACAAATATACACAAGTGCTGTGGGGAGGGGAAGGGGGTGGAGCAGAGGGAGGGAGTAGGGGCATTGGGGAGGGGAGGAGGAGCAGAGGGAAAGGGAGGGCTCAGTCTGGGAAGGCCTCCTGGAGGAGGTGAGCTCTCAGTAGGGCTTTGAAGAGGGGAAGAGAGTTAGTGTGGCGGATATGAGGAGGGATGGCATTCCAGGTCAGAGGTAGGATGTGGGCCGACGGCGGGACAGGCGAGAACGAGGCACCGTGAGGAGGTGAGCGGCAGAGGAGTGGAGTGTAGGGGGTGGGCTGTAGAAGGAGAGAAGGGAGGTGAGGTAGGAGGGGGCCAGGTGAGGAGTTTTTGCTTCATGCAAAGGTTGATAGGCAACCACTGGAGATTTTTGAGGAGGGGAGTGACATGTCCAGAGCATTTCTGTGGAAAGATAATCCGGGCAGCGGAGTGAAGTATAGACTGAAGTGGGGAGAGACAGGAGGACGCGAGATCAGAGAGGAGGCTGATGCAATAATCCAGTCGGGATATTATGAGAGACTATATCAGCAAGGTAGCAGTTTGGATGGAGAGGAAAAGGCCGATCTTGGCGATGTTTTGAAGGCGAAACCGGCAGGTTTTGGTGATGGATTGGCTGTTTGGGGTGAATGAGACAGCAGAGTCAAAGATGACACCGAGGTGGCGGGCCTATGAGATGGGAAGGATGATAGTGCCGTCCACAGGGACGGGAAAGTCAAGGAGAGGACAGGGTTTGGGGAGGAAGCTAAGGAGCTCAGCCTTGGATATGCTGAATTTTAGGTGGCAGGCAGACATCCATGGGGAGACATCCTGAAGGCAGGAGGAGATACGAGCCCGGAAGAAGGGAGGGAGAACAGGGGAGGTGATGTAGATGTGGGTGTCATTTGCATAGAGATGATAGTTGAAGCTATGAGAACGAATGGGTTCACCAAGAGAGATGGAAAACAGAAGGGATCCTAGAACTTACCCTTGAGGAACCCCTACAGTTAGAGGATGGAAGGGGGAGGAGGAGCCCGCGAATGAACGGCCAGTGAGAAAAGAGGAGAACCAGGAGAGAACAGAGTCCATGAAGCCAAGGTTGGATAATGAGTTGAGGAGAAGGGGATGGTCAACAGTGACAAAGGCAGCTCAGAGTTCGAGGAGGATTAGGATAGAGTAGGAGCCATTGGATTTGGCAAGAGGGAGGTCATTGGTGATCTTTGAGAGGACAGATTCAGTGGAGTGGAGGGGACAGAAGCCAGTTTGGAGGGAGTCCAGGAGAGAGTTGGAGTTGAGGAATTTGAGGCAGTGAGTTTAGATGACTCGTTCTAGGAGCTTGGAAAAGAAGAGTAGGAGGGAGATAGGGCGATAACTGGAAGGGGAAGTAAAGTCAAGAGAGGGTTTTTTTAGGATGGGGGAGACAGGGGCATGTTTGAAGGTAGAGGGGGAGAGGCCATTGGTGAGTGAGCGGTTAAAGATGGAAGTTAAGGAAGGGAGGAAGGGGTGAGATTTTTTATAAGCTGAGCGGGGATGGGGGTCAACAAAGTGCCTTCAAACAAAGCCTGTGGTTTTATAACCCTAATGAAAGGTTGAGATGTAGGCACTGGGTAGGCACGTAGATGAGAAAGCCACAAGCAGATGATCAGCTCATTTAGGTTCTTATTTACCTTTCATAATGAGTATTTTTATTTCATATTACTGAAGGACAGGACTGATGATTTGTGATTCCTGCACTCTATTCCCTCACCACCCCCACGAGAGGCTCCAGAGGGGTACATATGGCAGTCCCGTGCTCCCTTCTTCTGGTGCTTGGAGGCAGGCAGGATTGGGGTGGGACAATTGGTGGGGACTCGGCTGGCTTTTACAGAAGCAGCTCAGGGGACCTGGTGCTGCTGGAAAATGTCAGTGATCCAAGTGGGAGTGGAAAGGAAAATAAAGAGGCAAGGAAAAGTGGATGAGAGACTTGGTGTTAGAAAGAGAGAGAGAGAGAGACGGTGTTAGATGCAGACACAGGCATGAATGGTAGACGTATGCACAGGGGAACACAGAAACACATTTGCACCTATTCAGATGTATACACAAATGTGCAATCCTCCAGCTCTACTTACAGATATGCTGGATGCACAGCTGAGCAGAAGTGCAGATGGAAGCAATAAACAGCAGCAGGTGCACACAGCTGGCCCAGCTACAAATTTCCCAGAATTTCCATCACTGTTATTATTATTATAGTATTCGTTAAGGACTTACTATGCGTCAAGCAAAGCTCCAAGCATTGGGGTTGTCCCCAATAGGGCTAAGTCTAAGTAATAATAATAATAATAATGTTGGTATTTGTTAAGCGCTTACTACGTGCAGAGCACTGTTCTAAGCGCTGGGGTAGACAGAGGGTAATCAGGTTGTCCCAGGTGAGGCTCACAGTTAATCCCCATTTTACAGATGAGGTAACTGAGGCACAGAGAAGTTAAGTGACTTGCCCACAGTCACACAGCTGACAAGTGGCAGAGCCGGGAGTCGAACCCATGACCTCTGACTCCGAAGCTCTTTCCACTGAGCCACGCTGCTTCCCCAGTAGCAAGAACGGGTCCTGAATCCCCATTTTACAGCTGAGGAAACTGACACACAGAGAAGTGAATTGACTTGCCCAAGGTCACACAACAAACAAGTGTCAGAGCCAGATTTAGAACCCAGGTCCTCTGACTCCTAGCCCTGTGCTCTGTCCATGAGAGCAGGCTGCTTCACACCGTTGCCTGATGCAAGAGTCTCTGGGCGAGCTGATCCCTGGGGCCAAAGACAGCGGAGGATGACAGAAACTCCAAGATCGAAAGTTCACTCGCGGGGGCAACTTCCTCCTCGGGTTGCTTCTGCTCAGCTCCTTGCATCCAACATCTCCATCCAAATTCTCCTTGCTCCCTGTTCTCAACTCTCCCATCCAGGACCCCTGGCTTACATCCTTCCTCTTGCCGGGCACCCCCTCGGCCTTGACATCTGCGGGACCACAGCTCTCCTCATCTTCAAAAACTCTTCTGAAATCCCACCTTCAAGAGGCTTTTCCCAAGCCATTTTGCCTCATCCCAGGACAGATGACTCTTATAATCTCAGCATTTTTGCACTTTACTTCTCATTCCACAGAGAACTACACTCTAAGATCCTCACGGGGAGGGATATCTTCTTCTAGTGCACCTGCCCCAAATCATAACAGGTTATGTTTATTCAGATATGATTTACTCAGTACGTAATCTGATATAATCACAAATATAATCCAGTCCTACAGGGTAGGTAGGGTACGAGACTTGTTACATTCGTTTTATATACAGGGAAACGCTAGCACAAAAAAATTAAGACCATCAGTGGTATTTATTGAGGACTTTCTGTGTGCTGAGCATTGTACTAAGTTCTTGGGAGAGTACACTATGGTGGGGGGCGGGGGTTGGTAAACACGATCCTTGCTATCGGGGAACTTTTGGCCTACTAAACTCACATGGCTCGTTCACACAGTTCAGGGAAGAGCCAAAACATGAATCCAGACTTCTAGCCCAATACTCCTCCCACCTTGTCACAAGGCCTGTGGCACTTTTTGTTTGTTGTGGCTAGGAGCTACTCCCAGAAAAAAGGAACTGGCCACGTCTGCACTTTCTCCTATGTATATTTTCCCAGAGAGAGAGAAGGGATCCAGAGTAGAGTCCGATAGTTGCCCAGAAAGAGAAATGCTCTTTACTACGTGTGATGTTAGCTTCACAGCATTCATCGAGAGGTTTCGCTCACCAACAGAGGTGCTAGTTACAAATTAGGACTCTCTCAAGCATTTAGTAATGTGCTCTGCCCACAGGTGGTATTCAATAAATATTATTAATTGATCTTCCTTCTTCAAGACAATCACTATTTATTAAGCACTTATTAAGTGCAAAGCAGGGTACTAAGCACTTGGGAGAGTACAACAGAGTCAGTAGACACACTGTGGGCAGGGAAGGTGTCGACCACCTTTGTTATAGTGTAATCTCCCAAGCACCCAGTACAGTGTTCTGCATTCGGTATGTACTCATTGAATACGATCGATTGATTCCCTACCCACAAGGAGCTTACAGTTTAGAGGGACTTTTAGTTATCAGATTGGCAAATACGATTGAGCAGTGGCAGGTGACTGACTGATGAAACAAAAATGTTTGGCCACCGTCATCTGAGCCACCTGAACATTGGGAGCTCACATCCTCTGCGATAGTTTTGTACATACCTTACATCTCCCTTACTCTAGACTCTGATCTCGTTAAGGTCAGGGAATGTGTCTGTTAATTCTGTTATATTGTACTTTCCCAAGCACTTAATACAGTGCTTGGCACCAAGTAAGCATTTAATAAATATGATCGATTGAACTCCTACTAAGCATAAATGCTTGTACATCTCTCTTTTTTCTTCCTCCTATTTGTAAATGATTTTAGGCCTGTCTCCTCCACTAATAAAATTATGGTACTTGTTAAGTGCTTACTGTGTGCCAAGCACTCTTCTAAGTGCTGGAGTAGATACAAGTTAATCAGGTTGGACACAGTCCCTGTCCCGCATGGGGCTCACAGTCTTAATCCCCATTTGACCGATCGAGGTAACTGACAACAAGAGAAGTTAAGTGACTTGACCAAGGTCACAGAGCAGACATGAGGCAGAGCTGGGATTAGAACCCATGACCTTTTGACTTCCAGGCCCGTGCGCTATCCACTATGCCATGCTGCGTCTCTGCTTCCACTACACTGAAAGGTCCTTAAGGACTGGGATCGTGCCTAATAATTCTACCGTACTCTCCCAAATACTTAGCGTAGCGCTCTGCACACCAGAGCAACTCATTAAATACTATTAACCAACACATATGCCTCCACAATAATGATTTGATTTAGACACTGAAAACATTAACAAAGATCTGACCGGACAGAGAAAGCAACATCTGCAGACCTGATGTTATTCGAGATTTTGGTGCTAGCATCGGTAGCATGTCAACACCTAAAATTGAGAAGCAGCATGGTGTAGCGGAGACAGCACGGGCCTGGGAGTCAGAAGGTCGTGGGTTCTAATTCCGGCTCTGCCACCGTCTGCTCTTTGACCTCGGGCAAGTCACTTCAGGTCTCTGGGCCTCAGTTTATCTCATCTGTAAAATGGGGATTGAGACTGTGAGCTCTATCTGGGGCAGGGACCGTGTCCATCCTGGTTTGCTTGTCTCCACCCTAGTGCTCAGTACGGCGCCTCGCGCATACTAAGCTCTTACCAAAAACCACAATTATGACAGTTATATATTTGGGTAGCATAGGATTCAAAAGAGTCCTAGTAATGTCTAGCTTGGGGATTGTCCCAAACTTCAGGCTTGATGGATACCCTGAACATTGCTATATGCCCAACAGAAACGAGTGACTACAAGTAGGATAATGTGGCAAGAGAGCGGGTAGCCTCGTTGGGCATGTTGCAATTAGGAAATGGGAGGCTCTAATAATAATAATAATGATTGTGGCATTTATTAAAATTACTACGTGCCTCGGGCAGACAAGATGATTGGGTCATGACGGGTGTCTCACAGACGGTTTCCAGTCTAAGAGGGAGAGAGCGGGGAGCTGATCCCCGTTTTACAGATGGGGAAACGGAGATTAAGGGACTCACCCAAGGTCACACGGCCAGGTCTGTGAAACTATGAGGCTAAACTGAGTAGAGCGTGAAGCGTCGCCCCGGGAAATACATATCAAGTGCAGGGGCTCCGGGACAGGGAGCCGGGCTCGACTTTTTAGCCAGATTGGGGTCAACATCTGGGCCACGGGGCGGGGGGTGGAGAGGAGGAGGGGAGGAAGGAGGGAGAGACGGGGAAGGGAGAAGGGAGGAGGAAGAAGGAGAGAGGAGGAGGGAGGAGGAAAGAGGAGAAGGGAGGAGGAGGGAGGACAGAGGAAGGGGGGAGGAGAGAGGAGGGGGAGGAGGAGGGAGGAGAAGAGAGGAGGAGGGAGGAGGAGGGAAGAGGAGGGTGGAGGGAGAAGAGAGGAGGGGGAGGGAGAAAGGAGGAGCAGGAGGGAGGAGAGGGGAAGGGGGAGGAGGAGGAGAAGAGGGGAGGAGGGAGGAGGAAGGAGAATAGAGGAGAAGAGAGGAGGGAGGAGAAGGGTGGTGGACGGAGGAGGGAGGAGAAGGGAGGAAAAGAGGAGGGAGGAGGAGGGGGGAGGAGGCGGGAGGGAGAAGAGAGGAGGGGGAGGGAGGAAGGAGGAGCAGGAGGGAGGAGAGGGGAAGGGGGAGGAGAGAGGAGAAGAGGGGAGGAGGGAGGAGAAGAGGGGAGGAGGGAGGAGAAGAGGGGAGGAGGGAGGAGGAAGGAGAATAGAGGAGAAGAGAGGAGGGAGGAGAAGGGTGGTGGACGGAGGAGGGAGGAGAAGGGAGGAAAAGAGGAGGGAGGAGGAGGGCGGAGGAGGGTGGAGGGAGAAGAGAGGAGGGGGAGGGAGGAAGGAGGAGCAGGAGGGAGGAGAGGGGAAGGGGGAGGAGAGAGGAGAAGAGGGGAGGAGGGAGGAGAAGAGGGGAGGAGGGAGGAGGAGGGAGAATAGAGGAGAAGAGAGGAGGGAGGAGAAGGGTGGTGGACGGAGGAGGGAGAAGAAAGGACAAGAGAGGAGGAGGGAGGAAAAGAGGAGGGAGGAGGAGGGGGGAGGAGGGTGGAGGGAGAAGAGAGGAGGGGGAGGGAGGAAGGAGGAGCAGGAGGGAGGAGAGGGGAAGGGGGAGGAGAGAAGAGAAGAGGGGAGGAGGGAGGAGAAGAGGGGAGGAGGGAGGAGAAGAGGGGAGGAGGGAGGAGGAAGGAGAATAGAGGAGGAGGGAGGAGAAGGGTGGTGGACGGAGGAGGGAGAAGAAAGGACAAGAGAGGAGGAGGGAGGAGAAGGGAGGAAAAGAGGAGGGAGGAGGAGGGGGAGGAGGGTGGAGGGAGAAGAGAGGAGGGGGAGGGAGGAAGGAGGAGCAGGAGGGAGGAGAGGGGAGGGGGAGGAGAGAGGAGAAGAGGGGAGGAGGGAGGAGAAGAGGGGAGGAGGGAGGAGGAGGGAGAATAGAGGAGAAGAGAGGAGGGAGGAGAAGGGTGGTGGACGGAGGAGGGAGAAGAAAGGACAAGAGAGGAGGAGGGAGGAGAAGGGAGGAAAAGAGGAGGGAGGAGGAGGGGGGAGGAGGCGGGAGGAGGAAGGAGAAGAGAGGGAGGAGGGGCTTAGTACAGTGCTCTGCACATAGTAAGCGCCCAAGCTATACGACTGAATGAATGAGGAGGCGGAGGGAGGAGGAGGGTGGTGGCAGGCGGTCGAGTGAGGGTCTGGGCCGGCGGGCGGTTTGGCGGCTGAGACCCCGGAAGGACACGGGAGGCCTCCCGCCGCCCCCCCCCTTCCGCCCCGCCCTCCCGTATCCCGGCAACGGCGCCCCCCCCCCCCCCCCCCGGCCTCGCCTCAACTTCCGGCCGGCGGCGGCCGAGGCGGCCGAGGCGGCGGTGGCGCCCCCGCGCGGTGGACGCGTGCGCGGCCAGGGCGGGCGGAGGCGGCGGGAGGCGGGAGGCGGGAGGCGGGAGGCGGGAGGCGGGAGGCGGGAGGCGGGAGGCGGGAGGCGGGAGGCGGGGCCGCGCTGCCCGGGGGCCCCGGGACCCACCCGCCGGCCCTCTCACCACACAAACCCCGACACCGACACCGACACCGGGGACGGTAAGGCTGGGGGGCAAACGGGGAGCACTTGGGGGGGGAGGGGGAGGCCCGGGCCGGATCGGACCGGACCGGACCGGAAGGACCCGCTGCCGCCCAGCTTCTCTTCCCTCCCTCCCGCCCTCATTCATTCGTTCATGCATGACTTCATTCGTTCACTCATTCATGCATGCATGCCTTCATTCATTCATTCACTCGTTCATTCATTCATGCCTTCATATCTTCATTCATTCATGCATGCTTTCATTCATTCATGCCTTCATATCTTCATTCATTCATTCATGCGCGCCTTCATTCATTCACGCGCGCCTTCATTCATTCATGCGCGCCTTCATTCGTTCATGGCTCATCCATAAAATGGGGATTGTGAACCCAGTGTGAAACCCAAACTGTGTCCAACCTGATTAGCTTGTAACTCCCCCAGGGCCTAGTACAGTGCTTGGAATGTATAAAGCGCTTAACACATACCATGGAAAAAAAATAAGCGCTCAGTAAACACCAGTGATTGGGGGGCTCTCCCCGGTGGAGGTGTCTTTTGGTTGACCCGAGGAGGATGTCATGACCGATCCTGGGACCCTCGGGCTGTGGGGTTGGGGATGGGGGTACTCAGTAATTCAGTGGTACTTATTGAGGGCTTTCTGAGCTCAGGGAACTGTACCAAGTGCTTGGGAGAACACAGTAGAGTGAGTAGACATGATTCCTGCCCTCAAGGACATAGTAAAAAGCCTCTTTGAGTGTTTGTGGAGTCAGATGTGCCCATCAACAATGGTTGGTGGTTCTTAAATAGATGCAGGATTTCTATTGGGAAGGGCCGCCGGAGAGGATCATGAAATAAAGGCAGATAATTTGTCAGGCATGGGCCCGTTCAGGGGTGGTCGGAATTACAGCCGAGGGCGATCTACCGCTACTCTTCAGCCAAAGAAAATTATGTTTTTCATACTATAGTTGCAAATGAGAATATTTTATTGAGTTTATTCATACTGTAACTACAGTAATAGTAGTAATGGCATATATTGAGCACCTACAGAAAGCAATGCACCGTACTCTAAAACAGCAGTGCAAGGCACATTTCCCGCCCGTAAGGAGCTCACACTATAATGACTGCCAAACTAACTCTCTTCCCCTCTTCAAAACCCTACTGAGACGTCACCTCCTCCAAGAGACCTTCCCAGACTGAGCCCCCCCTTTCCCTCTGCTTCCCCTCCACTCCGCCCTCTGCTCTTCCCTCTTCCCCTCCCCTCAGCACTGTGCTCATTTGTATATATAATTTATTGCCCTATTTATTTTGTTAATGAGCTGTATATCTCCTCGATTCTATTTATCTTCACAATGTCCTCCTGTTTTGTTCTGTTTTGCGTTGCAGTCTGTCTCCCCCGTTTAGACTGTGAGCCCGTCGTTGGGTAGGGATGGTCTCTATCTGTTGCCGAATTGTACATTCCAAGCGCTTAGTACAGTGCTCTGCACATAGTAAAGGGCTCAATAAATACTATTGAATGAATGAATGACCTAATATTGTGTACTTGTTATATATTTATGTGTTGCAAATTTCTGTAAATGATAGAAAGCATTCTTCTCCCAGTAAATGTTCCCCATGCTGGGGAAGCAGCATGGCTCAGTGGAAAGAGCCTGGGCTTTGGAGTCAGAGGTCATGGGTTCGACTCCCGGCTCTGCCACTTGTCAGCTGTGTGACTGTGAGCAAGTCACTTAACTTCTCTGGGCCTCAGTTACCTCATCTGTAAAATGGGCATTAAGACTGGGAGCCTCACGTGGGACAACCTGATTACCCTGTATCTCCCCCAGCGCTTAGAACAGTGCTCTGCACATAGTAAGCGCTTAACAGATACCAACATTATTATTAAATGTCTCAGCGTCGTGATAGACATTGTGAACACCCAATATATTATGTTTATCTGAGTGTTCTCAATAAGCAGCCCTCTGGCCCAAATGATCGTCCATCTCATGTCTAGTTGGTAATCGCTTACTGTCGGCCGGATAGACTTTTTTTTAGAAACTTGCCGTTCCTTTTTAGAGGGTGAACCAACCTCATGCAATTCTCTGAAACCTTAGAAAATCTCATTCATTTATAGACCTTATACTGTATAGCTTTTAAGCAGAAACCTGTCATTCAAATGTGGGAGGCAATCATGCTTTCTAACATTGTTCAAAGGAATTTTTTTTTTTACTAGAAGTAATAACGACACTTATTGAGCACTCACTTGATGCGCTGTACAGTACTATTAGGAAGGTGCAACAGAAGAAGAGACATGTTCCCTATTGCTCAAGGAGTTTATACTCCAACAGCAGAGATAGACATAAACTTACCTGTATAAATAATTGAATGTACAGTTGAATGGCACAAGTGCTGTTGATGACCATAAATACAAAAATCCTAGCAGAGGCTGGTGAGGTGATACATCTTGGGGTTTGGGGAATTAATCAGGGAAGGCTTTTGGGAGGAGGTGGGACTTAAAAAGAGCTTTGAACACAGGGAGAGCTATGATCTGTCAGAATTAGGGGGGAGAAGGGAAAGAGTGCTGGGCCAGAGGATTAACGAGAATGCTGAGATAGGGGTGGGATCCAGAAGCAAAGCAGGTTCAGAGTTTGTTGGGAAGGAACGGAGAGCAAGCTGGCGAGGAGCAGATATATAAAAATGGGAAAAGTTGGTGGAGAGCCTTGAAGCTGATAGGGAGGGGTTTTTGCTTGATGCAGAGGGAAATGGAATGCCAATGGAGGTTTTTGAGGGTGGGGAAGTTGCAGTTATTAGCTTTCTTTCAAGAAGTAATCAGATTTGATTTTTCCGTTTACTGTCGTAAGCAGCTCTAGATGAAAAGAGTTGGATTGAAAGATGGCTGAAGTTATTTTTACACATGGTCTATTTTGCCTTCAAAATCACATTTCCAATTCATAGCAATCTTCTAATAAAAGAGGAACAGAAAATCATTGCAGTGTAAAAACAGAACCCCAACAGTAACCCAGAAAAGAACTTCAGGGTGTAATTTTCCTTTCGGAGATGCCATGACAGTGAGTTTCAGTGGCTATTTTATTCTTTAGGTTCCCCAAAAGTTGGGGTTCTTGTTGAGTTACGGTGTTTATTAAGCCCTTAGTGTGTGCCAGGTACTCTGCTGAGCATTAGGATAGATCCAAGATAATCGGATCAAACGCAGTCGAGTTTTGCGTGAAGACAGTGGGGCTAGATTGGTGGTTTCCATCTTGTGTTCTGTGGCCAACCAGCGGGCCTCGGCAGTCACCCAAGTGACCCTGGACATTTTGAATGTTACAGCACAGGAGCAGAGTTGGCTTCAGACACTGAGCCTTCGCCTCAGGGAGCTGCGGGGCTGAGGGTAGCCAGTGGGACTTTCCAAAAGAGGTGTGACCTCCCGGCTTCTCTAAAGGGTGGCTGTGTCACTGTCCTTTTCAAAGATGCCCAGTGTGTGGCATTACAAAATTGTTGCCAGAGACGACGACACCAATGCCCATTTCAGAGATGTGAGAAACAGTGTGGCCTTGTGGCAAGAGCACAGGGCTGGGAGTCAGAGGACCTGGGTTTTTTGTTTGTTTGTTTTTTTTTTTTTAATGGTAGCTAAGTGCTTACTGAGTGCCAGGCAGCATTCTAAGTGCTGGAGTAGATACAAGGAAATCAGGTGGTTGGACACAGTCCATGTCCCACATGGGGCTCACAGTCTTCATCCCCAGTTTACAAATGAGGTAACAGAGGCACAGAAAAGTTAAGTGACTTGCCCAAGGTCACACAGCAGACAAGCAGTGGGGCTGGGATTAGAACCCATGTCCTTCTGATTCTAAGGACCCGCTGAGTGACCCCAGGCAAGTCACTTCAGTTCTCGATCCCTCAGTTCCCTCGTCTGCACATGGGGTCTGTCTCCCCCTTCTAGGCTGTGAGCCCGTTGTAGGATAGGGATTGTCTCTATCTGTTGCTGAATTGTACTTTCCAAACTCTTAGTATGGTGTTCTGCACACAGTCAGCACTCATTCATTCATTCATTCAATAGTATTTATTGAGCGCTTACTATGTGCAGAGCACTGTACTAAGCGCTTGGGATGAACAAGTCGGCAACAGATAGAGACAGTCCCTGCCGTTTGACGGGCTTACAGTCTAATCGGGGGAGACGGACAGACAAGAACAATGGCACTAAACAGCGTCAGTGGAAAGAACATCTCGTAAAAACAATGGCAACTAAATAGAATCAAGGCGATGTACAATTCATTAACAAAATAAATAGGGTAACGAAAATATATACAGTTGAGCGGACGAGTACAGTGCTGTGGGGATGGGAAGGGAGAGGTGGAGGAGCAGAGGGAAAAGGGGAAAATGAGGCTTTAGCTGCGGAGAGGTAAAGGGGGGATGGCAGAGGGAGTAGAGGGGGAAGAGGAGCTCAGTCTGGGAACGCCTCTTGGAGGAGGTGAGTTTTAAGTAGGGTTTTGAAGAGGGAAAGAGAATCAGTTTGGCGGAGGTGAGGAGGGAGGGCGTTCCAGGACCGCGGGAGGACGTGACCCAGGGGTCGACGGCGGGATAGGCGAGACCGAGGGACGGCGAGGAGGTGGGCGGCGGAGGAGCGGAGCGTGCGGGGTGGGCGGTAGAAAGAGAGAAGGGAGGAGAGGTAGGAAGGGGCAAGGTGATGGAGAGCCTCGAAGCCTAGAGTGAGGAGTTTTTGTTTGGAGCGGAGGTCGATAGGCAACCACTGGAGTTGTTTAAGAAGCGGAGTGACATGCCCAGATCGTTTCTGCAGGAAGATGAGCCGGGCAGCGGAGTGAAGAATAGACCGGAGCGGGGCGAGAGAGGAGGAAGGGAGGTCAGAGAGAAGGCTGACACAGTAGTCTAGCCGGGATATAACGAGAGAGTAAATGCGATTGAATGAATGAATGAATGAATGAATGAATGAATGAATGAATGAATACCTCTTGATAATAATAATAATTCATTCAATAGTATTTGTTACGTGCTCTACTATGTGCAGAGCACTGTTCTAAGCTCTGGGGTAGATACAGGGTAATCAGATTGTCCCACATGAGGCTCACAGTCTTAATTCCCATTTTACAGATGAGGAACTGAGGCACAGAGAAGTGAAGTGACTTGCCCACAGTCACACAGCTGACAAGTCGCAGATCCTGGATTCGAACCCATGACCTCTGACTCCCAAGCCTGGGCTCTTTCCACTGAACCATGCTGTCTCCGTCCTACTTAGACTGGGAGCCCCAGATGGGACCTGATCTTCTTGTATCTACCCTTAGTGCTTTTATAGTTCTTGGTACCTAGTAAGTGCTTAACAAATAATAATAGTAATAATAATGTTGGTATTTGTTAAGCGCTTACTATGTGCAGAGCACTGTTCTAAGCGCTGGGGTAGACACAGGGGAATCGGGTTGTCCCACGTGGGGCTCACAGTCTTAATCCCCATTTTACAGATGAGGTAACTGAGGCACAGCGAAGTTAAGTGACTTGCCCACAGTCAAAAAGCTGACAAGTGGCAGAGCTGGGATTTGAACTCATGACCTCTGACTCCAAAGCCCGTGCTTTTTCCACTGAGCCACGCTGCTTCTGGCCCCAATTATTGTTTCCAGTGCACAACTTCCCTCAGAGGTGGCTGCCCTTCTGCCCTTCTCCAAGCTGGTGGCAGGGCAGAGGTGACCTGTTCGGAGGTCAGAAGTCAGAATCGAGGCGCTCAGAACATTTGGTTGAGCAGTGGCGGTGAAACGCCATCTCTCAAAATGTTGGGTATGACATTATGTCGCGTGCATGCACAGAAGGGAAGTGAGTGAGGGGCCGTGGTTTGGTGGTTTGGCCCCACCCCAGGGCGTCAGACTGTCTGAATGGTTTCCGGTCTCCCTATCCTCTTCCCGTTCCAACCTCCGTGGCGGGCGCCCTGCTGTGTGGATCATCTTCTTGGAGCCTTGCTTGACTTCCATAGCCCTCCACTTCCCAAAGCCGTTCACACTCTAACCATAGCCCTCTGAATCAAAATAAATCTCCTCACACCTGGTTTCAAGGCTCTACTCCAACTCCCTCCATCTTACATATCTGTTCTCTTCGCCCGTTACTTCCCAGCTTGTTTTCTTAGTTCCTTTCAATCTCACCTTCTAACTCTAGCTCATCCTCACCTTTCTCCTCTTCATCCTCTCAACTCACACTGCTTCCCCGGCCTAGAACTCCCTTCTTCTCATGGACCTTATCTTTCCCTAGATTCAAAGCCACCTTAAAATCTCATCTCTAGGCTGTAAGCTGGTTGCGGGCAAGGAATGTGTCCAACAACTCTGTTGTACTCTTCCAGTTGCTTAGTACAGTGCTCTGCATCCAGTAGGCACTCAGTAGGTATCATCGATTGACTCCTACCACAAGCTCTCACTGATTCATTTGTTGTGGGTGCCAATTCTGCTGTAGTGTACTCTTCCAAGCGCTTAGTACGGTGCTCTGCATATAGTAAGTGCTCGGTAAATATCGATGATGATGACGTAGATGACTAGAGGATCTCTTGAGGGTCCCTGACCCCTTTATTCCGTTTATCCGTTTACCACAAGCTCTCACTGATTCATTTGTTGTGGGTGCCAATTCTGCTGTAGTGTACTCTTCCAAGCGCTTAGTACGGTGCTCTGCATATAGTAAGTGCTCGGTAAATATCGATGATGATGACGTAGATGACTAGAGGATCTCTTGAGGGTCCCTGACCCCTTTATTCCGTTTATCCTAAAGAGGTGAATGGAAAGAGATAGTTTTGCAATATGCATATGCCTTTAAAACTCTTCATAAACTTGCCTCCAGATGAACCCGAAAAGGAGAACTTCAAAGCCATATATCTGCCAAGAGAAATGATTTCCCTCTGGTTTAGGAAACGTAGTGTTCAGTTTCAGTTAGGTGGTTTGATGATGATTAATTTCATTACATGAAAAGCATAAGTTGTCCCCATCTATCAAGTTGAGATTTAGCTCTTGAATTCCTGAATAAGTAACAGCATGCTTACAACAAAGATTTGTATATGTGTTTTTGTATGACAAGGCCTGTCAGCAACATTTGCAGCTTATTTCCTTTGTGTTTCAGTTAATGAGGTTCCGCCTGAGAAGCCATGGCAGAGAAAACGGTTAACGAGGCCCAGTTTTCTTTGAAGGCTTCCACTCTACGTGTCTTTGATCTGCCTCTATCTTGGTACTCTTCTTTTGCCCGGGTAAATGCCAAACCTTTCAATAATCAAAGTCGTGTGTTTTAAACTGAAATCTGATCAGCAGTCAGCGATTTTCATCGCAGCTCAGTTAGTGGCCTACTGGGTGACTTCAGGCAACTAACTCAACCTCTCTGGGCCACAGTTTCATCATCTATTTTTTCTGTGTTATGCAGCTTCCCTATCTCCTCTTCTCTTTCACTTCTTTGGAGAAAATAGTATGTAATGATATGCATCAAAAGTACGCTGTACAAATTCTTTTTATTTTTACTATTAATACTCATTGCTCTAGATGTTGCAATTTAAGGGGCTGGAATCTTAGTTTTGGGGATGGTGATTACAGAATTACTGATAAATGAGCTCAATTACTGTATATGGACAAGAAGTGAAATACCTTTCTGATGTTGTCATTTGTTCTCTTTCAGATAAAATTATCTCCTGGTTTTAAAAAGCTGTTTGCAGTCACTGCAGTTAGTGTGGTGTCTATAATTTTTCTAGCCCGTCACTTTAAAAGAAGACGTAAAAAGAAAAATAAGAAAACATTACCGTGGGAACCAGGCCATCTTGCATTAGAATGCATGAAAACAGCCGTGTCTGAAAAAGGTGAGTGAAGAAAGTTGAATTAAAATACGAGGTGATGTTCCCATAAAGAAACCAAAAATCAGAAGTGTACATTCTAGTGCTGTGCAGGAAAATAATTTCTCATTCATTCATTCAATTGTATTTACGGAGGGTTTACCATGTGCAGAGCACTGTTCTAAGTACTTGGGAGAATTCATTATAACAGTGAACGGACACATTCCCTGCCTATAACGCATTTACAATCTAGAGGAGGAATCAGGCTGGATTAGTTTCTTAATCATTTGGGGCAAACTGTACTCTGGATGAAATGCTTTGGTTCAGATTTTGAAAGTTAACATTTTTTATGATACCTTTTTTGCTAAATTCACAATTTGAGTATTAAATTGATAATGAAATGCCTTTTAATTTTAGAATCTAATGTATTATAACATTTACGGGTAATTTTCTGTGGAATATGTGTAGCTTTTCAGTGTTATGAAGTAAGTAAAAATATTGGAACTTTTTTGAATGATTTCATACTCATTCATTCATTCATTGAATAGTATTTATTGAGCACTTACCATGTGCAGAGCACTGTACTAAGCGCTTGGATTGTACAATTCGGCAACAGATAGAGACAATCCCTGCCCAATGACAGGTTTACAATCTAATCGGGAGAGACAGATGGACAAAAACAAGACAACATAATCACGATAAATAGACTCAAGGGGATGTACACCTCATTAACAAAATAAATAGGGTAATAAAAATATATACATCTGAAAGACTCTGTGATGTTTATGGCTACAGAAGTTTCACCTATTGCAGAATACTTATTTTATTTTGTAGGTTCCAGTTGTTCAAGTAGCCGACAAAATTTGACACTTTCTTTGAGTTCAGCCAAAGATAAAGGATCACAATCTTGTATCTATGCAAATGGAGGACTTTTCAGTAAATACTCTGGTTCAGCACAAAGTCTGGGCTCCGTAAGTAAAGCTAATGGTTCACCATTTCATGTGATTGTGGTGGATTCTTTTGGGAAAAGGTAACCAACACCCTGGCTTGAATCCCTGGCTCTGCCTGCTAGCAAATGCTCACTTCCTCTCTTTCCTGTGATTACTGTGCCCATTTTTGGATTTTGGGGGGTGTTTTGATAAAAAAGAAGTAGTATGTTGCATAAAATAGTCGCCTGAAATTTTGCTTATAGTTACTTCTGATGATGAATTGCAAGTAAGTTTTCTCAGCTGTATCATTATAAAATGAGTTCCAAGAAGTGGACAGATTATAGAAAACTACAGTAAGGTAAGCAGCATGGCGCACTGGCAAGAGCACGGGCTTGGGAGTCAGAGGTCGTGGTTCCACCACTGGTCTGTTGTGTGACCTTGGACAAGTCACTTAGCATCTCTGAGCCTCAGTTACCTCATCTGTAAAATGGGGATTAACTGTGAGCCCCATGTGGGAAAGGAACTGTGTCCAGCCTGATTACCTTGTATCTACCCCAGCATTTAGAACAGTGCTTGGTACATAGTAAGCGCTTAACAAATACCGCAATTATTATCAATAATAATAAAAAATTATATTTAAAGGCTAGATAGTGGAAAATCTAAGCTTCTATTAAAGTTCTGTCTCCCTTTTGATCTTTCTTCTGCTCTATATGCGTGCGCGCACACACACACATATACAAACATAAATCAGGAATTTGTCACATCACCATCATAATAATAATGCTGGTATTTGTTAAGCGCTTACTTTGTGCCAAGCAATGTTCTAAGCATTAGGGTAGATACAAGATAATCAGGTTGTCCCACATGGGGCTCACAGTCTCAATCCCCATTTTACAGGTGAGGTAACTGAGGCACAGAGAAGTTAAGTGGCTTGCTGAAAGTCACACAGCTGACAAGTGGCAGAGCTGGGATTAGAACCTGGGATCTCTGACTCCCAAGCCCGGGCTTTTTCCACTAAGCCATGCTGCTTCCCTACAATAGAAAACTGACTCAACCTAACTGGGACTGAAGCTAGTTAATCAAAATTTTGGACATGCCACGTAATTAGATCCAGCAGTCACAGACAAGCATGTCCTTCATTTATCTGAATTTAAAAACAAAGGTGAAGTAATGATCGAGTTCTCCTTCAGTACAAAGATGATGTTGCCAACAAAATGGATCCCTGAGTGTGAGAGACAATCTCCTGCACTATCAGTCAGTCAATCCGTGGTATTTATTGAGCACTCACTATGTGCAGAACTCTCTACTGAGCCCTTAGGAGAGTACAGTACAACAGAATTAGCAGACACATTTCCTGCCCGTAACAAGCTTACATGTTTGCATAGTCTGTTCATGAAAATGCTGCGGTGCTGCACTCTCGCCATTCATGTAACTATTACTCAATCACCAATGGACATATCCCTGAGATTTATTTTTTTTTGCCACAGTGGTGATGGTTTGTGTTGAGCTGTCCACAGAAAACTGTGCATCTATGTATACACTGTGTGCTCTGCACACAATAAGCTCTCAATAAATACAATTGAATGAATGAATATGGGTAGAAATGGTATGATGTCGGAAAAAACATTGTATGCATGCTCACAGTGTTGGCCAAGGCTTAAGTATAATGTGAGTTTTCCATAAAGTTTGTCAAGAATATGACTCCCTTGTTATAGGAGAAGTGACTGCACTTTACTTCTCAATCAGTGGTAATTAGTGAGCGCTTATTATGTATGAGCACTGTCCTAAGTTTTTGGGGAAGTAGTAATAACAATAATAATGTTGGTATTTGTTAAGCGCTTACTATGTGCAGAGCACCATTCTAAGCGCTGGGGGAGATACAGGGTAATCAAGTTG
Source organism: Ornithorhynchus anatinus (assembly GCF_004115215.2). Lineage (NCBI taxonomy): Eukaryota > Metazoa > Chordata > Mammalia > Monotremata > Ornithorhynchidae > Ornithorhynchus > Ornithorhynchus anatinus. Next base: position 110,269,807 of record NC_041731.1, on the reverse strand, counting down.
TCCCACGTGAGGCTCACAGTCTTAATCCCCATTTTACAGATGAGATAACTGAGGCACAGAGAAGTTAAGTGACTTGCCTTTATGGAGTGGGTAAACACAATCCCCACCCACAGGGAGCCCACAGTCTATAGAAAAGTTCTCCTTGCCTATACACTGGTCAAATGGAAGGGATAATGTTGCCTTCTTCATAAAAATGTTGAATTCAATCAGCCATATTTACTGAGTGCTGTAAGCACTGTAAGTGTGCAAAGCACTGAATCCAATGAGGTGCTTTTTCAAGTCCTTTCAGTATCTCAGATGACAAGTATTAGGTAACATTTCTAACATTGTCAGTAAGGACAATAATAAATTAAAACGTTTTGAATTAGGCCTGGTTTTTATATAATGCATTATAAATATCTGTAATAGTCTATAGATGGCATTAGGGAATATGTTTCAAGTCTATTAAACAGTGTAAAGTGATGGTGACATGACTCCAGAGTTAAATCTGTCCCTAGCACTCTGCAAAGTGCTGAGGGGAGAGACAAGATAATCAGATTGGACACAGTTCTGTCCCAAATAGGACTCATAGCTTAAGAGGAAGGGAGAACATCCTGTCAGAATTTCTTTTGATTCTTCATTCCCGTTGAATATCTTAAAGTACAAGCCAAAAACAAAGGCAAAACAGAAAAAGGTATAAACAATTAGAATATAAATTACAGAGAAGAACAAAGTACCACCTGGAAAGTCACTCTATAGTTAAGAGTAGTAGGGTTTTTCATTCCTTTTTTTAATTAGTTAAGGTTTATATTCAATGTAGACATTTACATAATTCCAACTCTTTCTTATTGAATGAAATATAATTAAGTGTACTTTGTATTATAATTTTTTTGTTTTCACTCCATATGGTTTATAGTGAAGAGATGAATGCTAAATATATGTACTAATATTATAAAGTGATACAGAATTTATGTTCTGATTTTCCCAGAAATTGTCAATTTCCTGTTCATTTACTCTCATTACTATCCCATTGAAAAAGGCTCAGTATTATAATTGAGATACTGAAATATTTGTTCCGTAGTCACATTTGAATTTTCATTCAAAGGAGTCTTTTTCCAACATGTATGCCGATTGACAATTTGCGTTTGTGGCCAGAAATGACATCCATAGGAACTTGATTCAGTATGTGCCATTGTAGAAATGTTCAGAATGAATAATAATGTTGGTATTTGGTAAGCGCTTACTATGTGCAGGGCAGTGTTCTAAGCGCTGGAGGAGATACAGGGGAATCAGGTTGTCCCACGTGAGGCTCACAGTAAATCCCCATTTTACAGAGGAGGGAACTGAGGCACAGAGAAGTTAAGTGACTTGCCCACAGTCACACAGCTGACAAGTGGCAGAGCCGGGGGTCAAACTCATGACCTCTGACTCCGAAGCCCGGGCTCTTTCCACTGAGCCATGCTGCTTCCCCAATGAATGAAGAATGAAGGTAAAGTCTGGTCAAGAATGACAGATGAGCCTTAATCCAGTCACGAAACAGTGGGACCAAAAACTTGCACGAAGCAATTGGTTTTAGAGCCAGTGGTTTTTGCAGTGCCATTTACACTTTCTTGCCCTGCCAGTCTTTCCTGCTAGAGCAGTGGTTGCAAATAACAGGTAGGCAGGTGCTGGTTAGAATAATTTAGTATTGATTTCTTTGTTGAGCAACCAATGAGTGTGAGACTTTACCAAGTTCTACAACTGCTGGATAGATTTGCCTAAACATAATCTGAATTATTTATTCAGCGGAAAGCAACTGATTTGCTCTTCCAGAATTACAATTTCTACAGAGGAGCCAGTTAAAAAAAGTAACAAAACTTTGCCACCCAGAAAAGATTTTGAGCCAGTTTGTTTTTTTTTTCCTGATCCCAATTTTAGGTCCAGAGTGCTAATTCTTGTCACAGTTGTGCCTGTGCCAATTCCAATTCTTGGAGCAAAACAGATGAAGATGATATCAAACTCGTCAATATTCCTGTCACCACTCCTGAGAACTTGTATCTGATGGGTAAGAAATAGACAATATGATATCAATCAGTCAATCAGTGGACCATAGTACTGTGTGTACTCTACTAAGCACTTGGGAGAGTAAAATACGTATCCTGCTAACAAGAAGTTTACAATCTATTGGACTACGATTAGACTTTTGGTAAATTTGGCTTTACGTTATTTAATCCTTAGAAGGGTTTTAGGAAAAACCCCAATTTTAGTACCAAACACCTGATCTTATTTCACATGAAAAACATGCTTGATCCTCCCTTTTTAAATTCAAAAGGGCAGTAGCATCTTTTAAGGCGAACGGCACTCCTGGAGGTCGGATTGCACAAAAAGGTTATTAGGAGTTCAGTGTCACATCATGTTTGAGAGTGTCGCGTGGGAGTGCAAGGGGGCTAAATTTAAAATATTTAAGTCTGACCTGAATGAAGGAATTGGGGAGCATGTTCCCTTAATTAGCATATCAAATCAAGTTGATTGGATGTACTGATGATAGGAAGACAGTTCAAAGGAAACATTGTGGATATAATACACTACAAAACAAAATATAAGTTCATTGGGAATATAAAGCCAAAGCAGGAGGGGAAAGATGATAGACAAAAGACTGGATGGCAGGAAAGCATCTGGATTCAACATAATATTATTGTTCAGAACAATAATAATAATTGAGAAGTAAAGTGTTGTTATTGTTCAAGCCATTTGCCATCTAGTGCCATTTGCTCTCCAAGATTTTAGTTCATGCTTGTGTACCCACTGGGTGAAACTGATGTCTTGGTTAATAAAAAAAAGTTTGTGAAATCTCCCAGTTCCTAATTATATCGTGTCGAGAAGCAGCTTGGTTTAGTGGAAAGAGCATGGGCCTAGGAGTCAGAGGATCTGGATTGTAATCCAGGTTCTCCCAATTCCTTGCTGTGTGACTTTGGCCAAGTCACTTATCTCTGTGCTTCAGTTCTCTTGTTTTCCCTCTTTTTTAGACTGTGAGCCCCATGTGGAACAGAGACTGTGTGCAAACTAATTAACTTGTATCTATCCCAGCGCTCAGAACAGTGTTTGACACATGGAAAGCACTTAACAAGTACCATAAAAAAGTCCTGAAGTGTTCACCAACCCAAAAGAATATATACTCGTAATTACACCGTTTATTGCAGATCAGCCCAGAAAACTGTTTGCTAGGTGGGCTTTCTGACTTACCCAAGTCTGTCCAATATTTTTTTTGTGTGTGGTATTAAGTGCTTCCTTTGTGCCAAGCACTGTACTAAGCATGGAGCAGATAAAGATACATTCAACCCACATATTCAGTCCATCACTAAATCCTGTCAGTACCCCATCCTTCACAACATACTAAGATCTGCCCTCTCCTCTCCATCCAAAATGCTACCATGCTAATGCAGTCACTCATCCTGTCCCGCCTGGATTGCTGCATCAACCTCCTTGCTGATGTTGCAAGGACATACCTCCCAGTACCTCTTAGCCTCCTGTCTCTCCCCACTCCAGTCCGTACTTCACTCTGCTGCCTGGATCATATTTCTACAAAAATGTTCAAGACGTGTCTCGCCACTCCTCAAAAGTTCCAGTGGTCGTCCATCCACCTCTGCATCAAACAAAAACTCCTCGCCATTGGCTTTAAAGCACTCAGTCACCTTGCCCCCTCACCTCACTACTCTTGAACTACAACCAAGCCCACACACTTGGCTCCTCTGATGCTAACCTTCTCACTGTGTCTTGTTCTTGTCCATCTTACTGCCCACCCTTTCCCCATGCCCTGCCTCTGGTCTGGAACACCCTCCCTCTTCAAATCCAACAGACAATTAGTGTCCCCACCTTCAAAGCTTTATTGAAGGCACATCTCCTCCAAGAGGTCTTTCTCCTCCAAGAGATCTTCCTAAGCCCCCCTTTCCTCTTCTCCCTCTCCCTTCTGCATCGCCCTGACTTGCTCTTTTTGTTCTTCCCCCCTCATCCCAGCCCCACAGCACTTTTGTACATTTATATTAATGTCTGTCTCCCCCCCTTCCCACCTCTCCAAGACTGTAAGCTCTTTGCGGGCAGGGACTGTGTCTGTTTATTGTTGTATTGTACTCTCCCAAGTGCTCAGTACAGTGCTCTGCACACAGTAAATGCTCAATAGATATGATTAGGCCATCCAGGCCAGGGAGATGGAGGGGTAGAATAGAAGGGGATCCTTGAGGGACTCCCACAGTTAGAGGGTGGGAGGTAGAGGAGGAGACAGAGGGATAGGAGAAGACCCAGGAGAGGAGTGTCAGCAAAGCCAAGGTTGGATAATGCTTCCAGGACAAGAGGGTGGTCAAAGGTGTCGAAGGCAGCTGAGAGTGTACTTATTGCAGGGATCTTCTGGGGAAAGGGGAATTTGAGCGGGGGCAGTGGAGTCGGGCAGTATTTAAAGGGTAGAAGCTCCATCCTTTGATCATCTGTCCCCTTTTTTCCCAGACTGAAAGTCCCAGACCCTGCCCTAGAGGCAACTCCGCCTCCCTGAATGGAGAGAAGGGAAGAGCTACAGTTAGGCACACCCTCTTGCTCCTGTACACGATAACAATAACAATAATAATGTTATTTATTAATTGCTGCCTGTGTGCCAAGCCCTGTGCTAAGCTCTGGAATAGATACGGAACAATGGTATTGGCATTGCCCTTGTTCCGCATGGGGTCCACAGTCCAAGAGGCGGGGCAAGCCGCTGTCTTATCCCCATTTTCCAGGAAATGGAACAGGTTCAGAGGTCACACCGCAGGCCGGCGGCAGAGGTAGGATCAAACCCTGGGCCTTCTGACCGCCAGGTCCACGCTGTCTTCATTAGGCCACTTGCACTCCGACCCTTGGGTCACTGCCATACAGGAGCGGAGGGGAGCCGGCGACTCACCAGGCAACTGGCCACTCCTCTGTGGCAGGAGCTCTCTGGAGACCCATTTGGCGGAGAAGCCCCTTAATAACAATAAAAATAATTATAGTATTTGTTAAGCACTTACTATGTGCCAATCACTGTACTAAGCACTGGGGTGGATACAAGCAAATCTGGTTGGACATAGTCCCCACCCCACATAGGGCTCACAGTCTTCATCCCCATTTTACAGATGAGGGATCTGAAGCCCAGAGAAGTAAAGTGACTTGCCCGAGGCCACACAACAGACAAGTCGCATAGCTGGGATTAGAACCCATGACTGACTCCCAGGCCCTTGCTGTATCCACTGCGCCATGCTGCGATTGGCCCTTCCGTGACCTTGCTTTAGACCTTTTGGAGTACCATCCAGGCAAACGTGCATGCACTAGATCAACTTTGAGAAAGCACTGGTTTAATATTAGACCCCAGCTTTTAGTTGACTGCAATAGTAATGGTTTTATTGCGCACCTACTGGGTGCAGGACTCTGTGCTAAGCACACAGGAAGGTAAAACAGAAGTACACGACAGCCGAACAAAAGAAGTTTACCATCCAACAATTCTTATCACTTGGAAGCATACCACACAAGTGAAAATCAATCATTGGTATTAACTGAGGGCTTTCTGTGTGCAGAGCATTGTACTGAGCAGTTGGGAGAGTAAAGTCTAAGTTGATAGACACGATCCCTACTCTTAAGGAGCTTACAGTCAGGTGGAACCATAACCCCTTCCCTCGAGGAGCTGACGGTGCCGGGTATTTAGAGACCCAGCAACTGTTGAGGAAATCTTCAGTAATCATCAGGGTATTTATTGAGCGCTTGCTGTGTGCAGAGCACTGTACTAAGCACTTGGGAGAATACAATATATGTCATCGGGGCATAAAACAATCAGGTCATTTGTTACTATGCTGCGGGTTGCTTCGGGAGCAATCAGTGCCTGAACTTTCAAATGGTTAATGTGTTTCTGGTGTTAGTGGAGTGATTTTTGTTTACCTAGAACTGTTCTGTTTTGATTTATAGGTATGGAGCTATTTGAGGAAGCATTGCGTCGATGGGAGCAGGCATTGACGTTTCGGAGTAGACAAGCCGAAGATGAAGCGAGCTGCAGTTCTATTAAGCTAGGGGCGGGAGACGCCATTGCCGAGGAGAGCGTAGAGGTGAGCCAGATCTCTAAATTGTGTATTTGGCTTAGCCGCAGGGACAAGTGATTTTGAGGGGGAGACTCTTGGGGGTTTCCGACACTTCTGAAAACTTTTTTTTAAATATTATTTAAGTGCTCACACTGTGCCAGGTACTGTACTAAGTGCTGGAGTAGATACAGAAGCAACATGGCTTAGTGGAAAGAGCAAGGGCTTGGGAGTCAGAGGTCATGGATTCTAATCTGCCACTTTTCAGCTGCGTGACTTCAGGCAAGTGACTTAACTTCTCTGGGCCTCAATTACCTGTAAAATGAGGATTAAGACTATGAGCCCCACGTGAGATAATGTGATTTCCTAGTATCTACCCTAGTATTTAGAACAGTGCTTGGCACATAGTAAGAGCTTAAAAAATACCATTATTATTATACAAGATAATCAGGTTGGACCCAGTCCAGGTCCCACATTGAATTTACAGTCTTAGTCCACATTTTACTACAGATGAAGTAACTGAAGCACAAAAATGTTCAGTGACTTGCCCATGGTCACACAGCAGAGAAGGGCTCAGCCGGGATGAGAACGTATTCAATCAATCGTATTTATTGAGTGCTTACTGTGTGCAGAGCACTATACTAAGCTCTTGAGAGAGTACAACATAACAAGATAAGAGACACATTCCCAGCCCATAAGGAGCTTAAAATCAGACCGCTCTCTGACTGCCAGGCCCATGGTCTTTCCTCTCGGCTGTGCTGTTTCCATGTTGCTGGTGTATATCCCTGGAAAAGATCACACACTTATTTTGGGGGACTGAAATCTGGGCCCTAAATTTTCAGAGATGGTTCATCCCTCAGACAAAGTTTGATAGAGGGGAAGTTGCCCTGTTGCTTTCCACTAGCCTGTATTTGGGAATCTAAAGCAGGCCTAACCAATTTCAGTTGTATTTTAAAGAATGCTACTGAATACGATTCTTGCCTGAGTGGGGCAGACTAGTACGTGGTGCTGAATTTGAAATTCATTTGATTACAAAGTATTCCCTTAAGTAAAAATTAAACTCTAGTATTTGCTATCCCTTTTTCTGTCCCACTGCAGGACATCATTAGTGCTGAATTCATCCATAAGCTTGAAGCTCTCCTGCAGCGAGCTTATTGTCTCCAGGAGGAGTTTGAAGTCACTCTAGGGGCATCTGATCCTAATTCCTTGGCTAACGACATTGGTAAAGTACTCATTTATAGGCTTTTTCCAAGGGGAAAAAACTGTGTTTTTGAAATATTTCATGGGGAAGGATTTTATGTTGATTGTCTGGAACAACCCGAGTGTCAGTTAATAAAAGACAATAAATTGGAAGAGCAAAGGAGCCAAGATGGGGCAAAATGGTTTGGGAGAAAATCACACAAGCAACATGAGACAAGTTATCTTTTTCTCTAATTTCTGTTTAAAATTAGTCATTAGGATAAATATATCAAGTGTATTCTAGAAAGCAATTTTTAAAATCTCACTGAAACCCTCATGATGTCACACACATTACGCCAGGCCCGCAGCAGAACGCGATGTGTCAGGGCCTTGGCAGGGGCACCCCAGCCTTCTTCCACCCCACCCCTTACCTTTCAGCCTCCATCTGTCATGAAGAGGGACAGAAACCCCTACGAAGGGCCGTTGTCCTTCTCTTCCTTGCCTCCTCTTCCTTCCTCTGGACCCCCATACCTAGAAGGGTTCGCCCCATAGCCCGCTGGGGCCACTGAGGGGCCGGACTGGCCCCTTCCACTTGGACTTGCGGTCCCCCTCCTCCTCCTTTCTGGAACCCCTTCCCACCCCAGGCTCTGGCCCCAGGCCTCCCAGGGATCTTGGTGGGAACGAGTGGGCCACCACCACCTCTTTTGCTCAGAAACCGGGCTCGGGCTAGGGTAGAAGTCGAGGAGTAGCTGTAAATGATGGAGAGGTGGCCATTTGTAGTTTATAGTAATGTCCATCTCTCCCTCTAGACTCTAAGATCGTTGTGGGCAGGAAATGTGTCTGTTGATTGTTATATCGTACTCTTCCAAGCGCTTAGTACAGTGCTTTGCACATAGTGAGCACTCAATAAATAAGGTTGACTGACTGATTAACTTTGTGGGGACCATGCTGGCCAGACCGGACTGTGCTGGGGAGACTGCAGTCGCGGCGGCACTGATTCTCAAAGCGTGGGTCTGTCCGTCCCCAGGCCGCTGCCAAAGGGGAACGGTTGTCAGATTGGACCGCTGCTCCAGCTCTTTTAACGGATCCGAGTTCCAATCCATCCCATCATACTTCCAGTGCTCAGTGTATCACTAAGCAGAAGTGAAATGAATATCAGCTTGCGGTCCAAAATGCAACCAGATGAAAATAAAAATCTGAAGCGTAGTCATGATGATGAAGAAGCGGACGATAGAGTTTACCATCAGGGGTGTTGGTCGAGTCTTGGTCCCGAGGTATTAAGGTCTGAGCTACGGGACCTCAGGTCTGAGAATTTGCACAGAAGGATCGGTTATAGGGTTAGTGGCTTGTCAGTCACTCGTATTTACTGAGCGCTGTGTGCAGAACACTGTACTAAGTGCTTGGGAGAATATAACAGACACATTCCCTGCCCACAGTGAACTTACAGTCTAGAGGGAGAGACAGACATTAATATAAATCAACTACAGATATGTATGTAAGTACTGTGGGGCTGGGAGTGGGGATAAATAAAGGGAGCACGACAGGGTGACACAGAAGGGAATGGGAGAAGTAGCATGGCCTAGTGGATAGAGCATGGGCCTGGGAGTCAGGAGGTCATGGGCTCTAATCCCAGCTCCACCACTTGTCTGCTGTCTGACCTTGGACAAGTCACTTAACTTCTCTGTACCTCAGTTACCTCATCTGTATAATGGGGATCGAGACTGTGAGCCCCACATGGTAATCATCCAACCTGATTACTTTGTATCCACCCCAGTGCTTAATACAGTGCCTGGCACACAGTAAGCACTTAACAAATACCATAATTATTATTACTGTTATTAGAAGAGGAAAGGTGGGCTTAGTCAGGGAAGGCCTCTTGAAGGAGATGTGCCTTCAATACGTCTTTCAAGGTCGGGGGAGTCATTGCCGATCATTTATGAAGAGTGAGGGTATTCCACGGCAGAGGCAGGATGTGGGCGAGAGGTCGGCGACGAGATAGACGAGATCGGGGTACAGTGAGTATGAAGTTAGAGCATTAGAGGAGCAAAGTGTGCGTGCTGGGTTGTACTAGGAGAGTAGTGAGGTGAGGTAGGAGGGGGAAAGGTGATTGACTGCTTTCAAGCTGATGGTAAGGAGCCTGATAGAATGCAGTGAAATGCCCCTCATTCTCCTGTCCCAAGATGGTCACAGTTCCACCCGGGACCTAAAACATGAGTGGCCCAGGCGACGGGGCAGCACACCGCCAGGGCATGTGCAGTCTGCTCACACGAGCCAACGTCAAAGAAGGAATGGGACTAGTTGGAGGGTGAGAGACAAGCGCTACTTGTGTGCCGTTAATAGCCTGCTTTTCTTTCTCACAATAATTACACTCCCTTGGCTCTATCTTAATGCTAATTGCTGGCTAGCACCAGAGTATCTACTTGACACCATGATTACATTCCAGATCATTTGTTTCCTATTTATGACAGAGGAGCATGGAGAAAGATTGCCTGTAGGTGTTACATTCATGTCTTGGGAGTGGTGGATGAGCAAGACATACTTCGGATTACGTCGTCTGTACAGAAGTCCGTATGGAACTCTGGTAGCCAGAGGGTAAATTGAGCTAAATTATATTCCCTTGGATGAAAGTGACCCCTTTCAGAGGGAGGCAGAGTTTCTTTCAAGTGGTGAATATATTTCCAAGTGCCTTTACAAACAGGTTATGCGGAATCTGTCCGTCATTCTTAGGCTTCTTGAAGCCATACCTATAGCTCATCGTGGGCCTGGTCTCGTGGAATGTGGCTAAATATTTATATTTTGGGCATAGATTGTGAGTAATATGCTGTGTCTGGTAGATGAGTCCTATTTTATGTACCCTAATTCTGTCCTTTGATGTCGTCGTCACCAAAAAGTGTTTGTTTCGAATCCAATGTTAGGTTGAGATGTTTAAGACAGTTAACGGCCTTGTTTGAATTTGCCTTGTAAAGAAAAGGATAAAATAATTTATCTACTTATCGTGTTTATTACTTTTTTATATGTTTTATATACTAGCATTTGACGAGAAGAGAGCATTAGTAATAGGAGAAGAGTGAAAACTTGGAGGGAGAATCGCTAAGGACTCAGAAGATATCCACCCCAGCTCTTAGTACAGTGCTTGGCAAATAATAAACTCTTAACAAATACCGTAATTATTATTGTTAGTAGTAGTAGTATTAGTATTATGTGGCAGTGAAACATCTGGTAGCCCTAGAAAGATCCCTTGGGATCATGGCCACAGTCCCAGGTTCGGATAAGGTCACTCCCACAGGCTGGAGAGCTGGGTGACCTTGGGCAAGTCACTTCACTTGTCTATGCCTCAGATACTTCATCTGTAAAATGGGGATTAAGACTGTGAGCCCCACGCGCGACAGGGACGATGTCCAACCTGATTTGCTTGTATCCACCCCAGCGCTTAATAATGCGTGGCCCATAGTAAGTGCTTAACAAATACCATATTAGGTAGAAATTTGTATGTGTGCTATTTCTGCTCCTTAAACTGTCCTCCCCCTTCTCCCTGTCTGACCTTGGGTCCTCTTGTTTCTTGGGGTCTTGTACTAGAGTTTTTTTCCTGACTGGTGGTCCCTTGAAGTGGGCACCACAAATGACCGCCCACTTCACCTGTACCTAAAACTGGCTTTGGGAAATGGGGGTGAAATCAAGAATAAAAGACATGGAGAGGTGGGTGAGGAGAAGGGGAAGTGAAATTGGCAGAAGAAAGCAGCTAATGGGAGAAAGTGGCTCCAAAAAGTAGTCTCTATCTAAGTGGTTGAAGGCTTGTAGACCATCAATCTGCTGATCCAGTCTCTCCCCAGGATGTTAGATCTGATGTTTTAAGATTAGCTCTGGGGGGCCATTCACAACCAGTCAGAAGTGCTACTCATCTTTACCTGCCAGAGTAAAGAGTAAAAAACCCTCTGAGCATGTCACTCCCGTCCTCAAAAACCTTCAGTGGTTGCCTGTCAACCTTCTCATGAAACAAAAACGCCTCACTCTTGGCTTCAAAGCTCTCCATCACCTTGCCCCCTCCTACCTCATCTCCCTTTTCTCTTTCTACTGCCCACCTCGCACACTCTGCTCCTCTGCCGCTAACATCTTCATGGACCCTCATTCGCACCCGTCCCCCACATCGACCCCCGGCTCACGTCCTACCGGTGACCTGGAATGCCCTCCCTCCTCACATCCGCCAAACCAACTCTCTTCCCCTCTTCAAAGCCCTACTCAGACCTCACCTCTTCCAGGTGGTCTTCCCAGACTGAGCCCTCCCTTTCCTTCTGCCCCTCCTCTGCTCTACCCCCTTCCCCTCCCCACAGGACTTGTTATTGATTACTCTATTTTATTAATGATGTGTATATATCTATGATTCGATTTATCTTGGTGGTATTGATGCCTGACTACTTGTTTTGTTTTGTTGCCTGTCTCCCCCTTTTAGATTGTGAGCCCATTGTTGGGCAGTGATTGTCTCTATCTATTGCAGAATTGTACATTTCAAGTGCTTTGTACAGTTCTCTGCACACAGTAAGCGCTCAATACATACGATTGAATGAATTGAATGGAATGAGTAAGCCAAACCATGTTGGGAACATAATATTACTTCAAATTCTGATTCCATCAATGGTATTTACTGAGCATTTACTGTGTACGGAGCACTGTACTATGCTCCTGGGAGAGTACAGTACAACAGAGTTGGTAGACACAATGAGCTTACAGTATAGAGGGGACTTCTTTACTCTGTAATGCTTAGCTTTGTTTATAAATGATTAAAAGCTGTCAACCTATCATACCTGTAAAATTGAGATTTGCAGGTGTTCAAGTCAATCAGCGTGGTGTTGATTGAGCACTGCTATGTGCAGAGCACGGCTCTAAGCGGTTGTGAGAGTGTAATAAAATAAGGTTGGAAAGATGATTCCTGCCCTCAAGGAGTTATAGTCTAGATGGGGAGACAGACATTAAATAAAGTAATAATAATAATAATAATGTTGGTATTTGTTAAGCACTTACTATGTGCCGAGCACTGTTCTAAGCGCTGAGGGAGACATAGGGGAATCAGGTTGTCCCACGTGGGGCTCACAGTCTTAATCCCCATTTTACAGTTGAGGGAACTGAGGCCCAGAGAAGTTAAGTGACTTGCCCACAGTCACACAGCCGACAAGTGGCAGAGCTGGGATTCGAACTCATGAGCCCTGACTCTAAAGCCCGTGCTCTTTCCACTGAGCCATGCTGCTTCTCTAAGTACAGATAAGGGAAATGGCAGGGAGTAAGGATATAAACATAAGTCAGAGGCAGGATCAGGATTTGCACTCTAAGGGATATCACTTTAGTTTGGTTCCTTTTAAACACTGCATTCCAAAGCACTATGGTAAGCCCTGCCATAGGATAAAGATAATCACATCAGCCACAGCCTCCGTCCCACACAAGATGCACTATCTTAAGAGGTAGAGAGAATGGGTATCTTATCCTATCTTATCCTAAGGCAGCTCATTCTCACTCTCTTTCGCAGATTCCTCCTCTATCTCTCTCCTTCCCTCCCTCTGACAGTGAGGATCCCTCAAGACTGGGTGTGTTGGCTGGGGTATGCTGTTCTTGGCTGGTCGGCCCATGACTAGTGCCGCTTGGCCCTACTAGCCCAGCTTCACTTCCTTCGTCATAATAATTGTGATATTTAAGTGAGAAGCAGCTTGGTGTTATGGATAGAGCATGGGCCTGGGAGTCAGAAGTCATGGATTCTAATCCCGCCTCCCCCACCTGTCTGCTGTGTGACCGTGGGCAAGTCACTTAACTTCTCTGTGCTTAGTACAGTGCCTGTACTTAACAAATACCATAATTATTACTAATTTTTCTCCATCTATATCCATTCCCTTGGAAAACTTATTAATTCCCATGGTTTCAGCTACCATCTCTAGGCGGGTGATTCCCAAATCTACATCTCCAGTCCCGATGTTTCGCTTTCTCTGCAGTCTCACATTTCCTTCTGCTTCCAGGACATCTCTAGTTGGACAACCTGCCAATAACTCAAGCTTACCATGTCCAAAACAGAACACCTCATATTCCCACCCAACCGCTGGCCTCCCCCTGATTTTTCCATCACTGTAGACAGCACCACCATCCTCCCTGTCCCACAAATCCATAACCTTGGCATTATCCTCAACTCATCTCTCTTTCAACCCACATATTCGATCTGTCACCAGATCTTGATGGTTTTAACCTTCACAATATCACTAAAATCCATCCTTTCCTCTAAATCCAAACTACTGCCACATATATCCAAGCACTTATCCTACCCCTCCTTGATCACTGCATTAGCCTCCTTGTTGACCTCCCTGCCTCCCATCTCTCGCTGCTGCCAGGATTCTTTTTCTACAAAACCATTCAGTCCATTTTTCCCCACTCAGGAACCTCTAGTAGTGGCCCAATTACCTCCACATCAAACAGTAATCCTTACCATTGCCTTTAAAGCATTGAGTCACCTTGCCCCCTCTTATCTTACCTCTCTGATTTCCTTCTACATCCTAGCATGCTCACTTCACTCCCCTCACACCTACCTATCTACACACTGTACCTCAAGTTCATTTATCTGGCCACCAACCCCTTGCCCATGTCCTGCCTCTGTTCTGGAACTCCCTCCCACCTCAGATGTGACAGACCACCACTCTCCTCACCTTCAGAGGCTGAAGAGTGCTTGGCACACAATGAGCGCTTAATAAATACCATCATTATTATTATTATTATTATTAAAATTACATCTCCTCCAAGAGGTCTTCCCTGACTGAGCCATAATTTCCCCTTCTCCCTCACCCTTCTGCTTGCCCTTTTACTTGGATTTGTACCTTTCATTCACCCTACTATCAGCTCCACAGCACTTAGGCACACATATCCAAAATTTATTTTCATGTCTGCCTCCCCATCTAGACTGTTAGCTCCTTGTGAGCAGGGAATGTGTTTACCAACTCTGTTATATTGTACTCTTCCAAGCACTCAGTACAGTATTCTGAACACTGAAGTGCTCAATAAATACAATTGATTGATTGATTATCTTACACTTCTTCCCAAATGCAGTAAGTGCTCAATAAGTACATTTGATTATCTTAACACATGAGGCGACAGAGGCTCAGAGATGTAAAATCATTTTCTCAAGATCACACAGCAAACCATTGACAGAGCTAGGACCAGGACCCTGTCCCATCTGACTCCCAGTCCTGTGCCCTTTCTACTAGGTCAAGCTACAGTGAAACTGGGTTCAAGTTTTTAGTTGTTTTTTTTAATGGTATTTATTAAGCACTTACTATATGCCAGACACTGTACTAAGTGCTATTGTACATACAAGCTAATCAGGTCGGGCATAGTTCATGTCCCACGTGGGCTCACCACCTTAGTAGAGAAGCAGCGTGGCTCAGTGGAAAGAGCACGGGCTTTGGAGTCAGGGCTCATGAGTTCGAATCCCAGCTCTGCCACTTGTCGGCTGTGTGACTGTGGGCAAGTCACTTCACTTCTCTGTGCCTCAGTTCCCTCATCTGTAAAATGGGGATTAAGACTGTGAGCCCCATGTGGGACAACCTGATTCCCCTATGTCTATCCCAGCACTTAGAACAGTGCTCGGCACAAAGTAAGCGCTTAACAAATACCAACATTATTATTATTATTATTATTAGTCCCCATTTTACAGATGAGCTAACTGAGGCACAGAGGAGTTAAGTGACTTGCCCAGGGTCACACAGCAAACAAGTGTTGGAGCCAGGATTAAAGCCTAGAGCCTCTGAAAACAAGCCCTGTGCTCTTTCCATTAGGCCTTGCCGCTTCCTTCTCAGCTGTGTGACTGTGGGCAAGTCACTTCACTTCTCTGGGCCTCAGTTATCTCGTCTGTAAAATGGGGATTAAGACTGTGAGTCCCTTGTGGGACAACCTGATTACCTTGTATCTACCCCAGCGCTTAGAACAGTGCTCTGCACATAGTAAGTGCTTAACAAATACCAACATTATTATTATTATTCTCTTACTGAGGACTTGCTGTTAAGCTCTTACTGTTCCCTGTAGTGGGAAAGGAAGCAGCTCTGCTCTTTTTGCAAAGTGGGGGAACTGTTGCAAATGGGAAAAAATAGTATGAAAGAAACATCCCTTCTCCTGTATGTATTTACTGAGTGCCTTTAGTGTGCAGAGCACTGTACTAAGTGCTTGGGAGGCTAACATAAAATCAGTTGGTGTGATTCTGGTTCTGAAGGAGCTCTCAATCCAAAGGGGGAGACAGACATTTACAGATAAGAGGACATAAAAGAACAGGGGTCAGGACCATGTGGTTCTTCTTGGAGTCAAATGTGGCTCTTAAAAAAAAGTTTATCCTTATTAGACCACTAGAATTCTTTCTTTGACCTCCTCCAATGTGATTTCCATTCCCTTCACTCCACAGAAACCGCCTTCTCAAAGGTCTCCTTCTTGCCAAATCCAACGGCCTCTACTCCTTCTGAATCCTCCTTGACCTCTCAGCTGCCTTGGACACTGTCGACCACCCCTTTCTGAGAGCGTTATTCTACCTTGGGTTCACTGACACTGCCCCTCTCCTGATTCTCCTCCTATTTCTCTGGCCCCTCATTCTCAGTCTTTTGGATGAACTCCTCCACTGCCTTCCACCCTATCACTGTGGGCCCCCCCCCCCCAAGTTTCAGTTCTGGGTCCCCTTCTATTCTCCATCTAAAAGTTGGTATTTGTTAAGCGCTTACTATGTGCAGAGCACTGTTCTAAGCGCTGGGGTAGATTCAGGGTAATCAGGTTGTCCCACGTGAGGCTCACACTTAATCTGCATCTACATCTAATCTACATAAACATCTACACGCACTCCCTTGGAGAACTCATTCTCCCAAGTGGCTTTAACTACCACCTTTATGCAGATGACTCCCAAATCTACATCTCCAGCCCTGATCTCTCTCCCTGTCTGCAGCCTCACATTTCCTCCTGCCTGAAGCACATCTCTATTTGGATGTCCTGCTATTAGCTCAGGCTTAACATGTCCAAAACAGAACACCTTATCTTCCCACCCAAACCCTCTCCTCACCCTGACTTTCCTATCACTGTAGGCAGCCCCACCATTCTTCCTATCTCACAAACCCGTAACCTTGGCATTCTCCTTGACACCTACTCCCTACTCCTCAAGGTCCTCCAGTGGTTGCCCATCCACCTCTGCATCAAACAGAAACTCCTTACCATGGACTTTAAAGCACTCAATCATCTTGTCCCCTTCTACCTCACCTAACTACTCTCCTACTACAAAGCAGCCCACACATTTCACTCCTCTAATGCCAACCTATTCACTGTACCTCGATCTCATCTATCTCGCCGCTGCCCTCCCACCCACATCCTGCCTCTGGCTTGGAATGCCCTCCCTCAGCATGGCCTAGTGGATAGAGCATGGCCCTGGGAGTCAGAAGGACCTAGGTTCTAATCCCGGGTCCACCACTTGTCTGCTGTGTGACCTCGGGCAGGTATCTTACCTTCTCTGAGCTTCAGTTCTCTCACCTATAAAATGGGAATTAAAACTGTGTGCCCTACTTGGGATAGGGACTGCGTCCAACCCGATTATCTTGTATCTATCCCAGTGCTTAGAACCCACACATCTCCTCCAAGAGGCCTTCCCTGACTAAGCCCTTATTTCCACTCCCTTCTGCTTGGCCCAGTCCCACAACACTCATATCCAGATCCATAATTTAATAGAAGCATAATAGAAGCAGCATGGCTCAGTGGAAAGAGCCCAGGCTTGGGAGTCAGAGGTCATGGGTTTGAATCCCAGCTCTGCCACTTGTCAGCTGTGTGACTGTGGGCAAGTCACTTCACTTCTCTGTGCCTGTTACCTCATCTATAAAATGGGGATGAAGACTGTGAGCCTCACGTGGGACAACCTGATTACCCTGTATCTACCCCAGCGCTTAGAACAGTGCTCGGCACATAGTAAGCGCTTAACAAATACCAACATTATAATTTACTTAATTATGTTAATGCCTGTCTCCCCCTCTAGACTGTAATCTCACTCTGGGCAGGGAACGTGTCTATTATATTGTTGCGTTTGTGTCGTACTTTCCCAAGTGCTTAGTGTAATGCCCAGCACACAGTAAGCGCTCAAAAAATATGATTGATTGATAGAAAAGGATGAAGAAATGAGATAGAATGTCTAATGTGAAGCATTGAAGTCACCAGAGGGCAGTAGAATTTATCCCCACTGTCTGAGACTGTCTGCGACTCAAATACCATCAGCCTGTTAATAGTAAAAGGGAGTTAATTTTAGGTCTGCGTTCATTTTCTGGTGTGGTTTTCATACACCTGCTGCCATAACTCAGAGAGTGAAAAGGGCTTGGACATTATACTCTGAAACTTGAAATTTCCATTAGTCTAAGGGGTTTGGCGTAGATGTTAGTGGATGGGGAAGGTCATTTTGTTGTATAATTAATCAAAAGTGTTAGTGGCATTTTTATGCTATCTGACATTTTCCCAAGTCTCAGGAGGCTAATCGTATTTAGCTACCTCAACTTTAAAATGATCTTGAAACAAGTGAGTTTTAAACTGCTGCATATACAGTGGATACTGAATACTCTTGAATCGTTTAGCATGACTGTAATCCAAGCAATTGCATTCCTTTCCTGAACGTGGTTTCTGGACATTGTTCTCCCTTTCTCTGGGGATATGTCAGATTTGTGTTGAGTCAAATTATTAAATACGTTTTTAGTTTGGTGGAGACAAAGCCCGGTAAATCAGACTGTTAAGATGGTTTGTTTGCCCAGAGTACTAAATGTTTGAAAAACTCTCTAATGAAATAATGAAAGACAAAATGTCGCCTGAAAGGGATTGCAGAATCATTTATTCCAGGGCTGGTTGAGATGGTTTCTGGCGGGACCCACTGCGAGGGGATGTGCTCTCTAACAGAAACCAGACAGCACAGTGAGTCTGGAAAACACTGCCTTCCTGCGCTCTGGTCTTCCCCTATGTAGAATTGGGAGAATAAAGAGGAATTAGAAGCAGTGTAGCCCAGCGGATAGAACATGAGCCTGGGAGCCAGGAGGACCTGGGTTCTAATCCCAGCTCCGCCACTTGTCTGCGGGCTGACCTTGGGCAAGTCGCTTCCCTTCTTTGGGCCTCAGTTATCTCATCTGTAAAATGCGGATTAAGATTGTGAGCCCCATGTGGGACAAGGACAGTGTCCAACACTTAGTATAATACAGTACATAGGAAGCACTTAACAAATACCATAAAAAAAAATAGGTAAATCTGAGACCAGTGGTATGGAAGAGATCTGATTTGCTGACTCTCATGGGGAACTTTCACTTGGCCATCCATCTCTGAAAATCTTGGCAGGCAGGATGTTATTATTAGAATAACCTAGTATTACATGACTCGGGCTGGGGGTTTTCGTTAGCTTAGTTTTTGCAGAAAATTGCATTCAAGAGAAGTTTAACACAGGCTAATTCTGTGTACTCAGATTGTGTATAATGAGAGTGTATGTTATGAATTTTCCATTTAAATCTTAATTCTCCCATGCCTTTTCTGCTATGGTGTCATTTTTCCAAAGAACGAATCATTTTTGTTCTTTGGAACATTGAACATTAAAAATATTTGACACAAATGACTTCATATTGTAGCTCCATTTTTTCCCCATATAAATATAAATGTTTCACGACTTTATTCATCCTCCTCACTGGTCTCCCTGCCTCCAACCTCTTCCTTCTCCAGTCCATGCCTCATCCACCATCCAGATCCAGTTTCTAAACTTTATTCTCCGAACTTCTGGCCGCTCCTCAAAAACCTCATGGCAGTCAGTTGGCTTTAAGGCACTCGTTCAACTCCTATTTATCCCCTCTCTTCTCCCACTACATCCCAGCTTGCCCTCTTCATTCCTTTTAAGTTAACCTACTTACTGTGCCTTTTTCTCATCTCTACAATCAGTGGCATTTATTGAGCGCTACCTTGTGCTGTATACTGTACTAAACTCTTGGGGGAGTACAGTACAACAGAGTTGGTAGACCTGTTCCCTGCCCACTGGAAGCCTTCTTCAAGTAATTTCTAATCGCTCAAACAATGGGACATATTGATCACTAACTGTGTGCATAATAATAATAATAATAATATTGTGGTATTTTTTAAGCACTTACTATGTGCCAGGCACTGTTGTAAGCACTGGGGTGGATATGAGCAAATTAGGTTGGACACAGTCCTTGTCCCACATGGGGCTCATAATCTTAATCCCCATTTTATAGATGAGGTAACCAAGGCACAGAGAAGTGAAGTGACTTGCCCAAGGCCACACAGCAGTCCCGTGGAAGAGTCAGAATTAGAACCCAGATCTTTCTGACTCCCAGACACGTGCTTTATCCACTAGACCATGCTATACTAAGTGCTAAGCATTGTATTAAGCATTTAGTTCTGTTCTCAACTCTCCAGTTTATATCTCATCTTCCTCCTTCTGCCTGGTCAGTATTTAGGTACTCATAACTCCTGTAGCATGGATGTGTACATATATTCCATATTCTAAATTTAAACACCAACTCATATACATATTATCCCCTTTTCCTTCACCGTTCTACTGGTAATAAGATTCCCTAGGCTAAGGATCACACCGACTAATTCTACCACACTGTCTACAACAGAGAGTATAGTGTTCTGCACACAGTAGGTGCTCAGTAAATATTCTTGATACTGATTAGGAAATAGTGCTCAGTATTTGAGCACTATTGATACTGATTGTAGGAAGTATCTTGACACTTATTTTCATTTTTTTGGTGGAATTTAAGTTCAGTCATATTTATTGAGTGCTTACTGTGTACAGAACACTATACTAAGTACTTGGGAGATACAATACAAAAATAGAACATTCCCTGCCCACAGTGAGCTTACAGCCTAGAGAGGGAGACGGACATTAATAGAAATAAATGTGACAGATATGTACGTAAGTGCTGTGGGGCTGGAAGAGGGTATGGATAAAGGGAACAAGTCAGGATGGCACAGAAGGGAGTGAGAGAAGAGGAAAGGAGGGCTTAGTTAGGGGTGGCCTTATGGAGGAAGTGTGCCTTCAATAAGACTTGGAAGTAGGGTGCTTACTATGTGCCAGGCACTGTATTAAGTGCTGGGGTAAATACAAGCTAATCAGGTTGTTCACAGTCCATATCCCAAATGGGGTTCACAGTGTTAAACCCAGTTTTACAGATGAGGTAACTGAGGCACAGTGAAGTGACTTGCCTGAGGTCACAGAGCAGACAAATAGTTCAGTCAGGATTTGAACTTAGTTTCTTCTGCCTCCCAGACGCGCACCCTATCCACTAGATTGCTTCTCAATGTAATATTTCTAATGCCCATGGAATCTATGGTTTGTAAGCCTTTTAGTATTGATAGCTGTTAAAGAGAGGTGAAGGAAACAAAAATTCTTCAAAGTATGTCAGTTACCATATTTTTCCCAAGACCAAAAAGTAAATTTAAAGGCAGTTTTAAAATGGAAATGATCAAGAAGATTAAAGAATAAATGACCACCAGGTTTCATGAGGGCATTATTGATAGCATGGCCAATTTTAATGAGTGAAGTTAAAATGATTCCACAAGTTTAGCTGTTTCCTTTATTAATTGTGCCTCATGTTTTACACCTGGTGTTGCAACATAAATATGTCACTGGAGACTGCAGCAGTAATAGCAGACGGCTTAAGTCACTGCAGGGTGATAAATGTTGGGTCTTGGCTGGACTGCTCAATCTGAGATTCTTTAATGCTGACGCTCAAAATAAATGTAGTCAATGAAGACAAACCTGGACTTTTCCAGAGAGCATCATCCATTTTGTGGATGCATTTTAAGAAACCTTTTTTAAAGGTGTCCTCTCTCATGCTAACAGAACATTAGCTAAAAAGCATAGTTCACCTTGGAAGAGATTGATAATTTTGTGTCTCGGTTAATTTGTTGCAGTGCTGTATAAAGACTTTAAAAAAAATCATTTTAGGTGCTTACTGTGTGCAGAGCACCGTACTGAGCGCTTGGAAGAGTACAGTATATGAGTTGGTAGGTGTTCCCGGCCCACAAGGGGCTTGTAGTCTAGAGGAGTGACAAATATTAAAATAAATTAGAGATGTGTACATAAGTGCTTACTGAGGGTGGAGTAAATATCAAGTGCTATGGAGAAGGGAGAGGGAGTTGGGGAAATGAGGACTAAGTCACGGAAGGCCCCTTGGAGGAGATGGGTTTGTAATAAGGCTTAGTTCACACAATGTTTTACTTCAATTTCTGGTCACGCTTTCTAGGTTTGGTAGAATTTGAAATTGTCACTCTGCTTCCACGTCCCTTTTCCCGTTTCCTTCCCCCACCTCCTTACCACCTCCGGATTGGACTCTAGGAGAGAGGACTAGGCACCAGTGAGGGGAACTGGTGTTTTCATCAGTTCCACAGCATTGCAGAGGGCCCATTTTCTGCTCTACTCACCACCCAGACTGCTCTCATGGCACCGTCTCTGACCTCGGCTCCGAAAAGAGCGATAGGCACTGCCGAGGGACCTCTCGACCCCTGGAAATATGCTTTTTCATTTCCGAGGATTGAGGTCAGATGTACTATTGATAAATAAGTCGTTGGCTTGAACTGCCTGGATTTCGAGCCACAAAAATCCATCGTGGGTTGAAGCCTCAAAAATCTGCTCCTCGTCGCCCTGCAGTGATCTCACCCCTCCGGAGGATCTGTGGGTCGGAAGCTGGATGGATGGCTTTTTTTTCTGCAGAGACTTTGGGAGGCAAAGTCTTCCACTCCATGCTCTGATAGTCCCACCTTAGATCACTTCTGTTTCTCTCCATCTTTTCTTTCCTGTTATACCTATCAGTGTTCCCATTTCCTCACCTCATCTTTGTCCTCATGGTATTAGTTTGCTGTGGTAATAATAATAATCATAATTTTTAAAAAGTGGTATTTGTTAAGCACTTACCATATGTCAAGCACGGTCCTAAACACTAGAGCAAGTAACATGGCCTAATGGATAGAGCTCGGGCCTGGGAGTCAGAAAGACCTGGGTTCTAATCCTGGCTCTGCTGCTTGTCTGCTCTGTGACCTTGGGCAAGTCATTTTGCTTCTCTGTGCCTCAGTTAATTCATTTGTAAAATGGGGATTAAGGGCGTGAGCTACATGTGGGATGTTGACTGTCTCCAACCCCCGTAACTGGTACAGTTCCTGGTTTACTAGGGTAAGCACTTAACTGTTTAACAAAAGCCATGAAAAGGAAAAAAAGCACTGCAGTAGATACAGAAAACCAGAATGGACACAGTTCCTGTTGCACATGAGCCTCACCGTCTCAATAGAAGGGAGAAAAGGTATGCCCATTTTATAAAGGGAACTGAGGCATATAAAATGCCACTTGTCAGCTGTGTGACTGTGGGCAAGTCACATAACTTCTCTGTGCCTCAGTTACCTCATCTGTAAAATGGGGCTTAAGACTCTGAGCCTCACTTGGGACAACCTGACTACTCTGTATCTATCCCAGTGCTTAGAACAGTGCTCTGCACATAGTAAGCGCTTAACAAATACCAACATTATTATTATTAGTATTTGAGCACTTACTGTGTGCAGGGCATTGTACTAAGTGCTCGGGAGAGTACAGTGCAACAGAGGCTGTAGACATGTTCCCTGCCCACAAGGAGTTTATGGTCTAGAGGAGGTGACAGGCATTAAGTGATGGATGTGTACATAAATGCTGTGGGGCAGAGGGTAGGGTGAATATCAAGTGCTTATAGGTTACAAATCCAGATGTACAGGCAACGCAGGAGGGAGAGGAAATAAGGGAAATTAGGGTTTAGTCAGGGAGGGCCTCTTGGAGATGGGATTCTAATGAGGCTTTGCAGGTGGGGAGCCGATGGTCTGTCAGATATGGAGGAGGAGGGAGTACAGGCTAGAGGGACGACTTAGGCAAGGGGTCGACAGTGAGATAGATGAGCTCGAGGTGCAGCGAGTTGGTTGGTGTTAGGGGAGCGAAGCATGTGGGCAGGGTTGTAGTAGGAAATCACTGAGGTAAGGTGGAAAGGACATGTTGATTGAGTGCTTTAAAAGGATGATTCAGAGGTGGATGGGCAACTCTGGAGGTTTCTGAGGAATGGAAAGATGTGAACTCAAATGTTTTTGTGCGTGTTTGTGTTGTGGGGGTGGTCTTTTTGTTTTGTTTTTAAAAAAGATGATCCCGGCAGCACTGTGGACTACAGAGTGAAGTGGGGAGAGACAGGAAGCAGGGAGGTCAGCGAGAAGGGTGATGCAATAATGAAGGCTGGATAGGGTAAGTGCTGGGATCAGCATAGTAGCAGTTTGGATGGTGAGGAAAGGGCAGATTTTTCTGATGTTGTGAAGGTTGAACTGACAGGATTTGATGACAGAGTGAATATGTGGGTGGACTGAAAGAAATGAGCTGAGGATAATGCCAAAGTTATGGGCTTTTGAGACAGAGAGGATGATGGCGCTGTCTAGAGCGATCGGAAAGTCACGGAGAGAACATGGTTTGGGTGAGAAGATGAGGAGTTCTGGTTTGACATTCAAGTAGAAATGTTCTTGACGGCAGGAGGAAATGTACGATTGCAGAGAAGGAGCAAGGTCAGGGCTGGTTCTTTGTCAGACTATATTACCTGTTAAGATAAAATCAATCAATCAGTGGTATTTATTGAGTGCTTCCTATTGGCAGGGTACTGTACTAAGCGGTTAGGAGATTGCAGTACAACAGAATTAGCAGACACATTCCCTGACCATTACGAGGTTTCAGTCTAGAGGAACCAACCAAGGGAGGCTTCAGAGCTTTCCGACAATTCTGGCCATGAAAATAATTACTAGCTCACTTGCCTAGGGTTAATATGAATTAAGTTGGTAAGATTTACTATGCCTGTTGTGCGTGCCAAGAGCAAGGATTCAAAAGGGTGGCAAGACTGATGATTATAGAGTTTAATCACTCTTCTAAACGCTGGACTGGAGTCAGTTTCTTTGCCTCCATATCTGTCTTGCCCTGGTGATCCCAGCTCAAAGGCAAGCTCTCAGAGTTGTATGGAGCAGGGACCCCCAAACCCTTCATCTCCGGTTGCAGCCTAGAAGCCTGCCTGCTGGCAGGGATCCTAGGCTGGGGAACTTGGCCCTCCTGGCCTCTAAGGATTTGGTTGGGGAGACAGCTGTGTCTGCCAGAACCAGCCTTTTGCGTCTTCCTGGTTTAGCGGTGTTCCTCTCTTCGTGGCTCAAATCATTTCAGCTGTGGTGAACGAATCACTGCTGCCTCAGAGTAATCTCTCAGGGTGATGATGGTGAGGGCCAGAATAGCCTGCTTCTGGTTTTTACCATCCGTGCCAGGGGCATGGCGATAAAAGATGGACAGGGATGGAGGGCAGAAAGATAAAGCGTCGACTGAAATGGCAAGTTTCCCTGGCAGTTCCCGTTGAACTGCTAACAGTCCCTGGTGGCTGCCAACTCTGTGGGAAAGAGACGTAAATCATAAGGAAAATGCTGGTATATATTTGGTGAATATGCATTGGGTGTGGCAGCAGAGAGACCAAAGCATGTTAAGAGGTCCCGGAGGCCCCTAGAAGCAAGAGAGATTCTTTTGCTGTTGGAATATCTGTTATTCTTTACTTATACGACCAAAGACAGTAATATCCAAGCCATGGCATTACGTGCAGTCCCCCAAAAAGCCAAGTTAGGGCACCAGCAGAATCAGCAATCAAAATCAAGGTTCTCATTGAAAATTTGCATTTCCATGGGTTTTTTAATCCAGTTCAGATTGCGTAGAAACTGTCATTTGAATCAAGTATCGTTATTAGTCCAATATAAAAAAGTGCAGCTACAAAAATGATACGGTTGCTGCGATAGCAGATATAGTAGAAAGTTCTTAGAGGATCACTCACCAAACTTAAACCTACCGTCCAGGACCCTCAGGTTCTAACTGCAGCTTCAGACCTGGCAGCCCAACTCTGATTGGTTCCAACTTGGCTCAGTCCAGCTTTCTCTTATTTCTCCCAAAGGGAGTTGAATCTTTCCAGTCTCTTTTCCCTCACCACATTCCACCGCATTGCTGATATGCTGTTAGGCAGTGGTCCCTCCCGTGGGGTTTGTGGTTGTGGTCCCTAAATGGGAATCCTTGTCGTGGTGCCGAGTAGCCAGGGCCTGTAGATATAATAATATTGACATTGTTCCGGAAAACCTGGCTCCGGGATTAAATTTTTCTCTCTGGCCGGGTTTGTGGCTCATTTCACGTATGACGCCGTCCCACCCTCTCCGGCTCTCTCCCACTTCCCACAGCCACCCTCGCATCCTTCTGGGCCATCTCTCAGGAGAAGATCTCCCACCTGCTGCTTTCCAAATTGACTCCCTCCACCTGCAACTAAGATCCCATCCCTTCTCACCATCTAAAAATACTTGAAGACACTGGCTCCCATTCTTCTTCCCTCCCTGACCTCAATCTTTTTTTATGGTATTTGTTAAACACGCGTCCACGTTCCACTTGGGGCTCACAGTGTAAATCCCCATTTTACAGATGAGGTAACTGAGGCCCAGTGAAGTGACTTGCCCAAGGTCACACAGCAGATGAGTGGCAGAGCTGGGACTAAGACCTAGGTCCCTCTGACTTAATAATGTTGGTATTTGTTAAGCGCTTACTATGTGCCGAGCACTGTTCTGAGCGCTGGGGTAGACACAGGGGAATCAGGTTGTCCCACGTGGGGCTCACAGTCTTAATCCCCATTTTACAGATGAGGTAACTGAGGCACCGAGAAGTTAAGTGACTTGCCCAAAGTCACACAGCTGACAAGTGGTAGAGCCGAGGTTCGAACCCATGACCTCTGACTCCAAAGCCCGTGCTCTTTCCAGTGAGCCACGCTGCTGACTTCCAGGCCCATGCTCTATCCACTAGGCCATGCTCTGTGGAGCTCCCTACCCTCATCACTGACAGGCCTCAGCTCTCCCCATCTTCCAAACCTTGCTGAAATCACACCTCAAGGAGGTCTTTCCTGGTTCATCTCTATCCCCCAACTGCCACTTAAGCCCTTCTGCTCCACCTTCACTTATGTACTCATCGCCTTCCGAAGCACTGAAGTACGTTGTTATACTCTCCAAAGGGCAGCGATCTTTAATTTTTTTGCAGAAGAGCCAAACAGAATGAAATTTGGTGTGTATAGAGCCATTCATTGTATATCTTGTTGTATTGTATATATTGTATATATTGTATATATACAATTGTGTATATATATATATGTATATATACGTGTATATATATACATATATATATGTATATATATGTGTGTGTATATATACATATGTATATGTATATATATATATGTGTATATATATATTATATATATACTGTATAGATACAATTGTATCTATTGTATATATTGTATATATTGGAGAAGCAGCGTGGCTCAGTGGAAAGAGCACGGGCTTTGGAGTCAGGGCTCATGAGTTCGAATCCCAGCTCTGCCACTTGTCGGCTGTGTGACCGTGGGCGAGTCCCTTAACTTCTCTGTGCCTCAGTTCCCTCATCTGTAAAATGGGGATTAAGACTGTGAGCCCCACGTGGGACAACCTGATTCCCCTATGTCTACCCCAGCGCTTAGAACAGTGCTCGGCACATAGTAAGCGCTTAACAAATACCAACATTATTATTATTATTATATCTCCCCCCACCATATGACATCATGCAAGCACAGTGTAATGTCATTGTGCTAGTCAGTATGTGCTCAATAAATATGATTGGTTGAAAGAATGAATGAATGGCTTCGTAGAAACACTGGTGCTGCTAGCGAGGATGGGATAGGAAAGAGGAAGTGGGAACAGGGGAATGGAAAAGAGGAAGGGAAGGTGGGGGCATGGAGTCAAGAAGTCAACAACAGGCAACTCACTTGGGAATCTCTGCCAGCAAGGGCCAGTGAGCCCTGACTCCCTGAGAACCACAGAGCCAAATAGAATGAAATTTGCTGTGTGTAGAGCCATCCACTGTATATCTCCCTCCTACATATGACATCATGAAAACACAGTATGATGTCATTGTGCTAGTCAGGAAGCGCTCAATAAATATGATTGAATGAATCAATGAATGAGTGGCTTCATAGAAACACTGGTGCTGCTAGCAAGGTTAGGATAGGAAAGAGAAGGTGAAGTGGGGAGCAGGGGAATAGAAAAGAGGAAGAGAAGGTGGGGGCATGGAGTCAGGAAGTCAACAACAGGCAACTCACTTGGGAACCTCTGCCAGGAAGGGCCAGTGAACCCTAATTCCCAGAGAACCACGGACCTGGTCCTCTGCCTTGGAGGGCTTGGTAGTCAGGAGGACCTGGGTTTTAGTCCCAGCTATCCCACTTGTCAGCTGTGTGAACTTGGGCAAGTCACCACTTCTCTGTGCCTCACTGACTTCATCTGTAAAATGAGGTAGGAGGCTGTGAGCCCCATGTGGGGCATGGACTGTGTTCAACACGATTGCTTTGTATCTACTCCAGTGCTTCGAACGGTGCCTGACACATAGTTAACACTTCAATACGATTTTTAAAAAAAGTTCCCAGGAGCTTGGAGAGGCCCAGCGTTCTTAGGGCTCTGACTCCTACCACTCTAGGGAATTAAGAACAACAATAATGTTTGTTAAGCTCTAACTCTGTGCCAAGCACTGAACTAAGCACTGGACTAGAGACAAGATAATCAAGTTAGCTACAGTCTCTGTTCCCCTTGGGGCTTAGAGTTTAAGTAGGATGCAGAACAGAGAAGCAGCGTGGCTTAGTGGGAAGAGCCTGGATTTGGGAGTCAGAGGTCATGAGTTCGAATCCCAGCTCTGCCACTTGTCAGCTGTGTGACTGTGGGCAAGTCACTTAACTTCTCTGTGCCTCAGTTACCTCATCTGTAAAATGGGGATTAACTGTGAACCTCACGTGGGACAACCTGATGACCCTGTATCTCCCCCAGCGCTTAGAACAGTGCTCTGCACATAGTAAGCGCTTAACAAATACCAACATTATTATTATTAACGAGTACTTATTCATTCATTTAATCATATTTATTGAGCACATACTATGTGCAAAGCACTGTACTAAGCGTCTTGGGAGAGTACAGTATAACAAACAGGCACATTTAATCCCCATTTTACAGATGAGGAAAGTGAGGCACAGAGAATTTAGATGACTTACTCCTGATCACACAACAGGCAAGAGCCAGAAATAGAACCTAGGTCTTTTGACTCCCAGGCCTGTGCTCTTTCCACAGGCCACGCTGCTTCTTTGATTCTCGTCCTGATTCCCCCAATGGAAGGAGTTTCCACGGCTTATGTCGGCCGCGGGGAGTAGAGTCCCCACACCCCCAGGATGCTTCTACGTTTGGCCGCTTTTCATCCAGTTCCTGCACCTGCCCCCTTACTTCCCCATTCTTCCCCAGCTCCACAAAGCTGCTGAGTTGGGAGAGGAGGTAGACAGAGGGTCACCGGCATTCTGGCGCCTGCCCTGCCCAGCCCAGGGGGATTTCCTTAGGAAAATCCTCTGCCCACATTAATGCCAGCAGGAGAAGCTGTGTGTGGAAGGAGGAGGCAGGGGGGATTTTGTAGGATCGGTGTTTGTCCTACCTTACATACAAGGGGAAGAACTGGGACGAGAGAAAGAAAAGGAAAGTGAGGAGAGAGGAGACAGAGAGCGACCACTGAACTCACATCTAGTTGATTTCTTCTTCCTCTACCTCCTCTCACTGCTGCTTTACTCAACTGCTCCTAGACCTGTTTTACCTGGAGGCCCACAGCGGCTGAATCAGTAATACTTATTGAGTGCTTATTCTGTGCAGAGCACTGTACTAATCATATGGGAGAGTACAGTAGAATTGGTAGACCTGGTCTCCACCTTCCAGGAGCACACACTCCCATTGGCCCCTACGCACAAGTGGGGTGGACAGTCTCCTTTTCTCCCTGGCTTGGTAGGTTTGGGTCGGCGCTGCTGCGGATGGGTGGGTGATGCTCACGGGGAGCTGGTGGGAGGACAAGAAGAGCTGAAGTTCACCTTGCTGTCTGGTGAGATATGGAGCCACTCACTTGTTTCCCCCCAGCCTTCAGTACCAAGTCCTTTCCTGACTCAAAGGGGCTGGACAACACAGCTACTCCTGCCCAGTTTCCTGTGTAATGTTTCGCTCTGGAGGCTAAGATAATGGCGTCCCCGTCACTATGTTAAGTCTGTGCAAGGCCCCTTCTGGTAGCGAGCCCTTTTTTGATGTCAAGGAAAGCCTTATGTGGCTCATGAGTCATAGGTGGTGGTTCTTCCTCCTTCTTCCTTCTTGCATTCATTCAGTAGTATTTATTGAGCATTTACTGCGTGTGGAGCACTGTACTAAGCGCTTGGAAAGTACAGTTCAGCAACAAGTAGAGACAATCCCTGCCCAACAACAGGCTCAAAGTCTTCTTCCTTCTTCCTCTTCTTCCTTCTCCTTCCTCTTCTTCCTTGTTAAGTGCTTACCATGTGACTTAGTGCAAAGAGCCTGGGCTTGAGAGTCAGAAGACATGGGTTCTAATCTCAGCTCTGCCACTTGTCTGCTGTGTGACCTTGGGCAAGCCATTTAATTTATCTGTGCCTCAGTTACCTCATCTGTAAAATGGGAAGTAAGACTGTGAGCCCCACGTGGGACAACCTGATTACGCTGTTTCTACCCCAGCACATAGAACGGTGCTTGGCACATAGTAAGCGCTTAACAAATACCATCATTATTGTTATGTAATAATTAACAATGGTAGTTCTTAAGCACTTACTATGTGCCAGGCACTGTACAAAGCACTGGGGTGGATAAAAGTGCTTAACAAATACCATCATTATCACTAGCAGATCGAGTTGGACACAGTCCCTATCCCACGTGAGGCTCACAGTCTCAATCCATATTTTACAGATGAGGTAACTGAGGCATGGGGAAGTGAAGTGACTTGCCCAAGATCCCACAGCAAACAAGTGGCAGAAACGGGATTAGAACCCATGACTTTCTGATGTACTAAGCGCTGCAGTAGATACAAGATAAGCTTTGACACAGTCCTTGTCCCACATGGAGTTCGTAGTGTAAGTAGTGGGGGGAGTAGGTATTTCATCCCCATTTTACATGGTTCCCTGCCCTAGTTCAGTTGTTTCTCTCCTAGCTGTTGTTTATTTTAGTGTTTCTCTCCCCCTCCAGATTGCAAGATCCACAAGGGCAGGGATCACATCTACTAGCGCTGTTGTTTTCTCCCAAGCGCTTAGTACAGTGTTCTATGCCCAGTAGGCATTCAAGAAATGTGATTGATTGGTAAATATGACCGGTGAACCTTTCCCTTATTTTAGCAGAGTCATTACCCCTATTCTCACAATTGATAGTGATCTAAAAAAGGAGACAATCTAAAAATAGATTGTGGTTCAGCCTTCCAGGGGGTTTGTCATCTGGGTAGTCCGTTTTGTAAGGTAAAACCACCGCTCACCCTGATACCCTGACTCTTCCATCTACATTCTCCTCTTCCCACACTAAGCCATAATATTTTTAATGAAAAATTTCAAGGTGAAACCATTTTGAATAATGAATTTATATGCCTCTTTTCACTTAATATTGATTACACAAGAGGACAGGCACTTGTGTAAAATAACTCTGGGGAACACAGCAGTTTCCCAGTGGCTCTCCTGATTCAACGGGATTCTACAACTTTAGCTTGTTCCGTAATCAGCAGGAGTTTCTAGCCATTTGTTATTAAACTAGGGAAAGAAGAACAAGGCCTCAAATTGTACTTAAGCTGCTACAAATTATTTGGGGAGCGCTCCCTGACATTGCCGTCAGATGACACAGAAACATTTGGCAGGGCTTCCTATTTTGCTGCTCTTACAAAATCCACTTGACTTTTTTTTTTTCCCCTTTTAAGTGGCATCCCTGGAATCTCAACTAGACTCTGCTAAGGCTAAAATAGACATGATCTCTTCTTCTGTGACAGGAAAGGAAATAGAATGTGCCTAAAGGAGACTGAAGTGAGACACTGTGGTGCTGAAAACCTACTTAGATTGACCTGGAAAAACAAATTCAGTGTATAACATGGGTCTACTCCCCATCTCTTTCAGATCTCCAACTGAAGAAAAAACAAATTATGAATTTTGAGCTTTGAGATAAGCCAGAAGTCTAAATAGTCAAAAACCCAGTCAAGATTTTGACTTTGGGTGTAAGAATGCTGGTATAAAAATAGAGATGGAAGGTTTCGCTATGTCTTCCGGGATTAAGATCGTTTACCCGAAGGCATAAATAAATGTTTTACAAGCCTAGGTAATTGGCAGTGATGAACCAGAAAACAGTTTTCCCTGATTTCCTTTAAGGGAACCCAACACACACACACACACACACACACAAAATACCATCTAAAGGCGGCAAAGAAAAAAATGAGTTGTCTTGCTTAGATGACTAAATTAATTTATGGTGCATTGCCTGCTTTCAC
The DNA here is from genome assembly GCF_004115215.2 of Ornithorhynchus anatinus. Classification (NCBI taxonomy): domain Eukaryota; kingdom Metazoa; phylum Chordata; class Mammalia; order Monotremata; family Ornithorhynchidae; genus Ornithorhynchus; species Ornithorhynchus anatinus. The sequence goes on along the minus strand of NC_041731.1, from coordinate 110,238,199 downwards.
GTCAGCCAGCATCATGGAAAACTTCCTTTAGGAACTCAGAAGGCTCATGTCAGACAGCAGTTCATTTGGGGGCTAAAAGCAATTTGTGGTGTTTATAGTTTTCAGTTCCAACTAAGATTGGGCTGACAAGAGTGAAGTTCATGAGGCTTGGAAAGCAATCCTAAGATACGTTTTGTTTTGAACCCAGGCAACAACTAATATGCTACTCATTTCGGGGTGGCCTGTTCAGTCATTCATTCATTCAGTAGTCTTTATTGAGCGCTTACCACATGGAGAGCACTGTACTAAGCGCTGGGGAGAGTACAAGGCAGCCGTAAGCCGTCACATTCCCTGCCCACAACAAGCTTACAGTCTAGAGGGTAAAAGTCTACATTCTACAGGCATAAGGCGTGGATAAGGCATGGGCCTGGGAGCCAGAGGACCTGGGTTCTAATCCCGGCTCTGTCACTTGCCTGCTATGTGATATTGGGCATGTCACTTCCCTTCTCTGTGCCTCAGTTTGCTTAACTGCAAAATGGGAATTCAATACCTGTTCTCCCTCCTACATAGACTGTGCGCTTCATGTGGGACAGGGACTGTACCTGACCTGATTAACTTGTATCTACCCTAGCTCTTAGAACAGTGCTCAACATGTAGTAAGTGCTAAATAAATACTATAAATGTCCCCCCTCAAAAAAAAATTGATCTGGGGTGATTGAGCCTGAGGTGTACTCTAAACCTTCTGAGAGACAGTTTTGAAATTTGAGTTGATGTGGCATAACCAGTAGCTCTCCTCCCTCAGATTCTTCTATTGGAGCAGCCTGGCCTAGTGGATTGAGCACAGGCCTAGCAGTCAGAAGGCTCTGGGTTCTAATCCCAGCTCCGCCACTTGTCTGCTGTGTGACCTTGGGAAAATCACTTCACTTCTCTGGGCCTCAGTTACCTCATCTGTAAAATAGGGATTAAGACTGTGAGCTCCATTATGGCTATAATAATAATAATAATAATAATGGTATTTGCTAAGTGTTTACCGTGTGCTAAGCACTGTCCTAAGGGCTGGATATGAACTGTGTCCAACCTGATTAGGTTGTGTCCACCCCCAATGCTAAATACAGTGCCTGGCACATAGTGCTTAACAAATACTATAAAAAAAATTTCTGAAGGGTAGTTCATTGAATGTGCAATGGAACATTTCACTTTATTCTAGATTGTGAATATTTTTGTGCATGATATCCGTGTGGAGTGTAACTTTCTTGTGAGCAGGGAAATTTCTTGTGTTTCTATCGTACTTCCCAAGTGCTTAGTAAAAATAATTATGATGTGTGTTAAGCACTGTTCTAAGCACTAGGGTAGATACAAGTTAATCAGGTAGGACACAGTCCCCATCCCATGTGGGACTCACTGTCTAAGCAGGAGTATCTCTAACTACTTTTCTAACTGCTCCTTCTCAGTTTCTTTTGCCGGCTTCTCCTCTGTCTCACACAGTGGGTGTCCCTAAAGCTCAGTTTCGGGTCCCTTTCTATTCTCCATCTACCCCCACTCCGTTGGAGAACTCACTGGCATCTATGGCTTCGGCTGCCATCTCTATGCAGGTGATTCCCAAATCTAACTCTCCAGTCCCAACCTCTCTCTTCTGCAATCTCACATTTCCTCCTGCCTTCGGGACATCTCTACCTGGATGTTCTGCCGACTCTTCAAATTAAACACATCCAAATTTGAACTCTCCTTATCTTCCCACCCAAACCTTGTCCTCCCCTTGCCTTTTCCATCACTATAGTCAATACCACCATCCTCCCTGTCTCACAAGCCCATAACCTCGGTGTTGTCCTCCACTCATTTCTCTCATTCCATCCACATATTCAATCCGTCTCCAAATCCTGTCAGTTCTACCCTCACAACATTGCTAAAATCCACCCTTTCCTCTTCATCCAAACTGCTACTGTAATGAATGTCACTTATCATATCCCGTCTCGACCAGTGCATCTGTCTCCTCGCTGTCCTCCCGTTACTCCTGTCTCTTCCTACTCCAGTCCATACATCACTTTACTGCACAGATCATTTTTCAAAAAAATGTTCAGTCCATGTCTCCCTACTCCTCCAGAACCTCCAATGGCTGCGGAAACTCCTTACCATTGGCTTTAAAGCACTCAACCAGCTCACCCTATTCTACCTCCCCGTCACTGATCTCTTATCATGGCCCAGCTTGTGCATTCAGCTCTTCTAGCGCCAGTTTACTCACTGTGCCCCAAACTCATTTATCTTGCTTCCAACCCCTTTTCCACATCCTCCCCTTAGCCTGGAACTCCCTCCCACTCTGTACATGCCAGACCACCACTCTCCCCACCTTCAAAGCTTTATTAAGGTCACATCTCCTCCAAGAGGCCTTCCCTGATTAAGCCCACTTTTCCCCAGTTCGCTCTCCCTTCTGAGTCGTCTGTGCACTTGGATCTATGACCTTTGGACATTTGATATTCGCCTTACCCCCAACTCTATAACACTTATGTACATATCTTTAAATTTTATGGTATAAATTACTTATTTGTTTATATTGATGTCTGTCTCCCCCTCTAGACTATAAGCTCATTATGGGTAGGGGATGTGTCCTCTAATTCTGTTGTATTGTACCCTCCCAAGCACTTAGAGCATATTAAGTGCTCAATAAATATGATTGATTAAGGGAGAACAAGAATTAAACCCCCATTTTACAGATGAGGAAATTGGGGCATAGAGCAGTTAAGTGACTCACTCATGGTCACTCAGCAGGCATGTGGCAAAGCTGGAATCAGAAATCAGATCCTCTGACTCCTGGGCTCATGCTCTTTCCATTAGACCGTGCTGCTTCTGATGGGATTAAAACTGCCATTAAAATAGGCTTGCAGTATATCCAAATTGCTTCCATCCAAACACAGCAGCAGTGAAAACTAGAAAGAAGAAGTAATGGCTTTAATTTCACTGTTCAGACTGCATGATGTTATTATTATTATTATTCAGTTTCTATGACTAAACGCTGTTCCATCTCATAACCCTATAATTTATCCCAGAATGCCAGTTCTATACTGGGTTCACCGTCTATCTTTCTCATTATACAGATGAATGAGGAAACTGATGCCCAGAGAGGTTGTGACTTGCCCAAGATTACACAGTAGGCTAAAAGAAGAGCTAGATCTTGAGTCAGGGTCTCTTGACTCAATCAATCAGTGGTATCTTTTGAGCACTTATTTTGTGCCGAGGAGTAATCCGTGTCCACAAGGAGCTAACAGTGTAGAGGGGGGAAACAGTCTAGAGGGTGGAAACAAACTAGAGGAGCTAACAATCTAGTTGGGGGGGTAATTAAAATGAATTACAGGTGGGGAAGCAGCAAAAGATCCAGATATATGCATGAATGCTGTGGGGCTGGAATAAGATATCAAAATGCTCAGCGAGTAGGGATCCAAGTGCATAGGAACAAAGAAGGGTGAGAGAAAGGATAGGGAGATGGACTTTAGTCAGGGAAGACTTCCTGGAGGAGATGTGATAGTAGGATTTTGAAGATGGGCAGAGGGATAGACTATCAGATATGAAGCAGGAGGGAGTTTCAGCCCTTAAGGAGGATGCGAGCAAATCCTCTGCTCCTCCTTCTAGGCAATATGAGGACTGGATAGATGCTTTCAGAGTAAGATTTTTTTTTCAATTAGCTCATATTGTGCACTTTAGTGCAATGATCAGGTGATCACTTTGATCCTGAACAATGATCACTTTGATCACGGATCAGGTGTTTCATTTTGAGGCCATGCAAAATTCACCTGAATGTAAAGGTTTAACTTGGAAACTGGACTGCTAAACAACCAAAAGTTTCATAAGCATGCATCTTGTGTGTTTATTTACTGATTTACAGAAAATTCTATCCTAAGTGAAACAAGTTCTTGTATTATACTATAAGAGACCTCTAAGGAGGGATTTCAAGTGTACTAAAAATGCAGAGTTTCAGTGAGTCGCTCTGTTCAAGAACCACCTATATCCACAATGAAAGTGCCGAAAGTACAAGTTTAATGGTACCAGAGAACATATGTGATGTTTGTAAAGTTAAATGCTGGGAAAATTGGAAATATGGATGAATGAAAGCCTTAAATAATGTATGGGTTTTCTTTAAAGATGGAAAAGTTTCCTCAAACTAAAAACAAACCCACCCCAAAAAACCCAAATCCATTGGGGTTTCCCCATGCTGGTTCATACCCTGCCGACTATGTTGTGCTTCTCTTTGTTTCTGAGGAGCAGTGTGGCTTAGTGGAAAGAGCACGGGTTTGGGAGTCAGGAGTCATGGGTTCTAATCCCGACTCTGCCACTTATCAGCTGTGTGACTTTGAGCAAGTCACGTAACTTCTCTGTGCCTCAGTTACCTCATCTGTAAAATGGGGATTAATAATAATGTTGGTATTTGTTAAGCGCTTACTATGTGCAGAGCACTGTTCTAAGCGCTGGGGTAGATACAGGGTCCCCCTCCAATCTGGCTTCCGTCCCCTCCACTCTACCGAGACTGCTCTCTCTAAGGTCACCCATGACCTCCTCCTTGCCAAATCCAATGGCTCCTACTCCATTCTGATCCTCCTTGACCTCTCTGCTGCCTTTGACACTGTCGACCATCCCCTCCTCCTCCATACCTTATCTCACCTTGGCTTCACGGACTCTGTCCTCTCCTGGTTCTCCTCTTACCTCTCTGGCCGGTCATTCTCGGTCTCCTTCGCTGGAGCCTCCTCCCCCTCCCATCCTTTAACTGTTGGAGTTCCTCAAGGGTCAGTTCTTGGCCCTCTTCTGTTCTCCATTTACACTCACTCCCTTGGTGAACTCATTCGCTCTCACGGCTTCGACTACCATCTCTACGCAGATGACACGCAGATCTACATCTCCGCCCCTGTCCTCTCCCCCTCCCTTCAGGCTCGCATCTCCTCCCGCCTCCGGGACGTCTCCACCTGGATGTCGGCCCGCCACCTAAAACTCAACATGAGCAAGACTGAGCTCTTCATCTTCCCTCCCAAACCCGGTCCTCTCCCAGACTTCTCTATCACTGTGGATGGCACGACCATCCTTCCCGTCTCTCAGGCCCGCGATCTCGGTGTCATCCTTGACTCGTCTCTCTCGTTCACCCCACACATCCTATCCGTTACCGAGACCTGCCGGTTTCACCTCTACAATATCGCCAAGATCCGCCCTTTCCTGTCCACCCAAACGGCTACCTTACTGTTATGGGCTCTCGTTATATCCCGGCTAGACTACTGTGTCAGCCTTCTCTCTGACCTCCCTTCCTCCTCTCTCGCCCCGCTCCAGTCTATTCTTCACTCCGCTGCCCGGCTCATCTTCCTGCAGAAACGATCTGGGCCTGTCACTCCCCTTCTTAAACAACTCCAGTGGTTGCCTATCAACCTCCGCTCCAAACAAAAACTCCTCACTCTAGGCTTCAAGGCTCTCCATCACCTTGCCCCTTCCTACCTCTCCTCCCTTCTCTCTTTCTACCACCCACCCCGCATGCTCCGCTCCTCTGCCGCCCACCTCCTCACCATCCCTCGGTCTCGCCTATCCCGCCGTCGACCCCTGGGTCACGTCCTCCCGCGGTCCTGGAACGCCCTCCCTCCTCACCTCCGCCAAACTGATTCTCTTTCCCTCTTCAAAACCCTACTTAAAACTCACCTCCTCCAAGAGGCCTTCCCAGACTGAGCTCCTCTTCTCCCTCTACTCCCTCTGCCATCCCCCCTTTACCTCTCCACAGCTTAACCCTCTTTTTCCCCTTTTCCCTCTGCTCCTCCACCTCTCCCTTCCCATCCCCACAGCACTGTACTCGTCCGCTCAACTGTATATATTTTCGTTACCCTATTTATTTTGTTAATGAATTGTACATCGCCTTGATTCTATTTAGTTGCCATTGTTTTTTGAGATGTTCTTCCCCTTGACTCTATTTATTGCCATCGTTCTTGTCTGTCCGTCTCCCCCGATCAGACTGTAAGCCCGTCAAACGGCAGGGACTGTCTCTATCTGTTGCCGACTTGTTCATCCCAAGCGCTTAGTACAGTGCTGTGCACATAGTAAGCGCTCAATAAATACTATTGAATGAATGAATGAATGAATACAGGGTCATCAGGTTGTCCCACGTGAGGCTCACAGTCTTAATCCCCATTTTACAGGTGAGGTAATTGAGGCACAGAGAAGTGAAGTGACTTGCCCACAGTCACACAGCTGACAAGTGGCAGAGCTGGGATTCAAACCCATGATCTCTGACTCCCAAGCCCATGCTCTTTCCACTGAGCCACGCTGCTTCTCTAAGACTGTGAGCCCCACATGGGACAAGCTGATGACCTTGTATCTACCCCTGCGCTTAGAAGAGTGCTTGGCACATAGTCAGCGCTTAAAAATACCTTCATTATTATTATTAACTTTTTTTAATAATCATAACTAAAGTGATCATTTTTGTCTTTGAAGCTATAGGGATTTTTAATGTATAACTGGTTCTTTTTTTAGCTTGGAAGGGCATGTTTATGTTGAATTTCAATTATGTTCTTGTTAAAATTAAAAAAGACAGTGAAATGCTGGTAGCCTAATAGAGCACAGAACTTGGAGTCAAGAAACCTGGGTTCTAATCCTGGCCCCACCTGGCCTGTGGTGACCTTGGCCAAGTCTCTAGACTTCTCTGTGCCTCAGTTTCTTTGTCCATAAAATTCCAGTACAGCACTAGCCTATCACAAAGTCAATCGTGGGTGGGTCTGTACTTATTCTCCCTTCACCTTAGACTGTGAGACTCTGCGGTGACTATGTCCAGTCTGATTAACCTTTATCTATCCCCATGTTTAGCATAATGTGTGGCACGTAGTAAATGCTGCCAATACCAAAGTTGTTGAAGACTCTTGTACAGTCAGCATAGGTGAATATTGAGATTGAAGAAAACATCATAATCATTAAGTTCTCTTTTCCACACTCTTAAGATAAAGACACGGATATAACCGTCAAGGGGAATACTGATGATTTTCTCCCACGAGACACACTGAGCGTCGCATCAACGGATTCCTTTGTTTCAACAGCTGAGGTAAGAAAGATTTTATTCTTAACCAAAAAATGAATTACTCTTTTCAACTTGAAAGTCCGGTTTGTGAATAATAGGCAGCCCTTGTCAACTGAATTAGAATCATGTCTCCACTGTTCTAGTTTTGTACAAAATTATCTTTTCTCAATTTGGGAAAATTCCCACATACTTTGAAAAAGATTTTCCATAATTCCCAGTTTATGACTTGAATACTAAACTGGTTAAGGTGTTTTGTCCTTTCCCCTTATGCAGTGTCCTACTTCATGGACCATGAGGCATTATGGGTTAAATCTAGAGGATTGCATTTGGAATGGGACAAATTTTGGATTCCTTCCCTCTGAGTCGCCATTAGTGGCTGGTCCTTGTTCAGCGGGTGCAAGTCTCCAAACAAGTGTTTTTTTTAATGATGCCACCTTCTCCTACTTGACTAGAAAGTAACACCAGTTTCACTACCTGGGTGGGGTTTAGGGTGGGGGAAGGAAAAGCAGCTCAAAGTTTTGGTTCAGAAGAAGAGCGAGACAAAGGCTAAAATAGGATCTGTAGATATCTGTTGGTTTCCTTATCCCTACTCCTCATGGATATTAGTTGGTATAGCCTTACCACCTGCTTTGACTCTTCTGAAATGTAGAGAAAGCATGTCCCTTCTTTATGGAAATCAGTTGTAATACAGTTATTATCTTCAGTCAATCAGTGGTATCGAGTGCTTACTGTGTGCAGATCACTGTACTAGACACTTGGGAAAGTACAGTGTAATGGTAGACATGAACCCTGTTCACAAGGTGCTCCCAAACAACTCCTGTTTTGTTTTTATGGGATGCAAGTAATGTGTAATTCAGCATACCCCTTTATTTTTCTCTTTAACAATACAATCAGATTTCATTAATTGTGCGGGGTATTGTGAATTTGTGGTTGGCAATCAATAAGAGTAATTGGAAATAATAAGTTGTGTTCTCACACCAATGGAAAATCATGCAGTAATGAAAATGTATAGAAATATCTTCTTTGTGGAACTATAGTTGTCTGGCGGTTAAAGAACTGGTTTCATTCAGAGAAACAGATTTTTGCAGACTAGCGTTTTGAGTGATGTTGTTCAGAGAAATTGGCTTTGTGATAGGCTAGTGCTGTACTGGAAGACTAATGTTATGAGCAACTCTGGAGAAAATGGGGTTTCTGCAGAGCTAAATGCAAGCGAAGCACTGCGCTGTGAATCATGGGTGGGTGCGCATGGAAGGTTCTATATAAAAGCAAATTGGTGATTAAGTAAACCCATGTTGGATGAGGTCTAACCTACTGATCCAAGTTTTTACTGTGTCTTTCTTTGCCAATTCATTGTCACATTCCTTTGGAGGATTAGGTTGAAAAAGAGCAACATCCTTTTAGAAAGCTCCAACTATCTTAGAGGAGACTTTGTTTCAAGATTACATTATGGTTCAAAACACCCTGCCTACTCTTTGGGAAGCATCTGATCAACCATGGCCATCTATAATCTGTCTTCTGCCGTAAAACTCATTTTTGAAGTGAGCCAGAACTAAGGGGAGCACGCATCATAAGAATGTGGCTCCACTTGTTTTATTCTTTATCCCCCTGCCCCCAAAAGCTCTTTGTCCCTATTCTCATTTAGAGCCAAAGTGAAATGGATTGCCTTCATCAGCTGTCACCCCTGCCTTTCCACCATCTCTCTTTTGACCCACTGCAATCAGGTTTTCCACCTGTAGCACTACTAAGACGGCACTTTGTAAAGTCAGCGATGATCTCCTTTTAAACCAAGTCCGAAGAGCTCCACTACTGTAATCCTCCTCGGCCTCTCCTTGAAGTTTGGCACTGTGATATCACAGCACAAAATGTTAATGTCAGGAACATAAAGAGTACAGTTGCACACACATTTATGAAACTGTTGGAAGAACTCGATAAACTGACAGAACCAGAGTTGTTAATCTGGGAAGGTTGAGGGAGATGAGGGGCAAAGTGAAATGGGGAGAGGCTTCTCCTCCTTGTAACACTATCAGGCTCCTCTTCTCCTGGCCCAGTACTAGCCTGGTTCTCCAACCTCTCGGACCACTTCTTCTCAGTTTTGTTTGCTCATTCCCTTTCTGTGTCTTATCTCCTAACTTTGGGGTGTCCTGCACGACTCAGTTTTGGGACCCCTACTTTTTGTTCTCTGCGCTCACTTTCTGGGGAGCTCCTGGCTTCAGCTTCAGCCACCAGCATCTCTATGTGGATGACATAGCGATATTTATTAAATGTCTCATAACTGCCAAACACTACACTGAGGTAGATACAGATAATCAGATCAGACACACAGTCCCTTCCCGCAGTCTAGGAGTTGAGGAAAGCAGGTATCGTATCCCCATTTTAAAGATGAGGAAACTGAGGCTGAGAGAGGTAAAGTGACTTGCTTGGAGTAACACTGCAGGCCTGTAGCAGAGCTGGGACTATTAGAACCTGGATCCCTGGATCCCTAGCCTGTGCTCTCTAGCCTTGGCTTCTCATCTGACCTCCAAGCCTCCATCCCCACCTGAATGTTCTACTGGTACCTCAAACTCAACATGTCCAAAATGGAACTACTCCTCTTCTCTCTTCCACCCATTTTCATTCCTCCTAATTTTCCCATCTCTTTTAATACAATTATCTTCCCTGTTCCAAAAGCCCACAACCATAGGTCATTCTCAGCTCCTTGTTTTCTTTCAACTCTCACTTTCAGTCTCAATCAATTCATCATATTTATTGAGCACTCACTGTGTGCAGAGCACTGTATTTCGTGCTTATCTCCTGTTGAATCCTACCAGATTTCCCTAAGTCGTTTCTTAAATCCTCTCCTTTCTTTCCGCTCTGGTCCAGAGCTGATCATATCGTAGCTATTTTATCACTTTCTTCATTGGTGTCCCTCTCTCCACTCTCTCTCGCCTCAAATCTATACTAGAAACTGCTGCGTGGTTCATTTTCCTGAGGCGTTACTTGGCACTCATCTCTCCACTCCTCAAAAACCTCCATTGGCTTCCCATTTTCCTCCTCATCAAGGAAAAACTCAGCTTCAAGGTGCTCCAGCAACTCTCATTCCACATATCTGCTGTCCTCACTACGTAATCCCAAGCTCTCTCTCTTCCTTCCTTCTAAGCAGCCTTCAAACTCTACCTTGCTTTATGACTCCCCTGCCTCCATCGCCTCACACATGCTGTTCTACTATGTAATTCCCACCCTTCCCAAATTCGGCAGAAACAGCCCTCCCAATACTCAAAGCCTCTTGTAATCCCCAGTACGCCAACAAACCGTCTCCAGTTAATTCCCAACACCCAAATAGTATCAGCCCGCCAGCCTTAAGTATTTATTTTACCCAAACTCAAAATTTCTTTTTCTCTTTATTTGTACATTGAACTTATTATGCTGGCTCTTTCTGTAAATATTTTTTTTATTTGTCTCTCCCATTAGAACGTATGCTGTCTGTGGGCAGGGAGCATGTCATTCCCTTCTGTTTTCCAAGAACTTGGTACAGTGGCTTGCATCCAGCTCAGCCAACACTCTTCAGCGCTTAGTACAGTCCTGGGCATATAGTTAGCACTTAACAAATACCATAATTATTATTATTACTATTAAAATCCTACTCGAAGCTGAATAAAGAGGATGTATTTCTTTTTTAAATGAACTAAACATTGAAGAATATTTTCAGTAAACATGTTTTTTGTTTTGTTTTACTAAGAAAAGTTGTAGCTAAAACAGATGAATTCCAAATTTTCTCTATCCCCCAAACATTGTTTCACAGGCTCAGACTCCTTTTCAGAGTCCCGTTTAACCAAATCATTTCAACCAAACCACAGCAATTAAGGAAGGCAGATCAGTAAATCCTAAACTTGGGTTTGTTCACAGAGCATTCACAGGAGTTTTCTGGAGTCTTTTAAAGTAGCCTGATTTTTCTGGGTTTTGGTGTTTCATAATTTCTAGATCCATTTTCCCCTGTTAGTAGGCATTCATAAGTCTTATTGTTGCAATTGGTAATTAATGTCTGTAAGGCAAGTAGCTTTTTCACTGTTTTCACATTGCCTGGCCTGGGGAAGGGGCCGGAGAAGCTTATAATTCCTTAAGGAAAACGTCATTGGGCTATAAAATTTGTAAACTTTAAAAGGAATATTCTGATGTAACTTTGCATACCATGATATTTTTATTGAAGAACAATTCCTGCCTGATAAAAAAGCAGCAATTTGGACCAGTGCCATCATCTGATTCATTTTATTTTTGACTTGAATTGAATGTACCTATTCAAGAAAACAAATGCAATGTGTAGCATTTTGATATTTAAGCTTTTTGTTCATTAGAATCCAAACAGGTTGTTTGGTGAACTGTTAGATAATAAGACTGACTGAATGTTTAGGAATAATTTTGGAAACTTTAAAAACAAAAAACAAGGGAGAAGTTTGGAACTAGAGGGGCCTTTTAAATGGGCTCTGTATTTCTGGGCCATGTGGAACTGCAAGATAAAGTGGAACTATTCTTTCTTTCATGTTTGGTTTTAGTTCTGGCTGCTCTACTCCTGTTTTAAAGTAGTTTTAAAATAAGTTGCCTTTAGATAAGACCCAAATTATATTCCTGTAGTTATATTTGAAAGGGAATTAAAAAGAGATAACCAAAACTACCTTTAGAAGGCCACATTCAAATTAAGTAGAGATGTCTTGGTAGAGAGTGTGGTTTAATTAACATAGATGTCTGGTTAGAAAAGAACCAATTTAAAGCTCTCATAATGTTTATTACCCTCTTTAGGGCCTCATTCCCAATTCAGTATTCTTTGTGGAAAACTGACATTTCCTTTCCATGTACTCTGTGGATTTAAGAATTCAGATTTAAGAAATGCCAACCAAAAGTCTGCATAAAATTTAACTCTTTCAAAGCCATGTTGAAAAGTGGTGTAAAAGTCATAGGTTCAGTTATTCTAAAACCAGGAACAATCCTTAATGTTCTAATTATGTATATGACTGCAACAGATATTTTGACACTCTACGACCTGCTCCAAACATATGCAAGCTTTGCATTTCTTCATCAGTAACTAGGTTTTGAACTCATGGAGCATGTTTGCTTAGCTTACAGAACACAGAGTGGTGCGACATACATTCAGTCTAGATTCTCTTTGCCACTGTCCATTCTATGAAGAAGCCATGCATCTAGTTGAAGAGGGAAAGATCTACTCAAGAGTACTTAGGTAATATTTTCATTTTCATGGGTTGTTTACTAAAACTACTAATGTACTGTTTGTGTAAGTCCTCAAAAAAAGATGTATAAAATGCACGAGAAGTCTGATGTTTTGCCAAACCTAATTTTCTGGATTTGGCTATCTTGCCTCTGCCAGTAAGGAGACATGGGTTTCTCATTAAGGAACTGAACCGGGATGTTGTTTCATTGTAAATGTGTAGTGAACTTTGTTAAAATAGTTTCAATTGTCCTCTCTTCACTTTCAAAGGACTGAGATGTTGGAATGCCTGGGAGACAGTGATTTCCTTGCTAAACTTCATTGTATTCGACTGGCTTTTCAGGTAAATTGCTTTACCAGCTCTGTCCTTCCTTTGAGTCTAATACTCAGACTCTTGGCTTGCTTTAACATTACATTCACATTACATACAGTTTCTTGAACCTGATACCTTTAAAGAAAAATCCCCATAAAAATATTCTTAATGACGCCTCTGGCGGGGATTCTTATTTTGAGGATTCGCTTGGTTTAAGTGCTTACTTCATTCATCTTTAATGAGCGCTTACTGTGTGCAGAGCACTGTACTGAGCCTTTGGGAAAATACTGTATAACAATAAACAGATATGTTCCCTGCCCACAGTGAGCCTACAATGAGCTCACAATGAATGTGAAGGGTTAAGCGCCTAATAAATACTGTTGATTGATTGCTTTTTTCTTTTTTTAAAACTAATTGGTGTAGCCTTTTCTGAAATTTGCCCCCAAGTTACAAAACATTTCTGATTTGTCCAGTTTACTCAAGATGGTTTAAAGACTGCTATTCTTTGTTTTCCTATGTTTTGAGTTTCTAAAAGTTTGAGGCTTTCTGCGGTATACTCGAAATTTGTAACTGCTATTTTTTTCCAGTTTTCCTGCCTAACAACCAAATAAATTAAGATGTTCTGATGTTAGCACTAGCCACTTCTGCAGGGACATCTGTAGTTAGAAGTAACCTCAGGGATCTTGGTTGTATCTCAGAAGAGTTTTATGTTCTTATTTTTTAGGGAACAAATTATTTGGACTTCATTTTGGTATTCTGTTTCAGGTAATTCTTTCAGAATCAGAGAACAGGATATTTCTTGCTGAAAGTGGAAGGAAAATTTTGTCAGCTATAATTGTGAAGGCACGAAAGGTAAGGTTCTGTTTTTCTCAACGAGACACTTTGTTCAAATATAGATTCAACAACTGTAAAACTTTCATTAGACTGAGGTAGAATTTGCCTGGTGGTTACAGTAACTCACAGATTCCTAACAAAATTACTTAAAGGCAAGCTTCTTATACGGGGCTATTTATCCCCCATCTGTAAATTAGACCACCCTAGAGGTGTGTATATCAGGTTATTGTTTGGTCATGTCTAAGCTGGGGCCTTGACCTTTTCCAGTTGCTAAGACAAGACTGGGTACCAAATTGCACTTGTATCTGTGACCCTTGGGCATTTGGGATTAGCCCACAGCACTTAGGTACACATCTATGAATTATACATTATAAATTCTATGTGTATATTAGTGGAAAGAGCACAGTCTTGGGAGTCAGAGGATGTGGGTTCTAATCCCTGCTCCGCCCCCTGTCTGCCATGTGACCTTGGGCAAGACACTTAACTTCTCTGTATCTCAGTTACCTCATCTTTAAAATGGGGATTAAGATTGTGAGTCCCACGTGGGACAACCTGATTACCTTGTATCTACCCCAGCGCTTTGAACATTGCTTGGCACATAGTAAGCGCTTAACAAATACCATCAGATTTTACAGATGAGCTAACTGAGGCACAGAGAAGTTAAGTGACTTTCCCCAGGTCACACAGCTGAGAAGTGGTGGAGCCAGGACTAGAATCCTTGACCTCTGACTCCCAAGCCCGTGCTCTTTCCACTGAACCATGCTGCTTGACATGCTGCTTGTATTGTATTCTCCCAAGTGCTTAGTACAGTGCTCTGCATACATCGCTCAGTAAATACCACTGATTTGGAAATACTGCCCAAATCAGAACTAGTTTGACACCTCCTCCGTTGTCCCTCCTGATTCTGGGCAACTCATGGGGGCATTGTCGTGTGGCTAGATGGAAATGTTAGAATATTCAATATTCAATAGTATTTATTGAGCGCTTACTATGTGCAGAGCACTGTACTAAGCGCTTGGGATGAACAAGTCGGCAACAGATAGAGACAGTCCCTGCCGTTTGACGGGCTTACAGTCTAATGGGGGAGACGGACAGACAAGAACAATGGCACTAAACAGTGTCAAGGGGAAGAACATCTCAAAAAACAATGGCAACTAAATAGAATCAAGGCGATGTACAATTCATTAACAAAATAAATAGGGTAACGAAAATATATACAGTTGAGCGGACGAGTACAGTGCTGTGGGGATGGGAAGGGAGAGGTGGAGGAGCAGAGGGAAAAGGGGAAAATGAGGCTTTAGCTGCGGAGAGGTAAAGGGGGGATGGCAGAGGGAGTAGAGGGGGAAGAGGAGCTCAGTCTGGGAACGCCTCTTGGAGGAGGTGATTTTTAAGTAAGGTTTTGAAGAGGGAAAGAGAATCAGTTTGGCGGAGGTGAGGAGGGAGGGCGTTCCAGGACCGCGGGAGGACGTGACCCAGGGGTCGACGGCGGGATAGGCGAGACCGAGGGACGGCGAGGAGGTGGGCGGCAGAGGAGCGGAGCGTGCGGGGTGGGCGGTAGAAAGAGAGAAGGGAGGAGAGGTAGGAAGGGGCAAGGTGATGGAGAGCCTTGAAGCCTAGAGTGAGGAGTTAGAACCACAAGAGCCTGGCAAAAGCACTTTGTAGTGGGTAGAGAATGTGTCAGTTTACTGTTACATCGTCCTCTTCCAAGCGCTAAGTACAGTGCTCTGCACACAATAAGTGCTCAATAAATACAATTGAATGAATGAAGCTGTGCTAGGTGGTTGAAACACTAGAAAAACTCCCCTTCGCCTGTAGCAAATTACTGCTTCTGAACATTTTGCAATTCCAGAAGAGTAGTGTGTTCTGAAGAGTCAATGCCCTGCTAAAACCCAAACCTAAAACCCAAAGGGCAGTGTGGAATTCTGGACTACAATTCTCCCTTCTTCCCCAGCCCCAGCAGTATTATCTTAATAATTGTTTTCCCATTTTTCATCTTCAGAGGTTTGAGTGATCTGACTAGATGAGGTGAGTTGCTTCCTTGACATTTCTGCTGTTCTTCTTCAGGATCCTCCAGAACACTAGATGAAATAAACAGCAAGCAACCTGGCAAGCTGAACTGATCAGAACATTGTGGTCTGATTGAATAGGTCTCTGTAAAGTGGTTTATTCACTTGACAGAATTTGGCTTTGTATTTGTTCAAATGGCCTTGCCAAGAATTAAAGCGTGTCCCCATTGTCTTAAGTTTACTCTGCTTTGCTAATTTTTGACCCAACAGAATCCAAAGAAATTTGAAGATGTCTTCGATGAAATGATCTATTTTCTAGAGGAAACGGACCATTGGGATTGTACGGAAATGGAACTTGCAGCTAGAGGAGTGAGTTCAAAGTTTTATAGGAGTTCCTTTTCTTTCTTCTCTCACTCTCAAAAATCTGGGGATGTTGGAATTCATTTTTCTTTGCCCCTGCATGCAAGGTGTTTCAGACATTGATAGTTTGGTGTGAGAACTAGCGCATTATTTCAATATTTTCTCCTTAGTGAATGAATTGTTGGACACTATGTTAGCCTGTATTTTCATCAGTGGTTTCATATAATTTCCTCACTGATCTAAAGACTGCCACTCTTATAATGAGTGAGCTCATAATTTACAGTTCCCTAAAGGTAAGTATTTTATCAGCTCATTTAGACAGGTACATGGATCTCTCCTACTACAGGTGAAAAATCTGAATTTTTATGACATTGTCCTGGACTTCATTTTAATGGATTCCTTTGAAGATTTAGAAAATCCGCCCATATCTATACAGAATGTGGTAAACAACCGTTGGCTAAACTCTTCCTTTAAAGAGACGGTAAGTGGTCATTCCCTTTTATTTTTATATACTTGTAGATCAATCAGTGGTATTTATTGAGCGTTTTCTATGTGCAAAACACTTGCACTAAGCACTTAGGAATGTGTCAGAAAGTGAGGTCTCCTTTTCAACACCTCTTTAAAGAAAATTTTATTTCAAAAGAACATGGTTTGGTGGGTGAATATATTTGGTTTTTTATAATACTTGTTAAGCACTTATTATTTGCCAGGCACTGTACTAAATGCTGGGGTAGGTACAAGGTAATAGGTTGTACACAGTCCCTGTCCCACAAGAGGCTCACAGTTTTAATCCCCATTTTACAAGTGAGGTAACTGAGGCACAGTGAAGTGACTTGCCCAAAGTCAGACAGAGAAGTGGTGGAGGCAGGATTAGAACCCAGCTCCCAGACCCAGGCTCTATCCACTAGGTCACACATCTTCTCTACAAAACTTAAGCACTGGCTGGAAGCAGAATTAATATTTGTGTCTAGGGGCTAGGTCTCTATGATATAAGCAACCAAAATGGGAGATTCCCCATATTATTCTGTCAGGAGCCTCAGTCCTGACGTGGGGAGATTGTGTACTCTCTGTGTGTAGCAGTAATTCGATCTTCAGTCCAATATCCGATTGCAGCAAATTGTCCTTATATGGAGTGCTAGGAGAAACATTTTCAAAGAGAAGATGCATTACCTCATGGTCTTGAGAGACTAGTCAGTGTGATGGAACATGTGAAAAGTGCTCACATGTGCAAAATAAGACCATTGAAATCATGTTCTGTACTCTGTATTTTTATCAAGGGATCCAGTGTCACAACTTCTTATTTTCATGCACAAGCATAGAAACATTTTGCCCAAAGGAGTATTGTTTTACAAGTTTTACAAGTGGGCCCTTCAAAACTGTAGTTTTGGAATATTGCATTTTAACTTTTTAAAATCAACACATCAAAAAGCAGTGTGGCCTAGTGGATAGAGCATGGGCCCGCAAGTCAGATGGACCTGGGATCTAATCCTAGCTCCGCCACTCATCTGCTCTGTGACCTTGGGCAAGTTACTTCACTTCTCTTTGCCTCAGTTACCTCATCTGTAAAATGGGAATGAACACTGTGAGCCTTATGTGGGACAGACTTTGTTTTGTATCGTGTATCTCCCTCAGAGCTTAATACAGTGCCTGGCACATGGTAAGTGCTTAAAAAATACTATTATTGTTATTATTATTATTATCATCTTGAGGTGCTAGTCATTTTTGTAATTGACATGGCAAAGGGACCCTGGTGAAAGTTATGTGATATTGAAGTCTGCCCTGCCAATAGTTTGTTTTTCTTTTTCTGCTGTATTTTTTTCATCCTTATTTGGATAAAACTACTCAGCTCTGCCCAAAGTTATTTCAAGTATGCTGGTTGTCGGGTAAAAGTCCATCATTACATTGTATTCGCTTTGTAATAATAATAATAAAAAAAAATTCTGGTTTTGCAATGCTAAAATTTATCCCTGGCATGAAGAACTGAATTTGAGAGCTGCTGACAGTTGAATCTTGGAAACAAGTTGAGGGTCGCTATCAATTCATTCTGCCTTGGTGACTTGACCTTCTAAAATGTAATAAAATGCCATTTTCCATTTTCAGTATTATTTAGAATGAACTTGTAGGAGCATAAGCTATTTCTTATTAGCAACTAATACCTTTTGATTACCTAGCCTTAAAAATAAAAGAAGGAAAGCAGTGATCCTCATATAAGCTTCTTAGGGAACTCTTACATTTTCTAAGTGGAAAAGTTGGTGTTAAAAAGTGATTTTAAAGTAACTTGATTTAAATCTTATTTCCCTCCCCACCTCCGTGTGTCTTTAGGCAGTAGCATCAAGCTGCTGGTCAGTGCTGAAACAGAAAAGGCAGCAGATGAAGGTAAACTTCATGAAACTCTGAAATATTGGACCTCGTTATGTCATATGAGTCACCTACTAGAAGTAAAAACCTCAGTGCACAATCAGTGCAGTAAGAGTTAACAATAATAATAATAATGTTGGTATTTGTTAAGCGCTTACTATGTGCAGAGCACTGTTCTAAGAACTGGGGTAGATACAGGGTAATCAGGATGTTCCACGTGAGGCTCACAGTTAATCCCCATTTTACAGATGAGGTAACTGAGGCACAGAGAAGTTAAGTGACTTGCCCACAGTCATACGGCTGACAGGTGGCAGAGCCGGGATTCGAACCCATGACCTCTGACTCCCAAGACCGGGCTCTTTCCACTGAGCCACGCTGCTTCTCATAGTTAGAAGGGCTATGCAGTTTAACATGGAAAGCAAATATTTTCAATTATTTTCAGTAATAGTTAAAAAAAAGGTTATCCTGGACTTTGGTGTCATTAAACATTTTGGTATGGCATAGCATTTTGGTATGAAGTAGCATGGCATAGTGAGAAGCAGCATGGCATAGTGGATAGAACACTGGTCTGGGAATCAGAAGGTCATGGGTTCTAATCCCAGCTCCACCATTTGTCTGCTTTGTGACCTTGGGTAAGTAACTTCACTTCTCAGGGCCTCGGTTACCCCATCTATAAAATTGGGTTTGAGACTGTGAGCCCCATAAGGGACACAGATTGTGTCCAATCGATTTGCTTTTATTCACCCTAGTGCTTAGAAGAGTGCTTGGCATATAGTAAGCGCTAAACAAATACCATCATAATATAGTAAGTGCTTAACAAATATCATCATTATTATTATTAACAAATACCATCATTATTATATTCTAGAATTGTTCTTTTTGAAAAATCCTGCTTCTGACATTTTGACCAGTCTCTGTTGTATTGTAGCATCCCAAGTGTTTAGTACAGTTTTCTGCACACAATAAGTGCTCAATAAATATAATTCATTGACTGTTTAGCATGCTGACTTTTAACTGTCCCCAGTATTTGAGTGCCTACTGTGTACAAAACACTGTACTAAGCACTTAGATGAGTACGGTGGAATTAGTAGATATGATTGCTACCATCAAGGATCGTAGATTCTAAAAGTGGAGAAGGGTATTTCAATGATAGATCAAGGAAGAGATAAAAGGAGGATTATGCACATGGATCAGAGACTGTGTCCCGTCTACTTGTATATCAACTCCAGCACTTAGTACAGTGGTCAGGACATAAAGCACTTAAATACCACTACTCTTATTATTATTATTTCATGAGTTCCTGCTTAATGAGAGAAGCAGTGTGACTTAGTGGATAGACCACGGGCCTGGCAGTCAAAAGAATCTGGGTTCCAATCCCAGCTCCACCACTTGTCTGCTGTGTGACCTTGGGCAAGTCACTTCACTTTTCTGTGCCTCAGTTACCTCATCTATAAAGTGGGGACAAAGACTGTGAGCCCCATGAGGGACGTGGACTGTGGTAGATAGCTTGTATCTACCCCAGCGCTTAGACAGTACCTGACACATAGTAAGCACATAACATACCACAATAAAAAGAGTAACGGGGTATGTAAAATAAATTCTACCGGAAGCTGAAAGTACTTAAATGATGAGGTTCACAGAAGCGGTATATGAAGGGAATAAAAGATGAGGAGATTAAAAATCAATTATGGGAGGCCTCTGGAGAAGGTGTGATTTCAGAAGGACTTTGAATTTGGGGAGACCTGAGGACTGTCCAGGATGACAAGGGAGGGAGTTTCTGCCAAGGAGGAAGGTATTGGCAAGAGGTCTGCAGTGGGAGAAAGGAGAATGAAGCCTAATAAATAGTTCTGCTTGAGAGGAATGAAGAGTGTGAGTTGGGGTGTAGAGCGAGAAAAGAGTGGATAAGGAGGAGAGGAAGAATTGCTTCAGTGCCTTAAAATGATGGTCAAAAATTTCTGTGAGATGAGGAGAGGAATAGAAAACCATTTGAGTGCAAAGACATGTAGAGAGAGACATTTACTATAAAGTGGAGTATGAACTGAAGAGTGGAGAATAAGCACATAAATACCATCACTATTAATTTAATAATATAATAATAATAATGATCTCGGCAGTAAAGTGAAGTGTGAACTGAAGAGTGGAGAGACCAGAGCGGGAAAATTAACAAGGAAGCTGAGGCAAGCTGGGAAACCACAAGTGTCAGAAGCAGTATGGTGACCATTTGGATGAAGAGAAAGGGGAAATATTGTCAAGGAAAAACCAACTGGATTTGGTGACAGACAAAATATGGGGATTGAAAGGGTAGAGTTGAGCATAATACATGGACTGTGCGCTTTAGAGATGGCGAGAATGGGGTGTTGTCAACTGTGTTGGGAAGGTTAGGTGAAGGAGAGTAATTGGCAGGGAAGATAGGATATATTTTGGGAAGTTCTCAACCCTAAATCCTGGACAAAAGATGTCACTTAAGGAGCACCCTATGACCCCTGTTAGCCTCCACTGGGTTCTAAAGCCTTCTGGGCCTTCTCTTCCTGACATCGGCAGGATTTGGGGATCTGTGCCTTGTTGTTTTCTTATGTTGTTGAGGCATGTCCAACCCATAGTGACACCATGGACACATCCCTCCCAGAACACTCCATCTCCCTCTGCAGTCATTCTTGTAGTGTATCCAAAGAGTTTTCTTGGTAAAAATACGGAAGCGGTTTAAGTTGCCTCCTTCCACACAGTAAACCTGTGTCTTCTCTCTCGAATCTCTCCCATGCCGCTGCTGCCCAGCAGAGGTGAGTTTTGACTTGTAGCAGATTGCCTGCCACTCACTAGCCACTACCCAAGCAGGGAATGGATTGGATATGCCTCTGTTTGACTCTTCTTCCCATAGTTGAGACTGGTAGAGTACTGGAAACTCTCCAGGTGCAACCCTGAGAGGTGGATCTGTGCCTAGCAAGCCCCAAATATCTGTACCCTTATTTTTGCCATCAGTCTTTATCTCAAATTCAGGGGTCTCCCTGAAGACAAGGGAATCATTCAGGGACTAGTGTACCATCTCCAGTTCAGGTATGGCTCTGGGAAGCTCGTAGAGAAAGTGCTTCCCCCCTCCGTCGGCTTCCAGGTCCCCGGGTCTCCCCAGCACCCAGAGCTTCTTCTCCAGGCCTACCACAGGCCGACACCAAGACCAGAGATTTCAGTAACTTTAAATAGACTTCTTGCAAGTACTCTGAGAACATAAATCAGGTAACGGATAAACAGAATTTCAGTCCAAGCCCCCTTTCTCTATCTCAAATACTTTCCTCCCTCTTTCAGGTCCCCCTCCATTTTCTGGTAGGTGCCTAGTGCTAACATATCTCCAATCCTTTCCACTCTTTTTTCAGGGCATCACAGGTTCCAGCCTCGCCCTCTCCAAATCCTTCAGATGCCAGGGTTTTTCCATGCCATTTCTCTCCCTAAGGGACAGGAGCTTCACTCCTCCAAATTAGGACTCCTAATCCTAATCCTCCTTATCTTTGTACCCCTAAACCTTGCATGTAGTCCAATCTTCTGGGGTCACATCTGGGGCCCCATGTCCTTTCCTAGCTTTCCCTGTGTCCTGAGTGCCCAGGATCATGGCTCACATCTTTCTCCCCATAGGTGGCTGAGGGTCTCTATCCCCCAACTAACCGGCCCCATTTTGTCCTCCACAATCTTTAATACCATGCAATGCCTGCGCTAATTAACCATACCTCATGGACAAGTACGGAGGAGTCTATCCTTTCCTGGCTTGCTCTGCCCCCTCCTGAGTGCAGGAGCTAGTTAGGGTTACTTTCACAGAAGATGAGTTCAGTTCTTGATATACTGAGATTGAAACGCTGGCAAGATATCAAAATGGAGACGTTTTGATAGACTGTGAGCCCCTCAAGGCAGGAGCAAAAGCAAGAACGCAGGGGGAGAGAGAAAGAGAGAGAGGAAGCTCAGGGCTAGTGAGGTAGATTTGGGAATCATAGGCATAAAGGTAGTAGTCAAAGTCATGGGAGCAGATAAGCTCTCCAGTGAAGTGAATAGAAAATAAAAAGAGAAGAGGACTTGGGAGACCACCTATACTTAGGGCTTGGGAGGCAGAGGAAGAGCTGGATGAAAGAGACTAGGAAGACTTGGTGTGAGGAGAGGTATGAGGAGAACCTTGGTTTACCAGCAGTAAAATCCTAAATAGTATTTTTAGGCGTAGGCAGCCAGGAGGTCTAAGAGGATTAGTAAAGAGTCCATTAGCTGTGGCAAGAAGAAGGTCATTGTTGGCCTATAAGAGAGAACAGTCTCAGAGGATTGAAGGGGGCAGAAATGAGATCATAGGGATTAGAAAGGGAGTAGGAGGAGAGGAAGTGGAGATAGCAGTTGTTCAAGCATTTTGGATAGGAATGAGGGGTGGGAGATGGTGATAGCAGAGAGATCCAGAGAAAGTGGGTTTAATTTTTTTTGGTTGTTGTTTTTTAGAATAGGAGAGACATGAGTGTGTTTGAAGGGAGAGGGAAAGAAGCCTTCAGAGAGTGAGTGGCTGAAAATGTGTCTGTCAAGGAGGGAAGAAGAGTAGGAGCAAGTGTTTTTATAGGGTCGGAGGCACGGGTGATAAGGATGAGTTTTGTAAACAGGTGGGGGATCTCCTCTTGAGGGCCTGACAAGGATAAGAGAGTGGATATGAGGGTGGGAGGGATATGGGGAGACTATAGAACTTTGTGCCTAAACTTTCTTCCATAAAATAACTCATTAACTTCCTAGTAATAATAATGGTATTTATTGAGCATCCAGTGGGTGTGATGCATTTTACCAAGCACCTGGAAAATATAATCCAAAGGCTTGACATATTCCCTGACCCCCAGGATTTTTCAATTTTATAATCTTACAATGTCTGTTTTGTACATTCTTGGTAAAGCAGAAACTTCCTTTTTAGAAATAACAATGCTCAGGAAGCAGGTTCAAAATTGACCTACATAACTATTTGGTGGCCTGTTTTTCAGGTTAACATGATTTTTGGTGGCCTAATAAAAAGAGCATGAGACTGGAAGACAGAGAGAGAAGAAAATCTTTCAAAATCCAAAGTAGAATTGGTTAGAATTTTCTGCTTGTTAGATTAAAAAGGCCACCCATGGAGAAGCACTGCACTTGAGCAGGTATACTCACTTTGCCAATTAAGGTTGCTGAGCCCTGGATAAAGGGCAGTGAAAGGTACCTGAAAACCACAGAGGCTACAGAGGCTGTCCCCAGCACTTCTAATTCCACTCTCCCTTGTAACTGTACACAGGAGGCAGTAGGAAGGTCTCATGTTTCCTGAACAAGTCACTTGATCTCAGTTTTTTCATCTGTAAAATGGAGGTAAAATAGGTAGTGAGCCCATGTGAGACTACGACTGTAGCCAGTCTCATTAACTTCTACCTAAACTTCTTCTTAGAGAAGCAGCGTGGCTCAGTGAAAAGAGCATGGGCTAGGTTCTAATTCCGGCTCCGCCACTTGTCAGCTGTGTGACTTTAGGCAAGTCACTTAACTTCTCTGGGCCTCAGTTACCTCATCTGTAAAATGGGGATTCAGACTGTGAGCCCCAAATGGGACAACCTGATGACCTTGTATCCCCCCCCAGCACTTAGAACAGTGCTTGGCACATAGTAAGTGCTTAACAAATACCATTATTATTATTATCTCCCCCAGCATTAAATATGTGTAGTCAGCGTTTACTACTAATAATATTAATTGTGCTATGTGGTAAGGGCTTACTATGTATTAGGCACTATACATAGCAATGGGGTAGATAGAAGATATAATCCCTGCCCCAGATAGGGCTCACAGTCTTAATCCCCATTTTACAGATGAAGTAAATGAGGCACGGAGAAATGACTTGGCCAAGGTCACACAGCAGACTATGCCATAATTATTATTGTTAGACTGAGCAGCTGTCGTTGACTTTTTGTTTCTCAGTCAGCGAGGGCTATCTGATGGATAAAATTTCACTCTTCATGATTGGGAGTGGCAATTTCAGTTTTTAAAAAAAGTAACTGTCCTGTATTCCTCAACAGGTACCGGATGGATTTTTCGCTCACTTCTATGCTATTTGCGAACACATCAGCCCTGTTCTGGCATGGGGATTTTTAGGTCCTAGAAACTCTCTCTACGATTTATGTTGTTTCTTCAAGGTAGGTTTTTAGTAATCATTGTACTAGAACACTTGTAACCTGGGAAGCATGTGAAACTTTTTTTAATGAAAACTTTAACTTTTAAGACAGCATAGTCCAGGTAAATTTTGAGGGGGGAAGAAATCTACTTGAGATTTTGAAAACATAACCAATATAGAAATCACTGATACCATTTGAATACTGTTGGCTTTTCACACAGTTTGATTATAGCTGCTTAGTTTTAGTGGGGGGTTTTTTTGTTGTTGTTTGTTTCTTTCCACTTCTTCTTTTGTAATTTGAATGTATTCTTGCATTTCTTTCCCAAGTGAGAAACCTGGTGGCCATGAGCATTAGACAGATTTTAACTTCACAGTAGCACACTGTTGCAAGTTGTAAAATAAGGTGCTTTCAGCATCAAATAGAGTGAAGTATTGAAACAGACCTTGTCTCTCAAGTTGGTTTAGGTGGATGCAGCATTTATTATCAAGCAGGAATATTGACCTCCTCAAAGTTCAGTGGGTGGGATGGTGTTTTGTTTTTTGTTTTTAAATGGTATTTGTTAAACATTTACTATGTACTAAACACTGGGGTAAAGACAAGATAATCAGGTTGGACACAGTCCCTGTCCTAAATGAGCTCTTAATTCCCATTTCACAGATGGTAATTGAGGCACAGAGAAGTTAAGTGACTTGCCCAAAGTCACATAGCAGTCAAGTGGTGGAGCCAGGATTAGAACCTCGGTCCTTCTGAATCCCAGGCCCATGCTGTATCCGCTAGGCATATTCCATTTTGAGTTAGTCAGAAACTGTTAGACTGAATAGTTTGGAATTAAATGAATCTGACAACATGGAGTAGATCATTTCACTAACAAGTTGTTCAAAGATGCTGAGTTAATGAAAGAAAATCACATTTGAGAGTGTATTAAAAGAAGTCATAAATAGATTTATTCATTCAATAGTATTTATTGAGTACTTACTATGTGCAGAGCACTGAACTAAGCGCTTGGAATGTACAATTCGGCAACAGATAGAGACAATCCGTGCCCAGTAATGGGCTCACAGTTTAAACGGGGAGACATTAGCAGCATTTAGTATGTTTAGTGTTCGAGGGTATTCATAGTTTTTGTTCAACTATTTGTTCATAGTTGTCCATAAAACATTGAGGTAAAACATAGATGTCGCTCATTTGGTTTCATTTAAAGCACTTTTATTTGTGGTCTGACATACTGGAAGCAGCATGGCACAAGCTTGGGAGTCAGAGGTCATGGGTTTGAATGCCGGCTCTGCCACTTGTCAGCTGTGTGACTGTGGGGAAGTCACTTAACATCTCTGGGCCTCAGTTACCTCATCTGTAAAATGGGGATTAAGACTGTGAGCCTCACATGGAACAACCTCATTACCCTGTATCTACCCCAGCGCTTAGAACAGTGCTGTGCCCATAGTAAGCGCTTAACAAATACCAACATTATTATTATTATTATTATACTCGACCTATTAAAATATTCATTTTTAGAAGCTCCCCAAATTTCAGCAAAGGTGTAGCTCAAATCTGTTAGCAATCTCTGTTTCACAAAGCTTGCCATTTTATTTAAGCCTTTATTCAATGTCTGTCAGATTATTGGGCTGGAGTTTACATTTCAGTTTTGGGGTGGTGCTACTGTTTGGGGCCGAGTTCACACCCCAAATAAAGATCACTAGTTCCATCACTCTAGTGTCTGATAGCCTCTTGTCACTTATGAAATCTGTGCTTCACTGTGGTCTCACAAGTAAATGCATCTTATGCTTCTATACCAGGATCAAGTCCTTTACTTTCTCAAAGATATATTTGACTTTGAGAAGGTCCGCTATTCAAGTATGGAGACTTTGGCTGAAGATCTTATGCAACTGCTAATTCGTCGCACTGAACTTTTAACAGCGTACCTTGGAGCAGATTCACTGAGGCATGCTAGCAGTTGTGTCAGTGGCCATGGGCCTGTTGTGTCTGGTGGACTCCTGGAAGCAAAAGCTCAATAAGTACCATGAAGTGTATGTAACAAAAATCGTACAAGAATCATAAAATCATCTATGTTGATGAATGTGGACTCAGGGAGGTTTCAAGAAAACATCAAGGGAAAGAACACATGATCACACTGTATATACATGTCAAAAAAAAAAGCTGTCACTCTATCACTGATAAATAACGACTCCAAAGCGATTTCCGTAGTCAGTGTGTTAAAAACAAAATGAAGCAAACCAAAATCCACTTTGAAATGTTTTTCATTTTCCACAATATTGCTTGTGATTGAAGTCAGTACTGGATCAGTGAAGTCAATTGATTTGTCTTCTTGAAGGCTGTTGTATGAAATGTGAATGTAACATGTCTCATTTGACTTTATGCTTTGTGCCTAGAAATTTGATGCTTCAGCCAAGGTTATGTACCGTCTCGATGCACTTGATGTACTCTATGGCACCCTTGTGCAATCCAATGTTACTCCTGTAATGATAATGTATTTACTTTGCCTTGAACTTGCATTTCTATGTGTAGCTATGTTTTTGTACTAAAGCACAATTTAAATGATGCAGTAAACATGATCATTTAGGCAATAATTACTTCTAATATTCTATTTATATCATTGCCGAAGTAATTGCTTTTGTAACTTAATTTAGAAAATTATAAAGGCTAGCGGGTGGTAATTTTAAACCGCCTAAATGACTCAGCATGGAGGATTTTACCATTGAAGCCCTGCTCTTTTTTCCTAGCACTATAGAGACTGTTTATCTATTGAGGGCTTTAGAGAATCTGTCTTTTAAACTACTGAATTGCAAATTGGTTTGAGAGTACAGCGCAAATTATCTATAAAGACAGTTAAACCAAGTGCTTAGTACATTGCTCTGCACACAGAAAGCGCTCAGCAGATATCACTGATGATGACAATGGTGAACTGTATGTAGTTACCCAAAGTAGCATTGAAATTACTCAGCACCTAAAGATGTGCCCTTACCCCCAGTGAGACTCCTCCAATTTCATCTCCCACCAAGTCAGCTTCCAGTTGTCTCAAGGGATAAGCTAGTGCACTTGAAAAATAAATAGTTTTAGTATTCGTCATTTGTATATTGTATTCGGTGTGGTGGGTTTTTTTTCCTTGGATCTTGTAATTAAGCCGGGAAAGTTTTCCTCAAGTAGTGAGATCAATCCAGCCCCGGATCACAAGAACATGACCATATAGGTTAGATCAAATTTGCCAGATTTGGCAAACTACTTTTTTCACATATGCAAACCCCTTTTTGTTTTCAATATGGTATTTGTTAAGTGCTGACTATGTGCCGGGCACCGTTACTAAGCACTGACGTAGATACAAAGTAATCAGGTTGGAGACAGTCCATGTCCCATGTGGGGCTCACAGTCTTAATTCCCCATTTTATAGATGAGGGAGGAGAGGCACGCAGAGGTCAAGCAACTTGCCCAGGGTCACAGCAGACAAGTGACAGACCAGGGATTAGAACCAGGGTCCTTCTGACTTCCAGCCCGTGCTCTATCCTTTAGGCTATGCTCCTTCTCACTACTTCGCACTCCTTTCAGGGGAGGACCACCGGCCCCACCTTTCAGACTGCTGTGTGTGATGCCACATCTTGGGGCACTGGAGTAGTTTTACTTGAGTGAATGAGTTAATTCTCCTCTAAAAGTGCCTTACGTACACCTCAGAAGTCATTTACTCACCCAGCAGGATCTAATCAAATAACGCTTAAAAAAAAATGTTCAATTGTAGGGTCCGGTTTGGGATTTTTGAAGCCCAAAGTAGCTTGGATTGGTGACAAAATATTGAGTATTTAGAGCTATTTATTCTTATGCATATTCACAACCCATTTATCATATAAGGCAGAGGAACTCTCCTGGGAATTAGGTATTAACTCCTTGATGTTCTGTTCTTGTCTTTGCTCCTCTCCCTCCCTATCACCCCTCGCATTAACTGCAAATGACAGTTAATGGTGACTTTTGTTTTCTTTTTTTTTTTAATTAAAACTCCATTTTGGGAGCCTCTGAATCAGTTCCTGCCCTGTTTATACATGAACGTTTTTATTTTCTGTTTGGTAAATTAGCATCATTGTAGCTGAAGTTTTTTCCCCGTTGTCAGCCCAAACATTTTGAACTGTTTTTGTATGTCCTAAACACTTTGTAAACACATATTTTGGGAGTAGGATTATTGCACTGTGTTAGTTGTGAGTGGTGGTGTCTGAAATGGCACATTTTGAAGAATTGCACTATTTAATGTTATGCTGCTACTGTTTTTAGAGAATAAAAACACTTATGCCAAGAGACAATCTTGGTGTCAAATTATTTTCCCACACCTACTCTTCATTTAAAAGGAAGTGCATCCATTCCTCTTAGTTTGTTGAACCAAAAATTATAATTCCATGAATGTGCTAGAAAAAGGCACCATTTTAAAATACTGCGATTTGTTACTTTATTTCTTGTGAATGTCAAAGAGAACCATCCATTCATGAGCTGCTTCTCCAGTTTTGTTTGAGCCTTGATTAAAAAGGGCTAATGGTACCAAAACAAATTTCAGGGATGAAAGTAGGAACAAAATATGCTGGCCTTCCTTGGGTTTGGAAAATAAGAGCCTTCTGTTGGGAGGCATCTTATTCTGGAAAAGTGACTGTTATGATTTTGGAACGCTACAAACTGATTTTTAATCCACTTGAAAACTTGAATTCAAATCAAAACGTTTTCCCATTGTCTATAAATGTAATTATGTAAATAAGATAGAGAACCCAACTGTTTCTTCTCATCTAGATAACTAATTTTGCTTGTTCAGGGTCTGGGAAGGAAGAAAGCAGAGAATGGCACTAGTGAACTTCCATTAAGCGCTCTTTCAAAGAACAGCTCTTGCAGCCAGGGAAATTGGAACATCAAAGATGTGTTTTAATTATGAAGGAACAAAGGTTAGAAATCCATTTTATAATCCATTCGATCTTTAGTTGTTTTAATTAGATAAGCCTGGCAGAAAATGGTTTGGAATCAGACTTTATACTGGTCAAGATTGTTGTATTCAGAAAATCCAGGTTATTGCTTTAGGCAATAACATTTAGAAAATTCTTGTATGAGAGGATTGGGTTCTATTGATGGTGTGAATTACTTTTAATAATCATTCTACTCATCATTTTGATTTCATTTGATGGAAGCTTTATATATTATATTTGGTTGAGAATCATTCTTGCTATTGCCTAAATGTACACTACTGCAATCATTTATTGTGTTTAATGTTAAAACACTATTAAATGAAACTTACAGTGTGAGAAAAATAATATTGGCTGGTATGCCCTAAAAGCACTGTAATAGACTTGGATGTATTTCTATTACTGCCAAATAAAAGACTAATGTCACTTTTCTAATGCAAGTGTCTTCTTTGAATTTTGAAAGAAATGTTTCAGTGTCAAATCTATGCTACCCAAATTCATTCAATCGTATTTATTGAGCACTTACTGTGTCCAGAGCACTGGCTCAGTGGAAAGAGCCTGGGCTTCGGAGTCAGAGGTCATGGGTTCGACTCCCGGCTCTGCCACTTGTCCGCTGTGTGACTGTGGGCAAGTCATTTAACTTCTCAGTGCCTCAGTTACCTCATCTGTAAAATGGAGATTAACTGTGAGCCTCACGTGGGACAACCTGATTACCCTATATCTACCCCAGCACTTAGAACAGTGCTCTGCACATAGTAAGCGCTTAACAAATACCAACATTATTTTTACCCGTATTACCCTTCCTATTAGACGGTAAGCCCCGTGAGGCTCAGGGATCTTGTATCTATCTCAGGGCTTTAGTACATAATAGGTGCTTGATAAATGCCATTTTTAATAATAATATTTCAAATGTGCATGAATACCTCTCAACAATAGACCATTAATATCTTTCATGTAATAGTGAATGTACTTCTATAAAGGAACAATACTGTGGAAATTAATTTATAAATAATGTATGTTATTTACAGTCAGCAACATAATACTGACTTATAAAGTTGTGCTTTACTTTTGCTTTTCTGATAATAGTGATACCAGTACCTTTAAACTAAAAACAATTGCCTCAAAATCTTTGTAATCTCTAATAGTAGTTTAACCTCCTTAGTAGAGATAGTCCTTAACCATTAATTCCAGGAATAATAATAATAATGATGGTATTTGTTAATCACTTACTATGTGCCAGGCACTGTACAAGGCCTTGGGTGGATACAAGCAAATCGGATTGGACACAGCCCCTTTCCCATTTTGGGCTCACAGCCTCAGTCCCCAAGTAAACTGAGGCCCAGGGAAGTGAAGTGACTTGCTCAAGGTCACACAGTAGACGAGTGGCAGAGCTGGGGTTGGAACCCATGACCTTCTGACTCCGAGGCCCGTGCTCTATCCACTACGCCATGCTGCTTCTCCTCCATCCTAGGTTAAAGTGTTCTTTATCTGCTCTTCAGGATTATGCTATTGAATTTTTATGCTGGTATTATAACTCGCTCACTTCAAAATAACTTGCTGTTATCTTCCTTTAAGAACCCAAGTGTCCCTGACACCTAACCGTTTGCACTATCCAATAGGCCACGCTGCTACTCCAGAGCTTACTGCCTGAAGAGCACTTTACTAAGCACTTGGAAAAGTTCAACAGAATCAGTAGATGTGACCCCTGCCCACAAGGAGCTCACAGTCTATGGTGGGGGCGGAGGGTGGAACAGACATTAAAAAGATTACAGAAAGGGGAAATGAGTAAGACATGGTTATCAATAAATACGACAAGAACAGTAGGGCAGGGTTTTGACGTCCACTGGTCATCAAGGTCACAGTTGCAGCCATGACTGTGGCTTTCTCAAGTGTTTTAAAAGTTGATAAGGCCTTATGCCGTGGGCACTTGAGTATTTCCCGGGCTGGAGCAGGGGCCAGTGGGAGCCCCGCTGGCATGGGGGAGAGCCGGCAGTCACTCCCATGCAACTATCCCCTGTGGTCTGCCAGCACTTTGAATATTAAGTATTGATGTGTGCATGTAAAAAAACATTTAATTCAGAAATTTTTATCTCTGTCTAGTAGTAATAGTACGTACTAAGCGCTTACAGTTTTTACTCTTTCTCTATTTTAAAATATATTTTGTTTCAGTCGACGTTTTGGAATGTAAGAATACATGAATGCACTTTACATGATTTCCTAGAGAAAACTCAGAGCCCTAAGTAAATAGCCACCATCCAGACTGCAGTTCTGGTAAAGCGGTAAGTACCAGAATGGCCACTGCGAATTATTTGAAAGGGAACACCTCTCTTGATGTTGGGCACCCCAGCTCAGGGGAGCTGGCACGTCTGGCCCAGGAGTTGTGGGATTGGGGGCTCTGAGCTGGAGGACGGAGATGGGGCCTCGGGCTAAGGCTCGGGACTACCACAGAAACTAAAATGGGAGCGGAGAGACTGGAGCTCCCAGCAAGCGTGAGATTGGTCAGATGGAGGAATTTTAGAGTTGGTGAGGATAGAGATTGTACAGTAGCTAGAGATGATGAGATACAGCATGCGGGGCAGATTGGTGAGTGGGTGAGGTGAGATGCAGCAGGAGGTCACTGGAATTGAGGGACAAGAGGTAGCGGGTAGTGGAAGGGTGTTTGGGAATTTCCATGGGGATATTGAAGTCCTTAATATCCAGTGTAGGGATGGAGACAGAGAGAAGGAATGTGAAAGGGAATCAAACTGGTTCAGAAAGTTGGAGGAGGGGCCTGGGGGCCAGTAGATGACCATGACCAGTAACTGGAGTGGGTGATAGAGGCGAAGGATATGGGCTTTCAAGGAAGGGAAAGGGGGTGATGGGGAGGTGGGATGGTGTGAAATCAGCACTGGGAAGCGAGAAAGAAGCCCATTATTTCCCCTTTCCCAGTGATATTGGGGAATCGGGGGATTAGGCCCTCTCTGGAGAGAGTGGCAGGGGAGACATTGTCATCTGGGTGAACCAGGTTACAGAAGTGGTGAGAAGGAGCAGTGACTAGGTCGGGAGCATGTCAAGGCGCAGGGATGGAGCTGGGGTTCCACAGGACTGAGGCTGTGTGGAGGCCCCCGGAGTGGAGGTGGTGCAAGGGCTGGGGAGGAGTTGGATGGGAGTTACCTGAGGCGGGGGGAGGGGGAGGTTAAAGGGGTGGGGAAGTGGGGAAGGGGGATGAGGAGCAACACTGGGAAAGAACAGGGGTGGGGGAACGGAGAGGAGTTGGATGGAGGGGGGTGGAGGGGATGGGTTGATTAGTGGGAGGGACCTGAGGGGACATGATGAGGTCAGAGAAGTTGAGGGTTATAGGAGAGGTTGTCAGCACCAATAACCGCCTCACCTGGTGGTTCCGTTAGCCAACGGCTGAATTGAACACAGGTCCCTGGGTCCCTGTGAGCAAAGCGGTGGATGTTCAGGAACAAACCAGAGGCTGAGGTGATGTAAAGGAAAGGCAGTCATCGACATGCAAAAAGCCTGTTCTTTGTCAGCAGGGTTGTCAGACAGCCACACCTGCTCTGTGTTTTCCATCGTGCACCAGCATACTGCCTTATGACAGTTTGTGCAGCCAAAAGGCTAAGAAAAAAATAGCAGTCATCATGCCTTTTCAAAATGCACATTCCACAGGGCAATTCTCTTCTGTATAGTCCATTTGAACATGAGACTTTGTATTAAAAGCACTCTGCAGTATTTGACTATAATGCAACAACTAGGCTATTTGCTCTGCTTAAAGTTGCCTTTTTTGTAAAAGAAGTAATCTTGAGAATTTTTTGTCTAATTTTGCTGACTTTATAGTCTGTGTATTAAAATAGGCAACTTTGATTACTCAACATTGACAACATTGAGAAGCAGCGTGACCTAGTTGATAGAGCTGGGGCCTGGGAATCAGAAGGACCTGGGTTCCAATCCTGACTCCACCACTTGACAATAGTGGTGATACTTGTTAATCACCGTATGCCAAGCACAGTACTTAGCACTGGGGTAGGTACAAGGATAATCAATCAGGTCACACATGGGGCTCACAGAGTAAGTGGGAAGGAAAACAGGTATTGAATTCCTATTTTGCAGATGAGGGAACTGAGGCATGGAGAAATGACTTGCCTGAGATCACATGGCAGGTAAGTGGCAGAGTAGAATTAGAATCCAGGGCTTCTGACTCCCAGGACGGTCCTTTCTCCACTAGTCCACGCTGCGGTCCTACAATTTATCGGAAGAGATGGGCATGTGGTGATGACCTCCGTCTAGACTGTGAGCCTGCTGTTGTGTAGGGATTGTCTCTATTTGTTGCCGAATTGTACTTTCCAATCGCTTAATCCAGTGCTCTGCATGCAGTAAGTGCTCAATAAATACAATTGAATGAATGAACAGAATTAGACGAGTATCTCAGCTACCAACACGGTAATGTGTCAAGAGGGCCGAAGGGAAAGAGCACAGGCCTGGGAATGAGGGGACTTGGGTTCTAATGAGGATTTCCCCCATTTGCATGCTGGAGGATCTCAGGCCAGTCACCTGACCTCTCTGTGACTCAGTTTCTTCTGTTCTCCCTTCACTTCAGGCTGTGAGCTACATGGGGGACCTGATTGTCTTCTCTCTCCTCCAGTGCTTAGCCCAGCAGTCGCAAATACAGTAGTAAGTAGTAAGTAGTAAAAGAAGCAGCTTGGCTCAGTGGAAAGAGCACGGGCTTGGGAGTCAGAGGTCATGAGTTCGAATCCCGGCTCTGCCACTTGTCAGCTGTGTGACTGTGGGCAAGTCACTTCACTTCTCTGTGCCTCAGTTACCTCATCTGTAAAATGGGGATTATCTGTGAGCCTCACGTGGGACAATCTGATTACCCTGTATCTACCCCAGCGCTTAGAGCAGTGCTCTGCACATAGTAAGCACTTAACAAATACCAACATTATTATTATTATTAGTTATGGTTAAGACACGACACTATTCCTAAGTGTGGGAGCGGACTTGGGGAGGGAGGACAGGGGTCGTCTCTTACTCCTTGGGTAGAAGGGAGAAAGGCTCCAATGGCCCAGATGACCACAGTGACCTCTGTCTCCGCCTGAACCCCAAAGTGGGGGGCAAGGGGGAGGGTGTTGCTGGCCCTGGTGGGCTCTGCCCCCTCCCTGCCCCCCATCGGGCCGACAGCTGTCGGGGCAGCATTGTGGCTGGAGGCCGGGGCTGGGGAAGCAATACCTCTGACCCCAATCATTCATTCGTTCATTCATTCATTCAATCGTATTTATTGAGTGCTTACTGTGTGCAGAGCACTGTGCTAAGCGCTTGGGAAGCACAATACAGCGACAAAGAGAGACAGTCCCTGCCCACAACAGGCTGACAGGTGGGAAGCTGGGGGGAGGAGATGGACATCAAAACAAGTAAACAGGCTTCCCAGTGTGGCTTAATTTATTCATTCATTCAATTGTATTTAGTGAGCACTTACTATGTGCAGAGCACCGTACTAAGCGTTTGGGATGGACAATTCTGCAACGGACAGAGACAATCCCTGGCCAACAACGGGCTCACAGTCTAGAAAGAGCTCGGGCTTGGGACTCATAGATCATGGGTTCTAATCCCGGCCCTGCCGCTTGTCAGCTGTGTGACCTTGGGCAAGTCAGTTCACTTCTCTGTGCCTCAGTCACCTCATCTGTAAAATGGGGATGAAGACTGTGAGGCCTACGTGGGACAACCCGATGACCTTGTATCTTCCCCAGCGCTGAGAACAGTGCTCGGGACATAGGTAAGCGCTTAACAAATACCACAATTACTATTATTAAAAACGAGAGTGAAGACGTTGAGCCCTACGTGGGACAACCCGATGACCTTGTATGTCCCCCAGCGCTGAGAACAGTGCTTGGCATATAGGCAGCGCTTAGAGACATACGGACATTATTATCCCCCTGCCCGTCCCCCGACGCCAGGGGCCCGTCGTCTGATCGCCGTCCCCTTGGCAGAGGGGCAAGGGCAGGGACAGGGAAGGGGAGGGAGGGGAGGGAAAGAGGGAAGGGAAGCGGGGGAAAGAGGGAAGGGAAGCGGGGGAAAGAGGGGAGGGAGGGGAAAGAGGGAAGGGAGGGGGAAGGGAGGGGAAGGGGAAGGGGAAGGGAGGGGGAAGGGGAAGGGAGGGGAGGGGAAGGGGAAGGGGAAGGGGAAGGGAGGGGGAGGGGAAGGGGAAGGGAGGGGGAAGGGAAGGGGAAGGGAAGGGAAGGGAGGGGGAGGGGGAAGGGAAGGGAGGGGGAGGGGGAAGGGAAGGGAGGGGGAGGGGAAGGGAAGGGAAGGGAGGGGGAGGGGGAAGGGAGGGGGAGGGGGAAGGGAGGGGGAGGGGGAAGGGAAGGGGAAGGGAAGGGGAAGGGAGGGGGAAGCGGAAAGGAAGGGAGGGGGAAGAGGAAAGGAAGGGAAGAGGGAGGGGAGGGAAAGGAGGGGAGGGAAGGGAGGGGAAAGGAGGGGAAGGGAAAAGAAGGGAAGGGAGGGGAAGAGGGAGGGGTAGGGAAAGAGAGGGGAAGGGGAAAGGGGGGGAAAGGACGGGAAGAGGGAGAGGAAAGGAGGGGTATGGAAGGGAGGGGAAGAGGGAGAGGAGGGGAAGAGGGAGAGGAAAGGAGGGGTATGGAAGGGAGGGGAAGAGGGAGAGGAGGGGAAGGGAAAGGGAAGAGAGGGGAGAGGAGGGGAAGGGAAAGGGAAGAGGGGGAAGGGAAGGGAGCAGCAGGCCCGCTGCTCGGGGGTCTCGGGGGCGGGGTCGGGGGCGGGCCCGGGCCCCGCTGCAGGCGTCTGTGGTCCCGCCCGGAATGCGGGCCGGGGCTGCGGAGCGGGACTTTTATGGAAAGTTGGAGTGTGGCGGGGCGGGAGCGGCGGTGGCAGCCGGAGCGGACAGAAGGGCTGGGACGGCAGCCGGAGCCGGAGCCGGAGCCGGAGCCCCCATCCTGCCCCCCCCGGAGCCCCCATCCCGCGGCTGCCCCCATCCTGGCCCCCGGAGCCGGAGCCCCAGCCCCAGCCCCAGGTAGGGAGAGGGCAGCGGGGGGCGGCTGGGGCTCTGCCCCTCTTCCCCTCCTCTTCTTCCCCTCCTCTTCTTCCCCTCCTCTTCTTCCCCTCCTCTTCTTCCCCTCCTCTTCTTCCCCTCCTCTTCTTCCCCTCCTCTTCTTCCCCTCCTCTGCCGGCCCGGGGCCGCGGGGCCGCGTGTCTGACCCCCGGGACACAGACACACACCGCCCTCCTGCCCACCTCACCCCACCCCACCCCACCCCCCCGCGGAGGAGGAGCGGCCCCCAGAGCCCCCCGCCCGTAGCCCCCTCATAGTCCTTCCAGCTGCCACCACCCGGGCCGGGGAGCGGCGTTCTGCCCCCTGAACCGGCAGACTGACAGCCTCGTCCCCGGACCCCTTTCCTCCATCCCCCATCCCCTTTCCCCCATCCTCCAGCCCCCATCCTCTTTCCTCCAGCCCCCATCCTCTTTCCTCCAGCCTCCATCCTCTTTGCTCCAGCCTCCATCCTCTTTGCTCCAGCCCCTTTCCCCAGCCTCCAGCCCCCATCCCCTTTTCCCCAGCCTCCAGCCCCCATCCTCTTTCCTCCAGCCCCTTTCCCCCAGCCTCCAGCCCCCATCCTCTTGCCTCCAGCCCCCATCCTCTTGCCTCCAGCCCCCATCCTCTTGCCTCCAGCCCCCATCCCCTTTCCTCCAGGCCCAGCCCCTTTACCCCCATCTCCAGCCCCCAGCCCCTTTCCTCCAGCCCCTTTTCCCCAGCCTCGGCCCCAGCTGGCAGCACTGTCTGTCACTGCCCCAGTGACATCTCCAGCCCTCCCCACCCATCCAGGGCACCGGGGGCGGGGGGGGAAAGTCTGTGTCTGTGTCGTCTGTGTGGGGGGGGGGGGGTGGAGGGGTGTCGGGGGAAGAGACCTGTCTGGGAGCCGGGGGACCCTGGTTTTAGTTCGCCCTCCGCCCTCCGCCCGCCGTGTGACCTTGCCCAAGCCGCTCAACCTCTCTACTTCAGTCTCCTCAGCTGCAAAATGGGGATAATAATACCTCCCTTTCATCCTCCTGAACAGAGTTTTCGTGAGGGCAACTATGAAATACCTAACGAGAGGGAGCTGTGGGAATAAAAGCGCTATATATATTAAAAAAAAAAAAACCCAAGGTATTATCATTGTAATTGTAATTGTGGTTCTTTTTAGTGGGGTTCTGTAGGAGAAGGTGAGCCTGGGCTCTGGCATTTGGACAAGGGGAACTGGGGCCTGGAACCCCAAGAGAAAGCAGCGTGGCTTTGTGGCAAGAGTCCGGGTTTAGGAGTCAGAAGGACCCGGGTTCTAATTCCGACTCCTTCACCTGTCTGCTCTGTGACCTTGGGTAAGTCACTTAACTTCTCTGGGCCTCAGTTACCTCATCTGTAAAATAGGCATTGAGACTGTGAGCCCCACGTGGAACAACCTGATTACCTTGTATCTACCCCAGTGCTTTGAGCAGTGCTTGGCACATAGTAAGCACTAAACAAATACCATCATTATTAAGAGGGCGTGGGGGGGTGGTACAGAGGTTGGAACCCTTTGGAACTTGAGACTTTGGATATTATGAACCCCATCTTTTTTTATGGTATTTGTTAAGCGCTTTCTACATGCCAGGCATTGTACGAAGCGCTGGGATAAATACACGATAATTGGGTTGGACACAATCCTTGCCCCACGTAGGGCTCACAATCTTAATCCCTACTTTTCAGATGAAGTAATTGAGTCACAGAGAAGTGAAGCGACTTGTCCAAGGTCACACAGTAGACCTGGAAGAGCCGGGATTAGAACCTAGGTCTTCTCACTCCCAGGCCCAGGCTCTTTCCCCAAGGCCATACTGCTTCTTTTTGATCCTTTGGTAGAAAGAACCCAAAAGTGGGTGTGTGGGGTGGGGGGAGCGACTACTGCAGTCTGGTGGAGAAAGTAGTAAACCTGAGGAAGATAAGGGGTTAAAAATAGCTTCAGATTCCGGCCAGACTAAATACCTTGGGGGAAGAAACGTGGGGAGAAAGAAGAGATGGCAGCAATTAAGAAATTAATTCTAAAGGCCAAGCAATTCTATGAAAGTGGGCTTGCTCTCCTCTCACTCTGTCTGAATCAAAGACTTGGCTGACTTCCCCGCCCAATGTCCTTCCTAAATTTAATGGAGCCAGCCAAGGTGGAATGGTTGGCGACAGTCATAACAAAAGCATATCCTGGGAAGAGTGCTGTCCTAACTCCTCAGCTGAAATCTTCTCATTGCTTTAATCACAATTTCTCTTTGCACAACATTATAGAAACACCTTTTTTCTTTCTTTTTTTCCGCTTGTTAATCGGATTATCTGTTGCTATAGGAAAATCAGTAAACAGTTAAGAGATTTCACAGTTCACCTACAATGCTTAATGTAGAAGAGAAAACAATTTTTCAGATGAGGGAAGAAAAACGGCCAAACTCGGACTCACCTGAATGAAATCAAGATTAGTTTCCAAGTACCCCTGGTTCCCTTTGGTAGCTCTGTGCATTCAAAATATGTTAAATTTTAGTTGATATTATATTTATTAGGCAGGAATCACTTTAAAGAAAGCGGTACTGTTCTCTCCCAAGCACTTAGTACAGTGTTTGACAAATATGACTGAATGAATGAAAGTTCTATTTTGTTTGGTTTTTCAGAAAAAAAAAATATTTTCCTTCTCAGGTGTTTATATCATTTGAGTTTAGTCTTATATTGCTGAAGGGAGCAGGATATCTCCCCACCCCCAACAGCTGATCAATTTTGTTCCAAAGTTCAATTTAATGAATGGGGAGCATTCTTTTGGGCTTTTCCTTAAATGGAACATGTGCTATTGAAAATGTGTGTGATATCTAAAGCTGAGCACAGTGTAAAAAATGTATGTCATCTAGAGATATTTATATTAGCTGTAGTTCAAGAAGGTACTTGTGTAGATTTTTACAAGATCAACCTGTCTTGAGATTTTACTTAACGTATATGCTTTGGGTTTTAATAGGCTAATGGAATGGAAGTTGAAAACACGGTACATTTGGAAGTATTACTTTCAAAATAGTGAAATAACATAAACATTTAGAATATGGAAAGGCCTTAAAAACCAAATGGCCTTAAAGACTGTTCCAGAAGGTTAGTATCCAAGTACAACTAAAAGACAACCCAAATGAGGCAAGTGACCAAACCAGTCTCAGTACAGTATGTTAAAATACCGTATCCGGAAACTTAGTGCAGTAAATTTCGAAAAGTGCAGGTGGTGGGTATCCAAACACCTTTTGCAGTGAGGGACAGGACAGACTTTGGAAATCTTATGGAACATCAACCACTACAAAACAGACACCTTTGGATCTACTTTATTAATTGAAATGAAAAAATACAAAGCTTTGTCTTCAGCCAATCTCCTGTGGGACAATCTCTATAATAGGTCTGTTGCTTTTTTCCCTCTTGTTTGTAATGCACACTATTGAAAACCTACTGGACAGGAGGTCTTGATTGTATTTATAGCTGACAGAAACCTTTCTTTTCCATCTGAATATCAAATGCACTGCTCCTCTAATATAATCTGTTGTGGTACGTTTCCCTAATTGTAGGATGGCTGAATGTTTATTAAATGGGAAAGTGTGTCCTGAAAGCCAATTCTGTAGGAGCCCCAAGAGAATCCCATCCTCCGAGCCATATATCTGTTTCTTGAAATAACATTTTAATGTTTTTATTTCACATAGATTAAAAAGAATCCCAAACTACATGGACTTCAATGTTTTGGTTCATATCAAAACTCATGATTCGTTTTTACATCCTGTTTGAGTTATTCATTTTTAAACCTAATTGTATTTTGTCAGAGTGGGAATTCAATAGTCTAAAATAGAGCTGAGATTTCAATTTTGAAATTTTTTTTAAGAATTTAGAATACTGAAATAGGTATCTCTATTGTGATCCTCTTCATCAGGATCATGTGATCCTGATTCTTCAAAAATGACTAATTTCTGTATCTCTAAATACTAATTTCAACCCTCAAAAAACCACCTGTGCAGAGCCTTCCTTCATATCAACAATGTAAGTCATCCTAGTTGTTTCGTAACCCGTTCACTGTTAAGTGCTAAGTACTAAGTGCTTAGTACAGTGCCCTGGACACAGTAAGTGCTCAATAAATATAATTGAATGAATTGAATGAAATGCTCTTGGCAGTTTTCACTAGAAATGCTTTTTAAATTGCTAGTGAGTTTGGTTTCCATTTGGCTAAACAGACAACTGGGGGATGAGCAGAATTTGTATAGTAAATATTTACTAACACAAATCCTTTCTTTTTGGTATGTACCAATTAAAAGTTGTAATAGATATTTAAATAACAAATGAATTGTCTCTCCCTCCTGCCCCCCACCAAGCTAGAAATGAGGAAAATAGCATGATTTCTAGCATATGATTTAAGTTTTCAGAAGCTTGGAAGCAGTTAGTCTTCTTGAGGTCACCCCCGAAGGAGCGAGAGATGGCAAATAGAAGGCTGTGTTTCTCACACAGTTTTAGGGAAGCACAGGCAAGGCCAGGTGAGCAGACCAGACAGGCACACATGCCCTTCCTTTCACCAGTGAGGAGCCTTACTTCAACGATCTCCATAGACTTGCCATCATCTTTGATTTCACACTGGCCTGACTGTCAGAAGTCCTGGGTCTTAATTCCAGCTCAGCCATTTACCTGCTATGTGAACTTGGGCAAGTCACTTAACTTCTCGGTACCTCAGTTCCCTCATTTGCAAAATGGAGAGTCAATACTTACTCTCCCTCCTAACTAGCATGTGGGACCTGATTATCTTGTATCTACACCAACACTTAGTACCGTGCTCAGTACATAGTAAAAGCTTAACAAATACTATTATTATTATTATTAATAATAATAATAATAGTATTACCACCCCACTTTCATAATGGTTTTCTTGAGCACAGACACATCTGTACCCTTGAGGAGGGAAATTTAAAGAGTGTGGCTTGGTGAAGGCCCTCTGAAAACTTCCCCTAGTACACAAGTGAGAAATATTTCTACTTTGGGGAAATCAATTTTTTAACTTACACTTTAAAATCACGGATAAAAAATGTTAAAAATTCCTTTCACTGGAATGCCGAGCAGAACTTTTGGGGTGTGGGTGGTGTTGGGGTGTGTGTGTGTGTATGTGTGTGGGAGTATGTGTGTGCTCAAGGGGCAGAGAGGTCTGGTTGGGGGTGGAGAGCAGGTGTCTCTGGGGGTGGGGAGGAGATGGAGAGCAGGCGTCCCCCCGTCCCCCGGGGAATAGGGGGAAGGGAAGAGAGCAGGTGTCCCTGAGGGTGGGGGGAGATGGAAAGCAGGCTTCCCTGGGGCTGGAGAGAGGTTGGTGGGGTGGGGAGGTAGCAAGTGGACATTGAGAGACAGCTGAGGCAGAAGCCGAGGGTGGGGATGGATGCCGCAGCCCCCTCATCCCAGCCATCCCCTCCTCCCTGCCCTGCCCCAGAAAGAGAGGGCTAGACCTGTGGCCCCCTGCAGCCCACCACTGCTGTGATGGCCCGCAAACTTTTATTCTGCAACAACTGCCTTCCCAACCTTCCCAGTTTATTCCCACTTCTCCTGTATGAAAGTACTAAGATAATTCTTGGAAAAAAGCATCCAATTCCTTCTGTAGTTAAACATTTTCTTTGGAGAAGCAGCGTGGCTTAGTGGAAAGAGCATGGGCTTGGGAGCCAGAGGTCGTGAGTTCTAATCCCGGCTTCACCACTTATCAGCTGTGTGACTTTGGGCAAGTCACTTAACTTCTCTGTGCCTCAGTTACCTCATCTGTAAAATGGGGATGAAGACTGTGAGTCCCACGTGGCACAACCTGATTACCTTCTATCTACCCCAGCGCTTTGAACAGTGCTTGGCACATAATAAGCGCTTAACAAATACCATAATTATTATTTTCAAGTCTACCCTTGGTTTGGAAAATAAAATAATCATCCTCTTATCCTTCCATGACCAAATATCTCAAAAGAACAATTTCTTACCCCCGTCTCTCTTTCCCTGTTCCAACGACTTGGCCTGTAACGTGACCTTTCCCTCTTCTTTTCTGCTTTGAAGCTGCCCAAGTTAGGGGACCCAGTGATCTCCAGAGTTCAAGTCCAGTGGTCTCTTCTGTGTTGTGATCCTTCTCTGTTGCCATTTCCACCGATGGCCACTCTCTCTTGCCTCGATTTCGAGGACACTTTCTATCCACATCCTCAGTCAGTCTGAGATCACTGCACCTAAGTCATTTGGAGTGGACCCGATGCCTGCCCCAGGGAGCCTCCAAGGGCACCTTCCCCACTGCAGTACGCAGGACACCCCTTTGAGGTGGGAAGGAAATGCTCCTGAGAGGGAGGGAATGGAATGAATCAATCGGATTTATTGAGCCCTTACTGTGTGCAGAGCACTGTACTAAGCACTTGGGAGAGTACACTATAATATCTTGGTAGACACGTTCCCTGCGTAACTCTTGGGTTGACAGCCCCTCCTCCCCAGGGCAGGAACAGGGTGGGGAAGGCGGGGGGGTGGGGGTGGTGCACACCCTATCTTGGCATTCCTGGCTTTATTTTTAGACTAGATCTAAGCCTGCCAGGAGTTGCCTGAGAGCTAATGGCTTCCAGTCAGGATTTGCATTGCTCCACAATTCTTACCTTGCTTTCCACCCCACTCTTTTCTTATGCCACTTCGCATCCCCTCTTGTGCTTTGAAATCTCTCCCTGTGGCAGTCCTTTTCTCTAGCTGATGTTCATAGTAAATTCAATATCGAGAGGCTATGCAGTACCACCTTAATCCAAATCAACCAATCCAAATTAATGAGGTTTTACTATATTATTAAAATACAAATGCATTTGGGGGATGAATAAAGGACTATATGTTTCCCTATCAGTAATTTATTTTAATTTCTGCCTCCCCCACTAAAAACTAAACTTCTGAGGGCAGGGATTATGTTTACCAACTCTGTTGTACTGTTCTCTCCTAAATGCTTAATACCATGCTTCCCCTCTCTAGACTCTGAGCTGGTTGTGGGCAAAGATTGTCTCTCTTTATTGCTGTAATACTTTCCCAACTGCTTAATTCAGTGCTCTGCACACAGTAAGGGCTCAATAAATACTATTGAATGAATGCGCTGCACTAAGTAAATACAGTTGATTGATAGGGGAAAAGGTACTGACACCTTTATGAAACGTTTTTGAAAGACTCTGGGCTCCCACCCCCTTGACTTTCCTCTTCCTGTCCTCCTGAGCTGGCTACTTCCTTGGCCCTGCTATCTCTGTATCAGGTCCATGCTAAGGCGAGGCATGAGAGCCCGATCCAGGAGAGGCCCCTGGAGAGCCCTCCACTCATGGTTGTCCACTTGTGGGAGAAGGTCCTTCTCTGGCTTCTCCCTCCCTCCTTCCCTTTCATTCATTCAATCATATTTATTGAGCGCTTACTGAGTGCAGAGCACTTGGGAGGGTACAATACAAAAATAAACAGTCACATTCCCTGCCTACAGTGAGCTTACAGTCTAGAGGTGGGGGAGACAGACATTAATATACAGAAGTAAATTACAGATATGTACATAAGTGCTTTGGGGC
This sequence comes from Ornithorhynchus anatinus, assembly GCF_004115215.2. NCBI lineage: Eukaryota > Metazoa > Chordata > Mammalia > Monotremata > Ornithorhynchidae > Ornithorhynchus > Ornithorhynchus anatinus. The sequence continues at coordinate 110,194,510 of NC_041731.1, read as the reverse complement.
TGGGAGAGGGGAAGAACAAAGGGAGCAAGTCAGGGTGACGCAGAAGGGAGTGGGAGAAGAGGAAAGGTGGGGCTTAGTCTGGGAAGGCCTCCTGGAGGAGATGTGCCTTCAATAAGGCTTTGAGGGGTCGGGGGGAGGGTAACTATCAGATTTGAGGAGAGAGGTTATTCCAGGCCAGGCAGGACTTGGGCAAGGGGTCGGCGGCGAGATAGGTGAGATCAAGACACAGTGAGAAGGTTAGCAGTATAGGAGCGAAGTGTGTGGGCTGGATTGTAATAGGAGAGAAGCGAGATGAGGTAGCAGCAGGCAAGGTGGTGGAATGCCTTAAAGCCAATGGTGAGGAGTTTTTGTTCGATGAGGAGGTGAATGGGCAACCACTGGAGTTTTTTGAGGAGTGGGTGACACGTCCTGAACGTTTCTGTAGAAAAATGATCCAGGCAGCAGAGTGAAGTATGGACTGGGAGTGGGAAGAGGCACTCTCCCTCATTTCCACCCTCAAACCATTCATTCACCCATTCAGTCATTCTACATTGAATTAGAGCCCTAAATGTGAGCAGAGCCCTAGGCAGGCCCCTTGAGAGTACCCAGTAAAAGTCAAATCCCTGGTCCCTGGCCTTGAGGGATTTGCTCTCTGAATGCAGCCTGGGAAGACAAGGAATCGGGGTTAGGGATACCAGCCCAAGAAGGAGCTTCCCTATCTCTGCTCTTCCTCACTCCCTCTCCACTTTCCCTTCCTTCCCTCAGACCAGGAGCAGAACAGGGTAGGCTCTGGGGCCTGGCTCTGCAGCTGAGGGGTTTGAAGGACCAGCCCTGGGAACCAGCCAGAGATCCGCTGATTGCTCTAGTCTATGTCCTCCTCCTTCTCCTCCTCCTACTCCTTCCTCCCTCCTCTTCTTCTTCCCTGCAAACTGTGGATATCTTCAAGGCTCAGTTCTGGAAACTTTGCTCTCATTGTGCTCTGTACTTTGTCACATCTCCTCACATGGTTCCAATCTACACTTCTAAGCATCCTCTCTCCTAATCCTCTCCTCTGCCTAATTTTCCCATGACAATTGCTAACATCACCATCGTCCCTGTTTCTCAGATCTGAACTCTTGCACTATCCTAGACTTCACCCTCTCACATCCAGTGCGTTGTTAAATCTTGCCGTTTACCCTCCGCATCATCATCAATGGTATTTACCGAGTACTTACTATATGCAGAGCACTGTACTGTTTGGGAGAGTATAATACAGCAGAGTTGGCAGGCATGTTCCCTGCCCTCAAGCTTTCAATCTAGAGGGGGAGGTGGGCATTAATAGAAATCATTTATAATATCCTCCACAGCAATGCCCAGGTGCACCCCTTCCTTTCCATCCAAGCAGCCACTAACCCGAGGTGCTTGTCCCAACCTGGCTTGCCTGGTCTCCCTGCCGCCAGTCTCTCCCTTCTCCAATCTATACTTCACTTTGCTGTTTGGATCTTTCTAAAATCTCTTTCTGCATACATCTCTCCACTCCTCTGAAGCTGCCAATAGTTTTCCATTCATCTTCACATACAAAGGAAATTCCTGACCATTGACTTTAAATCACTCTATCGTCTTTCTCCTCCTTACCTATTCACCTGCTCTTCTCCTACATCCCAGCTTCAACTTTCCATTCCTCCCTAATTTACCTCCTCACTATACCTCATCTTTGCCCCCTGACCCTGCTGACCCCAGGCTCATTCCTCCCTCCTGCCTGGGACCTCCCCACCTTTCCCCCCAACCCCCGACACCTCCTCACCCCTGCAAATGTTTCAAATCTGCCAGACTACAGCTCTATTCATTTTCAAACCCTTCTGAAATACCACTTCTGCCAGGAGGCTTTCTCGAAATAATGTTTTTTTCAACCCAGTTGATACCCTCAGCCTCACTACTTCTTGTTACACATTTGTACGGAGAGTTTTACGTAGTATTTAAGCACTTCTTCTTATTTGTAAATTATTCTATGTCTGCCTCTCCCCACTAGTTTACAAGCTCCTTGGAGGCACAGATTGTGTCTTTTCCTATTGGATTCTCCCAAGCATTTAGTACAGTGATCTTCACACAGGTGTCCAATAAATAATATAGATTGCTTAGTGATAAACAGATGTCTCTCAAATGTGTATCTTCAAGCCTGCCTTTTCCAATCCCTCATTTCCTCCTGTCACCATTACATTGCCTTGTAGAAGTTCCTGTAAGCTCCTTGTGGGCTGGGGTTTTGGCTTCCAACTCTATTGTGTTTCCCAAATACTCAGTACAGTGTTCTGCACATACTGAGCACTCAATAAATACCATTTATTTATTGATTGATCGATTGATTTTGTTCTGCACAGACTAAGCACTCTAATTTATTTAAATAAATTATTTATTTGTACTGATGTCTGTCTCCTCCCCTTCTAGACTGTAAGCTAACTGCAGACAGGGAATGTCACTGTTTATTGTTGTATTGTATTTTCTCAAGCGCTTAGTATAGGGTTCTGCACACAGTAAGTGCTCAATAAATATGAATGAATGAATAAATACCATTGATTTATTGACTGTTATTTCAGACTTTCATCTCCAAAACAGAACTCCTCACCTTTCCTCCTAAACACTCATTTCCTTTTTTAACTTTTCCCACACAATCAGAAATATATATTAGCATTTATTGTGTGCAGAGCACTATGCTCAGCATTTGGGAGGGTGCATTAGAGTTTGATACAATTCCTGCCCTCATAGACTTTACAGTCTTGTGGGAGAGACAGATTCTAAAACAAATTGCAGCTAGGGGGGAGCAAAAGAGTGTAAAGACAAGAACATAGTGCTACTGACCACCTCACTGATGTCTGTGCTTGAAATCATGTGGCCTTTGACACCTACTTCTTATTTGCCTGTCATTTACTTGGTCATAGATGATTTTTCCTCAACAGTAGTTCTCACCTCTGCCTTTCCTTTCCACTCCTGGAGCCCCAGTCCTGGCCCAAGCCATTATCACCTCTTGCCTTGGTTACTGTAACAGCCCCTTTGCTGATTTCCTGTCTCCAGCTTATCTGAACCAATTGGACCATGTTATTTCCCTCCAGGAAAGCTTACAGGGACTCTGTGTTAGCACAGATCATTGGTAAGCGAGGGTGGCTTGGCCTAGTGGAAAGAGCCCGGGCCTGAGACACTGCCACTTGCCTGCTGTGTCACCTTGGACAGTCACTTAATTTCTCTGTGCCCACCTGTAATATGGTGATTAAATACCTATTCGTCCCTCCGTCTTAGACTGTGAACCCCATATGGGAACGGACCTATGTCTGATTTGATTATCTTGTATCTACCCTAGTACTTATTACAGAACTTGGCTTAATAAATACCACTGTTATTACTAGGGGGCAGTGGGGACTAAAAATGTGAAAGCATCTGTCCACTGGAAGGGGCACCCCTTGTCAACCAAGACCTGGGAAGAGCAAGTAGGTGCTCCGTGAGAGCTCACCCTGGACGTTCTGGGGTTCTAATGGATTTCTGTTGGATGACACGAGGTTGTGTTGAGTGTGTGCAGGGGGCAGTGTGATGACATAACAGTAATAATAATAATAACAGTAATTGTGGTATTTGGTAAACACTATGTGTCAGGCACTGTACTAAGCACTGGGGTAGATAAAAGTCAGTCAGGTTGGACTGTCTATGTCTATGTCCCATTTGGAGCTCACAATCTTTAATCCCCATTTTACAGCTGAGTTATCTGAGGCACAGGGAAATGACTTGTCCAAGGTCACACAACAGACAGGATTAGTCCTTCTGCCTCCCAGGCCTGGGCTCTATCCACTAGGCCACGCTGCTTCATCACGCGTGTGATGGGAGGAGATGGTGGAGTGGCTGAAGCACAGCCTGCCCAAGGAAATTGCTCAACAGTTTGCAAGCCACTGGATGTGCTACTTTGTCCTTCTGGAATATGCCATCCACCACCCCACCTCGGCTGCCTGGACAACCACCCTCCCTTCAAACCACTGAAAGGTTTAAAACTCATTTCTTGTAGGAAGCCTTCCTAGATTACCTCTCTCCCCCGGGCTTGCCTTACTTGTTATGAAACAAGCACTGTGCTAAATGCTGGAGCAGATGCAGTCAGATCAGACACAGCACCTACCCCACATGAGCTGACAGTCTAGGGGATAGGGAGAACAGTTATTTAACTCTTATTTTACAGATGAGGGAACTGAGTCACAGAAATTAAATGAGTAGCCCAAGGTCACCCAGCAAGTGGCAGAAACCATTTCTCTCCTCTAGACCGGAAGCTTGTTGTGGGCAGGGAATGTGTCTGCTTATTGTTGTATTATACTCTCCCAACTGCTTAGTTACAGTGCTCTGTACACAGTAAGCACTCAGTAAATATGAATGACTGACTGACTACTGAGTCTCAGTCCTATGCTCTTTCCACAAGGCCATGCTGCGGACAGGAGTAACAGTTTTATGGGCCAATATCCCATCACTTGATGACCCCCCCAGTGGAGATAAAGCTAGGCTTTAACTCGCTTTCTTTTCACTGCAAGAGTCTAGGCAGGTTGGGGAGGGGTCAGATTCATTCAATAGTATTTATTGAGCGCTTACTATGTGCAGAGCACTGTACTAAGCACTTGGGATGAACAAGTCGGCAACAGATAGAGACAGCCCCTGCCGTTTGACGCGCTTACAGTCTAATCGGGGGAGATGGACAGAGAAGAACAATGGCAATAAATAGAGTCAAGGGGAAGAACATCTCGTAAAAACAATGGCAACTAAATAGAATCAAGGTGATGTACAATTCATTAACAAAATAAATAGGGTAATGAAAATATTGGGAGCTTCAGGATGATCGGCAGCTAAGTAGTGGTGGTCAAGTGGACAGATTCCCAGGTGAATTTGGCAGCCTACATGGGGATGCAGCAAACATTTCCCGTCTGCATTTGAGAATGACTTGCTGCTTTTCAGTCTTCCTGTGCTTAAGAAGGGGAAAAAAACCCCAGCAAATCACCCCTCACTTCTAGAGGTCTGGAGAGTCAGCTGCTGTTGGCACCAACCATTATGGCAAGAGTAGAACCAGGGAAATCACTCCAACAGCAATTTGGTTTATCCATTGCAGCCATGGTTACAGCTGCTGTGTGAAAAGGATGGTGTGACACATGGAGAAATAAGGGAAATGAGGGGTTGGGGGCAGAAACGCACTTTTGTTTCATTCATTCAGCTTTCTCTGGGCGTCAAGCTTAAACAGTTACCCTGAGGGAAATTAATGTCACATAGGTGCTTGACTAAAAGCTGCCAGCTATGCTAACTCTCAATCAAATTATATTTATTGAGCACTTATTGTATGCAGAGCACTGTACTAAGCACTTGGAAGAGTACAATATAAAAGACACAGTCCCTGCCCACAACAACCTTACAGTCTAGGGGGGAGACAGACGTTAATGTAAATAAGTAAATTACAGATATGTACGTAAGCGCTACGGGGATGAATGAATGAATAAAGGGAGGAAATCAGAGTGACACAGAAGAGGGTGGAAGAAAAGGAAGAGAGGGATTAGTCAGGGAAGACCTCTTGGAGGAGATGCGCCTTCAATAAGGCTTTGAAGGTAAGGAGAGTGATTTTCTGTCGGATATGAAGAGGGAGGGCATTCCAGGCCAGAGGCAGGACATGGGTGAGAGGTTGGCGATGAGATAGATGAGATCGAGGTACCGTGAGTAGGTTGGCATTGGAGGAGCAATGTGTGCGGGCTGGGTTGTAGTAGGAAATCAGGGAGGTAAGGTAGGAGGGAGCAAGGTGATTGAATGTTTTAAAACCAATGGTAAGGAGTTTCTGTCTGAAGCTGAGGTGGATGGACAACCTGTGGAGATTTTTGAGGGGTGGGGAAACACAGACAGAATGGTTTTGTAGAAAAATGATCTGGTCAGCAGAGTGAAGTATGGACTGAAGTGGGGAAGAGACAGGAGGCAGGGAGGTCAGCAAGGCAGCTGATACAGAAATCAAGGAGGGATAGGATAAGTACTTGAATTAATGTACCTTTTATATTGTTGTGTTGTACTCTCCCAAACAGTACAGTACCCTACACCCAGTAAGCCCTCCATAAATATGATTGATTGATTAACGTGTATAGCAGTTTGGATAGAGAGGAAAGGGTAGATTTTAGTGATGTTTGGAAGGTTGAACCGAAAGGATCAGGTGACAGATTAAATATGTGGGTTGAATGAAAGAGATGAGTCAAGGAAAACATCAAGGTTATGGGCTTGTGAGGCAAGGAAGATGGTTGTGCTGCTTACAGTGATGGGGAAAGTCAGGGGGAGGACAGAGTTTGGTTGGGAAGATGAGTTCGGTTTTAGGCATGTTAAGTTTGGGGTGTCCATGGGACATCCAAGTAGAGCTGTTCTGTAGGCAGAAGGAAAAGTGAGACTGCAAAGCAGGAGGGAGATGAGAGTTGGAAATGTAGATTTGTGGATCATCCGTGTAGAGATGGTAGTTGAAGCCATGGGAGCGAATGAGTTCTCCAAGAGAGTGGGTGTAGATGTTGAGTAGAAAGGGACCCAGACATTTAGAGGGTGAGGGGCAGTGGAGGAGACTGAGAATGAGTGATCAGAGAGGAGGAGAATTAGGGGAGGACAGAATCAAAGAAGCCAAGGCTGCATAATGTTTCCAGAAAAAAGAAGTGTCGAAGGCAGCTGAGAAGTCGAGAAGGATAAGGATGGTATAAGAGGCCATTGGATTTGAGAGTAGGAGATCATTGGTGAGCTCTGAGAGGCAGTTTTATTGGAGTGAAGCCAGATTGGAGGGGTTCAAGGAGAGAATTGGTGGGGGAGGAAGTGGATGCACTGGGTATAAACAACTCACATAAATAGTTTGGAGAGGAATGGTAGGAGGGAGATGTGGTGATAACTGGAGGGAGGGAGCCATGGATCAAGGGAGGAATTTTTTAGGATAGGGGTGTTTAGTGGTTGCAGATGCATTCGGCAATGATGAGAGAAGAAATCTGTTTAAAATTTAAAGATTCAATTGGCTAGAATTTGCTTCTCATTAGATGATAAAAATCAGCTTGAATGTGATTCTTGGGATTTGTGGGGCTCTACTATCACTTCAACGGGGAGATGCTCATTTAGGGTTGCTTAGCCCTCGTGTAAAAGGCAGCGGAAGGCACCTGAAAGCCGCAGAGGCTACAGAGGCCGTCCCTGGCAGTTCTAAACGTGGGGGAGGAATCCCACTCTCCTCTGTAGCTGTACTGTGAGTCCCAGGACCCGTGTTCTAGTCCCACTGCTACTGACCTGAGTGAGACTGTGGGCAAATATGGGAAGCAACGTGGCCTTGAGAGAAGATCACAAGCCTGAGACTCCAAGGACCTGAGTTCTAACCCCGGCTCTGCCACTTGCCTGCTGTGTGACCTGGGTCAAGTTGCTTCCCTTCTCTGTGCCTCGCTTTCCTTAACTGTAAAATGGGGATTCAATACCTGTTCTCCCTCCAACTTCAGACTGTGTCTGATCTGATTATCATGTATCTACCCCAGTGCTTAGAACAGTGCTTGAAAATGTTTAACAAATATCGTTATTTATTTTTACCTCTCTGGACCTCTACTTTCTCATCTACAAAATGGAGATGATAGTCCCAGGTGGGGCAAGGATTGGGTCCAGTCTCATAACCTTCCATCGATCCCAACAGTTAGCACATAGTAAATGCATAAAATGTCACGATTATAATCAAGGGATTGAACTATGGGTAGCCTTCTCTTGGACAGGGTGTGCTAAGCAGAAGTCGACTGTGTTATGTCGTTCTCTCCCAAGCACTTAATTCAGTGCTCTGCACACAATAAGTGATCAATAAATAAGATTGATTGAGGTCCCTTGTTCTGTGGCAAAATGAGGGGGTGGGAAGAGGGGCTGCTTACCTTAGAGTGTTGCAGGAAGTCACCTGTTAGCACTACTGTGAAGAGCCTGCAGAAGAAAATGGCCTCCAAAGTAGAGATGTCAGTTTCGCTGGAACAGATTGTTAAGGGTTCAAGTTTTCATCTTAGGAAAGGGTCTTTTACTCATTGAAAAGTCAACCCTTCTCAGAGCTGAATGAAAAGTATAACACACAGTTGGTCCCCAGTGAATTATTTCTGACTGAATTTTAGATTTAGTGGGCCTTATTTTAACCAGGCCAGATTGCTGTTAAACTTTTCCTCCTTTTCCCTTCCTTATTTCCTTTCTTCCACTTTTGTCCATCCCCTGTTAATCAATCAGTAGAATTTACTGAGTGCAGCATGGCTTAGTGGAAAGAGCACGGGCTTGGGAGTCAGAGGTCATGGGTTCTAGTACCGGCTCTGCCACTTGTCTGTTGTGTGACCTTGGGCAAGTCACTTAACTTTTCTGTGCCTCAGTTACCTCATCTGTAAAATGGGGATTAAGACTGTGAGCCCCACGTGGGACAACCTGATTCCCTTGTGTCTACCCCAGCGCTTAGAACAGTGCTTGGCACATAGTAAGCGCTTAACAAATACCAACATTATTATTACCCCAGCACTTAGAACAGTGCTCAGCACATAGTAAGTGCTTAACAAATACCATAATTACTGTTAATGTAGAAGAGCAGCATGGCGTAGTGGATAGAGCACGGGCCTAGGAGTCAGAAGGTCATGGGTTCTCATTCCGTCTCCACCATTTGTCTGCTGTGTGGCCTTGGGCAGATCACTTCACTTCTCTGTGCCTGTTTCTTCATCTCTAAAATGGGGATGAAGGCTGTGAGCCCTATGTGGGACAGGGACTGTGTCCAACCCGATTTGCTTGTAGATAAGGTAACCCCAGTGCTTAATACAATGCCTGGCACATAGAAAGCGTTTAACAAATACTGTAATTGTTTATTGTGTCTACTGTGTGCAGAGCTCTCTAATAAGTACTTGGGAAAATCTAATGGAATTAATAGTGCTGCCCCCTGCCCTGGAGAAGCTGACAATCTGGTGGGGTAGATGGACACTGCAATAATCTACAGATGGAAAGATGGCTCGCCTTCCTGCTACTCCCCTGTAATCCTTTGTTCTGGCAGTGACCGGCCTTTTGTTCTGTTCAGTGTCTCACTCCCTTCTGCCTGTCACTTCTCCTGCGCCCTCTCTCTACTCATGGCTACCGTTTCCTTCCCTGTGGTGGCCCCTCACAGTCTCCTCTGTCCCTCCCTTCCTCCCTCTTCACCCTCTTCTCTCCCCCTTCCATCCCTTTCCCAATAATATGACAAAGAGCAGCCCTTGGCGGGAGAGGGGGAGGCACAGACCACTTGGGGTGAGTCCATACAAACAGGTTCTGACACTGGAATCCAGGTAGCTTTCTCCTGGTAGAATTTATAGAGGCAGATAAAAAATGACTAGATCAAAAAGTCCAAATAGAACTTGAAAAGTTAGCAGCAAAGGATTTACTTCAACTTAGTGGAATGCAGACTTAAAGCTGTCAGTGACTTGGGCATTCTGTTCCCCCAGGAGGGTCTTGCGAAATCAGCAATGCTCTGTGGAGAATGCAGAACAAAATCTTGGGTTTTAGCTGTGGGTTGGAGATCCAACTTTTAGTGTTTCCTTCAAGTTCGCTACATTTGTATAGTTTAATCATATCACAAATAAGTCACAGAGTAACTATGGGGAAAATTAAAATAGAATTTATACTAGAGACATAATGTAGGTCTGTTTTCCATTATAGAAACCTGGCATGAATGTTTTAAAAATATTCCTGGGCAAAATATCTACATCATTTGCACAGTATTTTATTCCGAATCTAATGTTTCCTGACGGCCTAAACCTCAACTGGGGAATGTCTTCACAATATTAAGGTTAACAACTGTAAAGTTCACATTACTTTTCCAATATTGCAAATAATTTTCAAAACCTTTGGGGTAACATTAACTGAAAGTCATTGGTAGATGCACTGTCCGTGTCCTGTGTCCTGATTTCTTTTAATCACATTTTAGGCATGAAGCCTGAAATGAAGTTGTATGGGGCTGTTTACCATGCCCAATCATGCTCAGACTTTGGGATAGCTTTTACCGCACATTAGGAAGCAGTTTGGCCTAGTGGATAGAGCACGGACCTGGTAGTCAGAAGGATCTAGGTTCTAATCCCAACTCTACCAGTTGTCTTCTGTGTGACCGTGGATAAGTCACTTCACATCTCTATGCTTCAGTTACCTTATCTATAAAATGGGAATTAAGACTGTGAGCCCCATGTGGTACATGGACTGTGTCCAACCTGATTAGCTTATATCTACCCCAGAGCTTAGTAGAGTGCCTGGCACATAGTGAGTGCTTAACAAATACCATTAAAAAACTGTGATGGATTCCTTTTACTGCTGAATGGAAAGGGATTAAGACCCCCCCCCCCCATCATAAGCCCTAGACTTCTTCTTTGCCAGATGACAGCCCTACCTCACTCCCATGGACTCAACTGAACTCCCACCACCTCCAGGAAATGGGCCAGTCATCACCCCCTCCCCCCACCTCCCACCTGCCCCTCACCAAGTGGTGATCCCTGGTGGAAGAAGCCAAAACCACCCTCGGTGCCCCATTCAGTCATTCATTCGTATTTATTGAGCGCTTACCATGTGCAGAACACTATACTAAGCACTGCCCCACTCTCCACCCATCCAGGATCCCCTCCCCCCTTACCTTCCACCCCCACACACCTCTGACAGATCATACCGGAGCCCAGGGTGTGAAGTGGGGAACAGGGAGCCCCTCTGCCATATTGGCTGGCTCCAGGTCAGACATCAGGGATCTCTTCTCCACCCTGCCTGCCGCCCCCAGCGTGGCTGAGCCCCTTAGAAGCAGGCGCCTCTCTTTACGAAGCAACCATGCAGGTCTCCTGCTCAGAGCACCCAGGTTTCCTCATCCCTGGAGACTGTGGTTGTTCGGGGTAGGCGGCAGCTCAAGCCAGGGCTACGTCAGGATGGCGAGTTGGCGGCCCAACGTGGTCTTCCCGCCGTTCTCCCGTCAACCGCCCTTCCCTTCACAGATCAGAGACATTCATTCAATACTATTTATTGAGCGCTTAATATGTGAAGAGCACTGTACTAAGCGCTTGGAATGTATAATTCGGCAACAGATAGACAATCCCTGCCCAATGATGGACTCACAATCATTTAATGGGAAAGTCAGAGGGAGCCGAGGGTCCAGCAATAGGGACGGCAGGCCAGATATATCTTCACTCCACTTCCCCAATATGGTGCACATGAGGCAGCCAGTGGGGCCAGGCCTGGTTTGGGAGCCATCTTCATGATAACCCAAGAGGTGGCCATATTGGTAGGGGCAGGAGCCCCTAATCACCATCTGAAGTGGCGTTGGCTTGAGTCACCTGTTTTGGACCTTCCCTCCATCACCTCCCCGCAGACCAAGGCTGCAGCCTCTAAAGCCCCTGGGCTTACCCGGTCACGAGGGCACACAGACAACCTCAGAGTGTCAAATGTTTTCACCTTCTCTAGTAGGCTCTTTGAGAGCAGGGATCATATCTACTAAATGTACTCTCCCAAGCACTTGGTATGGTGCTCCACATACAGTAAGTGCTTAGTAAATGTCATTGATTGATTGATTTTTCCTTTCTTTTCCCTCTCGTGGGTTTTTTCCACTCACTCTCCCTCCCTCCTTCATATTCTCCTTTCTTTCTGTGGAATCCTCCGGATGGGTTTCTATCAGAGCCTGTGTGACTGTGGGCAAGTCACTAAATTGATTAGACTGTAAGCCCGTCAAATGGCAGGGACTGTCTCTATCTGTTGCTGACTTGTTCATCCCAAGCGCTTAGTACAGTGCTCTGCACATAGTAAGTGCTCAATAAATACTATTGAATGAAATCATGCATCTACAAGCCTGTAAAACTCTGTTCGTTGACCTCAGCCTCTTTTACTGTCAGCAGCATCTGACTGAGTTGCAGGCAACTATTTTACCGTTGAAGAAACTGAGCCACAGAGGGATTAATGACTTGCCCAAGGTCTTGCAGCAAGCAACTTGCAGAGCTGGATTTAGAAGTCTGGTCCTCTGACTTCCAGGCCATACTGCTTTCCAGTAATAGTACCTTCAACTTGTAGAGTACCTTTTCATTCCAAAGAACTTTCACCTCAGCAATTTCATTTTATCTTCACAATAGCTCTGTGTGGTTGATGTTGTTCTGTTGATGTTGTTCTAGACTGTGAGCCCGTTGCTGGGTAGGGATTGTCCCTATTTGTTGCCAGACTGTACTTTCCAAGAGCTTAGTACAGTGCGCTGCACAGAGTAAGTGCTCAATAAATGTCATTGAATGAATCAATGAATGAATGAATCCATATTTTCCAGAAGAGGAAACTGGGGGCCCAGAGAGGTTTTGACTTGCTTGAGGTCACACAGCAGACAGTGGCAAAGCTGGGACTATCTGGATATTTGTGGACTTGGATCACATCTAGTAACTACTGTATTATACTTTCCCAAGGGAAGCAGCGTGGCTCAGTGGAAAGAGCCTGGGCTTCAGAGTCAGAGTCATGGGTTCGACTCCCAGATCTGCCACTTGTCAGCTGTGTGACTGCGGGCAAGTCACTTCACTTCTCTGTGCCTCGGTGACCTCATCTGTAAAATGGGGATTAACTGTGAGCCTCACGTGGGACAACCTGATTACCCTGTATCTACCCCAGGGTTTAGAACAGTGCTCTGCACATAGTAAGCGCTTAACAAATACCAACATTATTATAGTAAGTGCTCAATAAGTGCCACTGATTGATTGCTAGAATGTGGGTGAATTCCTGGGCTACACTCTTTCCATTAGCCACACTCCTCTTCTATAGAGTAGCTCTGTTCTTGGAGCAGATGTCATATTGCACAAGCAAGCCTAATGTGGCAAATCAACCATGCTTTAAACCACGATCAGAATGAATGTAGTTTGGAATTTAATTGCTGAAATACCCATTAAACTACCCATTACTGACATGCATCGTCGTGGGTAAAATACCAAGTTAAACTGCAGTGAAATAAGACTATGGATATACTAGTTAGGGGAGCAGTGTGGCCTACTGGATGAAGAACAGGCCTGAAAGTCAGAGGCCCTGGGTTCTGATCTCGGCTCTGCCACTTATATCTCCTGGTGATCTTGAACAAGTCACTTAACTTCTCTGTGCCTCAGTTCCTTCTTCTGAAAGTGGGGATTCAGTACCTGTTTAATCTTCATGTAGTTTTTAGAACCCCAAAGAAACATTTGTTTGAAAATTATTCTTATTACCTGTTATTTATATAGACATTAATCAGTTATCAGTTCCATGACTACTTCCCTTGTGTCTTTTATACGTTCTATGTTCACTCCTTTCCCCTCTTCCATGCCCTCCTTGAAAACTTTTGTTTCATTTTTCCCAAGAAATATCCCTTATATCTGGGGAAATATCAAAGGAAAACTTAAATAATAATACTAATTTTGACTTTTTTAAGCCCTAATACTAAGCCCCGGGGCAGATACAAGATAATCTGATTGGACACAGACATGTCTCCGCCTAAACTACATACCAGACTTGGATGCCTGCTATTTTTAACTGTGGGACACAGGACTCTCCAAATGGCAGTGGGACATAGTTTTCTAAAATGAAAGATTACTTTATTCACATTAGTCTTGTAACTGGACCAGAGAGTCTGTACTGGGGATAATGCAACAAAGCTTCAGTTAAACTAAAGATTGAAATCATTAATACATGTCTTCTAAGGCCACGTGAAAAAGTAAATGCTTTTAAATATTGGACCAAATAGAGCACCTTTGTCTTTCATCTTTGAACACTATTTTAGATGTTAACAAAATAAAGAAAGCTTTTCTTTTTAGATTTCCATTTGAGGCATTTGGATTATTTCAATGAGGAGCCACTTGGGCTGAAAACAGGGGCCTTTTTTAAGCAATGCTAAACTAATCAATCATTATGAGTCAATCAATGGCATTTATTGGGCACTTACTGTGCGCAGAGCACTCTACTAAGCACTTGGGAAAGCCCTGTATAACAGAGTAGGTAGACATGTTCCCTGCCCCACAGTGAGCTTAGAGTCTAGTTTTATTTAAGTACACATGACTTCATTAGTGTTAGATGGTAGCTGGGAAATCTCAAAGCCATTTTAGAGGGGTCTGAGAGAAGGAAGCATCACAGATTGAGCAGATAGTCCCAGACCGAAAGACCAGTTTCAGAGAAGGAAAAACGAGCATGGATTGAACTTAGTGCAGCGTCAGGGAATCAATAGCAATTGATCAGTGGTATTTATTGAGTGCCTACTAAATGCAGACAACAGTACCAAGCGCTTGGGAAAGCGTAGTGCGACAAAGTTGGCAGGCACGTTCCCTGCCCACAACAAGCTTAGAAGGACAAAACAAATGCAGAGTGATGGATGCAGAGCCCCAAATATGATAATAATGATGATATTTGTTAAGCATTTACTATGTGTCATGCACTGTTCTGCTGAATATGACAGGAAGTTATAAGAAGTCCTCTAGACTATAAGCTTGCTGTGGGCAGGGAATGTGCTTGTTATATTGTTATGTTGTACTCTCTCCCAATCACTTGGTTCACTGCTCTGCACACAATAAGTGCTCAGTAAATCTGATTGATAAGATCCGCCCTTTCCTCTCCACCCAAACGGCTACGGCTATCTTACTGTTACTGGCTCTTGTAATATCCCGGCTAGATTACTGTGTCAGCCTGCTCTTGATCTCCCTTCCTCCTCTGTCTCCTTGCTCTAGTCTATTCTTCACTCTGCTGCCCGGCTCATCTTCCTGCAGAAACGCTCTGGGCATGTCACTCCCCTTCTTAAAAACCTCCAATGGTTGCCTATCAACCTCCGCGCAAAACAAAATCTTCTCACTCTAGGCTTCGAGGCTCTCCATCACCTTGCCCCCTCCTACCTCTTCTCCCTTCTCTCTTTCCACTGCCCACCCTGCACGCTCCGCTGCTCTACCGCCCACCTCCTCACCGTCCCCCGTTCTCGCCTATCCCTCCGTCGACCCCTGGGCCACATCCTCCCGCGGTCCTGGAATGCCCTCCCTCCTCACCTCTGCCAAACTCATTCTCTTCCCCTCTTCAAAGCCCTACTTACAGCTCACCTCCTCCAAGAGGCCTTCCCAGACTGAGCTCCCCTTCTCCCTCTACTCCCTCTACCGCCCCCCTTCACCTCTCTGCAGCTAAACCCTCTTTTCCCCCCATTTCCCTCTGCTCCTCCCCCTCTCCCTTCTCATCCCCTCAGCACTGTACTCGTCTGCTCAACTGTATATATTTTCATTACCCTATTTATTTTGTTAATGAAATATACATCGCCTTAATTCTCTTTATTTGCTATTGTTTCAATGAGATGTTCATCCCCTAGATTCTATTTATTGCCATTGTTCTTGTCTGTCAGTCTCCCCTGATTAGACTGTAAGCCCATCAAAGGGCAGGGACTGTATCTGTTACCAATTTGTACATTCCAAGTGCTTATTACAGTGCTCTGCACATAGTAAGTGCTCAATAAATACTATTGAATGAATGAATGAATAAAAGAGCACAGACTTGGGAATCAGAGGACCTGGGTTCTAATCCCAATTCCACCATGTCGATCAATCAATTGTATTATTGAACACTTACTATGTGCAGAGCACATGTCTACTGTGTGTGACTTGGGCAGGTCACTTCACTTCTCTGTGCCTCAGTTACCTCATCTGTAAAATGGAAATTAAGACTGTGAGCCTCACATGCGAGACAAACTCTGTTCAACTTGATTAGCTTGTATCTTACAACAGCATTTAGTACAGAGGCTGGCACAGCACAGCTAGGAAATATGAGCACAACCCAGATTTTAAGATTACAATTGAAAAATCAGCAGTCATGAATTCCTTTAGCTTCCGCATCAATCAGTGAATCAGTAGTATTTATTGGGTGCATACTGTGTGCAGAGAGTACAATACAACAGAGTTGG
Organism: Ornithorhynchus anatinus; assembly: GCF_004115215.2. Classification (NCBI taxonomy): domain Eukaryota; kingdom Metazoa; phylum Chordata; class Mammalia; order Monotremata; family Ornithorhynchidae; genus Ornithorhynchus; species Ornithorhynchus anatinus. The sequence goes on along the minus strand of NC_041731.1, from coordinate 110,178,648 downwards.
TAGACATACTCCCTGCCCACAAGGAACTTACAGTCTAGAGGGGAAGACCAGGTATTAACATAAATAATTCATAATATATAATTTAAAGATATGTGCATAAGTGCTGTGGGGTTGGGGGTAGGGGTGACTATCAAATACCCACAGGTCATAGATCCAAGCACATCAAGTCTTCAGTAGATTAAAGCATTTCCTGGACTGGGTTAAGAATGACCACCTCTGATCCCGTTGTTGCATAGGGATTATCTCTATCTGTTGCTAAATTGTACTTTCCAGATGTGCTCTGCACACAGTAAGTGCTCAATAAATATGATTGAATGAATGAATCCTTTGAAGGGACAGATTCTTCAAAAAATGAAATATTTGAAATTTTCTGGGGCTTTATAAACTTTGCAATGAAATAATTGAAAATTACTATTTGAAAATATATTTTTAAGAAACATTTTTATGAAGTCCCATTTCCCACGTAGCTCAGCCTTTCATTTTCTTTACTTGTTTTCTCTCCATTCTCTGCTCACTCTTGTCTCTTTCATTTTTAAAACTTGCCTCCCACTACTCCCCTCCCTTTACTCCACAGCTTCTAATCCTCCTGCCTCTCCTGTCCCTGGTCTGGTCCTGTGCCCTATAACTCAAATTTGCCCATTTTTTTCCAACTCATACCACCTGGGAATGGTCCATCAAAGACCAGGGTGACTGTGCCAGGACTATAAACCTCTTGAATAGTTTCCCCTTTTTAAAAAGAACTTTCATCTTTTTGATCTCTACTCAGTCAAGAAACTAGCTCACAAGAAGTTATCACAATGGTAATTTATGCTAGCCTACATCCCTGAATTTTTTTTAAAGTTTGTGCTATTTAACTTATTTTCATAGTAACTGGGAGAATCTAGGTCAATGGAACATGAGCACATAGCTACTTCCAGTAAAAATGATAATTTACCAAGCGCTGAGCCCTGTGGTTAATGCTGGAAGTAGATACAGAATATTGGATCAAAAATAAGGTCCGTCTCACATGAGGCTCAAAATAATGCAGCAGGGAAGGCAGGTATTTGATTGCCCTTTTGCAGAGGAGAAAATTGAAACCTAGAGGTTAAGTAACTTGACAGCAAGCCAGTGGTTAAGATGGAATTAGAACTCAGGGCTCCTGATGTGCAACCCCGTGCTCTATCCCCTAAATCGGACAAATTGGTCAAAAGCACAGGGGTGGGTACAATTCTTCCTGCAAATTGGTTATCGCTCATCAGCCAATCCACTGAACCAGCCAATCCACTGAACCGGCCCCTCCCCGGCTCCCAGATTCAGATTGTCACCAGTCAGGGGAGCACAGTCCCTTCTGTGCTCTTATGCACTTCCAGGTCAGCTGTGGATAAAGTCAAAGTCACTTCTCATCTGCACTTTGGGGTTCCAGGGTTCAAGCCCAGAGCTGCCTTGGTTGTGAATGCTGCCCTTTTGCCATTAAACACCCTCTCCCCTCTGGTCTTGCCCTTTCCCTTGGTGTGTGCAGTGGGTAAGTGTCCCTCTTACTAAAATGATCACAGACCCTTGTCTAATGCCTTCCGGTGTACCTTTTTTGATAGGGAAATGGAGCATTTTGTAGCCCCAGCCAGAGAAAGGACCCTGGGTTGGATGGACCCAAAATTGGTGTTGCCCAGTAAAGCCACTGCTTATGCTCAATTTTACTTGGCTGAAGACGCTGTCATGCCAGGCATTTTTGTGTGGTGCTGTTGTGTCTTGTTGTGTAGCTCACAGTGTAATCCAATGTGTTTGACTCTAACAGTGCAAAAAATAAATGCACTCAGTTCGTGTTTGCCCTTCACTTTTGGAATAGAAAATGATGGTAGGTTAGGAAATCAGTGTATATCTGTGCACAGTGCCAGCCACACAGTGAGGACTCTAGACTGTAAGCTCCTTGTGTGTGTATCTAACAACTCCGTTGTATTATGATAATAATTTTGGGTATTTTTCAGTGCTTACTATGTGTCAAGCACGGTTGTTCTAAGTGCTGGGGTAGACTGTACTCTCCCAAGCGCTCAGTACAATCTCTATACACACTAAGCACTCAATATCATTGATTGTTAGAACACCAGCTTTCCGTAATGGCGGGTTCAGCAAACATGGAGCCCCTGTTAGAACTGGGTGCATAGACTTTTTCCCCCTTCATTTTCTTTAGACAAATGACCTGAATTTTTCATCCTGTTTTCACTAAGAAAGTGTACTGTTTGGGGCTGAGGAAATGGAATTAGTAATGAAGAACAGGGTGTTTTCCTTATTCTGGAAATAAATGATAGAAAGTGAATTCTACCAGTAATCAGTTTGATCCCTCTCAGCCCAGCTTTGAATTTACATCTTTCTGCATCAAGTAGCATTTTAACACTGGGAACAGATCAGACAGTTCCTAAACGCTAGCCCACCAGGATACCGATCTCAAACATCAAGTTTGCTTTAATTAAATCCAACTACTCAGGGGAAAAACTTTCAATGCGTAGAAGCTCTTTTCTCTCTAATGCTTTCACCCATTTCTCTTTTTGTCAATTGCTTTTTTTAAAAAAAAAAAGTTCAACAAGAGTGAAATCCACCTGGGAGATCTTTAATTGAAGACTATGTATCTAAGAAGATACCCCGTTGTAATGTTGCAGCCACTTAATTCAATCCGTGGCAAATTACATGGTGGTTATTTTTTTAACATAATGAGAAGCACGTGAGAGGGAAGCCGAGTGGCCTAGTAGAAAGAACACAGTCCTGGGAGTCAGAGGACCTGGGTTCTAATTCTGACTCTTCCACTTGTCTGCTCTGTGACTGCAGGCGAGTCACTTAACATCCCTGTGCTTCAGTTACGTCATCTGTAAAATGGGGATTAAATCCTACTCCTTCCTACTTTTAGACTGTGAGCCCCTTGTGGGCCCGGGACTCTGTCCAACCTGTTATCTTGTATCTACCCCAGTGCTTAACAAGTACCATTAAACAAACAAATGAGCTAATGTCTTTAGGGGAAGGGGAAGCAGTTAATAAAGGATCAGGAAGTAAAATCCTAAAGAAAATTTGGCTCCTGAACAAACTGGGATCCAGGATCAGCACTGATCACCCCTGCATGGACCCAACCCCATTGTTTTTACGAGATGTTCTTCCCCTTGACTCTATTTATTGCCATTGTTCTTGTCTGTCTGTCTCCCCCGATTAGACTGTAAGTCCATCAAACGGCAGGGACTGTCTCTAACTGTTGCCAACTTGTTCATTCCAAGCGCTTAGTACAGTGCTCTGCACATAGTAAGTGCTCAAAAAATACTATTGAATGAATGAATGAACCCCTGACGAACCCAGGGGTGACTCTGTGGGACTTCACATTTACGAGGGGAACCAAGCCTCTTATTCCTCTTATTCCAGCCATGCTTCTGGAACCACCCCTAAGAGCCACTGGGTTTGCTCTTGAGTGGCCCTGAAAAATCAGGAATTCCACCGGTGTGACAGTGGTAACTGGGCACAGCAGTGCTCCTAGAGATGCTCTGGAGAAGAGGCGTGGCAGGGAAGGTGGTGGGATAGTTCCACAGTTACTCAACCGGAAGGGTGACAGATTTGGCAGAAGCAGTAAGGATCAACTGGGAAAGGCTGGCAGAGGAGAGTTGAAATTGCCAGCAGCAAGGTAGTGGCTAAAGCAGATGTGATTGGGCAAGAAACAAGTCTTAATTAGAGGTCACTATGAGGGGCTACCATTTTGAGGTGTCATGGGGGTCTCTGAGTGACAGCACATGTGATGGATCCAGGAGAAATGAAGGGACCACACTAAAAGCCAGACAGGGGTGGGGTCTTCTTGAAAGGGAAGCAGCATGACCTAGTGGACAGAACCCGAGCCTGGGAGTCAGAAGGACCTGGGTTCTCACCCCTGCTCCACCACTAATCTCTTGTGTGTCCTTGGGCAAATCTCTTTACTTCTCTGGGCCTTAGTTTCCTCATCTGTAAAATGGGGATTAAGACTGTGAGCCCCATGTGAGACAGGGACTGTGTCCAACCCAATTTGCTTGAATCCACCCCAGCGTTTAGCACAGTGCCTGGCACATAGTAAGAGTTTAAGAAACACCACTGCTATTATTATTATTAGTGAAGGACCATGCACCCCATTCCTAACCACCAATCTCAGGATGTCACAGAATTTCCCCAATCCCCAGTTTTAATATCCTTGAAAACTTAGATTTTTGCTGTTATTCAGAAGATTTGACTGCCCAGAGAGGTTTACCCAGACGATTCTGTCACAGCCTGTTTGTATTAAGCGCGGACAGTTCCGTCTGATCCATTCCCAGCTGAGCCGAATGAAGGGCTGTGGATCATGTCCAGACCTTTTCCTTATCTCTTTTGCCCAGCTGGTTTTGGGGCTGAAACAGAGAATCGAGGAAGTGGAAAGTGTTTCCATTCCCATGATCCTTGGAACGTCTCTCAAGTCAGCCATTCGTCCTCACTGGCCCGCTAAAAGCCGGTATATATGGTGGAGTCTTCCATCGAGAAAGACGGATGAATTTCCACCCTGAGACTTCAGAATCAAACACCTGCACTAAGAACTCAGGATCTGGTGTATGAAGTGCAAGAAATGAGTAGAAATGCAGGGGTGTGGCATATTACTGACAACACACAGGTTGGTTTTTGTTTTTTTTGGTTTCATCTTACATGTAGGACTCATTTATGGCTAAAGTGACTACAGAATCATGCTGGTCCTGGCCTTTGGAGGCATGATCAGAAGTCAATGGCTTTATTTTATTCTTTTCTTTTAATGGTATTTGTCGAGCACTTACTATGTGCCAGACACTGTACTAAGCACTGGGGTAGACACGAGCTAATCAGGTTGTCCACAGTTCATGACCCACATGGGACATACAGTCTTTATCCCCATTTTACAGATTAGATAACTAAGACCCAGAGAAGTTAAGTGACTTGCTCAAGGTCATACAGCAGACGAGTGTCACACAGCAGATTCTCTGATTCCTGGGCCCATGTTCTTTCCATCAGTCCACAGTGCTTTGGCAGTAACTGCAGCCTTCATTGCCCATGATAAGCACCTAGTCCAGTGCTCTACACACAGTAAGCACTCAGTAAATACTACTGATCGATTGACCGATGTTCGCCAGCTACTTTTCAGGATTTCTACTGGGCCTGTCCACTTCGCAGAAGGCTCTAGTGGTTCTTAGGTCAGAAGTCTTCACCCAGCTGGTAACTAGAACACAGGTCTCCTGATTCCCCAAGAAGTGGTCTTTCCACTGGACCAACAGCAGAGCTATTGACAGGTGGAGCATTCATTCAATAGTATTTATTGACCGCTAACTGTATGCAGAGCACTGTACTTAGAGCTTGGAAAGTACAGTTCAGCAATAGAGAGAAAATCCCTGCCTACAACAGGCTTAGAATCTGGAAGACCAAGAGGGAGATAAGGACAACAGAATCTGATCTCAACGGTTTGCACAGTGGCAGAACTATTTGGCCCGGGAACGTCTGCATGTCCCAAAGTGATTCATTTTGATTTCACCTCCCTGTCAAAAGCGACAACCTAGGCTCAAATGGCAGAATTCTTGGGGATGAGGATGCTCTAGATAGGAAAGAGCAACAGTGGTGGGAGGAAGTAGGTTTGGGAAACAAAGAAATAAGACAAGCAGTGTGGTCTAGTGGATAGAGATTGGGCCTGGGAATCAGAAGGACCTGGTTTCTAATTCCAGCTCTGCCACTTGTCTGCTGTATGACCTTGGGCAAGTCACTTCACTTCTCTGAGCCTCAATTACCCCATCTACAGACCCTCTCTCTCAAGATGGAGGAGGGAAGTTAACGAATGGGAGAAGAAGCAGGTGACGGACAGGCAGGGTGAGTCCTCAGCGGGGGTAGGGTAAGTTGGGTTTCAGGGGCCAAAGCTGGTGAAGGGCTGGGAGAGTGAATTCCCCTCTTACGCCTTTATTCCTTCGCCTCTTTTCCCACCTTTCCTCCCCTTCCTCTACTCTTTCATCTAATGAGTTGAATCCTTTTTTTTTTTTTTGTGAAGTGCTTACTATGTGCCAGGCACTCTACTAAACACTGAGGTAGATACAAGCTAATTGGGTTGAACACATTCCCTGTCCCACATAGAGCTCACAGTCTTAACCCCGATTTTCAGCTGAGGGAGGGAGGGAGAGTATCCCAGCTGCTGCCAACTGAGGGTGAACACTTCCAGAAGCAAGACAGATGGCTAAAAACAGAAAACCTTATCTGGGTGGGTAGGAGGCCGTCACATAGGCAGGGTGAGAAGGGAGGCTGAGAAGGCCAAGCAGCAGTTGCTAGGTTAACAGCGTGAGATAAAGGAATTTGAAAACAACTGTTTGATCCCAGAGCGGGAGAGCTGTACCTCACCTTATTCAGACACTGCTGTAGCCCTGGTCATTGCCATGTCTTCTGAATGTCGCCTTAACGGGATGCTACTTTGGCAGACTATGGCTCTCTACAGATTCTGTCTCAGGAACTAGCAGCCTAAAAGAAAAAAACTCACTTTCCATTGATAGTAAACTGGGCCAGTATGGTAGCTAACATAAATGAACAAGAACCACCAAGGGGATGGTCGTGCACTGAAGGGAAATGGAAAAACCTAGTAGTAACTGTATATTGTATACCTTTAGTTGTCCAGTGGAACCTGCTTTTAAATAAAATAATCGTCTTGTGGTAGAGATTGAGACAAAAAATGGCTTATATTAATTATTATTATTAAACAGCTTCAATTTTGCAGTGTTCTCTACAGGTACACTTTTCCCATCCAGAAATGGGGCTGGGTTCTTGTCCACTAAGGCTTAATGGCTAAGGAATACCTAGATAGCATGGGTAGAATTGTAAGATTACAAGATTGGAGAAGGAGGGTGGCTTAGTGGAAAGAGCCTGGGCTTGGGAGTCAGAGGTTGTGGGTTCTAATACCTCTTCTACCACTTGTCAGCTGTGTGACTTTAGGCAAGTCACTTAACTTCTCTGGGCCTCAGTTCCCTCATCTGTATAATGGGAATGAAGTCTGTGAGCCCTATGTGGGACACCCTGATTACCTTGTATCTACCCCAGCACTTAGAACAGTGCTTTGCACACAGTAAGTGCTTAACAAAGGCCATCATTATCAATATTATTAATTCTATTGTATTCTGTTGTGCTGAGTGGGGAATCACATTAGGCCTGATAAAAATAATAATGGTATTTACTCACTATTTGCCAAGTACCATACTAAACGCTGGGGTAGATACAAGATAAGCAGGTCCCTGTCCCACATGGGTCTCCCAATCTAAGTGGGAGGGAGAACAGGTATTTTATTTCCACTTATCAGATAAATTTTTCAGGCCTAATAGCATCAGTTCTTCTTTGTGTTGCTTTGGAGGGCAGAGGGCGGTGGTGTTTAAAAAGTCTTCAGAACACTATCCTTGTTGAAATGAGGCCAGGCTGAGACCATCACATAAACATCAAGCCTTGCCATATTCTAACTGAAATCCTAAGCAACCACAACTGGAACATTTTAGTGGCTGAAAAAAATCTATGTTGGAAGAGAATCCGCGTGACAGGGCGGGTTACTTGACATTGGAATGTGCTACTGAGTGAGCTTGGGGGACCCCTATCTCTGCTGAGTCTGAAAAAAACCCAGATACTCATTTTCCTGAGGGTAGTTTGACATGGGCGGTCTTACGTTGAAGGTGGGGCTGGGATTGACAACCCCTAAATTCCCTTTCACCTCATGATCCCAGGATCCAGAGGGCTGATCTGGCCTTTGGTAACCAACTATTTAGTTTTGGATCCAGCTTGAACACTCTGACCACAGTAAGCATTCAATAAATATCACTGATTGATTGATTAGGGCACTTAATACCAATTTTTAGAATCTACAGTATTGAAAATGGAATAGCACTGTCTTTTCAGCATTTAAAATGAACTGAACGTCTTGGTTAATGGAATCCCATTCTTATATTTTTTTTGTTTCTTAACTGGGTGTTTGCTGTCTGTTTCCCAGGCACAGAACAGTGTGTGTTCAAAAACTCCCAATCTAAAAGCAAGAACTCCATACACCCCTTTTTGTTTAAAGCAGCCCTATAAAGATAGAACCACTTTTACCTGCCAAAGCTGAAAATGAGAACACAAGTTAGAGTGAAGCTAGTAGGTAGAGGTTGGAATGGGAAATGGAAAGAGTTTCGGGGAAGTGTGTGTATTTGCACTCATATACACCCCTTCTCCCCCTCCTGCCCCCCTCCCCCCACACCTACTGGGTCAGCCCTAAGTGGCATGAAGTGCTAATGGAAGAATGAAGAGGGTGGTTTCACTTATTAAAAGATGACCACTTCTCACCAGTAATTTCTGAGATTTAAACTTAAAGAAAAATGTTTTTATTTCCCTGAAATACTGCATACCCATCCAAATTTCCAACACTGAAAAACCATAACGATGGTATTGATTAAATGTTTACACTTGGGAAACCCTGTGTTAAGTACTGGGGTAGATAAAAGAGAATCATATCAGATCCCTACGCACATGGGGCTCAGTCTAAAGATACAAATGCAGTCCTACAGTATTTTCTAATCCACCCTTCAGAGGCAGAAGTAGAAAGAAAATTTGGGGCAGCGGCATCTTCACTAGAATGTAAGAGGCTGGTGGAATCCTCTCTGTGTTGTCATTGTCTTAGAACAGTGGTTAGCACATACTAAGCGCTTAACAAATACTATGATTATTATTATTATGAGAGCTTCGTCTGCCACTCTCTTTGCTGAGATGATGTGGGAAGAGGCAGTGGTTGGATGGATAGCATGGCTCTACTACCCAAACACTGGATCTGACTAAGCCGATCCCCATTTTTTTGGTGGGGAGAAACTTTCCCACTCCAGGCCTCATCCACTACTCATTAAGTCCGCTCTCTGTCTGCCTGAAAAGTGTTTTTTCACTACCCATTTGGGCTAGGATGCGAGTTGGGGATGAGAAAACATTCTTCCGACAGAGAGTCTGTGTGGGTCCAGTGTGCAGGGCGGCACTGGATAACGAGTTTTCCTTAAAGCGGACTTTGAGGACCCTCCTGGTCTCTTATCTCTTTTTGAAGATTGCAGCACTGGTTGTTTTAAAAAAGTTAATTATCAAAAAAAAAAGGTCTCTCAGTTTTGGTTTTACAGCACCTCCCCCAACCCCGTCCCGTCCAATCTTATTTAACATTTCCCGACACTTTTCCTCATCCTGGTGAGTACTAAGCTTGTTTTATGATCATTTCAAGTTTGCATTTTAATCCAAAAGGGGCTCATGCTAGTACTCGTACTGGATATATTTTTAGATTATCACTGTTTTATGATGTCTCATATCAGTAATCTATTTCAATGTCTGCCTCACCTTCTAGTCATTAACTTATTATGGTCAGGGATCACTTTTACCTATTTTTTGTACTGTGCTCTCCCAAGTTCTTAGTACAGTGCTCTACACACATTACTAAATATTATTGATTGGCTGGTTGATTGACAGGGCCAAACTCCTGCCTAGGAGCCCAGCTTGGTCTTCAATAAAGAGTTTATAGATGCTATAATAGTAATAATAACAATCATATTTGTTAAGCACTTACTATGTGTCAAGCACCATTCTAAGCACTGGGGCAGATACAAGCTAATCAGGTTGGACACGGTCTCTGTCCCATATGGGGTTCACAGTCTTAATCCCCATTTTACAGAGGTAACTGAGGCACAGAGAAGTAAAGTGACTTGCTCAAGGTCACATAGCAGACAAGTGGCGGAACCTGGATTAGAACCCAGGTCCCTGCTATACTAGCAACACTGTATCCTATGGGTTTTTTCCCATGGGTTTTTTCTTTCCAAGACTTAGTGGTACAGGGAAATTTGAGGTAGTGGGCCACCGGCCCTCTGCAGCTTTCTTATGGCTGGTGGTTACACTTTGAGGAAAGAGAGAGAGAGAGAGAGGGAGGGAGGGAGAGAGAGAGAGAGGGAAGGAGGGAGGGAGGAATAAGGACCAGTATACAAATCTGTGAAAAAATTTCACCTTTCTGGACTCCCTGCAAAGTTTATGCAGGGAGTAAAGATGGGACGTTCTGAAGAAGGTGTGTCCATGGAGTCGCTTTGGGTCAGAAAGAACTCGACAGCGTTTGAAGAAGAAATACAATAAAATCAACTTATTCTTTTCTTCTCACTTGGCATAAATTATTACTCACTTTAGGTAGTGGATGAATGACACTTTATATGAAATTACATGATATTTGTGTGCATCCCTATAATCTGTAAGCTCCTTCTGGGCATGGATCATGTATACCGATTCTTATATTCTCCCAAGCGCTTAGTACAATGCGCTGCCCACAGTAAGTGCTCAATAAATATCGTTGATTGATGAAACACTGCATACTGAATTATGAATTGCTATCAGAGATTAGAAATTTTGAGCAGTTGATCAAAACATCCTAAAAATGTTTGAAATATTTTTTCTCAGGTGCAACAAAGGAGAATAACTGCTAGATCCAACCAAAGCAATCATGAATGACGTTTCCCAAAAGGCGGAGGTAAGTCCCAAGTCTGAAAATTTGTTACTGAATTATCATTTTAAAATGACATTAGTGATACATCACATCTTGGGGCTGTTTAAGAAAACAAGTGTAATACGAGTAAGGAAGATACAATATTCCACAAGGAAATAAGTCACTGACCCCAAAACCAAATGCAAGTCAGAAAAAGGGACTGCAATACTGGTAAGTGGGTGCATACATGGTTGATCCGGGACCTAGTACTATTCATTCGTTACTTGTAATTTAGTGAGTTCAGTGTAGAAGTAGCAGTAGAAGTAACATGGCCTAGTGGAAAGAGCACAGGCCTGGGAGTTAGACGGTCTCTGCCTCTGCCACTTATCTGCTGTGTGACCTTGGACAAGTCACTTAACTCCTCTGTATCTGTTCCCTCATTCGCAAAATGGGGATTCAATACCTGTTCTTCCTCCTACTAAGACTGTGGGCACCATGTGGGATGTAATTATCTTATACCTACTACAGCACTTAGTACAGTGCTTGACACGTAGTAAGTACTTAACAAATACCACAATTATTCTCATTATTAGTAAACACTGGTGAGTCTCTGACCACAGGAAGCTTAAAATCCTCTCGAAACAGACTGGGGAGTGGAGAAGACACAGCACGAACTAAACATTAAGATAAGTGTACCAGAACAGCATCTTGATTATTTTTTCCTTCTCTCTCGCAGTATGATATTTATTTTGTGCCAAGCATTGTACTAAGCACTAGGGTAGCTACAAGCTGGGATATGGCTCAGTGGTAGAGTTTGTGCTACGTATGTCTGAGGACCCAGGTTTGATCCGTGGTATCTTTATTTTAAAGGCAGCATGGCATAGTGGCTAGAGTACGGGCCTGGAAGTCAGAAGGTCCTGGGTTCTAATCCCAGCTCTGCCACTTGTCTGCTCTGCGACCTTAGGCAAGTCATTTCACTTCTCTGGGCCTCAGTTACCTCATCTATAAAATGGGGATTGAGACAGCGAGTCCCATGTGGGACAGGGACTGTGTCCAACCCAATTTGCTTGTAACTACCCCAGCGCTTGGAACAGTGTCTACCACCTAGTAAGTGCTTAACAAATACTAACATCATCATTATTATTGTTGGACACAGTCCATATCTCACATAGAGCTCACAGTCTCAATCCCCATTTTACAGATGAGGTAACTGAAGCCCAGAGAAGTTAAATGACTTGCCTGAGGTTGCACAGCAGTGGCAGAGCCAGCATTAGAATGCAGGTCCTCTGACTCCCAGGCCTGTGTTCTATCCACTAGGCCACACTGCTTCTCCCTGCCTCACCCCCTGCCCTATCTCATTCCAGGAAGAGGAAAGTTCCCTCAATTCTACAGTTTGTAAGGGTCAGGAGTTGACAGGGAGGGGCACAACTGGGGCTGGGAGGTGATGGGAGGCTTTTCCTGGCCTGCCCGGTCCCACCTACATCCCCATCCTGGAAAAACACGGCCCCGCTCCTTGCCTCGTCTCTCCTCACTCACACCTTCATCTGTGTTTGAGAGGGGAGACTAGCAAAACTGCTCACCAAATGGGTAGTGTGGCTAACACCTTGGAAGCGGGCTAGTTTATCAATCAGTCAATCATCAGTTGGTAGTATTTATTAAGGCTTACTCTGTGCCAGGCCTAGAAAAGGATACAATAGAGTTAACAGACAGGATCCTTGCCTTCAAGGAATTTACAATATAGAGGGAGAGACAGACACTACAATAGTATCTAGGGAGAGGGAAGCAACAGAATTTAAAATAGATATATAAATGCTAGGTTATAGGGTAGCAGACATTAGTGGGCATGGTCTAGTGGATAGAACATGGGCTGGGAGTCAGAAGAACCTGAGTTCTAATCCTGACTTCACCCCTGTTTGCTCTGTGACCTCGGGCAAATCACTTCACTTCTCTGTGCCTCAGTTATCTCCTCTGTAAAATGGAGATTAAGACTGTGAGCCCCATATGGGAAATGGACTATGTCCAACCTGATTAGCTTGTATCTACCCTAGTGCTTAGAACAGCACCTGACACATAGTAAGCGCTTAACAAATATCATATTGAAAAAAAATTAAAATGGATGTTTTCCAATTGAAGTGATCAGAAACAATTTAAATTGTCTTAATTTAAATAAAACAAATGTAGGGTAGTATTCTCAGGAAAAACTTACTATTGAAATATGTTATAGAAAGAGTGGCAGAAAATGATCTAGAGACCATCCTGAAGAATGTCTTGAGGTACAGGAAGTTGAGCACTCCTGTTCTTAAATCTCCCATGGCATTGGTCTGAGGCACACAGTATATAATGGAGGCTCTTTTTAGGTCCACATTATTTTAAACACATTTATAAATTATTTCAAGAGGGCTTGATGGACCTTTATTCTCCATCTCGAACAGTCTAGTAATGATGCTTTCTACTTTTCTTCCACTCACTATATTAATCTCCAGCACTTAATACACTGCCTGGCCCATAGTAAGCACTTAAGAGATACCATTTTAAAACAAAATGAAACAAAAAAACTCATTTTAAACATTATGGACTTCTATGGTAAAGCATTATATTAAGTACTCCTAGTACAACATAAGTCATGCATTTCAGTTAGTTTCTTAGAGTGCTTAATTTCTGCCTGCTACTGTATTTCACTTGGACGGATTCGACTGGAGTAAATGGAATTCACACAACTTTATGCACTTATGAGAATTTAGTTACTTTGTGCTATTGTTCTTCATAATATTGTCTTTAGAACTAGTCTTGTCAACTCAAAATCCCACCATACTTCTTTTGCTTAATACATTCTGTCTATTCAATCTCTTCTTATCCAAATTATTTCTTTTTTTCAACCTTCTTTTCTTTATCTTTACCTAACAAAGATTCTACTTTCTTCATCTAAACCTGTCCCAAAAACCTATGTGCCAAAACTTGGCAAGGGCGATGTAAAGGATAAATTTGAAGCCATGCAGAAAGCAAGGGAAGAAAGAAACCAAAGGCGTTCTAGAGATGAAAAACAAAGAAGAAAAGAACAATATATTAGAGAGAAAGAATGGAACAGGAGAAAGCAGGAGGTTATTTTCTTTGCAATGTTTATGAATGATCTTAACCAACTTACTACAAATTTTTACTCACCACCACTCATATTTGAATTATGTAATTATATTAACTGTAACTACCGTACTAAAATTTCTCACCCCTTTGCTTTGTTAGCTACTCTTTAAAGCTTTATAGCTATGTTGAATGTTGAAGGTGATTAGTTCAAATTTTATGCATTTTATCATCTAGATTAAAGAAATGCTTGCTTCTGATGATGAAGAGGAGATGACATCTAAAATAGAAAAGGCTTATGTCCCTAAACTAACAGGTATGAGGCTTAAAGATGAAACCATCAATGAAAATGTCAAGGAAAGAAGTAGCTCAGATTGATGAACTCAATTTCTTCCCAGGAACTGTTAAAGGCAAATTTGCTGAGATGGAAAAGCAAAGAGAAGAGGAACAAAGGAAAAGAACTGAGGAGGAAAGAAAGCGCAGAATTGAGCAAGACATGTTAGAAAAGAGGAAAATTCAGCGTGAGCTGGCCAAGAAAGCAGAGCAGGTATGTTTTCAACATTTCACCGGATGACTGGCGTTGGCTGCCCCCCTGGCATTCCTGGATGATGGAGGCGTGGGGGCTGACTTGTCCTTTTGAGCACTGGGGCGAGCTCAGAGAGGGAGCACCTTGGAGAGAAAGGAGAGGATGCTGAGGAAGAATTTACCCAAACCACCAAGTCCTCCTTCCCCTTTCCATGCTCTGCCTTCATTGATGGTGGTAGGGATTGAGAGTCTGTGGTACCAGCTTCTCCCCACCACTAAAAACAATTTGCCCACCCTGTGGTGTCCCTGGATGTAGTGTTTGCAACTGCAGGAGCTGCACCAACACTCCACTCAGCCCAGAGAACTGAAACTTCTCCATCGTGGCTTACCCCCCTCAGGCAGCCCAAGGATGGAGAGCCCTCATAACTTTTCAATACACTCACGATTGGGCAAACTCTCTGCAAAATCTGATTTTTTTTTTTTTAAAAAAAGAAAATAGCTTTCTGGGTTGAAGTGGGAGAGGAGCAAGGATGGGTAGGAGAGGGGAGAGCTGATTAAGTGCCTTAAAGCTGATGGTAAGGAGTTTCTCTTCGATGTGGAGAGGGATGAGCAGCCACTGGGGAGATGTGGGCGGAGCCATCCATTTTTTAGAACAATGATAGGGGCAGCAGAATGAATGGACTGGAATGGGGAGAGACTGGAGGTAGGAAGAAGGTTCACGAGAAGGTTGATGCAGTGGGTTATGACAAGTGCGTGAAACCAATGTGTTGGGAATGTAAATGGAGAGAAAGGGAAGGATTCTAGAGATGCCGTGAAGGTAGAAGTATCGGGATTTGAGGATATGACTAAATATGTGGTGGAAGGAGAGAAGAGTCAAGGATAATCTCCTTTACCAGAGTGGTCTCAATGTGGCTTGTCGGCTGTCTGGGGCCTACGCCCGATTGGCTGCCTTATTTTGCAGTCAAAAAAGTGTCAACTCAGGCTGCCCTACTCCTCCCCCCACAATCAGGTTTCAGTAGCTTAGCACGGTTGCAGAAGCATTCATATTTGAAGTCACCACAGAGGCAGCCTTGCGGCAATTAGGTTTTGGAAACTGTGATTATTTTTCAGTGGTATTTGTTTAGTGCTTACTATGTGTCAAGCCCTGTTCTATGTGCTGAGGTAAATGCAAGTTAGGCCAGATACGGTCCCCATCCCACATGGGGTTCAGAGTCAAGTAGGAGGGAGAGTGGACACTGAATCCCCATTTTGCAGTTCAGGAAACTGAGACAGAGAAGTTAAGGGACTTGCTCAAAGGTCACACCAACAGGCATGTGGTGGGCTGGGAATAGAACCCAGATCCTCTGACTCCCAGGCCCATACGTTATCCACTGGGCCACGCTGCTTCCCACTCTATGACAGAGACTTTCTTTGAGCTTCCTAAGATCCAGAGGGACAAAATTAGGGGCCGTGCCTTGTGTGTCCTCTTCTCAGGATTTTGAAAGGCAGCCTTCTGCTGCATCTGCAAGGGCATGGCCACTGACAGCAGAATGCATAATACATCATCGCTCATGGGACTGGCATCCATGGCAACATGGAACCTCCTCCCTTACAGGTTGCTACAACTGATTAGACTGTGAGCCCGTCATTGGGCAGGGATTGTCTCTACCTGTTGCCGAATTGTACATTCCAAGCACTTAGTACAGTGCTCTGCACATAGTAAGTGCTCAATAAATGCTATTGAATGAATGAATGCTCCTCTGTGAGTCTGGTGTCAGCCAGGATGGTGCTTTCTGAACACCTGGAGTAATTAGCCCTGAAAGAGAATGCCATACCTCGCCTGCTCCTGAGAGTTCTGGGTTTCCCGTTCTGACCTCGCCAAATGTTAAATCCCAGCAGCTTTTGGCCTCCACCCATAAAACTTTAAGACAAATTTCTCATAATTCAATTTCCCTTAATTCTCCACCTGTAGGACTGCAGATGCCAATATGAGTCCCACAGAATAGAAATGCTGAACATGCCTGTTACATAAACTGCTAATTTATCCAGGAGCAAAAGTAAAAAAAAAAAAAAAATTACTTTTTTCAGAACAGCAGAAGGGCACAGCTGTGGAGTTCCTGGTCCGAGTCTCGGCTCAGCACCAAAAAAATGAAACGCGTCTGTTGTGAAATAATTCAACCAGGAACTGCTTCATCGGTACTTATTGTTTTACCGATGTCCCATTTAGGATTGTTCCAGCTTCCTCCCATGCCTGGTTTTTATCCAGCATTGGGAATTCTATTTCCAGAATTATAAGGATCATCTTGGGTTTTAGAATTTGATGGAAAACAAAATAAAAGAATAATGATCCTGATTTCAAATCAAAAGGGTAACACAGTGTTCAAATTTCCTTTTCAAACTAACAACTATCAGGTGACCAAAAACAATACCAAAATCTATATTTGTCACAATTCCTGACCACGGTGAATAGTTTATTTTCAATTTTATGACTGACAATAGAAGGCAAAGAGCTAATGTAATATAACCATATGAAATTCTCATTCACTAGATTGAGGACATAAACAATTCGGGAACTGAATCAGCATCAGAGGTAAAAGACCTTTCTTTCAATGAAGCATTCACCTAAATTTATTTTATTCACAAATTTTCTTTCTTTCTTATATAAGGCATTGGGTAAGGAGGGAATTTTTTTTGTCAGCAAGAGCTAAAAAAAACCCCTAAAATATTTTGCAAAACAAGATCATATTTTCTCACTTGAATCTACAACCAAAAATGATACTCATTGGGAAAAGTAAAGTATATGCTGCTTCCTGGCTGAAGTTATAAAATGTGTTGATATAAATGACAGACATTGGGACTGATACACATTTCAAATTTGGAAGGATAGTGCCAAGATAAAAAGCCTTGGCCTAAACCAATGATTAGATTATTTAACATTTAAAAAATGCAACTTGCCTATTACAATTTGATTCCTTTGACAGAAAAATAAAGTTATTTAAACATGTTCATTCTCATGTGCGTAGCACCAACCATACCATTTTTTCTAATGCAAAATTTGTCAAGACAGACTTAAGACTTAGTGACTTGGCAATGTTTTTCTAAGAGAACCACAGAAGGAAGAAAGCATATTATCAGAAGTCTTTATTATTCATTGTTTACACTGCACTGAAATGACAAACAGATTTTGAGGAACTAACGTAATGAATCAAAAAAGAAGAAAACAAGTTTTTTTTTTATGAGAAAACCCACTGGATGTATTAAAAAATGTCAAGCATATATTGATAATCAATCATTTGGGAATTATACATGTTTTTCCTAGTTAAAATGACTTAGTTTGCAAAATATTTGCAAGTTCTTGCCTTCTGGACAACAGTATATGTATGTTTTTAATGGAGGAACTTTTCTTTAAGCCATATTCAGTTCACCATAACGTTTAAAACACATACTCTACAAAGCACGTAATAGTTTGTGGGATTAATGCACGTGTAATTATTCTGATTTTACTACTTCAACCACTTTCTTCTGAACAGCTGGATTTAAAACAGTATTCCAGGAAACAAGTATGAGTATGGGAAACAATTGCCCGCAATTGGATTTCAACTGTATATTCATATTCTCTTTCTCTCTCTCTCTCTCCTACTGTTTGCCATTAATTCTTTTGAAAAAATACATTTTTTTCTCTTCATTCAACTAACTGTTTGATAGCACTATGATGGGATACTCTGCAATAGTGGTAAACCCCTTCAAATCCATGTTCCAGGGCATAATCCTCAGAACTACTAGAAATTTTCTAATGATCTATTTTTAAAAACAGGAAGGTGATGATTCATTGCTTGTAACAGTAGTGCCTGTAAAATCATCTAAAACATCTGGAAAAATGAGAAAGAGTTTTGAGGACCTGGAAAATGAACGAGAGGAACAAAAAATTAGCAAGTATGAAGAAGAAAAAGGAAGAAATGAAGAACAAAGATGTTCTCTAAAGGAAGCCAAATGCCTTTCATTTGTCATGGTAAATGATCTTGGGGAGAAGGAGGAAAATTATTTTAAAATAATCATGTTGCTTTTCTTTATCCAATTAGAGTTTTCGCCATAACTTTTTTTTTTTTAGGATGATGAAATGGAGAACCAGGGAACAAAGGAATCTCTTTCTCCTGGAAAGCTGAAATTAACTTTCGAAGAATTGGAAAAACAAAGACAAGAAAATCGTAAGAAGCAAGCTGAGGAGGAAGCGAGGCGACGTCTGGAAGAGGAGAAACGGGCCTTTGAGGAAGCAAGACAGCAGATGGTAAATAAGGATTCCAGCTGGGCTTTGGTCCTTCGCTGAAGGGATAGCAATGTTTATGACAGTCTTCTCTCACCTTTTTAGAAGATCCCTGAAACAGTGGCATAAGCTCTTGAGCACCACTGCAGGAAAGCAATGGAAAAAGAGGGGCCCCTCTGCTTCTGAGCCTACCATTTTAGAGCAGAAGCAGCAGCCCTGTTCTCAAAGTCTGAAAATACTCATGCGAAGAGGCCGGAAACACGGCATAATGGATGGAGCGTGGGCCTGGGAGTCAGAGGTTCACGGGTTTTAATCCTGGCTCTGCTACTTGTCTGCTGTGCAACCTGGGGCACAGCACTTCACTTCTTTGGGGCTCAGTTACCTCATCTGTAAAATGGGGGTTGAGACTTTGAGCCCCACATGGAACAGGGACTGTGTCCAACTCAATTTGTTTGTATCCACTCCTGCACTTAGTACATTGCCTGGCACATAGTAAGTGCTTAACAAATACCACTATAATTATTATTATAAAAGCTCTAAAGCTGAGAGACACCAAAAGTCACTGGGCCCCAAGGAGATCATTCCCTCCTGAAGGAAAAAGGAATCACTGATGATTCTGAACCCTGGGAGAGAGAGAGAGAGTGAGACAGTGTGTGTTGTGGGGTGAAGGGGGGGCAGTAATCAATCTTTCAAGCAACTGCAGTGGTGTTGGGTGAAGGGGAGAGGAAAATGAAATGGGAGGCACGAAGAGATGGAAACATCTATTTCCTTCTCCAGAAAACACTGGTATACACAAAGCAAGTCATGAGAAGGATTATTTTAGGAGTGGGAAATGTGGGCATATTTGAAGGCAGAGGGGAAAGAGCCATCAGAAAATCAGTGGTTGAAAAGTGTGGTCAGTAGGGGAAGAAGAGCGGGCAGAGGTGTTTTTATAAGAAGGGATGGGGTTGGAGACACAGGTCTATTTAGAAAAGAGGCAGGAGCTCTCTGAAGAAATAGCTGAGATGCACGATTCGACATGGGGGTAGGAGGGAGCTGATGACGAGAGGAAGGTTTTGGAGAGTTCACCCCCTGATGGTTCCAATTTTGTCAACAAAGTAATTGGCAAGATTATCAGGGGAAAAGAAGGCAGAGGTAGGGGCACTAGGAATTTCAGTTGAGAGTCAATCAATTTTATTGAGTGCTTACTGGGTGCAGAACATTGTACTAAGTGCTCAGGGAATTATGATTTAACAGAGTTATTATTATTATTATTGTTAATAATAATGGTACTTGTTAAGGACTTGCTATATGCCAGGAACTGTAATAATAATAATAATAATGTTGGTATTTGTTAAGCGCTTACTATGTGCCGAGCACTGTTCTAAGCGCTGGGGTAGACACAGGGGAATCAGGTTGTCCCACGTGGGGCTCACGGTCTTAATCCCCATTTTACAGATGAGGTAACTGAGGCACCGAGAAGTTAAGTGACTTGCCCAAAGTCACACAGCTGACAAGTGGTAGAGCCGGGGTTCGAACCCATGACCTCTGACTCCAAAGCCCATGCTCTTTCCAGTGAGCCACGCTGCTTCTCTGTACTAAGCACTGGGACGGATACAAGCAAATTGGGTTGGACACAGTCTCTCTGGCCTGTGGGGCTCACAGTCTCAATCTCCATTTAACAGATGAGGAAACTGAGGCACAGAAAAGTGAAGTGACTTGGCCAAGGTCACACAGCAGACAGGTAGCAGAGCTGGGCTTAGAATTCATGACCTCCCGACTCCCAGGTCTGTGCTGTACCCACTATGCCATGCTATTTCTCGAGAGCCGGTAGACATGTTCCCTGCCCACAATGTGCTTACAGTCTACAAGTCTGGAAGACTGAGTAGGGCAGTGGGAGTTCATGATGGAGGAATTCATTCATTCATTCAATAGTATTTATTGAGTGCTTACTATGTGCAGAGCACTGTACTAAGTGCTTGGAATGAACAAGTTGGCAACAGATAGAGACAGTCCCTGCCGTTTGACGGGCTTACAGTCTAATCGGGGGAGACAGACAGACAAGAACAATGGCAGTAAATAGAGTCAAGGGGAAGAACATCTCGTAAAAACAATGGCAACTAAATAGAATCAAGGCGATGTACGTTTCATTAACAAAATAAATAGGGTAATGTAAATATATACAGTTGAGCAGACGAGTACAGTGCTGAGGGGATGGGAAGGGAGAGGGGGAAGAGCAGAGGGAGATGAGGGGAAAAGAGGGTTAATCTGTGGAGAGGTGAAGGGGGGGCGGTAGAGGGAGTAGAGGGAGAAGGGGAGCTCAGTCTGGGAAGGCCTCTTGGAGGAGGTGAGTTTTAAGTAGGGTTTTGAAGAGGGGAAGAGAATTAGCCTGGCAGAGGTGAGGAGGGAGGGCATTCCAGGACCATGGGAGGACATGGCCCAGGGGTCAACGGCGGGATAGGCGAGACCGAGGGACGGTGAGGAGGTGGGCGGCAGAGGAGCGGATTGTGAGGGGTGGGCGGTAGAAAGAGAGAAGGGAGGAGAGGTAGGAAGGGGCAAGGTGATGGAGAGCCTCGAAGCCTAGAGTGAGGAGTTTTTGTTTGGACCGGAGGTTGATAGGCAACCACTGGAGGTGCTTAAGAAGGGGAGTGACATGTCCAGATCGTTTCTGCAGGAAGATGAGCCGGGCAGCGGAGTGAAGAATAGACCAGAGTGGGGCAAGAGAGGAGGAAGGGAGGTCAGAGAGAAGGCTGACACAGTAGTCTAGCCGGGATATAACGAGAGCCCGTAACAGTAAGGTAGCCGTTTGGGTTGAGAGGAAAGGGCGGATCTTGGCGATATTGTAAAGGTGAAACCGGCAGGTCTCGGTAATGGATCGGATGTGTGGGGTGAACGAGAGAGACGAGTCAAAGATGACACCGAGATTGCGGGCCTGAAAGACGGGAAGGATGGTCGTGCCATCCACGGTGATAGGGAAGTCTGGGAGAGGACCGGGTTTGGGAGGGAAGATGAGGAGCTCAGTCTTGCTCATGTTGAGTTTTAGGTGGCGGGCCGACATCCAGGTGGAGACGTCCCGGAGGCAGGAGGAGATGTGAGCCTGAAGGGAGGGGGAGAGGACGGGGCGGAGATGTAGATCTGCGTGTCATCTGCGTAGAGATGGTAGTCAAAGCCGTGAGAGCGAATGAGTTCACCATAATCATAATCATGAGTTCACCAGGAATCATAGTGTTGCTGAGCGTGAGGGCAGAGCTATAGTAGGTGAAGATGAATTTGCCTACCTGGTGCTTGACTTACCTGCAACAGTTCACCTTACACACAAGTGGGAGTCAGTCATATTTATTGAACGCTTACTTTATGCAGAGCATTGTAATGATAATTATGGTTAATCAATTAATAATTAATTATGGTATTTATGCTTACTATGTGCCAAGCACTGTTCAAAGCACTGGGGTAGATACAAGGTAATCAGGTTGTCCCATGTGGGGTGCTCAGTCTTAATTCTCATTTTACAGATGAGGTAACTGAGGCACAGAGAAGTTAAGTGGCGTGCCTAAGGTCACACAGCAGACAAGTGGCCGAGTCAGGATTAGAATCCACATCCTCTGACTCCCAAGTCTATGCTTTCCACTAAGCCGCGCTGCTTCTAAGCGCTTGTGAAGGAGCTATACTGTGGAAGTGACCAGGGCTAGGGATTGGTGCTGCAAGATTAATGGAGGGATATGGGGACATTTGGTTGACTTCAGTAGAGAGGGCAGGGTGGAGGATGTAGATTTTTGTGCTGCCAGAGAGAGGAAGTGAGATAGGAAAGCCAGATGGGATGTGATAGTCTGGGATGGGGGGGATAAGATGGTATAAGGAGCTTCGAAGAAGGTGATGCTGGTGCTGTTCGTGATGGCCATCGTGCCCACAGGGTGGGGGCCGAGCTCCGGCACTAGCCCCTGCCATCTCCTCCTGACAGCCTTGGCGCTGCCCGCTGCATCCCACTCCGCAGGGAAGCCCCTCCCGGCTGGCTCCCCGTGGCACCGCCATGGCCCTCAGCCATGTCGTGGGGCACCGGCCTCATTGGCACTTACCCTGCCCTTTGGGGCCAGCTGGGCCTTCTTCCATACCTTCCCGCCCAAACCCATCCAGGGTCCACCGTCATAGCTGACATCTTGCTCGTCGCTCAGCCCACTGGCTTATCCCACCCCCTTCTAGCTCATGGGCAGGCAGTGTGTCTAATTCTGTTGTATTGTACTCTCCCAAGGGCTTAGTACAGTGCTCTGCGCATGTAAGCACTCAATAAATACCACTGATTGAATCAAAGCCACCTTCTCCAGAGGCATTCCCTAACCTTTCCTGATCATATCAATCCATCGACTACACCTAGCGTCTATATTTACACCGGTTTATTTTGGCTCGCCTCTGGTTGTTACCAACGTTTCTCCTGTTCTGCTTTTCTCCTGGTAGATTCTAAACTTCATGAAGGTGGGGACTTGACTCTTATTATACTTTTCCAAGTGCCCAGAATTGGGCTCTGAATAAAAGTGAATATTGCCATCTAACTGTAGAAAGAGTTACATGGCTGCAGTGCTGCTCCGGCTTCTAATGTCCACAGTAACATCTATGTGTCATGAGCATGTCTCCCCCAGTCCATCCGTTCAGGTGACCATCCTGATCAAGTCAATACCCGCAGCTCTGTGCCAATTGAAATGCAGACCTGATGAAAGTCTATTCTACTTCATGCATGGAAATGGAATCTGAGAACCTAGATATACATAATTAGACACTTACCATATGCTGCTTTAATTAAGGCAGATTTTTATCAAAGGATAACACTGAATCTACAATTTACCATAGTCATAGCTCTAAAACTGTCTCCAGTTTTCCTGAATATGTACTATTTGTGTTTGTAAAGTTCTCCCATCAAAAATGACTGGTTGACTTTTCTTCTTTTTATTAATGCTAGCAGAGCAGCTCCAAAATGATCCATTTGATTTACTTTTAAATGTCTTTGGGGCCTTATTTTCAGGGAAAGTTATTTTATCAGTATACGTAATAACTGCCTTGACTACATTTACAATCTTTGAGTAAAGAAAAACACTTTGTGCATAGTTGCCCTGATGGGTAACTGTGGATAATCACGGTAAATCAGTTGGGTTTTTCATTTTGATCTCAGCATTGGAGTAGAAAGGTTTGGAAGGACAGCTTTCAGCCTCAAAGTGAATAATATTCTTTAGGGATTGTAAAGTAAAATCAACTGTGTCTAAAATCTCATGGACAAATTGGTTGGCTAAAGAGAGGTTTCAGCCTTTTGATTTCATTTTTTTCCTGGATTCCATGGCTTAATTCAATCAAGAGAGACAAACTTTAAAGTGGTTATTTTTGTTAGGCCAATGAAGAGGAAGAAAACCAAGAAACTGAATATTCTTTTAAAGAATACCGCCCAGGGAAACTCAAACTCAGCTTTGAAGAAATAGAAAGACAAAGGAGAGAAGAAGAAAAAAGAAAAGCAGAGGAAGAAGCTCGAAGGCGAATAGAAGAAGAAAAGAAGGCCTTTGCAGAGGCCAGGAAGAGCATGGTGAGAGAAATCTCTTACAAATATCAAGGGGTTAGTTTATGATTTTAGCATTGGGATCTGCCTACTGGAAAAGTAGCAATGTTGATAGAAATGATTGAATTTGGTTCACAGTAAATGCTCACTCCTTTCCCCACTCCTGGTCACTCACTCTTGTTCTTGCAAACATCTCTCCCCTCCTCCCCACAACCCCTTCTCCCACTTACACCCCCCCCTACACCTTCTGTGAGTTGGGCCTCACAACTCATTTCCTCATGTGCTCACACACACTATCCTCCCAGTACCTACCTATTTCTCTTGCTTCTCTTTATCTGGAATCCAGTTGTCCTTTGTTTGCTGACTGGTTAATAGTTGCTGCAATATCTTTATTATTCTGTTTGTCCCAAACACCTACTAGTTCAGTGTATTGAGTACTTCAAGCGGGTCCACTTAAAATTCTATTATTATTACTACTATAGAAACAGCCCAGGAGGTGAAAACCTCGGGGTTGCGTTTTGAACACCACAGCATCATCAAACAAGTAAAGCCAAAACCACCCTTTCGGCAGGCTTGGAATGCTGCTTGCCAATAGCCATCTTCAAAGTCTGGGGCAGTTTTTGTCCACTCACCTCTCGTCTTCCTGGCTTTCAAAATCTACTTTGGACTTTTGGCTAATGTGCCAGGGAATAGCACCAACAAAAACAGGTGGATGACAATCCAGAGCAGGTGACAAATATCCAAAAGAACAGGGAAAATAATAATCATGGTATTTGTTAAGCGCTTACTATGTGCCAAGCACTCTTCTATGCGCTGGGGTAGATACAAGGTAATCAGGTTGTCCCATGTGGGGCTCCCAGTCTTAATCCCCATTTGAAAGATGAGGTAACTGAGGCACAGAAGTTAAGTGACTTGCCCAATGTCACACAGCTGATTAGTGGCAAAGTCAGGATTAGAACCCATGGCCTCTGAGTCCCAAGTCCGTGCTCTTCCACTAAGCCAACAAGCAGACCGAAAAGTACCAGATGGCAGTGGTACTTTAGGTGGGCTGATTTCTCTCCAACACTGTCTAGGAACTGCCATGGGGAGTCAAGTTTGTTCCAAAACCTCACCTCAATTCCAAAAGACTGATGACATGGAAACATTGTTATATGTGCTAGCTGGGAGCGTTCTCCATGCCTACAGGATAGAACACTTTGTTTGGAGGAAGTTCAGCCTTTGCTATGTTCTCTGAAATTCAGAATTGGTTTTCAGACACCCTCCTCCCTCTCCAGGTAATGGAGTTGATCCCTCCAGTGCGGAGACAGCAGCTCCATGGGAAAAAGTCCACAGACTAGGAACCTCAAAGACAAATGAGTTCTTCACCAAGCCCAACACCCAAAGTTGGAAAAGCAGTGCCCTGTCCCTTAAATTATCCACCACCCGGCTAGTGCTGAAAGAGTTATAGCTCTCCATCAGGAAACTTTACACAGTATCTTCTATAATTTACCCTTGTTTGCCAAGTTCCCTCAGCCAGATCAAATGTTTCAGTTAGGCTATCAGTTAATCTCTTGTCATATCATTTTCCGATGGTGAAGAATATGTTCCATGTCTAAGAGGGAACTTGAGAGATCTTTAATAGAGTGCTTGTCAAAGTATGTAAGCGGTTGGGGAGTGAGGGGGGTGGGAGGGAGATTGGGGGGTGTCTACACACCTCATCTGTCACCAACCTGCGGGGACAAGTTGCTCGACTATCCACATGCCATGAAACCCATTCTATGGTACTACTGTTTATTAGAAGCACATCTCCAAAAGGTCTTCCCCAACTAAACCTTCATTTCCTCCTCTCCTATTCCCTGGCACTAGGATTTGCACCCTCACTTCCTCAGCCCCATAGCACTTATGTATATAGCTGTAATTTATCTATTTATATGAATGTCTTCTCCGCCCCACACCACCGCCCCCACAACACTGTAAGCTCACCGTGGGCAGAAAATATGTCTACCAAGTGTATATTGTACTATTATACTGTACTTACCCAGTAAGTGTTCAATAAATATGATTGATACCAATCCTATTTGAAAAACTACAGGGCAACCTAGGAGGTCACCAAATCACAGAGCATGCCACAGTACAGCAGCTTTTAGCTGGGAGAAATTGATTTTTTTTTTTTTTTTTAACCTTCAGCCCTCAAGCAGAACCACACTCAAACCACCCCAGAAGGATGGGAAACCTATTTAATGGTAACCCTTTCTTGGTAATTAATTTTAATGCATCACCCCGTCAGGAAGCTCTTAGATGGAACCCACATCCCACTGCATTGGGATCAGAGCTGGAGGAGATGAAGTCCTCTGTTAAATAAAATCCTTTATGATTGTTGAAGATTATTAAAATCTCTCCTTACCTTTTCTGGTCAAAACCATCTCAGCTCCTTTAATGAACACTTATCTACTTTAGAATGCAATATGTCATGGATGAATAAACAGTAGAATTTGAACTTTGCTACAAAAGTAATGAGGATTACTTTCAACAGGTTTTGGAGGATGATGTGCCAGAGATGTATAAATCAGTCTCTCAAGAGTCTCTAACTCCAGGAAAGCTAGAAATTAATTTTGAGGCTTTACTGAAACAAAAAATGGAAGAAGAAAGGAAACGAACTGAAGAGGAACGGAAGCAAAAACTAGAAATGGAAAAACAGGAATTTGAACAACAGAGAAAAGAAATGGGAGAGGTAAGAGAGTAATGTTGAAAGAAAAAATTGTCATTCTGAAACCTGGATAGCCAAATTTCTCAAGTTCATTTTCTGGTTCCTGATGATAGTTTTAGTAGCAATGAATACTACAAACTAATAGGGTTTTGAAGTACATTAGGTCAATTACATGCTAGCTAATTGGAAAACTGAAAGTGACCAAACTTGACATTTTTAGTTTCATTTTTATTCCTCTGAATAGTAAAATAACTTTATCTGTTACTTTAAAGTGAAAAACAGAGCACTTTAAATACGACTGCTTGACATTCATGTGAAAGGCGACTGTTTTTGTGCTTCCCAAACACTTTAGGATAACACTGTGCACCCAGAGATTTGAAGCACTTACTGGGTGCCAAGCACAGCAGTAAGCAGTGATATAGATGCAAAATAATCAGGTCCAGCACAGTCTCTGATCCAGAAAGGATTTACAGTCCAACTGGGAGGGAGAACAAATAGTTAATTTCCATTTTATTCATTCATTCAATCATATATATTGAGCGCTTACTATGTGCAGAGCACTGTACTAAGCACTTGGAATGTACAATTTGGCAACAGATAGAGACAATCCCTGCCCAATAATAGGCTCACAGTCTAAACGAGTGTGATAGATGAAGACACTGAGGCACAACAGCACTGAGGATGGAGTCGGGATCAGAATCGAGATCTTCTGAATTCCTGTCCCATGCTCTTTCTACTAGACCACATAGCTTTTGAAATACTTTTTTTTAATTCTTTGCTAAACTACTTTATAATTTTCAGTAAAAGTGTACTTTAGAGGAAGTTTGAAAAATGTAAAAAAAAAAAAAAAAAGGGAAATCTCTCATGTAGAAATGGCAAATGCCTTATAGATTTTCCATTTCACACATACTCTAATTTCTTTTGAATTTAAAATTGCACAGAAAAACTGTTGCACCACAAAATACAATCACATCTTGATATTTTAGGATCCAATCATACCTTTCATGCAAGGCTTAAATACAATTGATTGACTAGTAGTGGTAGTAAACTAGTAAAATAATGGCTGCTTCTCCAATGTGGTAGCAAATGGAGTTAGTTGGCAGTGGAACGGGAGCAGAAGGTGAAGAGACCCCAAACTTTGTATGATGGGATCTAACCTTGATTGGTTACCAGGCCTACACTCTCAGAGCATATGCACAAGTAGAGAGCACACATGAGATTCCCATTAGGACATAGTTTTTAACTTAGCTCATTCACTTCTTTAGAAATTAGAACCAAGTTAATTTCAGTAAAATTCTTTAGAGTGGTTTGAGGAAAAACGCCAAATGGAGTAGATCAAGCATTTTTATTACAGGATAGAAATGGGTTTCACTTAAAAATGGGTTTCACTCCCCCTGCTTACAACAGAAAATCGAGAAAGGTGTGTACCAAATCGGTTGTAATCCAGGCTCTAAGATTCAATAAATACCTTAGCTCGATTGAATATACATTTTTGCGATCAACTAAGTAGCTTCAAGCACCAGAGTCCTGAGAAAAACTTTTAATTTTATGAAAATAAGCAGCCTTGGTCTTAGTGCTTAGTGCAGTGCTCTGAACATAGTAACCACTCGATAAGTGTCATTGATTCATAACCAGGACTTTCTTTGCCAAGTGGCATTTAGTGTTGTAATATTGTACAAATTTCCAGATTTTTTTTACATAAGATCTTAATTTTTGAAGGAGAAGGAAGAGAGTGAAACTTATGAATTAAGCAGGGAGTATGAAGAATTAATTAAATTAAAAAGAAGTGGCTCCATTCAAGCTAAGAATTTAAAAAGCAAATTTGAAAAAATTGGTCAACTCTCTGAGGAAGAAATACAGAAAAAGATTGAAGAAGAACGAGCTCGGAGAAGGGCAGTTGATCTCGAAATTAAGGAGCGAGAGGCAGAACATTTTCATGAGGTGAGTTAATTTCCTATTTAATATTTACTGAGCGCTTACTGTGTGCAGAGCACTGTACCTATGCACTTGGGAGAGTAATAATAATAATAATAATAATGTTGGTATTTGTTAAGCGCTTACTATGTGCCGAGCACTGTTCTAAGCGCTGGGGTAGACATAGGGGAATCAGGTTGTCCCACGTGGGGCTCACAGTCTTAATCCCCATTTTACAGATGAGGGAACTGAGGCCCAGAGAAGTTAAGTGACTTGCCCACAGTCACACAGCCGACAAGTGGCAGAGCTGGGATTCGAACTCATGAGCCCTGACTCCAAAGCCCATGCTCTTTCCACTGAGCCACGCTGCTTCTCCATAATAATGTTGGTATTTGTTAAGCGCTTACTATGTGCCGAGCACTGTTCTAAGCGCTGGGGTAGACATAGGGGAATCAGGTTGTCCCACGTGGGGCTCACAGTCTTAATCCCCATTTTACAGATGAGGGAACTGAGGCACAGAGAAGTTAAGTGACTTGCCCACAGTCACACAGCCGACAAGTGGCAGAGCTGGGATTCGAACGTACACTACACCAATATAACAGAGTTGGTAGACACGGTCCCTGTCCACAACGAGTTTAGTCTAGAGGACATGGGAGGCAAGAAAAGCATAACTGAAACTCATACACTCGTATCCCATGACAGGTCATTTTAACCTACATTTAAAGACTACTAATAACCCTTTGAATAGGATTAATTAGCAAGGCAGACTCTTGGAAAACCTAATGTGAAATAGTAAGTAAATTGCCACACAAAAAAATGCAAAAACCCTTGGCTAATTCACAAATTACAGTCATCACCTGAGTAGTCAAGAACATAAACCAACTAAACCCATTTTCTCCTTTTTGAGAGACTTGGTGAAGACTGGGAGCTACTCTCCATCCCCCTTTTGGGGACATTTTCCACTCCTGTCCTCAGTCCTCTGGTGGGACTGAGGAAGGAGAATCCCAAACTATTGAGACTTGTGATCAGTTCTGACTATAGCTGAACACTTGTAATGAGAATGTAAATTTTGGATTGGGACCATTCCATTAACACTTTGTGCTGCCAGAAGACAGCTGTCTGAACCCAAGCAAACTTCTGGCGCCAAAATTCATTAGAAGTATACACACAGACACACATACATGCATTTTATAATGCACATTCAGCAGGGCTGCTCTAATGCTTCCTTTCCGAAAAGTCAGAGAGAATGAAGCGGGTTGACTCAGAGGGGAAGACTCAGGGAAGCTCCTTGTAATATATGCTACCACACAATACCAACATTCTGGCTGTTGGGGCAGTCAAGATCAAATCTGGATTTTTCTGTTTTTCTAGTTTCAGAATGCAAACTGGATTATCTGAATTCCAGGGGGTTGGAGGGTGAAAAAATTGCTTCTTCTTTCTGGCCACATTGGATGCCTTGACAAATGCTAAATAGCTAAGGATATGGAACACTGGAGTTTTTTGTTTGTTTAGGGAAGGGGAAAATAGATGAGGGTGAAATTGTTACCCTCTCTGACACCTATGTTAAATTTCCCAAAAAATTCCAAAGAATGTGGGTGTGGTTTGTCAGGTCTAACTGTACTAAGTCTAACCCAGAGGGTAACACACAGGAAGCACTTAAACACTCATTACATCCCTGTTCACCAAATTCAAGTGACAAGCACCCACTGCATTAGGTTATTGGAGTGTATATTAATTTAACTTACAAGAAGCTTTAGGGAGTTATATTTAAGTGGTTATATGTGACAAATTCCTTTCTAACTAAAGGAAAGGTTATTGCTGTGACTATTGTAATGAGATGTGAAGAACCTGAAACCCTGTTCATTTAATCCTCCTCCCTACATTGCTCTTCCATTGACCACTCATCTTGTCTCTTTCATCTTCCATTGTGTCTGTGAACCCCAGGACTGTTATTCCCACCTGTTTTTCCCAGTGCTTTTAACAGGTGTTTAAATAGTAAATTTCTGAATAACCAAGTTTTCCTAGCAACTCATGCATTAGATTACCATGTAATTTCCACATAGCCAAGTGCTTAAAAAAAGGGCTCCATCCATTAAATATATTTTGGTGGCATGTGTAGGTTTATATATGGTTTCATATATACAGGAATAGTAATTACAATAATATGTTGAAAAGGAGAGGCCTGGAATAGGGATTTGTCTAGGATGGAAAACTCGTAAATAAAACCAAGAGGTTTGTGTGATTAATCAAATCTTTACTGGAACAGAACAGTAAATACTTTTATATACGGCCTCCCAGCAGCAAAGTGTCATTATAAAACTGGAAGATTTGTTATTCTCATGTACCCTAGATCACACTGGTCTACACAGCCCTGGTGGCATACATTTTTTTAAAAAAATGGTATTTAAGCACTTGGTGTCAGGCACAGCAATAAGTGCTGGGGTAGATACAAGCTAATCAGGTTGCACACAGTCCAACATGGGGCTTCACAATCTTAACCCCCATTTTACAGGTGAGGTACTCAGGCACAGAGAAGGGAAGTGACTTGCCCAAGGTCACACAGCAGACAGGCATCAGAGCTGGGAGTACATGTTCCGACAAGTTACCACACGACTGGTCTTTCGGTGGCTCTAAAAATTGTTCTGGAGATGCTTCTGGGTGCTCCAGGTGGTCAAAGGGATGAATGTCTAACTCTGGCTACGGAGTACGAGGTTGGTGGAATTGAAATGACCAACTGCCTCCAGCCTGGGTCCAGGTGCAATTGTTCTATAATAGTTCTGTCCCTGTATGGAAAAGTGAGTGACTACAATTAACTTCTAAGTGACTGCCTTGGTCAATGGAATTTACCATCCTTCTTTGAGCCCTAATTAACACATTTGTTAGTCTCAAGTCTGTAGATATGCTTTTCTAGAAACCTTAAACTCAATTTAGAGTTTTCTGATTTTTCCCCTCTTTATAAAAACAAAAATATCTAACCTTAAAGGATGATGATGTTGATGTGAAACCTGCCAAAAGATGTGAAGCTCCTTTTACGCACAAGATGAATATGAAGGCTAGGTTTGAACAAATGGCAAGAGCAAGGGAAGAAGAAGAACAAAGAAGAATTGAGGAACAAAAATTACTACGCATGCAATTTGAACAAAAGGAAATTGATGCTGCATTACAAAAGGTATTAAAGGGTCCCTTTTCTTCTTAAGGCTGTTTTGTATAAGGGGCGAATTCTTAAAATTGTTTTAAGGTGGCAGTAACTACACCCAATGGTGGAGACAGCAAGAGATACATGGGGAAGATTTCATAAAGTGCAACCTTTTGTATGCACTGTATTTACAAAGAAAGAATCAAGAAAACTAGCGAACAAAACCACTCTAATAGGCATATTTTGACTTTTAGATCTTTTTACGTCAACTCCTTACCTCAAGATCTTGCCTTAATTCCATGTCAATCAATCGTATTTGAGTATTACTGGGTGCAGGGCACTGAGCGCTTGGGAGAGTACATCATCATAACAGACACATTTCCTGTCCACAACAAGCTTAGTCTAGAGGGGGAGGCAGACATTAATAAAAATTATGGGTGTGTACATAAATGGTGTGGGGCAGCAGGGGGTGGGTGGTGAATAAAGCGAGTGGAAAAAGAGGAAATGGCTTTGTCAAGGAAGGAGATGTGTATTTGAGAATAACTGTTGGATTGGGACTGTTGGCCGTTCCAGCCCAGATGCAGGATTTGGGCGAGAGATCCGCAGCAAGATAGATGAGCTCAAGGTGCAGTGAGTAGGTTGGCAGTAGAGGAGCAGACTGTGAGCTGGATTGTAGGAGTAGTGAGATGAGGTAGGAGAGGGGTCAAGGAGATCGAATGCTTTAAAGCACTTAGGGATAAGGTGCGGCTGTTTTTTTATTTCTAAGGTTGGAATTTCTATTTCCCAGCACACTAGAAAAAAAAAGTCTCTTGTTGGAAGTTTAAAAGGTCTACCTGTCTACCTGAATCTGTCTTTGTAGAAAAGAGAAGCAGAGGAGGAAGAAGAGGGGGTCATTAATGGATCAACTATAGAAGATGAAGAGGAACAAGCTCGATCAGGGGCTCCCTGGTTCAAGAAACCTCTCAAAAATACATCTGTTGTAGATAGTGAGCCAGTGCGGTTCACTGTTAAAGTTACAGGAGAGCCCAAACCCGAAGTTACCTGGTGGTTTGAGGGAGAAATGTTGCAAGACGGAGAAGACTACCAGTATATTGAGAGAGGAGAAACTTACTGCCTCTATTTGCCAGAAACCTTCCCGGAAGATGAAGGGGAATATATGTGCAAAGCAGTCAACAGTAGAGGCACGGCTGCTAGCAGCTGTATTCTCACCATTGAAAGTAAGAGTTAGTTACTCATCCTTTCTTACCTAACTCCTCCACTTAAATTCACCACCTCCTCTTTTAAACTATTTCCTTCTTGCTTTTCTTTTCTAGCTGATGACTACTAATGTGCTATTTTTATGCTGGCACCCCACCTTCCTTCTCCTCAACTCTCTCTCGGCATCCATCTTTCTGACGGGGGTCACAAAGGAAACCAGAAGCTGGGCCACAGCGAGTTGCCATTCCTGCACTAGATGTTTAAAGTCACCTCAAGTTGCATGAGCCTTCCTGTTTTCAATGCCTCCCCTGCTGTGGTGGTTAGTTTAGCACCAAAATACATGGAAAATAAAGTCCATCTAATTGGAAGTTCCAATTATAGTCCCATGTTCCTGAAACCACTTTTCAGAAGGTAGCAGACTAAGTCAAATCCTGTGACTGCACAATAGCTTTCTTCTAATCAGGACTACACCTGTCACATTATGGCAAACACTTTAGAATGAAAACTTGTTATATTGTACTCTCCCAAGCGCTTAGTACAGTGTTCTGAACACAGGCAGCACTCAAAGTGAATATGATTGAAATAAAATGTTGGCTGGAAAGTGGCTATTTTGAAACCACTGGTGAATAAGTAGCCAGAGCCTTACCAGAGTTTAAAAACTAATTTTAAAAGCTTGAGTAGTTACAATGTGATAAAATGGACATGAAGAGAAAATGGGTAGTGCACTCCTGTACAATACAACTTTCTAACCATTTTCATTGATGCAAAATGATTTTAAAAGGTTTATAATTTTAAAAGTATCAACACACAGAAGGGGCTCAAATAGTAATGACTGATTAGAGTAGACAAATGTAGTCCAAGTCTTCTGGTCTGTTAAAAACAGCAGGGTGGATTTGGAAGGAAACACTAAGCCAATTTTCCTCAGACTGCGGCTCTTTTGAAATGAACTGATAGATATTTGACTCCCATGTTCAATCTAAAGTCGTTGTCTTATTTTTTCAAGATGCTGGAGCAGGACTTTATTTTTAGTGAGATTATAATAAATAACTGCATTCTGTTACAAAATTTCTTCTGTCATCCTTCTTAAAGGGTTTTTTTTTTTAAATAAAGGGAAATGACTGGAAGCATGGCTCCTGGTTTCATTTAAATTTACATAACTTCATATGATTTTAAAGGCTGTCACAGTGTTCATAATTAAGGGAATATATTTATAACGACAGGCAATAATTTTGGAAGTTTTCTTTCCTTAAAATTTTCTATCTCCAGAGAAGGTGGGAAATGAAAATGATTATTTTATGCCCTAGATTGACAGTATCCTCAAAATTTCAAGAACTGGGTGCACGAAAAAAAGACAAAACAAATACGGTATGCATTAGTTTACATTTATTGAGAAAACCATGAGCAATACAAAACTACAGTAATGGGCACCCTTATCATAATGTCACTTTAGCAAGCTCTAAACCACGGTTTGTAAAGCATTCAATTTACCTCAAGTCCAAGCTGCATCTCCCTAAGACACTGTTTCCATCACAGTAGCCTTTTAAAGCCAATCTTCTTTTTACACACGGGTAGTTTCTGTAGAGAACACTTTTCTCAGGACGAAAATGCATCGAGCACACAAGAAAAATATATATATATATATGTGCAAACATTTAAGAGTTTTATAGGTGTATCACTAAAGCAAGTCAAACCCTAGCTAGTGTTGCTTTTGCCAAGTTCCAATTTATAAACCTCTTCTCTCCACCCTCCCTTAAAAATCAGTGTGACAATAAAAGCCACTGGACTTGGAAAAGCAAAGTTTTTATCATTTCCATGGATGTGTACCTAGTCACGAAATTACTCCCTAAACTTCAAATTCTACAGTCATTCTAGGTTAGACATCTCCCATACCCTACACAAACGAAAAGTTCTAAATGCCTCAACACTAGAGTTCTGAACATTTTCTACTTGGCCCAACAATTCAAAAGACAGAGGTTCATGAGTGACAAGTACTATTTTAATTAAAAATTCAGAACCAAGCGATTTACTGCCGTCATCTATACTGAAGAGGGCTGAGAGAAAAACAAGCATTCCCTGAATTCTTTCGAGACTGCATAAATCAATGTAATGTCACAAACTAGTCTAAGCATCTCTTCCCAACACTCCTAGCATCCATTGCAGTCAAATGAACTGGCTCACCTTTTCTGTTTTCCATTTATTTCACTGTAAAATCAGTGCCAAAAATGCTGGTATCAGTTTATGCTTATGATTAAAACACAAAAAAACAAAAAAACAGAGAGAAACAATCCCAACCACCCCGAAACAAGCTTTGAATGTCATACCTATGAGCACATATCTATATTTTCTTCTGTTTAAAAAATACAAACTACAACTCATCAAAATTTTTTGGCTCAAGGATTTTAAAGAGCTTCGTAGCTTTTAAAAAAAACTTATAAGCATATATCTATGCTTGTCTTTTAGAAAATGCAGATAAAGACAGGTGGTGTAGCAGCTACATAATTTAAGAAATTGAACAGTTCACAGAACATTTATGATCAAGTGAATAGCACTTTAAAAATGAAAAGTGATCAGACAGGAACATATAACCCTAAATCATTATGTTCATTATTGTATGGGAATACATTTCATTTCTCCATTATGTTTTGCCAATTTTACCTTCTACATGGAGCCCTTCTATGGTCCATGCTCATCGGCTCACCAATGGCATACACTCAAAGGATTCCTCTTTATGGGCAGTAACTATCTCAGGACCTGATTCTATGAGCTATGATTTGGTGCTTGCAGCATCTTCAGCACTGTGTATGAAAATGAAGGCAGTATTTTTGAATTTTTTCTTTAAGCAGAACTTTTGAAAAGGATCAGCACATTTTATAAACTGAATAAACAGAAACTGATAATGATGCTGCTTTAGTACTTAATCAAAAGGCTCTATCAGTTAAAAAACTAAACACACAAACATTTTAAACTAGCAAAAAACCAAAACCAAAAATTTAAATGCAGCAAGTCAGTTAAAATATTACAGATTAAAAAAACAAAAACAAAAAAAAACCAAAACTGATTGCTATACAGTTAACATTTCGCTGGTGCACATGCTTTCCATTAAAACCATACTACCAGTAGCCTGTAGCTGAAGTTTTTCCCCTGCCGTATCAAATGGATATGCATGCTAAATTTATAAACCGTACTAAAACTGATTAACTTCTTACTGAATTACTATAGTTCAAGAATAAGCAATATGCAGAATCCATAATAGTTCTTGGGGGAAAGGAGAGGAGAAATGTCCTATTATAAAAACGTTTTGTGAAGGCTGTTGAAGTTTCTAAACAAGTATTTCCTGCAGCTGCAAAATTTTAATTGTCCATTCTTAAATGCAACAATTCTGCCATTTTGAGAAAAATCTAACAAAAAGATTTGGACAGAATTCACTTACTGCAGCAATCCTCTCATCTTTTTTTTTTTTTAAATTAAAAAAATGAAAACATTTACCCAGAAATGTAAACAGTTGTATAAACAACTTACAAACTTTCCACTGAAATGGAACCATAAGAGAACAAATACATTTTGGGAAGCAGTAAGCAGATTGCTCTTGAATACACAACCACAGAAACCTCACAGGGACAACATTAATGTACTGAAATATGTATTTATATACTTCCTTAGGTTGTGCTTACCTGTTGCTTTTTGCAGCAGAACCTAAGGTGGAAGATCTGGGAAGGCACTGTGAAGTATAAATAATTGCACTGTTTGCAATTAATAAAGATTTTAAACCTCAAACGAATAAAATCAACAGCCTCCATTTTGTGAATTATGAAAGAGAATTCAACTGAATTGATGTTTTTCAGAGTAATTAAATGCAGCACTCTCCTAAAAGATTATCTATAAAACAGTGTCATGCAAAATATCTGAACTGTTTACCTTAACAGCCTAACCTAAAGAAATTAAGTACCCTCCTAGCTACTTCAGTTTCAAGCTAGCGTTATAGATCCCAAACTAAAGGGAGTGAATTTACTCCTCTACGATACAATCAGATAGATACATTTCTAATAAACCAAGAAATCCACTATGCTATCTTCCAGCCTGAAGGGGACCTCTTAAAATATCGCCTCCCTGTCATAACTCCTTAATACGCTCAAAGGACGCTTTCCCACCAAAAGGGCTAATACGGGTTTAAAAAATGAAATACCTATATGGCATAAAGTCTGCAAGCAGAAAACAACTGGCTGACAAAACAGTTCCCAGGACTTTCATATTAACACAAGATATCATATTTTCACACTGAAAAAACATGACCTTTCCTAGGAGCACCAAGGGACATACTACATAGCTTTTGAAAAGGTATATGTTTTCTTTAGCTACAGCTAAGCATTTCAAAAATACTTACCCATTAAACTCACATATTTTAGATAGTCACACCTACGTTACCTATGTTAAATTAAGAAGCAGTTATAATTTCCCAAAAGTTATCAGCACTGTATTCCAACATAATATTCACACAAGGTATGGCATTTGCATTATGTGGAACATTGACAAAAAGATACTGTTGCAGTTCATCAATTTGTCATTCTGATGTACTTACAGTGCAATGCTCCTTGAAGGAACACATTCAAGGATGATACACAGCACAGTCCTCCTCATCCCTACAGAGCTAGTTCTATACTGGCTGGATCAAACCTGCACTCCAACAGACAATGGCAAGACAGACTGTATTTGCATGTAATCTACTAGAATATATGCAAAAAGCCAACAAATATGCAAAGAACAATGGATTTCAACAAAATACCAGAATTTCAGCATGAAGTGTTAGAATAATAAAATGACTTCAAGTACATCAAAAAAGTAACTGAATCAATGCTTGGACTTGTGCATTTTTAAAACACGGCTTCACTGTACTGCAAAAAAATCTGCTCCAACCCATCCCCATATCCCAACAGAATGTTTCAATGACAGATGCAATTTTTCTAACTAAAAAGCACACCACTCACCAGCCTAAACTCAATTTAGAAACACTCTATCTGCACATGGCATACTTAAAAGCTTTGCTTTAAAAAACTCAAA
The DNA here is from genome assembly GCF_004115215.2 of Ornithorhynchus anatinus. Lineage (NCBI taxonomy): Eukaryota > Metazoa > Chordata > Mammalia > Monotremata > Ornithorhynchidae > Ornithorhynchus > Ornithorhynchus anatinus. The sequence goes on along the minus strand of NC_041731.1, from coordinate 110,140,861 downwards.
GCTGTTCTGATTAGCTACTCAATAGACTATCTGAAAAATCTTTAAAGTCAGTTATGCTGAAACAGTCTTGGAAGTCAAGTAATGATCAAATTAAGAACAGAAAGGTTAACTGTTATAGCAGCTGTACAGGTCTCAAACAGTGGTCATGTTTAAAAGGAAATTTCACTGTTAATGCAAATGGAAGTATGCCAAAAGATCACCGTACACACATGCAGCTTTTTAATCAAACTGAAGGAAAATAAAGATATCAAGATTACTTGTGCCGGTCAGCCAAAAACAATAAATGGAAAAGATCCTCGCCATCTACCACTATACTGCAAGGGGGAAAAAACATGCCAATGATTTTAAGTTTTAAAAGATTATTACTTCAAGGGGAAATCTATTTGTGTATATGTACCATTGCTCATTACTGCTAATACATTTCTGATTCCTTCAAATACCCACATATCCAACTTACCGACACAGGAGGTTTCATATTATTTATTGTAAAGCACAAAACAGGCATTTTAAAAGTGATAAAGTATACATTGAAAAAGTACATTTATATCACAAAGCATTGACCACATAATAGTTGCAAATACATTTGCTGGAATGTGTACATCTACACTAAGATACTAAAAACAAACCAATTTTCATTTCTACACAGAAATATTACCTCCTATCAGTAGTGATAGATATTTTGTACATATTCAAAAAAAAAAAAAAAACCACTATTTTTTTTTTAAACCAAAACAAAATTAAGATCTTCATCAAGGCGTCTGCATCCATACATTTAACAAAGGTTTTTTTTCCCCCACACAATGAAGCAAATACTGTATTGTCCACTTCTTATTATTGGCCCTGTGCAGAAGAAATACATAAGAGATACACAAAAAGTTAAAGAAAATCCTTTAAACTCATCTAACTCAGGAGTGAATCCTTTAAGAAAGAAAAAAAACTGGTTAATACAAATGGTGGTGGCTTCTTGCATGGTTTTCAAAACCCTGGGGGGAGAAATTTTTTTTTTTAATCGAAAGCACCATGGAGAGATTCAGCAGAGTTCCACAGAGCACTCAAAAAACACGTCACAGTACTATTTTAAAATAGTAATGTCTTGTCAGGAAAAGAAAAAAAAGAAAGAAAAAGGCAAGAGAGGCACACACACTCCCAGAGTGACAGTAAACAGACATGCAGATACAACGACTCAAGTGCCGAGAAGCCGGAGTGGCTTTATACCTGGGGTGCTGGTGGGTGCTGTGGCATTCCCTGTGGACTTGTCTGGGCATAGTAGGCCGCCTGTTGTCGATAGTACTCAGCCCATGCTGCACTGTAATCTGGCTGGCCTCCAGGAGGTGCCCCGGTGGGGGCTGGAACCGCTTGCCCTGGGAGAAAAAACAGAAGGACCACTTTGTTGCTCTAAACCCAAATTAAGAGCGCCACAGAAACCAATCTCTCCTTACAGATCATACCTTGCTTCTTGTAATACTCCTCCCAAGCCTTTGAATAATCTTGTGTCTGCCCCTGTTGACCTAAAAAACAGAAACGAAACAAAAAAAGCCCTACCTTTTAATACAAAACCACATAATAATAGTAATTATGGTATTTGTTAAGTGTTCACTAAGTGCAGAGAATTGTGGTAGAGGATAATCAGATTGTCCCACAGGGGGCTCACATTTTTTAATCCCCATTTTTGCAGGTGAGGTAACTGAGGCACAGAGAAGTTAAGTGACTTGCCCAAGGTCACACAGCAGACAAGTGGTGGAGCCGGGATTAGAACCCATGATCTCTGACTCCCAAGCCTAGGCTCTTTCCACTAAGCCACGCTGCTTCTCTTCTCATGCAGCTCGGCACATCCACTGCCAAGTACAGAAGACAGAAACACACGGGGTAAATACTCCTGTTTTACTTCAAGTGCTCATCAGTGCTGGAAAACTAGCTTACAAATAAATACTTATACAATGCTGTTTCCTTCACGCACTATGATACCAAATTTTAGTTCTGGAATGCCACCAATTAAAAAAACCCTCAGATGAATGAATTTTACAAAGTGGTAGGAAACAAGGACAATTTGGGCACATCCATTTCACATTTCTGAGAAAATAAATAGGTCTGGCTATATTTTTGCCACCTAAATTTCAAGGAACTGTATATAGAAAGATGACCTTCCAAAAAGAAGGGAAATGCTTCAAGTAAGGGCTCCTAAACCTAATAATAATGTTGGTATTTGTTAAGCGCTTACTATACGCTGAGCACTGTTCTAAGCGCTGGGGTATATAAAGGGAAATCAGGTTGTCCCACGTGAAGCTCACAGTCTTAATGCCCATTTTACAAATGAGGTAACTGAGGCACAGAGAAGTTAAGTGACTTGCCCATAGTCAAACAGCTGACAAGTGGCAGAGCGGGGATTCGAACCCATGACCTTTGACTCCCAAGCCCGAGCTCTTTCCACTGAGCCATGCTGCTTCTCTGCATACCTATTTATATGTACAGGCTTGGGGGTGATGGGGTGGAGCCAAAAGAAGAAGATCCCCCACCCTTTCCAACACTTTCTAATATTAACCGCCAAGTTAAATGCAGAGAAACACCTCCAGGGAGAAGGTACTTATTATTAGATAATTCAGGTTATAAAAAGAAAAACCCCAAATAACAAAGAATACTGGAGCTGAGAAATGTTGAGTCAACTGCATTTAAGCATCTACTGCATTCAGTACACTCAACTTGGAAGAGGTACAATAAAGTTAGTAGACACGATTCCTATCTTCAGGGAGTTAAAACCTAGTAGAGGAGATAAGACACCAAAGTCATTTGCTGAAAGGAGGAAGCAGAAAAAGGGAACACGCATTTGAGTGGTGCTTAAATAACAGGGTATGTAGGATATGTAATAATAATTTCAGTCTTTGTTAAGCACCTACTATGTGCTGGGCACTCTACTAAGTGCTGGGATGGATACATGCAAATTGGGTTGGGCACTGTCCCAGTCCCCTGTGGAGCTCGCAGTCTCAACCCCCATTTTACAGATAATAGTAATTGTATTTGTTAAGCACTTACTGTGTGCCAGGCACTGTACTAAGTGCTGGGATGGACACAAGCAAATCGTATGGGCCCAGAGAAGTGAAGTGACTTGCCCCAGTCCACACAGCAGGCAAGTGGTGGGGCCGGGATTAGAACCCATGACCTTCTGACTCCCAGGCCCATGCTCTATCCATTATGTTATGGGGCACAAAGTGAAATGACTTGTCCAAGGTCACACAGCAGACAAGTGTTCTGAAAGATTGAGAGTTTACCACTGCACAGGGAAGCACAGAAGTGCTCAAGTGAATATGATGATCACCCTCCCAACGGCCAAATAATTTTCCATAAGCTTTAGGCCTCTCTCTGCTGCATGATTTTCAGTTGCAATGGTAAGGACAGCCTGAATGTAGGTTGAAAAATCTCAACCTATCAGGTGAGTGGCCAATCCAACAAAACTTCTTTCTTAAATAACCGATGAATTGACAGTTAGCCAGGCTGTAGGAGCCTGCTGTTCTCATTGCACCTAACCACCCAACCAAATAATGGTTTTTGCATTTTGACTCATTCTTTGCTCTTCCATAAAATTTGGAAATACAGTTAAAAATGGCTTGCCCCGAACCAATCAGCTTAATGAAAAGTTATGTTTCTTAGCATACCTTTAGGCTTGTGATTAAGGCTGTGAATTAATGAGAATGGTCAATACCTCTGGTTGCTTGATCCTTATTGTCCTATGAGTTCAGTTTTGTGGTTCACAGCCTGGAGGTGCAGGTAAACAGCCGCTGATTTAAATACGGTTACAGAACCACTCCACAGGCCCAGCTTTACCAATACTGAAGCATGTGCTACTCCATCTAGTTTATAGGTGACTGACGGAAGGGGAAAGCAGGGGCAGTGACTTAAACAAAACCCTGGAAATTGGGTTTAGCAGGGGCAGAGAAAGTGCAAGTCAGGGAGCAACTTTTTGTTCATTTTTATATTTTCAAACACATTACCGAATGAGCCGTAATCCTGGAACACCATAGACCATGGTGTACACATATGGTTTAAGGAATACTTTAGGAAAAAAACAAAAAACAAAAAAAATCAAGGATGGGCAGGTATCTCTATATGATTAAGTCAAAAGAGGGCCCAAAAACAAAGAAAAAAAACCAAGGATGGGCAGGTATCTCTATATGATTAAGTCAAAAGATGGCCCCCACAAAGGCAAAGAGTACCTGACACTAGCATTTGACAGTGAAAGGAGCAACCACTTTTTGGGTGAATACAGAAGTAAAATCTGCCTTTGATGATTTCAATTCGAGGGGCTCTATCCATTGTTCTGCAGATAAGCAACTCAAGGTAGTGAATTGCACTTTAACTCTTGCCAGAGTTGGGGTCTATGACAACTGCCATGAATACAGGATAGAGATCTTGTTAGTGTAATACCGCCTTTGTATTGTCAAACAGCATTGCAATTCTAGGAGGCTGTGTTAATACTCTTCAGAAAACAGTTCAGGAACAAGGAGGCAAATTAATCTAAATCCAGATTAATTACATCGCAGTTTCAGATTCAAAAATTCCAGCAAAAAAATGCTTTACAGAAATAGCTCCAACGAGGGTGTAAAACACAAGACATAAAGTTTTTACCCATGTTTTCAGAATTTAGGTTAAATGTTGCCACAGCAACATCTATCAGGTAGGAAGATATCTGTTTTCTTTGGAAAATAATCCTGGCTAGGAATCCTGCCATAAACAGAGCTCCCAATATACTCAACTGAGCATGCATTGATGGACAGGGAGCAGGACAAGACAGATTAGGGGCAGAAAACAGTTACGAGAGACACAATGGACATAGAAAATGTTTTCAGATAGTGCTGAAAGAAAAAGATGAAATGAATTGTTCCATCACCTGTCTAACAATGCTGAAGACGACTGGTGGGGCTCTTTGGCAAAGCCATTAAACTATTTTTAGATTACAAAACTCTAATCCAGAATTGTGAAGCCAACAGTTACCAACTAGCAAATTACACCAGTCTCAGGACCCCGTTTCAGAATAACCTTCCCTGTGCTGCTTTGCAATACTTCCTTTTGCTTTCTGGACACTCACTTTGGACCTGTTTGAAACCAGCTACCACGACTTTTTAGAGTTAAAGGATTTCCAAGAGATTATTTTTAATTATTATTTTTTTAATCAGGGACTCAAAAAACTGGACCAGACCAGGGTTTAGTAGTATATTGAATAAGACCTGGGTAATATTCTTTTACTTCCAACTGTAGACTATACAAGTGTTGTTGGCACTTATGGCATAAGTGTCACCATCAGGTAGAACATTTTTTTTTCCAGTTTCGAATTGTCCATCTAATGGAGACACGAATAGAAACATTTTAACAATGGAATATGCAACATACCCATTTTCTTGTAGTATTCTTCCCAAGCCTTGGTATAATCAACCTGTCCAGTTGGAGCGGGATTTTGCTGGTCTCCTTTATAGAAAAAACAAACATGAAATCTCTCAAAATAACCAAACATTACAAAAACTGGTTATAGGTTTTATGGCCCACTTCAGATACAGTCCAAATAAGGGTAAATGGTATTATTTCTCATCACATAAAACATCAGCTTTTTAACATGAAGTAGAGGACAGCTTAAAAAAGAAGCGGCAACCAAGCTACCAACTGGCATATGACACCTCTCCAAAAGGCCCAGCCAAAGACAGAAGGAGTATTACTCCTTGGATAGAAATTCTGTACCAACATCAGACTGATGATACCATTTTACAATTCCACAAACATTAGAAAATATTAAATTTGTGTTACGGTTGGGTTCAGTTCATAATGAGACTATACTTTTATGTAAATATTTAGTTACCTTGTCCATTAGTTTGAGCTGTATTTGGGGCACCAGTTGGTGCTGCGGGTGGTGGTTGTGCTTGCTGCTGATAATAGTGAGCATAATAAGCTGCCCAAGCTGCCGAATTTGGGTCAGTTCCTGGTTTCGCTAGAAATTAAATCAGATTTACAGCATAAGACAAGTACCACAAAAAAGCACTTGTATGACCAACAGATCGATAGACGTAAAGTCACTTGAGGAAACAAAAAAAAAAAAATGAGAAAAAGAATGATCACCAATATCTTCTAAACCTTAAAAGCTTGACTCACTTCTGAAAACGTTTGACACCAGGCACTAAAAGAGTCGGAGGAATAACAGTGCTGAATACTTCATTTGGCAGCCTATTCAAAGTATAAGGTTTCCAAAGCCTATTCTAAAAGTATTCATATAACTCACCAGGCTTTGCATGGAACCTCCCCTCCAATAAGATGAGTGGGCCTCAAAAGGGAGGCAGCAGTAGGGGGAAAGAAGCTCAAGTACCGATAACAGCCAAATGGTTAATCTTCCAGGAAATAATCAAGAATTAGCCAAAGCAACAAATGAGGGTCACCTTGTAATACGTTTAAACAAGAATTAGGAAAATATTATGTAAAATGCTACCCGCTTTGTACACGGCATGTGAAAACTAGTGGAGGATCCCCAAATTGCAGAGAAATGCGATTTTTCTCTTTCCCCTTGTACTCTCTCCAAGTCAACTGTATACTAGAAACTTAAATGGTGAACACACTGAAAGGAAGAGGGGGTGAGGGAGTCAAATTACAGCAAAAGGTGAAAAACTTCTCACTAGCTTAATTAGACCATCTCAAATCTACAATAACCCTTGAGTTGCAACTTTTTTTTTTTTGAGGATTGACAAAATTGATGAAGTAGATATAAAGGAGCAAATATAATGCCCAGATCAAAAAGAAAAGGGCATCCTGAAAATTACAAATTCTGGCAGACATTTTTCCTCAGTTTCAGATTCCAATACTCCAGGTTCTGGAACCTCATAGAGGGTTCCAAAGTGATTTTAAGGAACAGAAAAAGAAATGCTAGTAGTCTAAAGCAAGTTATTTCACAGGGAATATTTCATAATCATATTCAACAAGCATCCTTGGCTGTTTTAATTAGGCACATGCTTAGTATTTTCAGGTCCTTTCCCATTCTACGACATATATGAAGGTTATTTTATGGCTGATGGTGATCAGCTCTTCCCCACGGTCACTGAGGATTAGATGAAAGGAAAAAAAATTAAACCGAAGAGTGCGGGATTATTGTACCCACTAAATATACTTTTCTGACATTGAGGATGGTTAAAACAATGAAGAAGGATGCTGCTAGACATTGTCAAAATTACACAACATAATAAGATCTACTAGTGCCATTTCACTATTCTTCAGAGTAGAAGCTACTTTAAACATTTCTTGCTCTTGTTTTCTCCCCCCTCCCCCCCCCAACTCCCACCCCCCTTTGTGTTGTTTCTATCCCTCTTACCCTTCTGCTCACCTGGTGGTGGCTGTAGAGGACAGTCCCACAGCTTACCTGGATCAGGAGGATTCTGTTGCTGCCAGTGTGGATAAGCATTTCCCCACCCTTGTGGGGCATAGGGAGCTGGAGGACCACTGTGCCAAAAAAGTATATTGAGACAAAAATGAGAATCTTGTCCGAGATGCAAAATAATAAGAAAGAGTCCCACTAAACGTTTCAATACTACTACTTACTGAGGAGCAGGTCCTGGAGGGCCGGGGTTGTAAGGAGCAGGATTGTAGGGACCCATTGGATTTCCTGGGCCAGGAGGGCCTGGGGGCCCATGAGGTCCTGGAACACCATGGGGTCCATGGGGAACAGGTGGACCCAGAGGGTTGACTGGACCCTGAAAACAAGAGAGCAATGGAAAGGATGTTTATCGCAGTTTCTAATGTCACAAAAGGCAGTATTGAATCAATGTAATTCTACACCAAAAAGAAATTTGAAATGAAAAGCCAAAATACCACCAGAAATATTTCAAACCCAACTACCCAATCACACATAAATCCCCTAAAGGAAATGAATACACGGAAAAAGCTAGGTTTTCTAACTTGACAATTTCCCCTCAATCTGTCTGCAGTGGCATTTAAAAAATCATATAATTGGAATTAAAAATTAAAAGTGCACCTTTTGTATACTCACACCAATCTTTTCTTCTATGAGCTGCCGAGCATAGTCAATCTGTTGGGGTGTTCCACGGATGGTAAATAACTTCATATTAGGATCTGCATTTGGAGGAGGATTTCTCTGTAGCTCTATTCGAGCACCAGACTGTTGGCTTATGCTTTTTATAGTTTCACCACCTGAAAAAACAGAAAAATGTCTGATCTAAAGGTTGAAAAGACTGAATAAAATTGGTGCCAAATGCAAAGTCTCAAGACTGGACACAGGAGCTAAGTGCTTGGGACAGTACAACAGTAGCAAACACATGCCCAGCCCACATCCCCTGACCACTGGTTCATAATCTAATGAAAAAATATTTGCGAGTCAAGTTTAAGTCTTGCCAACCCCATCTTTCCTACCTCAAAAGTCCTGCGTTAGAATTAACTCTCTCATTTCAAGGACAGAAAACTGCGGCTCTACAGCACCACAGTAGAATAAGGGCCCTGAGTACAAAAGACACAACCCATTCCTCCATGGAAAGAGTGCTAAGGGGAGCCGAAAATAAGACCTGACAAAGTTGTCTGCTTTTTTGGCCAGGAATGCTCTCATCTCTGTCTGCTGACATCTTGCCCTTGCGCTCCCTCTGGCTTGGACCTCCCTCTCCCTTCATAATCAACATACCACCACTCTCCCCACTTTCAAAGTCTTATTAAAATCACATCACCCGCAAGGGGGTCTTCCCCGACTAAGCTCCCATATTTTTAGTGGCACTTGTTAAGCGTTTACTACGTATCAAACACTGCTCTAACCACTGAGGGAGATAAGACGATCGGGTTGGAAAAACCCCCCGTCCCACATACAGTTCACAGTCTTAACCCCCATTTTACAAATGAGGTAACTGACGCACAGAGCAGTTAAGAGACTTGCCCATGGCCAAACAGTGGTACAAGAGGCAAGACCCAGGATTAGAATCCTGGTTGAGATCATTGGGGAAGTTGGAGAGGGCAGCCTCAGGTGCAGTGAAGAGGAATCCAGACTATAGTGGTTCAATCTGTATTACCTATGCATTGGATACGTGCCCTTTAAGTGTTATTTATTAACCCATCCCCAGCCCCACAGCACAGCACTTGTGCATTTATCAATCATTTATTTTAACGTCTGTCTACTCTAAGGCTCCTTGTGGGCAGGGAACAAGTCTACCAATAACTGTTGATTGGGCTCACTCAAGCGCTTGGCACATGGTAAGGGCTTCATAAACACCGTTGATTGAGGACAAAATATGAAAACACAATGACATGCTTATATCATTTCATTTTTCATTCTACCTCCTGGAATTAGCAGTCAGAGCCAAAAGAAATGAAAGTGTTGACTAGACTCTATTCAGGATTTGCGCTAGGATTTTATTAGAACCCACATTTCTGCTGTGGTTAGATGCCCATACTCTTTTGGTACTGTGAAGTGTGGAGATCAAAGATATAGAAGGGTTGGGGAGTGGCTCAACGTAAATCTGCTACAATAGTAAATTTGAAAATATATTACCTTTTCCTATTATCAATCCAGTTTTTCCAGTTGGTACAATAAAATTAAATTCCTGTAGTCCACCAGGTGGTCCCATGTTCCAGTTGCCTTGACCTCTACCTCTTCCTCGACCACCAGGTCCTGGTCCACCGGGATTACCAGCCTAAAAAAAGGAAAACGACAGAAACAAAAGCAGAATTGAATGGAAGATCTGATTTACCCACTTCCTTGTGGGTAATGAGAAGGGTCTAACTGCCGGCACTGAGTGGACTTCCAATGGATGCTTACAAAAAAGCCCTCCCGAGAGTTACTATCTGCACAGCTAGGAACAGAGTGGCGAGGGTACTACCTACACAACTTGAGGCAGGTAATTAATCAGTGGAACAAACTGATTTTATAATGTTTAGTATTGTTTTTTTTGTACTAAGCTGCCTAACTACAGCAAAAGCCATGCTATATGGAGTGTGATTACACGGCCACCAAGTGGAATGGAATTAAGCACAGGTAGGACTCAACTAATTAATGAATGTTCTCAGATTAAAGGACTTTTTTGTAGGGACTTTATTCTTAATTATTCAATTCTCACTAGATCTCCATTTGAGCTATATCAAGTCTATCCTGCACAACTTTGACATGTAGTTAACAGCCCATCCTATTCCCCCAGTATGTCTAACAAAGCTTTTTATTTCAGAACCATATAGCTTAATCAAGAAGCAGCGTTGCTCAGTGGAAAAAAGCACAGATTTGGGAGTCAGAGGTCATGGGTTCTAATCCGAGATCCGCCACTTGTCAGTTGTGTGACTTTAGGCAAATGACTCAACTTCTTTGTGCCTCAGTTACCTCATCTGCAAAATGGGGATTAAGACTGTGAACCCCATGTGGGTCAATCTGATTTCCCGAGCGGGAAGGAGACTGAAATCCTGCTCCTCTAGCCACAAAGTTCCCTAAAGCCCTTTTATTCTTCATCTTTACCGTTTTTAGCATGATGTTTAGTTTCGCAGTTCTGTCACCAGTCTCTCACCTCTCTCTCTCTCTCTCTCTAGTTTTAGACTGTGAGGCCCCTGATGGTGACAGAGAATAGTGCTCTCACAGATTAAGTCCTCAATGAATATCATCGTGGTCAGGGAAGTTATCTACCAACTCCGTTATACTGTACCCCCCCAAGCGCTTAGTACAGAGCACCCAGTAAGCACTCAATATGATTGATATATACTAGTACTACGAAATAGGGAACTCAGGTTTCAAATAAAATAACCAAAGGAGTATTATCGAACCTGAACACTTCGAAGGAGGTCTGTGATAATCTCTGCAGCATGCTGACATCTGTCCGGCGGTCCCGTAATTTGTGCTATTCTATCCGGAGTTGTTCCATCGTCTGGAGTAAATTGAGAATAGTAATTTAAATACACTCAGAATTTATGAGTCTACAATACAATATTTACTCCATGTATTAAATATATAATTACACACCTGGTTTAAACTGAATTCTTACACCAGCATCATTTTGTATTTTCTTGATCATTTCCCCATTTCTTCCTATTACAATGCCAACAGCAAATCGTGGAATGGGGACCTTTAACAACAAATAAAAAAGAAATTTTATAAAGCCCTGATATCCAGACCCTACAGGGGAGATTTAGAATTTTAAGAGTATATGCTACCTTTCACAGTATGACGCTCCAAACTTAAAAGGAGCGAAACTCAACGGAAGACAGGATAGCATATTAATGAACAATAGCATGGGACCAAAGTGTATTTTATCATCCTCTTGGTGAAATGGGAGAACAGAATCTGAATAAAAAGATGACTCATAAAAATCCAGGAAATTCGGGTTATTCTAACACCAAGAATGGACAAGGGTTAACCTATCAGCATTCATATTAACATAGGTAAGGACCCAGTAGTGCTCTCCCTTCTTCATTTCATGCTACCTCCATGGTGACATGGGGAAGTGGGGAAACCCACAACAGCAAGACTGCAAAAGTGTGCTGCCTACCCTGAAAGAAACCAAAGTGGTACCAGGGATATTGGCAATGTCACTTTAGCTCCCAGTTTAATTTCAGGTTGGGATCAACAGATGGAGCATCAGAGACAAGCACTACGAGAGAGCAGGTAAGGAAATGTGCACTTTAGGTAGCCCCTTTCATCTTCACGGAACAGGGTGGTGCTCTGCATTATACCCAAAGTCATGGTATTGAAAAACAGCAAATGCTATGAACATCTTCAAATGGATGACTTTGGATGAAATGAAGTCCAGGTTCTATCTTATTAACTGGCAAATAACACCCCTCCCAAATTGAGAAGTGACAAGTTAACTCTAGGAAAAATATTGCTATTGTAATACAATGCCTTGAATCTCTAGAACTTACATCTATGCCTTCGTTTCCTCCAATTCTTGATCCATATTCATTTCGCACTTCCCTAAAACCACCTTGATCACGGATTAACTCCAATACCATTTCCTTGGCTTGCTGTTGGGAAATTAAACGCTAGTTTAGATTTAGAGCAGAATTATAATTGACTTTAAAATAACCACGAGAAAAAGGTGACATGACAACCCTTTTCTCCTCCGAGATGTTCTTTAAAATGGACCATAAAAATTAACAGTCTTGTTGAAATGTCTAGATTCACACCTGCACATCAATTACATCGTAAGAGAACATTAAAGCCCTTCAAGCCCTTCCCCCCGCACCTCCAAAACTACTAAACCACCATTTTAAAAAGTTTTAAAACAACAACCAAACACTCCACAATTCTCTGAACTACAGTAAACTTTACCTGAACTTTATAAGGGTCTCCTGTAATCCGAAGAGGTTTGTCAGCACCAGTGTTCTGTGGTCCATCCTGAATCATGACCATCTTGACTCCGGCGCGTTCCTGTTTGAAAAATGTAATCATATACACCACAAACCGTACTCTGACACAGAAATACAAACAGCCTATGAAAATGGGCTGGTACCTGAAGTTGTTTAATAGTTTCGCCACCCTTTCCAATAACTAATCCAGCTTTACTAGCGGGAATCATGATTTCTTGGACTGAATTTCCCGGTCCATCTCCATGATGAAAACCAGGCGCAGGTCTTCCTTTTTCAACAATCTGGTCGAGTAACCGTTTTGCCGATCTATCAGAAATAAAACATGAGTTGGCCTCCATGAAACAAAAACAACACAAAGAAATCAAAATCCCGCCCATCCCACCCCTACCAAAATGCTATTTCTGTACTTGTCTTTGAGACACAAGCTTCTTTATTCCCTACTTAGGTTAGAGCTAGGATTAAAAACCAGATTTCTTAGCTCTCCAGTCATTAGATACTTTAAGGGCTTTCTACTTACTGTACAGATTCAGGTGTTCCAGTTAACATACAAGATCTTTCAGGTAGTCCTCCACTATCTAAAACACAAAATGTGGAAGTTAGGACAAGAAGAATGGCACAGGACAATTGTTATGCCTATTTACTACAATTTCCAAGATGAAATGCTCTGAGCTATTAGTATTAGAAAACAGTTTAGGCAGAGTGATTTTAGGAAATGGGAACTCTCCCACAATTCAGGATAGTGGATGGATAAACAAAGGAGTGATGCATCCCTGTGTCTAGGACCCCTCAGCTGGGTCAAAAAGGTGAGTGAAGTCCCTTGGAACCAACACCTCCTTCCCCAACATATCTGACTGAACTTGCTCTAAGAGCACACTTTTATTCCAGCACCTCTAGAGGTTAGAAAACTATCTTTACCAAGAAAAGGTGGTAAGAGCTAGCCTTCAAGAGCTACGCTGTTTGGGTTAGGAAATAGAATCCCTAAATTATATGACAAATGCAGAAAAAATTACATCACAAAGAACTACGATACAGTCGAAGTGCACTGTGTTTTTGAACGACAAGTATAATGACTACAAAGTAAAATATCAGAGAACAATCTGTTACCAGGAGCTATCTGTATTTTGCATCCAGATTCTTGTTGTATACGTGAGATCTGTTCACCTCCTCTGCCAATTACTATCAAAAAAAAAAATATATTGAACTAATGGCATGGAAAGGTTGATAAATACATTAAAGTATGTTTCCTATATTACTTACTAAATCCCACCATTCCATCCGGAACTTTATACTCCTCTGTCATTACTGATCTAAAAGGAAGTGAAATACAACAAATAAGCCAATATTTCTTTAAATGGAAACTTTAATACTACTTTTCTTTTTTTTTAAAAAAAAAGGTAAAAGAAAGCTTAGTCAAGCCCTTCCTTACTTCTACAGGAGGGAGCCTTAATATCTGTGCCTTGTTTTACTGATTCCATACACTGTGACAAAATTAAGACTCTGGAACTGCACTTTAGCTCACAGAAAAATCTTGTATGGCACAAACTGATCTGAGTCCTAATAGGGTTAATGGGCTTATCTTTCCAATTTTATACAATTCACACTATGCCCAACTTCTCTGCTGCCCACCTAACCTAAGAAAACACATTCTCAGTCTATAAAACACATTTCAAATTCACTACACTTGCTAAATGATCACATATTTAAAGTTTAAAAATTTGCTAAGGTTTGCCTCAATTTTTCAGCAAATGAGTCAGATAAATCTCCAAACCAGCTACAAAAAGGAAGATGAAAGACCATTCAACCAAACTTCAGTCCCCTGTATTTATACACATTTCTACTGATGACAGACAAAATTAAAAAAAAAAACGTAACTCTACCTTTGTTGCTGGTGCATTGGTGGTGGTAGTTGCGTTCCAAAGGCTACAAAGAACCAAGGAATATTTTAAAAATTGAGTTCACTATTTACAAGGTTTTTTTTTATTTTTTGTGCCTGAGGAGCAGTGAGGCTTAGTGGATAGAGCACCGATTTGGGAGTCAGAAGGTCATGGTTCTAATCCCAGCTCCGCTACATGTCAGCTGTGTGACCTTGGGCAAGTCACTTCATTTCTCTGGGCCTCAGTTACCTCATCTGTAAAATGGGGATTAAGAGTGTGAGCCCTGTGTGGGACAGGGACTGTGTCCAACCTAATGAAGTTGTACCTACCCCAGCGCTTAGAATAGTGCTTGGCACATAGTAAGCGCTTAACGAGTACCATTATTATTATTCTACTCCCTTACTCTATGTATTCCTAAAATGAACTAAGATTTGTAATAATAGGTGACTGAAACTAAAACGCAATTAAGGACAAGTGATAGGGGTCTGAAAAGAGCAGCCACGAGTCGTGGCTGGAATGGTGTGGGGAAGAAGCAAATTCAAGATTGATCATATTCAATTCTCTACTCTGGGATTCTCTCAAAATTGGTTGATTGAGAGACCTAAAAGCAGTGAAATTTGGCATGTGTACACAGTGGTAGAACTTTTTCAAGGTGCACACAAAAATAAGTGTAAAAGCACTAATTGTTTCAATCAGATAATTCATTCGGCTAAAATAGCCAGAGTTCACCTATTGCGTTTCACAAAAATGGGGAAGCCTTAAGGCTCCCAATTAATTCAAATGACTAAATACCACTGATGCGAAAATCAAGGTTTCAAGAGAAAAATTTGCAAAAAAAATTCCAGATTTATGCCATGCAAAGAAAGCAATCAAACTCCTCACTTGAGCATAGGGAAGAAAAGAGCGGGAAACTAACATTGATTATAGCAATCTGAATAATACCCACCAGGTGTCAGTGCCTGATTCTCGATGTGAATATTAGCACCTGGTTAATTAAGATTGCTAAATTAATAAAGTATACTTACAGTCATTCTGAGGTGCAACTTTCTTAGCATCTGGTTGATCTGCAAAATTAAGAGCTGTTTAATTTTTTGCCAGAAATGACATGACTTTTTAAACTAATGGCTGTCCCGGGTGTGAACTGTAGCAATTTTTTCTGAATGAAACCCAATGTATGCCTTTTATTGAAATTTCAGGGGATGTACTTTAGTTTGTCATTTGAAAACCAAAACCAACAACAACAACAACAAAAAAAAAAACCCAAAACCTGCCATTTATTCTAGAAAAGAAAAAATAGATATTTTTATTATCTGGTCATGTTTTTAAAGAGGCACAGACATTTTTTAAAATCACTTTTATTGATGGATATTCAATCACTGACCTTAAAGTACGCTAAGTGCTTAAGAATGATAAAAGACGAAGTATTTAACTCCACAGCTAGCAAAATATCAGGTGCTAACGGCTAATGATGCTTCCATAGTAGGAACCGAAGATAAAAAAGACTATCAATATGAAAAATGGACATACCAACAGTTGATTGAATCTGACAGTAACCACAAAACTGCATGAATAATCATATTGCAATGCAATCTCAACCTAGGCTGGTAGAATGTTCCTAATCAACTATCAAACATTTCACAGCATAAACTTCAGCAAAAACAACTATTGCTAGCTTCATCCAAATCCTTTATACAAATGAATGAATGCAATGCATACTTTAGAAGAGACAAAAAGAATACTTCAGATGCTTCTTTCCCACCCCAAATTCAAGTTCATATGATGAAACACCATAATGATGTGCAGCAAAAATTCAGACACATAATCCAAGAAATATTTGTGTCCATTTCAAGGATCCACTAGTTTATTTCACGTTTACATACTAAACACAGGTAATAAATAAAAATTCCTGCCTTTAAAAGGAGAGGGCATTCCCTCCCAGTGTGTTGTACTGCTCGGACTTGTCCAAGAGCCATCTACACATAAAATAAAAAGAATACATTACATACATCATCTGAAGCATCATTAGCTCATTTCTGTATATTAAAAACCTCACTATTAAATAGGAAAAAAACACTTTTATTAATAGGAAACAGTATCCTGGTCAAGGCTAGAGTTACATTCTGAAAGCTGTCATAATCCTCTTTAAAAAAAGAAAAAAAAAAAGAAAAATGCAAAAAGAAAAAAGTGTCAACCTCACACATCAAACCTAGCAGAAAAAAAAAACATTTCCACACCTCTAAGTTTAGAAGTTTCTTGCCAGTTTAGTAAAGACTTTGTAAAGTACAAAAGCCTGTGAGTCCACTCTAATTAAATAAACCAGAAAGACACCAAAAAAAAAAAAAAAGCACATCCTGCCACACACTGCTGTAGCAAACTAC
The DNA here is from genome assembly GCF_004115215.2 of Ornithorhynchus anatinus. NCBI lineage: Eukaryota > Metazoa > Chordata > Mammalia > Monotremata > Ornithorhynchidae > Ornithorhynchus > Ornithorhynchus anatinus. The sequence continues at coordinate 110,124,306 of NC_041731.1, read as the reverse complement.
AGCAACATCAAGTTTTAAACTGGAATATTCAACAACAAGGAGATAATGAATGGTAACATATGCTCATTTGGGTTTGTTTATCACGATGGGCAAAATTAGTAAAAGTTTTCTCTAGACTTCTAGAAAGTAATGTTACCTTTTAATATTTGTTTCAAAGGCATACTAAAGTGATAATCAATGCTGCAAAATAAACATACTACACTAGTGTGATAGGGGATCGCTGATTTATGGACGACCATTATTCGTGTATGATGGTGAACTTTCTAGTTGACATGTTCGTTCCACCTACCTTGCCTAGGCATACAACTCAGTGCAAAAGAGTTATGAGTCCTTTCTCCCAGGAGGCTAATGTATACCTCAATTTTTTTCAGGACTTCTTTGAATTTATGAACAAATGTTTGTGCTGCAGTTCTGAAGCATACCACTGGAACATTAGACAAAATGCACAAATGTTTAAGATGACAGCGTACCTCCATCCTCCAAAGGTCTCTTTTGTCCTCCATAACCATAGTCATTTGAATTTAGTGATGTCCCTGCATCACCTCCAATTTTGGCTGCAATCTACAAGGGAGAGAAAAAAATTCTGATTCAAGAAACAGTCTAATTACAGATAATGAAATTACTGCAGAAGATGGTCATTATTAGGCTTGACAATTTATCTTTTTCTACAACAAAAACCAAATCACGTCAACTTCAAATATGAGTGCTTGAACAAGGTATTATAAAGTTAAAAGCATAACAACTTAGTTTCCAAAAACAGAGTTAAAATAACTACCTGTTTTGATTCAATCCACATGTAAATTAGAGAAAATGAGATAGCCCGGCTGCATGGAGCAAAGTTCTTATCTAACCCCCTTCTGAAGCCAGCATAAACACTTTTTTTTGGCCAATTTTCCACATATCACATCGTGTGAGTGTAGAATGTATACTTGGGGGCAGTGAACATCTTTGACTTCTGTTGTACTCTAAGTGTTTGGTACAAGACGCTGTACCCCATGGGCACTCAAACAACATTACTACCGCTGTGTTTCCTAACCCCAATCCAAATGGGAAATGCAAAGGTTGGCTATGTGCTTGAAATTGAATCCGCTATTACACGTAAAATCATATTTCATTTTTTAAATCCCAATCAAAGGCCTTTTTCTGCCCCGACACATAAATTGGTGCTTCTCAGAACACAATCCAAATGGAATTCCCTGTTCCTGGCCAGGCTGGATATGCTTTTAGGGGATTCAGTGATTAGAGGGGGGAAAAAAACCTTAATAAAGAAATGTACTTGCCTATTTCTAACCAGGTAGCCCAATGACTTTATTTGGTTCATCTGCATATTCCTGCAACACCACCCCATTCACTGCAGGATAGTTTGGGATTCCCTAGCCGATGCACGTTTTGGTTCTTGTAAATTAGAAGACACTTTTGATTTTCTATGACGACTATTTTTTTCAGATTCCCTCAAAGAAAACTTATAGTGCTTTGCAAAGCTTTGCAAATATGCACCACCAGTTCTTCTGACACTGCGTATCATGCTGTATATGTATCTTGCATTATCAGAAGAATTCTCCTAGGTCCTGGCAGTACTGAATTTGTTAGACATGCCATACGAGAGATCAAAGTGGAATTCTGCACTAAACTGCAGATAGGAGTGGGAAACGTCGCTTCCAATTTCTTGTATGCTTTGTCAGGAATTTCTTTAAATAAGATGTAGGGCCTCTGAAATCACTTCTACCTATGATAAATTTCCCTTGTGCAAGTTTGTGGTCCCACAACCATAGAAGTAAAAATGACATCAGAATGCTATATCCAGATACTCAAAATTGGCTGGCAAACAGTGATTTGAGAGGGAAACGGGAACTAAGCTGTTTCATTGTTGGACAATGCCACCTTACAGATCATTTTAATTAGCAACCCTGACACATGGTGTTACAGTACTGATGCGTAAGACTGCCACAAGAAGCCTAGGAAGGACCTATTTTGGGCTGTCATTTCCAATTTGCCTAAAATAGTTTGCCTAGTTCCAAAATCACTAATTTATGTGACAATTAACATTACAAGTCGACTCAAAAACCTCAAGCCCTATTTCAAACAGTGCTCCAATTGACTTACCACAACATATTCAAGTCTCCTTTCTTAGAATCAGAAGACAGATCGAATTGAAGCTTTTGCTTTTACCACACTCGTTACAGATGTTTAAGACTTCCTCCTGTCCCAACCCCCCCCCCCCCCCCCCCCCCCCCCCCCCCCCCCCCCCCCCCGGCTTCCCACCCAACCCCGTTCTTGCAACATCTGGGCAGATGGGTGGGGAGCAGGCCCTAGGACGGATTTTGTCCCTTCCTCAGGTACATTTGGCTTTCTGAATGTAACATCAAATCAGTAATTCCAGGCAAGGCCCGTAATACAAATGCGTGAGTAGACATCATGACACAGAACCCAAACAATAAAGAAATTTCTACAGAAGAACATAAATTAGCTGAACAGGATGCAGTGATAGGAAGCGGCTATCACAGAATAGCCTCCAGTCAAGAAACAGGTCACACGCACACAAACTATCCAACAGAGCTATTTTTACTGAGGTCTCTTCAGGAATAGAGGCTAACATTTATGCTAAAATATGCTTACGGCTAGAGACCCTATCCCACCAATTTAAAAAACGTGCCCACTCCTTTCTTCCCTCCAACTGTTATTTTTAACCACCCACTCTCCCAATGGCAGCTTGCCTCTGCTTTCACACCCATATCTTCTATCCTAATAAAACCTTCCCTCAATTCCACTGCACTCTCCAGCTATTGCCCCACCTCTCTTCTACCATTCCTTTCTAAATTCAACTGAGTTTCAACTTGATGCCCCACTTCCTCTCCAACCCCACACAATCCAGCTCCTGCTCCTTCTACTCCATTGAAACTACACACACACACACACACACACACACACACACACACACACACGACTTCCTTGCCAAACCTGACTCTATTTTTCTAGCCCCCTCAGCTGACTTGGACATGCTGGATCACTCCCATCTCCTGAAAACACATTCCTTGACCACAAGAAGCTTACAGTCTGTAGGGGGAAACATAGAACCTGGAGTGAATAGCAAGTGCTTTTAAAGGATACAGATCAAAGTGCATAGGCAATACCTTCACTAACACCTTCATACACCAATCCCCTCCTACCTTCTGGCCATTCCTGGGTCTTTCTCTGGCTCCTTATCAGCTCCTTAAGGATCACTCCAGACCCCATACTCTCCATTTATACTGATTCTCTCAAGGAGCTCCTCCACTCCCAAATCTCCTCTGCAAATCTGGCAAGTCCTACTGACTTCAGGGCATCTCTACTTGGATGTCCCATCAACACTGCACACTCAGCATTTCAAACACTAATTTTCTCACCCAAAACGTACTTGTTAAGTGCTTAGTATGTGCCAGACACTGTTCTAAGCAATGGCGGTAGATACATGCTATTCTGGTTGGACACTGTCCATGTCCCACATGGGAGGCACATTCTTATTCCCAATTCTACATATGAGGTAACTGAGGCATAGAGAAGTTAAGTGACTTGCCCAAGATTACAAGCAGACCCTCTAAACCCCAGGCCCATTATCTAGGCTCTAGGCCATGCTTCTCCTTCCAACAACTTTTCCATCTTTTGACATCACCAACACCCTCTCTGCATTACAAGCTCACAATTACCTGACTCTTCCCTCTCTTTCAACTCTCATATTCGATGATGGTTCTTTATCTGCAACATCTCCAGAATCTGTCCCTTCCTCTCTATCCAAACTGCTACCATACTGATCCAAGCCTTTGACTTACCCCAACCCAACCACTGCATCAATCTCTTTGCTGACTACTCCCTGCCTCCAAACCTCTTCAATCAATCAGTCAATCAATCGAAAACAATAATAATAATGGCATCTGTTACAGGCTTACTGTGTGTCAGACCCTGTACTAAGTGCTGGGGTAGACACAAGCAAATCGGGTTGAACGCAGTTCCTGTCGCACATGTGGTCTCAGTCTCCATCCCCGTTTTAGATGAGGGAACTGAGCCACAGAAGTGAAGTGATTTGCCCAGGTTCACACAACAGGAAAGTGGCAGAGCTAGGATTAGAGCTCACGACCTTCTGACTTCCAGGCCTGTGCTCTATCCACTAGGCCAAGCTGCTTCTCATTTATTGTGCACTTACTGTACTAAGTGCTTGAGAAAATACAATAGAACAGTCACATTCTCTACCCACAAGGAGTTTACAGGTTAGAGCTCATACTTGATTTTTCTGCCCATATTTTTCTAAAACATTATTCTGTGCCTATGTCCCACTCCTCAAAAACCTTTAGTAGGTGCCTGTTTGTCTGCACCTAGGGCAAAAACTTCTCGACCATCACCTTTAAGTCACTCAATCAGCGTCTTCTCACTTTTTCTCACTTTATTTTTTTTACTACAAATCAGCCCATCCACTTTGCTCCTTTAATACCAACCTATGAACTGTGCCCCTCTCACTGGTCAACACGGAATCCACACTTCATCACTATCTTCAAAGCCATACTAAAATCGCATCTCCAAGAACCCTTTCCTAACCACTCATTTCCTATCCCATTTTCTTTCCCTACTCTGTCACCAAGGCACTTGAGTCCATCATCACAATCATCAAATCCCTCAAGCATTTTAGACACTCACTCCACCCAAAAAGCACTAATCTACACACCCTTGTACTGGGTCGCTCTTCTTACCTTTATTTTAAAATGTCTCTCCCACTAAGCTCGTTGAGTTTAAGGATTTACCCTTGTTTGACCATATACTCGCAAGTGCTTAGTTCAGTGCTCTGCACACAGTAAGACCTCAATAAATATTATTGATAATTTTACTGTTTGTAGTTCCACTGGTGCACCACTCATACCTTCTTAGTTATTCAGTTTTCCAAACCAATCCCCAGCTCTTAGAACAATTCAGTGTTGGAAGTATTTCCATCAACTGTAAATAATCCACCCAATTCCACATCTTTCTATATTTTTCTGTATCGCATACTACTCTTTAAAAGAACGCAGTGTATGGGAGGCCAGTTTATCCAGTGACACACTGTGCTCAAGTTTTTTGGAATTATGACTTGCTACAATACTCAATATTTGTGCTTATTAGTGCTAAAGGAACTTAAATATCATGACATTTAGAAGTTGGTACGCTCTAGCCAGATGAATGATTTTCATGACAGGGTCCTTTCAATACAGCATTATAGGAAAACAGTCTTTCTGCTGAACAAAAGGAAAATAGTATTAAAAGCACATTTTGCTTTGCTAAAGAAACCATGTTTTTAGTCTCAGGAATGTGGGGCTTTTAACACATTTTCAAAACCACAGAAATACTGAGAAACAAGTATTGCCAATAATCCAATTTTGGCTACTAAATATACTCTTTGGCAGTCGGAGTTGATGATGGGTTTATACCATTAACGAAATAAATCCAATTATCGTTTTTCCTAGGCCACGAAGACAGTATAAGAAGGCAGGGTGCAATCTTCAGCTTCATTACTGCAGCAGGACATGGGAAAACACAATGTCTTTGATCTATTTTGCTAGGTGTGGAGAAATTCCTGGCCCTCTAATCTGTTGTGAATGTGATTATGTATCTGTTCTGAGGGCAGAGAGTGTTACTTCTCTTAATGAAGTCCGAGAATCTGGGTTTTATTCCTGGCTCTGAGGCTTTTCAGAAAAACATCCTTGGTTGCACAGTGGAAGGACTGCTAAGAAACCTGGTTAAATTTCATTTTCAAGTTCAAAGAACTCCTATAATTAAACTTGAAGTCACAAAAGGCAAAAACTTTAGGTTCAAGGCTTATTTGTAAAGCTAAAATGGTAATTTATGGAGAGTGTAGCCATTTGCAGAGTGCCATTCACTCAATCATACTTATTGAGCGTTTACTGTGCACAGAGCACTGTACTAAGTGCTTGGAATGTGCAACTCAGCAACAAGTGTCAAATTTAAGACTGAAAAAAATGAGGGTTGAATTCTTATAATTAAGGTTTTCTTTTTAGGATGTCTTAGACTATCAAAATTTAGCCAGTAACTTTCCCCCAAAATCTCCATATGGCTAGATAATGGAGATGATCATTCCCACATTTGTAAGAACAAGACAAAGCCACATATCACAGATACCCTAAGTGACCCACTCTTAAAATGAAACACTGTTGTGCCCTGATGGTAATGGGTTGGTGTCAGATCAACTCGTTGAGAGGCGGCATGACCTAGTGACAAGAGCGTGGGCTCGGAAGTCAGAGGACATGGATTTTAATCCCCGCTTTGCCACTCGTCTGCTGTGTGACCCTGGGCAAGTGGCTTAACTTCTCTATGTCTCAGTTCCCTTACCTACAAAATGGGGATTAAGAATGAGAGCCCCATATGGGCCAGGGACTGTGTCCAACCTGATTACCTTGTATCTACCTAGAGCTTAGAATGGTGCTTGGCATAGAGTAAGAGCTTCTAACATAAAGTAGTTATCATTAACAACTCTCCAATTCTAATTTAGCAGGAGAATCCAGTCACTGTAAGAACACGTCACCTAGTTTAAGTAACCTTTTTTTAACGGTTCAGTGGCATAAAAAAGTAGCTTAAGACTCGAGTCCCTCACAGAATATTTCGGACTGCAGATAAATTACGTTTATGAAAACAAGAGAAATGCTTGAATACAACGCAGCAATAATAATAATAATAATGAAAATACTTGGATTTCTTAAATCCTTACTATGTGCCAAGCACTGTTCTAAGTGCTGGGGTAGACACAGGGTCATCAGGTTGTCCCACGGGGGTGCTCACAGTCTTAATCCCCATTTTACAGTCACCTTACTGCTCTTTCTTCCCCTTCGGTATTTCTGATAACTTTTAGCTGGTGGTGGTGGAGGCTGTGCCAATTTTTCTAACTTTTAGGATGGGAGTAATAAGAATTGGTAAAAAAAAAACCAATCTCTGCACCTTTCAAAAAACTCAGCTAAGTTTGGTCCGTCCAGTGGTATTCGGTCCACACCGTATTCCCCGCTCTTTTTAAATCGACTGTAACGTCGAAGCCCTGGACCATAGTGGGGATACGGCACGAAAACTACATTGACCCAACAATGAAATGTCCCACGAGGTTGGGAAAGGGCTTCGGAGATCACGAATCCGTAACATCAAGGAACAAAAACCCTCGGGGTTAACTCACTGAAGGCCCCCAAACAACACTCGCTTGCAAACACGTTAAATCCCGGCCGGCCGCCGCTCCCTTTAGTGGCGAAATAAGGTGCCCTGAGGGGAAAAAGGCATTGCCCTCGTCGGCCGAGGGAGAGTTGGGCCGTTTACCCTTCGAAATAGAAAAGGCAGGTTCGAATGGGAATTTGAGGGATGAGGTCTGAGGCCATTTTGTGGATTTAGCAGGATGTGGGGGGGATGTGTGTGTCGGGGGTGGGGGGGGGAGGCTTCCTCAGCGACGGAGTGGCTGCTTCCTTCGAAAGGCAGGGCCTCTATAGAGAACACCACAAGTCTGCAACCTTGCCCCTTGCGAGTGTGTGTGATTGTGCGGGTGTGTATGTGAGGGATGTGTGTGTTGGGGGAGAGGGGGGCTTCCTCGGCGACGGAATGGCTACTTCCTTCGAGAGGCAGGGCCTCCATATCTAGCACGAGACCTCCGCAACCTTTCCCCTTGTGATTGTGTGTGGGGGGGGGGGGGATGGTGTGTGGGATGTGTGTCTTGGGGGCTTCCTCACCGACGGAATGGCTACTTCCTTCGAAAGGCAGGGCCTCCATATCTAACACGAGGAGAGCCCCGCAACCTTTCCCCTTGCGATGGTGGGACTGTGTGATTGTGGTTGTGTGTGAGGGATGTGTGTGCTGGGTGTGCGATTGTGAGTGATTGTGGTTGTGTGTGAGGGATGCGTGCGCTGGGGAAGGGGGGCTTCCACAGCGACGGAACGGCTACTTCCTTCGGAAGGCAAGGCCTCCCTACAGAAGACGAGAAGTCCGCAACCTTTCCCCTCGTGATTGTGGTTGTGTGTGTGTGATGTGTGTGTTGGTGGGGGCGCTTCCACAGCGACGGAATGGCTATCTCCTTCGAAAGGCAGGGCCTCCTTAGAGAAGACGAGAAGTCCGCAACCTTTCCCCTCGTGATTGTGGTTGTGTGGGAGGCATGTGTGTGCTGGGGGAGGGGGGCTTCCACAGCGACGAAATGGCTACTTCCTTCGAAAGCCAGGGCCCCCGATCTAACTAACGGGAGGAGCGCTCCGCAGCCTTTCCCCTGGCGATTGTGAGTGATTGTGGTTGGGTGTGAGGGATGTGTGTGTTGGGAGGAAGAGGGGGGCTTCCACAGCGACGAAATGGCCACTTCCTTCGAAAGGCAGGGCCTCCATAGCTAATACGAGGAGAGCTCCGCAACCTTTCCCCTGGCGATTGCGATTGTGGGTGAGGGAGGTGTGTGTTGGGGGGGAGAGGGGGGCTTCCTCAGCGACGAAATGGCTACTTCCTTCGAAAGGCAGGGCCTCCACAGCTCCCCAACAGGAGGGGAGCTCCGCAGCCTCTCCCCTGGCGATTAGGGGTGTGCGATCGTGGGTGTGCGTGAACTGGGGGATTGTGCGGGAGGAAGGGGCAGGCGTGGGGGCGCACAAGGGGCGTCGGGCCGTTCGGCCAACGGGCCGCGGGGCGGGGCGGGGCGGGTGGGTCCCGCGCGGGGCCCCGGCCTAAGGACAACGGGAGGCTCGGCCACCCGCCCGCCCCGAGGTAAGACCCTGCGCGGCCCCTCGCCACCCGCACGGGGAGGAGGAGGACGCCGCCGAAGGAAGGACGACAACGAAGAGGGACGGCCTCGGGTGGGGAGGCCGCTCGTTTGCGCCCCCCTCGCCCTCCTTTCCTTCCTTCCTTCCTTCCTTCCTCCCTCCCTCCTGCCCGGGCCTCCCCTACCTGCCGGGCTCTCTGCAGCGCGTCTTTGAAGGCGTCGTTGACCCCGCCGCCTCCCCCTCCGCCTCCCCCGGCGGCGCCCGAGGCGGGAGGGGGAACGGTGGAATAATCTGCCATGGCTACGGGTGCTGGGGCCGCCGCGACCGCCGCTCACGCTCGCTGCCCCGGCCGCTGGGAAGAAAGAAAGAAGATGGCGGCCGCCGAGGCCCTATTACATTCTTGCGCGACCATCGTGCGGGGACAGATCTCGCGAGACCCGGGCCGCCCTCCCCCCCCCTCCCGCCGCCCCCTCGGGCGAAGGTCTCGCGAGATGTGGGGCGAGGGCGGCGGGCCGGCGGCGCCCAGGCCCCTCCTCCCCGTCCTCCTCCCCGCCGTGTCGTCTCGTCTCGTCTCCCTTCCCTTTCCCTCCCCTCCCTTCCCTTCCCTCCCCCTTCCCCGTCCATCCTTTGCCCTCGGCCGGGGCTGGGCCGCCCGCCCTTTTGAACGGAGCCGGTAAGTCCGCCCCAGGGCCGCCGGTTGGGTCGGTGGGGGCGGCGAGCGGCGTGAAGGCGCGGTGGGGCTGTGACGTCACCGGGTACGGTGACGTCATAAGCGATGGAGGCGGCGCCCCCCCCCCCCGCGCCTTCGGCTGGAAGGGCCCCAAGATCTTATCAATCATAATAATTATTATCATTTCTTGCTATTGTTCTCGTCCGTCTCCCCCCCCCCCATTGTAAGCCCGTCAAAGGGCAGGGACTGTCTCTTATCTGTTACCGATCTGTCCATTCCAAGCGCTTAGTCCAGTGCTCTGCACGTAGTAAGCGCTCAGTAAATACTATTGAATGAATGAATTATTATTATTGATTGCTTTGCTCTTGTCCGTCTCCGCCGATTAGACTGTAAGCCCGTCAAAGGGCAGGGACTGTCCCTATCTGTTACCGATCTGTCCATTCCAAGCGCTTAGTCCAGTGCTCTGCACGTAGTAAGCGCTCAATAAATACTATTGAATGAATGAATGAATAATAATTATTATTTATTGCTGTTGTTCTTGTCTGTCTCCCCCGATTAGACTGTAAGCCCGTCAAAGGGCAGGGACTGTCTCTATCTCTTACGGATCTGTCCATTCCAAGCGCTTAGTCTAGTGCTCTGCACATAGTAAGCGCTCAATAAATACTAATGAATGAATGAATAATTATTATTATTTATTGCTGTTGTTCTTGTCCATCTCCCCCGATTAGACTGTAAGCCCATCAAAGGGCGGGGACTGTCTCTATCTCTTACCGATTTGTCCATTCCAAGCGCTTAGTACAGTGCTCTGCACATAGTAAGCACTCAATAAATGCTATTGAATGAATGAATAATAATAATAACGAGGATGATGGCATTTGTTGAGCGCTTGCTATGTGCCAAGCACTTTTCCAAGTGCTGGGGAGGGTACGGGGTGATCATGTTGTCCCACGTGGGGCTCTCCGTCTTCATCCCCATTTTAATAATAATGATGATGGCATTTGTTAATAATAGCAATAATAATAATTTGGGTGTTTGTGGAGCCCTTGCTATGTGCCAAGCACTGTTCTAAGCGCTGGGGAGGATACAGGCTGATCAGGTTGTCCCACGTGGGGCTCACAGTCTTCATCCCATTTTAATAATAATAGTAATAATGTGGGTGTTGAACGCCTGCTATATGCCAAGCACCGTTCTCTAAGCGTTGGGGAGGGTATGAGGTGATCAGGTTGTCCCACGTGAGGCTCCCAGTCTTCATCCCCATTTTAATAATAGCAATAATAAAAATTTGGGTGTTTGTTGAGCGCTTGCTATGTGCCAAGCACCGTTCTAAGCGCTGGGGAGGGTACGAGGTGATCAGGTTGTCCCACGTGGGGCTTCACAATCTTCATCCCCATTTTAATAATAACAATGATCTGGGTGTTTGTGAAGCACTTGCTATGTGCCAAGCACTGTTTTAAGCGCTGGGGAGGGTATGAGGTGATCAGGTTGTCCCACGTGGGCCTCCACAGTCTTCATCCCCATTTTAATAATAATAATTGGGGTATTTGTGAAGTGCTTACTATGTGCCAAGCACCGTTCTAAGCGCTGGGAAGGGTATGAGGTAATCAGGCTGTCCCACGTGGGGCTCACAGTCTTCATCCCCATTTTCCAGATGAGGTAACTGAGGCCCAGAGAAGTGAAGTGACTTGCCCAAAGACACACAGCTGACAAGTGGCTGAGCCGGGATTTGAACCCATGACCTCCGACTCCCAAGCCCGGGCTCTTTCCCCTGAGCCACGCTGCCCAACCATCGGCTCTTTCCCATTTAACCCTGTTGGGCAGGGATCGTCCCGACCTCTGGCCGAATGGTACGTTCCGAGTGCTTAGTCCAGTGCCCTGCACCTAGTAAGCGCTCAATAAATACCTCAAATGGATGGACCTATCCCCTTTGGAGTTTTCTCAGGGGGAGCCTGCTTGAGAGATTCGGGTAAATGGGGATTGGGGCCGAGTTTTAGGTCGGGTAAAGCCCTGCCAGTGTTGGTTGAGTGAGGTTGGCTGGCCTTGTTATCTACCATCTCATCCGACTTCTATATTAAGGCTGACACAGGAGTCACTCCTTCTTTTCCAGCCAGGCTGGCCCAGGTACTTGTCATATCCCAGCCAGGGTCCTCACTGATCTCTTTCTCTCACTAGTAGTTACTGTATATGTACCAGGCATTGTACTAAGCGCTGGGGGTAGATACAGGTTGGACTCTGTGTCCCACATGGGACTCACCATCGAAATCCCCCTTTTACAGATGAGGTAACTGAGGGACAGTGAATTGACCCAAGGTCACGTACAGCAGACAAGTGGCAGTGTCGGGATTAGAACCCATGTCCTGACCCCCAGGCCCATTTTCTCTCCTCTAGGCCACACTTCATTTCCCCCCTCCAGCCTATAGTTAACTCTCCTGTCCAGGTGATTTTTCTAACATGTATGTCTCCCCACGTCTCAAAATTCAATCAGTCAGTGGTATTTCTTAATAATTTCACTCATTCAATCGTATTTATTGGACGCTTACTGTGTCCAGAGCACTGTACTAATCGCTTGGAATGTACAGTTCGGCAACAGAGAGAGGCAAACCCTGCCCGACGACGGACTCACAGTCTAAAAGGGGAGACAGCAAAACAAAACAAGTAGAGCACTGTCCTAAGCTCTTGAAGGAGTACAGTACCACAGAGTTGGTAGACAGGTTCCCTGCCCACCACGAACTTAGTCTAGAGGGGAGGGAGCCAGACAATATAAATAATTACAGATATGGACATAAGTGCTGTGGGACTGGGAGAGGAGAAGAACAAAGGGAGCAAGTCAAGGTGATGCAGTAGAGAGAGGGAGAAAAGGAAAGGGGGGGGCTTAGGGGAGGCCTCTTGGAGAAGATTATTATTATTATGTGCCTCGATAAGGCTTTGAAAAGGGGGGAGAGTAATCGTCGGGTTTGAAGAGGGAGGGTGTTCCAGGCCAGAGGCAGAGTGTGGGTGAGGGGTTGGCAGCGAGATAAACAAGGTACAGTGAGAAGGTTAGCATTAGAGGAGCTAAGCGTGCCGACTGGATTGTAGTAGGAGAGTAGTAACGAGGTGAGGTAGGAGAGGGCAAGGTGATTAAGTGGTTTAAAGCCAATAGTGAAAAGTTTTTTGTTTGATGAAGAGGCAGATGGGCAACCACTCAAGGTTTTTGAGACTTGGGGAGACGTGTCCTGAACATTTCTGTAGAAAGATGATCCAGAAAGCAGAGTGAAGAGACAGGAGGCTGGGAGGCCAGCAAGGAGGCAGATGCAGTAATCCAGGTGGGATTCATTCGTTCAGTAGTATTTTATTGAGCGATTACTATGTGCAGAGCACTGTACTCAGCACTTGGAATGTACAGTTCGGCAACAGAGACAATCCCTGCCCAATGACGGGCTCACAGTCTAGTGAGGGGAGACAGATGGCAGAGCAAAACAGAACGAAACAAAAATGAGACATGGTCACCATAAATAGAATCAAGGGGATGTACACCTCATTAACAAAATAAATAGGGTAATAAATATACAAATGAGCACAATGCTGAGGGGAGGGGGAAGAGGAGGGGCAGAGGGTAAAGGGGCTCAGCTGAGGGGAGGGGAAGGGGGAGGAGCAGAGGGAAAAGAGGGGGGAGCTCAATCTGGGAAGGCCTCTGGGAGGAGGTGAGCTCTCATTGGATGAGTGATTGTATTAACGTGGTAGTAGTTTAGATGGAGAGGAAAGGGCAGATTTTAGCAATGTTGTGAAGGTGGGACCGACAGGATTCAGCACTCTGTACACAGTAAAAGCTCAATAAATACCACTTATTGATCCATCCATGATCTGAGAGAGGGCAGTTTCTGTGGAGTGAAGGGGGCAGAAGTCAGATTGCAGAGTATCCGGGAGGTGAGTGAAGACAAATTGCTCAAAGAGTTTGGAAAGGAATGGTAGGAGGGAGCAGTTGTCCCAGGGCCCTGCCCTCCTTTCAGGAATGGTGCTCGGGTCCAACCTAATCGGTCTCCACAGCTTTAAAAATCAGTCAAAAAAGGCCCAAACACAATGAGCACCAGCAGCAGGGAGAGAGAAGTAGGTGATGGAAGGGATAAAAAACTAAGGCAGTGGTAAGAAGGTGAAAATGGAAAAGATCCCCTGCCTTCTCTGTGCCCTGCAAGGCAGATTCAAGACAGATCCCCGTTGTCATTCACTGAAAATTACGCTCATTAGAAGTGAGAGAACTGGAGTGAATCCAGTGTCCTGTGCTATGGGACATTCCTCAAGGATTTTCTTGGTCTTGGCTTCAGCTGTCACTTGTAGAGTCACAGGAACCATCACTTCTCGCCCGAGGGTCTGTGTATTAATTTTTACGATCGTCCCCCTTCCTTTCCAACCCTACTCTTTGAAACTGTAGACTCAATTATGTCCTCAGGACATCCTTCATGCAAATTGTCTACCATGTTTACTCATGTAATTGCCCTCACCACATAATATCACTGCTATGCTTTTTGAGATGGAAATAAAAGATAATTTCCTGTACTACTTAATTCTAAGCAGTGACACCCAGGCAGGAAGAGTTGAAGGGCCAGAATTTGACAGCAGCAGAAAGTGGGTGGTGCTGGGAGAGGGGAGTTGAGTGGATTCCAGGGGAGGAAGAGGAGAAGGGAGAGAGAATGATTTCATTGAGTATCTCTTGTATGCAGCACTTGGGAGAGTGCAGTGGTAGTGAGAGAAACAGTCTTTGTTGCCCTGCTACCTTTTTCTTCTTTCTCTTCTCCTTTCTTCCTTCTCTCCTCCTTTCTTCCTATTTTCCTTCTCTTTTTAAATCTCCCTTTATTGCAAGACAGACTTCTTAAGTCCCTGTGTAGTGTCCCCACCCCGTTTTAGTGTTCCGAAAATTATGCAGTTTGGGATAATTTGGTCATTTGCTATTCCCCAAGAGATATCAGAGACCTGTTCTCAGGCCTCAGTGACTTGCTCCTTACTTAAGGGACCACGATTGAGCTGGCTATAGATTGTAATCCTCTTTGATGGAACTTCTTATTTTCTAGAGACCCCTGAAGGAGCAACAGTTCCATACATCACCCCCTGGGCACTCTCTCCCTCTTCTTTCCCCTCACCCTAGTCTCCTTCTCTACCAAGATTCTCCACATGATGCCATACAGTACCTCTGTGCCTGGAAATTGACACAAGCAGATAAGGGAACACACCCCTCCATTTGAGCATGTGAAATCTACCTCAGTTTACTGGATGACCATCATTTTAGACTTATAATTCTGGGAACTTGAATGCTTAGGTTTTCCTCTCAAAGGGATCATGATATTCCTGCTGTACCAGTTCTCTATTGTACTTCTAGATTTCCTGGTTAGCTTCTTCCTCGTAGTCACATAGAAGCCGTTCCAAAAGAAACAAACAAGCAACATTCTATTTAAAAAGAAGGTGGCCAAGAGTGGGTCCAAGGGATGATGTATAAGTGATGGTCCTTAATCTCCAGTAGACCCAACATTTTTAGGGTGTTCAGGACCTCTGCTTCTATTTACCACTTGGGCCTTGTCTCACTCTTTCTTTCAACAGTGTGTTTTCCACTTAACTGCTTTTACTGTCTCTGCCCAGCAGGATGGTGTAATGGATAGAGCACAGGCCTGGGACTCAAAAGGTAATGGGTTCTAATCCTGGCTCTGCCACTGTCTGCTGTGTGAGCTTGGGCAAATCACTGAACTTCTCTGAGCCTCAGTTACCTCATCTGTAAAATGAGGATTGAGACTGTGAGCCCCCATGTGGGACATGGATTGTGTCCAACCCGATTTGTTTGTATCCACCCCAGTACTTAGTAATGTGCCTGGCTCATAGTAAGTACTTAACAAATATCACAATTATTATTATTATTTATTATTTTTCCTTACCACTGTACCAATTGATGAAGCCACAAGATTTTGGGAGGGTGACTGTGATAGTAAGTGTCTTTGGCAAACTAATAATTTGTTACTTTACAGTAATTATTACCTCTTTTCCCTGAAGCAATCACGATTGGCACTTAAATTAACACTCTCATTATGGCCCATGCCTAGAGTCCTTTATTTTCTGTTTCCTACCGCAATAAAAATGCATGAAAATCAGTGGCAAAGTGCTCTGTGATCCCTTTAGGAGAATAGCGGAGTGTATTTCAAGCTTGCTGGGGACTAAATCTGGAGTTGATAGTGAGAGCAAGAAAAGAGATTCTCCCGACACTCCCTGGGGCCAGAAAGAGGAACCCAAGACCCTCCTCTCTTAAAGGAGCACTAAGCTATTTTTAGCTATTCCTGCTAGTAATCATAGAGGTAATAGCAATTATTACATGTCCATTATGTGCAGAGCACTTACACTTGGGGGAAAAATAATAATAATGTTGGTATTTGTTAAGCGCTTACTATGTGCAGAGCACTGTTCTAAGCGCTGGGGTAGATACAGGGTAATCAGGTTGTCCCACGTGGGGCTCATAGTTAATCTCCATTTTACAGATGAGGTAACTGAGGCACAGAGAAGTGAAGTGACTTGCCCACAGTCACATAGCTGACAAGTGGCAGAGCTGGGAGTCGAACCCATGACCCCTGACTCCGAAGCCCAGGCTCTTTCCACTGAGCCACGCTGCTTCCCCGAAGTGCATCGATTAAAAAGCAGGCCTCGCCCTGACCCTCAAAGAGCTCACAATCAATCAAGAATATGTGGGAAGGAAGAGGTTGGCCACAGGTACACGAGAAAAGGTGAAACAACAAAAAACAGAAAAGTAACATAAGAAGACAAAGACAGGAAACAGTTCCAACTCTGAGTCCAGAGCTGTTTTTGAGAGGGATTTTACTTCTCAAGGCAGAGAGCTGAAAAATTAGGAAATCCTTGCAAAAAATAAAAATAGTCATAAAAAGTGGTGTCACATGTGTGCTCCTATGTGGTAACTAGGACATAAAGAGCTTCTTTGGGAGCAGAGGGGAAATGGCGATTGCAGAAAAGGTTTCCCAGGGATCCTGTCAGTTCAGCCTTCACAACATCGCTAAAATCTGCCTTTTCCTCTCCATCCAAACTGCTACCATATTGATTCAAACACTTATCCTATCCTTCCTTGATTACCGTATCAGCCTTCTTGCTGACCTCCCTGCCTCCTGTCTGTCTCCATTCCAGTCCATACTATGTTGTCCGGATCATTTTTCTACAAAACTGTTCAGTCTGTGTTTCTCCACTCCTCAGGAACCTCTAGCGGTTGCCCATCCGCCTCCGCATCAAACAGAAATTCCTTACCCTTAGCTTTAAAGCACTCTATCACCTCGCCCCCTCCTACTTCGCCACGCAACTCTCCCACTACAACCTCGCCTTCACACTTTGCTCCTCCAATGCCAACGTACTCACTGTACCTTGAGCTCATCTGTCTCGACACCGACCTCTCACCCACGTCCCGCCTCTGGCCTGGAATGCCCTCCCTTTTCATATCTGACAGCCGATGACTCTCTCCATCTTCAAAGCCTTTGTAAAAGCACGCCTTCTCCAAAAGACCTTCCCCACCCCAACCCTCATTTCATCTTCTCCAACCCCCTTCTGTGCGTTTGGATTTGTTCCCTTTATTCACCCCTTGCTCAGCCCCATAGCATTTATGAATCTATCTGTAATTTATTTGTATTAATATCTATCTTCCTCTCTAGATTATAAACTTGTTATGGGCAGGGAATGTGTCTGCTATAATGTGTTATACTCCCCCTAGTTCTTAGTACAGTCCTTGGCACCTGGTAAGTGCTCAATAAAAACGATTGATTGGTAGCAGCAGAGAAAACCGGACGAGAGCAGGAGAGAAGAGGTGATTGGTGTGTACATTTTCTCATTCTCCTTTTGGTGAGTTTTAACCCAACCAGCATCACTATAACCACAATTTTTCCCTCCCTGCAGCGATGATAATTTGTTGTTGTACTCTCCCCAATGCTTAGTACAGTGCTCTGCACACAGTAAGTGCCCAATAAATACTATCGATTGAATGAATGACTGTGTACTAGTGCTTTTGTTTTCTTCTGTATTATGAGATTTTAATTTTAATCCTTCTCTCCCTCCACACATAAGACCACAGCATTTCCTCGCTTTCAGATGCCTCCTAAAATCTCACCACCTCCAACATCTTTTCTCTGATTAATTTCCCAGACTCCTGAGCCGTATCATCCCTTCTGCACATATCTTTATATCTGCACAATTTATTTTGATCACTCTAGCAATAAATATTTTTATGTTGTATCCCCTGTAAGAATATCAGCTGATTTGGGGCAAAGAGTGTACCACCATGTTCTTCTGCACTTTCCAAGCACCTGATACAGTGGAGCTGAGCTGAATTGGCACTCCGTGAATGTCGCTGCTACAACTAGGCCTCACTCTAATTGTTCTTTAAATAATTGTTTTTCAAAACTACGTACCCCAGCTTTTCCGCAGAGAATATCCATACTGGCTTCCGATAATGATTTTGATGAGGATGGAGTTTATGAAGCAGGAGTATCCAAACCAAAGTGGAGTCACAGAAAAAAGGAATTTTGAAAGCTTGCCAGGTGGCATAGGAATAGTATGATCTCGAGCCTCCTATAGCAGTAATAAAAGCTGGGGTATCAAGTTAAAGGGTAAATGTATGCTCAGCTTTCCAAATGTGGTGGCGACTACTTTCTTCCCTTTAGGTTCTGATTTATTGGTTCCCCAAAAATACAGATTCTCACTTGAGCTGTTTCTGTGCCATTTTGACAAAAGCTTAATTATGTCTAGTTTTACATTTATTTATGTACATTCAATTAGACAATGGTATTTATTAATAATAATGGTGGCATTTGTTAAGCGCTTACTATGCGCAAAGCACTGTTCTAAGCGCTGGGGGATACAAGGTGATCAGGTTGTCCCCTATGGGGCTCACAGTTTTAATCCCCCTTTTACAGATGAGGTAACTGAGGCACAGGGAAGTTAAGTGACTTGCCCAAAGTCACACAGCTGACAAGCGGCAGAGTCGGGATTCGAACCCATGACTTCTGACTCCCAAGCCTGGGGTCTTTCCACTGAGCCATGCTGCTTCCAAAAGGAAGTACTTTATTAAGTACTTGCCGTGTCCAGAACACTGTACTAAACACTTGGGGAGAGTGCAATATAAGAGCTAGTGGACTACATTCCATGCCCACAATGAACTTACACTCCAGAGGGGGAGACTGACATTAACATAAATAATTATGGATTTGTACCTAAGTACTGTGGGTCTGCGGGTGGGGTGAATACCAAGTGCCCAGAGGTTACTGGTCCAAATGCAATTGTATGCTTGGTGGTTCCATTGTCATATGCTTGGAATGATTCCAACTTTATATTTCCTCTCATTCTCAGTTCTGTAGATATTCTTTGTTCAGCTTTTCCCTTCCTCTTCCTCCTCCCCTTCCTCCCAACACCCTCCCAATTAAACTGTGAGCTACTTAAGGGTAAGTAACATGTATATTATTACTATCACACCCTTCCAAGTGGTTAGTACACTGCTTGGCACACAGGTGCTCATAATCTAATTTGATTGATGTGATTTACTTTTTCCCCAAAGAAATGACGAATATGGCATTTTATATGTTCCAAAAAATTCTGCTATGCCAATGTAGAAGTAATCCTATGTTCTGGATTTTGTGTTTGTATGCTACCTATATGATGGGATCTTTTTAAATTTTGAAAATACCTTTGACTTTTTTGCTAAGATGTTTAGGAAAACCACATATAAACTCCAGTTGTAACTTTGAGATTCAGCGAGCATGATTCCTCTCTGTTATAACCCCCTCCAAACTTTTGCAGGACATTTATCCTGGTGGCATAGGCAGGAGTGAGTGCTTAGGAGGCAGAATAGGGGTGGGAGTCCTCTGGGTCTCCATAACCTATCTGCTTCAGGCCTTCCGCAACCCTCTTCCTTAACCCAACCACCTCTGTGGTGGAGAAGCAGTGTGGTCTAGAGGAAGGATCACAGGGCTGGGAGTCAGGAAACCTGGGTTCTAATCCTAGTTCAGCCACTCATCTGCTGTGTGACCATGGACAATTCATTTATCTTCTCTGTGTTTCAGTTTCCTCGTTTGTAAAATGAGGATTTGTTACCTGTTCTCTTTCCTACTTAGACTATGAGTCCCATGTGGGATGAAGACCGTCCTACCCGATTATCTTGTTTCCATCCCAGGATCAGTGCTTAGAACAGTGCTCTGCATAAAACACTTAAATACCGTTATTATTTGTAGAGGCCATAGTTGAACTGCAGATACTCTCTTCCACTCTCCTCCCCAACCCCCAGGAGTGAAGGGGGAAAGAAAATGGTCCCCAGAAAAGGCTTTGCAGAAGTGTCTGGAGGCCACCAGTGCTGCTGGACCTAAATGGGGCCAGGGAGAAGGAGTGGCTTGTCTCACAGTCTGACACCAGAATTTAGTGTTAATACATTGGGAGAGAAAAGAGGGAAAGTTTAAACACACACGTAAACTTCCATAAATATGCAGAGTTCTATAAACACCAAGATTTCTTGGCCCTGAAATATGATTCAGAGTTCAGTTCCTGACAGGAGCAGTCTTGTGGGATATAGAAGAAAAAAGAGGAGAGGGTGAGAGAGAAACAAACTCCTTTCCCTCCTATATTTAAAGGAAATACCTGGTTTGCTGATTGGTCAAAGAACCAGAATTTGATGCTCCCAGAATGGGAATTGCTTTTCTCATCAAGCAACATGATGATGATATTTTTAATCTCCATATGTGCCAGACCACCACTGTCTCCATCTTCAGAGCATTATTAAGGTCCCATCTCTTCCAAGAGGCCTTCCTCTGTTAAGCCTTCATTTTCCCACTTGCTCTCATTCATTCATTCATTCATTCATTCATTCATTCATTCAATCATATTTATTGAGCGCTTACTGTGTGCTGAGCACTGTACTAAGTGCTTGGAAAGTACAATTCATCAACAGAGACAATCCCTGCCCTACAAGAGGCTCACAGTCTAGAAGGGGGAAGACTGTCGTCTGTGCCCTTGGATTTGTGACCTTTGGACACTTGATACTTGTCCCACTCCCAACCCAACAGCACTTATATACATAACTTTAAATTTTGTATTATAAATTTATTCCTATTAATGTTTGTCTCCCCCTCTAGACTGTTAGCTTGTTATTGGCAGGGAATGTCTGCCAATTCTATTATATTCTCCCAAGCGTTTAGTACAGTGCACCACACATAGTAAGTGCTCAATAAATACCATTGATTGATTGATTGGAGAAAGAGGAGGATCCCCCCTGTTGCGGAAGGACAAATCTTTTTATCAATCAATCGTATTTATTGAGCACTTCCTGTGTGAAGAGCACTGTACTAAGTGCTTGGGAGAGTACAGGCTAACAGAGTTGGTAGACATGTTCCCTACCCACAACGAGCTTCCCATCGCAGTCTTCCAGTTCAGAAATCAGGGGAAGTAATGTGGCGTCATAGAAAAAGTGTAGGACTTAAGGCTAGGAGATCTGGTTTCGAGTCCTAGCTCTACCACTGGCCTATTGTGTGACCTTCTGTGTGACTTTGGGCAAGTCACTTGACTTCTCGGTGCCTCAGTTACCTCGTCTGTAAAATGGGGATTAAGACTGTGAGCCCCACGTGGGACAACCTGATTCCCCTGTGTCTACCCCAGCGCTTAGAACAGTGCTCGGCACATAGTAAGCGCTTAACAAATACCAACATTATTATTATTATTACCTTGGGCAAGTCACTTAGCTTCTTTGACCTCAGTTTCCTCATCTTGAAAGTGGGGCTAAGCTAAATCATGAGCTGTGTGGGACACTGACTGTATCCAATCTCATAACCTTGGATTTGCCCTAGCACTTATGTATTTTTCAAATATTTGGGTGCAGATTCTAGTGTTCTGATGTGCTTCTTGTTGATAGCACCATGTGTTAAGATTTCATAGAGGAAGACTTTGGAAAATGTAAAATGTACTATACTGCTACTACTGCTAAATGTACTATACTATTAAATGTACAGCTAAAATGTACTATAATTATGGAATTCATTGAGGACTTATACTGTACTCTCCCAAGTGCTTAGTACAGTGCTCTGCACACAGTAAGCACTCAATAAATATGATTGAATGAATGAATGTGCTAAGTGCTGGGTAAAAAGGATAATCAGAGAAGTTCGTTCAGCTGTATATATTGAGCGCTTACTGTGTGCAGAGCACTGTATTAAGTGCTTAGGAGAGTCACACAACATGGCCTAGTGGATAGAGCCTGGGCCTGGGAGTCAGAGGACCTGGGCTTTAATCCTGACTCTGCCACTTGTCTGCTGTGTGACCTTGGGCACGTCACTTCACTTCCCTCATCTGTAAAATGGGGATTAATAATAATAATAATAATGTTGGTATTTGTTAAGCGCTTATTATGTGCAGAGCACTGTTCTAAGCGCTGGGGTAGATACAGGGGAATCAGGTTGTCCCACATGGGGCTCACAGTCTTCATCCCCATTTTACAGATGAGGTCACTGAGGCACAGAGAAGTTAAGTGACTTGCCCACCGTCACACAGCTGACAAGCGACAGAGCTGGGATTCGAACCCATGACCTCGGACTCCAAAGCCCGTGCTCTTCCCACATAGCCACGCTGCTTCCCTCAGATTAAGACTCTGAGCCCCATGTGGAACATGAATCGTGTCCAATCTGATTACCTTGTATTTACCCCAGCACTTAGAACAGTGCCCGGCACTAGAAAGTGGTTAACAAATGCCATCAAAAAAGATTTGACACAGTCTCTCTTTCTCACTGGGTTTAGATTTAAAAGGGAGAAGTTATCTTATTTCCATCCTACAGAATAAGGCCCAGTTAGGCTCAGTGACTTGTCTTTGTTCACCTAGCCCGCCAGCGGAACTGTCAGGCACCTTCTCTTGCCACTAGACCACACTGCCTTTTAGTTCTTGAAGAGCCTCATGTTCTAAGAAACATGTTAAAGTGCTCATGTCTTGGCTCACATCAGACACCAAACTGTCTCAAGACTCACACCCATTTTATCGATCATAGTATGACCTCCTTCATAATGGTGGAAATGTATTGAGGAAAATTGCTGGAGTGCTATCATATCACATTTGCAGTATTTGCACCCCATCTTCATTAGATTGTCGAGTTCTTGAAGGCAGGGATTGGGTATTTTTAAGTTGTATTGAACTTACCCAAGTGCTTCCTAGTCAGTCAGTCAGTCGTATCTTCTGAGCACTTACTGTGTGCAGAGCACTGTTCTAAGCCCTTGGGAGAGTACAATGTAGCAATAAACAGGCACATTCCATACTCACAAAGGCTTAACACTTAATAGGTACTCGATAACTCTATCAGTTGCCCTTTGGTGATGATTAGCCACTCTTTAGAAGTGAGGAGGTCATATTGAGGTTCATGGAGACCGTTTTGGACTGGCGAAAAATCTTTAGATTTTAGTCACCAGCTCCTCAGATTTCTTCCTCAGTTTTGTAACCCCGTAACTGGTGTTATACACATCTTAACTTCACTCTTCTTTTTTCCTGGACCTCTTTAGGGGCCGGGATCTGATGAAACCACAGGCATCGGTAATGAATGACCTCTTCTAAAACCAGACCCACTGTTTTGGCTCCTCGTGCCCACGCTGTTCATGCTGCCCAAGAGAAAGGATCTTGAAGAATGGCCCAGTTGCTGTACTCATTGAGAATTATCCCAGAAACCCCGTTCTAAAGGATCAGCCAGGGATTTCCTTAGAGGGAGAGAATTTGGGGAGTGTAGGTTGACTGGCATATGAGTAACTCCAGAATTACAAACTGGTTATGTTTCTGTTTCATATTTTATGTTTCTTTTGCCTTCATGAGAAATTACAATGAGCATAACAGTTAGGATTAAGTTCACGATTGTATGTTTAAACTCAAATTTCCCCTCCCTCTCTCCCCACCACCCCCCACTCCGGTGAAAAGCCCTTTTACTGATGAATGGGGCTGGCCTACTTTAAAATGCTCCTGTCTAATGGTCTCAACAGGCCTCCTCAGCCAGTTGCACAGATTTAGGTCTAAATGAGCTGTCTCTGGGAGAAGTATTTTCAAAAGCTGCCTGGCCTATGCAGATATGGCCAGAGAGATGAGTAATTTTGCCAAGACTACATAGCAAGTTAAAAAAAAACCTCTAAAGGTGTTAGAGCTCACAGCTTTTCAGGGTTTGACTGTTTAGTCCAGAGAAAAATATATCTGACAGTGTGTTCAGTTAGCCTTTGAAGTATACAAATCATAGACTAAAGGTTCAGGCCTTCTCTAAATTTATGAAATTTCAAAACTGAAATTATAATGAGAGTCAGTAATGCAAATTGCATATGTGTCTATGTAAATCCAAACCAGCATGTGTAAACTTTTCAGTCACGAACCATTCAGCATAAATGTGATAAAAAGACATAAGTCATTTGTTCCAGTAAGAATTCCAGTCCTATCAAAAGGAGAAAAACCGGAATTTGTTTTTTTCAAATTAGTTCTCAGAGAGTAATGTATCAGTAAACTTTGGTTATTTTTAGAAAGGACCAATAACAGTAAACCAATTAATAAGAGTGATAGGACTATTTATAACTACGGGTTTTCCTTAGTGGATAAATGACCTGCAGAGGGAACAGTCTACCTTTAATCAAGGTTGAAATATAGAGAATCTCAAAAGAAAATCAAAGTGCTGAAAGCCTCTATTTGCACTGAAGCATTATACTTAGTGGAAGGAACATGGGCCTGAGAATCAGAGAACCTGGGTTCTAATCCTAACTCCACCACTTGTCTGCTCTTTGATCTTTGATAAGTCACTTAACTTCTCTATGCCTCAGTCTCATGTGCAAAATGGGGATTCAGTACCTCTTCTTTCTCCTACTTAGACTGTGAGCCCCATGTGGGATCCTATTATCTTGTATCTACCCCAGTGCTTGGCACATAGGAAGTGCTTAACAAATACAATTATTATTATTATTGTTGTTATTATTATCGTGTGTAAAGCATTATGAAATTTACTTAGACTATACTTCACATGCATCTAGCTCTGTATGGGCACAGATTTCCAGTGATGAATGAGTCATAAGGAGAACAACATGTGGCTGGGTAATTTCCTGTGAAGAAAATATCCAAATTTTTATATGTAGACTCCCCCATTTTGCTTTTACTAAACAGTGAGTCCCATGCCTAACTCTGAACTCCACCAACAACTTCTTTTCTCCTTCTGAACAAAAGTTGTCTGAGAAAACTGCCAAAGTCCTAGTCTACTTTAACTAAGCCCAGCTGTGCTGTTGGCCAATTGTGCCCAGCATTTCAATAATCTAAACTCCATGAATTCTCTAAACATAACTCTCAACCTTCCCTTGACCTCCAGTATGTCTATATATAAACCTACACATGCTATTTGCGTGACTCCACAAATACACTCCCAATGATGAATGAAAGAAATCAAAGTTGATAAGTGAGTAATTCTAAGGACACTTTGTAAGATCATCAGGTGAGGCTGAGAAGATTTAAGATAAGACATCAAATGAACAAAAAGATAAACTAAAGACTGTACACATCCACTCAGGTAGTAATACAAAACTGGGCCATTAGGTACTCAACACGTTATAATGACTGACAAAGACAGCTTCTGTTTAGAAGGTGGTGGTGCTTGTTTATTTGATCACATGCTTTGTGATGAGTTTAAGAAGATAGGACAGTATTTAATATGTGGCTCTTTGACAGTTTTTGACTCCTTGAAATAATGCCATGTAGTGGAGTTGCAAGCCACAGCTAGGTGCAATCATCATATATTTATGATCAAGCAGTGGAACGCCTACAGCTCATTGGTCTAACTAAATTATATTCTTTTAACTTTGCTTGTGAAGATACATCCTGAACCAGGACAAGGGAAGAAGAGGGGTAATTGTTACAAAAGCATTTTTCCCACTTCTGGATCATCCAAATTCATGAAGATGTAAGGGAGGCAAATGCTATTGGAAACGCTAATAGAACCCTCCCACCCCACTCTGCAAAACACCGTCCTCCGCAAGTCTGTGTTCTGGTGGAGTGTGCTGGGTGAAGGTTTTCTACTCTGGATTTTCTGACAGAAATGCCATTTATGGAACAGATGTATTCTTCCTACATCCATAATCCCACTACTTGCTCCTAGTTGGAGAATGGGGATGATTGGTATGTAATGAGTCTTAAACGCCCTGGAGAAATAGATGATTACATTGAGGGCTCATATTTAGATGCCTGAATTTCATTTTCTGGTGGCTTGACTGCTGAAATTTCTGTCTAAATACTGAATTCTTTCCATAGACTTTAATGTTTGAGAGAGAAAGTTCCTCTCAGAGGAATTGCCCGGTTAGCTCGGTTGGTAGAGCATGGAACTCTTAATCCCAGGGTTGTGGATCTCCCCCTCTAGACGGTGAGCTTTTGGGGGGCATGGAACATATCTGCCAACTCTTTTGTTTTGTACTCTCCCAAGTGGTTAGTATAGTGCGATCTACATAGCATGCACTCAATATATATCACTGATGTCCCACATGGGGCTCATAGTCTTAATCCACATTTTACAGGTCTGGTAACTCAGTCCCAGAGAAGTGAAATGACTTGCCCAATGTCACAAAGCAGACGTGTGGCAGAGCTGGAATTAGACCCCCGCACCTCTGACTCCCAGGTCCATGCTCTTTCCATTAGGCTATGGGACAGGGACTGAATCCAATCCGACTGCTTTGTATCTACCTGAGCACTTAGAACAGTGTTTGGCACATAGTAAGCACTTAATAAATACCATAATTATTATGATGAGGAGGAAAAATTTGTTTCCTAGGATGCTGTATTTTGCTACCTTAAAGGAGTCATTGACTTACTGAAACAAGAAGCATCTTTTATCTGTGACCCTGTAAATGCACCTTTTTTCAACAACTATCCCTCTGGAGTAGGATTTTTGGCACTTGGAATTGGATACTTTGGGGATTTTACAATGCTTGGACCCCCTTTCTTCAAACTTGTTAAACCAAACAACTCGGTTGGGATATAGTTTTTTTTTGGAATAGGAATTTGGCTTCTCTGCCTTGACATTTCCATGCCTCTGTATATTTATAGTAGTGATCTCTTTGGAATTTGCCTTGTGGTTTTGTGCTCTTGTCTTTCACTGTGTTAAAGTCTATTCTCACTTCATTTTGATGCATCTATGGGAGATTTTTGGAGGAGGAATGGAAAGAGCTTTCTGGATTTCTTAAGCATTTTCATGATAAAAACATTTGTTTATAAGAGAAATAAACATTTGCAATGACCATGTCTAAATGTACGACTTGTTTGTGATTTTAAAATAAATCTATTAGCAAATAAGGAACCTCCTAATTTATGTAAGATCTTAAAATTATTCTAAACATAGAAAGATCAATGTTGTAGTTATTAGAAGGTGTTTTTCTTGTTTGTAATTAGTACAGAAGCATACTTATTTCAAAATTACTCAAGCAAAAAAAAAATCAGAAACAATTTCAGTAAAAATGGTGATAATCCAAACTAAGTGGAACTGTGACTTGGGTTGGTAATTGAAATAATAGAGTGAAATTGAATTGTCCCTTTCTTAGATGTCAGTTTGGGCAATCAATATTTGGGTAATAATTGTGCCTCAAAGAATAATATTTGTTACTAAGTAATTCTTTTCAGGTTGATGATTCTCACTATCGGTGACAAGTTCTTCAAAAATCAAAGGACAAGTCTAAAGCTACCCATTATATGACACAGAATGAATCAATCTAAAGGGTAACATTTGTTATGCATTCTGAAATGGATATTTTCTCTGATAGCAAAAGGAGAGATCAGGGATGTGGTAATCAAAATGTTTAGTTCTAACCAGAAACTGAACCTGAAAAGTCCCAATGAGATATATAAATAATACCAGATAGGTGTAGTCCATTATATGCCTAAATTTGCAGTACTATGTCTTGTATTCCATTCTTCTTTCCTCAGATCATCAGATTCAATGTTTGCATTTATTTCATGAAGTCCCTTTCAGCACTAAATTCATGGTTCACATCTTTAGATTATAGAAAGAACGGAAAAGAGAAGGAAAAGATACAAAAAACAGATAAAACATTGAATTAATGAGGACCAGTTCCCTCCATAGCAAATCAAGATAAATAATTGTAGTTCTTGATGTTCCCACAGTTTCTCTTTTGCCTGTTCCAGTTTTGAATCACCTGTGATTATGAAGTTCTTTATGTCTAACTGAACTCTCTTTAAGACTCTTCAATCTTGCTTTGTCCTCTGTGTAGGCAGCAGCTGAGAAGCAGCATGGCCTAGTGGATAGAGCACAGGCCTGGGAGTGAGAAAGGCATGGGTTCTAACCCCAGCTCCACCATTTGTCTGCTGTGTGGCCTTGGGCAAGTCACTTCACTTCTCTGGGCCTCAGTTACCTCATTTGTAAAATGGGGATTAAGACTATGAGCCCCATGTGAGACAGGGACTATGTCCCACTTGATTACCTTGTATCTACCTCAGTGCTTAGAACAGTGCCTGGCACATAGTAAGCGCTTAACAAATACCTTAAAAAAAGGCAGCTGCCTCCAGCCCCCTCTTTATAATAATGCTTTACTGGAGACAGTAATTATCCAGTAGCATAGGGGTTGGGAACCTTTTTTTTTCATTCGGCAGAAGGTCAAAACAAAATGGAACCTCGGAGTTGTCAGTATGCAAGAAGCCATAACATTTCTAGTCCCCTATTTGACATGGTTAGGGAGAGAAGAGAGAAGGCAAAGGGAAGAGGGGCAGAGAAAGGTGGAACGGGGGACAGTGTGCTCAGGAATCTCCACAAGGCAGCATAGGTGGGCGCTGACCCCCAGACCGCCATGGGGGTGGTCCCTCATCTGGGGTGGAGAGGCGTAACTT
The DNA here is from genome assembly GCF_004115215.2 of Ornithorhynchus anatinus. Taxonomy (NCBI): domain Eukaryota; kingdom Metazoa; phylum Chordata; class Mammalia; order Monotremata; family Ornithorhynchidae; genus Ornithorhynchus; species Ornithorhynchus anatinus. The sequence goes on along the minus strand of NC_041731.1, from coordinate 110,096,063 downwards.
TGGGGAAACCTGGGGCCCAGACTCACACCACTGAAACCAGAGAATCCTTTTACCCAAATCCTCCCAAAGAGGCAATGTCTACTCCCCACGTCAGCTGGAGAGAGGGAATCACTCCTTTCCCCATCCCTTCTGACCCTGGATGGACCCATGCTCTTGATCAGCTTTTGGTCCACTCCTCAGACCCCTGGTTTCCCCCTCCTCTTTCCCTTCTGCTCCAGTGGCTCCAAAAAAGCTGCTGAGCCATGAGGAAAGAGGATGGTGGAAGCTGCGTCTCATGCCTGCCCCTCACTCCCATCCAACTCCAGCTCCCTCTTAGCCTGTTGGACTGATTTGGAACACATTTTGCCACCAGCAGAAGCTGAGCGAGGTGGATTAGGTAAACCACCATTGTCTTATTCTGGTAATAATGGGCAGAGAAGTGAGGAGAGAAGGAGAGGATTGTTGGGTAGGGATTGTCTCTATCTGTTGCCGAATTGTACTTTCCAAGTGGTTAGTACAGTGCTCTGGGAACAGTAAGCGCTCAATAAATGCAGTTGAATGAATGAGAGGAAAGAACCGAACTTGCATTGATTGTTTTCTTCCTGCACCTCTACTACCGTCGCTGCCGACATGAATGCCGCTGCTTAACTTGGCTGCTCTGGAATCTGGTCCATATGGAGACCCAGAAATAGTTTTCGTGGAACCCAGCACAGGGACTGCGCCTCCCTCCTGCAATCCTGGGAGTGAGCACTCTCCTTCCCTGCCTCGCTTGACTGTCCTGTTTCAGTCCCACTGCTGCTTGTTGTGGATGGGGGGCTTTGGGGGAGGATAGGAAAAGTGGATAAAAGAAGCAGCTGGAGCCCACCCTACCTTTCGCTGAGACGTGGCGTCACCATCTTGGTTGTCCGTCAGCCCTTTTCTGGCCCAGCTGCTTCCTGCCTATCTCCCTGCATAGCTTTTCGTGGTGGAGCTTTTCGTGGTGCCTTTGCTCAAGAGCCACGTTTAGATCCAAGAAGAGCCAGCAGTGGCTTGTGAGCCATGGATAGCCAACCCTTGCTTTAACGTGTTATACTAAACAACTCCAATACCTGAAACATTTCCTTATAGTTATTGTTTTCCACTTTCAAAAATCTAATTATTTTCTGGAATCCCTTGTTTCTGGGAGAGCAAAATAGTACCATTATTTAATAAGGGCTAGTACAGCTCAGAGTATAGCAGAAGATCCTTATATGTTTTTTCTTCCCTTTTTGGCTTACTGCTATTAACACAGCTCCATACTGTGTTAAAAATTTTACTAACAGCACTGCATTGCTGGTATTAAGCTTGGGTTCCACTCTGCCCTACTGTTTTTTTTCTCAATATACTCTATCTAGACTTTACCCATCTTATAGTTGCATTTGTTTCTTTTTTTCCATTATATTGTGGCTGAATTATTGTCTTAACCTCCTTCCCAGTTTCCTGTCCCCAGTCCCTCTCTCCCCCCCACAATCTAGACTACACACTGTTGCTTGGGTCATTTTCTTGAAGCATCACTGGACACAAAGCTCCTCCTCTCAAAAACTCTCCCTTGGCTTCCCACCTTCCTCCACACGAAACAAAAATTCCTCTTCTCCGGCCTCAAGGCTGTTCACCAACTTACTCTACTTCCCCTCTTTACTTGCTTCACCCAACTTTCTTCTTTCCTCCCAAGCCAATCTTCTAGCTAAACCTCTCCATCCAGTCAAGCAATGGCATTTATTGAATGGTTACTGTGTGCTGAGCACTGTACTGGGCATTTGGGAGAGAAGAATGCAATAGAGTTGGCAGATAATAATAATGATGACATTATTTGTAAATATTATTTGGTATTTGTTAAGTGTTTACTATGTGCCAGGCACTGTTCTAAAGCGCTGGGGTGGATACAAGATAATTGGTTTGGACACAGTTTCTGTCCCACATAGGGCTCACAGTTTTAATCCCCATTTTACAGATGAGGTAACTGAGGCCTAGAGAAGTTAAGTGACTTTCCCAAGGTCACACAGCACAAGCGGTGGAGCCATAATTAGAACGCTTGACCTTCTGACTCCCAAGCCCATGCTCTGTCCACTAGGCCGTGCTGCTCCTCTGGTACCCTCCGTGCCCACAAAGAGCATAAAGTCCAGATAACTCTCTTGTCTCCAGCCCCTCACTCATGCTGTCCCCACAGCTTGGGGGAAATAATAATGATAATAATAAAGGTATTTGTTAAGTGCTTACTATGTGTCTAGCGCTGGGGTAGGTACAAGGTAATCAGGTGGTCCCATGTGAGACTCACAGACTTAATCCCCATTTTACAGATGAGATAACTGAGGCACAGAGAAGTGAAGTGACTTGCCCAAACTCACATTGCTGATAAATGGCAAAGCTGGGATTAGAACCCATGACCTCTGACTCCCAAGCCCATGCACTCTTTCCACTAAGCCACAATGCTTCTCTAAACTTCAACTCTTTCCCTATTTAAATTCCTCCTGGAAACCCACCTCCTCCAACAAGCCTTCCCTTGGTTTGTTCCCATATATCCTAAATTGCATAAACCCTTCAACCATCTCCTGCCCTTCTGGACTTCTCGGCATTCCCATCCTCAGCAATTTTGTTTATATGTTTATTCACTCATAAATTCAATCTTTTATTTTGACTGCTCTATTTGTAAATAATTTTATATGTTTCTCCCATTAGAGTGTTTGCTCCTTGTGGGCAGTCAGCCAGTTGTATCTGTTGATTGCTTACTGTGTGCAGAGCACTGTGCTAAGTGCTTGGGAGAGTACAATATAACAATAAACAGACACATTCCCTGCCCACAATGAGCTTAGAAACCTGTCCCATCCTGAGCACTTAGCACGATGCTTTGCAGCTAATGGATGCTCAGTGATAAATTCTATTACTATGCTACTTGTAATGAAAACACTCAGAGCAGAAAAGATTGAACACCGTGTTTCTGAAATTTTTAAGGCACAAGGCCTTTGAAAGGGAGGAGGTGTGGTGACAGTTGAATCCCTGCTGTGGTTAGCTATATCCAGTTTTACACCTGTGCATTCTTATTAATTTTATATGTCTTGAACATGAAGATCTGTATGTTTAAACAAACAGACTGCCTATTTTGCAGCCTCAGAACGCCAGCTATCATTACCCCTCTTCATCCCAAATTTTATTTGTGCTTCCTCATGGAATCTGCAAAGGAAAAGCATTGTTTTCTTGATTGTTAAAAGGACATTTCAAGGTAAGTGGGATAATTCTGTATCATTTCCAAAATGATGAAAAAGTCATAGGCTTGATGTAGATACTGTAAGCTCCTCTAGACTGTAAGCTCGTTGTGGGCAGGGAATGTGACTGTTTATTGTTGTATTCTCCCAAGCATTTAATACAGTGCTCGGCACACATTAAGCTTTCAATAAATACAGTTGAATGAATGAATGAAGTGTCCACTTTTACATGTTATGATGAAACATAACCCCATGCAAGTTATGGTTATCACTGAAAACAGAAACTCAACCTGCTCTGCAAAGACCTTGCAGTTCTTCATTTTGTTTCCAAGAAGGTTGTTTAAAGAAATGAAATATCTGTATTGAATAGTGGCATCCTGGAATTGTGTAATCAGAGCAAGTATATTGAAGGCCACATTATGAAAGCAGTCACAGAGATCAAGCATAACAATTCTCATTACAGGCTTAAAATTAATCAAGTGCCTTTTTACCAGATTAAAAATGGGAGGATCACATTAAATGTTATTTTATTATTTGGCATTAATGTTTTGTAATTAATTCTGAAGCCGAAATGTCATTTTATAATGAATTTGAAAGATGAATTGAATATGCACACACCACCACATAAATTGCCATTTGTAATTAGTGCTATTCACATAATGTTATCAATTATACTAATTCAATCTTGAAAATAGGTTGCTGAAGTGTTTGGGCAGTATATAAAAAGGTATTTATCATTTATTGCTTACTACTACTTTATTTTGTATTATTTTATTTTATTTTACTTTATTTTACTTTGTAGTGTCCTGGGATGCATGGTGTAGTGGAAAAGAGCCTGGGCTTGGGAGTCAGATGTCATGGGTTCTAATCCTGACTCTGCCACTTGTCAGCTGTGTGACTTTGGGCAAGTCACTTGACTTCTCTGTGCCTCAGTGATCTCAGCTGTAAAATGGGGATGAAGACTGTGAGCCCCACATGGGGCAACCTGATTACCTTGTATCTCCCCCAAGTGCTTAGAACAGGGCTTGACATATAGTAAGCGCTTAATATCATCATTATGAGAAGCAGCATGGCTCAGTGGAAAGAGCATGGGTTTGGGAGTCAGAGGTCATGGGTTCTAATCCTGGCTCCGACACTTGTCAACTGTGTGACTTTGGGCAAGTCACTTGACTTTTCTGTGCCTCAGTTACCTCATCTGTAAAATGGGGATTAAGACTGTGAGCCCCATGTGGGACAACCTGATTACCTTGTATCTCCCCCAGCGCTTAGAGCAGTGCTTGGCTCATAGTAAGCGCTTAACAAATGCCATATTATTATTATAAAAAGATGGGTTTTATTACTCGCTGCTGTTAGAGGTGAATTTTATAACCACCTTGGCTTCCCATGTCCCTCCGTGTTTTCTCCACCCCGCACCCCTGCAACCATGCCACTGATCAAACCACAGCTTCCATTCATTGTGCCAGGGTGACCACCTCTCCAATGTGCCCTGCTCTCTTACCAACTTTGGCCATTCACAGCTGCAGTGGAAACTGAGACCTGTTAGTTCTGAGGTCCCCAGAGGTCCTAAGGAACAATTTCCCAACTTTCCTGAACTCCCCTGTGCTCATTAGCCTGATAGCTAGAAGCCGGCTCAAGGTGTCCTCACAGACCACATTTCCTGAATTCAGGGATGTCCTGGGTTAGGAAAAAAAAAATAGTGTGAAGTGCACTATTTGACATATCTTTTCAGATTGTTCACAAGAATTCCACGTGGTCCGAATCAAAGGCTGATTTTTAATGTTATGTCTATTACTTATTCATCAGTATCACCTATCGCAATATCACAGAAGGAAACTGAATTGGGCTGGCATGATGTATTCATGGTATTAATATTTACTGAGCGCCCCCATCATGCAGCACACAGAACTAGGCACTCAAGAAGTATGGAATAAGGGAGTGACCTACTCACGGACCTTTAATCCTTTAGGTCGTGAGTCCACCGAGGGATAGAAACCATGTCATATTCCCTTCTGTGTATTATCTCCCACTGCTTAGGACAGTGCTGTGCACACAGTAATCATTTAATTACTGTTTCTACTACAAAAGCGTTCAGTCTAATAAGCTCACCTAACACTTTTGAAGCAAGGGGTAATAACTCATATATAATGGTGGTATTTGTTTAAACCCTTACCGTGTGGCAGGCATTGGGGTAGATACACAAAGTCACCTGTGTGTGCTGTCATTCATTCAGTTGTATTTATTGAGCACTTATTGTGTGCAGAGAACTGTCTTAAGCGCTTGAATAATAATGATTATGGCATTTAATAATAATAATAATAATGTTGGTATTTGTTAAGTGCTTCCTATGTGCAGAGCACTGTTCTAAGCACTGGGGTAAACACAGGCTAATCAGATTGTCCCACGCGAGGCTCAGTCTTAATCCCCATTTCACAGATGAGGGAACTGAGGCACAGAGAAGTTAAGTGACTTGCCCACAATCACACAGCTGACAAGTGGCAGAGCCGGGATTCAAACCCGTGACCATTTAGTGCTTACTATGTGCCAAGCACTCTACTAAACTACAAGCAAATTGGGTTGGACACACGTGGAGCTCACGGTCTTGATCCCCATTTTCCAAATGAGGTGACTGAGGCCCAGAGAAGTGAAGTGACTTGCCCAAGGTCAAGGATTAGACCAGGCAGAGATTAGACCAGGCAGGATTAGACCTGGCGGAGCCTTCTGACTCCGAGGCCTGTGTTCTGTCCATTATGCCATACTGCCTCTCCCAGCACTTATTACAGTGTTGTGCACACAGTAAGCACTTAATAAATACATCCTACTTCTAGGTCGACCTCAGTTCCTGTGCTTTTAGGTGACTTTATAGGAGAACAGTTTACTCAGGACCCTTCAAGGACATGTCTCAACATGCAACATGTTTTCACAGCTTCCTCCTCCCTATCAATCAGTTGTATTTATTGAGTACTTACTGTGTGCAGAGCACTCTACAACACAACAATATAACAAGCATATTCCCCGGCCCATGATGAGCTTACAGTCTAGAGGGGAAGGCAGGCATCATTATAAATCAATAGAAGTAAAGAGAAATGTAATAAATAGAAAGGAAGTATCTTCTACAGGGTGCTGCAGGTAGAGAGTACAAGGAATCCAGAGGGGGCATGTGCAGGAATAATCCCCTTTTATCCAAACTTAACATTCACTTCAGAAAAATAATATTTTAAAGTGGGTACTGGGAATTGCTTGAAGTTTGGGATGTTTCCAAAATTCCAGGCATGAAATTAACCCCGTTTTATCATGCTGTGTAAACTATTGCCTCTACTGGTGGGGTTGAGCAAACAGTTTGAAAGCAATTGGAAACTGTTACCAAGATAAATTTGTCTCTCTCCAGCTGTGACTGTGAACAGAGCAGCCAACCAAATGCACTCTGGAAAGGGAATGGCCCAACCCTTTAAATCTAACATGGTGGTCAAGGTATAGGGTCTGTTTTAGGAAGTAAGGAGGATTTTTAATCCAGGGAAAATACTGTCCCTTCCTCCTCAACAAAGATAATCCAGTGAATTATTGACTTTTAAAGAACAAACAGAAATGTTTTAGCAGAACATGTCCAGGCCATATCTGTTTTGTAAAATCCCCTTTCCACCTTTTGAACTCCATCTCACCTCTCTTCCTGCAAGCAAATAAACTGGTTAGGAGAATGCAAATGGAATAGTCAGTTTTTGCACCTTTCCCCTTGTACGTGTACTCCCTGTGACCAGGCCGCTGCTGTAATTTCCAATGTGAGCAGCAATACACAGAAGGGAATTAGACACCGTCTCTATTCCTCACAATCTAATGCCTCCCCCTCTAGACTTGTGAGCTCCTTGTGGGTGGGGAATGTGTTTGTTTGTTGTTACATTGCACTCTCCCATGCTCCTAGTACAGTGCTTTGCACACAGTAAGATCTCAATAAAAATGAACGAATAATGGAGAGACCAGTGGAAGAGTGGGGAGAAACATGGGCAAGGAATGTACCTGTTATATTGTAATAATAATTATGGTACTTGTTAAGCCCTTACTGTGTGCCAAGCGCTGTTCTAAGAGCTGGGGTAGATACAAGTTAATCAGGTTGAACACAGTCCGTGACCCACATGGGGCTCACACTTTTAATCCCCTTTTTACAGATAAGGTAACAGGCCCAGAGAAGTAAAGTGACTTGCCCAAGGTCACACAGCAGACAAGGGGTGGAGCTGGGGTTAGAACTCAGGTCTGTCTGACTCCCAGGTGCATGCTCCATCCACTGTGCCACGCTGCCCACTAAGCCACGCTGCTTCCCAAGTACTTAGTAGAGTGCTCTGCACTCAGTAACTACTCAATAAATGAAATTGACTGACTGGAATTTCTCATGGCCAAATTCTTCGTTGGCTCCTCTTCCACCACTCCCCCGCTACTCACCTGCCGGGTAAGCGTTTGGAATGCAAGGATTTAGCATCTCCTCCCTCACCCTGGCCAAAGCCGCTCCTGTCAGCAGAGCTACCTCATCCTTGGCACTTTATTCCAAAGTCGAGCTCCCTCTCCCATTGAATGATGGATGAGTGTTCAGCTCTTGTGACTGCACATATGGTAGATCACAAGATTACTGAACCCATACTGCCCGCATGCGGATTATAGTGAAAAATGCTCTCGCGGAATTGAGCTCATGGTTTCCGTCATTGTCGTGCTATTTCTGTCAAGTACAAGACCCTGCCATGAGAGGAGGTTTTGGGATTTATTCCTGTCTAGCCTGTGGCACCAGGCCCATTTGCAAGTCTATTTAACCCATTGCAGGGGTGGGAGAGAGAGCATTTTGGTGCTCCTGTTCTCCATGGATCCCAGTCCGGGGGACAGAGCATTGTTTCTCATAGAAAATGCTTGGAAAAAGTTCAATCAATCAAATCAGCTGTACTTATTGAGCTGCTTACTGTGTGCAGAGCACTGTACTAAGCACTTGGGAGAGTACAATATAACAGAGTTGATAGACCTGTTCGCTGCCCATAGTGAGCTTACAGTCTAGAGGGGTAGACAGGCGTTAATATAAATAAGTAAATTGTGTTTATGTACATAAATGCCATGGGGCTGTGGGAGGAAAAAGTTTCAGAAAAGCCCAAAAGAGTACAGTAATGAGAGGAGAAGCTTCCAGGCGTTTTCCCACACCCTAACAGACCTCCCAGGCCTTCTAAATTGGAAGGAAGATACTTGCGGTCCTGAAGTGTCAAATGTTCAAATCCCTCATATCAATGAATCAATCATATTTATTGAGCACTTACTGTTTGCAGAGCACAGTACTGTTTGGGAGCATATCTGCCCCAGTGCTTAGAACAGTCCTTGGCATATAACGCTTAACAAATGCCATCATAATCGGCATCATAAAATATAACAGATATAGTAGACACATTCCCTGCCCACAGTGAGCTATTGGTCTAAAGGGATGAGTTGGTAGTGTACAAGCTGGTTCAAGGAAAGTTTTTTTTCTCCTGTTCTGTCTGTAGCCTTTAAGATCTTTGTGGACTGGGATCACATCTACCAACTCTATCATACTTTATTCTCCCAAGAGCTTAGTATAATGCTGTGCACACAATAGGCACCAAATAAAAACCACTGATTGCTGTCTTCAGCTGTGGGGAGAAGCAGAGTGGCCTAGTGGATAATAACAGTAATGATGATTATTATGGTATTTGTTAAGCACTTACTATGTGCCAAGCAATGTTCTAAGCCCTGGGCTAGTTACAAGGCAATCAGGTTGTCCCACGTGGGGTTCAGTCTTAATCGCCTTTTTCCAGATGAGGTAACAGGCACAGAGAAGTTAAGTGACTTGTCCAGGGTCACACAGCAGACAAGTGGCAGAGCTGGAATTAGAACCCTCATCCTTCAACTCCCAAGCCCGTGCTCTGTCCACTAAGCCATGCTGCTTCCCTAAGCAGGATAGAATGCAAGCCTGGGAGTCACAAGGATCTGGGTTGTAATCCCGGCTCTGACACTTGTCTGCTGCATAACCATGGACAGGTCACTTCACTTTCCATGTCTCAGTTACCTCATCTGTAAAATGGGATTAAGACTGTGAGCTCCATGTGGGACGTGGACTGTGTTCAATCAGACTAGCTTGTATCTGCCCCAGTGCTTAGTACAGTGCATTACACATTGTAAATGCTTAACAAATAACATATCTTTGGTGAAAAAAAAAAGTGTTTTTCCAGATTGGGACAGGAGGGGGTTGGGGGTGAGTATTCTCTCTTGGTTGATGCCTCTTGTAGTCAGGGATTGTGCTTTCTGCCTCTTTTGTAGTCTCCCAAAGGCATGGTAGAATGCTGTGCACACATTAAATGCTGTGGAAACCAAAGGCATAGCGTACTTGTGCACTACAAATTGATATGACCAACCTGCTTCCTTGGCATCTTCCAAAAATTGGGGTTGGTTTAGCTCACCTCAGTCTAGGCTGCAGGGAATGTGTCCGTTATATTGTTGTATGTACTTTCCCAAGTGTTTAGTACAGTGCTCTGTACACAGCACTCAATAAATACCAGTGTATGACTGACTCAGTGTTCTTCATCCCACCTATTGGTCTTCTTCAGGTCCATTGTCCTGCACCCCTTCTTCCCCTGAGGGGAATGGCCAGTACATCCTTCTTCCCTGACACTCCTTCCTGATAGACCATTTTGTCTCCCTGTCTAGACTGTGAGCTCACTGAGGGCAGGGAATGTGTCTGTCTATTGTTATATTGTACCCTCCTAGGTGTTTAGTACAGTGCTTTGCCCAGAGGAAGCACCCAATAACTACAATTGAATGAATGAACCATTCCAGAAGTCTTTGTGAGAGGGGCAGAGAAAGTGATATTTACGGATTTGGAGAACTAGTGAAAGTTACCCAAGTCAGTGATTGATATGAGCCCATGTGGTCAGATGATAAATCGAGTGTTCATAATATGGACCCTGGGAATGCATCACACAATTCACTAGATAAAAATTTTTCTGCTAGTGCTAGACATTACTCAGATTCCAAAAAGACTTGGTCATTGCATTCAAGGGATAACTCCACAAACTCAAGACAGTTGTCATCTACATTATTCACCCTAAACAACCCTTTGATAGTGCCTTAGAAAATGAAGCTAGCCCCCATACAAAGCCGTTGGGAAAATTTTACTTCCAGACGAAAATAATCAGTAGAATTTGTCCATAAATGATAGGAAAGGTGCCAGGAAAGTAGTCTCATTATAGCATGAGTTTTTAATCTAAATAGATGACTTAACCATCTGGCAGGCCCCCAATTCTGTGTCAAGTGAGGAATTTTGCCGCTTTCCTTCTCTTCAGTTGCCTGAGAAAACAGTCGGTCCCTCGGGGTAAGTATATCCTGTTGTGCTGAACAGGCACGATGTTACCGAGAGTGGAATTTTATTGAAACAGCATGATGCCATAGAAAGTCCTCCTACCGACTTTCCCATCACCGTAGACATCACCACCACCCTCCCCGTTTTACCAGCCCACCATCTTGGCTTGACTCATCTCTGTTATTCAACCCGCATATTCAATCTGTCACCAAATCTGTAAATTTATTCTTCACATCTCTAGAATCTGTTCCCTCCTCTCCATCCAAACTGCATCCACATTGGTCCAAGCGCCAACATCCCATCTATACCATTTCATCAGCCTTGTCATGGGCCTCTCTGCTCCAGTTCATAGTTCAATCTGCTGCCTGGATCATTTTTCCATAAAACTCTTCAGTCCACATCTCCCCAATCAAAAACTTCAATGGTTGCCCTTCAGTCTCCAAATCAAACAGAAATTCATTGTCATTGCCTTTATGGCACTCAGTCAGCTCTCTGCTTCCTATTTAACCTTGCTAATCTCCCACAATAACCCACCTTGCACATTTTGCTCCTCTAACACCAACCTACTCTCCATATCTCGATCTTATCTGTCTCCCCAGTGACCTCTTGCCTACATCTTCTCTCTGGTCTGAAGCTCCCTCCCTTTTCCTATCTGACAAACCACCACTCTCCCCATCTTCCAAACCCTGTTAAAATCACATCTCATTCATTCATTCAATAGTATTTATTGAGCACTTACTATGTGCAGAGCACTGTACTAAGCGCTTGGAATGTACAGTTCAGCAACAGAGACCATCCCTGCCCAATGACAGGCTCACAGTCTAATTGGGGGAGACAGACAGCAGAGCAAAGCAGAACGAAACAAAAACAAGACAACATTATCACGATAAATAGAATCAAGGGGATGTATACCTCATTAACGAAATAGAGTAATAAAAAATATATACAAATGAGCACAGTGCTGAGGGGAGGGGAAGAAGGGAGGGAGGAGAGGGGGAGCAGAGGGAAAGGGGGTTCAGCTGAGGGGAAGGGGGAGGAGCAGAAGGTGGAGGGGGAGCAGAGGGAAAAAGGGGAAGCTCAGTCTGGGAAGACCTCTTGGAGAAGGTGAGCTCTCGGGCTTTGAAGAGGGGAAGAGAGTTTGGTGGACGTGAGGAGGGAGGGCATTCCAGGACAGTGGTAGGACGTGGCCACAGGTCGAGGGTGGGATAGGCGTGAACAGGGGACAGGAGGTGAGCGGCAGAGGAGTGGAGTGTATGGGGTGGGCAGCAGAAAGAGAGAAGGGAGGTGAGGTAGGAGAGGGCAAGGTGATAGCTTTGAAGAGTTTTTGTTTCGTTCGGAGGTTGATAGGCAACCACTGGAGGTTTTTAAGGAGGGGAGTGACATGCCCAAAGCGTATGTGTAGGAAAATGATCTGGTCAGCGGAATGAAGAATAGACTGGAGTGGAGAGAGACAGGAGGAAGGGGGGGTCAGAGAGAAGGCTGACACAATCCAGTTGGGATATTATGAGAGCTTGTACCAGCACCATAGCCGTTTGGATGGAGAGGAAAGGGCGGATCTTGGTAATATTGTAAAGGTGAGACCAGCAGGCGTTGGTGAGGGATTGGATGTGTGGGGTGAATGAGAGAGCAGAATCAAGGATGACACCAAGGTTGCGGGCCTGTGAGACGGGAACGATGGTTGTGCAGTCCACAATGACAGGGAAGTCAGAGAGAGGACAGGGTTTGGGAGGGAAGATAAGGAGCTCAGTTTTGGACATGCTGAGTTTTAGGTGGTAGGAAGACATCCAGGTGGAGACTTCCTAGAGGCAGGAGGAGATACAAGCCTGAAGGGAGGAAGGGAGAACAGGGGAGGAGATGTAGATTTGGGTGTCATCTGCATAGATATGATATTTGAAGCCGTGGGAGTGATAAGTTCACCAAGGGAGTGAGTATAAATGGTGAACAGAAGAGGGCCAAGAACTGACCCAAGAGGCCTTTCTTGACTCATCTTTCATCTCCCCACACTATTCACCCTCCCTTCTGCATTGCCTATGCACTTAGGACTGTACTCCTTGAGCACTGTGATACCCAACTCCAGCTCCAAATCACTCATGTTCATATCTTTATACTCTGCCATTTCTTTTATCTGTAGTATATTTTAATGCCTGTCTCTTCTACTGGGCTGTAAACTCCTTGAGAGCAAGGATCATGTTTACCAAATATAATCCAGTCTTAGAATATTGTATTAGAGCTCTTAGTACAGTACAGAGCACTGAATAGTAACTGTGGTATTTAAGCACTACCAAGCACTGTACTAAGCAGGGAGTGGATGCAAGAAAATCAGGATTGACACAGTCTCTGTCCCACATGAGGCTCATAAGCTAAGTAGGGAAGGAGAACAGATACTGAATCCCCATTTTATAAATGAAGAATCTGGGACACGGAGAAGGTAATGTATTGTTCAAGGTCACAGCAGGAAAGTGGTGGAACTGGGATTAGAACCCAGTTCTCCTGACTCCCAAACCTGTACTCCTTCCACCATTCATTCATTCAGTCATATATATTGAGTGCTTACCTTGTGCAGAGCACTGGATTAAGTGCTTGGGGAGAGTATATAACAATAAATAGACACATTCCCTGCCCACAACGAGTTTACAGTCTAGAGGGGCAGACAGTCATTAATATAAATCAATAAAATACAGATATGTACATAAGTGCTTTGGAGCCAGGAGAAAGATGAATAAAGGGATGCACAAGGGAATGGGAGAAGTGGAAAAGGAGGGTTTAGGGAAGGCCTCTGGGTGGAGATGTACCTTCAGTAAGGCATTGAAGTGGGGGAGAATAATTGTCTGTGAGATTTAATTGTGAGATTTGAGGAGGGAGGGCGTTCCAGGACAAAGGCGGGAAGTGGGTGAGGGTTTGGTGGTGAGATAGACGAGATTGAGGCACAGTGAGAAAGTTAGCATTAGAGGAGCGAACCACCCGCTTCTCCATCACAGAGATAGGGTAAGGGAGAGGGCTGCAGAAGGGCTGAAGCAGATAAGCTATTGGGAGCCAGAGAACTTCCACCCCACTCTAGGCACTGCTCCCTTAGCACTCACCCCTGCCCATGCTACCAGGATAGATCTGCAAGAGGATGCTGTGGGTTATGCATGAGAAACAGCGTGGCTTAGTGGAAAGAGTATGGCCTTGGGAGTTAGAGGTCATGGGTTTGAATCCCAGCTCTGTCACTTCTCAGCTGTGTGACTGCGGGCAAGTCACTTCACTTCTCTGTACCTCAGTGATCTCATCTGTAAAATGGGAATTAACCATGAGCATCACGTGGACAAACTGATTACCTTGTATCTACCCCAGTGCTTAGAATAATGCTTTGCACATAGTAAGCGCTTAACAAACACCAACATTATTATAGAAAAGCAGTGTGGTTTAGTGGAAAGAGCCCGGGCTTGGGAGTCAGAGGTCATGGGTTCTAAGCCCGACTCTGCCACGTATCTGCTGTGTGACCTTGGGCAAGTCACTTAACTTCTCTGTGTCTCAGTTAACTCATCTGTAAAAATGGGGATTAAAAAATGTGAGCCCTACCTGGGACAATCTGATTACCCTGTATCTACCCCAGCGCTTAGAGCAGTGCTCTGCACCTAGTAAGCACTTAATAAATACCATAATTATTATTATTATTATTAATCCTGGCTCCACCACCTGTCAGCTGTGTGACTTTGGGCAAATCACTGCAATTCTCTGTGCCTCAGTTACCTGCTCTGTAAAATGGGGATTAAGTCTGTGAGCACCACGTGGGATAACCTCATCACTTGTGTCTATCCCAGCGCTTAGAACAGTGCTTGGTACATAGTACGTGCTAAACAAATTATGCTATTGATGCCTGTCTACTTGTTTTGTTTTGTTGTCTGTCTCCCCCTTCTAGATTGTGAGCCCTTTGTTGGAAAGGGATTGTCTCTGTTGCCAAATGGTACTTTCCAAGTGTTTAGTACAGTGCTCAGCATACAGTAAATGCTCAATAAATACAATTGAATGAACAAATGTCATCATTATTATTGTGACGGGGGAAATCATGTTTGATGAATCTTAGAGTTACAACTGGAGTTTATATGTGGTTTTCCCAAACATCTTAAATACCACTGATTAATTGATATGTTCTTCAACACTTAATTTATCATTTTTCTATCTTATACACTAATATAATATAATTTATATTATATCATGATATAATCTGGCCCCGATGTCTTCATTCATCTAGAGTTTCTGTGAAATATCTTAAACCTCTGTGTACTTTGAGTTAGAGTTTTTGTCAGTGTTGGGAAATCTAGATGGATTTTCCTGTAACAATCTGACTGAATTGACTACCTCTCACCTGTAATAATAATAATGATAATATTGTTGGTATTTGTTGAGTGCTCACTATGTGCAGAACACTTTTCTAAGCACTGGGGTAGATAGAGGGTAATCAGGTTGTCCCACATGAGGCTCACAGTTAATCCCCATTTTATAGATGAGGTAACTGAGGCACAGAGAAGTTAAGTGACTTGCCCACAGTCACACAGCTGACAAGTGGCAGAGCTGGGATTCGAACCCATGACCCCTGACTCCCAAGCCTGGGCTCTTTCCACTGAGCAATGTTGCTTCTGTAGAGGGGTGGTTTGTCACATTCTATCAGAATAACTGCATGTGATTTAGTTGTCATTACACTCAATCTTAGCAAGACAGTAAGCATATCCAATGTAACCACTAGTTACTTTGTGGGGGAAAATGTTTTCTAAGGAAAGCTTCGGATATGATATCGCCGCCAACCCCTTTCCCTCATCCTCCCTCTTTCCTGGAACTCCCTCCCCATCTGCATTCGCTAGACCACAACTCTTCCCACCTTCAAAGCCTTTAGGGTCACATCTTCTCCAAGAGACCTTCCCTATTAAGCCCTTTTTTATCTGATTCCCTCTCTCCTCTGTGTTGTGTACACATTTGAATCTGTACACTTTAAGCAGTCGATATCCACCCCACCCTCAGCCCCACAGCACTTGTGTAAATAGCCATAATTTAGTTTGTCTATCTCCCCTTCTATATGCTAAGCTCCTTGTAAGCGAGAAACGTGTCTACCAACTCTGTTGTATTATACTCTCCCAAGCGCTTAGTACAGTGTTCTGCACACAGAAAGCGCTCAGTAAGTACCAATGATTGATATGATCCTTATCTGAAGTGACTTTGTTACCAAAGGATTTACTAAATTGACCACACTGAATAATAATAATTATGGTATTTGTTAAGCACTTACTGTGTACCAAGCACTGTTCTAGGTTCTGGGGTAGATACAAGTTAGGTGTGTCACAGTCCCTGTCCCACATGGAACTCATTTTACATATGAGGGAACTGAGGCAGAGAGAAGTGAAGTGACTGGCCCAAGGTCAAAGCAGATATGTGGCAGAGTCAGGATTAGAACCCAGGTCCTTCTCACTCCCAGGCCTGTGCTCTACCCACTAAGCCATGCTGCTTCTCATTAAATCATGCTGCTTTTCACTAATAATAATAATAATGTTGGTATTTGTTAAGCGCTTACTATGTGCCAAGCACTGTTCTAAGCGCTGGGGTAGACACAGGGTAATCAGGTTGTCCCACGTGGGGCTCTCAGTCTTAATCCCCATTTTACAGATGAGGTAACTGAGGCACAGAGAAGTTAAGTGACTCGCCCACAGTCACACAGCTGACAAGTGGCAGAGCTGGGATTTGAACTCATGACCTCTGACTCCAAAGCCCGTGCTCTTTCCACTGAGCCACGCTGCTTACAGCCAAGCCAAGCTTCTATTATTTTTACTATTACTAGTACCCATTGGGTAATGAGTTTTCTCCTGATAGTGTTTTGGTGGGTCACTTTCCCAATCGTTGCCAACCTTTGTATTGATTACAGTGAAACTGTCTTAAAATAGTTATTCTGGAATATGAGACATGCCATTTGGGGCCATCCTTCCAGTGCCGTAACCTGTATCAATAGTGGTCACAAGATGCTTGAGATGACTGTCATAGTTGCTGTCCTTGACATGGACCCACTATTTAGGTAATGTCATCTTGCAGTCCTGAATTTTCCTCTCAAAGGCCCTAGTTTTCCCTACAGTGATCTATTATGGATTTCTCATCCATCAATTTATCTAAATCTGTTCTCTACATGCACAACTTCGTGAGGCAACAAATTTGCTCATTACCTGATGTTTTGAACCTACCACTTAGCAAGCATCAGTGGACATCCCTCAACCTGTTCTAGAATTTGATGCATTCCGATTCTTTTGCCTCACCACCCATCCACTTCATGATTTGGTAGACTTCCCTCCCTGTCTCTCTCAGCCTGTGTCTTTCCATTCTTCAAGAAAATAAGAAATGCCATTCGGGGCCAGGGCAGTGTTTGGAACAGCCTGGTATTTCACGGTTTATAGACACTTCTACTACCTGTGACGGTGCTGTTTCATATCAAAAGATATTCAAGTCACCTGGATTGACTCTATTTGAATTCCTAATTTAAGATCTATTGAATTTCTGCACCACCTAAGTCTGAGAAAGTGGAAATACTTGATGTTTCTGGAGAGAAGTTAGTATAAATAACAAAGTCTTTCTCCCAAGTGCTTAGTATAGAGCTCTGCATACAAAAGATGCTCAATAAATGTGATTGATTGAGAAGCAGCATGGCCTAGTGGAAAGAATATCAACCTGTATTCTAATCCCACGTTTGTCACTTACCCACTCTGTAACCTCGGGCAAGTCACTTAACTTTTCTTTGTCTCAATTTCCTCATCTGTAAAATAGGGATTAAATTACCTGTTCTCCCTCCTAATTAGACTGTGAGTCCCCATGTGGGAGAGGGACGATGTCTGATCTAATTTGTGTGGCCTAGTGGAAAGATCCCGGCCTTGGGAGTAAGAGGACCTGGTTCTAATCCCAACTCCACCACTTGTCTGCTTTGTCACCTAGCTTGTCTGCTTTGTGACTTTGGGTGAGTCACTTAACTTCTCTGTGCCTCAGGGACCCCATTTGTGAAAGGGATTAAGATTGTGAGTGTCATATGGGACGTGGACTGTGTCCAGCGTCATTAGCTTATATCTACCCCAGTGCTTAGTACTGTTTGTGACACATAGTAAATGCTTAACAAATATCATTTTAAAAGTCTTGTATCTTTCCCCGTACTTAGTACAGTACTTGGCACATAATAAGCACCTAGTAAGTACCACATTTTAAATTTATTATAACCACTGTTTAGTTCTTGGTAACACAATCAGTAACGCTGTATATGTGTTCTTTATAGTGCCAGAATTATGTTGTGCAGTAAATATTAACTGTCCTGCATCAACATTGTTTATATGGCTGCTGCTTTATCTTCTCACCGTTTCTGCTAGTGTCATCTGTTCTTGCCCAGAGCCAGAGAAGTTGCAGCCATGGCTTCCAAAATGTTCCTTGTTGAGATATTTGGGTTCGGTGTGAGGTCACATGGCACTAGCCTCTTAGGAAATTAGGAAATTCCGGAGCCAAGCTGATCCAACCCACTGCAGATTCATGGGACTGGATATTTTTGAACTTTGTCCAGGAGAAAGCTCTGGGTTCTGACTGTAGAAAGCATTTATCTTTAACATAATTACTGTTTAGTAAATCCAGTTTACCGAGAAGCAGTTCAACCTAGTGGATAGAGCACGGGTCTGGGAGTCAGAAGGACCTGGGTTCTGATCCTGGCTCCGCCACTTGCCTGCTATGTGACCTTTAGGCAAGTCATTTAACTTTTCTGTGCCTCAGTTACCTCATCTGTAAAATGGTGATTAAAACTGTGAGCCCCATGTGGAACAGGGATTTTGTCCAACCCAATTTACTCATATTCACCCCAGAGCTTAGTACAGTGCTTGGCACATAGTAGGCGTTTAACAAATACGATGATTACTATTATTATTACTGTTATTGTTATGGTAATTCATTCATTCATTCATTGTCATATTTATTGAGCACTTACTGTGTGCAGAGCACTGTACTAAGTGGTTGGACAGTACAATTCAGCAATAGAGACAATCCTTGCCCACACGGGGCTTACTGTCTAGAAGGGGGAGACAGACATCAAAACAAGTAAACAGGCATTAGAATAAATAAATAGACTTATAGGCATATACAAATCAAAACAAAGTCATCAATATAAATAAATAGAATTATAGATATGTAATAATAATAATGTTGGTATTTGTTAAGCGCTTACTATGTGCAGAGCACTGTTCTAAGCGCTGGGGTAGATACAGGGTAATCAGGTTGTCCCACGTGAGGCTCACAGTCTTCATCCCCATTTTCCAGATGAGGTAACTGAGGCACCGAGAAGTTAAGTGACTTGCCCACAGTCACACAGCTGACAAGTGGCAGAGCGGGGATTCCAACCCATGACCTCTGGCTCCCAAGCCCGTGCTCTTTCCAGTGTGCCATGCTGCTTCTTGTGTACATATATACGCACAAGTGCTGTGGGTCAGGAAGAGGGGTTAGAGCAAAGGGAGCAGGTTGGGGTGATGTGGGGGAGGGAGCTGAGGAAAAGGGGGGCTTAGTCTGGGAGAATGGATACTTTGCTATCAATGAATGGACTTGAGCTCATTCTCTGTTTCTCTCTACTTCACCTTTTCACTCTGCCTTGTGAAACTCTCCCACCCCTGGGCTCGTGCCCTCCCTCCGGTCTGAAAATTCCTCCTCCTGTCCATCTGCCAGACACCAGTGAGGAGGCTTATGCCCTTAGAACAGTACTCGACATATAAAAAGCACTTATTATAACAATGTTTTTATGAAATTATTATTTCACGTAAGGAGTCAGTAACTAAGAACCAACTGCTTCTTTTTGACTAGCTTTCTTGTCATTTATCCTAGAATATATACCTATATACATTGTTTATATGTATGTCGATGCTGGAGGATTATATATTTCGCATCAAATACTGCACTGACAAACTATAAAGAAACAGTTCACCCAGCGAGGTATTTAAAAGAAATACACAATTTTCATTATGAAGGAAAATTAGAGGTAAAGGGAAGCCACTTTCATTTTCTTGCATAGAGGAAAGAAAAATGATCTTTCTCAAATTTCTTAAAAAGTATTCTTCAGAGAATAGTAAAGTACTTAAAGTCAGGAACGACTCGACAGCATAAGACAAAGTACTTAAAAAAACAACCCTTTAAATTTAACTTTTTGGTCTTCCACCCTCATCCCTAAAAGTTGAAGAAGCACACAGTGGGCTACTTGGAACCCATGGAAGGATACCTTGTTTTTTTTCAGGTTTACAGGAAAGGCTAGTATCACACTCCCTTTCACCATGAAGGAGTTCATTCATTCAATCGTATTTATTGTGTACTCAATTTATTGATTGTTTACTCTGTGCACAGCCCTATGCTGAGGACTGGGGTAGAAACAATAGTCAGGTCAGATGCATCCCACTCCTACGTGGGACTCACAGTATGAAGGGGAGGGAGGACAGGGATTTCATTCCCATTTTGTAGAAATTAAGTGACTTGCCCAAGGTCAAATATCGTATTGTACTTTCCCAAGTGCTTTGCACACAGTAAGTGCTCAGCATATTTATGGTTGATAAGTATGCAGTTCCATTTCTATAGCCCTAAAAACGGGGACATGACCAGGGCACGTTAGCAGAGCTTCATGGAGAAGACCTAATTGGAAGGTAAAATACAGAAAGAAGGTGGTGGGGGTGAGGGGTGGGAGGAGAGAGGGTACCACACTTGGCATTGGGTACATGGGGCCATATTGTAGCCCTATCACAGGCTCAAAGGGTAAGATCAAACTTAAGGACTCATGTGTTTTAGAATGGGGTTTGTGTTTAAAATTGTAGTCAGAATGAAAAATGATGGTTTGCAAATGCTGTAAATGAGGAAATGTGCTGAAATTTAATCCAAGATGAACTTCATTCTGTCTTTCAACATTTGAGCATGATAAAATTCCTTTTGAGGTGAGTTCTGAGACTTCTTTCTATTTTATAGCCCCCAACTCCCACATCAGCCCTTTTGTACCACCTATAAAGTGCGCACAACCTCCTTTAGGTTATATACATAATCTAATAGGTAGTATATTCTTATTATATCCACTAGATTAAAGCTCCTTTATGCCAGGGATCAAGTCCACTCATTATTATACATTCCCAAGTGCTCAGTGCAGAGTCTTTCAGGAGATGCTCAGTAAATATTGATTGATTTTTTTTGGCATTTTAAATATGAACATCCATATTTCCCAGTACCATTTACAATTTTATTATTGTGGCAGTGATTTTCCAAAAGAAACACTTTTTTTTTTCCCCAAGAATTTGTCTTTTATAAAAGCTATCTTTCTGTAAAACCAGATTTCACAATAGCTGGGTTTTTTTTTTTTGGACAATTTTGGTCTTTCCTTCAGAGGGTGGAATCTTAAAGCTAAAGCAATTTTCAAAAACAAGATTGCTCCTATATAAATATGATGCTTCTGGAGGCCAATTTTAGGTAACCGAGAGCTTAGGACAATGCTTGATGTACATAGTAAGCATTTAACAAATGCCACTACTATTATTACTAAAATGAACGTCTTTATGAAACTCAGAGTTTCCTCATTATCCTTTCCTTTTTATCCTGCTCCAATCTCCTCTTACCTCCAATAATAACTTTTTGGGGGGCGTGCGAGGAAGAGAGGTAGGTAAGAGATTATAGTGCAAGATAAATATCAATTTATTTTCCCTAGTTCCACTTCTTTGTGTACCTCTTTGACAAACACAAGTTTCAATGATATACTAAAAGCTTTACTTTATGGAATTGGGACTGTAATTTGATACCCTATAATCTGTGAACATTGATTCAAACCAGAGAATTTTATTGTTTAAAGCATTACTCAGTGGACATTTGAGGTGATAGCATAATTATTTAGTTGATAACCAAGTTCAAAGTTCTTATTCAGAATATTTGCTTTATTAGATCTGAATATCACTGCACAGTGCTTGCATATTTGTATTATGTATATACAACTAATATACATATATACATAACAGTAATAGTATTTATTAAACATTTTCTGTGTGGAAAGCACTGTACTAAGTGCTGGAAGAAAATGCACAGGTGGAAATTAAACATAGTACTGTCCCTTGAAGGACTCACAATCTAAAAATCTATGTTGCACTCTCTACTGTAGCTTTTGCACATCTGTATTTTTAATTTCAGTGATTGCTTTTGGCATTTGTGTGATGAATAAATGAAATATTTTATTTGTCTAAATGAAGTCCGTGTGAATATCTTGTCATTTCTTTGGCAAAAATTAGATCTAAAACATTACATAGTACCCAGAACCACCATGAAAGAATGCAACTAAATTAAGAAGCGTTAGTGTAAATTTCCTCAAATGAACTCGACTGCTTTTACCATTTCTGGAAACGACCTGAATGCCCGCACATAAGGTAGAATCATCAGCTTGTTCTCGGCCTGATAGTCTCAATGATAGTCTCTAATAAATTTCAAGCTTGCAAAATAGTGGTGAAAACCTCGGGATTACTATGGGTTTCCTAAACTGTGTAGCTCTTCGACAAGGAAAGAACTAGTGAAATGAGAAGGTAAGGGAACAGTTAATTGGAAGGAAAAAGGAAAGCAGTCACAGAACCTTGGCTGAAGGCAGCTTGGGAAGTGACGTCCCAAAGCATTTGCTGTTCTAGAAAGAACAGAGACACGTAGTGTAAATGGGAGGACCTAAGAGGCGGCTATGTTTCTACCAGTGTGTATATTTATCTATAAATGAGCAGCAGGAGTGGGCGAATGAAATCAGGAAAGCTGCCTACTCACTGCCGGAGGGTTAGCTGCTTTCTGGTTTGTGGTAACTTTTAAAATATCGCACTTGGCTGTCTTTATTTGGAATCACTGCTTTGCTGAGACTTTGGTCGCTGTTTTCTCTTTCCAAGGGAACTTTAAATTCATTTCAAGGCATTCGGAATGGGGAAAGACTATTATTCAATTTTGGGAATTGAAAAAGGAGCATCTGATGAAGATATTAAGAAAGCATACAGAAAGCAAGCCCTTAAATTTCATCCCGACAAGAACAAATCTCCTCATGCCGAGGAAAAATTTAAAGAGATAGCGGAAGCCTATGAAGTGTTGAGTGACCCTAAAAAAAGAGAAATTTATGATCAGTTTGGAGAGGAAGGTATGTATTTTCTTATTGCAGTTTCACCATTTCTCTCTCACTCTCTCTGCCTCTCTTTTGTCTATCACTGTCCTAAATTGGACCCTTTTTTAATATACTACATTCACGATACCGGGAAAATTTTATTATAGGAATTTCCTGCTGGGTTTTGTAGGAGTATTTTAATTAGGGCACTTATTTGGTTCACTTTGGATTGTAGTGCTTCTAAGTAGCTCAGTTTTAATAATGCATTGTAGTAAGTTAATGTTGTAAATCCTGTTTTTAAAAGTATAGTTGACCCATTAAGAAAACAATTTCCAGAAACAAAATCCTTTCTGTTTTACTTTCAATTTGGTTTTACCACAGAGTCGATTAGTATCTCCTGATACGTTTTGCCTGGGATATTTACTACTGGAACAAGGAGTTCAACTTCTATTTAAAGAAACAAAGTAACTGTTTTCCTATGAAAAGCCAGTTTAGACTGAACAAGACAGGACAGTCCCTAGGAGTCCAGGCAACTAGTCTCTAGTTGTTTTTGGCTTTTTGCCTGGAGAGGAAAGAATTTGCCTGATGTCATAAAATACCAGGGCAAGTTTTTAGCTTAATTGTAAACAGTAATAACATGCCAAAGGACTGAGGCTTCCGAAATGTAATTTTTAACCTAAAATGGTTACCTACATAAAGCAGCATTGTTTTACTTATGATTGAAAGTATTCTCTGGAAGTTTTAGAGTTGAACTATAGAGGAAAATTATCTCGCTTTCTATAAATCTATATGCAAGCTCTGACATTAGACTAGGTTGATCTGGGGACCTTCTTTTACCATTCTCAAATTTGCTTCAAGATTATCCTTTTTTTCTTAATAATTTCGGAAAATTCTCCAGAGAGCTTTCTTGTTGAACTACGAAAGGAGGAATAGTCGACACTGCCTAGATGGTTTTACTGTGGTTTCTACAGGTTGAGGTACTTTTACAAGACCCTAATCTTGATTTTGCTTTTCTTCATGAATCAGAGATTAGTTTGGATCATTAGGCATTATAAGGTTTTTTTCCCTCAACTACGACTTTTTCCCCCCCCATGTAACACTTTCTGCCATTCGTTATGTTTCACTTGAGTATTATTTTCATTTTTGTTTCTGTGGTCATAAGTTATTTTTGTTGTATTCCTAGAATGGACTTAAGGCAAAAGTGAATATTATGTCTTTGATCATGTCAAATTGACTTTTTAAAGAAGGAATTTGACAAATGACAACACTTATAATTAAAGTATGTTCAAATAATAGATTTTTATACTAAGTATTTTTACTGCTGTTCATCTGATACATTCTTAATTTTGTTCATCATATTTTAACCTTCCTCCTTCATATTGTTCTAAACAATTTAATCCTTTTCTTAATGGTATCCACCCAAATACTGAAGAAGTGATTGTAGGTTCCATAAGGGAGATAAATGTTTAGTTCACCTTTTCCCTCATAAGTACTCCTGTTTTTTGATCTTTTAATGAACACTTATCATGGCAACAAAATCATTATAGTTCATCTCCATTTTTAGCACTGAGAAACACAAAACAAAATTATTTAGGGGTAATAGGGTTTAGAAAAGCATGACGGACACCTATAAGTTCACCTTTTAATGAGTTTTGGTACATTAAGCACTTAGTACTGTGCTCTGCACATAGTAAGCACTCAATAAATATCCTTTTTATGGGATTTGTTAAGTGCTTACTATGTGTCAAACTCTGTTCTAAGCACTGGGGTAGGTACAAGTTAATTGGTCTGACATAGTCCCTTTCCCTTATGGAACTCACAGTCTAAATAGGAGGGAGAACAGGTATTTAATTCCCATTTTACAGTTGACGAAACTGAAGCACAGAGAATTTAAGTGAATTGCCCAAGGTCACACAGCAAGCAGTTGGCAGAGTCAGGATTAGAACCCAGGTCCTCTGACTCCCAGGTCCATGCTCTTTCCACTAGGCCACGCTGCTTCCTGTTATGCTTAAGCTTTCCCTGTATTACTTTGAAGGCCCAGACATTTCCTTTATAGAAACAATTAGTCCCTCTCTTTGAAAAGATCAGATGGTCAAACTTCTCAATTATATTTGACAAAACTCTCTTTTCTAATTCTGCCTGACTCAAGCCTCTATTTTAAGGGAAGAAAATGATAGAAGTTATTAAGAATCAGTTCTGGCTCCTAGAATTTCTTTTCCTAAACAGATCAAGGTAGTTGAGCTTTTTAAAGTATACAGTTTGGATAGTGATAGTTCTCTAAAGGTTAGTAAATATCTCCCCTTATTTGTTTAGATATTTTTCCTTTTGCTTTGAAGCCTGGAGTTGTTGCCACAGTTATTCCTGACAGAACATTAGGAAATCCAGTATTTTTTCTTTCTCTTCATTTCCCCCTCATCCTAGTGCTTGCTTTCAAGTGCTTAGTACAGTGCTCTGCACACAGTAAGCACTCATTAAATATGATTGTTTGATTGATCTCTGCGATAATCCAGGCAACAGAGACCAGGAATTAAATGTGGAGTTTGGGTGGTGGGAGAAGAGTCTGGAAACCAAAATGTTCTGTCACTTAGGGCAGCATGTCAGCCAAGGTTCCTGAGGCTGGCTAGGAGGTGGGACAAGGGGCATAAGCCTCTCCCCATCAGAGAACTGTTATTGCACAACCCAAAGACTGAGGTTTGGAGTTTGTAGCTCAAAGTCGTTGTTGCCCCGAGGGGGCTAGTTGCTCAAATGAAAATGTCTCTTGGAAAATCCCAGTTGGAAACAGTACAAGTTCCTAGTATAGCCATGACCTTATAGTGTACGGGCAAATGCAATTCAGTCAATTCTCTTAAGAGTTTCAGATCTCTTGCTCTTCTCATACTGACAAGGGAGCATTTCGAATCATGGATATAAGTGCAGATCTAGACATAGATAACTCATACAAGCTGGAGGAGATGCTGTTAGGGAATTTATAGGGATGAGATAACTCTGATTCCAGTCTCTTCTAGTGAAACGCTAAGTCTGTGTTTTTCCAATAAACATTTCCATGGGGCTTTGCCAGTATCTATTTGCTCCAAGTTTCTCAGATGTTCTGTGAAGCTTTGGAGTATGCTTTCCATTTCCATAGGTAACGGGGGCTTACGATATGGTAACTGACAACTCGGGTAGAAAATGCCAGGCGCTGATTGCCGTAACAAATATTTTTTTCTTAAAACACTTCCTTCATCCCACACCCCATCATCCTCTCCATCACCACTGCTTGGAAGTCCTGCCCAAGGTCAGTAGCAAGCAAAGGGAAGAAGTGGGATCCCACCTCAGTGATTCATTACCCTGGCTAGGCAGTGTTGGGGAGGATCTAACAGCTCATTTCCCCTTCTTCTTCCTCACTACAATGGAGGCTCTACTCAGCTAGGCACCGAGTGGAGTCAGCCAGTCACTTTGCTTTGTCCTAAGCCTCAGTTCCTCTCTGTCGCCCCACATCCATCCTGTGTGACCTTTGCCACCTACTACCCAGAGTGCCATTGTTCCAATCAACCAGCACTGTGGCTCAAGCCATGGGAATCTTCTCTCTCTGTCTCTCCCTATCATCCTTGCCATTTCCCCACTCTGCCAGAAGAAGCTGTGGTAGCCACAGCTAGGAGCTCGTGCCATCTCTGCCACAGGCCAGGACCTGCCTGCTCCAGGATCCTGGAGCAGGGAAGAAGTATGCTGGGGCTGCTTATGGAAAGGGTGTAAGCAGTGAATCCAGGTGCTCACCTGTCACAGGAGCCATCTGGATTCTGCAGGGAGGTGGCTAGGAGAAGAGAACCCAGGCACTGGAGAGTTAGCTGGACTCAAGTGTTCTGCCAGTCCATGGTTCTTCTCATGGCAAGTCATGGCACCATGACTGCCCAAATTTCATTGCCAAAGTTGAGTTCTTACTGCCTCCTTCAATCTCTGCCTTCTTAAAATCCACTGTGCCACCCTATTCTGGCTGGCTTGCAGAGATGGAGAAACACTTTATCATCGCAAAAAAGGTCATCCTCAAATATCCATATCCACCCCGAATAACACCAATCGGTGTTCCTCTCCATGGTCACCCACGCACATTTATACGGAGACACACGCAGCCCCACATACACAGAGTCACCCACCTCTTTGAACACTAATAGAGACTCAGTCTGAAGTATGTAAGTAGGGAAGTACACATGTACATAGACAAAGAATAGGTGATAAGAGTTGCAAAGCTGTACAAGGCTAAAGGGAGAGAAAATAGTAGAAAAGAAAAGCTAGAAGAAATAAAGGGCAGAGAAAATCAGAGAAAGAACATCATTGGTATTGGTAGATCCACTGGTATTTTCTAAGGGTTCGAGGACATAAGATATAAAAATGGTATCTTATTTTTAGGGGGGTTGAGGGTTTGATAGTCTAAAAGAGAGAGGATCTTGGAATCATTTCCTTTTCTTCCCTTTTTAGGGGTGGCTAGTTAAATATCCAAGAACTAGTATTTGGAGAGAGGTTTTAAAAATGTACATTTTGTGTTTTATAGTATGTGAAAATTTTCCATATCTTAACCACTTTGGATTTTTGAGCTCCAGCTCAAGAAGATATAAATGAACCCCAGATTATTAGTATCAGAATATAAGGATCTGGGGAATTGATTAGGGCTTTACTAATCCATCTGATCACTTCCTTTCAGGGCTGAAAGGAGGAGCTGGTGGCTCTGATGGACAAGGAGGCACTTTCCGATATTCCTTCCATGGTGATCCTCATGCCACATTTGCAGCTTTTTTTGGAGGTGCCAATCCATTTGAGATTTTCTTTGGTAGAAGAATGCCTACGGGTAGAGATAATGAAGACATGGAAGTAGATGGGGACCCTTTTGGCTCCTTTCCTGGTTTCAGTATGAATGGATTTCCACGGGAAAGAAATTCAGTGGGTCAGCCCCGCTGCAAGCAAGACCCTCCAGTTATCCATGAACTCAAAGTATCACTTGAAGAAATTTATACCGGTTGTACCAAACGGATGAAGATTTCCCGAAAAAGGCTGAATCCTG
Organism: Ornithorhynchus anatinus; assembly: GCF_004115215.2. Lineage (NCBI taxonomy): Eukaryota > Metazoa > Chordata > Mammalia > Monotremata > Ornithorhynchidae > Ornithorhynchus > Ornithorhynchus anatinus. Next base: position 110,068,392 of record NC_041731.1, on the reverse strand, counting down.
ATGGAAGAAGTGTGAGAACGGAGGACAAGATTCTCACCATCGAGATCAAGAAAGGGTGGAAGGAAGGCACCAAAATCACGTTTCCGAGGGAAGGAGATGAAACACCTAATACCATCCCAGCAGACATTGTTTTTATCATTAAAGATAAAGCTCATACACAATTCAAGAGGGATGGGTCAAATATTATCTATGCTGTGCAGATCAGTTTGCGGGAGGTAAGTTTCTAATATGCAGTTTGAAGAATTTATTTGATAACTAGAATCATGTGGTGTCTTTTTAAGGCATTATATTGCAAAATATATATACCTTTAATCAATTATAGAATACCACTAATATACTTATATAAATGTAATTTCAGAGGTAATTATGTATTTTGATATATGTTTGGGGAGGTGTTATTATTAGGTTGTCTTTGTGTGCACAGAAACCTAAATTTCTTGGGGTCAAGTTCCATGCATTTGGGATACACAGAATTTATCTTTTCCAGATATGGCTAATGCCTACCCATGGATTATACATATTCGGGGGGCCTGAATGTTTGAACCTTTGAGAATTTGGGGCATTTCTGTTTAAATCCATTTAAGACAAAGTTTTAACTGGGCTCAGTTTTTACTCAGCCTGAGCCTGCCAGCGTGTAAAATATTCCATGGGAGTAAGCTATGCAATGTAGTAGTCAGTTTGATTTTTTTCATTCTCAAGAGTGCCACTGAACGTTGTCTGTATTGTAATAAATGTGTGCTAGTACGCTGAAAGAGTATTTTATTCACTAATGTCAGTGTTTGCAAGGTATAGGTTGGAAAATTCATATTTTAATTGTTCCCTTATCTGGCATCCCTAATTGAATCATTTCCCCAGTATAAATGGGAAGACATTTTAAGAAATTCTTGTATTATAAAGACTCCAGGGATCTGAAATATATTTTTCAAGTGTTACTTCATTGAAGAATGCCCCTTTCTCCTGTCATAAAGGGTCCAAACAAACTTATAGTACATGTTTCTGAAAGCTGAGGGGGAAACCATGATCATCCAAATAATATGACAGTGTCCAGATAGTTTTCCAAGAATTATTTTTATAGATGAAACACAAGCCTTATTGTGCTAGACACCCAGAGCAAAAAGAAAACCTGTACACCCCAGTCAAACTACAAGTCTTTGGGAATAGGCCCCATTTTTAATTGTGAGCTTGCAAGCAATTCAGGCATTAGTAAATAGATGCATTTATACGGTTATCCACTATCAATAGTTGATAACCAAAGTCTAGGTTTGGCTGTTTCTTAGGTTAAACGAATTTGCTGTTTTGCCATTGCATCATCCTTGGTGATGTATTTTTTTTCTTTAAGCTGATAGCTAAACAATGTTTCAACTGTTTGATGTTAAGTTATTGATCTTCTTTTAGGCTTTGTGTGGCTGCTCCATCAATGTGCCAACAATAGAAGGAAGAAACATACCTATGACAATAAATGAAGTGGTGAAACCAGGAATGAGAAGAAGAATTATAGGTTATGGGTTGCCGTTTCCAAAAAACCCCGACCAACGTGGTGACCTCATTATTGAATTTGAGGTGAATTTTCCAGATAGTATACCTCCAGCATCAAAAGAAGTACTAAAGAGACACCTTCCTGTCTCATAGACTGAAAAACTTTCTTAGCAATGTTTTAGCAAGGCACTGAAAATACAGAAGACTGACAAGTCCTGATGTGGAAATGAAATTTGTTCTAAGCTGTGTAAAGTTTTTGAAGGGTTTAGTATTACTGCATGACTATAGAAAGATCAAATAAATGAGCAAAGGGGACTTGTGCCATTAAAAAATGAAGAGTAAACCATTCACTGTATTTCATTTCTTCCTGAACAGAAATTTCATCCAGCATTTTGCTTACATGTAAAATGTAGTTGTTTTGCCAAGTGATTGTATATATTGCTAATAAAGTACTCGACTATCCAAGTACTTCTTATGTCTCTGGATTAGCAATATAAGATGTTGCCATTGATATTGAAAGTCAGAGTTCATAGCAGAAATGTACCTGTGTTATGTATCTTAAGAGACTAAAGAATAAACCATGTAGAAATACAGTAACTAAATTTAAATCTGCTTCTATAACACCGCTATAGGGCTGGTACCCTAGTAATTGCCTGGCAGATATATTTCCATTGCTTTGGTTTTAAATCGTGCTATGGCGCTTTATTAATAACAAACAGTAATAACATTCTTAAGGTAAGTTTTGTTTTTTTTCTTTATAAGAAGAAAATGTGAATCTGGTTTAATGCCACTCTTTCACCTGTGGGACTCTTAGTTGCCTGAATTACTAGGTCTTTTAGAAATATCAGGCTATTTAAAATAATTCTATGTTTGGTTTTATATGTGAAAATGGATTCCTATATATAGGACTTACTAAATGATAGCCTCATTTGACAGAACATTAAATAATAACACTTTTCAACAAAGGTGTTCTTAGAAGATGCTATTATATGGAGTCCATTTTCTAATCACATAATCTTTCTTATTATGTATCCATCACATAATGTATGTCTTCTTATGTAGTTCCAAAAGGAAAATGAACAGTAACTGCTATTGTATTTCAACCAAAATACAGGAAAGGAGAAAAACTAACTGCTGCTTATGGATATTGTTCTGCTATATATTGTTTATTCATTTAAAATATTTTGTTTCCCTATTTACATTGTTGTATTATGTGTTTTTAATTAAAAATATAAAATTGTTTTTAACTTTTTCTGTTCTTTTATCCTGGAGTGGCTGTTCTTTGAAAACAGCGTCCTTAGATAGGTATTTGAAAATACAAAGCTAATGTAGACTCTGGTATTCCCTGTGAAAGATCTCAGTAATAAAATACAAGATGTAAAAATTCTTATTTTAGCATTTATGAGAACACAGTTTTCAGTATTATCAAAGTCAATATTTTACAGCCCGCAGCAGGAAGATAATTAAAAAAAAATAATTATGACCCAGCCGTAGAACAATCCTTCAACTGACTCATGTTAGCAGAGTTCCTGTGAAAACATTCCCCCCGCCCCGCCCCCAGTGTCGTTGTTGGCCCACCTTGGTTTCAAGAGGTAAATATAATGGGCTTTTGAACTAAAGCAGTTCTCTACCTATTTGTAGGCCTTATCATTTAATAACAATAATACAAATAATGGTATTTGTTAAATGCTATGTGCCAGGCATTGTACTAAGTACTTGGATGGACAAGCAAATTGTATTGGATGCAGTCCCTGTCTCAAATGAGGCTCTATGTCCTAATCCCCATTTTACAGATGAGGTAAGTAGGGCACAGAAAAGTGAAGTGACTTGCCCAAAGTCACACAGGAGACAAGTAGCAGAGAGGGGATTAGACCCCAGGTCCTTCTTACTTTAAGGCTCGAGGCCTATCCACTGGGCCATGCTGTTGCTTCTCTAATTTAATGTAAGATTAATATGGAAAATAGACTTCTGTTTAATAACTGAAATGATATGCTAATTATTATCAAATGCCTTGGAGTAGTTTCCGATTCATAGCTACTTTATGGACATATTTTCTCCAGAACGTCCAATCTTTGCCAGAATATGCTAGTAATATGCTAATAATTAGCATAACATGCTAATTACTATATTATACAGAACCTTACTGGGTCAGACTAATAGTCAACCCGGTATTTACTAAGTACTTTGTGCAGACCACTGTACTAAGTGCCGGGAAAGAGTATACAGGTGGGAATTAAACACAGGACCTGTCCCTCGAGGGGCTCACAATCACTTACAGTGCAGTGTTGCATCTCTGACTGAAGCCTCATGCTGTTTGGAGGGACTGATTGATGTGTCCCCCTCCTTGACATCAAACTCTCCTCTTGGAAAAGAAAAGAAAGCTGTAACAAAGCTTAATGCAAGGGGGCAGAAATTGTATTCCGCTATTCTGAGCCACACCCAGGTATGGTCGGAAATTACTTAAGGTAGTAGAGTTGACTGCTACAGGGTTGCCAGTTAGGGTCTGTTTATTGTTATATTGTACTTTCCCAATCGCTTAGTACAGTGCTCTGTACTCAGTAAGTGCTCAATAAATACGATTGATTGACTGACTTGTGAGCACCTGCTGCTCTGTTCCTCAGATGGGGATTCGTTATTTCACTTATAACCAGTATAACATTGCTGCTCAGCCATCATACGTGGCTCAGTGAAAGAGCCCGGGCTTGGGAGTCAGAGGTCATGAGTTTGAATTCCAGCTCTGCCACTTGTCAGTTGTGTGACTGTGGGCAAGTCACTTAACTTCTCTGTGCCTCAGTTACCTCATCTGTAAAATGGGGATTAACTGTGAGCCTCACATGGGACAACCTGATTACCCTGTATCTACCCCAGCACTTAGAACAGTGCTCTGCACATAGTAAGCGCTTAACAAATACCAACATTATTATCATTATTATTATTATATAGGTAGATTGCCAGGGACTAGGGAACAGTATTTATCTTCAGCTGGGGAAAAGCTAGACCAAAGTGCAGGAGTCCAGTGTAGTAAAAATAATAATATTGGCATTTATTTTAAACATTTAATGTCTGCCAAAGATGGTTTTAGCACTGAAGAATATGCAGGATAAAACAGGTTAGATCTAGTCCTTATCCCACGTGAGGTACGACCCAAGATGTGAGACCAACGGTTTTATCCCCATTTTACAGATGAGGAAACTGAGGCCCAAATAGATGAAATAACTCACCCAAGGACACCCAGCAGGTCAATAGCAGAGCCTGGGTCTTCTGACTCAACCCCCCGTGCTCTTTTTATTAATATACATTGCTTCTGTGGAAAATATTTTCTTCCTCCAAATTAAGGAATGAGGTCACTAGTGTCTTTGTGGGGCAAAGGGAAGAGTTATGCCTGCTTTTATTTTAGACCCTTTGATAGTGATTTGTATATTTGAATACTGACAAATTGTACTCTTACCCTTTACATAGGGAATGATTGAGAGAAGAGACTTAGTGCCTGGCCACTACACATCTCCATTTTGAAGTCGGGTGGCTGCCAAACAGGGAAAGGACCATGCAGCAGTAGCCAGAGTCAGGGGAAGACCCTGGATGCCTCTTTCCAACATGACTTGCCAAAGCATGCTGGAAAGCTGGCTAGGGTGGAACCCCCAAATCTCAAGTTGGCTTGGAGAATCCCAGGCCGAGCCAGTGTATGTGGGGAGGCTGCATAAGTCTAGGTTGCAGAATGATTCCCCCAAACAACTCAAACCCTCACCACTACACTGGTGTGGTTCTTGTTTTTTATGGTATTTGTTAAGCACTTACTATGTACCAGGCACTGTACTAGGTGCTGGAGTAGATACAGAGAAGCAGTGTGGCTCAGTGAAAAGAGCCTGGGCTTAGGAATCAGAGGTCCAGGGTTTGAATCCCGACTTCCACTTGCCAGCTGTGTGACTGTTGGGCAAGTCACTTCACTTCTCTGTCCCTCAGTTACCTCATCTGTAAAATGGGGATTAAGACTGTGAGCCTCACATGGGACAACCTGATTACCCGGTATCTGCCCCAGCGATTACAACAGTGCTCTGCACATAGTAAGTGCTTAACAAATACCAACATTATTATTATACAATTTAATCAGGTTGGACACAGTCCATGTGCCACTTGGGTCTCACAGTCTTAATCCCCATTTTACAAATGAGGTAATTGAGGCCCAGTGAAGTGGCTTGCCCAAGGTCAAGGCAGACAAGTGGTGGGGTTGGGATCCTGCCTCCCAGTTCTGTGTTCTATCCATTAGACCATCTTACGATCTTTTTAGGGGTGTTTGCCAGGCATGGGGAGAGAGCATTCTCCCAAGTCCATACCAAGTCAGAGCACTCCAAGGCTCCTCTCTGACACCAAGGCATGGAGACTCCAGCTGAATCATTGTAGCTGTTAGAAATGCAGCCAAGGCAGCTGCATTTCTAACCGTGGCAAAAGAGGTCAGAACTGCTTCTCTCTAGAGTGGACACTGCCAAATAAGGCTGCTTAGTTCGGAGAATTGAGGAGATGGTACAGCAAGGCTGCTCTTTTTTTTTGGATGAACTAAGTTGTTACAAATATGCCTCAAGATTGCCAGCCACAGGGTGAGATTCCTTACTTCTGCGGTGGCGTCCTGGAGAATTGGACCCTATTGGTGATCTTCCAACTTCAAATGAGGCTCAGGGATTGGAAGAGGCATCATTGTTTTCAGAATTTGTTAAGCTGTAGCTGGCTTTCCACAAAGGTTACAAATATGTCCTTTTTTTGTTCATTCAATTTTATTTATTGAGCGCTTACTGTGTGCAGAGCACTGTACTAAGCACTTGGAAAGTACAGTTCAGCAACAAATAATGGTAATGTTGTGTTAGGGTTTGTGATTTCTAGAAGAAAAGAATAGGCAAATAGTGAACATAAATCTGATATACTGAAGCAAAAGAAAATATTTTTAATGAAGAATAATTTGGTAAATGCAGTCTTGCTGTTAAGTGAAAAAGTGATCTTGCCAACTAAAGATCAATTCAATATATCCTTATTTTTATAATGTGGTATTTACTATTGACATTAATTATAGTACTTGTCAGCTGTGTGACTGTGGGCAAGTCACTTCACTTCTCTGTGCCTCAGTGACCTCATCTGTAAAATGGGGATTAACTGTGAGCCTCACGTGGGACGACCTGATTATCCTGTATCTCCCCAGCGCTTAGAGCAGTGCTCTGCACATAGTAAGCACTTAACAAATACCAAATACCAATATTATTATTATTGCTACTCAAAAATAGTTGAAGGTGTCATACAACATAGAAATGTAATGGTAACTATTTAAGTGGTCCACCCAGTCTACTATTCTGTCTCCAGCAGAGGCCCCTAGGAATGCTTGGAGGGGCTTTGGTGACGGAGAAGTCAAGAAAAAGAAAATTAGGAGAACCAGCATGCCTAGTAGAAAAAGCACAGGCCTGGCTCCTAATCCAGACTCTGACACTTACCTGCTGGGTGACCTTGTGCAAGTCACTTAACCTCTCTGTGACAGTTTCTTCATCTGTAAAATGGGGATGAAATATGTGTTCTTCCTCTTCTCCAGACCTGTCCCATTTGGGATAGGGACTGTGTCTGACCTGATTATCTCTAATCTATCCCAGTGCTTAGTACAGTGCTTGGCTCACAGACAGTATTTAACAAATATGACCATTCTAATCAAAAATTTATGCAACCTGATGTTTGTTTCTAGTACAGTAGTCTCATTGGCTACAAACACTATCTAAGGCTTCCGTATAGGTCTGGCTCCTTAGCGCATTTATTTTTAAAGTACTTTCACAAAATTAACCAGTTAATCATCACAATACTCCAGTGAGGTAGAGAACTATTATCTCCGCTTGTTTATTCCAGGTGGAGAAACTAAGTAATGGTATTGTGACTTGCTTAGATTAGTGGCACAAATTAAGTCCTGCCTGGGCAGATCTGAGTTGGAAGAAGAACAGCATAAAGCTGAAGGTTAACATTGCTGAGGTGCTCATGATGACACTGCATTGGTCTGCATGTCTCCCATACATCTATAGAGGAAAGACTCTGAAGCCCGTGAAGATTTGGGTACTGGGAACCTATGAATACCAAGACTTGGGGCTTCCTCCTATGTTCCCTTCAATCCTAAAACACTTTTTTCTTCAGTCGACATACCCTGCCCTAGAGATTATATGAAGTCAGAGTTAGGCTTAGAATTAAGGTCTTTCCATTTTTTCCATATATATGATACTTGTTAAGTGCTAGATATGTGCTAGGTGCTCTACTAAGCACTGGGGTAGATGAATCAATCATATTTATTGAGCGCTGACTGTGTGCAAAGCACTGTACCAAGTGCTTGGGAGAATACAATGCAACAGAGTTGGTAGACATGTTCCCTGCCCACAGTGAGCTCATAGTGTAGAGGATATAAGATAATCAGGGTGGACACAATTCCTGCTCCACATGGGGTTCACAGTCTAACTGGGAGGAAGGAGGATTTAATTCTCATTTTGCAGCTGAGGTGACTGAGGCACAAAGAAGTTAAGTGACTTGCCCAAGGTCACAGAGCAGACACATGGTGGAGCTAGGAGATTAGAACCGGGTCCTCTGACTCCCAGGCTTGTACTTTTTCCACCAGGCCACATTGCTTTCACAATCTTGATGATATGATTAGAGATACTCCCCGACCGAAAAAGTGCAATTTAATGATTCCTCACCAGTTTATCTTATTTAAAACAAAAATGACAAACTACCAATCACTTCGTAATCCACTTAGTAAATTGGGCTCAATACGAATCATGAATAAGGACTGAAGTATTTTGTGGTGGGTCATATGCTTCATAGAGACATGGAAGGCATGTCACGTGCTGGCTTTTTTGGTTGTTCGCATACCATGCAGCAGTTAGATGCCCTAAGCTGGTAGTGGTATGCTGCAGCTGAAAAGTCCTCAGATGATATCTCTCATTTCCATGAGAAATAGAACTGTTACTACTCTTCTCTCCCATATTTGTGTGAGCGTCTATGGGGGTTCTATTGAGGAGAAATAGTTATGCAAAGTATAAAAAAAAAGGTTCAATAATAAAGGGTAACCTACTTAAAAGGTGGCCCATTTTTAACAAGACCTGTTATAGATTGACTTTTAAATGGGCCAACCTATATTTACCTTGGAAAAACAGATCTGTGCATTCCACTTTATTTTGGAGCTACAAAAATGCCTAGTGTGAATAAGAATAATAATTCTGGTATTTGTTAAGTGCTTTTATATTCCGGGCACTGTACTAAATGCTTTCTTATCACTTATTATAAACTCAGTCCCTGTCCCACATGGTGCTCACAGTCTTAATCCCCATTTTACGGATGAGATAACTGAGGCACAGAGAAGTGAAGTGACTTGCCCAAGGCCACACAGAAAACAAGTGGCAGAGTCAGAATTAGAACCAATGACCTTCTGACTCCCAGGCCCGTGCTCTAGTCACTATGCTGTGCTGCTTACTGTCTGAAGATATTAAATCACCTACAATAGAAAAAAATTTGATTCAATTTTCTCTGCCCATCTGCTGCTTGACTTTGGGCAAGTCACTTCACTTCTCCATGCCTGTTTCCTCATTTGTAAAATGGGGATTAAGACTCTGAGCCTGTTCTCCATTCTGCTTAGACTGTGAGCCCCTTGTGAGACAGGGATTGCATCTACCCTGATTAAGTTGTATCTACCCCAGAATTTGGAACAGTGCTGGACACACAGCAAGCATTTAATAATATTACTATTGTTATTAGCAATATTGCTGTTGGCAATAACAATAATAATAATAAAAAAGATGAACACATTGACTATGCAGCTAAATGTACTTCCATCTTTGCAGCTATTTGCCGATTCTCATCCATTGTTTCCTTTTTCCAAGACTTCTTGAGGAAAGAATAAACTGACAAACAAAACCAGTGGTGAATGAACTAGGAAAGTATGATTTTGGATTGTGTATGAAAGTTTTTTATTGCTAAAGCAATTTAATTTTTCAATGGTATTGTAACTAAATAGTGCCTTTCCTGTGTGAGGTGTGTCCTGGTGGAATTCGTAGACCTTTAGATAAGTGTTCTCTTTTATTCGTGCTATTTTCAGCCTGAGGTGCAATTTTGGGATAAGAAAGTGGGCCATGTACATTTACCCCTAGAGAATCAGTGATTCAGGAGCCGAAAAATTTTAGCACAATGTAATAAATGATCAAAATGGTATAAATGACAAAATAAAACCAGTCTGAAGTCAATAGAAATGAAAATGTATTGTTTGGCCAAATATGGCTGTCACTGAGCACAGTAAATGAAAGAATAATGTATAGTGTATGTATTTACAAACTGAACAGAGCTATCTTTCTTTCACTGTAGGAAAGGGTCAGGAGCTGTTTTTGACTAACTCTGATTGTGTGTTTGTGAAATATTAGACTCTGTAGTGAAATCTAGATATCCTGTGAAGGGAACTGAACCTCTGACCAGCATGGCTTCCACTCTAGGAAGAGTCATCTTGTTTCCATGCCATTCCTCAGGTTCAGACTGAATTTTAAAACCTCCATTTCCTGCAATAAGCTTAGGGATAGAGGGCCCAAATGCTAGAGATTGCTAGAGCCAGAATGAAAAAGTTGCAATAAGTTTTTTCTCTCAGGTTAAGCATAAACCCATTTGAATAAGGCTCAGTTTAGTTGTAGAATAAAACTTTTATTTTGTTTAACAATCTTATATAATTTTTTGCTTTAAACCTTGGTCCTTCCAACAACTTCATAGGTCAAAGTAAATTGGATTTTCTTTGTCTTGGGATCAAGTAAACATACCTAGCATAATATCATTTTATCTCTGGGAGTTGAGAGTTTCTTTTTTTTTTTTGCTTTAGTCATTGGTATTGGTTATGGGTGGATTTTTTTCTTTTAATGAGTAAGTTATCCATTAGATTTTTTCCAAAATCAGAAAATATATATCGTTGATTTGTAACTAGATTGTAAGCTCCCTGTGGGCAGTGATCCTATCAACTGTATTGTACTCTCCCACGTGCTTAGTACAGTGTTCTGCACCCTGTAAGTGCTCAATAAATGCCATTGATTTCTTGACTGAACATTACAGCTGCTAGACTCAAAATTAATATTCTAATTGAGAGGTAATAGGAATAATTCCATTTTTTTTCAAGTTGAAGAATCTATATTCTAATAGCAATATGTATCATTAACCACCCTGACCCTTGACTTGTGTATTAGTTGTTGGTGTGATTACTAGCATAATGGTCCCAGCTGAAAAGTTGGCTGATCTCAGAGCCTTCATTTCCCCCGACACCTGTGAGGGCCAGTACGGTAATGTGGGGGAGTAAAGGAAGGAAAGTGTGTTTCAGGGGAAGGGTCTTGTTAGGCATCAGAGCCAAGATGGTAGAAAGGGAGAAACTTATGGTAGTTTTGTGAATTCGAAGCAGAGGAGTCCCAGATATCAGGAAAAGAACTCTAGTCTACACACTTAAGGCTTACACAGTGCAAGGACAAACATCACTAACTACTTTTGGTACTTTTCTTTCGATTTCCAAGAAGCAGCGTGGCTCAGTGGAAAGAGCCCAGGCTTGGGAGTCAGAGGTCATGGGTTCTAATTCCGACTCTGCCACTTGCCAGCTGTGTGACTTTGGGCAAGTCACTTAATTTCTCTGTGCTTCAGTTACCTCATCTGTAAAATGGGGATTAAAACTGTGAGACCCACGTGGGACAAACTGATCACCTTGTATCCCCCCAGTGCTTAGAACAGTGCTTTGCACATACTAAGCACTTAACAAATACCACTATTATTATTATTATTATTCTTCTTCATTCAATCGTATTTATTGAGCATTTACTGTGGGCAGACTCAGCTTCAGTTTCTGTGCTTCTGTGCTTGACTGGTCTCAAAACTTTCTAGGATATCAGGCCAAGGGAAGAGAGAGAAGTTCAATCAGTGAATCAATCAATCAGTCATATTTATTGAGCACTTACTGTGTGCAGAGCACTGTCCTAGGCACTTGGAAGTGTACAATATAACAGATTTGATAGACATGTTCCCTGCTCATTAGGTGCTAACTCTTCTGTATTGTACTTACCCAAGTGCTTAGTTCAGTGCTCTGCACATAGTAAGCTCTCAATAAATATCATTGATTGATTGATTGATTGGAGCTTAAAAGCTAGAGGATGATGTGGATTGAGAAGAAATGGGGGATTACTGTCATTACTTTAATTCTTAAAAAAGAAAACTTGAGAATCCATACTCCTGGAATGCCAACTACCCAAGAGGGAGTGTCCCTACCAAAGAAAAATTTAAAAGTCATGCTCTAGTTTCAACAGAAGGAAGAGAGAGAGAGAGGGTGTGTGTGTGTGTGTGTGAGAGAGAGAGAGAGAGAGAGAGAGAGAGAGAGAGAGAGAGATTAGATGTGGTAGGAGGCAGGGGTGTTGGAGGATGTGAGCATTGGTAGACAAGAAAAGAAAACAATTAGGAAATGGTAGGGGAAGGAGAAGATGAGTGATGAAGAGCAGGATAAGGGAAAGGAAGGGACAGATGGGGGAGACATGAAGGGAAGACAGGAAAGAGTGAGGATATGAAATCCCTATGGGTTTTGTAATAGCCAGTGGCTATGTTTAATTGAAGTTTAACTAAACTATACTTTATCTATGCAGTTATTCAGACTGTCTAGTTATTAATAAAGGTAGATACTCAATTCTCAAGAATTTATGAATGTTTCTATGTTTGATTATAACAGAATACTAATTTTCTACCTCCCTTTATATTTTGTTTCATCATTGGAGTGCCAGTTATAGTCACATTTTAAATCACCACATGTGGCAAAACCACTGCCATTTGCAAAGTGGTCCAAAAAAAAAAATCTAGGTGGGAACCAGATCCTTGGTTTTGTTTCAAGTATCTCTAAAATGAAATTATGCGAAGTAATGTGATGTTACCCCTCTCAGAGTCCCACCTGAAGAGTTTCCAGTATTCTATCAGTCTCTGCTACAGGAAGCCGAGTCAAGCAGAGGCCTACCTATTCCATTCCTACCTTGGGTAGTGGCTAACGAGTGGCAGGCCATCTGCTACAAGTCAAAACTCACTTGTGCTGGGTAGCAGTGGCACGGGAGAGAATCGAGGGTGGAGACTCAAGTTTACTGCGCGGAAGGAGGCAGTATGTAACCCACTTCCGTATCTTTACCAAGAAAGCTCTATGGATCCACTATCAGAACAATTGCAGATGGAGAACAGGTAGTTCTGGGAAAGATGTGTCCGTGGTGTCATTATGGGTTGGAAAAGACTCGACGGTATAATACAAGACAATGTGATCTTACTGGAAAACACAAAACACTGCAATCTTTGTTAGTAGTTGTAGTATTTGTTACATGCCAAAGTATTTATGTGCCAAATTCTGTACTAAGTGCTGGGGTAGATGCAAGATAATTAGTTTGGACACAGTTTCTGTTCCACACGGGGTTCACAGTCTAAGGGGGAGTAAGAACAAGAATTTAAGTGCCCAATTTACAGATGAGGACACTGAGGCACAGAGACATTAATTAATTAATTTATTCAATCATATTTATTAAGGATTTACTATGTGCAGAGCACTGTACTAAGGTCTAAGGTACTAAGGTACTAAGGTAGAGAAGCAGTGTTGCTCAGTGGAAAGAGCACGGGCTTTGGAGTCAGTGGTCATGGGTTCGAATCCCGGCTCGGCCACTTAGCTGTGTGACTTTGGGCAAATCACTTAACTTCTCGGTGCCTCAGTTACCTCATCTGTAAAATGGCGATTAAGACTGTGAGCCCCACGTGGGACAACCTGATTCCCCTGTGTCTACCCCAGCGCTTAGAACAGTTCTCCGCACATAGTAAGCGCTTAACAAATACCAACATTATTATTATTATTAAGGTCTTGGGAAAGAACAACGCAACAATAAACAGTGACAATTCCCACCCACAACAAGCTCACAGTCTAGCGGGGGGAGACAGACATCAATATAAATAAATAGAATTATAGATATATATATAAGAGCTGTGGGATTGGGGGTGGAGGGAGGGAGACCAAAGGGAGCTGGTCAGGGCGACACAAGAGAGAGTGGGAGATGAGGAAAAGTGAGCCTTAGTTTGGAGGAGATATGCCTTCAATAAGGCTTTGATGCTGGGGAAGAGTGGTTTTCGGCCAGATTTGAGGAGGGAGGGCCTTTCAGGCTAGAGGCAGGACATGGGCCAGGGGACGGTGGCGAGAAAGGTGAGATTAAGCCACAGTGAGAAGGTTAACTCACCCAGCAGGCAAGTAGTGGAGCCAGAAATATAACACAGGGCTTCTGCCTCCCATGCCCATGCTCTTTCCACTAGGCCACACTTCTCCCTTAGATTCAAAAGACTACTGTAGTTCTTACTTCTTCTTACTGTAGTTAATTCCCATTCTCAGCCTTTTTTCAGATTGTAAAATGGCGAACTTCAGATGCCTGTTCTCAAGATGGAGCATTCAGACATTAAAGGAAGAGCTTTCTCAATCAAATTTGTTCTGATTGTCAAACTTTCTCATTTTTAAATTCCTAATACCAGAATATCTAATTTATATTATCATCTTTCGGCTGGCAAGGTATGATCCCTAATAATAATTGTGGTATTTGTTAAGCACTTACTACGTCCCAGGCAATGTACTGTCTACCCCAGAGCTTAGAACAGTGCTTGGCACAGAGTAAGCGCTTAACAAATACCATAATAATTATTGTTATTATGTCCCACTTAGGGCTCCCAGTTTCAGTCCCTATTTTACAGAAGAGGAAACTGAGGTACGTAGAAGTTAAGTGAGTTTCCCAAGGTCATACAGCAGACAAGTGAAAGAGCTGGGATGAGAACTCAGGTCCTCTGACTCCCAGGTCCATACTCTATCTACTGGCCCAGCATAATTGCCTTTGTCCTTACCGTGCTGCAGAATGAGTCAGGACAGTTCTTTTATGTCCTGACTATCTGTCTTTTCTGAGAAGCAGTGTGACTCAGTGGAAAAAGCATGGTCTTAGGAGTCAGAGGTCATGGGTTCCAATCCTGGCTCTGCCACTTGTCAGCTGTGTGACTTTGGGCAAATCACTTCACTTCTCTGTGCCTCAGTTCCCTCATCTGTAAAATGGGGATGAAGACTGTGAGCCTCACATAGGACAACCTGATTACCCTGTATCTACCCCAGAGCTTAGAACGATGCTCAGCACATAGTAAGCGCTTAACAAATACCAACATTATTATTATTATTATTCTCCCTCTGCCCCCCACACAGTCAAAGCTGGTCCTTCTGCTCCCCACTGTGGTTTGAAATATTGCACCTCTTCCCCTTTTGAAATATTTCACCTCTTCCCCTTCCCCCAATGTATTCATTCATTCAATATTCATTCAATAGTATTTATTGAGCGCTTACTATGTACAGAGCACTGTATTAAGCACTTGGAATGTACAAATCGGTAACAGATAGAGACAGTCTATGCCCTTTGACGGGCTTACAGTCTAATTGGGGGAGACGGACAGATAAGAACAATAGCAATAAATAGAATCAAGAAATAAATAGAATATAACACTTGCTCATGCCAGGACCAGGACAGCCAAGTAATCAAAACTGCCATTGCTGCAGGAATGGTTTTTAATGCTTCCCCACTCCCTACCACAGTGCTGCTTGCTGGAAAGGTCAAATATTTTTTCTGACTTTTACCAGAATGGAAAACCACTGGAGGTTCCTGAGAAGTGGGGAGACGAGGGTACAGCGATGCTTTGGATGGCACAATGCGGTATGAAGGGGAGAGGGGAGACACTGGAGGAAGGAGACAGTGAGGGGCTGATTCAGTGGCCTAGTGTGGTGGCTCTTTGTATGTAGAAGAAGGTATGGTGGATCCAGGAAGTTTTAAAGAGGAAAACCTGAAAAGATTTAGCAACTGACGAATTCAGAGTCCACTTCCGACTAGGTGATATTTTATTTATACGAATGAATGACTCAAGACATTTTGGACCCCAGGACTAAACCAAATAATGCCCAAGGCGGGTGGACCACAAAATGAGAAGTGCACATCAGAATGAGTAAAGAGGCATTCCTCGTCGAACAACGTCCTAGGTGATTGTCTAGTTTGACCATAGGATAGAGCCTCTGTATTTGTATGCCTATTGTTCTGAGCCAGTTCTATAACACAGAGGTAATATTTACAATGGATGGAGTCTGCCATCAGAATTGACAGATAAGTCATGGTCTGAGCTCTAGGGACTAAGAACCTAGGGGAAGGAATTGTTTTTTATGCTGGTGGTTTTCCAGTTATCTTCCCACTAGGGAAAAGGTCGATAAATCCTGCACTATGTTCATAAACCTTGATTGACTGAATGCACACAACCAAACATTTCAACACGGCCTCTTGTTCTGTCTAGATACCCAGATGCCAGAGAAGCCACATGGCCTAGTTGAAAGAGCACTGGTCTGGGAGTCAGAGGACCTGGGTTCTAATCCCGGTTTTGCCACTTGTCTGTTGTATGAACTTGGTCAAATCACTGAACCTCTCTGTGCCTCACCACTTCTCTTTGCCTCAGTTCCCTCATCTTTAAATTGGGGGCTCAATACTTGTCATCCTGTGAGTCCTATACGGGACGGAGACTGTGTCCAACCTAATTCACTTGTATCTTCCCCAGGTCTTAGAACAGTGCTTGACAAATAATGGGAAGTGCTTAACAAACACCACAAAATAAAAAAAAGAACATTCTATAAGTCTAATTCATTTAATCATATTTATTGAGCGCTTACTGTGTGCAGAGCACTGTACTAATTGTGTAAAGGGTCCACGACAGGGGTGTGATTTGCATGAGACTTTTGACTGGCTTACTAATTTGTCTGGGCATCCTGTCAGATCTACCAATCCCGAGGTGAAGGGGTTGAACTACAATCCACATGGTGCCACCCCCCTCTGCTGTGTCCACCCCAGCACAGGTCTAGTGTGGCACTGGGGTGGGTGATGGGTTGCAGGCCCATTCAGGAAAAGAAAAGAAAAGTCAAGCCCGGGTTTATTTTCACTGGAATAAAAAAAGGTCCAGGTCTGGCAAGGACTTGCATAGTGCTTTCCTGCTTTCCCCACTCTAGCCGCCACTGCAGTGGAAACTGAGCCCATGAGCATGACCCCGGTTGGCAATTCGCTCCCCCTGCATGAGTCCTTCCTCCTACAAAACTTCACGAAAAGTCCCACGCCCCTTTTCCTCAGTACCATCCCCTGCTCGGAAAATTGGTCAAATCAGTAATTGAAACTATGAGATGATTGATTGATCTGGCCATTAAAAACCGCTTGCTTGTCATGTCATCTTGAAGGATTTAATCTGATTCACATTTCACAATACAAAATGTGACAACCCATCGTGGAACCCTCTGCACAAAGAGTTCAATAAATACTAACAATCGATTAATTCCCTAGTAACATTCTACCTAAATGGCATAGTTAAAAAACACATTAAGGAAAAATTGAGTTTGTTTCTGGTGCCAACTTTCTTCCAGTGAAATGAGAGCATATAGTCTTCAATAGTACGGCCATGTCTGTTAGTCCTTTAGGTTCCTTATACTGTACTTTGAAAAAGCGGCCAGCTTTGGTGGGTGGGATGACACTCTTCTAGGGTAATGGCAAGGGGAATCCTGCAATGTGGTGACACAGAGACAGGAGCAGGCAAAGATAACTAGGAAACCGAGGGCCAAGAAGATGAAAATAATAAAATTGGATGGAAGGAGCATTAACTGTGACAGGCCAGGGCTCTTTGTTCAATATTGGTAACAAATTTGAGAGGCAGCATCTCAAAGGATGTACAATTAAAAGTAGCTACAGAAAAGCAACAGAAAGAGCATCTAATTCCAGCTCTGCCAATTGCTTGCTGTATGACTTTGCCAAGTCACTTAACTGCTCTGTGCCTCAGTTCTCCTCTTCTTCCTCCTACTTAGACTGTGAGCCCCACTGAGGCAGGAACTGTGTTCAACCCAATTAACTTGTAACTACCTCGGCACTTAAAACAGTGTTGGGCACACAGTAAGCTCTTAACAAATACCACAAAAAAAGGTTTGAAGTAGAAACTGGGGTCTCATTCATTTGTTCATTCATTTGATTGTATTTATTGAGCACTTACTGTGTGCAGAGCACTGTATTAGGCACTTGGGAGAGTACAATATAACAATAGACACATTCTCTGCCCACAACGAGCTTGCAGTCTAGAGAGACTGTACCTGTGAACTAGACCCAGGTTGTATGAGGTGTGTGGTTTTCGTTGTTAAAGAAAACTTTAAACTTCCAATTCATGTGAAAGAAATCCTTGCAAAGTGGATGACACTCTTACTTTTAACTGAATGCAACCTTTATTCGTCTCATAGGAGGTGTACTGTGATGGAAATACTCAAATATTATTAAAAACCTTTGGAGAAAAAAGAGTCAATGAGCTAACCACTTTGGAAAAGCTATATAAAACTACTACAGTAATCACTTCATTAAGGGAGGGATCGAGTCTACCAAGAGAAGAGCATGGCCTACTGGAAAGAACACAGGCCCCTGAAAGGACCTGGGTTCTAATTTTGGCTCTGCTATTTGCCTGCTCTGTGACCTTGGGCAAGTCATTTAACTTCTCTGTGCCTCATGTTCCTCAACTGTAAAATGGGGATTTAATACTGTTTTCCCACCTACTTCTTATTATTATAGTATTTGTTAAGAGCTTACTATTTGCCAGACACAGTACTAAGCACTGATAATGATGGTTTTGTTAAGCGCTTACTCTGTACCAAGCACTGTCCTAAGCAGTGGGGTAGATACAAGGTAATTAGGTTGTCCCACTTGGGGCTCATAGTTTTAATCCCCATTTTACAGATGAGGTAACTGAGGCACAGAGAAGTTGTGTCTTGCCCAAAGTCACACAGCTGAAAAATGGCAGAGCCGAGATTAGAACCCAACACCTCTGACTCCCAAGGCCATGCTCTTTCCACTAAGCCATGCTGCTTCTACTATGAGCCCTTTGTGGGGGAGGGACTGTGTCTAACCTGAATAACTCGTATCTACCCTAGCACTTAGAACAGTGCTTCATCCATAGTGCATTAAGAATTATCATTATTATCATTATTATTAATAATAGTAATAATAATTATTATGAATTCTAATATAATATATTAGAATTAACTATTTCACTATACTCTTCTAAGCACTTAATGAAGTGCTCTGAACACACTAAGCACTCAGTAAATACAATTGATGAATATTTTCTCAGAAATGAGAAGGGAAGGAGAGTGGAGAGGCTTGGAGAATGGAAATTTGAAGGGCCTAGGTAATCCAATCACTTATTCTATCCTGCCTTGATAACTGTATCAGCCTTCTTCCTGACCTTTCAGCCTCCTGTCTCTCCCTACTCCAGTCCATACTTCACTATGCTGCCCAGATCACTTTTCTGCAAAAATGTTCTGGACATGCCAGCACACTCCTCAGAAAACTCCAGTGTTTACCCCTGTACCTCCGTATCAAACAAAAACTCCTCTCCAATGGCTTTAAAGCACTCCATCACTTTGTCCCCTTCTACCTCACCATGCGTCTCTCCTACAACCCAGCCTGCACACTTTGCTCTTCTAGTGCTAACCTTCTTACTGTGCCTCAATCTCGCCTGTCTCATTCATTCATTCAATCGTATTTATTGAGCGCTTACTGTGTGCAGAGCACTGTACTAAGTGCTTGGGATGTACAATTCGGCAATAGATAGAGACAATCCTTGCCCAACAACGGGCTCACAGTCTAAAAGGGGGAGACAGACAGCAAAACAAAACAAGTAGTCAGGCATCAATACCATCAAAATTGATAAATAGAATCATAGATATATACACATCATTAATATAAAAGAGTAATAAATATATACAAATATACACAAGTGCTATGGGGAGGGGAAGGGGTAGAGCAAAGGGGGAGAGTGGGGGGAATGGGGAGGAGGAGGGACAGAGGGAAAGGGAGGGCTCAGTCTGGGAAGGTCTCCTGGAGGAGGTAAGCTCTCATGGCTGACCCCTTAGCCCACATCCTGCCTCTGGTCTGGAACACCTTCCCTCCTCTAAACTGACAGGCAACCACTCTTGCCCGGTTTCAAAACCTATTTGAAGGCACATCTCTTCCAAAAGGCCTTCCCAGACTAAGTCCCACTTTTGCTCATCTCCCAATCCCTTCTCCATCACCCTGACTTGCTCCCTTTGCTGTTCCCCCCGCCCCGCCAGCCCTCAGTGCACTTATGTATAGATCTTTAATTTTATTTACTTGTTTAGATTTCTGACCCCCCTACTGTAGACTGTGAGCTTGTTCTGGGCAGAGAATGCCACTGTTTATTGTTGAATTGTACTTTCTCAAGTGCTTAGTACAGTGCTCTCCACGGAGTAAGTGCTCAATAAATACATTTGAATGAATTAATTAATGAATTTTGTTAAGTTTGAGGTGGCAGCAGGACATCCAAGTGGAGATGTCTTGAAAGCAGGAGAAAATGTGAGACTGCAAAGAAGGAGAGAAATCAGGGCTGGAAATGTAGATTTGAGGATCATCCGCATAAATGTGGTAGTTGAAGTTATAGGATTGAAGGAATTCTCCAAGTCAGTGGGTGTGGAGAATAGAAGAGGACCAGAATTGAACCTTGAGGGACCCCCCCAGTTCATTCATCCAATAGTATTTATTAAGCGCTTACTATGTGCAGAGCACTGTACTAAGTGCTTGGATATACAATTCAGCAACAGATAGAGACAATCTGGAGGCAGAGAAGGAGCCCGTGAAATAGATGGAGAATGAGTGGCCAAGGAGGCAGGAGTAGGACCAGGAGAAGACAATGTCAGTGAAGCCAAAGTTGGATAATTTTTCCAGGAGAAGGAGATGGCCAACAGTGTCAAAGGCAGCTGAGAGGTCAAGGAGGATCAGGAGGGGGTAGCCAAAAGTCAAGGAGGATTAGGATGGAGTAGAGGCCATTGGGTTTGTGAAAAGGAGACCATTTGTGATCTTTGAGAGGTCAGTTTCTGTGGAAGGAAGGGGGTGGAAGCCAGATTGGAAGGGGTCAAAAAGAGAATTGGAGGAGAGGAACCAGAGGCAAGGGGTAGATGAAACGCTCAAGGCGTTTGGATAGGGATGGTAGGAGGGAAATGGGCAATAAGTGGAGGGAACTGTGGGGTCAATGGAAGGTTTTTTTTTAGGATAGGGTAGTCCTGAGCAAGTTAGAAAGCAATGGGGTAAAGAGTCATTGTAATATTATCTTGATGGGGTGGGACTCCATACTTCAAAACTGACATTCTTAGCCAAGTCCTGATCGGGTCACCATCCCAGATTGAGCGTCCCCTTTTCCTTCTGCTCCCTCTCTGTGCCCCCCTTCACCTCCCCTCAGCTAAGCCCTCTTTTCCCCCCCTTTCCCTCTGCTCCTCCCCCTCTCTCTTCCCCTCAGCACTGTGCTCATCCGCTCATTTGTATATATTTTTACAATGTATGTACATCACCTTGATTCTATTTATTGCTATTGTTTTTGTCTGTCTCCCCCAATTTGACTGTAAGCCCATCAATGGGCAGGGATGGTCTCTATCTGTTGCCGAATTGTACATTTCAAGCTCTTAGTACAGTGCTCTGCACATAGTAAGCGCTCAATAAATACTATTGAATGAATGAATGAATGAATAATGCTCCAGGCAGATGAAGCTGCAAACTATTCATTCTAACTAGAGGACTCATTCACTCAATAGTATTTATTGAGCGCTTACTATGTGCAGAGCACTGTACTAAACGCTGGAATGTACAAATTGGCAACAGATAGAGACAGTCCCTGCCCTTTGATGGGCTTACAGTCTAATTGGGGGAGACAGGCAGACAAGAACAATGGCAATAAATAGAGGCAAGGGGAAGAACATCTCATAAAAACAATGGCAAATAAATAGAATCAGGGTGATGTACATCTCATTAAACAAAATAAATAGGGTGATGAAGATATATACAGTTGAGCAGAAGAGTACAGTGCTGAGGGGGTGGGACGGAAGAGGGGAGGAGGAGAGGGAAGGGGGGAGAAGAGGGTTTAGCTGCGGAGAGGTGAAGAGGAGGGGTGTAGAGGGAGCAGAGGGAAAAAAGGGGGGAGCTCAGTCTGGGAAGGCCTCTTGGTGGAGGTGAGCTTTAAGTAGGGATTTGAAGAGGGGAAGAGAATTAGATTGTCGGAGGTCAGGAGGGAGGGCGTTCCAGGACCGCGGGAGGACGTGGCCCAGGGGTCGACGGCGGGATAGGCGAGACCGAGGGACGGTGAGGAGGTGGGTGGCAGAGGAGCGGAGCGTGCGGGGTGGGCAGTAGAAAGAGAGAAGGGAGGAGAGGTATGAAGGGGCAAGGTGATGGAGAGCCTCGAAGCCTAGAGTGAGGAGTTTTTGTTTTGAGCGGACGTCGGT
Source organism: Ornithorhynchus anatinus (assembly GCF_004115215.2). NCBI lineage: Eukaryota > Metazoa > Chordata > Mammalia > Monotremata > Ornithorhynchidae > Ornithorhynchus > Ornithorhynchus anatinus. The sequence continues at coordinate 110,046,536 of NC_041731.1, read as the reverse complement.
AGGCAACCACTGGAGGTTTTTAAGAAGGGGAGTGACACACCCAGATCGTTTCTGCAGGAAGATGAGCTGGGTAGCGGAGTGAAGAATAGACTGGAGCGGGGCGAGAGAGGAGGAAGGGAGATCAGAGAGAAGGCTGACAAAGTAGTCTACCCGGGATATCTCCATCGCCAGGGACTCCATAATGGCTAATTGACTTGTCTGGCATGGAAATCGTTAAATGAAGAGAAAAATGTCAGACATTTCCGGCTTTAAGGCCCCTAACTTCTTCAAGTCTGGGAAACTGGAGAACTTTGCCCTTCTTCCTCCCTTCACTCTTTTCCCCTAAACTCTCATCTTTCACTGAATCCAGTCTCTCCTGGCCATTCTGTGGCTCCTCCACTCAAACTCTCCTTCTTGGCCCTTTCCAGGCCCTTTAGTCCTGCTTCTTCCCACAACTTAATCAAGCAATCAAGCAATCAAGTAATCAATCAAGGATATTTACTAAGCGCTTACTGTGTGCTGTACACTGTACTAAGTGCTTGGAGAGTACAAAACAGAGTTGGTAGACATGTTCCTTGCCCACAACAAGCTTACAGTCTAGAGGGAAAGTGGGGAGGAAACAGGCGGCGGGGGGGGGGGAGAAAGAGAGGGCACAGCACTTATATACACACCCTTTTACTTAGTGGCTTCCCCGAACTGTAATTTATTTTAGTATTTTTCAGCTAGATTGTCAACTCCTTGAAAGCAGAGATTGTGTCTACCTCCTCCTCCTAATAATAATAATAGTACTTATTAAGCACTTACGATGTGCCAAGCACTATTCTAAGCGCTGGGGTGGATACAACAAATCAGGTTGGTCACAGTCCTGTTCTCAAGTGGGGCTCACAGTCTCAATCCCCATTTGACAGATGAGGGAACTGAGGACCAGGGAAGCGAAATGACTTGCCCAGTGTCATACAGCAGGCATGTGGCAAATTCGGGATTAGAGCCCATGATCTTCTGACTCCCAGGCCTGTGATCTAATAATAACAATAATAACAATAATAATAATAATAATGATAACGGTATTTGTTAAGTGCTTATTATGTGCCAGTGGTAAGAACTCAGGCTGGGGAGTCAGAGATCATGGGTTCAAATCCCGACTCCGCCGCTTGTCAGCTGTGTGACTTTGAGCAAGTCACTGAATTTATCTGTGCCTCAGTTACCTCATCTGTAAAATAGGCATTGAGACGAGCCCCACGTGGGACAAACTGATCAGCTTGTATCTTCCCCAGTGCTTAGAACAGTGCTTTGCACATAGTAAGTGCTTAACAAGTGCCATCGTCATCATCATCACCATGTGCCAAGCTTTGTTCTAAGTGCTGAGGGAGATTCAAGGTAATCAGGTTGCCCCACTTGGGGCTCACAGTCTTAATCCCCATTTGACAGATGAGGTAACTGAAATACAGAGAAGTTAAGTGGTTTGCCCAAGGTCACACAGCTAACAAGTGGTGGAGCCGGAATCAGAACCCATGTCCTCTAACTCCCAAGCCTGTGCTCCTGCCACTAAGCCACGCAGCTCTAGCCACTATAGCTGTGCTGCTTCTCTGATCCTCTACCTTATCTACTGTTCTTACCCTAAGGCTTAGTACAGTGCTCTGCCCAGACTAAATGCTCCATAAATCCCATTAATTGGGGAGAGGTGGAGGGGCGCAAGGAGCAGGAGCAGGGGAGCAGGGAAGCAGGAGGACAGGGGCGGGGATCAAGAGTGGGGAGCAGGAAGAGGGAAGCAGGAGCAGGGCGCAGGGGCTGGGGCAGGGGCAGGAACAGGGGTTGGGGCAGGGACAGGAGCAGGGAGCAGGAAGGGGGAAGCAAGAGCAGGGAGCAGGGGCAGGGGCAGGGAGCAGGAAGGGGGAAGCAAGAGCAGGGAGCAGGAACAGGAAGCAGGAGCAAGAATAGGGAGCAGGAGCAGGGGCAGGGAGCAGCGTAGCTCAGTGGAAAGAGCCCGGGCTTGGGAGGCAGAGGTCATGGGTTCGAATCCCGGCTCTGCCACTTGTCAGCTGTGTGACTGTGGGCAAGTCACTTAACTTCTCAGTGCCTTAGTTACCTCATCTGTAAAATGGGGATTAACTGTGAGCCTCATGTGGGACAACCTGATTACCCTATATCTCCCCCAGCACTTAGAACAGTGTTCCGCACATAGTAAGCGCTTAACAAATACCAACATTATTATTAGTAGTAGTAGTATTTGAGAAGTAAGTACTTAACAAATACTAACATTAAATTACAGGGTAATCAGGTTGTGCTTAGAATAGTGCTGTGCACATAGTAAGCGCTTAACAAATACCAACATTATTATTATTATTAAGGGGGAAGCAAGAACAGGGAGCACGGGCAAGAACAAGGAGCAGGGGCAGGGAGCAGGAAGGGAGAAGCAAGAGCAGGGAGCAGGGGGAAGCATCTCAGCCCTCGGGGCTGCGGGGGCTGCGGGGGATGCGGGGCCTGCGGGGCCTGCGGGGTCAGAGTCCGGCGGGGCGGGGCGGGGCGGGGCGGGCCGGGCAGTGACCAGCAAGCGGGCGGGCCGGGAGCAGCTGGGGATCAAAGGTCTTTCCTCCACCTCCTCCACTTATCTCCCTCCCCACCTCCTCTCAATCAATCAACTCCATGATGTACTGAGCGCTCACTGGGCGCAGACCGCCGTACTAATGATGTTGTCTTGTTTTATATGATGTGGTCTTGTTTTTTTCCCTTTTGCTCTGCTGTCTCCCCCATTTAGACTGTGAGCCCGTCACTGGGCAGGGATGGTCTCTATCTGTTGCCGAATTGTTCATTCCAAGCGTTTAGTACAGTGCCCCGCACATAGTAAGCGCTCAATAAATACAACTGAATGAATGAATACTAAGCGCTTCCTTCCTCCTCTTCGTCGTCTTCCTCTCAATCAACTGTATGTATTGAGCGCTCACTGTGCGAAGAGCACCGTACTAAGCGCTGCCCTCCTCGTCCTCTCAATCAAGTATATGGCTTGTGCGCCGAGCAACGTACTAAGCGCTTCCCTCCTTCTCGTCCCGCCCTCTACCTCCTCTTCCCAATCAAATGTATGTATTGAGCATTTAGTGTATGCAGAGCACCGTACTAAGCGCTTCACACCTCCTAGTCCTCCACCACATCTTCTCCCCCCCACCCCCTTGATCAATCGAGTGGATATTGTCTCTAACTGTTGTCGAATTATACAATTCAAACGTTTAGTGCTCTGCACACCGTAAGCGTTCAATAAATACAATTGAACGTATTGAGCGTTTAGCGTGCGCCAAGCACCGTATTAAGCGCTTCCCTCCTCTCCTTTTCCCCCTCGTCATCTTCCTCCTCCTCCTCTTGATCCATCGAGTGGACGTACTGAGTGTTTAGCGTGCGCCGAGCACTGTACCGAGCGCTTCCCTCCTCCTCCCTTTCGTCGTCTTCCTCCTCTTGATTAATCAAGTGGACGTACTGAGTGTTTAGCGTGCTCCAAGCACCGTACCGAGGGCTTCCCTCCTCCTTGTCCCCCCCACCCCCGATCAATGGAGTGGACGTACTGAGCGCTTCCCTCCTCCTCCCCCCCTCCTCCTGATCAATGGAGTGGACGTACTGAGCGCTTCCCTCCTCCTCCTCCACCCTCCCACCCCTTGATCAGTGGAGTGGACGTACTGAGGATTTAGCGTGCTCCGAGCACCCTACCGAGGGCTTCCCTCCTCCTCCCCCCCCATCAATAGAGTGGACGTCCTGAGCGCTTCCCTCTTCCTCGTCCATCGCCCCTTGATCAATGGAGTGGACGTACGGAGCGCTTCCCTCCTCCTCGTCCCCCCCCCCCTCCTCTTGATCACTGGAGTGGACGAACTGAGCGTTTAGCGTGCGCCGAGCACCGTACTGAGCGCTTCCCTCCTCCTCCTCCTCCTCTTCCCTGCGGCCCCTCCTCCCCCCCTTCCTCCTCCTCCTCCTCCTCGTCGTCGTCCTCCTCCCCTTCCCCTTCCCCTTCCTCCGGCTCCCGGGTGAGCGAAGGGTCAGTCCTGAGCGTGGAGGTGGGGCCTCGGCCCGTAGGTAGCTGTTGGGGGCGGAGGGGCTTGTGGCGGGGGTGGGCAGGGGCAGGATGCCCTTGGGGCTGCTGGCCAGGAAGAAAGGGCGGGCCAAGGACCGGGCCCGGCTGGTGGGGTCGGGGCCGGGGTCGGGGCCGGGGTCAGGGCCGGGGTCAGGACCGGGGTCAGGACCGGGGTCAGGACCGGGGTCAGGACCGGGGTCAGGGCCCGGGGCCCCTCCGGGCCCGGGGCAGCGGCCGCTGGTGTTCCACGGGCAGCTGGCCCACGGCAGCGCCACCGCCCGCCTCCACCCCTTCGACAACATCCAGCAGCTCTACTGCAGCATCGCCCAAGCCTTCCACATCGACCCCTCCCAGGTAAGCCACGGACACGCCGACACCCCCACCCCCCACCCCTTCCCCCCCGGGACATTCACTCTTTCACTCGTTCGAGAGTGTTTATTGAGCGCTTACTAGGTGCAGAGCACTGGACTGAGCGCTTGGAGTGGACTAATCCCTGCCCAGTTGAGGAACAAATGATTCGTATATAGAAGAAAGGTTAAGAAGGGCTGTAATAGCTAAGACAGTGGCTATAATTACGTTGTCAGGTTTAATTAATTCTTGGATTACTAATCATTTTGGAGCAAACCCTGTAAGTGGAGGGCGGGCTCACGGTCCAATCGGACATCCAGGCCGGAGGGGACGGAGTCCGGCCACCCGGTCACTCCGGACAACCCAACCACCCCGGCCGGAGGGAAGGGAGTCTGGCCACCCCGGACACCCAGGCCGGAGGGGACAAAGTCCGGTCACCCGGACATCCCGGACACCCCGGACACCCCGGACACCCCGGCCGGAGGGGACAAAGGCCGGCCACCCGGACACCCCGTCATCGCGGCGGGCAGAGCTTTGCTAAGGACAAGAAGAAGAAGAAGAGTGCTTCATTCATTCATTCATTCATTCATTCATTCATTCATTCATTCATTCATTCATTCATATTTACTGAGCGCCTACTATGTGCAGAGTACTGGACTAAGCGCTTGGAAAGTTCAGTCCATTCATTCAGTTGTATTTACTGAGCGCTTCCTATGTGCAGAGCGCTGGACTAAGAGCTTGGAAAGAACAATCCATTCATTCATTCACTCAGTCGTATTTATTGAGTGCTTACTTTGTGCAGAGTACTGGACTAAGCGCTTGGAAAGTTCAGTCCATTCATTCAGTTGTATTTACTGAGCGCTTCCTATGTGCAGAGCACTGGACTAAGAGCTTGGAAAGTACAATCCATTCATTCATTCACTCAGTCATATTTATTGAGCGCTTACTATGTGCAGACCACTGGACCAAGCGCTTGGAAAGGACAATCCATTCATTCATTCATTCATTCATTCATTCATTCATTCATTCATTCATTCAATCGCATTTATGGAACACTTACTGTGTGCAGAGCACTGGACTAAACGCTTGGAAAGGACAGTCCATTCATTCATTCACTCATTCATTCAATCACATTTATGGAGCACTTACTATGTGCAGAGCACCTGACTAAGCGCTTAGAAAGAAGAATTCATTCATTCAATCGTATTTATTGAGTGCTTACTATTGTACAGAGCACTCTACTAAGCCTTTGGAATGTCAGCGCTTAGAACAGTGCTTTGCACATGCTAAGCGCTTAACAAATACCATCATTATTATTACAGTTCGGCAACAGATAGAGACAATCCCTGCCCAACAATGGGCTCACAGTCTAAAAGGAGGAGACAGACAGAAAAACAAAATAAATAGACAGGCATCGATACCATCAAAATAGATGAATAGAATCATAGATAGATACACCATCATTATTTCTTCAGTGCTTCCTATAATAATAACAATGATGGTGGTATTTCTTAAGTGCTTACTATGTGCCAACCACTGTTCTAAGCGCATGTGCCAGGCACTGTACTAAGCGCTGAGGCACTGTGCTAAGTGCTTTCTATCTCTCCTGTGGTTTCGGGCCAGGGCTGGGTGGAGAGGAGTCCGTCCGTTCCCCCCCCTTCCCTCCTCTCCCTCTCCCTGCACCCCGTGCCCACGCACTGGACGGTCCGAGCGCTTCCAGGAAGTTCCTGATGCCCAGGGAGTGGGAACTCGGGGAAGTGAAAGTTAGCAACAAGTGCCCCGGTTATTAACAACGTATAGATGCACAGGGACAACCTGCTCCAAATTGTGGAGTATTGAAGGAAAGGAGGCCGATATTTTCAGCAGAAAGTGGCAGTAATTAGGTTGGCAAAATGAGCCCTTGGCATTGAGGTTGACACACTTGTTTGGGTTGAGTCTTTGCCTTCAATGTCTCCACAGAGTGGGCGATGCATTTGTTGGAGTACGGAACTGGCCAACTGGAAATCGAATCACTAGTCCATTACTTGGAAAGATCAGAGAGGCTTTGACATTGACTTAGAGATTCTTTAGGAAAATAGGAGACTTACTGAAAGAAAGTTTGCCAAGAACTTTAACCTTATTCCAAGTTTTATTAAACTAGGGGAGGAGAGATCTGGGTCACAACTATAATGCCCACATCCCTTCTTTCTCGTTGTTTAATACTTTTGTTCAAGGTCAAGGCAAATTTCCAAAAAATAAGGAGTCAAAGAATGACAAGCCTCAGGGTTTATGTTAAAAATTAATTTGCAAATTTATAAACTCAGAATTGCTAACTCTATGATCCGTTTATGTGCAGCGCTGTAGTTTCGTAGTCACATTATCGACATAAACTGGTATCCCTCCAGTTTTGTTTATCAGTCTGTACTAAAGTAACTTTAATGGATGCAATTTCCATTTTTTCTAAAACAAAGATACTTTACCTTTAAGGAAGCAATTGGCAATTTTAGTGCTTAGTAAGTAACTGTAATTTAAAAGCATGGGGTATTTATTTTGTTTGTTTTGTGGCATTTAAGTGCTTACTATGGGTCCAACACTGTTAAACTCTGGGGTAAATGCATCTCAGTTAGGTGGCCACAGTCCCCATCCCACATGGAGCTCACAGTCTAAGAAGGAGGGAGAACTGTAACCTCCTTGTGGGAAGGGAATGTCACTGTTATTGTTGTATTGTACCCTCCCAAGCGCTTAGTACAGTGCTCTGCACATAGTAAGCGCTCAATAAATATGATTGAATGAATGAATCAATCAATACGATTGAATTAATGAAAAGGAGAACTGAGACACAGAGACGTTAAGTGACTTGCCCAAGGTCACACAGCAAACAGCTGGGAGTTCTGGAATTGGAACCCAGGTCCTCTGACTCGCAGACCTGTGCTCTTTCCCCCAGGCCCTTTTGCTTCTCGTTGGCCATGCTGCTTCTCATATTCCCATTTATTTAAGGAATGCACAGCAGGGGCCTCGCCTCCCATCTTCTTCCCCTGAGAGAATTCAGGAATTGCACTGGAGATGAAGCCTTTTTCTTGGGATTATACAATCAGTCGTTCAAGCGGAGGCCTAGTTTTTCTTCCCAGGGTGGTTGTCTATAAGTGCAAATAGATCCGTCTAGACTGTAAGCTCGCTGTGGGCAGGGAGTGTGTCTGTTTATTGTTATATGGTACTCTCACAAGCACTTACTACAGTACTCTGAACACAGTAAGCCCTAAGTAAATATGATTGAATGAATAAATGAATCTATCAATGATCTCATAATAGCTTAGACCTTTTACCAAATTTTCCCTTGTAAGGAACATTTAAAATGAGAACATAATAATAATAATGACATTTCTGAGGTGCTTACCAGATGCCAAGCACTGCACTGAATTCTGGGGTAGATACAAAATAAATCACTAGTTCATACCATTGGTCACCATTTTACAGATCTAGAAATTGAGGTCCAGAAAAGGTGTGACCTTCGTGAAGTAACACAGTTGGCCAGTGCTCCTGATACAAAATGCACCCTCTTCCCACTGAACCAACTTACTCTGTCTCCTGGTGTCCCCTATGCTTGCTATTTTCCCATCTTCTTTTACCTCTAGATGGTAAGCTCCTTGTGGACAGCGAATGTGTCTGTTCTCTTGTACTCTCCCAAGCGCTCAGTATAGTGCCCTGTACACAGTAAGAGCTCAATAAATATGATTAATTGATAGATACCTCTCCTCCTATCCTCTTTGCCTTGCACACGTGTCCTTTTTTGGCCTGGGCCCACGTGCTTCTGGCTTTTAATTCATTCACTCATTCAATCATATTTGTTGAGCACTTACTTTGCGCAGAGCACTGAACTAAATGCTTGGGAAGTACAGTTCAGCAACAAATAGAGACAATCCCTGCCCACAATGGTCTCACAGTTTAGAAGGTGGGAGACAGACATCAAAACAAGTAAACAGGCATCAGTAGCATTATTATAAATAAATAGAATTATAGATATATACACATCATTAATATAAGTAAATAGAATTATAAACATGTACATAAATATAAGTGCTGTGGGAGGGAAGGGGGTAGAGCAAAGGGAGAGAGTCGGAGTGATAGGGAGGGGAGGGGGCAGCAGAGGAAAAGGGGAGCTTAGTCTGGGAAGGCTTACTGGAGGAGGTAAGCCTTCAGTAGGGCTTTGAAGGGGGAAAGTGTGATTATTTGGCAGATTTGAGGAGGGAGGGGATTCCAGGCCAGAGGTAGGACGTGGGCCAGGGGGTCGATGGCAGGACAGTTGAGAACGAGGCACAGTGAGTAGGTTAGCACTAGAGGAGCAGCGGGCTGGGATGTTGAAGGAGAGAAGGGAGGTGAGATAAGAAGGGGCAGGGTGATGGAGACCTTTGAAGCCAATGGTGAGGAGGTTTTGCTTGATATGGAATTTGATAGGCAACCACTGGAGTTTTTTTTGGGGGGGGTGGCATGGGGGGATCACATGGGGGGAAGTGAGGGAGGTGACATGGGGAGTAAAATTAATCAAATTTACCAGTAACATACAGTTTATATTCTTCCTTTAATCCTAAGGACAGAGTTATTCTTGTGCCACCTGAAGGCACTAGGCTTATTAAACTTCCTTTGTGTCATGCCTGGTGGTTACATTAAGTCAAGCTAGCAAGGAAGGGAACTGGAAAACCATACCCTTCTTTTTTCTCCTAATTTTCTCCCTATTTTCCTCCTTACCCCATGCTAGTTTTTCCTCAGGGTTTATGCTGGCTTGTATAGTTTGAAAGGAAATATGCCAGCACATGGGGTCTATAGGTAATCCAATCCTGCATTGTCAGAATCTTGACAACATCTGTTATTACCAGTAAACATTCTTGTGTCTTTCAAGAAGACATGGCAAGGGCAAAACGTTTTTTTCAAAAAGATGCTTCTGCAGTGTGACTATATTTTTACTATATATATATATATGTGTATATATATTCTATTTTATTAAGTTCCTACCATGTGCAGAGTGCTTGGGGAGTACAATAAAAGTGGAAGATCCTGTCCCCCCCCGCCTCCAGGGAGCATGCAATCTAGTCCATGAGAGTGATTTTGACTCAGTAGAACTATAAATCATCTCAATTTCTTATGTTGAAGTAAGGCAAATCCAAAGGTTGAGGAAACATCATCAATCTCAAAATATGGACTTTATAATGTCTCTATCTTAAAAATAATTTGGATATAATTTTGGTATTTTCACACTTATTCTTGAAAATGCATGTAAGCAATCAAATCTTGTTTTGTACGTGAACCTTTAAGAATCATATTTATTTAAAATCTGTTACCCTGAGCCCTGTATTCTTGCCCGGAATCTTGAGGACGCTATAAGTCTGTGTGGGAGCTGCAGAGAGGAGAACAGCTTTTCTCTGAATCTTTCCTTTTTCTCCTCCTGAAGTATCTGCCTGATTCAAGTGGAGAATCATTTCCGGAAGGCAGTAGCAACACCGCTGTCTTTCAGTCATGCTAACAGGATGTCCAAACAGGAGGAGCTTGGCAGCAACCACACCCCTTCTTTGGTTCTTCTTCCCTCCTTTGCCCCTCTTGGTGCGCCTCTTCTCTTCCTCCCTTCAGCCATAAGAATGGCCCTCGTGCCCAAATAGAAACTCTCTGGTGACCATAAAGGTCATGGTGGTACACTCTTTTCTCCTCCGCCTAAATGAGTGCTCTCTCTTCTGTTTTTCTTTGCTCCTCTCCCACTACAACCCAGTTCTCACCCTTTGCTCCTGTCAAGCCACTCTATTTGCTGTGCCTTGTTTTCATGTCTCCCCCCTGACCTCTGGCTTCCACCCTCCTGTCTGGCTGGAATTCCTTTTTGCTTCACATCCATCAGGTAACTGCTCTGTTTATCATCCAGGTCCTTCTGAAATCACATCTCTTTCAGGAAGCCTCCCATGATTGAGCTCTAGTTCTTCCACCCTATTTCTCCTCTTTTGCTACTTCACCACTTCTGTGTCACCTAAGCACTTGCTAACTCAACACCTCCCCCCAACACCCTGCAGCACTTATGTCACATAAAGAATCCTTATACTCTGTTGTTTTGCCCTACCTGTAATTATTTTAGTGTCCCCCACTAGTTTGCAGGCTCCTTGAAGGCAGGGATCATGTCTAAAAATGTGGGAAAGTACAGTAAATAATAATATTGGTGGCATTTCATTAGTTAATAATAATAATAATAATTCGTATTTGTTAAGCGCTTACTATGTGCAGAACACTGTTTTAAGCGCTGGGGTAGATACAGGATAATCAGGTTGTCCCACGTGAGGATCACAGTTAATCCCCATTTTACAGATGAGGGAACCAAGGCACAGAGCAGTTAAGTGCCTTGTCCACAGTCACACAGCTGACAAGTGGCAGAGCTGGGATTCGAACTCATGACCTCTGACTCCCAAGCCCGTGCTCTTTCCACTGAGCCATGCTGCTTCTCAATTCATTAATTCAATAGTATTTATTGAGCACTTACTATGTGCAGAGCACTGTACTAAGAGATTGGAATGTACAATTCAGCAACAGATAGAGACAATCCCTGCCCTATAAAGAGCTCACAGTCTAAACGGGGGGAGACAGTTGGAATGTACAATTCAGCAACAGATAGAGACAATCCCTGCCCTATAAAGGGCTCACAGTCTAAACGGGGGAGACAGATGGCAAAGCAAAACAAAACAAAACAAAACAACATCATGAGGATCAGTAGAATCATGGAGATATGCACCTCATTAATAAAATAAATAGGGTAATAAATAATATATACAAATATGCACAGTGCTGAGAGGAGGGGAAGGGGGAAGAGCAGAGGGATGGAGAGGGGGGAAGGGGAGGGAAGGAGGAGCAAAGGGTGGGGGGGGCTCAGTCTGAGGGGTATTTCTTAGGCGCTTACTACCTGCCAAGCACTGTTCTAAGCTCTGGAGTAGATAGAAGGTAATCAGGTTGTACATAGTCCCTGTCCCACATGAGGCTCACTCTTAATCCCCATTTTCCAGATGAGGGAACTGAGGCACAAAGTAAAGTGCCCAAGGTCGGACAGCAGAAAAGTGGCAGAGCTGGGATTAGAACCCAGGTCCTTTTGACTCCGAGGCCTGTGCTCTATCCACTAGACCATGCTGCTTCTTCAAGTTAAAGAAACTTTCAAGGTAAAGGAGTTAATAAAGTTAGTAGACATGATCTCTATTAACTTTATTGTAGTTTCTCAAGCTCTTAGGACAGTGTTCTGCACAGAGTAAGCCCTCAATAAATACTGTTACTGATGGTCAATTTAGTAAGTTCTCTGCATACAGTAAACGCTCAGTAAATTCCATTTGTTGATTGGTCTGTATACCTGTTCCTGTTGCCATTAGCATCGTGGTAAGGAACTCTGCACTACCAAGCACTGCTTGCTAACTTTTAATCTGATTGAGATGGTTGTTGCATTCTTGTGGATGTGGTGTTTTGGTAAGTAAAGAGGTGGGACTGCTAAGTGATGACATTAGTAATGATTAAAGGAGGATCTGCCTCTGATTTATCATGGATCAGAAATCAGGGAAGGTGTTTTAGAGCTGGTGATTGTTGGCAAAATCATTTAGAAAACCTGGAAAGAGACCTGAGCTGTACTAGGAAAGATAAAAAGTGGATGGAAGAGGTCAAGCAGCCTGAGAATATATTTGCCATGTGTTAAAGCAAAATAACCAACAAAACAAAACCCCACCCTTTCAGGAGATAAATCAAGACACATGCATAGAAGCAGTTCCAACTTATTTTGAGGTCTGTGGCATAAATCCAGTAATCTGTTGTTTGTCCTGTAAAAGTCTACTTGCTACTGCCTGAAGTTCTAAGGTTATGGTTTTCAATTGTCCTGAAACAGACTCATGGAGGAAATTCAACAGGAAATGTCTGTTCGGCACAAGATCTTCTGGATTTGCACACTCCATTTCTATTACTGGGGATGTGGTGTGGACCCCTTTGATTTTTAACTTCAGGAGACAGTCCCGAGGAGAGAAAGTATAAATCCTTTTCACTCAGTGTCAGAAACAAACTTTTGGTACATGAATCTCTTCATAGCAGAGGTGCCGACTTTTTGTTTTCAAACACCAGTGCAAACATGGGGTGGGCTTTAGGAGGGGGCATGGTGGTGGGGCTCTGACTGGGAGAAGGGGGAAAAGATGGGGGAAGGAAGGTAAAAGGGGGAGGAAAAGACAAGGAAAGGGAGCAGGGGTGAAAATAATATCTAACCCGAATGCCCCACTGTTTATTCATTCATTTAATTGTATTTATTGAGCACTCACTGTGTGCAGAGCAATGTACTAAGCACCTGGAGTACAATATAACAATAAACAGACACATTCCCTGCTCACACAGAGTTTACAGTCTAGAGGGGGAGACAGGCATTAATGTAAATCAAGAAATTATTCATTCATTCAATAGTATTTATTGAGCGCTTACTATGTGCAGAGCACTTTACTAAGCGCTTGGAATGAACAAGTCGGCAACAGATAGAGACAGTCCCTGCCGTTTGACGGGTTTACAGTCTAATCGGGGGAGACGGACAGACAAGAACAATGGCAATAAATAGAGTCGAGGGGAAGAATATCTCGTAAAAACAATGGCAACTAAATAGAATCAAGGCGATGTACATTTCATTAACAAAATTAACAAAATAAATAGGGTAATGAAAATATATACAGTTGAGCGGACGAGTACAGTGCTGAGGGGATGGGAAGGGAGAGGGGGAGGAGCAGAGGGAAATGGGGGGAAAAGAGGGTTAAGCTGCGGAGAGGTGAAGGGGGGCGGCAGAGGGAGTAGAGGGAGAAGAGGAGCTCAGTCTGGGAAGGCCTCTTGGAGGAGGTGAGTTTTCAGTAGGGTTTTGGAGAGGGGAAGAGAATCAGTTTGGCGGAGGTGAGGAGGGAGGGCGTTCCAGGACCGCGGGAGGACGTGACCCAGGGGTCGACGGCGGGATCGGCGAGACCGAGGGAGGGTGAGGAGGTGGGCGGCAGAGGAGCGGAGCGTGCGGGGTGGGCGGCAGAAAGAGAGAAGGGAGGAGAGGTAGGAAGGGGCGAGGGGATGGAGAGCCTTGAAGCCTAGAGTGAGGAGTTTTTGTTTGGAGCGGAGCCTAAAGAGAAGCAGCGTGGCTCAGTGGAAAGAGCCTGGGCTTTGGAGTCAGAGGTCATGGGTTCGAATTCCGGCTCGGCCACTTGTCAGCTGTGTGACTTTGGGCAAGTCACTTAACTTCTCGGTGCCTCAGTTCCCTCATCTGTAAAATGGGGATTAAGACTGTGAGCCCCACGTGGGACAACCTGATTCCCCTGTGTCTACCCCAGCGCTTAGAACAGTGCTCGGCACATAGCAAGCGCTTAACAAATACCAACATTATTATTATTATTATTAGGTTGATAGGCAACCACTGGAGGTGCTTAAGAAGGGGAGTGACATGCCCAGATCGTTTCTGCAGGAAGATGAGCCGGGCAGCAGAGTGAAGAATAGACTGGAGCAGGGAGAGACAGGAGGAAGGGAGGTCAGAGAGAAGGCTGACACAGTAGTCTAGCCGGGATATAAGGAGAGCCCGTAGCGGTAAGGTAGTCGTTTGGGTGGAGAGGAAAGGGCGGATCTTGGCGATATTGTAAATTACAGATATATACATGAGTGCTGTGAGGCTGGGTGAGGCAGGAACAAAGGGAGCAAGTCAAGGTGACCCAGAAGGGAGTGGGAGAAGAGGAAAGGAGGAGGGAAGTGGGTGTTTAGTGGGTGGCGTAAGGGAAGAGGGCATACCAGCCATATAGCCCAGGCACTCCAGGCAGCGGAAAATTGGTCTTTGCAGCAGGGTCTGGGGCTGAGGCCTGGCACTCTGCAGCCCCTCCATGCCCTTGACCACCACCCATGTTCCTGCCACTACAGTAAAATCATTTTCATGTCATAATGGGCCTTCTGAGACTTTTTTTTTCTTTCTTAACAGAAATGGAGTGCATCCTATTCTCGGTCACTTTGAGCGCTGGAAGGGAGCAAGATGGGGGAAAATGGAGAAAAAGGAGCAGAACTAGTAGAGGGATGAGGTGGGGAGAAGAAGATCGGTTGGGGGGGGGAAGAGGAAGAAAAGGAATGAAGAGGCTTTGACTCTTCCTGCTGCATCCTCTCTGCTGCTGCCAGAGCTGTTGAAGGGGTTTCTCCTGGCCTCACCAGGGTTCAGGACCGTGTAAAGGATCTTCTCACCCGCAAATCTGGAGGCCCATGAGGATGAGCTGTTCACCCACCTCACCCCTGGCCCATCAAGTCAGGCATGGGGCATCCCCTGGGGATAAGTTTGGGGTTAGGCTTTTGGAGTCCTGCAGTGGCAGTTGAAACCCCCAGGGGTTCTCAGTTGTGCTTCCTCGTGACCGAGCTTCCACCGCTGGCTTGTTCATTCGGGATTCCCTTCCCCGCCCCACCCTCTCCCCTTTGCAGTATTGTGGATTTGGGGCAGTAATCCGAGCAGGGAGGAAGAGGTGGAGACAAGGAGCAGGAGGTGGGGACCTGCGATCAGTGATACATTCCCCCCCACACAAACACGCACACTATGACAGTGCCTCTCAGAAGTGCATCTCCTTTCCGAACACTCTGATTAAACAAACAAAAAGCTTACTTGATGCTTGGCTGTGCTAGTCAGTTTTCTCAGCACCCTCGGACAAAGGGACAGAACCTGGGATTGTTCCGGGAAAACCAGGAGATGTGCTCTCCTGAAGCTGTTAGCTTGCTACTACTGATGAAAATTGAGTTGCTTACTCACAGCTGTGATCCTTGGAATCACTGCTGCTTAGGAGATATTAGGGATGCAATTTCCGGGTATGTCCAAGAACAGTGGACTCAATGTTCAGTTCTATATCTGTGCACGGAATGAAATTGACCTGTGGCATTACTTTGTCCCAGCGTGTTAGTCTGCCAGAGTTGGCGAAAATATCTTTTGGTCTCTCTGAAAGAGAAGCAGCTTGGGCTAGTGAATGGAGCATGGACCTGGGAGTCTGAAGGATCTGAGTTCTAATCCCAACTCCATCTCTTTTCTACTCTATGATCTTGGGCAAGTCACTTAGCTTCTCTGTGCTTCATTTACCTCATTTGTAAAACGGGGATTAAGACCCTGAGCCTCATGTGGGACGTGGATTGTGTTCAGTCTGATTAGCTTGTATCTACCCCAGCAATTAGTACAGTGCTTGGCACATAGTAAGCACTTAACAAATAGCATAAAAAATGTCTTTCAACTGCCTAGAAAGACATAATCCAGTACCCTTGATTTTTCCTCTACTTGGGGACCTTTGAAACTTCTGACCTGAATAATCCTTTGGTGAGTTTTTCAGTGACTTTCAGGTGCCCCCAGTTAAACTATTCCAGAAGTCAGCAGTCACCAACACGGGTGCCCAAGGGTGCAGTCATTGCTGAAGCAGGCCAGCCTGTAGCCTGGCACGGCCTTGGGTTGCCTGGGTTCTGTACCACTTTTTGAACTGGGCCATGTCTCTGGAGTCCCCGGCTCCAACACTCTTTGGTCTCTGCTTGTTTAGTCTCCTGCTCTCAGGTTGCAAACAGTGACAAATGACCTTAGCAAGTTGTCAAAACCTCCATGGTTCTGCATGTTCTGCCCTGAATATCCTCTGGGTAGGCCTTTTTTTCCCCTCTCTTCAGTCCTATCCAGACCCTTAAGGCAAATAATAACAATAATAATGAGGGTATTTGTTAAGAATTTACTTTGTGCCAGGCACTGTACTAAGCTCTGGGGTGAGAAGCGGCATGGCATAGTAGATAGAACATGGGCCTGGAAGTCAGAAGGTCGTGGGTTCTAATTCTGGGTCTGCCACTTGTCTGCTGTGTGACCTTGGACAGGTCATTTCATTTCTCTGGGCCTCAATTACCTCATCTGTAAAATGGGGATTAAGATTGTGCCTCTCATGTAAGACATGGACTGTGACCAACCTGATTATCTTGTATCTACCCCAGCCCTTAGTACAGTGCCTGGCACTTGGAAAGCACTTAACAAATTCTGTTATTATTATTATTATTATACAAGCAAATTGAGTTAGATGCAGTCACTGCCCCATTTGGGGCTCGCAGTCTAATTCTCCATTTTATAGATGAGATAATTGAGGTACAGAGAAGAGAAGTGACCTGCCTAAGGTTTTACAGCAGACAAGTGGCAGAGCCGGGACAGGAACCCATGTCCTTCTGACTCCCAGACCTGTACTCTACTCACTACTCCATGCTGCTTCCCTACGACCTTCTGACTCTGCTCTATCCACTATGCCATGTAGCTGACTGTTCCCTGGGTGAATTACAGCCAACGAAAAGGATTTGCATTGCAGGGAGCAGTACTTATATGTATGTATACAGCTATAGCTCCCAGCCCTGCCTTGGGCCTTCTGCCCTGTTGGGAGCTATAATAATAATGTTGGTATTTGTTAAGTGCTTACTATGTGCTGAGCACTGTTCTAAGAACTGGGGTAGATACAAGGTAATCAGGTTGTCCCAAGTGGGGCTCACATTCTTCATTCCCACTTTCCAGATGAAGTAACTCAGGCCCAGAGAAGGGAAGTGACTTGCCCAAAGTCCCACAGCTGACAAGAGGCGGAGCAGGGATTAGAACCCATGACCTCTGACTCCAAAGCCCAGACTCTTTCCTCTGAGCCATTCTGCTTCTCTATGCAGTTTCCATTCCCTATGCTTCTTTAAAGGGGGGTTTCTCTCTCCCTGCATCTTCTCCTGGCAAGTGGCTTCACTAGTAATAGTAATTATGATAATTAAGGCATATATTAAGCATTTACTTTGTGGTAAGCATTGGAGTCGGTACAAGGTTGTAATAAGAATAGTGGTAATAAGTGGTAATAAGAATCTGTTAAATGGTTAGTTTGGGCTGAGCACCGGGGTAGTTACAGGTCAATCGGATCTGTCACAGCTTCTGTCCCATATTCTTTCATTCAGTCATTCAGTCATATTTATTGAGCTCTAAGTGTGTGAAGAGCACTGTACTAAGTGTTTGGGAGAGTACAATATAACAGTAAACAGACATAATTCCTGACCACAATGAGCCTACAGTCTATGGGCCCACAGTCTAATGGGGAGGGAGATCAGGTATTCCCCATTTTACAGATGAGGAAACTGGGGCCCAGAGAGCTTAAGTGACTTGCCCAAGGTCACACATCAGACCAGTGGCGGAGCTGGGACTTGACCCTGGGTTTTTTGACTACCAGTCCTGTGTCCTTTCTTTGAGTAGCACACTCCTTCCGTTTCCCTTCAGTTTCATTTATTGGTGTTTCAAGGAAAAAAAACCACCCAAACCTACAAGTTGCCTTTTGCATATTTTTTTCCATCTTTTCTCTAGCCTTATGTTGCAGGAGGACAAAGATGAGCAGGCAGGGAAAAGCAGTGTGGCCCAGTGAAAAGATAAAAAGAGCACAGACCTGGGAGTAAGAGGACCTGGGTTCTAATTCTGGCTCCACCACTTACCTGCTGTGTGACCTTGGGCAAGTCACATAACTTCTCTGTGCTTCAATTCTCTCATCTACAAAATGAGTATTCAGTACTTGTTCTTTCTAATTAGGTTGTGAGCTCCGCGAAAGACCTGATTATCTTATATCTGCCCCAGCCCTTAGTATAGTGCTTGGCATATAGTAAGCTTAGAACAGTGCTTGGCACACAGTAAGCCTTTAACAAATACCATAATTAATTATTATTACTAACCATTGTAAACTCGTTGTGGGTGGGGAACATACTGTATTTCTCTACTGTATTCTCCCAAGCACTTAGGACAGTGCTCTGCACAATGTACGTGCTCATTAAATACCACTGATTAATTAACAAATACCACAATTATTATTAATATAATTAATATTAATGATCTACAGAAAAAACTTATAATATGAAAATAGCAGATATTTCAAATATGCTGTTCTTCATCCATGATTACAAATATCCAGAACAAATATATGCTGCTGGAACACTATGTAAAATAATTCACCTTTACATATTCTGTTGTAAGACAGAACTGTTTAGAGTTAAGTGGCCATAAGATTATGATCCCATTGAGAACTGGACTGAATTTTAGTTATCCTTTATTGTATTCTTCCCATTGCTTAGTATGCATGATGAGAAGCAGCGTGGCTCAGTGGAAAGAGCACGGGCTTTGGAGTCAGGGCTCATGAGTTCGAATCCCAGCTCTGCCACTTGTCGGCTGTGTGACTGTGGGCAAGTCACTTAACTTCTCTGTGCCTCAGTTCCCTCATCTGTAAAATGGGGATGAAGACTGTGAGCCCCACGTGGGACAACCTGATTCCCCTGTGTCTACCCCAGCGCTTAGAACAGTGCTCGGCACATAGTAAGCGCTTAACAAATACCAACCTTATTAGACAAAAAATTCACTTGAATGAAATCCTACCTTACATTTTGCTATCAAGTTTAAATACACTTTTCCACTGTTGAAAACTTAGAGAATGACTCTTTGGAGGGTTGCAAAGTATAAAAAATGATCATGTTATGGTTCTTATGAGCTTCAATCATTGGTATTTATTGAGGACAGCCTGGGTGTAGAGCACTGTACTAAGCAGTTTGAGAAAGTACCATAGTGCAGGTTGACACGATCACAGTCCTCACTGAGTTTCTAACCTACATGGGAAGGCAGACATAAAAGTAAATTCTGGGTGTGGGGTAAAATAATTGTGGTATTTGTTAAGCACTTACTAGAGAAGCAGCGTGGCTTAGTGGAAAGAGCACGGACTTGGGAGTCAGAGGATGCGGGTTCCTCTTGTCTTCTGTGTGACCTTGGGCAAGCCACTTAACTTCTTTGAGCCTCAGTTACCTCATCTTAAAATGGGGATTAAGACTATGAGCGCCACGTGGAGCAACCTGATTACCTTATATCTACCCCAGCATTTAGAACAGTGCTTGTCATAGTAAGCACTTAAATACCATTATTATTATTATTATTATTATGTGTCAATTACTTTCTGAGCGGTGGAGTAGATGCAAGCTAATCAGATCAGATGTAGTCCCTGGCTCACAGGGGGCCTACCTAGTAGTCTAAGTAGGAGGGAGAACAAGCATTGAATCCCCATTGTGCAGATGAGGAAACAGGCCCAGAGAAATGAAATCATTTGCCCAAGGTTACACACAGAAGACGAGTGTCAGAGTTCTGACTGGAACCCAAATCCTTTGACTTCCAGGCCTGTGTTCTTTCCACTGGACCTTGCCACTTCCCCTAGAAGCAGTCAGGCAGCGAGTCTGTCATAAAGAGGAGGAGGAGGAGATGTGAGGAGGAATCGAGAGGAATGAGGAGTGCGAGCTGGAATGGAGTGGGAGAAAAGTAGGAGGGGGAGAACTGATTGCTTGAAAATCGTGCAACTCTGCTTCTGGTTTACTTCTGGGAGGGCTTTCTGCATGACATCCCAGAGACCAGCAATGTGGAAAGCAGCAGCTGAGACCCTCGATCTGATCCAGCCCTGCTGCTTCCCCACGTGGAATAACAAGAGCAAGGGAGGGAGCTGCAGGGACCCTGCACCTTTGGGGAATTTAGCACCCTTGTGACCACTCTGCATCTGCCAAGAAATGCCTTGGGTTAGAACTGTAGCCTTATAGTGGAATTCAATTTCATGCTTCTCCACGTTTTTATGCATAATTCATTCACTTATTCAGTGTCGTATTTATTGCGCGCTTACTGTGTGCAGAACACTGTTCTAAGCGCTTGGAATGTACAATTCGGCAATAGATACAGACAATCCCTGCCCAACAACACAGTCTAAAAGCGGAAGACAGCAAAACAAAACAAGTAGTCAGGCATCAATACCATCAAAATAGATAAATAGAATCATAGATATATACACATTATATATTGTGTAATATATATTATATACATCATTAATGAAATAGAGTAATAAATATGGTTGTACATTTACTGTTTGTAATATGTCATTTTCTAATTGTTCTGAATCTTTTTAAATCATTGCAGCATTTGTCATGCTGTTGACAAATTTGCCCATGTTCTTAGTGGAACTTAATTTGCTTTACACAAGAACTAGTCAACTAGAAGCAACATAGCCTAGTAGAAAGAACACGGGCCTGGGAGTCAGAAGGTCATGGGTTCTAATCCTAACTCAACCACTTGTCTGCTAT
Source organism: Ornithorhynchus anatinus (assembly GCF_004115215.2). Classification (NCBI taxonomy): domain Eukaryota; kingdom Metazoa; phylum Chordata; class Mammalia; order Monotremata; family Ornithorhynchidae; genus Ornithorhynchus; species Ornithorhynchus anatinus. Next base: position 110,026,045 of record NC_041731.1, on the reverse strand, counting down.
GTGACTTTGGGAAAGTCACTGAACTTCTCTGTGCCTCAGTTCCCTCAGCTGTAAATGGGGATTAAGACGGTGAGCTCTATGTGGGACAGGGACTGCTTCCATCCCAATTATCTTTTATCTACCCCAGTGTTTAGAACAGTCCCTGGAACATAGTAAGCACTTAACAAATACAATCACTATTACTATTAGTTTTCCCTTTCAGCTAGTTCATGAGAGATGAACAAGAGGATGCTCTGTGCTTCGATCAGGATAATCCATTATCTCATCCTATGCTTTCTGGCCGTTTCTGACCCGTAAGGACTCCATGAACACATCTCTCCCAGAATGCCCCTCCTCCACATGCAATCGTTCTGATAGTGTATCCGTAGACTTTTCTTGGTAAAAAATACAGAAGTGGTTACCACTGCTTTCTTCTGCACAGTCAACTTGAGTCTCTTGATTCTCTCCCATGCCGCTGCTGCCCAGCACAGGTGAGTTTTGACTCATAGCAGATTGCTGCCCCTCAGTAGCCACTGGCCAAGCTAGGAATGGAATGGGTAGGCCTCTCTTTGACTCTCCCTGCCGTAGCTGGGATTGGTAGAGTACTGGAAACTCTCCAGGTATGATCCTGAGAGGGATAGTGTTTTATACTGCTGGAAAATTCAGGACTGTGCCTCACCCGAGAGGCAGCAGTGATTTAAACAGCCTGGAGAGTTGGCACATAAGCTTACAGTATTATTAGACAGGGATAAGATTCAGATGGCTTCTCTTTGGCTGAGAGGAAGAGGTTGGGAGGGGGAGGGACGCTAGAAATATGCACTGATAATTTATTTTACTGGGTCCTCATTTGTTGTTGAAATACCACCACTCTTTTCCTCTGAGCTAATAGCTCAACATTGTATTTCTTTGATTTGCTTTTCTTGTTGCAAGAAGTTGAATTTTGATTAGAATCCTGAAATGTATTTTGAGAGCAAATTTAGTTCACTTTTACATTTGATTATGTTGCACACTGATCTGAGATTTATAAAGAGGCATATCTGTCTATTTTTCCCATATTGTCTTGGTTATTTCGCTTGATTCCAAAGTACTGAATCAAAACAGTTGTTTCCCAGGAAAAGAAAAAGTACAAAGGGTGAGTCGTATTTTATTTCTGGCTCACCAACTCTGACCCAAGAAAGCTAATTTAGAAGTGATTCATTTGTTGAAAGTTCTATGTAGATATGGACTGGAGTTTGTACACTATCCTCACAAAGGTCTAAATGAAGTAATGGTGCATCATATTTCTAAATATCACATTTCTTATCTGTTGCCAACTTAATTTTTTTTAAAGATGTTAAACTTGTCAACAACTAACAGTAACAAGCTGAAGGTGAGGGCACAGTTTGTTCTTTTTAGAAAGCGACTTTATCATTAAATTGTCCTGAAAAAATAATAGACATTCATTTGCAAATGTCTGAGAGAATTATTATTTAGCTACAAAAAATGAGGCAACTACATATAAATTAAATTTCTGTAGTTTTTTAATAGATTTTTGATGCTAATGATTCTGAATTTTAACCTTTTTTTTTGCAGTTCTTAATATTTGAAGCTAGTCCTAAATCCCCACAACTGCATTCTAAAATGGCATGGCATATGTAGATAAATGAATGTGGAGTTAGGGCTGGCTCTATCATCTGGGCAGTTTCTTAGGGAATTCTTCTGCTAAGGGTGCCTTTTTTTTCTTTCCAACTTTCCCATCTCACCTTGTGGTTCAACTGCTTTTCATGTAATAATACTGATAATTCTGATATTTGTGAAGTGCTATGTGCCAGGAACATGAGTTCTATTCCCGGCTTCGCCACTTGTCTGCTGGAAGATTTTTGGCAAGTGTCTTCACTTCTCTCAACCTGTTACCTCATTTGTAAAATGGGTATTAAGATTGTAAGCCCCATGTGGTTCCACCAATTGTCTGCTCTGTGACCTTGGCGAAGTCACTTCTCTTATCTGTGCCTTAGTTATCTGTAAAATGGGGATTAGGACTGTGAGCCCTGCATGGGATAAAGACTGTGCCCAATCCTATTGTTTTATATCTATCTCATAGTTAAAGTGACTGGCACATAGTAAGACGTGTTTCTTTTTTAAGAAGAAAACAAATAAGGGTTGGAAACCATCCCTACCCCTCTTTAGGTGTCTCAGTCTAAGGAGGGAGAACAGATAATTCCTCTTTTACCCATGAGGAGCATAGAAGTTAAACGACTAGCCCCAGGTCACACAGCAGGCAAGGGGCAGAGCTGGGATTAGAACCCAGGCCCTCTGACTCCCATTCTATGCTCTTTCCCCTAGACCACACAGATGTTAAGATGTCTTCAGCTAGTCCTACACTGTGGTGTTAGCTAAGCACTTACTAACTGTAAACCAGCACCTACACTGGTATATATAGCCTAATAATTGCGGTATTTGTTAAGCATTTACTAACTGTAAGCTTGTCTTGGGCAGGGAATGTGCCTACCAACTCTGTTATTTTGTACTCTCCCAAATGCTTAATACAGTGCTTTGCACACAACAAGGACAAAATAAATACAACTGATTGATTATGACAAGCACTGTACTAAGTGCTGAGGCTAACTCAAGATAATGAGGTCCCACATAGGGCTCACAATTGAAGTAGGATGAAAACAGGTATCGAATCTCCATTTTGCAGCTGAGGGAACTGAGGCATGGAGAAATTGAGTGTTATGTTAGCTGTGGGCAGAGAAGATGTTTACCAACTCTGTTACATTGTACTCTCCCAAGCGTGTAATTCTCCCAAGCATGTAAGCACACTCTTCATTCAGTAAGCTCTGAGCAATGTAATTGATTGATTGATTTGCCCAAGGGCACACAAAAGACAAGTAACGGAGCCAGGTTTAGAACCTAGGCCTGTTTTCAATCACTCATTCATTCAATTGTATTTATTGAGCGCTTACTGTGTGGAGAGCACTGTACTAAGCGCTTGGAAAGTACAATTCGGCAAAAATAGAGACAATCCCTACCCAACAACGGGCTGACAGTCTAGAAGAAGGGAGACAGACAACAAAACAAAACAAGTAGCCAGGCATCAATAGCATAGTTGATCAATCAATCATATTTATTGAGCATTTACTGTGTGCAGAGCCCTGGGAGAGTACAGTTTAGCAAAGTTGATAGACACGATCTCTGCCCCCAATGAATTTACAGTCTAGAGAGACGGTGTTCTTTCCACTAGGCCACGCTGCTTCATTCTGAGACCACCCCAAGGTCTTCTCACCTTGGATACAGTCTGCATTTTCATGCCTCTGCGCTGTAACCCTAGTAAGTGGAAGTTGGCATTAGCCAAATACTCATGCCCCAAGGAGTCATCTTGGTAGTGAAACATTGATTAGAACTGAGAAGCCTGTGAAACTTGTTACAACTCTTCAAAATCCCCACCCCAAGTGCCCAAAGCTGTGTGTCAGACTAAGTTCTGAATCTGAATTTGTAGCCAACTCTTACCCCTCTGACCAGTCCCTGCCACTTCTTCCAAGCACTCAGAGCAGCTGAGGAGCATCTACTTCCATGAGTGCTTATGTGGGATTAAGGTGGCTATTTTTAATTTCTGTCTTTTGAGCTGTTTTATATTTTCCTCTACTTTGGTACACGGGGTATACAAAAGGCAATTTCTGATTCGATTATGTTTGATCAGTCAATCAAAAAATAGTATTTATTGAGTTCATCTATGCAGGACACTAGATTGTGAGCTCACTGTGAGCAAGGAATGTTTTTATTTATTGTACTCCCCCAAGTGCTTAGTACAGTGCTCTGTACTCAGTGAGCATTCCATAAATATGATTGAATCAAATGAATACTAAGCGCTTTGGAAAGTACATCAGAGTTAGTCCTCTAGACTGTAAACTCATTATGGGCAGGGAAAGTGTCTGCTGATTCTATTATATTGTACTCTTCCAAGCACTTAGTACAGGGCTCTGCACATAGTAAGTGATCAATAAATACCACTGATTGATTGATTAGTGGACTTGATCCCTGCCCTCAAGGATCTTACAATTTAGTAGGAGAGGCAGATACAAAATAAATCACAGATTGGGGGATGCAGTGAGTTTAAGGATATATCCGTGTGTGCTGTGGCAGGGAGGGACTAATAATTATAATGATGGCATTTGTTAGGCACTTACTATGTGTCAAGCACTGTTGTAAGCACTGGGGTAGATAGAAGCTAAGCAGGTTGGACAGAGTTCCTGTTCCACACGGGGCTGGCTCACAGTCTTAACCTTCATTTTACAAATGTGGGAGCTGAGGTTGAGAGAAGTGAAGTGACTTGCCCAGGGTTACACAGCAGACAGGTGGCAGAGGTGGGTTTAGAACCTGGGTCCTTCAGACTCCCAGGTCTGTGGCTTATCCATTAGGCCACGCTGCTTCTCTAAGTGATAAGGGTTTGAGGACTCAAGTGCATTAGTGGCACCACAGCGATGGGGATGGTAGGGATGAGAGAAGAGTTGGGAAAAGCCTTCTGGGAGAGATCAATCAGACCATCAGTCAGTCAACCAATGGTATTTATTGAGCACTAACCCTGTGCAGAGCACTATACTGAGCGCTTGGGAGAGTACAATATAACAGAGTTGGTAGACATATTCCCAACACCCAAGGAGCTGACAGTCTAGAGCACCTTACTAAGCATGCGGGAGAGTCCAATACAACAAAGTTGGTAGAAAATTTTCTGCCCACAAAAAGCTTATAGTCTAGAGAGGGAGGCAGACATTTTGGATATGTACAGAGGTGCTGTGGAGCTAAGAATGAGGTGAATATCAATTGCAGAAAGGAAAGGAAGTAGGGGAAATGAGGGCTTAGTCGGTGGAAGCCTCTTTGGGGAAATGTGATTTTAATAAGGCTATGAAGGTGGGGAGAGTGGTGGTCTTTGGTATATGAAGGGGGAAGGAAGTCCAGGCCAGAGGGAGGACAAAGGGCAAGGGGTTGACAGTAAGATAGCTGAGATCAAAGTATGATAAGTAGGTTGTCTTTAGAAGAGTGAAGTGTGTGGCCTAACTCGTAGTAGGAGATCAGTGAGGTAAGGTAGGAGGGGCAGAGCTGATTGATGCTTTAAAGCCGTTTTTTTGGTGAGAAGTATCTGATGAAGAGGTGGATGGGCAGCCCCTGGAGGATTTTGCGGAGTGGGGAGAGATGGACTGTGATTTTAATGGAGACGTGATTTTAATACAGCTTGGAAGGAGCAAATTCTGGTCTCGATGTCTTTGTGTCTGGACCCAAGATCACCCAGCATTTACGATGGGAGATGCCACCCTCATCAGACATAAATGCACTTAACTACTCTTTTCTTTCCTTTTTCATTAATTTTTGTTAATGTTGATGGGCAACTGATGGAGTTTTTTGGTTGTCTTTTCCTTTGGTAACACAGTATATTGTCTTGCGTGAATAACTTTCAAGCTGATACTTTATTTAAAATTGAAATGTGAAAATATTTAAAGAACAATAGTTAATACATTTTATATCTGTTTCAAATAATTTCCGCATTTTTCCATTTTTTCCTTCCTTGACATAGATTCGTTTTCTCTTACAGAATTTGTCCTTTTTTTTTCCCTCCAATGTAGATCTTGTTTTGCACTTTAAATACTCCCAAAATTAATATGGAAAAACTATTGGGAAGTCAGATTGGTCTTGAAGATTTCATATTTGCCCATGTGAAAGGAATAAAGAAAGAAGTGAGCATTTATAAAAGTGAAGATTCACTTGGTTTCACCATTACAGACAATGGAGTTGGCCGTGCTTTCATAAAGGTGAGTTTTCAGCTATGCTCTCAAAATACAGTTTGATGCTTTAGCAAAGAGTGCTTTGAAACCTGTAGCTCCTTGACAATTACCTTTAAAATGAGAAGTGGAACATTTAAAAAAACCATTAAAACTCAAGAGCAGTGCCTAGATGGGGAATATTTCTTCTTTTTAGTAACATTGTTGAACCTCTTTCTTTTCAAACTACCCCATTCAAATCTTATCAAGTTTTAACTCTCTTGATCAAAAGGGCAGTTCTCTGGGATCAGGAAGGAAATGAAATAGCTAGATGGTGAAAACAAGAACTCTTGAGGGCCCTGAATGGCAAAGGGAAAAATGACAAAAAGGGGCAATTGGGCTGGGTCACTAAAGCAGAGTGTGGAAAATAGCCCAATTATGTGGGGTTGAGATGAGAAAAGGAAACTCCGCAAAGGAGATATAGCTAGCACAAAGCATACAGGATGATAGCATTTTTTTCCAAATATTTTGGGAAGATCAGGGGAAAAATGTCATCCCCTCTGAAATTCAGGAAGGGAAAGCTGATGACTCTGCTTTTTTTAACGTCTGACTATGCAAGAAAGATGAAAGATGAACAGGTGATCAGGCCAAGTTGGGAAGGCCTAAAGAAGGCCTTCTTTCCAGATGTCTAAATCCAGATATATTTAAATCAGAAATGCAAGGGGTTTTTTTTACAGGATTAGCGATGGCTACTGCAGGATGACTGGCTATTCATTTTTGAGGACTTCTAAAAGGTGGGAGAAGTCTTTGATAGGAAAAGGGCAATTTCTGGTCATATCTTTAAAAAGGAGAAAAAGGAAAACCCTAGGGTTACTGACTAGTCAGTTAAGCACAGATTTCATGGAAGATATTAGAAGAAAGAGAAGCAGCATAGCCTAGTGGAAAGAGCACAGGCCTGGGAGTCAGAAGGATCTGGGTGCTAATTCCAGCTCCTCCACCTGTGTGCTGTGTGACCTTGGGTAAGTCACTTCACTTCCTCTGTGCCTCAGTTACCTCATCTGTAAAATGGGGATGGACTGTGTCCAACCTGATTAGCTTGTATCTACCCCAGCACTTAGTACGGTGCCTGGCACATAGTAAAGGCTTAACTCTCGCTCCACTAACCCACAGCCCTGGATCACCTCCTCTGTCCGCCTCCTACGCTCCTATGCTCGAGCTGCTGAGCGCTGCTGGCGAAAGGCCAAGCCCCAAGCCGACCTCACACACTTCAAATTTATCCTTTCCTGCCTTAACTCTGCCCTCTCCTCCGCCAGGCAAAACTTCTTCTCCTCCCTCATCGACACCCATGCCCGTCACTCCCGCCGATTGTTCCGGACCTTTAACTCTCTCCTTAGGCCCCCTGTTCCTCCCCCTCCCCCATCTCTCCCCCCCAATGATCTGGCCACCTATTTCCTCACGAAAATCAACACGATCAGGTCTGAGCTCCCCAAAGTCACCCCTCCGCCTCTCCCCTCCCCCCCCACCAACCCTCTCCCCTACTTTCTCATCCTTCCCTGCAGTATCCTCAGAGGAGATCTCCTCCCTCCTCGCAAGTGCCACCCCCCTCCACCTGCGCCTCGGACCCCGTTCCCTCTCACCTTATTAAAACCATCGCCCCTGCCCTCCTACCTTCCTTAACTTCTATTTTTAACCACTCAATCTCCAATGGCTCCTTCCCCGCTGCCTTCAAGCATACCCATGTCTCCCCCATCCTAAAAAAACCCGCTCCTGACTCCACTTCCCCCTCCAGTTATCGCCCTATCTCCCTACTACCCTTCCTTTCCAAAATCCTAGAACGAGTCGTCTACAATCGATGCTTAGAATTCCTTAACTCCCATTCTCTCCTAGACCCCCTCCAATCTGGCTTCCGTCCCCTCCACTCTACCGAGACTGCTCTCTCTAAGGTCACCCATGACCTCCTTCTTGCCAAATCCAATGGCTCCTACTCCATTCTGATCCTCCTTGACCTCTCTGCTGCCTTTGACACTGTCGACCATCCCCTCCTCCTCCATACCTTATCTCACCTTGTCTTCTCGGACTCTGTCCTCTCCTGGTTCTCCTCTTACCTCTCTGGCCGGTCATTCTCGGTCTCCTTCGCTGGAGCCTCTTCCCCCTCCCATCCTTTAACTGTTGGAGTTCCTCAAGGGTCAGTTCTTGGCCCTCTTCTGTTCTCCATTTACACTCACTCCCTCGGTGAACTCATTCGCTCTCACGGCTTTGACTACCATCTCTACGCAGATGACACACAGATCTACATCTCCGCCCCTGTCCTCTCCCCCTCCCTTCAGGCTCGCATCTCCTCCTGCCTCCAGGATGTCTCCCCCTGGATGTCGGCCCGCCACCTAAAACTCAACATGAGCAAGACTGAGCTCCTCATCTTCCCTCCCAAACCCAGTCCTCTCCCAGACTTCTCTATCACCGTGGTTGGCACGACCATCCTTCCCGTCTATCAGGCCCGCAATCTCGGTGTCATCCTTGACTCGTCTCTCGTTCACCCCACACATCCTATCCGTTACCAAGACCTGCCGGTTTCACCTATACAATATCGCCAAGATCTGCCCTTTCCTCTCCACCCAAACGGCTACCTTACTGCTACGGGCTCTCGTTATATCCCGGCTAGACTACTGTGTCAGCCTTCTCTCTGACCTCCCTTCCTCCTCTCTCGCCCCGCTCCGGTCTATTCTTCACTCCGCTGCCCGGCTCATCTTCCTGCAGAAACGATCTGAGCATGTCACTTCCCTTCTTAAACAACTCCAGTGGTTGACTATCAACCTCCGCTCCAAACAAAAACTCCTCACTCTAGGCTTCGAGGCTCTCCATCACCTTGCCCCTTCCTACCTCTCCTCCCTTCTCTCTTTCTACCACCCACCCCGCACGCTCTGCTCCTCTGCCGCCCACCTCCTCACTGTCCCTCGGTCTCGCCGATCCCGCCGTCGACCCCTGGGCCACGTCCTCCCGCGGTCCTGGAACGCCCTCCCTCCTCACCTCCGCCAAACTGATTCTCTTCCCCTCTTCAAAACCCTACTTAAAACTCACCTTCTCCAAGAGGCCTTCCCAGACTGTGCTCCCTTCTCCCTCTACTCCCTCTACCACCCCCCCTTCACCTCTCCGCAGCTAAACCCTCTTTTCCCCTCATCTCCCTCTGCTCCTCCACCTCTTCCTTCCCCTCCCCACAGCACTGTACTCGTCCGCTCAACTGTATATATTTCCATTACCCTATTTATTTTGTTAATGAATTGTACATCACCTTGATTTTATTTAGTTGCCATTGTTTTTACGAGATGTTCTTCCCCTTGACTCTATTTATTGTCATTGTTCTTGTCTGTCCATCTCCCCCGATTAGACTGTAAGCCCGTCAAACGGCAGGGACTGTCTCTATCTGTTGCCGACCTGTTCATCCCAAGCGCTTAGTACAGTGCTCTGCACATAGTAAGCGCTCAATAAATACTATTGAATGAATGAATGAATGAACAGATACCTTAAAAGAGGATGAAGTTTGAGGTTACCTTGAAGAATGTCAAAAACTATCAATTAGTAAATCAATCAGTGGAATTTATTGAGTTCCTACTGTGTGGTTGGGAGAGTACAATACAACAGAGTTCCTTTCCCAAAAGGAGCTTACCGTCTAGAGGAGGAAGCTGACATTAAAATAAATTATGGGCATGTGTGTAAGTGCTGTGGAGCGGAGGTTGGGGTGAACACCAGAAAGAAATCACCAGCTTACATTTTGCTGGTCAAACTTGATCTCCTTCTGAAAGTGGCAGATCATATAAACCAAGAAAAAGAAATAGTTGGAACAGTCTACAATTTTGAAAGACTATCATGGTAGCATTACATCCTGACAGTAATGATAGTTTCATTTACAAACTAACAAAGGGTGACCTTGATCACATTACTATTAGGTGCATAGCTGACTTGAAGGTCACAAGCAAAGTGAAGCCGTAAGTGGACTGATATCAAACTCTAGATGCATATTGAATGTTGGTTTACAGGATTTTATTCAAAAGCGGCATTGATGCCATAGATGAAGAATGCAGGATGATGCTTAACAGATATAAAGTTGACACTGAATTGGATGGGTAGCTAAAACTTTAGAAAGCAGGAGTTGAATTTTTTTTTTAAATAGACAAATTGGAAGACCAATCCGTAGAAGATAAAATTTAATAGGGGCAAAAAAGATGCAAGCATTAATGCTTTTAGAAATGAAAAACAAAACTCTTCTACATACAGGATAAGAAAAGATTGAAATCAAAGTTGGCAATATGACATAAGGCAATGAAATGTAAGGCAGATATTTAAAAAGCTTAGGGTTCCGGCAAGAGAGACTAAAATAATCGAAGGGTTGAAAAATAGGCCCCATGAAAAGGGGGAATTAGGGTTGTTTAGCCTAGAGAAGATTAGATACAGTCCCTGTGCACAAGAGTTTACAGTCTAGAGGAGGTGCTCATTCATGAATTTATCCAAACCCTTCTTGAGTTTATTGATTTTTTCTGTCTGCACACTTCCACTGGGAGACTATGGAGCAGACAGATACCCTGGGGATATTTAAGAAAAGAACAAATATCCATCTGTCTTAGATGGTTTAGTTATTCACCTTTCTGGAAGCAGGGGATTGGACCACTTGAACAATCAATCAAATTTATTAAGCGCTGACTGCATACACTTGGGGAGTAGAGTATAACAGTATAACAGACACATTTCCTTCCCACAAGGAGCTTACCCAAGTTCCATTTCAACTCTCGGTTATTCTTCCAGTAACTCTTTTCTAATTTTCTTCATTTGCCGTATTGCTTTTCCTTTATCTCTAGCTGCACGCTTCATATCTTTTTACTTTATTCTTGTGGGATTTTTTTCCCTGTTGTCTGTCACCTGTTTAGCAGGGCCTCTTTCTTTTTCTTTTGCTTTTTTGTATCTTTATGCAAAGATCTCCTCTTCCTTGAAAACATTCATGGACAAGAATCAGTTCTTGGAGCAAAGGAAAATGGTCTTGAATAAGAACTTCATATTGTGTGGATGGTGAAGTGGTGTGCAGTGACCATGCATTGACCACTTCTCTGGCTTGTATTTTTTTGTGTCATGTGGAATTTTGCACAGTTTTGTAGTCCTGTATAGGTGGAAACTATTTAAAAAAAAAATAAGGGCCCAGCATACCATTACCCAAGTGCAACAAAAATAATAAAAGATTGACTGTGAGAGCTAAATTTTTATCAAAAAGCCTCCACCTGGCATAATTCCTATTGATAGCACACACAAAAACAGAGATGACTGTTGGCTGAATTAAAGTTGTTGATCAAATGGAAAATCCTCGTGGTCCAAAAGTCATGTGGGATTATCCAGGGCAGGACACGAGGAAAGCAACAATGTCTCCTTAATATTGCCAGAAGGAGGGGGCTTGAAATTGGCGTCGTGGATGCAAACATTCATTACCGTTTGTGGATGTAGCCTTTAAAGGGCTTGGGGAGCTGCCGGAAGCTACTGATTCATTCTTGATTTTTTTTTTTTATGCCCTGTACAGTATGTGCCTGTCTCAAAGCTGCACCATCCCAGCAGTACCTCACTTTTCCCTCCTTGGATTCTCTCCCATGCACCTAGGAGGAAGTCGCAGTGGAGGAGAAAAGGGGAGCACAAGTTGTGATTTTTTCCACCTGTGGGTAGGATTGAGTGAAAACCAGGCTTAAAGCTCCCTGGGAACACACAGTAGGCTCAGAGGTTATTTGCCATTAAATTTGCTTTGGGCAGAGCTATAGGGAGGGGCGGAGAAGTGAAGCTAAGCCTGGAGGAAAGGGGAAGAAAGGAGCCACTCATGAGGGCAGAGAGCAGTTCAATGGTTGAGCTCTAAATAGACTGGGGGAGGGAAGGAAGCCTGGCCCAGCAAAGGGGAAAGCACTGCAACTGACTTGGTTCACCCAAATCGACGAGCTTTCACACGAGAGAACAAAGAAATGCTAACTTTAAAAAAAAGGAATGATCTCAGAAAAATAACAATATCTTTCCTGCCTCTCTGGAACAAAGTGGGCAGTGTAAAGAGCCCAGACAGCAAATTCAAATCCCTGAAAGGGAATCCACAAATTCCAAGAATAAGAAGAGACAGTCATTGGGAACTGACAAATGAAAACAAGGATTTAGAGAACTTATTGCCAGAACATAAAAAATGGCTTTAGTGAATCACATCACTAGTCCAACTGTGCCACGATTTTATTTATCCCTTGGCAGAGATGACACTGTCTGGAAGAAATAGGGGTGGTTGCCCTCTTGGATTTCAATCTGTGGATTAACATTCATAATGTTTTGTCTTCTTGCTAGGAGAAGCAGCGAGGCCTAGTGGAAAGAGCACAGGCCTAGGAGTCAGAGGACCTGGGTTCTAATTCCAGCTTTGTCACTTGTCAGCTGTGTGACCTTGGGCAAACCACTTAACATCTCTCTGGCTCAGATCCCTCTTCTGCAAAATGGGCATTAAATCCTATTTTCTTCTACTTAGACTACTTAGACTGTGAGCCCCATGAGGGACAGGGACTGTGTCCAATCTTATGATCTACTAGATACCCCACCCCTTAGTAAAGCACTCAACAAGTTCCATTATAATAAGAGTTAAAAAATTAACATTTTACCATACTCAAGGGTGTGAGGTTAGGGACAGATGTTGTGATTCAGGGGAACACTGGACATAATTCTCTGAAATTCCTTGGGTTCATGGTTAACCAATTTACAGAGATGTGCAACTTGGCAATGTCTCCTTTTCATTTCTCTAAAAGGATTTCAAATCTGGCAGAACATTTTCTAATAATAATAGTAATTTTTTACACGCTTACTATGTGCCAGGCATCATACTAAGCACTGGGATGGAGACAGGCAAATTTTGGTTGGACAGTCCCTGTTCCACATGGGGCTTACAGTCTTACTCCCCATTTTGTAGATGAGGGAACTGAGGCCCAGAGAACTGAAGTGACTTGCCCAAGGACACATAGCAGACAAGTTGTGACCTTCGGACTCCCAGGCCCGTGCTCTATCCACTATACCATGTTTCCTCTCCATTTCTATTCCTCCAGCTAAGGGTGTACAATGAATTATCATTCATTATCAATGTACAATTATCATTCATTGTACAGCCTGTCCAGTGGCTGAACAGAATCATCCAAGCACTCGCTGTGGGCAGGGACTGTGTCTGCTTATTATTATATTAACGCCTGACTATTTGTTTTGTTTTGTTGTCTGTCTCTCCCGTTTAGACTGTGAGCCCATTGTTGGGCAGGGATTGTCTCTATCTGTTGCTGAATTGTACATTCTAAATGCTTAGTACAGTGCTCTGCACATAGTAAGTGCTCAATAAGTACGATTGAATGAATGAATGAATACTTAGTACAGTGCTCTGCACACAGTAAGCTCCCAATCAATGCAATTCATGATTAACTCACTGACTCAGCAGCCCACCCTATCTTGGGTATCCTGAGTCTGTTGACCTTTGTGGTGGCTTTGGGAATGGGAGGGTAATAATAATAATAATAATGTTGGTATTTGTTAAGTGCTTACTATGTGCAGAGCACTGTTCTAAGCACTGGAGGAGATATAGGGTCATCAGGTTGTCCCACGTGAGGCTTACGGTCTTCATCCCCATTTTACAGATGAGGTAACTGAGGCACAGAGAAGTTAAGTGACTTGCCCACAGTCACACAGCTGACAAGTGGCAGATCTGGGATTTGAACCCATGACCTCTGACTCCCAAGTCCAGGCTCTTTCCACTGAGCCATGGGTCTAACTAGTAGTGTAACTGGTTCCCTGCTTTGGAGGCCTGGTGCTTCAATGCTGTCTCCAACCCCCTGCTGGGTTGCTGGAACAGGAAACACCATAATAATAGTGTTATTATCAGTGAGCCCCTGTTAATAACCTATTTGTTAAGCGCTTACTCTGTGTCAAGCACTGCTCTAAATGCTGGTGTAGAGATAAGCTAATCAGGTTGGAGACAGTTCCTGTCCCAAATGGGGCTGACAATCTTAATCCCCATTTTAAAGATGAGGTAACTGAGGCATAGAGAAGTGAAGTGAGTTGCCCAAGGTCACACAGCAGACAAGTGGCCAAGCAGGGATTAACACCTACTGGATTGTCAGCTTCTCGTTGGCAGGATTAATGTCTTCCAACACTATTGTGTTCTCCTAAGTGCTAGAGTAGTGTGCTGCATACAGCAGTTGCTCAACAAAAGCAATTGGTTCTTTGAATGGAGTGCACTGAACTAAATGCTTGGGAGGTACAACAGAAATACAGGATATATTCACTGTTTGTAAGAAGTATACACTCTCATGGAAGCCTAATAGTTGTTGGGACTGGGGTAAGCTGAGGAGGAATGTCACTGCACAATTGGGAGGGAACATGGGCAAAGAGAGATTACATGACCTACTTGGGAATGGCTAAGTGGAGTCAGTCATTCAATCATATTTATCGAGCGTTTACTGTGCGCAGAGCACTCTACTATTTGCTGTGGGCAGAGCTCTGTACTAAGCACTTGGGAGAATACATATTTTTAATTTTATTTATTAATACTAATGTCTGTCTCCCCCTCTAGTCTGTAAACTCGTTGTAGGCAGGGAATGTTTCTGTGATATTGTTATATTGTACTTGCCCAAGCACTTAGTACAGTGATCTGCACATAGTAAGGGCTCAATAAATATGATTGACTGACGGACTGAATACAACAGAGTTGGTAGACACATTCCCTGACCATGATGAGCTCACAGTCCCTTCCCCTTGCAAAGGCTCTTTTCAAACTTTCCCACATCTCACCTTCCTGAAATGATCTTCTCTGGATCCCACTGCACAATCCACCTTTTGGCCCACCCTTTTTTTTTCCATTCCTGTCCAGACTTCTTTAAAAGGTTGCATACCTTCACTTACTCTAACTACCTTTCTGATTTCCATTTGATTTCCTCCCCCTTGCACGCCACTGAGAATTCACTCCCCAAGATCACCTACCTTTTGCCAATCTAATGGACTTAACTATGTCCTCTCAGCTGCCTTTGACACTGTACATCATTTTCTTCTCCTGGAAGCTTTATATACCCTTGATTTTACAGGCAAAATTATCTTTGCTTCTCTCACTCTGTGGCCCGTCTTTCTCAGACTCCTTCTCAACTCTGCTCTCAAATCCTTTTCTCTAACTAAATTGCCTGTATCATCACAGTTGGCAACATCACCATCCCCCCTACCTCGACCTCTCAAACCTACAACGAGGTTATTATCTTTATCCTTACCACCCTCTGAGCTATAAACTTGTCCTCTAGACTATAAACTTGTTATGGGCAGGGAAGGTGTCTAACAAGTCTGTTGTTTTGACTGTACTCTCTCAAGCATTTAGTACAGTGCTCAGCACACAGTAAACACTCAATAAATACAATTGATTGATTGTCTCTTTCCTCTCTTTCATTCTCTGTATTCCGAATGTTGCCAAATGCCAGGTAGAGAATCAGTGTGGTCTAGTGGATAGAGCATAGGCCTGGGAGTCAGAGGACTTGGGTTCCAATCCCCTCTGCCACTTTTCTGCCATGTGACCTTGGGTAAGTCACTTAACTTATTTGTGCCTCAGTTACGTCATCTGTAAACTGGGAATTAAGACTGGGAGACCAATAATAATAATTGTAGTAATAGTAATATAGGACATGGACCGAGTCCAACCTGATTAGCTTGTATCTATCCCAGTGCTTAGTACAGTGTCTGTCACATATTAAGCACTTTACAAATACCATTAAAGAAATCCTATCTTTTTGTCCTATAATTCTCTTCTGAAAGTCTCCTCTTCCTCTCCAGCCAAACGTCCACTACATTAGTTCAGTTCAATTCATTAGTATTTATTGAGGGCTTTCTGTGTATAAAGCACTCAGCGTGGCTCAGTGGAAAGAGCATGGGCTTGGTAGTCAGAAGTCATGGATTCTAATTCCGGCTCCTCCACTTGTCAGCTGTGTGACTTTGGGCAAGTCACTTAACTTCTCTGTGCCTCAGTTACCTCATCTGTAAAATGGGGATGAAGATTTTGAGCCCCATGTGTGACAAACTGATCACCTTGTATCCCCCTGCCCAAGGCTTAGAACAGTGCTTTCCACATAGTAAGTGCTTAACTACCATTATCATTATTATTATTATTATTATTACTAAGTTCTTGGGAGAGTATAATATGACAATAAACAGACACATTCCCATTAATGCAGGTACTTACTCCATCAGGCTTCTCACTGCTCTCCCTGCTTCCAGTCTCACTCCTTACCACTCCCATCCCTTTCCATTCCATACTTCTCTCCATGTTCAGGATTGTTTTTCTAAAATCTGATTCTGCATACATTCTCCCCACTTCTCAAAAACCTCCAGTGGGTCCCCTTCCTCTGCATGAAGCAGGAACTCTTGACAACTGACTTTAAAAAACTCAATCAACTCTCTCCTATTTATCCTCTCTTTTTCCACTACACTCCAGCTCGCTACTATGGTTTTTCATTTATTCAATTATATTTATTGATTGCTTACTGTGTGCTGAACACTGTACTAAGCTCTTGGAAGAGTACAACAATAGTATACACATTCCCTGCCCCAGTGAGTTTACAATCTAGAGTGGGGAGACAGACATCAATGAAATTAAATTACAGATATGTACATAAGTGCTATGGGGCTGGGAGGTGGGGAAGAGCAAAGGGAGCAAATCAGGGTGACACAGAAGGGAGAGGGAAAAGAGGAAAGAGGGGTGAGGCTTAGCCTGGGAAGGCCTCTTGGAGGAGATGTGTTTTTAATAAGGCTTTGAAGTTGGGGAGAGTATTTGTCTGTCAGATTTGAAGAGGGAGGGCATTCCAAGCCAGAAGCAGGATGTGGGCTAGGGGTCTGTGGCGAGATAAGCAAGATCGAGGCACAGTGAGAAGATTAGCATTAGAAGAGCAAGGTGTATACAGCTGGGTTGTAGGAGGAGAGTAGGGAGGTGAGGTGGTGGGGGGGCATGGTGGTGGAGTGCTTTTTACAGCCAATGGTGAGGAGTTTTGTTTGAGGCAGAGGTGGATGGGTAACCATTGGAGTTTTTTGAGGAGTGGAGTAACATGTTCTGAACGTCCGGGCAGCAGAGTGAAGCATGGACTGGAGCAGGGAGAGACAGTAGACTAGGAGGTCAGCCAGGAGGCTGATCCAGTAATCCAGGCGGGATAGGACGAGTGATTATATTACTGTGTGCAGAGCATTGTACTAAGCACTTGAGAGTACAGTACAACTTCAGACGGTCTCTAGACTGTGAACTCGTTGTGGGCAGGAATGTATGTATTTGTTGTTATATTGTACTTTCCCAAGGGCGAGTGCTTTGCACATAAGTACTCAATAATTATGATTGAATGAATGAATGAATGAGTACAGCCACACTCAAGATGACTACTTGAGTTATACTTAAGCTACTCAAGTGTAGTAGCTTGTTCAGGGCTTTCCCATCACCAACCACTTGTTCTTGTCCTGCCCACTGCCTGAAACTGCCTCACTTTCATACCTAGAAGTCCCCATCTTCAAAGCTCTTCCAGAAGGCCCCAGTTAATATCCTGTCACTTCAGCACTTTAGCACCCCAAAGCACTTAAATTCCCTCAACCTTCCTTGGCATTTCTGTACATATCTTACCCACTCCATTCTTTCAGCATTTGGTCATGTGCATTTCTCTTTTCCTCCCTTCTAATCATAAATTCTTTTTGAGTCTCTCATTCATTCATTCAATTCATTCAATAGTATTTATTGAGTGCTTACAATGTGCAGAGCACTGTACTAAGCGCTTGGAATGTACAAATCGATAACAGATAGAGACAGTCCCTGCCCTTTGATGGGCTTACAGTCTAATCGGGGGAGATGGACAGACAAGAACAATAGCAATAAATAGAAACAAGGGGATAAGCCTCTCATTAAAACAATAGCAAATAAATAGAATCAAGGCAGTGTACATTTCATTAACAAAATAATGTTCCTCGAGGGAAGAGAGCGTGTTCATTAACTGTTGTGGGAAGGGAATATGTCTATAATAATAATAATGATAATTACGGTCTTTGTTATGTGCCAGGAATTCTGCTAAGCGCTAAGCTAATCAGGTTGGACACAGTCCCTGTCCCACATAGGGCTTACAGTCTTAATCCCCATTTTACAAATGAGGGAACTGAGGCACAGAAAAGTCAAGTGACTTGCTCAAGGTCACACAGAAGACAAGTGGCAGAGCCGGGATTAGAACCTAGGTCTTTCTGGCTCCCAGGCCCGTGCTTTATCCCCTAGGCCTTGCTCCTCATATTGTACTCTCTAAGCGCTCAGTAAATACAGTCGACTCATTGAGTCACACTTTTGTACTCACTGTCCCATGTACTTGGTTGATTGCACAAGTCATCCTCCAGGAACCTCTGCTGGGCCATTGGAGCTGCACCAGTTTGAATAGCAATACGCCAACCTAATCACTGATCTTGTCTTTTTTGCTATTGACGCTTTGCCTCTGTTCCCCTCTCTGGCCTAAAACTTCCTCCCGCTTCGGTGTAGCAGATAGGGCACAGGCCTGGGAGTCTGAAGGTCGTGGGTTATAATCCCGGCCCTGCACTTGTCTGCTATGTGACCTTGGGCAAGTCACTTCACTTCTCTGGGCCTTAGGTATCTCATCTATAAAAAGGGGATTAAGACCACAAGCCCCACATTGGACAACCTGATTACCTTGTATCTACCCCAGCACTTAGAACAGTGCTTGGCACATAGTAAGTGCTTAACAAGTACCATAATTATTATATACAACAGACCAGCACTCTCCCCATTTTCTTCAAGGCCTTCCTTCCTAAAGTCACACCTCCTTAAGAAGTAGCGTGGCTCAGCGGAAAGAGCCTGGGTTTGGGAATCAGAGATTATGGATTCTAATCCCGGTTTTGCCACTTGTCTGTTGTGTGACCTTGGGCGGGTCGCCTCACTTCTCTGTACCTCAGTTGCCTCATCAGTAAAATGGGGATGAAGACTGTGAGCCCACATGGGACAACCTGATTACCTTGTATCTACCCCAGCACTAAGAACAATGCTTGGCACATAGTAAGCGCTTAACAAATATTATTATTTCCTCTAAAAGGTTCTCCCTGACTAAGCCTTCATTTCACCTCTTCACCCTTCTCTTCACTGCCTATGCACTTGGCTGTGTAAGCACTCAATATTAGAGAAGCAGTCTGGCTCAGGGAAAAGAGCCCGGGCTTGAGAGTCAGAGGTCATGGGTTCTAATCCTGGCTCTGCCGCTTGACAGCTGTATGACTTTGGGCAAGTCACTTAATTTCTCTGTGCCTCAGATACCTCATCTGTAAAGTGGGGATGAAGACTGTGAGCCCTACATGGAACAACCTGATTGTCTTATGTCTGCCCCAGCACATAGAACAGTGCTTGGCACATAGTAAGTGCTTAACAAATATCGACTTTCTTCTTATTATTATTCTAATCCCAGCTCTGCCACTTAACAGCTGTGTGATTCTGGGCAAGTCACTTCACTTCTCTGTGCCTCAGTTACCTCATCTGAAAATGGGGATTAAGACTGTGAGCCCCATGTGGGACAACCTGATCACCTTGTACCCCTGTACCCCCAGTGCTTAGAACAGTGCTCAGCATATAGTAAGCGCTTAACAAATGCCATCATTATTATTATTATTATTATTTATCCCACCCACTAAGCATCCCATCCTCAGCCCCACAGCACTTGTGTACATAATCTTACACTCTGCCACTTTCCATATCTGTAATTTATTTGCATTTCTGACTCCCCCTCTAGACTGTAAAATCCTTATGGGCAGGGATCATGTCTACCAGCTCTATTGTATTGTGCTCTTCCAAGTACTTAGTATAGTGCTTTGTACACAAGCGCTCATTAAATACCATTGACAGATTGATTATACGCTGCTCATTTCTTTGATTACACACTACTCATTTCATGAATACAAATATGCCTTCCAGTTTGTTCTTGTGTATGTGAAAGAGTGAATACTGTTTAGCTGAATTATGTAAATTATGCCTACTATTTACCAAGCATTGTGTTAAGCACTGGGGTATATACTAAATAATCCCACCGGACACAGTACCTGTCCCACATGGTGCTCACAGTCCAAGACACAGAGAGAAAAGGTTTATTCTGCTTTTTCTCATTACCTTCTCCCTTTTGAACATCAGACTTGAAGGTTTGAGGGAAGAGGAAAAAATCTTTTTCAAAGCTTAAGGTGAATGACCACTTTGGTAGGCAGATGCCACTAATTTTGGGTTAGTTTTCTGCCCATTTTCCATTTACCCATAGTGACTTAAGGCCCTTTTTTTTTTAAAAAAAAAAGGCCTTATCTCAGCAACCGAGTGGTAATTTGTGTAAAATTCATATTTCATCAATCATTTTTCCCTCTGTCTGAACCTTTGCATCATTTGGCTTTGTTTATTTTTCTTTGAGTCATTATTAACCAAATGTAACTCAAGAGCCTGTTGACAGGCACATAGCCCATGTTATGTTTTACTGAACAGGGCTTCTCTAGGTTTATAATTTGATTTTAGTGTCCTAGGCATTGTTCTGGTTTTTTTTGCTTTAGAACCAGTTATCACCAGTGTAAATAATAAATACCCATCAAGCTATTTCACAGTCATTACAAAGCTCCATTTTCAAGATTTTAATAGTATCTTGGAAAAAATACCATAATGATTAGGGATTTGGAAAGAATGACTGATGGAAAAAAACCTTTTTTTATAGTATCTTGAGGATAGATTTTTGTTCAGAGAGCATTTTGGGGACAGTAACATGGAGGACATTTGTAAAATGTACCTTGCTGGTACATGACATCATACAAGCCCCTCTAGGGAAGATAAGAAAACAATAGGGCTCATATGTAATATTGATTTCAGCTAGATCCTCTAAACTTTCTACAACTGTAAAGTACATTAAAGAATGGAAAGTAAAGTTCACATATTTTTGTCTTGGAGGATTTACAATTGTGGAAGTTCTGATATAGTGGAAGAGTGTTGGTCTGGATGCCAGAGAACCTAGGTTCAAACCTGAGGTCTGCCATTAGCCTGCTGTGTGACTTTGGACAAATAACTTGACCTTTCTGCACCTCAGCTTCCTCAACTGCAAAATGGGGATAGTGTACTGTCATCTAATCCAGCCTGTTAGGCCCAAGGCTAGTCTAGCTAGTTCATTTACTAACTAAGCACTGTTATACTCTGGGCCCATGTAATTGTGTCTCTTCTTGACAATCTATGGATTTATTTTGTGCAGAGCACCTTACTAGTCTCATGGAGAACTTACAAAAAAAGCAAAACATATGAATTTGTTCTCAAGGACCTTAAAATCTAGTGAGGAAGACAGTGGACAGAAAGTGACAAAAATACCATAATTAAGAGTAAAGAGATAGAAAACTGCTGCGAGTGCTGAGGAAGCTAATGGATGATATGATCAAGACGTTTGGGGGTGACTAATCAGAAATATTTCCTGGAGGTGGTGACATTTTAAGAGAGGGGAGAAAGAGGAGAAAAATGTGGTCTGGTTAAGCTGAAGAAGATGGAAAAAAATCAGATCAGTGGGTCAGAGGCAGGAGAGTCAAGAGCAAGACACAATTAACCGGTTAGATTGAGAAGAGCTACATGGCCTAGTGACAAGAGCATAGGCTTCGGAGTCAGAGATTGTGGGTTCTAATCTAGGCTCTGCAACTTGTCTGCTGTGTGACCTTGGGCAAGTCACTTAACTCCTCTGTGCCTCAGTTACCTCATCTGTAAAATGGGAATTGAGACTGTGAGCCTCATGTGGTACAGGGGCTGTGTCCAACCTGATTACCTTGGATCTACCCCAGTGCTTAGAATAGTGCTTGGCACATAGTAAGCGCTTAACAAATACCATAACTATTATTATTATTCTTAGAAGAGCAAAGAAGAGAAGAGGGCAAAGAGGAAGGAGGGAGTCAACTGATGGAAAGCATTGAAGCCAATAGTTAAGTAATTTCTGATATAATAATAATAATAATGATAATGGGTGAGTTTGAGCTGAGACCCACTTGTTCAGGACTCAGGCTTCCAGCTCCAGGAAAATTGGAGGCAAATGAGTGGTCTCCAGGAAGGTGGTGGTGGTGGGTGTGGGGGAGTTGGGAGAGTCTTCTTGGTGGATTTTCCCTTGCTTTCCGTCAAAACCCAAAGGGTCTCTTCCTTGATGGCATGGTGGGTAGGTGGGGGGCTTCCAGGTCCAGGAAAATTGCAGGTAAATGGGTGGTTTTTGAGGAGGCCAGGTGATGGGAGAGGCCCTGGGGTGGAGGGAGCAGAACCCTCTCCCACCCTTTCTTCCCCCCTTCATTAAGAATGCTGAAATCGAGCCTTAGTAGACTCGAGAAGGGAATAATTGCTTTGTAAAGCCATCTCTGAATGATCATTCCTGGAGAATTCACCAAGTAGGAGGATTTTGGTGGATTAAGTCAGATTATTCATTCATTCAGTCAATTGGATTTATTGAGCCCTTATCTTGTGCAGAGCACTATACTAAGTGCTTGGAAAGTATAATTCAGCAACAAATAGAGACAATCCCTATCCAACAACGGGCTCACAATCTAGAAGGGGGAGACAGACAATGAAACAAAACAAGTAGACAGGCATCAATAACATCTAAATATAACTATATACACATTATTAATAAAATAAATAAAACAATGAATATGTACATATGTGCACAAGTGCTGTAGGGCGGGGAGGGAGGTAAAGCAGAGGGAGGGAGTTGCAGTGATGATGAGGGGAGGAGGAGCAGAGGAGAAGGGCGGCTCAGTTTAGGAAGGCCTCCTGGAAGGGGTGAGCTTTCAGTAGAGCTTTGAAGGGGGGAAGTGTGCTAGTTTGGCGGATGTGAGGAGGGAAGGCATTTCAGGTCAGAGGTAGGATGTGGGCCAGGGGTTGACGGTGGGATAGGTGAGATCGAGGCACAGTGAGGAGGTTAGCGGCAGAGGAGCGGAGTGTGCGAGCTGTAGAAGGAGAGAAGGAAGGTGAGGGAGGAGGGGGCAAGGAGATGGAGAGATCTGAAGCCAATAGTGAGGAGTTTTGCTTCATACAAAGGTTGATAGGCAACCACTGGACATTTTTGAAGAAGGGGGTGACTGGCCTAGAGCGTTTCTGTAGAAAGATAATCCAGGCAGCAGAGGGAAGTGTAGACTGAAGTAGGGAGATACAGAAGGTTGGGAGATCAGAAAGGATCCTGATGCAGTAATCCAGTTGGGATATGATAAATTATTTTACTAACAAGGTAGTGGTTTGGATGGAGAGGAAATGGTGGATCTTGGCAGTGTCGTAAAGGTGAGACCGGCAGGTTTGGTGACAGATTGGATATGTGGGGTGAACGAGAGAGCAGAGTCAAGGACGACACCAAGGTTGAGGGCTTGTGAGATGGGAAGGATGGTTATGCTGTCCACAGTGACAAGAAAGTCAGGGAGAGGACAGGGTTTGGAAGGGAAGATAGGGAGTTCAGTCTTGGATGTGTTGACTTTTATGTGGCAGGCAGACATCCAGGTGGAGATATCCTAAAGGCAGGAGGAGATGCGAGCCTGGACAGAGGGAGAGAGAACAGGGGAGGAGATGTAGATTTGGGTATTATCCATGTAGAGATGATAGTTGAAGCCGTTATCTTGATATTTCCTTCCTAAACCCATTCTGCAGTAAGGCAGGAGAGGAAGATAATAATAATAATAACAATAATAATGATAGTATTTGTTAAGTGCTTACTATGTGCTGAGCACTGTTATAAACACTGGATAAGATAAGAAGTGTGTGTATGTATGTGTGTGTACATGCATAAATTAACTCATATTTGAATGCATAATATTAGACTTGCTATTATAATTCTTATCATTTAACGTGAATTATCATGGTTTAGATACTTTTTAGATTATTGAGACAATAGTATTTTAGGGTTTCAGTTACTCCCTTCCTGTACGAGAAGTCCTATTTTTAATTACAGTAGATGAAAAAATGCATCTTTGACTACATTGACTTTTTGCTTGTGTATCGTGTATCATATGTATGAGAAATCATATTATCCGATTCTGTTAATTTTTTTGTTTTTGACAGAGAATTAAAGAGGGTAGCCTTGTTGATGCTGCCAAAACAATCTGTGAGGGGGATCATATAGAATTGATTAATGGAAAAAATATCGTGGGGCTTCGGCATTTTGAAGTTGCCAAGATGTTAAAGGAATTGGAAAAGGATCAGACGTTTACCCTGACGTTGATAGAACCTAAGAAGGCATTTGGTGAGTTTTTGAACTAAAAATTCCACTTTACTATTTTACCTTATTAATAGTAATTATTAAAATAATTTTGATAGTATTCTGAACTTTTTTTATCAAATAAATCAGCCATAGTCCACCAAATTCCACGTAGGTATATGTTAAGTGTTTACTATATGCCAAGCACTGTTCTAAGCTCTGGGGTAGTTAGAAGGTAATCAGGTTGTCCCACATGGGGCTCATAGTCTTAATCCCCATTTTATAGGTGAGGTAACTGAGGCACAGAGACTCAGCAGAAGGAAAAGAGCTGTGGAAGAATGTCCCCTATAAAAGATAAACTGCTGAAAGGGATTGGGGAATTGAGGAGTTCAATGACTCTAAGCATGATAAATTGATTCAACCCAGAAAGGGAATATACCATTCATTTTTGTTCCCCTGAGAAGGAATATTTTTGTTTGGACTTGACTCTTTTCTAATAACTTTCCTCCAAGGACCTGGATAAGTGTAAATATTCCATTACAAACAAGCTCCCAACACAGTTATAAATAGCCCCCAATATGGTAATTATTGTTTGTCCTTCTTCATGCCTGTTTCTGCCCTGGCATCAGAACTGGAGCTAGTGAAAACTGCATTTCTCTGGGGAGAGGAGTTGGCGTAAATAAAGTGATGAATTACTGACTAGTAGTTCCACTCTATCAGACAAACAATGAATAGTGCTTACTGAGCATTTACTTTGTGCAGAGCACTGCACTAGGCTGTTGGGACAGTACCAAAAAAGAGTATCTCTTCTGCCTCTTTCCCCCTCTGTGGTATGGCCAAGTGGAAAGAACACAGGATTGGGAGGTGGGACATCTTGGCTCAGGTCCCAGTTCAGTCACTGGCCTGCTGGGTGACCATGGCCAAGTCATTTAAAGTCTCTGTGTCTCAGTTTCCATATCTGTAAAATGAAAATAATATCTGTATGCTACCTTTTTAGATTGAGAAGCAGCGTGGTCTAGTGGAAAGAGCATGGGCTTGGAAGTCAGAGGTCTTGGGTTCTAATCCCGGCTCTGCCACTTGTCTGCTGTGTGGCCTTGGGCAAGTCACTTAACTTCTCTGTCCCTCAGTTACCTCATCTGTAAAGTGAGAATTAAGACTGTGAACCCCACAGGGGACAACCCGATAACCTTGTATTTACCCCAGCACTTAGAACAGTGCTTGGCATATAGGAAGCACTTAACAAATGCTGTCATTATTACTATTATTATTGTGAACATCCCGAGAGGCTCACAAACTACACCACTGTAAATCCAGTGCTTTGACACACAGTAAGCACTTACAAATCAATTAGATTATCCCACGTGGGGTTCACAGTCTTCATACTCATTTTACAGATGAGATAGCAGAGGCCCAGAGTAGTGAAGTGACTTGTACAAGGTCACACAGCAGACAGGTGGTGGAGCCGGCATTAGAACCTATGACCTCTGACTCACAAGCCCGTGCACTTTCCACTGAGCCATGCTGCTTCTTACCCACTCTGACAGCCTGGGGTCGGGAAATATTGTTTGCCTGGAGTTGCTTTGTTAGCCCCCGGCACCCAGAGGCAATTTTATTCATTCAATCGTATTTATTGAGCAAGCGCTTACTGTGTGCAGAACACTGTACTAAGTGCTTGGGAGAGTTCACTATAATATTAAACAGACACATGCTCTGCCCACAACTGTTTTAGAGGTAGCCCCTGGATAGGATGGTGACACATGGTTTTAAGATGATAAATGCTCCCCCTCCTCCCACATTTGAGTCCCCATAAAAAATGTACTGGGTCTAGGTAACTGCTTATTTTTCCTGGTCCTAAATGCTGGCTCCAGTCTGACTGGAGCTCAGACTGGCAGTTAGAATACAGTAGTGTGGAATGAAGGGAAAATAGAAGCTTCCACTTTGGGGTGGCAGCTGCGCTTACTCTGCTTGGCAGGGCAGTTGGATTCCATCTGTTTTTCAAACCCCGAGAGGCCTCCTCATGAAGGGAAACTTTCTAGCCGAGCTTTGACAGCTGCCCCCTCCCCACCCTCTAGCTTCCCAACAGTGTTTATGTGGAAGGACACTGATTTTGGCCTGTATTTTGTTAGGGTGGACATCATGGCCATTGGTAGCCCATAAGGGAAGGATCCTTATAGCTTACACTTCTAACTCTCCCTCCCTCCCCACCACCTATCACCAGATAAAAATACTTTATTTGTGCGCCATCTTTCAGACTGGTTCCTTATCGCTGAGATCGGAGGCTTGACCATTCCACCCTGGAATGTTAGCCTGGGTTTAGGGACATTGGAAAGATCAACGTTTTTCCGGCATGAAAATTTTTTACCTGCCATTCCAGATATTCTGTTATTGAGCAGAAATACCACACTCAATATGGTATTGCCCCATCTCCCTCCTACCATTCCCTCCAAACTCCTTGAGCGAGTTGTCTACACCCACTGTCTCAATCAATTGTATTTATTGGGCACTTACTGTGTGCAGAGCACTGTACTGTACGTCACAACAGGGGCTGCTGTTGGAGATACTCCAGCTGCTATTGCATAGCACAGAACTTGAACCAGGTTAAACTTGTCTCTGAAAGGAGCTGGGGCAGCTAGCTCAGTAGTTGTGCAGAGTCCCAAGTCCTTTAGAGAGTCGTCAGGGAGACAAGACAACACAGGTGTCTGTCTCAGGGCTTCTTTATGAATAGCAAGATGTAATTATCACTGCAGATTGGATAGGAGGGCTGAGGATAGGGTCAGAGAGCTAGGGTGATTTATTGTCCTTTTAGTCGCCTCTGTTTTGTGCACACCCTCAGCAAAACCACCAGAGAGCCATTTCTTCATTTCCTTCACTTGCCTCAACCACTACTCTTTTCCCATGCTTTCATTTAAACTTTTTTTATACTTTTATTATGTCTGTTTCCTTTCCCCCCTCCCCCTGGCTCCTCGTGGACCCTCTTGTTTAATGGAAAGTTGCTGTCAACCTGACCTACAAGGCAAATACTTTCCATGATGTCAGCTTAGTACAAGGGAGGATGATGACTCTCTCTTCTCTCTAGCCTGTTCAAGTCAGCAGCTAGGCTGTTCCAGGGGGAGAGTGGTACAGACATTGTGTTTCTTTATGACCTTTGATGGCTGATGTTGTGGGATCTTAATAATAATAATGTTGATATTTGTTAAGCGCTTACTATGTGCCGAGCACTGTTCTAAGCGCTGGGGTAGACACAGGGGAATCAGGTTGTAATAATAATAATAATGTTGGTATTTGTTAAGCGCTTACTATGTGCCGAGCACTGTTCTAAGCGCCGGGGTAGACACAGGGAAATCAGGTTGTCCCATGTGGGGCTCACAGTCTTAATCCCCATTTTACAGATGAGGTCACTGAGGCACTGAGAAGTGAAGTGACTTGCCCACAGTCACACAGACGACAAGTGGCCGAGCTGGGATTCGAACCCATGACCTCTGACTCCAAAGCCTGGGCTCTTGCCACTGAGCCGCGCTGCTTCTCTAAGATGGCCAAGTGTTGGGGTGGTGGAGGAGTAGTGTGGTCTAAAGAATATACCATGGGCCTGGGAGTCAGAAGGACGCAGGTTCTAGTTCTGGCTCTGCCACTTGTCTGGTGTGTGACCTTGGGCAAGTCAGTTAACTTCTTTGTGCCTCAGTCACCTCATCTGTAAAAGGGGGATTAACAACTGTGAGCCCACAGTGGACTATGTCTAACCTGATTACCTAGTATAACAATAATAATAATAATAACAGTATTTGTGAAGTGCTTTCTATGTGTCAGGCACTGTTCTTGGCACTGGGATAGATGTAAGATAATCAGGTTGGACATAGTCCCTGTCCCACAAAGGGCTCAGTCTTAATCCCCAATTTACAGATGAGGGAACTGAGGCACAGAGAAGTTGTGACTTACCCAAGATATCTACTGATTTGGTTCTGAGACATCTAAACCAGATCCCGGCTAGACTACTGTGTCAGCCTTCTCTCTGATCTCCCTTCCTCCTCTCTCGCCCCGCTCCAGTCTATTCTTCACTCCGCTACCCGGCTCATCTTCCTGCAGAAACGATCTGGGCATGTCACTCCCCTTCTTAAACAACTCCAGTGGTTGCCTATCGACCTCCGCTCCAAACAAAAACTCCTCACTCTAGGCTTCGAGGCTCTACATCACCTTGCCCCTTCCTACCTCTCCTCCCTTCTCTCTTTCTACCGCCCACCCCGCACGCTCCGCTCCTCCGCCGCCCACCTCCTCACCGTCCCTCGGTCTCGCCTATCCCGCCGTCGACCCCCGGGCCACGTCCTTCCGTGGTCCCGGAACGCCCTCCCTCCTCACCTCCGCCAAACTGATTCTCTTCCCCTCTTCAAAACCCTACTTAAAACTCACCTCCTCCAAGAGGCCTTACCAGACTGAGCTCCTCTTCTCCCTCTACTCCCTCTACCACCCCCCCTTCACCTCTCCTCAGCTTAACCCTCTTTTCCCCCCATTTCCCTCTGCTCCTCCCCCTCTCCCTTCCCATCCCCTCAGCACCGTACTCGTCTGCTCAACTGTATATATTTTCATTACCCTATTTATTTTGTTAATGAAATGTACATCGCCTTGATTCTGTTTAGTTGCCATTGTTTTTACGAGATGTTCTTCCCCTTGACTCTATTTATTGCCATCGTTCTCGTTTGTCTGTCTCCCCCGATTAGACCGTAAGCCCGTCAAACGGCAGGGACTGTCTCTATCTGTTGCCGACTTGTTCATTCCAAGCTCTTAGTACAGTGCTCTGCACATAGTAAGCACTCAATAAATACTACTGAATGAATGAAAGGTGAGCAGAACTATGGAGTGACCACTTTCATGACTCGCACTGGTTGAAGGCCAGTGGCGAGGACAGCATGGCTGATGAGAGAAGAGGTGGGAATCTGTTCGAGGCCCCCAGACCGTGTTGTATTGGTCACGTCTGGGTGGCCGCAGTCCAGTTCAGGCAGGAGGGGAAAGGGTCCTGCCAAACATGTTCTCAGGATATCCTGTGTTGGCTGAAATTCTACTGACGCTTTTTGTGGAAAACATTTCCCTTAATGGATTATTTTATGCATGTTTTAAATGGCTTATTCTCCATCTGGGTGAGTTCAAGTCAGCTGCATTCTGATGTGATATTTTCCAACTCCCAGCCATGAGTAAATGGCAAATTTCCCAGCCCTTATCAAATAAGCACTGGAATTTCTCTGAGATTATTCTGAAGGGTATTGCACACTTCCTTTCTCCTTCCTGCCGTTGATGATAAGCAAGGCCACTTCTTGACACACTCAGTTCTGCAAAGCTGGTGTATTAATCCTGCCTATGGCACCCTTTTTTAAGGTCTCTTACAGGGCTGGCTTTAATGGCTTGGTTTCCCAGCAGGCCATTTGTTAGCAGAAAACCATGAACTCGAGATCCTTAAGGATTTGATAAAGCTTCTTTAAGGAGCCTAGAATGCTATCAAGTTATAGGCTCCTGTTTTCATTTTTGAAATATCATTAAACCCACTCAGGTTTTAAGTAATAAAGGTTCAAGCCAGATATGTTTACTCTTTAAAAGTCAGGCAAGTCACAGAAAGGAAAGTTTGATTTTCAAAATGGACTCTGAAGATTTAGAATAGACTGGGAATTTGTTTTCCGCATTTCTTTTCTTTATGCCTACCGGGCCAACTTTATCCACTTGAAGTTTATCCTTGCATCTTTTAACTCTGCCCTCTCCTCTGCCTGGTAAAATTATTTCTCCACCCTTATTGATGCCCATGCCCATTGCCCTTGCCAGTCGTTCCAGCTATCCAACTCCCTCCGCAGGCCCCCTGCCCCCCGTCCCCCCAATTCCTTGCCCCCAGTGACCTGGCCACCTTCTTCATCAACAAAATTTATGCTTTCAGGTCTGAGCTCCCTAAAATCTCCCCAGCCTCTCCTCAATCCTTCCCCCATCCTGTCCCCTCTTCAGTTCTACCATCTTTCCTGATTCCTCTCAAAATCTACCTCCTCCACCTGCATATCTGACTCCATTCCTTCGCACCTTATCAAAACACTTGCCCCCTCCCTTCTTCCCTCCCTAAAAGCCATCAACTGTTCACTCTCCAATGGCTTCTTTCCCATTGCCTTCAAACATGTCCATGTCTTTCCTATCCTAAAAGAAACCCTTCCCTGACCCCACAGCTCCCTCGAGTTATTGTCCCATCTCCCTCCTACCATTCCTCTCCAAACTCCTTGAGCGAATTGTCTACACCCACTATCTCAAATTCATCTCCTCCAATTTTCTCCTTGACACCCTCCAATCTGGTTTCCGTCTCCATCACTACACAGAAACCACCCTCTTAATGGTCCCCAGTGATTTCCTTCTTGCCATATCAAATGGCCTCTTCTCCCCTCTACTCCATCCTAATCCTCCTCTACCTCTCAGCTGCTTTTGACACTGTGGACCACCCCTTCTCTTGTAAATATTATCCAACTTTGGCTTCACTGACAATGTCCTCTCCTGGTTCTCCTCTTATCTCTCTGGCCTCTCATTCTTGATCTCCTTTGTGTGCTCCTCCTCTGCTTCCCACTCCCTAACTGTGGGGATTCCTTAAGGTTCATTTCTGGGTCCCCTTCTATTCTCCATCTACACTCACTCCTTTGGAGAATTCATTTGCTCCCATGGCTTCAACTACCACCTCTATACATATGACACACACATCTACATCTCCAGTCCTTATCTCTCTCCCTCTCTGCAGTCTCTCATTTCCTCCTGCTTTTTAGACAGCTATACTTGAATGCCCTTCCATCACATCAAGACTAACATGTCCAAAACAGAGCTCCTTATCTTCTGTCCCAAACCCTGTCCTCCCCGTTACTTTCCCATCATTATAGATGGCACCACCATCCTTCCTGTCTCTCAGTCCTGTAACCTTGATGTTATCCTTGACTCCTCTCTCTCACTCAACCCACATATTCAATCCATCACCAACAGTGCCAGCGTTCTGAACAGTGCCTTGCACATAGTAATCACTTAACAAATGCCATTGTTATTATTATTATCATTAATATTAAATCCTGTCAGTTCCACCTTCATGACATTGCTAAAGTCCTCCCTTTTCTCTCCATCCAAACTGCTACCACCTTAATACAATAACTCATCCTATCCCACTGGGATTACTGCATCAGCCTCCTTGATGACCTTCCAGCCCCCATTCTCTCCCCACTCCAGTCCATACTTCACTCTGCTGCTCGGTTCATTTTTCTACAGAAGCGTTCAGAACATGTTTCCCCAGTCCTCAAAAATTCCAGTGGTTGCCCATCTACCTTTGCATCAAACAAAAAACTCTTTATCATTGGATTTAAAGCATTTAATCACCTTCCTACTTCACCTTGCTACTCTCCTACTACAACCCAGCCTGAACTGGGTTCAGCCTACTCTAATGCTAACTTTCTCATTGTGCCTTGATCTCATCTATTTTGCTGTTGACCCCTCGCCCACGTCCTGCCTCTGACCTGGAGAGCCCTCCCTCCTCAAATCCCAAAGACACTTATTCTCCCCACCTCGAAGTCTTAATGAAGTCACGTCTCCTCCAAGAGGCCTTCCCTGCCTAAGTCCCCCTTTCCTCTTGCTCCCTTTGTTCACCCCCACTCCCAGAACCACAGCACGTATGTACATATACGTAATTTATTTGTATTAATGTCTGTCTCTCCCTCTCTAGACTGTAAACTTGTTGTGGGCAGTAAATGTAGATGTGTCAGTTTATTGTTGTATTGTACTCTCCCAAGCACATAGTACAGTGCTCTGCACACAGTAAATGCTCAATAAATATGATTGAATGAATGAATGAAAAAGAGGATAAGAATGATTGTTGTTATTAGTAATATTACTACTGCAATTGCAGGATGCCACTGACGAACACAGTAGTGTTGTTAAAAATTCGAAACTCCCCCCCCCATCCAGCTAATCTTTGATCATAAGCTAGTAAATGAGTAACCCTATATGGGAAGAATGAACCCTAGAGTGTACTGGAAAATAGCTACTATTAATCCTGAGGTACCCTCTTAGGATCACACTTGGGGAGTATCCAGTACTCTAACAGTCTCGGTTATGGAAGGGAAAGTCAAGCAGAGGCATAACCATTCCATTCCTAGTTTGGGCAATGGCCAGCAATTGGAAGGCAGTCTGCTACAACTCAAAACTCACCTGTTCTGGGAAGTAGTGAAGTGGGAGAGAGTCGAGGGCGGAGACTCAAGTTTACTGCACGGAAGAAAGCAATGGAAAACCACTTCCCTATTGTTACCAAGAAAGCTATGGATACACTACCAGAACGATTGCACATGGAAGAGGGGCAATCTGGGAGAGATGTTTCCATGGAGTCGCTATGGGTCAGAAATGACTCAACAGCATTGCACAAGACAATACTGAGGTGGAGTTGCACATTCTTTGGGCAATAGACCAACCTTTTTGCTTTAAGTAAACCTGATAAACTTTTCCCTGCATGTACTCTTGTTATATTTTGTGACCAGAAAATTAGGAAACCCATGAGTGCATTAAAAGGTCTGAAATAAATGTGGAGAGTGAAGTATGGTGAAGTAAAGCCAATTATTATCTCAACCAATAGGGTGGTGCCAAGATCCCAAATCACTAGGTAAGCCTCTGAAGGACTTGGGAATTTATGGTATCCTGGCTTTAATTCACCGAATGCTGAATACCTGCTTCATAACCCAGAGATTTTTACCTCAACAATTCATAACTCTGTTGTAGTGTTGAAATCCTAGAAGCAAAATCCCAAACATCTTAACAACTTGGTTGCCTCAGCGAATCACAGCCGGAAAACCCTGGAACTTTCCTTAGGAACCTAGCCTACTAATTTCAAAATCTAAGGTCAATCAACTGGTGGTATTTATTGAGCGCTTGGGAAAGTAGAAAGGAACAGATTTGGTAGGCACAATCCTATCCCTCAGGGAGTTTACAGTCTACAGGGGGAGACGTGCATTATAGTAGATTCGATTCGGGGTAGGAGAAATAGTAGAGTACAAGAATGTCTGCATAAGTACCGTGAGGCTAGAGTGAGTATCGAATTGCTTAAGGGGTAGACAGCCAAGTGCGTAGTTTAAGCTGAGGGGAGTTATTCAAAATATTAAAAAATCCAATTATTTTTCTAAATTAAAAAAAGTATATAAACATATCACACACACGTACAAGAAAAAAACCTCCATATTATACATAACAGTATGTAACATATAATGCTTTGATGGATTTCACCGTGCTCCCAGGGAGGATGAAGAGCGATCACTTATGCCAAATTTGGGTCAAATTTAGGAATATTTCAGGTAGGATAAATTGCTCTTCCTGAAAGTGATGACATCCATTTTAGTATTTGCATGCCTTTCAATGCATTGTTTTTGAATTTATTATAAAGACTTTATGATAAGATAGAGAGGAGCAGGCAGTCTCTCTTGGGGCTCAGAGAAGTCTTGGCCGATATGTAGTTTAGCTGAGGAATTTATTTTGCTGAGAATCTTAATATGAGGATTGAGGCAACCCAAGTTCTTAAATTTTACTATTTTTAGATTTCCCATTCAAAAACATGATTATCTTTTTCTGCCTAAAATAATATAATCAACAGGAGTTGGAATTCAGTAAAAACGAATATTATTTTGGACTCTTTTTGCATATAAATACTTAAATCGATCAGCTCTGGAAAAGTGCTGGAAGCTCTATATTTTAAATAGTGTTTTAATTTTGACAGGTTTATTGACACCCTAATACCTCTTAAGGGGCAAATGTCTTCAGAGTAAATGCTCTAATTGAGGGGGGAGTAGCGGTGCTTTGGGGCCAGAGGTAGAAGAGACAGCTGCCAACAGGGCCTGTTTTAGGAGGGGAAAGAGAGATGGAAATCTGTGTGTGGCCTTTCAGAGGCTGGGAAACAGTGAGGCTGAGTGAAAGAGACTGGCCTTGGGAGTCAGAAGACCTGTGTTCTAATCCCCACTCCACTACTTGCTTGTTGGGTGACCTTGGACAAGTCACTTCACTACTCTGTGCCTCAGTTTCCTCATCCGGAAAATGGGGGTTCAATACCTGTTCTCTCATGGCCTAATGTAAAGCACCATAGCCTACTGGATAGAGCAGTAACCTGGGAGTCAGAAGGTCATGGGTTCTAATCCTGGCTCTGCCACTTGTCTCCTGTGTGACCTTGGGTAGGTCACTTCACTTCTCTGAGCCTCTTACCTCATCTGTAAAATGAGAATTGAGGCTGTGAGACTGTGAGCCCCATGTGGAATAGGGACTATGTCCAACCTGCTTTACTTGTATCCACCCCAGTACAGTGCCTGGCACACAGTAAGCGCTAAACATATACCACAATTATTATTATTATCATTATCATTGTTATTATTATTATTCCCCTTATACTGTGAGTTCCATGTGGGAGACGAACTGTGTTCAAACTGTTTATCTTGTATTTACCCCAGCAGTAAAGTCCCAGCTCTGCCACTTGTCTGCTGCGTGACCTTGGGCAAGTCACTTCACTTCTCTGTGCCTCAGTTACTTCATCTGTAAAATGGGGATTAAGTCTGTGAGCCCCATGTGGGACAAGGACTGTGTCCAACCAGATTAACTTGTATCTACAGTACAATTCAGTACAGTAAGTGTCTGGCATAAAGTAAGTGCTTAACAAATACTTTTAAAAAGTACTTGGCTCATAGTGCTTAAAATTATTATTATTATTATTATTATTACTATTGTTTTGTTATGCAATTGCAGTGTATCCTCTGGCCTTTCTGGGGCCATTATTGGGAAGAGACATTGTGTTCAGGGAACATGTCTACCAACTCTGCTGTACTCTCTCAAGCATTTAGTACTGTGGTCTGCCCCAGTAAGTGCTCAATAAATACCATTGATTGATTATTATGACTACTATTACTACTAATAATAGTATTTGTTAATCACTATGTTCCAAGTTATGTAGTAGTTACTGGGGTAGATACATGATAATCAGGTGACACATGGAGCTCACAGTTTAAGTGGGAGGGAGAATAGATTTGAATCCCTATTTTGTAGATGAGGGAACTGAGGCACAGAGAAGTTCACTGACTTGCCCAAGATCACACAGCAGTTCAGCGATATTTACCCTGCCCTCAAACCCTCAACACTTATGTACATATCTTTAAATTGTTTATTATAAATTATTTATTTGTATTAATGTATGTCTTCCCCTCTAGACTATAAACTCGTTGTGGACATGAAACTTGCCTGCCAACTCCCAGATGCTTAGTACACTCTTAAGTGCTTAGTACAGTGCAGTGCGCATAGTGCTGTGAACATTGATGATAAAGTGGTGGAGTCAGGATTAGAACCCAAACCCTCTGACTCCCAGGCTTGTGCTCTTTCCACTAGGCCAATTGATTCCATTTCCTAGGTGAAAGTAGAAGGCGATATTTAGTAATCACCTGCTATGTGCCAGAGTCTGGGGAAGATACAAGATAAGAAGATCAGGCATAGTCCCTTTTACAGATGAGGAAACTGAGGCCAGAGAAGTACAGTCATTTAAGCTCCTTGTGGGCAGAAAACATGTCTACCAACTCTATTTTATTGTACTCTCCCAAGTGCCTAGTACATTGCTCTTCAGTGCCCAGGCAAGTGCTGGTCAGGCAGCAGACAAATGGTGGGGCTGGGAAAAGAACCTAGGTGCCTTGATTCCCAGGCCTGTGCTCTTTATACTCTGCCAGGCTGCCTCCCTTCGCTACACTATTCCCTCCCTTCCTGACTGCAGACCCATACTTCTCCCTGACACTAATAGAGCTATTTTAAGTGTCAGAGTAGTGTCTCTGGAAGAGGGGAGAATAGGGTTACTTGGGAAGAAATCTGTTGGAGTGACACCACGGCCTAGCAGAAAGAGCATGAGTTTAGGAGTCAGGGGACCTGGGTTCTGATCCCAACTCTGCCACTTGTCTGCTGTGTGACCTTGGGTAAATCACTTAACTTCTGTGTGCCTCATTTTCCTCATCTATTTATCAATTATATTTATTGAGAGCTTGCTGTGTGCAGAGCTCTGTACCAGGCACTTGGGAGAGTACAACTACAACATAAAAGAGTTGGTAGGCACATTCCCTGCCCATAATGAGTTCACAGATTGTAAATGAGGATTAAATGGCAGTTCTCCATTCCCCAGAGACTGAGTCCTTGGGACTGTGTTTATCTGATTGTCTAGTATCTAGCCCAGAGTTGAGTATAGTGCTTGGTATATAGTAAGCACTTAACCAATACCACAAGGATCATTAATTATTAAGTCAGTGGTGGGCTACCCTGGGGGGATTATAAACCATGGACAGCACCACAGGTATTTTATTGGTCAATCAAGTCCTGGACCTCATCAAATATTTATATGTCAGCCAACTGTATTTATTAAATAATAATGTTGGTATTTGTTAAGCGCTTACTATGTGCTGAGCACTGTTCTAAGCGCTGGGGTAGACATAGGGGAATCAGGTGGTCCCACGTGGGGCTCACAGTCTTAATCCCCATTTTACAGAAGAGGGAACTGAGGCACAGAGAAGTTAAGTGACTTGCCCACAGTCACACAGCCGACATTTACTATATGCAGAGCACTCTACTAAGCTCTTGGGAGAGTACAATATAACAACAGACACATTGCCTGCCCACAACCAGCTTACAGACCAGGGGGGAGACAGATGTTAATATAAATAAATAAAATTACAGATCTGTACATAAGTGCTGTGAGGCTAGGGAGCATTTGAATAAAAGGAGCAAATCAGTGTGACACAGAAGGGAGTTGAAGAAAGGAAAAGAGGGCATAGTCAAGGCCTCTTGGGAGAGATGTGCCTTCAATAAGGTTTTGAAGCTGGGGAGAGTAATTGTCTGTTGGATATGAGGAGGGAGGGTGTTCCAGGCCAGAGGCAGGACGTGGGTGAGAGGTCCGGCGGAGACATAGACAAGATCGAGGTACAGTGAGAAAGTTAGCATTAGAGGACTGAAGAGTATGGGCAGGGTTGTAGTAGGAGAGTTGCGAAGTGAGGTAGGAGGGGGCCACAGATGGTGAATGTAGCAAACAAGAAACCAGAAGTAGAAACTTTTTATATATCTGTAATTTAAATATCACTTTGCTTTCTCATCTGATAAATCAACTTCCACGAGAGTTGTTTGAATGTTTTAGCAACAGGAATTTTCATTTCATAATGTTAGTCTTTCATTTGTTTCTGCTTTGGCAGGCACATTTATGGACAGTGGGCTAAATGCAATACAAAAACATTTTAGAAATCAAGTTTGGAAAAAGTCCATTGGCAAATTTTAGCTCCATGAATTTTTTCACCCTGATGAAATTTAACAATTTTTGTTTACTTGAATAGGGAAGAAATCTTAGGTTTTGAAAATAATTTTTGACCCTATTTAACTAAAAAGGGCATTGTACATAAAACTTTAAATCAAATTAGTTTAAAAGTAAAATCTGATTATGTTGAATGTTTTAAGTGAAGTATATTTTTTAAAAAGGATGGTTTCAGCATTATAATTTTGGTACTTGTAAAGCGCTATGTGTCAAATACTGCACTAAGCACTGGGGGAGATACAAGATAATCAGGTTGGGCACATTCCCTGTCCCAAATGGGGCTCACAGTCTAATTAGGAAGGGATATGATTCAGTCCCCACTTTACAAATGAGGAAACAGGGACCGAGAAGTGAAGTGATGTGCCCAAGGTCACACAGCAGACAAATGGCAGAGCCGGGATTAGAACCCAGGGCTGTGGATTTTCAGGCCCGTGCTTATTACACTAGGCCACTGCTTCCATACATCTTCCCTACATCTTTCAACATCTTAAGGAGAAAAACGTAATGCAGTAAACATTTTATCTGGCACTTCTATCCCCCATACGAGTGCAATCTTGGAGTCCTTGGAGAGAGGGAGTCCTCTTTTGGGAAAGTGTTGCTATCATGGAGCGTAAACTTTATGCTAAACTGCCCAGCCCCTCCCATTCCTGCATTCATGCTGGATAATGAAGCATTCGTAGTACTGTAAGAAGTAGGCTGGACAGTGCTGTAGGAATTAGACTTTGTTCTAGAGATTTTTTGATCTTAAAGAAGCAGATAAGAAAGGTGAACTTCAGTGTAACAGTCCCACTTGTTTCGCTTTCATAATATGACCCTATAGGACACATTAAATGCTCAGTAAATACCAGTGATTGATGACTCATTTATTTGTTCAATCGTATTTATTGAGTGCTACTAAGGGCTTGGGAGAGTACAATATAGAGAAGCATTGTGGCTTAGCGGAAAGAGCACGGGTTTGGGAGACAGAAGTCGTGGGTTCTAATCCCAGTTCTGGCAATAATGTTGGTATTTGTTAAGTGCTTACTATGTGCCGGGCACTGTTCTAAGCGCTGGGGTAGACATAGGGGAATCAGGTTGTCCCACGTGGGGCTCACAGTCTTAATCCCCATTTTCCAGATGAGGGAACTGAGGCACAGAGAAGTTAAGTGACTTGCCCACGGTCACACAGCCGACAAGTGGCAGAGCTGGGATTCGAACTCATGAGCCCTGACTCCAAAGCCCGTGCTCTTTCCACTGCGCCACGCTACTGGCATTTATCAGGTGTGTGACTTTGGGCAAATCACTTAACTTCTCTATGGCTCAGTTACCTTATCTGTAAAATGGGGATTAAGTCGATAAGTCCCATGTGGGACAACCTGATTACCTTGTTTCTACTTTAGCGCTAACAGTGCTTGGCACGTAGTAAGTGCTTAACAAATACCATTATTATTATTATTATTATTATTAACAGACTTATTCCCTGCCCACAACGAGCTTACAGTCTAGAGGGAATAATTGATTGGAGTTCTCAGAAACTCTTTTGAAAAAAATATGTATGCATTACCCATCAGGGTAATAAAAATAATGTTGGTATTTGTTAAGCGCTTACTGTGTATTCATTCAATAGTATTTATTTATTCATTCAATAGTATTTATTGAGCGCTTACTATGTGCAGAGCACTATACTAAGCGCTTGGGATGAACAAGTCGGCAACAGATAGAGACAGTCCCTGCCGTTTGACGGGCTTACAGTCTAATCGGGGGAGATGGACAGACAAGAACAATGACAATAAATAGAGTCAAGGGGAAGAACATCTCGTAAAAACAATGGCAACTAAATAGAATCAAGGCGATGTACAATTCATTAACAAGATAAATAGGGTAATGGAAATATATACAGTTGAGCGGACGAGTACAGTGCTGTGGGGATGGGAAGGGAGAGGTGGAGGAGCAGAGGGAAAAGGGGAAAAAGCCCCTGTTCTAAGCGCTGCGGTAGATAGAGGATAATCAGGGTGTCCCATGTGAGGCTCACCGTCTTCATCCCCATTTTTCAGATGAGGTAAGTGAGATACAGAAAAGTTACCCACTTATCCACGGTCACACAGCTGACAAGTGGCAGAGCTGGGATTCGAACCCATGACCCCTGACTTCCAAGCCCGGGCTCTTTCCACAGAGCCACGCTGCCTCTCTAGATGTGTAGCCACTGACCAGCTCATATGATTTTATTTTCGTTATTGTTTTTACCCTAGTCTTACATTGTGAACCCCGTGAGGCAACATGATCCTATCTTTCACGAAACCTGAAAGGGTTTAACTGTCATTTTGGTGCCACCAAGTGGTTAGTTAGTTATGAAACATCTTTCTCCACCTCACTGGTTATAGTTACAGTCCAGGCCTGCAGATTTTCCCTGTGTTTTATTAAGGTAAAAAGACCTGCCTTTTCAATCAGAAGTCTGGGCCTTGGGACTTAAGTACTCCACATCCTTTGAATTGCCTTCCATTGCAATGGTCCACTGCCTCGTGTTGTCCAGTTGGTCAAGGAAACACTGACAATTTGATAGGTTGATAGGTTCACTCTTTAGAGAAGAGTAGGGAAGCCAATATTAATGAATATTCATGAATATTAATTGAGAATCAGTGTGGCCTAGTTGAAAAAGCACGGGCCTGGGAGTTAGAAGACCTGGGCTCTAAGCCCAGCTCTGCCACTTGTCTGCTGTGTGACCTTGGGCAAGTCGCTTTGCTTCTCTGTGCCTCGGTTCCCTCATCTGCAAAATAGAGATTCAGTAACTGTTCTTCCTGGATTCAATACATGTTTTCCTCCTCAGACTTTGAGTCCCAAGTGGGATGTGATTATCTTGTATCTACTTCAGTGTTTAGTACAGTACTTGGGAATTAGTAAGCAGTTAAAAACTACCACAATTATTATTATCATAATAATTCTTATTAATTGCTATTATCACTCTTACCACTACGACTAGTAACAATTCAGTCTGCCTGACTGTGTCTCACCAAGGATGGCAGATAGTCCCCAGAAAAAGCTGGTCCTTGGATTAGATATCTGGGATGATTTTGGAATGATTACTCCCTTAGTGGTTGTAATCTGTGCCCCAGCCTGTCCAGAAGGATTTCCTACTTGGAGAATTCCTGAAAAAATCCAGGAAATAAATCAGTCCCCTCAAGTCCCCTTAGGGACTAAGGATGTATCCTGCACTGGGGTTCAGTGAAGACCTAAGGGGAATGCTAGAACAATTTGAGTACGGTCCACCTGTAAAAGTCCGTCTGTAGGCAATCTCCAAGTGGTGCTCTCCAAGCTGTAATAATAATAATAATGGTATTTGTTAAGTGCTTACTATGTGCCAAGCACTGTTCTAAGCACTCAGTGCTGCTGGGTCCCACACCAGCCTAGTTACCGGGATCCAGTCTTAGAGTCATTTGTTCATTCAATCATATTTATT
Organism: Ornithorhynchus anatinus; assembly: GCF_004115215.2. NCBI lineage: Eukaryota > Metazoa > Chordata > Mammalia > Monotremata > Ornithorhynchidae > Ornithorhynchus > Ornithorhynchus anatinus. The sequence continues at coordinate 109,985,338 of NC_041731.1, read as the reverse complement.
GATAATAATAATAATGTTGGTATTTGTTAAGCGCTTACTATGTGCCGAGCACTGTTCTAAGTGCTGGGGTAGACACAGGGGAATCAGGTTGTCCCACATGGGGCTCACAGTCTTAATCCCCATTTTACAGATGAGGGAACTGAGGCACAGTTTGTTTGCTTGAGTGCTTGATGTGTGCAGAGCACTGTACTAAGTGCTTGGGAGAGTAAAATACTGCAGAGGTTGATAGATTCCAGTCCTTAATTCATTCTGCTGCCTGGATCTTTTGTCTAAAAGTTCAGTCTATGTCTCTCAACTCTTCAAGAACCTCTAATGGTTTCCCACCCACCTCTGTGTTATGATTGTGATTATTATTATTGTTATATTAAGCACTTACTGTACAGATACAAGTTAATTGAGTTGGACACAGCCCTGTCCCACATGGGGCTTACTGTCTAAGTAGTCTCCACCAATAGAAACTCCTTACCATCGGATTTAAAGGACTCAATAAGCTCACCTTCTCCTACCTTACTTCAATAATCTCCTACTACAGCCCAACTTGCACACTTAGCTCTTCCAGTACTTGCTTGCTAACTGTGCTTCGATCTCATCTATCTTGCTGCAGACTCCTTTCCCATGTCCTTTTCTCTGACTCAAAACTCCCTCCCCCTTCATAATGATAATAATAATAATAATAATGATGATGGCATTTGTTAAGTGCTTACTATCTGGCTTCCGTCCCCTCCACTCTACCGAGACTGCTCTCTCTAAGGTCACCCATGACCTCCTTCTTGCCAAATCCAATGGCTCCTACTCCATTCTAATCCTCCTTGACCTCTCTGCTGCCTTTGACACTGTCGACCATCCCCTCCTCCTCCATACCTTATCTCACCTTGGCTTCACGGACTCCGTCCTCTCCTGGTTCTCCTCTTACCTCTCTGGCCGGTCATTCTCGGTCTCCTTCGCTGGAGCCTCTTCCCCCTCCCATCCTTTAACTGTTGGAGTTCCTCAAGGGTCAGTTCTTGGCCCTCTTCTGTTCTCCATTTACACTCACTCCCTCGGTGAACTCATTCGCTCTCACGGCTTCGACTACCATCTCTACGCAGATGACACGCAGATCTACATCTCCGCCCCTGTCCTCTCCCCCTCCCTTCAGGCTCGCATCTCCTCCTGCCTCCGGGACGTCTCCACCTGGATGTCGGCCCGCCACCTAAAACTCAACATGAGCGAGACTGAGCTCCTCATCTTCCCTCCCAAACCCGGTCCTCTCCCAGACTTGTCTATCACCGTTGATGGCACGACCATCTTTCCCGTCTCTCGGGCCCGCAATCTCGGTGTCATCCTTGACTCGTCTCTCTTGTTCACCCCACACATCCTATCTGTTACCAAGACCTGCCAGTTTCACCTCTACAATATCGCCAAGATCCGCCCTTTCCTCTCCACCCAAACGGCTACCTTACTGTTATGGGCTCTCGTTATATTCCGGCTAGACTACTGTGTCAGCCTTCTCTCTGACCTCCCTTCCTCCTGTCTCTCCCCGCTCCAGTCTATTCTTCACTCCGCTGCCCGGCTCATCTTCCTGCAGAAACGATCTGGGCATGTCACTCCCCTTCTTAAACAACTCCAGTGGTTGCCTATCAACCTCCGCTCCAAACAAAAACTCCTCATTCTAGGCTTCAAGGCTCTCCATCACCTTGCCCCTTCCTACCTCTCCTCCCTTCTCTCTTTCTACCACCCACCCCGCACGCTCCGCTCCTCCGCCGCCCACCTCCTCACCGTCCCTCGGTCTAGCCTATCCCGCCATCGACCCCTGGGCCACGTCCTCCCGCGGTCCTGGAACGCCCTCCCTCCTCACCTCCGCCAAACTGATTCTCTTCCCGTCTTCAAAACCCTACTTAAAACTCACCCCCTCCAAGAGGCGTTCCCAGACTGAGCTCCTCTTCTCCCTCTACTCCCTCTGCCACCCCCCCTTTACCTCTCCGCAGCTAAACCCTCTTTACCCCCTTTCCCTCTGCTCCTCCACCTCTCCCTTCCCATCCCCATAGCACTGTACTCGTCCGCTCAACTGTATATATTTCCATTACCCTATTTATTTTGTTAATGAATTGTACATCGCCTTGATTCTATTTAGTTGCCATTGTTTTTACGAGATGTTCTTCCCCTTCACTCTATTTATTGCGATTGTTCTTGTCTGTCCATCTCCCCCGATTAGACTGTAAGCCCATCAAACGGCAGGGACTGTCTCTATCTGTTGCCGACTTGTTCATCCCAAGTGCTTAGTACAGTGCTCTGCACATCTGCACATAGTAAGCGCTCAATAAATACTATTGAATGAATAAATGAATACTATGTGCCAAGCACTGTTCTAAGCGCTGGGGGGATACAAGGTTATCAGGTTGTCCCACATGAGGCTCACAATCTTAATCCCCATTTTACTGATGAAGTAACTCAGGCACAGAGAAGTTAAGTGACTTGCCTAAAGTCACAGAGCTGAAAAGTGGCGGTGCCGGGATTAGAACCCATGACCCCTGACTCCCAAGACTGTGCTCTTTCCACTGAGCCACGTTGCTTCATATTCCACAGATCACTACTCTCCCCACTTCCAAAGCCTTACTAAAATCACATCTTCCCTCCAAGAGGCCTTATCAGGGCGGGGAGGGGAGCACTCCCTCTTCCACATGGGACTCATATGGGAGGGAGAACTGACATTGAATCTCTATTTGACGGATCAGAAAACTGAGGCAAAGAGAAGCCGGCATCTGGCTTAGCCAGGACTAGATCCCAGGTCCTCTGGCTCTCTCAGTCCTGTGCTTTTTCCACTAGGCTACCCTGCTCCTCTGGGACCTACCTGGGTTCTGGGACCTGGGAACTAACTAAGCCTTCCCCGACTAAGCCCTCATTTATCCTACTCCCTCTTCCATCTGCAACGCCTGTGCGATTGGATTTCTACCTTTTATGCACTTGATATTCACCCCACCCTCAGACCCAAAGCACTTATTTACATATCCATAATTTATTTTAATGTCTCTCTCCCCCTCTAGACTGTAATCTCCCTGTTGGCAGGGACATGTCTACCAACCCTGTTGTATTGTATTCTCCCAAGCTCTTAGTACAGTTCTCTGCGCTAAGTGCCTAATAAACATCAGTGATTGATCCATCGATTAAAGAAGGGTTGAGGAGAGGAGGCATCAGAGATTCAGAGGCAGAAAGGAACAAGAGATTTAAGAGTTTGTGTGGAATAAAAAGTGAAAGGTTCTAAGGACCTAAGAAACATCATTACTAGATCATATCGGGGCCATCCAGCCCAGTATTCTGACCATGACAGTGGAAACAGGGTGCTTTGAGTAGCCATGTGGCATCCATCTTACTGTATAGGAATGTAAAATCTCATGGAAGGAGCATGGGCTGGGGAGTCAAACACCCTGGAGTCAGTCTTGGCTCTGCCACTTGCTTGCTGTGTGACCTAGGGCAATTTACTTAACTATTCTGTGCCTCAGTTTCCTCAACTGTAAAGTGGGGGTTAATTAGTTGTTCTCTCTTCCCCTTAAGCTGCAAACCCTATGTGAGATCTGGTTATCATGTATCTCTTAACCCAGCGCTTAGCACTGTTCTTGGCTAGTAAGCACTTAACAAATTCCACAATTATTATTATTATTATTCAATAGTATTTATTGAGCGCTTACTATGTGCAGAGCACTGTACTAAGTGCTTGGAATGTACAAATCGGTAACAGATACAGTCCCTGCTCTTTGATGGGCTTACAGTCTAATCGGGGGAGACGGACAGACAAGAACAATGGCAATAAATAGAATCGAGGGGAAGAACATCTCATTAAAACAATAGCAAATAAATAGAATCAGGGTGATGTACATCTCATTAACAAAATAAATAGGGTAATGAAGATATATACAGTTGAGTGGACGAGTACAGTGCTGAGGGGAGGGGATGGGAGAGGGGGAGTAGCAGAGGGAAAGGGGGGAGAAGAGGGTATAGCTGCAGAGAGGTGAAACGGGGGCTGATAGGGGGAGCAGAGGGAAAGGGGGAGCTCGGTCTGGGAAGGCCTCTTGGAGGAGGTGAGCTTTAAGTAGGGTTTTGAAGAGGGGAAGAGAATTAGTTATTAGAAATTTGGTTCCAGTCCTGGCTCTGCTACTTGCCTGCTCTGATGCTAACACAACCATCAACAGTCCAGTCCCAGCCAAAGCTTCCCCCAGTTGTAAAGTGAGTAGACAGAGGCTGCGTGTTGCTGCTTCTGTTGCTTAGACCCCTCATGTTAGGGCCAGGGCCTTGGCTGCCTTGGGAAGAAGGCCGCAGGGATTCCGGGAATTTCTCTCGGCAGACCAGTGGGAAGACCAGTGAGAAGCAGCATGGCCTAGTGGAAAGAGCATGGGCCTTTCTGTCAGAAGGCTCTAGGTTCTAATCCTGACTCCAGCGCTTGTGTGCTGTGTGATCTTGGGCAAGGCTCTTCACTTCTCTGGGCCTCAGTTATCTCACACTACACTTCTCTGGGCCTCAGTTATCTCATCTGTAAAATGGGGATTAAGGTTGTGAGCCCTATGTGGGACGAGGACTGTGTCCAACTGAATTAGCTTGTATCTACCTCAGAGTTTAGTACAGTGCATGGCACATAGTAAGTGCTTAATAAATACCATTTAAATGAAAAAAAAAGAGACAGAGAATTAACAACTGCTGCTCAGTTAGTAAATATTGACTCTGAACATTTTACTTGAAGGTTGTTTTGCCTCAGGGATGCTAAATTCCTGAGAAGCAGCATAGCTCAGTGGAAAGAGCATGGGCTTGGGAGTCAGAGGTTATGGGTTCGAATCCCAGCTCCACCACCTAGCTGTGTGACTGTGGGCAAGTCACTTAACTTCTCTGTGCCTCAGTTACCTCATCTGCAAAATGGGGATGAAGACTGTGAGCTTCACGTGGGACAACCTGATTACCCTGTATCTATCCCAGCGCTTAGAATAGTGCTCTGCACATAGTAAGTGCTTAACAAATACCAACATTATTAAATCCTTCCCCCTTTAACTGGCTCCAGAATATCCCTTCCCATCTGTACTTTATGTCTGTTATAATAGTTTCAGGGTCTTATGGCCTTGTGGAAAAAGAACGGGCCTAGGGCCAGAGGACTTAGGCTCTGCCACTTCCCTGCTGTGTGACCTTAGACGATAACTAATTTCTCTCTTCCTCAGTTGTCTCTTCCTCAGTTGTCTCATCTGTAAAAGAAACTCCATGTGGGGCAAGGACTGTGTTTTCCCTGATTAACTTGTGCCTCTTCTAGAATTTAGCATTGTGCTTAGCATGTAGTAAGTGCTTAACAAATATCACAATTATTATTATTATTATCTACTAGCTGACCTATCAATCAATGGTATTTATTGAATGCTTAATATGTGCTCTACTAAGTGCTAGGGAAAGTATATGAAAGCAGTGTGACCTAGTGGAAAGAACATGGGCTTGGGAGTCAGAGGATCTGGGTTCTAATCCTGGTGCCACCTCTTGCCCACTGTGTGACCTCGGACAAGTCACAGGTCCTTGGTGCCTTCATGTCCTCATTTAGTTCTTTGTGGTCAGGGTATATGTCTACCAACTCTTATATTGTATTCTCCTAAGATAGTGCTCTGCTGCTGCTGCTGCTGCTGCTTAGACCCTTCGTGGGGTGGACTGCACAGGGCATGCTGGGGCCGGGGCCCTAGGTGACATGGGAAGAAGGCCACAGGGATTGATTTATTGATTGTAAAATGAGGATTCAATACTTGGTCTCTCTCCCTTTTAAACTGTGAACTGTCCCATGTGGGACAGGGACTGTGTCTGACCTGATTATCTTGTGTATATCCCAGTACTTTGTATATTATTTGACACATATTATGCTCTAAACAAATTCCACAATGATTCCAATACAGCAGAGTTAGAAGAGTTAGAAGCAGCACAACTTAGTGGATACAGCACGGGCTTGGGATTCAGCAGGACCTGGTTCTAATCCTAGCTTCTGCACTTGTCTGCTGTGTGACCTTGGGCAAGACACTTCACTTCTCTGTGCCCCAGTCACTTCATCTATAAAATGGGGTTTAATACTGTGAGCCCTATGTGGAATATGGACTATGTCCAATATGATTACTTTGTATCTACAACAGTGTTTACAACAGCGCCTAGCACACAGTGAGCGCTTAACAAATAGAGTTGGTAGACCTGCTCCAGAAGAAGAGAGATGAGGGACTTTTCTGAATATTCCCCTTCATTCTTCACATCCCTCCCCCAGCTTCCTTTCACCTCCCAACCACAGTGCAGCCCACTCTTGAGAGCCATGGACAACAGTGTAGAAGAATACAACCCTTCAGAGTTGTGCAATAATTTGGGGCACTTTCTATGCAAATTTCCTGTAAGACCATCTTCTTCCAGCAGGTACCAATTCTAGGAAACTGTAGGCTGAATGCATACTGCATATACTATTCTCTATATCCTTTTTCCTAGAAATAGAACCAAGAGCAGTGGATGGAAATTCTTCAGGAGGAAAAATCTCTAGAGGAAGGGGAACTCTTCGCCTGAGATCTAAAGGACCTGCCACAGTGGAAGAACTGGTATGTTCATGCTGGTAGGGTGGTTAGGAAGAATGGGTAGATGTCGATATCTATCCAATGAAGTGGGAATGTGTACAATCTTTTGGCAACACTGAAGTGCTTTCTCAAAAATATGACCCATTCCATGAGATGGAGAAATTATTTCTAAAAATTTAGTTTAAATTAGCTAATTGTGAGCTCACTGTGGGCAGAGAATTGTTTGTTTGTTGTTATAAGGTGCTCTCCTAGTGCTTAGTACAGGGCCTTGCACACAGTAAGTGCTCAATAAATACGATTGAATGAATGAATGAATAATTGCTAGTATGCCCTTCAGAAGAGGCAGAAAGGTGATTGAGAAGCAAATGAGAGTGCTCCAAAATAATATAGTTTGCTTTCCACTGTAGATCAAAAAAGAACTAATGCAGGCTGTCTCAGTCAGGTAAACCCATATATTCTTTGGGATACCTCCTCACTGATTCCCAGAAGTTGCTGGTTAAGTTGCCAGAATGTTCCAGGCTTTTATAGCTCCTGTTTTTATGAGTGCTCATGTGACAAGAGGTGGGACAGGGGAAGAAGAATGAACCTCAGCTGGAAAGAGGTCAGGGTGGAGTTGGAGGATGCATGTGTATCCAGTGTTCTGGGCATTTTCCTCTGCCAATCCAGTCCTTCCCTCCATTTGAGAGCTGAGTTGACTCCTCTTCTGATTTTTACCACACAGTGAGGTGGTGGCCAACTCCTGTATCTGATTCATTTGGAGAATTAGGAAAGGGTTCTAAGAGACTTATATTTGTTTCTGAGCCAGGCTGTATCACTAAGCACTCTCCAAGATGTAAGGAGATTTGCGCTATTTGTGTGCTAGAAGAAAGTTAGTCTCCCACAGATTTCATTCATTCATTTAGTCGTATTTATTGAGCACTTACTGTGGGCAGAGCACAATTTGAGTCTAAGAGGAAAGAAAAATAAAGCACCAGCACTGTCACACTCCAAGTAACATTTCATTTTGTTCTTATTTCGGTTTAAAGCCCTCTGAAACTGAAGAAAAAGCAATTAAAAAACTAGATGATCTTCTTGAACTCTACATGGGGATCAGAGATATTGAACTAGGTAAGAATTGACAACTTTGGGAGGGGACGTTTAACACATGGGGTTACATTTCTTCGCTTTTTATATATTTCTCTCCCTCATAATACTGTACAGGCAATTCTGTTATTCAAAGTAAAGAGGCAAGCCTTGTTAATTTACCAAAACACAATTAATTCAGAAACTGTAATTTTTATACAAATGTATGGAATGTATTAAAATATTTTCCCAAAATAATGAAAAATAAAATTGAGAAAGACAAGCAGCGTGGCCTAGTGGATAGAGCACAGGCTTGGGAGTCAGAAGGACCTGGGTTCTAATCTCGGCTCAGCCGCTTTTCTGCTCTGTGAGCTTGGGCAAGTTACTTAACTTCTCTATGCCTCAGTTCCCTCATCTGTAAAATGGGGATTAAGACTGTGAGCCCTAAGTGGGACAGGGACTATGTCCCACCCGATTATCTTGTATCTACCCCAGCATTTAGAACGGTGCCTGGAACACAGTAAGTGCTTAACAAATATCACAGTTTTTATTATTATCATCAACAGTGTCCCAGGTTAATAGCAACAACAATAATAATAATAGTAATATTTGGTAAGCACTTTTATTATGTGCCTCTGGAGTACTGAGGTAGATACAAGGTAATCAGGTTGGACACAGTTCCTGTCCCACGTAAGGCTCACAGTCTTAATCCCCATTCTACAGATGAGGTAACTGAGGTACAGAGAAGTGAAGTGACTTGCCCAAGGTCACACAGCAGACAAGTGGCAGATCCAGGATTGGAGTCCTCTGACTTCCAAGCCAGTGCTGTCTCCACTAGATCACGCTGCTTTCAATATATCTATTCTTTAAGCAATCTGCTCTTTTAATTCCCAAGATATTGCTGAAAATATTAATTTGGACCCTGTGAAAAGACTGATGAAAATATTAACTTGGCCCCTGCTGCCTTCCCCCTCATTACTTTTGGCAGGAGCCTGGGCAATATCATCATGCTTGTCAGAATGAGACATTTAAGAAGTGTGGGAGAGTAGTTATCGGTGCAATAAAATGATCTGATGTCTTCATTCAGTCTAACACATTTATGACACAAAACAATTCTCATAGGACTCTTCTTCTAAATTAAAAATGTCCTTATAAACTGAATTAATCATCCCTAGTCAATCGCTGCGGCTGATATGAAATGTCAATTATCATTTCACACCAATTAGAACTATGACCGGCCATCCTTGCAGGTAAAGTGTAGGGAAGTAATTATCTTTAAAAATGTCAGACATCATAAAATTAAGAATTTTGTCACAGTATTCTTAACAGGCTTGTGAGAACAATATATCAAGACTAGTGCAGTGTATTAAATCACACATGTACAAGCTTTTGCAGTGCTGTTAGCCATTCTGGACTTTCAGAGGTTCTAATTATTATTGCATTATTGTGTCCAAGGATGGAAACACAATTGTCTCCTAAGCATTTTTACAGTAGGTCATCAAACTGTGAAAATATATGATTGCTCTTTACTATTCATTCATTCAATTAGTTAAGTAAATCTAAACTACACATTTAATCATTAATTAGTAACTAGTTTAGTTAAGTCAATCTAATGTGTTTTGGCATATTTTGAAAATACTTAAAACATCCTGGAGAATTTAGGGTTATGTATACTCAATATTCTTTATGATTAAACATTTTTGAATTGTGATTCTGGATTAAACCTATGCTTATTATGGGTTGCTCCATTGAAAGTTATTCCTGAAAACTTTATCACTGCATGAAGGTGATTATGGAAACTTTCCCTGGATGAACTTACAAATTTCACTGAAAAGAGGTCGGGCTATGGGAGTTCCTGGATGTTTGTTGATTATGTGCATATCTTTAAATTATATGTTTTATGTTATTTACATTAATGTCTGTCTCCCCTCTTGACTGTTAAGATAGTCGTGGGCAGGGAATATGTCTACCAACTCTGTTAGATCGTACTCTCCCAAGCTCTTGGTACAGGGCTCTGCACATAGTAAGCACTCAATAAATACCATTGATTGAATGATGGTGGATGTTGTCAGAGGCACCATTTCCCTGATGGCACTCTTATTTGTGTTGAAAGTTTCTCTTGAATGCTTCATCTTGTAAAGACTTAACAGTATGTGGATCCTGTCCTCCTGCCTCCCTCATCCCTGGCCTCTAATAACCTAACCCTACCCTGTCCCTCAACCCCTGACAGGTCAGCCCAACGCAGGCCTACCTCCTCCAAAACTCCCCCTCCTTGACATAGCTTCAGCCAAGTGTGGCTGGTGGAATAACGCCTCCATCATGGGGAAGCTTTCCTTCATCCATGAACTGTTCCTGATCCAGTCATTGCTCCTCCTTGCCATCACTGAAACCTGGGTCTCCCCAGATGACACGGTCTCCCCTGCTGCTCTCTCCAGCGAGGGCCTCATCTTCTCCCTCTTCCCAAGACTCATTAGAAAAGGGGGAGGTGTTGACTTCCTTTTCAGGCCCCAGTACTGTTTTCATACCATTCCATCTCCCCCATCCCTTTCTTTCCCTTCTTTTTAAACCCATATCATCCTCCTCTACCACCCACTCAATTCTAGTAACGGTCATCTAACGCTCCCCCAGGCCCCACTTCCAACTTTTTAACACTATTTTGATTCCTTTCTCACATTCCTTCTCTCTTTCTCCATCCCTACATTGGTCCCTGGGGACTTTAGTATTCACACAGATTTTCCTGATGGTCCTTCTGCTGCCAGCCTTCTATCACTCCTCAATTCCACTGACCTCTGGTTCCACCCCAGATTGCCCACTCACCCTCACCAAATTGGACAACCACTCAACCCCGTCATCCCCCGTCATCTCTAGCCGCTGCACAGTCTCTGCACTCACCAACTCTAAGATCCCTGTGTCTGACCACAACCACCTCCCCTGCCTTCTTTCTCACACACCTTCTCCTCACAAATCTATGCTGTTTCTCCATAGAATGTTGTTTCTCCCTGGATCACCTCCTCCGTCCGCCTCCTACGCTCCTATGCTCGAGCTGCTGAGCGCTGCTGGCGAAAGTCCAAGCACCAAGCCGACCTCACACACTTCAAATTTATCCTTTCCTGCCTTAACTCTGCCCTCTCCTCCGCCAGGCAAAGCTTCTTCTCCTCCCTCATCGACACCCATGCCCGTCACCCCCGCTGATTGTTCCGGACCTTTAACTCTCTCCTTAGGCCCCCTGTTCCTCCCCCTCCCCCATCTCTCACCCCCAGTGATCTGGCCACCTATTTCCTCACGAAAATCAACACGATCAGGTCTGAGCTCCCCAAAGTCACCCCTCCGCCTCTCCCCTCCCCCCCACCAACCTCCTCCCCTACTTTCCCATCCTTCCCTGCAGTATCCTCAGAGGAGATCTCCTCCCTCCTCGCAAGTGCCACCCCCTCCACCTGCGCCTCGGACCCCATTCCCTCTCACCTTCTTAAAACCATCGCCCCTGCCCTCCTCCCTTCCTTAACTTCTATTTTTAACCACTCAATCTCCAAGGGCTCCTTCCCCTCTGCCTTCAAACATGCCCACGTCTCCCCCATCCTAAAAAAACCCGCTCTCGACCCCACTTCCCCCTCCAGTTATCGCCCTATCTCCCTACTACCCTTCCTTTCCAAAATCCTAGAGCGAGTCGTCTACAATCGATGCTTAGAATTCCTTAACTCCCATTCTCTCCTAGACCCCCTCCGATCTGGCTTCCGTCCCCTCCACTCTACCGAGACTGCTCTCTCTAAGGTCACCCATGACCTCCTTCTTGCCAAATCCAATGGCTCCTACTCCATTCTAATCCTCCTTGACCTCTCTGCTGCCTTTGACACTGTCGACCATCCCCTCCTCCTCCATACCTTATCTCACCTTGGCTTCACGGACTCTGTCCTCTCCTGCTTCTCCTCTTACCTCTCTGGCCGGTCATTCTCGGTCTCCTTCGCTGGAGCCTCCTCCCCCTCCCATCCTTTAACTGTTGGAGTTCCTCAAGGGTCAGTTCTTGGCCCTCTTCTGTTCTCCATTTACACTCACTCCCTCGGTGAACTCATTCGCTCTCACGGCTTTGACTACCATCTCTACACAGATGACACGCAGATCTACATCTCCGCCCCTGTCCTCTCCCCCTCCCTTCAGGCTCGCATCTCCTCCTGCCTCCGGGACGTCTCCACCTGGATGTCGGCCCGCCACCTAAAACTCAACATGAGCAAGACTGAGCTCCTCATCTTCCCTCACAAACCCGGTCCTCTCCCAGACTTCTCTATCACCGTTGATGGCACGACCATCCTTCCCGTCTCTCGGGCCCGCAATCTCGGTGTCATCCTTGACTCGTCTCTCTCGTTCACCCCACACATCCTATCCGTTACCAAGACCTGCCGGTTTCACCTCTACAATATCGCCAAGATCCGCCCTTTCCTCTCCACCCAAACGGCTACCTTACTGTTACGGGCTCTCGTTATATCCCGGCTAGACTACTGTGTCAGCCTTCTCTCTGACCTCCCTTCCTCCTCTCTCGCCCCGCTCCGGTCTATTCTTCACTCCGCTGCCCGGCTCATCTTCCTGCAGAAACGATCTGGGCATGTCACTCCCCTTCTTAAACAACTCCAGTGGTTGCCTATCGACCTCCGCTCCAAACAAAAACTCCTCACTCTAGGCTTCAAGGCTCTCCGTCACCTTGCCCCTTCCTACCTCTCTTCCCTTCTCTCTTTCTACCGCCCACCCCGCACGCTCCGCTCCTCTGCCGCCCACCTCCTCACCGTCCCTCGGTCTCGCCTATCCCGCCGTCGACCCCTGGGTCACGTCCTCCCGCGGTCCTGGAACGCCCTCCCTCCTCACCTCCGCCAAACTGATTCTCTTTCCCTCTTCAAAACCCTACTTAAAACTCACCTCCTCCAAGAGGCATTCCCAGACTGAGCTCCTCTTCTCCCTCTACTCCCTCTGCCATCCCCCCTTTACCTCTCCGCAGCTAAAGCCTCATTTTCCCCTTTTCCCTCTGCTCCTCCACCTCTCCCTTCCCATCCCCACAGCACTGTACTCGTCCGCTCAACTGTATATATTTCCATTACCCTATTTATTTTGTTAATGAATTGTACATCGCCTTGATTCTATTTAGTTGCCATTGTTTTTACGAGATGTTCTTCCCCTTGACTCTGTTTATTGCCATTGTTCTTGTCTGTCCGTCTCCCCCGATTAGACTGTAAGCCCATCAAACGGCAGGGACTGTCTCTATCTGTTGCCGACTTGTTCATCCCTAGCGCTTAGTACAGTGCTCTGCACATAGTAAGCGCTCAATAAATACTATTGAATGAATAGAGACTGCCGATCTTTTCGTGCCATCCAATTTTCTCAAGTCATCATTCCCCATTCAGTTTCCATACCCAAACTACTTTCCCACGATAATCAGATTGACACTCTCAACACCACTCTCTCTACTGAACTCAACTCACTCGCTCCCTTATCCCTCCATCAATCTCATACCACTAACCCACAGCCCTGGGTCGCCTCCTTCGCTCTTGTGCACGAGCCGCTGAGTACCACTGGTGGAAATCTAGATATCAGGCCAACCTCATCTACTTCAAGTTTATCCTTATGTGATTTAACTCTGCTCTCTCCTCTGCCTGGCAAAACTATTTCTCCATCCTTATGATGCTCATGCCCATTGTCCAGTTGTTCCGGATGTTTAACAAGTAGCATGGAGTAGTGGATAAGAACATGGGCCTGGGAGTCAGACTGTCATGAGTTCTAATCCTGATTCTGACACTTTTCTGCTGTGTGGCCTTGGGAAAGTCACTTCACTTCTCTGTGCCTCAGTTATTTCATCTGTAAAGTGGGGATCAAGACTATGAGCCCCACATGGGGCAGGGACCGGGTCTAACTTAATTTGCTTGTGTCCACACCAGCGCCTAGTACAGCGCCTGGTACATAAGTGCTTAACAAATGCCATTATTCTTATTATTAATAAACCCCGTCTCCCTGCTTCCCCCATCACTTTCCCCTAATGATCTGTCCACCTACTTTATTGAGAAAATTGAAACTATCAGGCATGATCTCCCTAAAGTCTCCTCTGCTCCTCCCCAATTTCTTCCTGCTCCTGCCCCTTCTTCAATTTTCCCATCTTTCCCAGCAGTATCTCAAGTGGAGATCTCCTGCCTTCTCTCACAATTCACCCACTCTACCTGTGCATCCGACCCTATCCCTTTGCACCTTGGCAATACCCTTGTCCCCTCTTTTTTGGCCTCCTTACCCTTCATTCATTGATTCAATAGTATTTATTGAGCGCTTACTATGTGCAGAGCACTGTACTAAGCGCTTGGGATGAACAAGTCGGCAACAGATAGAGACAGTCCCTGCCATTTGACGGGCTTACAGTCTAATCGGGGGAGACGGACAGACAAGAACAATGGCACTAAACAGCGTCAATGGGAAGAACATCTCGTAAAAACAATGGCAGCTAAATAGAATCAAGGCGATGTACAATTCATTAACAAAATAAATAGGGTAACGAAAATATATACAGTTGAGCGGACGGGTACAGTGCTGTGGGGATGGGAAGGGAGAGGTGGAGGAGCAGAGGGAAAAGGGGAAAATGAGGCTATAGCTGCGGAGAGGTAAAGGGGGGATGGCAGAGGGAGTAGAGGGGGAAGAGGAGCTCAGTCTGGGAAGGCCTCTTGGAGGAGGTGATTTTTAAGTAAGGTTTTGAAGAGGGAAAGAGAATCAGTTTGGCGGAGGTGAGGAGGGAGGGCGTTCCAGGACCGCGGGAGGACGTGACCCAGGGGTCGACGGCGGGATAGGCGAGACCGAGGGACGGTGAGGAGGTGGGCGGCAGAGGAGCGGAGCGTGCGGGGTGGGCGGTAGAAAGAGAGAAGGGAGGAGAGGTAGGAAGGGGCAAGGTGATGGAGAGCCTTGAAGCCTAGAGTGAGGAGTTTTTGTTTGGAGCGGAGGTCGATAGGCAACCACTGGAGTTGTTTAAGAAGGGGAGTGACATGCCCAGATCGTTTCTGCAGGAAGATGAGCCGGGCAGCGGAGTGAAGAATAGACCGGAGCGGAGCGAGAGAGGAGGAAGGGAGGTCAGAGAGAAGGCTGACACAGTAGTCTAGCCGGGATATAACGAGAGCCCATAACAGTAAGGTAGCCGTTTGGGTGGAGAGGAAAGGGCGGATCTTGGCGATATTGTAGAGGTGAAACTGGCAGGTCTTGGTAACAGATAGGATGTGTGGGGTGAACAAGAGAGACGAGTCAAGGATGACACCGAGATTGCGGGCCCGAGAGACGGGAAAGATGGTCGTGCCATCAACGGTGATAGAGAAGTCTGGGAGAGGACTGGGTTGGGAGGGAAGATGAGGAGCTCAGTCTTGCTCATGTTGAGTTTTAGGTGGCGGGCCGACATCCAGGTGGAGACGTCCCGGAGGCAGGAGGAGATGCGAGCCTGAAGGGAGGGGGAGAGGACAGGGGCGGAGATGTAGATCTGCGTGTCATCTGCGTAGAGATGGTAGTCAAAGCCGTGAGAGCGGATGAGTTCACCGAGGGAGTCTTCAACTATTCGCTCTCCAGTGACTTCTTCCCCCCTGCTTTAAATCATGGCTGTTTCTCCTCTATCCTAAAAAAAATCCTCTCTTGACGCCATGGCTCCCTCCAGTTATCGCCCCATCTCCCTGCCACCATTCCCCTCTAAACTCCCTGAGCAAGTGTTCTACACCCACTGTCTCATTCCTTTTCTCCAGTTCTCTCCAGACTGGCTTCCATCCCCTTCATTTCACAGAAACCACTTTCTCAAAGGTCACCAATGATCGCCTTCTTGTAAACTCCAGAGGGCTCTATTCCATCCTAATCTTCCTCAACCTCTCAGCTGCCATTAGCACTGTCAATTATTCCCTTCTCCAGGAAACTTTGGCTTCAATGACATTGTCCTCTCTTGTTTCTCCTCTTATCTTTCTGGCCCCTCAGTCTCAGTGCATGGGTTCCTCCTCTGCCTCCCCTCCCCTAACTGTGGGGGGTCCCTCAAGGTTCAGTTCTGGGCCCCCTTCCCTTCTCCATCTACATCCACTCCCTTGGAGAATTCATTTGCTCATGTGACTTCAACCACCATCGCTATGCAGATGATTCCCAAATCTACATTTCCAGTCCTGACCTCTCTCCCTCTCCGCAGTTTCACATTTCCTCCTGCCTTCCAGACAGCTCTACTTGGATGTCCTGCCGTCACCTCAAACCTAACGTATCTAAAACAGAACTCCTTATCTTTCCACCCAAACCCTGCCCTTTCCCTGACTTTCCCATTACTGTAGATGGTACCACCATTCTTCCTGTCTCACAAGCCCATAACCTTGGCATTATCCTTGACCCCTCTCTCTCGTTCAACCCACATATTCATTCCATCATTAAATCCTATCAGTTTGACCTTCACGACATGACTAAAATCTGTCCTTTCCTCTTCATCCAAACTGCTACCATGTAAATCCAAGCACTTATCCTGCCTTGATTACTGTATCAGCCTCCTTGCTGACCTCCCACCCTCCTGTCACTCCTTGCTCCAGTCTAAACTTCACTCTCCTGCCTGGATCATTTTTCTACAAAAGTCTTCTGCAAATGTTTCCCCACTCCTCAAAAAAACTCCAGTGGTTGCCCATCCATTTTTGCATCAAACAAAAATTCCTTATCATTGGCTTTAAAACACTCTATCACCTTGTCCTTTCCTACCTCACATCATTACTCTCCTATTACAACCGAGCCTCCACATTTCTCTCCCTCTAATGCTAACCTTTTCACTGTGGCTCCATCTCTTCTATCTTGCCGTCGACACCTCACCCACGTCCTGCCTCTGTCCTGGAGCACCTTTGCTCCTTAAATCTTACAGACACTTACTCTCCCCGCCTTCAAAGTCTTACTGAAGGCACATCTCCTCCAAGACGCCTTCCCTGACTAAGCCCTCTTTTCCTTTTCTTCCACTCCCTTCTGTGTCACCCTGACTTTCTCCCTTTATTTATCCTCATTCCAGCCCCACAGCACTTACATACAACCTGTAATTAATTTTTTTATATTAATGTCTCTCTACCGTCCTCTAGACTGTAAGCTTATTCTGGGCAAGGAATGTGTCTGTTTATTGTTGCATTGTACTCTCCCAAGCACTTAAGTACAGTGCTCTGCCCACAGTAAATGCTCAATAAATACAACTGACTGAATGAATGAGCAGGGAATGTGTCTGTTATATCATACTCTTCCAAACACTTAATATAGTGCTCTGCACCCAGTAAATGCTCAATAAATACAATTGATTGACCTAGTTAATGTGGTTTCAGTGTACACATGTTTGTGCCATAACAGTGCTTCATTTATTTGAAGTTAAAGATGATTTCAGTGTAGATTGTATTTTTATTCTCTCTAGTATTGTCTAAAACATGTACAGTAATGCAATACTTCTGGACTTGAGGATTCCAGAATTTTTAAAATCCAGATTTGAGGAAACATTGTAATTGTGATTAGCAGAACTAGAAATGTTATACAAAAACAAATTCACCAAAATAACCAGTAGAGGTCAGCACTTAACAATTTGGCATGTTATAATAAAAATTAAAATGTTCATTTGAAATCATCTTGAATCAGACACTCAATGGTACTTATTGAGCGCTTACTACGTGTAGAACACTGTACTAAGCACTTGGGAGAGTACAGTGTAACAGAACTAGCAGACACGCTTTCTTACATTGCCAAGTCAGTCAGTCAATTGTATTTATTGAGTGCTTACTGTGTTCAGAACACTGTGAAAAGCACTTGGGGGAGTGCAGTATAGCAATATAACAGACTCATTCTCTGCCCACAATGAGCTTTTGAAGCCAGAAAAAATGTATTTTTCATGTGGTGAAAACTTTTGCTAAAGTTGATTAAATACTATATTTCAACTTTAATAATGAAATCTCAACATTTGGAAGGGACCTAGAGATCATCTGACATGGATTATGTATTCTAACATTATTGTATTCTTCCAAACACTTATTTCAGTGTTCTACATGCAATAGACACTCAGAAAATGTTATGATTGATTGATTGACTGGTATAGTGGTTAGAGCACACGACTGGGAGTCAGAAAGTCATGGGTTCTAATCCCATTCAACCACTTGTCTGCTGTGGGACCTTGGGCAAGTCACTTCACTGCTCTGTGCCTCAGTTACCTCATCTGTAAAATGGGGGGTGATACTGTGAGTCCCAAGTAGGACAGGGACTGTGACCAATTCGATTTGCCCGTATCCACCCCAGTGCTTAGTACTGTGCCTGGCACATAGTAAGTGCTGAGCAAATACCGTCATTATTATTATTATTATTATTATTATTTTTAATCTGCTGCCTTCAAGCAGGAGAGTAGCCAAACAATCTGGGATCCTAAAGATCTCCTGCTGTGGAGATCCACAACTGATTATATTGTGAAGTGTAGGCTTGTTGTGGGCCGGGAATGTGTCTACCAACTTTGTCATATTGTACTCTGCACAGAGTAAGAGCTCAATAAATGCAATGATTAATTGATTGAAGTTCACTACCTTCTGGGTAGTGAATGCATGCTTTGCTTTTGTTTTACTTTCCAGGAGTTTAGTACAGTGCTTTGAGTTCAGTAAGTACCATGGATTGAACCTCCCTTGTTAGCCTCTTTCTAAGGAAACAGGGATAAGGAAGCTAAAGAGAAAACAGAGCCAGTACTGCAAATGGTAAATGAAACACACAGTGAGGGCTAGTGTGCATAGTGAGGCACAGCGTGGAGTATGGATCCAGTAGCCTTTTTGGCCATCTGTGCACTCACAGGTGAATCTTGCTCATCTCAGCTCTGCCACTTGCCTGCTGTGTAACTTTGGGCAAGCCACTTAACTTCTCTGTGCCTCAGTTACCTCATCTGCAAAATGGGGATTAAGACTGTGAGCCCCACGGGGGCCTATCTGATTACCATGTAACTACCCCAGAGCTTAGAACAGGGCTTGGCATATAGTAAGCACTTAACAAATACCATAATTATTATTCAAATACGGACAACTGTGTGTATAGCCCATTTTATTGTCTTATCACCCAAGTTAAGAAGTTCTTCCTTTAAATCCAAATGAAATATCTTGCACTTTAATTTAAAGTAATTTATGTAGATTTAGTTCTCAGTGGACAGGGAGGACCAGTAATTGGCAGTAATGCTCAGTTAGTCACCAGTCCTGTTAATTCTACCTTCAAAATATGGCTAAAATCTGTCCTTTCTTATCCATTCAATCTGCTATTATGTTGATCCAAGCAATAATAATAATAATAACAGTAATAATAATAATAATGTTGGTATTTGCTAAGTGTTTACTATGTGCCGAGCACTGTTTTAAGCTCTGGGGTAGATACAGGGTAATCAGGTTGTCCCATGTGAGGCTCACAGTCTTAATCCCTATTTTACAGATGAGGTAACTGAGGCACCGAGACGTTAAGTGACTGATCCAAATTCACACAGCTGACAGGTGGTGGAGCCGGGATTAGAACCCATGACCTCTGACTCCTAAGCCCGTGCTCTTTCCACTGAGCCACGCTGCTTCTTTTATCCTATCTTGCTTTGATTACTGCATCAGCCTCCTCACTTCCTTCCCTTCTTCTTATCTCTTCCCACTCCAGTCCATACTTCATTATGCTCTCTGGATCATTTTTCTAAAAAAACTGTTTAGTCTGTGTCTCCTCATTCTTCAGAAGTCTCCAAAGGTTGCCCACCCACCTCCATATCGAATGGAAACTCCTTACCACCAATTTTAAAGCACTCAATCAGCTTGCCCCCTCCTAATTTACCTCACTGATCTCCTTTTGCAGCCCATCCCACCCATTCTGCTTCTCTATACCAGTTTACTTACTGTGTCCCTATCTCATCTGTCTCACCAGCAACCTCTTTCCCACATTCTCCTTTTAGCCTCTAACTCTCTCCAGACCACCACTCTCCCCACCTTTAAAGCCTTATTGAGGTCACATCTCCTCCACAAGGCCTTCCCTGATTAAGCCCTCTTTCTCCTGGCTCCCCTTCCCTTCTGCATCCTCTAGGCCTTTGGATCTGTGACTTTTGGGCATTTCATTCATTCATTCAATCGTACTTACTATGTGCAGCGCACAGTACCAAGTGCTTGGAAGGTACAATACAGCAATAAAGAGAGACAATCCTTGACAACAACGGGCGTACAGTCTAGAGGTGGGGAGAGAGCCATCAAAACAAGTAAGCAGGCATCATTATAAATAAATAGAATTATAGATATATACATTTATATATAAGTGCTGTGGGGTGGGGAGTGGGGGAGCAAGTCAAAGTGACATGGAAGGCGGGGGAGCTGAGGAAAAGGGGGCTTAGTAATAATGTTGGTATTTGTTAAGCGCTTACTATGTGCCGAGCACTGTTCTAAGCGCTGGGGTAGACATAGGGGAATCAGGTTGTCCCACGTGGGGCTCACAGTCTTAATCCCCATTTTACAGATGAGGGAACTGAGGCACAGAGAAGTTAAGTGACTTGCCCACAGTCACACAGCCGACAAGTGTCTGGGAAGGCCTCTTGGAGGAGGTGCGCCTTCAGTAGGTCTCTGAAGGGGAAAAAGTGAATGTTTGGTGGATTTGAGGAGGGAGGGTGTCCAGGCCAGAGGTAGGACGTAGGTCAAGGGTTGGTGGCGATACAGGCGAGATTGAGGCACAGTGAGAAGGTTAGCACCAGAGAAGAGGAGTATGCGGGCTGGGATGCAGAAGGAGAGAAGGGAGGTGAGGTAGGAGGGGGCAAGGTGATGGAGAGTTTTAATGCCAAGAGTGAGGAGTTTTTGTTTGATATTTGACATTTGATATTTGCTCCATCCTCAGCCCCACAGCAATTACGTACATACCTATAAATTATATATTATAGAGCAGTTTATATATTATAATTATATATTATAGAAGAGTTTCCCCTTCTAGATGTAATCTTGTTGAGAGCAGGGAACATGATTACCAACTCTGTTGTACTGTTCTTTCCCAAGTGCTTAGTACAGTGCTCTGTACGCAGTAAGTGAAAAATAAATATCATTGATGATGATGATCATGCTAAAAAACTCTTTATACATTTGAAAGCAGTTAGCAAGGCATCCTTTCTAATGCTACTAAGACTTATTGAGCTATCAAATGTGCATGTAGTAAGAGGGTTACAGTCTGATAATGAATGGTTCTGTACTTATAAGTATTCAGCATTCCGCTTAGTTTCTTCTTGTTTATTTCTCACGTCTTTATATCTGAATGAATTTATTTTTCACTTTGATTCATATATGCCACTTTTCTTTCAGATCACTTATTTTCTTTTTTCTTTTTATACTTCTTTGTAGCTGCTACAATGTTTGAAGCTGGAAAAGACAAAAAAAATCCAGATGAGTTTGCAGTAGCACTTGATGAAGTTGTTGGGGACTTCGCATTCCCTGATGAATTTGTCTTTGATGTGTGGGGAGCGATAGGGGATGCCAAGCAAGGACGATTGCAGTGATGAATGGCAGCACTATGGGTAATGGATGTTGGAGGAAACACCTTCTTTTGTTTTTCAGTTTATGGAGTCAGATTTTAATCATCATTAGGTCTGAACTCTGGTTTGCTTTTGATAATGTGCAAAAAACTTTCCCATTGAAAATGTGCCCCTCAGTTATTCTGGGAAAATTTTCTGAAGACCTTGTTTAGGTTGCATAGTGGAGCTGAAAATCACCAAGCACAAAACTCTTCAAAAAAGTCGTTGATTGTCATAAACATTAGGGAGCATTTTAGGCAGATTAGCTCATAACTGATGGGAAGTCTAGCCCATATTTTTCACAACTTTGTGAATGATACATTTTGACTATTAGTTTATACTTGTTTAGCACTTTTTTATTGCTTGCAAAAACTGCTTCTTGTGTGATTGGGTAATCTGGGAATTTGTGAAGATTGCAGCTTCAAATTAATTATCTTGGTGTTTGAATGGGCAGAGAGGAGAGCCCTCTCATTTTATAGAGGATTTATTTCAAAATGTCTACGTTCAGTTCCCTGCCTTCTCATAGTAGCCACATTTCTCTGACAGTTGATTAATAAAACTTTTCCAACAGTTTACTCTTTGCATTGAAGAGCGTAGGTCTGGGAGTCTGAGGGCCTGGGTTCTAATCCTGACTCTGCCACTTTCCTGCTATATGACCTTGGGCAAGTCATTTAATTCTCTGTGCCTCAGTTTCCTCATATGCCAAATAGGGATTCAGTTCCTGTTCTTCATCTTTCTAAGTCTGTGAGCCCCATGTGAGTGAGGAACTGTGCCAGGCCTGACTAAACCCAGCAATTAGTAAAATGTTTGGTACAAAGTAAGCACTTAACAATGTCCACAATTATTACTGCTATTAATTATTATTATTGCTATTATTATTTAATTATCCATCCTCAAACTTTCTTGAAGCTTATAAGCAGCATTCTCAAACAACAGTTCATGACTTTTGTGTCTTTTGAATCATCTCCTTATTTAACACTTAGCCAACAATTGATGCAGAAAGAAAATTTTAGTTTTGTTTATGGCCAGTATTGACAGTAAGGTCTGTCTCATAGCTCTTGGATTGGTATCTGGGAATAATAAAGTTACTTTTCTTTCCCTTTAGCAAGGAATGGAAGTGATGCTTGGTAATGAATTTGATATCTTCCAGATAAGGGTGGTAGACTTTGTATTCAATACATCATACATTCATGTCGATAATTAAAAGTGGTGTCATCACACTTACATTTTATTTCATAAGCATAACTGCAAATGGAAAAATTGCAACGCATTATATAAGTAGTAATTAATTTACTTTCAGAATTTCAGAATGTGATTGGTTCCATGAAGGATCATCATCATTTTGAACTATGACTCAAATCTGGCTAAGTCCTTCTTGGTGATTGGATAAGCTTTGCAGTTTTTCACTGTCTCATCCATTTTCTAGGTGGTTTAAATGATATTAGTTGCTAGCCTAGGGACAGGGGGGCAGAAGCGGGGAGAAGAGAGAGGTGGGACATTTGATGAGCCTGGCTTCTATCACTGCTGGCTCCTCACTCGACCCATTCTTTGTCCCCTTCCATGGCTCTGTGCCCGTTCTGGCCCCCTGACACTACTCCCTCTCTGTCCCCCTCTCTGGCTCTGGGCACCCCCTCCACCCTTTCTCTTTTTTCCTTCATGGTTATGTGCCCTTCCTGGGGCTTTCCTTCTACCCCTTCTCTGTCCCCCTCTGTGGATCTCTGCCCTTTCTGGCCCCCATCTCTACTCTCTCTCTGTCCCCCTTCATGACTGCACCCCAAAGAGCCAGTGTGGCTATGGGCACAGAGATGCAGCACTTCAGTTCCCTCCCCTCCAAGAGCAGGGACAATGGGGCTGGGGATGGGCAAGGATACTGATTTTGATTTTTCAGAAACATTCTCTCAGTCTCTTTGTCCTTTTTTTAAAATAGTATTTGTTAAGTACTTACTGTGTGCTAGACATTGTACTAAGCACTGGGGTAGATACAAGCTAATCAGGTTGGATACAGTCCCTGTCCCCCATGGGGCTCACAGTCTTAATCCTCATTTTACCGATGAGGTAACTGAGGCACAAAGTGAAGTGATTTGCCCAAGGTTACACAGCAGACAAGAGGTAGAGCCGGCTTTAGAACCCAGATCCTTCTGACTCCCAGGCCAGTGGTCTGTCCACTAGGCCGTGTTGTGTCCTACATTCATTCATTCAGTTGTATTTATTGAGCGCTTACCGTTTGCAGAGCACTGTACTAACCACTTGGAAAGTACAATTCAGCAACAAAGAGAGACAATCCCTGCCCACAGTGGGCTCACTATTCTCTCACAATTACCCAAGAATGGGAGGATTTTAATAAAGCATCAGAGCCCCCTGACACCATCTGCTGAAACGTGGCTGTCCCAGCTCCAAACCCATCCTGCAGTAAGGGGCAGTGAGGCTGGGGAGAAAGAAGGGTACTTTAATTTTTCAGAAACATTCTTTTCGGCTCTTGGCTGGATTGTAATAAAGCATCAGCATAGTTTCCCTCCCCCCACCATCTTCCAATCAATCAGATCTTGTCAGCAGGAACTGTCAGTGTGGCCTAGTGGAAAGAGCATGGGCATGGGAGTCAGACGACCTGGGTTCTAATCTCAGCTCTGCCACTCATGTACTCGTTGACCTTGGGCAAGCCACTTAACTTCTTTATGCTTCAGTAACCTCATCTGTAAAATGGAGATTAAATTTCCTCCCTCCTGCTTAGACTGGGAGCCCCAAGTGGGACAGAGACTGGGTCCAACCTGGTATCTACCTCAGTGCTCTGCACAGTGCCTGGCACATAGTAAGCACTTAACAAGTGCCATAAAAAAAATATGAAGATGCAGCTCATGTCAGCAGGAACCAATCAGAAGAGTGAGGGAAGGTCAGATGGGGTCCCTAGGGATGCTGTTATCCAATCAGATGTAGTTTAGTCAGTTCACACCTATATTGTTTACCCTTTCTGATACACATCTGGAGTTGCTGATTTATTAAGATTATTACCTGACTTGTCCCAGATGAGGGAAGGCAAAAACCAAGGTTCTTCATTCCCCACTCAAAGTGCTAAGCATTAACACCCTGTGAAAAATGTAGCTTCATTATATTCTTGACACAGGTCGAGAGTTGTAAAATCTCGCAAGTCCCTCTTCATATAAAATGTGTCTAAAAATCTGAAGGGTACCAAGTGGTACAGCCTGTACTAGAAACTGAAAATTTAATTCTGGAAAATCATCTGTGGCTCATTTGTTAGGAAGAGGAAAGTTGAAGAAGTATGCAGGGTTGTATTTGGGTTTTCAGTGAAAGCTTCATTTCCTTTCCATAGCTAGACTCTGAATCAGAGGCAATCTGAAGTAAGCCAAAAGCTTTTTAAGGTGGAGGAAATAGAGGTTCCTAAATGTAGTTTTAGGTTGAATCTTTGTATTTTCAACTGTTTACTTCTACTGCAGGAGTGACTGGACCCTAATGTGTGTGTTACTGGTTGGGGGTGAGGTGTGTATATATATGTATATACGTGCACACACACACACACGCACACACACACACACACAGTTGAAGAATGCTTTGTGAGGAGAAAATTGTACTTTTATCCACAGAAACCACTATTCAGATTACTCAAGTCCTTGAATGAACACATTCCACTTTACTGTTAAAGAAGGAAACCTTATTTTGAATATATTTTAAGTATATATTTTTTAAAAAGTGTATTTGCTTAAATATTTTTAAAGTGGTTAATTTTGTTATACGCTAAAATCAGGACTGTATTCATCTTTCTATCTGTCTAAATAGAGATAATCTATTTTGTTCCATGTTTAAATGCATTCAGAGAAAATAATTTGGAAATGTATGTTCTTTAAATGGCAAAATCTCACCCGTAAAGTGTGTTTGAAATTCCATGGAAGTACTTTTGATTTTTGAACTTTGTGTTTCTTGTACTTTTCTCAAAATTAAAGGAAATGATTAAAATGAGATATTTTATGTTTGTGAATTCTTTAGTGAATTTGATAGTCATATTCACTGAACATCCACTGGGTGTAATGTACCATTCTAAGCTCTTGGGAAGTTCTAAACAAGCAAGTGACACATTCCATGCCCATGAGGAGATTGTACTTTAATAAGGGAGAAGACATAAAAGTATTTTCTGACTAATCAAGATAAACAATTGAATATACAATTGAAGGTAAATATAGGTAGATGCCTAAGTGCTAGATAGTGAGCCCCGTGTGAGACAGGGACTATCTCCGTTCTCCTAAGCTTATGTCTACCCCAGGATCTAGCATGTAGTAGACAATAAATTCCATAATTCTATCCCAAGATCTTTTTATAAGTGTGATCTTGGATTTGAGTACATTTGTTTTTGTTTACAAAAATGAGCCGGATAATATGGACAGTAGGCTTTACTACAAAGCAAGGTGAGACAATTATAAGAGGCTCTGCTCCATTAGGCAGGGCCAAGAGACTGAACTTCCTGGGCATCACTGGGTAGAGTTAGGTTGCACTCACCCATCTTCTGTTCTCCTCTTCCTGCTGCTTTCAGGTTCTGAACTGAGAGACATTGCTGGATCTCTGGAGAACCTCAGGGATTCACCTTTTCAAAATGAAAAAAGGAACTCTAGTGGCTCTACGCGGTGATTATTCCCTTAGAGAGGTGATAGTTTACTTAAGAGAAGTACACTGTGACATTATGAATTGACTGGCCCCAAGAGAGGTTTTATTTTCCTTCAGAGAACTTTACTGCTTGTAGATTTCGCATTGAA
Organism: Ornithorhynchus anatinus; assembly: GCF_004115215.2. Taxonomy (NCBI): domain Eukaryota; kingdom Metazoa; phylum Chordata; class Mammalia; order Monotremata; family Ornithorhynchidae; genus Ornithorhynchus; species Ornithorhynchus anatinus. Next base: position 109,959,479 of record NC_041731.1, on the reverse strand, counting down.
GTGAAGGCAGTGCCTTACAAAAATGAACACAGGTTTTATGTCCTCCAGCAACTAATTCCTAAGTATTCATCCTGCATTTATAGACAATAATTCTCAGGAACAGCATCCTTCAAAGGCACATTCTGCTTAGAGAAAAATTGACATGCTTGCAGGGAAACTGGCTTCTAATTGTTTTTCTGAAGATATAATTGTTTCATTTGGGAACAAGAAAGTTAAAATACTCTAACTGTATCTACTGAAAAGAAATGATATTTTATCCACCTGCTCCTTTTGACTTTTCTTTGTAAGATATTTCTATTTACTGTATTCTTTCTTCTTCTAGTCTCTTTAGTGATATATCATCCTGGAATTCAAGCTTTATTATCTTATGGGTTACCTAAGTTAGGTAGTGATTTTTGAACACGATTTCTTGCAGTAATGGCTCTAATAGTTCCAATAAATGCAAACAGAGAGCTCTGTTTGCCAGGTAGGTCAGAATACAAACCTGCTTCATTCGTTTTGGAGCCTTTTCATTTAAAGCAAGTATGGCTCCATGATTTCTGTGTTTCAGTATGGTCATGACAGTGCAACACAGGATTGTCTCTGTGTATGCACAGTGTAGTTGGGGCTTTGGGTCCCCTCCCTGGCTCCATTACTTGCCCCCTCTCTTAAAATGGAAATGAGATAGTTGTTCTCCTTCCTTTAGACTGTAAGCTTGTTGTGGGCAAGAAATGGGTCTGTTTATTGTTATATTGCACTCTCCCAAGCATACAGTGTTCTGCACACAGTAAACACTTAATAAATACGATTGACTGACAGACTGTAAGCCCCATGTGGGACAAGAACTGTGCCTGACATGGTTATATTGTCTCTACCCCAGATGTTTAGCATAGTGCTGGACATATTGTAAGTGCGGTGGTCACTCCTACTAGCTCTCACACTCAGTAGAGGGAAAAGGAACACAGGAAATAATAATAATAATCATTGTGGTATATGCCAAGCACGGGGGTAGGCAGAAGATAATCAGGTCAGATGTGAGGCTCACAGCCTAAGTAGGAGGGAGAACAGGTATTGAATCCCCATTTTACAGATGAGGAAACTGGGGCACAGAGAAGTGAGGTGACTTGACCAAGATCACACTATAGGTAAGTGGCAGAGTCAGGATTAGAACCCAGGTCCTCTGACTTCCAGCCCCATGCTCTTTCCACTAGGCCAAACTGCTTCCCTCATTTCCACACTGCTTCACTTGCTGATTGACTCTTAAGTGCTTCCTTCCCAAGAGAACTTTATTTAATGCTTTATATGACATTACCTTGTAACCAAACCAATCTGAGGGAAGGATTGGAAAACCACAGCAGGGCCAGGTAGTCTATGGGGGAGGAAGAAGACCTTTTACCATTTTGGAAGCAGTGCATTTGAAGTCTTCTCTGTGAGTTTCCTGTAGCCAACCTCTGGAAAGGGATGGTAGGCTAGACTCGGAATGATAACCCTTACCTTTGGGTGGTGGCAGTGATGGGGATGCAGGGATTTGGGGTTCATTAGGCAGAGATCCCCAAATCCAGCAGTCCTGAGAAGGGAAGAACTGAAGGGATTTAGACTCAGCAGAGGCTAGCAGGAGCTCCGGTGATCCTAAAATGGCTCCAGGGCTATTTGTCAGGATTTAGTGCTGAAAGTCCCCCCAAAAAGTCACTGTAAGCACTAAACAAATGTCACAATTATTATTACTGCACCACTGCATGCTGTTGGCCTGTTAGTCAGTGGGACATTGTGCCAGTTTCATAGGTTGGTAGTCTCATTTGGAGTGGCCTACCCCCTCTTGGGAAGTCGAGGGGCTAATATTAATTAGATCTGCCTGAACTTCACTCGGCAAACTGGCAAATGGCCCCCAGCTAGGGCTAGTCCTTGAGATTCCATTTCTGGGGTGAGTTTAGGGTGGTTCTCTGGGTGCTGGTTTTACTTGGGGTGTAATTGTCTCAGCTTGTCCTGAGGGATTTCCTACCTGGAAACTCCCTGAAAAATTCCAGGCAATAAATCACTACCTCATGCTCCCTTAGGAATTAAGGGATGGATCCTGAGTTGAGGCTCCTTACTGACAGATAGACCAACTGAAAACTGGACTGACTGATCTAAAACTGGACTGAAAGTCACCCTAGTTGTAGGGTTCCCACACCTATTCTGTAGCCAATGGCTTAAATGGCCACAATTCTCCCACAACACGAAGGGAACTTGGAAGGTATTTTTTGCTTCAGATTTAGGGAAAAAAAACCCTTACCTAGGGAATTAAATTTGATTTTTCTGTCTCTGGGTGTGCTAACTTGAAATAATAGGTTTTGCAGTTAAAACCTGATGATCAGTTAGGGGACTCTATATCTGACCAAACATGTCCCTGACCCTCATGGTGAGATACTTGGAAAGAGCACGGGCTTTGGAGTCAGGGCTCATGAGTTCGAATCCCAGCTCTGCCACTTGTCGGCTGTGTGACTGTGGGCAAGTCACTTAACTTCTCTGTGCCTCAGTTCCCTCATCTGTAAAATGGGGATTAAGACTGTGAGCCCCACGTGGGACAACCTGATTCCCCTGTGTCTACCCCAGCGCTTAGAACAGTGCTTGGCACATAGTAAGCGCTAACAAATACCAACATTATTATTATTATTAACAATCAATTGTATTTACTGAGCACTTACTATGTGCAGAACACTATTAAATGCTTGGGAGAGTACGATATACCAATATAATGGACACATTCTCTACCCACAATGAGCTTACAGTCCAGAGGGGGAGATAGACATTAATTTAAATAAATAACTTATGGATATGTACATAAGTGCTGTGGGACTGAGGCGGTGGGGGGACAGTGAGTAAAGCAAGCAAATCAGGGCAACACAGAAGGGAGTAATCTTTGGAAAAGGAAATATAATAATAATTGTATTTGTTAAGCGCTTACTATGTGCCAAGCACCATTCTAAGCACTGAGGTAGACACAAGGTAATCAAGTTGTCCCACTTGGGGTTCACAGTCTTAATCTCCATTTTACAGATGAGGTAACATCTGTAATGAAATGAAATGAGGGCTTAGTCATTTTAGAGCATTTTACTTTACAGCAAAAGCCTTTCTGTGTTGTGGTACAGAGAGCAGGGGGTGCTGGTAATGATAATAATAATAACTGTGAGATTAGTTAAGCACTTACTATGTGCCAAGCACTGTACAAAGCACTGGGGTAGATATAAAATAATCAGGTCAGACTCAGTCCCTATTCCACATTGAACTCAGAGTCTGAATAGTAGGGAAAGTAGGGAGTGAATCTCCATTATACAGATGAGGAAACTGAGGCAAAGAATAGTAAAGAGATTTGCTCAAGGTCCCATAGCAGGCAAATAGCAGAGCCAGGATTAAAATACAGGTCATCTGATTCCCAGGCCTGTGCTCTTTCCACTAGGCCACACTGCTCCGGACTCCTTTTTGCTTTTACCCCAATTTCCAAGGACTGAAGAAATTGAAGTATACATGAATTGAGAAGCAGTGTAGCCTAGGGAATAGAGCATGGGCTTGGAAGTCTGAAAGACCTGGATTCTAATCTCGACTCTGTCATTTGTCTGCTGTGTGATCTTGGGCCAGTCACTTCTCTGTTCCTCAGTTACCTTGTCTGTAAAATGGGGATTAAGACTGTGAGCCCCATGTGGGATGTGGATTTTGTTTAATCTGATTAAGTTGTATCTCCCCCAGTGCTTAATATAATGCCTGGCACATAGTAAGTATTTAATAAAGACCATTAAAAAAATGAGTGATATTGCTAGTACTTCATCTGAAGCAGTACCTGGAGAGACCAATGCACACTCTTATAACTTCCCCTCCACCTACCTCCATGGCTGAGCTAACCCTGAATCCAGGCCTAGAAATGGTTTAACTACACAGGCAGTGAAAGTCCTGGTCACTAGACCATTAAGAAAATGTTTATTAGAAAATAAAATGTCTATTAATATTTAGTTTGGCCTTCTTTGAATTTCTCTACTATTAAAATAATAAATTCTTCCTGATTATATATGCCATGTAAAACCCAGAAAGACAAAATGTTTTCCCAATTTAAAATGCTTATTTTACATTAAAAAACTAGAATCATTTGGACATTTGAACTGCATTTTTAATATTCCACAATCGTTTCAAGAGCCAAATGGTGATTTTATGAAATTAACTATTCTGTAAGCATTTGAGGATTTATTATTTGGCGTAGGGAGCCCATTTCTGAAAGCAATCCTTTGTCATGTGAAAATATAAAGAGTAAACATCAATAAAAATGATTGAGGAACTCAGGGTAGACAAAAAATGTGCTGAATTAGCCATTTCATTAAATACACATACTCTATAACCATTCTCCCTGAATTTTTCCAATTTTAAAACATCATGAGTTGAAAAATGAGTGCATTATGGCTTGGCAATATCAATTTGTTGTTTGACTTTATATACAATCTTCAAATTGACAACATTATATGCATCAAAAACACTGTTTTCATCAAGTGTTGCCCATATAGTTTATTTATGTTCATTCTTCTAATGCACTTTTACGGGCAGATAGAAAATTCAGTGTCTTAACACCTGTGAATTTTTTGCAATTCAATATATACTCAAGTTTCCCACTGGTTCGGCTACTGCAAATGAATGCAGATGAAAGCATATCAAAAATATGAGGGTTGAAATTTCCTGATTACATCAAACATGTTTACTCTGAAATCACAAAATTTAAGAATTTCAAATATGTACTTTAGAGTTAAAATGGCTTTTGTAAAGTTTCTAGAGTAAAATAATTTCTTAAATAAGGCTCATTAAGTTATACTGGACTTTGGTTGCAAAACAGTTGGAGCTTTAATTCTAGGGAGCCAACAATTACATAGTTTTAATCCAGGTTGTTGACTCTACTATAATATAGGACATTTCCCCTCAGATTTGTTAGATTGTAAACTCCTTGAGGACAGGGATTGTGCATCTACCTCATTGGTACTCTTCATTCATTTGTTTATTCATATTTATTGAGCACTTACTGTTTGTAGAGCACTGTACTAAATGCTTAGAAAGTACAATTCAGCAATAGAGACAATCCCTGCCCACACCAGGCTTACAGTCTTCTGAGTGCTTTGTACCTCTACAGAGTATAGATGGTCAACAAATATTATTGATTGATTGATTGATTGGCTCCAGAGCAAGCATGAAGCCACAAGGGAAACAGAAACAATGTTAGTATTTCTTAAATGCTTATCATATGAGAAGGATTGTGTGACAAGGTCTAGTCCAATCTGCTTATATAGTATCAACCCCAGTGCTTAGTACAGTGCTTAGTACAGTGCTTGGCACAAGGTAAATAGTCCTTGGTACATAATAAGTGCTTAACAATTACCTTTACCATTGTTATTAGTAGTTATAATAATACTACTAATAATAACAATAAAACACTCTGGTAAGGGCTGGGGAGACAGAAGATTATTAATATGTATCATGGGGCTTATAGTCCAAGAGGAAAGGAGAACAGGCACTTTATCTTGATTGAACAGATGAGGAAGGTGGGGAACAGAGAAACTAAGTGATCTGTCCAAATTCACATAGCCGGCAAGTGTGAGAGCCAGCACTAGAACCTGGTTTTTGTGATTCTCAGTCCCATGCTCTTTCCATTAGGCTATGCTGTCTCCACAGAACTTGGTTGCTAATTTTAAATAACAACTTATTGATGTTTTCTCTAGTAATAATGATAATAATAACAATTGTCGTATATGTTAAGCACCTACTATGTACCAAGCACTGTATTTAATGCTGAGGTACATACAAAATAGGTGAACTGTCCCTTTTCCACATGGGTCTCATAGTATAAGGGGATGGGAGAACAGGTATTTAATCCTCATTTTACAATCAGTGAATCAATAGTATTTATTGAGCGCTTACTATGTGCAGAGCACTGTACTAATATCCTGACTGGATTGTGTCACCCTCCTCTCGGATCTCTTTCCCTCCTGTCTCTCCCCACTTGAGTCTATTCTTCATTCCGCTGCCTGAATCATCTTCCTATAGAAACGCTCTGGGCATGTCACTCCCCTCCTCAAAAAGCTCCAGTGGTTGCCTATCAACCTTTGCACGAAACAAAAACTCCTCATTCTTGGCTTTAAAGCTCCCCATCCCCTTGCCACCTCCTACCTCTCCTCCCTTCTCTCTTTCTACTGCCCACCCCGTACACACTGCTCCTCTGCCGCTCACCTCCTCACAGTCCCCCATTCACGCCTGTCCCACCGTCGACCCCTGGTCCACGTCCTACCGCTGTCCTGGAATGCCCTCTCTCCTACCCTCCCCCCAACCTTCTACTCTTCCCCCTTCCCTTGCCCTCAGCACTGTGCTCATTTGTATATATTATTTATTACCCTATTTATTTTATTAATGAGATATATATCTCCTTGATTCTATTTATCTTGATGTTGTTGTCTTGAATTTGTTTTGTTCTGTTTTGCTTTGCTGTCTGTCCCCCCCGTTTAGACTGTGAGCCCGTCACTGGGCAGGAATTGTCTCTATCTGTTGCCGAATTGCACATTCCAAGCAGTTAGTACAGTGCTCTGCACATAGTAAGTGCTCAATAAATACTATTGAATGAATAAATGCTTGGGAGAGTACAAGATAACAGGATTAACAGATGTTCCCTGTCAGGAACAAGCAAATGAGAAAACTGAGGCCCAGAGAGGGTTAATTAGGTTATGCTACAGGCAAATGGCAGAACTCGTCAGTTAGTTGTATTTATTGAGTGCTTACTGTGTGCAGAGCACTGAACTAAGTGCTTGGGAGAGTACAATACAGCAACAAACAGACACATTCCCTACCCACAATGAGCTGGTGTTAAAATCCATGTCCCCTGGCTCCCAGACCCTGCTCTAGAGACACTAGGTCATGCTGTGAAATTTGTCATTATTTTCCATCTAACCGGATTGTCAGACACTTGGCAGAATTTGGGTTTACAATTCAGAAATAATAATAATTAACTATTTTGGTAATTGTTAAGCACTTACTATGTGCCAAGCATTGTTCTAAGCTCTGGGGTAGACATGAGTTAATCATGTTGGACACAGTCACTGTCCCAAACAGGGCTTACAATCTAAGTAGAACGACAAGTTCACTGCGGGCAGGGAATGTGACTACCAACTCTGTTGTCTTGTACTCTCCCAAGCCAGCCTTAATACAGTGCTCTGTACCCAGTAAACATGCAGTAAATGCTGTTGATTGATTGAGGTTAGAGCACAGGCCTGGGAGCCAGAAGGACCCGAGTTTTAATGCTGCTCCACCACATGTCTGCTGGGTGATCTTGGGTAAGTCACTTCGCTTCTCTGCCTCATTTACCTCATGTGTAACAGGGGGATTCACACACGGAGTCCCATGTGGGGAGGGACTGTGTCTAATCTGATCAATTTGTATCTAGGCCAATGCTTAGAACAGTGCTTGGCGAGTAGTAAGTGCTTAACAAGTACCATAGTTATTAATTATTAGAATAAAAATTAATTTAACTTGTTTGAACTGTCAGATAAATAAATCATAGCTTTTTTAAAAAAATATTAACTTGGGTAAGCAGCTATTCCTTCAGGATTATTCAATTACTTCTTTAAATAAATTGGGCATTGAAGATTTTATGTAACAACAAATGGTTGTGTTATTGATCCTTTGAATTCCTTTTAGTCAGTTTCTGCTGCAGCTCACATGTAAGTGCTTAAATAACAGAGAATAAAATGTGGTTTATCTGTATTTCTGAAGATAATTCATCTTGGATCTCTACACCTAAGGTAATTTCCCTTAGGCTGTTTTAGTGTTTTGTTCTTTCATTGCTCTGGCTATATATATCTCCAGTCCTCTCTCCACCAACCACCTATATATTCATTCAATTGTGAGCCCCTTGAGGGCCAGGGTCAGTGTTTAATTCCTCCTCTTTCCCAGTGCTTAATACAGTGTTCTTCACACAGTAAGTCCTTAACAAGTATTATTACTATTAAATTTCAAACCCACATCCCACAAATTTCAAGCACAATCTCAATGACCTTCTGGCTACAGTATTTTAGGCCATTATCTGTGGTGATCTTGCTGTCCTTCTACTGATCTAAGGGAATGTGTCTACCACCTCTGTTGTACTGTATTCTCCCAAGCACACAGTAAGCATGTCCATACAAACCACTGATTGATTGATTTGGAATCCTGGATGACCAATATACTTAGTTTCACCATCCCCCTCAAGCTTTCCTACTTCAAACAGGAAGCCACTTTCTACACTTTGTGGGGTGAAGATGTGGGATAATTTCTGGGGCATTTGTACTTTTTTATGGTATTTGATAAGCACTATATGCCAGGTCCTAAGTGCTGCGGAAGATACAAGTTAATCAGGTTGGGCTTAGTCCATGTTCCACATCTGGTTTACAGTAGTAATTGCCGTTTTACAGATGAGATAACTGAGGTACAGAGAAGTGACTTGCCCAAGGTCACACAGCAGTAAATGGCAGAGCCAGGATTAGCATCCAGGTCCTTTGACGTCCAGACCAGAGGTCTTTCCACTAGGCCACACTTCTTTCCCCTAAAAACACTCCCTGTCTCACATGAGTAGCACAGTCCAAGTAGGAGAGAGGACTGATATTGAATAGCCATTTTACAGATGAGGTAACTGAGGCACACAGAAGTTAGGTGACTCGCCCCAAGTCACACAGCAGACAAGTGGCAGAGCTGGGATTAGAACCCAAGTTCTTCTGACTCCCAGACCCATGCTCTATCCACTAAGCCATTCTGTTTCTCTGGCATCTGGGTGAAAATTCCTTAATCTGCCAGTTTCCTGAGACAATTCATACCTTTATTTGAAGGTTCATTGCAGTCTTGCAGCATTTTTAACGTATCTGAATTTTTTGGTGAAAAACATTCTGAAAACACATCAAAGAAGGAAAAATGTGATGTGGGATATTTACAAGAAAATGGTCTTTTGAATGTTTTCTTCAGGTTGCAGGGTGGGATTCTGAGAAACAGCATGACCTAGTGGAAGAAATACAGGACTGGGAGTCAAGAGACCTGGGTTCTAAATCCAGTTCTGCTAATTGCCTGCTGGGTGACCTTGGGAAAGTCATTTAACTTCTCTGTGCCTCAGATTCTTCATCTATATTGGGGGTTAAATACCTGTTCTCCCTTCCTTTTACACTGTGAGCCTCATGATTTGCTTTTCTTATATTGTATCTTCCCTAGTGCTTAGTACAGTGCTTTGCATATAATAAGTGCTTAACAAATATTACAACTATAATTATTCTAAATTTGGGGTCTACAACTTGGGTAGGTTCATGACACAGCAACAATCTGACCCAAAGATTGGGAACTAGTTTAAAGGAAGAAGGATTCTACCAATTGAACTAAAGAAGACTGAGGAGTAATTCTACCAGCCATCACATTCAGTCCATGCCTACCCACTCCTCAAAAGCCTCCAATAGTTGCCCATTCACCTCTGTATCAAACAGAAACTCCCTACTAATGACTTTAAAACTAATGACTCAGTCAACCTCCTCCAACCTTACCTCACTGATTTCCTTCTACAGCCCAGCACACTCACTTTGTTTCTCAACACCAACTTACTCAGTGTACCTCGATCTCGTCTATCTCACTGCTGACCCTTCACCCACATCCTGCCTCTGGCGAGGAACTCCGTCTCATTTCAATCCCATCTGATAGATGACGATAATAATCATTATGGTATTTGTTAAGCGCTTACTATGTGCCAAGCACTGTCCTAAGTTCTGGGGTAGATACAGAGAAGCAGTGTGGCTCAGTGGAAAGAGCCCAGGCTTGGGAGTCAGAGGTCATGAATTCTAATCCTGGCTCCTCCGCTTGCCAGCTGTGTGACTTTGACTTCACTTCTCTGTGCCTCAGTTACCTCATCTGTAAAATGGAGATTTAAACTGTGAGCCCCACGTGGGACAATCTGATCACCCTGTATCCCCCCAGCGCTTAGAACAGTGCTTTGCACATAGTAAGCGCTTAACAAATACCACCATTATTATTATTACAGGGTAATCAGGTTGTCCCACGTGGGGCTCACAGTCTTAATTCCCATTTTACAGATGAGGTAACAGGCACAAAGAAGTGAGGTGACTTGCCAAAGGTCACACGGCAGACAGGTGGTGGAGCTGGGATTAGAACACACATCCTCTGGCTCCCAAGCTCGTGCTCTTTCCACTAAACCACATTCTCCCCACCTTCAAAGCCCTGTTGAAAGCACATCTCTTCCAAGGGGCCTTCCCCTACTAAACTCTCATTTCCTCTTCTCCCTCTCCCTTTTGTGTCACCTTTGCACTTGGATTTGTAGCCTTTATTCACCCCAACCTCAGCCCCATGGCATTTATGTACTTATCTGTAATTTATATTAAAGTCTGTCTCCCCCTCTAAACTGAAACTCCTTATGGGCAGAGAACATGTCTATCAATGCTGATATATTGCATGCTCCCTAGTGTTTAGTGCAGTGCTCTGCACACAGTAAGTGCTCAATAAATGATTGCTTGTTAATGACTTTCATAGTCAATGATAATAATAATAATAATAATAATAATAATGGCATTTGTTAAGCGCTTACTATGTGCCAAGCACTGCTTTAAGCACTGGGGGAGATACAAGGTCATCGGGTTGTCCCACATGGGGCTCGCAGTCTTCATCCCCATTTTACAGGTGAGGTAATCGAGGCACAGAGAAGTTAAGTGACTTGCCCAAAGTCCCACAGCTGACAAGTGGCAGAGCTGGGATTAGAACCCACGACCTCTGACTCCCAAGCCTGGGCTGTTTCCATGGAGCCACGTTGAGGTGTGATGGTCAGCAGTTTTGTCTTTGACTCAAAGGACAAGTTACTGCATAATAGGTGATGACCAGTTGAACTCCGTCTTCAAGAAACCAGGAGAAAGGGAAGAGGTTTTCAATTGCAGTAGAAGGGATGGAGGTTAGATATGAAAGGGATTTCTGTCAGTGTTAGGGAAGCAGATTGTGGAGCCTCCAGTAGTGAATACTCTTTGGGAGCACATGCCCCCTAATAAATGTGAGAAGCAGAGTGGCCCAGCAGACAGAACATGGGCCTGGCTAATGAGAAAGATCTATTTTCTAATCCCAACTCCACCACTTGTCTGCTGTGTGACCTTGGGCAAATCACTTCCTTTCTCTGTACCTCAGTTACTTCATCTGTAAAATGGGGATTAAGACTGTGAGCCACATGTGGGACATGAACTTTGTCCAACTTGATTAGCTGGTATCTACCCCAGAGCTTAGTACAGTGTCTGGCACACAAAAAGAGCTTAATGAAGACCATAAATAAATGATTGAGTGAATGGCAGGAGCTGTGAGCATGTGGGTAGTTTACAGATGAGGGGTGGAGAGGAATAGCGAGGCAGAACACAGGCTAGGCCTCCCCCAACTTCCCCAGCACCTCTCCCTACAACTTTTCTTTACTCCCCCTAGATTGACTTTATAGTTCCCAGCTTCCCTGAGGAGGAGTCCCTGAAGTTGGGGCTGGGGTTTACCGATTGGGTCTGAGACCAGAGGACTGGACAGGGAGCATTGGTTCCGACCTTCCACTTCTCCTCCTTAGGTACCTTCCTGTCTGGAACTATATCTTCTAACAGTGGGGTATGGGAGGAAGTAACGTGAACTCTGTGCAGTCACCTGATCCTGGTGCTGCTGGATTTTGGACTCCATTCAACTCCCCACAGACTTCATGGGGAGTAGGGAAAAGCTGAGGGTTTAGGTTTTCTCCCACCCCTAATGCTACTGGAGCAACTTCCCTTACCCCTCAGAGCCTCCTCAGCTGCAAGGAAAATCAGCAGGCTGGGGCCCTGCTTTTCAGGCTTTGCAGACAGAGAACAGAAGGTTCCTAATAATAATAATAATGATGCTGATTGTGATGAGCCCACAACAAGCTGCCTTGTTAGAGACTGTTTGTGATCCTGTAAAACAGCAACAAGGAATAGACTTTGCAAAACCACTGATGGGCTTCTACCTGAGACAGGTGATTGCTGGCCTGTGGGATGGAGCACGGAGGGAGAGGTGGCATTCTCTCCTTGTTCTACCCAGTAATGGGCTTGGACCTGTCAGTGACTGCCAAGTAGGGTCACAGCTGCCATGCCCAAGGCAGATAAAATGCACTCATTTTGAACTACCAGGAAGTACTAGAAGAGGAGCAGAAGTATGAGAGAAGCACTTGGAAGCAACAAGAAGTATTGGCCTAACAGGCTTTTTTGACCACAGATTGGAACTGAACTCTTGGGTGATGGAGTGAGTGTGTGTATGTGTCACTACCTTGCACATTAGTAAAACTAACTTTCCACAGTAACCTTGGTGATCAGAGGTGTGGTTTGACTTCTACAGTCTTTTAGACTGTGAGCCCATTGTTGGGCAGGGATTGTCTCTATCTGTTGCAGAATTGTACATTCTAAGCTCTTAGAACAGTGCTTTGCACATAGTAAATGTTCAATAAATATGATTGAATGACTATGTGTCACTAAGGCTCCCTTGGTTCAGGAGGGTCCTGGTTGATATGAGCCGGGGTCTTGTGGCACTGGTGGCATTTAAGTGCTTACTATGTGTCAAGCTCTGGGGTAGATAGAGCTAATCAGTTTGGGCACAGTCCCTGTTCCCAGTACGACTGCTCACAGTCGTAATCCCCATTTTACAGATGAGGGAATTGAGGCACAGAGAAGTGAAGTGCTTTTGCCCAAGGTCACACAGCAGACACATGAGGGAACTGGCATTAGAACACAGGTCCTTCTGACTCCTGGGCCCATTCTCTATCCACTAGGCGTTGTTGGCCTACTACTCAAGTTTTGGTAGAGACCCACTCTCCATCTGGAGTTCAGAAGAAGAATCAAACCCAGGCTCAGGAGGAAGGAACCAGGACTCTATTCCCTCCTGTAATCTCCTTATTGCCAGACCTCAGAGAGACTGGGAGAATGAGGGTATGAGAGTCCCTCCCACCCCCAGCATCTGTTGGATCCAGGAACAGTCAGAGGTGGAATCAGATTAATGAGGCTCCAGACACCTTTGCTCAGGGAACAGTGGGCCAAGTGTCTCACTGTCTGGTTTTCCCTCCTTCTTTCCTGAGGCCACAAAAATGACCTTCAGCCTGTTTTAGAGTGACTGAATAGAGTCACTAGCATTGACAAGCTAAAGGCTGTATTGATTGGACAATAATAATGGTACTTGTTAAGTGTTTACCATATGGCAAACACTGTTCTAAATGTTAAGAACAAGTTAATCAGGTTGGACACAGTCCCTGTCCCAAATGGGGCTCACCCTCTTAATCCTCATTTTATAGCTGAGGTAACTGATGTCCAGAGAAGTGAAGTGACTTGACCAAGCTCACACAGCAGACATGTGGCAAAGTTGGGATTAGAACCCAGGTCCTTCTGACTCCCACCTCGCTGTACCAGCAAACTGTGCTGCCTCACCTGTTTTGGATTAGGTAAATTTGGCCTAAATTTGGCCCTCTATAAAAGCGGTGTCTGTGGATGGACTCTAGGGTCCTTCTAGGCTTGTAATTTGGGAATCTTGATGCTGGTGAAGTCATTTAGAATCTATTCATGATGAAACAACTTGAAGTTAGAACTTCTAACTGTATGATGAATCAAAAGCTGGGTATTTTCTTCAGGTTTTCTTTAGTGATCATTATTTAAAAAGAATGTCTGAGAATTTTAACAGAGGAAGCTCCAGGCCTTCTGGAATTTGTGTTCATTTTTATAATTAATAATAAATGGCACACACCTACTAAACACTAAGTATTGGGGTAGCTACAAGGTTATCAGGCTGAATAACAGACCCTGTCTTACATAATGTTCATGATCTAAGTGGGAGGTGCATTCAATTGTACTTATTAATTGCTTACTGTGTGCAGAGCACTGTACTTAAGCACTTGGGAGAGTGCAGTATAACAACAAACTGACACATTCCTCCCCATAATGAACTCACTGTCTACAGGGGAGACAGACATTAATATAAATTACAGATATATACATATGTGCAATGGGGAGGGGAGGGAGGATGAATGAAGGAGCAAGTAAGAGAGGCACAGAAGGGCCTGGGAAAAGAGGAGAGGAGAACTTAGCCAGGGAAAACTTCTTGGAGGAGAGTTATTGAGGAGAGGGAGGTATTGAATTCCCACTTTAGGAAACTGAGGAACAGAGAAGTTTAATGACTTCCCCAAGGTTACAGAGAAGACAAGTACTAGAGATAGGATTAGCAACTAGGTCTCTGACTCCCAGGTTTGTGCTCTTTTCACTAGGCCCAAATTTTAATTCCTGCATTTGAAATTTTTTTTTCTTTTTGCAGTTAAATACAGTGGGTCTTATTTTATTGGTATGTAATCTTGTGACAGAGAGCCACGGTTGAAAATTAATATTAATATAGAGGCTGTGTGGAGCATGGTTTGCAATAATGAACTACTTAAAAAAATAATATACTTGAGTTTACAAGAAACTTTAATTGTAAAATTATATGGCTCAGGAAGAATTCTCAGGACTAAAGCTCTACTTGCACACCCATGGAGTGTGTTTATTTGAAATGACTATTTCCCATCCTATTCCTACTCATAAAGATGATCGATTTCAATAGATTAACTTGTGAGGGGATGAAAAGGGAATATTTGCGCCAGTGGAGAGCTCCTCTAATACTAAATACATGATTACTGTGCCTCGTTTCTAACCAGAGTGACCCTTAAAATGGAATCAATCAAGTTTTCATGCAGAGGGATAAAATGTTCATGTGTTAATCATGAGGAACTGGTTAAATCCAGTTGTCAGTATTGTCTAGTAGAGCTTAGGCTGGGAGTCAAAAGGACCTGGGTTCTAATTCCACTCTGCCACATGTCTGCTGGGTGATCTTGGGCAAGTCACTTAATTTCTCTGTGCCTCAGTTACTTTATCTGTAAAATGGGAATTAAGACTGTGAGCCCCCAGGTGGGACAGGGACTGTCCAACACAACAACTTTTCATCTACCCCAGTGCTTAATACAGTGTCTGACAAATAGTAAGTACTTAACAAGCACCATAAAAATAATCCCTAATTATATCCAGTATTAAATCTAAAGTAATGTAGATGGGGATAAATTAGTTGGGGATAAATTAGTCCTATATGAAATGGTAACTGGGTATACTTCTGGGTAGAGCTCTTTGTAATTGAGATCACTCTTGAAGAATTATACCTTTTGGCTTTCTGCCCAAACCCCTATATTGGCTGATTGTTTTTCTTCACTTTTTATGCTCTTTGTCTGATTAAGCATTTCACAGCAAAAATCAGTCGGTGGTATTTGAGTGTTTACTTTGTACAGAGCACTGAACTAAGTGCTTGAGAGGGTACAGTATAGTTGGAGGACACAATTTCTGCCCTGAAGGAGCTTACAGTCTAGTGAGGGAGACAGTAGGATAAGCGAAACAACCAGGATAAGGATACATACCTATATGCTGTGGTGGTGGTGGGGGGATTACTTAAGTTTTTAGAGGGTAAAACTAAGTTTGTGGGTTAAGCAAAAGAGAGGGGAAAGACGGGGGATGAGAGGAACGAGAATTTAGGTAGGGAAGCCATCCTGCCAATGTAAATGTCCCTCTAATAATAATAATAATAATAATGTTGGTATTTGTTAAGCGCTTACTATGTGCAGAGCACTGTTCTAAGCGCTGGGGTAGACACAGGGGAATCAGGTTGTCCCACGTGGGGCTCACAGTCTTAATGCCCATTTTACAGATGAGGGAACTGAGGCACAGAGAAGTTAAGTGACTTGCCCACAGTCACACAGCTGACAAGTGGCAGAGCTGGGATTCGAACTCATGAGCCCTGACTCCAAAGCCGTGCTCTTTCCACTGCGCCACGCTGCTTCTCGTAGACTACAAGCTCTTCATGGGGATGGAGTGTGTTTACCAGCTCTGTTGTACTGTACTTTCCTGAGTGCCTATCTCAGTGCTCTGCACACAGTAATACCATTAATGACTGATACTACCACCAAGAGATATCAGCCTCCCTACAGATACTATCTACTTACAACTCAAGACCACACTCTTCCTATGTACCCCAACTTTCAGTTTGAGGAACACTGCCATCAGGTGCCATTATTCAAAAGATCTATTCCATGAAGAAAGATCAGGTGTCTCTAATCCCTAGCTCTTGAAGCAGAATTTTAAGATTTTTAGATAGATTCTCTTAACTTTTCTGGAATTTTGGTAGGGGATGATGTGAGTGGTGGGGAGGGTTTGGGTAGGAGCTAGCTGATTAGGGTGCTGCTGAGCAGGAGAGTTAGGTGTGGGGTGATGAGAGGGCATGGGGAAACTAGGGTAAAGATGGATGGGCAGCCACTTTAACATTCCAATATCTTTTTTTTATTTGCTCCAAATAGATAATAATAATAATAATGTTGGTATTTGTTAAGTGCTTACTATGTGCTTTCTAAGCGCTGGGGTAGATACAGGGTAATCAGGTTGTCCCACGTGAGGCTCACAGTCTTAATCCCCATTTTACAGATGAGGGAACTGAGGCACAGAGAAGCTAAGTGACTTGCCCACAGTCACACAGCTGACAAGTGGGAGAGCCGGGATACGAACCTGTGACCAGATAGATCTGCAAACATTTCATTCTCATCCATATTCCTAACTTTGAAAGATGCTTAGAAAAGTGCTGTGTGTGAGTGACTGTACTGGTGCCACTAGGGTGCAGCAGGGGGGTGTCTCTGCTGTAAAACTGTGGTTTAATTACATAATATTAATCGTATTTGTTAAGCACTTTCTACGTGCTAAGCATTGTTCTAAGCATGGGGGTAGATACAAGGTAATCAGGTTGGACACAGTACCTGTCCCACATGGGGTTCAGTCTTAATCCCCATTTTACAGATGAGGTAACTGAGGCCCAGAGATGTGAACCGACTTGCCCAAGGTCACACAGTAGGCAAGTGGCAGAGCTGGGATTAGAACTCATGACCTTCTGAGTCCTAGACCTGTGCTCTATCCACTAGGCTATTACATCCTGCTAGACAACACTCCCCCAGTCACCTCTTCAGACAGTCGTGGGGACAAATTCTGTGATCTCATAGCACTCTCCAGTTAATTAGAACAAATCTAAAGTTCTTCTAGAGAGGAACTGAATCACCAAGGTCCCTCTGAAGTGATCGTGGTTAATATCCAGAGAAAGCTATAGGCATGATATTGAATAGGTGGATTATATCCCTTTAAAAGGTTGTAATTGATTTGAAAGTCATTAAGGGAGTCTTCTTTTATTATTCAGTCATATTTATTGAACACTTTATTGTGTGCAAAGCACTTGGAAGAGTACAATATTACAATTACAATTAAATTTTTCCAACAGACACATTCCAAGCTCACAGTCTGGGCGGGAGACAGACATTAATATACATAAATAAATTACAAATATATATATTTGTGCTATGGGATGGGAGGGAGGATGAATGAAGGGAACAAGTCAGGGCAGTGCAGAAGGGAGTGGGAGAAGAGGAGAGGAGGGCTTAATCAGAAGGCTTGTGCAAAATACTTAATTGGAACTATTTGCTCTCCTAGAATTGAGTATATTCCTATGACTTTAGCTTATTTTACATTTAATGCCACTTATTTTACACTTATTTAGTGACAATTATTTGGCATCTTCTTTATATTTTATTTCCAGTTCTATGTGGGAATGGTATACCTTGGGAGGGAAAAAACCCACAACAAAACAGAAAAACCTTTGTACAATAGACATGCAATCCTGTGCATACTTCAGTTGATTATACCATTACTTCAACTTGCTCTACTTGGAAGTTAGTTTCTCCTAAATCTTGATTGAAAGCCTAGGGAGGTTTGAGGTGATAGTTCTTATCTCCCTTTGAACTTGTTCTCATCTCAGTGAGCGCCTAGCTGCTGTGCGGCACAGTCATTCCTTGAGTTTATCTGGGAGCAGTTTTCATTGTTTTCTGCACATTACTGGATCTGCTTTTTGTCTCTACAGCCCACTTCCCATTAGGGAAAACCATCTTGCCACTGGAAACAGAGGAGGTAAAATGTCTTGGTTCATGCTAATACATAAAATATTGGACGAAGTTTGGTAAGATAAAGTTTTTTTATTTGAAAAATTTTAAGGACAGAAATGAGAATAGGAAACTCAAACTCTTCAGATATGTAATTTTGATCATATTTAAATTTGCAGGTGAAAATTTTCATCTTGTTACCACCTTGGTGATTTTCAAGTGAAAAAGTCATACATATTAATACACTGAAGATGTTTAAATTAGGAAATATCTCTTCTATCTGGTAGGGAGAAAGTATAATATACCTCTACATATCATTATTTCTATATATTGATCATCCACAGTTCATTCAGATGGACACAACACACACACACACACACACACACACACACACACGAGGTAGTCCAAGATGGGGGCCTCAATCAGTGATGTTTATTGTGTTCAGTGCATTGTGTTAAGTGCTTGAGAAAATACAACATAATAGAGTTTGTATTATAGAAGAGAGTCCTTGCCCACAAGGAGTTTACATTCTGTAGGGAGGAAAGAACATTAACTTCTCTGAACCTCAAATTCCTCATTTGTAAAATGGGGATGAAGTACACGTTCTCCGTCCTACTCACACTGAGAACCCTTTGTGGAACAGGACTCTGTCCAACCTGATTAACTTGCATCTACCCCAGTACTTCAAACTGTGCTTGACACATTGACACATAGTAAATGCTTAACAAATATAACAATAATGATAATATGGTAATAATGCTCTATATCTTCCCCCCCGCCCCCCCCGCTGCAGGCTGACTTATTGGGGCGGGGGTGGGGAGTGGGGAAGACTCCAGAGCCTAAATTTACAAATGAACAGTGCATAATGTAGAGACAAGAAACCAAATGGGGAACTAAAGCTGTGAGATGCCAAAGTGGATTGGGTGAGTGTCTCTTGGAGAAGAAGATGGGGGTTGGGTCAGAGTCAATGGGAAATGCAGAATAAGATTGCGGTGTGGTAGTGGTTGGAGATAGGAAGATGGATATAGTATAGAGAAAGGTGGTGGTGGTCATAATAAACATAAAAACCTCATAGACTCAGAATGAGAGTAATATCAAGGTTGTGAGCCCCATGAGAGACAGGGATTATGTCCAGTCTGAATATCTTGTTTATTCTAACAGTACAGTTTTTGGCAAACAGTAAGCATTTAACAAATATTACTATAATTATTGCTACTATTAATAATAATAAACTGATAACTAAGAAGGTCATCTTCGTGGGAATTTAACTGTTGCAGTTACTAAAGGTAAGATGGTACGTAGGGTAAAGAAACAACTAAGCATATTTTGGAAAAGCAAAATAAAACTCCTCCAAGCCTCTGGGGTGGGGCGGGGGAGGGGGGGAGGGGGACGGACCTCTGATCTGGAGGATGTTTTTAAAGAAGTTGGTCACAAAAACAAATGGCCCATTTTAAGAGGCTGAAGTTGACAAGTAAAATAGAGAAGAGGTGCCAGAGACCCGGGAGGTGACAATGTCACTTAAATAGAATGTGCTTCTTAGACCACTGAGTAATCAGAGCAGCCTTGAACGTCAGCCTGGGTGGAAATATTTAGGAGAGGGTGTGTCAGAGGACCTTCTTCTGGAAAAAAGGGTGAGATAAAGGACTTGATAAGAGGGCAGGAGATTTTAAGTAGCTAAAGACTGCAGGGCAGAGGAAGATTCTAAAGAAAGATATTAGCAAGATGAGGGAGGGGAATGATGCAAAGAATTTCAGGGGAAAGAACAAATATGACTTGTTGAAGAAAAAGAGTGGAGGACTCAGAAAAATGAGAAAAGAATGGGGAAAGGAGTTAGGAGGTTAAGGACACAGAGAACAGGGCAGGTGAGGTTGAAGACTTGCCCACAGACATTTTAGATTGTGCAGGAAGGAGGAAAGAGGAGAAGGTGGAGTTGGTGCTCAAGGGCAAGGATGTGCAAGTCGGAAGGGAAAGAAATGAACCAAATAGTTATTTAGAAAGGAGGAGGGAGAAGTGCCTGGGGGTGGTCTGTGGGAAGACGTGGGCCTAAAATGAGAATGATGGATGAACAGACAGAATTTAGGAGACATTATGGACAAAGAGGTGGTTACCATTATAAGTTCTTTAAATAAATGGAATGCCCCAGGTCCGGATGAAGAAAAAGTGGAATTTTCCAAGAATTCATAGATGTGCTTAGTGAGCCCTTACAATTTAAAGTTTGCAATGAATAGAGAGAGAGGGCTGAGTGGAAATGCTAATGAATCCCAAGCCTATCCACAGACATTATGAATAAAGAATAATGGAACACATACAGATTTGAGGGCTACTCCTGCACGAACACAGTTGAAATATATAGAATACAGAGTTAAGGAAAGGGTAGAAGTATTGTGGCCTACTAAGAACATTTAAGAGACTTTTATATCCAGGGAAAGAAAGAATAGAGGGGTAAATAATAATAATAATAATGTTAATGATAATAAACTGGAGAAGGTCTCTGACAGGGTGAGCCTTGACTTCTTGATGAAGTTGCTGGAAGTGAAGAGGATCTTTGATGGGATGCTAAAGCACATGAAGTCAATGACTGAAATGACTCACATGCAGTGAAGAGGGGATTGGGAGAAGACTTATAGGTAGGAAGAAGTGTGCCAAGGATATCTAGAGCTCCTATAGCTTGCTACACAAGCTTGGAAAATAGATCACTCCTCTTCCCAATGACATTCCAGGGCAGGGGTGGGAAGGCAAAGTGGAATTTGGAGCCAGTTATAGCTTAGGTAAAAAGACTTCATGCTACAGGCTGAAGAGGAAGAAGTTGAATTTGCTTTCAGATGTTAGGGAAACATATCAATTGATCAATGATTGATATTTATTGAGTGCTTACTGTGAGCAGAGCACTGTACTAAATGATTGGGAAAGTACAGTATAATAGAGTTGGTAGATGTGATCCCTGCCCACAGTTTATAAAGGAGCTTACAATCTACAGACTACATACACATTTATATAAGATGCAAAGATTATTGAAGAAATTCATTCAATCATTTATTGAGAGCACTTACTTTGTGCAGAGTACTGTATGTGAACCCTTGGGAGAGTGTAATACAACAATAAACAGACAAAATGCCTGCCCATAGTGAGGTCACAGTCTGTAGAAGAGTCAATCAAAGGAGGTGAAAAAAGAAACTATTGGAAGAGAAACAAGAAGAACCAATCAAATTATTAGGGCTTTCAATTGGGGGCCAATCAATCAAAAGTATTTATTGAGGGCTTATTATAGGCTATATACTAACACCTAGTACAGCATAATAGAGTAAGTAGATAATCCCTGCCTTGAAGGAGTTTACAGTTTAGGAGGCGAGAGACATAAAATTAATGAAGAGAAAGAAGGAAAAGTGGAAAAGTAGAAAAATAGATACTTCAATAATCAGGTTTTTAAGATAAGTATAAAAATGCATGTCTCAAGTGATTGTGATTAAATAAGGGAAGAGTTTGTGCTTGACTCAGTGAGGAATGGGTAAACATTAAAAGTTTGTGAAGAGCAGAGTGACATGCAAAGGACATTTTAGCAAAATGAAGAGTGAAGTATGGACTAGAGAAGGCAGAGAGGTCAGTAAAAAGGCATACTGCAGTAGTCAAGCCTTGATATGAAAAGTGCCTAGAGCAGGTGATGGCCATTTGGACATAGGAAGGAGTTTGGAGATTTGGAGATCAAACCTAGGGCAAGAAAAAGAGGTCAAAGAAGAGTATGGTGAAAATTGTCCTTAGACAATAGAGTGAGGCTGATAAAGTAACTCTTGGGTCAGTATTTCATCTTCAGACCCTGAGCATATATATATACATATCTGTAAAATATTTGTTTTAATGTTTAAATCCCCCTTTAGACTGTAAGCTCATTGTGGGGAGGGAACATGTCTACCAGCTCTGTTGAATTGTACTTTCCCAAATGCTTAATGCAGTACTCTGCATGCAGTAAGCACTCAATAAATGTCGTTGATTGATTCCCCATCAGTCCCCTCACTTGATCTCCCTGCCTCCAGCTTCTCCCCATTTGGTGGAGAGCACTGGATAGAGCAGAGCCCTGGGAGACAAAGGGTTGTGGGTTCTAATCCTTGCTCTGCCACTTGTGTGGTTGTGTCCTTGGGCAAGTCACTTCACTTCTCTGGGCCTCAGTTACCTCATCTGTAAAATGGGGAATGAGATCAGGAACCACACGGTGGACAGGGACTGTGTCCAACCCAATTTGCTTCCATTCACCCCATTTTTAGTACAGTGCCTGATACA
The DNA here is from genome assembly GCF_004115215.2 of Ornithorhynchus anatinus. Lineage (NCBI taxonomy): Eukaryota > Metazoa > Chordata > Mammalia > Monotremata > Ornithorhynchidae > Ornithorhynchus > Ornithorhynchus anatinus. Next base: position 109,937,221 of record NC_041731.1, on the reverse strand, counting down.
TAATAAGTGCTTAACAAATACCACAACCATACATCACTCATTTTTCTAAAAAAATCATTCTGCCCACAACTCCCCACTCCCCAGAAAGCTCCACTGGTTGTCCATCCATCTCCACATCTAACAGAAACTCCTTGCCATCAGTTCTGAGGCACTCAATCAGCTCTCCCCACCCTATGCAGCCTCACACTTTACTCCTCTAACTGACAGCAAACTACTTACTGTGCCTAGATCTTGTTTGTCTTACCAACAGCCCCTTGTTCATATCCTCTCTCCTGCCTGGAACACCCTTACCCGTCATATCTGACAGATCACTACTCTTTCCATCATCAAAGTCCTACTAAGACTGCATCTCCTCCAAGAAGACTTCTCTGGCTAACTTCTTATCTTACCATCTAATTCTCCCTCCCTTTTGCATCTCCTAAAAACTTGGTTCTGTACTCCCACAGCACTTATGTAAATATGCTTATACTCTGCTATTTCTTCTATCTGTAATTTATTTTAACAACCAGCTCTGCTACTAGAGTGTAAATGCCTTAAAGTCAGGCCTGGGCTGGGGAGAGGCACATTTGGGACTGATAAACCCAGAAGTGTTTTACAGATTTACTGATAGAGACTTTAATTTTCAGAAAGCAGGACGTGCAGGGGACTGGCAGCTGAAAATTTTGGAACATCAGCTGTAGGAGAAGATAGGGAAAGGGTCATCCAAGCTGGGAATAATAATATATACGGTAATTTTTCTGGCATGGTATGTCTGCAATGCAGAGATGGAGAAATCCCAATAAAGACAATAATCTGCACCAGATGTTGGAAGAATTGCTCAGTCCTTCAGTGTTTTACCCGGAAAAGATAATAGAGCTCTCAGTCAACCAGGGGCTGAGATATGCCTGACTCCTCTGAAAATCAGTTCCCCACACTCAGCTAATGAAAGGTCACATATCCTCCAAGAGGTCTTTCCTGATTAAGTCCTCTTTTTCCCCAACTCTCTCTTCCTTCTGCTTTGTCTATGCACTTGGATCTGCACCATTTGGATATTTTATATTCTCTCAACCCTCAGCCGCATGGCACTGATGTACATATGTGCAATTAATTTATTTATATTAACTTCTGTCTACCCCCTAGACTGTAAGCTTATGGTGGTCAGCGAATGTATCTACCAACTCTGATGTATTATCCTCTCCCTAGCACTTAATAAATACACTGCTCTGGATACAGTAAGTGCTCAATAAATTCCACTGGTTGATTGAAAAATGTTGCCCTATGTTCTAGCTGGTCTAGTACCTGGCCCCATTGATCACTGGTTCTTCTGTGGCTTCTGACAGTTCCAGAAAGGCTGTAGTGACACTGGCACATACTCTTAGACTTTAGAAAGGGACAAGGTATCTTTGAAAGCTCTTTCAGAGGACTGCAAGAATTTCTCCCCCGAGGACTCAATGACTTTACTGAAATCAGGGGGACTGTCTTTTGAGACCAGAGCTATTCCTCTTGTATTTACTCATGCTGCTTAGCCAGACCCTGGCTATCCCTTGCTGAAAACTCCCCACTGCCTTAAAAAAAATAATTCTGGAATTTTAGTGCTTACTAAATGCCAAGCACTGGGATTGATACAAGCAAATTGGGTTGGACATAGGCCTCTCCTCCATGGGGCTCACAGTCTTAGTCCCCATTGACAGATGAGTTAACTGAGACACAGAAAAGTGAAGTGACTTGTCCAAGATCACAACAGACAAGTGGAAGAGGTGTGGCACTGTTATGATTGTTGTTTACAGTATTTGGTGGTGTTTGCAGTTTTGTCTTCCTGCAACTTTTACTTGGAGAGCCACCCCTCCCAATCAGTCAAGAGGCAGAAGCCAGGTCTTTCTGACTCCCAGGTCTGTACTCTATCCTCTAGGCCATGCTGCTTCTCTAGAGTAGTCACTGCTGCAGCAGGTGCAGGTCCTCTGTTTTTCATGAGGGTCCCTTCAAGCCAGCTCTTCATTTGTTTGGGTTAGCTTTTTTACAGGTTTCTGGGACCATCACACTTTAGCTCTTCATATTGGCAGGAATTGAGGGGGAGGAGGAAGGAGTACTAAGCCATCCTAGCCGTGCTTGGCCATCCCAGAGGGAGCAGGCGGCTCTTAGGATTTCCCACCCAAGACTTCTTGGTGGTTGTATGAAACAAGTTTTCTTAGTTCCATCGGTTCACCGTATTTGTTTTCTCTAGGCCCACCACTGGGTGGCAGAAGAAACTCCCTTTACCAGCTCCTTTTACACACTTTATACAGAATACATGTCGGTGACCTCTTTTCCCACTATGAGCTTGTCCCTTAAAATTCCAGTTGATTTCACAATTTTTCTAGCCTCTCCTTAGTTTCTTTCCTTTTCTTTGGTCTACACTAGCCCATTCTTTCCATGTTTCATAGTAATTGGTCCCTATGAATCTGTTGAAGATTTCCTCTTTATTTTCAGACGATGACTTGGAAGACTGGTTTCCTATATTTCTCATAGTCTTGTTAAAAATTTGAAACTCATGCTAATTTCAGGTGAATATTTTTTGAATGGTACTTTTAGGTGCTTACTACGTGCCAGGCACTCTACTGAGCTCTGAGATAGATGCAGGGTAATGAGGATGGACACAGTCCCTGTCCCCATTATATAGATGAGGGAACTGAGGCACAGAAAAGTTAAGCGACTTGCCCAAGGTCACAGAGCAGAATAGTGGTTCACCTGGGATTAGAACCCAGGTCCTCTGGCTTACAGGCCTGTGGTCTTTCCACTAGGCCATGCTGCTTCTCAAAATTTCTTTCTTACCTGATCTGACATATTTGCTGGTTACGAAAATAATGGCAGAGTGATCAGAGATGAAATGATCTAATGAGCATTGAATAGGTTTGGTACTAATAATAAGTCTTTACTATGTTTAGAGCATTTTACTCAGCTCTGTGAAAATACATGGGTGAGAGTGAGAGGATTTTGGAGATGAACTTCATTCTGTACACAGGGGGATGATAGACAGTCCCTTCCACAAAACAAGATTAGGCTCTGTGGCACTGTCATGATTGTTGTTTACGGTATCTGGTGGTGTTTGCCGTTTTGTCTTCCTGTAACTTTTACTTGGAGAGTCACCCCTCCCAATCAATCAATCAATCAATTAATGATATTAATTGATTGCCTACTGAGTGCAATCCACTTTACTAAGCACTTGGGAGAATGTAACAGAAGCCTTTCCTAAAGGCTCTTACAATCTGGTGGGGGAGACAGGCTTGCAGAATGATTTTTGCAAATAGAGGGAGCATAAGGAAGAAACAGGGAGCATAAGGAAGAAACAGGAAGTAGTACAACTATATATCAGAATGAATTAGCTGATTATAGATATTTTAATCATCATAATACATATTATAATTGATTATACACCCTAAAAACATACATACATTCATTCATTGTTGTGCCCTCTTCTGTTCTCCATATATGCTCACTCCCTTGGTGAACTCATTCACTTCCGTGGCTTCAACTGTCATCTCTAGGCAGATGACACCCAAATCTACATCTCCTCCCCCTCCCTACAGGTTCGTATCTCCTACTGCTTCCAGGACATCTCCACCTGGATGTCTGCCCGCCACCTAAAACTCAACATGTCTAAAACTGAGCTCCTTATCTTCCCTCCCAAACCCTGTCCTCTCCCTGACTTCCCTGTCACTGTGGACAGCACTGCCATCCTTCCCGTCTCACAGGCCCGCAACCTTGGTGTCATCCTTGACTCAGCTCTCTCGTTCACCCCACACATCCAATCTGTCACCAACGCCTGCTGGGCTCACTTTCACAATATCGCCAAGTTCTGCCCTTTCCTCTCCATCCAAATGACTATCTTGCTGGTACAAGCTCTCATAATATCCCCACTGGATTATTGTTTCAGCCTCCTCTCGGATCTCCCTTCCTCCTGTCTCTACCCACTCCAGTCTATTCTTCATTCTGCTGCTTGGATCATCTTTCTACGGAAACGCTCTGGGCATTTCACTCCCCTCCTCAAAAACCTCCAGTGGTTGCCTAACAACCTTCACATGAAACAAAAACTTCTCACTCTTGGCTTCAAAGCTCTCCATCACCTTGCCTCCTCCTACCTCACCTCCCTTCTCTCCTTCTGCTGCCCACTCCATACACTCTGGTCCTCTGCCGCTCACCTCCTCATGGTCCCCCGTTCGCACCTGTCCCACTGTCAACTCATGGCCCACGTCCTACCGCTGTCCTGGAATGCCCTCCCTCCTCACATCCGCCAAACTAACTCTCTTCCCCTCTTCAGGCCCTACTGAGAGCTCACTTCCTCCAGGAGGCCTTTCCAGACTGAGTCCCCCCTTTCCCTCTGCTCCTCTTCCCCTCCCCTTACCCCGTCTCCTGTCCTCTACTCGTCCTTCTTCTCTTTTCCTCAGCACTGTGCATATTTGTATATATTATTTATTACCCTATTTATTTTGTTAATGAGGTGTATATCTGCATGATTCTATTTATCTTGATGATGATGTCTTGTCTTGTTTTGTATTGTTTTTCTTTGCTGTCTCCCCCGTTTAGACTGTGAGCCCGTCACTGGACAGGGATTGTCTCAATCTGTTGTCAAATTGTACATTCCAATCGCTTAGTACAATGCTCTGCACACAGTAAGTGCTCAATAATTCATTCATTCGATAGTATTTATTGAGCACTTACTATGTGCAGAACATTGTACTAAGCACTTGGAAAGTACAATTCAGCAAGAGAGACAATCCCTGTCCACAGTGGGCTTAGAGCTGAGAGGGGAGACAGACATCCAAACAAGTTAACAGGCATAAGTATAAATAAACAGAATTATAGATGTATACATATATATCTATATCTATAATTCTATATATAGATATATATGTATACATCTATAATTCTGTTTACAAGTTAACAAGTTGTATATATCTATAGTATATATCTATAATTCTGTTTACAAGTTAACAGGCATCAGTATAAATAAACAGAATTATATATATATATATATATATATATATATATATATATATATATATATATGTGCTGTGGGGTCGGTGGGGGGGACAAAGGGAAAGAGTCTAGGTGATGTGGAAGGGAGGGGAGCCTAAGAAAAGGGCTTAGTCTGGGAAGGCCTCTTGGAGGAGGTGTGCCTTCAGTAGGGCTTTGAAGGGGGGGAAGAGTAATTGTTTGGCAGATTTAAGGAGGGAGGGCATTCCAGGCCAGAGGTAGGATGTTGGCCAGAGGTCAGTGGCAAGACGGGAGAGATGAAAACCCATTGAGAAGGTTAGCACCACAGGAGCAGAGTGTGCAGGCTGGGATGTAGAAGGAGAGAAGGGTGATAAGGATAAGAATAAAATACCTGAGTGCCAAGCTTGGCTATTGAGTAGATGTGACTCTCTCCACCTTCTGAAGCAGCTTCACTCAGGACTTGTTTGAAAATGATAAATATTCTGGATTGCTCCCACATGATTTTTGGCTAGGTTAGTTGTCCCTATTTTAGCTTTCAGCATTTCAACTCTGAGACCCTTGCTCTCTGCCAGGTATAGCAAATTACATTTAGTTATTTAATTCCAATGAACCTTGTGTGCAGAGCTGTACTGAGGGTTTGGGAAGTAGAGTAACTTTAGTAGATATACTCACTCCCCTCCTGAAGCTTACAATCGGGCAGGAGGCAGTCTATTCACAAAATTTACAGATTATAGAAAAAGGAGAATGTTAAGATGGAGATGTGAAGAAGTAGGGCTTACATGGAACCTAAACTGAAATGTACAAAAGTGCCAAGAATAGCTTTGAAGACATTGATTGTGAGGTCATATTTGGGAAACTATGGCCTTGGGAGAAGAGCAATTAATCAGGGAAATCTTTCTGGGGCAAGTGGAAAAAGTTAATCCATTCCATCAGTCCCTTAATGACCCTCGGAGGACCCAACTCGCTAGCCACAAGAGTCAGTTGGGCAACTACTACTCTCTGTCACAATGCAGTAAGGCAGGGCTGGAAAACAATAACAATAAAAATAATAATGTTGGTATCTGTTAAGCACTTCCTATGTGCAGAGCACTGTTCTAAGCACTGAGGTAGATACAGGGTAATCAGGTTGTCCAACGTGAGGTTCATAGTTAATCCCCATTTTACAGATGAGGTAAATGAGGCACAGAGAAGTTAAGTGACTTGCCCACAGTCACACAGATGACAAGTGGCAGAGCCGCGAGTCGAACCCATGACCTCTGACTCCAAAGCCCAGGCTCTTTTCACTGAGCCCTGAAAGGCAATGAAAAGCAAGAAGGAGGCAGTAGGATAGGAAGGGAAGTGCTTAGGACAGTAATCATTCATTCATTCAATGGTATTTGAGAGCCTACTCTGTGCAGATCACTGTACTAAGCATTTGGGAGAATACAACAGTGTCGATAGATGTGTTCCCTGCCCTCAAGGAGGTGCTTACTACGGGGAAAGCACTGGATAGAAACAAGATAATCAGGTCCCACATTAATTTCTCTGTCCAAGTAGGAGGGAAAACAGCTACTGAATTCCCATTTTGCAGATGAGGGAACTGAGGCAAGAGGAGTTAAGAGACTTGTCCAAGGTCACACAGCAGGTACACGGGAGAGCTGGAATGAGAAGGCAGGTCCTCTGACACCCAGGGCCATGCTCTTTCTACTAAGTCACAGAGGTTAATAAATGCCATAATTTCTTAACTGGATCTGGATCTCATGTCAGCGCCTTTTTTCAGAGATGAATTTCATTCTCTCCCACAAATTTTCCCATCCAACTCACTTAGAACCAGCTGTCATTTTAGGCCTCTCGAGGTGGCAGGTGGGCAGGACTCTTCTGAAAAGCCCTAATCTTCATCCCATCTCTCACCACCCTCACACCCAGCTACCACTCATTCCTCATAGGTACTCCACTCCCACAATTTGGTTTCATAGCAGTCCTCAAAAAAATTCCCCAACTAACCCAACCAAGGAAACACACATACATGTCTATTGTTCAATAGAGATGCAGCTTGACTTAGTGGAAAGAGCACATGCCTGGGAGTCAGAGGACCTGGGTTCTAATCCTATGTCTGCCAGTTCTTTGCTGTGTGACCTTAGGAAACTCCCTTAACTTCTTTGTGCCTGTTTCCTCATTTGTAAAATGGGCAATTCAACAACTGTCCTCTCTCTTACTTAGACTATGAGTTCTGTGTGGAACAGTCCCATGTGTGGCCTAGTGGAAGGAACATGGGCCTAGGAGTCAGAGGACCTGGTTTCTAATCCTGAATCTACCACGTGTCTGTTGTGTGACCTTGGGCAAATCACTTGAGTTCTCTGTGCCTCAGTTTCTTCATCTCTAAAATGGGAATTCAATTCCTGTTCTCCCTCCTACTTTACGATTGTGAGTCCCATGTGGACTGTGTCCAACCTGGGTATCTGGAATCTTCCCCAGCAATGAGTTCAGTGCTTGGCATATAGTAGTAGGTGCTTAACAAATACAATTATTGTTATTGCTATTATAGTATAATCAAATAATTATAATGAAACATCATCTCTTGGGCTCTTGGTGATCTCCGCTGCTACAAGGACCCACCTATCATGACACAGGATTCCTGACCCTTTCCCTTACTCTCTACAGTTCCTGTGTAACTTCACAGAGAGTTGGCTGATTTCTTTCAACTCCCAGTGGGAAAGGAAAATTTTCCAATCTCAATAATGAAAACTGTACATGTACTTTCCATAAATAATAAATCAGCATGTGACAGTTCGTTATGGTCAGTGAACATGTCTGCTAATTCTCTGCCGACCCCTTGCCCATGTCCTCTCTGCCCTGGAACACCCTTCCTTCTCAAATTTAAGCGACAATTACTCTCCTCCCCTTCAAAGACTTACTGAAGGCACATCTCCAATAGACATTCCCTGACTAAGCCCCTTTCCTCTTCTCCCACTCCCTTCTGGGTCTCCCTGACTTGCTCCTTTTATTCATCCCCCCCTCCCAGCCACACAGCACTTATGTACATAGCTGTAATTATTTATACTAATGTCTGTCTCCCCTCTAGGCTGTAAGCTTGTTGTGGGCAGGGAATGTATCTGTTTAATTATATAGCGTCCTCTCCCAAGTGCTTAATACAGTACTCTGCACATAGTAAGCACTCAATAAATATGATTGATCAAGGTAATGAGAGTTATTAAATTAAAAAATACTCCTTATATGCTTGATCTACCTGAGAATGATCAGAACGACCTTGCGTTTTGTTCCAATGATGCTGTCATGGCCTCTTGCAATGAATCTCTTTACTCTAGGACATGCTTGTTCCTTATTTCACTTTTAGTAGGACTAGCCTGATAAATAACTTGCTACTGTTGGCTGGTGGAGATTGGAAGGACATGGTCAAGGGGTTTGATTCACTAAACTTGCTGGAAAAGAACAACTTCAGTTCCAAAAAAGCCTCATGAAATCTTTCATATTTAGTCTGTTAGCTGGAGTATTATGCAATTATCTATGCTGTATCTATTCAGATGAGATTTTAGAACTACTGTCTATTCTTAGATATAGGCGACCCCGAAGATCCTTTCTTAAATTCTAAGGCCTCTTCCTTTATCCTTGACCAAAATTTGTCCTCTCCCTGAAGCACCCTGAGGAGGTGGCCTTCTTTAATTGGTGAAGTGATTATTGTTCCCTCCAGACATTGGACAAAGTCAAAATATTGGCCCTCTGTACATCTCTCTGTGGGAGACATCCCTTGGTTTTGGAGAAAGTCTCAATTTTTGTTGCACAGAATTCCCATAATGTTACACAAAAACAAACCCAATCCTGTTTTCCCTTGGAGCTGAAGATGATGGAATGGTTCCTTTTTCTTTCAAAAAAATAATTTTAAAGACGATTAACCACAAAAGAACTTGCAATGTCTGAAAAAGCAACTCCTCATATGTTGGGTAAGGTTGCTTACTTTAGAATCCTTTTTGAATTCACCCAAACTATCTCTTGAACCTTATTTAAAGATATCAGGATAGGTACAGTTGTCATAAATCTGAGACAAAAAACAAGAAGGGGGATAGGCAAGAAACAGGATTTCTCTTTAATTGAGGGAATTAGTCAACTTGTGCTGAAATTCTAAACAAGTTATGAATCACAGTTCTCAAAGACATTTTTCTTCCTGGTAAGCCTTAAATGAGAATTAGCAGGAAAGCAAGTCTTATCAAATCATCCTTTTCTATGACACTTTTTTTCCTTTAATGATCAGTGATCTGACTTCATTCAGACAGTAAAGAAACTTGCCTTCCCATGGAATCTTTCTAATGCAGGAAAAGAAATCCCAAGGCAAATCATGCTCTCCTGTACTTGAATTATGGTGATACCCTTTGGATGGGAAAACTGGAAGAAAAGACAAACAAGATGATGAAGGGGAAGGAGCTTCTGTAGGGCCTGAAAAAAACGAGATTCATCAAGCTGGAAAGGTGAAGACAAAGAAAACATGATGAAAGTTTTCAGAATCATGACAGGTGAGGTCAGGGAAAACACAGAATCACTGTTAAATCAGGCAGTCAGTTGTATTTATTGAGCATTTACCATGTGCATATCATTACAAAGTGCTTGATAGAGTACAGTACAACAATAAACAGACACATTCCCTGCCCACATTAAGTTTACAGTCTAGCAGACTGTTCACCCCCATCCCTCCCCTGCCACCCCACCACCAAGAGTTGGGGGCACTGGTCAATGACACACCGTGAGAAGCAGTGTCCTAGTGGAAAGACCACAGATCTGGGAGACAGAAGACCTGGGTCCTAATCCCAGCTCTGCCAGTTGCTTGCTGTGTGATCTTGGACAAGTCATTTAAATTCTCTGGGCCTCAGTTTACTCAACTGTAAAGTGAAGATTAAATCCTATTCCCTTTTACTTAGACTGTGAGCCCAAGTGGAACAGGGACTATGACCACACTCATTAACCTGTATTCATTCATTCGTTCAATAGTATTTATTGAGCACTTACTATGTGCAGAGCACTGTACTAAGCGCTTGGAATGTACAAGTTGGCAACAGATAGAAACAGTCCCTGCCCATTGATAGGCTTACAGTCTAATCGGGGGAGACAGGCAGACTACCCCTGTGCTTAAAACAAATGCTTGACACATAGTAAGCACTTAACAAATGCAACAGCAATAATAATAACAAACCAAATAAAATATATTCACACTCTTTATAGTATACATATGAAATTCATTACTATGGTAACTTGTGCAGGCAGAAATTATAAGGGAACTCAAGAAGGGTTTAGGATGAATTCATGACAAGAGGTCCCTAGTTTATGAGAGGGAATGTTAGGGATATTAGAGGAAGATTCTGACCAGTGAAGGTGGATATCAAGGAAAGTAACCACCCGTGTCAAGTCCCCTTGATATCACTGTCAGAGACGGAATCTTGGATTAGGTAGAGGATTGTTTTCACTCAGCAATGCCCTGACATATTTTTATGAGATAAATACACATGTTCATATCGAAGTTCTGCTAGATTGCAGCCTTCTTGAGGGGAGAAATCATGTTCACTAATTATTTTGTGTTCTCCCAAACCCTTAGTTGAAGGCTCTGGGCATAGCAGGCACTCTATATGGGGTTGCCTGGAAACTGAAATTCCATTTGTAATTTCTACTCAAAATTGCTGGACCACTGCCTCTTTCCCTCCCCTTCTTCCTTCTCAGCTTGAAAAAAATCGTGTGATTTCTCTTTCTTCTTAGGTTTCATCCAGTTAAAAGATTCATAATAAGGAAGAAGGTTTAGCTAAACTCTCATTTCCCCTAACCAACTTCCTCTCACCTTCGACTGTGTACTTGGCTGTGTACCCCTTAAGCACTTCACCCCAACCCCACAGGACTAATGCGAACACCCTTATGCTCTGCTGTTTCCTCCATCTGTATTTTATATTAATATCTGTCTGTAAACAATCATATTTATTGAGCACTTACTGTGGGTAAAGACTGTACTAAGCACTTGGAAGAGTACAATATAACCGAGCTGGTAGACAGGTTTCCTGGCCACAAGGAACCTACAGTCTAAAGGGGAAGACAGACATTAATATAAATAAATTACAGATATGTACAAAAGTTATGTGGAACTGAGGCTGGAGTGAATATGAAGTGGTTAAAGAATACAGATCCAAGTGTATAGACAATTCAGAAGTGAGAGAGAGTAGGGGGAAAAGGGCTTAATGGGTGAAACCTCTTGGAGAAGATGCATCTTTAACAAGGCTTTAAAGGTGGTTAGAGTGATGGTCTGGCATAATTGGAGGGGGAAGAATTTCCAGGTCTGAGGGAGGACGTGGATGAGGGGTCAGCAGTGTGTTAGAGAGTAAATCGGCATTAGAGGAGGAAAGTGGACTGTTACGGTAGGAAGTCAGCAAGATAAGGTAGGAGGGGGTGAGCTGATTGAGTCCTTTAGGGCCTGTGGTAAGGAGTTTCTGCTTGAAGCAGAAAGTGCTTGAAAGCACTCAATTAGCTTGGCCCCATCCCACCTCACCTCACTGATCCTCCTACTACAGCCCAGCCTGCACGCCCGCTCCTCTAGTGCTCTGATCTCATCTATCTCTCCACTGACCCCTTTCCCAAGTCTCCCCCTTGCCGGGAATCCCCTCTGCCTCCATATACTCCAGACCACCACTCTCCTCACCTTCAAAGCATTATTAAGGTCACATTCCCTCACAGAGGCCTTCCCCTATTACGCCCTCTTTTTCCTGGCTCCAGGCTTGCCTCTAGACTGTTACCTCATGGTGGGCAGGGAATATTTGTTCTTTTTTTTAAATTGTACTCTTCCAAGCACGTGTTACAGTACTCTGCACATGGTATGCATTCAGTAAACATGATTGAATTACTGGCTGATTGGCTCACTCACCCTTCTGTGTCATCTATGCAGTTGGATCTGCATCCTTTGGATATTTGATATTCTCTCCACCTCCAACCTCCCAGCACTTATGTACATATATTTAAATTATACATTATAAATGATTTATTTATATTAATGTCGGTCTCCCCCTCCAGACTGTAAGCTCATTGTGGACAGGGAATGTGTCTGCCAATTCTGTGATATAGTACTCTCCCAAGTGGATAGAATACACATATCAGGATCAGAAGGACCTGGGTTCTAATTCCAGCTCTGCCACTTTTCTGCTTGGGCAAGTCACTTCTCTTCTCTGTGTCTCAGTTCTCTCATCTGTAAAATGGGGATTAAGAGTGTGAGTCTTATGTGGGACAGGGGCTGTGTCCTACCCCATTATCTTGTATCTACTCTAATGCTTAGTACAGTGTTTGGCATATAGAAAGTGCTTAACAAATACAATTGTTATTATTGGTCTGCACATAATAAGCATTCAATAAATACCACTGATTGACTGATTGGTGCAGAGGTAGATGGGTAAGCACTGAAGGTTCTTGAGGAGTAGGTAGTCATGGACTGAACTTTTTTTTTTTTAGAAAAATGACCCAGTCAATAGAGTGACGTATGGATTGGGGTGGCGAGAGACAAGAGGGAGAGAGGGCCTTGGATGCAGTAGTTAAAGTAGGATCTGATAAATGCCTGGATCAATGTAATAGCAGTTTGGATGGAGAGAAAAGGATGGATTTTAGTGACGTTGTAAGGATAGAACTGACAGGATTTGATGACAGATTGAATCCATGGGTTTAATGACAGAGATAGGTCAAGAATAATGCCAGGGTTACAGGCTTGTGAAATAGGGAGGATAGTGGTGTTGACCGCAGTATGAAAAAGTCAAGGGGAAAATACAATTTGAGTAGGCAGATGAGAAGTTCTGTTTTGAACATGTTTTGTTTGAGGTATTGGTGGGACATCCAGGTAGAGATGTCTTGAAGGCAGGAAGAAATGCAAGATTGCAGAGGAGAGTTTAAGGCTGGAGAAGAAAATTTGAAGATAATCTGTTTAGAGATACTAGATATAGTCATAGGAATGAATGAGTTCTCTAAGGAAGTGGATGTAGATGGAAAACAGAAAGGGACCCAGGTTTCAATCTTATCACAGCTAGATGATAAAGGAAAAGAGATGGGAGGGGGGCAGGGAGGACAGGGGGCTTGAGAAGGAGTTAAACATCTGTAATAGCTAGAGAGGGCAGTGGGTATGCAAGTCAACAAGGATGGAGAGGGATTGCTGTTGGGCAGAGGTGAGGGTGGAATTAGAGCAGGTAAAAATGAAAATGAGATGGATGAGGTCAGCCAGACATCTGGATTTCCACCAGCAATGTTTGGCCACAGTGACTGAATCAGGAACAACTCAAGGATGAAAGGAAACTTTCATCATGATGGAGCAGGGTTTCCCCAGGCCACACTTGGATGAAGCTGGAGGGGGAGTATGAGGGATGGTCCAAGGGCAAGGAAGAAATTTGAATGGAGTGAGGTAATGGGGGTCAGTGTGTGGAGAGGAGGATGAGGAAGGGTGACCAGAAGGAGGGACTGAGAGGACATGAGGAATCTAGGACATTCAAAAAAGAGAGTCCAGAGCTGCAGCACCCTCTCCTCCAAGAGGCCTTCCCTGACTAAGCCTCTTTCTCCTCTTCCCCCACTCCCTTCTCTGTCACCTTGACTTGCTCTCTTTATTCTTAGCCTGCTCCCAGCCCCACAGCACTTATGTACCTATCTGTAATTTATTTATTTATTTTAATTTCTGTCTCCTCCTTTAGACTCTAAGCTCTCTGTGGGCAGGGAATGTGTCTGTTTATTGTTATAATGTATTCTCCCAAGAGCTATTCACAGTGCTCTGTGCACAGTGAACACTCAATAAACATGATTGAATGAATGAATAAGTGAATGCATCTGGAGCATCCAGTGACCAACACAGGTTCCTCTAGTAGGTGGGGGCCCAGCAGCTCCCAGCTGGGGGGCATCACTACAGACATTAGCGGTTGTCCAGCGTGAATGGATGGGTGACAACAAGTTGTTAGCTTCTAATAGACAAACGACTACATTGTTAGCTGCTGGGTTGATGTGCGAGGTCTTGTTTGTCTTTCCTTGTTGGTGTGTCATAATAATAACAATAATAATAATGATAACTGTGGTATTTGTTAAGCACTTACTATGTGCCAGGCACTGTACTAAGCTCTGGGGTGGATACAAGCAAATTGGGTTGGACACAGCCGCTGTCCCACATGGGGCTCACAGTCTTAATCCCCATTTTACAGATGAGGTAATTTAAGTACAGAGAAGTGAAGTGACTTGTCCAAGGCCACAAAGCAGACAAGTAGAGGAGCCGGGGTTAGAACCCATGGACCTTTTCTGATCCCCAGGCCTGTACTCTATCCATTACACCACTGAGCGCTTTCTGTTGCAGAGCAACAGAGCTATAGCCTAGAGGGTCCTGCCCCTTTGGTTTCGTCTTTGGCTCCTAGTGTGCAGAGAGTGGGTGGATGAATGGGGGGCGGTCTGTTTTCTTTCCTGTTTGGGTAGGCTCATGCCCCAGGCAGGTAGAGGAGATACTGAAGGGGCAGGGTCAATGTTCCCTCCCTGGGTGCAGTCCCGGACCCTCAGTGCATGAGGAGGGGCTTCATATTAACGTCTCTCTCCTCCATCAGAATAATAATAATAATAATAATTTTGGTATTTAAGTGCTTACTATGTGCCAAGCACTGCTCTAAGTGCTGGGTAGATACAAGGTGATCAGGTTGTCTCACCTGGGGCTCACAGTCTTAATCCCTATTTTCCAAATGAGGTAACTGAAGTACAGAAAAGTTAAGCGACTTGCCCAAAGTCACACAGGTGATAAGTGGAAGAGCCGGCATTAGAACCCACGACCACCGACTCCCAAGCCTGTGCTCTTTCCACTGAGCCATGCTGCTTCTTAAATGTCAGCTCATTTTGGGCAGGGAGCATGTCTGCTAATTCTGTTGTATTGTACCTTCCCAAGCATTTAGAACAGAGCTCTGCACTTTGTAAGAGTTCAGTAAATACCACTGATTGATTCAAGAGGCTTGCTTTACCTTCCTCTTGGCAACCTCTCAGGCCCTGGGCATGTGGCGAGGGAGAGCCTGGGGTCGGGGTGGAGAGGTCAACATCCCCCTCCCCCCAGGGCAGTACTAGAATAATAATGACAATAATAGTAGTTTGTTAAGTGCTTATTATGTGCTAAGCACTGTTCTAAGCGCTGGGGTAGATACAAGATAATCAAGATTAAGACTGTGAGCCCCATGCGGGACAGGGACTGTGTCCAACCTGATTTGCTTGTTTGTGTCCATCCCAGCGCTTAGTACAGTGCCTGGCACATAGTAAGCATTTAACAAGCACCATTATCATTATTATTAGGTTGTCCCTTGTGAGGTTCACAGTCCTAATCCCCATTTTACAGATGAGGTAACTGAGGCACAGAGGAGTGAAGAGGTTTGCCCAAGGCCACATAGCAGACAAGAGGCAGAGGCAGGATTAGAACCCATGTCCTATGTCTCCCAAGTCCGTGCTCTTGCCATTAGGTACTTCTCTGTGCCTCTTACCACATCTGTAACATGGGGATTGAGACTGATCCCCATGTGGGAGAGGGACTGTGTCCGACCCTATTTTCTTGTATCTACCCCAGTGCTTAGTACAGTGCCTAGTGTATAGTAACTTAACAGATACCACAATTATTGTTATTATTATTCCTCCTGGCACAGTCTCAAGCCCCCAGTGCATGGAGAAGGAGTTGGGGGTTCCCCTGGCATGGTCTCCAGCCCCTGGGTGCAGAAGGGTGAGGGGCTGCAGGTGTCGGTGTTCCTTCTCCTGGAACAGTTTCAGCCCCCTGGTATGGGGGGGGAGGGACTGGGAGCATATGGGCTGCCCCACCCTAGACCCCCGGCATTTTTCTGGGCAAAGTCTATTTGATGGAGGAGGCTGATGACAAGTGTGTGATTAGAAGTGAGGTAGTTTTGCGAACAAAATCTAACTGTGGAGGGAAAAAATCCAATCTAATAAAGAACAGCATAAAAACCTGTAGAGCATAATTCCTACCCAGAAGAGGGATTTTTGATTTGAAATTTTCATGGAGGAGTATTCCTGGAAAGCAAGAAATGAGCTTCCTGAGCCGTGAGTAAGTGTGGAAAGCCAGAGATCTTTATAATGTATAGCAGCTGAGGCCATAAACGGATTTACTCTTTAATTTAGTAATTTTTTCATATTCCTGGAAGTAGAATAAAATGGTCATGCCCTGGTTCAAGCTGAATGACTACCAGGGGGGTATTTGTTAGAAGATGTACTGGGGTGGGAGCAATAATCCTGGGAAAATAATAAGGAGCCAGAATCTGTTGGTGCCTATGCTATTTTCTGGTTGTAAAGCAAATCCTCTTGGAAGAATGATAACTTCTGTCGGGCCCCAGTATTCCATTTAGTCTCTGACACAGTCACATCCTGATGGGATTTTCTTGGCTAGAAATTGTTTTGCAACATCCAAAAGGGCCTGATTTACCACCCAAATTTAAGCCTGGGGGGGGCTGGAACACCTCCTTTTTGCAAGAAAATCGATGCATTTGTTATGCATTATATCTGCTGTTAAGGGGATGGGAGTTAATTGGGCAGCAATGTAATAATAATTACAATAATAATAATAATTTGGTGTTTAAGTGCTTATTATTCATTCAATCAAATTTATTGAGCTCTCACTGTGTGCAAAGCACTGTATTAAGTGCTTGACTGTGCACAGCTTGGTTCTAAGCACTGGGGTAGATACAAGGTATTCGGGTCAGACAGAGTCCTTGTCCCACATGGGGGTCACAGTCAATCATTTCTATTTTACAGATTAGGTTAACTGCAATCTAGAGAAGTGAAGTGGCATGGTGTAGCAGACAGAGCACGGGTCTAGGAGTCAAGAGGTCCTGGGTTCTAATGCTGGATCCACCACTTGTCTACTGTGTGACCCTGGGCAAGTCACTTCACTTCTCTGTGCCTCAGTTACCTCATCTGTGAAATGGGGATCGAGATTGTGAGCCCCACATGGGACAGGGACTGTGTCCAACTTGATTTGCTTGTATCCACCCCAGCTCTTAGTACCGTGCCTGGTACTTAGGAAGGGCTTAAGAAACACCATTATCATTACTATTCATTAAATGATTTGCCCCAGGTCACACAGCAGATATATGGCAGGGGCCGGGATTAGAACCCACTTCATCTGCCTCTCAGATCTGTGCTCTTTTTACTAGGGCACGCTGGAGTGAGCCTGCTATTGGGCAGGGATTGTCTCTATCTCTTGCTGAATTGTACACTCCAAGCACTTAGTACAGTGCCCTGCACATAGTAAGCGCTCAATAAATACTATTGAATGAATGAAATGGGTGCAGTAGGTCTGCCCTCCTCCTCCACAGACCAATCAATCCAATTATTGAGTGCCTACAGTATTCTCGGAACACTGTACCTAACGCAAGTGGACATGATCTCTGCCTTCAAGGAGTTTAAAGTCTAGTGAAGGAGAGACAGTAAATTATAGCTAGGAGGAAGTAATAGATCAATCGCTTAGTAAAGTGCCCTGCATAAAGTAAGCAAGAGCTCAATAAATACGAATGAATGAATTTATCGGATCTACAAATAAGTTCTTGGGGGCTGGTGGGTGGTGAGGGTTGGGAGTGGTTGGGAAGCACAAAAATCCAAAATGGAAGTTGGGGGTTGTAAAGTGAGAGATGAGAAGTTCATTAGGAAAGGCCTCCTGAAGGAGGTCTGATTGCATAAGGGCTTTGAAGCTGATAATGAGGCCACAGCTCTCCCATCAGACTTACTGAAAGCTGGCTGTGTGCAGAACACTGTATCAGACAATTGGGAACATTCATTTGCTACTACCACTGTCATTTCTATGGTATTTGCTAAGTGTTTACTTTGTGTTAAGCACTCTTCCCACATGAGGCTCACATTTTAAGCTGGGAGGGAGAATAGATAAAGGCAAAGCTAGGCTCTTGCCCTAGAGGACCTTACCACCTAGCTGGAGGAGACAGGCAGGCACAAAATGTGTATATTTAATGGGAAAGAATTAAAATATGGATTTTTAAAAAAGATATTTGTTAAGCAATTCTGTGCAAACACTGTTCGAAGTGCTGGGATAGATGCAAATTAAGTAGGCTGGAAACAGTGTCTGTCCCACATGGGGCTCATAGTCTAAGTAGGAGGGGGAAAAGGAGAACTGAGGCACAGAGAAGTTAAGTGCCTTGATCAAGGTCACACAGCAAGCAATTGGCAGAGCAGAGATTAGAAACCAGGTCCCCTGAGTCCCCGGCCCAAGCTCTTTCCACTAGACTGTGCAACTTTAAACAGAAGTAAACATAAAATAATAAATGACATGATGATGAGGATGATGATGTGGCAGTGTTGATTACGGGCTTTAACTCTGCTCTCTCCTTTGCCTGACAAAATTATTTCTCCATCCTTATTGACACCCATACCCACTGGCCACACCATTTGTTCCAGATGTTTTAACTCCCTCCTCAAACCCCCTGTTCTCCCCTCCCTCCCCATTTCTTGCCCCTAATGACCTGGTCACCTACTTTATTGAGAAAATCGAAACTATCAGGCATGGTGATAATAATAATAATGATAATAGAGATATTTGTTAAGTACTTACTTTATGCCAGGCACTTTCCTAAGCACTTGGGTGGATACAAGCAAATAGTGTTGGACACAGTCCCTGTCCCACATGGGTCTCACAGTCTCAGTCCCATTTTACAGATGAGATAAGTGAGGCACAGAGAAGAGAAGTGGCTTACCCAAGGTCCTTCAGCAGAAAAGTGATGGAACCAGGATTAGAACACAGGTCCTTCTGACTCTCAGGCCTGTACTCTATCCACTAGGCTATGTTGTTTCTCAAATCTCCCAAAAATCTTCCCTGCTCCTCCCCAATCCTTCCTACCTCCTGCCCCTTCTCAATTTTCCCATCTTTCCTAGCAGATCTCAAGAGGAGACCTCCTGCCTTCTCTTTAAATCGACCCCCTCCACCTGCGCATCTAACCCCATCCCTCTGCACCTTATCAAAATACTTGCCCCTTCCCTTCTGCCCTCCATAACCGCTATCTTCAACTGTTTGCTCTCCAGTGGGTTCTTCCCCACTGTTTTAAAATTTGCCCATTCATTCAGTCATATTTATCGAGTGCTTACTATGTGCAGAGCACTGTACTAAGCACTTGGAATGTCCAATTCAGCAACAGAGATAACCCCTGCCCAACAACGGGCTCACAGTCTTAAAGGGGGAGACAGATAATAAAACAAACAAAACAAGTAGTCAAGCATCAATACCATCAAGATAAATAGAATCATAGACATATACTCATCATTAACAAAATAAATAGAGTAATTAATATATACAAATATGCACAAGTACTGTGGGGAGGGGAAGGAGGAAGAGCAGAGGGAGGGAATAAGAGGAATGGGGAGGGGAGAAGGAGCAGAGGGAAAGGGAGGGCTCAGTATGGGAAAGCCTCCTGGAGGAGGTGAACTCTCAGTAAGTCTTTGAAAAGGGGAAGAAAATTTGGTGGATGTGAGGAGGGAGGGTGTTCCAGGTCAGTGGTTGGATGTGGGCCAGGGGTCGGTGGCAGGATAGGTGAGAACGAGGGACTGTGAGGAGGTTAGTGGCAGAGGAGCGGAGTGTGCTGGGTGGGCTGTAGAAGGAGAGATGGGAGGTGAGGTAGGAGGGGGCCAGGTGATGAGAGCTTTGAAGCCAAGAGTGAGGACTTTTTGTTTCATGCAAAGGTTGATAGGCAACCACTGGAGGTTTTTGAGGAGGGGAGTGACCTGCCCAGAGCATTTCCTTAGAAAGACAATCTGGGCAGCGGAATGAAGAATTGGTTGGAGTGGAGAGAGACAGGAGGATGGGAGATCAGAGAAGAGGCTGATGTAATAATCCAGTCAGGATATTATGAGAGCTTGTACCAGCAACCCATGCCTACCCTATCCTAAAAAAAATTCCTTTGACCCCACAGCACTCTCCAGTTATCACCCCATCCTCCTCCTACCATTCATCTCCAAACTCCTTGAAAGAGTTGTCCACATCTGCTGTCTCAGGTTTCTCTCCTCTAATTCTCTCCTAGACCTCCTCTGATATAGCTTCTGTCCCCTTCTCTCCATATAAACTGCCCTTTCAAAGGTCATAAATGATCTCCTTCTTGCCAAATCCAGTGGCCTCTGTTCCATCCTAATCCTCTTCAAGCTCTCAGCTGCCTTCAACACTGTCGACCATCCCCTTCCGGAAAATCATCCAACCTCAGCTTCACTAACACAGTCTTCTTTTGGTTCTCCTCCTATCTCTTTGGCTGCTCATGCTCAGTTCCTTTCCGAGGGTCCTCCTCTACCTCCCACCCTCTCAGTGTGGGTGTCCTTCAAGGATCAGTTCTGAGTCCTCTTCTATTTTCCATCTACAGCTACTTCCTTTGAGAACTCATTCACTCCCAAGGCTTTGACTACTATCTCTATGTGGATGATTTTCAAATCTATATCTCCAGCCCTGATCTCTCTCCCTCTCTGCAGTTTCGCATTTCCTCTTGCCTTCAAGAAATCTTAATAATAATGTTGGTATTTGTTAAGTGCTTACTATGTGCCGAGCACTGTTCTAAGCCCTGGGGTAGACACAGGGGAATCAGGTTGTCCCACGTGGGGCTCACAGTCTTAATCCCCATTTTACAGATGAGGTAACTGAGTCACCGAGAAGTTAAGTGACTTGCCCGAAGTCACACAGCTGACAAGTGGCCGAGTCGGAATTCGAACCCATGACCTCTGACTCCAAAGCCCATGATCTTTCCACTGAGCCACACTGCTTCTGTAAATCTTGGATATCCTCCCATCTTCTCAAACTTAACGTGTCCAAAACAGAACTCTCTATCTTTTGACCCAAACCCTGTCCTTCCCCTGACTTTCCCATTGCTGTAGACAGCACCATCAACCTTCCTATTTCACAGGTCCAAAACCTTGGCATTAAGCTTCATTCATCTCTCTCATTTAACCCACATAAAATAATAATAATGATAAAAATAGTATTTGTGGCATTTGTTAAGTACTTATGAATTGGATTGGACACAATCCCTCTCTCATATAGAGTTTACAATCTTAATCCTTATTTTACAGTTGAGGTAACTGAGGCAAAGCGAAGTTAAGTGACTTGCCCAAGGTAACTCAGCAGACAAGTGGCAGGGCCAGGATTAGAACCCAGGTCCTTCTGATGCCCAGGCCTGTTCTCTATCCACTAGGCCATAGTGCTTTCTATCACTAAAGTGTTCAACCTTCACAATATTGCTAAAATCCACCCTTTCCTCTCCCTCCAAATTGCCACCAAGTTAATTAAATAATTTATCCTATCCCACCTGGATTTGTATCAGCCTCCTTGCTGAACTCCCTGCTTTCTGTCTTTCCCCTCTCTGGTCCACACTTCACTCTGCTGCCTGGATCATTTTTCTACAAAAACATAATCGGGCTATGTTGCCCCACTCCTCAGAAACCTCCAGTGGTTGCCCATCCACCTCCACATCAATAGAAACTCCTTACCATGGGCTGTAAAGCAATCAATCACCTTGCCCTCACCTACCTCACTTTGTTACTTTCTTATTACAACCTAGCCTACATACTTCACTCTTCTAATGCTAACCTACTTCCTGAACCCCAATCTTGTCTCTCTCACCACCAACCTCTTGTCCTTGTCCTGCCTCTGTCCTGGAAAACTCTCACTCTTCATATCTGATAGGGAATTATCCTCCCTGCTTTCAAAACTTTAGTGAAGGCACATCTCCTCCATGAGGCCTTCCTGACTAAAAACACTCTTTTCCTTTTCTTCCGCTGCCTTCTGTATCACCCTGACTTACTCCCTTTATTCAACCCCCTTCCCAGCTCCGCAGCACTTATGTACATATTGTAATTTTTTAATTTATATTAATCTCTGTTTCTTCCTCTACACTAAAACCTCATTGTGGACAGGAAATGTGTCTGTTATATTGCTATACTGTACTCTCCCAAGTGCTTCGTACAGGGCTCTGTACCCAATAAGTGCTCAATGAATGCAATTGATTGACTGTGATAATGGAATGTCCTAATATAAACCACGGTAGAGTCTGTTGAAGCTTTCCTCTGAATTTTCAATGCCCTCCTAAAATTCACCTCTCCTCCAAGGGATCTTTCCCGATTAAGCCTCAATTACCCTAGCTACCCTTCCCTCACCATCATGGCTGTGTACACTTTAAGCACTTTGATACTCACCCCAGGCCTACCAATCTTTTGTTCACACCCTCATACTGTATTTTCTCTGTCTGTCCTTAATTTTAATGTCTGTCTCTCCCCGACCCCCAGCATAAGACAAGACAACATCTAAGAGAAACAGCATGGCCTAATGGATAGAGCGTGGCCCTGGGAGTCAGAGGGCATGGGTTCTAATTGCGGCTCTGCCACCTGTCTGCTGTGTGACCTTGGGCAAGCCACTAAACTTCTCTGTGCCTCAGTTATCTGTATAATGGGGATAAAGACTGAGCCCCACGTGGGACAACCTGATTCCTTTGTATCTACCTCAGTGCTTAGTCTATTCTTCACTCCGCTGCCCGGCTCATCTTCCTGCAGAAACGATCTGGGCGTGTCACTCCCCTTCTTAAACAACTCCAGTGGTTGCCTATCAACCTCCGCTCCAAACAAAAACTCCTCACTCTAGGCTTCGAGGCTCTACATCACCTTGCCCCTTCCTACCTCTCCTCCCTTCTCTCTTTCTACCACCCACCCCGCACGCTCCGCTCCTCTGCCGCCCACCTCCTCACCGTCCCTCGGTCTCGCCTATCCCGCCGTCGACCCCCGGGCCACGTCCTCCCGCGGTCCTGGAATGCCCTCCCTCCTCACCTCCGCCAAACTGATTCTCTTCCCCTCTTCAAAACCCTACTTAAAACTCACCTCCTCCAAGAGGCCTTCCCAGACTGAGCTCCTCTTCTCCCTCTACTCCCTCTGCCACCCCCCCTTTACCTCTCCGCAGCTAAACCCTCTTTTTCCCCTTTTCTCTCTGCTCCTCCACCTCTCCCTTCCCATCCCCACAGCACTGTACTCGTCCGCTCAACTGTATATATTTCCATTACCCTATTTATTTTGTTAATGAATTGTACATCGCCTTGATTCTATTTAGTTGCCATTGTTTTTACGAGATGTTCTTCCCCTTGACTCTATTTGTTGCCATTGTTCTTGTCTGTCCGTCTCCCCCAATTAGACTGTAAGCCCGTCAAACAGCAGGGACTGTCTCTATCTGTTGCCAACTTGTTCATCCCAAGTGCTTAGTACAGTGCTCTGCACATAGTAAGCGCTCAATAAATACTATTGAATGAATGAATGAATGAACAGTGCTTGGCACATAGTAAGTGCTTAACAAATACCATAATTCTTCCTCTCTTTTTTCTTCTTCGTACTATTAGAAGGACATGGGTTCTAATCCCAACTCTGCCACTTGTCTGCTGTGTGACCTTGGGCAAATTCATTCATTCAATAGTATTTATTGAGCACTTACTATGTGCAGAGCACTGTACTAAGCGCTTGGAATGAACAAGTCGGCAACAAATAAAGACAGTCCCTGCCATTTGACGGGCTTACAGTCTAATCGGGGGAGACAGACAGACAAGAACAATGGCAATAAATAGAGGCAAGGGGAAGAACATCTCGTAAAAACAATGGCAACTAAATAGAATCAAGGCGATGTACATTTCATTAACAAAATAAATAGGGTAATGAGAATATATACAGTTGAGCAGATGAGTACAGTGCTGAGGGGATGGGAAGGGAGAGGGGGAGGAGCAGAGGGAGATGGGGGGAAAAGAGGGTTAAGCTGCGGAGAGGTGAAGGGGGGACAGTAGAGGGAGTAGAGGGAGAAGGGGAGCTCAGTCTGGGAAGGCCTGTACCTCAATTACTTCATCTGTAAAATGGGGATTAAGACTGTGAGCCCCAAGTGTGACATGGACTGTGTCTAACTTGATTAGCTTGTATCTACCCCAGTACTTAGTTCAGTGCCTGCCACATAGTAAGGGCTTAACAAATACCATAATTATTATTATAGGGACATCAGACTTAGTATTCTACCTTTGGCAGTAGCAACAGGGTGACCCTTAGGGAAACCATGGAACGATTTCTCCACCCCTTCACCTTAACTTCACTCCTGATCCACCTCAATAAACAAGCCTCCCCTATTTATTTTTACTCCCCTTTTTTATGACAATGGCAGTTTATCCCTCTGTCCCTCTTCATGCAGGAAACCAGTCCATTCTGGAGTTCACTGATTGGTTGTCCCCAGTCATCTTTGAGTTTCTGCAAACATCTTTCCTCTACTGTGCTTAGTGAAAGGACTGGTCAGAAAATCCCAAGTGCTAACATCTTTTACAAATAAATCTCAAACCAAATGCCAGACAAAATAAGGCCCACACCTTTCTCGGCTTCGTAAACCTTCTGAAAACCAGATGTCAACAGGAAGAGGGAACATGAGAAACCATAGAAATCTGATTTTAAAACAGTCCCTCAAAATCTATGCATCAAAGATAAAAAGATTAGGGGTTTAGAGTAGGGTGGCCACTGACAGCACTTGCAAAATATCAAATGTCCCTTTGCCAACCCAGAAGCAACAGATGCACATTACATAATGTAATGTTTAAATAATACATGGTCATAAGAACCCACAAAAAGTTCTTTGTGGAGGTCTGGAGAACCTAGAATATATTTTTCAGGGAAATCCTGGACTCCTTGAGTTTAGTGTAAAACCTGATGTCAGTCTCCCCTAAATGCCTAAAGGATTTCCAGATTTCTCCTTGCATCAGTGGACATCGTGGTGCAAAGGTAGAACAATTCAGCGAGGCTATGTTGCTGATGGATTTTTGGTTGTAGAGTAGGGTCAGATGTACACAAGGGCTATGCAGGGCTTCAGCTCAAGACATTTGGGCTTAGGTGTTACTGGTGGTGAGGGGCTCTCTGACAACCTCCAAAATCAAGCCCACTTTGGACCTTATCAATATAACTGTTGCTTGAGGCATTATGAAGATAGGACCCCAGTATACAGGCACTGTACTAAGTGCTGAGGTAGATCAAAGTTAATTGGGTTGGGCACAGTCCCTGTCCCACATATGGGTCACAATCTTAACCCCCATTTTACAGATTGCAGGGAACGGGCAGCACAGCAGAGGAGCCTGGATGTTCTGGAGTTCCGAGATCTGTAACAGCTGCTTCTGCCTCAGCCTCCTCTTCCTTCTCAGTTAGCCTCCCTGTGTGTGGACAGACAGTGGTTAACACAAATAGATGTTAATCACTGCCTCCATTCCCTACCTCTTCATCTCAGTGCCCCCAGGAGTAATCTTGTTGGTTGGTGGTAGTCTTGTCTCCAAACTGTTGGAGACAGTTTGGGGATTAGGTGAAATGGAAAGTCAGAAAACTTTATGGAGTAGAGGTTTGTGTCTCTGCTGGGAGAGATATTTTATATGCCTACATATGTGTGTGTGAGTTTCTCTGTTTCCTTATAGGAGTGCAGACCCACTAGGTTGGAGGGTGACACTATGACTTGGGGAAATGGGGAATGTCTCCCTATTGCCTCTCTAACTGTTCGACTCCCATAACACACAGTTTTGCTTTTGGTAGGGCAAGCCACCAGGGTGAAGTGAGGTGAAGGAACAGTCAGGTGAGGCGTGTTAAGAAATGCCATCTGCTCCCAATGGGGGCCTTCCTGTCTCCAGCTTTATCTGCCTTCCCCTGAGCCCATGCAAAGGCTGCCCAACCCTGTCATCCTGGCTGGACACCCACGACAATCCCAGGCCTCCCACAGTGAACTTCCAACTCTGCTGCCATTCTGGTGGGTGAGGCTCTGATGTCATCATGCTGTGCTACACCTGATATCATTGGCATCTCAGGTCAGATGAGGAGCCCCGCTGGACAGTTCAGATCTGGGCCTGGCCTTCAGCTGATGCAGCCCTGGTTCAGAGCTTGCTTCAGGTGATAACTGTTACATCATAACCTTATGATAAAAGTATGTGGAAGAGCTGAATTTTAAATCCCTTGTATAGTGGCATGATATCAGTCAATAGGTTTTACCAGAGCTCATTCATTCATTCAATCAATCATATTTATTGAGTGCCTTCTGTGTGCAAAGCACTATGCTAAGTGCTTGGAAGTGCTTGGGAGAGTACAGTATAACAACAAACACATACGAGCTTACAGTCTAGAGGGTGAGACAGACATTAATATACATGAATAACAGATATATACATATGTGCTGTGGGATTGGGAGGGAAGATGAATGAAGATGAAGTCAGGACAACGTAGAAGGGAGTGGGAGAAGAGGAGAAGGCTTAGTCAGAGAAGGCTTCTTGGAGGAGAAGTGCCTTCAATAAGGCTTTGAAGTCAGGGAAGAGTATAAACTTAATTCTCCATTTCCTCCTAGGGTTCCTTTGAGCCAATTATGTTGAAAAGCTGGATCAGTTTTAATTCTCTTGAAATAAGGAAGTCTTGCTTTTATTTAATTCTCCTAGCATTCTACTAGATTATGTGCAATGATGTATTAACTATGATAAAATGCATTCAGCTATTTTAATGAGCATTCCTAATGAGACTGGGGACTGTAACCCAGCCAATTAACCATTTCTACTTCATTTGCTAATGTAGGTCAAAGAGCTTGTACCTTATTAACTGGTGGCTGTATTTGAATCTGAGAGCATAATAAATATATTTCTTAAATTTTGGGTTAAATTGATAGTGAAAGAATTACACAGAATCAGTAGCAACCAAATGGCTTACAGTATGACTTTGTCATCATATAGGGCCAGTATTCAATTTGGGTGGTTTTGTTGAGGGTGGGATTTTCTTTCCAAAGTCAGAGCTTTTCAAAGGCACTGACTCCCCATGGAGTGATTAATGAAAAAGTTTTCCCTCTGGTGATTCCCTGGAAAGCCACTCACCCTCCTCATATCCGACAGACAGTTACTCTCTCCCTCTTCAAAGCTTTGTTGAAGATACATCTCTTCCCAAGAGGCCTTCCCTGACTAAACCTTCTTTCCGTCTTCTTCCACTCCCTTCTGCGCTCTGACTTGCTTCCTTTATTCATCCCATCTCCCAGCCCCACAACACTTATGTCCATATCTGTAATTTATTTATTTATTTATATTGTCTGTCTCTCCCTCTAGACTGAAGGCTCATTGTGGGCAGGGAGTGTGTCTGTTTATTGTTATACTGTACTCTCCCAAGGACTTAGTATGGTTGTCTGCACATGGTAAGTACTCAGTAAATACAAATTATTGACTGACTGACCCTCCAGCATAATTTGAGATTGCTACTCTAGAATGTTTGTCTCCAGAATTTTAGGATTAAAAATAATGGGGAGAGTCATGGCATAGCAGTTTTATATTTTATCATTTCTGCTTCTTGGTCCTAAGGTTGGGTGGTTTTTTTTTTTGATCAACTTTCCAGGCTCATTGTACCTCAATGTGACTAGAATGGCACGCAGGACAAATAACTTGCACAATTTGGTCAGGATTTGGGCTTCTCCAATTACATGGGAAAATAAAATCTTGTCAGACTTGTTTTATTAAACTGGGCTGGATGTTTGCAGAGAGCATTTTGAGCATAGAAGCTGTTGATGGAGTTAGCATGTTTAGCATTTCTTGGCATTCAGTAAAGATACATACCGTAATCCTCGGTAATCCTCTTGACTGCAAGTTTACTGTGGGCAGAGAACGTATCTACCAATGTTTCTACCAACTCCATTGTATTGTACTCTCCCAAGCGTTTAGTACAGTGCTCTGCACACAGTAAGTACTTAATAAATATGATTGATACAAAAATAAAATCCTATAGAACTTAATAAAACATATTTAGCTTGAGAAGCAGCATGGCATAGTGGATACGGGCCTGGGAGTCAGAGGGTCATGGGCTGTAATCCTGGCTCCACCACTTGTCAGCTGTGACCTTGGGCAAAGTCACTTAACTTCTCTGTACCTCAGTTACCTCATCTGTGAAATGGGCTAAAGACTGAGCCCCACATAGGACAACCTGATTACCTTGTATTTACCCCAGTGCTTAGAAAAGTGCTTGACACATAGTAAACACTGAACAAATACCATAATAATAATAATTATCATTATTATTACTGTTTAGTATTTCTTGGCATTTGGTAAAATTAATCCTCTCGATTGTACGTTTGTTGTGGGCGGGGAACATGTCTACCAACTCCACTGTATAGTATTTTCCTGAGCACTTAAGTACAGTGCTCTGCACAAGTAAGTACTCAATAAATTCAATTGATTGATGGAAAAAGATAATTCAGAGAGTGTTTTGAATATAGAAACTACTGATTGAATTGGCTGTTCAGCATTTCTTGGCATTAAGTAAAGATACATATAGTTATCCTATGGAAGCAGCTGGCTCAGTGGAAAGAGCCCGGGCTTGGGAGTCACAAGTTGTGGGTTCTAATTCTGGCTCTGCCGCTTGCCAGCTGTGTGACTTTGGACAAGTCACTTAACTTCTCTGTGCCTCAGTTACCTCATCTGTAAAATGGGGATTAAAACTGTGAGCCCCACGTGGGACAACATGATCACCTTATATCCCCCAGAGCTTAGAACAATGCTTTGCACACAGTAAGCGCTTAACAAATACCACCATTTATAGTCTGTAAGGTCACCGTGGTCCAGGAACACGTCTACTGTCTCTATTGTATTTTACTCTCCCAAGCCCTTAGTACAGTACTCTGCATCCAGTAAGGGCACGGTAAATACTACTGATTGATTTTCAAACACCATTGATGGTGAAATTCATCAATGAGTGCAAATGTGCCTGGAAAGGCTGTCCCTTATTGTGTTGTCATGTTTGTTATTTGCAGGACCTGGCACTGATTTCCTCTTTTGCCTCCTTGTCTTCCGTACCTTACCAAGCTTTTGCTTAAAAAGAGCTGTTTCGTCTTGAAGGACGTGCACTCTACAGGTCTGTTCTCAGCAACTAACTCCCAGTTTTCAATGGCAGTGTTTGAGGCTTTGCTTTTCTATATCTTTAAAAGGTTTCCTCTTTTGTCCTTCCATCAGTCGTGGTGTTTATTGAGCATTTGGGGAAGCAGCGTGGCTCAGTGGAAAGAGCCTGGGCTTCGGAGTCAGAGGTCATGGGTTCGATTCCCGGCTCTGCCGCTTGCTGGCTGTGTGACTTTGGACAAGTCACTTAACTTCTCTGTGCCACAGATACCTCATCTGTAAAATGGGGTTTAAAACTGTGAGCCCCACGTGGGACAATTCATTCATTCAATAGTATTTATTGAGCGCTTACTATGTGCAGAGCACTGTACTAAGCGCTTGGGATGAACAAGTCGGCAACAGATAGAGACAGTCCCTGCCGTTTGACGGGCTTACAGTCTAATCGGGGGAGACGGACAGACAAGAACAATGGCACTAAACAGCGTCAAGGGGAAGAACATCTCGTAAAAACAATCTGATCACCCTGTATCCCCCCAGCGTTTAGAACAGTGCTTTGCACATAGTAAGCGCTTAACAAAAACCACAATTATTATTTACTATGTTCAGAGCCCTATACTAAGAGCTTGGGAGAGTACAATACAGCAGAATTAACAGATATGTTGCTTGCCGTTTCCCAGTTTCAACAGTCCATTTGGCCCCTCTTTGGGGATCCTGCTGCTGTTTATTCTCTTTACACATCCCACCCAGCCTAACTGAACCAAGGGGAGCATCACATTGATGCTAGGAGAGTATCTATATTCCAAAACTACATTGTTCATGGTATTGTCCTACCACTTGATATTGAACATGGCCCATGAAGGATGCTGACAGAGGAGCTGGCTGTAGTGCTTGTGTGTGGTCCAGGTTTCACAGCTATAATTTGGTAGAGTTTTAAAAGTCCTCACTCACCTTGCCCCCTCCTACCTCACCTCACTACTCTCCTACTACAACCCAGCTCACAAACTTTGCTCCTCTAGTGCTAACCTTCTCACTGTACCTCTCCCTCATCTATCTTGCCTCCAACCTCTCACCCACATCCTGCCCATGGCCTAGAATGCCCTATCTCTTCATATCTGACAACTGCTCTCCCTGACTTCTAAGCCTTATTGAAGGCTCATCTCCTTCAAGAGGCCTTCGCTGACTAAGCCCTCCTTTCCTCTTCTCCCATTCCCTTCTGCGTTGTCCTGACTTGCTCCCTTTATTCATCTCCCCTCCCAGCCTTACAGCACTTTTTGATTTCTGGCTCTGCCACATGGTGTAGTGGATAGAGCATGGGCCTGGGGGTCAGAAGGTCATGGGTTCTAATCCCGGCTCCACCACTTGTCTGCTATGTGATCTTAGGCAAGTCACTTCACTTCTTTGTTTCCCAGTTACCCCATCTATAAAATGGAGATTAAGATTGTGAGCCCCATGTTCGAAAAGCACTGTGTCCAGCCCAATTTGCTGTATCCATCCCAACACTTAGTACAAGGACAGGCACATAGTAAATGCTTAATGAAAGCATTATTATGTCTGCTGTGTGGCCTAGGGCAAGTCACTGAACTCTGTGCCTCAGTTACCTCATCTGTAAAATGGGGGTCAATAATAATGATAATTATGGTATCAAGAGCTTACTATGTGCCAGCCACTGTACTAAGCACTACGATAAAAACAAATTGTGTTGGACATGGTCCCTGTCCCACAGTGAGCTCACAGTCTCAATACACATTTTACAGATGTGGTAACTAAGGCCCAGGAAAGTGAAACAGCATGACTTAGTGGAAAGAGCACTGGCTTGGGAGTCAGAGGACATGGGTTCTAATCCCATCTCCGCCATTGTCTGCTGTGTGACCTTGGGCAAATCACTTCACTTTTCCATGCCTCAGTTACCTCATTTGTAAAATGGGGATTAAGACTGTGACCCACATGGGACAACCTGATAACCTTGTATCTACCCTGGCACTTAGAACAGTGTTTGACACAAAGTAAGTACTTAACAAATACCATTATTATTGCCCAAAGTCACACAAATGACAAGTGGCAGAGCCAGAGTTAGAACCCATGATCTACTGACTCCCAGATTCGGGATCAAGACTGTGAGCATATTTGAGATGTTGACTGTGTACACCCTGGTTATCTTGTATCTAACCCAGTGCTTCACCTCTCAGGGTTGCGCCTGGAGGGTTTCCAGTACTCTACTAGTCTCGACTCTGAAAAGGAGAGTCAAGCAGAGGCCTACCCATTCGGCTCCTAGCTTGGACACTGGCTACTGAGTGGCAGGCAATCTGCTACAAGTCAAAACTCACCCATTCTGGCAGCAGCGGCATGGGAGAGAGTTGATGGTGGAGACTCGAGTTTACTATGCGGAAGCCAGCAATGGTAAACCACTTCCAAATTTTTACCAAGAAAACTCTATGGGATACTCTACCAGAATGATTGCAGGTGGAGGTGGGGCATTCTGGGAGAGATGTGTCCATGGCATCGCTATGGGTCCGAGGCGACTCGATGGCATAAGGCAAGACTCCAGTGTTTAGAATGGTGCTTGACCCATAGTAAGCATTTAACAAATAACATTACCATTATTATTATATCTGAAATTTTATTTATTTCTATTAATATCTGTCTCCCCCTCTAGACTGTAAGTTCATTTTGGACAGGGAATATGCCTGCTATATTGTTATATTGTACTCACCCCAGTGCTTAGTACAGCGCTCTGCACAAAGTAAGTGCTCAATAAATATGACTGAGCTTTATTTTGTCTGAAGTTTAATACCTTCCTGCTGCCACACTCTGGCAAGTTTCCAAAGGAAGAGTTGGCTGTCTTCCTCCTTCCTTTCTTCATTTTTAAAAATTTAAATAGTATTTGTTAAGTGCTTACTATGTGCCAAGCACTGTTCTAAACACTGGGCACTGATTCTGTTCTTATCTGTGATGAGACTTGAGCTTCCACTTCACTCCTTAATTTCCCTCATTCATTCATTCAATCGTATTTATTGAGCACTTACTGTGTGCAGAGCACCGTATCTTAATAAAAATTAATATTTGTGCTATTTGTTAAGTGCTTATTATGTGTCAGGCACATTACTAAGTACTGGGGTGGATACAAGCAAATTGGATTGGACACAGGCTCTGTCCCATGTGGAGCTCACAGTATCAATCCCCAATTTAAATGAAGAAATGGAGGCATAGGGCACAGAGAAGTGAAGTGACTTGCTCAAGGCCACACAGAAGACAAGTGGCAGTTCCGGGATTAGAATCCATGACCTCCTGACTCCCAGGCCCGTGCTTTATCCACTATGCCATGCTGTTGACCCTCAACAATCTGGTTTTCCCTTCATGGCACAGGGCATCTTTATGGCACAGAGAATCCTCTTTCCCAGGTCTCCAAAAACCTCCTTCTTGCCAAGACTAACAGAATCTACTTTATTCTACTCCTCCTTAATCTCACAACTGCTTTCAAGACTGGGGAGCACCTTCTTCTTCTGGAAACTTTATCTAACCTTGATTCATCTGACAGTTTTCTCTTGGTTCTCCTCTTATGTTTCTGATGATCAATCTCAATGAAAAGCAGCGTGGTCTAATGGAGAGAGCATGAGCCTGGCAGTTAGAAGGACCAGGCTTCTAATACCAGTTCAGCAATTTGTTCATTGGGTGACCTTGGGCAAGTCATTTCACTTCCCGGGCCTCATTTACCTTACCTGTAAATTGGGGATTAAGAGTGTGACCCCAATATGAGACAGGTACTGTCTCCAACCTGTTTAACTTGTATCTACCCCAGTGTCTAGAACAGTTCTTGGCACATAGTAAGCACTTAACAAGTTCCATAATTATCAATTATTAATCTCCTTTACCAGATCTTTCTTTTCTACCCCACCCCTATCAGTGGATATACTTCAAGGGTCTGATTTGGGTTTCCATCTCTTCTCAATTTTTGCTCAGCAGTGTGGCTTAGTGGCAAGAGCCCAGGCTTGGGAGTCAGAGGTTGTGGGTTCTAATTCCTGCTCTGTCACTTAGCTGTGTGACTTTGGACAAGTCACTTCACTTCTCTGTGCCCTCAGTTGCCTCATCTGTAAAATGAGGATTAAGACTGTGAGCCCCACTTGGGACAACCTGATTACCTTGTGTCTCCCCCAGAGCTTAGAACAGTGCTTGGCACATAGTAAGCGCTTAACAAATACCATTATTATTATTATTTGGGGATCTCATCTGCTGTCATGGCTCTGATTACTACCTTGATGCCATTCTGGGCTTCTGTCCTCATCTTTAATCTCATATTTGCACCTGAATCCAGGTCAACTCCACTCATCCGTTCACTTCCCCATCTCAGTTGACAACTCTACTACCTTCCCTATCTCTCAGAGAAAAATCCAAAATCCAAATTTGGGCAAAAGCCCAAACTTTTTCCTTGCTTCCAACTCCCACATTCAGTCTGTTTACAAATCCTGTCAGCTTTCCCTCCACGACATTTCTAGAATCCATTTCTTTCTCTCCAACTACATGGCCAGGCGCTTGACTGCTTGCATCAGGCTCCTGCTGATCTTCCTTCCTTCCAACTTCCAGTATACTTCACTCTGCTGCCCAGGTCAGTTTTCTAAAGCTCGTCCTGCATGCCTCCTCAAAAACATCCAATGATTGCCCATTCTTTGGCACAGCAAGTAGAAACTCTTGATTATTGAGCTAAAAGCACTCGGCTTTCTCTCGCCTACTGTATCTCTCTCTTCTCCTACTATGTCCCAGCTTGCAATTTTTGTTCCTCTTATACTAACCTACTCACTATACCTCGTTCTCATCTTTCCCTCCTCTGAACTCTTGCTCACCTCCTTCCTCCTCCTGGAAATTCTTCCTGCTTCAAATCTGATTGAGCATAGCTCTCCCTATCTTCAAAACCCCCTGGGAGCATATCTTCCCTAAATAATCTCTAATCTCAGCAATTTATATTTCCCAACTACCCCTTCAGTCTCTGTGCTATTTAAGAATGTGAGCTACCAGAAGTCCCATATCACTTATCTACATATCTTACATACTCCATTGCTTCCTTTTGTCTGTAATTTATTTTAGTGACTGTCTCCCTCACTAAGATACTTGAGGGCAGGGATCCTGTATTCTTGTTTGTATTCTCCTAAACAATACAGTGGATGTACAGTAGCAGTCAGCAGAAGCCACTGATAGTGGGAGCAGGATCAATGAATCATTCAAACAATAGCATTACTGAGCAATTACTGTGTGCAGACCACTATAATGAAGCACTTGAGAGGGTATAATACAATAGAGCTGTAGATATGAACCCTGCTGGCAAGGACTGTACTGTCTAGAGGAGGGTAGAAAGAGGAGGAAGAACAAGAGTCCAAGGGTATAACAAAAAAAAGTACAAGGGTTATGAGGATGCAATAATTGAATAAATAAGACCACAGCCATAACAGGGTGCTTTAAAATTCTTTCCAAGTTAGATGGGGAGGAAGAATGTAGGGAAGAGAGCATCAGTTATAAGCCCACAATGCCGAGGGGCTGGCTTCAAAGCCTTACTGAAGGCACATATCAAAGAGGCCTTTCTTGACTAAGCCCTCTTTTCCTCTTCTCCCGCTCCCTTTTGCATCACTTTGACTTGCTCCCCTTATTCGTCCCCCCTCCCAGCCCCACGGTACTTAGGTACATGTACCCTCCCAATGCTTAGTATGGTGCTTTGCACACAGTAAGTGCTAAATAAATATGATTCATTGAATATCTGTAATTTTATGTATTTATATTAATGTCTGTCTCCACCTCTAGACTGTAAACTCATTCTGGGCAATAAATGTGTCTGTTATATTGTTATATTGTACTCTCCTAAGTGCTTGGTACACTGTTCTGCACACAGTAAATGTGCAATAAATACAATTGATTGATATATATTTCCCAGAAGCCCTTGGGGAAATCTCTGGGAGGAGACTGACTCCTCTGCTAAGAGTGGGAAAATTCCACTCCATCTGGCAGTGGGATTAGGTTCTTCCTACAGAAAGGAAAGGGAAGAAATTCATAGAAATGGGGTGCCTGTCTGTTTGCTCCACTGAGACCAAGCCAGAAAAATTTCTATGTGGTAAAATATTTCTGCTTGAGCTGTATCTGAGGTGGAAGCTAAGTGAGTTAATTTGGGGGCATTTGTAGGCTTAACTCTTTTGTCCAGTCTCTTCCCCAAGGAAAGCCATTTGGCAAGTCATTTGGTAATTGATTCAGGTAATCAAATCATCAAGTTTGGTCCTTGCAGCTTTGGACCTCAGTGGCTGTAAATATTATCTTTTAAATCTCAACTGGCATTTTCTGTGGCTATTCTTTCCAACTCTAGGGCTGATTAAATCCTCACTTAGCTCATTATCCGGTTTAGGAATCTGGTTCAGCTGTGAATACTGGGGTCTTCACAGATCCCTCAGCTGGATCCTGGCTAGAGCATTTAAACACAGATCTTCGTTGTATCTCATGGAACGCAGGATGGTGAGTAGTTTATTTTTACTCCTGTTTCTTATAGCTAAGTGGCCTACAGCTTGTTCTCAGCACTGACATATGATTGTACATTCACTTATTTGTTTTGATTTCTTTTTAAAATGGTTTTATGTCTGTGTCTTCTATTAGAGTGTAACTCCTTTTGGATGGGAGTGTGTCTCTTGCTTATTTTGTACTTAGCACAATTCTGACTACTTTTGGTAAAAATATGGTATTTTACCTTGAGAATCAGCATCTCCTAGTGGAAAGGGTGTAGACTTGGGAGTTAGAGGGTTTGGGTTCTCATCATTGTTCTGCCACACATCACTCAGAAGGCCTTGATCAAATCATTTAACTTCTCAGAACCTCGGTTTCTGCATTTTATAAAATGGGGATTCAACGTTTCTATTTAGAATTTGAACCCCAAGTGAAGTAGGGACTGTGTCCAACCTAATTAACTTGTATCTCTTCTAGCACTTAGCACAGTGCTTAGCACATAGAGAAGTAATTAAATCCTATTCCTTTTTACTTAGACAGTGAACAATATGTGGGGCAGCGACTATGTCTAACCTGATTGCCTTATATCTTTCCTAATACTTAGCACAGTGCTTGGCCCATAGGAAGTGCTGAATGGGCAATTTTTTAAAACAGAGCTTAAATACTACAATTATTTATTTTCATTATAATCATTATTTTATTCAGGAAAAATATTACCACGATCATAATTTTTGGTGAGGAAAATTGGCTCTGGATTTCAGGAACTGATTGTGTTCCAAGTTGGAGGATTGGCGAGTGTGTGTCCTTTGTTTCTGTTGTGTTTACTACAATGCATCGCATTCAGTGGATGGAAGAAGGTGCAGAGGGACCAAGGATGGAAGGTACTAATTTTTTGTGTCATTCAATTATTAGCCCTTAATGAAGCACCTGATGGGCAGGGACTGTGCACAAACTCTATTATATTGGGCTTTCTTAAGATCTTAGCCTCTCCATCCAGATCCAAGCACTCTTGTCTCTTCCCCACTCCAGTTCAAATAGAGAAGCAGTGTCGCTCGGTGGGAAGAGCATGGGCCTGGGAGTCAGAGGTCATGGGTTTGAATCCTGGCTCTGCCATTTGTTTGCTGTGTGACTGTGGGCAAGTCACTTAACTTCTCAGTGCCTCAGTTACCTCATCTGTAAAATGGGGATTAAGACTGTGAGCCTCTCGTGGGACAACCTGATTATCCTGTACCTACCCCAATGCTTAGATCAGTGCTCTGCACATAGTAAGCACTTAACAAATGCCAACACTATTATTTCAGTCTGCTGCCTCAATAACTTTTCTAAAAAAGTGTTCAGTCCATGTTCCCCACTCCTCAAGAACCTCCAGAGGATGCCCTGGAATGCCCTTCTTCCTCAAATTCTCCAAACTAGCACACTTCCCTCCTTCAAAGCCCTACTAAAAGCTCATCTCCTCCAGGAGGTCCCTCTTCCTCTGCTCCCCCTCCCCTTCCCTCCCCATTGCCCCCACTCCTCCCTTTGCTCTACCAGCATGGCTCAGTGAGTGAAAAGAACCTGGGTTTGGGAGTCAGAGGTCATGGGTTCTAATCCCAGCTCTGCCAGTTGTCAGCTGTGTGACTTTGGTCAAATCATTAACTTCTCTGTGCCTCAGTTACCTCATCTGTAAAATGGGGATTAAGACTGTGAGCCCCACGCGGGACAACCTGATCATCTTGTATCCTTCCAGTGCTTAGAACAGTGCTTTGCACATAGTAAGTGCTTAAATACCATCCCACCCCACAGCACTTGTGTGTTTATTGTACATATTTATAATTCTATTTATCTTATTAATGATGTGTATATATCTATAATATTTACTCGATGTTATTGATGCCTGTTTACTTGTTTTGATGTCTGTCTCCCTCTTTCTAGACTGGGAGACCATTGTGGGCAGGGATTGTCTCTGTTGCTGAACTGTAGTTTCCAAGTGCTTAGTACAGTGCTCTGCACACAGTAAGTGCTCAATAAATATGATTGAATGAATGCCCATCCACCTCCACATCAAACTCCTTACTATTGGCTATAAAGCACTCAATCATCTCAACCCCACACCTATATTACCTTGCTGATTTCCTACTATACAATTGAGCACATTCACTTAGCTCCTTTAACACCAACCTACTCACTGTACCTCGATCTCATGTGTCTTGTCACTGACTCCTTGCCCATGTCAATCAATCAACTGTATTTACTGAGCCTTTACTGTGTGCAGAACACTATACTAAGTTCTTGGCAAAATAACACATTCCCTGCCCACAATGAGCTTAGAGTCTAGAGAGGGACCCAGACATTAATAAAAATAAATAAATTCAGGATATGTACATAAGTGCTGTGGGACTAGGAGAGTGGATGAATAAAGGGAGGATTCAGGGTGATGCAGCAGGGAGTGGGGGAAGAGGAAGGAAGGGCTTAGTCAGGGAAGGCCTCTTGGAGGAGATGTGCCTTCACTAAGGCTTTGAAGTGGGAAAAGTAATTGTCTGTCGGATATGAGGAGGGAAGACATTCCAGGCCAGAGGAGGGATGAGGGAGAGAGGTCAGCAATGAGATAGATGAGATTGAGGTACAGTGAGCAGGTTAGCATTAGAGGAGCAAAATATGTGGGCTGGATTTGAGTAGGAGGTGAGGTAGGAGAAGGCAAGGTGACTGAGTACTTTAAAGCTAAGGATATGGAATTTATTTGATGCAGAAATTGTTGGACCAGGAAGTTCTTGAGGAGTAGGGAAACGTGGACTGAACGTTTTTGTAGAAAAAGGATCCGGGAAGCAGTATGAAGTATGGACTAGAATGGGGAGATATAGAAGGCAGGAAAGTCAGCAAGGAAGCTGATAGAGTAATCAAGGTGGGATAGGATAAATGCTTGGATTAATATGATAGTTTGAATGGAGAGGGAAGGATGCATTTTAGTTATGTTGTGAAAGTTGAACCCACAGGATACAGTGATGGACTGAATATATGCATTGAATGAGAGAAGTCAAAGATAACACCCAGGTTACTGGCTTGTGAGACAAGAAGGGATGGTGGTGCTGTCTACAGTAATGGAAAAATCAGGGAAAGGACAGGTTTGGGTCGGAAGATAAAGACTTCTGTTTTTGAATGTTAAATTTGAGGTGTTGGCAAGACATCCAAGTAGAGATGTCCTGAAGAAGGAGGAAATGCGAGATTGCAGAGAGGGAGAGAGAGAGAGAGAGCGCAGGGCTGGAGATGTAGATTTGGGTGTTATCTGCATGAAGGTGGCAGTTGAAGCCATGTAAGTGAATGAATTTTCCAAGGGAATGGGTGTAGATGGAGAATAAAAGGGGATCCAGTACAGAACCTTGAGAGACCCCCACAGTTAGCAGCTGGGAGATAGAGGAGGAGCCCACGAAAGAGACTGAGAATGAGTGGCCACAGAGATAGGAGGAGAATCAGGAGGCGACAGTGTCAGCGAAACCGAAATTGGAAAATGTTCCCAGGAGAAGGGAATCGTCGACAGTTTCAAAGACAGCTGAAGGGGCGAGGAGGATTGGGATGGAGTAACTCTCGCCTGGAACTCCTTCCCCCTTCATATCCAACAGACCATCACTCTGTCCAACTTCAAAATCTTATTTAAATCACATCTCCTAGAGGCCTTCCCTGCCTAAGTCCTCATTTCCCCTATTCCCTCTACCTTCTGTGTTGCCCTTGCACTTGGATTTGTACCCTTTTTTCACCTGATTTTCAGCTCCACAACACTTATATACATATCCTCTAGACTGTAAGCTCATTTTGGACAGGGAATGTGTCCATCAAATCCTTGTACTCTTCCAAGTGCAGAGGAGCAGTGTGACTGAGTGGAAAGAGCACAGGCCTGGGATTCAGAGGATGTAGGATCCTATGTTAAGTGGGCAAGTCACTTAACTTCTCTGAGCCTCATTTATCTCATCTGTAAAATGAGGATTAAGACTCTGACTCCTATGTGCGACATAGACTGTGTCCAACCTGATTATCTTGCATCTACCCCAGTGCTTAGTACAGTGCTTGGCACATAGTAAGTACTTCAACAAATACAATGTAAAAACAACAATGCTATAATCAAATTGCATTTATTCAAATTATTTTACCCTAGTTTACTCATTACCTGAGTGTAATTATGATGCACATTCCTTAATAAAGAAACTCTCTGGAAATTTGCTAAAGGTTATTAACTCGGGCAGAACCTGTAAGTAAATTTAGCACAAACTAAGACACTATGAAACATGCACATTGAAGCTTAAGTGGATTCTGTTTTGGCCTGGGAGGAGAATTTTGAATTATAAGTGTTTTGTGAAACTATCTGAAGCAGCAGGGCTTCATATTTCACTCTTTTTTTCGACACCCAGGAGAGCTGTGAACAGCAAGAACAGCCTGTTCTGGCTTGGATCAATTCTGCGTTTCGTAAATTTTCTGTGCAACAGTTCTGGAGGGCAGATTTCTGGACTGGTGTTTGGCCCATGGCCAGCTCGTCTTCCCCACAGCTGGACAGGACAATACTGGGAGGGAACCCAGTCCTTAGTGGGGGACCAGAAGGAACCTTTCTGCTCATCTCTGGGAAAGCCATGTGCTCATCACACTTGGGATGTGAGCGAAATGAAGTCTCCTGTGGGTAATGAGCACTCCAGGTGAAAAGCAGCCTGAATTCATTTTGACTTTTTGAAAAGAACTTGAATGGAAAGATACAGTATACCTCATTTGAAAATACGGGATTACTGGTGAAGATTTTTATCTGCGGGCAGAGAGTCAAATGGGTGAGAAATGTGATGGTTGCTCAAGTCAAAATGTTGACGTTTGTTATTGATGCAAATTGGTCAGACTGGCTTCCCAAAATAGGCATTGATGCAAATTATGAGGGAGCAAAAGGGCAGTGCTGTGAGGAGGAGGAGGATGGCATGTAGATGGATGAGTGGAGGAGTAGTAAACATTTTAATAAGCACTTATTTTGTACAGAGCACTGTACTAATGTCTGGGAAAGAATCCACAATTGGGAATTTAACTGCCCCTCGGGGAGCTCAATATCCAATGAGGACAGGGCACTCAGAGTGCTGACCACCACATTCAAGATATAGAGTCACGGTGGAGGGTTGGGGAGCTGTGGGCAAAGAAGCAAAATGGTGACAGCCAGAATTAAGAGAATGACATTAGAATGAAACGCAAATAAAATAAACCAGTGCTAAGGTGGCTGATGGGATGCATAATCTCCTCCAAGAGGACTTTTTAGGCTAAGTCTTCACTTCCCGTATTCACATTCCCTTGTGTGTCAGCTCTGCACTTGGATCTGTACTTCTTAAACATGTGATATTTACCCCATCCCCAAACGCACAACACTTAATGTGCACATCCTTACTCTTGGCCATTTTCCCTATCTGTAATTTGTATTAATGTTTAATTTGTATTAATGTTTACCTCCCCCTGTAGACTGTAAGCTCCTTGAGGGCAGTGCACATATCTCCCAACTCTGTTGTATTGTACTCTCCCAAGCACTTGATGATGATATTTGTTAAATGCTTACTATGTATCAGACACTGTATTCAGCGCTGGGGTGGATACAAGCAAATCGAGCTGGACACAGTCGCTGTCCCATGTGGAGGTCAGTCTCAATCCCCATTTTACAGTTGAGGTAACTGAGGCACAGAGAAGTGAAGTGACTTGCCCAAGGCCACACAGCAGACAAGTGGCGGAGCTGGGATTAGAACCCATGAACTTCTGGCTCCCAGGTCTGTGCTCTATCCACTACACCATGACAGTGTCTTCACACACAAAGTGCTCACTAAATACCATTGATATATTGACTGATTTCATGACTAGGAAGGAGGGAGGAGGTTAGACAGGGAAGGCTTCTTGAGGAATGCTTTGAAGGAAGGGGGGGAGGCATGCTAGGGAACATGAGCTCCAGCTATCACTGGGTCATAAGTGGAAGAGTTGAATTGGAGGGTCAGGAGATTTGCTAGGAGGAGTGATGAGTATGAGCTGAGGTTTAGAGAGAGAAGAGAGCCTATGAAAAGGAGGAGCCAACTGAGGGACAAGTCTTAAAGCTCAAGAGTTTTATTGTGCAGACTCCAAGTAGAAGAATTTTTCATCATCCCATTTATTTTTCTATTAAATAGAGGTTTCTATTGGGAATGTTTGGAATATGATTCTACACTGACTGTGTTTTCTTTCTGTAACACAAAGAGGCTTCAATTATGTTGTGTCTTGGATGAAATCCCTGCACGGATTGGTAATTTAAGTTTCTTTTATTTATCTTTCAAATTTGTGGCATCAGCATTTTAGTTCAGAGTCTTTAAACCCTGAAGTTGTTCTTGACTAGTCAGTAATGTATTTTTGGACTGTATTGATGAAACTTAAGCTTGCTTACTCAAGGTGATTTCATTTTACATTTGACTGATAACTTGTAAGGAAATTTCATCTCTGATAGTTGGTTGAAATGCTGTACTTAAACTGCAATTTTCACTGTGTAACTGTTCAAACTCACAGTCCTCATTTACTCAAGAAATCACAGGAATACTTTCCTCTAGGCAATCACTGGAATATTATTTCAAAACAAAATGCCTCCTCTGATTAAGTCTGCTTGCCTATCCAACTCCAGAAGTACATTCTGTGTTGCACATTTATTTGAACAGCTTGTCATTTCTGTTTTCAAACATTGACTATTTCCAACATCACGAGATAGTTTGTATGCTTAACCAAGCAAGGCAGGAATAAAGTCTTCATGATTAACTATTAAACTCCTTCATGGCAGGGATTGAGTCCTCTACCTCTTCTGCACTCTCCCAAGCCCTTAGGCCAGTGTTCTGCATACATTATGTGCTCAATAAGTATTATTGATTTATTGTACTGCCAAGTGCTTAGTACAGTGCTCTGCATATGATAAACACTCAAATATGATGGATTGATATTGATTTAGCACTGAATAATTTTTCTGTTGACATTTTGCCTTTTTCTGGCTTACTGGTATTTATTGAGCACTTAGAGTGTACAGCGAACCCTAGTAAGTCCTTGAAAACCACTGATTTGGTTTACATAGTATGTACCTTAGGCAAGTCACTTCACTTTTCTGTGCCTCAGTTCCATCATCTGCAAAATGGGAAGTGAGAATGTGAGCTCCATATAAAGAAGCAGCGTGGCTCAGTGGAAAGAGCACGGGCTTTGGAGTCAGAGGTCATGAGTTTGAATCCCAGCTCTGCCACTTGTCTCCCAAGAGCTTAGTAGAGTGCTCTGCATATAGTAAATGTCGGCTGTGTGACTGTGGGCAAGTCACTTAACTTCTCTGTGCCTCAGTGACCTCATCTGTAAAATGGGGATTAAGACTGTGAGCCTCTCGTGGGACATCTTGATTCTCCTGTGTCTACCCCAGCGCTTAGAACAGTGCTCGGCACATAGTAAGCGCTTAAATACCAACATTATTATTATTATTTTATCTACCACTGCACTTAGTATGTGTTTGACATGTACTAAGCTCTTAAATACCACAATTATTATGTGTTGTGCGGTTAAGAGTGGGGTGAATAGCAATTAATCAATGCTCTTTACTGAGTGATTGCTGTGTTCGGTTAAGGGTGGGGTTATTAAATATAACAGAGCTGACAGACATGTTCTCTGCTCACAAGAGTTTACTGTCTAGTAGGGGGGAGACAGACATGAAAATAAATTACGGATATATATATATATATCCGTAATTATATTTAATAAAATATATAAATGCTTTAGGGCCGAGGGAGGAGTGAATAAAGGGTGCAAATCCAAATGCAAACTTGATGCAGAAGGGGGTGGGAGAAGAAATAAGGGCTTAGTTGGGAAAAGTCTCTTGGAGGAGATATTACCTCATCTCCTTATCTGTAAAATGAGAATTGAGACTGTGAGCCCCATGAGGGGCAGGGACTGTATCCAACCTGATGACCTTGTATCTACCCCAGCACTTAGAACGGTGCTTGGCACATAGTAAGTGCTTAACAAATACCATAGTTATTATTATTAGATGTACTTCTAATAGGGCCTTGAAGTTGGGGTGAAAAAAGGGTACAGATCCAAGTGGCTAGGTGAGGGAGTAGGAAAACTGAAGGCTTCGAAGGAGATGTGTTTTTAGGAGGGCTAAAGTTCCATCTCTGACCCCTAGCAAACATAAAACCTTAAAACCTTAATCCATAAATCCTTAATTTAACTCTCTTTTCCTAACATGGTAATCTCAGGTGGAAAGGGAAAAGCATTGGGAATTAGCAAATCAGGTTTAGAGTTGGGGTGCAGGAAGGAACTTTGTACAAGATGCTGGGCGCCAACCCCAGCAGACTTGCAGCTTGTTTGGTGTCCCTGGGAAGGGACTAGCATCACCTGTTAAATTCTCAGTTGGTTATAGTTTTCTAAAAATCATGGAAAAAAACTGCCCTAGCCTAGAGTGACTCTTTGAAACCAGCAAAAACCTAGCATGCTTATTCCTTCAGATCTGGGCCAATCACCATCCTTCAACCACGTCTACTCCATCTCTCCTGCTGGCCATATTTTAAAATGGTATTTAAGCACTTACTGTGTGCCAAGCACTGCACTAAGCACCGGGGTAGACACAAGGTTGTGAAGTGGGACACAATCCATGTCTTGTAAGGGGCTCACATGCTTAATCTCCATTTTGCAGATGAGATAGAGGCATAGAGAAGTGAAGTGACTTGCTCAAGGTCACACAGCAGACAAGTGGGGGAATCAGGATTAGAACCCATGTCCTGACTCCCAGGCCTGTGCTCTATCCTCTAGGCCAGGCTACTTCTCTAGACTTCTTAGCCTTAGCACCTAGACTCTTTTCCCCAGGCAACCCTAGAGAAGCAGCGTGGCTCAGTGGAAAGAGCATGGGCTTTGGAGTCAGGGCTCATGAGTTTGAATCCCAGCTCTGCCACTTGTCAGCTGTGTGACTGTG
Source organism: Ornithorhynchus anatinus (assembly GCF_004115215.2). Classification (NCBI taxonomy): domain Eukaryota; kingdom Metazoa; phylum Chordata; class Mammalia; order Monotremata; family Ornithorhynchidae; genus Ornithorhynchus; species Ornithorhynchus anatinus. The sequence continues at coordinate 109,893,004 of NC_041731.1, read as the reverse complement.
GGCAAGTCACTTAACTTCTCTGTGCCTCAGTTCCCTCATCTGGAAAATGGGGATGAAAACTGTGAGCCCCACGTGGGACATACTGATTCCCCTATGTCTACCCCAGTGCTTAGAACAGTGCTTGGCACATAGTAAGCGCTTAACAAATACCAACATTATTATTATTATTAACCCTCCAGTCACCTTCTGAGTTCTCCTAGAACAGTGCTTGGCACATAAGTGCTCAACAAATACTATAAGTATTATTATTATTCTCCCTCCCTTCTCCCTCCCTCTGTGTGGTGGGAAGGTAACCTCTTACGGTGACCCTTATCTATGGCTGCATTGATTCCTCTTTCTTTTGACATTCTCATCTTATTATTGCTATTATTAATTATAATAATAATGGTATTTGTTAAGCCAAGCACTGTACTAAACAATGGGCAAAATACAAGATTATCAGGCTGGACACAATTCCTTAGTTCTCTCATATTCTTATGGTTTATCTTTATGGAACCAAGAAACATATCTTTGTCTCTTTCTCTTAGTCCTCCCCCACCGCCAAATTCTCCTGGTCCAAGAATCTGTTTAATTTCCCCCAAGATGCCAAGAGTTATGCTGACGTTTATTAAGCACAGACAATGTGCAGGACACTGTACTAGCCCTGGGGTTACTACCAGGACACTGACACATTCTTGACCCACGGAGAGGCCACATGGGGAAGCAACATGTCCTAGTGGAAAAAGCCTGGGCCTGGGAGTCAAGAGTCCTGGGTTCCTGGACCAGATCTTCCAGTTGTCTGCTGTGTGACCTTAGGCAAGTCACTTCATTTCTCTGTGCCTCGGCTTCCTCAACTGTAATTCATTACCTGGTTTCCCTCTTAGACTGGGGGTCTAAAATAGGAGTGAGACTGTGTCCAACCTGATTTATTTGAATCTATCCAAGTGATTAGAATAGTACATGACACAGAGTAAGAGATTAACAAACACCTTAATAAATCTGTTAGAGAGGAAGGAAAGGCTCTAAGTATTGAATAGAAGAATCAATTAAGCAAAAGCAACAACAAGGAGAGCAGCAGTCTGTCACTGCTGGAGACAAATAGTCCTCAGGTTCTCGGGACCAATACCCACAGTCTTGATTTGAAGTCTCCTAGCCAACCCCTAGGTTCCAGTGTAGGTTTGAAGAGAAAAAGGGTGTGGGTGGAGCTGGTAGGCTGGAGCCTTCCAGGCCTTGAGTTTTGAGACTCGGGCTCCTATTTTACTCCTTGGACTTTCTGTGTCAATCAATCTGACTGATTAGAACCTGGGTTCTCATCCTGACTCTGCCATTTGTCTGCTGGGTGATCTTGGGAAAGTCACTTCTCTGTGCCTTAGTTACCTCATCTTTAAAATGGGGATTGTTTGTGAGCCCCACTTTGGACAGGGACTGTACAACCCGATTAGCGTGAAACTAACCCTAGCACAGTGCCTGGCACATAGTAAACACTTAAAAAATGCCATAAAAAAAATCAGTCATTTTTTTGAGCACTTTGTGCAGTGCACTGTATTAAGCACTTGGGAGAGTACAATAATAAAATATAACAGAGTTGAAAGACATGTTTCCTGCCCAAAGTGAGCATGTCATCCTCAAGGTGTTCTGTGGATTTCTTCTAACAACCGTTTTTTCTTTGTCACTGGCCAGCTCTCTTTTCAACAGCCTCTATGCCATCCTAATTCTCCTCTATCTCTTAGCTGCCTTCGATACTGTCAACCACCCCCTTCTCCTTGAAACGTTATCCAATCTTGGCTTCACTGACACTGTCCTCTCTTGGTTCTCCTACGTCTCTGGCTGCTCATTCTCAGACTCTTTTGTGGTCTCTCCTCTACCTCCCACCCGCTAACTGTGAGTGTCCCTCAAGGTTCTGTCCTAGGTTCCCTTCTATTATCCCTTTATACCCACTCCCTTGGAGAACTCATTTGCTCACATGGCTTTAACTACCACCTCTATGTGGATGATTAACAAATCTACGTCTCCAGCCCTGATCTCTCTCCTGCTTTGTAGTCTCTCATTTCCTCCTGCCTTCAAGATATCTCTACTTGGATGCCCTCCTGTCACCTCAAAGTTAATATGTCTAAAACAGAACTTATCTTCCCACCCAAATCCTGTCCTCCCTCTGACTTTTCTATCACTGTAGAAGGCACCACCATCCTTCCTGTCTCACAAGCCTGTAAACTTGGCATTATCCTTGATTCATCTCTCTCATTCAACCAACATATTCAATCCATCACTAAATCCTGTCGATTTGACATTCAGAATAATAATAATAATGCTATTTGTTAAGCGCTTACTATGTGCAGAGCACTGTTCTAAGCGCTGGAGTAGATACAGGGTAATCAGATTGTTCCACATGAGGCTCACAGTCTTAATCCCCATTTTCCAGATGAGGTCACCGGCACAGAGAAGTTAAGTAACTTGCCCACAGTCACACAGCTGACAAGTGGCAGAGCAGGGATTCAAACCCATGATCTCTGACTCCCAAGCCCAGGCTTTTTCCACTGAGCCACGCTGCTTTTCATATCTGCCTTTTCCTCTTCAACCAAACTGCTACCCTGTTAGTCCATTCACTTATCCTATCCCACCTTGATAACTGTATCAACCTCCTTGCTGACTTCTCTGCCTCCTGTCTTTTGCCATTCCAGTTCATACTTCACTCTGCCTGGATCATTTTTCTACAAAAACATTCAATTCATGTTTCTCCCCTCCTAAAGACCCTCCAGTTGCGCCTATCTACTTCTGTATTAATTACATTAATTACATTATTATTATTATTATTATTAGACTGTTGTGGGCAGGGAATGTGTCTTTTTATTGTATTGTACTCTCCCAAGTGCTTAGTACAGTGCTGTGCACAAAGTAAGCACTCAGTGAATGTAATTGACTGACTGACTTATCCACTATCTTCTCCCACTACACTCCGGCTTGCTCTCTTTATTCTTCTCAAGCTAAACTACTTGTTGTCTCATTCTCCTCTCTCTGTCCTCCACCACCTTCCCATGCCCTTCCTCCTGCTAGAATTCCCACCCCTTCAAATTTGCCAGACAACTGGTGTCTCCATCTTCAAAACCCTTCTGAAATCCCACCTGAAATTTAAGCTCCCCAGGAGGCCTGCCCCAATAATAATGTTGGTATTTGTTAAGCGCTTACTATGTGCCGAGCACTGTTCTAAGCACTGGGGTAGACATAGGGGAATCAGGTTGTCCCACGTGAGGCTCACAGTCTTAATCCCCATTTTACAGATGAGGGAACTGAGGCACGGAGAAGTTAAGTGACTTGCCCACAGTCACACAGCTGACAAGTGGCAGAGCTGGGATTCGAACTCATGAGCCCTGACTCCAAAGCCCGTGCTCTTTCCACTGAGCCACGCTGCTTCTCAACTAATTTTTCTTCTTTTGGTTATGTTCCCACAATTATTACCTCATCAATTTTTATCCACTATGCCCTTATGCACTCACACCCACCTGTAGCATCTTTGTTCATATCAACTTATCTAAACTGTGAGCCCATTATTGGGCAGGGATTGTCTCTATCTGTTGCCAAATTGTACATTCCAAGCACTTAGTACAGTGCTCTGCACATCGTAAGCTCTCAATAAATACTAGTGAATGAATAAACTACTATTTAAGCACTTATTCAACTACATATCCCTTTTTCTTTTTCTCTTCCAGTCTTGAAAGAATTTTGTGTTCATCTCCCTAACTAAATTGTATGCTCCTTGAGGACAGGCATGGGTCTTCTAATATGCTCATATGACTGCTTAGCACAGTGCTTTGCATTCAGTGGGTGTTTGGTAAGTACTATTGATTAATCAATAATTTATAGGCAAAAATATTGTTCCATGATTCTAGGGTGTCATAAGATTCTCCACCCCAGACTGAACTAGTGCTGTCCAAACTCTCTAATGACTGTAAAAGGTGAATCCCAAACAGAAGTCACATATAACTCATTGAGCAGTTACAGCAGCATCATTTATGGGCTTCTCTCAACAGCAAATGCTGTGAGGCTCAGGGTGGTATGACTACCAAAGTGCTTAAGGGGTACGAATACAAGTGCAAGAATGATGCAAAAGGGAAGGGAGTAGGCAAAATGAGAGGTTAGTGAGGAAGGCCTCTTGGATGAGATGTAATTTTAATATGGCTTGGAAGGCGTGGAGAGTCTGCCATCTATGAAGGGAGCAGGAGTTCCATGCTAAAGGGAAGGTGTGGGCAAGTTGTTGGGAGTTGAGAGAGACAGCATCAAATTACAGTGAGTAGAAGTGTGCAGGCTGAATTGTAGTACCTAACCCTTCAGCTCTCACATTTAAGTAGCTTCTAAATGCTGCCAGTTATTCAAAACAATGGCATTTATTAAGTATTTCATATATTAAGTTCTTCGAAGAGTACAGTACAACAGAGTTGGTAAACACATTCCCTGCCCACACTGAATTATTTAAAACCAATAATAAGGAGTTTCTGTTTGAGGAGGAGGTGGATGGGCAACAACTGGGGGTCCTTGATGAGTGGCAAGGCATAGATTCAGTGTGTTTTTAGAAAAATGATCCAGGCAGCAGAGAGAAGTCAGGACTGGTGTGGGAAGAGATAGGAGTCCAGGAGGAGGTCAACGAGGAGGCTGACACAGTAATCAATGCAGGATATAGTATAAATGGAGAGGAAAGAGTGGATTTTAGTGACATTGTGAAGGTAGAATTCACAGGATTTTGTGGTAGCTTTAATATGTAGGTTGAATGAGAGAGATGAGTCCAAGGATAAAGTCAAGGTTACAGGCCTGTGAGGAGTTAGGATAGTGGTGTTGTCTACAGTGATGGGAAAGACAAGGGGAGGAGCTAGCTGTTAGACTGTGTGTCCCCCCAGCGACAGGGGTCATGTCGAATGCCCATCTGTGTATTTTCTCCCAGCATTCACTACAGTGCTCTGTACACAAGAAGCACTTAAACATTATTACCACTACTAAATAGCCCTCACAGGATTGCACCTGTAGAGTTTCCAATATTCTGTCATTCTTGGCTACTGGAGGGAGAGTCAAGCAGAGGCTTACACATTCCATTCCTAGCTTAGGCAGTGTCTAGCGAGTGGAAGGCAATCTGCTACAAGTTAAAACTCAACTGTGCTTGGCAACAGCGGCATAGGAGACAGTCGAGGGTAAAGACTTGTGTTTGCTGTGTGGAAGAAGACAATGGCAAACCACTTCCATATTTTTACCAAGAAAACACTATAGACACACTACCAGAATGATTGCAGATGGAGGTGGAGTATTCTGGGGAAGAGGTGTCAATGGAGTAGCCAGGGGTTGGAGACAACTCGACAGCAAAAGACTACTAAATAAGTTCTTTTATCAGAATTGTTGTACTCACGTCCTCTGGAACAGTCATTTTTTGAAAGTCAAAATAATTTAAGGAAGGAAATGAAGATTCACAGAATGTGCATGTTTAGGCTTTGCAAACAGTGTAAGGAGGCCAGAAACCTGGCTACTTTGGTGAGAGGGAACCAGGGCCAGAAGGGCATGGGTCAGAGGGAAAGTGAGGATAAGGAAAGCAAGTGGGGAGAGATGGCAAAGAGGAGAAAAAGGAAGGGGGAAGCAAAGGGCAGTGGGTAAGGAAAGCACTCATTCACTTTCACCTCTGTGGTTGGCTCTTCTACTTAAGTGCTTACTATGTACCAAACATTGTTCTAAATTGGGTTAGGAACAAGTTAATCAGTTTGAACATAGTCTTTGTCCCATGTGGGGCTTGCACTCTTATCCCCATTTTACAAATTAGGTAACTGAGGACCAGAGAACTGAAGTGACTTGCCCAAGCTCTCACACAGCAGATATATAGCAGAAGGGGGATTAGAACCCAGGTCGTTCAGATTCCAAACTCTTAGGCCAATACTCTATCCACTACGCCAAGCTCCTCCTCATTCTGATTCCACTCAGTAACTCCAGTGGTCCCAATTAACTCTTTTTTGCCTGGGTTGTGGTAGTGCTGGTTCTGGATGAACTGGCCTGTCGGTGACGCTGTCTCTAGGGTGGCCAGTAGGCAGGGGCAGGGCGGGCTGTAGTCTGGTCAGGGCCACGCTCCTTCACTTCCATCACAGGCCCCTCCTTCTTTCCTCTTTCTTGAGATGTGCATGCATCTTTGTATCTGTGTAATTTTTCTTTATTTCTTGAACAGAGAAGCATCCCAAATAATCTCAGTGAGAGTGAGAAGCAGCGTGGCTGAGAAGCAGCGTGGCTCAGTGGAAAGAGCATGGGCTTTGGAGTCAGAGGTCATGGGTTCGAATCCCAGCTCTGCCACTTGTCAGCTGTGTGACTTTGGGCAAGTCACTTAACTTCTCTGTGCCTCAGTTACCTCATCTGTAAAATGGGGATTGACTGTGAGCCCCACGTGGGACAACCTGATTCCCCTGTGTCTACCCCAGCGCTTAGAACAGTGCTCGGCACATAGTAAGCGCTTAACAAATACCAACATTATTATTATTATTAGATGAGAAAGGATAACCCCCTGCATCAAGAGGGGACCCCGGATCACCTAAAATATTGATTGACTCCAGCTTCAAAACATAAGCCACAACGGGAAAGGAATTGGTTAATCAATCAGTTGTATTTACTGAATGCCGATTAAGTGCAAAAGATTGCACTGAACTTAGGAAGTACATCAGAAGCAAAAATAGATTCCTTACTCTCAAGGAATGTACAGTTTACTGGAGGAGAAAGATAAAAATTAGGAGGAAGAACAAGGGTATATTCAGGATAAATGAATCAATCAGTAGTATTGAATGCCTATCTATTATTATCTATCTATTATTATTATTATATTTGGTAAATACTATATATCAAGCACTGTTCTAAGCACTGGGGTAGATACAAATTAATCAGGTTGTATACAGTCCCTGCCTCACATGGTTTTCATAGTGTAAGTAGCTTCCTGTGTACAAAGCATTGTATTAAGTGCTTGGGGGAGAGCAATACAATAGAGTTGTGTAGGAAAGATATAAGATAAAAGATTCTGCCTCAGGGCAAAAAACATGGGTTCTAGTGGAAAGGAGACATGGGTTAACCGTACCTGGGAATCAGAGGACCTGGGTTCTAATCCTGTCTGAGTCACTTCCCTGTGTGGGACCTTGGGCAAGTCACTTAATTTCCCTGTGCCTTAGTTACCTTACCTGTAAAATGGAAATTGACTGTGAGCCCTTTATGGAACATTGACAGTGTCCAACTTGATTATCTTGTATCTACCCCAGTGCTTAGTACAGTGCCTGGAACATAGTAAGCTCTTAACAAATATCATTAAACATTAGTAATCTTTTTTGTTATTATAATGATAATTATTGTTATTATTATTACTATTATAAATTCCCTGCTATACACCTTTCTAAAGGGGAAAATACATGCCTTCAACTCTGCTCTCTCCCCCATTCTCGACTCTCTTGCTTTAATAATAATAATAATAATAATGTTGGTATTTGTTAAGCGCTTACTATGTGCAGAGCACTGTTCTAAGTGCTAGGGTAGATACAGGGTAATCAGGTTGTCCCACGTGAGGCTCAGAGTCTTAATCCTCATTTTACAGATGAGGTAACTAAGGCACAGAGAAGTTAAGTGACTTTCCCACAGTCATATAGCTTTAGAATCCCATATACAGATGAAGTGCCATAATTAGCCATGGTTTATAGATCTAGTTAATGGGGTCATTCTGGCTTTTCACTACCATATCTGGGGTTATATTTCTATGAAAATCTGAAATTAATGGAGTATTAAAGAAAAAGAGATCATAACTGCTGATTCATGTCAGTTCTACATAGTGCTCTACACTACTATAAACATTTACAGGGAGGTCAGAGAAAATGGCAGCCAAGGGGAAAGAGCCAGGGAGTAATAGCTGATGAAACAACAAATCAGAAAGAAAGGCAGAAGGAGACAGGTGGACTTTTCATCATTTGGTCCTGGGAGAGACAGTCTAGAACTACTTTTGATACAATGTCACGGTTGCTCATGTAATAATAGTAACTGTGGTTCTTGTTAAGCATTTACTATGTGCCAAGCATTGTACTAAGCACTGGGATAGATATGAGCAAATTGAGTCTGACACAGTCCCTGTCCCATCTGGGGCTCACAGTTTCAATCCCCATTTTATAGATGAGGTCAATGAGGCACAGAGAAGTGAAGTAACTTACCTAAGGTCACACAGCAGACAGGTGGTGGAGACAGGGTCACTATGGAGGAAAAGTCTGCAAGAGGGGAGAAGGAAGAAAAGGAGGAAGAAACAGCAGTGGCTTCATTCTGATCATCCACAACTCCTACCTAATCAGATGCTCCAATTTGGAATTTTCAAAATTTATCAGTCAGCTCTGAGGTAGGGGGTGGGGGGATGTGGGGAAGATTGCAGATGGTGTGTTTGCCTCTGGAGGGATGATTCTGGCAGTAGTAGGTAAAGTTTAGAACATCAACATTTCCTCCTCCAAATCTAATCAATCAATCATGTTTAATAATAATTATGGTATTTGTTAAGTGCTTACTATGTGCTAAGCACTGGGGTAGATACAAGGTAATCAGATTAGCCAATTTGGGGCTGACAATCTTAATCCCCATTTTACAGATGAGGTAATTGAGGCACAGAGAAGTTTTAAGTGACTTGCTGAAAGTCACACAGCTGATAAGTAGTGGAGCTGGGATTAGCACCCAGGACCTTTGACTCTCAAGCCCATGCTCTTTCTGCTAAGCCACTAAACCACACTGCTTTAACTGAACACTCACTGTGTGCAGAGAACTGTATTCAGTCCTTGGAGAGTGCAACGTGACAGAGTTGGCAGATATGTTCCCTGACCACTAAGATTTTATAGTCTAGGGCAAGGGGAAGGGGAGGATGAGAAAGGTGCTCCTACTGTCAGTTTCCCTTTCCAGTCCAGCTGGCTTCCTTTTTTTCTTGCCCAGATGATGTCCCAGACTGATCCCGTTGGGATTTAGAAACCTTTTTTGTATTGGAAGAGGATGGAGAAAGATAACACCTTCCCCTTCTCCCCCACAGTCACAGGGGAGCTCTCCTTGTCACTGGCTTATTACTTCCTCCTGCTGAAAACCCTTATCAGTTGGAGATATCCTGGCCTCTCCTTTCTTCCAGAGGAATGCCCAATGACAAACTGATAAATCACCTAAATGCCAACAGCTGGTCCCAGAGTAGGAAAGAAGACACACTTGGCTAAAGCAATATTAATTGCACTATCTCTTGAATGTCAGAACCGGTTTGAAATGAATGACATTAGTGATTAAGGCTAAAATTCTTTCAGGCTATGGAAATATCCTGACTGTGGGGAGAGAGAAATGACCCAATAAGATCATTATGAGTAAGGGAGTCTTTTTACAAACTACTTTTAGCAGCCAAATGTTTTACTAATTCAGTCTGGCTTTCCTTTCCTCTGTTTTGAATTAGTTGGTTTTTACTATACTTAGAGCTAATAATTATTCTTAAACATTTAGTCTTAATACATTTTTCTTAAACATTTTTTAATGTATTTGTTATGCGCTTATTATATACCAGGCACTATATTAAGCATGGGGGCTGTTTCAAGCAAATCGAGTTGGGCACAATCCCTGAACCCATGGGGCTCACAATCTTTATCCCCATTTTACAGCTGAGGTAACTGAGGCACAGAGAAACTCAACATGTCCAAGATTGAGCTCCTTATTTTCCCTACCAAACCCTGACCTCTCCCTGACTTTCCTGTCACTGTGGACGGCACTACCATCCTTCCCATCTCCCAAGCCCACAACCTTGGTGTCGTCCTTGACTCTGCTCTCTCATTCACCCCACACATCCAATCCATCACCAAAACCTGCCGGTCTCACCTTCACAACATCACCAAGATCTGCCCTTTCCTCTCCATCCAAACTGCTACCTTGCTGGTACAATCTCTCATAATATCCCAACTGGATTATTGCATCAGCTTCCTTTCTGATCTCCCATCCCCCTGTCTCTCCCCGCTTCAGTCTATACTTCACTCCACTGCCCGGATTTTTCTACAGGAACGCTCTGGGCATGTCACTCCCTTCCTCAAAAATCTCCAGTGGTTGCCTATCAACCTTCGCATGAAGCTAAAACTCCTCACTATTGGCTTCAAAGCTCTCCATCACCTTGCCCCCTTCTACCTCACCTCCTTTCTCTCCTTCCACACACTCCACTCCTTTGCCACTAACCTCCTCACTGTGACTCGTTCTCACCTGTCCCGCCATGACCCCTGGACCATGTCCAACCTCTGACTTGGATTGCCATCCCTCCTCATGTCCACCAAACTAACTCTCTTCCCCTCTTCAAAACCCTACTGAGAGCTTACCTCCTCCAAGAGACAGTCCCAGACTGAGCTCTCCCTTTCCCTCTGCTCCTCCTCCCCTCCCCATTGCCCCTACTCCCTCCCTCTGCTCCACCTTCTTCCCCTCCCCACAGCACTTGTATATATTTGTACATATTTATTACTCTATTTTATTAATGATGTGTATATAGCTCTGATTCTATTTATTTTAATGGTATTGATGCCTGTCTACTTATTTTGTTTTGTTGTCTGTCTCCCCCGTTTAAACTGTGAGCCCGTTGTTGGGTAGAGATTGTCTTTATCTGTTGCCAAATACTTTCCAAGCACTTAGTACAGTGCTCAGCACACAGTAAGTGTTCAATAAATACAAATGAATGAATGAATGGACTTGTCCAAGAGTCATTCAATTGTATTTTTTGAGAGCTTACTGTGTACAGACACTGTACTAAGCACAGGAGACAGTACAATAGTGGAAAGACCCCGGGCTTGGGAGTCAGAGGTCATGGGTTCGAATCCCAGTTCTGCCATTTGTCAGCTGTGTGATGTGGGCAAGTCACTTAACTTCTCTGTGCCTCAGTTACCTCATCTGTAAAATGGGGATGAAGACTGTGAGCCTCACGTGGGACAACCTGATTCCCCTGTGTCTACCCCAGCGCTTAGAACAGTGCTTGGCACATAGTAAGCGCTTAACAAATACCAACATTATTATTATTATTACATACAACAATAGACACATTCTTTGCCCACAACAAGCTTCAGTCTAGAAGATGAACCTACAAGATCAGGAAGCAGACAAGTGGCGGATCTGGGATTAGAGCCCAGGTCCTTCTGACTCCCAAGGCCATACTCTATCCACTAGGCCATGCTTCTTCTCTAAAGAGGGTTAATAAATTATAGATATAAATAAATATGTTGCCCAATTTTAACATTTAGTAGAAGAAATGTAATTAAAAAATTGCTGTGAGTGCCAACATGTATTTGCATTTGTGCTCATGAAGCAAGGCTCTGATCAGAAAGAGGCATATTATCTCAGGAAAGAAGATAAGGAAAGCGAAAAGAGAAATTCAAGATGAAGACAGGGATTTGAACAACTCAAGGCTTCTAATCCCCACTCCACCACTTGTCAGTTGTTTGACCTTGGGCAAATAATTTAACTTCTCTGTGCCTCAGTTCCATCATCTGTAAAATGGGGATTAAGACTGTGAGCCCAATGTGGGACAAGGACTGTGTCCAACCCAATTATTTTGTACTTAACAAATACCCTAATTATTATTATTATCTGGACTATTGAGCTTGTCTCTCAGCAGGCTCTCCAGAGGGCGCAGCCTGCCATGGTTGGATTTGCAGAGGGAAAAAAAGGAATTCCACCCCTGAGCTCACCCTCATTCTGAGTTTGAAGCTGGTATGTACACATCTATTTCAAGAGGCACCTATTTCAAGCAGGAAGTGCTGTCTCATACTCTCCTACTCTCTGTTGTGGCCCTACATGCTGTTCTGAAGAGATGTCACAGTGTTTATAGTATGGTACTAGGCACACAGTCCGTACTCAATGAATACTAGTCAAGTGATTCATTCAATAGAATTTATCAAGTGCTTACTGTGTGCAGAGCAGTGTACTGACCGCTTGGAATGTACTATTTGGCAACAGATAGAGACAATCCCTACCCAACAATGGGCTCACAGTCTAAAAGGGATCAGTGGTGTCTGTGTTAATAGAAGTAAACTGGCTCCAACTGCCCCCCGGTCTGGTCCCATAAAACACTCTGAGTCACTGGGCTTCTGAAAAGTTATGAGGTATGATTGAAGGTAAGTAGCATCTAGATTTAAACAAGTGTAAGATAATTAGAAAACTGCAGGTACACAACTATGACATAAAGCGAGCTCTGAGACTTCTTTGAACTTTTTGTGAATTTATTTCTAATATGTTAATATGATCCTCAACATTTTTGCTTTTGAATATCCTTCTGCCCAGAGTAAGTAGACACACAAGGGAAAAGCAAATTAAAATAACCCTAGAACTGACAAAACCATTCATTTTGTTTCCATTTGCTGTGAAGAAGGTCTAGTTTGACAGTGTTACAAAGAAAAGAAAATATTATTTCTGTTTCAAATTAAACACATTTTCAAGGGACATAGAGTTAATGCAGCTTTTATACTTACGGATGTCTGAGCCCAGCTCTAATCAATATCAAAAGGTAAAATGGCACCGTGTCCAAAAAAGTCAATGTTGTTCACTGGCATTTCAGCCATATTAAGATAATTTCATCAAATCCCCATAGGTCTGAGTATCACATAAGCAATTGGTTACTCTTATACCATTGGAGGCACACTAGGAAAATCTTCAGCAAATTCATGTATTTCTGCCCAATCTGGAAATTTTGACTCTTAGCTGTGAAAAATAAAACCCAATGGCAGCACATAAACAAATTAGGAAAAAGCACTAAAACCAAATCCTGTGAGACTCAAGGAAAAAAAAAATCAATTGTTCTTAAGCTCTCCCAAAGGACTCTAATGTTGATTTTTCCAGACAGTTGGAAGTGAAACACATTCCAGACTCTTCTGTTGAGAGCACTAAAAACTGATATTCAGTTGAAATTTAAAAATGTAGTATTATTTTATCAAAATGTATTTTTAAATTGATCTATCTTGGTTTGGTTTTACCCAGGGATCTTGCTGGGGATATGCAGAAGGGTTAGAAAACTATTCAAAGATGACCAAGGGCAGAAGAATCTGGTAATTGGGGGGTGGGGGAGAGAATTAAACTCAGCACCTGAAATTTAGAACTAAAGCAATTCTTCCTTGAATTTCAAGTGGTCAAATGTGTAAAATTACTAGTAGTCTGGGCAGCCTGCTGCACCAAATTGTTTTGGTACAACTTTCTTTTCCTGATTATTATTTTTTTTAATTTTGCAGTTTCCATTACTTTGCATACAAATGATTTTCATAACTGAATAAACTGGACTTTCACCCTGAACTGTCATAGTCAAGAGAAAACAACTGGGAACAAAGGAAATACTGTGTTGGGGAACATTAGGAAGCTCTGTGATGATGAGAACAGCAGTTGTACAATTGTACTTGTTTGACAGGAATGGGCAGAATGTTTCTTGAGTGAAACCAGACTACCAGATGGACAACTCTGGAGATGATAACTGATATATCTTCTTCTGAAGAAGCGTCTCCCCTCCAGTGCCGATAGTAAGTGCCTCAGGAGGCCTTGTTAAGTGGAATAGTGGTGGGTGGTGCCAGATAAACAGCACTTGTGTACATCTCCATAATTACATTAATGTCTGTCTCCCTCTCTAGATGGTAAGCTCATAATGGGCAGAGAATGGGTTTGTTATATTGTTATGTTTTACTCTCCCAAGAGCTTAATACAGTTCTCTCATTCATTCATTCATTCAATAGTATTTATTGAGCGCTTACTATGTGCAGAGCACTGTACTAAGCGCTTGGAATGAACAAGTCGGCAACAGATAGAGACAGTTCCTGCTGTTTGATGGGCTTACAGTCTAATCGAGGGAGACGGACAGACAAGAGCAATGGCAATAAATAGAGTCAAGGGGAAGAACAAACAATGGCAACTAAATAGAATCAATAAATGTAACTGATTGAAAGTGCCTGCTGAACAGGGACCTGGAAGAGCTTTCAGTGATTTTGGAATGAGTGAGCAGAGTGAGGTTTTTCCAGAGAGGGGCTCTCTGATTGGGGGTATAAATGGGAGGGGCAAAATGTCTGAAGCCAGTCCTGCTTCACTGTGATATCTTTCAGACATTAGCTTTGAAACTAAAGAGCTTGTGGCTTTGGGCCTCCTAGATTTTCCAGAGGCTTCAGTGATTGATTAATGACCCTCTGCTGTCTCAAAAATGAAAGGACTTGAGCATCATCAACTTAGCAAATGATCCAAACTGTGACAAATTCTGACAAAGAGAAAGGAGTGTCTAGACAGTCTAGACAGGCTCAAGATGGATCTAGATCTATGAGGATCTAGAGAAATCTAGACAGTTTGGTTTTAGTGGGACCCAATTCTATCATTTGTCAACCTGGAGTGTTTGTACACATTGATGGGTAGAAGTTAATTTGGAAAACATGGAGTATATGGAATTTATAAACCAAATTGATACTCCACTCAGTGAACGTACCAAACTTTATCTCTCATTTCCCCTATAAGAGAAAGACATCATGGATGGAACCAGAGTGTAAACAATGGTACCTGACTGATTATATCATTGTCTGGCTGTAGGAACTGAAAAATGTAAAAAATCACCGAAGTCATGTGAGGCACCAAGTGTCAACAGTATTAATTGAACACCTGCATGTCCATTACACTGTTTTCTGAGTTAAGAGTACAGACAGAACGGGATAGGATTTCCAGCCTACATGACGTTTGTAGTGTAATGGAGAAGACCAACAGACATAAAATGAAACACAAGTGAATAAATACACTGACTACCCATTAGCTATATGATCCAAATTTGTGTATGTGTAAATTAATCTATCTGTCCATTGTTATTTGAAATCAAAGAAGACCCTGCTGATTAAGAGGGCTATAAATTTGGCTTTGTACAGTTTGATCTCTTCTATGCTAACATGCTGGTGGATTTGCCAAGCATCTTGGAATTTAATGTCAGAATACACTCTGCACCATTGGAAAATTCTTTCAACTCATTCATTTGAGCATTATATACATGAATTGGGACATACACACCTAGTTGTATTTAGGCTTGGGTTGATCCAAGTTCTGCGGCTGGGTCAGGGACACAAAGCCCAACTTGGCTGATTTCAGGCCGTGCAGCAGTCACTGACAGGGAAGTGGGTGGCTCCAAATTAAGAGAGGCCTGAAATTTACTTTTACTTTGTAATAGTTGTCCCGAATACTTTTGGTTAATAGAAAATGGTGCAGCATCAGCCCTTGTTTGGGCCGGTAACAACAGAGGTTAGTACTGGGCTGGGTTACACACTCTCAGTGACATGGGTGGGTGGTTTTAGCCTCTAGCTCTTGGATTCTAATCGTTGGTTTGTGCATGTCTTGTCTCCTTTATTAGGCTGCAGGACATGCAGCATGTGTTCTTTTTTGTTTTGTAGTGCCCAGAGCACCTAGTACAGTGCTCTGCAGAAAGCAGGCAAGTCAATCTGTCCTGTTGGTGATGATGGTGCCACCTCCCTCAGGAGCAAGCCAGACCGTAGTAAATAATTTCTCAAAAATTACAAAAGCTTCCAGCCAAGTGTTCATGTAGAGCCAAAACTGAGTTAATTGCCTGAGTCAGTTGGAATAATTTTTATTATCAGTGTGGCTAATGTCACTGTTGATTTTGTAAATATTGTAACATGCATCCAATTTATTCCTGTAGTGAGACATTTGTTTCAACCAAAAATGAAAACACACAAAAAAGGAGCAGAGCTTCCTTTCTCTGAAGTGTGTTCAATCTTCAACATAAAATGAGCTGTTTTCTCTTTTCCTTTTAGATAAATTCTCCTGTTTCCTTCTCTGTTTCCTCCTTGCTGCACACTCTTCCAACGGTGTTAAACTTCAGTATTACTAGCTTGGGTGGCCCTTGGCAGCAAAGACTCTTTCTTCAAATTTTTCTGTGTATCTCCTAAAACTCCCAGTACTGTGCTCTGGAAATCAACAAATGTTTTTGTTGGGGATGGTAATGATGATGTTTAGTCAACTGAGTGATTAATTTAGATTGTTAGCCAGTGTAAGCTTGTTGTGGGCAGGGAATGTTACTGTCATATTGCACTTTCCCAAGTGCTTAACACAAAGAAAATACTCAATAAATATGACTGAAGTACTTTCTTGTTTCTCCTTTCAATTTAACCTTCTAGGTTAAAATACCCCTTAATTTTTTAATGGCTGTTTTTCCATTAAAGCACCAAATGTCTTGGAATTGGCTAAGTGGAACATGGATAAATGATTTCCTTATGTTAACAGCTGATGCCATTGTGTAGATGGTGTGTTTTACAGTAGTAGAAGTATTTTTAAAACTTCTGAATTATTTCTGTGCTAAAGACACAAATGAATTCCCCATCTCCCTCCTGATCCCATCTTCACCTCACATAGTCACACTAGGATGAAACAATGAGGGGTGGAATGTCAATGATGGTGACTTCTTGCTTTTGCCTGAGTTCTGCTTTTACTCCTGAGGTACTGCCTGAAGTGGCAAACTGTGCTTTCTTCAATTAATTGATGGTATTTATTGAGCATATAGTGAATGCAGAGCACTGTATTAAACACTTGGGAAAATACAATACACTAGAATTGGTAGACATTCCTTAGTTCCTTCTGACTATTTTGGTTGTATTGGTCTTTGCAGGAAGCAACTTAGAGTAGCTATAAAAGATGATATTTCCTACAGAATTCCTTGCTTTAGGTCCAACTTCTTTGTTGGGTTCTGAGAATATTGTGTAAGCCTTACCAGAGGATAGCTTTATTGATTCTTTGGAGAGCAGCATTCCCCTATCAGGGCATACCTGGCTAATTAGTTTTGGAGAAGGAAGTTACTTTGTGTAAATTCTCCCTGCAGGTATACAGTTCCCTTTGCTCTTGCATAAACTCTTCCTTAATCTAATTAGCAAACCGCTTTAGTTTTCTCGGTCAGTGAGCTCCTTCTCCCAGCAGATGTCTATTTCTTTGGGATCAGTTTTTGTGATGCTGGGATTGCAGTTCTGTGAACTAGCAGGTAGGAGTTTCTCTATAAGAGTTTCAGCAATTTTATATGATCAGTAAACATTTCTAGCATAATACATCCAACTCTCCCATACTATGGGGTTTTGTTCTTGAATTACTTCCATGTGTAGGAATGATCACTCTGTAGTACTCCAATGTGTTTGTTGCCTTGTGTATAAGCATATGTGCAGGTGTCTCCCCTGACACGCCCCTCTCAGAAAAGAGAATTTCTTCTGACTCCTTGTTATGACTATCCAAGCAGGCTTGGATGAACTTCCTCTAGTTCCTCAATTACTCCCCCAAAGTATAGAACAAACATGGTAGAGCTGTTGTAGCTGAGTTGAGGGGATCTGAATGGAAGCATGGCCAGGGGTTTAGTTCATTCATTAAATTGTATTTACTGAGAGCTTAATGTGTAGAGCACTGTACTAACTGCTTGGAAAGTACAATTCAGGAACAAATAGAGACAATCCCTACCCAAAAACAAGTTCACAGTCTAGAAGGGGGGAGACAGATGACAAAACAAAACAAGCAGAGAGGCATCATTAGCATCACTATAAATAGAATTATAGATATATACACATTAATAAAATAAATAGAATAATAATATATACAAATGAGCACAGTGCTGAGGGGAGGGGAAGGGGGAAGAGCCGAGGGTGGTGGGGAGGGAAGGAGAGGGGGAGCAGAGGGAAAGGTGGGACTCAGTCTGGAAAAATCTTCTGGAGGAGGTGAGCTCTCAGTAGGGCTTTGAAGAGGGGAAGAGAGTTAGTTTGGTGGACATGAGGAAGGGGGCCATTTCAGGTCAGTGGTAGGACATGGGCCAGGGGTCTACGGCGGGACAGGTGCGAACAGGGGACTGTGAGGAGGTGAGCGGCAGAGGAGCGGAGCATGCGGGGTGGGGAGTAGAAAGAGAGAAGGGAGGTGAGGTAGGAGGGGGCAAGGTGATGGAGAGCCTTGTTGTTCTGGAAAATGTCTGTCTCCCCCTCTAGACTGTAAGGTCATTATGGGCAGGGAATGTGTCTGCTAATTCTGTTGTATTCTCCCAAGTGTTTAGTACAGTGCTCTGCACATTGTAAGTGCTCAATAAATACAATTGATTGATTGAAAAGTTAATTTAGCTCACGTTGATAAGAAAGTGCTTTCCATGGAACAGCTTACTGATCAAAGGATCAGAATCCTAGAATCTAGAAATGTAGGAATGCTTTCTTGCATTCACTGCATCCCCAGAGATCCTCAAATCTACCATATGTGATTGGATTGTGTTCCATCAGTTGGCTCTACGAACGATCATATGAGACTGATCATTTATTCATTTTAATGTCTGAGTTCCCCTCTAGACTTGCAGCTTGTTATGGACTGAGATCGTGTCTGCTAATTCTGTTGTGGCGTATTCTCCCAAGAGCTTAGTACAGTGCTCGGCACATTAAGTGCTCAATAAATACTATTGATTGATGAGACCCTAGTTATTTATATTTTGTTCAGTCTTACTGTTGAGAAACTTCTTGATATTCACCTTTATTTTTATTTGATCCAATTTGCAATTTATGTCCCTGGGTATTTAGACTAATAAATTTCTCCTAGTCTTTTGGCATTTTAATTTGGTCTATTATTTTATAGTCTATAATCCTATTCAGTGGTGCATTCTTATTAAAATGCTTGAGCTGCTCTATCCAAAATAATATATGTGAACTTTCATGTCATTTTGTATTTCTTGCCCTTTATTCATTGGACATCTAAATTTACAGAAAATCTTCAGCCCTTGTTCCTTTTCTTCCAAGCCTTCCTTTCAGTTTCCTCCTGATCTTTTCATCTCTTTCCTCCAACTCTGAGTGGCCTGGTAAGCCAAATAATCAATTAACTAGTGGTATTTATTGAGTCCTTACTATGTTCAGAGCACTGTACTAACCACTTGGAATAGAGTACAGTGAAATAAACTTAGGAGATACACTCCTTGCCTACAAGGAATCTTTGCAACTTAGCCTGTTTCTTCTTACATGTGAAAATACTGGTTGGTGATGGTGCTTCAGCCTAGCCCCATAACTCTTTATTTTTCCCAATAAATTGATCCCTTCCTTGTTTTATTCTTTTTCTTCCCCACTTCTACCTCTGACCATTTTACAAATCAACTGTAGATTTGCCTATTAACACGACAGATGATTACTCCTTGTCTTTGCTTACAAGTAGTAGATCCTTTCCATGTGATCTTTGCGGCCAAATTATACTGCAGTTTTGTTCCTAAATAGCTGCTCATTTTCATCAGAATCCTGCACAAATAATTCCTTTGTAGGTTCTTCTGAAATTTTAGGTTAGAAAATACCTCTGGAGTGGGAGAAGAGTCCAGATATTTATTCCCAGACTGTGAGACCCTGAAGAGACAGAGTCCTGTTTAATTCTCTCAGGTACTTTTTTTCCCCCAGCTATGCACACATTATTTCCAGTTCTCTGTGTTCTTATTTGAGGGCAGATCAGAAAATTTCTGCCCAGCAGGGTGTGTTCTGTTAATTCATCTATTAACGTGGAATAATACTAGAATAAAGTAGACAGGGTGTCAGCCCTACAGAGAGTTTACATTCTGTGAATGATGATGCTCACTCTCTGTTTTAGCTCCCCAGGACTTAAAAGACTTCTGCTATGGAAAGAAACAAAATGTGAAAATATCAGCCAGACTGATGAGATGGGATAAAAATCTGGGCCAGAAAAAACACACCAACCCTTTAAAATGGTGGCTATTGTGTCAGTCCTGAACTCATTTAATCAATTAACATTTCTTGCTTTCCTCTTCTTCACATGTGCCAGCTTTATGACACACACACACAAAAGCAACAACAGGAAAATAACCAGTCCCAGCCAAACCCATTTTGCTGCTCTTTCTGTTTCGTCTCCAATCCTCACTGAGGCAATTGATGCACGTCTACTCAAAAGACAAGAAAACAGGGGAGATATATAAAAGAAAGCTACACTAAGTCAGAGTAAACATGTTCAGTTCTTAATAGAAACAGCAGATGTCAGTTTTTTTTCAAATAGTCATCTTTTTCTTAAAATACTGAACCATGTTCGAACAAAGCTAAATTATTGTACTAAGTGTACACCAATAGAACTAATTAGTAACCTGCAAAGATTACTTTTCCTTCTAAAGAGGTTTGTCTAGAGTTTCTGAGTTATTCTGAAAATTTCTCCCATTAAATTTTACTTATTCCATGTACCTAAGAAGTAATATGACCCTGTATCTACCCCAGCGCTTAGAACAGTGCTCTGCACATTGTAAGCGCTTAACAAATACCAACATTATTATTATTATTACTAACATTAGTGGTATTTTTAAGCACTTTACACTAAGCACTGGGGTAGGTAACAACATATAATCAGGTCAGACATAGTACCTGTCCCACAGAGGGCTCTGAGTCTAAATTAGAGGAAGAACAGGTATTGAATCCCCATTTTACAGATGGAAAAACTGATGCAATGAGAAATTAGGTGACATCTGAGGGCAAGTGGTGGAGTAAGGATTAAGATACAGGTATCCTGACTGTCCTTTACTCTTTCCACTAGGCCACACTGTTTCTCATGAAAAATGCCAACAATGAGCCACTCTTTAGCTTGTCTCTGACAGTGGGAATAAGATGTGGAGATGAACCATAATAATAATAATGATGGCATTTGTTAAGCGCTTACTATGTTCATTCATTCAATAGTATTTATTGAGTGCTTACTATGTGCAGAGCACTGTACTAAGCGCTTGGAATGAACAAGTCGGCAACAGAGAGAGACAGTCCCTGCCGTTTGACGGCCTTACAGTCTAATTGGGGGAGACAGACAGACAAGAACAGTGGCAATAAATAGAGTCAAGGGGAAGAACATCTCGTAAAAACAATGGCAACTAAACAGAATCAAGGCGATGTACAATTCATTAACAAAATAAATAGGGTAACGAAAATATATACAGTTGAGCAGACGAGTACAGTGCTGAGGGGATGGGAAGGGAGAGGGGGAGGAGCAGAGGGAGATGAGGGGAAAAGAGGGTTAAGCTGCAGAGAGGTGAAGGGGGGGGTGGTAGAGGGAGTAGAGGGAGAGGAGGAGCTCAGTCTGGGAAGGCCTCTTGGAGGAGGTGAGTTTTAAGTAGGGTTTTGAAGAGGGGAAGAGAATCAGTTTGGCGGAGGTGAGGAGGGAGGGCATTCCAGGATCGCGGGAGGATGTGGCCCAGGGGTCAACGGCGGGATAGGTGAGACCGAGGGACGGTGAGGAGGTGGGCGGTGGAGGAGCGGAGCGTGCGGGGTGGGCGGTAGAAAGAGAGAAGGGAGGAGAGGTAGGAAGGGGCAAGGTGATGGAGAGCCTTGAAGCCTAGAGTGAGGAGTTTTTGTTTGGAGCGGAGGTTGATAGGCAACCACTGTATTGTTTAAGAAGGGGAGTGACATTCCCAGATCATTTCTGCAGGAAGATGAGCCGGGCAGCGGAGTGAAGAATAGACTGGTGCGGGGCGAGAGAGGAGGAAGGGAGATCAGAGAGAAGGCTGAGACAGTAGTCTAGCCGGGATATAACGAGAGCCCATAGCAGTAAGGTAGCCGTTTGGGTACTAGTTTAAGCACTGGATGCAATGGTTACCCTCATCTAGTAGCTAGGGGTGAATGAACCACTTATCACCCCAACTCTTGCTCCAGCTACCAATTATCAAAGACTTTGCCATGTATCCAGATCCCTGTTGAACTTGCTGATGTTTTCTGCTGTGCAACTTCCTGGGGGAATACTTCCACCTGACAGCCACTTGCTTGTCAAAATGATTACTTTCCACACTGCTTGTCTCCATTGCTTTCAAGTCTCTATCGAGGATTCCTCAGAGTGACTGGTCTCTGTGATCTCCTGGGAATGCACGTACTCCTCAGCAACCTCCCCAATTCTGCCTGACACCTGAGGAATGCAGGCCTGGCCCCTGCCAGATTCCGGGGGTCGGCAGCAGGCTCTGACAACTGCTAGGACAGTGGGGAAACTGCAACAGCCTGCCACCTACTATTCCTCCCCCCCTACCCCTGCTAGGCATTATCTGTCCACTCACCTACCTTTGCCCTTGGTGTTCAAATTATTTTATTTGAACACTCCTGTTTCTGTCATTAGTTGTCTGTAATTTATTCTACTGGTCTTTCTTCTCCCACCTAGACTGTAACCTCCTTGTGGGTTACAAGGACAGTATTTCTCAATTCTTTATTTTGAATTCATTTCTGTGCTCAGTAACTGATCAATCAATCATTTTATTGAACACTTACTGTGTGCAGAACACTGAATCAAACACTTGAGAGAATACAACACAACAGTGTAATAGGCACATTCCCTGCCCACAGTTAGCCTACATCTAGAGGACTTAGTAAGTACTCAGTAAGCACCATAGCTAAGTTGTTTCTCTTCTCATCATTCATTCATTCAATCATTCATTCAATCGTATTTATTGAGCATTTTCTGTGTGCAGAGCACTGTACTAAGCACTTGGAAAGTACAATTTGGCAACAGATAGAGACAATCCCTACCCATGGACTCACAGTCTAGAAGCGGGAGACACAACAAAACAGTAGACAAGCATCAATAGTAACAGAATAGATAAATAGAAACTATAGATGAATACACATCATTAATAAAATAGAATAATAAATATGTACAAATATACACAAGTGCTGTGGGGAAGAGGGTAGAGCAGAGGGAGGGAGTAGGGGCCATGGGGAGGGAAGGAGGAGCAGAGGAAAAGGGGGGCTCAGTCTGGAGGAGGTGGAATCTCAGTAGGGCTTTGAAGCGGGTAAAAGAGCTGGTTTGGCGAATGTGAGGAGGAAGGGCATTCCAGGCCAGAGGTAGAACATGGGCCAGGGGTCAATGGCGGGATAGGCGAGAACAAGCCACAGTGAGGAGGTTAGTGGCAGAGGAGCGGAGTGTGCTGGCTGGGTTGTAGAAGGAGAGAAGGCAGGTGAAGTAGGAAGGGGCAAGGTGATGGAGAGCTTTGAAGTCAATAGTGAGAGTTTTAGCTTCATGCGAAGGTTGATAGGCAACTCTTGGAGATTTTTGAGGAGGGGGGTGACATGCCCAGAGCATTTCTGTAGAAAGATACTCTGGGCAGCAGAGTGAAGTATAGACTGA
Source organism: Ornithorhynchus anatinus (assembly GCF_004115215.2). NCBI lineage: Eukaryota > Metazoa > Chordata > Mammalia > Monotremata > Ornithorhynchidae > Ornithorhynchus > Ornithorhynchus anatinus. The sequence continues at coordinate 109,869,925 of NC_041731.1, read as the reverse complement.
AGTGGGGAGAGACAGAAGGATGGAGATCAGAAAGGAATAATGATGGTATTTGTTAATAATAATAATAATAATAATGGTGGTATTTGTTAAGTGCTTACTGTGTGCAGAGCACTGTTCTAAGCACTGGGGGAGATACAGGGTAATTGGGCTGTCCCACTTGAGGCTCACAGTCTTAATCCCCATTTGACAGATGAGGGAACTGAGGCACAGAGAAGTTGTGACTTGTCCACAGTCACACAGCTGACAAGTGGCAGAACCGGGATTCAAACCCATGATCTCTGACTTCCAAGACCTGTGCCACGCTGCTTCTCTAGTTAAGTTCTCTAAGTTAAGTTCTTACTATGTGTCAAATACTGTTCTAACTGCTGGGATGGATACAAAATTATCAAGTTGTCCCACGTGGCACTTACAGTCTTAATCCCCATTTTACAGATGAGGTAACTGAGGCACAGTCACACAGCTGGCAAGTGGCGGAGCTGGGATCGGAAGCCATGACCTCTGACTCCCAAGCCGGTGCACTTTCCACTAAGCCTCACTGCTTGAGCAATGATTTTAATTTTATTTTATGGTGCTTATTTAGTGTTCACAATGTGCCAATCACTCTGGTTTGGATTCCATCAGTTTCTCTTGAGGTTCTCAGTCTAACTAGGAGGGAGGAGGATTTAAACCTCATTTACAGATCAGGTAACTCAGGTACAGAGAAATTAAGTGACTTGTCCAAGTTGACACAGCAGGTATGGGGCAGAATCAAGATTAGAATCCAGATCCTCCGATTCCCAGGCTGAGGTCTTTCCATTAGGCCAATACTTCTCCAATTTTCAAGCTTATAGCTTAAATCTTTCTAAAATGAAAATCACATGATTTCTTTAAATGGTAGATGATGAGGGGGAGATTAAGAAATGAGAAAGGGGAAGAGATGTCAAATCTTTTCCTCCAGGAGGTGTAAACCAACCAGGCTGCATTAATTAAGGGAATGCTCCCAGCATCAACAATGCTGGAAGGAACCAGAAGGGCTCCCCAAAATAATTTTTAGGTTCAGACAACTGGTGCTAACTCTATGTGGCTTGGAAGGAGCTTTTCAAAGAACCAGCATTTGCAATTTAATCCTCTTAGCAATGTTCTAAGCTCCTAATTAGGTAGGAGTGAAAAAAGAAATCCCTTCAAATGAGGGTCTTAAATGATCCCCTGCCCCCAAATAGTTATTAAATTAATAGAAGGTGGCTCCAGTAAGCACTTGTCCTTGCTCCCTAAGAACAATTTCTAGAAGTTTTGCTTCCCAATACAGGACAAATATAAATAGGGTCCATTGGATGTGATCTGTGCAAAAAATATTTTGCTAAAATATTGAGAGAGTTAAGTCATTGTGGGCAGGGAATGTAAGTACTAACACTGTTGATTTGTGCTCTTCCAAGTACTTAGTACAGTGCTCTGCACAAAGTAATGCATACCAATTACATCGATTACCATGCACCCTTTTTAATCTGTTAACCTACTTAATAAAATGAAATTCAGTTTTTTAATCAAATGCAATCAGTTAGGGCAGCATTAATTTTTTTTAGTTTTTGTCCGAGTCCTTTTTCTTGCAGTGATATTACACACTGAGTTAGGTTGGACAGAAGAGTAAGGTGGTCATCCAGAGGAAATAAATGACAGGGATTATTCAGAAAGAACATTTCCTTTTTTTTTTCATTTTTTGAACTCTCCCTTGTCAGCCAGGAGCCCAATACACCCTATTGAATCATCTGGTTCTTATGCCATTATTTTGGCAATTCAAATGACTTTCACCCACAAGACTAGCAGCAGAGGAGCAGACTAGCTGGCTGGTATTGATACTGGATGTACAGAGCTGAGAGCCACCCCAGGCAGAAGGATCATGTTCTGTATTTTTCCATACTCTCTAAAATGGTTCCCTCTATTGCTGCACTATAGTTATTGAGACACATCTCTTTTAGACACTTGTCTGTTTCAAAAGGGCTTTGGCTCCCTGTAGCCAGAAACTCTTTCCTGTTCCTCCTCCCCTGCCCCTGTTTCTGTCATTCAGTCAGTCTTATTTATTGAGTGCTTACTGTGTTGTACTAAGAGCTTGGGAGAGTACACTATAATGATTTAAAGACACATTACGTGCACACAGTGTACTTACAGTCTAGAAGAGGAGACAGACAATATAAATAAATTACAGATATGTACATATGTGCTGTGGGGCTGGGAAGGGGGATGAATAAAGAGAGCAAGTCAGGGCGACACAGAAGTGGGCATGAAGTTGTTCCTGATGAGACATTCTATTATCATTCAGCAACCACTTGGAGTGAGTAATTCTGCTTTCATCTGAGTTGCTTGTGGACTGTAGATCAATCAATCAATTGTATTTATTGAGTGATCTCTGTGTGCAAAGCACTGTACTAAGCACTTGGGAGAATATAACTGAGTTGGTAGCTACATTCCTTGCCCACAGTGAGCTTACAATCTAGAGGGGGAGGTGGGCATTAATTTATATAAATAAAATATGGATATGTACATTCATGCTGAGAGACGGGTGAATAAAGGGTGAAAATCCCAGGGCATGAGGGATTAAGAAGGGAATGGGAGAAGAAGAAATGAGGACTTAATCGAGGAAGGTCTCTTAGAGGAGATGTACTCCTCTAACGCTTTGGAAGTGGGGAGAATGATCATCTGTAAGAGACGAGAAGCAGCGTGGTTTAGTGGAAAGAGCACAGGCTTGTGAGTCAGAGGTCATGGGTTTAAATTCATTCATTCAATAGTATTTATTGAGCGCTTATTATGTGCAGAGCACTGTACTAAGTGCTTGGAATGTACAAATTGGCAACAAATAGAGACAGTCCCTGCCCATTGATGGGCTTACAGTCTATTCGGGGGAGACAGACAAAAACAGTAGCAATAAATAGAATCAAGGGGATGTACATCTCATTAAAACAATAGCAATAAATAGAATCAAGGGGATGTACATCTCATTAATAATGAGCGGAGATGCACATTGCTGAGGGGAGGGAAAAGGAGGGGGGAGGAGCAGAGGGGTAAAAGGGGGCTTAACTGAGGGGAGGTGAAGGGGGGTAGAGGGGCAGCAGAGGGAAAAGGGGAAGCTCAGTCTGGGAAGGCCTCTTGGAGGAGGTGAGCTCTAAGTAGGGCTCTGAAGAGGGGAAGAGAATTAGTTGGCGGAGGTGAGGAGGGAGGGCATTCCAGGACCGCGGGAAGATGTAGCCCGGGGTCGACGGCTGGATAGACGAGAACAGGGGACAGCGAGAGGTGGGCGGCAGAGGAGCGGAGCCTACAGGGTGGGCAGTAGAAGGAGAGAAGGGAGTTGAGCTAGGAGGGGGCAAGGTGATGGCCTAGAGTAGCCTAGAATGAGAAGTTTTTGTTTCGTGCGGAGGTTGATAGGCAACCACTGGAGGTTTTTAAGAAGGGGAGTGACATGCCTAGAGCGTTTCTGCAGGAAGATGAGCCAGGCAGTGGAATGAAGAATAGACTGGAGCAGGGAGAGACAGGAGGAAGGGAGACCAGAGATAAAGTTGACACAAAAATCCAGCCGGGATACTATGAGAGCCTGTAGCAGTAAGATAGCCGTTTGGGTGGAGAGGAAAGGGCAGATCTTGGTGATATTATAAAGGTGAAACCGGCAGGACTTGGTGACGGATTGGATGTGTGGGGTGAATGAGAGCCGTGTCAAAGATGACACTGAGGTTGCGGGCTTGAGAGACGGGAAGGGTGGTCGTACCATCCACGGTGACAGGGAAGTCAGGAAGAGGACAGGGGTTGGGAGGGAAGATAAGGAGCTCAGTTTTGGACATGTTGAGTTTTAGGTGGCGGGCAGGCATCCAGGTAGAGATGTCCCGGAGGCAGGAGGAGATACGAGCCTGAAGGGAGGGGGAGAGGACAGGGTCAGAGATGTAGATCTGTGTGTCATCTGCATAGAGATGATAGTTGAAGCCGTGAGAGTGAATGAGTTCACCAAGGGAGTGAGTGTAGATGGAGAACAGAAGAGGGCCGAGAACTGACCCTTGAGGAACCCCAACAGTTAGAGGATGGGAGGGGGAGGAGGAGCCTGAGAAGGAGACTGAGAATGAGCAGCCAGAAAGATAAGAGGAGAACCAGGTGAGGATGGAGTCCGTGAAGCCAAGGTGAGATAAGGTGTGGAGGAGAAGGGGATGGTCAAGGAGGATTAGGATAGAGTAGGAGCCAAGAAGGAGGTCATGGGTGACCTTTGAGAGAGCAGTCTCAGTAGAGTGGAGGGGACGGAAGCCAGATTGGAGGGGCTCTAGGAGAGAATGGGAATTAAGGAATTCTAGTTTAAATCCCGGTTGTGCCACTTATCAGCTGTGTGACTTTGGGCCAGTCACTTAACTTCTCTGTGCTTCAGTTCCCTCATCGGTAAGATGGGGATTAAGACTGTGAGCCCCACATGGGACAAGCTTATTACCTTGTATCTACCTCAGTACTTAGAACAGTGCTTGGCACAAAGTAAGCAATTAACAAATGCCATCATTATTATTACTAATATGAAGAGGGAGGACATTACAGACCAGAGGTAGGATGTGGGTGAGAGGATGGCAGCAAGATAGGCAAAATTGAGATGAATACATTCATTTATTCATTCAATCATATTTATTGAGCACTTACTGTGTGCAGAGCACTGTACTAAGCACTTGGAAAGTACACTTTGACAACAGATAAAGACAACCCCTACCCAACAACGGGCTCACAGGTTGGCATTAGAGAAGTGACGTGTGCGGACTGTGTTGTAGTAAGAAATCGCGGAAGGTAAAGGTAGGAAGGGACAGGGTGACTGAGTATTTTAAAGCCTATGTAAGGAGTTTCTGTTTGATGCTGAGGTAGTTGAGGAGTGGAGAAACACAGAGATGCAGTGATGCATTGAGTGCGTATTAGTTGCCAGTCACTGCAGGATCAGAGTAGGGGAACACCCTCTAATCTGAATGTTTTCTTTCCTTTCATTCATTCAATAGTATGTATTGAGCATTTATTATGTGCAGAGCACTGTACTAAGTGCTTGGAATGTACAAATCAGCAACAGATAGAGACTGTCCCTGCCCAATGATGGGCTTACAGTCTAATGGGGGAGACAGACAAAAACAATAGCAATAAATAGAATCAAGGGGATGTACATCTCATTAAAACAATAGCAATAGTTAGAATCAAGGTTATATACATCTCATTAACAAAATAAATAGGGTAATAAAAATATATACAAATGAGTGGACGTGCACAGTGCTGAGGGGAGGGGAAAGGAGGGGGGAGGAGCAGAGGGAAGGGGGGGAAAGGGGGCTTAGCTGAGGGGAGGCAAAGGGGGGGGTAGAGGGGCAGCAGAGGGAAAAGGGGAAGCTCAGTCTGGGAAGACCTCTTGGAGGAGGTGAGCTCTAAGTAGGGCTTTGAAGAGGGGAAGAGAATTAGTTTGGCAGAGGTGAGGAGGGAGGGCATCCCAGGACAGAGGGAGGAGGTGGCCCAGGGGTCGACGGTGGGATAGGCGAGAACAGGGGACGGTGAGAGGTGGGCGGCAGAGGAGCGGAGCCTACGAGGTGGGCAGAAGAAAGAGAGAATGGAGGAGAGGTAGGAGGGGGCAAGGTGATGGAGAGCCTTGTAGCCTAGAATGAGAAGTTTTTGTTTCGTGTGGAGGTTGATAGGCAACCACTGGAGGTTTTTAAGAAGGGGAGTGACATGCCCAAACCGTTTCTGCAGGAAGATGAGCCGGGCAGTGGAATGAAGAATAGACTGGAGCGGGGAGAGACAGGAGGAAGGGAGACCAGAGAGAAGGTTGACACAATAATCCAGCCGGTGTATTATGAGAGCCTGTAGCAGTAAGATAGCCGTTTGGGTGGAGAGGAAAGGGGGGATCTTGGTGATATTATAAAGGAGAAACCGGCAGGTCTTGGTGACGGATTGTATGTGTGGGGTGAATGAGAGAGCCGTGTCAAAGATGACACTGAGGATGCGGGCTTGAGAGACGGGAAGGATGGTCGTACTATCCACAGTGATAGGGAAGTCAGGAAGAGGACCCGGCTTGGGAGGGAAGATGAGGAGCTCAGTTTTGGACATGTTGAGTTTTAGGTGGCGGGCAGGCATCCAGGTAGAGATGTCCCGGAGGCAGGAGGAGATACGAGCCTGAAGGGAGGGGGAGAGGACAGGGTCAGAGATGTAGATCTGTGTGTCATCTGCATAGAGATGATAGTTGAAGCCGTGAGAGTGAATGAGTTCACCAAGGGAGTGAGTGTAGATGGAGAACAGAAGAGGGCCGAGAACTGACCCTTGAGGAACCCCAACAGTTAGAGGATGGGAGTGGGAGGAGGAGCCTGCGAAGGAGACCAAGAATGAACAGCCAGAGAGATAAGAGGAGAACCAGGAGAGGACGGAGTCCGTGAAGCCAAGGTGAGATAAGATGTGCAGGTGAAGGGGATGGTCAACAGTGTCAAAGGCAGCTGAGAGAAGGAGGACATGGGTGACCTTTGAGAGAGCAGTCTCGGTAGAGTGGAAGAGACGGAAGCCAGATTGGAGGGGGTGCAGGAGAGAATGGGAGTTAAGGAATTCTAGGCAGTGAGTGTAAACGACTCATTCTAGGATCTTGGAAAGGAAGGGTAGTAAGGAGATAGGGTGATAACTGGAAGGGGAAGAGGGGTCGAGAGAGGGTTTTTTTAGGATGGGGGAGTCATAGCATGTTTGAAGGCAGAGGGGAAGAAGCCCCTGGAGAGTGAGCGGTTAAAAATAGAAGTTAAGGAGGGGAGGAGGGAAGGGGAGATGGTTTTTATAAGGTGAGCAGGAATGGGGTCCGAGGCACAGGTGGAGGGGGTGGCACTTGTGAGGAGGGAGATCTCCTCTGAGGATACTGCAGGGAAAGATGGGAAAGTAGGGTCATGTCTGTGCTTCACAACACAGCTATGAAGGTGAGTGAATTTTCTCAGTGCAGAGCAGTGTCTCCCCTGTATTTTCAAGGAAGTTAAGTGGAAAACTGATTGTTGGCTGAGGCTATCTCAGGTCCTGTGAATTTTGACTGTGCCTTGGTATGGAATTCAAAACAGGCATTGTGAGTAGAGGAGATGGATAAATAGCTTGATGGTCAAATAATGTACAACCTTCAGATGAGCAATCTAAAGCAGGACTGAGAGTACCTTGAGGTACATTTGATCACACCATTTCTTCAGAATCACTTTCTGCCTCCAAGAAGGCTGTGTGGGTTTAGGCAATAAAACAGAGAGATTGTGAAAAAATTATTTTTCTTCACATTTTAACTTGGATGTTAGTAGAAGACCAAAGGATGCTGAGAGAAAGGAGAAAGAATTGCCATGACAAACCCTGTGTTCATAACACTCTGTTATATATTTGAAACCACATAAACCAAAGTAAAAATAATTATTTTATTCCATTTTTGGATTCAGGCCCAAAGAGGATAATATTTCTCTTTACACTGCGTGGGTAGATTCAGTTGCAATCGATCTGTTGCAAGCAAAAGCTTGTGTTCTCGTAGCTTATTCATGAGGATATTAATAGAAGGATCTGGAAAGGTTTGAGAAGGTGAGCTTAGCGCTGAGCAGAGCAACTGATTTTCTAGGAAGGAGACCAAAGGTGGGGCTGAAAGAAATTTATTCTATTTTGAACTCCCCTTCATCTTTTGGTGGATAAGATTCAATCTGCTTTAAATATTTGGGTGGAAGGTAATTGTACAAGGATAATATGTGGTCATGTAAGTTTTATTTTTTCTTTTTATTCATTGAATCATTTATTGGTTTTAGAAAAAAAACCATTCTGGATAGAGCAGTGTTCTTTGTGCTGACAGAGACAAAAAGAAATCTCTTCCCTTGAGGGAAGGGGAAAAGGCTAAACACAAATACATGAACATCCCGATAGATATAAAACACAGAAAAATCTATGATATAAATTTATAGGGACACAATGCTTAGTACAGTGCTCTGCACAGAGTAAGCGCTCAATAAATAAGATTGAATGAATGGAAAAGGGAGAGTACAAATATATGAGCACAAAATATAACATGTTATATTCCCCCAGTGTTTTCACAGAAACCCATCAGGATGTGGTTGGACGTTCTTATTAGGAACTCTGATGAATGGGGCTTAGTGAGAGGGTCCTGATGTCGGGAGACATCAATCAATCAATCAATCAGAGGTATTTACTGAGCATTTGCAGTGTGCAGATCACTGTACACTTGGGACAGTGACTGTGTCCAACTTGATTAACTTGTAACTACCCCAGAGTATAACAAGCACTTATTATAAGGTCCTTGAGGAAAGAAATTTTGCTGTATATCTCTCACTACATAGAACAGTATTATTATTATTATTATATTATCATAATACAGTGTTGTTTAATAATAAAATAATAATAACACAACAGAGTAAATAACTAGACATTATCCCTGCCCCTCAAGGGGTTTACAATCTGGTCAGGGGGATAAATATTGAAAGAAGTTTTAGGTAGGAGAAGCAACTAAGCATAAAGGTATGAATATAAGTGTTGTCGGGGCAGGGGAGGTGGAGTGACTACCTAAGTACTTAATGGTGTAGGAGATAGCCCATGGGCTTGGGAGTCAGAAGGTCATGGATTCTAACCCTGGCTCCCCTACTTGTCTGCTGGGTGACCTTGGACAAGTCATTTCACTTTGCTATGCCTCAGTTGCCTCATCTGTAAAATGGAGATTGAGACTTCAAGCCCCATATGGGACAAGGACTGTGCCCTATTCTATTTGCTCATATCTACCCCAGCTCTTAGTATAGTGCCTGGCACATAGTAAGCACTTAACAAATACTATTATTATTAAGGGGTACTGACAATGTGCATACGTGGGAAAATAGGATGGACAACTGAGGGATTAGTCAGGAAAGGGCTTTGAAGATGGGGAGAATAGCGGTCTGTCAGAAGAGAAACAGCATAGCATAGTGGATAGAGCATGGCCCTGGGATTCAGAAGGTCCTGGATTCTAATGCCAGCTCTGCCACTTGTCTGCTCTGTGACCTTGCGTTAAGTCATTTCACTTCTCTGTGCCTTAGTTACCTCATCTGGAAAATGGGGATTAAGACTGTGAACCCAAAGTGGGACAGGGACCAGGTCCAACTCGATTTGCTTGTATCCACCCCAGTACTTAGTACAGTGCCTGACACATAAAAAGTGGTTAACAAATATTATTATTATTATTATTGTTATGTGACTGGGGAGGGAGTTTCAGGCAGGAAAAAAGGCTTGAACAAGAGGTTGAGGGCAAGAGAGATGTGAGTGAAGCACAGTGAGTGGGTTATCAGAGGAGAGAAGTTTGTAGAGGGAGAGAAGGGAGGAGGAATAGGGAGTGCAGAATTATTGAGTGGAGAGATACAACAGCTATGCCCCTGTATTGTGTAGAGCGATGTCTTATTACGGAGCAGGCGGACATTTCATTCTCAGCTAAGCATGGCATTCAGTGGTTGATGGAAAAACCAGTGACTCTACTGGGAATGAAGCCATGATCATCTTCCAAAACTATGGCAATAAAAACAACTGATTATTGGCACTGGTTGGAGAAAAAGGTCATGGGCTTTGTGAATTAGGCTCCTTTGCGATTGTTGAAGATACTTGAGTTAATCATAAAAGCCAAGGAAAGTTGAACTTTTATTTTCTCAACTATCCCTGGATCTATGAAATGATGTTTCATTCCACTGTTGCAATTGGCAGTTGTCATGCAAAAGTAATTTACGGAAAGCCTAAGAGCTCTTTCTGCCTTCGGGGGAAAAAAATCTCGTCTTGGGAACTATTTTTGAATTCTGGATTAAATGAAGTTTTTTTGTGTATGTCTTTATTTTCCATCAACACAGATGTTTGCTTCAGAAGGACAATCACTCTGGATGTTTTGTGAACTTTCACCTGTGTTTTCCACATGAATATTGTCTCATTGTTATGCAACAGAGCAGCTGCTGGTTTACTTTACAGTCTAGGGAAAATTCTTTTAAATATTGATTTTATTCTCTATTGAGGGGCAGTAGTGGTAAAGCCTAAATTTTCTAAAGTTAGAGGTTTTTAAATCTGGGTTTCAATGCTGATGGAATTTACTCTCCTGATTCCCAGGAGAGGTTATGTAGTGGGTAATACCTATTTGAGACGTAATGCAATGGAAGAATCAAAGTGCATTCTTCCCACAACACGAGTCTGGTATTACATGACCAACAAGTTGGTGCATATATAGCAGTGTAGGAAGGAACAGTGCACACTTATGGCATTAGCAAAGTTGTGATGTTTCTGCCTCATCTTTTTTTAATTGTATTTGTTAAGGTAGTGATATTTATTAACTATTTACTATGTGCCAACCACTGTACTAAGGGCTGGGGTAGATACAAGATAAATGGATTGGATACAGTTCCTGTCCCACATAGGATTCACAGTCTTAATCCCCATTTTATAGATGAGGTAACTGAGGCACAGAAAATAGTGATTTGCTCAAGATCACACAGTAGAGGAAGGGTGGAGTTGGGATTAAAACCCAGTTCTTCTGACTCCCAGGCCTGCACTGCAGCAATCATTCAATAAATTAATGGAGTTTTTTGAGTGCTTACTGTGTGCAGAGTGTGGTACAAAACACTTGGGTGAGTACAATTCAATACAGTTGGTAGACGTGATCTCTGACCCCTAAGTGGGACACAGGGTGTGTCCAATCTAATTATCTTATATCTACTCCAGCATTTAGTACAGTACTTGGCACATGGTAAATGCTTAACAAGTATCATAATAAGGAATTTATAATAATAATTTTGTAATTTGTTAAGTGCTTACTATGTGCCAGGCCCTGTACTTAGTGTTGGGGTAGATACAAGGTAATTGGGTTGGACACAGTCCCCATCCCACAGTGGGCCCACAGTCTTAATTCCCATTTTACAGATGAGGTAACTGAGGCACAGAGAAGTAAAGTGACTTGCCCAAGGTCACACACAGGCCCATGGCGGAGCCAGGATTAGAACTCAGATACTTCTTGTCTCCCAAGCCCGTGCTCTTTCCACTAGACGACGCTGCTATGTTTTGTCATGTTTACAACTTTACAGTGTCTAATACAGTAAAACAACCATAGGTTAAAGGGTATAAAGCATTCTGATAGTGGTGGACATTACAGCAATATAGAAGTTTATATTGAAATATATCAGTCATGGTGATCTTTCCAAACCATCTGTCCCAGAAGCTGTACATTCCCAGTGGATCAATGGTTTCTCTAATATGATTTCTCATCACATGAGTTCCTTCTTAAATGCAACTCCTGGGGATTTAAGAGACTTCCCTGAATTTAGATTTACTCAATCAATTGATCAATCTGTCAGTGGTCTTTATTGAGCACTCAGCTTATACAGACCACTCTACTAATTGCTTGGGAGAATAGAGTAGAATAGAGTTGGTAAATATGAATCCTGTCCAGAAGGAGATTACAGTCAAGATGAGGAGGGAGACATTAAAAAAATATTCAGACAGGAGAAATGGGAGAGAATTAAGATGTGCACATAAGTGCGGAGGTGCTGAGAGTGGTTGAATATCAAGTACTTAAAGTGCAGAGATCCAAGGGCAAGGACTACTCAGTGGGCAGGGTAAAAAGGGGAAGTGAGAACTTAGTTGGAGAAGATCTCTTTGGGTAAGTTGTGATTTTTAGTAAGTCTCATCATGGGCAGGGAAAGTGTCTACCAATTCTGTTGTATTGTACATTCCCAAGCCCTTAGTACAGTGCTCTGCACACAGTAAGTGTTCAATACATATGATTGAGTGCCTCTGAAGATGGGGGAGAGTGATGGATGATCTGCTGTGAATAGGGAGAGAGTTTCAGGCCTGAAGGGGGAGGTGGGCAAGGGGTCTGCAGCAAGCCAGATGAGATCGAATTGCGAGTAGCTCAATGTTAGAGTGGAGTTTGTGGACTGGATTGTAGTAGGAACCCAGTGAGGTAAGATGGGGTGAGGAAAGCTGATTTTGTGCCTGAAAGCTGATGCTAAGGAGGGTCTATTTATTCATTCAATAGTATTTATTGAGTGTTTACTATGTGCAGAGCACTGTACTAAGCGCTTGAAGATGGAAATGAACAACCATTGGAGACTTTTGAGGAGAGAGGAGACAAGAATTGAGGGTTCTTTTCAGAAAAATGATATGGGCAGCCGAACGAAGAATGGGCTGGAGAGAGGAGAGGCAGTGGGTAGGGAGATCATCAAGGAGGCTGATGCAGTAGTCAAGGCAGGATGTAGGCCTAGGTGCTTCTAAGAGTGTTATTCAGTTTGGTTATAATTGTATCAACACTTTCTAGGCTTCAGGGTTGAGCCAAGATTCTTCAAGAGTCTGTGAAGATTGATAGGTCTTGATAATCTTGGGTTGAAAGGTTTTTGGCATTAGTGACCCTAACAGAGGCTAAAGGTGTTTAGGGAGTGGGACTTCTTGAATCAAAATGTTCATCTTTCTCCAAAGTCATTCCTAAAAACTGGATACTCTTTTTGAACGTGTATATGCAACAAAATCCTTTTTTCTAACATAAAGATGTCATGTTATGAGTGCCAATAGATCCCATTGCCCCTTTAATGTGTAAAGGGAATGGCTATTGTTTATCATGTGAATACATTTTTTAAAGGTTTGGGGAAAGTCTGAAAGTACCTTGTCCTCATTTAAAAATTGACTTGTGCTAAGTGTGCTCAGATAAGCAATCTAATAATCTCCCAGTGATTTAAAGTTTCCTTTTCTCCTCATTGAGAATGATATGTGAATGATGAAATAGGAATCTGATCACATTAACTATGAGTGAGTAAAGGGACACATAGATCACTCATTCAGTAGTATTTATTGAGTGCTTCCTGTATGCAGAGTTGATTAGCATGTTCCCTGCCCACAATTAGCTTACAGTCTGGAGGACATTAATATTATTATTATTATGGCATTTGTTAAAGTGCTTACTCTGTGCAAGACACTGTACTAAATGCTGGAGTAGATACAAGCAGACATAGACATAGAATTTGAATCGCACATGCAACAACAAGAACAGTATTCTATTCCATAAGAATCCTAAACCTCATCATTTGAGGATAAAAAATGAAAATAAGCAATGTTCAAAATATTAACACTCATGATACCTAGTCTGGGTAGAGATAAGCCAAGGGAGAAGGTTTTGTGAACAGCCATTCTGCTTCAATGGCTGTTCTCATGCTCCTTTTTTAAAAAAATATTTGTTAAGTGCTTACTTGTGCCAAACACTACTAAGTGCTGGGGTAGATACAAGATAATCTGACTGGGTACAGCCCATGTCCCACATGGGGCTCTCAACCATCTTAATCGCAATTTTATAGATGAGGTAATTGAGGCAGAGAGAAGCTAAGTGATTTGCCCATGGTCACCCAGCAGACAAGTGGTGCAGCCAGCAGACAAGTGGATTAGAACACAGGTCCTCTGACTCCCAGACCCAAGCTTTAACTACTAGGCCATGCTGCTCCTAATTCTTGTCTTGTGTCATCGAGTCATTTCTGACCCATGGCAACACCACGGACACATGTCTCCCAGAATGCCCCGCTCTCCATCTGCAACATTCCGGTAGTGTATCCATAGAGTTTTCTTGGTAAAAATACGGAGGTTTACCATCACCTCCTTCTGCTCAGTAAACCTGAGTCTTCGCTGTCGACTCTCTCCCACACCGCTGCTACCCCGCACGGCTGAGTTTTGATCTGTAGCAAATTGCATTCCTCTCGCTAGCTATTGCCCAAGCTACGAATGGAATGGGTAGGCCTCTGCTTGACTTTCCCTCCGGTAGCCGAGGCTGGTAGAGTACTGGAAGCTCCCCAGGTGCAACCCTGAGAGGGGCTCCTAATTCTACTCTCTGGAATATGATGACTGGATTCTCGGGAGTTCCAGAAGGATGGAGGCCTGGCCTCCAAAGGATGGGGACCATAGAAAAGAGCTGTTTGGTATGGAAAGAGACAGAGAGAAAGAGAGAGCATGTGTGCTGCTGGAGGGTTGGAAGGAGGGAAAAACAGCGAAAGTTGCAGAAAGGGAAGCTTTGAGGGAGAGAAATAAAGGGGAAGAGAGAGAAGGATGGGAAAGAAAGGGAAAGAAAGGGAAAAAGAAGAGGAAGAAGGAAAAAGAGGAAAGGGGAAAGATAGGGATGAGGAAGCAGCAGGGCAATGGAGGTAGAACTAAGCAAACCATCATTCTCCAACCCTCTCCTGATGTCTATTGTAATTATTACACAGTGGTCCATTCTCAGTAGTAGTTCTTCCAGATGGGGTGGGAGTAGAGTCGTAAGTTATTTTTTGAGCAAAGATAAATAGAACAATCATACTGCTGGCAGATGGGGCCAGGGTTTAGACTGTGGGGGGCCTGGGTGGACAGCAGCTACCAACCACCATGGTCCATGCTGGCTGCCTAATGTCAGTAGTTCTATTGCAGAGTGCTGTACTAATAATAATTGTGGTATTTGTTAAGTACTTACTATGGGCCAAGCGCTGGGGTAGATACAAGGGAATCAGGTTGTCCCACATGAGGCTCACAGTCTTAACTCCCAATTTTTCAGATGAAGGAACTGAGGCACAGAGAAGTTAAGTGATTTGCCCAAGCTCACACAGCAGACAAGTGCGGAGTCGGGATTTGAACCTACATCCTCTGTCTCTCAAGCCCGTGCTTTTGCCACTAAGTGCTCTGGGGATCCGGGAGCCAGGAAGTTGGCATTACACAGTTATGGGCAAGCGTTCTCCTCCATTTCTTCCCCGTTTTTCTGCCCTGTCACCCCTAGACGAAAGAAAGAACTAGTTTCTCAGTTAGTCAGAACTCTTCCAAAAATGTGACCATCTACCACTTTTGAAACTTTTGGTTGCTTTTTTTAATGGTATTTGTTAAACCCTTACTGTATGCCAGTCATTGTATTAATCACTGAGGTAGATACAAGCTAATCAGGTTGGACACAGTTTATGTTCTACTTGGGGCCCACAGTATTAATCCTCTTTTTACAGATAAGGCACAGAGAAGTAAAGTGGCTTGCCCAAGGTCACACAGCAGACAAAAAATGGAGGTAGGCTTAGAACCCAGGTCCTTCTGACTCGCAGGTTTATGGTCTATCCACTAGGGCTTACTGCTTCACATCTTAGTATGGTCCCATCACTGTTGAGGATCATAACACAGCCCTTCCTTCAAGTCTGGGCTAACCATCAGGCTCAGGCCTAAAAGGTGACAATTGCAGGCTCTTTTTAATAGAACAAGAGCATTGAGAGGGAATAGCTTATTCTTGTACATCTAAGTTTCATGAGTGATGTGTATGCACTGAAGTTGGATTAAATCCTTAATCGATTCCTTCCGGTGAAAACTCTTGTGAACCCTAACTCTTTAAAAGTGAAGAACAATGCCCAGAGTGTTTGCTAGTACAATTTCACAATTTTAATAGCATTATAACTTTCCTATGTTGAGGAGAAATTGAGAACGTTTAGTTGGCTAATGTTTTTAAGAACGGTGCATCCTTTTCCTCTTAGTATGACTATTTCATCAGTGACGCAGGGTTTTTTATAATTTTTATGTTTCCGGTATTTTCACGTGGATGAATGAGTCATGGCATTTTTCTGATTGTTTTTGAGAAGAACATACATCCACTTTTGAGATATGAGGCAAACCCTGTGTAGACTCCATGAACATTTGAAGCTTTTGGGGTGGGCTTTAAGCAATATTTTGTAGGGCAGACTAGCCAAATGTGAACACATGATGCTGCATATGTTTGCAGAAATTCACCTACATCTACCTGAGAAGAGTAGCAGTTAACAGTGTTGACTGCTTTACTTGGAAAATACAGCAATGAACGACTTAGAAAAAAACCCCCAAACTCCTTAGGCTGGTTAATTTTTAATACTTATGTCACCATTACATGTGCTAAGCTCTCCTCATCTTGAAAGCCCTCCTAACCACCTAGTGTAGTGTTCAGCACAGAGTGAGCCCTCAATAAATATCACTGAGGGATAGATAAAATCCTACCTCCACCAAAAAAGTCACTCAAAATTAATTCACATCCCTTTAGTTCATAAACTCAACAGGCATCTTTAACACATGAGTAATGTATTCCCATCCTCAACTTTTATGCAAATATTTAATTGTATGCCCAATTATGTATTTAATTATTTATCTATTTATTCAGGTATTTTAACCTGCTTTCTGCTTTCTGTTGTCCTTATTCTTTGTTCTGCTCTCAGCTTTGTAAATTCTTCTTCCCTGTCTCTCCCATTAAATTGTAAACCTTTTGAAGACAATCAGTCAAGTAAGCAATGGAATTTCTTGAGCATTTACTGAGTGTAGAGTGCTGTACTAAGTGTTTAGAAGAGCATATTCAGTGTAATAGAGTAGATAGACATGATCCCTGCCCACAAGGAGCTTAGAGACTGGAAGGGGCAGAGAATGGGTATCTTGGATCTGCTGTCCTCTACTGAGCATTCGGGATTGCATTCAGTAGTTCAAAAAAAAAGCACCGATTGGTTGATTGCTATGCACACCCACACCCACAATCAATTGGGTTTCTATAAAGACTTCTCTCTGAGGGTCCTGATGTAGTATCCAAAGCAAATATAAATCCTTTGGTATTACAGAATGACAGAATATGCCCAGGTAAATTCAGAGAAGTTGTTGAAAATACTCAATACTTTCTCCACCTCTGCACTTGAGGCCTCATCCCTAAGCACTTAGATACTCATTCCACCCTCTGCCTGCAACTTCTGTACATCAGTCAGTCGATGAACACTTACTGTGTGCAGAACACTCTACCAAGGACTTGGGAGAGTACAATACAACAGAATTGGTAGACATGCTCCCTGCCCACAACAAGCTTAGATATCTCTAACGCAGATGCTTCCACCTACCTGTAATTTTAGTATCTGTTTAGACTGTAAGGAGCTAGACTGAGGCTCCTTTAGAGAATAGATGATTTCTAATTTGATTGCAGTTTCCAAAGTAGTTAATACTGTGCTAATAGTAGTGATAATAATAATAACTGTATTTGTTAAGCACATATGCAACAAGTACTACGTTAAACACTGGGATAGATACAAGACAATCATGTTGGACACAGTCTCTGCCCGTATGGGGCTCGAGGAAGGGAGAACAAGGATTTGATCCCCATTTTGCAGATGAGGAAACTGAGGCACAGAGAAGTTAAGTAACTTGCCCAAGAACACCCAGCAGAAAAGTGGCAGATTCAAAATTAGAACTCAGTCCTCTGATTCCCAGGCCTGTGCTCTTTCCAGTTGGTTATGATGCTCTGCCTAGGGAAAATACTTGGAAAATGTTGTTGATTGATTCATTAATTGGTCAGTTAAATTATGTAGGCTCCTCCTCTTGACTGTAACTTCTTGTGACAGGTATAGTGTCTACAGTGCTATTGCACTTTCCCACATGCTTAGTGCAGGGCTCTGCACACAGTAAGCACTAAATGAATGCCATTGATTGATGAAGCAACAGCAGTTAGAAGTTGAATTTCTAATTCTCAAGCAGCATGGCCTAGTGGATAGAGCACAGGTCTGGGAGTCAGAAGGCTCTCCATCACCTTGCCCCTTCCTACCTCTCCTCCCTTCTCTCTTTCTACCACCCACCCCGCACGCTCCACTCCTCTGCCGCCCACCTCCTCACCGTCCCTCGGTCTCGCCTATCTCGCTGTCGACCCTTGGGCCACGTCCTCCCACGGTCCTGGAATGCCCTCTCTCCTCACCTCCGACAATCTAATTCTCTCCCCTCTTCAAATCCCTACTTAAAGCTCAGCTCCTCCAAGAGGCCTTCCCAGACTGAGCTCCCCCTTTTTTCCCTCTGCTCCCCCTTTCACCTCTCCGCAGCTAAACCCTCTTCTCCCCCCGTTCCCTCTCCTCCTCCCCCTCCCCCGTCCCACCCCCTCAGCACTGTACTCGTCCGCTCAACTGTATATATCTTCATTACCCTATTTATTTTGTTTAATGAGATGTACATCACCCTGATTCTATTTATTTGCCATTGCTTTTATGAGATGTTCTTCTCCTTGACTCTATTTATTGCCATTGTTCTTGTCTGCCTGTCACCTTATTAGACTGTAAGCCCATCAGAGGGCAGGGACTGTCTCTATCTGTTGCTGATTTGTACATTCCAAGTGCTTAGTACAGTGCTCTGCACATAATAATAATAATAATAATGATGTTGGTATCTGTTAAGCGCTTACTATGTGCAGAGCACTGTTCTAAGCGCTGGGGTAGACACAGGGGAATCGAGTTGTCCCACATGGGGCTCACAGTCTTAATCCCCATTTTACAGATGAGGTAACTGAGGCACAGAGAAGTTAAGTGACTTGCCCACAGTCATACAGCTGACAAGTGGCAGAGCCGGGATTCGAACTCATGACCTTTAACTCCAAAGCCCGTGCTCTTTCCACTGAGCCACGCCACATAGTAAGCGCTCAATAAATACTATTGAATGAATAAATGAATGACCTAGGTTCTAATCCCAGCTCCACCATTCGTCTGTTCTGGCACCTTTAGCAAGTCACTTCACTTCTCTGTACCTCAGTTACTTCATCTGCAAAATGGGGATTCAGACTGTGAGCCCTGTGCGGGACAGGGACTGTGTTCAACCTGATTTACTTGTACCTACCCTAGCACTGTTCTAAATATCTAAATCTGTTCACAAATATTATTATTATTATTACAAACAGGAGGAGAAGTTGTAAATCAATTTATTAACTCCTTGACTGTGAGACAATCTGAGATGGAGGAATGGAGATGGCTTTTAGTCTTCACCCATGTTTCCGTTGACCAGGAAGAGGCGGTACCTCTCAAAATCAGGGAAAGGGGAATAGGCTGGGGATGCAGGAGACTGCTACAGTAAGTCTCATTTCCTTCAGAGTAATATTTGTACTGTACAGGAAAAACTGAATAGATGTGTTCCCATTGCGTATGTCTATATATAAACATTTTAATGTAGTCCAGGAGTTAAACACATTCAAATGGAATGAATAATAATTGAAAACATTCTACGGTCCCAGTGCTCGTCCAATCCACTCTGTTTCAGAGTATTTATAACTGCTGTGCAAGCTTAGCCTTCTGTTGTCATGTAGTAGTGATAAGGTGCTAAAGAGGGAGAAAAATGTGGAGTAAGAGTGACTCACCAGTACATGTTATCTTTCAGATACCTTATGCCATTCAAAGCAGCAACAAAGGTGAGTACATGAAAATTGCACTGTGGAGTTCAGAAATGTGTAGATATAAATCTCATTTTTATTCCTAGTGAAGATAGATTACTAGGGACAATTTTGCTAATTTGATTTGAGGGGAGACATTTACTGGGGAGAGAATATCACGGGCCACTATTGTGATCACTACTGCCCAGAAACTGAGTAAGCTCCATTTTTTATCCAGGAGAAATAATTCACTTCTCTCCCTTGTCTCCCTTTTCTTTTACCCGATAAGCACTTTTGGCAGAATCATGCAATGGGGTATATTGGGAGTCTTTTGAGCCCTAATCTTTTGAGTAATCATTGTAATAGTAATAATAGGGTTTATTAAGAGTTTACCGAGGAGGAAACTAAGCATTGGGTAAAAAAGACCAAAGAGTCAGACTGGGTAGGAAAGATGAAATTGTACTGATACAAAACTACATCATCATAATGTTGGTATTTGTTAAGCGCTTACTATGTGCCGAGCACTGTTCTAAGCGCTGGGGTAGACATAGGGGAATCAGGTTGTCCCACGTGGGGCTCACAGTCTTAATCCCCTTTACAGATGAGGGAACTGAGGCACAGAGAAGTTAAGTGACTTGCCCACAGTCACACAGCCGACAAGTGGCAGAGCTGGGATTCGAACTCATGAGCCCTGACTCCAAAGCCCGTGCTCTTTCCACTGAGCCACGCTGCTTCTCATCATCATCATCATCAGTGGCATTTATTAGGCACTTATTATGTGCAGAGCACTGTACCAAATGCTTTTGAGATGCCTCTCCTCCAATTCTCTCCATGCCTCCCTCCAATCTGATTTCCGTCCCATCCCCTTTATGCCACAGAAACCACCCTCTCAAATGTTACAAATGATCTCCTTTTTGCCAAATCCAATGGCCTCTACTCCATCCTAACCCTCCTCGACCTCTCTGCTGCCTTCGACACTGTCTACCACACCCTTCTCCTGGTAACACTATCCAACCTCAGCTTCCTCTCCTGATTCTTCTGCGATCTCTGTGGCTGCTCACTCTCAGACTCTTTGGTGGGATCCTCCTCTGCCTCCCACTGAATCCAACAAGTCCAGTGGTCAAAGGGACCATAGGACACTTCTCAAATATGCCAAGGCTGGACATTGCTGGAGTTGAAGTGTCCTGAGGCCCCCTGGACAGGACATGTCATGAGCAGGGGGCCTGAATGTTGATGAATGATATTTATTGTGCACTTACTGTGTGAAGAGCCCTGAACTAACCATGTGGGAGAGCACAATCTAGCAGTCCATTAATCAGTGGTATTTATTGAGTGCTTACTATGTGTAGAGCACTGTACTAAGCGCTTGGGAGAGTACAACAAATCTGGTCAATAAATTGTATTTATTGAGCTCTTACTATTTGCAGAGCACTGTACTAAGCTCTTCAGTTATATTTATTGAACTACTGTTGCACAATACTATTTTAAGTGCTTGGAGAGGACAAAATGAAAAAGATTGATAGGTTCCTTCCCACAGTGAGTTTACAATCTAGAGGACTAACCACTCTGGTGTGTCAACCCTCGACCTTCAACCCCACATCCCTCTAATCCTACTCCCCATCCCGAAATGTCATGATGGGAAGGGTGCATCGTTTCACTATGGTTAGTCAGCTTGGCCTAGTGGATAGAACATGGGCCTGAAAGTCAGAAGGACCTGAGTTCTAATCCCAGCTCTACCACTTGTCTGCTGTGTGACCTTGGGCAAGTCACTTCACTTCTTTGTGCCTCAGTTACCCCCTATGTTAAATGGGGATTAAGACCAAGAGACCCATATGGAATGATCATCATCATCATGCTGAGTCCTTTTTAATATTATTTATTAAGCACTTTCTATGTTCCAGGCATACTAAGCACTAGGGGAGATTCAAAGTAATCAAGTTGGAGACGGTCACTGTCTCCAACTTGATTACTTTGAATCTCCCCTAGTGCTTAGTATGCCTGGAACATAGAAAGTGCTTAATAAATAATATTAAAAAGGACTCAGCATGATGATGATGATTTGATAGGCAGACATACAGTTTGCTTTCCTCAAGGAGCTTAGAGTATACTAAGGTGACAAAAACAAAAGAGTATTTTCAGAAAGGGGCAGGAGGAAGAACAAAGTTGTAGCAAGGAGTAGAGTGGATGTATCAGGACAGATAAATAAATGAGTATACAAATAATCAGTGGCATTTATTGAGTACTTTTTGCAGAGAACTGTGCTAAGCCCCTAGGAGAATGCAATGAGGATGGTAGACCCGATCTCTGCCCTCAAGGAATTTACAGTCTAAATGGGGAGATAGATGTTAAAAGAAATTTCAGGTCGGGGAAGCAAATGATAATAAGAGTATTTATACAGAAGTGCCTTAGGGGTTTGATGAGGACCTAAGGGGTTGGGGGTGGGACTAAGTGCAATGATGAGGCAATAGGGAAGTGAAACAGGGTAGGAGGATGAAAGCTTAGTCAAGGAAGGTATCATTTTATGGTCAGACTTGGAAGATAGGGAGAGTGCTAGTCTTTAGGATGTCTAGGGGGAGAGAGAAGCAGCAGGGCCTAAAGGATAGAGCACTGGCCTGGGAGTCAGAAGGTTGTAGGTTCTAATCCCAGCTCTGCCACTTGTCTATATGTGACCTTGGGAAAGTTACTTCATTTCTCTGTGCCTTAGTTACCTCATCTGTAAAATGTGGATCGTGACTGTGAGCCCCAGGTGAGACAGGGACTGTGTCTAATCTGATTTGCTTGTATCCACCACAGTGCTTAGTATAGTTCCTGGCACATAATAATCACTTAACAAATAGCACAGTTATTAGTTTTATTAGAGAGCCCAAGCATGAGGGAGGGTGTGAGCAAGGGGTCGACAGTGGGTGATGGTAGAGCAAAGGACAATGTGAAAGTGGGAATTGGAGGAGCAAAGTGTGGCTTGTAGTGGGAGAGGAAAGAAAAGTAACAGGGAGAGAGCTGATTAAGTGACCTGAATCCTCCTCCTCCTCCTCTTTTTCTTCTTTTCTAACTGCAGGATCCACTGGACTGAATGAGTGCTAGCGGTGGGTGCTGAGTTGACATGACTGGGACTTCAGAGTCAGAAGACCTGGTTCTTATCCTGGGTCTGCCAATTACTTGTTGTGTGACCTTGGACAAGTCACTTAACTTCTTTAGGCCTCAGTTTCCTCATCTGTAAAATGGGGGTTAAATACCTGTTCTCCCTTCTACTTAGATTGTGAGCCCCACGTGGGACAGGAATTGTGTCCCATCTAATTAACTTATATCTATCCTAGTTCTTACATTACTTGACACATAGTATATGCTTAACAAATACCATAAAAAAAGCAGAGGAAGGTTTATCAAAGAGAGTTTTGAGATGGGATAAACTGTGGTCTTGGTACTATTTTCCCTTTCTGTAATTTCTTTAATGTCTGTCTTCCTCTGCACACTGTAAATTCCCTATGGGCATGGTCCATATCCACTGACTCTATTGTTGCAATAGGGAGCAGCATGACTCAGTGGGTAGAGCACAGGCCTGGGAGTCAGAATGACTTGGGTTCTAATCCCATTCATTCATTCATTCATTCATTCAAGAGTATTTATTGAGCACTTACTATGTGCAGAGCACTGTACTAAGCACTTGGAATGTACAATTCGGCAACAGATAGAGACAATCCCTGCCCAATGACGGGCTCACAGTCTAATTGGGGGAGACAGATGGCAGAGCCAAACAGAACAAAACAAAAACAAGACAACATTATCACGATAAATAGAATCAAGGGGATGAACACCTCGTTAACAAAATGAATAGGGTAATAAATAATATATAACAGTGAGCACAGGGGAGTGCTGAGGGGAGGGAAAGAGGGGAGGGGGACGAGAAGAGGGTAAGGTGGGAAGGGGAAGGGGAGCAGAGGAAAAGGGGCCTCGGCTGAGGGGAGGTGAAGGGGGAAGGGGGAGGAGCAGAGGGTGGAGGGGGGCCAGAGAGGGAGCAGAGGGAAAAGGGAGTAGCTCAGTCTGGGAAGGCCTCTTGGAGGAGGTGAGCTCTCAGTAGGGCTTTGAAGAGAGGAAGAGAGTTAGTTTGGTGGAGGTGAGGAAGGAGGGCATTCCAGGACAGCGGTAGGACATGGGTCAGGGGTCGACGGCAGGATAGGCATGAACGGGGGAGCATGAGGAAGTGAGTGGCCGAAGAGCAGAGTGTACGGGGTGGGCAGTAGAAAGAGAGAAAGGAGGAGAGGTAGGAGGGGGCAAGGTGATGGAGAGCCTTGAAGCCCAGAGAGAGGAGTTTTTGTTTCTTGCAGAGGTTGATAGGCAACCACTGGAGGTTTTTGAGGAGGGGAGTGACATGCCCAGAGCATTTCTGTAGGAAGATGATCCGGGCAGTGGAATGAAGAATAGACTGGAGTAGAGAGAGGCAGGAGGAAGGGAGATCAGAGAGAAGGCTGACAATAATTCACTTGGGATATTATGAGAGCTTATACCAGCACGATAGGCATTTGGATGGAGAGGAAAGGGCGGATCTTGGCGATGTTGTAAAGGTGACACCGGCAGGCGTTGGTGATGGATGTGTGGCGTGAATGATAGAGCTGAGTCAAGGATAACATCACAGTTGTGAGCTTGTGAGACGGGAAGGATGGTCGTGCCATCCACAGTGACAGGGAAGTCAAGGAGAGGACAGCTCTGCCACATATCTTCTGTAGGACCTCACGCCAATTACTTAACTTCTCTGTGCCTCCGTTCCCTCATCTATAAAATTAGGGATAAGAGTGTGAGCCCTTTGTGGGGCAGGGACTGAGTCCAACCTGATTAACTCGTATCATCCCTAGTGCTTGGAGCAGCATTTGGCACATAGTAAGTGCTTAACAAGTACCATAATAATTATTAATTATTGTTATATTGCACTCGTAAAAGTATTTGTTCAGGGCTGGGCACAAAATAAATGCTCAATGATACCACTGATTGATTGAAAAATTTGGGAGGAGAGGGGTACCAGGTTGGAGACTACCACGAGCAAGGGGTCAGTTGCTTTTTTTGAAGATGAGGCTTCATTAAAAATCATTTCCAAATTATTAGACTTTGAAGACTGTATTTGAATTATCCTTCATTATAACTGTGGTTTGCATTATGATATATTTCATAGTGTATGGAGATATGGAGAAATGTCATTTGACCAACTGAATCAATAATATATCGTTATATCCCGGCTAGACTACTGTGTCAGCCTTCTCTCTGATCTCCCTTCCTCCTCTTTCACCCCGCTCCAGTCTAATCTTCACTCTGCTGCCCGGATCATCTTCCTGCAGAAACGATCTGGGCATGTCACTCCCCTTCTTAAACACCTCCAGTGGTTGCCTATCAACCTCCGCTCCAAACAAAAACTCCTCACTCTAGGCTTCAAGGCTCTACATCACCTTGCCCCTTCCTACCTCTCCTCCCTTCTCTCTTTCTACTGCCCACCCCGCATGCTCCGCTTCTCGGCCGCCCACCTCCTCACCGTCCCTCGGTCTCGCCTATCCCGTCATCGACCCCTGGGCCACGTCCTCCCGTGGTCCTGGAATGCCCTCCCTCCTCACCTCCCCCAAACTAATTCTCTTCCCCTCTTCAAAACCCTACTTAAAACTCACCTCCTCCAAGAGGCCTTCCCAGACTGAGCTCCCTTTCTCCCTCTACTCCCTCTACCGCCCCCCCCCCCCCTTCACCTCTCCGCAGCTTAACCCTCTTTTCCCCCCATTTCCCTCTGCTCCTCCCCCTCTCCCTTCCCATCCCCTCAGCACTGTACTCATCTGCTCAACTGTATATATTTTCATTACCCTATTTATTTTGTTAATGAATTGTACATCGCCTTGATTCTATTTAGTTGCCATTGTTTTTATGAGATGTTCTTCCCCTTGACTCTATTTATTGCCACTTGTTCTTGTCTGTCTGTCTCCCCCGATTAGACTGTAAGCCCGTCAAATGGCAGGGACTGTCTCTATCTGTTGCCGACTTGTTCATTCCAAGCGCTTAGTACAGTTCTCTGCACACAGTAAGCGCTCAATAAATACTATTGAATGAATGCATGAATGAATAATATTGTCATGGCTTTTCGTTACACTTTATTTTGGCTTCTGCTCTAAGTTATTTCTCGGCTTTCACAATTTTTCCTGGTTATTAGTGTTCCTGAGCTAGTTAGTGGGTTTGGCTGTGTGTCTTGTTATTTCCCCTCAAAAGTGGAATTAGGCTTTTCATGTTTCTAGAGTTAAATCATTTTAAAATTAATCAGTGGTAGATTTTATATGCACACTTGCTTTTTGGGGTTCCAATGTGCTGAAAAGTTTGTTCTTTAGTGTTTGATCCAAATGGATCCCAAGCGCAGATCCACAGATACATCGACAGTGAAGGTTTGAACTACCCATCTTCTAACTGATGATGGTGAAATAGTTGCAGTATGATGAGGATAAACTGTTGCAATAATATCATACAGTTCTTTCCACTGGCATCTGGATTGGGTGGGGTCTGGATGATTCATAAATAAAGTAGGTGGGGGGTAGAGCTAGAATTACTATAGGAAAACCCCTTTCAAAGGTCATTTGGTGTGGTATCATGCAATATATATACATATGGCTGCCCTTCCTACTCAGAGATGTCCTGTTAATGGTGACATCCCATGCCTCTGGGCAGATTTTTTTTTAATGGCATTTGTTAAGTGCTTACTACTAAGCACTGGGGTAGATGAAGCAGCGTGGCTCAGTGGAAAGAGCCTGGGCTTGGGAGTCAGAGGTCATGGGTTCAAATCCCTGCTCTGCCACTTGTCCGTTGTGTGACTGTGGGCAAGTCACTTAACTTCTCTGTGCCTCAGTTACCTCATCTGGATAAGGGGGATTAAGACTGTGAGCCTCACGTGGGACAACCTGATTACCCTGTATCTACCCCAGCGCTTAGAACAGTACTCTGCACATAGTAATCGCTTAACAAATACCGACATTATTATTGATATTAGATACAAGCCAATCAGGTTGGACATAGTCCATGTCCCACAAGGGGCTCCCAGTCTTAACCCCCATTTCACAGTTGAAGGAACTGAGGCCCAGAGAAGTTAAGTGACTTGTCCAAGGTCACATAGCAGAGAAATGGTGGAGCCAGGATTAGAGCCAAGGTCCTTCTGACCCCCAGGCCCACAGATATGGTTCAGAGGAGAAATACATGCATGCCTGATTCTCCAATTGATACTACAACAACAGCTTACCTTTGCTACTCCTACTAATGACCATAGTATTTGAGCACTTACTATGTGCCAGGCACTGTACTAAGTGCTGGAGTAGATGCAAGACAATTAAGATGGACCCAGTCTCCTGTACAGTGTGGGGTTCCCAGTCTAATCAATCAGAGAAGGAGCATGGCTCAGTGGAAAGAGCCCGGGCTTGGGAGTCAGAGATCATGGGTTCAAATCCCAACTCTGCCACTTGTCAGCTGTATGACTGTGGGCAAGTCACTTAACTTCTCTGTGCCTCAGTTACCTCATCTGTAAAATGGGGATTAAGACTGTGAGCCTCACAGCCTGATTACCCTGTATCTACCCCAGCACTTAGAACAGTGCTCTGCACATAGTGCTTAAAAAATACCAACATTATCATTATTATTATTATCAGTGGTATTTATTGAGCACTTGCTACTTGCAGAGCCCTGTACTAAACATTTGGGACAATGCAACAAAATTAACAGACATATTCCCTGTCCATAACTAATTTACAGTCTAAATGGGAGAGAACAGATATTGAATCACCATTTTACAGATAATTTCACACTGGCCATATAATGATTGTTATTTTCTGCTCTGTTGCATTTGTCAAAGCAGCATGGCCTAGTGGATAGAGCATGGGCCTGGGAGTCAGAAGGAACTGGGTTCTCATCCTGACTCTGCCACTTGTCTGCTGTATGACCCTGGGCAAGTCGTTTCACTTCTTCACTTCTCTGTCCCTCAGTTACCTCATCAGTAAAATGGCGATGAAGACTGTGAGCCCCATGTGAGACAGGCACTGTGTCCAATCTAATTAGCTTGTATCCACCCCAGATCTTAGAACAGTGCTTGGCACACATAAGTGCTTAACAAATGCCATTATTATTATCATAATACTTGCCACTGTATTTTATACTCTGCTACAAGGCTTTCTGAGGTTTCCAAAGCCCCTTCTAAAAGGGAACAATTCCTCACCAGTTGGCAGCTCTCTAGGATGGTCTCTCTGTTGCATCATGTTGTTTGAGGCTGTGCTTCAGAATGTCTTTAAAATATTTCCTCTGTCCTCTGCTTAAGGATGCTCCATTTCAGTTCATCATACAATAATTGTTTGGGAATCCTTTTGCCTCGCACTCTACTTACTTGTCCCATTCATTGAAGCTGTGATGCCATGAACAGACATGCCAGAAGCACTGTACCTAGTGGAAAGAGCACAGGTCTGGGAGTCAAAGGACTTGGATTCTAATCCAGACTCTCCCCTTGCTTACTATGTGACCTTGAGCAATTCATTTCATTTCTCTGTGCCCCATGTGGGACAGGGACTGTGTCCAAACTAACTTGTTTCTGTCGAAATGCTTGACATATAGAAAGTGTTTAATCAATACAATGTTACTACTGATAAGAATATGAGCATTGCTTCAGTGTTTTCTATGAGTCTGTGACTGTATTCAACTTGGCTTTGTTGGTGAATCTGTTAACTATTTGATGTTGAGTACAGTCTCCAGATGATAACCAAACTTCTTAAGAAGCCTTGGGTGTAGCAGGTATAGCTGTCACAGTCAGATAGAGCACACTACCATAGCTGTTAAGACATTCAATTTGGTTTTAAAGCTTCACCAAACTACCCCAGTTTCCCAAAAGTCATACTCCTCTTCTTGATTTAATATTCTTTCTTGCCTATTTATGCATCCTTGGATAATGTATTATGCAGGAAGAATTCCATGGCAGCACTGAGTTTTATGCTGTCATTGAAAGTTTTGGGACCACACAGGACTTGTTGGTGTAAGTTGGAACACAAACTCAGTTTTCTTGAGGCCATTGTCAGTACAGAACCCAGCAGTGACCGGGAATTGATTCCTAATTACCTTCATGTATTCTTGGGGCACTAAGAAAATTTCAATCTGTCTTTGGTCTTTTTTCAACATCTTCCCACTTGACAGTGAACCTGGCCTGTTGAAAGACACAGATAGAGCTGTTCAAAGAGGTTGTATGTGGGGTCATGCTTCATTGGATAATGTATTATGCAGGAAGAATCCTGTGGCAGCATTGAATTCAGAGTCTAAAGGGGAGAGAGAACAATGAATTTATCCCCAGTTAACAGATGAGGAAACTGAGGTTTAGAGATGCTGAATGACTTGGCCAAGGTCATACAGCACGCAAGTGGCAGAGGTAGAATTTGAACCTAGGTCACCTGAGTCCCAGCCTTGTGCTCTTTCCTCCAGGCCATGAGAAAGTAAAAAAATGTGGTAAAAGAAGTCAATGCATCCTTTGAAAGACCGTCCAATTGGGTTGGAAGCAACATGGTGAGGAGGATAGAGAATGGGCCTGGGAGTCATAAGGTCATGGGTTCTAATCCTGGCTGTGCCTGCTGTATGACCTTGGGCAAGTCACTTCATTTCCCTGTTCCTCAGTTACCTCGTCTGTAAAGTGGGGATTGAAACTGAGCCCTTTTTGGGACAGGGACTGTGTCCAACCTGCTATGCTTGTATCCACCCCAGCACTTAGTACAGTGCCTGGCACATAGAAGGACTTAACAATGAATATAATGATAATAATAATAATTATTATTATTTAGCATTAGGTTGTAGAACTGTAGCAATGTCCCACCTTCTCTACAATTTTGAGATATGGATCTAGACAGACTCCACATCCAACTTCCTTGAGCAGTTCTAGCTGCCTCACTTAATGGACCAGGTTCAGAATCGATCAACCATTGGTATTTATTATGCACTTACTGTTTATAGAGTGTTGTATTAAGGGCCTGGCACAACAGAGTTCGTATACATATTCCCTGCCCAGAAGAAGTTTACAGGCTAGAAGAGCTGACAGACTAGAGAAGGGACTGACAGTCAAGCGGGAAGGATGCCACAGCACTACAAAAGACAGACTATATGCACCAAGTGATTGGCCTTTTACACATGTGTTTCTTGTTTTGTGGTCGCTGAAGTGTGGGGATGAAGCAGCATTTTGGATGAAGCAGCATTGTTTAGTGGAAAGAGCACAGTGTTGAGAGTCAGAGACCTGGGTTTTAATTCTGACTCTGCCAAATGCTTGCTGTGTGACCTTGGGCTAGTCACTTAATATTCTGTGTTTTAGTTTCCTCAATTGTAAAATGGGGATTAAATACTTGTTTCCCCATCCTACTTAGACTGTGAGTCCCATGTAGGACAGGGACTGTCAACAACCTGGTGGACTCCTAAGCACTCGATTACCTTGCCTCCTCCTACCTTACCTCACTGCTTTCCTACTACAACCCAGCCTGCACACTTCACTCTTCTAATGCTAACTGTACCTTGTATCTTGCCTCACCACCGACCTCTCTTTCATGTCCTGTCTTTGACCTGGACTGCCCTCCCTCTTCATCTACAACAGATGATCACTCTTCCCACCTTCAAAGTTTTATTGAAGGCACATCTCCTCCAAGAAACCTTCCCCAACTAGGTCCTCATTTCCTCTTCTCCCACTCCCTTTTGCATCACCCTCGCACTTGGATTTGTACCTTTTATTCATCCCTCCCTCAAACCCGTAGCATGAATGTAAGTATATTTATTTCTGTCTACCCTTCTAGACTGTAAGCTCGTGGTGGGCAGAGAACATGTCTGTCAACTATGGAAGCAGCGTGGCTCAGTGGAAAGAACCCGGGTTTGGGAGTCAGAGGTCATGGGCTCTAATCCTGACTCTGCCACTTGTCAACTGTGTGACTTTGGGCCAGTCATTTAACTTCTCTGTGCCTCAGTTACCTCATAGGTAGAATGGGAATTAATACTGTGATCCCCACGTGGGACAACCTGATTACCTTGTATCTATCCCAGAGCTTAGAACAGTGCTTGGCACATAGTAAGCACTTAACAAATACCATTATCATCATCATCAACTATGCTACACTGTATTCATTCATTCATTCATTCATTCATTCATTCATTCATTCATTCGCATGTATTCTCCCAAGTGCTTAGTACAGTGCTCTGCACACAGTAAATACTCAATAAATGTGATAGAATGGAACCATGTTTAATGCATAGCGAGCACTTATATGCTATAATAATAAAAACAAGTATAGAACAAATTACATATCAATTTATAATTATATTTAAATGCAGTTGGAGATTCTGATGATAATTAGACCCCCTCCTGAGACTGATGCTATGGAAAATACAAGGTGGAGGGAAGAAATTTTGACCTGGCTTCTGTTTCTTCTGTTTCAATGAGACTATTGCCAATTTTGATCGCTTTGCTTTCTTTTTTTCCTGAAATTTGCTTAAAGCCAACTGTTGAGTAGGTTTCTTTCATAAAATTTCAGCCAAGAAGGTAATTTTTCAGAAAGTTCTGAATTAACATACGAGCGGAGTGAGACCGTAGAAGTGAAAGTTGTCTGATAATGATCATATCTCCTTTGAAGCATTCCTGTTGACTGTAAGCTTGTTGGGCAGGGCAGTGTCTACCAACTCTAATGTATTGTATTCTCCCAAGTGCTTAGTAAAGTGTTCTTAAAAAGTCAGTGCACAGTAAACACCTTGATGGATAGTTTGAAAATCCTCAGAATTTTTAGGGTGATGTTTAGCTTCCCATTTGCAGTTTTCTTTTATATTTCTGTGTCAACAAGGATCCTTTGCAAAAAGAAAATAGAAAATCACTCTAAAAATCAAACTTAGACTGTGAGCCTCAAATGGGACAGGGACTTGATTGGATACAAGATAATCTATCCCAATTCTGTTGTATTGTACTCTCCCGAGTGCTTAGTACAGTGTTCTGCCTACAGTAAGTGTTCAATTAATACCATCGACTGCTTGAATGTTTCCCGGTGTTTTTACAGCATCTGGTGCATAGTAAGCACTTAGCAAATAATATTATTATAATATTGGAATTATAGTATTATTCACTGACTTGCTGTGTCAAGCTCTTTGGTCCTGTTAAATTATCTGCTGTATAATTTTAATAGTAGGACAGAAAACTCACCAGTTCTGTTTAGAGCAATGATTACTGAGGAATCTACGTGGTATTATTCCTTGTTATTTTATTCAAATAGAACTGGATGGGTTTATAAAGTTTTACTACTAATTAATAAGCTTCAGTGCTCATAAGAATTCATAGTCCAATTAGGACCAAAGGGCAAAATTCCTATCCATATATTTATCTGTCATGAAATCACCAGAATTAAGGATGGGTGAAATGATTCAAATGAAAATAACCATATCCCTTTAACCAAACCATTACTCATTAACTGTGTGAATGGGACTGTGCGGTAAAGTTCTTTGCCAAGGTCCTGAACATCTTCCAGTGAATAACTTACTCTCTAGAGATGGTTGAATGAGACCTAAATTCTCTCATTTACTCCCAAGATTTTCATCTTTGCTAGTTTCATTCAGTATAACAATCCTGGAATATAAGATTTGATGTACCAATCTGAGAGAAATTTGGGCACAAAAGGCAAAAGAAACTCCCCAAGGAGTAAAACCAAAGTAACCACAGGGACAATAATTTCTATTCTAGAATGGTCCTAGAGTTTGAATGTTTTATTCCCCCATCCAGCCCAGTTTATAAGTAGAGTCGCTTAGAGTGTTTTGAAGAAAACAAAAAAATCCTTAAGCATGTGTTTCTGAACATCAAAAATGGAAGCAGCTTGCTTTCAAACAAGCCATTTTGCAACTAGCTTAAAATTTGTGCAGATTAGCAGAATTCCATATGTTTGAAATCCCATAGTTTTGTGGGGTTGTTGGTTTTTTTTTCCTTTTTTTACTTGTGAGACTGCACCTTTGATTGTAGTTCTTGAAGTCCCTAATTGGCTTGGGAGTCTTGCCTGATTGAAACTACTACCTGAGGTAGATGGAATGGCCCTGTGGGAACCTTTTTTATCTGAATTTATTTATGCTCCCTATTCCTTATATGTCCACTTTTATTGTTCTCTATTTGCTATCAAACTTAGAAAAAGCAGAAGATAAATTTGCTTTTCCTCTAAGGAAATAATTTCAACTTTTGGGATCCAGAAACAGCATGACCTGGTGGAAGGAGCCTGAGATTAGGAGCAAGGAGATCTAGATTCTAGATATGGCTCAGCCACTGGCTTGCTAAACGACCTTGGACAAGTCATTTAACCTTTGTCTCAATTTCCATGGTTAAACTCCTCTAAGCATACACTTGTCCAAGTAGGCTTAACCAGCTTCAGATTCAAAGCACATTTAGAAAGATTATGCACAATTGGTATGTGGCAAAAATCGCTTGGGATTTAAGGCCTTGACAGCTTTGCTTTGTGTGGGCACATTGACATTCATTGGCCTTATCAGAGAAAGTTTTCTTCCTTGTTCTTTTGGCATTTGAGAAAGGTTCATTTTAATAAAAGTAACACATTAAAGGAAATCATTCACAGCTTTGCAGTGACTTGGAGTCACTAAATTCTTTTTTTTTTTTTAATTCTAGCTGAAGAAGGTTTTAAATGGCAATCAGATCATAAGCAGACCAGATTTTCAAAATCTGGTATCATTTTTGCAGATTGTTCTGGGTAGGATCCAGGTTGTGAGTCAGCCACACACATCTCAGTTTGAGGATAGAAACTGGTAGTTCTTTCCACAGAAGAAACACACGCAACTTGTTTTGGTGCAAATATTGCAAGTCTCATGAGGAAGCCTGCTTGAGACCATGTGTAAACTTGGGAATTCCAACATGTTCTTAGCAAATGCTCCTTCAAGGGATTATAGTTTTGAGACTGCTGCCACTGAAACAAATGCTCTATCTGACACTGCCACCCACCACAATTAGTGCTTAGTACAATGCTGTGCACACAGCAGGCATTCAATAAACCCCATGGATTAAAGACGCAACAGTGACTGGGAAAATTAGGATAATTCATATTGGAGCCAGGCATGTAAAACCTTCACCCAGAGAAGATAACCACATGAAATTTTGTTATAAAAAATAGAAATGAATGTGTTTATAGGTGTATAATAATAAATCACATATTTTTTACAACTTTTGTTCATTTTCCTGAGGGCATACTAGAGTGCTTGACATTCAATACATTTTTCTTATAACTGATTGATGAGAAAATGAATCAATGTCCATTTAATTTATTGTTAATATATAATAAATGAATTGATTAATAAATTAATTAATAAATAACTGTTTTAAACTTAGTGCTCACAATCACAATGACAGCAGAGTTGGCTGCCTTGTGTCTCCTATAGCTGCAAACCTGAATGCCAAAGCAAAGAACGTTCAGTTTGTTTGTATACACCCCAGAGCTTAATATAGCGTCTGGCACGTATTAAGCAGTCAACAAATACCACAATTATGATAATAATAATAATGGAAGCTTAATTCCAATTTTCCAAGCACCAACACCAGGGTTCTTTCAACTCTTAGGTCTACAGAGACTAGGCCGTGTGGCTTAGGGGATGGACCTGGGACCTTAGAGCATGGACCTGCAAGTCAGAAGGACCCGGGTTCTAATCTAACTCCACTACTTGTCTGCTGTGTGACCTTACCTCATCTATAAAATAGGGATTAATACCATGAGCCCCATGTAGGACAGGGACTGTGCCCAACTTGACACATTTGTATCTACCCCAGCAGTTAGTACAGTTCCTGGCACATTTTAAGTAGTGAGAGTTGAGGTCCAAACACACACTGAGAGGGGTTTGCTTTTTTTTTTAATGGTGTTTGTTAAGTGCTAACTACCTGGCAGGCCCTGTAGTAACTGCTGGGATAGATACAAGCTAATCGGGTTGAACAGACCCTCACACTCTTAATCCCCATTTTACAGATGAGGTAACTGAGGCATTGTGACTTCTCCAAGGTCAAATGGCAGACAAGTGGTAAGTCAGGTCCTTCTGATTCCCAGAGCTGTGCTCAGTTCCTTTGGGCATGCTGCTTCTCTTACTTATCCTCTCTTCTCCCACTATGCTCCATCTTACACTCTTGTACTTCTCCAGCTAACCAACTCACTACCTCATTCTCCTCTGGGAAAACGGCTGCTCCCAGTAGTGTATCTGGTCTTCTATTTGGCTTAGAGAATCTTTTGCAGGTATTGTTGACTTTTTTTTTCTCCAGAACCTAAAAAGGTGTTCTTTATGCCGACCATGTGTCCCTTCTGGATATTGAAGCGGGGGCCATCTGCCTGATGACTTTCCTGACCTTAGAGAGGGTTGGCAGCTCTTTGTGTTTGTCTCTGGGTGTGGTGGAACAGAATTAAATGGATTTTCATCACAACTGCCTCAAGAATAAGAAGGCCTAGAAAACGTATCTTCTAATAGAAAATGAATAGCACTTCTTTCTTTGATCCAATGTCTTACAATCTTTGATCTCACAGGGGTTGATCCTTGGGTGCTTTTACCAGAGCTTGGCCCGTCGTAAAATTGAAGAAACCAAGAAGGTTTTTAATGTCAACGGGATTCTGAATTTCTCTTGCTCGGCATATCTACCATTTATTCCTGTTATTAGTTCTTCTTTAGTCTTGTTTTGCTGATGATTTATCATCCTTTTCTTGGAAATAATATCACCATTCAGGCATGAGAGGCCTTGGGTTTGAGGTCAATCAGTTCTTGGAGCTTCTGGATATTCTCACTGAACCAATCTTGGTACTTCCTGATAGAAAATCCAAGAGTCTGTTTACATGCACGGATGAGAGCAGACATAAAGGCACTCCAAATGCTCGCGGCATCTTCCAGCTCTCTAGTGAAGCAGTAATGGACAGACCACTTTGGTTAGGCCCTTTGACCTTTTGGTAGTGATCTTCTGCCAATGCTCTTTCTTTTGCAGCTGTTTGGAGGCTAGTTTGAATGACATCTTTGGGCTTTAGAGGTGGTGATCTATCCAAGAATCTTCAGTTCTTAGTATAACTCCAGTCACTTGGACATCTCTGATATCTTGAGCCTGAACAATGACAGAATCGATCACATGCTATGCTGTCCTGTACTTATTTTTCTAATGGGTCAGGATATTATTATCAACACATTTCTGGTCACCATATTTTTTTCAAAATTGAGGAGACCATTGAAATGAGTCTTTCCTATTATGACTAAGAACTTGGGAGAATCCAATACAATAGGATTGGTTAATACAATCCCTGCTCTCAAGGAGTTTGCAGTCTATTGGAGGAGACATACATTAAAAGATAGGAGAAATAACAGAGTACAAGGAAATGTACATAAGTCCTGTGATGGGTGATGGATAAGTAACAAAATGTTTAATGGGTATAGACTAAAGTGCAAAGGAAATGGAGAAGGGAGGGAGGATAGGGTGGATCCACCAGGGAAGCCTTCTGGAGGAAGATGTGAGTTTTGTAGGGCTTTGAATCAAAAAGTGGTATATACTGAGCACTTAATATGTGCAGAGCCCATTTGAAAATAGGAGTGGTGGTGGTTTGTCAAATAGGAAATGTGAGGGAGTTCCAGACCAGAGGTAGAACATGAGCTGGGTGGTGGCAAAAAAGATGTGGTTGAGCTATAGTAAGTGAATAGGTTGGTGTTAGAGGTATGAAGTGAGTTAGCTGAGTTGCAGTAGAAGCGGAGTGGCTCAGTGGAAAGAGCATGGGCTTGGGAGTCAGAGGTCGTGGGTTCGAATTCCTGCTCTGCCACTTGTCAGCTGTGTGATTGTGGGCAAGTCACTTAACTTCTCTGTGCCTCAGTTCCCTCATCTGTAAAATGGGGATTCAAACTGTGAGCCTCACGTGGGACAACCTGATTACCCTGTATCTACCCCAACGCTTAGAACATGCTCTGCACATAGTAAGTGCTTAACAGATACCAACATTATTATTATTATGAGGCGAGGGAAAGCTGATTGAGGGCCTTAAAGCCAAAGGAAAGGAGTTTCTGTCTGATGTAGAGATGAATGGACAACCACTGGAAGTTTTTGAGGAGTGGGGAGATGTGTGTAGACTGATTTTGTTTTTAGAAAAATGGTCTGGGCAGCTGCATGAATTATGGACTGCAGTACAGAGGGGCTGGATAGAAGGGAAGAGACAGATTCTAGACATCATAAGGTGGGACTAACAGGATTTGGTGACAGATTAAATATGTGGGTTGAAAGAGAGAGATGAGTCAAGGATTACGCCAAGGTTTCAGGCATGTGAGGCAGGGATGTGGTGGTGCTGTCTACAGTGAGGAGAAAATAGGGGAAGGACAGGGTCTGAGTGGGAAGATCAGGAGTTCTATTTTGGGCACGTTAAGCTTGAGGTGTTAGTAGGATATTCAAGTAGAGATGTCCTGAAGGTGGGAGGAATAGCTAGGCTGGAGAGAAGAAACAGTGGGATTGGAATGGTACATATGGGAATTTGCATATAGATGGTAGCCGTAGCTGTGAGAATGAATGCATTCTCTAGGGCATTGGGTGTAGAAAGAAACCCAGAACTGAGCTTTGAGGAACTTCAATAGTTAGTAGGGTGGGAGGCAGAGGAGGAGCCGGCTAAAGACACTGAGGAGGAACAGCCAGAGAGATAGGAGGAGAACCACGAGAGGACAGTGTCAGGGAGGCCAAGGTTAGATAGTATTTTCAGGAGAAGGGGTAGTCCTATCTGGGGAAGAAGGAAGTCATTGGAGATCCTAGAGAGAGCAGTTTCTGTGGGTTGAAGGAGGTGGAAGCCAGATTTAAAGGCATCAAAGAGAGACCTGGAGAAGAGGATGTAGAAGGAGCTTGTATAAATAACTCACTTGAGGAATTTAGAAAGGAATGGTAAGAGGCAAATGGGGCAATAACTAGAGGGAGCTCTTGAGGGTCAAGAGTAGTTCTATTTTCAGATAGAGGATACATGGGCATGTTTGAAAACAGTGGAGAAGAATCCACTGGAGAGTGCTTGAAGATGGAGGTCAAGGAGGGAAGAGCAAGGGTGCAAGTGTTTTAATCAGGTGTCTGGGGATGGGATCAAGTGGTGAAGGTGGAGGGGGTCGATTTTCAGAGGAAGCAAGTTATCCCCTCTTGAAATTCTGTTGGTAAGAGTTGAAGAGCGACAGAAGGCGGTTATAGTGAGAGGTTCAGGTGAAGCCATCACCCCTGATGGTTTTAATTTTATTGATGAAATAGGTGGTAAGACCATTAAATTAAGAAAAGATGGGGGAATGTGGGTGGGTAGAGAAGGAGAGAGTTAGAAGTCTGAAACAGGTGGCACAGGCAATGGACATGAAGCAGCGTGGCTCAGTGGAAAGAGCCCGGGCTTGGGAGTCAGAGGGCATGGGTTCGAATTCCGGCTCTGCCACTTGTCAGCTGTGTGACTGTGGACAAGTCACTTAACTTCTATGTGCCTCAATACCTCATCTGTAAAATAGGGATTAACTGTGAGCCTCACGTGGGACAACCTGATTACCCTGTATCTACCCCAGCACTTAGAACAGTGCTCTGCACATAGTAAGTGCTTAACAAATACCAACATTATTATTATATGCTAAATACCATTTGCCAGAGAAGCAGCGTGGCTTAGTGGAAAGAGCACCGCCTTGGGAGTCAGAGGTCATGGGTTCTAATCCTGGATCTGCCACTTGTCTGCTGTGTGATCTTGGGCAAGTCACTTAACTTCTCTGTGCCTCAGTTACCTCATCTGTAAAAATGGGGATTAAAAAATGTGAGCCCCACGTGGGACAATCTGATTGCCCTGTATCTACCCCAGCATTTAGAACAATGCTCTGCACATAGTAAGGGCTTAACAAATACCATAATTATTATTATTATGATGATGATGAGAGTCAATAAGGGTGGAGAAGTCTTGTTGCTAGGCAGAGGAGATGGCAGAGATAGAGTAGGTGAGGACAGGTGTGAAATGGACGGAGTTAGAGATCTGGATTTCTACCAGCAGCATTCCATAGAGCAAGCATGTGAGTGAAGGAAGCAAACTGTGGAGGTGATCCAGGACTGTGGGTTGGTATGAGATAGAGGGAGTTGAGTTTAGTGGAGAGGGCAGAGTCGAGGGGGCGGATTTATGCATCATGAGAAGGTAGGTTGGCTATGGAGACCAAATGGAGCATGATGACGGGATAATTGGAAGGGTCAGGGAACAGGGTATTTTTGAGGGGAGTGGGTGTGTGAGAGAGAAGGCAGATGAGCAGGTTATGGTTGTAGAGTGAGATTTCAGAGCTGATGGGATTAGAGACTTGCTGGGACTAGAAATTTTGGTGACACTGAATGTGTATTTGGGATAAGACAGATGAGTTGAGGGCAACGCCAGAAAGGATTCAGTTTTAGACATGTTTAATTTGAGGTGTAAGCAGGACATCCAGGTAGAGATGTCCTGAAGGCAGGAGGAGATGCAAGTTTGCAGGGAAAAAGAGAAGTCAAGGCTGGAGATATAGATTTGGGAATCATCTGCATAGAAATGGTAACCAAAGCCATTGGAGTCGAATGAGTTCGACAAGGGAATGAGTGTAGATGGAGAATAAAAGGGGACTCAGAACTGTGAGCCCATTTGTTGGGCAGGGATTGTCTCCATTTGTTTATGAATTGTACTTTCCAAGTGCTTAGTACAGTGCTCTGCCCATGGTAAGTGCTCAATAAATATGATTGAATGAGTGAATGAATGAATGAACTGAGTCTTGAGGGACCCCTACTGCCAGAGGGTGGGAGGCAGGGGAAGAGCCAGCAAAGAGCCTGAGAAGGAGCAGTCAGAGAGAACAAAGAGCAGACAGTGTCAGTGTATCCAAGGTTTAATAAGGTTTCAAGGAGAAGAGAGTGGTGTCAACGGTCACCTGAGGACGGGTTGGGAATCAGTGCAGTGAGGGAAAAAGGCAAGATCCAAGGGTGAACAGTACAAAATTTATTCTCTGTGGTGAATTGATCTTCCATTTTGGGAGGGATATAGTTAATTATTTGGATGTGGAGCATCCAACTTCCCTTTTGGGAGGAATATGATTATTCAATTATATTGGAGCTACCCTACTGGGAGAAATATGCTTATGCATTGCTTGCCTGTGGTGAAGCACCAACCTCCTGGGCACAAACGCTTCTCACTGTTGAGGAATTCCCTTTTGCATTACTCACCCATAGCCAAGCACCAAACACCAAGCTCCCACACACGAATGCTCAGTGAGACACTCACCCATTCTGCTGTCCCTCATTTAGTATGCTGGCTCCAGAGACAGAGTGGACATCGATGCTCTGGGCAGGAATGACATGTGAGCGGCTGCTGCAAATCCTGGTCTGCTGCCCAGAAGGTCAGAGGCAGCAGGTATTTATCACCTGCGCTCCCAGGCCGTTCCAACTTCCATCCTCAGCTTGTCCAATCTCCTCCCCCTCCTTCAAACCTTATTTGATTGGCATGGAAGTGAGGGACATCTTCTGTTTTCCTGGCCTGGGATGTCTAGCGGTTTTAGTTGTGGGGGAGTGGTGTTCCACCTGCGCTTCCAATTTCTGCTTTGTTGGCTTGGGCAGTCATGAGATAGCATTTGACCTTGAGATGATCGGTACCCTGGTTCACCTTGTGACAGGTGACCTACAGTATCGAAGACAGATGAGAGGCTTAGGAGCATTAGGATAGAAGAGGTGATCAGATTTGATGAGAAGGTGGTCATTGGTTTGTTTTGCTTTTGTTTTGTTTTTATGGTATTTGTAAAGTTCTTACTATGTGCCAGGCACTCTTGTAAGCACTGGGGTAGATACAAGCTATTCAGGTTGGACACAAGCCCTGTCCCACATGGGGCTCCCATTCTTAATCCCCATTTTACAGATGAGATAACTGAGGCACAGAGAAGTGAAGTGACGTGACCAAGGTCACATAACAGACAAGTAGTGAAGCTGGGATTAGAACCAGATCCTTTTGACTTCCAGGCCCATGCTCATTCTACTAGGCCATGCTGCTTGGTTACCTTGGAGAGGGCTGTTTCTGCAGAGTGAAAGGGGCAAAAGCCAAGTTGGAGGGATCTAGGAGAGAATTGGAGGAGAGGAAGTGGAGACAGTGGGTGTAAACAACTCTTTCAAAAAGTTTGGAGAGATATGGTTGGAGGGAGATGGGAAGATAACTGGAGGGAGCCGTGGGTTAAAGGAGGGTTTTTTTAGGATAAGGGTTACATAAGCATGTTTGAAAGGCAATGGAGAAGAAGCTAATGGCAAGTGAACAGTTGAAGATGGCAGTCAAGGAAGGAAGAGGGAAGGGGGTGTTTGTTTTAAGAAGGTCTGAAGGGATGGGGTCAGAAACACAGCTGGAAGGGGTGGATTTAGAGAGGAGGAGAGAGATTTCAACTTAATAAAAAAAATAATAATAATGGTATTTGTTAAGCGCTTACTATGTATCAAGCACTGTTTTAGGTGCTGGGGTAGGTGCAAGATAATCAGGTTGTACTATGTGGGGCTCACAGTTTTAATCCCCGTTTTACAGATGAGGTCACTGAAGCCCAGAGAAGTTAAGTGGCTTGCCCAAGATCACACAGCATACATGTGGCAGATCCGGGATTAGAACCCATGTCCACTGGCTTCCAAGCCTGTGAAATTACTGCAGAAAATATAGGGCGAGTTGAAGAGGGTGTTGAAGAGGGTGCAGGGAATAGGAGAAGAGCAGGAGAGATTTTAGAGAGATCATGCCTGATGATTTCAATTTTGTTGATGAAGCATGTAGCCAGGTCATTAGGGGAAAGCATGTGGTGGGGGCTGGTGGACAGGATGTTTGAGGAAGGAGTTAAATGTCTGGAACATCAGATGGGGGCAGTGGGTGTGGGAGTGAAGAAGGAGAAATATTGTTTTCAGGCAGTGGAGAGGGATAAATTGAAGCTGTTAAGAATGAATATAAGGTGGACAAGGTCAGAGAGATGTCTGGGTTTCCTCCAACAGCACTTCACAGCTTGGGCACAGGAGCGGAGAAAGTATACTGTGGATATGATCCAGGGTTGTGGGTCAGTGGTACGAGACCAGCGTAGGGACAGGAAAGCAAGGGACTTCAGTTCAATGGAGAGGGTGATGTTGAGTTCATCGATTTGCACATCAGGAGAAGGTAGGTTGGGTACGTAGACCAAATGGGGTATGATGGCTTTAGAATACTGGAGGGGATCAAAAGAATAGAGTTCTCTGTTGGGGAAAAGGGCAGGTTTGTAATGGGTGGGTGTATAGGAAAAGGAGCAGGTGAGGAGGTTGAAGTCTGATAGAGGAATTTCAGGATTGGTGATGGAAGAGATTGTACAGTTACTTAG
The DNA here is from genome assembly GCF_004115215.2 of Ornithorhynchus anatinus. Classification (NCBI taxonomy): domain Eukaryota; kingdom Metazoa; phylum Chordata; class Mammalia; order Monotremata; family Ornithorhynchidae; genus Ornithorhynchus; species Ornithorhynchus anatinus. Next base: position 109,828,491 of record NC_041731.1, on the reverse strand, counting down.
AGATTATAAAATCCCAAATGTGCCCAAATTGGTGAGAGGGTGAGGTGGGGTGGAACAAGAATTCACTGGGGAAGAATAAATCCCTAAGTGAATCCCTAAATGTTATTGAGTATGGATTTAAATGTATAGGTAATACACATGGGAGGTAAACAGGTGTGGAGATAAGAGAATGGTCAGGGACATCAGGAGGAGATATGATTACTGTAGGGAACTGTGCATAGGGAGCTTGGTAGGCTGTCAGATGTGAAGGCGGAGTTCTAGGCAGGAGGGAGGGTGTGAGCAAAGGGTCAACAGGCAGAGAGATGAGACTAAGACACAGTGGTGTTAGAGGAGTGTTGTGTGTCTGGGTTGGGTTGTAAAGGAAAGGAGTGTGGATCAGTTGGAGGAGAAAGCTGAAAAACTTTCTATCTATGTTCTAAGAGTAAAAATTATGCATATTTGTGGGCCTGATTTTTTTTGTTTTTTAATGTCATTTAAGCACCAACTATGTACCAGGAACTGTACTGAACACTAGGGTAGATAAAAGATAATCAAATTGGACACAATCTGTGTCCCACATAGGGTTTACAGTCTTTATCCCCAGTTTATAGAAGAGGTAACTGAAGCACAGAAAAGCTAAATGATTTGTAAGATCACATAGCAGACAAGTGTCAGAGATGGAATTAGAACTCAGGTCTTCGTGATTCCCAGATTCGGGCTCTTTCCACTAGACCATGCTGCATCTCTGATCATGTCTTTTTACTCTATTGTAGTTCTCCAAGCGTGTACTATAGAGTTCTGCATGTATGAGGCACACATGGAGTGCTTAACTGCTGAATGAATAATAAATACTTAACTGATGAAAAAAATGGATGAAAATGAGTTTTAGAAACACATCAATTTAGAAATGAAGCAGCACACACATACCTTGTAGTAGAGATGTGGGGATGCTTTTTTTTTTTTAAAAAAAAAACCCTCTTAATTTGAGAGCTGAAAAATTTTGCCCTCCAAACCAAGCAGACCTGAGAGTCAGAGGACCTGGTTCTAATCCCATCTTTGCCACTTGTCTGCTGTGTGACCTTGGGCAGGTCAATAACTTCTCTGTGCCTCAGTTACCTCATCTGTAAAATAATAATTATAATAATTATGGTATTTGTTAAGCACTCACTATGTGCTGGGCACTGTTCTAAGCGCTAGGGTGAATACAAGGTAATCAGGTTGTCCCACGTGGGGCTCACAGTGTTAATCCCCATTTTACAGATGAGGCAACTGAGGCACAGAGAAGTTAAGCGGATTGCCCAAGGTCACACAGCAGACAAGTGGCAGAGCTGGAATTAGAACCCGTGTCCTCTGACTCCCAAGCCCGTGCTCTTTCCACTAAGCCACGCTGCTTCCTTGGAGCACCATGTGGAACATGGACTGTGTCCAGCCCTGTCCTTTCCCGGACTTTTCCTTCACTGTAGATGGCCCCACCATCCTTTCCATCTCACAAGCCCATAACCTTCACGTTATCCTTGACTCTGCACTCTCATTCAACTCACCCATTCAATTTGTCATGAAATCCTGTTGGTCTCACCTTCACAATATCACTAAAATCTGTCCTTTTCTCTTCATCCAAACTGCTATCATGTTAATATAATCACTCATCCTATCCTGCCTAGATTAACGCATCAGGCTCCTTTCTGACCTCCCAAACTCTTGCCCCTCCAAACTCCAGTCCAATCTGCACTCCGCTGCCCAGATCATCCTTCTACAGAAACGTTCAGGACGTCACCCCCCGCCTCAAAAATCCCCAGTGGTTGCCAATCCTCCTCCATGTCAAATAAAAACTCCTCACCATTGGCTTTAAAGCACTTTATCACCTTGCCTCCTCCTACCTCACCTCGCTTCTCTCCTTCTACAACCTAGCCTACACACTTCACTCCTCTGTTGCTTACTTTCTCACTGTGCCTTGATCTTGCCTGTCTTTCCACCAACCTCTGGCCCAAGTCCTAGCTCTGGCCTGAAATGCCCTCCCTCCTCAAATTCGCCAGACAATTAATTATTCTCTCCCCCTTCAAAGTCTTACTGAAGGCACATCTCCTCCAAGAGGCCTTCCCAGACTAAGCCCCACTTTTCCTCATCTCCCACTTCCTTCTGCGTCACCCTGACTCTGTCCCTTTTCTCTTCCCCCAACTCCCTGACCTGCAGCCCTTATGTATATAAGTTTATTTATATATATTGATGTCTGTCTCCCATCCACTAGACTGTGAGCTCATTGTGAGCAGGGATTGTCTCTCTTTGTTGCTGTATTGTACTTTCCCAAGCAGTGAGGACAGTGCTCTGCATACACTAAGCGCTCAATTAATATGACTGAATGAATGATAAGCTTGTATCTACCCCAGTGCTTAGAACAATGCTTGACACATAGTAAGCACTTAGCAAATGCCATAATCATCAATCATCATATAGTACAGTGCTCTGCATGCATTAGATACTCAATAAATCCCTGCCTTCAGAGATATTACAATCTAGCAGGGGAGACAAAATAAAATAAATTACAAGTAGGGAAAGCAATTAAGTACTACTACTGTTTTGTATTTTACCATGGCTATATAGGCTATCTTGTTTAAATGCTAACTAATAAGAAGTGCACTATGATTCCATCATCTTTTTAATTAATTTACAATAAATTACAATATCATCTTTGCTATATAACAGATTTAATAGACATTTCTTGTCCACAAAGAACTTGCAGTCTAGACGGAGCTTATATTTTGTGATTCCTTGGAATTTAAACTAAAATTCATTTTATAATACATAATCCAATTTCCATCCCCAGGTAGTTAGAGAACATTACTAGGAAGGGGTCCCTTGTATAGTTCTCCAGCAGAGTCATGGATTAAAGGTGAACTGATGGCTCATGATCGGTTTGATTTTTTTTGGTCTCTATTAGCCAACTTGGATGTCTGAGAGTGCTATGTGAGAATAACCAATGTCACTGTGATAAGGTTTTGGACCCTGTAGTTGCCCTGAAATCGCAGCTGGAAGAGAGAATTTATTAATTTATTGGTTTGTCTGTAAGCAGTCAGTGTGTTCACTGTTCTCTACCAGGTTTATGTTCAAATTTTAAATTTGAAACATACTGTCTTGGCACCCCAGGCAAATCGTTTGGCCAATAAACTTGTGGTGTGTGTGTGTGTGTGTGTGTGTGTGTGTAGATTTTTTCTGAAAAAACAACCAGCTTCTTAGGGGAAAGAGCGAACTAGTGAATCATCAAAGTGTTGCAAACCACTTACCGCAGAGAGGCTACAAAGAAAATTGGCTTGATTAGTAAGACGCTATTGTAGTCTCATGATTGAAAAAGCATTTCACAAATTGCCACATTAGCTTTCCAATGTTCCACGTTGACTTGGGACTTTGCATCAGTTTTTCTTCATCCGCTACCTTGTACTTCAAATCAGATTGAAGCTATTTGCTAATGACTGGGCTCCGAGCAAGCGATGTCACACCTTCCCAGGGCTTCTGTCACCATGGGTACAATGGGATACATACTGTGGCAAAGCTGGCTTCAAAAGCACAGAAGTGGACTCCAATAAAATACATTTAATATGAAAAATATGTGACTTTTTCCTTTCATCGGAAAGAAAACCATGAAAGGAGAGCTTTTGTGAAAAATAAGCCACTTCCTCATGCTAATGCTACCAGGTAGTTAGTTATCAAAAAATCTGTCTGTTTTTCTGGATTTGGATCCATTTGTTACTTAAGAGAAAGGAAGACTTGCTTAATTCTGCTGCCCTGTCATGGAAAGACACTTCACCATATGAATAATGCTCAGACACAGCACTCATCACAAAAGAGAAGATTTTTATCCCCTGGTATGAGCCACTCACCATTTCTCAGACTGCTTTCCATTTCCAATTATTTGGGAGTTTTCTTTCTTATTCAGGACCTACTGTCCTCAGTTTAAACACAGAATTCATAGGTACACTTTTTACTTTTCAAGTACAATTTAAACATAGGAAAAATCCCTGAAACTAAACTCAAACCAACATAGTCCATTAAAAGTTATATCTAAACTCAAGAAAAATAATTAATATTATGTAAAAATAAAATCTACTTCTTTTCCCTTTTACATAAAGTCAACCCTTAGTAAGTGTTAACATATGGTTTTAATTTGAACTTTTTTTTTCCAGTTTGGGCCACCTCATGCTTTCAGCCTGGAGCTAAGAAAAAGAATGATCTCACTAAAGTGGTTGTATAAATGCCACTCATTAAGATTGTTTAAGAACCTAAGTGGCACTGCCTAGGTCAGAAAATAGGTATTAATTAAATGGACTTTAAAGCCCTACTATATTTCTTTTTGGTATCTTTGGGCACTATGAAATAAACAAAACCATATATTTTTACTGACAGTGTATTCCTGGAACCTCAATTCTATTACTAGAATTTCAAGCCAGCATATAAAGTGGTAAAGATGGAGATACGGAGTAATGGTGGTAATTAATGCCCTTTTTGCAAAGAAGGCCAATTTTTTCTGTTCTCTGTCAGAAAATGGGTTCCACCCAGAGGTGGGGAAAAGGAAGATAGATTTACATACATGTGTGAATGTAGGATAGATGCACATATATACTTTCAAACCCTGATATTCCTCCATAGGTGAATTTTACCCTAAGCCACAGCTATCTATTTATTCATGCATAAATATATGTCTATATGTGGATGAGTATATAGTTGTGTGATCCAATATTTCGTTTCAGTAGGAATTTCAAAAAACATTTCTTTGTATGTGGAGTGATTTTAAATTTCATAAACATCTGAAATAACTAGCTTAATACTTTGAATGACCCCTACTGATAGTTGCATAACATACCACTTGTTGTTCAAAATTCAGTGGGATGTGATTTTGAATAACGAAATATGGTCCTAGTCTTTTCTTTGTTTTTACTTAAAAACATGCAGAAATGAAGACATATAATCTGTTTTCCTTGCTCTATTTCCCACCTGACGAGCAATTGTTGACTAGTACTCTTCACAGTAAATTAAAGCATAGAAATGACAGACATTCAAGGTGGCTCCAAACTATGATGGGCACTGAGCATAAAGTACATTTTATAAAAGTCCTATCAATAAATCAGTGATTGCTATTTATTGAACCACACTGAATGCCAAACACTGTACATCCTCTCCACAGGACTTAGTACAATGCTCTGCACAGAATAAGCCTAAATAAATATAATTGACTGATTAAGCTTTTCCCAGGAGGTTTTCCCAGATTAATCCCTCATCTTCCCAACCTATTCCTCCCAGTTGGTACTTCAGCACTTCCGCAACAACCGATCACTTGTGCACTCACTCCTAACCCTCATAGCACTTACGTACATACTCTGGGAAACAGCATGGCCTGGTGGATAGACCATGGGCCTGGAAGTCAGAAGGATCTGGGTTCCAATCCCAATTCTGCTACTTGTCTGCTGTATGACCTTGTGCATGTCACTTCACTTCTTTGTGCCTCAGTCACCTCATCTGTAAAATGGGGATTAAGATTGTGAGCATTAGAAGGGGAGAGACCTGTTTATCTTGTATCTACCCCAGTGCTTAGAAGAGTGCTTGACACATAACAAGCACTTAACAGATATCATTATTATTATTATTACTATTAGACCACCTGTAATTTATATTACTGTTTTTCTCATCTATTAGATTTTAAGCTCTTTGAAGGGCAGAGATACCATCTACCTCTACTTTATTCTTCTAAGTGCTTAGTACACTAAAAGTTGTTGCTACAAGCTCTTTATCTCTTGCTTTTTATCCTCTGGAATGAACTATTCACCATTTTTCAGACTGCTTTCCATTTCTAATTATTATGGAGTTTTTCTTTCTTGTTCAAGACCTACTTTCCTTTGTTTAACCAGAGAATTCATATTGTACTTATTTTCAAGTAAAATTTCAATATAAGAAGAAATCCCTAAAATTACAGCCACTAATTGCAAAACAAAAAAATTCCCTAAATTCTAGAAAAGGCTTTCATATTATGTAAAACTAAAATAAACCTCTTTTCCTAGTGGCCTAGTGAAAAGAGTACAGGCTTGGGAGTTATATGGACCTGATTTGTAATCCCAGCTCTTCCACTTGCCTGCTTTGGGATCTTGGGCAATAATTATAATAACAATACTAATGATAATAATAATTATATTTAAGTGCTTACTAAATGCCAAGAGCTGTATTAAACACTGGGGTAGATACAACATAGTCAGGTCTCACTTGAGGCTCACAGTCAAAGTAGGAAGGGGAACAGGTACTGAACCCTCATTTTGTACATAAGGGAATTGAGGCACAGAGAAGTTATATGACTTGTCCAATGTCACACAGCAGATGAGTGGTGGAGCTGGGATTAGGACCAGCTCCTCTGACTCCAGGCCCATGCTCCTTCCACTAGGCCAGGTTGCCTCTCAAGTCACTTAACTTTTTTGTGCTTCAGTTTCCTCATATGTACCATTCTATTGTACTGTCCCAAGCATGTAATACTGTGCTCTGCACATAGTAAGTGCTCCATAAGTGCCATTGATCAACTGATCTGTAAAATGAGGAGTGAGGGCCAGTTCTCCTTCCTCCTTAGACTGAGAGCCCCATCTGCAACAGGTACTCTGCCTGACCTGATTATCTTGCATCTACTTCAGTGATTAGAACAGTGCTTGGCACACAGTAAGCATCAACAAATACCATAATATTTAATAAATATTGAATCTTCCCTATAACACAATAATACTGGATTAGAATTAGAATGGAACCAATGAATCAATCAGCGGTATTTATGGAGCACTTACTGTGTGAAGACCACACAGTACAATACAACAGAGAGTATTCTCCAATGCTTGGGAGAGTGCAACAGAGTTGGAAGACATGTCCCTTGCCCACACAAGTTTCAAGTCTAAATAATCTAAACCACACTCATCCCATTACACTAAAGACAATTCTTCCTGAATCTAATCGAGTATATGAAATAATATAAAAATGTTAATAATATTAATCAATGATGTTCATTGAATATTAAGTATTTCTGTATTAAGTGCCATCAGCAGCTTTGCTAAGCACTGGAGTAGTTACAAGAGTCAGAACAGAGGCAGAGCAGCCCCATAGATTTTCTTTTAAATAGACCTCTACCCATTTGTAGATCCAAGAACTAATAGATACTGCATCTGCATCAAGTAGTTTGAAGATGATTACCGGGTGAACATTTGAACAGTTCTGTATTAAAGTCGAAGAGGAATCAGTGATGGGCTATGGAGTCTCAATTCAGAGAAGTGGTTCAATTCTAGTCGAGGTTCCTAATTTGTTTAGACTGTGAGCCTGTCGTTTAGACTCTGAGCCCGTTATTGGGCAGGGATTATCTCTATCGCCGAATTGTACATTCCAAATGCTTAGTATGTGCTCTGCACATAGTAAGAGCTCAATAAATACTACTGAATGAATGAATGACTAAAAGTCATAAGCAACGTGTTTGTATGGATCATCTTTGAGGGGAATGAGTGTACTTAGAATACTGCACTCTTCCAACTCTGACCTTCTATGTCTTAAGTGATGTGGCTAGGTTTACGCAGTGGGAAAGTTTAAGACCCACATTTCGGTAGACTTCCGGTGCTATTTCTTGGGGTTCTTCTCTTACATTAGGTGTTTTTATCTGTCAAATGCCACGTGCCTGCTCTATGACCTTGGTCAAGTCACTTAACTTCTCTGGGCCTCAGTTACCTCATTTGCAAAATGAAGATTAATAGTGTGATCCCAATTTGGGACAGGGACTGTGTCCATCCTGCTTAACTTGTATCTACCCCAAAACTTAGAACAGTGTTTGGTTCATAGTAAGTCTTAACAAATAACATTATTATTATTATTATTATTATTAGTGAAAATAGAGGCAGGGTGGGGCCCACAGAAGTGGAGTTATTTGGCGAGGCCATGCTGCTCCCACAGGGACCTGTTTTGCTGGACAGATCCCTGGCTGGCTCCTTGCTCACCTCTCTCCCCTTCTAATGCTCACTGTTGATTGGTTAGACCTTTTTTTAAAAGGTATTTGTTAAGTGCTTACTATGTACCAGGAACGATTCTAAGCCCTGGTGTAGATATGAGGTAATTAGGTTGGACACAGAGCCATTTCTGATGACCAACCAACATTCTAACTGAAAAGGGGTAATAGATCATTTTCCAATCAACAGTGTTTATAAGCAACTCCTATTTGTGGAACACAGAATGCTGTATTAAGTGCTTTGGAGAATGCAATAGAATTAGTAGATATGATCCCTGCTTTCAAGGAGCTTACAATCTAGCCGGGGAGGCAGGTGCTAAAAAAAATTACAGAGAAAGGAAAAATAGAGTGTAAAAGTAATAGAGTGTGCCTGGGGTTATGGGTACTGAATATATTGAGACTTACTATATGCAGAGCACTGTACCCTTGGGAGGGTATAACAATAGAGTAGGTTGACAATCCCTGCCTTCAAGGAGCTGGCAGTCTTGTTCTTTAGTCCTAAAGTGGTACTGAGGTGCTGAAGGGGCAGTTGGACAATAATTGATGAGAAACCAATTTGGAAAGGCCTCCGGGGGGGCAGGGTGTATTTTTGAAAGCTCAGGCCCGTTTGCCTAACTTGGGTGATCCTCATATGACCTGCAATCCAGGTGATGGCATATGCATTGCTGATCAATCAATCAATCAATGGTATTAATTGAGTCCTTGTTAGGTGCAGAACACTGTCCTAAGCACTTGGGAGACTACAGTACAACAGAATTAGTGGACACATTCCTCTCTGCCCACATTTTAATTCCTTTTCACTTCAAATCTCCCATGGATTTCTCTCCCCCAGGAAAATGGGGAGAGAAAGGTCAGAGGGCACTGGAGACCACTTAGCTTCTATCCCACTCTCTCAAGTACTGCATGCATTAGGTACTCCGTGAATTAACTCCACCTCTCTTCTCTTCTTACTCCAGATTTCCACCCCTCAGTGAAGAAACTTCCTCTCCTTTATGAGTCTGCAGCTCTTCTTCTCACCCCAGCACCGGCAACAGTCACTCCTTACAAAAATGATCTTTTATTTCCTCCTCAAAAATTGTTGAGGGAGATCATACAGTGTAGGCAGTTGTGAGTAAATATGTTACTTGATGAAGGCTTGGTGGAGGAGGTTCAGATTTTAGGAAGGTTTTGTAATTAGGTATATAAAATTCTGGGTCTGTCACCTTAAAGGATTTTTCCACACAACCCGACCAGTAAGTCAGTGCTTGTCTCTCCATCACCATAAATAAAAAATAAATTAAAAAACATCCTGGGGATGGCAGATAAAGATTCTTTCTGGGGCACACGATTCCTCACGATTTTAGGAAGCATAACCGAGTGTGTGTTTGAATAAGTCACAGAAAGGTTTTTAAAGAATATGTACTCTAGGCTTACACCCTGTATCTGATGTTTATAGTAGGCAGGGTAAATTCACTGACAGCAACACTTTTATGGTGAAGTTCTTGTGGTCTGTTTTCCACACTGAGATAATCAACAAACAAAACTGCTTCATCCAGCTCTTGCCTTGCCTAGGAACGGAATTTAGTTCTTCAGGAGGCATGAAGGTAGCTGGTTACTGATAATGGAGTCAACTTAGGAGCCTCTCGACTAAATAAAGAGCACCTTCAGTGCATGTTGTACTTTATTTATGGTCAGAAGGAAATCTTCACAGAGCAGTTGGGAAGCATATGGAATTAATTACCACAAAAAGCTGTGCTGGTTGAAATTATCTGTAGGTTATAGTGGCTGGATAAATTCATGAATGAAAACTGACATAGGGCTATCTAGGCATGGGCAGGGAAAGGCTGAACTATTAGATAATCCTTTCCTAGCCAATAAAAAGGGTGTGAAGCAGCGTAGCCCAGGAGAAAGACCTCAGGACTGGGAGACAGGAGACCTGGATTCTAAATGTGGTTCTTGCATTTTCCTGCTGTGTAACCTTAGCCATCTCACTTAATTTCTCGGGCCTAAATTTGGAGCAAATCCATGTTTTCCCTCCCCCTTACAGTGTGAGCCCATGAAGGAGGGGATGTGATTGACCTATCTCCAAATTTAGTACAGTGCTTGGCATGAAGTATTACTATGGTTCCTTTTTTTTTATAAAAAAGATATTTGTTAAGCACTTACTATGTGCTAGGCACTGTACTAAGCACTGGGGGAGATATGTTAATCATGATGGACCCACTCCAGGTCCCACATGGGGCTCACAGTCTTAAGCTCATTGTGAATAGGGAATATGTCTACCAACTCTATTATATTGTACTCTTCCAAGTGCTGAGAACAGTGCTCTGCACACAGAAGGTGCTCAATAAGTTCATCCCTTCATTCATTCAGTCGTATTTATTGAGCACCTACTGTGTTCGGAGCACTGTACTAAATGCTTGGGATAGCAAACTACAACAACAAACAGACACATTCCCTGCCCACAACAAGTTTGCAGTTCAGGGGATTGAGTACAACTGGTTGATTAATCCCCATTTAACAGATGAGGTAACTATGGCACAGAGAAGTTCATTCATTTATTCAATTGTATTTATTGAGCGCTTACTGCGTGCAGCGCACTATACTAGCGCTTGGAAAGTACAATACAACAATAAAAGTGACTTGCCCAAGATCACATGGCAGACAAGTGACAGAGCTGGGATTAGAACACAGGTCCCTCTGACTTCCAGGCCCACACTCTTTCCACTAAACCACGCTGCTTCTCTGATTCACTGAAGCATCCTCAGGCCATGTTGAAAACAGATTCCTGGGACTCGGTGCATCAGTTACATAATCTTTGTTTCCCTTGAGGATTTTCACAAAACATATGGAACTAAGATTTATTGCTTTTTAGAAATATCTCAGCCTTTTCTTGATAGTTCACATCTGTAAAGGAGCCTCTCTTTTCAATATAATGAACTTCCCAAAACAAATTTTTTTTGTCTCCAAAGTAGATAATCCTCAACAGAACGATTAATTTGTCATTTATTTACAGTTAGAATGAATAGTTTTCTATTATAACTCTTTCAGTCAAAGACTATCACTGAGCTTCATCACTGTGCATCAGATTTTTCTCCCCTGGAAAGACTCTAAGAAGAGAATGCTCAGTGTATTACAAGTTACAGTAATGTGACAGAGTAATTAAACAAAATGCCTTTCTTGCCACTAAACTGCTTTATATGTACTTGTTGGTTACTGCATCTGTTTATTTGAGGTCATTCAACACCCTCAGAATATAGATGAGGCAAGGCAAATTTACTCACTATACCCACCCAGGGTCCCACATCATTTTTAAAAGGAATTTTCTTGTGCAAAATTAGGCTTTTGACCAGAATCTACACAGGAAAAAACAAGTCTTAGTACCAAGCTAGCATTAGTGGGAATTGTACCCCTGGTGTATTGGAGCCATTGACTTCTGGCCCCGACTTCAAGTTCCTTCAGCGAACCCTAATATCAACCCATCTAATAACAGGAGGACAACTCGTTTCAGGTTTCTTATTTTATTTTTCTGCATTCTTAATACTGTCTATTATAGTATACTCTCTCAAACACTTAGTACAGTGTTCTGCACCCAGCAAGTGCTCAATAAATACCATTGGTTGATCAATTCTTCAAAAGGTCAGTCTTTGAAATTGAGGCAGGCAGGAGGCAATGGGTGGATGGGAAGACGGTTATACCTGACTCCACAGACTGGGAAAGATCAGATTGGGGCAGGTTATGCACTGGTTAAGTCTATGACATTCATTGCCACAGGATTCCTGGACAGTCTTGTCTTATACTGTCTTAAATATAAGCACTTAATACGGTGCTCTGCACACAGTAAGTGCTCAATAAATACGACTGAATGAATGAATGAACAGCCGAGTCGTCTCCGACCCATAGCGACGCCATGGACACATCTCTCCCAGAACATGCCACCTCCATCTGCAATCATTCTGATAGTGTACTTTACCAAGAGTTTACTTTGTAAAAATATGAAAGTGGTTTACCATTGCCTTAAATCATTCTGATACTTTACCCACAGAGTTTTCTTGGTAAAAATAAGGAAGTGATTTACCACTGCCTTCTCCCACGCAGTAAACCTTAGACTCTGCCCTCGACTCTCTCCCATGCTGCTGCTTTCCAGCACAGATGAGTTTTGACTTGTAGAAGATGGCCTTCCATAGAAAGCCACTATCCAAGCTAGGAATGGAATGGTTATGCCTCTGCTCGACTTTCCCTCCTCGAGTCACATTGAAACTCTCCAGGTGGGACCCTGAGAGGGATTCTGGAAGGTAGGCTATGCTATTGGGTTCACGAAGGGCTCAGATACATTTATGAGTGAGAGGTCAATTATAATTCCAGTCAGAAGGAAATGCTTGGGATTTGCAGTGGCAAAAATTAGGGACATTAAAGGGAAGAGTGAGTGATATTAGAAGGTTAAAATAAATTCAAGAATGAAAGGATTGGTCTTTGTGAGTTATGAGTGGAGAAAGTTTGGGATGTAAGAGTATAGTCAATCATATTTATCGAGTGCTAACTATGTGTAGAGCACTGTATTAAGCCCTTGGGGGAGAGTACACTATAACAGATGCATTCCCTGCCCACAATGAGTTTAAAGAGGGAGACAGACATTAATATAAACAAACATGAATTAGCATAAATAATACACATCCATAACTGTGCAGTTAGTTGTCAAGCAGCTCTACCATCACTTTTCCTCTAAGTCAGTCAGTTGTATTTATTGAGTGCTTAGTGTATGTAAAGCACTGTACACAATACTTGGGAGAGTACAATATAACAGACACATTCCCTGCTTGCAACGAGCTTACAGGATGGTAAGATGTCTTGTCAGAGACAGAATGCTGAGCTGGTTTGATCTCTGATCTAGTCTATATGTCAGATTTTATTTTCATTTCTCTGGAATGATCAACTTTAAAGTGTGAACTAATGGAGAGAACACGGGCCTAGAAATCAGGGCACCTGGCTTCTAATCCCGGCTCTACCATTGGCCTGCTCTGTGACCTTGGGCAAGTGACTTAACTTCTGTGTCACATTTTCCTCATCTGTAAAATGGAGATAAAATAGCAATAATAATAATAATAATGGTATTTGTTAAGTGCTTACTATGTGCCAAGTACTGTTCTAAGCACTGGGGTAGATACAAGGTAATCAGGTTGTCCCACTTGGACTCTCAGTCTTAATCCCCATTTTACCGTTGTGGTAACTGAGGCACAGAGAAGTTAAGTAACTAGCCCAAGGTCATACAGCAGACAGGTGTAGAGCTGGGATTAGATAAATACCTATTCTTCCCCTCTCCTAGACTGTGAACCCTTGTTGGACAGGGCTGGTGGTTGATTTTGCACTCTACCCCAGTGCTTAAGCAGCATGGCTTATTGGATAGAGTATGGACCTGGGCACCAGAAGGACCTAGGTTCTAATCTCACCTCCTCCACCTGTCTGTTGTGTGACCTTGGGCAAGTCATTTCACTTCTCTGGGTCTTAGTTACCTCATCTGTAAAATGGGGATAAGAGTGTGAGCCCTTTAGCAGACAGGGACTGTGTCCAACCTGATTAACTTTTATCTATTTCAGCATTTAGAATAGTGCTTGGCACTTAATAAGCACTTAAGAAGTACCATAATTATTATTCTTACTGCAGTGCCTGACACATAATATTTAAAAATACTACATTTAACAACATTATTGGAAAATGCAGACTTCTGTTGTTACACAACTCATGTCTTAACTTTTCAAAAAGAAAAAAATTGTAATGTGTTGTAATAAAAATGAGTCAGTAAATTACTGTTAAAGTCTTTTAGACTATAAGCTTGTTGTGAGCAGGGAACAAGCCTACCAAATATACTAAATTGTACTCTGCCAAGTGCTTAGTACAGTGCTCTGCATGTAGTAAGTGCTCAATAAATACAATTGAATGAATGAATGCCCTGTATTCAGTAAGTGCTCAATAAATACTATTGATTGATGTAAGCTTGTTATGGGCAGGGAACATGTATGCTAATTCTGTTGTACTCTCCCAAGTGCTTAGTACAGTGCTCTGCACATAGTAAGCTTTCAATAAATACCATTGATTGATTGATTACTAATAGCACCCTAGTGAAAAGAGTCAATGCAATTCCAAAAGGCAATAGCTTGAAACTATGTGTAACATAGGTGATTATGGAATCATATGGCTGACTACATGGCATATATATAACTATAAATAGTGACATTTATTAAGTGCTTACTATATGCCAAGCACTGTACTAAGCTCTAGGGTGGACACAAGAAATCAGGATGGATACAGTCCCTGTTCCACACGGGGCTCACAGGCTTAATCCCTATTTTACAGATGAAATAAATGAGGCACAGAGAAGTGAAGGGACTTGCCCAAGTTCACACAGCAGAGAAGTAGCAGAGCTAGGATTAGGACCCATGCTCTTCTGACTTACAGTCCCAGGCTCTAGACACTTGGTTGTTACAGTTATTTTGAATAAACAATGTAATTGTTAATGACAAATATGCTTTTGAATACAATACACATTGTGTTACTATTAAATCCCACATGGTTTTACTTTGGAAAACATTGCTCGTAAAACCAAACAAAATATTTTGATAATTAAAATACTATGCAGGACAGAGAGTGCACTCCTTGAAGTTTTGCAATATTTTTTAATCATGCCGTTCATTTTCATCAAGACTCAGTAGTCATTGAAGTTCCACAGAATTTGGGAATGTATTAGGTGATCTGGGACAGAGGAAAGATGACAAAAAAAATCCAACCACTTACATTCTAGAACTAGAACTAGTTCGTATTAAATTTTGCATTTCTTAGTCTCCCAAGCAATGATACAGTTAGTACAATTCTATTATCCTCATTGCTCTACATATGGTAGGTATTCAGTAAATGCTATTGATTCGCATGAGAGACAATACACTAAAGCTAGATTGATATCCAGATAAAACCATTTCTTAACTCATAAAGACTAGCAAGATCCTCAGATCCATCTTCTAAACAAAATAAGACTATATCCAACCCAAGCATGACAACTGTGTATTTTTCCACGCTTGAAGCTCATTGTAGGCAGGGTATGGTTTGACCAATCTATTATATTGTATTCTACTGAACACTAAATACTGTGCTCAACAAGATACCCATAAATTTAAAGTTGTGGAGAAAATTCTAGAACTATCATATATGTCACCTCTAGAATATTGCAGCAGTCCCGCTAGTAGCTTACTCCTCCAATCTATTTACATGCTGCTACACGGATCACCTTTATGAAAGATCACTTGGCCCATATTTCTCTTCTCAAAACCCTTCCTTCCCTGCTTTCTAAGTCTCTCTACATCAAACAAATACTCCTCACAATTTCCTTCAAGGCTCTTCTGTACTTCCTAAATACCTGCTACCATGCATCTCATCAAATGGGCCCTCTATCTCATCAAATGGGTCCTCAATAAATATTACTACTATTACTGCTACCTATTAGTACTAACTACTAGTATTACCACCACTACCTTACTACAAATATGTATTTCTCCCTAGTATTGGAAGAAGACAGCTTGGCCTAGTGGATAGAACATGGGCCCGGGAGTCAGAAGGACTTGGGTACTGTTCCTGGCTCTGTCACTTGTCTGCTTTGTGATCTTGAGTAAGTCACTTAACTCCTCTGAGCCTCGGTTACCCTGTCTGTAAAATGGAGTTGAAAATTGTGAGCTCCATATGGGACAGGGGCGTTTTCCTACCAGATTACCTTGTATTTAACCCAGTGCTTAGTACAGTGCTTAGTACATAGTGAGCACTTAACAAACAGTATTAAAAAGAAAAAAAGATACTACTGATGGTAAAGTTTGTGTGTGTGTGTGTGTATGTGTCATAAAAGGCCAATATAGTATCCACAGTCCTGGCCACATGGGCTCACAGAACAGTTGTTTCTTGTAGTCAATGTGTGCAATGCCTGGTGCTGATTTCTTCTTTGCCTCCTTGACAATTTTTCCATAGGAAATTTTTCCTCAAAGAGAACTATTCCCTTTTTGGTGACAGTACACCAGGGGGGGTCTATCCACAGCAATTGACCCCCAGTTTTCAGTTGTGATGCAGCGTTGTGTGAGACATTGTTTTACCAGCCCATAAAATTCTTCCTCTGAACCTCCTGGAGAAGATACAGGATAATCTACCTCCGGGATAGATATAGAATAACTGGATCAGACACAGTATACATGGTCTAAAGGAGAGGGGGAATAGGTATTGAGTTCTCATTTTACAAATGAGGAAACAGGGGCACAGAGTAGTTAAGTGACTTGCCCCAGGTCACACAGGCAACTGGCAGAGCTGTGATTAGAACCCAGGTCCCCTGACTCTAGATCCTTGTTTCTCCCAAGGTCTAGGAAAACTGTATAGAGGTCCTGGTGTCAAATCCCTGCACTTCTCCTGCATCTGAAGCTTGACAATGATCTTGTCTGCGGGGTCTCATTGTGGTCTAAAGCCACACAGTGACTCCAGGAGTATCCTGTTCACCAATATTCTGATACTGGAGGACTCTGGCTAGGATCTTGCTGGCAATGGAGAGCAATAAGACACTTGACAATTGCAACAATCCGTTCTTTTGGTTTTTCTTCTGGAAGGTGGTGATGTTGATGGCATCTTCAGTTCCTGGGACATATTCTGAATAGTCCATATGTCAAGGAAGAGTTTGTCCAAATGCTCAAGCAGGGTGTTTCTGCTATGTTAGATCTCAGGAACTAAGTCAGTGGGTCTAGATGCTTTTTCATTTAGCATGACTCTACTGTGGTGATTTCTTCAGTAGGGGTCCCAGTGCCTTATTTCCCTATATCAGGAGGTTTGATATAGAGCAGGGCCTCAACTTCAATAGAGGAAGTAGTGTTGAAGAAGCATGTTGAAATGTTTTTATTATCTTTTTAGGAATCCCTTTTTGTCTGTGATAAGTAAGACTGGAGCCATCTTCATTCTTCAGAGGTACATGATGAGGCACAGGGCCATAAAAATATCCTTAGCAAAATAGAAGTTTTGGGTTTCACTTACATTTCTTACTTTGGTTTTCAAGTTGTGGTGCAGGTTTTTAAAAGCTTTACTTCTGTCTAGCACTCGTACTACCTCCACTACTTCTAAAGTAACTTGTTCTCAACTCTTCCGTTCCTATCATCTTGCTCACTCCATTTCCCCAGCTTGCAACTCTCTCTCTCCCCAAATCCAACAGATCACAGATTTTCCCACATTTCATGCACTACTAAAATCCCTCCTCCTACTGCAACAAGTCTTCTCCAATTAATTTCCCAGGACCCTAAGCCATATAGTAATGATGATAATAATAATATGCAGTGTGTCAAGCTCTGTACTAAGCACCAGAGTAGATATAGGATAATCAGGTCCTACATGGGGCTCACAGAGGGAAAAGAGGCATTGAATCCCCATTTTGCAGATGAGAGAACTGAGGCACAGAGTAGTTAAGTGATTTGCCCAAGATTACCCAGCGCTTGAGCGATGGAGCTCTGCTTAGAATCCAGGTCCTCTGACTTCCAGGCCTATGCTCTTTCCACCAGGCCTTGCTGCTCCATATAAACTCTGTAAGCTCACCGTGGGCAGGAAATGTGTCTTTATTGTCATATTGTCCTCTCCCAAGCATGCTACAGTGCTCTGCACAAATTAAGCACTCAATGAATATGATTGAATGAATGAATGAATCAGCTAATTCTTTCACATATGAACTTATTTCTACCCTCAGTACTCATGTGTATGTCCTTACTGAATTGTATATTCAATTATTTATTTTGACTATTCTAATTGTAAATATTTTTATGTATGTCACTCCCATTAGTGTGTAAACTCCTTGGGGGCAGGCAGTATATCACTTTTTTATTTTTATACTGCTCCATGCCAGGTGGCTCTCAATAAATATTAATACTATTAAATATACTGGCTTCATGTAATATACAATAGCTGTTGAGTGCCTACTGAGTCCTAAACACTGTACTACATGCTTGTGGGCTGGGAATGTGTCTACCAACTCTGCTATATTGTACTCTCCCTCAAAGCTTAGTATAGTGCTCTGCACACAGTAAGCACTCAATAAGTACGATTGATTGACATTTGTAAGATTATAACTGACACAGACACAGATTATTTGGAAGTAGTTGGAGCAGAAGCTGTGCTGCATCTTACTGATTGAGGTAGGTGCCTGGGATGTGTGCTAGTAGATTGAAGAACAATCTCTTCATTCCATGATACTAAGAAGAAATGATGCAGTGACACTGAAATTTCATGAGAATCATGGTTCAGTAGTTGTCAAACCCTAATGCCAAACTTCTCAAAGATATTGCTAGAAATTCTTGAAAGAAAAATCACATTCACACATCACCTATGGTAGCAATCCCCTTTTTGAAAGTAAGGAGTGGATATGTATTTTCTATAAATAAAAGTAGTTTGAGCCTTAGCTGCAGCTTTTCATGTAACTCATAGGATTAACTATCAATATTTTCCCACAGCAGGATAACCACACAGCTGCTGTGCAGAAAGCTGATACTCAGGGTGTACTGCCATCAAGATGAAGCAGCTCTCTTTGAGTGAAAGCTTTGCCCAGAAAGAGAGACAAGTGGTCAAATGATAAAACAGTGAAACAGGGTCACAACAAGGGACAATCTTTATGTGTGCCAATATAGCTGGAAAGGTAAATTCCACCTTGCCCTTTTCAGCCACACACTTGCCCATAGATGAACTTCACTGTTGGTGGTGTCAAAGGACAAATATATAACTATTTTTCCGACTGTTTTCAGTACAGTTTCTGGGTCACACAGAAGAGGTCTTATAAATAAAGATGAAGTATGTCTTATTGATCTTATAGGATGGGAATCACCTTTGGTCTTTTCAGTTATACTTTCATTCAATAGTATTTATTGAGCGCTTACTATGTGCAGAGCACTGTACTAAGCGCTTGGGATGAACAAGTCGGCAACAGATAGAGACAGTCCCTGCCGTTTGACGGGCTTACAGTCTAATTGGGGGAGACGGACAGACGAGAACAATGGCACTAAACAGCGTCAAGAGGAAGAACATCTCGTAAAAACAATGGCAACTAAATAGAATCAAGGCGATGTACAATTCATTAACAAAATAAATAGGGTAACGAAAATATATACAGTTGAGCGGACGAGTACAGTGCTGTGGGGATGGGAAGGGAGAGGTGGAGGAGCAGAGGGAAAAGGGGAAAATGAGGCTTTAGCTGCGGAGAGGTAAAGGGGGGATGGCAGAGGGAGTAGAGGGGGAAGAGGAGCTCAGTCTGGGAACGCCTCTTGGAGGAGGTGATTTTTAAGTAAGGTTTTGAAGAGGGAAAGAGAATCAGTTTGGCGGAGGTGAGGAGGGAGGGCGTTCCAGGACCGTGGGAGGACGTGACCCAGGGGTCGACGGCGGGATCGGCGAGACCGAGGGACGGTGAGGAGGTGGGCGGCAGAGGAGCAGAGCGTGCGGGGTGGGTGGTAGAAAGAGAGAAGGGAGGAGAGGTAGGAAGGGGCAAGGTGATGGAGAGCCTTGAAGCCTAGAGTGAGGAGTTTTTGTTTGGAGCGGAGGTCGATAGGCAACCACTGGAGTTGTTTAAGAAGGGGAGTGACATGCCCAGATCGTTTCTGCAGGAAGATGAGCCGGGCAGCGGAGTGAAGAATAGACCGGAGCGGGGCAAAAGAGGAGGAAGGGAGGTCAGAGAGAAGGCTGACACAGTAGTCGAGCCGGGATATAACGAGAGCCCGTAATAGTAAGGTAGCCGTTTGGGTGGAGAGGAAAGGGCGGATCTTGGCGATATTGTAGAGGTGAAACCGGCAGGTCTTGGTAACGGATAGGATGTGTGGGGTGAACGAGAGGGACGAGTCAAGGATGACACCGAGATTGCGGGCCTGCGGGACGGGAAGGATGGTCGTGCCATCCACGGTGATAGAGAAGTCTGGGAGCGGACCGGGTTTGGGAGGGAAGATGAGGAGCTCAGTCTTGCTCATGTTGAGTTTTAGGTGGCGGGCCGACATCCAGGTGGAGACGTCCCGGAGGCAGGAGGAGATGCGAGCCTGAAGGGAGGGGGAGAGGACAGGGGCGGAGATGTAGATCTGCGTGTCATCTGCGTAGAGATGGTAGTCAAAGCCGTGAGAGCGGATGAGTTCACCGAGGGCTGTCACCTGGACCTGGACACTGTCCCTGGACCTGGATACTGTCACCTGGACACCTACTTACTACCAATGGTGACATTATCATCTTGTGTAGGATGATACTTTTGTGGCATATTTAACTATGACTTTATGCAAATTCCCGAACTTTAATGTGTGGAACAGGGTTTTAGAGCATCATGATCTCATTAAATGATATATGACTAATTTTAAAGGAAGTAGACAGGAAACTATAAATCAACTAAGCAGCCTGAAATGAATAAGGGAATTGATAGACTATTTATGTGAAAAGAGGTTTAGGGCACCACTCAACTCATGCATTGCCAAAAAAGTGCTTCTTAAATGTATCAAGAGTAAAAACCAAAGACAAAGTGTATGTGAAAGGCCTATATAAAAATTTAAGTGTTTGATTCTTAGTCAACTTATCATTTAGCTTGAGGAAAATTTAAGCAGATATTTCCTGCTTCTGAAAATTGTCTCTTTAGACTGAATATGGAAGGTATTGAATGCATTATTGAATCAAAAATCTCAAAAAAAAAGCCTGGCACTTTAATATCATTTCCCTGTAGTAAATTAAAACAGGTAGCTCAGAAACAAATTAATGTGAGCAAACCTCAAGAAATTTAACAATCTGTAATTAAGATCAGTTAATGCAGTTACACTGCATTAAACCCATTAAAAGGATTGAATTAAGTTGAATAATAGGAATAATGAAGTAATTTGCATTTAGAAAGTTTCAAGATGGGAAAGGCCAGAAAGAGGGGTGATTATGGGAAAAGTTTAGAAATGTTTTGAACTGTGGATCCCTTAACATCGGTCTTGGGGAATTGATTTGGCTGGTCCTGACAGTTCCTCTGGTCTTTTACCTCCTGCCAATTAAAATAAGTAGAATTAATAGAGAGGCTCCCTGCTGTGAAGGAATTTACAATCCAGCAGGTTCTCACACTCTAGAGAGGTATGAAGCAGCTTGCCCTAGTGGAAAGATCAGAGGTTTGGAAATTAGAAGAATCAGGCTCTGAACCCAGCTCCATCACTTGCCAGCTGCATGATTTTGAGCAAGTCACTTAACTTGGACTTGTTTCTCTTTTGTAAAATGGGGATCAAATACCTGTCTCTCACAACCTGAGATTGGGATTCCTGTGTGGGGAAGGCACTATTTCTGCTCTGATTTTATAGTGTCTCCCGCAGTACTTAGCACAATGATTGGCACATAGTAAGATGTATAGGTCTTTAAATTATATATTATACATTTCTTACTTATGTTCACGTCTGTCTCCCACTCTAGACTGGAAACTCGTGGCGAGGGAAGCTGTCTGCTAATTCTGTTCTATTGTGCTCTCCCAAGTCCTTAGTATAGTGCTCTGCAAATAGTAAGTGCTTAAAAATTATGATTGATTCACTGATAGTAAGAACTTAGTGAAGCAGCATAGCCTAGTGGATGGAGCATGGGCCTGGGAGTCAGAAGGACCTGGGATCTCTAATCCCAGCACCATCACTTCATTCATTCATCCAATCACATTTTTTGAGCACTTACTGTGTGCAGAACACTGTACTAAGTGCTTGCCCACAATGAGCTTAGAGTCTAGAGATGGGGAGACAGATATTAATGTAAATAAAAAAAATACTGGTATGTTCATAAGTGCTGTGGGCTGGGAGGGGGATGAACAAAGGGAGTATTTCAGAGTGATGCAGAAGAGAGTGAGAGAAGAGGAAAGGGGGTCTCAATCAGGGAAGGTCCCTTGGAGGAGATGGGCCTTTGATGAGGCTTTGAAGGGAGGGAGAGTAATTATCTGTAGGATTTGAGGAGGGAGGATGTTCCACCACAGAGGCAGGGCATGGGCAAGGGGTGAGTGGTAAGAGTGACAAGATCGAGGCACAGTGAGAAGGTTAGCATTAAAGGAGCAAAGTGTGCGGGCTGGGTGGCAAAGTAGTGAAGAGAGGTAGGAAGGGGCAAGGTGATTTAGTGCTTTAAAGCTAATGAGGTGTTTTTGTTTGATGTAGAGGTGAATGGGCAACTACTGGAAGTTCGTGAAGAGTGAGGAAACATGGCCTGAACATTTTGTAGAAAAATACTCCGAGCAGTGGAGTGAAGTGTGGCCTGGAATCGGGAGAGACAGGAGGCTGGGGGATCAGCAAGGAAGCTGATGCAGTAATCCAGGTGGGATAGGAGAAGTGATTGTATTAACGTGGTAGCAGTTTGGATGGAGATGAAAGGGCATGTCGTGAAGGTGGGACCGATAGGATTTAGTGACGGGTTGAATACGTGGGTTGAATAAGAGAAAGAAGTCAATGATAAAAGCAAGGGTTCAGATTTGTGAGACTGGAAGGATGACGGTGCCATCTACTGTGATGGCAAAGTCACGCTGTCTGCTTTGTGACCTTGGGCAAATCACTTCACTTCTCAGTTACATTATCTGTAAAATGGGTATTAAGACTGAACCCCACTTGGGACATGGAATGTGTTCAATGATGTTCTTCCCCTTGACTCTATTTATTGCCATTGTTCTTGTCTGTCCATCTCCCCCGATTAGACTGTAAGCCCGTCAAACGGCAGGGACTGTCTCTATCTGTTGCCGACTTGTTCATCCCAAGTGCTTAGTACAGTGCTCTGCACATAGTAAGTGCTCAATAAATACTATTGAATGAATCTTGTATCTACCCCTGAGTTTACAGACTAGAAGGATGATTTAAATGATTTTCATATTTCCTGAAAATACTGGACTTGATTTTTAAGGCATTAAAAAATATTCATTTCCCAAAAATGATTGATTTTCTATTATTTGCCCACCCGATGGGGGTTTAATAAACACCATTACTACTATTACTAGTAGGATCAAGTGAATCATTTTGTAAATTCTGCAAGATTCCTATAACAGAGGATTATTTTAGAACATCACAACTTTCAATAAAGCTATAATTAAAGTGATTGTTAATCCAAGAGACTTTGTTCTCTCTAAACTAAGAATATTAATGGTTTTCAAATTCAATTCATTCCCTAGAATTAATACTGGATGTGGGTGTAGGATGAGATATTTTCAAATATTTTAAAAAAAGATAATTTAGAAAATTAGATTAGGCATTACCTTTTCTGAATAAAATTAAATATATGTGAGGTATCTTAGGAACATGTTGTGAATCAGAATTGAATTTGCCAAATGCTTTTGTTGCACATTCATTTATTATGAGAAAATTTGCCAAGTTTTTTGGCTATTAAGGGAGTTACTCTACTCAGCATATATTAAATGGCCTGGTAATAACTGTCTCAACAGTAGGAAATTCTAACAAATAATATCCGCTTTGTAATTGAGATTAAAAACAGAATTTATGTTTGTTTACATATTTTATGTTTAACTTTATTTGCCAATTTGGCCTAGCCCAACCTCTGTCTTTATGAATCATGCATGTAGTATGGTGAGTATTTTCTTTGGCTGCCCTGAGAGGTCATCTATACATAATATCTCATTGTTGGCTTTTTGCTGACTGTGCAGACGGCTAGACAAATTATTTGAGAAAGAGAAGCAGCATGGCCTAGTGGATAGAGCATGGGTCTGGGAGTCAGAAGGACCGGGTTCTAATTCCAGTTCTGCCTCTTGTTTGCTGTGTGATCTTGGGCAAGTCACTTTATTTCCCTGTGCTTTGGTTACCTCATCTATAAAATGGGGTTAAGACTGTGAGCTCCACATGGGATAGGGACCGTGTCAACCTGGCAATGTTGTATTTACCCCAGCACTTAGCATAATACATGGCACATAGTAAGCACTTAAATAATACCATTCAAAAAGTTATTTTGAACTTTGCGGTCTTGCACTGAGGGGTTAGCATCCCTTTTCCTTTTTCAAGAAGTAGCGTGGCTCAGTGGAAAGAGCGTGGGCTTGGGAGTCAGAGATCACGGGTTCTAATTCCGGCTCCGCCGCTAGTCAGCTGTGTGACCTTGGGCAAGTTACTTAACTTCTCTGTGTCTCAATTAGCTCATCTGTAAAATGGGGATAAGAATATGAGCCCCATGGGGACAGGGACTGTGTCCAAACCTGAGTAACTTGTATCTACTCCAGTGCTTAGAACAGATCTTGGCACATACTATGTGCTTATTAAGTACCATTATTATTATTATTATTATTGAAGATTAGGAACTCTGTTTTGTACACATTACATTTGAGGTGTCTGGAGGACATCCTTAGGACATCCAAGTATTAATGTCCTGAGGCAGGAGGAAATAAGAGACGGCAGAGAAGAAAATAGATCAGGGCTGGAGATGTAGATTTGGGAATTGTCTGCATGGAGATGATAGTTAAAGTCACAGAGCTAGGGAGTTTTTCTAGGAAGTGGATATACATGTGGAATAGAACGGGTCCCAGAATCAAACCTTAAGGGACTGTGAAAGAGACAGAGAATGAATGGTCAGAGAGGAAAACTAATCCCTCATTTTCTCGTATCCTTCTGCCTTCTGCATGACCTTTGCTTTTGGATTTGCACCCTTTTTTCACCCCACCCCCAATCCCACAATGCTTAGTACACTTATGTAATAAATATTAACACCCATCACCTCTTCTAGTCTGCAAGCTAGTTGTGGGCAGGGATAGTGTCTACCAACCCTGTTATATTGTATTCTCCCAAGTGGTTAGTACAGTGCTCTGCACACAATAACTGCTGATTGACTGAATGTTAGGAGTACCACCAGGACAGGACAGTATCAGTGAAGCCAAGGTTGGATAATGTTTTCAGGAGAAGGGGGATGCTGAGAGGTCAAAGAGGCTTAGGATGGAGTGGAAGTTGTTGGATTTGGCAAGAAGGAGATCACTGGTGACCTCTGAAAGGCCATTTTGGTGGAGTGAAGGAAATGGAATCTAGATTGGAAGGAGTCAAGAAGAGAATTGGAGGATAGGAAATGGAGGAAGTGTACATAGAAAACTCATTCAAGAAATTTGGAGAGGAATGGTAGGAGGGAGATGAGTTGATAAGTGGAGGGAGCCGTGGGGTCAAGTTTTTTTTTTTCCAGAATGAGGAGACCTGAGCATGTGTGAAAGCGATGTTGAAGAAGTCATTAGAGAGAGAACAGTTGAAGATGACGGTTGGGTTGGAGGGTCAGGTGGAGGTAGTGGATTTTAAGAGGATTTTTAGTGAAGCAGTGTGGCCTAGTGGATAGCACAGGCTTGGCAGTCGGAAGGATCTGGGTTCAAATCCTCACCTTGTCTGATGTGTGACCAAGGGCAAGTCACTTAACTTCTCTGTGCCTCATTCATTCAATTGTATTTATTGAGCACTCACTCTGTGCAGACCACTGTACTAAGTGCTTGAAATGTACAATTTGGCAACAGATAGAGACAATCATGTTACATCATCTGTAAAATGAGAATTAAGACTGTGAGCCCCATGTAGGTGACAGATTTTGTGTAACCTGATTACCTTGTATCTATCCCAGTGATTAGAATAGTGCCTAAGTTAGTAAGTTTTTAACAAATACCATAAAAACAAAGAAGTGGGAGATCTCCTTTGGAAATACTGTTGGGAAGGATGGAAGAGTTAAAGAAGGGCAGGAGGAGGGAGGGACTAGAGAGGAGCAGGGGAGATTTTAGTGCAATCACACCTGATGGCCAACATGCTGGACCAGGTGATTTTTATAGGCTGGATTGACTAGCAGCATAGTGCAGTGGATAGAGCACGGGCCTGGGAGTCAAAAGGTCATGGGATCTCATCCTTGCTCCACCACATATCTGTTGTGTGACTTTGGGCAAGTCATTTCACTTCTGTGGGCCTCAGTTACCTCATCTGTAAAATGGGGATTGAGACTATGAGCCCCACATGGGACAGGGACAGTGTCCAACCTGATTTGCTTGTATCGACCTGAGAGCTTAGTTCCTGGCACATAATAGGAGCTTAACAAATACCATTATTATTATTATTGTTATTATTACTGTCTTAGCTTCCACATTTTCCTTCCAGAATTCAGGCTCTCCCCTCCCCTTTCAGTTCTTGCTCCAAAAAAACCTCTAGTAGTTGTCCTTTATTCCCTGCATCAAGCAGAAACTCCTGACCATTATCTTAACACATTTAGTTCTAAGTTATCTGCTTCCTCCTTACCCATTCTCTTTTCCCATCACAGCCCGGTCCTTCATTCCTCTCAAAATATGTTCTATGTCCATCTCTTTTATCTGTCACTGGCCTCTTACTCCCTCTCTCCCTCCTGTCTGGAACTCCCTGAATCTTCATTTCTGAAGGATGACAGCTCTCTCATCTTCTTGAAATCACATCACTTGGAGGAAGCCTTCTTTGGGTAATTTCTAGTCTCTTCACGAGCACTTTTACCCCCACCTTAACATTTAATGACTCCCAAGTCTTGGAGCATTTATGTACACAACCTTTCCCCTATTTCTTCCTTATATCTGTAATTAACTTTCGTGTCTTTCTACTACATTCTATTGTAATCTTCTCCAGGACAGGGATTGTGTCTACTAATTTTATTTTACTCGTGTAAATGGTTATTACAGTGGTCTGTGCACAGCAGTTGGCCAACAGATAGTATTGAGTAACTCTGGTTCGTGGAGTTGAAATATAGAGCAGGAATCTTCATATGAATTTCCAAGTATTGATAATAGTTATTGAGTGTCCCCAGGTTGCAATACAGTGTACTACGCCCAGGTCATTTTTTTATAAAAACATTCAGGACAAATCACTCCACTCCTCAAAAATCTCTAGTGGTTGCCCAACTACCTCCGCATCAAACAAAAACTCCTTTCCATTGGCTTTAAAGCACTCCACCACCTTGCCCCCTATCTCATCTTGCTACTCTCGTCTACAACCCAGCCTGCACATTTTGCTCCTCTAATGCTAACCTGCTCACTGTGCCTCAGTCTCACGTATCTCACCGCTGACCCCTAGCCTATGTCCTGCCTCTGGCCTGGAACACCCTCCCTCCTCAAATAATAATAATAATAATAATAATGATAATAATTATACTAATGCACTATACTAAACACTGGGGTTGATACAAGGAAAACAGGTTGAACACAGTCCCTGTCCTGTGTGGGGCTCACAGTCTCAGTCCCCATTTTACAGATGAGGTAACTGGAACACAGAGAAGTGAAGTGACTTGCCCAAGGTCACAGAGCAGACAGGTGGTGGAGATGGGATTAGAATCCATGACCTTCTGACTCTCAGGCCCGTGCTGTATCCACTACGCTATGTTGCTTCTTGGATAGAAGATTACTCTCCTCACCTTCAAAGCCTTATTGAAGGCACATCTCCTTCAGGAGGCCTTCCCTAGTTTAGCACCCCCTTTCCTCTTCTCCCACTCTCTCTGTGTCGCCCTGACTTGCTCCCTTTGTTCTTCACTGGTCCCAGCCCCACAGCACTTATGTTCATACTTGTAATTTATTTATTTGTATTGATGGCAGTCTCTCCACCTCTAGAGTATAAGCTTGCTGTGGGCAGGGAATGTGTCTGTTTATTGTTGTATTGTACACTCTCAAGTGCTGAGTACAGCGCTCTGCACACAGTAAGCACTCAATAAATATGATTGAATGAGTGGATGAATGAATACTAAGTGCTTGGGAAATACAAAACAGAAAAGTGACTCATTACCTCTTTTTATGGTATTTGTTAAAGTGCTTATTATGTGCCAGACTAGTACTACTAGTACTAAGCACTAATGTAGATACAATAATCAGGTTGGACACAGTCCATGTCCTACATGGGGCTCACAGTCTTAATCCCTATTTTACAGATGAGGTAACTGAGGCACAAAGAGGTTAAGTGACTTGCCTAAGGTCATATAGCAGGCAAGTGGTGGAGCCAGGATTAGAACCCAGGTTCTTCTGACTCCCAGGCCCATGCTGTATGCACTAGGCTATGCTGCTTCTTCCCTGCTCATAAGGAGTTCATACTTTAATGGGGAAGACAGACATAAAATGGTGGTATTTGTTAAATGCTTACTATGTGCAAAGTGCTGTTCTAAGCGCTGGGGGATACAAGGTGATCATGTTGTCCCATGTGGGGCTCACAGTTTTAATCCCCATTATACAGATGAGGTAACTGAGGCACAGAGAAGTTAAGTGACTTGTCCAAAGTCACACAGCTGGCAAGCGGCGGGGCCAAGATTAGAACCCATGACTTCTGATTCCCAAGCCCAGGCTCTTTCAACTGAGCCACGCTGCTTCTCTAAAAATTAAAAATAGAGTAGATCTAAATAAATGCTTAATTATATTTACCTCATACTAAATTATGTTTAGGAATGTATGTCTGATGTATAGTCCCATGCTTCCATTTTACACCACAGAGTTTTTGTTACTTTTTAGATAATCAATTTATAGTATTTATCGTGTGCTTACTGTGTGCAGAGTACTGTACTAAGCACTTAGATAGATATGATACTGCAGAGTTGGTAGACACATTCCCTACCTAGAGAGGGAGACTGACATTAAAATACAGTATGAAAATGTAAATAAGTGCTGTGGAGTGAATATCAGGTGCTTAAAGGTATAGATCCAAGTGCATAGACAATGCAGAAGGGACAGAGATCAGGAATTGGTTGGGGAATTAATGAATCAAATTTAAGGAACTTTCTTGTGTGCAGAGCACTGTACTAAGTCCTGGGAGAGTACAACACAACAATATAACATTCACATTCTGCCCACAGTGAGCTTACAGTCTAGAAGGGGAGACAGATATTAATGTAAATAAATAAATTATGGATATGGACAAAAGTGCTGTGGGCCTGGGGTTAGTGGGTAGGGTGGTGAATAAAGGAAGCAAGTCAGGGGAAGATCACTTGGCGAGTTGTGATTTTATTAGGACTTTGAGGGAGGGGAGATTAGTGATATATGGTAAATGAGGCAGGAGGAAGTTCCAGTCCAGGAGGACCTGGGCAAGGCATAGGCAGGGGTGGATAGAGGAGATTGTGGTCCTGTGAGTAGGTTGGTATTAGAAGAGTTAAGCACTCAGGCTGGGTTGTAGTCGAAAATCAAGGAGGTAAGGTAAGAGGTGGTAAGCCGATTGAGTGCTTTAAAGCCGATGGTATGGAGTTTCTGTTTGATGCAGAAGTGGATGGGCAACCACTGGAGGTTCTTGAGGAGGGGGAGACATTGAGTAGGGCATCAGTACTTATTAATGATGCAGATGGGCAGGGATGTAAATTAAATGATTTGAAAGGGAAATTCCTTCTTTAATTTTTCCCATTTCCAATTAGGAGAGCTTGAAGCACTTTTTAAACTCTCCAAAACAAGGGAATTTCTTGTACAACATGGGATGAAACACTGTTTCTTACAGGGGATAAAAAATAAATGTATTGATGCTATCTGACCAAATGTTAAATCAGATATGTTATCTAAGTTTGTGCCGTTGCCATAGGCTTCATTACTACCCCTAAGGAATAAATCATAAATCCTGCCAAGGGAAAGGAGAGAGAAAATAACTTCATCATTTCTGAAGCATTATAATGATGGCTATAGCATTAGAGAAAAGCAAGACCATGATACAGCCTCTTTTCTGTGTCCATAAGCTCTAGGCTGTAAGTTCACTGTGGGCAGAGAACAGATCTACCAATTCTGTTGTACTGTACTCTCCTAAGTTCTTAAACAGTGCTCAATAAACACCACTGATGATGATAAACTCTTGCAGGTCATGGAAGTGCAACAGAGCAACCATCCTGATGCTTTTCCAAGCACCCTTTAGAGACACTGTCAAAGACAAGCAGTGACAAAACTCTGGGTGGATGGAAGGTTTCTCTGACTCAATGTGGCCTATTTTATGTCTTTATATTCTAATGTCTATTTAGAAATAAAAAAGTCAGCATGGTTTAGTGGAAGAAGCATGGGTCTGGGAGAGAGGAATTCTAGGTTCCAATCCCAGTTCTGCCCCTGGTATGCTGTGTGACTTTGGGAAAGGCTTCCCATGACTCAGTTTCCTCACTTATAAAAACAAGGGTAAGACAGATTGGACACAGTCACTTTCCTACATGGAGGTCACAGTCTCACAACCTTATGCCTATTCCAGCAATTAGCACAGAGCAAAAAATAAATGTTGTGATTAATAATAATATTTGATATGAAAGTCTTAATAAATTTATTTTTAAAATTTACTCATAGCCCCAATATTTGCATTGAATAAATTACCCATCCCATCTGAAATGTTTAAACCCACACTGCTCAAGTAGGGCCCTTCTTCAATCTTCTGAAACAAGTCTTTTTAGAATTTATTCTGAAACAAACAAAAGAGGATATATAACTGTTCTCCACCTTTTCAAGGTTTCCTATTAGCAGGGATCTAATGTCTAAAACTCAGTGGAAAAAACGTCTTTCCTCTTCCACTTAGCAACTCTTTGTAATTAATTCTCTTCATTCATTCAATCGTATTTATTGAGCACTTACTGTGGGTACAGCACCATACTAAATGCTTGGGGGAGTACAATGTAAGAATAAATCGACACATTTTTCTACCCACAACGAGCTTACACAGTCTAGAGGGGAAGACAGACATTAGTATAATTAAATAAATGACAGATATGTACAGAAGTGCTGTGGGGCTGGGAAGGGGGTAATGAATAAAAGGAGCATGTCAGGGAGATGTAGAAGGAATAGGAGAAGAGGAAAGGAGGGCATAATCAGGGAAGGCTTCTTGGAAGAAACATGCCCTCAATAAGGCCTTGAAGAAGGGAGAGTAATTGTCGGAATTGAGGAGGTTAAAGGTGAGGGAGTCAGTGGCGAAGTAGATGAGATTGCGGTACAGTGAGAAGGTTAGCATTAGAAGAGTGAAGTGTGTGGGTTGGGTTGTAGTAGGAGGGTAAGGTTGGAGGGGATAAGGTGATTAAATCAATGGTGAGGATTTTTGTTTGATGCAGATTCTTCAAACCTTTAGTGTCAAATTATGGTTAATTTTAAAGGTGAGAATATATAGCAGAGAAATGTTAGGGCTTCTATGATCTGTTTTCATCTCAGATCATCCAAAAGTCAAGTCAGGCCATGGGCCATAGAGATTCAGAAAAATCCATGCTTGTCAACACATGCTAAATTTTCTGGGGAATTTGACTTACGATAATCGGCAATGGAAACAGTGGTGGTCGCCTGCTTTGTTCCTCAATGTAGAATATGAGTGACGCTGTTAGAGGTGTTCACTGTCACATGCTGACATCTTGAACAATTCCATCAGTGTTGCTTAAGGCCATATTTTACATCATGGGACAAGACAGGATCATAAATAACAAAGTACTGGAACCAAGTCAGTTCACTCTCTTGGAAGACAGGCTTACCTCAAATCAGCTTCACTGGGTGGAGCAAACGAAAAGAACGGATGACAGAACCTGATCCAAAAAGCTGCCATCCCCTGAGCAGAAAGAGTACAACTGCAAACCACTGGGAGGAGGAAATGCTTTTAGCACGCAGCAAAGAACAGATTTTGATGAAGTCGCGTTGATAGCTGAGGTCCAGGAGAAGATTAGTACATGGCAATTCCAGAAAGGAGCAGTTCTTTTTCAGCTGAAACTTCGAAAGGATCATGAGACAAAGAAACTAAAGTCAAAACAGTGCCAGGGACTGCAAGTAACAACACAAAAATGTGACAGACTAGAATCAGTGAAATGACAGATGGAATGTGGCCCATTATTTGAATGCTCCAGTTGAATGACAAATAGTTTGAGGATTCTGCAAGAATAGGAAATGAAGTCACAGTTTCCTCTAGAATATGATCATCTTAGTTCCTGTTTCCACAAATAAAATTAATTTTACACAAATTATTTCAATAATTACACTGACTGGGTCTTTAACATTGATATCTAGGACAACTAACCTAATGTTTACCATACTATCTGACTTGCCTTGCCCGCTTTGACCCGTCAAATTCATAGCTTCTCCAGGGTTGACGTTCAGCAACTAACATAAAAAAAAAAGAACAAACATTTGATGATGGCAGTGATGAGGTAGATTATGACTCATGTGGAGTTTTAGGGGAAGAAACAAGTATTACTAAATGATAAAATTAGAGAAATTAAATGATTTCCCTTGTTTTTTTCGTTTGAAACATGATATATTTAAATGTGAGGAATTCACTCATTTTGAGGTGGCTATGAGGTAGGGGAATAGTTAGGATAGTTATAGAAAATAGAACAGGATTTCTGAACTATTCCTTTACTCTACAAAGAACTGATTTTCAATATGCTTTGAAAGTAATTGTACTTTGGTACATATTTCCCATGAAAGGAGAATATTTATGATAATCTGAATTTGCAGTTCACAATTCCCAGCTTCAACATAAATTCAGTTCTTCCATAATATGTACTTTAAGGAGTTTTTTTGGCTAGGACTTCATTAGGGAATTAGGGATTATTCTTCTGATAATGCAAGCTTGTTTTGGATACAGATGAATTTTTTTATGGTATTTGTTAAGCACTTATTATGTACCAGACATTGCACTAAGCACTGTGGTAGATACAAGCTAATCAGGTTGGACACATGGGGCTTGCAGTATTCCCATTTTACAAATGAGATAAATGAAGCACAGAGAAGTTAAGTGATTTTCCCAAGGTCACACAGCAGACAACTGGTGGAGCCAGAATTAGAACTCAGAATTAGTCTTTCTGACTCTCAGGCCCACGCTCTGTCCACTTAGCCATATTGCTTCTCTAATGGTTTAGTAAAAGTGGTTTGTACACATATCAGGATGGGTGAGTTCCACAGGATGAATTTTTTTTAACATGAGATTTTGCAACAGTGCACCTCCTCCCCACCTCATAGGAGAATTGGGTGTATTTTCTCTTAAAGAGCTGAAACTAAGCTTTTTCCCCTTTTTACCTTTTAATTTGAAGAATGCTATAAGTTTCTTCTGGAATAAAAGATAGAGGGCCATTTGGTTTGGTGTTAAAAATAAACTGCAATGATCTTTGGCCTAACTTTACTAAGGATAATTTAACATTGGGGTTATCAAACATAAAAATCCAAATATTACAAATTTGAGAGACTCTTTTACAATCAAAAGACAAAAAACCTTACTCCTTTTCAAGAAAGCATATTGAAACTCATAAAAGCAAAATATGTTGAGATATAAATTTATTCAGAATCCTTTGAAAATACATCTGGGATTGTAGTGCTTGAAAATGTCAAATATGAACTGTGACAATTGAGTTGTATTGCTTCTTCAGGTGAAAGAACTTCTGGTACTTAAAAATGTGACTCATAAAAATGAAATTAACTACCCTGGGATTTCCTAACTGAGTTTCATATGAAACTTTCATAGAGTATTTAATAGTAGGAAATAACTGAGATTTAAATCCAGTGAATCACTGAGTATAATTCCAGGAAAAATAGAGGTGAACACTGATAGCAGGCCAATAAATTTTTGTCCGGTCAAATGTTCTTTACATTTTGATAAAGGTAAGTCATTCAAAGGGTAGATGTGATAAATGGGGTAAAAAAGAGATTGAATCCTAAAATGCACTTAATCCTAAATCAGAAATCCTAAGGTGGTCAGAAATCTGATTTTATACTTGAGCTGTTTGTTTTTCAGCTGGTATTTGAGATCAGGGATCTTTTTCAATAGAACAATTGTATTATCCCACATGCTAAATACAGTGTTCTGCAACCAGTAAGTGATTGATTGGTTTGTGCTGATAAAGGACTGGATGTTTTAATGTTCTCTGTTTTGTTTTTCAGTGCTTCCCATCTTCCACTTGCTTTCAAATTCCACTTCAAGAATCCAGCATCTGTGTTCCCACAGACCTGGTAGTAAATGCAAAAGCTCTGGAATAAATTGGGAGACCTAGAATCTCCCCCCAGCTCTTCCTCCCCTCCTCCCATCAAATTCCCACTAGTGAAACATGCTAGAACCAGCAAACTCAGGACACTTTAACAAAATGGAATAGTGACATCATCGCATTATGCTGCATGGTGCCATAATGCATCTGATGTCATATGTGTCTCCTTGTCCAATGGTATTCCCGAGGGCCATCAGTGGCCTCCTTAGGTTCACATGGAATTGCGTGTGTCATAGTGAGAGTGGCCAAGGGAAAAGATCACAGGCCTGGGAGTCAGAGGACCAGGGTTCTTGTCCCTGCTCTATTATTTGTTCATTCATTCATTCAATCATATTTATTGAGTGTTTACTGTGAGCAGAGCACTGTACTAAGAGGCTGGAAAATACAATTTGGCAACAGAAACAATCCCTAACCAATGGGCTCACAATCTAAAAGGGGGGAAACAGACAACAAAACAAAACAAGACAAGTGGACAGGCACCAATAGCATCAATATAAATAAATAGAATTACAGATATATGTATTCATCATTAATAAAATAAATAGAATAATAAATATATACATATATGCACAAGTGCTGTAGGGTGGCAGGAAGATAGAGCAGAGGAGGGAATGGGGGGGATGGGGAGGGGAGGAGGAGCAGAGAAAAACTGTGTGACCTTGGGCCAACCACTTAACTCCTTTGTGCCTCAATTTCCTCATCTGTAAAATGGGGTTAAAGACTTTGAGCTCCAAATGGGGCAGAGTCTATGTCCAATCTGATTATCTTGTATCTATCCCAGTGCTTAGAACAGTGCCTGGCACATAGTAAATGCTTAACAAATACCACCATGGTTATGTCAATCTCAAGCCATATTTGTGAGTGTGTGCATGCTGAAACCTAGAATTAGGAGAGAAAATCCATGGTGTGTCCATGCAGAGCTTCTGTGCAATTCAAATGTGTATGATGGTATGATATCTAAACCATCATTCACAGCTGAAAACGGAAGGTAAATCTTATCCATTGGGTCTTGTTGGACTCCTCTCCTGAGCCACCTTCAGTTTCATACAGCCTGCCTAGAGAATAACATCTTTGAGGTAGCAGTAATTCTGTGTAATTCTAGGCCTCCCCCTATTAATTTTTTTATTTTTGATGAAATCAAGCCACGTGGCTTAATGGAAAGAGCCCGGGCTTGGGAGTCAGAGATCGTGGGTTCTAACCCCAGCTCCGCAACTTATCAGCTGTGTGACTTTGGGCAAATCACTTCACTTCTCTTTGTTAGTTAACTCATCTGGTAAAATGGGGATTAAGACTGTGAGCACCACGTGGGACAACCTGATTACCTTGTATCTACCCCAGTGCTTAGAACAGTGCTTGGCATATAGTAAGAGATTAACAAATACCATCATCATTATTATTACTAGTAGCATATTGTAAGCATAGCATCTACTAAGCTCTGTGAAAGAATACACCAAAATTAGTAATGGTTCCTGACCCTTGGAGAGCTCACAACCTAAAAATAAAAAGGAGGAGAACTGCACAGTGTGTGGTGGATGTATAAGGAGAGATGGAACAGAGCACTTAAACAACAGAAAGACAGAAACAGAGATCAGTAGGGTATTGAGGCTAGAGGAGCAGATTTCTGGCACTTCACAGTTCAGAGTCAAGAATTACCACAGCAAGTCAAATGAAAACACAAATGCTTCAAGATGTGATATTGCTGGTGAAGATGGCAATGCAATTTGGGTGAAAGTTGATATTCGAGTTTTATGAAAGCCTCTTCTAGATTAAATAACTTCCGCTCCATTATTTGTCAACTTTGGATTTATGAAGTTCACATTCTAAATTTTAATTGCACAAAGCTTGAAAATTTCATAGACTTGTAAAATTATGAAATGCGTGGCAAGGAATTGAGTCAAATGTTCTAATAAAGACATCTCTGGCGATGTGAAATGCTGCCCTTCCCACCCGAAAGAGAAATGGGGATCAAGTAATTTGGAATTATTTTTTTCCTGAAGGAAATCAATTGGTTTTCTGGTATGAAGAGGAAAATGGAACTACAAAATAGTTTACCTTACTGGCTTAAAAATTAGTGTTTGCGAAAATTTGAGAGGGGTGTTTTTGAGGGAGGGTAGTGTCTTTGAGAAAACAATACATCTTTTGTGTTTCTTAAAATACTTGCCAATATTGCTTTTCTTCATCACTGATGACTGTCACTTTGTGGTTAGTATAACTTTATTGTTGATTGAAGGATTTCATAATGTTTTAATAATAATTATGATTACTTTGTAATAATAATTTTGGCATTTGTAGGACACTTTCTGTCAAGCACTGTTCTAAGCTCTGGGTTAAATACAAATTAGTCAAGTTGGACACAGTTGTTCTGCCTGGGACTCAAAGTCTAAGTAGAACAGATGTTGAATCCCCATTTTACAGATTAGGAAACTGAGGCACAGCTAAATTAAGTGGCTTGCCCAAAGTCTCACAGCAGGAAAGTGGCAGAGGCAAAATTAGAACCCAGGTCCGCTGACTCAAGACTTGCCCTTTTCTCTAGGCCATGCTGCATCTGAAGATTTGTAAACAAAAATATCAATTAAACAAAGATGTGAAAAAGGAATTATTTTACAATAGCATGGCCTATTGTATAGAGCACAGGCCTGGGAATCAAAAGAACTTGGATTCCAATCCCGGCTCTGCCGCTTGACAACTCTGTAACCTTGGGCAAGTCACTTAGCTGTAAAATGGGGATTATGACTGTGAGCCTGATGTGGGACAGAGATTGTGTCCAACCTGATTTACTTATATCCCCTCCAGAGCTCAGAACGGAGCCTGGTACACAGTAATCATTTAACAGATACCACAGTTGTTATTAATAGCATTACAAATCACTAAATAGATCAATCAAACTGTATTTATTGAGCGCTTACTGTAAGACAGGAAGCAGAGTGAAACATGAACTGGAGAGGGGAAAGATAGGAGGTGAGCAAGGAGGCTGATACAGTAATCAAGGTGGGATAGGATAAATCCTTGGATTAACATTTTAGCACTTCAGATGGAGAGGAAAGGAGGGAGTTTAATGATGTTGTGAAGGTCGAACTGAAGGATTTAGTGAAAGATAGAGTATGTGACCTGAGTGAAAGAGAGGAGTCAACAGGTAATACATATTAACCAAGGCAAACATGAGCAATCATGGAAAGGAATTCACCACTAACTTTGCAGATTGCCTGGGTGAGAGTGATTGTCTGAACAGAGTTAACAATTGTTGAAAGTTTTTTCACTGTTCCCCAGTAGCTAATTCCACATGAACTGATCAGACAGGAGAGATCAATTTTCTCAGTATTCTTATAATTTTCTTTTTTAGCCCTGAATAAGTGTAGAGTTTGGTGGCGTGAGAGATTCTCCTTGGTTAAATAAAAGCCCTTGTCTGTTTCAGCATAGTACTTTTCATTAAAGTCTGCATTTAATTGATGAACATTTGGCAGCCTGACGATATTTCAAATACTGTGATGGTCTGAATGACTGTTTTGCCATTTCAAATTTCCAAAATTTCTAGAATTTGTCATGATGACTGCTTAAGACTCTGTTGGGCCATGAATAGAGGAAGACAGCAACCTAATGAGCAAAAGTACACAATCTCCTGGCTCATTCCCAGAAGGCCCACATGTCTTTAGTATTCTTGGTCTTATTTAGGTGAATAGCAATATGTGGAAAGGAAGAAAACCTTTGAGTTGGATATGGTGGGTCCCCTAATATCTGGGTAAAACCTGCCTCAGCTATGCAGCACCACCTCTGAGGGCAGAGAGCTCTAGGGTAATGCCAAGATACACAGCAGATCAATCAATCGATCAGATTTAATGAGTACTAATGATGTTCAGAACACTGCCCTAAGCACTTGGGAGAGTTCAGTGTAACAAAGTTGGTAGACAGGTTCCCTGCCCACAAGGAGTTTACAGTCTAAAGGGGGAGACAGCCATTAGCATAAAGTACGGATATGTACATTCATTCATTTAATCATATTTATTGAGAGCTTACTGAGTGAAGAAGCTGTATTAAGTACTTGGGATGCAATAATATAAAACTACAATAAACCTAAGTGCGGTGGGGCTGAATAAGGGGTAGAGAGTGCAAATCAAAATGCAAGGGTGACATTAGGGAGAGGGAGAAAAACGAAATGAGGGCTTAGTTGGGGAAGACCACTTGGAGAAGATTTTCTATTCAAAGTCTTTGAAGGTGGGGAGAGTGATTGTCTGTAGGCTACGAAGGGGGAGGGAGTTCCAGGCCAGAAGCTGGTTTTGGGTGAGGGGTCAGCGGCAAGATAGATATGATGGAGGTCCAGTGAGTAGGGTGACACTAGAGGAGGGCAGTTTGCTGTCGGGGTTGTAGTAGGAAATCAAAAAGAGATAAGGTAGGAAGGGAAAGTTAATTGAGTACTTTAAAGGCAATGTTAACAATACTAATAATGATTATGGTACTTAAGTGCTTACTATGTGCCAAACACTCATGGGGCTCATATTCAATCCACATTTAGCGGATGAGGAAATGAGACCCAGAAAAGTGAAGTGACTTGCCCAAGGTCACACAGCAGACATGTAGCAGAGCTGGGATTAGAACCCTCATCTTTCTGACTCCTAGACCCATGCACTAGCCACTAAACAATGCTGCTTCTCTAGCCCTCTGGCATTTCTGCTTGACGTGGAGGTGGATGGGTGACTGTTGGAGGGTCTTGAGGAGTGGGGAACTTGGATTAAATGGTTTTGTAGAGAAATGAACAGGGCAGCAGAGTGAAGTATGGACTGGACTGGGGAGAGACAGGAAGAGGGAGGTCATCAAGGAGGAGATGCACTAATTTAGGTGGGATAAGATAAGTGCGTGGATCCAGAGAAAAGGGTGGATTTTAACAATGCCGTACAGGTAAAATGGACAGCATCTGGTGACAGATTGAATATGTGGATTGAATAAGGGAGATTAGTCGAGGATAATGACAATCTTGTGGGCTTGTAAAATGAGAAAGATGGTGGTGCAATCTACAGTGGTGGGGAATAGGGGGAAGGGCAGAGATTGGGTAGGAAGATGAGAGGTTCTGTTTTGGACATGTTAAGTTCAAGGTGTCAGCAGGGCAGTCAAGTAGTGATGTCTTCAAAGCAGATCAAGGAACAAGGAAGGCATATCAAGGAACAAGGAACAAGGAAGTCAAATCCAGGAACTCTCATCAAGGTGGGTAATTATTTTGTATTATAGGCTACTTACCACATTTTGTAAATCATAACGGGCCAGTGGACAATAGCAGAAGTGAGCTTGTTTCCATTCAGTGCCACTTCTAGAGTGAACTGACTGCAAATACCCTTCCTGACTTCCATATACTGCTGATCTTAACTTGCTGGGTGCTGGGAGGTAAATGCCAGCATACAAGGTTGGAATGGAGTAGGGAGGGAATGGGAAGTTCAGAGCCAGCCCCAAACTGCCCATGACCAGATGAAATTGTTTGTGGGGCCACAGTGGGTCTGTGGAGGCTGTGTGTTACACATCCTCAATCTATAATGTTTTAAAACATTAATTCTCATTCCATGTAAATAAGAATTACTTCTTAATCAGTGACCTTTTCTCTCATGTTTTGTTCTGGAATTACTTTATTGTGAGATGGTGAATTCTGTAGATTTGTTTGACCAATTAATTGATCAGCAGTTTATTTTTTATTTTTTTATGATATTTAATGGTATTAAGTCCTTATTCTGTACCAGGCACTGTACTAAGTGCTGAGGTAGATACAAGCTGATCAAATTGGACAAAAGTTCCTATCCCACATGGGGCTCACAGTCTTAATCCCCATTTTACAGATGGGTAACTGAGGTACAGAGAAGTAAAGTGATTTGCCCAACGTCACTTAGCGGACAAGTGGCTGAGTGGGGATTAGAACCCATGACCTTCTGACTCCCAGGCCCGTGCTCTATCCACTATGCCATGCTGTTTCTATGGTAGGGAGAAGGCTGAAGGACATTTGTGCTGCACTAACTGGATTTTTGACAATTCATGTGTTGAATGAAGATGGGTTTTGTGAGGCGCTAGGGAAGGCTGCCCATCTCAGGGTCACACTGGAGTTTTTCCAGTATTCTACCTGTCTCGTCTATGGGGAGGGAGAGTCGAGCAGAGGCCTACCCATTCCATTCCTAGCTTGGCCAGTGGCCAGTGAGTGGAAGGCAATCTGCTACAAGTCAAAACTCACCCATGCTGGGCAGCAGCAGTGTGGTTGAGAGTCGATGGCAGAGGCTCAGGTTTACTGCTTGGAAGGAGTCAATGGTAAACCATTTCTGGATTTTTACCAAGAAAGCTCTATGGATCCACTACCAGAACGATTGTAGATGGAGAGGAAGGCATTCTGGGAGAGATGTGTCCGTGGTGTTGCTATTGGTCGGAATCAACCTGACGGCATAAGACAAGACAAGGGCAAGCTGAAAGGATTCTGTGGGAAATTAATGAAAAGTCTAGCATTTCTGCCATTTAAAAGTGTGACTGAAGGAGAGGGCTATGACGCTAAATGGTGTGCCTGGGGCTGCCAGAAAAAGCTAACCACACAATGGAAAATGAATGGCAAGGATACCTGAAAATCCATGTTTGTAGATTTACAGTAGCTCTCTTATTTACAGAGGGATTTTAAATTAAATCACCATTCAGTAAAGTTAAATATCTCCCTGGTAATATTCACATATCTATAGTTCGTTCCTATGCATTCTGGAAAATTGAGTCTCATTATATCTTATAAGATATAATGATATAAAATACAGTGATATAAGAATAGCATGGCATAGTGGAAAGACCACAGGCCTGGGAGTCAGAAGGTCATGGGTTCTAATCCTGCCGCTGCCTCATATCTGTTGTGTGAAATCTTGGTTAAGTCACTTCATTTCTCTGTGCCTCAGTTACTTCATCTGTAAAAATGGAGATTGAGATGGTGAACCCTTTATGGGACATGGATTGTGTCCAACCTGATTAAATTGTATCTACCCCAGTGCTTAGAACAGTACTTGGCACATGGTAATCACTTACAAGGACCATAATTATACATACTGTACCCCAAAGGGTCTATATTATAATAATGTAAAGCATCAGTCATAGTCTTGTTATTGAGTACTTCACCAGAAATAGAGTGTAAATAAAATTTTAAAAGGTAACAATAAATACTGGGCATTTAAAGAGGAACCTTTAAAATAAGTTTAGAAGTTTTGCAGGATATATCGAAGTCTTTTATCCCCA
Organism: Ornithorhynchus anatinus; assembly: GCF_004115215.2. Lineage (NCBI taxonomy): Eukaryota > Metazoa > Chordata > Mammalia > Monotremata > Ornithorhynchidae > Ornithorhynchus > Ornithorhynchus anatinus. The sequence goes on along the minus strand of NC_041731.1, from coordinate 109,787,405 downwards.
TTTTATTCATTCATTCAATAGTATTTATTGAGCGCTTACTATGTGCAGAGTACTGTACTAAGTGCTTGGAATGAACAAGTTGGCAACAGATAGAGACAGTGCCTGCCGTTTGACGGGCTTACAATCTAATCGGGAGAGACAGGCAGACAAGAACAATGGCAATAAATAGAGTCAAGGGGAAGAACATCTCGTAAAAACAATGGCAACTAAATAGAATCAAGGCGATGTACAGTTCATTAACAAAATAAATAGGATAATGAAAATATATACAGTTGAGCAGACGAGTACAGTGCTGAGGGGATGGGAAGGGAGAGGGGGAGGAGCAGAGGGAGATGGGGGGAAAAGAGGGTTTAGCTGCAGAGAGGTGAAGGGGGGAGGTAGAGGGAGTAGAGGGAGAAGGGGAGCTCAGTCTGGGAAGGCCTCTTGGAGAAGGTGAGTTTTAAGTAGGGTTTTGAAGAGGGGAAGAGAATCAGTTTGGTGGAGGTGAGGAGGGAGGGCATTCCAGGACCTCGGGAGGACGTGGCCCAGGGGTCGATGGCGGGACAGGCGAGACCTAGGGACGGTGAGGAGGTGGGCGGCAGAGGAGCGGAGCCTGCGAGGTGGGCAGTAGAAAGAGAGAAGGGAGGAGAGGTAGGAAGGGGCAAGGTGATGGAGAGCCTTGAAGCCTAGAGTGTGGAGTTTTTGTTTGGAGCGGAAGTTGATAGGCAACCACTGGAGGTGTTTAAGAAGGGGAGTGACATGCCCAGATGGTTTCTTCAGGAAGATGAGCCGGGCAGCAGAGTGAAGAATAGACTGGAGCGGGGCAAAAGAGGAGGAAGGGAGATCAGAGAGAAGGCTGACACAGTAGTCTAGCCGGGATATAACGAGAGCCCGTAGCAGTAAGGTAGCCGTTTGGGTGGAGAAGAAAGGGTGGATCTTGGCGATATTGTAAAGGTGAAACCGGCAGGTCTTGGTAACAGATAGGATGTGTGGGGTGAATGAGAGAGACGAGTCAAAGCTGACACCGAGATTGCGGGCCTGAGAGACGGGAAGGATGGTCGTGCCATCCACAGTGATAGGGAAGTCTGGGAGAGGACTGGGCTTGGAAGGGAAGATGAGGAGCTCAGTCTTGCTCATGTTGAGTTTTAGATGGCGGGCTGACATCCAGGTGGAGACATCCTGGAGGCAGGAGGAAATGCGAGCCTGAAGGGAGGGGGAGAGGACAGGGGCAGAGATGTAGATCTGCGTGTCATCTGCGTAGAGATGGTAGTCAAAGCCGTGCGAGCGAATGAGTTCACCAAGGGAGTGAGTGTAAATGGAGAACAGAAGAGGGCCAAGAACTGACCCTTGAGGAACTCCAACAGTTAAAGGATGGGAGGGGGAGGAGGCGCCTGTGAAGGAGACTGAGAATGACCGGCCAGAGAGATAAGAGGAGAACCAGGAGAGGACGGAGTCCGTGAAGCTAAGGTGAGATAAGGTGTGGAGGAGGAGGGGATGGTCGACAGTGTCAAAGGCAGCAGAGAGGTCAAGGAGGATGAGAATGGAGTAGGAGCCATTGGATTTGGCAAGAAGGAGGTCATGGGTGGCCTTAGAGAGAGCAGCCTTGGTAGAGTGGAGGGGATGGAAGCATTGTCCAGAACAATTGGCGGGGGTGACGGGCATGGGTGTCGATGAGGGAGGAGAAGAAGTTTTGCCTAGCGGAGGAGAGGGCAGAGTTAAGTGAGGAAAGGATAAATTTGAAGTGTGTTAGGTCGGCTTGGTGCTTGGACTTTCGCCAGCAGCGCTCAGCACCTCGAGCATAGGAGCGTAGGAGGCGGACAGAGGAGGTGATCCAGGGCTATGGGTTAGTGGAGCAAGAGCGGTGGAGGGAAAGGGGGGCGAGAGAGTTGAGATGGGTAGAGAGGGTGGAGTTGAGAGCAGAGACCTGATCATCGTGAGTGGGAAGTGAGGACAGGGCGGCAAGGTGAGGAGAGATGCTTTTACAGATTTTTACTTCATTTTACAGATTTTACCTCATTTTACAGATGCGGTAACTGAGCCCCAGAGACGTTAAGTGACTTGCCCAAGGTCACAAAGAAAACAAGTGACAGATCCAGGATTAGGACCCAGGTCCTTCTGACTCTCGGCCCTGTGCTCTATCCATTAGGCCATACTGCTTCTTATTGAATCCATACTCCAGACAGCGAGCTGTACTAAGCAGACATGACAGCACAATAGAAGCAAAACATTTAGACCTTACTTTTGGCAGAAGCTTTGCCTACTTAACTGAAAACAAGGAATCAGAAATTGAGTACCTTGCTAGTCTTCCACTCGTTTGACTTTCTTTTTCTAGAATTAACTAATGTATTTAATAGGAAAAATGCTTCTAGAAAAATTGAAAGTATTCCAGTATATAGAGAGTCAGTAAAACTGCAGGCAAACTTTTTGGAATGCAGTTTGGCCCTTGAATCTGCCTTCGATTATAAATTTTTTTAATGAAAATAAATATTAGATTGGAAACTTCTTAAAGCAAGGAATGTGGTAATCCCAATAGTCCTGGCTTGTCTTCTGTGTGACCTTGGGCAAGTCACTTTACTTCTCTATGCCTCAACCATCTGTAAAATTATTATTAATAGTAATCATATCTATTGAGGGCTTACTGTGTGCAAAGCACTGTACTAACCACTTGGGAGAGTACAATATAACATCAGATATATTACCTGCCCACAGCGAGCTCACGGTCTAGAGGGGGTCTTGTCTTGTCTTATGCCATTAAGTCCTCTCCAATCCATAGCGATGCCATGGACACATCTCTCCCAGAATGTTCCACCTCCACCTGCAATTATTCTGGAAATGTATCCATAAAGTTTTCTTGGTAAAAATATGAAAGTGGTTTACCATTGCCCCCTTCCGCACAGTCGACTCAAGTCTCCACCCTCAACTCTGTCCCATGCCGCTGCTGCCCAGCATGGGTAAGTTTTGACTTGTAGCAGATTGCCTTGCACTCGCTAGCCACTGCCCAAGCTAGAAATGGAATGACCAGGCCTCTGCTTAATAATGTTGGTATTTGTTAAGCGCTTACTATGTGCCGAGCACTGTTCTAAGCGCTGGGGTAGACATAGGGGAATCAGGTTGTCCCACGTGGGGCTCACAGTCTTAATCCCCATTTTACAGATGAGGGAACTGAGGCACAGAGAAGTTAAGTGACTTGCCCAGAGTCACACAGCCGACAAGTGGCAGAGCTGGGATTCGAACTCATGAGCCCTGACTCCAAAGCCCGTGCTCTTTCCACTGAGCCACGCTGCTTCTTCTCTGCTTGACTCTTCCTTCCACAGTCAAGACTGGTACAGTAGTGGACACTCTCCAGGTGTGACCCTGAGAGAGGTCTAGAGGAGACATTAATATAAATAAATATATTATGGATGTGTACATAAGTGCTGTGCAGATGTCTAGGGAAATTTCTCCTTGATTTTCATGTACAGGAATTAACTAGTAATTAGTTTTTCAGCCCCTCTGATGTGCTGTGCCCTTACCAAACCAAATAGGCCCCCTTTTGTGACTTTGTCATTCCCGTAAGCACTGGTCTTGGTGGAATTAATTGCCACTGAGGCCTTTCTGGAAATGGGAGGGAAACTGCATTTGATTACCAAAACTGTCCCTCCTGGAAAAACTAGCTCAAGGGACTGACATTTTTTTGGAGAACCTCGGCACTCCCCCTCTAGACTGTAAGCTTATTGTGGGAAGGGAATGTGTCTGTTTATAGTTGTAATGGACTCTCTCCAGCGCTTAATACAGTGCTCTGCATACAGTAAGTACTCAATAAATTAGATTGACTGACTTCCTTTGCCATTATGGATGGAATTCTAACTCCTGGGACCGTACTGCCTCGAGATAAGTTCTCTTCCTGCTTTGCTGTTCTCTGTGGTCTCACTGCATCACTTCATCCAGTAATAATAATAATGACAGTATTTGTTAAGTGCTTACTATGTGCCAGGCACTGTACTAAGCACTGGGGTAGGTACAGGAAAATCGAGTTGGACATAATCCCTGTCCCATGTGGGGCTCACAATCTCAACCCCCATTTTACAGATGAGATAACTGAGGCACAGAGAAGTAAAGTGACTTGCCCAAGGTCACACAGCAGACAAGTCACAGAGCTGGGACTAGAACCCATGACCTTCTGACCCTCAGGACCGTGCTCTGTCCACTAGGCCATGCTGATTAGTTGAGCTTCTATCGATCTGCTTCCTGACAGTATTATAGAATTTCCATTGAATGCTTGGGACTTCTAGGTCCTTAATGCCCTTCCACAGCATTACCTTTCCCTTTTCATTCTTCAGTTGAACAGGAGGAGTATTTACATTCAGTGAATTTGGTTTTAAGGAACTGATTACTTTCCATTTTAAAGAGAGCAAATGCGTAGCAAATGAAGCTTGGCATGTCTCTTCAACTCTAGATAATAAGACCCATATTTCGGGTAAATGAACGAAGATGGAAATTAAGGGAAAGCAAGAAGAGACTTAATGGAAAGTAGCTACGGACCTAGCATGTATACTTGCTTAATTATAGCCCTATGATTGAAAAAACTCTTGCCCCAAGAGTTTAGTTTAGTTTCTAATACATTTTATTTGGAAACACCTTTTTATTTTAAGAAAGTAGGGTTCTTGAGGGCTTGAATTCTGAAATATTACTGTATTTTGCGATATTCCAGTGATCACTTTGCAACCTATGTTGCTATGTTGCAAGAATGTTGAAACTTATAAAGCTAAGGTGGAAAGTCAATAGTGCATTCTATTATCCAGGTAAAAATAAATTAACCCCTTGTTCTCCTTGTTTCCTTTACTGAATATCTGCCAGCTCTAAATTGTTTTTTTATTGAATGATTAACAATGTAGAAAATATGAGATGTAAAATATTTTATGTATTATTGACTCAATTTTTTTAATAAATTCTGATATAATTAGACATATATTTGATGCCAGACCCAATCCAACATAAGATGGCAAAGATTTAATAAAACTATGCAAACATTTCTTTATGGTCCTTGTTAAGCACTTGTTAAGCATTTACAGTCCTGTAGACTTTAAGCTCATTGTGGGCAGGGAATGTTTCTGTTATCCTGTACGTTCCCAAGTGCTTAGAACAGTGCTCTGCACACTGTAAGTGCTCAATAAAGAAATATGTGCCAAGCACTTTAGTAAGCCCTGGAGTAGATACAAGCCAATGAGGCTGGACACAATTCCTGTGCCACATGGGATTTACAGTCTTAATCTTCATTTTACATATGAGGTAACTAAGGTACGACAAAGTTAAGTGAGTTGCTCAAGGTCACATAGTATTCATTCATTCATTCAATAGTATTTATTGAGCGCTTACTATGTGCAGAGCACTGTACTAAGCGCTTGGAATGAACAAGTCGGCAACAGATAGAGACAGTCCCTGCCATTTGATTGGCTTACAGTCTAATCGGGGGAGACGGACAGACAAGAACAATGGCAATAAATAGAGTCAAGGGGAAGAACATCTCGTAAAAACAATGGCAACTAAATAGAATCGAGGCAATATACACAAGTGGCAGAGCTGGGATTAGAGCCCAGGCCTTTCTTTAGAAAATAGTATTTGTTAAAGACTTTACTATGTGCCTAGCACTGTTTGAAGCACTGGGTTATATGTAAGTTAATCAGGTAGTACACAGTCCCTGCCCCACATGGGGCTCAGAGTCAGGTAGGAAGGAGAACAGGTATTGAAGCCCCATTTTACAGTTGATGAAACTAAGGCACAGAGAAGTTAAGTGATTTGCCCAAGGTCACAGAGCAGGTAAGTGGTGGAGCTGGGATTAGAACCCTGTCTTCTGGCTCCCAGGCCCATGCTGTATTCACTAGGCCATGCTGCTACTCAGTTTTTAATGTCAAAAATGTATATTTAACAATTCCACAGAAAGGAATATTGAATTTAGCATCCTCTGGCTATGATTGATTGTATTTATTTAAATCATACAATAACTGAATAATTAAGACATGGAAATATTTTTATTTTCCTGAAAAAGAAAACCTTGATCTAAGGTGAATTTTGTTTGCATTTTGATTCTAAGTAAGGAGTTAAAGGATAACTCCTTTAACTGGGAAACAGTGTGGCATACTGGAAAGAACGTGGACTTAGGAGTCAGAGGACCTGGGTTCTAATCCTGGTTCTGCCATTTGTCTACAGTATGACCTTGGGCAAGTCACTTAATTATCTGTGTCTCAGTTACCTCATCTGTAAAGTGGGGATTAAGACTGGGAGCCTCATGTGGGACATGGACTGTGACCAACCTGATTATCTTGTATCTACCCCAGCATTTAGTACAGTACCTGGCATGTAGGAAGTGCTCAAGAAATACCATAAAAATAACAATAATAAAGATGTAACTAAAGTATTGCCATCATTCCAAATATCCCTTGCTAGAGCTGTATACTTCTACTTAGCTACTTGGGCCCAGTATCTGGCAAATTGTTTTTGAATTTTCTTATGAGCATGAAAAAATGCAAGATGTTAGTGAAAGCAGACTGTTCAAGGAGTAGGACTAATTGGTGTTCTCCCTTTGTTCAGGCACAAATCAAGATGTGACTTTGGCTGCATTGAAAAGACCTCAGGAAGAAGTTTAAAGAGATGGGGGAAAACCTTGGAAAAGGATAGATCTTTGGGTAAGTTGGTTCAAACATAAATACAAACTAACATAGGAGTTAAACAATTGAAACCCACAGACTTTTATTGAGAAACAAAAACTCTTATCTTCATGTGTATCGTGTGAATTCTCCAAATACAGCCAAAAAGCTCTGTTAACAGGCAGAACATGTTTTACAGATCAGATCTTCACAGGGAAGGACCCAGATACCTGCTTTCATGAGTTTTTGGTTGGGCGTTGCAGAGCTTGAGTTTCTGTTGCTTTGGAGAAGCATTTTAGAACTTTTAGACATTTGAAAACACTCAAATCTTTGAGAAATTTATATTTTCCTAAGAAAAGTAAGTTTAAAACCTGTATCCCAGCTCTTTGATGTCTCTCCCCTCTGTGAAAACGCTAGCAGAAGTGCTACGGTTGGCTGATGGGTAGTTCAATTGGCAGCTGTCCATTTGGGAATAAGGACCATACTTGCTAACCACCTACAGCTGGATAGGCTGTTTCCTGAAGGATTTTTTCCAGGCCCAGTTGGGGGCCAGAGGACGAGAAGGAAAGCAGAAGCCACGAGCCACAGCAACAGCTGGGACTTGAGCCAGGGACATACCAATCTGGGGAGTTTCCCCCAGAACAATTGGCCAAAAACTGATAGAGGAGAGCAGTCCTTTCCCTTTCTCCATCCAAGACCAGAGAGACTGTGAGAAAAGCCCATGGAGATCATGGCCAGGTGGAGAAGTGTATGGATGAGTAGGGAAAAGACGCAGCCTACCAAATAATGCGCATGGCCTTTAGAAGTTTATCCTTGGAAGTAAACATAAATTGCTAGTCTTTAACTATGAAGAAAGCAGGAACTCCTGCTTTTGGTCCAGTGGAAAAGTCATTACTCCGGGAATCAGAAGCCCAGGTTTTAGGAGAATGCCTTCAAGGGCCATGGCCATCAAGGCTGAAAGCTGCTGACAGTAGAACCACCGAGGGCATTCTGGAAGGTGGAAGCAGTATGGCATAGTGGTAGAGCATGCGTCGGAGAGTCAGAAAGTCTTGCTTTCTAATTCCAGCTCCACCACTTGTCAGCTGTGTGACTTTGGGCAAGTCACTACACTTCTCTGGGCCTCAGCTCTCTCATCTGTAAAATGGGGATGAAGACTGTGAGCCCCATGTGGGATAACCTGATCACGTTGTATCCACCCCAGCGCTTAGAACAGTGCTTTGCACATAGTAAGTGCTTAACATACTGACATTATTATTATTATTAGTAGTAGTAGTATAGAGTGATTACTGAATGCAGAAGTCTGTACTAAATGCTTGGGAGAGTACAATATAACAATATAAAAGACACACTTCCTGCCCACAATGAACTTGCAGTCTAGAGAGGGACACAGGCTTGGATATAAATACATTAATTATGGATATGTACATAAGTGTTGTGGGGCTGGGGGGAAGATAGAGGGAACAAGTCAAGGCGGTGCCGAAGGAAGTGGGAGAAGAGGAAGGCTGAAGGCTTAGGCAGGGAAGGCCTCTTGGAGGAGATGTGCCTTCAATAAGGCTTTGAAGTGGGGGAGAGTAATTGTCAGATTTGAGGAGGGAGAGAATTCCAGACCAGAGGCAGGATGTGGATGAAAGGTGAGTGGTGAGATAGCCAAGATGGAGATACAGTGACAAGGTTAGCATTAGAGGAACGAAGTGTGCTGGCTGGGTTGTAGTAGGAGAGTGGTGAGGTAGGAAGGGGCAAAGTGAGTGCTTTAAAGCCAATGATGAGGAGTTTGAGGAAATGGATGAGCAACCACTGGAGTTTCTTGACGAGTGGGGAGACATGGCCTGAACATTTTGTAGAAAAATGATTCAGGTAGCAGAGTGAAATATGAATTGGAGTGGAGAGAGATGGGAGACTGGGAAGCCAGCAAGGAGGCTGATGCAGTAATCAAGACAGGTGATCCCCAAGGTCACACAGTAGGTAAGTGGTGGAGCCGGGAGTAGAACCCAGGTTTTCTGTCTCGTACTCTTTCCATTAGGCTATGCAGCTTCCCACTACATAACTTCATAATAGATATATTTTTATTTTGAAGAAGACACCATTGATGATAAAATTCCCTATGACTGTGGGGATGAGTGAAAAGACCAATGTGGAACCCTCAGTTTCTGGTGCAGAGTGTTCACACAAAGGCTGCCCCTTCATATGGCTCCATTTGCTGATGCCACTTAAGCACTTCTGCATAAGCTAATCACTTGAGTTTTCAACCCTCAACCTCTAGTTTCATTTGACTGTCTATTCCACTTCATCATCAGTTGTATTTTTTGAGCACTCACTATGTGCAGAGAACGTAGTAGTCATTTGCTTCCTCCTAACAGTCTTATTTTAGAGATTCACCAGATTGTAAGATCCTTGAGGGTAGGGAATATGTCCACAAAATCTACTGTACTCTCATAAGTAAGAGAAGCAGCATGGTCTACTGAAAAGAGCACAGACTAGGGAGTTAGAAGGTCCTGGGTTCTAATCCCAGCTTCATGACTTGTCTGCTGTGTGACTTTGGGCAAGTTGACTTTTTTGCTTCTGTGACCAGAATTAAAGGGGAGAGAGAGGCTAGACAACAGATGGTCAGACTCTGGACTGGGGCTGGGAAAACCTAGAAGTCACTTAATTTTTCTGTACCTCAGTTACCTCATCTGTAAAATTGGAGTTTTTGTAAAAATGAAGCCCCAGGTGGAACATGGACTCTGTCCAACCTGTTTAGCTGGTACCTATCCCAGTGCTTAGTACAGTGCCTGGCAGGTAGTAAGCAGCATGGCTTAGCAGATAGAGCATGGGCCTAGGAGTCAAAAGGACCTGGCTTCTAATCCCTACTTCACTTGTCTGCTGCATGACCTTGGGCAAGTCATTTCACTTCCCTGTGCCTCAGTTACCTCACCTGAAAAATGTGGGTCAGGAATTGTGTCCAACCTGACTTGCTTGTTTCCATCCCAGTGCTTAGTACAGTGCCTGGCACATAGTAAACATTTCAATACCAGATTGAAAAAAGGTACTTAATATAGTGCTCTGCATAAAAGAAGTGCTCAGTTAACATTACCAACTGATTTGATTCTCTTTTCTATCTTGCTTCTGACATACCTCCTTTGGCCTGGAACTCCCTCTCACTCCATATATGCCAGACCACCACTTGCCCCACCTTCAAAATCTTATTAAGGTTATATCTCCTCCAAGAGGATTTCCCCAATTAAGCCCTCTTTACCCCTGCTTCCTCTCCCTTCTGCATCATCTATGCACTTAGATCTATACCCTGTAAGTGTAATGAGCTCACAACAACCTGCCTTGTTAAGGACTGTTTGTGATCCCACGAACAACAACAAAAAGGAATTGACTCATGAAGACACTGATGTGCTCTACTTGAGGCAGGTGACACCGGGCCTGTGGGGTTGGAGCATGGAGGGAGGTGGGACTTTCTTTCCCTGCTCTACCTGGTAATGGGCCTGGGCCAATCAATGACTGCTATGTGAGCCACGGCTGTGATGCCCAAAGCAGATAAGGCACTCATTTTGAATGTCAGAAGACATGCAAAGGGCATGCAGACAGAGGCACACACAGAAGCAGAGGGAAAGACCTGGAGCAGCAGAAGGCAGCAGCACTTGGAAGCAGAAAGAAGAAGCATTGGCAGAATGGGCTTCTTTGACTACAGACTGGTATTGGACCCTTGGAGTGAGTTTGTGTGTGTATGTGTTTGCACTTTGATAAAACTAAATAAAAAAAAACTTTCCACAGTAACCTTGGTTATCAGAAGTGTGGCTTGACTTTACTATGTGTCCCTAAGGCTCCCAGGAAAGTCATGGTTGGTACAAACCAGGGACTCATGACTTTAAGCACTTGATATTTATCCTACCTTCAGTCTCACAGCACTTATATACATAACAGTGCTTGGCACATAGCACTTAAAAAATACCATTTTTGTTTATATAATTTAAACTGTGTCCTTCCCCCTTTCATTATTATTATTATTATGGTATTAAGCACTATGTGCCAAGCACTGGGGTATATGCAAGGTAATCACCTTGTCCCATGTGAGGCTCACGCTCTTAATCCACATTTCACAGATGAGGGAACTGAAGCACAGAAGTTAATTGACTTGCTGAGGCTCACACAGCACACAAGTGGCAGAACTGGGATTTGGAAGCGTGGCTGTGGTCTCTGTTGTATTTTACTCCTTCAAGCTCTCTGCACACAATCCCCTGGTTGATTGAGTGTTACAACATCATGGTTTTCTTTAGATTCCTCATAAGCCCATACTAACACGTGAACATTTCAGCATTTCCAAGAATGCAGAGTTGTGGTTTTATATGAGGTCTTACTGTATTACAGAGGCAGAAAAATTTGTTTGCGCAACAGTTGGTGAGGATGCCTAGCCTGAAATTGGAGTTCAGCCTTGTGGTTGTATAAAATGACACTAATGTCATTTTGGTGTGCACTGCACATCTGTAAACAATTGATCCTATACACTGTGATTTCACTCTCTCTTTGAATTTCTTTTTTTAATCTGCATTTATGTTTTTGAAACAGTTCTCTTAACTTGACTTATTTCACAAATCTAGTACTTCCTCTCTGTTTACCCAGCCCCAGTCCAGAGACTTACCACCTGGTATCTAGCCTCTCTCTCCTCCTTAATTCTGGTACTGGGGCAATTGATCTTCATGGAAGCCAAAAAACCTAACCCCGATGGGACAATATGATCTTGTTCCTCCCTTTTCAAAACTTACTTGAATCAAATTAAAATGCTTGTTAAATTCTCTAAAACTGTTCATCCACTGCATCACCTTAATTCCAACCAGGATTCCACACAGGGTTGTAACTTTTTTGAAGGTAAAGAGTAGGTCTTCATATCTCTAATTCTTATTAATGTTAATAATACTAATGATACTCTTAAGGGCTTACTATCTGTCAACTACCATACTAAGCTCCGGGCTAGATATAAGTTAATCAGGTCCTATGTGGGGCCACAACTTTAACAGCAGGGAGAACAGGTTTAGAATCCTCATTTTGCAGATGAGAAAACTGAGGCACAGAGAAATTAAGTGACTAAATCCCAACTCCACTGCTTGTCCAAAGTCACATAACAGACAAGTAGTAGAGTTGGGATTAGAACCCAGATTCTTTGACTCTCAGGTCTGTGTTCTTTCCACTAGATCATGCTACTTCTGTTAATTCCCCACAGCCCTAAATGTTCTGGGCAAGTTATTGGAGCTCAAAATACTGTGGACTGTGTATATTTATACAAATTTGTCTTTAGTAGGAAAATCCACCCTTTCTGAAGAAATAAGAATGTTACAGCTATGAGCTCTATTAATCAAATATTAATTTTGCTCTACTGCATTTCAGGTTTTTGAACACTTCTATATTAATATGACTTTCACATGCATATTCTAACTAAACAGATTATGGAAGTTTTCTGATTTGTAACAATTTTGCCACTGTAAACTTTGAATATGATTTAGAAAGCTTCAAGTACAGTAATATTAAACTAGTGATTGATTTCATTATTTCACTTCTTAGCACTGTTGGGAGTTGAGAATGATCACCATATGATTAATCAATGGTATTTGTAGAGTGCTTACTCTGAGCAGAGCACTGTACTAAACACTTGGGGAAGTAGAATATAAGAGTTGTAGATGTGGTCTCTACCCACAAGGAATTTACAGTCTATGGGGAAACTCAGAGTCAACAATGCTCATGAGGGAACCGATGGGAAGTGGAAACTTCTCTAGTACCCTAAAACACTCAGCTTAATGATGTTGAAGTCTCCCGGACAAACTACGGCTTAATCGGTCCTGGAAATCTAGTGTTCAGGTGATCATCAATCATATTTATTGAGTGGTTACTGTGTGCAGAGCACTGCACTAAGCCCTTGGGAAAGTAAAACAAATGCTACAAATTTACATGTCTTTAGGTTGACACTTGTTTATTTCAACAGGCAATGTTTGTGCTTTTTGTTTTTTAAATGCTATTTGTTAAGAGCATACTATGCATCAGACACTCTACTAAGCATGGGGTAGATATAAGATAATAGGGTTAAACACAGTCTCTGTTCCACACAGAGCTCATACCCTTAATCTCCATTTTACATATGAGGTAACTGAGGCAAAGTGACTTGATCAAGGTCACAAACAGACAAGTGGTGAGCCAGGATTAAAGTCCAGGGCCTCTGACTCCCAGGCCTTTGTTTTTTCCATACCCCTTAAGATGTTTTGATCAATATGGATTATTGTTTGTTGAATGCCATGGCCTGCTAAATCCTCTCATTCCCCTCCTTCTGGTTATTGGGCAGGGATTGTCTCTATCTGTTGCCTACTTATACATTCCAAGGCCTTAGTACAGTGCTCTGCACATAGTAAGCACTCAATAAATACTACTGAATGAATGACTCTCTCACCCAACTGCTCCCACACCTTCCACCCACCCCATTCTATCCTTACCTCATCCCTTTTCCCTCCTCCCCTGCCTCATTCCTGTCCTTTTCTAGGGCCATCCCATATCCTCCTTCCCCTTTGCAGGTCACTTTCAGCTCACTCCCATCCAACCCCTCCCTACCTCTCACACCTGCTCACCCTCACAGTCTCAGCTAAGTGCTGCCTGGAGAACCCACCCACTCCATCATGGGAAAGCTTCTCTTTACTCTTGACCTATTCCTAAACTCTATTACTCCTCCTTACCATTACCAAAACCTGGCTCTCCCCAGATGACTCTTTCTCTCCTGCCATACTCTCTACATGGTGCCTCATCTCCCTCTTCCTAAAACTTAGTGTCCTTTGTGGCCCTGGTCCTGATTTCATACAATCCCACTCCCCATCCCTATCTTCCCTTTCCTTTGAAACCCATTCCATCTGCTTCCGTCAACTACCCTAATTACTGGTCACCCTTATATGCAACTTCTAATAATGATAATTGTGGTATTTATTAAGCATTTACTATGTGCCAGACACCATTCTAAGCACTGGGGTGGGTATAAGTAAATTAGGTTGGACACAGTCCCTCTCCCACATGGGGCTCACAATCTTAATTCCCATTTTATAGATGAGGTAACTGAAGCACAGAGAAATAAAGTGATTGGCCCAAGGTCACACAGTAGGCAGGTGATGGAGGCAGGATTAGAACCCAGATCCTTCTGACTCCCAGGCCCATGCTCTATCAACTAGACCACACTGCTTCTCAGGCCCCTTCTCAGGACCTACCTCCACCTTTCTAAATCATTTTGAAACCTTTCCACTTTCCTTCTCTCTCCATTCCTACATTGATCCTTGGGGATCCGATGACCTTTCTGCAGCCTGCTTCCTCTCCTCAAATCCACTAGCCTCCTGCTGTACCCCACCTTACGTTCATCAACTTGGCACATGTTCAATCTCATCATCTCTATTAACTCTACAATCTTCAACCTCACCAGCTCTGAATTTACATTCTCTGACCACAACAGAACTCCTCATCTTCTTTCCCTGTTTCCCAGCTCTGTAGACAACATTACAACCCTCCCCATCGCAGAAGCCTGTGCCCTTGACATTATCCTCAATTCATCTCTCCCATTCGACCCAAACATTCAAAATGTCATGACATCTTGTTGGTTTTGCCTTCACGACATCTATAGAATCTGCCCCTTCCTCTCCATACTGATACAAGCACTTGTCATTTCTCCCCTTGACTACTGCATAAGCCTTCTCACTGGCCTCCCTGCATCTTACCTCATTCTTTCATTCATTGCATATCTTCCCCCCCTTTCAAAAACCTCCAATGGCTGCCCATCCACTCCACAGCAAACAGAAACCCCTTATCATCAGCTTTAAGACACTCAGCTCGCCCCCTCCTACCCTATCTCACTGATCTACCACAAGTCACACTGCAACTTCACTACTCTAATGCTAACCTACTTGCTATATCTCACAATCTCATCTATCTTGCCAACGACCACTTGCTCATGTCCTGCTACTGGCCTGGAACACCTTCCCTCTTCATATCCATCAGTCTATCACTCTCCCCATTTTCATAGCCTTATAGGGGGTACATCTCCTCCAAGAAGCCTTCCCTGACTTAGCTCTCATTTCCTTTTCTCCCACTTCCTTCTGTGTTGCCCTGCTTTGCTCCCTTTTTTCACCACCTCCCTCATCCCCACAGCACTAATAAATACCTCTGCAATTTATTTCTTTATATTAATGTCTGTCTCCCCTTCTAGACTGTAAGCTCAGTGTGGTTTTGAGTCTGTTATACTTACTGTCCTAAGCACTTAGTATAGTGCTCTGCACCCAATAAGTGCCCAATGAATAAGATTAAGTGGACAGGGATCACGTCTACCAGCTCTGTTGTAATGCACTTTTCTGAGGTCTTTATACAGTGCTCTGCACAAATTAATCACTCAAATTCCACTGATTGAATCCCAGTATTTTGCTGCATAGGATAATTTTGCAACAGCTCTGATCAGCCTTTTGACTGTCGAAAATGCAAGGCAGTTAAATTATAGGAAGCTGCTCTGAATCCCTCAATAACGATATCTGAAACTGCTGGTGGGCAATTACAGACTTGGTTGAAGTGTTCAGCCCACCCAGGATTTCAGCATGATTGGTCAATAGTTGTGACTAATCAGCACTTTGGATGGGCTTAGTGCTCCTGGACTTTGGTTCAGCAACTGCCACGAGCTCTTCAACAGCTTTTTGCAGCCCTTGCCACCAGCTGCTGCCTATGGCAATCAGCTTGCCCTCCACCCACCCCAAATCACCTCTCCCTCATTTGGTATAATCAGGCTTGCTGCAACTGCCTGGTGGATCAGTAGACCAGTTTGCAAGCTGACGTTGTTCCTGTTGCTGATCTATACCCAATGTTGATTATGCATGGTTTCCAGCAGCTGCTTGGCTCACTACCATTTTCATTAGACCAAGCCCTGGGTTTTCTATTGGATGAGCCAAGAACAACTGCTGCCCCATTGTATACTGCATCTTTAATACTGACCATGTGGTCTCAGGGTCTGTGCTGCCAGAGTGAGAGAGAATCAAGGTCTTGATCTGTTCTGGGTAGCTCAAGATGTTTGGTATCCAATTAAAGCTCAAACTTTGAAATTTTTTGTACTAATGGTGGTGCTGTGATGCTGTTAGCTGTTATTCTTCTGGCCACAGGAGGATGGTCAGACAGCATGGATGTTTCTCTCTCAGAATGAGATGCAGTGTGCCCTAGTGGATGGATTATGGGCCTGGGACTCAAAAGGACCTAGGTTCTAATCCTGAACCTGCCACTTTGCTGTGTGACCTTGGGCAAGTGACTTTACTTCTCTGTACTTCATTTACCTCATCTGTAAAATGGGGGTGGGACAGCAACTGTGTCCAACCTGTTTATCTTATATCTACTTGAGCACCTAGTACAGTGCCTGGCATACAGTAAGCACTTAATAAATAGCCCAATTATTATTATTATTGTTATTAGTATTATTAGAATGGGTGATATTCAGAGCCCCCACAGGGCCAGGATTGGGTCTAATGTCCTCCTGTATGTGATCTCCCAGGTTTAGTATAGTTCTTTGCACACAATAAGCACTTAATATTATTGGTTGCAGTCTTGATCCCCATTTTACAAATGCAGTAACTGAGGCCCAGATCCGTGAAGGTCACATAGACAAGTGTTGGAGTCACCATTAGAACCCATTACCTTCTGACTCCCAGGCCCATGCTGTATCCACTAAGCCCTCCCAAACACATAGCACAGTGTGATGTACCCAGTAAGCACTCAATAAATAATATTGATTGATTAGGGTACAACCCTGATTGAGCCACAGGGAGGCTAATGGATTTACCCAGTGTTACACAGTTGGATTAAAACATAGGTCCTCTGACTCATAGGCACATGTTCTTTCCAGTATCCTACGTTGTTTCTCACTAGGTCTCCCTTCTGGTCTATATGGAGGTGGAGTTGACTTCTACCAGTTATCATCTTCTCCAAGAGCTCTTTCCCAACTAAGTTCTCATTTCCTCTTCTCTGACTTTCTTCTGTGTCACCCTTGCAGTAAGTAGGATTTCCACCCTTTATTCACTTCCCTTCAGCACCATAACATATATAAATGATTATATGGTAATCATGAATATTATGTTATATACATAATATATATAATTCATTTAAAACTATTATTATTACTGTACTTGTAAGCATTTACTATGTGCCAAGGACTGTTCTCAGCCCTGGGGTAGATACAAATTAATTAGGTCAGACATAGTCCTTGTCCCACCTGGTGCTCCTGGTCTTAATCCCCGTTTTACACATGAGGTGAGTCCCAGAAAAGTGAAGTGATTTGCTCAAGGTCACACAGCAGACATGTGGTAGAGGTGGGATTAGAACCCGGGTCCTTCTGACTCCCAAATCCATGCTCTGTCCACTACACCATGCTGCTTCACATTTATATTAATATCTGCCTTGTTATGGGCAGAGAACCTGTTTATATTGCACTCTCCCAAGTGCTTAGTACAGTGCTCTGCACATTTACCTCTCAATAAATATGATTTTGATTGCCTTCAGATCTCTCCCTCTGTTTCTATTCATTTATCCCCTTCACTCATAATAATGATAATTGTGGTATTTAAATACTTATGTGCCAAGCTCTGTTAGATTTAAGATACTCAGGTTAGACACACATTCATTCATTCAATCATATTTAATGAGAACTTACTGTGTACAGAGCACTGTACTAAGCACTTGGGAGAGTACAATACAAAAATAAGCACATTCCCTGCTCACAACAAGCTTACAGTCTAGAGGTGGGGAGACAGACATTAATATAAATAAATTACAGATATGGACTGTAAGTATTTTGGGGCTGGAAGAACAGAAGAAGAAAGTTAGGGTAACACAGAAGGGTGTGGGAGAAGAGGAAATAGGAGCTTAGTCGGAGAAGGCCTCTTGGAGGAGATGCATCTTCAATAAGTCTTTGAAGTAGGGGAGAATAATTGTCTGTCAGATTTGAGGAGGGAGGGCATTCCAGTGGAGAGGCAGGATGTGGGAGAGGGGTCAGCAGCAAGATAGGTAACCTCCACAGTGAGGAGGTTAGCATTACAGGAGTGAAGTGTGCGGGTTGGGTTGTAGAAGGAGAGTGGTGAGGTAGAAGGTGGCAAAGTAATGGAGTGTGTTAAAGTCAATGGTGAGGAGTTTTTGTTTGATGCAGAGGTAGATGGGCAACCATTGGAGTTTTCTGAGGAGTCAGGAAACATATCCTGAATGTTTTTGTAGAAAAATGATCTGGGCAACAAAGTGAAATGTGGACTGGAGTAGGGAGAGAAAGGAGGCAGGGAGGTCAGTAAAGAGGCTGATGCAGTAATCTAGGCAGGTTAGGATGAGTTATTGTATTAACATGGTAGCTGTTTGCATGGAGCAGAAAGGGTGGATTTTAGATATGTTGCAAAGGTGGGGCCTACAGGATTTAGTGATGGATTGAATATGTGGGTTGAATAAGAGAGAGGAGTCAAGGATAATGTTAAGGTTACAGACTTGTGAGATAGGAAGGATGGTGATGTTATTTACAGTGATGGGAAAGTTAGAGGATAGGGCTGAGGTGGGAAGATGAGATCTGTTTTGGACATGTTAAGCTTGAGATGACAGGAGGAAATCCAAGTAGAGATGTCTTGAGGGCAAGAGGAAATGTGAGACTGCAGAGCGGGAGAGAGATCAGGACTGGTTATGTAGATTTGGCTATCATCTGCAAAGATGTGATAGTTGAAGCCATGGGAGCAAATGAGTTCTCTGGGGAAGTGGGTGTAGATGGAGAATAAAAGGGGACTCAGAACGGAACCTTAATAATAATAATAATAATAATAATAATAATAATGTTGGTATTTGTTAAGCGCTTACTATGTGCCGAGCACTGTTCTAAGCGCTGGGGTAGACATAGGGGAATCAGGTTGTCCCACGTGGGGCTCACAGTCTTCATCCCCATTTTCCAGATGAGGGAACTGAGGCACAGAGAAGTGAAGTGACTTGCCCACAGTCACACAGCCAACAAGTGGCAGAGCTGGGATTCGAACTCATGAGCCCTGACTCCAAAGCCCGTGCTCTTTCCACTGAGCCACACTGCTTCTCACCCCACAGTTAAATAGTGGGAGGCAGAGGAGGAGCTTGTGAAGGAGATTGAGAATGAATGTCCAGAGAGATAAGAGGAGAACCAGGAGAGGACAAAGCCAGTGAAGCCAAGGTTGGATGTTTCCAGGAGAAAGGGGTAGTTGACAGTGTTGAAGGCAGCTGAGAGGTCAAGGAGGATTAGGATGGAGTAGAAGCCATTGGATTTGGCAAGGAGATCATTGGTGACCTTTGAGAGTGCAGTTTCTGTGGAATGAAGGGGACGGAACCCAGGTTGGAGGGGTTGAAGGAAAGAATTAGAGGGGAGGAATTTGAGATGGTGGGTGTAGACATTGTGGCGAGAAGGGAATGGAAGCCAGGTTGGAGGGGTTGAAGGAGGGAGCTGTGGTGTAGGATGGGGAGACATGGACGTGTTTGAAAGCAGTAGGGAAGAAGCCATTGGAGAGCAAATAGTTGACGGTAGCTCGTTAGGAAGGGAACAAGGAAGGGGGCAAGAGTTTTGATAAGGTGCAAAGGAATGGGGTTGGATGTGCTCGTGGAGGGGGTGGATTTTGAGAGAAGACAGAGATCTCCTCTAGAGATGCTGCTGGGAAGGATGGAAGAGTTGAAGAGCGGCCTGGAAAGGGGAGGGACTGAAGAGTGGTAGGGGAGATTTTATGGCGCTTGTGCCTGATAGTGTTAATTTTCTTAGTAAAAGTAAATGGCCAGGTCATTGGGGGCAAGTTATGGGGAGGTGGTGGGACAGAAAGCCTGAAGAGGTAATTGTCTGGAAAAACCAGCAAGGGTGATGGGCATGGGTGTCAACAAGGTGGAGAAATAATTTTGCCGGGCAGAGGAGAGGGTAGAGTTAAAGCATGCAACAATAAACTTGAAGTGGATGAAGTTGGACTGCTATATAGATTTCCCCTAGCAGTGCTCTGCGGCTTTTGCACAGGAGCGAAGGAGTCAGACTGCGCAGGAAATCCAGAGCTGTGGGTTAGTGGTATGAGATCGAAGGCATAGGGGAGTGAGTTGAGTTCAGTAGAGAAGGTGGCATTGAGAGTATCCATTGGGTCATTAAGGGAAGGTAGTTTGGGTATGAAAGCTAAGTGGGGTATGACACAGCCCTTGTCTTTCATGGAGTTCACACCTAAAAGGGTAGGGAGAACAGGTATTGAATCCCCATTTTACAGAGGAGGAAATTGAGACAAAGAGAAGTTGTGACTTGCCCCATGTCACACCGCAACCAAGTGGTCAACTTCATGTGGGATGGGGACTGTTGTCCAATCTGATTAACCTGTATCTACTCCAGCTCTTAGACCAGTGTTGACACACAATAAACCCTTAAAAAATAAACATGATTCTAAAGTGATGGCTCTGGGAGGGAACTCACATCCCAAATGCCATTATCATTATTATCATTATCCCCTGATTTCCAGGCCATGTTCTTTCCATTAGGTCAATTTGCTTTTCTGCTTTTTTACTTCATCCTCTTCTCTACCCTAATTCCTTTTTGGTTCTGACCCTATGCTGCTAAAAGTAGCCCAGATTCCTGGTCACATTCATTCCTTCAATTTTATTTATTGAGCATTTAGTGTGTACAAAGCACTGCACTAAATACTTGGGAGAGTAGAGTACAACAACAATCAGACACATTCCCTGCCCACAACAAGCTCACAGTCTAGCGGGGGAGACAGATATTAGTATACATAAAGGAATTACATATATTTACATATGTGCTGCCCCCTCTCAGGATCACACCTGAAAAGTCTCCAGTATTCTACCAATCTCGGTTATGGGAGGGAGAGTCGAGCAGAGACATACTCATTCCACTCCTAACTTGGGCGGAGGCTAGAGATTGGAAGGCAACCTGCTACAAGTCAAAACTCACCTGTGCTGGGCAGCAGCGGCATGGGAGAGAGTCGAGGGTGGAGATTTGAGTTTACTGTGCAGGAGGTGGCAATGGTAAACCACTTCCTTATTTTTAATCAAGAAAACTCTGTTGATAAACTACCAGAACAATTGCTGATGGAGGTGGGGCATTCTGGGAGAGATGTGTCCATGGAGTCATTACTGGGTCGGAAATGACTTGACAGCATATGAAAAGACATATATATTCTGGGGAGCATGAATGAAGGGAGCAAGTCAGGATGACACAGAAGGGAGTGGTAGAAGAGGAGAGGAGGGCTTAGTCTGGGAAGTCTTCTTGAAGGAGATAGGCCTTCAATAAGGTTTTGAAGTGGGGAGAGCAATTATCTGTCTGATATAAGGAGGGAGGGCATTCCAGGCCAGAGATAGGACGTGAGCGAGAGGTCGGTGGCAATATAGATGAGATTGAGGTATAGTGAGAAGGTTAGTATTAGAACGATTAAGTGTGAAGGCTGGGGTGAGGTAGAGTAGTGAGGTGAGATAGGAGGGGACGAGATGATTGAGTGCTTTAAAACAATGGTGAGAAATTTTTGTTTGATGCAGAGGTCTATAGATAACCACTGGAGTTTCTTGAAGAGTGAGAAAATGTGGTCTGAATGTTTTTGGAGGAAAACGATCCAGTCAGCAGAGTGGAGTATGGACTGGAGTGGGGAGAGACAGGTGGAGGCAGGGAGGTCAACAAGGAGGCTGAAAATTGTTGAAAATCAAAGCAGGAGAGGATAAGTGCTTGTATTAATATAGTAACAGATTGGATGGAGAGGAAGGGGTATATTTTAACAACGTTCTGAAGGAAAAATGCTAGGATTTAGTGATGACTTGAAAATGTGGGTTGAATGAGAGAGCGGAATCAAGGATAATGCCAAGGTTTGGGCTTATGAGACAGGAAGCATGGTGGTGCCATCACAGTGATGGGAAAGTGAGTGGGAGGACAGAGTTTGAGTGGGAAGATAAGAAATTACTTGTTTACCTGTGGTAAAGATTAATGAGCAAAATAATAAGCTTGAGTCTAGAATAGCTGGATTATTATCATTATTCCTGTTCTCGGGAAAATGAGAAGTACACCAAAGTCATTTCAACAAGTCATTTCGACATCAGATTTGATTCTCATAGTTTCATAGCCATGGAGTTTCATCCAAGACTCCTAATGCAGTTTAAATGGAAGCCAAACCACACAATTGTAAGACTGAAATATTCACTGAAGTCTATGTAAAATGAAACCAGGAAGTTGCGTTAGGTCAAACAAGGACTACACTTGAAAATATGTCAAGATTGGTCAGAAAGCTAGCATGGAAAACTTTTGTGTTTCTGAAATTGCATTCTGATGAATATGTGACTAAACTCAGAAATAATCTTATTCAAGTGCTTGACAATCAGATTTAAGGCAAATGTGACTTTTTATTACAATTCAGTGGACATATTTTCACTCAAAAGTTTTTATTAAGTGCTTACGGATTGAAAGCACTGAACTAAGTGCTTCGGAGAGTACCATAGAATTAGTAGACCTGATCTCTTCCCTCAAGTAGTTTGTAATAATAATAATAATTGTAGTATTTATTAAGTGCTTACTGTGTGCCCGGCATTGTACTAGGCTCTGGCAGGGATGGGGGTACAGGCAAATTGGGTTTGACACAGTCCCTGTACCACCTGAGGCTCTCAGTCTTAATCCCCATTTTACTGAGGCCCAGAGAAGTGAAGCAACTTGCTCAAGGTCACCTAGCAGATAAGTAGCGGAGCTAGAATTAGAACCCAGGACCTTTGGACCTCCAGGTCCTTGTTCTATCCACTAGGCCATGTTAATCTAATTGGGGAGATAATACACTAAACTAAATTACAGATGGGAGGGTGTAGTAGGGTGTAAACATATAAAGGGATATGAGGAGAGATGAGAAATTGTACGCTCTTCCTTGAGGGGAAATTATTTCAGAATGGTTTGAAGATGGGAAGAGAAATTTTTTTTTTTCAGATGTGAAGGGGGAAGGTGGAAGGCAGTGGAGAGGGTGTAAACAATGAATTAGTGATGGGTTAGATGAGAGCAGGGCATCAGTAATGTGAGAGGGAGGAAGTGTGTAGTGGGAGAATAGCATGAATAAGTGGATAAGGAAGAGAGCCGATTGAGGGTCTGAAAACCAATGGTCAAGAATTTCTGCTTGATGAGAAGAATGGGCAACCACTGAAGGTTTTTAGTGAGAGGGAGACATGCATAATGACATTTTTGGAAAAAAATGATACAAACAGCAGATTGGTATGGACTGGGGAAAGGAGAGATTGGATGCAAAGAGAAGAGTGAGGAAGTTGATATAGGAGTGAAGCAGGGTGTGATATGACAAACCCCTCGTGGCCATTTGATGACGAGGGAGGGAAGGAGTCAGGAAATGCTGATGGGGAAGAACCAACAGAATTTGGTAACAGATTGAATATGGGTGTTTGAAAGAGAGGGAGAAGTCAAGAAAAAAGCCAAGGTAATGGTCTTGAGAGATGGAAATGGATGGTGGCAGTGTCAGTTGGCTGGGAAAGTTTGATGAAGGAGTTGCTCTGTGAGGGAAGATGAGCTGTTCAGATCTGGACATTTTGAGCTAACACACCCTGGAGATTGGAGGAAATGGGAGATTGCAGTAAAGTAAGAGTTAGGTAGATTTTGCAGATGTGCATAACGGTGGTAGATAAGCAGTGGGAGCAAATATGCTCCCCAGAGAGTGAGTGTAGATTGAGAAGAGGATTCAGAAGAGAGTCTTGAAGGACAGCTTCCGTTAGGCAGCTGGGAACAGAAGAGCTGATTAAAGAAACTGGGAAAGTTCATCCAGAAAGGGTTCTCTGTGACAAAGGCAGCCAAAAGGTCAAAGAAGATTAGAATGGAGTAAACTCCTGAATCCCTCATGGTATATTAATGGTGATGGGAATTTGAAACTGGAAACATATAACAAAATCAGCAGCTTTCAGTCAACCAGTCAATCAGTGGAATTTATTGAGTGCTCACTGCATTTTGAGAACTGTATTAAACACTTGGGGCAAAAAGTCATGATTGCTGCCTTTAAGGAGCTTACATTCTAGGGGGAGATACAGAAATTAACATAATTTTAGGTATTGGAAGCAACTGAATAAAAAGATATGCACCTAAGTGCTGTGGGGGGCCAAGGGTAGGGTGAATGCCTAGATGTTTTGGGGTATGGAGTAGAGAGGGAATTCATTCAATCATATTTACTGAGCATTTCCTGTGTGCAGAGCACGGTACTAAGGGAATATAGGATGGGGATATGAAAGATTAGTTATGGAAGTATTCCTGGAGGAGGGGTGATTTTAATAGAGCTTTAAAGATGGAGAGAGTGATGGTTTGTAGGCTGTGAAGGGGGAAGGGGTTCCAGGGAAGAGTGGGGGCCCAGGTAAGTTAGTGTAGTTATTGTAGTGTAGTGTTATGTAGTACAGTGTGATGAGTTACTGTGGACAGATCAGTCGATTAATCAATCATATTTACTGAGAGCTTATTGTGTGCAGACCACTGTATTAAGTGCTTGGGCAAGTACCCAATGACAGGTACTTTGTACCAACTTTTGATTCCACAAACTATGTATTCTTGGGCTTTTTAAAAACAGATTTTCTCCAGCTACCTGCCATTTATTCAAAGAAGCAGGGTTTTCTGTTTTACTAAGCATGAAGAGCACTTTCTGATTTAAAATCAGAAAGCATAATACTAGAAAAGACACCATTTAGGACACTAATGAATGTAATTGAGTAAAGTGAGAGAGTTTACATCTGTTCCTCTCATTAACCACCTAACTCTTAGCTTCCTCGTAATCTCATTACTTAAGGAGAGTCATCCCATAACTTGTAGCAGTAAAATGTTTGTTGACATTGTACCATGCTATCACATACCCAGCAACATGTAAGCTAGACTGTAAGCTCACTGTGGGCAGGGAACGTGTCTACCAACTCTGCTATATTGTACTCTTCCAAACACTTAGTACAATGCTTTGCACACAGTAAGCAGTCAATCAGTGCAATGGATTGACTGATTCCATGTGTGCTTGTATTGGAGTGACTCCAGCTACAATTTTAAAGAGGGTATTTGCAATTTGAAGATGTTCTAAGTATTTTATAATTGATAGCAATTTAGAAGTCAGTGTTTTGAAAATATTGAACTTAAAATTTTGTTTTACTTACATTATTTTATTTTATTAAAAAATGATACGTACATGGCTTGGTGATTAGATCTATTGATGGGCTCTTTCCAAAGTATAAAGAGGTTCTCTTCATAGTTTTGTAGAGAAGGTTATCAGAGAGCAGATTTGAATTCTCCATGGTACCCAGGTGTTAAAGTAATAACTGTCCCTTATATTAGTTTTGAGCTGGAAAATTTTCATTTCGAGTGTACAGGATCAGTAGAAAATGTGCCCTTCTAGAACCAGGCCCTTAAAAGAAAATGTGTGAAAACTACCTCATTATCAACTTTCTTTTGTAATTTTTTTACTCTTCAAGAGAGAAATTGAGTAAAAATGAACAAAAATCACCTTTCTCTTCTTCTGAGGATGAACCTGAAAATAATTTTGATAAATGAAGTCTAAAATAAATAATAAAAAGCCTTTAAATGACCTCATTATTTTTGAGCAACCCTAATGATGTTATTTTGGAAGTTTTAAAAATTCATTCTGAG
Source organism: Ornithorhynchus anatinus (assembly GCF_004115215.2). Lineage (NCBI taxonomy): Eukaryota > Metazoa > Chordata > Mammalia > Monotremata > Ornithorhynchidae > Ornithorhynchus > Ornithorhynchus anatinus. Next base: position 109,762,169 of record NC_041731.1, on the reverse strand, counting down.
ATTGAACCGAGATCAAAAGAAAACTGAACTATTCCTTTGAAGGCTAAGAATCTGCTATGATGGATAAGTATCTGGAACCTTGCTTAATTCAACACTGACAATCTCAAGATGCAACAAACTGTAAAACTATACTCAGTGTAAACAAGTATAAAAGTATGTGTGAATATACAATTATATAAATATCAATTCTGCCATAGCACGTGTTTCCACTTCATGTGTTGGCTATTATGCTTTTGGGGATTTAAGTAATGTTTGTTTCAGTGTGGGTCTGTGTGTATACAAGCTCTGCTCTGTGGTGGTGTTTTGGAAGCATATGTGTAGTATCAGTCACAAAGAGCAATACCACATGAGTTTTTCTAAACACAGAGCTTTGTAGGAACACCATCTCTTTGAAATAGGAGACTTAGGTAGGTGTATGGGTTTGTGAAGATATATGTATATGAACATATAAATATTTGTATATATATGTCTTTAAAAACAAGATCAATAATACTGATGGTGCTTGCATTTATTAAAAGCTTTTATATCCCAAATAACTAATGGAGAAGATTCCAGGTAATTAGACTTGAAGAGTCAGGTCAGACACTCTCCCTCTCGCACATGGGACTCACAGTTTAAGATGAAGAGAGAACACATATTTAATCCCTATTTTACAGATGAAGAAACTGAGGAAAGGGAAAAATTAAGTGATATGCCCAAGGTCACATAGGCAAGTTGTAAAACTAGGACTAAAACCTGGAACTTCTGATTTTCACTTCAATGTTTTTTCCATTAGTTTGTCCTTCTTATTGGAAGATGACATCATGACAGTAAAATTTTCCCAATGACTGTTTAGAGGCTTTGAAAAGACCTGCTACCATGCCAGTGTAAAAGTACTTTGAAATAATCAAACATTTTGCAAAAGCCACTGAAAGTTTCTTAATGCCTGAAATAAATGAAATATGAAAATATAAACGTTCTAATTTGTTCCAGTCCTTCCAACTGTATTCTTAACTTTTTGTTGGTAGTGGAGAGTGGATGATAAAGAAAGAGGAGAGAGGGAGGGAGGGGAGAGAGCATGTGCTAGCTACTTGGTACCAGTGGGACCCAGAAGTTGGAGGTAGGTAAATGAGCACAGTAATGATGAAGACAGGATGGTGAGGCTAGAAGTCAGTGTGGACAAAAAAGGAGACTATAGGGAAAAGCCACTAAGGAAGAGAGAAAATGCAGCCCAAGGGACCAAAATCAAGGTTAGCCAAGGGAGAATCCTCCCAAATTCTGACCCTTCCCTTTCCCAGAAATGTCTACAGCAGCAAGCTCAGGAGGGAACACATTCCTTTCCTCTCTTGGGACTGTGACAGTCAACAGAACATGGACTGAAATCATTTAGATGAGCAGGGACTTGGAAAGAGTTCCACTGTCTGTTGCATTTGAGTGAGTTTTTCCTCCTCTCCTTACCCTCAGGAATCTCTACTCCTCTGTGATTTTCTTCTTCTTTCCCCTTCAATTTCATTTACTTTTCCAATAGTCAGTCTACAGACACTTACTGAACATTTACAGAGTTTTTCTGACCTCTCACAGGCCACTGGACATGGGAGCTTCAAAGAATTATTGAATAACAAGGACCCGAACCTATTTATAAAAAGGCTAATTGCACATTTGAAATATGCAAACTGTATACCTCTAACAGGAGTACAGGAAAAAGTTCAAGCAGTGCAGTCTTTTAAAATGAAAGATGGTCTCAGTTTGGTAGCATTCAAAATATATATTGACCTCAGTTTCTCTGTTGTACAGCTTTAAATGATAAATCTGAACTCGGTGGTTTATATTAAGTGTATTTTTTGTTATGTCTTTGCCTGCAGCTTTTTCAGGTGTATTTATTGAGTGCTTATTGTGTGCAAAGCACTGTACTAAGCACTTGGGACAGTACAATATAAGAATAAATAGACACAGTTCCTGCAAACAACCAGCTTAGAATATAGAGTCTAGAGAAATCTTATCAATGCTGGATTCTAGGTGAAGTCAAAGTGCCCCCTCATTTTAACTCCATTTATCTTGAAGTATTTTAAAAAGATTACTCTAAATGCTATTGTTTTACTCTAAATGATTTTATTTCTAGACAAATTTCAGTGACTAAAGACAACAACCATAGATTGAATCAATTGATGACATTTATTGAGCCCTTACTGTGTGCAGAGCACTGTACTAAGTGGTTGTGAGAGTACAGTAGTATAGAGGTGGTAAAATTGATCCCTGCCCACAAGGAACTTACAATCTAGATGGGAAGACAGACAACAAAATAAATTATGGATAGGTATGTTAAGTGCTGAAAGTTCCCCTTCTAGACGGTAAACTCACTCTGGGAAGGGAATAGGTCTACCAATTCTGATGCATTGTACTCTCCCAAGCATTTAGTACAGTGCCCTGCACACAGTAAGCACTCAATAAATACCATTGATTGATTCCTGTGGGGTGAGTATCAAGTGCTTACAGCATGGCATAGTGGAAGGAGCACAGGCTTGGGAGTCAGAGGTTGTGGGTTCTAATCCCAGCTCCGCCACTTGTCAGCTGTGTGTTTGGGCAAGTCACTTCACTTCTCTGTGCTTCAGTTCCCTTATCTGTAAAATGGGAATTAAGAGTGTGAGCCCCACATGGGACAATCTGATCACCTTGCTACTACCCCACTGCTCAGAACAGTGATTGGCACATAGTAAGCACTTAACAAATACTGTTATTATTATTATTAAAGAATACAGATCCATGTGCAAGGGCAATGCAGAAGGGAGAGTGAGTAGGGGAAATGAGGGTTTAGGTGGGGAAGACCTCTTGGAGGAGATATGATTTCAGTAAGGTTTTGAAGGTAGGGAGAGTGGTCTTTTGGGTATTAAACATGGACTGAATTTTTTTTTTCTTTTTAGAAAAATGATCTGGTAGCAGAATGAAGCAAGAACTGGAATAGGGAGAGACAGGTGGCAGGGAAGTCAGCAAGGAGGCTGATAAAGTAGTCAAGATGGGGTAGTATAAGTGCTTAGATTAATGCAGTAGCAATTTGGATGGAGAGAAAAGGGGGGATTTTAGTGATGTTGAGAAGATAGAACCAACAGGAGTTGGTGACAAATTCAATATTTGGATTGAATGAGAGAGACGAGTCAAGGATAACAGTAACCGGGCTTGGCTTCTGGGCCTGTGAGACAGGGAGGATGGTGTTGCTGTGTTGGGAAAGTCAGGGGGAGGTCAGGGTTTGGATAGGGAGATGAGGAGTTCTGTTTCAAACAAAGAAAAATGGTGCTAAAAGTTGTGTTAGACATTACATATATTTCCTCCTTCAAATTCTCAAATTCAGTGATTCTAGTCAGTATTTTTCCATGTGAAGTTGGAGTCCAAAATGCAAGAAAATCTGGACACCGATTTATTATAGACCAAATCCTCCCAGGTGTGTGAGCAGATTTTCTTACTTCAGTCTGGCAAGCAGTGTTTCTGAGGTATGTGCACTACAGACTGCCAGAGTGGATTCAGTGAAAACGTCAGTGGATGATGAGAGCAGTTTGAATGCCTTTTCCATTACACTGTGACCTGAGAAGAGGTTGATTTGGATCATACACTATTTTTGTTTATAATAATTCACAAATGACCATTATTCGGCTCAAAAGATGATTTAAGATTCCTTAAAATGGTGACATTTTGACTCCTTCAAAAGTAGATTTAATTTCTTCCATTAGCAGTCTTTCATTACTTTGTGTTTGTCACAGGAGACCCATGATTCTCATATAAAATATCGTGTTTTAAGAATATCTCTACTTTCTTGGCAGTCTTATTCTAATGGACATCAGGATAACAGGGGAAAGGTAGAGGACCTACATTTGCAGGACAGAAGAAGTAATATCACTATGGAAGGATAAGATGCATTATTTTCTTTTACTTATCCCTGATCTGTCTAGATGAAATAATGTTTCTTATCTACATGTGGTGAGCAAAGAATTTAGAAAGCTAGCTTCTTAGCTGCTTAATCATTACAAAAAATATTTGAAAAATGGCCATTTTCTTTTCTGTAGTGAACTGAAACCCTGAATCTTTCATTTATTCTTTCTATAGTATTTATTGAGCACTTACTATGTGCAGAGCACTGTACTAAGTGCTTGGAATGTATAATTTGGCAACAGATAGAGACAATCCCTTCCCAATAATGGGCTCACCATCTAAACAGGGGAGACACTCAGCAAAGCAAAACAGAACAAAACAAACCAAGCAGTCTGGCGCAGACATCATCAAGATAAACAGAATCATAGCGATATACACATCATTAACAAAGTAGAGTAATAAATAATATATACAAATACACACAGTGCTGATGGGAGGTAAAGGGGGAAGAGCAGACGGCGGAATGGGGTAATGGGAAGGGGAGAAGGAGCAGAGGGAAAGAGAGGGCTCAGTCTGGGAAGGCCTCCTGGAGGAGATGAGCTCTCAATAGGGCTTTGAAGAGGAGAAGAGAGTTAGTTTGGCAGATATGAGGAGGGAGGGCATTCCAGGAGAGCGATAGGACATGGGCCAGGGTTCGACGGTGGGACAGATGCAAATGGGGGACTGTGAGGAGGTGAGCGGGAGAAGAGCAGAGTGTACGGGGTGGGCAGTAGAAAGAGAGAAGGGAGGTGAGGTAGGAGGGGGCAAGGTGATGGAGAGTTTTGAAGCCAAGAGTGAAGAATTTTTATTTTTTGCGAAGGTTGATAGGCAAACACTGGAGGTTTTTGAGGAGGGGAGTGACATGCCCAGAGCATTTCTGTAGAAAAATGATTAGGGCAATGGAATGAAGAAGACTGGAGTGGAGAGAGACAGGATATATCCCAGTCGGGATATTATGTATCTTCACACAATCACCGAGCTGGAAGGGATCTCAAGAGATCATCAGGTCTAATCATCTGTTCCAGACAGAGAAATTACTAGGTCATCAATCAGTGGCATTCATTGAGTGTTTACCATGTGCAGAGCACTGAACTAAGTGCTTAGGAAAATGAAATATATCTGAGTTGAGAGACACAATCTCTGCCCATAGGAGTTTACTGTCTAGAGGTGGGGACAGACTTTAAAATAAGATGTGGTTATGTCAGTGTTATAGGCTGAGAGTGGGGTGATCATCAAGAGCTTAAAGGCCACTGAAAAACATGATGGTCTAATGGAGAGATCATGGGCCTAAGGGTCAGAAGGACCTGAGTTGTAATCCCAGCTCCGCCACTTGACTGCTCCTCGACCTTGTGCAAGTCACTTCACTTCTCTTTGCCTCAGTTATGTCATTTGTAAAAGATGAGTGATTAAATGATTAGAATGGGGATTAAGATTGGGTGGAACAGGGACTGTGTCCAACCCAATTATCTTGTATCTACTCCAGTGCTTAGAACAGTGCCTGGCAAATAGTGAGCACTTAAGAAATACCACAACTATTATTATTATTTATAGCTTTATTGTTGTCTCCCAAGTGCTTAGTCAATTCATCATTCAGAGTAAGCATTCAATTAATACTACTGATTAACTGATTGTGCTTAGGCAACACAAAAAGGAGAGGGAGTGGAGAAATGAGGGCTTAGATAAAATCTCTTGAAAGAGATGCGATTTTAATAAGTTTGTGAAGTGGGGAAAGTGGTGGTCTGTCGTATATGAAGAAGGAGGGAGTTCTAATAATAATAATAATGTTGGTATTTGTTAAGTGCTTACTATGTGCAGAGCACTGTTCTAAGCGCTGGGGTAGACATAGGGGAATGCGGTTGTCCCACGAGGGGCTCACAGTCTTAATCCCCATTTTACAGATGAGGGAACTGAGGCACAGAGAAGTGAAGTGACTCGCCCACAGTCACACAGCTGACAAGGGGCAGAGCTGGGATTCGAACTCATGACCTCTGACTCCAAAGCCTGTGCTCTTTCCACTGAGCCATGCTGCTTCTGGCTGTTCTAGGCCAGAGGGAAGATATAGACAAAGGGTCAGTGGTGAGATAGTTGAGGTAGAGATACAGGAGAGTAGGGTGGTGTCAGAGTAGCAAAGTGGGCTGGCTGTGTTGTAATAGGAAATCAACAAGGTAAAGTAAGGAAGGAAAAAGTGATTAAATGCTTTAAAGTTGATGAGATTTTATTTGATGCGGAGGTCAAGGCTGGAGAGCTAGATTTGTGAATCAATCATGTAGAGATGGTAGTTGAAGTTATGGGAGTGAATGAATTCTCCAAGCGAGAGGGTGTAGATGGAGAATAGAAGGGGACTCTATTAGAAGGGGAGTACTGAGGAACTCCCAATGTTAGAGGACAGGAGGCAGAGGAGGAGCTGGTGAAAGAGATTGAACAGAATCATCCGGAAAGATAGGAGAACCAGAAGTTGACACTGTTGATGAAGCCAGGGTTAGGTAATGTTTCAAGGAGAAGGATTTGTCCCACAGTGTCAAAGAAGTCAAGGAAGATAACTGTGATATTGAGGTGGTTGGATTTGGCATTGGTGACCTTAGAGTAGGTAGTTTCCATAGGGAGTGAAGGAAGCAGAGGGGATTAGAGCCAGATTGGAGATCTATGTCCTGGATCTCCATGGGTGGAAATTCCACAGCTTCTCTTTGTGGCTTATTCTAGTGTTTCAGCACCACAAAGAAGCAGAAAGTTCTTAAATTCAACCCAAATCCCACTTTCTTGTATTTAAATCATCACTCTTGTTCAGTGCTGAGGGGACAGAGGGAATAATAACTGGACAACATTCTACCCATAAAAACATTTTTAAAATTCGAAGACACTAATTCAATTACCCCTGAGCCCCCTGTTAGCCAGGGTAAACAACTCTAGTTACTTTAACCTTTCCCCATAAGGCCTATTTTCCACCCCTTTAATCATATTTTTGGTCTTTCTTCTCTGAATGTTTTCCAGTTCCTCCACATTCTTTTTAAAGTGTGTTGTCTAAGGCCAAACACAATACCCTAATATTCTTTCTGGTGCCAAGCATATCTCATACAGATGGCTTTCCTGACTCTCCTATTTCATGCTCCTACTGATACATCCCAGTAATGTGTGGAACTAGATTGTCGATTCAAACTCATCTTCTGGTCAGCTGTGACCCCCTGATCTCTGACCTGTAACTCTGTTGCCAAGCCAGTATTTCCTCATTCCTTAGTCCTGCTGTCTCTTTTCTCTAAATTCAATTTCTTGCACTTGTCCTTACTGAATTCCATGCTGTTTTTGAAGATCTATTGTTTCCACTTTGAGATATTTTAAATTCTGTTTGTGCTTCAAAGTGTTAGAAATTTATCCCCCAGAAAGGACCATCGCCAGTTTGCAGGGTAAAATCTTGATGCCTTCATCCAGGTCATCAATAAAGGTATCATTCCACTAATGGTCTTTCTTTTTGGTGATGAAATTAAAATCAATCAATCAAAAGCAGTGTTACCTAGTGAATACAGCATGGGTCTGGGAGTTAAAAGGACCTCGGTTATAATCCTGGCTCTGCCACATATCTGCTTTGTGACCTTGGGTAAGCCAGTTCTCGGTGCCTCAGTTACCTCATCAATAAAATGGAGATTGAGACTGTGAGCCTCATGTGGGTTAGGGATTGTGACCAGCCTGATTTGCTCATATTCCAGCCCAGCACTTTGTACAGTGCCTGGCACACTGTAAGAGCTTAACAAATACCACAGTTATTGTTAATTATTATTTAGCTCTTGTATACAGCATTTTGCTAAGCTCTTGGATGAGTATAACAGAGTTAGAAGGCTGCTCAAAGATTTCATTTTTGGCTCTTCTGCACAAAAAAATTGCCAACCCTTATGCAGTGTATTCTGCTAGTGGGAGACATAACAATAAATAGGAATTTATATATAAAAATGTCATCTGAGGTCGTATTTTTGAGGATGCCTTCTAACCCTTAAATTGTCAATGAATATATGGTATATATAACCATGACAACATTTCGCTGTAAAACAAGGCTCTTCAAGAACAAGACACCTGTTTTATAGAATAAATGATTGTACTTGAAATTGCTTGAATTTAGAATGGATGGATTACAGAAACACACAGCCCTATTAATCAAGGCATGGGCCACAGTCAGATTTTGATGGTTTGAACATTGATTCTTGAATCACTTTGTGTGGCCTAGTGGAAAGAGCACTGGGAGTCAAGACACCCAAATTCTAGTTCCACCTCTACCATTGACTTGCTTTGTGACCTTGAGCAAGGCAACTAACCTCCATGATCCTCAGTTTAGCCCTGTGTGTGTCAGGGACTGTGTCTGATCTCAGAATATTGTATTTACCCCATCTCTTAGTTCATGATATGTGCTTAATAAATGCAATAATAATAATGATTATTTGATAGCATGCGGGAGAAAACTGAATAGAAAGCCATCCTTTTAGAGTCTTCATCTTTTTAGATTCTTTGTCTGGAAAATGCAACAAAGGAAAATATCTCAAGCTATGATTTAACTGTATAAAATTACTGATGCCAAGAAACAGAGCTTAGACCTCAATGAATTCTTCCTTCAGGCTACAGAAATGACAGGGTTTCGCAACATTTGTTTTTTTCCATCTTTTTGTGTTAAAATATTTCTTTCCAATTGCTGATGTAATACAGAATTAAAGACATGGAATCAGTGAATTCCCTGCTGCCCAGAGGGATAGCTGTGATGTGACACTGAATTTCCAACCTGACCTCCCTCTCATAGACGGAGCAGTTGCCACAGGCTGCATTGGAAACTGGGGAAGTAACTCAGGGGTTCCTGTCTTAGGCCACCTGTGAAGTTCTTTGGAAGCAATTCCCTAAATTCTCCTCGGTGGCCAGAACATCAGAGACATTTGTGATGCTGCACGTTACTTCAGAAAGATCCAGAAATCGCCCCACTGTAACCATCATTCTGGAATAATAATCCTGGTGTTTGTTGAGCACTTAGGGACAAACATTGGACTAAGCACTGGGGTAGATAAAAGATCATCAGGCCCCACATGGGGCTCACATTCTAAGTAGAAAGGAGAACTGGTATTGACTCATCATTTTGAAAATGAGGGAATCGAGGCACAGAAAAGTTAAATGTTTCACCCAAGGTCACATGGTAGACAAGTGACAGAGCCAGGATTAGAACTCATGTTCCCCGACTCCCAGGCCTATACTCTTCCCATTAGGCAACACTGCTTCTCTGGAACACAGAAAAGTACAATGCCCTTGGATTTGAGTTATTGAAGTACTTCAGTTTTGACATTAGTTCTAGAACATATATGTGACTCATCACAGATCTGACCCCTGAACACAGTAGCCCTTTCTGCCTGATATTTAATCAATCAGTCAATTGATCAGTAGTATTTATCGAGTGCTTGCTGTGTGTAGAGCACTGTGGTGCCAGGGATGTATTGGCTAAATTGCTTTGACAGTAGACGAAAAAAAGTTCGCAAGTAAAAAAGAGAGACAGGAACCTTTTCCTCTGCTACCCTCTCTCTCAATAGTGGCTCCAGCTCTGGAGCTGTTTTTATCACACTCTAAATCGTGGTGCCTCCAGTTTGTTTTTTCACCCAGTGACAGGGGAATCAGTGAGAGAGTTCAGAACTGTAGGTTTGGCTTGGGGAAACCAGGTAACAAGCCTGTGTTACTGCTTTGAGATTGATCCAGAAGTGTATGGTTGAGCCAGGTGTCACATCTGATTAATAGCTCACTTCCAAAATTGTTGGAAATCCTGGCCTGCTCTTCCAATCCTTCTTAAAATCTGACTGGAGTCTGAGGACCACCATGAGACTGTACAGGTTGGGGCAGTGAGGTTGGGAAACAAGGTTGGAAATTAGCAATGCCTGGCGTGGTCTTTGCCAATTAGACCAATGTATGGAGATGGCAGGCTTCCAGAAATGCAGGACTTATAAATGGTTTGTGGCAGCCACACAATCCATTCACTCAGCCACTGCTTTCTATACTGAAGTCTTACAAATCAGAGGCTGTCTGAATCATAATAATCATAATAATCATGATCATATTTTTTTAAGCACTGTTCCGAGGCAGACACAAGATAATTAGATTAGACAGTCTCTATCCTAGATAGGTTTCACAGGGTGAGCCTGAAGAATTTCAGATGTGGATAGAAAGGTACAAAACCTATCGATGTTTTAAAAAATACTTTTGGTTGTATTGACACAATCCACTTTGCACATGCAGAAATTAACTCAGCAAAATATAGACTGAAAACCCTCATTCTGTTTCTTAACCTGGGAATTCAAATGTGACTTTTATCATCATAAGCATTTTGATGCTGTTACTACCCTGAGGAAAAGTAGAACAGAGACACAACCTTATATCCTCTGCAACCATGCCTGCTGTGCGACCTTGGGCAAGTCATTTAGTTGAGTTTCTCTGTGCCTCAGTTACCTCATTTGTACAGTGGGGAATAAGACTGGGATCCCCATGTGGGACTTAAACTGTGTTCAACCTGGTTCGCTTGTATTTATCCTAGAGCTTACTATAGTGCCTGGCACTTAGTGAGCACTTGACAAATGCCATAAAAAAATTGGAGAGTGCAAAGAAATGGAAAGTAATTATTGTGCAGGCAATTATAATACAGTTCTTTAAATATTCCCCTTTAAGACTAGTGGGTTTTCTTCCTGCAATTTTTTGGTATCTCACTGAATGAGCATTAAGGTTTTAAGCCACTGTCATAGTGCAATAAATCCTCTCTTCTCTGTTCCTGCACTACTTTTTTAGCAAAGTAATATTTCACAAAAGCCTTTTTTAGGTGATGGAATTAAAATCAATCAGCAGTATTTATTGAGCTCTTATTTTGAATAGATCATTGTTCTAAGTGCTTGGATGAGTACAATAGATTAACAGGCTTGCAATATGCGAAACAGTTACAAAAAGAAATTACAGGTAGCGGGAAACAGTGGAGTTTAAGGATATGTCCATAACTGCTTCAATTCATTTATTTATATTATTGTCTGTCTCCCTTTCTAGAGTGTAAACTCACTGTAAGTGGGGAAAGTGTCTGTTATATTGTGTTCTCCCAAGCTCTTACTTCAGTCTGCACCCAGTAAGCACTCAGTAACTATGACTAACTGATTGACTGACTGATCGTGGGGCTTGACAGGGTGGGGAGGAGGATTGCTTCTGGCTCTCAGGATTATTGTTTCTGAATCTTTAGTTGTGCCCCTGAAACTGCCCAGGGAACTCGTGAAGGACATCCTCTTGGCTGACAGTATGAAATGAAGACTTTCATAATAACAATATCAATGATAAAATAATTGTAGTGTTTGTTAATCAGTCAATCAATGGCATTTATTGAGTGCTTATATGTGCAGAGCTTGGGAAAGTACAATATAACAGAATTGTTAGGTGCTTATTATCTCCCAAGCACTGTACCAAGTGCTGGGAGAGATACAAGATAGTTGTGTTGGTCCCTGCCCCACCCTGGCTTGTAATGTCAGAGGGGAGGAAACAGATATTTCATCCTCATTTTACAGATGAGAAAACTGAGGCATAGAGAAGTTAAGTGCCTTGCCTGAGGTCACCCAGCAGGGAAGAGGCTGAGCCAAAATTAGAAACCAGATCATCTTCTTTTTACTAGGCTATGCTGGTTCTCAATATAGAAAGGTGACCAGCACAGCAGCTCAGCAGACCTTCATTTTGGCTGAAGATTGATGACATATTGCTCTTTATACTTCCTTCCAGTCATCCGAAGGATATGTTGACCTTCTTGCTTGTTTTTTTCCCTTCATTGTCTGTTTTTGCATTGTTGAACCATGTGCTGTATAGGTAATAATTCTGTGATGTCATCCTGACCTGGGTTGACAGTGAAGATCTTTGTAGCATTTCTTTGGAGCAGGCTGATAAAATAGCTAATTTTCTTTAAACTTCACTTTAGGCCATATTGTCAAGACTGACTACAAAGAGGTTCACAGTCATCTGATTGTTGCTTCCCCTGTGTGCCCCTAGGGTGTAAACATCTGCCAAAAAGCAATACTTGAATGATGGTCTCTTGGACTTCTGATGATACTCAAATTTTCGGGTTTCCAGAATGTTCAGAAATATGGTCTCATGCCAAAATCTAGTTCCCTCTTTGCACAGTCCATCTTGGCTGCATTGAATATATTGAACAGAGTTAAATCTGTCAAACGTCATAGTTTTGCTCCACTGACAATGGGAAAGAATGATGCTGATGATTGTGGTATTTGTTATACACTTCCTATGTGCCAAGCACTGTTGTAAGTGCTGGAGCAGATACAAGGTATTCAGGTCGGACACAGTCCCTATCCCAGTCAGAGTTCACATTTTAAGTATGAAGAAGAGCAGGTATAGAATTTACATTTTCCAGATGAAGAAATTGGGGCAGAGAGAAGCTAAAAGCTTGCCCATGGTCATGCAGCAGACAAGTGATGGAGCTGGGATTAAAGCCCAAATCCTTTTGACTCCCAGGCCTATGGTCTATCCATTAGGCCACACTGCTCTTTTTTTGTCTCAGTGCCTATTATCCCTTCTACTTAGTCTGTGAACCCCATGTGGAACCTGATTATCTTTATCCACTCCAGTGCTTAGGACAATGCCTGGCACATAGTAAGCACCTAATTAGTACCACAGTTATTATTATTGTCTTAACCAAGTCTGGTAAAACTGTTCAGGGGCTATGAGAGTGTGTTTGGGGGGAATTGAATTTCTTTTACGTGAGAGTCAAGGGACAAACATGAGGATTGCAGAGAGGAAAAGTTGTCATCTTGAAAGTCTTCTGAAATTGCACCTCTTCCAAGAGGCCTGTCCTAATTAATTTCACATCTCCTAATAATAATAATTGTGGTATTTGTTAAGCTCTTACTATGTGCCAGGCACTTACTAAGTGCTGGGGTAGATACTAGCAAATCGGGTTAGACACAATCCCTGTCCCACATAGGGCTCACAGTCTTAATCCCTGTTTTACAGATGAGGGAATTGAAGCAAAAAGAAGTGAAGTGACTTGTCCAGGGTCACAGAGCAGACAAGTAGCAGAGCTGGAATTAGAACCCACGTCCTTCTGACTCCCAGGCTTGTAATCTGTCCATTAGGCCATGCTGTCCCTTCAACTCTCCATTACCTAAGAACTTGGGTTTGTTCACTATAATCAATCAATCAGTCAATTAGTAGGCATTTATTAAGTGATTACTGTGTAAAGAGCACTTTACCTGCCCTGCCTCAGTAGGACTTATGTTCATATCTTTGACCTCTATTGCTTTCCCCTACCTTTTAATTATATGAGTATCTGCCCTATTCCCACACTAGAATGTAAATTCCTTGGGGTTAGGAAGAATTTTTATGGCACTTGTTCAGTGTTTACTATGTTCCAGGCACTGTACTAAGCTCTGTGGTAGGTACAAGATAATCAGGTTAGACACAGTCCTCTTCCCATATACAGCTCTCACAGTGTAGATTGGAGGGAGGATTTAATCCCCAATGTACAAGTGAGGCAACTGAGACACAGAGTAGATAAGTGACTTGCCTAAGGTCACACAGCAGACAAGTGATGGAATCAAGGTTAGACCTCAAATCCTCTCACTCCCAGGACCATACTCTTTCCACTAGGCCAGGCTGCTTCCCTAACTCTGTTATACTCTCCCAAGTGTTTAGTACATGCTCTAAACACTCAATAAATGCTGTTGATTGATTGATATGGATGTTCACCATTCATCCATTACCAAAACATTGAATTCAGTTGCCCTGGGGTCTGTACATAACATAAATATTTAATTGGCTTCATGCTCATACAACTTTCTGTTTGTTTATCTCCATCTATATCATAAGTTAGAGAAGCAGAGAAATTGAAAATGCAGAAAGAACCAAATATGCCTTATCATCCACTATCTATGCTGAAGCTGAACATAATATCGGGATTCCATTTTTCAAATAATAAAGAAGCATCTTACATTGCTTTTAAGCAAAGAAAAATCTTCTCTCCTAGCAAGGCCTGTATTTATCAAATTTTCCATATGCCAAACCTAATGTGAAGCTCTAGAAAAGAATAACAAAGCCAGTATTACCCTGAAAATTCTGCAAAGTTCACTGACTCGTGAATAATGAGAATGGCAGGAAAAATGCATTACTTTTTCTTTGCTGCCTTTTTTCCTCTAATAGATGTCATACATAATTTTGATTTTTAAAATTGTTTTTCATTCTCAAGACTTCAGTGGCTCCCAAAGTCTTCCAAAGTTTACCTTTAACTTATTCCAATGAAACAGAAGCTGACACCAGCAGAAAAAGATCATGTTCTTTGTATCATTATTTAGAAATCCCATACATGTTTTAACTGTGTTTATCTATTCATGGATATGCACAATCAGATGCAATTGGGAATGTTCACCTGTGTATGCATGCACTTAAGGGTCCATATCTACTTTTGAAAAGCAAACCATTATTTAGTACTCATCAATCAATTGTGTTTATTGAGCACTTACTGTGTGCAGAGGACTGTATAAAGTGCAAAGGGACAATATGATTCAACAGAATTGGTAGACACATTCCCTGCCCACAACAAATTTATAGTCGTGAGGGGAGAAAGTTTTAATCTCCATTTTACAGATGAGGAAACAAGCCTAGATAAGCTAAAGGTCTTGGTCAAAGTCACATAGCAGGAAAATGGCAGAAGCCAGGATTAATGATAATTAATTCCCTTGTGGATGACTGAATTATGTAAATTGAGAATATTGTAGAATTATAAGGACACATGAGATTTATTTTGAATAACACTCTTGTCAAATTCTGTTTTTTATTATTATATCACTGCCTACTAAGTAAAATGAAGTTTATAAAAATAGCAGGATCTTCATGATCTTAGGATCTTAACACCTAGATTACTTCATCGGCCTCCTTACTGACCTCCCAACCTCCTATCTCTCCCCACTCCAGGCCATACTTCACTCTGCTGCCCAGATCATCTGTCTAAAAAACTTTTGGGACATGTCACTCCCCTCCTCAAAAATCTCCACTGGTTACCCATCCACCCCTGTATCGAACAAAAGCTCCTCACCATTGGCATTAAAGCACTCCATTACCTTGTCCCATCCTACCTCACCTCACTTCTCTCCTCTACAACCCTGACCACATATTTCACTCCTCTGGTGCTATCCTTCCAACTATGCCTCGATCTTGCCCATCTTACCACAGGCCCCTGAGCCACATTCTACATCTGGCTTGGAATGCCCTCCCTCCTCAAATTCATTCAATAGTATTACCGAGCACTAACTATGTGCAGAGCACTGTACTAAGCGCTTGGAATATACAAATCAGTAACAGATAGAGACAGTCTCTGCCCTTTGATGGGTTTACAGTTTAATCAGAGGAGATAGACAATAACAATAGCAATAAATAGAATTAAGGGGATGAACATCTCATTAAAACAATAGCAAATCCTACAGACAATTACTCTCCTTTCCTTCAAAGCCTTACTGAAGGCTCATCTCCTCCAAGACACCTTCCCAAACTAAGCCCCACTTTTCCTCATCTACCACTCCTTTCTGAGTCACCCTGACTTGCTCTCTTTGCTCTTCCCTCCGCCCCCCACCTCACAGCCCCACAGCACTTATGCATATACCTGTAATTTTATTCACTGGTATTGATGGCTGTCACCCCTCTCTAGATTGTGACCTCGTTGTAGGCAGATAATGTCACTGTTTATTGTTACATTGTACTTTCCCAAGTGCTTAGTACAGTGCTCTGCACACAGTAAGCACTTAATATAATTGAATGAATGAATGAATAACCAGTTTGGATACTGGACTTATCTATTCAAATTTTTGCCAAGACTTGGAAAGAGTTTTAATAAGAATTTCCAGGAGTGGGATTGAGCAAATACTTTTCCCTAGACTAATTCCCACCTTGATTACTACAACAGCTTCCTCACAGACCTCCCTGCCTCCTGTCTCTCACCTTCCAGTCCGTACTGCACTACGCTGCCTCAATCATTTTTCTAAAAAAAAAAGTTCAGTCCAAGTCTCACCACTCTTCAAGAAACTCCATTGCTTGCCTATTCACTTCCACATTAGACAGAAACTCCTTCCCAATGGCTTTAAAACACTCAATCAGCTTAATAATGTTGGCATTTGTTAAGCGCTTACTATGTGCAGAGCACTGTTCTAAGCGCTGGGGGAGATACAGGGGAATCAGGTTGTCCCACGTGGGACTCACAGTCTTCATCCCCATTTTACAGATGAGGAAACTAAGGCACTGAGAAGTGAAGTGACTTGCCCAAAGTCACACAGCTGACAGGTGGCGGAGCTGGGATTAGAACCCATTACCTCCGACTCCTAAGCCCACGCTCTTTCCACAGAGCCACGCCGCTTCTCAAAATAAATGGTGGTATTTGTTAAGCACTTACTATGTGCAAAGCACTGTTCTAAGCGCTGGGGGATACAAGGTAATCAGGTTGTCCCATGCCCGTTCTTATCTTACCTCACTGATTTTTAACCACAACTCAGTCTGAACACATCACTCCTCTATCTCCAACCTACTCACTGTACCTCGATCTCTTCTATTTCACTGTCTATCCCTTGCCCACATCCTTCTGGCTCAAAACTCCCTCTTCTTTCATTTATTATGGACCTTATTAAAATCATATATCTTCCAAGAGGCTTTCCCTAATTATTTCCTTATTTCCTCTACTCCATATCCCTTCTGTGTTGCCCTTGCACACTGATTTGTACCTTTAAGCACTTGATATTTCATCCCATCCTCAGCTTCACAGCACTTACATACATATTCATAATTTATTTTAATGTCTGTATCTCCATCTAGAGTGTAAGCTTCTTGTGGGCAGTGAAAGTGTCTGCTAACTCTGTTATATTGAACTCTCCCAAGTACTTGATAAAAAGATTTGCACATGGAAATTGCTCAATGAATACTATTGATTGATTGATTATTTAGGAATGTCTTATGTCTTAAAGTACTGGGAAGAATAAATGGTTTTTGATTCATATGGAGTCTGTGTCCCAACCTGGCTTCGCTATCTAAAATGTGGAAGAGAAGGAAGATGAGACAAAGGAGGACAAAATGGACAAAAAAAAAGTAAGGAAGAAAGGGGAGGACAGGCAGAAAAGGAAAGGTGAGCAGCTAAATTCAGAAAAACAATTAGGGTAAAAAACCGGTTCATTGCTGTTGAGATGGAAAAGTCCTCAGGCTGCTGGCTGAATTTGACAGGTTATACTTTAAAACCACTAACAAAGACTTCCTACATAATTGAGACCCTAAAAACTGGTTCCTTCAGTTTCATTATAGGGACATTTTTATAGTATGTTTAGATTTATATCTGGTTGTGTGTATGTATATACGCACATAGTATATACTAGAATATATTTGTGACATTATAGCTAAAGTTTATTTGTATTAATATCTGTCCCCCGCTCTAAAGAGTAACCTCACTGTAGTCAGAGGTTATGTCTATCATATTGTACCCTCCCATGTGCTCAGTACTTTTGCACACAGTAAGCGCTCAATAAATAGGATTAAATGAATGAATAAATAAATGAATATGTCAAAAGGCCTGGGCAATTTGTAAAGACAAACAGACTTGGTAAGTGTCATGAGCCCCATCCAGAGATCACTCTACCACAGTATCAGGCGCTTGACCTACCAGCCCTAAATTGGGGATTTGACTCCCTTTTTAATTCAGGCACTCAAATGACATATTCCAAAAGTAAAACCAAACACCCCTGTTATTCATTCATTCATTCATTCATTCATTCAATAGTATTTATTGAGCGCTTGCTATGTGTAGAGCACTGTACTAAGCCCTTGGAATGAACAAGTCGGCAACAGAAAGAGACAGTCCCTGTCATCTGACGGGCTTACAGTCTAATCGGGGGAGACAGACAGACAAGAACAATGGCAATAAATAGAGTCAAGGGGAAGAACATCTCGTAAAAACAATGGCAACTAAATAGAATCAAGGCGATATACATTTTATTAACAAAATAAATGTGGAAAGCTTTATTTTAGAGTAAAACAGGGGTTAGGCACATAAGCACGCACACAAACATATACACACACATGAAGTCACACATGAAGTACAATAATAATGATGGTGTTTAAGTGCTTACTATGTGCCAAGCACTGTCTAAGCACTGGGGTAGGTAGTTACAAGGTAATCAGGTTTTCCTGCGTGTGGCTCACAGTCTTAATCCCCATTTTCCAGATGGGGGGACGGAAGCACAGAGAAGTTGAATGACTTGCCCAAGGTCACACAGCATACAAGTGGCGGAGCTGGGACTGGAACCCTCATCCTCTGACTCCCAAGCTCCTGTTCTTAACATTAAGCCAAGCTGCCTCTATAGTTACCAATCCATCAGATTTTCCCCAAGTCTTGGTGAAGATGATCGATGTAGGAGTTTCAAGGAGTCAAACTGCCCTCAGTGCATCGTCATCCTGTTACAAGTCTGAGGTGCTTGGTTGAAGCAGCCATAGGGATCTTAGTGTAAGGCTTAGGTGGTTGCTCGCCAGGTGAAACAGGACTGTTCTTTCCCCCTTTTACCCACTGTTGTTGCGGGGGTTGCAGCAAGGGAGCTGCTCAGGATTGCTTGCTGTCTTCTGCACTTATTGGGTAAGTAGAGGGGATGGAGACTTCTACCCCCATGTCTTATTCCCCCGCGGGCATAGCACCATCCAGCAGTCATTTTCCTGCCCAAGAGAGCAATTTAGCCCCTCTTAAGCCCTCTGCAAAACATTTCAGTTCCTATTCAACAATTCAGGTCCTCAAAACTCCACAGAAAGATAACAGTTTCTTCTGTAAATTGTCCTTTGGCCTCGTTGCTTCCGGGGTCAAATAGTACAAGTTGCAGTCATTCTTGCTCACCACAGTAAGACAAAAGCTAAAGAAAACTTTTCTTCAATACATTTGAGAAGTATTGGAAATCCTCTAATGGGGATGAAACCTTTCACTGGTGAAAAGTTTAATTCCCTTCAATTGCTTGTATTCATCCCAGCGCTTAGTACAGTGCCTGGCACATAGGTAAGCACTTAACAAATACCATTATTATTCAAATCCCTTTCACATCTATTCTCAACCTCAGTAAGGAAAACACCATTATGGAATTTGGAAGCTCCATGATCTGGACTTAGACTAGCTGTCTTTGAATAATACTAGTAGTAGAAGTATTAACTGAACACCCATTGAGTGTAAAGCACTGTACTGAGTCCTTGGGAACCACAAGTGAGTGACACATCCACTGTACACAAGAAATTTGCACACTTCTTCCCCTCCTCATCCTGCAGTTATTCACTGTGGAATGTCATAGCAGCCATCACCCATTCCTATGTGCAACCCCTCAAAGTCAACAAATGATTGAATCTAGTTTCCAGAAGTCCAAAATGTTCCTGTAAATGTAAAGGAAGCATTTCTGGCTATGCTTTAGTTAGCCAAAGGGCTAAACTCATGGATTTTATACCTCTGGTAGACAGTTGAGCAGGAGGATGGGGAATCTCCAGGAATTCACATCTCTTCCCACTCAGTTGAATAATTATTTTTTGACCCCTCTCTATTTCCATCCTCTTCATCTTACCATCCCCTCAGTCAATCAATCAGTGATATTATGGAGTGCTTAATGTGCTACGAGCACCATATTAAATTTTTGGGAGAGGATAATACAATATAGCAGAGTTGGTAGATATGATCCCTACCTTCAAAGAGTTTACAGTCTTGGGGGTGGGGAGAGAAAGACATCAAAGTAAATTACAGATATAAGAAATGCCAGGGTGCTGTGATATGAAATGTGCTGAGGGATGGAAGTGGGGCAAGTATTAAAATGATCAAGACCTAAGTGCGTAGATGACACAGAAGGCAGGGCAAATAGGGTGGGGAAGTGAAGGGTTAGTCAGGGAAGGCTCTTGGAAGAAATGTGGTCTCAGTAGGCCTTTAAAGATGTGGAGACGGGTGTTCTGTTGACTATGAATGGGGAGGGATCTTCAGACCAAAGCAAGAATGAGGGCTAGGGTTCATCTGTGAGAGAGATGTGATTGAGGTACAAAGAATTGGTTGGAAAGAGGAGAGAAATATGTGTTTTGGGTTGTAGAAGCAAGGAGGAGCTGACTGAGTGTCTTTAAGCCAATGACAAGGAGTTTCTGTTTAATGCAGTGGTGGATGGGCAGCCACTGGAGGTTTTTGAGAAGTGGGGAGTCATGCACAGAATGCTTTTTTTTTAGAAAAATGAATGGATTGGTGAGTGAACTATGAACTAGAACAGGAAGAGATAGAAGGCATGGACGTTAGTGAGGAAGATGAAGCAGTAGTCAAGACAGGATATGATAAGTGCTTGGAGCAGTATTTTGTATGGAGAGGAAAGGGTGGATTCTAGAGATTTTATGAGAGAAGAACTCCCAGGAAAGAGCATGGACCTGGGAGTCAGAGGATCTGGGTTCTGGTCCTGGCTCTGCCACTTGCCTGCTGTATGACCTGGGCAAGTCACTTAACTTCTTTGGGCCTCAGTTTCCTCTTCTGTAAAATGGGGCTTCAATACTTGTTCTCCCTCCCAGTTAGACTATGAACCACATGTGGGACAGGTAAAGGGATTGGATCCGTCCTGATTATCTTATATCTCCCCAAGAGCTTAGCATTTACATGCCTGGCACACAATAAACACTGAACAAATATAATTATTATTGCAATTTTTGTTACTTCTTGTCAGGACATCTAGGAAGAGATGTTCTGAATGCAGGAGGAAATGTGAGTATACAGTGAAGGAGAGTAATCTGGGCTGGAGAGGAGGATTTGTGAATTGTCTGTGTAGAGATGTTATTTGAAACAAAGGGAGCATATGAGTTCTCCAAGGCAGTAATAATAATAATAATGCTGGTATTTGTTAAGCACTTACTATGTGCCAAACACTGTTCTAAGCCCTGGGACAGATACAAGGTAATTGGGTTGTCCCACTTGGGGTTCACAGTCTTAATTCCTATTTTACAGATGAGGTAACTGAAGCACAGAGAACCTAAGTGACTTGCCCAAAATCACACAGCTGACAAGTGGTAGAGCTGGTATTAGAACCCATGACCTCAGACTCCCAAGCCCAGGCTCTTTCAGCTAAGACACAAGGGGACCTAAAACCGAATTATGAAGGACACCTACAGTTAGAGGGTGGAAAACAGAGGAGGAGCCAATGAAAGAGACTGAAATGAGGGGCCAGAGAGATAGGAAAATCAGGAGAGGACAATTTCAGTAAAGCCAAAGTTAGATAATGTTTCCAGGAGAAGGGGTTGTTCTACAGTGTTGAAGACAGCTGAGAGGTATAGGAGGATTAAGACAGAGTAAAGGTGTAGGCCCTTCTCAGGATCACACATGGAGAGTTTCCAGTACTCTACCAGTCTCAGCTATGGAAGGGAGAGTCAAGCAGAAACATACCCATTCCAATCCTAGCTTGGGCAGTGGCTAACAAGTGGGAGGCAAACTGCTACAAGTGAAAACTCACCTGTGTTGGGCAGCAGTGGCATGGGAGAGAATCAAGGGTAGAGACTTAAGATTACAGTGCAGAAGAAGGTAATGGTAAACCACTTCCATATTTTTACCAAGAAAACCCTACAAATACACTACCAGATGAATGCAGATGGGGAGTAAGACATTCTGGGAAATACATGTCCAGTAGGTCGCTATGGGTCAGAAATGACTCAACAGCATAGGACAAGACAAGAACAAGTTGTAGGACTCGGCAAGGAGGATATCCTAGGCCAAGATAGAATTGTCCCAGTTTCATTTGCCCCTATGTTGATTCAGGAATCTAGGACACCTCAGGCTAAATGTAATATGTTGTAGCAGATTTTCTGCCAGTTTGCTAGTGAAATATCTATTCACTATTTCACTCAGGTATTTGAAGAGTTATTTGTGTCACCACTTTCATAATATTGTAGGACATGTAATATCTGCAGTGTTCCCTTGATGAAAAATTGATCAATTCATCTTTCCTAAATATAAAACACATTTTGCGTTTACATCACAAATGCATAGGTTTCTTTTTGTAGATGTTTATATAAATTCATACTGATTATTGATTATTTCTAAACAAAACCTTGAAGGAGGAGAGACACTGTCATTGTGGAAGTACCACAGGCCTGGGAGTCAAGAGAGCAGGGTTCCAATCCCAGCTCTGCCTCTCGCTTGCTATGTGACGTTGAGCAATCACTTAATTTCTCTGTGCCTCAGTTTCCTCATCTGTAAAATGGGGATAAAACGTCTATTCTCCCTACCTTTTAGATTGTGAATTCCAAGTGGAATGGGGATTGTATCTGATCTGGTTATCTTATATCTACCCCAGTATTTAGGATAGTGCTTGACACAGTGTTTAATATGTGTTATCATTATGATGTGGAAGATATGGGACTTAAAAGACATAAAGATAAGCAGTAAATATATTTACTTTTACTATATCATCAATTAGTAGTTATTGGCCTACCAACTAGCTGTATGTCAATGTACTGGGCATTTAATTATCTAATCCTGAATATTTCATCAATATTTAAAATTCCTTGTAATATTTTTGTCTAAACATCCATTTAAAGTAGTTGGATTTAATGAACAAAATTTATATAAATTGTCCTCAGAAAGATCCTCTGTCAATAACTAGCCATATGAACAAAGGACACTGCTAAATTTGAGATAAACAGTAATGCTATTTTGTGACTGTACTATATCCTCCACTCTTTGAAGTCTTTACTCTTAATATTGTTTAGAGAATGGAGTGAAGCTTCAGATTGCATTTGACCCAAACTTGACTTTTGTTTTTATGAAGTGATTTTCTCTTTCTCAAACAGGAAAGAATATCAAGCCCATTCGAGTGGTATTTAGAAAAATCAATAGAACACAGAGTGGAGTTGTCATTTCTCCTGACTCCAAATACAAGATGCTGTTAGGTTTAGTGGTAGGCTTCACAGTCTTCAGTTGTGGTCAGTCCCACAGTATTTAATTCTTTCAATCGTATTTTTTAAATCCTTACTATGTGCAGAACACTGCACTAAGCACTTGGAAAGTACAATTCGGCAACAGGTAGAGACAATCCCTACTTAACAATGGGCTCACAGGGAAGTGTCCACTGTTTCTATTGCTACTATGAAGGGAAGAAAGTGAAGAACTCTAGATAAGAATTTCTTTAGTAATTGCAGAAAATTCCTTAGTGATTGCACTTTCTGACAATGTTCTTTCTCTCATCTCTGGACTATGTGGGGAATACAAAGAGGTCAGAGTTAAGGGTCAAGATAAAGGGGGGGAATCTCTAACCCACCTCCCTCGGACTTTCAACACATACTTACGTATGTATGCCTTCTTTTGCCTTCTGAAGTAATGCCACTTTCAAGCACCTGTCTGCTTTCTTTCTTTCTGCCAGAACATGCTGGTTTTTAAGATGAAGACCCTCAAAAGAAAGCAGAGTTTCTAATTATTTCAGCTGTCTAGAGTCATCTTCTTTCCTGCAGAAAACATATTTATTGAATCATATTTATTGAGTGTTTACTACATACACTGTACTAAGTGCTTAGGGGAGTAATAATAATAACTGTGGTATTTGCTAAGCTCATATTATGTGCCAGGAACTCTACTAAGCTCTGGGGTGGATACAAGCAAATTGAGTTGGACACGGTTCCTGTCCCACATGGAGCTCACAGTATCAATCCCCATTTTATAGATGAGGTAAGTGAAGCACAGAGAAATGAAGTGACTTGCCCAGGATCACACAACAGACAAGTGGTGGAGTTGGGATTAGAACCCATGACTTTCTGACTACCAGGCCCGTGCACTATCCACTACGCTATGCATAAAGAGAAATATTCCCTGCCCACAATGAAAACAAACACATTCACAATTCAAAATATCCATGATATGGATTCACAGTAAGATCACACATTTTGATCATTTTCTATACTACAATCTATGCTAGTATGCTAGCACTGGGAAAGGCTTCTGTGTTTTAGTTTTTTGATTTTTATTAGTGGTTGCTCCTTCCTTCATAGAGGGGGATTCAAAGAATAGAAGAGATTTCTAATTAGGGTGAGTGTGCCCATATCACTTTTTCAAAAACATGTTCTCCAGTCTTCAAATCCTCCAGTGGTTGCCTATTGTTCTCTGCATCAAGTAGAAACTCACCATTAGCTTTAAGACTCTAATTCAGCTCTCTTCCACTCTACTTATCCTCACAACCCTCCCACTACAAACTAGCCCACACACTTTGCTTCTCTAATAACCTATTCATTGTGCTTTTTTCTCATTTATTTTTTGGAAAAAAAAAGAAGCCATTTGCTCATACCCTCCCTCTGGCCCATCTCCCTTCATTTCTGACAGACCACAACTTCCCTCCATCTTCAAAGCCTTACTAAAATCACACCCCCAGGAGACCATCGCTGATTAATCTCCCACTGTTCCATTTTAGTTCCTTTCCCTACTGTGTCACTCATGCACTTGAGTCCATGTCTTAAGCACTAAGGGCACTCACCATTGCCCAACAGCACTTAGATGCATATTTTGTATTCAACTCCTTCCCTTCCCTGTAACATGTTTTAGTGGCTACCTCTCCCACTAGACTATAAATTCTCTGGGGGCAGGGATTATGTCTACTTACTTAATTGTACTCACCCAAACAATTAGTACTGTACTTTGTACCTATACCACTGACTGATTGATAGATTTGACTCTGATACTGTATTCCTTATCAATTGCTAAACCGCAGAACAATACAGAAGTGCATCTATGGCATACAGCTTGTGAATATGTCCATATTCAATATAAGCAATTCCAACTGAGCAGCGTGACCTAGTGGATAGAGGTCAGGCCTGAGAGTCAGAAGTAGGTTTTAATCCTGGCTCTGTTACTTGTCTGCTGTGTGACTTTGGCCAATTCATTGTACTTTTCTGTGCCTCAGTTACCTCATCTATAAAATGGGAATTAATTCTGTGAGCACTTTGTGGGACAGGGATTGTATTTATC
The DNA here is from genome assembly GCF_004115215.2 of Ornithorhynchus anatinus. Lineage (NCBI taxonomy): Eukaryota > Metazoa > Chordata > Mammalia > Monotremata > Ornithorhynchidae > Ornithorhynchus > Ornithorhynchus anatinus. Next base: position 109,737,304 of record NC_041731.1, on the reverse strand, counting down.
CTGATTAGCTTGTATCCATCCCAGTGTTTAGAACAATGTCTCATTCAACTGTATTTATTTAGTGCTTATTATATGCAAAGCATTGTACTAAGCACTTGGGAGAATGCAATATAACAATAAACAGACATATTCCCTGCCCATAGTGAGCTTACAGTCTAGAGAGTTTACACTTTAGAGACTGACACATAGTAAATGATGAACAAATACCATTTGAAAAAAGTATTATCCCCAGAATTTGGGTAAAGGTGAGCAGTAACCAATATTCTACAATGGTAACTATCTCACTTATATTGGAGCAGATAGATATTCATTTTATATTCACTGGAGGATAATGTTAGCTGGCTGTTCTTTCTACATGAGAGGTGGAATCAAGAAGAGAAATCTCTCTGTAGTATGAGGGGTGGGACTATTCATCACTCTTCTTAAAAAAAAAGATACTTCTATATTCATTTCCTTTAAAATATATCATTGTCTATCTCTGAAGCAAGCTGAATTATTTTTTATTAGGGACCATGAGGAAAATAGCTAGCTAACTTCAAAATTTATATTTCCAACTAGAGAAAATTTGGCTATTGAAAACCAAAAAAATTAGCAGAAGTAAAACTGTGAGAGGAAAAAGCAAGTTCCCAGTATTTCACATTAAACCATTTGAAAGCATATTAGCCTATTATTACAAAGACCTAATTGCTGTAGTGATTTTTCTCACAAATGACTGTGGACATGACACCCTAATTAGTCACATTTTTACTAATTGTAGCGATATATATGGAAATATCTGATGGACAAAGTTACCAATCTGGATATTATGCTGCTCAAATCTAGAGAAGACAGTCTGGCTGGCAACGGCCCAAGAGTTTATTTGTGAAGCAGGCATCGAAAAGCTGCCCAGCCATCCTTTCTCTTCTAGAGCAGCTGCTTTCAAAAATATGTCTCCTTTTTTGGTCAATACAGTCACTTTGGACTCCTACTTCTAGCATTATCATTATCATCATTGTCATGGTGCTATTTGGGGATAGCCTTGCCTCAGTCACTGTGGTTTTGATTTCTTTGAGCTTGGTTGAGAATTTCCAAGGAAATGAGAAGATAAGCATGTAAAGATAAGCATCCCGAGAAGTACAGGCCTAGAGATTGTATTTTCAGTTTTTCTTAAAGGTACTTACCCAGCTTGAGTTCTTTTACGCCCAAACCTGAAGGTCGGAGGTCTACTGTAATTGTCTGAAGGCTTAATCAATTTCCAGGGGCAGCTATTTTTATTGAGTAGGTTTCCTGTTGTTTTAACTCATTATGTGGTAATTAAATTTCATCTCTTTCCTTCAACCATATGCTTTATATACTTTAAAAGCCCTTCTATTATCCCCATTAATCTTTCCTCTGCCTGTCAACACAGAAACAAGAGAAAGATAATATTTACTTTCCATTTCCCCTGCCTTTTCAGTTGATCCTCTTTTTCTTTGGTGGTGTTTTTCCTTTCTAGTTTCTCTAGTCTCCCTCACTTTCCTCTTTTCCCTTTTCCTACTTTTTTGACCTTTCTCTGTCTATCTTCCTTATCCTTTCCATCCTCTGGATCACTAAATGCCATCCACTTAGTGGTGGCCACTTTTCAAAACTGGTCCTATATCATCCTTCTCATTGTTTGTTTTACTTTCCTTTTCCTGGTTACTCTAATCTCCTTTCTCCTTTCTTTCCCCCCTCTTCATTCATCCCTGTCCTCTCTTCCCTGTGCTCTTCTTCCATCCTCTACCTGATCCACTACTACATTGATTTAAATGAATGACACCGAATGATCATCGTTTAAGCATATAATATACCCCTTTCCTAGTCTGTGAACTCCTTGTGGGCTGGAACATTTCTGCCAACTCTGTCATGTTATTCTCACAAGAACTTGGTACAGTGCTCGGCACAGAGAAAGTGCTCAGTAAATACTATTGATGGCCTGATGTCCATGAGGCTAGCATTCTATGCATGAATTCTCAAAATGAGAGAGGGCCCCAAGAATCCTGCTAGCCAGTAGAATCCCGCAATCCTCCATTGAGAAGCAGCATGAGCTAATGGTTAGAGCAAAGACCTGGGAGTCACAAGGACTTGGGTTCTAAACCCAGATCTGCCACTTGTCTCTGTGGGACCTTGGGCAAATCACTTAACTTCTCGGTGCCTCAGTTACCTCATCTGTAAAATGGGGATTAAGACTGTGAGCCCATGTGGGACAAGGACTGTGAGCAACCTCATTTGCTTGTTTACCTAGCACTTAGTAGAGTACATAGTAAGCGCTTAACAAATGTCATAATAATGTAGGTAGGCTCCAAAATGCTTGGGTTGATGTTTTGTTCATTCATTTATTCAATAGTATTTACTGAGCGCTTACTATGTGCGGAGCACTGTACTAAGCGCTTGAAATGTACAATTTGGCAAGAGATAGAGACAATCCCTGCCCAATGACGGATATATTTGGATGGTTCCTGGTCAGCTTTGTGAAAATGCCTCAGTCATAGTTGGAAGAAATAACAACTGAAGCAGTTCAAACGAATGTGTTATCCATCAAAGGATGATACTTCTGTATTCATTACCTTCTGCAAAAATTTGCACTCCTGAAGAAAGAGATATATATGTTTCTTAGGTACAAAGATTAAGGCTCTGACAGATTATCATCCATAGATACAAGTGCTGCTGCGCTAAAGAGGTGTCACAAATCTTTCCCCTCTGTACCCACGTGGGCATGCCAGTGCATTTGCTATATGAGATGCCTTGTGCTGGGTTCGATTCTCTCACTAGTTGTTCTGAGCTTCTCAAAGCCACTGCATTGAAAACCCAAATCTGTCCTTTAACGCCAATGCCAGGATTGCCACATTCCACCTGGTCATTTGGGATCCTGCAGTCTTGTCGTAGGCATCCGCTGTGTTTCTATAGTAGTTCTTCTACCCTGATTGCTTATTTGTTTCCCCATTTCAGAGTCATCTTAGAATTTTTTCTTAGTTATTCTGCTGTCATCCATTCTCCGGCTCTGGAACTCTGACCGAGTTTCAGTTGGTCCTGATGGAGATGGTTAAACTGTTGGATGTGGTTTCTGTCTAATCCAGGGTCTCACATTCGTATAGGTTGGGCACAGTGACCACTCTGAAACTTTCAATTTGCTCTGGAGATTGGATATTGATGCTCCATTCTATCAGTCTCCCAAAGTACTGCCCAAATCCATTTTTTTTATGGTACTTAGTGCTGGGATAGATACAGCATTATCAGGTTGACTATAATCCTTCTCCCTTATGGGGCTCATGGTCTAAGTAGGTAGAAGTAGGATTTAATTCCCATTTTACAGATGATGACCTTGAGGCACAGAGAAGTTGTGACAGTTTATGGTATTTGTTAACAGATTAATATGTACCGGGAACTTTTCTAAGCACCTGGGTACACAGATACAAGGTAATCAGGTTAGTCACAGTCCCACAGAGGGCTCACAGTCTTAATTCCCATTTTACAGATGAGGCACAGAGAAATTAAATAACTTGCCCAAGATCACCCAGCAGACAAGAGGTGGAGTTGGGGATTAGAATACAGGTCCTTCTGACTCCCAGATCTGTGCTCTACCAACTAGGCAACTCTGCTTCCCTGCATCTAACTGGTCAGTGTGCTTCCACGGTATGGAATTCAGCTCTGAATCACCAATAAAAATCTTTGTTTGTTTGGAGTTGTTCTCTAGTACAGGCTGGCTCATATCCTGGTTACCCTTATACTTACTGTTAGTACCTAATGCTCTGCTGAGTCAGGGAAGGTGTTCATAATCACATATTTGTGTCACAAATGTTTACTTCTAGAGTGCTTTCATCAGCATAAAGAACTCCTGAATGACTGACTCAAGGAATATTATGATGCTCTTAGGTAGTTAAGTTGAAGGAGTTTACCAAGGATAAATGTAAAATTGATTTACATAGTACCTCTCCCAGAGGAATGCAAATTTCTTATCCACCCCACTCGTTTATTGCAGTTACGTGATCAGTATAGCATTAGATGACATTTCTTTGAATTAGTAGTCCAGCATCTCATCTGGCTAGGTGACATTCCCAAAGGGAATGGCCAGTAATGGAGGTAGGGCAGAAATCCAGGTTTCTAGGTTTTTAGACAAGGGTTTGGGAAAGAGTTATAATGAAAGTTAATTTAATGGGCTATATTCAGGATTTGGATGAATATATACCAAGGGACTTGTATGGCCTCTCACCTTTGGGAAAAGTAGCTGGAAAGTGATTGCCATCTTCCTTCAGAAGATACATTAACTCCCTTACAGTGCCTTGTCGGAGAGAGGGTAGAGAAGATTGAGCTGGAGGTTCTGCTCCTGTTCTGTGGAAAAGGGCAGGAGGCTGTAGTATGCAGCTCTGATTTCTGGACCAATCAATGGTGCCACCACCAATCTTGCCAATCTCTTTTGTCCCTTACACTCCTTGTCAGGCTCAGCCACATCAGTGGAAGATTACTGGTGATCAATCAATCAATCCATCCATTGCATTTATTCATAAATTGCATTGATTGAGTATTTACTGTGTGCAGAGCACTGTACTAAGCACTTGGGACATCTCTATGTCCGGTGTTTTTACTTTAAGCATACAGCCTCTCCTAAGCCACATTTCTCTGCCAACTCCCAAGTCTTGGAAGTGGTACCTAAGTCTGTATGGCCTGGGAGGAGAACACAGTGATTTCAGTGCTAGGATGAGAGTCAGGGATCCTGTTCTCTGTGACAGACTCTCAATTTTGTGGATTTCTACAATGAATCTTTGCCTACGTCCTTAGGATGCTATTGAGCTATTATGTATCTTAAATAATGCACAAAAAGTCAGAAGCTATTGCTTCTGGGCTACTAATAACAATAGTAATAGTGATAATTGTGGCATTTATTAAACCCAAGTCCTGGACTCAGAGCTGGGGGTTGGTAAAGGGGTATCGCCATGATATTCCCAAGGGTGACAGTGGTCCCACTAATGGCTCATGCAATTCACTCCTTACAGCACAGTCCTTTATCATTTATTACATCATTTATCTTTTGTCCAAAAGATTTTATAACACTAATCACCTCCTTTGGAGGTTGGAGAGGCTGAATCAATCATTCAGTGTTATTTATTGAGCACTTGCTGTGTACAGTGCACTGTACTAAGTGCTTGGGACAGCATGGTACAACAAGAGATGGTACCTTCTCTGTCCACAAGAAACCTATGGTCATGAGAGGGAGACAGACATTAGTATCAATAAATAAATTATGGATATGTATGTACATAAGTGCTGTGGGGCTGAGGGTGGGGGTGACAATCAAGTGCTCAAAGAGTACAGATCCAAATGCATAGGTGATGCAGAAGGGAGGAGAATAGGAAAACTGAGGGCCAAGTCCAGGAAGGCTTCTTGGAAGACCTGTGGTTTTAAGATGGTTTTATAGATGGGAAGAATGGTGATCTGTCACATATGAAGAGAGAGGGAGTTGTAGACTAGAGGGAGGATGTGGGAAAAGGACCTAGGAGGATGTGGGAAATAGTTAAGATTGAGCAGAGTGAGCAAAGTGGAGGAGATCACTATGGTTAGGTAGGAAAGGGAGATCTGGTTGATTGCCTTAAAATTGACTGTAAGGAGCTTCTGTTTGATGGGGGGTGGTGGGTGGACAGCCATTGGAAGTTACTGAGAAGTAGAGAGACATAGACTGAATTGTTTTTCAGAAAAAACAATCTGGACAGAGAGTAGAGTATGAACTGGAGAGGGGAGATACAGGAGGAAGGGAGGTCAGCGAGGAGACTCATGCAGTAGTCAGAATGTGAGTTCATTGTGGTAACTGTGCATAGAGAGGAAGAGGCAGATTAAAAAGATGATGTGAATATAGAATTGACAGGATTTGGTAGCAGACTGGATATGTGGGTTAAATGAGAGAGATAAGTAGAGCATATTGTCAAGGTTAGGGGCTTGTGAGACCGGAAGAATGGTGGAAAGTCATGGGGAGGATAGGGTCTGAGAGGGAAGATGAGTTCTGTTTTGGACACATTAAGTTTGAGGTGTTGATGGAACAACAAAATGGTTCTGTCCTGGAGGAAGGAGGAAATGCGAGCCTGAGGAGAAAATTAGTAATTAGCCTGGTGAAGTAGATATGGAAATCATTTGAGTAGAGATGGTAATTGAAATTTTGGCAGTAAATGATTTCTTCAAGGGAAGAGCAGATAGGAGAAAGTCAAGGATTAGGGGAAGTTTACCTATGTTGGAGCAGGGTTTCCTCAGGCTGCACTTTGCTCGGGCTGTGGGCTGGAAGAAGGGAGAGGGGTTGGATGGGAGTGTGCTTACCTAGTAGGGGGTGGGGGGAGTGAGGCTGGGGGATGGTGGATTGGGTGACATGGTAAAAAAAGGACAGGGATGAGGTGATTAGAGGGAAGAGTTTGAGGGGACATGATGAGGTCAGAGAGGTTTAAGTATTTTCATTCTGTACATCATCATCATAATAATTGTGGCTTTTGTTAGTAATGTAAGTCAATACTGAGGTAGATTCAAGATAATCATACCAGATTAAGTCCCTGTCCCACATCAGAATCACAGTCTAAAGGAAGGAGAGAGCACTCCTTCTCAACCTCTCAGCTGCCTTCTACACTGTTGATCACCCCCTTCTCCTGGAAACATTATCCAACCTTGGCTTCACTGACACTGTCCTTTCCTGGTTCTCCTCTTATTTCTCTGGCTGCTCATTTTCAGTTTTTTTTTCACAGGCTTCTCTTCTACCTCCCACACCCTAATTGCGGGAGTCACTCAAAGTTCAGTTATGAATCCCCTTCTATTCTCCATCTACATCCACTCCCTTGGAGAACTCATTGGCGTCCCACTGGCAAAACTACAATCTCTTTTCTGAAGATTTCCAAATCTACATCTTCAGCCCTGATTTATCTCCTGTTCTGCAGCCTAGCACTTCCTCCTGACTACAGTACATCCCTACTTGGTTGTCCTGCCAACACCTCAAGCTTAATATGTCCAAAACAGAACTCCTTAACTTCCCACCTAAACCCTGTCCTTTGCTTGACTTTCCCATCACTGTAGACAGCATCACCATACTCTCTGTCACACAAGCCCTTAACCTTGGCGTTATCGACTTGTCTCTCTCATTCAACCCTCATATTCAACCTCTCACTAAATCTTGTTAGTTTCAACCTTCACAATATTACTAAAATCTGCCCTTTCCTCTCCAGGCAGCTGCTACCCTGTTATCACAAGTACTTATCCTAATTCACTCTGGTTCCTGTATCTGCCTCCTTGCTGACCTCCCTGCCTCCTGTTTCTCCCCACTCCAGTCCATACTTCACTCTGCTGCCCAGATCATTTTTCTACAAATCGTTCAGCCCTTGTCTTCCCACTCCTCAAGAACCTACAGTGGTTACTCATCCATCTCCATATCAAACAGAAACTTCTTACCATTGCCCTTCCCCCACCCTTACCTCACTGCCTTCCTATTATAACTCAGCCCACATACTTCACTCCTCTGACAACCTGTACCTCAATCTCATTTATCTAGCTGCCAAAGTCTCCCAAGCCCTGCCTCTGGCCTGGAATGCCCTCCCTTTTCACATGAGACAGACAATCATTTTCCCCTCCCTTCAAATCCTTATTGAAGGCACATCTACTCTGAGGCCTTCCCTGACTAAGCTCTTCTTTTCCAACTCCCTTCTGCATTGCTCTTGTACTTGAATTTGCATCCTTTATTCACCGTTCCCTCAGTCCCATAGGACTTATGTACATATCCACAATTTAGTTATATTAATGTCTGTCTCCTCTCTAGACTGTAAGCTTGTTGTGGGCAGGAAACATGTCTACCAACTCTTTTATATTGTACTCTCCCAAACACTTAGTACAGTGCTCTATAGTAAACAATAAATGCAATTGATTGATTGAATAATATTTTTTGAATCAAGTCTCCTGATTTCCAGTCTTCTGCTCTTTCCACTAGGCCAAGCTATATAGCAGGCTCTTAATCAGTGTCTAGTTGTCTGTCCTCCCTCCTTCTTTCCCCCCCTCCCATTCCCTCTTTTTTAAGTACTGTTAAGCTCTTGCTATATACCAGGCACTGTACTAACAGTACGATAATCAGGTTGGACAAGTGGGGCTCACAGTCTACATCCCCATTTTAAGATGAGGAAACTGAGACACAGAGAAGTTAAGTGATTTGCCCAAGGTCACACAGATAAGTGGCAAAGCCCTTGCCTGGATTGTCAGTTCTCTTTGGGCCAGGAGCTATGTTTGAATCAGTATCCTGAATTTCTCCCCTGAGCTTGCTGTACTGCTTTGTACATTTTTAAGCACTTAATAAATGTCAATTTCAACTGCCACCAACATTTGATCCCAACCAGGACTCCCTGTTTGCTGCCTCCTGGGAATGGGAAGATGTGTTGAAGGGCCTCGCCAGACAGCTTTTATGAGCTTATTTTGAAAGCGTAACTCCATAAAGTAAAGGCATGTCGTTTCAACTTGGTCATAAAGGGATACTTATGGCCAATTAAAAGGCTTGTACATTTTCATGTGCCACTCTCACCATCAGTAGTTTTTGAACACCTACTTATGCTTGATCCCATAACTTGGAACTTGGGAGCACACCATAAAAGAAAGAAGATATAAACTCTGTCTTGAGACTCCATCAGCATTTATGTTTAATGGAAGTGACACCAGAAAACTTGGAGGAACTTAGTGATGGATGCCCTTCTTACCATTTATAAGCGTGGCTCAGTGGAAGGAGCCTGGGCTTGGGAGACAGAGGTCGTGGGTTCTAATCCCATTTCTATCATTTGTTAACTGTGTGACTTTGGGCAAATCACTTCACTTCTCTGAGGCTCAGTTCCCTCATCTGTAAAATGGGAATGAAGCCTGTGGGCCTTACGTGGGTCACCTTGATTACCTTGTACCACCCCAGTGCTTAGAACAGTGCTTTGCACAAAGTAAGCACTTAACCAATGCCATTATCATCATCATCATCATCATCATCATCTATCTTAATGGTCAGAGTTGCGTCATCTAACATTCTTCATTACTCCCCTCCCTATCACTAACTCTCCCTTTATGCATCATCTAACATTCTTCATTACTCCCTGCCCTACCAGTCTCTCTCCCATTATGGCTCTCTCATCCATAGCTCCCTTAAACTATGAAACTAGCCATTAGATTGTAGGCTTCTTGAGGACAGAGATGATGTCTTCTTTTATTAAGTTCCCTTTTATAACCAATTACAACACAGTCCTTAACCGTATGTGGTAGCATTATAGCCCAGGAGGAAGTTGGCCTTTGGAGCCATTAGAGTCTACGGCATTTACATTAACCCGCTACCTTTCACAATCCTTCCTGGGCCTGTCCACCTGACACTATAGAAGCAGCATGGCTCAGTGGAAAGAACCCGGGCTTGGAGTCAGAAGTCATGGGTTCGAATCCCGGATCCACCTCTTGTCAGCTGTGTGACTGTGGCCATGCCACTTAACTTCTCTGTTTCTCAGTTCCCTCATCTATAAAATGGGGATTAAGACTGTGAGCCTCATGTAGGACAACCTGATTACCCTGTATTTACCCCAGCGCTTAGAACAGTGCTCTGCACATAGTAAGCGCTTAACAAATACCAACATTATTATTATTATTATTAAGTGAATCTTCAGTCCCCAAACTTCTCTACTAATGACCTAGCCCCAGATGGTATTATCCACAGTTTATTCTATTTGTTAAGTGTTTACTATGTGCCAGACACTGTTGCAAGGGCTGGGGTAAATACAGAGTAATCCGGTAGGACAAAGTCCATATCCCACTTAGGGCTCTCAGTCTTATTCACCATTTTACAGATGAAGTAACTGAGGCACAGAGAAGTTAAGTGACTTGCACTTTATTAACCAGTGGCGGAGCTGGGGTTAAAACCCAGATCTTTCTGACTCCATGGCCCATGCTCTATCCAATAGACCACACTCCTCTATTTTCCACTTGTAGAACAAGGAGTAGAATCCAGGTCTCCTGTTTATAATGCTAATAATAATAATGAAAAACATGGTAATCATAGTAATATGCATTAAGCATTTACTGCACACCAACACTGTGCTAAATCTGAAGGTAAGTATAAGATAACCTGATCAAAGACAGTCCCTATATTCCACACAGGGCTTACAAACTAATAGGGAGATAGAACAGCTCTTTGATCCTCATTTTAATGATGAGGAAATCTAGGCACATAGAAATTGATTGACTTGCTCCAGGCCACCCTGAGGCAAGTGGCAGAAAAAGGACTGGAATCAAGGTCTCCTGGCTGGCAGCCCCATGCTGTTGCTATTGGATCCACAGCAAGGCTAAATAAGCCAACTAAAACTAGACTTAACTGGCCATTGGTCTGATCCAGTAGTGGTATTCCTTCTATTCTTCTGTTGTTTCTGAAGGTTCTAATTAGAAAAGATCTAGATTTGGTCCCTGAAGAACTCTGGACTTGCTCCAGAAGCCAGAGCATCTGTCTAACTCAAGAGCAATTCTGAAACTGAGAAACTCTGTGATGTGTGCTGTGCAAGAAAAAGTTGATCTATTCAGACATTTTCTGAGCTAATGATCATTTAGATACTGCCTTACCTATGTCTTACTTGTATAATAATTATGGCATTTGTTAAGTGCTTACTATGTGCTAAGCACTGTTCTAAGAGCTGGGGGAGATACAAGATAATTATGTTGTCCCATGTGGGGCTCACAGTCTTAATCTCCATTTAAAGGTGAGGCAATTGAGGCACAGAGAAGTTAAGTGACTTGCCCAAAGTCACACAGCTAACAAGTGGAGCTGGGATTAGAACCCAGGGCCTCTGACTCCCAAGCCCTTGTGCTTTATACTGAGCCATGCTGCTCCTATAATACTTGATATATTGTAATGCTTGTATAATGCTAATGATCTAAATGATCTAAATACTAATACTAAATACTAATTTTTTCTTTATAAATCTCTTTCAAGGGAGTAGTTTGGATATTCTTCTCATCCTCATTGGATGCTCGGTGTGGGCAGAGAATGTGTTCCTTGTTATTTTGCCCTTTCCAAAGTGTTTAGTATAATGTTCTGCCCAGAGTAAGTACTCAATAAATACAACTGATTGACTGATTATGTGCTTGTTCTACAAGCAGCATTATCAGAAACAACATTCTGGGTGAATGTTCAGAAGTAAACTTATTAATGTGCCTTTCCCTAGCAATCCCATCTCCTATTCTAATGGGTCTGGAGGGATTGGCTCTTCTCTTGCTCTTCATTTGCCACAAGCTCGTAAACAATGGAAAAGAGTCGTTTGGTTTTCATGGGTTCCATTTCCACCCAGACGTGGCTGCTGCCCATCAATGAAGAGGGCTCCAGAAAACAAAGGGCTTGTTCTCTGAAAATTGTGTCAGGAATTCAAGTGGCCTGCCAAAACAAAAGCCTCTGGAATATATTAGTTTACTGGGGCCAAATTCTCAGTTTTGCCTTAGGTTTCTTCCCAACAGCTAAAGTATATAACACTCATCCCTTGAGGTTTGGGTGCTTCAAGTTTTCACCTTTCTGGCCAATTCAAGCCTAGGCACGGTTCCTGATTTTCATGCCTTCAGAAGTTTTGTTTGTTTCTTTGAGATCTTAATAGCCTACTTTAGAGACTCAGGGAAGCCTTTTTTAAGCTGCTGTTGAGACGTTCTAAGTATACTCTCAGCTAGGCCACTTGAATGCATGATATAGAAAAGTGAAACATTGTTTTTACATCTGTTCTTGTTCAGACAGACCACAAATTCTATTCTGTTAATGTTTAGTGTATTTGAATTATTTTCATCAGCCAGCATATAGCTAGCTTGTGGTTTGAAAAGTGCTTTAGTCTCAGTTGCCAGTGACAGAAAGAGCCAGGAGACTGTTTATTGCACAAGTCGGCATTATCTTGCCACAAAAAGCACAGGAGAGGCTTAGGATCATTACATGTCAGATACACATTACCTATAAAAATGTTCACACAGCATGATTAGTAACATTTTCCCCACACAAACTCATATGATTGCAAATCTGCAGATGCTTTCTGGTAAAATGTAACACTTGATATTCCTGCTAGCATCTTTGCATTGATCATGGAAATGGGCTTAGACTCCATGATGTGATGGCCCTTTCCAATTCACTTATCTTTGGTTAGTCTGTTTTCCTGAGAAGCAGTGCAAAAGAGCACGGGCCTGAAGTAGAAGGACCTGGATCTTAGTCCCTACTCCGCCACCCATCTGCTGCATGACCTTAAGCAAATCACTTCACTTCTCTGGGCCACAGTTACCTCATTTTAAAATGGAAGTTACAACTGTGATCCCCATATGGGACAGGGACTGTGTCAAACCTGATTACCTTTTTATCCACCCCACTGCTGGGGCCTGGCACATAGTAAGCCCCTAACAAATACCATAAAAAAAGAACTGTGTGGTCAGGGTTGTAGGAGGTGATCAGTGAGGAGATAGGATGGGGAGAGTTGATAGAGTGCCTTGTAATCTGCCGACATGGTTGGGCAACATTGCAGTTTTTTGAAGAGTGGATAGATTAAAAAACTCTTTAAAAAACTGATCTGGGCAACAGTATGGGATGGGTAGAGACTGGGAGGTCAGTGACGATGAGGAGGCTGATGCAGTAGTCAAGTCGAATACTCAAATCAGCCGGATGGCACTTTAGATGGTGAAGAAAGGGTGCATTATAGATATACTGTGAAGGTCAAACTGACAGGATTTGGTCACAGACTGAATATGTGGGTTGAATGAGAGAGGTGAATGGAAGATCAATCAATCAATGGAATTTATTGAGCACTTACTATGTGCAGAGCACTGTACTAAGTGCTTGGGAAAGTACACTACAACATAATTAATTGAAACGTTCCTTGCCCATAACATGCTTACAGTTTGTTGTTTTTTTTTTAACGGTACTTAGTAAGAGCTTACTATGTGTCAGAAACCAAATAAAGCACAGAGGTAGACCCAAGATAATTATGCTGGACACAGTCCCTGTCCCACATGGGGTTACAGTGTAAATTGGAGCAAGGAAAAATTTAATCCCCATCTGTAATCCCTATCTGTAACTGAGAAATAGAAAAATTGAGGGACTCGCCCATGGTCACACATCACACAAGTGGTGGAGCTGAGATTTAGAGAATCAGAATGGCTTAGTTGAAAGAGCATGGGCTTGGGAGTCAGAGGGTATGAGTTCTAATTCCGGCTCTGCCGCTTGTTTTCTGTGTGACCCTGGGCAAGCCATTTCACTTCTCTGTGCTTCAATTCTCTCATCTGTTAAATGGGGAGTAAGACTCTGAGACCCAAGGAGGACAACCTGATTGCCTTGTATCTACTCCAGCACTTAGAACAGTGCTCACACATAGTAAGTGCTTAACAAATACCATAATCATTATTTTTATTAGAATCAAGATCCTCTGATGCCCAGGCACATGCTCTATCTTCTAGATTCTAGATTCTACCTTTACAGAAGCCTAGCAATAGCTGGCAACGTTAACAATCAGTGGTATTTACTGAGTATTGACTGTGTGCAGAACATTGTACTAAGCACTTGGAAGAGTACAATACAATAGAGTTTGTAGTTCTGACCTCTGACCACAAGGAGCTTACTTTACTCTGCAATACTATACTAGTTCAAATTTCAGAAAATCTAATAGGCCAAATGGCAGGTTCAAACTGAACAATTATATTGATTTAACATCTCTGCTATGTCATAAGTACCCCAGGATTACAGTAGCGTAGAACTGTAAACCCGTTGCAAACATCAGGATGCAGTAACTACCAATACTCAGGGAAGAAGCAAGTAAGGTTGTTATTATTATTATTATTGTTGCCATTATTATTATTATTACTATTAATCATTCAGTCGTATTTGTTGAATTTGTTGAATTTATTTGCTATTGTTTCAATGAGATGTTCTTCCCCTTGATTCTCCCCAGATTAGACTGTAAGCCCGTCAAAGGGCAGGGACTGTCTCTATCTGTTACTGATTTGTACATTCCAAGTGCTTAGTACAGTGTTCTGCACATAGTAAGTACTCAATAAATACTATTGAATGAATGAATGATTACTGTGTGGAGAACACTGTACTGAGCATTTGGGAAAGTACAATACAGCAACTAACAATGCCAATCCCTGCCCACAGTGAGCTCACCATCTCAGGGGTAGGGGGGTATAGTAATAGTATTACTATTACTAATAACAAGGATGATAATAGTAGTACTTGTTAAGCATTTCTATGTGTCAAGCACTGCTCTAAATGCTGGGGGTAGATACAAGATCATCAGTTTAAACACAGTTCATGTCCCATATGGGGCTTACAGTGTAAATTGGAGGGGAAAGGAGGATTTACTTTCCACTTTTTGTCTTGTCTTATGCTTTTGAGTGGTTTCCAACCCAGAGTGACTTTACAGATGAGGAAACTAAGGCACAGAGAAGTTATGTGACTTACCCAAGGTCACACAGCAGTCAAATGGCGGAGGGACATTAGAATCCATGTCCTCTGACTCCCAGTCAATCCTACTTATTGAGTGCTTCCTGTGGGCAGACCACTGTACTAAGCATATGGGAGAGTACAAAACAACTGAGTTGGTTCCCCTAGGCCACAAGATTACTTCTTGAAATACTTTTTCTTAGACATTTCTTTAAATGTACCCCAGCTCGCACAGACAACTCACAAGATTATCATTTAAGAGACTTTATTTATCACTTCCAGATGGTAGCCTGATGATTGAAATAGAATAAGAGTAGCTAATACGGTGAAACTGGCATTGTCTTGTGGAAAATAGGGGGCACAACTGTGTCCTGCCAAGCTCCAGGCAGGGTGCTGTACTCTCATTGATATTTGTTTTGAGAGACCAACACTGTTTAATATTTGTGAGATTGATCAAGGGAAATCTAGCAAAGACCTTTGAGATTTCTTGCTTGCAAGAAATACATTAAGGAAATCTGCAGAAGGGAAACACAAACAAACCTGTGGAAAGGTCAAACTTATTAAGGAGCTTAGTAAACCTGATCATGATTTAGGGACGGGAAAGAATTAGAATAAAACCCATAAAGCCCATTCTATTGAAACATCACTGCACCCATTCTTTATTGTTTTATTCACATAAGCTATTCAGGTTGCTCCTTTCATAAAACCCAACAGGGTATGAGCTTTCTAGTTTGAAATACTTGATAATTAATTCACATTATGAAGGGACATATGTTAATAACTTCTTTTTTTTACTGCAGGGATATTCGAACTGTTCAGATTGACTTTGCAATTCTCAAATGTTTCCCTCTCAAACATGTCCTTCAAACTAAGCAAGGAATCTGCTAGAATAAATTATTTTCACAGTGGCATGATGACCAAAGTTGTTCTGTAGGGACAGTAATGCCTTTCAGCCCATTTAATTTATTCATATTACCTTGAAAAACAGATGAACTCATATGGTATTTTCCATTAATTGGAACATTAAATTTTGTGTTCCAATTTTGGCCTTATCCCAAAAAGTTTTGGAAGAGGGTTTTGAATAGCGTTGTAGTAAAAATGATTGAGTAGGCCAAACACCACAAGGTGGCGTAAGTGCATATAAACTGGTAGGTTTAGAGTTGGGACCCACAGGTGTGGTGCAATGGGCTTGGGGGATGATTCTCTAACTGATCACTGAATGAATCAGGGAGTGCTTAAAGTGTACAGAGCACTGTACTAAGTGCTTGGGAGAATATTAAACAGCAGAGGGGATGAAAATGTTCCCTGCCCACAAGAAGCTTACAGTCTATTAATCAATCATATTTTTTATGTTTTTTGTTTGGGTTTTTTTTTTGGATATTTGTTAACCGCTTACTATGTTCCAGGCAGTGAACTACGCTAGAGTAGAAACAAGATAATACAGTTAGAAACAGTCCCTGTCCCAAATGGGGCACGCAGTCTTAATCACCATTTTACAGATGGGATAAATGAAGCACAGAGAAGTAAAGTGACTTATTCAAGGTCACAGAGCAGACAAGTGGTAGAACCGAGATTAGAACCCAGGTCCTTCTGATTCCCAGGTTTGTGCTCTGTCAACTAGATAATACTGCTTCTGTGTACAGAGCACTGTACAAAGTAAGAGAGTTGGTAGATACATTTCCCTTTTACAAGGAGTTTGCAGTTTAGGTGGGGAGACATTAAAATGTATTATGACTATGTACATAAGAGGTGGGGGGGCTATGTACATAAGTGGTGGATGGAGTGAATAAAGGATAAAGTCCAAGAGCAAGGGGGACACAGAAGGGAGAGGGAGTAGGGGAAATGAGGGCTTAGTCGGGAAGGCCTATTACAGGGGATGTGATTTCAGTAAGGCTTTGAAAGGAGAGAGTGATGGTCTCTTGGATATGAAGGGATAGAGAGTTTCAGGCCAGAGGCAAGATGTGGGTGAGAGGTTGCCAGTGAGATAGTTGAGATAAAGTTTCAGTGTGGACATTGGTGATAGAGGAGCTAAGTGAGCATGCTAGGTTGTAGTAAAAAATCAGTGAGGTAAGATGAAGGGGTAAGGTGATTGAGCGCTTTAAAGCCTATGGTAAGGGGTTTCTGTTTAATGTGGAAGTGGATGGGCACCCACCATGGAGATTCTTGAGCAGTAGGGAAATATGGACTGTACAGGTTTTCAGATCAATGATCTGGGCAACAGTGTGAAGAATGAGCTCTAGAGAGGAATGTCAGGAGGCAGGGAGGTCAGTAAGGAGGCTGAAGCAATGGATAGAGGCAGGATAGAATTAGAGCTCAGATGGATATGGTAGCAGTATAGATCCTTATGTGTCTGCTTATTGTTATATTGTACTTTCCCAAGCTCTTAATACAGTGCTCTGCACAGAGTAGTCACTCTATAAATATGAATGAATGATTGGAAAATAAAACTGATGAACCAGGTGCAAACTTTTCCAAGTACAAAAATCACATTCCAACTTTGTAGATGGGTAAATAAATTCAACAGATTTTGAATTCTCAGTACAGTTAAGCACTAGGTGGATTTCTATTCACCAAGAAACCCAGAGTCAAAATAGAATGAAGGATTCTTTAATGAGGGATTTCCTGATGAAGCCTTATTAGTGAATTAATTGCTATAAGTGCTTTTAAACTAGGAAATCAAGACTGTATTTTCTAATGCAGTCTTAATAGTGATAAGGATATTATTCTTATTATGGGAAACGGTGTGGTCTAGTGGAAAGAGCATTGACCTGGGAGCCAGAGAACCTGGGTTCTTATCCTTGCTCTGCCACTTGCCTGCTATGTGACCTTGGGCAACTCACTTAACTTCTCTGTGCCTCAGTTTCTTCAACTGTAAAATGGGATACAATACCTAATCTCCTTCTTACTTAAATCTCCCTCTTAAATTGTGTGCCTCATGTGGTACAGGGACAGTGTCTGACTTGATTAATTTTTATCTACCCCAGTACTTTGAATACTGCTTATCACATAATAAGCATTCAACAGATACCAAAAACAAAACAAAAATAATGACAATTATCAATTAATGGCGTTATTGAGTGCTTATTGGGTACAGAACATTCAATCAATGGTATTTACTGAGCACTTCATTCATTCATTCATTCATTCATTCAATTGTATTTATTGAGCCCTTACTGTGTGCAGAGCACTGTACTAAGGGCTTGGAAAGTATAATTCAACAGAGTTGGTAGAAGTGATCTCTTCCTATAGCAAGCTATCAATCTAGATGGGAAAATATGATAATAATAATGATAATAAATTGTGCTACATTTTAGTGCTTCCTATATGCTTAATACTGTACTAGATACGATTCATTCAAAATAGTTTCTTTCCCTCATGGGGCACAGTCTAAGTAGAAGGGAGAACAGGCATTTAATCTCCATTTTACAGATGAGGAAACTGAGACACAGGAAAAAAATAGCTTGTCCAAGACTGCACAGCAGGCAAGTGGTAGAGATGAGATTAGAAGCCAGATTTCTGACTCCTAGTCCTGTGGTCTTTTCACTGGAAGGAGGAGACTCAGTAAATATTTATCAACTTTTTTCATTTGTCAAAGTGCAAAACTGTGCAGCAGTAGCTCATTTTGACTCTTGGTGAAATCACATTAACCTCACTGGCTATTTTTGATAGCTGGATAGACTAATACTTTGGTTCTAAAAGTTGGTGCTGTACCTAACAGTTACTATTCCTAGCTTTGTTCAGGAAAATGTACATGCTTTTTCTGAGATGATGATGTTAATAGTGCATCTGTGTTCTTTTCAACAGAGCATGTAGGGAGAATTGTGTAAGCATTTTGGTTTTGCTTTTGGACAATAGGTACAGCATTTAGTGTGTGAAGAGAATAACGTTATTTATTACTATCCTAGAATTCAAAGACTTTCTCCCTCTTCTTCCTTTCTCTGTTTTTTTCTTGTTACCTGTAGCCTCCAGTAATGCTGGGGTCTAAGCTCGTACCTGAGGCCAGAGTTGACAAAGTATGATGAAACACAATTTGGCTATTCAAGCACACTCATTTCACCATATAACATTTCCATAGGGCTGGGGCAGAAAAATGGACAATCACTGTGGCAAAATACAAAGTTTAATTAGGCATCAGAAAGAATCTTTTGGCTGTAACAGTG
Source organism: Ornithorhynchus anatinus (assembly GCF_004115215.2). Taxonomy (NCBI): domain Eukaryota; kingdom Metazoa; phylum Chordata; class Mammalia; order Monotremata; family Ornithorhynchidae; genus Ornithorhynchus; species Ornithorhynchus anatinus. Next base: position 109,718,734 of record NC_041731.1, on the reverse strand, counting down.
ATTTAGGTTTTGGAACAAATTTTATACTATGACTTGTCTTTTGGTGGTTTTGGCCTTCTTGTGCCTCGTGACAGGGGAATGGATCATATGACCCCTTGATATGTCTTCCCACACCAGAATTCATTGCATTATTACTCTATATCCCAATTTAGCAAAGTTTAAGAAAACTATCTGAAAATTAATATATTATTTTAATGTGCATTTAAAGTGCTTTTTGAGGCAGTTAAGGTAATGTCTAAGTGTACTGCTACTGTTTTAGTCTCCCAAACACTTAGTACCTAGCATTCAGTGAACACTCAAAAAATACCACCGATAGATTGACTGAACAGTTTGTTGTAAGATTTAACTGTTTTCTCACTCTGCTTAATTGTACATCATAACATTTTAAGTGACAATATTGAGATGAATTTTTCAAACTGTAATTTGACACCGGGTGGGAGATCAAAGCAGCAGCCAACACAAGGGTCAGATTTACTTGGTTGCTTCTACTTTCAGATTCATTGACTAGAACTGAAATGGAATTGCCAAGGGGAATTTGAATTTGTTTGAAAACCATTCAGCATCTCTATACATCTTGAGGAAAGGAAAAATTTCCATCATCCCCCCTCTTGGAATGAAGTCATTACTTTCTGCTTCATGCACAGGTAGTCAGTAAATCGATCAATGGTATTTATTGAGTGCTTACTATGCACAGAGCACTATACTAAGCACTTGGGAGAGTACAGTGCAACAGATATGGTAGATTCTCCCTGCCCAAATCAAGCTTACAGTCTACAGGGGCAGGAACATTTGAACCCCTAAACCTAGAGCATTTTCCCAGGAGCATACCAGCTTGCTCCAGTGCCATTGAGCTCCTGTCTCAAGTCCTTTTTCCACCAAGTTGAGGATTCTGACTTAGGCTTAGGATGGGTACTTTTACATTCTAAACAACTTCTACTATGATCACCTTTCTGTAGTTGTGCTCTGAGAAAGTCATCTCACCATTTTACCATCTGAAGCCGAACCTATACACCAAGGTAGGTTCTCTTCAAGGGCTCCTGCAGGCTCATCTACCTCTCTCTGGGTAAACTCTGGTTTCTCATTTGCCCCGATTCATCACTGGACTCAGGAAATCTGGCCCAGAGCAACAGCATAGCTAAAATCGAACCATGCTACTACAGAGAGAGTGTTCGTCACTTGCACAGAAATTCAGTGAGTGAGGCAGGACAGTTTCTGCTATAGATGTTAACTTGGGGAAGGGGTGCAGCATAAAGCAGCCACCCCTTTGCTTCCCCAAGGACTGGGAAACTGTGCCTCTGAAATAAAGTGTTTTGTTTCTGCATTGAATCAGCCTTTTAAGGAACTAAAATTACCTCAGAAATGTGCATACCAATGCTCATACCATTTGCATTTGTAAAGTTTAAAAAATCAAACCTGTCAACTTTTAAAATACATAACCTTGATTCCTCTCATTCCTGTGACCACAAGGCAAAATGTTTTTTTTAGCTTCCTCCTCTAACATGGGAAATAGTTTGGTTTTTGAAAAAGATGAAATCACAAATACAGTCTAAGGCAAACATGGCAAAAATCCGTTAAGATTGATTGAGTTAAGAATCATCATTTTCAATAAGGGTCTTACATGGGTAGGAAACAGATTGCAAATGGATGAATTCTCTCTTAAATGTATATTTAACATCAACAGTAGCCTGGAATCAACTTTTATAGAAAGGTGGCTGGTTCAAGAATTTCACTGAGATACAAAGGCTTCTTTATGACCATTTTCACTCATTCATTCAGTTGTATTTACTGAGCGCTTACTGTGTGCAGAGCACTGTACTAAGAGCCTGGAAAGTACAATTCGGCAACATATAGAGACAGTCCCTGAACTAAAGACAGAAGAGATTCATTCAATCCTGAAATTATTTCTACACAGAACAAAATTTGCCCTTTTATAGGCAGAAGACTTGCAGGAACATCCTTTCTAAATACGATGATGGAGATTATCGTGTGAATGCACTTAATTTGGTTTAAGTTCCTGGCTCAAAGCAGTGGCTCTCTGACTGAAGGGGTCATGCTTTCCTGTAGGGCTATGAAGATGTAAGGATTTAAAAGAATCCGGAGCTGTAGAACTCTGAGCAGCTGGGGAGTTGGGGCAGTGGCACAGTCAGTATTCAAATCAATGTGTCAACTTTGACTGCTTTGAAGATCCTCGGTCTTAAAAACCGTGGTATGTGTTAAGCACCCATAGGCGGAGGACTGCATAAACTATCTTCACTACCTCTCTCCATCACTGCCTTTAATGTCTTTGTGGGACACTAAGAGAAGGTCCTCTGAGGACCTCATTTTGTTGTGGTCGGGGTGTGGGCATTCTCAAGAGTGCTGTAGAATTGAAAAAAGAACTGCACATGTTTACTGTTGATATTGGGATCCCTTTTAGAGTAGAACAGATTAGGTAAATTACATTTTTTCCATGGATGGATGTCCCATTTGGAGGAGAAATGGGAGATTTTATGGAACAGTATAGGTGCCAACATGAACAAGGAGAAATCTCACAAACCTTAAAGTGAAACCCAAACATCAATTAAGCAATTTCAAGAAATGAATCTCTTCTGTTAGCCTACTCTTCTTTTATCATGGGACAGTCAAGTTGTGTAGCCATATATAGTTTGGCTATCCCTAACTTCATCTGTAATTCGGTAATGCCATTTCAATTCTTCTTATCTCAATAAATGCAAAGTTCCAATTACAGTAGTTTAATACAAAGGAGGTCCATGTGTAAAATCAGGGTAATTTAAATGCAAAACTACTTGGAGGCAACAATAAGGTTGAAATTTTAATTGTACTTAAGTAAAGCAATTCAGGTTAATCACTTAAAGTGTATTTTCATACTACATTCCACTCTGCAATAGGACAGACTTGTTTTCAGGAGAAAAAGCAATTTTGCCAACAAGGAAAAAAAATCCATTTTTCTAAAAAGAAAAGAGAGTTCAGTACTTTTAAAATATTGATAAAATTGAAATGGCCTGTATCTTAACATAATCTATTACTTTCCCCAAATGCCTTCAATTTTATAGTTTTCTCATTATATATTCCTGGAGGTTAGTGATTTATGAGTCTAACAGCAAGGATCATATTGTGATGCATTTCTATCATTGTTCTGGAAAAAAAATAAGAGAAGATATCTGAAGGAATTAGAGTATTGCAGTACTTCAGAATTTTTTTCAGTGTCTGATCCTCAAGCACAGAAATGGATTTACAAAATTTCGCAAACAAGCAAACCAAACAAATTCACCTCCAGGCTGAGAAAAAGCATAAGAATTTCAGCTTATTAGGTGATTGTTTTGGAAAATTATAAACCCCAAACAAGAAGCCACAGTAGGCAAGTGCCCTCTAAACCATAACTAAATAAAAACAGTGAGTGAATAAGTTTTCCTGGCAAGAATGAATAAACACTGCAATTCTTGAGGTAGATGGTAGATGGAGGAGAATCCAGAATGATTTCCAATGGAATGGATGGTTTCTTCATTTGTGAACAGTACATTCCTTGACCACGCGGTTCCTTCCAGTTATAGGCCAATCTCCCTCCTACCATTTTTCTCTTTAACTCTTTGAGTGAGTTGTCTCCATCTACTGTTTCCACTTCCTCTCTTCCAATTTTCTTCATGACTCCCTCCAATCTTGCTTCCTCCCCCTTAATTCCCCAGAAACTCCTTTCTCACAGGTCACCACTTATACCTTTCTTAGCAAATCCAATGGCCTCTTCTCTCTCCTAATCCTCCTCAGCCTTTCAGCTGCATTTGACAATGTTGACCACTCCCTTCTCCTGGAAACATTATCCAACCTTGGTTTCACTGACACTGTCCTCTCCTGGTTCTCCTCCTATCTTTCTGGCTGCTCATTCTCAGTCTCTTCTGTGAGCTCCTCCTCTGCCTTCCACCCTGCAAACTGTGACATTTTCTCCAGGCTCAGTCCCGTTCTATTCTCCATCTATATACACTCCCTTGGAGAATTCATTCAGAGAACTCATTCATTTCCATGGCTTCAACTACTATCTTTATGCAGATGATCCCCAAGTCCTCATTTCCAACCCTGATCTCTCTCCTTCTCTGCAGTCTCACATTTCCAGGACATCTCTATTTGTATGCCCCACCAGCACTTCAAACTTAAAAATGTTCAAAATGGATTTCCTTATCTTCCCATCCAAACCCTTTCCTTCCCCTGACTTTTCCATCACTTTCAACAGCATCACCATCGGCCCTGTCTCACAAACCCATAACTTTAGGATTATCCTTGACTCACCTCTCTTAGTCAACCCTGTCGGTTCTAGTTTCACATCACCAAAATCCACCCTTTTCTCTCCCTCCAAACTGCTACCATGTTAATCCAATCACTTATCCTACCCCACCTTGATTACTGTATCTGCCTCCTTACTGACCTTCCCACATTCTCTCTCTCCCCACTCCAGTTTACACTTCATAGACAATTACGCTCCCACATCTCCTCCAAGATACCTCCTCTAGGATCTTATTTCCTCTTCTCTGACTCCCTTCTCTGTCGCCCGTCTGCTTGGATCTGCACTCTTTATGCACCCCTCCCTCAGCCCCGTGGCACTTGAGTATATATCTGTAATTTATTTATTTACATTAATGTCTCTATCCCTCTCTAGACTGTAAACTCCTTGTGGGCAGAGGGAACATGTCTACCAACTTTGTTATGATGAACTCTCCCAAGCACTTAGGACAGTGCTCTGCACACAGTAAGTACTCAAGAAATATGATTGATTGATACATTGATTAATTTATTCTTACAACTGGACAAGGGACATACCCATCCACATAATCCAGAAGGGGCTAGCTCTAGAGAAGCAGCGTGGCTCAGTGGAAAGAACACGGGCTTTGGAGTCAGAGTTCATGGGTTCGAATCCTGGCTCGGCCACTTGTCAGCTGTGTGACTTTGGGCAAGTCACTTAATTTCTCTGTGCCTCAGTTCCCTCATCTGTAAAATGGGGATTAAGACTGTGAGCCCCACGTGGGACAACCTGATTCCCCTGTGACTACCCCAGCGCTTAGAACAGTGCTTGGCACATAGTAAGCGCTTAACAAATACCAACATTATTATTATTATTAAAGAAAATATGAAATTAGCTATTTTTGTCATTAATATTTTCCTCTAAAGTCAGGAATCTACCCTTGGTGTTCAAATGACAGTGATTGTCCAAATGAGTATTTTTTAATTGGCCTTTTTTAAGTACTTCCTATGAGCCAGGCACTGTGCTACGCACTGGGATAGAAACAAGCTAATCAGGTTGGGCACAGTCCATGTGGGGCTACCAGTCATAATCCCTATTTTACAGAAAAGGTAACTGAGGCACAGAGAAGTGAAATGAACACTGTCCTCTTTCCACCAGGCCATGCTGCTCCCTTTTCACAGTCTGTGACTGTCATATAAGGTAGTTTAAAGAGTGACAATCATATCATGCGTCTCGCTCATTCAAGCTCCTGGATTCTGAGACTAATAATTTTCTCTGCCACTCTGGATTTGTTATTCCATCAGGTCCTTAATGTGGTAGAGAAAGTAAGTCACTGCTGTGGAAATATATGATGATGTGGTTGTAGATAGACAATTTTTATTTTTGTATTTGTTTTACAAGTCAAATCAACACTGGGGAAACAGCTGTAAAAGGAAGATATTGGATAGTTAAACACAGTTGGCCTTTTTATGTGGAAAGAGTATTGGACTGGGAGTCAGGAGAAAGGGGGAGGCAATTTTTCATCAATGCCAAGGAAGTAATGCTGTTAGTCATAAAACTTAATGTCAGACTGAAGTCCATCCCTGATATCAAAATCCAAAGCCCAGGTGTGTCTCAGGGTCTCCTTAAGTGTTTTTAAGAGGCTCTGGGGATTTGGGGATAAGCTGGACATTCAGTTCTATATATTGGCAGACTGGAATGGTTCAACTCTGCTCTTGGGCACAGCAACTTTACTTCTCTTCCTCATCTACCTCCCTGCCGGCTGCCCCAGAAGTTATCTCAGGCCTTTATTCGTTCCACAATGGATTGGGGTATTTTGTACTATGGCATGTTAATCCGGCTAAATCTTTCAAGAAGATCAGATAAAAGAGCAGTTGATGTCAACTCCTGATTTGCTGTCTTCATAAATTAAAGATCAAGGTCGCCCAATCTTCTGATTCTTCTCCAGCGGCTCTGGAGAAGAGAGAGGCAGGACTTTCCGTGAAGCTCCAAAGGAATAGATCCAGGCTGACCGTAGCTGGGAGGGACTGTGTATGAGTTGAGCTGACTGTCTACTGGGGACCCGTGTGTGAGTGCAGTTTCCCCTGCTGGTCTGGGAGATGGACCCAAACTAAAGCGTCTCTGTCCCGGCTCCTCAAGAGGGATCGTGACCACCCGGGACATTTCCCTTCCTATTCCCCAGACCTTCGGGCTGCCAGAGAGGAGCAGAAGGTCTGTGTGGTGAAGGGAGACCTGTCCACTTGCACATGGTTTCCTTTGCTAGACTGCGAGGTGGGCTCAAACTGCAGCGGTTCTTTCCACCTCCTCAGGAGGGGTTCATTCATTCATTCATTCAAATTTATTGAGCACTTACTGTGGAAGGAGGTGAGTTGTTCCTCCATTCTGGCTGGCCACAATTTCCCCCATGTCCAGCCAGAGCTGACCCCACCAAGGACTTGCTGGCTCTTTGGAGCCTGGTGGCACTGGCACCCACCCTAATATTTGCACTGGGCCTGTGCCCTGTCTCCATCATGAGTGTGTGAACTTTGTGTTGGGGGTGAGCACCAGCTAAGCCAGCATCTGATTGTATCAATTATCTAGTGGAGCCAAGTTGGATCATAGTTCAACCTCTTCCACTAGAGATTGGTAGGTTTATTAGACTAGTGAGCCGTTTAGACTGTGAGCCCGTTATTGGGCAGGGATTGTCTCTATCTGTTGCCGAACTGTACATTCCAAGCACTTAGTACAGTGCTCTACACATAGTAAGCGCTCAATAAATACTATTGAATGAATGTTAGGGTGTAATACAAATGTCTCATGCGCATCACACCCCCATTGAGGTCTCCCTTTAACTCTCCTAAAAACCCAAGTGCTCTACCTTCTCCAACTAGTAACTTTGAAATTGACAAACTTGGAAACCATACCTTGTGGGGAGCTCACATCTGATTGTTTCAATTTTGTCAGCACAACTTCCCCACAACTCACACTCAAATGTCCAGTTTTGTCCCACATCCACTCTATCATTCTTCTCTGCCTTTGACACTGTGGATCACTCCTTTCTCTAGGAAACACTAACCTAAGTTTTACTGATACAGTTCTCTTCTCTCTGTCTTATCCTTCTCAGTTTTTCACAATTTCTTCCTTTGCTTTCCATCACTAACTATGGGTGTCTCTCAAGGCTTTGTTTTGATCTCTTCTCTTCTCACTTCATACTCACTATTTGTTGCCGAATTGAACTTTCTAAGTGATGATGGCATTTGTTAAGCGCTTATTATGTCCAGAGAAGTTAAGTGACTTACCCAGAGGCACACAGCTGACAAGTGGCAGAGCCAGGATGCTTAGTGGGAGTGCAGTGTTTTGCACAAGGTAAGTGCTCAAAAAATAATATTGAATGAATGAATGTCTGAATGTTGACCCAACTTCAACTACCACTTCTGTGCATATGACTCCCAAATCTACCTCACCAAGACTCCTCTCAACAGTTCTCCATTTCTTCCTGCTTCTAGTACACTTCTACGTGGATGTCACATCTTCGCCTTAAGCTCAATATGTCTCAAACAAACTTCTTCATCTTCCTCCTAAATTTTTTCTTCCATCCAACTTTCCCATCACAGTTGCTAATGATGTTGGTATTTGTTAAGCGCTTACTATAGTGCAGAGCACTGTTCTAAGCGCTGGGGGAGATACAGGGTAATCAGGTTGTCCCACATGAGGCTCACAGTTAATCCCCATTTTACAGATGAGGTAACTGAGGCACAGAGAAGTTAAGTGACTTGCCCACAGTCACACAGCTGACAAGTGGCAAAGCTGGGCTTCGAACCCTTGACCTCTGACTCCCAAGCCCAGGCTCTTTCCACTGAGCCACGCTGCTTCTCTTCTAACACCACCATCTTCCCAATCAGTCAATCAATCATATTCATTGATCCCTTACAATGAGCGGAGCACTGTATTAAGCGATTGGGAGAGTACAATATAACAGAGTTGGTTCCTGCCCACAACGATTCCCACCTCAGAGGTTTGCAACCAAGAGTTTCACTGCTGACAGTTGCCCTCCGTTGACAATGTAGTAGGCCCTCTGAAAGACGTGGCTCAGTGGAAAGAGCACGGGCTTTGGAGTCAGGGCTCATGAGTTCGAATCCCAGCTCTGCCACTTGTCGGCTGTGTGACTGTGGGCAAGTCACTTAACTTCTCTGTGCCTCAGTTCCCTCATCTGTAAAATGGGGATTAAGACTGTGAGCCCCACGTGGGACGACCTGATTCCCCTGTGTCTACCTCAGCGCTTAGAACAGTGCTCGGCACATAGTAAGCGCTTAACAAATACCAACATTATTATTATCAAAGACAATTTCCCCAAAACCCACGACTTCCTGCTTTGTCAGCATCCCAGCATGGTTACCCAAAGAATGAGCTAAGATGTTATAAGGTTGGAAGCAATTCTGCTTACTGGACACAGAGGTATTGGAACACCCCTACCCCCCTATTGGCACATTCGGCTAGTGGTTCCATTGACCAGGAGGTCATGGGTTCCCAACTATTCATCCAAATTCTCCTTTTCTTCTTCCAGTGTTCCATCCTGGAGGTAGATTTCCTTATCAGTGATGTCACTCTTGGGCACTGTGGGTCTGCATATTTTGGGTGTTTCTTGCTTGAGAATCTGCATGAGATCTTGCAAGGGATCTTGGCCAGTTGAGGTGTCAGGACCTCTATACTTTGTCCAGAGAGTGGTGGGACCAGCAATCCTTGTATCCCCAAATTGCTGCTTTTGATCATTCCCAACATTCCCATTTTTCCTTTCGGGTTCATGTATTTGATGCTCTTTGTGGAGATGATGGTATTGTCTTATTCTTGTCATATGATTGTGCTTTCCTGCTGTTGCCATTAACTGTCTTCAGCCAATCTCCTGACTTTGTGCTGTATTCACTGGTGAACCTCTGAATGTAACCCACCCCATCCTCCTGTTCCTTCTTATATTATCCCAGGGCATACAATTTTAATACATATATGCTGGAAATCCCCCAACTTCAAGAGTCAGTCAGCTACCTTAACAATATTGTCTTTGTCTCTAGTGCGTGGCTCAGTGGAAAGAGCACGGGCTTTGGAGTCAGAGTTCATGGGTTCGCATCCCGGCTCGGCCACTTGTCAGCTGTGTGACTTTGGGCAAGTCACTTAACTTCTCTGTGCCTCAGTTACCTCATCTGTAAAATGGGGATTAAGACTGTGAGCCCATGTGGGACAACCTGATTCCCCTGTGTCTACCCCAGCGCTTAGAACAGTGCTTGACATATAGTAAGCGCTTAACAAATACCAACATTACTTTGTCTTTCAGCCAACACATTCAGCCTATCAGCAAGTTCTATTGGCTTCTCTACAATATTTCCAGGATTTACTTTTTCCTCTCCATCTAAACAGCCATCATGGTGATTGATTGATTGATTCAGTTGTATTTATTGAGCGCTTACTTTGTGCAAAGCACTGTACTATGTGCTTGGGAGAGTACAAGATAACAATAAACAGACACATTCCCTGCCGACAACGAGCTTACAGTCTAGATCCAGCCACTTGCCTTATCCCAGTTCGACTACTGCATCAATCTCTTCAGTGATCTCCCTGCGGATGGTCTCTCCCCTCTCCTGGTCCATATTTCACTCTGCTGACTCTCACTTTCCAAATGATCTTTCTAAACAAATATGTCTACCCACTCCTCAAAAACCTAAGAGGGTAGACATTCCTCTCTGTATCAAGCACAAACGGACAGTTTGCTTTAAATAGCCCAGTCAGCTTTCTCCCTTCTACTTATCCACTCTCTTCTTCCATTGCATCCAGCTCACACTCTTCATTCCTCTCAAGATAATCAGATTACTGTGACTTGGGTCTCACCTCTCCCACTATAGAACTCCTGCTAATGCTCTCCCTTGTCACTAGAACTTCTCTCCTTTGAAATTTGACAGATGACAACTCTTTCCTTGAGAAATCACGTTTTCTTCCTCTTCCCTGCTTTTATCCCCACTTCAGTGCCACCTAAGCACTTGTGCACTCAAAACCTCTCTTAGCACTTTGGTTCATGTCTTATTTACTCCATTGTTTAAGCACTAACTTGTACTTATCCCCCTTTCCTTCCTCCCCTGCTAGATTGTATGCTCCTTCAGGGCAGGTCACATGTATTCATTTTCCCACGTAGTTAGTACAGTACTTTACACAGAAGTGGTGCATAATAATAATGATAACAATAATAATGATGGTATTTGTTAGACACATTCTCTTTGCCAAACACTGGGCTAGATACAAGACTATCAGGTCAGACACAGATCCTCTTTCACATTGGGCACACGTCTAAGGTGGGGGGGCAATAGATGTTTCAGTCCCATTTTGCAAATGAGGAAACTGAGGTAAATAGAAGGTAAATGACTTGCCCTAGGTCACACAGCAGCAAGTGGCAGTGCCAGAATTAAAACCCAGGTCTCCTGACGCTCAGGCCCTTGCACTTTCCACTAGACCATAATATGGATTTACTGATGGACCAATCTGAAGTGAACCCAGATTCTGAACACATTCCAAACTGAACTGGAGTAGGCTTGGAACCAAAGACTACTTCTGACTGTTTTAGCCCTGGCTTAGCCTTCGCCACTTGCTTTCCACAGATTTAAGATGGAGTTGAGAGAAAGGTGACATAAGTACTTTTTCCAGATGATTTTGGTTTGCATGTGTAAGAGTGTCAGAAGGCTATATTTATTCCCAGGTGACTGGCTTCATTTGCAATATTTATGTGATCTTACACAAAACTTCTGGTGACCAGTACCTACATATTATATTTACAGATATGGGTGGATGGGTTAATTAATTAAATGCAGGGACATAAATGACAGCCATATTTCCATATGCAAAGTGAAACTTCCAAAAACTGATGGGCAGGAACAAATCTAGTTGCTACATTTTAATTGGACTCTACCACTTATCTTAGTCTTAATCTTGCTTGGCCTAGAGTATAATCCCAAGATTTTACTAGCTTGCAACTCAATCTTCAATATGAACTGACTAGCAATTTAATTTTTTTTTTTGCATTTTTTTCTAGTTTTTTATCCTAACTGCTTTAAGCCATGGAGGTTTGGCCAACTGCACTTTGGGGCTGGAGAGAATAGTACCTTAATGCAGATAATTGTGGTATTTGTTAACCCCTTACTATATTTCAAGCACGGATCTAAGCACTGGGGTAGATACAAGATAATCAGGCCAGATATTGTTCCTGTCCTACATGGGTTCACATTCTAAGAAAAGGGAGAATGGAGATTTAATCCTCATTTTCACACATGAGGAAACAAGCTCTGAGAAGCTGTGACTTGCCTTAGGTCACACAGAATTCAAGTGGCAGAATGGGATTAGAAACCAGGTCCCTTCGATTCTTTGCTTCAGGATTCTTTGCTTCAGGAGAAGCAGCGTGGCTTAGTGGAAAGACCATGAGCTTGGGAGTCAGAGGATGTGGGTTCTAATCCTGGCTCCACCACTTGTCAGCTGTGTGACTTCGGGCAAATCACTTAACTTCTCTGTGCCTCAGTTAACTGATCTGTAAAATGGGGACTAAGAGTGTGAACCCCATGTGGGACAACCTGATTACCTTGTATCTACCCCAGCACTTAGAACAGTGCTTGGCACATAGTAAGCGCTTAACAAACACCATTATCATCATCATTCTAAATCTGTGCTCTTTCCGCTAGACCATACTGGTTCCCGTGAGGGAAAGCCATCAAAGGAGGAATCTCTACATACTTTGAAGTTTGCAAATCTAAAATACATAGAGTGAAAATTCATAGACAAGAATATTCTTATTTGCCCTCTTTTATTTTGTTGTGAGAAAATAAAAAGAAGCAAAGGGAGTGGAAGAGACTTTCATCAGTTTTCTGGATATATTTTTTTTCATAGGTGAACAATTTGGCAGTGGTCAATGTTATATATAAACCTATATAGAAGTAGTTCCAAAGCTCTAATTCTTAGCCCCTGGGTGTTGTTTACAAGATGTGACTAAGCAGAAAGTGAAGAAATCATCCATATCTGAAGGGTCTATATCTGGACTGGTATTAAAATTTATTTTAGAGGCACCCATCCTATTTATTTGTCTGCAATATAATGTGGCTTTAGTTTAATAGCCACTTTCAAATAACTGCAGTAAATAAAGCATAATTTATACAACAACTGTGTAGTTCTTTTCGCCAACCTGTCAAGATTTTTACGTGAATGAACTGATCTTACTACCAAGCAATGTAAAATTAATGACAGTCACGCTGCTCCCCAAATTGATCAAGTGTAGCAGCTTCAAGGCCTAAGAATGCTTGGCATTTGAGAAGCCTAAGAAAAGGATCCTGAGCGTTAATTTGACCCTAGAGAATGGAACTAAAATTCGATAGCAGTTCCTGCAGGCTTCTCTATTTGCTATTTTCATTCAAGTCCCTTTGTGAATTCCTTTCCAAGCAGTAACTCTTTTGTTCATTCATTCATTCAATAGTATTTATTGAGTGCTTACTATGTGCAGAGCACAGTACTAAGCGCTTGGAATGAACAAGTCGGCAACAGATAGAGACAGTCTCTGCCGTTTGACGGGCTTACAGTCTAATCGGGGGAGACAGACAGACAAGAACAATGGCAATAAATAGAGTCAAGGGGAAGAACATCTCGTAAAAACAATGGCAACTAAATAGAATCAAGGTGATGTACATTTACATAGCTCTGCAAGAAGAATTCTGTTGCTCACAACACTAACTCATTGATCCTTCAAGGATACCTTTACCGGTGAAGGACAAATGATATTATCCCCATAGAACAGAGAGCAAAAATAAGTCAAGGTGTGATATAGACATTAATGTCAGTGTTGGAAATAAATTCCCAAGAAGAGTATCAATTGTCCTTCTGAATACTACCCAGTGCATGTATTTATAGCAGTTAACTGAAGAATTTTATTTCCTGTCCTTTTACTGGGTCACATTATTTAGATTTTGTGACATAAAGATGTCTAGCTTAGGCACTGGAACTCTGTTGGATATTGAATTTAATTAGCAAAATAAATTGTTTTCACTGACTCGTAGGGCTGGAATGATCCTTTAGAAGGTTTGCTCCCTGCCTCCAGCAGAATGACTTCTAAACCCATTCATTATTCCTCTAGACTGTAAGCTCATAGTGAGCAAGGAGGAATGCGTCCACCAACTCTGTTGCACCATAATCTCCCAAGAGCTTTGAACAGTGCTCTAGACACAGTAAGTTCTCAATAAATACCACTGACTGATTGGTTGATTGATTGATTCAGTGAATTTTGTTTGACTTCCTCAAGGAGAGAGACCCATTCTCCATCTGAATTAACCCTTTTTATACTTGATGGTCATTTCTTGCCCTGTTTACTATCTTCTCAAGGATATGCTACACAAAATAATTTTGTATCAAATAACCGTGGGTTCAGTTAGGCTAGATTTTTCTTCAAATTGATAATAGATATTGAAAAGACTTATATGTATATATATATATAAATAAGCTAAATCAACCAATTTAATATGTACAATTGGGAAAAAATAGTCATGAAAAGCACTCTTTAACAAGAACATTTAGGAATGATATATTAATATTTTATATTATATATATAAGACACTGTAGAAGCAATACAAAGCTCTTTTGCTGTGGAACTGGGGAGATTATATATTTACCATTTGCTGGGTGGTATTGTCTGAGGTTCTCCAAAACACCAAACTGTAAAAGTGATAAACACTGTTAATGTATGAAGAAGTAGCTTGCTGGAAATTATATATCTAAGATCTCATTTTAGAGAGCAGAGTTCTGAGTAGCAGTTGATCTCCTCAGTGAGCACAAAGTTTCTCTTACGTAGCCCGATATTTAAGAACTAATTCTTGTCCCTATCCTCTTTTCCTTCTCATTTGTAATTTAGCACAATTTTCCCTCCTGGATTTAGGAAGGGCACCCAGAGTTAACTCTTTATCCTTTTCACCACTAGATTTTGAGAATTTATCCCCCCGGCTATCTGGGCCACTACATTCACCATCCACTATCTGTTAGTTTTTCTGTTTCCTCTTCAACACCACTTCTTTAAATCTCCCAACTCCCAGATGGAGCAGTGTCATCTTGGGAGCCCGATGGTCAAATAAACGAGGGGACATGGACTGTTTGGAAGCAGGGCTTCTCCCATGTCCACAGGGAAGAATTATTAAAGTATCTTGTCTCTCCCACTCCTTTCTTTCTGAGCAAAGCCATGGAAAGCCTTGGAAGGAAACAGGCCTTTCACTGAGCAGAAAATTTTCTTGTCATTTATCAAGGCTTCTACTCTTTGTTGGTTTTCAATGTGCAATGAAAAATGGTGCAGTTCCACAGAATGCTAATTCAGCATGAATAGGGATATTCTCTCTAAGCATCACAAAGGATAATATGGAACATTTTTATGATTAATAGAACAAGTCAAGCTGTATACCCACATGTACTATCTGTGTAGCACCACCAGCACAATCAGCCCACAGTGCATAGAGATGCATATGTGTCCTAAGATAGAAAAAGGAGGATTCCTAGTAAAACAAGTAGGAAAGCAGGAGAGACTCTATTAACAAGAGTTAAAGGTATTTGGGTTGGAGTGTTGATTGTTCAGTGACTCCTGATGTGAGGCTGGTAAATTTATGCACCCCACTCTGCCTCAGTGTGTCCATCTGTTGCCAGATTTTTAGGGTTGTTCAGTGCCACATCGTCAGAAAAGACACAAATTTTGGATGTTCCAGGCTGTATTTGTAGATTTAAGTATGAAAAGGAAAGCTTCTAAGATAACAAATACAGTCAAATAGTGCAGGGCATTTTCCATCCAGGGTAACAGTCGACTGGAGAGATAATCTCCTCATCCAATAGGCTGAGTATTGAAGGTCTTTTTGTTTTCCTCCACTCTTGGGTTCCTAACCTACCCAGCTATTGTATTTATTCTCCCTGTTCCTATAGAAGGGGGAGAAAACTGCCACACAGGCCTAACCTTATTAGCATTTTAAAAGGAGGTCTGAGAGGAAACTACCCTATAGAAAAGAGAGAAGAAAAAGTAGAGTGGTGGAGAAGCCCTGTCCACAACTCTATTTACTAGAAGTGACACACTGAGTGGTAAGCAAACATTTTGCAGATACACGAAAAGAAAGGAAGGAATGTTTGAGGAGCCCTAACTGTCAGCTCATTTGTCCCCTAACAGGCCCAGCTGGTTCATTCCAGAGACGGCAGAAAAAACTAGTTTGAACTGGCCGAGAGAGAAGGACAGAAATGGTCTTTGAAACTGACCCCAGCAACATAAGTTGTCAGTGGAAACCACATTAGCCTTCTCAGAACCAGGGTAAATGTACGTTCAGAATGCAAAAACAGTGCCTTGAGCAGAGTGATCTTTTCTTAGGGCTGAGTTTCTTTTATGCAATCTAGCTTTGGGCTATAAAATTGGTTTTATGAAGATTCTCTTGGAAGACCTTCAGAGCGAAAAGGTGTTAATGGATATATGAGAAATTTGAAGCTATCAGTTCATTTTTGAGCACGGTGAATAGTTGTAATACTACCATCCAATGTTCCCAATCTTATTCCCCTTCAGGAGGCAGAATTACTCATAAAGTCCTGATTTGCCAACTGCTACATAGAAATTTAAGCATGTTGGCTAGCAATGTTTTCCTTACAAGGAGGTGTTTACACATCCATAGATGGTCATGGAGTTAGAAGGGAGAATCGCAAGATCCCACACTCTGTATAATGGAATAAGCATCAGTGTTTATTGGGGAATTCGAATTAGCTTGGGAAGTAGAAAGCTTTAGGCTGAAGCAATTTATCATCTCACCAAAGCATCTGGGAATCAGCTGCCACCTGAAAAATGGTCTCATATTAAATGGCAGGCTGCATACTAGAAATCTGTGAAGGTTATGTTCACCTAGGGATATTTGGGCTTCTGTTTTTTAAAAGCTTGAGTTACAACAGTAATTCAGTTCCAGTTTCCTGGCACCCAAATATCAATATGAATCGGCAGAGGTATTAAGCAGTGAAGACTAGAAGAATTCTGTAAAATAGCTACTAAGAGAGAGAGCCTGCTTGGTTTTTCTAGAAAGTTTAGGAAGAAATGCAACAAAAGGGTCTGTTGGAAAATGTTAATTGTTCCTATTGTTAAATCAAACCTCATGCCTGTTTTCAGGGCTGATGCTCATAATGGTTGTTGATTAAATGGAATACAAAGGAGCATCTTGAAAACAAAGCTCGAAAACAGCTTTCTTTGTGTTACATATTGTGCTATCTAGACAAAGTGCTATGAGTAGAGTGCATATTTAAATATATATAGTGGCTTTGTGTGCTTAATACTCATTAAGTGTGCAATATACCCACCATGCAGAGACAGCAGAGAGGCTGAAGGAGCTAAATTGGAAAATTATTCAATTTTATAAAGTGCATCTAACATGCATTTTATGGGGGTAGAGGAGAGAGGCACAGAGGAAAGGAATTATGAAGTGATAAAATGAGGAAAGAATGGGTAGTTCAATGTCGTCTCAAGATTGGGTGTAGCCCTTTGAGTCTCAGAAACTGTAGTTGAAAACAAAATCTAACACTAGCATTTAGTTTTTGAAGTTTATTCTCGCCAAGAGAAAGGGAAAAAGAGGGCGGCTGTCCTTCCATTTCTGGGAAAAAACACTTTAAAAAGCCTATTGTAAGAGCTTGTGAAGCTTATAAAATGCCTTCATGGACATCAAATATTCCTACAAAACTAGAGTTTGATGATTTGTGTGTAAATAAATCAAGAACATATGGATTGCATTTCATTTAAAATCCGAATGACATTACAAATGGAAGGGAACAGTACTTGGCAGAATGTGCTTTGGGTTTGGTGAGACCAAAAACATTTGAAGAGTGCCTTCAAAGACTCACCCGAAGTGTAGTCATGTTTGTCCAACCTTAAAACACAATCTAATGTGGTAATTCTCTTTGAATTATGTTTTTTTTTTTGTGGCCAGGTCAAAGTAAAATATGAGGGGGGGAGGGTGTGGTGTGTGTGTGTGTGTGCGTGTGCGTGTGCGTGTGCGTATACATGTATAAGAGCTTGTCATTGAGCTGCTAGAATTGGAAAATGTTTGAATTCAAGTTACAAGAGGTATACAGAATGGTTGATTTGGAATGTCCTTTAAATTGCTATCATAATTGAATTCCATTGGTAGGAACTGGCTTCTCTGCATCCTGTCTATGGGTGTGAACTCCTTGAAGGCAGGGATTATGTCTATCAATTCTACTGTACTGTACTCTGCCATTCAATCAATCAATCAATCAATCCTATTTATTGAACACTTAATTTGTGCAGAGCATTGTTCCAAACTCTTGGGAGAGTGCAATATAACAGTCAGTGGACACATTCCCTGTCCACAAGGATCTTACAGTTTAGAATTCAAGCACTTAATATAGTGCTCTGCATACCATTGATTGCTTTCCTAAACAATGAAAGAGACTTTGAGAGATTGTTCTCCCTCCTTCCCTGCCTCCTTTTCTTCCTCCTCCCTTCCTTTATCCCTTCTTTCTCCCTCCTTCCTTCCTTTCTCTCTCCTTCTCTCCCTCATTCCTTCTCTTCCTTTCATTCATAAATCATATTTATTGAGCGCTTACTGTATGCAGAACACTGTACTAAGTGCTTGGAATGCACAATTCGACAACAGATAGAAACAATCCCTGCCCAACAATGGGCTCACAGTCTGAACGGGGGAGACAGACAAAAAAATAAAACAAAAGAAAACAAGTAGTTTGGTGTCAATATCATCAAGATAAATACAATCATAGATATATACAAATCATTAACAAAATAGTGATAAATAATATATACAAATATGCACAAGTGCTGTGGGGAGGGGAAGGGGGAGGAGCAGAGGGAGGGAGTAGGGGGAATGGGGGGGGAGGAGGAGCAGAGGGGAAGGGGGTGCTCAGTCTGGGAAGGCCTCCTGGAGGAGGTGAGCTCTCATTAGGGTTTTGAAGAGGGGAAGAGAGTTAGTTTGGCAGATGTGAGGAGGGAGGGCATCCCAGGTCAGTGGTAGGATGTGAGCCAGGGAACGATGGCAGCAGTTCTTCACATAGTCACTTGCGCTCATCTTATATTTTAATATTTCTGCACTAACTTAAGCATAGCTCATTTTTTTCTCTATCTGAAGTGTTTTAGTGGAGCAGACATGTATTTTGTACCCTTTCCAAGTGCTTTGTACAAGTGCACATGGAAGCCCTTCAATAAATACTACTGATAACATCGGAGGTCCTTCTTTAAAAAACTTTACTCTCTCTCCCTCCCTCCCTTCTTCCCTTCCTCTTCCATCCTTTCCTTTCTTCTTTCTTTCCTTCCATCCTCCCTTCCATCCTTCTTTTCATCCTTTCTTCCATTTGCTCTCCTTCCTTCTACAGGTGGCTGGCTTTCCCAACAAAGATCATTTTCAATCCCCCGAGATCATTCTCCAATCACCCGAGATCATTTCCCCATCCCCTTATGCTCTGCCGCCTCCTACTCCCAATAATTTTACCTTTTCTTTTTACTCTTTCTGCACTCACCTCACCATCTTTCTTGCCTCCAGAGATTAGGAAACTTGGAAATGAAGAGTGACCAGGACCAGAATGGAGACAGGACAGAACTTGACCAGCTATCCATCGCTGCTGCTTTACTTGACCCCTAAAGCACCTCCACATTAACATCTCTTAAATCTCTGAAGAGACCCTTGAATGGCATCCCAGCATTTACATTTTCCGAGACACTTTAAATGAATTCCAACCTCCCTCCCTGCCCCTCCCCTTGACTTTACTGATTAAAGCATTCTTTGAAAAACATACATCCTTTCTGATGATGGAATGTTTTTCTGCATTTTCCCCTCCATCTACTTCCGAGGTGTTAAAATCAATTTATCTTAGAAGACCAGATGATGTTATATTATTCCATCTAGCAATTCATCTGCTCTCAAAAGACCTCACAGAAACTGCCTTTTTTTTGTGCCCTCTAGGAAAGAAAATCTTAAGACAACTTGTCTCCCTTTCCCTGCTGTTATCTATTGTAGGGGCCAAATTACTGCTGCCTTTTCAGCTCTCCTGTGTGTTCCAAAGACCTGGACAAAAGGGGTCTTTGTGTGGCCCTCTGTGAGTTTGTGGGTTGGAGAGAGGTTGGGGGAGGGTGGCTGAGGGGAAATGCCACAACTTCTTCCATTCTTTTTCTCTTTTGCAAATCCTCCCCAATTCCTCCAGTTCCCTTATCAATGCCTAGTTTACCCTCACCAGTGATCTGGACTGGTTTGCAAATTGCCTTTAGAAGCCAGCATGGCTGACCAATCATTTTGTTTAATTTCCTCAGAATTACCACCAGCAGAAAGTCCCAGGGTGGGTATTTAGAATTCCTCATTTATAATAACCCATTTATTCACCATCAGGTAGGACCCCTTTGTAATTGAATGAGACTGTTTTAATGGACCAGAATAGAGAAGACACAATAGTTCACTATTAAAATGATCTTACTTAGCTATTGTTACAAACAATTGATAGTAATGGCAGTAATACTTGTTAAGCTCTGTGCTGGGGGAGGTAACAAAGAAATCAGGTTGGAAAAGTCCCTAGCCCACATGAGGCTCCAACACTAAGGGGGAAAGAGACCAATTTCCAAGTCCTCATTTTACAGATGAGGAAAAACGAGGCTCAGAGAAGTGACTTGCCAAAGGTCACATAGCAAGCAAATGGCAGAGCAGGGTTTAGAACACAGGTCTTCTGACACCCAGGCTCAGGTTTTTTTCCCCTAGGTCAAGAGATGAAGCAATTTAATTGTTTTTAAATTTTTTTTAATTAACATTTTTTTTCCTGTGGAAAGTCAACTCTCCCAACTGACCAAGTATTACTCATTGTGGATTAGTTTTTGAATAAATGATACAAGCTGGTATTGATCCACCTGAAAAATGGGAGAAGATTCAGCATGTCATTCACATTTCCAGTGAGGACATCTGCCTCTTTCCTCCTTAAGAATAAAATTTGGAGTGAGAAATCTCAAATTTTTTCATCTATATCAAAAACTATTTCTCTTAACACAAGAACAAATTACCTAAAGGTGAAGAGGGAAAATAACAGAATCAAAACCATGATTCCTGATTCAGATGAGAAGAAACTTTTACTGAAAGTTCTGACTGTTTGAATGTTAATCTTATTTTCCCAGCGTGCCTAATACCTAAGGAGATGACAGAATTTACTGACTGTTGTCAGAGAAGCAATGTGGCCTAGAGAGGCAGCATGGCCCAGTGGAAAATGCATGGGAATGGGAATTAGAGGACCTGGGTTTTAATACTGGCTGGCTCTACCGCTTGTCTGCTGTGTTACCTTGGGCAACTCATTTAACTTCTCTGTGCTTCAGTTACCTCATTTGTAAAATGGGGATTCAAACTGAGAGATCTGTATGGGACAAGAACTTTGTCTAACCTAGTTACCATGTATATACTTCGGTAAGCACTCAACAAATACCATTAAAAATAAAGGTGAAAACCACCATACTCTCCAACTCCTTTTTATGCTCCCACAAAATTCCATATGCATATACTTGCATGAAAGGATGCATTTTTTTTAGCAGGAATGCAAAGTAATAATAATAGTACAGCAGTAGTAGTGTACTAGCAGTAGTATTTATTGAGCTCCCACTCAATGGGTGCAGTGCTATCAATCAATCACATTTACAGTGCAGATCACTGTACTAAGTACTTGGGAGAGTGCAACCTAACAAAGTATGGGCACATTCCTTGACCACAACGAGCTTACAGTCTAGAGAAAGAGGCAGACAATATAATATAAATAAATACATTAAGGATATGCACAGAAGTTCTATGGGGCTGTGGAAAAGGGGATGGTGAATAAAAGGAGCAAGTCAGCATGATGCAGAAGGAAGAGGGAACAGAGGAAATGGGGGCTTAGTCCGGGAAGACTTCTTGGAGGTGATGTGCCTTCAGTAAGGCTTTGAAGGTGAGGAGAGTAACTGGCTGTTATATATGAAAAGGTAGGGCGTTCCAGGCCAGAGGCATGATGTGGGTGAGAGTTTGGCGATGAGGTAAATGAGTTTGAGGTATAGTGAGTAGATTGGTACTAGAGGAGGGAATTGTGCAGGCTGGGCTGTAGTAGGAGAATAGGAAGGTGAGGTAGGTGGGGGGAAGGTGACTGAATGCTTTAAAGCCTATAGTAAGGAGTTTCTGTTTGATGCAGAGGTCGATGGGCAACCACTGGAAGTTCTTGAGGACTGGGGAAACATGGACTGAACATTTTGACAGAAAATCATTTGGGCAGTAGATGGACTGGAGTGGGGAGAGACAGGAGGCAGGGAGGTTGGCAGGGAGGCTGTTTCAGCAATCAAGGCTGGACAGGATAAGTGCTTTGATTAACATGATAGCAGTTTGGAGGGAGTGGAAAGGGAAATTTTAGTGATGTTGTGAAGGGTGAAATGACAAAATCTAGGGATAGATTGAATATCTGGGTTAAATGAGAGTAAGAGAGAAGTCAAGGATAATGCCAAGGTTTTGGGCTTGTGAGACAGGAAGGATTTTGTTGCTGTCTACAGTGATGGAAAAATCATAGGGAAGACAGGGTTTGGGTGGGAAGATAAGGAGTTCTGTTTTGGACAAGTTAACTTTGAGGTGATGGCAGGAAGCCAAATAGCAATGTGTTGAAGGCAGGACAAGGCTGCAGAGAAGGAGAGAGATCAGGTCTGTAGATGTAGATTACCCACTTGGAGGTGGTAGTTTAAGTCATGGGAGTGAATGAATTCTCCAAGGGAAAGTGTGTAGATGGAGAATAGAAGGGGACCCAGAACTGAACCTTGAAGAACAACCACAGTTAGAAAATGGGAGGCAGAGGAGGGTCCTGAGAAAGAGGCAGAGAATGAATGGGCAGAGGGATAGATAGGAGGAGAATGAGGACTGGACAGTCAGTGAAACTGAGGTTGGATAGTGTTTCCAGGACAAGGGGTTGATTAATGGTGTCAAAGGCAGCTGAGAGGTTGAGGAGGATTAGGATGTAGTAGAGGCCATTGGATTTGGCAACAAGGAGATCATTTGTTACCTTAGAGAGGGCAGTTTCTGTGAAGGGAAGGGGATTAGAAACCAGATTGGAGGGCATCAAGGAGAGAATTGGAGGAGAGGGAACTTTAGACAGTGG
The DNA here is from genome assembly GCF_004115215.2 of Ornithorhynchus anatinus. Lineage (NCBI taxonomy): Eukaryota > Metazoa > Chordata > Mammalia > Monotremata > Ornithorhynchidae > Ornithorhynchus > Ornithorhynchus anatinus. The sequence goes on along the minus strand of NC_041731.1, from coordinate 109,696,365 downwards.
GTGTGGACAACTCAAGGAGTTTGGAGAGGAATGGTAGGAGGGAGATGGGTCAATAACTGGAGGGTCAAAGAAGAGTTTTATTTAGGCTAGGGGAAACCTGTACATGTTTGAAAGCAGTGGAGAAGAAGCCACTGGTGAATAAACAGTCGAAGATCATGGATAGGGAAGGAAGAAGGGAGGGGTCAAGTGTTTTGATAATGTGCAAAAGCATGGGGTGGGATGTGCAGGTGGAGCAAGTGGATTTTGAGAGTTGCATTTACTAAGGGTTTGGGAAAGAATAACAAAAAGAACATTCTCCACCCTCAAGGAGCTTGCCAGGTAGCATAAGCCAAACTAAAATATTTACAATAGAATCATCTGAATAAATAATGGCGGTTGAATTGAATAAGCAAAGATAATAATAGCGATATTTGTTAAGTACTTATGTTCCAAACACTGTACTTAATGCCGGGGTCTTATACTGTTGGGTTGTCTCTCCAAAGTAGCTCCATGGACACATCTCCCAGAATGCCCCTCCTCCATCTGCAATCATTCTGGTAGTGTATTCATAGAATTTTCTTGGTAAAAATATGAATGTGGTTTACCACTTCCTTTTTCTGCACAGTAAACTTGAGTGTCTGCCCTCAACTCTCCGTCAAGCTGCTGCTGCCCCGCATAGGTGAGTTTTGACTTGTAGCACATTGCCTTCCACTAGCTAGCCACTGGCCAAGTTAGGAATGGAATGGGTATGCTTCTGCTTGACTCTCCCTCCTGTAGCAGAGACTGTTAGGGGCCTGGAAACTCTCCAGGTGTGATCCTGAAAGGGGAATGCTGGGGTAGATACAGAATAATCAGGTCACGCATAGTCCCTGTCCCACATGGAGCTCACAGTCTAAGTGGGAGGGAGAACAGGTATTGAGTCTCCATTTTACAGATGATGAAACTGAGACACAGAGAGGTTAAATGACTTATCCTAGGTTATACATCAAGAAAATGGTAGAGCAGGGATTAGAACCCAGGGCATCTGACTCCCAGACCTATGTTCTTTCCTATTAGGCCAGGGAAGCAGCATGGCCAAGTGGAAAGAGCAAGGGCCTTGGAGTCAGAGGACCTGGTTGCTAATCCCACTTTGCCAATTGCTCAGCCAATTGATAGCTGTGTGGCCTTGGGTAAGTCACTTGATTTCTCTGTGCCTCAGTTTCCTCAACTGTAAATTGGATATTCAATATCTGTTCTCCCTCCCACTTGAGACTCTGAGCCCATGCGGAAAAGGGACTGTGTCTGTCTGACCTAATTAACTCGTACTTACCCCAGTTCTTAGATCAGTATTTGACACATCATTTTTATTATTACTAAGTGCCCTTGAGTCATTTATGATTCATAGCTACTTCATGGATATACTTTCCCCAGAATGTCCTGTCCTCTGCCATAATCTGCAACCTTTCTAGCAATTCTTTCATTATCATTGTTAAGGTCTCTATCTATCTAGCTGCTGGTCTGCCTCTTCTACGTTTTCCCTGGACTTTTCCTAGCATTAGTGTCTTCTCCAGAGAATTAGTCCTCCTGATTATGTGTCCAAAATATGCTATTCTAAATTGAGTCATTTGGCCTTCCAAAGACCACTTTGGTTTAATTTGCTCCAAAATCCATTTGTTTGAATTTCAGGCAGTCCAAGGTATTAGCAAAAGCTTTCGCCAACATCACATTTCAAAAGAATTGATGTTCTTTCTACCCTGTTTTTTCACCGTCAGCTTTAGGATCCATACATTGTCACTAGAAACACTGTAGAGTTGACAGTTTGTATTTTTCTGGTAATTGTTACATCAGCGCATTTCATGACTTTTTCCAGTCTCTCCATAGCAAGTCTTCCTAACATTAATCTTCTGTGTATTTCTTGGCTACTAACTCCTTTATTATTATTGATCCCACACATAGTGCTTAAAAGGTACCATCAATCAGACAAAAAGACAAACTAGGCCATGCTGCTTCTATATTATCTATCTACCCACTTTTGCTCATAGTTTTCAGCTTAATAAATACTACAGGATTTTTTTTCTAAAGTGTGTCCTGCCTCCCTCCTGCCTCCCTACCCCCATTAGCTAATAGCTGGTCATACCCATCTTCTTTTCTGCATTTCAGCAGTCAATATAGATGGGTAAATTTAAGTTTGAGTAATATCGTCTCGGTTCCTTTCCCTTGGATACATTCTCCAGCAGTTGTCACTCAGAATCCTTCTTATCTAGGTATGATTCTCCAGCAGAAATTTTGTTGCCAATGCTGACCCTGTTCACTGGTCCACATTACTCCCAGTGCTAGTAATTGGCTAAAATGCCTCTGCTGAAATATAGCACTGTAATCTCTGGAATATTTTTAAAAAGAACAGAATCCCATGGCGAGTTTGAAATTAATGAGTCCAATGTCTCAGACCTAGGAAAATGGAAAAAAAATGAATTGCCAGAGAATTGTTTTCTGAAATCATTAAAGGATTTTAATTTTATAATTTGATAATCCACTCATGGAAAATTTAGGAGGGAGAAATTATAAGGCCAAACATGAAACCCAAGAATTTTGCTGAAGTAAACTCATGGAAAAACCCTGTGATAAAGTTAAAGGTCTGGAAAAATCATTAGAGTGATGCAAGGAAGAATTTTACATTTCACAGATTTCTTTAATAAAGTAATTTATGATTTTGATGTGGAAGAAAAAGCATATTACAAGGGCACGATTACCGGAAAAACTAAATGCTGAAAGAAAAGGTTCTCAAGAGTTTATGAATGAAAATAAAACACCCAATTGAACACCTCTCAAAATCTTGATTTAAATGTCAGGATATAAAAATCATTGGAGATTATGAATAAGAATGACAATTACCTTCCTTATAGGACAAGGGATAAAATATATATCTGCTTATAATTTGTGTTTTTTGAGACAGATAAGGAAAAGGTGGAAATTTAAAATAGATGAACAAAAAGAAAAAAATGTCAAAATGTCAAATGAATGTTATTGTAAAACTGGAGCAATTTAAAAATTGGAAAATCAGTTGAACTTCAGAACTAATGGTTAGGGTAAAAATATGAAACACTCTTTTGAATCCTCCTTCCCTGTCATTATACTAAGAAAACACAGGTTTCTAGCTTATAGTAGGTACATCGTGACTGATACAAGTGAATACTCCCATGAAAAATCAAACAGAAAGGGTTTAGAAAGGGGAAATGAAATGTAATGAATTTCTTGCCAATTTTGGGATTTCTTTTAGACCCTAGAATGTGAACTGGGGTTTATTCTCCTTTCCAGGTAAAAGGTTATAAAAACTTTAAAAACTCTCAGTGAGAAAGTGATTGAGCATTTCGATATATGATGAATTTTACATTGTAAAAATATTATTTAAATTTGTAAAGATTAGGTTAAATGTATAAGAACTAACAATAGAAAGTTGACAAATGTCCATCATTCAGTGAAATCATCTTGCCTTTACGTGGAAAACAGATGATAAAGTTGCCATGATTCAATTAATTCATTTCTAGAATTAGGGTTAGTTGAAATTAATCATTTTCCTATTTTACAGAGCAGAACATTGCCTTTTTTTAGTAGGGATAAAAATATGGAATTCATTGTATAATCTGAAAATATCAATAGGTTCTGGAAGAGTTTGGAAAAATTAATGAACAAGAAGTCCACAAAGCCTTTCTAGGAGGGACAGTTAGAGATTCGAAGTGACAAGTGGACATTGGATGGTACATTCCTAAGCATTGGGGTGGATAGTAAGGAAGTCACCATTACAGTGGTCCTCTAAGTGGCTTATTGCCACTGTCTGAGACAGAATACTGGGCTGGATGGATCACTGATCTCAACCAAGAATGATATTTATTGTGTTCTTATGTTCAAAGAAATGGCAATGTTCTAGTCTTGGCACTGGAAAAAACATGAGCCTTCAGATTTCTCTCAATAAAAATTGACCACTTGGGCAAAAATGTTGCATATTTTCAGTGGATGTGACTTTTTTTGTGAGGAAAATAATAATGATGTTCGAGTATCTGGTGTGCTTCAACCAAGCAGTTCAAACAATTTAAGACAATAACTCTTCATAATGTTCATCTGAGGTCATTCTAATGGAGAGCCAAAATACCTCACTGAATGCATTGCAGGGACTCAGCATTCCGGTGAATTAATTTAAAGCCTCCTGAGGAGATGAACACGTTCTTTTCCCTGCAACTCAAGCCCTTCAATTCCACCCCTGGATAATTTTGTCCACTTTTTCCCAGTTGTGGAATGGTACTGAGGATCTTCAGCACAAACATTATGAAGTGACATTGTGATGACACAGAACTACTTGCCTGATATGCCTGATATGTGACCTTGGGGGAGTCATTTCACTTCTCTATGCCTCAGTTACCCTATCTGTAAAATGTGAATTAAGACTGTGAGCCCCATGTGGGACATGGACTATGTCCAACCAGATTATTTTGTATCTACCCCACTATTTAGAACAGTGCCTGGTATATACTTAACACAAATCATTGATGTAGCTATCTATCTATCTATATGGTATGTAGAAGCTATATGGTGTGTGTTAGTACAGTGCTCTGCACACAGTAAGGGCTCAATAAATATGATTGAATATATACTATGCATATATTATGTATACACCATATATATACACCATAAACGTGCACCATCAATCTTTCAATCAATTGTATTTATTGAGCCCTTACTGTGTATAGAGCACTGCACTAAACATTAAGCACTAAGCACTGCATTTGGGAGAGTTAAATATAACAGAGTTGATAGACGTTTCCTAACAACAGGTGCTTACAGTAGAGAGGGGGACATAGACATTAAATTAAATTATGGATATGTAAATAAGTGCTGAGGGGTTGAGCATGGGATGAATGCCATTTGCTTAAAAGGCACTTTACCTCACAAGCACTGGAAAGGAATTATCAATGAAGTTAAGAAGAAGGAGTAGTAATAGCAATAGTATTGATTTTTATTGATTTCCCCCTGAATGTAATGTACAGAACAAATAGCTTGGGAAATACTGAACAAATAACCTATTTTCTGCCTACAAGGAGCTTGCAGTCCAACAGGGCAGAAAAATATGAAAGTATTTACAAACAGGTAAATATATTAGTGTGCAACTGAATAAAAGTCTATACATAAATGTTGATTTAGACCCATGCCCTGTAGAGGCTCACAATCTGAATTGGAAATGATAGCTACAAGGAGGTAAACCCAATAGTTAAAATGAAATTTAACATCATAGCTTGTATTTAAAATTTGGAAAATCTCAACAGCAGACGAACGATAGTAGTTGTGGAATGTGTTAAGTGCTCACCATGTTTCGAGAGCAGTACTAAAGTGCTGGGGTTATATAAGATATAATCGGGCCTGGAGCTGAAACATTTTTGCCATTTATTATAGGGTAGTAAGTAGGTTCGAGGAAATCCTTCCTCTCCAGGCCCGCCTTGCTCCGCCTCAGTGGGATGGAGAAAAGCAACCACAGCCTCCTTTGCAAAACCGCTGGGGAGGCTTTGGAGGCTGTTGCTGCTGCTGCAACCGTCACTGTGGCCTTGGTTGTGACTGGTCTCTGATCCATGAGGAACTCAAAATTCTGCTCCTTTTTCCAAGCTCCTCTTTCCACAGTTCCCTACTGATCTTTGGCTTTTTTGTCTTCTGTTGTCTTGGTGTTTTGCTTCATCTCTTCTTATGTGTCTGTTGTTTATCCTCTCTCCCACTTGTGTTTAGATTGAGACCTCTGCCCCCAAGGGATAGGATAGGAACCATGACTAATTTCCACCTGTTAATTCTTTCCCAATGCTTAGTACAGAGCTCAGCAAACAGATGCAATAGTAATAGTATTTATTGAGCACTAACTATGTGCAGAACTCTTAATAAATACTACTACTACTGTTACTAGGGAAGCAGCATGGTCTAAGTGGAAAGAGCATGGGCCTGGGAGTCAGGGAACATGGGTTCTCATCCCGACTCTGCCACATGTCTGCTGTGTGACCTTGGGTAAATCACTTCACTTCTCTGTGTCCTCATCTGTAAAATGGAGATTAAGACTGTGGGACAGGGACTATATCCAACCTGATTACCTTGTCTCTACCCCAGCTCTTAGCGCATAGTAAGGGCTTAACCAATGCCATAATTACTATTATTACTATTTCTACAACTACTACTCTTGTGTCAGTGCAGCCATAACTGAAGCTGCCTCTGAGAACAAATTCATTCATTCATTCATTCAATCATACTTATTGAGTGCTTACTATGTGCAAAGTACTGTACTAGACACTTGGAATGTACAATTTGGCAACAGAGACAATCCCTGCCCAACAACGGGCTCACAGTTGAAACGGGCTCTGTATCACTGGGATCCCCATGTGGAGAAGCAGTGGATAGGGTTAGATAGGGTTGGATAGTCCATGGGCTTGGGAGTCAGAAGGTTGTAGATTCTAATTCTGGCTCTGCCTCTTGTGTGCTGTGTGATATTGGGCAAGTCACTTCACTTAACTGGACCTCAGTTAACTCATCTGTAAAATGGGGATTGAGACTGTGAGCCCCACATGGGACAGGGATTGTGTCCAACCTGATTTGCTTGTATCTACCCAGCGCTTAGTACAGTGCCTGGAACATAATAAGCACTTAACCAATGACACAGTTATTATTATTATTATGTGGAACATGGACTGACTCCAACCTGATTATAATAATAATAATAATAATATTGGTATTTGTTAAGCGCTTACTATGTGCCGAGCACTGTTCTAAGCGCTGGGGTAGACATGGGGAATCAGGTTGTCCCACGTGGGGCTCACAGTCTTAATCCCCATTTTACAGATGAGGGAACTGAGGCACGGAGAAGTTAAGTGACTTGCCCACAGTCACACAGCCGACAAGTGGCAGAGCTGGGATTCGAACTCATGAGCCCTGACTCCAAAGCCCATGCTCTTTCCACTGAGCCACGCTGCTTCTCCAATCTTCTCTCCACCCCAGTGCTTAGTATAGTGTTTGGCACATAGTAAGTGCTTAACAAATCACAACCACAACTTAACACAGTCTTTTAGACTGTGAGCCCGTCATTGGGCAGGGATGGTCTCTGTTGCCGAATTGTATTTTCCAAGCGCTTAGTACAGTGATCTGCACATAGTAAGTGCTCAATAAATACTAATGAATGAATGAACAAATATCATTCAAACAAAAAAATCACTACCACTTGCTTTTCTCAGCACCTGACTGTGTTACAGGCAAGGCTGATTATCCTTTTTCTGCTGCTGGAAGCTGGAGGAGAAGCAAAAAGCATGAACAGGGAAGTAGGTAATCAATCAATGGTATTTATTGACTGCTTACTGTGTGAAAAACACTGTTCTAAGCACTTGGGAGAGTACACTACAACAGAGTTGGTAGACATGTTCCCCGCTCACAACAAGCTTACAGTATATTATCATTTTCTTTCCAGAAATATTTCAGTGAGTTTTAATTTTACAGCCTTCTGGAACCTAATGAAAGCACAAGGAGGTTTTTCTAATGAGCTTAATCATAAAAACTATTGCCTGAACTGGTAGCAAGGTTAAGTAGATGACCCAATTCATCTTTTTCAGTTCTGGTTTTTACACTTAATTAAAGTGTCAAGCACTTTTAAAACATTTTCTCAATTGTTATGAAAACTGTCCCTTGATCCTCATTAGTCACTAGACAGAATCAATAAGAGAAGCATGACTTTTCAAATGATTTTTCAATATAAATTTATGAGAAGGTTTTGATTTCCTTATTGGGCTTTACACTGACACATCCACTAGTGAATCTTGTAGCAGTGATCTGTGATTTCTAAACTAAATTAAATCTGGCAGTCCAAGCTTCTAATTTATGAAGTAATTTTCAAGTTGGTTATATTTAATTGACTGTTATAACTTTTCACATATTCAATTGGAAACTCCTTGTGGGCAGGGAACCTGTCTTTCATGCTGTTATAGTTTTCCAAGTGCTTGATTCTGTTCACTGCACTTAGTAGACAATCAATACTCTTTACTACTACATAATCAGGAATTCATAACCATACTTAGTTCACAAAAATTTTGAACAAATGCCAATAACTCAATTTAGAGGGAATATGAATTATAGATCTGTTAGGTAATTTAATCTTGATGCGCCTCAGTTTTTGAAGTGAAATTTGGAATAAGTAGCATATATGAGAAGCAGCATGGCTCAGTGAAAGAACCCGGGCTTTGGAGTCAGAGGTCATGGGTTCGAATCCCGGCTCGGCCACTTGTCAGCTGTGTGACTTTGGGCAAGTCACTTAACTTCTAGGTGCCTCAGTTCCCTCATCTGTAAAATGGGGATTAAGACTGTGAGCCCCAAGTGGGACAACCAGATTCCCCTATGTCTACCCCAGCGCTTAGAACAGTGCTTGGCACATAGTAAGCGCTTAACAAATACCAACATTATTATTATTATTATTATATTATAAAAACTTCATCTGTCTCTCACTGATCCATTGCCCATCCAACTATCTGTCTGGCACATCTCTTTTGCTATTGCTCATCTATATATTTATTTGCCACTCTGCTAGAACAAGCATGTGGTATTTACTGAAACAATATCAAATGATATAAAGAACATTCTCTCTGCTCCTCCAAGTCACAGTTTTCTTGAGTCTGTAAATCAATTTCAAGAAGTTTTCAGCACCTTCAAGTGATGATGCTATAGTGAGTGGTGATGCTGAAGAAATAATTTTGATTTGTTACGTGGTAGCAGGAAAATATCTTTTTAAAGAAAAATGATAGGGATAGTTGACTTCAGATATCTACCTAGAGGCAGAGTGAGGGCTAGACTTAACAGAAATGTACTTTATATCTATTGAGGTTCCTGGGAAGACAGGCTTGTAAAAAATGGATTTATCAAATATAAATCTTCAAATTAGAAAGGAACAAAGACTTGATTTAGGAGGGATATGCTTGTTAAGCACTGTGACTTTGAAGAAATTTAATTTACTATTTCTGTTCCAAAAATAATTTTTATTTTTAAAGTTATTTTTCATTGTAATCTTGATCAACAATGTTATTTTTATATTATAAAAAAATCTTTTTTTCCCTAATTTTGTTCATTTGCCATGTAGAACATGATAGATGGCCTTATAAGCTGCAGTTAAGTGGTAGTGTGACATTTGGTGTAAATTTCCAGGGTGGTGCATGTGGGTTTTAGCTGCAAAACTCCCTTTAAAGGTAATGGGAAATGCACATGAGAACTCTGTGATCCACATTAAAATATGTCCTGTAGGTTTTTAAGCTAAAAGGAGAAAGCTCTTATATTATCTTGGGCTCTAAAATAAAAAAAGGTTTGTGCCAAGTTTCTCCATTCCAAGAGGTACTGTATGTTTAATCTTGAAAATGCCTTTAAGCTGTAGAGCAGAGAATTATTTAAAAAAAAATGTGGGGAAAATACCTTTTTTATTACCACACTCTGGAAAAGCACCTGTGAAACAGTGTTATTTTATGCAGTTCTTGCTTTGTTCTTTCTAAATAAAAATTTCTAGAATGATAAATTAGGAAAATGGCCCTTGGATAGTTGTTAAATCATTAAATCTATTGATGTTCACCTTTGTCATAGCTCCTTGGAAACTATGCATCTATTGCAAGTGTGCCATGTTTCCTAGACTTTAGAGACCCTAGTATATGAAGAAAATAAATAAGGAGTTACTTATTAACTAAAGGACAAGATATCATACAGCCCTTCACTCCACTTCTACAAGTGAAAAGCAAAACAGGCTTTACACAAAGTCTTTGCTGTACATGGGGCTCACAGTCTAATGGAGAAGAAGATGGTAAATCACCATTTAAAAATATTTAATTTAGTATTTTTGCCCCCCAAATAATTCATAGTTCTAATTCATATTTCTAAGAAGTGTACGGTAATCAGGAGAGGCAGCCAGTGAGCCCAGTGAGGACCATCAAGGGATAGCAGGATGATGGTGGTTGAAATTAGAAAGATTTGGAACTCTGGATTCCTACTTTTAGTGCTTGATCAGCACACTAGATTGTAAGCTCCTTAAGAGCAGAAGAGCACTAATTCTATCATTCTTTCCCAAGGGTGAGTACAGTGCTCTAAAAATAGTAGGCACAAGATAAATGCTACTGTGGTTCTGGAGCAAGGTAGGGGGTAGGTGGGGGGTGAGAGGGGACAATGACTGTCCAGAGAAAAATTCTAGACTCTGATGAACATTACATGGTGGATCTGACATGTCAGGCAACATCATGTGCCTCTGGTTGTCAGGCAGTCTCAGCAGCCGGGTGCCACGTTCTTCAATTGGCTGCATTTTTTTCCTGCCATAGAGAGGCCAAACATCTGAAGCTGGGCCTAGTGAGAAACCTCATGGGGGGAAAGGAAAAGCTAGTTTTGCTTTCATGAATGCTCTTCAGTAATAAATATAAGATATTTAAAAATTTCCTTCCACTTGAATTGGAAAGTTTTATGAAATCCAGTGCAATGAAATGCTGTGACAGATCAGTGTATCTTTTTAATCTGACTTTCACATCAGAACCTCCCTGAAAAATGGCTAGCTTGACTAACTTCCCTAAGCAATGCTTTGATGGAGCCAGCAGAGCTGACTGGCAGTCCTTACCGAAGAAGGAGTGAGAGTTTCCATAGTGCATAGTGTTCTATGAGCACGATCATGGAATTGGTGATGAGTGAGTCTGAGAATCTGAAAAACCGCCCTCATTTAATGGTTTCTAGTCATTACATTTATTGCCGCCTGATCGGCCCTAAAACCCTTCCCAAGATCTCCTAGGACGGAACTCGATACCCTCCAAAAATGCTGTCAAGTTTGTCCTGGATGCTGTGTTCCCCATATGGCTACATTCCAGTAATGAACTAATGGATAACTCTGAAGTTCTGAGTGCGAAAGTATTTAAACCAGTAGTGATGATCCCATTTTGGGTAGAGAACCTTTAAAGCCATTACTAGAGTTGGCAGACTTTTAAAAGACTGAGAGCCATTTCATCACATTCTGTTCCATGAAATTCCTTTCCATTTCCCAAGGCCACTTAATAAAAGAGGTACAGAATTTGCATTGCTTTCTCAATAGACTGGTGTGACAGGAGGGTTGGTAAATAGATCTGATTTGGTCTTTCCTCCTTCCCGAAAACCATAGTCAGTGAAAACAAGGAAGAATAAAGATTCTGGTTTCATTTGGATGGTGTTTGCACCCTCTCTATTTATTTACATTTTATGCATCTCCTCCAATCAGTTAATCAGTGGTATTTATTGAGTGCCTACCGTGAGCAGAGTATGGCACTAAACGCTTCAGAGAGTATAATGCAATAGCCAATTCTCCTTTTTTTAACGGTATTTGTTAAGTGCTTACTATGTGCCAGGCACTGAACTAAATGCTGTGGTGAATATAAGGTAATCAGGGTGGAGACAGTCCTTGTTCCACCTAGGAATCACAGTCTTAATCCCCATTTTACAGATGGGATAACTGAGGTGCAGAGAAGTTGAGAAACTTGTCCAAGGTCACACAGCAAACAAGAGGCAGAGCTGGAACTAGAACTCAGGTCCCCTGACTCCCTGGCCCATGCTATTTCCATTAGGTCACGCTATTTCTTCTTCTAGGGAGGGTTCAGGTCAACCAACTCTGTGGTACTTTCCCAAGTGCTTAGTACAGTGCTCTGCACACAGTTGGCACTCAGGAAATAGCATTAATTGATTGATTGCTGTCTTCAAGGAATTTACAATCTAGCCCTTCCCCAGTGAAACCTCCTTTTCCTCAATACCCTCTCCCTTCGGCATCATTTATGCACTTGGATCTGTGCCCTTTAAACACTTGATATTCACCCACCCTCAGCCCTACAGCACTTATCTGAATGCCTGTAATTTATTTAGATTAATGACTGTAAGCTTGTTGTGGGTGGGGAACATGTCTACCACCTCTGCTGTACTCTCCCAAGACCTTAAGGTAGTGTTCTGCACATAGTAAGCACTCAATCACTGACACTGACTGATTGAAAGTGGGAGAAACAGATATTAAAATAAATTATAGATAAGGGAAGCAGCAGAGTATGAGGATATAGCTACCTACTGATCAGGGACCAGAGCAAGAAACTGGCATGATTCCTCAGGGAATCTTGCAGACACCCATTTTAGCCTTCTATGAGCTCCCTAATCTGGCAATTATCTAGATTTCCTGGGGGAACTTGCAGAATGAAGGAATTCTCCCTAGGTCACTCCAAACTGCTTGGGATCCAGTATTCTCAGGATATCCTGGCAGGAGAGGAGAATGGCTAGCTCTGAGGAAGCCAGCTGATTGACAACCTTGAATACCATCATGGAGTAAAATTATGAGTGCATATCTAGAAACTTATTTGAAATCTACCACCATACAGCTATATAATATCTTTATCTGTGATGTCCAGAATGGAAAGGGAAGAAAAAAAGCAGAATGGACAAACAGACAAACAAATACATACAAATTCGGTCAAAGCACCTTCTTCAAAGTCTCCACACAATGTTCAGTCAAACAGTTGTATTTATTGAGTGTTTACAGTGTGCAGAGCTCTGTAATAAGTCCTTACAGTGTGAAGAACATTGTACTAAGTGCTTAGGAGAGCACAGTACAACTGAGTACATAGACCACTTTCCTGCCCATAACAACGTGGGTTCTAATCCCAGCTCCGCTGCTTGCCAGCTGTGTGACTTTGGGCGAGTCACTTAACTTCTCTGGACCTTAGTTACCTCATCTGTAAAATGGGGATTAAAACTGTGAGCTCCACATGGGACAACCTGATCACCTAGTATCCCCCCCAGCGCTTAGAACAGTGCTTTGCACATAGTAAGCGCTTAACAAATACCACCATTATTATTAACAAGTATACAGTCTAGTGGGGGAGACAGATGTTTACATAAATTCATAAATTATAGTTACAAAATAATAATAATGTGGTGTTTGTTAATCACTTACTATGTGCTAAACACTGTACTAAGCTCTACGGTAGATACAAGATAATCAGCTCCCACACTGGTCTCACATTTTAAGTAGGAGGGAGCACAAGTATTGTATCTCCATTTTTCAGATGAGGGAACTGAGGCACAGAGAAGTGAAGCGACTTATACAAGGTCACAGCAGGCAAGTGGTTGAGGCAGGATTAGAACCCAGGTCCTCTGACTCAAGGCCCATGCTCTTTCCATTAGGCCATGCTGTTATGGGCCTGTGGGACCGGTGAATATAGGGTGCAAATCTTGTTTTGTTTTGTTGTCTGTCTCCCTTGTTTAGACTGTGAGTCTGTTGTTGGGCAGGGATTGTCTCTATCTGTTGCTGAATTGTACATTCCAAGTGTTTAGTACAGTGCTCTGCACATAGTAAGCGCTCAATAAATACAATTGAATGAATGAAGGTATGAAGTGCAGGGATGACACACAAGGGAGTGCGAGAAGAGGAAATGTGGTTTTAAGGAAGCCCTCTTAGAAGAGATTAGCTTTTAATAAGCTTTGAAGGGGCGGAGAATGATAATCTGTCAGATATGAAGAAGTAGGGCATTCCAGTACAGTTCAGTGCTCTGCATACAGTAAGCTCTCAATAAATACAACTGACTGGCTGACTGACTGACATCTATAATTTATTTTAATGTCTGCCTCCCCATCTAGTCTGGAAAATTCCCTGAGGGCAGGGATTTATTGTATTGAATTGTTCTCTCCCGAGTGCTTAATACATGCTTGATAAATATCACTGATTGATTGGAAGATGTTGCTCCTGAAGACATCTCCATCTACTCCCCCCACTTTTCTGCTGTTGCCTGGTCAACATTAAGGTCATAGGGTCTGTTCTTACCTGCCCATCTGAAACTGGGTCATGATAAGATGCTCAGAAGACATCCCACACAATTCAGGACATCTGGACCCTGTGATATGGCATTAGTATAGCCCGTAATGTTAATCCCCTGGGAATTCTATCATAATGTTGAGGAAAATATCCTCATTTTCTTTTTCTCTTTCTTTTTCTTGTTGGTATTGCTTGATCCAACTCCTTACCAATTTTCCTCCCAAATCCCTTCCAAAATCTTCTGATTACTAAGCACAAATAACCATTGAGTGACAAGTCATGATAGCTTTTCTTTGAAGGTAGAAAAATCAAGAGAAGTGATCGAAAAATGAACCCGGGGAAAAAAAACACATAGTTCTATTCATTCATGCAGTTGAAATCAAATTCCATAAAGAATTCATTTCCTTCAAAGACATGTTAACATGTTATGGTTATGACATGTGACATAATTGACAAAATAAGCTCATTATGGGAGTCAATCTAGTTAGTATATGTCTGTTGGATGTTCTTGTCAAGCAATGAAGACTTCTTTACACACTGTGGCAGAAATTACAGAGATTGGTGAAAACTGTCAACCCTGAAATGAAAATGATCAAAATATAATACTTTGGTCCCTAAATTGTTTATTTTTGTTAATGAAGCAATTCCTATTGGTTCAGAGCAAAGTGTATTAGTGCAAGTGTTTTATTATCATAATCATTACATTTGTTAAGCACTTACTATGTATCAATCACTGTTCTAAATGCTGGGGTAGATACAAGTTAAACAGGCTAGAAACAGTCCTTGCCCCATATGGGTCTCTCAGTCTGAGTAGGAAAGAGAACAGGAATTGATTTCCCATTTTTACAGATTTGGAAACTGAGGCCTGGAGTTAGGATTAGAACCTAGGGATTAGAACACTTCTGAAAGTGTTTTTCTTATAATTTGCTAATAAAATTAGGATTGGCCTCTTGTCAGAGGCTGTGGCAAAGGTGATGGTAAGCCACAGCTGCTATGTGAGCTGGGAGTAGCCAGGAGAGGTAGGCAGAGGTAGGAGGTCAATGGGCGAGAAGGGTTGAGATTGACTGTGGATGAGGAGACAGTGAGAGAAGGAACCCTAATGGAGGTGTCCAGAGACAACAAGAAGATGTTGGAGAATATATGGGAGGGGCAACAGGGAGAGGAACCAGGGCATAGAGTGGGAAGTGCGGCAAGGACAAGGAGAGGCAATCTGGGACAAAGTTCTCTTTTTCTCTGGCTCTCCCTCCTTTTCGCCTAACCACCATCACTTCTTTCAGAAAAATCATGGGACCACCAGACTTTCTGATTGTGAACCAATGTCCTTGGCTGCCTTTTTTAATTTTATAATCTTTAGTTCAAGTGATAGATTTTATTCTATAGTTTGGGCCTCCAGGTTAGTGTAGAGGTTTGAAGATGAAATTTTAATTTCAAGAACATTTTATTATTCACCAATGTTTCCCTCACCTTTGAAACACAATTATTTTTATTTTTAATTGAGTGGAAAGGGTTAAAGGAGAAAACAATTGGGCAAGTCGCTGGACGTCTCTGTGCCTCAGTTTCCTCATCTGTAAAATGGGAATTAAGACTGTGCAGTCCATGTGGGACATGGACTTTGTCTAACCTGATTAGTTTATGTCTACCTAAATGCTTAGTACAATGCCTGGCACATAATAAGAGCTTAACAAATGCCATTAAAAATACTATGCAATGCAATTCATGTCATAAAATGGGCAGGAGATATATAGAAAGAACATTGTTGAAGGTGTTCTTGCAACTGAAAGACCAATTCCCCTCTATTGTCCTCGTGGCTGCCATCACTATTTTTTTGGTTGCTTAATGATGGCAGTTGTGGAAGTTTTCTGCATTTAAAATTGTAAAGCTGGAGAGATTTCAAATGAATTTAAGGAAAAACTTCTTGTTTTGCTTTCTGTCTCTCCCCCTTGAGACTCTAAACCCATTGTGGGCAGGGATTGTCTCTTTTTATTGCTGTATGGTACTTTCCAAACGCTTAGTATAGTGCTCTGCACACAGTAAGTGCTCAATAAATATGATTGAATGAATGAATGAGTGATGTTAAATTGTTGGACTGTGTAAGAGGAGTTGGGGAATACCTTTTAATACTGGAGAAATTTACAGAAAGAATGACGATACTCTCCTAGATAGTCTAGTCATTCATCTGGCTCAAGTACCGGTGGCCAATAGTCGATGACTCTAGTTCCCTTACAGTTCTACAGCTTTTGGTTTGTGATCTACTTGGCACCTAGCCTTAAATGCTGTTTGTTCCACCCCAGGTTTATGGAATCTGGAGGAGCACCCCATGTTGGGACCAATTCCAGTAAAGCGGTTGCCTTGATTTTCAGAAACAAGACCATGCTCAAGTTCCCTGCAGTTGCTACAGCTGCTGTGCGGTGTGCAGGCAAATAGCTATTTTCTTGTGGCTTCATATGCAGCAGTGGCATTTCTGAAGTCCCTACTGAGTGCAGGGCACTGTTCTAAGACCAACTCCATTTAATCTTCTCAGTTTTCAGTATATGTTATCATTTATGACTTTTACTTTTGGCCCTGGGGGATGTACATTTTTATCTAGTTACATTCCAAATTGTTCTCTTTTTAGAGTCAGTGTGTGGAAGGAATACTTCACAGTATGACACCTTCATGTCTTGAGAGAGGTAAAGGTGGTGCAAAGTCCCTTCTGCAGTGAATGTAACAGGAAGCTGTGGATGGCCAGAGGGGTTGGGTGTTTGTGAGCATGTTGTGGGGACTGTAAAACTTCCCAAAATGCTTGACTTGTTTCCTAGGAGCAGTTGGTGAACTGGGAAGAACTGATTCATTACTTATGGTTATCTTTTATTCTTTGAAATGGGTTCATTTCAGACTACTTTACTGAATTAACCTCACGGTGTCAACAAGGGCGTTGAATGGGCTGATTATTCTAAAACTGCCAGTGCAGAACATTCTTCGTTTCTGTACCATTTGGAAGGGATTGTCTTTCATGCATCAATCTTTTCATTCATTCATTCAATAGTATTTATTGAGCGCTTACTATGTGCAGGGCACTGTACTAAGCACTTGGAATGAACAAGTCGGCAACACTGCATAAATGAATAAATACTATCTTATCAAGAGTGAGTTACTTGGGGATCTGAAGGACACAGTCACTGACTATTATTTTGGAGAATGCCTGGAAGACAGGAGAAGTGTTTGAAGATTGGAAAGAGCTTTGTGTAGTGTCCATCTTTACCAAGGGGACAATGGACGATCCTGAAATTACAGAGCAATTGTCTTGCCACCCATATTTGGGAAGATACTAAGATATCATCAATCTATCACTTTAAAGTCAATAAAGCAGAAGGTGCTAGAAAACACCAATAATGCATTGTGAAGAGCAAATGAAGTAAGATCTATTTAGTCTCCCCCTGTGATGGTGATGAGTTATTGCAGTGGCTCACAGGGCTTAAACCCTTGGTCTGGGGCATAAGAAGATCCACAGGGATTTAGAAGCCCCTCCTCCACGCCATTACATTACTGCTGTTAAGAAAGTCCCACTAAAGCACTGCCCAATATAGTACCGTTACCGTGTGTTCTTCCTCCACCCCTGCCGACTCCCATCTTCACTTCCCACTCCTCACCTCGACCTTCTGCCACTGCCATCTTCCACCCCTGCCATGTTGCTTCTACTGCTGCTGCTGCCAAAGCCACCATAAGGACATGGGCCGATGAAGCCATTACCACCACAGTGACTCGGAGTGCCCCAGATAGCTCCTTCTTCCCAGGCTCCTTGCTGCTATGGTACCTGGAAGTTTGGAAGAGATGAGTTTGTGGTAATATTTTGTCAGGCGGTTTTGAAGCTGGGTGAGCTGTGATGTGAGAGGATTTGAAAGAAGAAGCGGTCACCATCTGGTTTTAGAGGAATGTTGTAATGCAGTGACACAATACTATGCCACAAAGGTGTGTACAATATTATCTGCAACATGGGTTATGTAGGGGCCTTGCAAGACAGTCAAGCCCTAGGCCTAAACTTTGCTAGACTTGTCCTCAACTATGATAGTGACAGATTACAAAAATATAGGAGAAAGAACAGATGCAATCTAGCTGGATTTCAGCAAAGTTTTTGAGTTTATCTCACCTGGCGTCCTCATTTATAAACTGGTGAAGAATGACCTTGACTTTTAACCGATAGTATCTAAAGCACAGTTATCAATGACTCATTTAAACTTGGGAGATTGTTTCAAATGGTTTGGTACCTAATCCAAGGTCCTTTGAAAAACTAATGTTTATGACCACTGGTTAATTCCCATCAATACAGTTTTTTACCCCTTCAAAGAACTCCAGCAAATTATTGAGGTATAATAACAATCACTGTGGTATTTATTAAGCACTTAGTATCACCAAATATTGAACTTCAGTGATGGGGTAGATATAAAATAATTAGATTGGACACAACCCCTGTCCCACATCAATCAATCAATTAATCAGTGGTACTTATTGTGTACTTCCTCTGTGTAAAGCATTGTAAAATGGAATTTGTTAAAGGCCCACTATGTGCCAGGCACTATACTATGTGCCAAAGTAGGTACAAGCAAATCACAGAGTTGGTAATCACAGTCACTGCCCACAAGGACCTTACAGTCTATATGGGGAGATAGACATTTAAGGTAAATTAAGGACAGGGAAAATAGTAGAATATAAGAATATTTACATAAATATTGGGGGAATGGGGTGAATAGCTCAGTGTTTAAGGGCTACGTGGTCAAGTTCATAATTGATGCAGAGGGAAGAGCAGATTGGGTGAATATAGGGCTTAGTCTGGGAAGGCATCTTGGAGGAGATATGATTTTAGAAAGGTTTTAATAATTTACAGTAATTGTGGTATTTAGAGTCGAGGGTGGTGACTAAAGTTTACTGTGCAGAAGGAGACAGTGGTAAACCACTTCTGTATTTTTACCAAAAAAACTATGTATATATACCAGAACAATTGCAGATGGAGGTGGGGCATTCTGGGAGAGATGTGTCCATGGGATCGCTTTGGGTCAGAGATGACTCGACTACATAAGACAAAGACACATACCAAGTGCTGTACTAAACACTGGTGTGGATATAAGCAAATGGGGTTGGACACAGGGAATGAAGAGGAATGGAGTTCCAGGCCCAAGATAGAGCATGGTCAAGGGGTTGGTAACAAATAGACTAGACTGAGGGTAGAGGAGTAGGGTGTGCACGTTGGATTAGAACTAATTAAGCACCTTAAATGTGTGGTAAAGGATTTCTATTTGATGAGGAGGCAAATGGACAACCATTAAAGGTTTATAAAGAGTGGGGAGATATGGACTGTGAGCCCACATAGGTCTCACAGTACAAATAGGAGCAAGAACAGGTATTTTATCCCCATTTTACATATGAGAAAATTGAGGCAAATAAACATCAAATGATTTACCTAAAGGTCACATAGCAGGTAGCTGGTAGAGCTGGGATTTAAACTCAGGTCCTCTACCTCCCAGAACCGTGTTCTTTCCACTGGACCATTCTTCTTCCCCAAATTGTCTCCTCATGGACACCACGTTGTCTTTAGGACAAGTAATATTGCTAATAGTAGTAGTAATAATATCATTAAGAATCGATTAAGGGGTAGTGCATAATATTAGGTACTTGGAAAGTTCAATATATTCTCTATACACAAGGAGCTTACATTCTAATGGGGGAAGAAAGACATAATAGTATTTGTGAACAATAATGAAAATGCATAATTGAATGTATAATTTTTTAAAAGTGGTATTTGCTAAGCACTTAGTATGTGCCAGACACTGTACTTATCACTAGAATAGATACAAAATAATCAGGTTGGTCACAGTCCCTGTCCCACACTGGACTCACAGTCTTAATCCCCATTTTACAGATGAGATAAGTGAGGCACAGAGAAATGAAGTGACTTGCCCAAGGTCACACAGAAGACAAGTGGAGGATACAGGATTAGAACACAGGTCCTTCTGACTCCCAGGCCCTAGCTCTATCCATTAGATCACACTGCTTCTCCATCAAATTGAGAATTTATGCAGTGAATCGATTAAATTGAATAAATCTAATGAATTGAACAAATGGATGTACATAAAAGCTGAGGATAGGTATAAATAAGTTCAGAAGTGCCAAAAAGGATTTTATATGATTTGGGATGCTGGGAACTAATTAGGGAAGGCATGCTCAAACAGTTGGCTTTCAGAAGGGATTTGAATAACAAAAGGACTGTGGAGGGAGGGAGGGCGTTTCAAGGCTAGACAGCAGCCTGAATGAGGGGGTGGGAGCATGAGGTACAGTTAGACGGATGGCTTGGGAGGACCCAAAGAGTGGATGGAGGAATAGCAGGTGAAGAGAGTAGTTCAGGTGAGATGAGAGGGTGGAGACCCTTCAAGCCAAATGTCTGGATATTTTGCTTTTTGTAAAGGGCCTTGTGGGGCGGGGGGACAGTTTTAAGGAATAGAGAGATGTGAGTAGAGCAGCAGCACTTGAGGCACATGATCTATGCAGCAGGACATAGTATAGATTGAAAGGGGGAAAATCTAGCAGTGGGGAGACCAGTGAAGAGGCGGATATAATGGTACAGCCATAATGGGGTTTTTTTGTGGGTTGTAGTGCAGAATTTGACTCTGAAGTCTTCCAGTTTTCCACATATGAGGCTCCCTAGAGCACCTTGCGAATCTCTATAGATGGGAAGTATTTTGGATGATGTGGCACGTTCAACACTCTTGCTAGCACGATTAAATGTGTACTTTGCACAGTAAGCACTCAATTAATACTATTGAATGAATGAATGAATGAGGCTATAAACTCACTGTGGACAGGGAATGTGTCTGTTATATTGTGTTCTCCCGAGTGCTTAGTACAGTGCTCTTCACACAGTAAACACTCAATAAATAATATTGACTGATTGATCAACAGCCCAACCAGCATTTATTCTACACTGTTATCTGTTTTGGGTTCCTCTGGTTACCAAACACTTGTTAGCCTAATCACAGTTGGTGATTACAGTCAGCAGTTCTTTTTTTTATGATTCTGAGCCCATGAGGGACAGGGACTGTGTCCACCTGATTATCTTGTATCTATGCCAGCATTTAGAAGATAGTTTGGTGCAGACTAAATGCTTCATATATACATTATTATTATCATTATTAGTACTGTCATTGTTAGAATGCTCCATAGTCTATCTGTTTTCCAGCTACTGACAAGGATGTGTTTCAACCTTGTTTTCTTCCTCCACCTCATATCCAATTCTTCTCTCCTCAGACTGCTCTTTATTGAGTGCTTTGACCTCTAACATGATCCATTTTTTCATGTTTTCACTGCTTTCTCTGACTGGTAACATTATGAAAAATCGCTAGTGCAAAGCTGACAGAGAACCTTGACAGTGGATCATTAGTGTCAATTAGTATTCATGAGAAGCTGCACAGACTAAGTCTATGCCTAATTTTATCCCTAAATCTGATTCTTTTGCTAACACCAGCAGATTAAATTCTGCCATCCTCTTCTACCCACATTAGGACTGTAGACAAAGGTGCCAATTTTTCATTTTCATCCCTGATTGGAAATTTGGGATGGGGAAAATTAGGAAGACAGCTTAGGCAGCTCTAGAGGAGTCTGCCTCCATCACTCCCTATGAAATGGACACTGGTGGCTGTAGATATTTGGGGATCATTTGAGGCAACTCAGGAATACTGATTGTGCTATTACTATTACTAATGATTTGTTAAGTACTATGCACCAAGCGGTGTACTAAGTCCCAGGGTATATATAAAATAATCAGGAATTCATCCAGGCTACCTCTCATTTTCTCTTTTGAAAACACATTTGGTGACGGTCCACTATTGTTTCCTAATGGGTTTATCTTATCCCTTTGTCAGGGTCATATATCAATTTTTTTTGTGTGTTGTTGCCACCATTCCATTATTGCACTTGTTGGTAGAGTACAGAGCAGCTGTGTAAATATAGTTTAAAAAATAAATAAGTAAATGATCAGGCCACCTCATTTTTGCCACCCTGCTACCTCCCCGTAATGAAATACCAAAGTTAAAATATGAATCACATCAACTTTGCTCATTTAACCCTTGACAAAAAGGTGCTCTGGGTGTGGGTGAATGCCCATTTACAAATCTAGTACCATATTTGGCTGTGCTAGCTCTAAATGCATCCATTTCTCCTAAAATTTTGGGATCATGTTTTCCCAAAACCCCACCTAAAGGAAAAGTTCCACTGTAGGACTCATGGCATTTCTTCTTATGCCATTTCTTCTTATGCTATGATATCCTTTATCCAAGTAGTTTCCCACTGTTCGATGAACATTACTTAATAGTAGACTGAAAGTAAGAAGATCTGGGTTCTAATCCCAGTTCTGATACTCACCCGCTGGGAACCTTGGCAAGTGAGTTTGGGCAAGCCACTTAACTGCTCTGTGCCTCACTTTCCTCACCTGAAAAATGAAGATTAACTACCCGATATAGATTATGAGCCCCAGGTGGGGCAGGGACTGTGTTTCTGATCTGAATGTACTTCAGTATTTAGCACAGTGTGTGGCACATAGTAAATGATGAACAAATGCCACAATTAATGGCATGTTAAATAAAGTGAAAACCTTTGTTCTGGGACCACTGGGTATGTTATAAAATCTGATGATTCTGAGTAAAGAAACATTTGAATAATAATAATGATAATGACTGTAGTAATCTGTTAATTTCTATGTGCCAAGAACTGTGATAGATACATTATACTCATATTAGACTCAGTCCCTGTCTCACAGTCTGTAGTGGAAATAGAAGAGTTATTTGCTCCTCATTTACAGATCAGGAAACAAAGGCATAGAGAAGTCAAGTGACTCACCCCAAATCACAGAGTAAGCAGGTGGTAGATCTGGATTAGAACTCAGGTCCTTTGACTCCCAATCCTGTGCTCTTTCCACTAGGCTATGTTGCTCCTCACACAACTTTAAGTGGATTTTATAGTTACAATAATTAATAATTATGATACTTGTTAAGCACTTATTATGTGTCAAGTACTATTCTAAGTGGTAGGGTAGATACAAGTTAATCAGTTTGGACAAAGGCCATCCAATATGAACCTCAGAGCCTCTATGGGAATGAGGATAGGTATTTAATCCCCATTTTATAGGTGAAGCAACTGAAGCATAGAGAAGTTAAGTGAATTTCCAAAGGTCATACTGAAAACAAGCACACAACACATAGCAGGCAGTTGGCAGAGTCCGAGTCCTCTGACTCCCAGGTTCATGCTCTTTCTATTAGGCAGTACTGCTTTTGCCCTACAGATCATATATTTATTTTCCATGGTGGGCACACTATATTTAGGAAATGCGCTTATATCTTTGAGATACAAACTGATGACATATGAAACATTCGAGCAAGACTTAGGAAAGCAAATTTGAATGGACATTTAGTCAACTTTCATTTAAAAATCTATTTTTTTAATTCAGTGAATACAATAGTAGGAGTAGTATTATTTATTTATTGAATTTGTTAAGCAACTGCTGTATGCCAGGCAGTGTACTTAAGCACTTATCATGTGCAGAACAATGAACTAAAAGCTGGACGATAATACATAGATGACAATCAAACATGGTGCCTATCCCTCAGGGACACATTATCTAAAAGTTTAAGTGGGGAGAAGGGATTGGAGACAGACATATCAGGAGTGATAAAACATTAAAACACATCACAAATTGACAAAATACAACACAAAATAAACAAATGACATTAGGTTGGATACTCTGACTTGTATGGGACAGAGTTGTAGTAAACTGGAAGCAATAAAGTAGAATGGAAAAGTGATTGACAACACTTTTGCTTCGCATAAGTCCATCGAGCTGAATTTACTAACACTTCAAAGTAGTGGAAGATTGAGTAGTCTGCTCCCTTTTGAAAACTGCTATAATGATCACCTATGGAAATTTGGTAGGACCAGGATGATATTTGCCCAGTCTTTGTTTTGTTGTTTTTTGGTGATTGTTAAGTGTTTACTATGAGCCAGGCATTGCACTAAGGGTTGTGGTAGATTCAAGATGATCAGATGGGACACAGTCTCTGTTCTACACAGATGAGGAAACTGAGGCACACAGAATAATAATAATAATAATGGTGGTATTTGTTAAGCACTTACTATGTGCCAAACACTGTGCTAAGTGCTGGGGTAGATACAAGGTAATCAGGTTGTCTCACATGGGGCTAACAGCTCTCCATCACCCTGCCCCCCACCTCACCACCCTTCTCTTTTTCTACTGCCCACCCCATATACCCTGCTTGTCTGCCGCTCACCTCCTCAATGTCCCCCGTTCAAACCTATCCTGCTGTTGACCACATCCTCCCGCTGTCCTGGAATACCCTCCCTCCTCACAACCGCCAAGCTAACTCTCTTTCTCTCTTCAAAGCCCTACTGAGAGCACACTTCCTCCAGGAGGCCTTCCCAGACTGAGTCTCTGTTCCCTTTCCCTCTGCTCCCCTTCTCCTCCCTCCTGACCTCTGCTCTTCCCTCTTCCCCTCAGCACTATGCTCATTTGTAGATATTATATATTACCCTATTTATTTTCTTAATGAAGTGTACATCCCCTTGATTCTATTTATCTTGATGTTGTCTTGTTTTTGTTTTATTCTGATTTGTTTTGCTGTCTGTCTCCCCTGTTTCGACTGTGAGCCCATCAATGGGCAGGTATTGTCTCTATCTGTTGCTGAATTGTACATTCCAAGTGCTTAGTACAGTGCTCTGCACATAGTAAGTGCTCAATAAATACTATTGAATGAATGAATGATCCCCATTTTACAGATGATGGAACTGAGGCACAGAGAAGTTAAGTGACTTGCCCAAAGTCACAGAGTAAATAAGTAGTGGAGCTGGGATTAGAACCCAAGTCCTCTGACTTCCAGGACTGTGCTCTTTCCTCTCAACACACTGCTTCCCAGTGCCTCGGATCATTTTAATTTTGGTAAATCAAATTGGTCTCATTAAATCACCTGGTGGTTTTTATCTTATTCTATTCCATGCTCACTATTCCCTGAATAGCACTCAACACTAAAAGCATCATCTAGGACCTTTGGGCAGGAGTGAGTCATTATTTCAGCAAGATCACTTCATCAGAAATCCAGATCTATTAAAGTGTAAAAGAGCAAATGTCCTACTGAGTGAAAAGAGCAAAATTTTCATTTTCCAGGGACCCAGTGTTCTAAGAGATAGCTCATAATGTCTGGTTAGTGGAGCAGAAACTAGCTCTGATTGGCACTTTTACAAGCTCTGATGTTCCTTACTGTCAGTTAAGTGGCACTCAAAAAGGGGAACATTTTTTCCCATTTCTAAGAGACACCAGAAGAATCAAGGCAACACAGTACCACTAATTTAATTTCTACACCCGTGATCTGGAAAAGTAAGGGGCCAACATTTTAAATCAATTGCAACTGATTTTTGGAAAGTAAGATTTGGTCAATTTTACCACAGGGCCAGCACAAGCAGTTGAAATTGAATTTCTCTGTTCCCATGTGCTTCCTCTTAAAATGCCGTCGAGTCATTTCTAATTCACAGTGACTCTATGGATTTTCCATGGAGTTTTCTTGGTAAAAATTATGGAAGTGGTTTACCATTGCTGCCTTTTGCACAGTAAAAAATTCAAGTCCCTGCCATTGTCTTTGATCAATATTTTGTTCGCTTTATCATCCACCTTTGACTCTTTCCTATGCCTTCGCTGCCCAGCACAGGTGAATCAACTTTGTTCGAAGCTTTGGCTTAGATCTTTCCATTATCAGTAACCCTGATGAGAGAATATCTCTCAATGGCATAGCTCTAAGCTTCACTGGTGTATGCAAACTCTTCTGCCATGATAAGGTGTTAATTCATAATTCATATGTGCATACTCAGACATATATACGTGTGTGTTAAAATCTGTGCATTTAATCTATGTTCATGTCAACTACTGATCGCATATATTTGTGAGTTTGATTTTTTCTCTCTCTCTCTGGGTGTGTAAGCTCATTTCTTCTGGAGAATTGGAGTATCTGTAATTTGTGGATGAGGTCAGATTAATATTAGGGTGATGAAGCAAAGTATCCAGGCACTGCTCCAAGGTTTACCATTGGACAGTTAAGATATTGTGATGATGTGGATTGTGTCAGTTGTGGGAAATTCCTTTACTTCTGCCATACCATTGTTCCCTGACCCAACTCCAAGCCCAATTCTACTCTAATTGGCAGATGGCTTAAAATGCAATTTTGCTCTACAGATTGGTAGGAGAGGGGAGAAATAGTAATTTTTTTGCTTCTCAGAGTACTCCTCTCTCTCCTCCAGGTCCCAGATCCTTTAATATTAGCAATAATAATAATGGTATATGTTAAGTGCTTACTGTGTGCCAAGCACTGTGCTAAGCACTGGGATAGAGACAAGGTAATCAGGTGGTGCTATATTGTGGCTCGCAGTCTTAATCCTCATTTTACAGATGAGGTAACTGAGGCACAGAGGAGTTAAGTCACTTGCCCAAATTCATACAGCTGTTAAGTGGCAGAACTGGGATTAGAACCCATGACCTCTGACTCCTGAGCCCATGCTTTTTCCACTAAACCATGCTGCTTCTTTAATCCAGTCCCATTGGTGAAACACTTGGGCATTAATAAGGATTTTACCCTGACATTCGAGGGTCTACTTTGGGATGCTTTTACACGGCAGCAAAAGTCCAAATGTTTAACCAGCTGCAAAACTAAATTAGATGTAGCTGCTATTTTCTTTCTTCTGCCTTAGGAGATTCTTTGTTTTGTTTTGTAAATAGTAATTAATGCTCATTGCCATGAACCTACCCAGTAACAAGAATGCTTAAAAGAACAAATTGAAAGAGTAGATAAGTGGGGTAGATGAGTCACTAGAAGGAATAAGAAAGAGAGAATAAATAGAAAAAAGAAGATTAAAATAAACTAAAAAAATTAAAAGGCATAAGAAGGTTTAGGGAAATCAGAAGAAATATTGAAAATGATTATGCCATAAAGCAGTAGACGTGCCCTTCATACTTGGAGATGTCACTGACAGTAAAAGTTCATCTATGCATCCCTATATGATAGTTGTAGTTTTATTTAAGCTTAAAAGTGAATGAAATCATTCTTAGGACTAGAAGTCGATAAAAAGTACAGTCTGTTTGGAGAAAATAAACTGATTCTCAAATATTTTGATTATTGCAAGCATTTTTCACATAAAATGACTTGCAATCCATTAAAAAATCCACATATATATTGTACTGAACTATTTTTACTTACATCTAACTAGATAGAAAGGATTAGTTTTATCTTGCTATTGGTGGATCACAGCTTTGGCAAAAGAGAAATGAAGGATAGGACTATGTGAGATCTCAAACTACCAGCAAAAGAGTTGGAGAATTTCCCTCAGGATTGATTTGGAATTACAGCCTAAGCATTTTTGTTATTACCACCCTGGGTGTGGTGGCTAGATTCTTCTGGCAAATGTTTGAAAATTAAGTCATTTGTTCACTTTGCTAAGCAAACTTCTCTTCATCAAGAAAACAATTGAAGAAGCTTAGTTTTAGAAAAAAAAATAAGAACTTAAGAAATGATATTACTTGATCAAACCAGACAGCCAGAGGAGTTCTGTCTCTAACAGTGGTCACAGGATGCATGAAGGAACATGGTGACATTCACCTGTGAGATTATAGAGGGAACTTTTGAACATTTTCCAGTTTTTCAGTTCTTCTCAAATATATATATATATATGTATATATATATGAGAAGCATCATGGATAAAGCATAGGCCTGAGAGTGAGAAGGACCTGGGTTCTAATGCCCACTTTACCACTTGTCTCCTGGGTGACCTTGGACAAGTCACTTCACTTCTAAGTGCTTCAGTTACCTCATCTGTAAAATGGGGATTAAGACTGTGAGCCCCATGTGGGATAGGGACTGTGTCCAAACTGATTACGTTGTAGCTATCCCAGCTCTTAAAACAGTGCCTGTTACATAGTAAGCACTAAACAAATACCATTAAAAGTAATTGGTATTTTCTGCCTGCACAATTTCCCACACTTAGCAAAATTCCACTACAATGGCTGTATTTGTGACCTTCTTATTTTGTGCCAAGCATTGCATTAAATTCTGAAGAGTTATAAGATATTCAAATCAGAGGTCATTTCTATCCACAGGAACCTCATAGTCTAACCATCAGTGGTAGCCTGTTTGACCTTAATTAGCTACATTATCAAAGAAACTCCTGGTGAAATGTGTGTGCAGTGCTGAAACAGGTAAGTCCAACAACCCAAGTTTTTCTTAACCTGAGGTCTTGCAAGAATACAACCCTCTTGATCTAGGAGAACTGACTGTCAAGAAGTGTTTTCAATCAGTTGCATTTATTGAATATTTACTGCTGTGGAGCACTTTCTAAATGCTTGGGAGAGTACAGTGGAGTTAGTAGATATGATCCCTGTGCTTAGGGAGAAGTATATTAAAATTATAGATAGAATAATAAATAATGTTGGTATTTGTTAAGCGCTTACTATGTGCAGAACACTGTTCTAAGTGCTGGGGTAGATACAGGGTAATCAGGATGTCCCACGTGAGGCTCACAGTTAATCCCCATTTTACAGATGAGGTAACTGAGGCCCGGAGAAGTTAAGTGACTTGCCCACAGTCACACAGCTGACAAGTGGCAGAGCCTGGATTCAAACCCATGACCTCTGACTCCAAAGCCCAGGCTCTTTCCACTGAGCCACGCTGCTTCTCTAAAAAGTATATGGCAGCAATGGTATTCAAACCCATAACCCCAAAGAGGCTAAAGCCTAAATCCAGCACCTTAGACTGCTTGGCCACGCTACCAGCAGATGTGTGGAAGCAATATGGTCTAATGGTTACAGCACAGGCCTGGGAGTGAGAAGGGTATGGGTTCTAATTCTGACTCTCCCACTTGTCTGCTGAATGACCTTTGGCGAATCACTTTGCTTCTCTGTGCCTCATCTGTAAAATGGGTATTAAGACCGTGAGCCCCATGTGGGACAGGGACTGTGTCCAGTCCTATTAGCTCGTATCTACTCCAAGACTTAGTACAATGTTGGCATATAGAAAAGGCTTAACAAAAAGTCATAAAAATATTAGGAGAAGCAACACAGAATGAGAACATGTATAGATATATCGCTAATATCTGCTCTTTATTCTCCATCCAAACTGTTATCATGTTAATCCAACCACTTATTCTTTCCTACCTTGATAACTGCATCAGCCTCCTTACTGACCCCCCGCCTCCTGTATCTCACCAGTCCAGTCCATACTTCAGTCTGCTACCTGGATCTTTTTTTTTTACCAAAATGTTCAGTCCATGTTTTTTCACTCCTCGAGAACATCCAATGGTTGCCCATTCACCTCTACATCTAACAGAACCCCCTTACCATTGGCTTTAAAACATTCAATCACCTTTCCTCCTCCTACCTCACCTCACTGTTTTGCTACTACAACCCAGTCTGTACACTCCACTCCGGTAACACCGACCTACTCACTATGCCTCGATCTCATTAGTCTCACCACTGACACTCAATCCATGTGCTGCCTCTGGCTTGAAATGTCCTTCCTCTTCATATCTGACAGATGATTAGTCTCACCACTTTCAAAGACTTATTGAAGGCACATCTCCTCCAAGGAGCCTTCCCTGACTAAGCCCTCATTTCCTCTTCTACTCCCTTCTGTGTCAACCTGATTTGCTTACCCCTTTCCTTGGCCCCACAGCCACTTATGTGCATATCCATAATTTAAATTAATGTCTGTCACTCCTCTAGATTGTAAGTTCACTATGGGTGGGGAATGTGTCTACCAACTCTGTTAGATTTTTATACTGTACTCTTCCAAGCACTTAGTACAGTGCTCTGCCCACAGTGAATGCTCAATAAATAGTATTGATTGATTGATGCTCTGGAAGTAGGATTGGAGTGGGTATTAAAGTGCTTAGGGGGTCCTGCCTTAAGCGCATAGGTGACACTTAGGAGAAGGGAAATGGGTGGGAGAAAAGAGTTTAGTCATGGGAGCCTTCTCAGAGGAGACATAAATTTTAATTTGACATGCTTTTCTTTTTTGTGAGGCTTGAAGTGGTCATCTCAAGCTTTTAATGAGTACCCCCTTGTCCTCATATACCATTTGATAAATGATAATCCTGTGTACATCCTATCCACAACCTTCAGAAACGTGTAGACTTCAGTCATGTCTTTCACAGCCATCATGGTTCCAGAGTGTAGAGACCTAATCTCTTCAGAATTTCCTCGTTGGCAAACTGCTCCAACCCTCTCATTATTTTAGCTGTCCTTCTCTGGACCTTTTCCACAACTAGTATGACTCCCAAAATATGAAAGGCTGCCTGCAGAACTCCAAGTGTGGACAACCCAAGGTTTTATTTAGTCCAAGAAATTTGGTTTTTGTCTTATTCCTTGCACCTTTTCCAAAGATGCTCAGAAATTTGTTTGTCCTTTTGTCTGCTTCCACACACTGAAACAGTGATTTGAAGAAACAGACAACAATGACTCCAGGTTCTTTCCTGAGTCATAACCGGAAGTTAAGAGCCAGGCGATATGAGCAAGATGGCCCCCAAACTGCCATTCTAGCAGTGTCTGTTAGTTACTCCTCACTGGGGCAAGAGAATGTTTAAGAACATTTGTTCCCAACTGCTGCTTCAGCAATTCAAGTCACCAAAGCACTTATGTCCTCACACCCAACCACTGCGTGTACCTTACTATTCTAGCACTTCCTCATTAATTGTAACTTGTTACAGTGCTTCTTTTTCACCCTCACAAGATCATAAGCTTCTGAGGGCAGGGATAATGTCTACCAACTCTATTTTACTCTTCAATGTGTTAGTTACAGAGCTCTGGGCAGACAGTCAGTGCTCAGTTACTACCTATTGATTGACTATTTGGGAGTACACTGGAGTCATTCCTTAGTTTCTCCCATTAATGAATATTTCAGAAAAATGATTTATGTTTACATTCCTTTTCTTAATATGCATTTTGGCTAAGTAACTACGAACCACAATATTCTAGATGATTTCCTCTTTAATTTCATTCATAGTCTTTTGAAGTTGATGGATTGATTGAAATGGAGTGAATCCAAATCAGACTCCCTGGTAGCTTGTGGATGCTCCAAGTCCCCATCCCCCACAGTTCTGGTGATCCATCTCCAAATCCAGGCTTTTGGGGCTGGAGGAAGGGACTGGGAGACAGGTAAAAATTATCCAGCCCTGAAAGCCAAATTTCTTTGGGGATTTTTCTCTACTCTCAATCCTCACCTGACCTCAGGTGAGATGGGAGCATACACTTGGCCCCATCCAATTCCAAGACAGACAGCCATGCAAGTTTAGAATGGTTTTAACTAGCTTACCTGACCAACAATCAAACATGGTTAAGATAAGCAGCGTGGCTTAGTGAAAAGAGCACGGGCTTGGGAGTCAGAGGTCATGGGTTCCAATCTCAGCCCCACTACTTATCAGTTGTGTGACTTTGGGCAAATCACTTAGCTTCTCTGTGCCTCAGTTACCTCATCTGTAAAATGCAGATTAAGACTGTGAGCCCCATATGGGACAGCCTGATTACCTTGTATCAACCCCAGTGCTTAGAACAGTGCTTCACACAGTAAGTACTTAACAAATACCATCCTTATTATTATTATTATATTGGAGTATTTACTGTGTCTCGAACATTATACTAGGTGCTTGGGAAAGTACATGACAATAGAATTGGTGTGCACAATTCCTGTCCACAAGAAACTTACACTCTAAAGGAGGAGACAGTCAAATAAATTACACATAGGGGAAATAGATATGTAACATAGTGCTGTGGGTTGTATATCATGTGTTTAAAGGGTAAAGGTCAGAGTGCATGGGTGAATAGGGGCAGTGAGGACTTAGGGAGGAACTTTTGGAGGAGATATGATTTTTGTAGAGCTTTGAAGTTGGGAAGAGTTGTGGTATGTCAGATATGAAGGGAGAGGTGATTCCAGGTGGCATGAACCAAGGATTGGCAATGAGATGGGGTACAGTGAGTAAGTTGGCATTAGAGGACTGAAATGTGCAGGCTGGGTTGTAATAGGAGATTAGTGAGGTAAGGTGGGAGAAGGAGAGTTGATTGAGTGTCTTAAAGCCAATGGTAAGGAATTCTTGTTTGCTGTGAAGGTGCACGGGAAACCACTGGAGGTTTTTTAAGCGTGGGGAGATGTGGACTACAAGGCTTTTCCAAAAAGTGATCCAGGCAACCAAAGTGAAGGATGGACTGAAGAAGAGAGAGAAAGGGAGACAGGAGGTTGCGTTAAGTATTGTTGGTAAAGTAATTTAAAAATAGCCACTTCCAAGTCACTTTGGATCAACAACTAAACAAACCTTTAAACCCTAGAGGGCTCCAAACAGGAAGTCTATCAACATCCAATTCTGATGGTAGCAGGTAGGAGTGCAGGAAATTTGTTGGTTGGTTTGTCCTTTTGTATTTGGGCAAATGACAGGCTTTTCAGAGTATCATCAATCAGAAGTATTTACGGAGCACTTACTGTGTACAGAGCACTGTAATAAACATGCAGAGGAGTATAATGTAAT
This sequence comes from Ornithorhynchus anatinus, assembly GCF_004115215.2. Classification (NCBI taxonomy): domain Eukaryota; kingdom Metazoa; phylum Chordata; class Mammalia; order Monotremata; family Ornithorhynchidae; genus Ornithorhynchus; species Ornithorhynchus anatinus. The sequence continues at coordinate 109,663,991 of NC_041731.1, read as the reverse complement.
GGATTTGGGAAAGATGTTCCCTGCCCACAAGGAACTTATAGTCTAGACAGGGAGATTCATATAATTCATTATAAGGAATTACTGGTAGGAACATAAGTGCTGCAGGACTGAGAGTGAATAAAGGATATGAAGCCAAGAGCAAGGGTGATTCAGAAGAGAGACAGAGAAGAAATAAGGTCTTAGTTGGGGAAGGCCTCTTGGAGGAGATAGAATTTTAATAAGGCTTTGAAGGTGAGGAAAGTGATCATTGGTTTCAATCAATTAATCACTTATTTAGTATTACTGTGTGCAGAGCACTCTACTAAGTGCTTGAGAGAGAACAATGCAACAGAGTTGGTAGACACATTTTCTGCCCAAAATGAGCTTACAGTCTAGAGGTGGAGACAGATATTAATAGAAATAAAGAAATTACGGAAATGTACATAAATGCGGTGGGGCTGAGGGAGGGGTGGATCAAGTGAACAAATCCAAGTTCAAGGGCAACATAGAGGGAGTGGGAGAAGAGAAAATGAGGACTTAAGAAGGTCTCTTGGAGAAGATGAGCCTTCAAAAAGGCTTTGAAGGTGGGGAGAGTGATCGTCTGTTGCGGGAGGGCATGTCAGGATGGAGGCAAGAGGTCAATGGCAAGATAGATGAGATCGAGGTATAGTGAGTAGGATGGCATTAGAGGAGCGTAGTGTGCAGGCTGGGTTATAGAAGGAGAGCAGTGAGGTAAGGTAGGACAGGGAAAGGTGACTGAGTACTTTAATATGAAGCACTTTAACCTGAAGGACAGTTGTGAAGTGGGAGGGAGTTCCAGGCCAGAAAGAGATGTGGGCCAGGGGTGGGGAGGGAGATAGATGAGGTCAAGCTACAGTGAGTAGATTGTCATTAGAGGAGCAAAGTGTTTGGCCTGGGTTGTAGTAGGAAGTCAGTGAATTTAGACAGAGATGCCTATTGAGGAATTGCAAGGAAGTACATAAAAAAGAAAACAGAATAATGATATATCAAGCGCTTAGTACAGTGCTCTGCACATAGTAAGCGCTCAATAAATACTATTGAATGAATATATTCAAAAATAAACCTGAATGCCGAAGCCTGGAGACCGAGGAGAGATGTGCCCACCTTCTATGCCATCCAGGGGGCCACTTTCCATCACACTGGAGTGTGACAGGCAACAATACACTTTTCAAACCTTTAGAATGTTGAGAAGATTGTGCCTGTTGGACTTTGGGCCAGAGAGAAGCTAGAAAACTGCTCCTTTAGCTGAAACGTTCTGCAGCACTTATTCTATTTACTGCTGTCCTCTTTTCTTACCTTGTTCTGCTGTCTTTATCATTTCAATCTTTCCCTGTGTGCCTGTCACATGTCCCCTCCACTTATTCTTCGATTGTGAGTCCCCTCAGGGCTAGGGATGGGTCTGTTTTTATTCTCCCAAGTACCTAATACAAACTATTCCACATGGTAAGACAGTGAATCACAGTGGTGTTTATTGAGTACTTACTGTGTGCAGAGCCCAGTTCTAAATGTTTGAGAGAGTAAAATATAACTTGGTAGCCACGTTCCCTGTCCACAAAGAGCTTAAACCTCTAATAATACAGGTGATTAGAGAAACAGCGTGACTCAGTGGAAAGAGAATGGGCTTGGGAGTTAGAGGTCATGGGTTTTAATCTCGGCTCTGCCATTTGTCAGCTGTGTGACTGGGCAAGTCACTTAACTTCTCTGGGCCTCACTTATCTGTAAAATGGGGATTAAGACTGTGAGCCCCATGTGGGACAATTTGATTACCTTGTATCTACCCCAGCATATACAGTTCTTGGCATATAGTAAATGCTTAACAAATACCATCATCATCATAGTAAACTCTTAACAAATACCATTATTATTATTATGATCATCTTTGTATTTTTCCACAATGCTTAGTGTAGTGCTCTGCACACAGTTGGGGTTCAATAAATACTGAAGATGGTGTTTCTTGTAAACAATGGAGAAGGAAGACAGAAAGGAAGAAAGGAAGAAAAAGAAAGACAAAGGAAGAAGGGAAGGAAGGAAGGAAGGAAAGAAGACAGATTGTAGAGAACGTGATTGAAATTGACCAAATCATGAAGGACAAATCATGGACAGGACAATATGGGCTTGTTCATCAAATCTATAAACATGAGATGAGGAAGCACACAATGAAAACTTAAGATAGATTCAAAATTTACTACAGTGTTCTGTACACAGCAAGTGCTTAATAAATACGATTGAATTGAATGAAAAACAAACATAAGGAAAATCGTTTCCACACAACAGATGGTAAGTTTATGGAATTAGATGCTCTTGGGAAGTTACGTGGGCACAAAACATCAATGAGTTCAGAAAGAATTTGGATAACTCATAATGCAGCATGGTGACAATAGTAACGATGGGATTGAGATTTCAAGTAAGATTAAATTCACTTTGTTTCTCCAAGTATCCACTGCTGCTACTGAATTCTTGACTGCATGACCCCAGTTATGGTCTTCATGGGACCACATCAAAAAGTGTTATCCCCGCCTCCCATGAAAGTGAAATTTCACCATCAGTGATGTCTTCAAGCAATCAACCAATAATGCCACTTGCTGACTGTATAAACTTGGGCAGTCACTTCTCTGTGCCTCAGTTTCCTTATCTGTAAAATGGGGAGTAAATTCCATTTGCCCCTCTCCCTTAAGATTATGAGTCCCATGTGGAAAAGGGGCCTTGCCCAACCTGATCCTCTTGTAACTACCCCAGCACTTAGCACACTATCAATGCCATAGTGATAATAATAATTATTATCATTATTCTGTGCAGAGCAGTATACTAAGCACAATCTCTACACCTTAGCGATAGTAGACATTATCTCTGCCCTCCGGAGCTTACAAACTAGTAGGAGAGACAGACACTAAAATAAATTATGGGTAGGTTGAAGCAATAAAGTATAAACTCAAGAGTTCGAATCCCAGCTCTGCCACTTGTCGGCTGTGTGACTGTGGGCAAGTCACTTCACTTCTCTGTGCCTCAGTTCCCTCATCTGTAAAATGGGGATTAAGACTGTGAGCCCCACGTGGGACAACCTGATTCCCCTATGTCTACCCCAGCGCTTAGAACAGTGCTCGGCACATAGTAAGCGCTTAACAAATACCAACATTATTATTATTATAAATATGATGGAGGGGGTGAGGTGAGTTTCCCAAGAGCTTAGGTGTTTTTAAAAAAGTTGAAGTGAGGGAAATAAAGTGGGGTATTAGTAGATTAATAAGAAAAAGACTCCTGGTGGAGATGTGATTCCAGAGGGCATTAAAGATGGGGGAGAGCTATGGTCTGCTAGATGTTAAGAAAGTGGGGATTCCAGGCAGGAGAAAGGTGTAAGCAAAAATTCAACAGTAAAAGGACAGAGAATGAGAAGTAGTGAGTAGTTGGGCTTGAGAGGAGCAAACCTTTCATTTTTTCTCTAGACTGTAAGCTCATTGTGGGCTGGGAATGAGTCTATGAGCCCATTGTTGGGTAAGGATTGTCTCTATCTGTTGCCGAATTGTACTTTCCAAGTGCTTAGTACAGTGCTCTAAACACATGTGCTCAATAAATACGATTGAATGAATGTTGTACTCTCCCCAGAATTTAATACAGTGCTCTGCATACACAAAGCGCTCAATAAATACAACTGACTGACTTACTTTCATGCTAGGGTGGGGTGGGAGAGGCGGGAGAATAAATGAAAGTCAGTTGAGTGCTTTGAAACAGATGTCCAGGACTTTCCCCTTGATACAGAGTGGAATGGGTAACCATAGTTGGTTTTGTGGTTTACTGGGGAGTGGCAAGAAGTGCACAAAATGATATTTTAAAAAAATGATCCAGGGGGCAGAGTGAGATATGGTATGGGAGTGGAGAGGCTGGAGGCAGGGAGGTCAGCGAGGAGGCTAATGCAGCAGTCAAGTTGGGATATTGCAAATGCTCGGATCAGGTGGTGGCAGTATGGATGGAGAAGAAGGAGCTGGTTCTAGAGATATTGCGAAGGGAGAACCAACGGTATTTGGTGACAGAGTATGATAGTTTGAAATGAGATTGAGGTACAGTGAGTAGGCTGGTGGTTGTAGTAGGAAATCAGTGAGGTAAGGTGGAGGGGAGAGCTGATTGAGTGCTTTAAAGACTATGGAAAGGAGTTTCTGCTTGATGCAGAGGTGAATAAGCAACTTTAGAGGTTCTTGAGGAGAGAGGAGACATGGACCAATCAATTAATTAATCATGTTTATTGAATGCTTACTATTTGTAGAACGCTGTATTAAGTGCTTGGGGGAGTACAATGCAGCAGGAGTTGGTAAACATGTTCCCTGTCCACAACAAGAGGAGCAGCATGGCTCAGTGGAAAGAGCACGGGCTGGGGAGTCAGAGGTCTTGGGTTCAAATCCCAGCTCCACTGCTTGTCAGCTGGGCGACGTTGGGCAAGTCACTTAACTTCTCTGTGCCTCAGTTCCCTCATCTGTAAAATGGGGATTAAGACTGTGAGCCACATGTGGGACAACCCAATCACCTAGTATCCTCCCCAGTGCTTAGAACAGTGCTTTGAACATAGTAAGCACTTAACAAATGCCATCATCATTATTATTATTAACAAGTTTATAGTATGGAGGGAAAACTGATTTTTTTTTTAGAAAAATGATCCGGGAAGCAGAGTGAAGTGTGGACTGGAGTGGGAACAGACATGAGGCAGCAGGGAGGTCAGCAAGGAGGCTCATGTAGTAGTCAAAGTGGGATAGGATACCTGCATGAATGCCTGAGAACACTGAGTGAATAAGCACAGATGATTCTACACTCTTGGGAGTATATTTGGGCTTTCAGTTCTAGCTACTTCTTATAGAGAAGCAGTGTGGAATAGTGGATAGAGCACAGGCCTAGGAATACAAAGATCCTGGGACCTAATGACAGCTCTGCCACTTGTCTGGTGTGTGGGCTTGGGTAAGTCACTTTATTTCTCTGTGCTTCAGTTACTTCAACTGTAAAATGGGGATCAAGACTGAGAGTCACACATGGGACAGGGACTGTATCCAACCTGATTTGCTTGTATCTACTCCGGAGCTTGGCACACAGTAAGTCTTTAACAAATACCACAATTATTATAATTATTAGAGCATTTCTGCTACTTTATGTAGAAAAGGATTGCTATCTGTTTAGATATTTGTAACTCTAGGCTTCAAGACTCTCCATCACCTTGCCCCTTCCTACCTCTCCTCCCTTCTCTCTTTCTACTGCCCACCTCGCACACTCTGCTCCTCTGCCGCCCACCTCCTCACTGTCCCTGTTCTCGCCTATCCCGCCGTCGACCCCCGGGACACGTCCTCTCGCGGTCCTGGAACGCCCTCCCTCCTCACCCCCGCCAAACTAATTCTCTTCCCCTCTTCAAAACCCTACTTAAAGCTCACCTCCTCGAAGAGGCCTTCCCAGACTGAGCTCCCCTTTTCCCTCTGCTCCCTCTACCCCTCCCCTTCACCTCTCCACAGCTAAACCCTCTTCTCCCCCCTTTCCCTCTGCTCCTCCCCCTCTCCCGTCCCATTCCCTCAGCACTGTACTCGTCTGCTCAACTGTATATATCTTCATTACCCTATTTATTTTGTTAATGAGATGTATATCACCCTGATTCTATTTATTTGCTATTGTTTTAATGAGATGCTCTTCCCCTCGATTCTATTTATTGCCATTGTTCTTGTCTGTCTCCCCCGATTAGACTGTAAGCCCATCAGAGGGCAGGGACTGTCTCTATATGTTACCGATTTGTACATTCCGAGCACTTAGTACAGTGCTCTGCACCTAGTAAGTGCTCAATAAATACTATTGAAATACTATTGAATGAATAATTTTCAGTTTTGAAAATGCAGCCCCCACTGATCTTTGTTAGATCTCATCTAGGCCTCAGTATTACTGCATTTCCCTTCATCAGTCCCATTCCACACCTCTCCACCTGTCTCTTGTAACTGAACGTTGCTCTTCAAGGAAAACATCTGGATCCCATTCAAGTGGCGTTTGCTACCGAGAACACATCTTCATAGTGTGTAGTCAGTTGCACAATGACTCCCTTTCTTTAAGTTTCCATTCGAGCCAGCTGTATTTACTGTAAAATTAACAACTGAGTGGAACCCTCAAATCTCATTTCCAAAGCGGTATTTGAATTATACAAAATTTCAGCTTTGAATTCCTCCCTGCTCAGAAAAAGCGGCACATGCTGCTACCACTGGGGCAGGCTCATGTGGATTTGTTACTTTTCTACCAAAGTGTTTTATTTCCTTTTGCTTCCCTCTTCTGTTGAGTCACACGTTGTTCTCTCTTTCTCTCTGCTTTTTCTGAGGAAACTGGATTATAATAATGCTAGTAAAATGTCCTGGTTTGCAATTTTCCTTTTTGCTCCTGTGGCCAGTTAGTTGGTTTATTCTCCCAACGGTTTCACTAGAAGATGGTGGAAATTGGTTTTCCACAACTTTTGGCAAGTGAGTGAATTCAATAGTTTCCAGTGTAAAGAGATGAGATGTCCAGCTGAGGCAAAGCAGAAATGTGCTTGCAGTCTGTTGCAGAAGCTTCTGGGTAACAGCAACGAATTTAGTTTAGGGAAGGTAAATCTTTAGTACAGTTCCTTGCACCCAATGGGCACTCAATAAATACCAGTGCTAATAGAAGCAGTTTCAACATTTGGAACACTTTATCTTTGTGTGATATTTGTATAGCCTTCAAAAGTTGCCAGAGTAGGAAAAAGACTCTAAAAATTCCTTTTTAATGACTGGTTTAAATCAGATCTGATTTTGAAAGTTGGATAACATTGTAGCACTAAATTTATTTTGGGCTATAAAATTTATGTTGTTTGATTTTTTCACCTCAGTTTCCATTACAGGGAACAAATTGCAGTCATTTTAAAGGTGAGTGGATAGTATATTTCATGCTACTTTAGTATTTTAACGCTTTTTATTTTCCAGGAATTTATAGGTCACCTCTCAGATTAGACCAGAGAAGGATTTTATTTCCATGTGGTAATCCTCTTTCATGTAGTGGTAAAATGGTGGCAGCATTTCATGGACAAAGGGAAGTGAGGAAAATCTGCTTTCTGCCTTTTGTGAATCACGCTATGGGGTGGTAAAGTCAACCTGCCATAGAACACAGGCCTGCTTTAGAGGTCTTGGCAAACTGCACACAGTAAATCCTCAATAAATATGATTGATTGAGAGACAAAATCAATGGCAGATCAATCTCCCCCTCTAGACTGTAAGCTTGTTGTGGGCAGGGAATATACCTACCAACTCTGTTATATTGTACCTTATTGCTGTATTATACCTTAGACCGTAAGCTCCTCTTCTAGACTGTAAGCTCGCTCTGGGCAGGGAATGTGTCTATTGTTAATTTGTTAATTTTCTGATGTCCAAAAAAGGTGCTGAGTTCAATCCTTCCCAAATGAAGACAAAAGGAAAAACAGGAGTTTCTCTAACCACATATAGCTAGTATCACTTCTCTTCAACTATCCCAATAATCTAGCTATAATTCCCTTTGAGGTGAAGAGCTCCAGTCATGGCTAAATTTCCCTAATGGTGGCCCTGCCCTCCACTAACCTCCCTACCTCACAAGTCTGTACCCTTGGCAGACTGAAGGCTTGATGTGGGCAGGGAATGTGTCTATTATATTGTCTTGCATTCTCCCAAGTGCTTAGAACATGGTGCTGCATGCAGTGAAAGCTCAATAAATATGACTGATTGAATTGAACTCATCTCTCCCATTCAACCTTCTTACTCAATTTCTCACCAAATCCTGTCAGTTCTACCTTCACAAGATCTCTAAAATCTACCCTTTCTTCTTCATCCAAACTGCTACTAGGCTGATCCAAGCACTTACCCTATCCCACCTTGACTACTACATCAGCCTCCTTACTGACTTCACTGCCTCCTATCTTTCTCCACTCCAGTCCATACTTCATTCTGCTGCCTGGATCATTTTTCTAAAAAATTGTTCAATTCACCTGTCCCCATTTCTCAACAACTTCCACGGCTTGCCCATCTACCTCTGCCTCATACATAAAGTCCTTCCATCCTTTCAACCTTCCTCACTGATTTTCTATTACAACCCATCCTGCACACTTTTCTCCTCTAATATCAATCTATTCAATATATCTCAATCTCTTCTACCTCTCTGCAGACCCCTACCTCTCTGCAGATCCTCCCCTTTTATATATGGTCGACTACTATTCTCCCCTTTTTCAAAGCCTTCAAGAGAAGCAACATGGCCTAGAGGAAAGAGAATGAGCCTGAGAGTCTGAGGATCTGGGTTCTGATCCTGACTCTGACTCTTATCTGCTGTGACCTTGGGCAAGTCACTTCACTTCTCTGTGCCTCAGTTACCTCATCTATCAAATGGGGATTAACACTGTGAGCCTCCATGTGGGACACGGATTGGGTCTGAACTTAGCATATATCCCAGTGCTTAGAACAGTGCTGGGCACATAGTAAGTGCTTAATCATTATAATAATGTTGGTATTCATTAAGTGCTTACTATGTGCAAAACACTGTTCTAAGCACTGGGGTAGATACAGGGTAATCAGGTTGTTCCATGTGAGGCTCACAGTCTTAATCCCCATTTTACAGATGAGGTAACTGAGGCACAGAAAAGTTAAGTGACTTGCCCACAGTCACACAGCTGACAAGTGGCAGAGCTGGGATTCGAACCCATGACCAAATAACAAAATACCATCATCATCATCATATCTACCCTAGGGCTTGGTACAGTGCCTGGCACACAGTAAGCACTTAACAGAGAACATTAAAAAAAACAAAACCTCCAATTGGCCTTCCCAGGCTAAGCCAGGGTTTCTTCTACTCTCTTTCCCTCCTTTTTTGTCTCTGCAATTGGATCTGTACCCATTAAGCACTTGATATTCATCCCATCATCAGTTGTTCAGCACTTATGCACAAATCCTTAATTTATTTGAATGGCTGTCTCTCTCTTCACTGTAAATTTCTTATGGGCAGGGAACTTGTCTACCAACTCTGTTGGATTGTCCTCACCCAAGTCCTTAATACAGTGCTCTGCAAACAATAAGTGCTCATTAAATACCATTGATAGGTTGATTGATGGATGTTAACAGAGGCCACACATGCTCTCCCTCCCAAAGGACTGCAAACCCTCTGTGGGACCAAGACTGTGTCTGATCTGTTGATCTTGCACGTCTGAGAAGCAGCATGGCTCAGTGGAGAGAGCACGGGCCTGGGAATCGGAACGTCATGGGTTCTAGTCCCTGCTCTGTCACCTCTCTGCTGTTTGAACTTGGGCAAGTCACATCACTTCTCTGGGCCTCAGTTACCTCATCTGTAAAATGGGGATCAAGACTTGTGAGCCCAACGTGGGACAGGGACCACGTCCAGCCTGATTTGCTCGTATCCACTCCAGCGCTTAGTACCGGGCCCGGCACATAGTAAGCGCTTAACGAACACCACAGTTATTACTATCAAAGCAGGGTATAATATGAGTTACAAAGTAGTAACATAATATGGATAATATAATAAAAAAAAATTCCAATTTGTTTCCACTCAGGGGCACTGTTAGAGGAATTCACCCTGGGTAGATGGGAAGAAAAACTCTTTTCTCCCTCCCTCCCTCCAAAAAGAAAAAAAAAAGCCACACTCTTAAATACACCCATTTCGGTTTGCTTTTCCCCATCTGCTGCTGAGAAGTAAAAAAGCAGGAGAGCAGGTTGAAGAGCTTGAGCCCGGGCGGCCCGCAAGATCCGACGGTCCATGTGGGTGCTGGAGCCAAGCCCCCTTTGGCCCTGCCGGCCGGTTTGACCCCGGGCCGCGCCCCCCAACCCCGGAGCTGGGTGAGGAGGGGTCTTTTGGGGGTGGATGGGGGGGACGACCCCCGATCTGCGGCAGGGAAGGTTAGGGTTCACACTCTCTTCTAACCGCTCCGGCCCGGCGGGGGGCGGGGGAGGGGGGGAGTTCGCACCCCTATAATAAATCTGGGGGCGCAGGGGGAGGGGGACAGAGCTGGGGGGGCTGCCTGCGGGGAGGGGAGGAGGAGGAGGAAGAGGAGGAGAAGAGGAGGAAAAGAGGAGGAGGAAGAGAGGAGGAGGGAGAGAAGAGGAGGGAGGGAGAGAAGAGGAGGAGGAAGAGAGGAGGAGGAGGGAGAGAAGAGGAGGAGGAAAAGAGGAGGAGGAAGAGAAGAGGAGGAGGGAGAGGAAGAGAAGAGGAGGAGGAGGCGTGCAGAGCGGCCGGGCGAGCATGTGGCCGGACAGCAGGGCGGGAGCCTCCGGATGCCCGGACAGGCAACTTGGGCCACTCAGGTAGAGCCCCCTCCCCGCCCCCCATTGACCTCAAACTTTCTCCCCCCCCCCCCGCCCCCCAACACCCGAAGCCCCCTGGCCGTCCGGTCCTTCCTCCCCGAGGTGCCCCCCGATCCGGGCCTGGCAGGCAGGATGCCCTCTGCGGGGGATGCTCCCATCCCCGTGCCCCTCGCCCCTTCCCCTGGACGTTGCAGCCGCCCCCAGGTCCCCCCCCCCAGCCTATCCCCGCACCTGGGACCCCCGCATCCTGCCCCCGGTGGGTCCCCCGCATCCCGTTTTTGGACCACCCCCCCCAGCTCCCCAGCCTGCCCCAGACCCCCCACCCAGACCCGCAGGCGCCTTCCCCAAGCAGTGGATCCCCCTCTCCTGGGTCCCCCCCTTTTCCCAGCCAGCCTCCGGAAAAGTTCTCCAAGTTGGAGGTTTGGAGGCAAGAGGAGCTCTGGGGAAAGTGACCACTGAAAGGAGCCGGCTAGGAGTCCCAGAAGAGCAGCCTCGTTTGGCCCGGTCCGGCCTGGCCTGGTCCGGCCTGCCCAGTCCTGGGTGCAAGGGGAGCTCCCGGGGGTGTCAGCCTGACTGTGGGTGGGTGGCTGGGTGTGGGGGAGTGTGTTTCTCTATTTCCCACAAGGAACTAAATAAATAAGCCTATCTACTTAAGGTGAAACCCATTTTTTTGGGGGGGGCCTCCACTTTTCAGCCAGATGGGACTGCACCCAAAGAGTTGGTTCTCCCCCTCCTCCGACCTCTGCAACAGCTATAGATAACACTCTTACCGCATTAGGGTCAAATTCGCCTCCCTTTATTGGGTAGGGATTGTCTCTGTCGCCGAATTTTCCATTCCAAGCGCTTAGTACAGTGCTCCGCACATAGTAAGTGCTCAATAAATACTATTGAATGAACTAATTAATATCTAATTTCAGAACTGCAGTGGCTTTTTGGGTCCTTGTCCAGACATTGTTTCTAGGGGCCAGTGGCAACCTTAAATTTTGGTCAGGAGGCTAATCCAATGTGCTGATTTCTTTATTTTTTTTGAAGTTTGCACATAATAATAATGATAATAATAATGTTGGTATTTGATAAGCACTTACTATGTGCCAAGCACTGTTCTAAGTGCTGGGGTAGATACAAGGTAATCAGGTTGTCCCATGTAGGGCTCACAGTCTTCATCCCCATTTTCCAAATGAGGTGACTGAGGCCCAAAGAAGTGAAATGACTTGCCCAAGGTCACACAGCTGACAAGCTGCAAATCTGGGATTAGAACCCATGATCTCTAACTCCCAAGTCTGGGCTCTTTCCACTAAGTCGTGCGCTTCTGTACAGTTTTGACTTCTAAACTGAGGGACATTTTCCCCAAAAGGATAAAAAAAAAGAAATAGGAAGATGATCATTCAACAATCTTCTCATGCTGAGATATGAAAAATCAGTAAACTCTTGGAAAACAACTTCTGGACTCTGCTTCTGAAAGAGAGGGGGAAAGGAGTGGGGCATCTTGATTCAGCACTGTGTGTTTCTGATTTGCGACTAATGTGATAATTCTCTCTCAGAAAGGCACTAGCTTTAGGATTATGTCTTGGGATACTTTTTTCTCAGCCGGAATACCAGGAGAACCTAAATTTGTTTTTCCACCCTGCAGTTTAATCACCAGTGTAATTTTTGTTAGGCTGGCTGGAAAGTAAACATAAAAACATATTCAGATGCGTGTTGCTCTACGCTATTACACAACGCTGTTCATGATAGGTCAAAAAACCCCTCATTTCTACCACAGAGCTTCTGTTTAAATGTCAGATGAGCAGTGATGAGATTTTTCATAACTTGGGTTTATTTTACCATTGCAGATGCCTTTTGAATGCAGGACTTCTGAACTGCTATGAGTCGGAGATGTCTTGAGTGAACAGCTCACCTCCACCACAATGTCCATGAACAATTCCAGGCCCCCACTGTTGCCGGCAATCGGGATCCTTTCAAACACAACCTGCCAAACAGAAAAAAGGCTTTCGGTATTTTTTTCGGTAATCTTCATGACAGTGGGAATCCTGTCAAACAGTCTTGCCATAGTAATTCTCATGAAGGCATATCAAAGATTTAGACAGAAGTCAAAGGCATCTTTTTTGCTGTTTGCTAGTGGCTTAGTTATCACAGATCTGTTTGGCCACCTCATCAATGGAGCCATAGCGGTTTTTGTCTATGCCTCTGATAAAGACTGGATCCGCTTTAACCAATTTAACGTTCTTTGCAGTGTTTTTGGCATGTGCATGGTGTTTTTCGGACTGTGCCCTCTCTTCCTGGGCAGTGTGATGGCAGTCGAACGGTGCATTGGGGTCACCAAACCAATATTCCACTCTACAAAAATGACATCCAAACATGTGAAAATGATGTTGACCGGAGTATGTCTTTTTGCCGTTTTCGTTGCTTTACTGCCAATAGTTAGATTTCGAGCCTATGCAATTCAAGCATCAAGGACCTGGTGCTTCTACAAAACAGAACACATCCAAGACTGGGAAGACAGGTTTTTTCTTCTGCTTTTTTCTTTTCTTGGGTTGCTAGCCCTGGGTATTTCCTTTTTATGCAATGCCATCACTGGAATTACACTTTTAAGGGTAAAATTTAAAGGTCAACAGCACCGACAAGGCAGGTCTCATCATTTTGAAATGATCATTCAGCTCTTGGCCATAATGTGTGTCTCCTGCATTTGCTGGAGCCCATTTCTGGTAAGAACCTATATTTTTACTGGTTCTGTTTCTACAGCTTGTCCACTTTATATTTTATATTTTTGATTGTTGACTTGTGTTTTGTATTTGGTTTTTTCAATCTTTTAAGCTCTGAGGAGAAACACAGTTCCGTCTAAATATTCCACTAACTTCCTGGAATGTGTTATTTTAGCACCCCACTCCTTGGTACGGGATTCAAACCACTTATGTCTTGCAGTTATTGTTGTTTGCATGTGGAATTAAAGTAACTTTGTTGCAAAACGTTTCTAACCATAATATTTCCAGTTCACAATGTAATCCTAAAACCATAATAACAGTGATAGCTTGTTTTTGAGCTGGTGAACATGGTTTTCCTTGCAAAGACCAAAAAAAACCAAACCACCCAACAAACAAACAAACCTATTTATTACAGTGTGAAAGGACCATGTCTGAGCTCTGAAAGAAGAGGTAGACTCAAACATGACTTAGTTGAAAATTACATAATACGGTTTCAGGGTGTTAAGAGAGCGGCCGAGTTTAATTGACCAGTCCCCACCCGGTATTGCTAAGCCTCCTTAGGCAAACAGAAACTAAGAATTGAGGTGAGTATCATAATTTGGATATAAAAAGCATTTTTTGTGCTGAATTGTCTAGATAGTAAGAGTAAAGATGTATTTGCGGGGGAAGAGCTGGCCTTGGCCAGAACAATTTTAGGTGCAGTTGAATAGTTCAGTTCGGATTAGCTTGAAGCATGCTTGAAAAAGGGGAACTTTCATTTGGTTTTATTTAGTATTTAGTATTCATTTATGCTTTAGTATTCAGATAATTTTATCTTTCCCAGGAACCCTAGGGATGAGTTAGTATCCTTATTATTGTTGACTCACTGAGTGAAAAGAATAGAAAATAAGAAAACTGGAGCCCCTAGACCTTGAGCCATGACTCTCTGCTTTATTGGTGACTTGGTGCAGTGAATACCTTTCAATGCACTTTCTGATGGGAATTGGTGATGCAGCTTAATGGCTGAATTGAAATTCAGAAACCTTAGGTTATAAGCAAGTTTTAGGGGACATGGTCCACCTTACCCCCTATTGTGTTATTGCAACCCAAGTATATTAGGTGTTTATCAGATTCTCATTTCTTGATCCTGCATTTCCTCTCCTTTCTGTCACCCTTGCACAAGGATTTACATCCTTTATTCACTGCTCCCTCAACCCCATAGCACTTATGTACATATCTGTAATTTATTTATTTAAATTAACGTCTGTCCCCCTCTAGACTATTAGCTTACTGTGAGAAAGGATCATGTCTACCAACTCTCTTATATTATATTCTTTCAGGTATTTAGTACAACACTTAATATGATGTGTGGCACATAGTAAGCGCTTAACAAATGCCATCATTATTATTATTACTGTGCTCTGCACACAGTAAATACGATTGATTGATTGAGGACCTTCCTTTCTCTGATTCAATCTTCTGGGCTGGAGAGACTCCATTTTGTGAACTGGGTCAGGGCATAGGGGATCAAGGGAAAGTCTACCAACTCTGTAGTACTCTCCCAAACATTTAGTACAGTGCTCAGTCTGCATACAGTAAACACTCAATCTGTATGATTGATTGTTTTCTGACTTTGGGGAAGGAGTTGAGGGACTTATCTGGAATCATGAAATAACGCCTTGATGTATGCTTTGTTTCTTATATCCAACAGAAAGTAGCCCCCTTCAGCTCAAAAAAAAAAAATTAAAATCTGCAGAAGATGGAGGGCACTTCTGGGTCTCATTTGAACTTCTGGGTTGGAGTTTATAACTGGGGCTATCTGAGACCACTCATTCATTCATTCAATAGTATTTATTGAGTGCTTAGTATGTGCAGAGCACTGTACTAAGCACTTGGAATGTACAATTCGGCAACAGATAGAGATAATCCCTGCCCAATGACGGGCTCACAGTCTAAATGGGGGAGATGGCAGAGCAAAACAGAACAAAACAAAAACAAGACAACATTATCAAGATAAATAGAATCAAGAGGTTGTACACTTCATTAACAAAATAAATAGGGTAATAAATAATATATACAAATTAGCACAGTGCTGAGGGAAGGGGAAGGGGGAATGAGACCAGGAGTCAGATGAGGGGTCAAAGGGCCACACTTGGTCTCTCCAAACAACACCAGATTGCTGATGGCTGTATTCCTGGAGTAACTGCTGAACAGCACCACAATAATTCCCCATGAGAGCAGCGAACCCCATGAGGGGTATTTCTCTACCCCCCAGCCTATGGAGGCATTGGGGAATCTCCTCACTCCTGGGCAAGTGCTTCTTTCTCCTCTAGCCATTAAGGTCAACAGAGATCCCTTCCCTCTTGGCCGGTCTTACCTCAGAGAGAGGGCTGTGGGCTAGTTCTAGGTAATGTTGAAGCCATCTTTTCTGACTTAGCATTACTGTGGGCATTGAGATCTACTACAGAGCGTATCAATACCCATTAGGGAACTGTCCTAATTTCATGACATTTTCATGGGGCCACAGGATCCAGAAGAAAACATCCTTCTTGATCTCATTGTAGGTTAGAGCATAACATTTTATATTCTTTAAAGAGTGCTTAAATTAAATTATTTTAAAATTCAGTTTGAGTTGGCACCCAATATTCATAAAATAATAATAATAATTTTGGTATTTGTTAAGCACTTACTATGTGCCAAGCACTGTTCTAAGCCCTGAGTAGATATAAGGTAATCAGGTTGTCCCATGTGGGCTCACAGTCTTCATCTCCATTTTACAGTTGAGGGAACTGAGGCGCCGAGAAGTGAAGTGGCTTGCCTAAAGTCACACAGCTGATGAGTGGTGGAACTGGGATTAGAACCCACAACCTCTGGCTCCTAAGCCTGGTCTCTTTCCACTAAGCCATGCTGCTTCTAAAATGTAAAAGACGTTAGCAATACAATAAGGTATCAGGCGATTTAGCAAATCTATGTTTTCGGTTCAAATCTGGAGAGTTTTATGGGGAACATATTTCACTTCTTGGGAATTTTTTGGAATTGATTTTTTTTTTTGAGGTAAATGCTTAGTTGAGATGTCCATATTAGGAAGGACTTATTCTGACTACTAAAAAATTAAAATTACTTTAAACTGGATATTTATAACAAATAATGCCACTAATGTGGCTGCCAGAAATGTATTTATTATATGCAGAATGAAATGAACAATCATTTGAATTATTCCAATTAGTTACAAACATTGATTAAATTTACCGGACAATAGTCTAGATTGGCTGTTTATATTGATTTAAGTGCAAAGACAATCTGAATAGAAATCCGGCCAAAATCGGCATTTGCTTTATAGTCAGTTTCCTTTTTTGTTAATTTTGGGCCTGAATATAGGAAACTGCCTCAGTTGCTAATTTCTCTCTGCTTGGGAAGTCAGAGATTTAGATGTCCAAATTAGAAACTCAATTTAACTCTTTTAAGTTTCTGAAAATTAGGAGTTTCATAAAAGAACCCAGGCTCCGTGAGGTATTTTGAATGTAATAATTGGTTTAATGATTCCCTCTTGTTTAGATTTGAATTTTTTTCAATTAAACAGGAATACCAGAATTTAATTTATGTCTTTTAACTACATCACTTTCAGCATTTGACTTACTGCTTCCTGAAGGATAAGTGCACATATAAATAGTTAATTGTTCTGTTTTGATGAAATATTTCCTATGGTCTAGTTTCTATTTAAATATGAATTATTGATATATTGATGTGCTTTCCATTGGTTCTTGCTGTTTCATGTGCAAGTTCTCACTGTGCTCTGCCACAGCACTCTGGTTTGGCTTCGGGTGGCTAGCAGTCCTGAATTCTCTTGTGGAGAGTTGACTGTCCAGGCCAATTTCAGGCTAGAGGGTAAGCTGGTGATGTGGTGATGTGGAACACATGGCCAGTGGGGATTTGATTGGGATCGCCAGGCTCATTTTGACTTCTAACTTGATCCTAGCACCCAAGGCCTTGGAAATGCTGAAAAACTAAGAGTTCCATTCCAAACGATTGCTAGTGTGTTTCCTAGATTCCTGGGTGTTAAACATGGGTTAACTATTGAGCCATCACTGTTGGCTTTGCAGAGAGAGGCAGATGGGGGGAGCTGTAGAAATGGTTGGCTGGCTGGTTGCTTGGCTGTGATTTTGGGTGTGGTGTGGTTTGGTCTGAATCACTTGGGAGGGGGAGCACTGAATCTGGACTCATAGGTAGCAGACCCCAGGGTGGGTCTTGACTGGAATTGCAAAATCACAGTCTGAAAGGAGCAGAGAGAGTTTTAGTTCAAACTCTTCCATCAGATTCAAAATCAGGTGCCTAGTTTGGACTGATACTTCCCTGGATCCATAGAACTGTTATTTAGATTTCCCTGTTCCCCCTTCCCCACCATACCTCTCTTGCCTGCTCACCTAGGGAAGGCAGATTAGAAGCATTTGGGTCTCTCTAAGTTCTCAGGACTGTCTTGACCATTCCTGGGTCCTACTGATCTCAGTAGGGAATCTTCCTGGGAATTCTGATTTGGACCAGATATGACCAAAACTGGGCCCTTTCCCCCTATCCACTAGGATGGGAATGTGGAGTGAAAATCAGTCGGCTGCCTCATTCTGACTCCTAATCGGCCTAATCACTCCCTGGTGTGCCATACACTCATTGTTATGTCAAAAAGTTTAAAAAATATGATATGTAAAATGCACAGAAAAATATTTTCCATTAAATACCTGTATGGCAAGAATTCTGTGACCCTGTATGTTCATACTCAATCTGTATGTATTTATGTTGATTATGGTGATGTATGCTTTGTTCCCAGTAGATGCTCAATTAATCTGTTGAGTGAAGTGAGTGAAAGACTAAAGCCTCCAGACAAAATGAATATATAGATGTACATCTAAGAGAAAAAAACAAGTCTAAATAGGTGGTGATTTTTGTATCTCTCAGAAACCTTTATGTAACCCTGGGTTGGCATTTTCATACAGGATCTTTTCTATGTTGTCAAATGAAAAGAAATATTTATTATTTTTTAGTTCCCAATTAAGTTTATTTTCTCCCCCCATAAAGGCTTAGGCAGTGATTTGAGGACAAAATTAAGATTGCCACAAAACAATTTGTTGGGAATTGAATTTTGTTTGAATTTTTAAATCTAGAGCCCATTATTTTCTCAAAGAAGTTTAAAAATATGGTTTATATCAACCAGAGTTCTTTCTATACTTTTATCATTTTGTATGATTAAAATTATTTCATTTATAACATGAGTACTTTCTTTTATAAAGTGATCATATTAAATCATCTAAATGGAGTGTAAAGATAGGTCAAACATTCTTAACTTGTCATATATCATTTATATGATAACTAACTCCACTGTCCTTGGTATCCAAACACTAATTGTAATATGTTTTTCATTTTTCCAAGTTAGTTCACTTTCCTACAAAAACAAACATTGAATTTCATTTTTACAATGCCCCTGATTAAAAAATAAGGACTTTTGACTGACTTTGATCAATAGTACTTATTATGCATTTACTTTGTTCAGAGCACAGTATTAACCACCTGGGAGAGTATAATTTTTTAAGGCTTAGTGGATAGAGCATGGGTCTGGGAGACAGAAGGGCCTGGTTTCTAATTCCTGCTCTGCCAAATGTCTGCTTTGTAACCTTGAACAAGTTACTTAACTTTTCTGTGCCTTGGTTAACTCATCTCTAAAATGGGGATAAGAGTGTGAGCCCCATGTGGGACAGGAACTGTGTCCAACCTCAACTGGTGTCATCCTCAGTGCTTAGAACAGTGCTTAGCACATAGTAAGTACTTAACATTTACCGTATTATTACAGTAAAAGTAAGTAGACGTCATCCCTGCCCAAAAGGAATTTACAATTGTACAGTATGCTTAATCTTGATATATACTTATTTACTTTTATTCATTTTCCTTAAAATTTGATACTCACTATTGTATCATTTCAACCAAAATTTGTTTTTCCATTGTAACTGTTTGCCACCGTCCCTTATAAGTTCCATTCCTGGCCCTCCGTGGGACTGAAGGCATTATTTGTTGACTGGCAAAAAGTGAAGAAACAGGACTGTTAATTAGACATGACTTTCCAGAATGTAGATTTGGGATTTTCTTTGGAAATTAAGGCTCAGAGATGCATATTCTTCAGCTTGGAAAAACTCTAGGCTGTAAGCTCCTTGTGGGCAGGGAACATGTCTATTATACTCCATTATAGTGTACTGTCACAGTGCTCCGCACACAGTAAGTGCTCAATAAATACCATTTATTTATTGAGTGACTGGAAATTCTTAGACTCAGGAAGATGTGCAAAGGTCTAATCCAGTATAACCTTTCAGGGCTCTTTTGTTGGAGACCCAAGAATGTCTCTGATGGACTCAGTATATTTCTGATTAATTTGTATTGTAAGTAGAAGAACATGAAAATCAAGGTAGTGGCTTAAATGGATCTTCATATTGAAGGCTTGAACTTGAGGATGATAAATGTGCATCAAATTTGGAATTTGGAAGCTGGCAAGTGAAGATTGCAGAGGGCCAGACATAATGGGTGCTATAGAAATTTGGGCTGGAAACACATATTGATAATTTAGAAGGGTTGATATTTAACCTTCATCTTTAAGCCCGGATTGTTCTTCTTAGTGTGCAGTGAATCAGTCTGATGACATAGCATGAGTTGTGATTTCTTTAATAAAGGCAGAACTTTGCCTGGGTTTTTTTCACCTCCTAGGAAAATAATGTTTACTAATTGGGCTTTCCCTCCATTTAGCATAGGTAACAAATATATTTTGTAAAATGATTTATATCCTGTCTTGATTACTATATCAGCCTCCTTGCTGACCTCTCAGCCCCCTGTTTCTCCCCATTCCAATCTATACTTCATTCTGCTGCTTAGATCATTTTTCTACAGAAACGTTCAGCCCATGATTACCCACTCCTCAAGAACCTCCAGTGGTTGCCCATCCACCTCCTCAAACAGAAGCGCTTGCCATCGGCTTTAAAGCACTCAATCACCTTGCCCCCTCCTACCTTACCTCACTGCTCGCGTACTTCGCTCCTCTACTACTAGCCTGCTTACTGTGCCTCAATCTCCTCTATCTCTCCACGGCACTCTCTCTCACATCCTGCCTCTGGCCTAGAATGCCCTCCCTCTTCATATCTGACAGTTAATCACTCTCCCTACTTTCAAAGCCTTCTTTTCTTCTTCTCCCTCTCCCTTCTGTGTCACCCTTGCACTTATATTTACACCCTTTATTCACTCCTTCCTCAATCTCACAGCACTTAAATATGGATCGGGAATTTATTTATATTAATGAGCCCATCGTGGGACAGGAACTGTGTCCATCTGATTTGTTTATATCCAGCCCAGTGTTTAAATACAGTGTCTGGCATATAGTAAGCACTTAACAAATACCACAATAATAATAATAGTAATAATAATTATTAATAATAATGTCTGTCTCCCCCTCTAGACTGTAAGCTTGTGTTAGGCAGGGAACATGTCTATCAACTCTGTTGTATTGTCCTAATAATAATGAAAATTGCGATATTTGTTAAGCACTTACTGTGTGCCAGGCACCATATTAAGCTCTGGGGTGGAACAAACAAATCAGGTTGGACACAGTTCCTATCCCACCTGGGGTCCACAGTCTTAAAGCCACACTTCACAAAAGAGGTAATTAAGGCACAGAGAATTTAAGTGACTTGCCCAAAGTCACATAGCAGACAAGTGGTAGAGTTGGGAATAGAATCCAGGTCCTCTGACTCCCAGGCCCAGGTTCTTTCCACTAGGCCATGTGGCTTGCCATATAGTTTGTATTCGACTTGCTTTTATGCCTTTTTGATCTCCATTTAATCATATTTACTGAGTGTTTACTGTGTGCAAAGCACTGTACTAGGGACTTGGGAGAGTGCAGTACAACAATAAACAGACATATTCCCTGCCCACAGTGAGCTTACAGTCTATGGGGAGACAGACACTAATAATAATACGACTGATTATTGTTGAGAAACCAACAGTGAGTTGTGAACAAGCTTAAAGATATAGGATTCTGAACCTAACAACTAAATTTACATCCATCATCTGCTGTCTATTTGGGTTGTGAGAATTTAAGCCTCTGCAGCCTTGAATGAGCATTAACAGTACTGTATTTAATATTTATCTTACCAGTCAATCATTCAGTAGTAATTATTAAGTGCTTACACTGTGCAGAGCAGCATCCTAAGTGCTTGGGAGGGTCAAATACAATCAGTAGACACAATCCCTACCCTCAAGAAATTCACAATCCAGTTGGGGAGACCCTACAATAAAATACAAGTAGGGAGAAGCCAATGAGTTTATATTGTGTACTTGTTGTATGCACTAAAATCTCCTCCTCCTCCTCCTCCTCCTCCTCCTCCTCCTCCTTCTCCTCCTCTTAATAATTATGGTATTTGTTAAGTGCTTACTGTGTGCCAAGCACTGTTCTAAGCGCTGAGGTAGATACAAGGTAATCAGGTTGTCCCATGTGGCCTCCATTCAATCATATTTATTGAGCATTTACTGTGTGCAAAGCACTGTACTGGGGGCTTGGGAGAGTACAATACAACACCAAACACATTCCCAGCCCACAGTGACCTTACAGTCTAGAGGGGGAGAAGGCATTAATAATAATATGATTGATTATTGTTGAGAAACCAACAATGAGTTGTGAACAAACTGAAAGGCATAGGATTCTGAACATAACTAAATCTACATCCATCATCTGCTCTCTATTTGGGTTGTGAGAAGTTTAACTTGCCCAAGTTCACACAGCAGACAGGTGGCAAAGCCAGGATTAGAACTCACTTCCTCTGACTCCCAAGCCCTCTTTCCACTAAGCCAAGCTGCTTCTCACACAATTTTCCTATTACATGGAGGTTTGATAATTACAAAACCCTCTTTTTTGTTAAAATTTTCACCCCGTGTCTCACATTGTGTGTATGAGTATATATGTACAACCCTTTCTTCTGACCCTGAGTCATGCTAAATCCAATCAGGCACTCAATGTTGGGAAAATGTTCCCTAAATTTATGGGAGAGTTCTAACCAAAATACATAGAGAAGTAATGAGCTACAGCAGTATTGAGAGTAATCAATCAATGATTTTTATTGAGCACTTACCATGTGCAGAACACTGTATTAAGAAATTTGGGATACTAAAATATAGTAGGTTTGGTAGACATGATTCCTGTCCTCAGAGATCTTACAGTCTAGTGCAGCATGGCCTAGTGACAAGAGCATGGGCTTGGGAGTCAGAGGACATGGGTTCAGGTTCAGAAACTGAATAATTTACTCGACAATATCTCTCACATAACACATAACTTATCTTGACTTTTCCATTATCAGTGAAATAGGGGTCAGAAATTGTTGCACACAATTGGAGCCATTTGTTTTCCTTTATAACATTAATAATAATAATTGTGGTTTTTTTAAGAGCTTACTATGTGTGTCAGGCACTGTACTACATGCTAGAGTGGATACAAGGAAATTGGGTTGGTCACAGTCCTTATCCCTTATGTGGCTCACAGTTTTAATCCTCATTTTACAGATGAGGGAACTGAGGCACAGAGAAGTGAAGTGACTTATCTAAGGCCATACAACAAAGTGGCAGAGCTGAGATTAGAACCCAGGTACTTCTGACTTCCTAGCCTGTGCTCTATCTATTAGGCCTTGCTGCTCCTATTGCTTATACTTGCTTTGCACATATAAGTGCTTAATAAATATGAATGATTGATAGAATTGAATTTAGAGTACATTGATTAATGTGTGATAAGTAAATATTGTTCTCCTTACTTAACTCCTTGGACTAGCCTGGCAAGTAAATACACAAAGTATATGTGGATTTTTTGGACCTTCCAGCATGAGGAAAGATAAATGAGGAGTCAAGTCATTCACAAGTACTAAAATAAATGAAGTCAGTGTCTTTTTTTATTTTTCAACCACACATTACCTTATTCTCATCAGTTCAGGCCAACTGATAGGCTTTTGTTTAAAGCTCCCAATTTGGTAGAGATGAAAACAAGGCACATTCCATGGATGGTTCCCTCTTCATTAGCTATGCTACAATGTAGGCAGAGAGCTGCTCCTGTTTCTAGGCAACTAAAGCTCACTGATGCCAGACACATTACCTCTAGACCAGTGGCCAGTTTGGAAAGAGTTGGTGAAAGTTCAGTCATTTGGTAAAGATTTTTCAAGTTAGTAGCATTTATTTGAAACTGATCAGAAAGGCTACCAGGGAAGAATTAATTAATTACTCTTGAATTTCAACCATGAAAGGGTAATGCCACAAAACAAGCCAAAAGTCTTCCAGAAAATTTTAATATCTATTACAAGGAGAAAGGCAAGTTATACATTCTTGTTATCATATGATGTTCCATGGAGGCTTTTGAAGTGGTATTTTACAAGCCCAAAATGTGATTTCACCCTGGAAATTCTATTTTGGCTCAGACCTAGTTACAATATGAGTTAGGGAGGTTGCCAGGTGAAGAACCGCAAAACATTTGTGGGTTTGGAGGTCTCAAAGAGCTGGAACTCTTTGGGATTTTAAGTTCTTTATCCTGGCAAAATGCAGCTTCCTGTTTTTAAGTAGAAAGCATTATATAAAAAGGTCCAAAGCTTGGACATTAAAATGACTCTTACAAAACAACATTTTAATGATTTAACTGTAAATGAATCAGGAACATGTGGATTACATTTCCCTCAAAATACACATGGGTTTAAAAATTAACGGGCAATGTGCTTTCAAAATGTGTTGTTTTTTTTTTAATTGAAGAATGGAAGACTAGTTCAAGATGTTGGCTATGCATAAAACCCAGCTGGGTTCACCAGTTCCACAGATTGTTTTTTCCTTAGTAGTAAAGTGGATCTCAAGCATGTGGAAGGGAATCCCACCTTTTAATATGATTTTTATTTGGAAATGGTTCTGTGGCTGTTCAGAGAATCAGTGAATTACCAAATAACAGAAATTTTCCCCTTAAGGTTTACTCATATTTCTTTTTATACATAGCATAAGTTTTCAGAAATAACTGAAGTATAATAGTTCTCTTTCATTTTTAAACAATTGCTCTTCCTTATTTCATCATCTCAGCTCCACAAGCGTACCATTTGTCTTCGAGTGGAATTTTTGGGTGCATTTTTTTTTGAGTTCTAGATCATTCTACTTTATATTTTATCACCCTTTTTTTCCTCTTGCATGAACTCCGGTTCATTTGTTTTTGTTTAAATTGCTTTGCATTCAAAGTTAAGTGCCCCTTTTTTTATGATGTCACAACTTTTCCAACTTTTGATTTTTCAAAACTGTAGAAATAGAATTGATGCTTGTCTTTTCTTACTCCTACCACCCAAGAACCCTAAGCTGCCTCCAAGAAGCCCTACCTGAAAGATAATTTATTGAGCAAGTGCTACTCACACTGCACCCCTGGAGGTCAACCCAGTCTGGACCTAGTCCAGGAAGTTAAGCTGTGCCCCTCTTGGCCTTAGATGGGTTTCTCCTCCTTAAAGAACCAGGAGAGGACAGGGCTTCCGCACCTTTAAGCCATTCCCCCTTAGAGCCATATCCTCTACATTCATCCCTGTGCTTAAAATGAAAAGTCATTAACTTTCTGACTAGAGAAACTTTCAGCCCTTCTACCCCTAGTTTCTCTGTTCCTCAGTTACCTCATCTGTAAAATGGAGATTAAGACTGTGAGCCCCATTTGGGTCATGAACTGTGTCCAACTTGATTAGCTTGTGTATCTACCTCAGTGGTTATAATGCCTGGCACAAAATAAGTACTTAATGAATGCCGTGTAAAAAAATCCCCATTTTACGGTTGAGGAAGCTGAGGTACAGAGAACGTAAGGTACTTGCCCAAGGTCACACAGCAGGCAAGTGACAGAGCCAGAGTTAGAACCCATGTCTTCTGACATTTAAGGCCCTACTTTTCCCACCAGGCCACGCTGCTTACTCTTCATTCAATTAATTCAATTGTATTTACTGAACGCTTACTGTGTGCAGAGCATGTGTATATGGCATTTTCTATTATTCTGTCTTTGCCATTAGATTGTATGTTAACAAAGTGCTTAGGACCATGGTCTGTACCCAAATGTTTGATAAATGCTATTGATGATGATAATGAAGAGAGGGAATGGGAGAGATAGAAGTAGAAACAGTAGAAAAGAGGTGAAGGAAAAGGGGGAAAACAGGAAGTAGGGATGCATCTTCTCCACTTTGGGGCCTCTGGTCCACCACTCTCAATGCCTCGTGGTTCCAGCATTTCTTCCTGGGCTGAAGCACCATATTTCTGTCACCCTAGCAACAACAGGCAATAGGCAGTGGCAACTGGAAGCTCAGTGGAAACTGGGTTAAGGTGCCTGCCCAAACTGACCCTTTCCTTCACAAATAGATTGTAAGCTAAAATAGCAGCTCCTCGAGAGAAGGGATCATGTCTACTAATATTGTTGTACTCTCCCATGTGTTTAGAACAGTGCTCTGCACAGAGCAGGTGCTCAAAATAGATACATTTGATTGATTGATGAATAGGAGTTTTCAGTGTGGCTGAAAACGTGTCACCTGCTGGGTAGCAGCATGGCTTAGTGGAACAAGCACGGGCTTGGGAGTCAAAGGATGTGGGTTCTAATTCTGGCTGCACCACTTGTCTGCTATGTTACCTTGGGCAAGCCATTTAACCTCTCTGTGCCTCAGTTACCTCATCTGTAAAATGGGGATGAAGACTGTGAGCCTCACAAGGGACAACCTGATTACCTTGTACCTACCCCAGTGCTTAGAACAGTGCTTGGCACATAGTAAGAGCTTAACAAATACCATAATAATTATTATTATTTTCCAAGCTCAGACAGCAGAACAGTGGCAGTGGAAGCATCCACAGGAACCTCATCTGCTGCCTCTGAGGCCTCCCTACCACCTGCTAGCCATGCCCAAAGAGTGAGACATTTAGGTGGTGGGACTGGATGCTGAAAGAGCAACTTCCGGCCATATACCCGTGGTAGACTTTGACTTTTGAAGAGCTTTTCTCCTGAAAAATGATCCTCAAACAACACTTAGCCCCTTGCGGTATCTCATCATTTTCATTACTTCTATACATTTATTTAAATCTATTTCTCAAATCTGGCCACCTTTATATTTTCAAACCATTTTCTAGAATTGGTTTATGCTCTTTTGCATCTGATCATTCCCTTGCTTTTTCTTTCAAATGCAAATTTAGTTTGGGCAATGTTAGTTATCTATATCTATATCTATATATGATTATTGTGCATCACATTTTGGTGAAGTATATTAAAAAAAACCTTGTATTTGATTCAAGTAATCAATTCAGATAAAATAGGCAAGGACCTTTTTTGAGAAAACACATTAAGAACGTGAACCAAACAAGAGATGTAGTATCCCAGAAGCTTTAGACATATGAATACTTTTTCTGGAGTATTCAGACGCTGTGTGGGACATGGACTGTGTCTGACCTGAGTAACTTGTGTCTACCCGCACTGATTAGAACAGTGCATGACATATAGTAAGTGAATAACAAATCTAATGATGCTACAGTACTAAAAGTAATAATCTGCTTTCTCTGATTACGTAAATTACAATATCATTGTAATTCAATTCTTCAACTATAATACATTCATTATCTGGAGATAAAGTTCTATCATGGGAAAATTTCCCAGTGCTTTGCCCTTTTGATGTTTTCTAAGAAGTAAAATATATGATTGCAAAGATTACTTAATAATCTTAATAATGATGCTGATGACAGTAAGCACTTAATTATTATCATTATTATTAGCCAAGCACTGTAGTAAGGACTGGGGGAGATTCAAGATAATCCAGTTGGACACACTCCCTCTCCCACCTGCAGCTCACAGGCTAAGGGGGGAGGAAGAACAGGAATTTAATCCCCATTTTATGGATGAGGAAAACCAGCATGGAAAAGTTAAATGACAGGTCCGTGGACACACAGTATGTAGGTGGCAGAGACAGGATTAGAATCCAAGTCCTTTCACTCCCATGCTCTTTCCACTGGCTACTTAAAAGAAATCACATAAAATGTTCAAAACATTAATTCAAGAACTTGTTTCAAAGTCACTGTAACAGATGATTCATTGCTAACCTGGAGACTTAAAACAAAAGCAAGCCAGAATATTATCAGCTTCCAAGAGAAATACAGGGCTGAGGCCGAAGGCAAAAAAATCAATTTCCATATTATTTGGTTTGGAGGGCATCTTATAGCTCTGTGCTTTTGAAGAGGGGATGCAGTGTTTCCTCTTTGTTTGAAACAAGATTGCTCACAGTTCTCTTCCTTAGGAGAAGGTTACTGGAACTCGGTATATTTTCTCTTTCATGGGAGCTCTGGATCTTAAAATTTACTTTCCCTGTAGGGTAATGCTCTTCCACTAATTGCCTGTGTGTTTTTCTTGGCCCTGTCCAATTTAAATCTGTCAACTGGGAAGGGGGAGAATGTTTTAAACAATCAATCAGTGGTAATTATTGTGCAGAGCACTGTACTAAGTACTTCAGAGAATACAACACACCGGCTGGACAAGTTGCCTACTCAGTGACCTCGGAAAATGGTTCATTCATTCGATCACAATGATTGAGCATTTACTGTGTGCACAGCACTTAACTAAGCACTTGGGAAAATACAATGTAACAATAAACAGACACATTACCTGCCCACAATAAGCTTACGGTCTAGCAGTTCTATGGCTCTATAGAGAACCAGTGAATCACCAGAACAGATATTTTCTCTTTAAGATTTACTCCTCTCCCTTCTCATATGCAGGGGGCAGATCATTATATTAGTTGTATGGGGAAATACCATATAAGTAACCTTGTCTTTTCTTATGCCGTCGAGTCGTTTCTGACCCATCATGACAGCATGGACACATCTCTCTCAGAGTGCCCCGCTCTCCATCTGCAATCATTCATTCAATAGTATTTATTGAGCGCTTACTATGTGCAGAGCACTGTACTAAGCGCTTGGGATGAACAGGTCGGCAACAGATAGAGACAGTCCCTGCCGTTTGACGGGCTTACAGTCTAATCGGGGGAGACGGACAGACAAGAACAATGGCACTAAACAGCGTCAAGGGGAAGAACACCTCGTAAAAACAATGGCAACTAAATAGAATCAAGGCGATGTACAATTCATTAACAAAATAAATAGGGTAACGAAAATATATACAGTTGAGCGGACGAGTACAGTGCTGTGGGGATGGGAAGGGAGAGGTGGAGGAGCAGAGGGAAAAGGGGAAAATGAGGCTTTAGCTGCGGAGAGGTAAAGGGGGGATGGCAGAGGGAGTAGAGGGGGAAGAGGAGCTCAGTCTGGGAAGGCCTCTTGGAGGAGGTGATTTTTAAGTAAGGTTTTGAAGAGGGAAAGAGAATCAGTTTGGCGGAGGTGAGGAGGGAGGGCGTTCCAGGACCGCGGGAGGACGTGACCCAGGGGTCGACGGCGGGATAGGCGAGACCGAGGGACGGTGAGGAGGTGGGCGGCAGAGGAGCGGAGCGTGCGGGGTGGGCGGTGGAAAGAGAGAAGGGAGGAGAGGTAGGAAGGGGCAAGGTGATGGAGAGCCTTGAAGCCTAGCGTGAGGAGTTTTTGTTTGGAGCGGAGGTCGATAGGCAACCACTGGAGTTGTTTAAGAAGGGGAGTGACATGCCCAGAACGTTTCTGCAGGAAGATGAGCCGGGCAGCGGAGTGAAGAATAGACCGGAGCGGGGCGAGAGAGGAGGAAGGGAGGTCAGAGAGAAGGCTGACACAGTAGTCTAGCCGGGATATAACGAGAGCCCGTAATAGTAAGGTAGCCGTTTGGGTGGAGAGGAAAGGGCGGATCTTGGCGATATTGTAGAGGTGAAACCGGCAGGTCTTGGTAACGGATAGGATGTGTGGGGTGAACGAGAGGGACGAGTCAAGGATGACACCGAGATTGCGGGCCTGCGGGACGGGAAGGATGGTCGTGCCATCCACGGTGATGGAGAAGTCTGGGAGCGGACCGGGCTTGGGAGGGAAGATGAGGAGCTCAGTCTTGCTCATGTTGAGTTTTAGGTGGCGGGCCGACATCCAGGTGGAGACGTCCCGGAGGCAGGAGGAGATGCGAGCCTGAAGGGAGGGGGAGAGGACAGGGGCGGAGATGTAGATCTGCGTGTCATCTGCGTAGAGATGGTAGTCAAAGCCGTGAGAGCGGATGAGTTCACCGAGGGAGTGAGTGTAAATGGAGAACAGAAGAGGGCCAAGAACTGACCCTTGAGGAACTCCAACAGTTAAAGGATGGGAGGGGGAGGAGGCTCCAGCATAGGAGACCGAGAATGATCGGCCAGAGAGGTAAGAGGAGAACCAGGAGAGGACAGAGTCCGTGAAGCCAAGGTGAGATAAGGTATGGAGGAGGAGGGGATGGTCGACAGTGTCAAAGGCAGCAGAGAGGTCAAGGAGGATCAGAATGGAGTAGGAGCCATTGGATTTGGCAAGAAGGAGGTCATGGGTGACCTTAGAGAGAGCAGTCTCGGTAGAGTGGAGGGGACGGAAGCCAGATTGGAGGGGGTCTAGGAGAGAATGGGAGTTAAGGAATTCTAGGCATCGATTGTAGACGACTCGTTCTAAGATCCAATCAAACTGGTAGTGTATCCATAGAGTTTTCTTGGTAAAAATATGGAAGTGGTTTACCACTGTCCCCTTCCACGCAGTCAACTCGAGTCTTCACCCTCAACTCCCTCCCGTGCCGCTGTTGCTCAGCACGGGTGAGTTTTGACCTGTAGCAGATTGCCTTCCACTCACTAGCCACTGGCCAAGCTAGGAATGGAATCAGATAAAAGTATACAATATTTAAGTGTGAAAGAATAATAAAAGTCCCAGATAAAAATAAACAAATCCACAGCAATTGAAAAAAGAGGTTCGTTCATTCAATTATATTTATTGAGTGCTTACTGTGCGCAGAACACTGTACTAAGTGCTTGGATAGTACAATTCAGCAATAAAGAGAGACAATCCCTGCCCCCACTGGGCTTAAATGCAGAAGAAGTACTGAAAGTGGGTGATGAGATCAATCAATCAATCAATCAGTCAATGGTATGTACTGAGCACTTACTTTGTGCAGAGCACTGTTCTAAGTGCTTGGGAAAGTACAATATAACAGAGTTGGTAGACACTTTCCCTACCCATAATGAGCTTACAGTCTAGAGGAAGAGACAGACTTTAATATAAATAAATAAATTCCAGATCTGTATTTAAGTGCTGTGGGAGTGAGGAAGGGGTGAATAAAGAGTGTAAATACAAGTGCAAAGGTGATACAGAATGGGGGGGCGGGGAAAAGGAAATGAGGACTTAGTCAAGGAAGGCCTCTTGAAGGAGATGTGCCTTCAGTAAGCTTAGAAGCTGGGAAGAGTAATTGTGTTTCAGATATGAGGAGGGAGGGTGTTCCAGGCCAGAAGCAGGAGATGGGTGAGAGGTCGGCAGCAAGATAGATGAGATTGAAGTACAGCGAGAAGGTCAGAACTAGAGTAGTGAAGTGTGTGGGTTAGGTTGTAGTAGGAGAGTAGTGGGAAAAGATACGATAAAACTATCGATCAACCATATTTATTGAGGGCTTACAGTGTGCAGAGCAATGTATTAAATGCTTGGCAGAGTACAGTATGACACAGGATGTTCTCTGCTCACGAGGAGCTTACAGCTAGAAGGGGAGATAAACATTAAAATAAATTATGGATATATACATAAATGTTGTGGGGCTTAGGGTGGGGTGAATAAAGGTTACAAATCCAAGTGAAAGGATGATGCAGAAAGAAGCAGGAGTGGAAGATCTGTGGGACTTAGCCAGGGAAGGCCTCTTGGAGTAGATATGATTTTAATATAGCTTTAAAGGTGGAGAGGGTGATGTGTCTTATAAGAAGGGGGTGGGAGTTCCAGACCAGAGGTGGTATATAGGGCGAGAGATAGGTGGCGAATAGATGAGATTAAGGTACAGTGAATATGGCGGCATTAGTGAAGCGGAGTATGCTATATCGCTGTAGAAAATTAGCCAAGTACGATAGAAATGGGCAAAATGATAAAGGGCTTTAAAGCCAAAAGGAGAGAGTTTCTGTTTGATGTGGAGGTGAATGGGCAACCATTGGATGTTCTTGAAGAGTGGGGAAACAAGGGCTGAACATGTTTTTAGAAAAATGATTTAGGCAGCAGAGTGAAGTGTGGAGTGAAGTGGGGAGAGGTTGGAGGTTGGTAAGTCAGCGAGAAGGCAGATGCAGTAGTTGAGGCAGGGTAGGAGAGGTCCTTGGATCAATGTAATAGCAATTTGGATGGAAAGGAAAAGGCAGACTTAAGTGATGTTTTAAAAGTAGACCATATTCAGATGGAATACGTGGGTTCTATGAGAGACATGAGACTAGGAAAATGGCAAGGTTACAAGCTTGTGTGATAGGAAAGATAGTGCTATTTTCTACAGTGATGGCAAATACAGGGCGAGAACAAGGTTTGGGTGGGAAGATGAGGAGTTCTGTTTTGGACATGTTAGTTTGAGTTGTCAGCAGGACATCTAGGTGGAGATGTTCTGAAGGCAGGAGGAAATGAGAGACTGAAGAGAAAATGAGAGGTCAGGGATTTGGGAATCATCCTCATAGAAATGATAGTTGAAACCATGGGAGCAAATGAGTTCTTTAGGGGAGTGGGTGTAGATGGAAAATAGAAGGGCTCCCAGAACTGAACCTTGGAAGACTCCCCATTGTCAGAGGGTGGGAGGCAGGGGAGGAGCCTGAGAAAGAGACTTAGAAGGAGCAGTATGAGAGATAGGAGAAAAACCAAGGGAGAATAGAATCAGTGAAGCCAAGGTGGGATATTGTTTCCAGGAGAAGGGGGTGGTCCAAAGTGTCGAAGGCAGCCTAGAGGTCAAGGAGGATTAGATTGGAGTAGAGGCTGGCAGATTTGGAGGGAAGTACGTCCTTGGTTACCTTTGAGAGGGCAGTGTCTAAGGAGTGTAGGGGACAAAAAACAGGTTGGAGAGGATCAGGGAGAGAATTGGAGGAGAGGAAGTGGAGACAGTAGATGTAGACAACAATTGAGAAGTGTAAAGTAATGCTTTAGTTTTTGGGATAATGTTGTAATTTAAAAATAATTTATTTTTTGTGGTGTTTATTATTTTTTAAGGATTTTGAAGGGATTTAAGAACGAGTACTAGTAGTAATCATATACCAGTAGGAATAGTGAACTCAATTTTCCTGTGCTTTGAAGGCCTCATAAATCCAGCTCTGGAACTCTGTGGGCCAAAAGTAAATTCACACATAAATCACAGCTGCTTACCAATTTAGGACTCCTTTGCCCTATATTGTCCCTTGTGTTTGAGCTAGCACAACTTTCAAAATACTGGGAAATATCGAAGTACTAAAATCTCAGAGCAAATATAATTTGATCAGTTTAATAATAATAATAATAATAATAATATAGTTATTTGTTAAGCGCTTACTATGTGCCGAGCACTGTTCTAAGCACTGAGACAGATACAAGGTAATCAGGTTGTCCCATGTGGGGCTCACAGTCTTAATCCCCATTTTACAGGTGAAGGATCTGAGGCACAGAGAAGTTAAGTGATTTGCCCAAAGTCACACAGCTGACCGGTGGCAGAGCTGGGATTAGAACCCATGACCTCTTACTCCTAAAAAAAAAAATGTTGGTATTTGTTAAGCGCTTACTATGTGCAGAGCACTGTTCTAAGTGCTGGGGTAGGTACAGGGTAATCAGGTTGTCCCACGTGAGGCTCACAGTTAATCCCCATTTTATAGATGAGGGAACTGAGGCACAGAGATGTTAAGTGACTTGCCCATAGTCACACAGCTGACAAGTGGCAGAGCTGGGATTCGAACCCATGAACTCTGATTCCCAAGCCCAGGCTCTTTCCACTGAGCCACGCTGCTTCTCTAAGCCCGTGCTCTTTCCACTGAGCCATGCTGCTTCATCAGTAAATACGTAACTAGGGAAAATATTAAATGAAAGCACACACCTTAATAAAGAATGCTTTTGGAATAGCCTTTTCATCAAGCAGAATTTATTAAAAGCAGAAAAAAATTATTTAACTAAAATCTTTAATTAAAATATTAGCAATGTGGATATTAAAGAAGCTTCATGGAAGTTTTAGTTAAATAGAAAACTTTGGGGCAGGGATCATATCTTTTATTTTTGTTATACTCTCCTTGCTCCACCCCACCTTACCCATTCACCAACTTGGACACACGCTTGATCTCATCTCTAATCACTATTCAATCTCTACCCTCAAGTACTCTGAAATTTCTCTAGCGGACTACAGCCTATGCACCTGTATTCTCTCCCACACACCCTATCCCCACAAATCTGTCTGGTTCCCCCATAGAGATTTTCAATCTTTTGAACTGCTCCAACTATCTATAGTTATTATAGTCCTTTTGATATCCATACCCAAATTACCTTTTCTTGATGGACGTCAGCACTCTTCACATCACCTTCTCCATTGAACTCAACTCCTTCACTTCCCTGTCCCTCCATTGATCTTGTGTCACTAATCTAGCCCTAGATCACCTCCACAATATGCTTGCGTCCACTCCTATCCTCTAGCTACGGAGCATTTCTGGAGGATGTCCATACACTGGCTTGATCGCAACCATCTTAAATTCATCCTCATGGGCTTTAACTCTGCCCTCTCCCTATTTGTTGGCTCCCATTGACCGTTGCCCTTCTCTGTTGTTTCAAATGTTTAATTCTCTCCTCTAAATCCTGGTCCCACAACCCTCCTATTTTTTTCTCCAATGACCTGGACCTGTACTTTATAGATGAAATTGAAGCTCTCAGATATAATCTCCCTAAAGTCTCCCCTGCTCCTCTCCAGTTCCTCCCTCCTCCTCCCTTCTTCGACTTTCCCATATTTCTGAGCAGTATCTCAAGAGAAGATCTTCTGCCCCCTCTCAGAATCCACCCCTTCCATCTACACCTTTGACCTTATCCATTCACAACTTTTCAAAACACTTGTTCTCACCCTTCTTCCCTCCCTGACTGCCACAGTTTCAACTGTTCACTTTCTAATAGCTTCTGCCCCATTACTTTAAAATAAGTTAAATTATCCCTTTTGAT
This sequence comes from Ornithorhynchus anatinus, assembly GCF_004115215.2. Taxonomy (NCBI): domain Eukaryota; kingdom Metazoa; phylum Chordata; class Mammalia; order Monotremata; family Ornithorhynchidae; genus Ornithorhynchus; species Ornithorhynchus anatinus. The sequence continues at coordinate 109,629,928 of NC_041731.1, read as the reverse complement.
AAAAAAAACCCTGCCTTGACCTCAAGACACCCTCCAGTTATCACCTCATCTTCTTTTAGGATTCCTCTTCAAATTCCTGGATCAAATTATCTACACCTGCTACCTCTGCTTCCTCTCCTCGGATTCTCTCTTTGACTCCATCCGATCTGGCTTCCATCCTCTTCACTCCACAGAAACTGCCCTCTAAGTTTACCAATGACCCCCTTCTAAGCTTCCTCGACATCTCAGCTGCCTTCAACATTTGTGGACCAGACTTTAGTCTTTTAAACATTATCTAACCTTGGCTTCACTGACACTGTCTGGTTCTCCTATCACTTTGGCCATTCCTTCTCAGTTTCTTTCGTAGACTTCTCCTTTCCCTGCCAATCCCTGTGAGAGTCCTGTAAGGCTCAATCCTGGGTCCCCTTCTAGTGTCCATTTACACCCCCTCCCTTGCAGAACTCATTTACTCCCATGGCTTCAACTGCCATCTCCCTGTTATGATTCCCATACCTACTTCTCCAGCCCTGACCTCTCCCCATCTCTGCAATCTCACACTTCATCTTGCTTTCAGGACATCTCTATTTGGATGTGCCGTTGAAGCCTCAAATCTAACATGTCCAAAACAGATCACCTCATCTTCTTGCCCAAACTCTGTCCTCCCCTCATCTTTCTCATCCCTCCTTTACTACTGCATCACTGACCTCCCTGCCTTTGTCTCTCCCAACTCCAGTCCTTCATTTTTCTGTCCTGGTCATCTTTATAAAATAATGTTAAATCTATATCTCCTCACTCCTCAAGAACCTCTAGTGGTTACCCATCCACCTGCACATCAAATGGAAACTCTTTGCTTGATTCTCTCTTCTCTGAACCACGTGATCCCTGACCACTCACTAAGTCCTTTTACATAAGCACATGCACACACATGAAGTAACACCTTTCCTGGTACAGAATGTCAAGCTCACTTCTCTGGGAGATGCTCACACCCCATGTTCCCAAGTTTCCTGGACAGTTTGCTCCCGGACCAGAGAGCACCCTCCTCCTTCTCCAGATGGCAGCTTCTGCTGCCAGTTGTCAGATTTTTTGGTAAAGGAAAAAGTAAGTAAAATTAAAGTCCCAACACCTTAGGAATGTGGCACTGCTACAGCTTCACATAAGGAAACTGGGAATATGAAGTCCTGGTTTTCTCTTGGGACATCAGGTCTCCCTAGTCAAGTGAAGAGACACTGCTTTGGAAATCTGCTATCCTGCTTTGAAGTGATAATCCACCTTTGCCACACCTCTTTCCTGCATTGCAAATCCACTGTAAATGTAGGGAAAGGAAAAGCAGAAGGGAAGGAGTGCTTCGTACAGTGTTCTCTCGGCACACAGCACTCAATAAGTACCATTGATGATGAGAGAGAAAAGGGTAACCAGAGCTCTTTGGTCATATTTCCTACAGAAAGTGGAATAATAGTGTTCTCCCATTTTTTTTTATATGGAACTCATAGTTTATGGGGTGAGGACAGAACAGAATTTTAATACTCATTATGCAGATGGGGAAGCTGAGGCACAGGGAAGTTTAAGCGACTTGGCCAAGGTCAGACAACAGGAAAGTGCCACAACTAGGTTTAGAAACCAGGCTCAGTCTTGTGTCTGGTCCATCCGTTCATGCTACTTCCCTTGTCTTCCATAACCTCTCCATTGTCTTTTCCTCTCCTGGTATGCCCTGGGTCTTTGAGTGTTGTTCCTTGCTTTGAATTTCCTCATATCTGTGATGCTTGCTGTCCATCATTCTGAAGACCCCCACAGGATTTCAAGCCCCTTTAAAGCTATTTAAACTCTGTCCTCCAAAACATTTATGAAAATGTTAAAACCAGTCTTAACTCTGATCCCAGGGACTGCCACTATTTAATAATAATAATGATGATGATGATGGCATTTGTTAAGTGCTTACTATGTGCTAAGAACTGTTCTAAACTCTGGGGTAGATATAAGGGAGTTCAAGAGGGCAGGCTTTGAAGTGGAAGCACGTTTTGCTTGCAAGCTAACACAAACAACAGCTTTCCCGACCTCCAGTTCCACCTAGCAATCCACCTCTAAAAACTTGTTCAGCTGTGTCGAAATACTCTACTATTTACAGTATCGCCCAAGTGGTTTTAAGAAACGTTAACCACAGAAGAGCAATTTGAAATATACAGCTATAGTTGCAGTGCAGTCATAAATATTACAGAAAGTCATTTATTTACTATTCCAGTTGGTTTATGAGGTAGTAAATAATATAGCATTCTTCTTATTTTCTGTGATATTGAGCTTTTTACAGAAAAAAATTATTTTGAAATTAAGCAGCGAGGCCGTGAGAAGCAGCATGGCATAGTGGAAAGAGCACGGGCTTGGGAGTCATAGGTCGTGGATTCTAATCCCGGCTCCTCCACTTGTCAGCTGTGTGACTTTGGACAAGTCACTTAACTTCTCTGTGCCTCAGTTACTTTATCTGTAAAATGGGGATTAAGACTGTGAGCCCCACATGGGACAACCTGATAACCTTGTTCCTACCCCAGAGCTTAGAACAGTGCTTGGCATGTAGTAAGAGCTTAACAAATACCATCATCATTATTATTATTATTATTTTCAGAAAATAGAAAAAAGTTTCAAGAATACTGATATTAGTAATTTGAGAGTTTTGCACAAAAGAGTAGAAAGGGACACTCCAATTTTTATAAATTTCATTATGATTGAATTTTGCAGGAAAGGGGGAATTAATTTTAATTATTTAAATAATAGCCGGTAACTCTTTTCTTTCAAAAGTGAAATCATTTTGGCTCACCATGTCATTTTAACTATAAATAGCTTTCATGTTTTATCTACTGCTCTGTTTTGAAAGTCTACTCTCAGTTCTTTTCATAAAAGTAGAAAAATCCTCTCAACAGTATGTTTGTAAACACCACCTAAAGAACTGCAATGCATATACCAAATTGGTTTTGTCTGGGTGAATGAGAGGTGCACAGAAGACCAAGGAGGATGACCACTGTGGGTGTCAAGAGAGCAGGATGGAGGCTGGGGGCATTGTGGGAAATAGGGATAAGGCCATAATAAATGATAGAATCAGATCATTGACTCATCCAGCCTAAATTCTGTGCCTGCCAGTGGTTCCCATAAATGCTTCAGGGAGCAGTGTGGTGATTGTATTCCTTGGCCTCCAAATCCTGGCTAATTTTATATGGTGTTGCATGTTTCATTCATGGATTCATTTATGTCTTTTTTGAGTTATGTGATCAATCAGTATTGTTTATTGAGTACTTTACTGTGCATAGAGAACTATTCTAAATATTTAGGAGAGTATTATAGAATCAGCAGACATGCACTTTGCCTGCAAGGAGCTTACATCATCACTTTTTCAGGCAGGGAATGGGTCTACCAACTTTGGTGTATTGTACTCTTCCAGCCACATAGTACAGTGCTCTACACACAAAAGCACTAAATAAACACAACTGTTTGATTGCCTCCTAGATCCTTTATTTCTCCTCCTTAAAATGCCATTTTGGACTTCTCACTCACGATTTATCCAAACCCTTCTCAAAACTATTGATGTTTTCTATCTGTAACAAATTTAGGATGCATTGACCCCAGTGTGAAGAAATGTTTTGCTTTGGCTTGGCTTGAACAACACACCTTCACTCTTAAGTTGAGGACCTCCAGTCCTAGTGTTGTGGGATTGGGTCAGTGTGATAATTCTGTTTCACCCTGCCTATTCATAATTCCATTGATTTCAGTTAGGACCCTTCATCCCTGGCATTTTTAGACCTTAGATTCCCAATCTTTTTCATCTCATTCTTAAATGAATGCTGTTCCATTTTCTTAGTCGTTTTGATTGTCTTTCCTTGTATCTTTTCCAGTGCTTTTATGTCCTTCCCAAAATATTGTGTTCAGTTCTGCATGCCATATTCCAGGTGCAAACAAATCATTTTTACATAACGGCAAAGATATGCTTTATGTTTTGTTTTCTGTAGCCTGTCTGACTGAGGGTGTCCAGATTTCTGTTGGCTTTTTTTTTTTTTTGAAACTGCAGCAGCAACTGAGCCAGTGATTTGAGGAAAAGTGAACAATAACTCCACGATCCCTTTCCTGAGTCATAACTGCTTGCTCAGAGCCCATCATCATGTACTTGAAGTCTGAGCTATTTCCCCCTAAGGGCACTGCTTTAACACTTATTTATACTGAAGCTCATCTGCTTCATTTTTTGCTCACTCATTTAATTTTATGAGCTATTTCTGCAGTTTATCCCATCAGCCCTACATTTCACTATCCAGAGCTTATAAATGCAGACATTTCCCTTTGCACTCTGTCCTCCAAAACATTTATGAAAATGTTAAAACCAGTCTGAACTCTGATCCCAGGAACTGCCGCTATTTAATAATAATAATAATAATAATGATAATGATGATGGTGACATTTAAGTGCTTACTATGTGCCAAGCACTGTTTTAAGCTCTGGGGTAGATATATGGCAATGGGTTGTCCCACATGGGGCTCAGTCTTAATCCCCATTTTACAGATGAGGTAACTGAGGCACAGAGAAGTTAAGTGACTTGCCCAAAGTCACACAGCTGATAAGTGGTGGAACTGGGATTAAAACACATGACCTCTGACTCCCAACCCCATGCTCTTTCCACTAAACCACGCTGCTTCTCAACTCTGTACACTTCTCTGGCCAGCAAAGTGACCACTTATCCCAGACCGTGTTTTGTTTTGTTTTTTAACAGTACTTGTTAAGTGCTTACTATGCACCAGACACTGTTCTACATGTTGAGCTAGATTTGAGATAGGTTGGACCCAATCCATGTCCCACATGGGGTTCACAGTCTTAATTCCCATTTTACAGATGAGGAAACTGAGGCACAGGAAAGTGAAGTGACTAGCCCAAAGTCACACAGCAGGAATGCTACGGAGCCAGGATTAGAACCCAAGTCCTCCAACTCCCAAGACCATTCTCTTTCTGTAAAGCTGCAGTGCTTCGTTTTTGGTCAATTATCCATCTGACAGGACAGTCATTTTTGAAAATATACATTTCCTCAAGTTCCCTATATCCCTTCAAAAAGCCTCCAAGAGATGGCAAGGCATGGTCAGAGCCCTTTCGGAATAAAGCATGAGTAGAGTCAAAAGAAATACTGTCAGCAGACAAATATTCTGATGTTCCCAGGGGATTTAAAATGCATTTGCCCCTTAGTCCCTTCAGCTAACCTTGAATGGACTATTTTTTCTCATTAGCCCCAGCATTTCTCTCAGTCAGTCAGTCAACTGTATTTATTGCTCATTTACTGGGTGCAGAGAACTGTACTAAATGCTTGGGAGAGTAAAATATAAAACTAAACAGGCACACCCCTGCCCACAAGTAGCTTACAGTCTAGAGGGCAGTCTCTCATTTTTCTGCCTCATTTCACAAGCTGAGGGTCGAAGAAGGTGTATGGGGGTGGAAGCTTGAAAAGCAAGCTGGGATTGATGGGAAATATATCCTCATAGGCACTAAGTCTGGAAGGAAGTAAGGACAAATTTACCCAATGGGTTGTGCCAGCTTATTCCATGTCCTTTACTATACATAATTCTAACCAGTGGATACTATGTCGAAAGGCAAAGAGATAGACTTAGTAATCTTGCATGACTGGGAGCTTTGGTTGACAAATCACGAGCATGCAGGCAAAACACAAGTCTAACAATCTATTCTGTTGGCTCCCTGTTGATCCATGAAAAAAAAATCTATTTCAACATATGATGTGTTTGAAAACATTTGGATGGTATGCTTGCATTCAGATCTTATGATGTCCTATTTGCATTGTCCAAGTTTTTAGATACAGTGTGGCTCATCTTGTAAAATATCGATCAATAGAGAGGCCTGGAGATCTATAGGATTTTAAGTATCTAAAAATAAAAAATAACTTTCAGGAACTCTTTTCGTGCTCTTTGAATAAATGGAACTCTTATCATTATGATAAAATTAAGAGTGGAAAATTTGATCTTCTCATTTAAGTGATTATGCCAGTGTTTCAGGTTGAAAAAGCTGAAGCAAAATGTCACATCAACTTAAAAGTGCTTCTTTGAAGCTCCACCCATCACTGGGACTGCTAGCTGCCTTTCCCACTATATTTTGAAATGGCAGTTTTGTGGCCATAAGTATTAAATTGTACATTAACAAATCTTGATAGCTTTCATTATTCAATAGACAGATCATTGAAATGTCTCAGCGGTAAATGACAAATTGGAAAATGGTGATGAGTGCAATTCTCTTTTCAGGCAAGAAGACACTAGAAATGTGCCCTCCGAGGCAGAGAGGAGAAAAACTCCTCCTTTAGCCTTGGTTTTGATTCTTCTCTTAGGTTCCTGACATATTTTTTGTAACACTCAGATAATTTCTGTGGCACTATCACATAACATAAATTGAGTTGATGGTTATTTTCCATAAATTGTTTTGATGTCCATATGAATTTCCCATCTGCAAGACTGTTTCATGTGTCGTGAGAGGTCCTTGAGTTATCAAGCCCTTGAATTTGACTTGCTCATCTGCACATCCCCTCTGTTCTCAGGGCCTCTAACACTGCAGCTCCTGTGGGATGGATTTCTTCAGCAAAGCCTGGGGCTGTGGCTGGGAAATGGCTCTGGTTCAAATGTTGGAGAAAGGTGGATTTTCCTTCCTATTCTGATCTAGGGTCCCCAGCTCTTTGCTTCAACACCAGGTCTTGGACACTATGGGAGGAGATAGGGTAAGCCATGGTACAGAAGCTTAGGAATGTGAGAGAGAGGTGGGGGGCATCAGAAAACCTCCATCCTGGCAGCCAAATCATATCTCCTACACCCCTCACCCTCTGCCACTTTTGCTCCAGTCCTGGACATGGAGATGGAACAGGAGCAATAACAGTTGGTGGCATTTGATAGGCCCTTACTACATGCCAAGCATTGTAGTAAACACTGAGCAAAATAATCAGGTCAGACATGGTCTCTGCCCACATGGGGCTCAAAGTCTAGGTGGGAATGGAGAACAGGTAGTTAGGCCCCATTTTACACATAAAACAATTGAAGCACAGATTAAGTGAAATGACCTGCCCAAGGTCACACAGCAGGTATGTGGAATTCAAACCTAGTTTCACTGACTTGCTAGCCCGTGCCTTTATACTAGGTTACGCTACTTCTGCACTGACAGGGATTCCTCTTTAGCACAAAGCTAAGGCTGCCATTTCTGTCCTCATTCCCCACCTACCCAAGGATTCCCCTTCCCAACAGATTTTATCAGGTCTTCAGGTGAAGGCAGAGAAGATCCCACAGCCATATTGTCTGCTGGCTCTGGGCTAGCCAACTTCCCTCTCTCCCTCTTTCTCTCTCTCTCAAGCCGCCCATCTCATCATGACCTCAACCACAGCTGAGCCAGCCAGTTGTAGGTCGTATCCATTTTCAGAGACAGCCATGCTGGGACTAGTGCAGACAGCAGCGTTCCCAAAGAGGAATGTCCCACTTCTGAGGTAGCGCTCAGCTGAGAGGATGCAGGGAGTTGGTAGTGGTGGTGGAAGAGCGGCTTCTGGAGCTGGAGCTGAGCTCTGAGCAGGTGATCCCACATGGTCTCCCAGCCCCACCTGCTCCATCAATAGCCCATTCCTTCATAAAGTGGAGAAATTTAAAAGGCCACCGTGCAAGCAAAATGTCAATGAGATAGGGAGGGCATTGGATGGAGGAGGTACAGCCTCTGCTGACATTGAGCCTGAGCTGTGATTTCCAAGGGAAGGTCTGTTTAGCTGTCATCTTCGTAATGCACTTAAGACAACTGAAGCATCAGAGACACAGAGAGAGTCATTATTCATCCCCGCTCCCAGCCCCACAGTATGTGTAGACATATCTGTAATTCTCCCAAGCGCTTAGTACAGTGCTTTGCACACAGTAAGTGCTCAATAAATTTGATTGAATGAAGTGAATCATTCATTCATTCAATTATATTTATTGAGTGCTTACTATGTGCAGAGCACTGCACTAAGTGCTTGGAATGTACAATTTGGCAACAGATAGAGACAATCCCTGCCCAATAACGGGCTCACAGTCTAAATGGGGGAGACAGCAAAGCAACACAGAACAAAACAAACCAAGTAGTCTGGTGTAGATATCATCAAGATAAATAGAATCATATATATATATATATATCATTAACAAAATAAATAGAGTAATAAATGATATATACAAATATGCACAGTGCTGTGGGGAGGGGAAGGGGGAAGAGCAGAGGGCGGGAGAAGGGTGAATGGGGCGGGGAGGAGGAGCAGAGGGAAAGGGGGGCTCAGTCTGGGAAGGCCTCCTGGAGGAGGTGAGCTCTCAGTAGGGCTTTGAAAAGGGGAAGAGAGTTGCTTAGCTTGAATCAAAGAGACAAGCTGGCTGAGGTCCCCCACTAGCCTAAAGCCTGGTGCTGCACCCCTTAAATTTCCTGTGTTACACTGTCCCTGAAAGGGTGGTACACAGAAGGATCAGTGTTGTAATAATAATTGATAATTATGATATTTGTTAAGCACTTACTATATGCCAAGCAGTGTACTAAACCTAAGGTAAACAGAAGATAATAAGGTCCCTAAGTAGGAAGAAGAAGAGATAGTGACTCTCCATTTCGCAGGTGTGGGAAATGAGGCACAGAATAGTTAAATGATATGCTCAGGTGACACAGCAAGTAAGTGATGGAGCTAGGATTAGAACCCAGGTTCTCTGACTCCCAGGCCCATGCTCTTTCCATTATGTCACACTGCTTTTCACTGGACATTAGGAGCTGCATATGTTTGAAAAGCTGTGGAAAGCATAGGCGGTGATACTCTTCCTTGTTTCTGCCCCTGGAAATCTCAGGGTATAATTTTATCTCTGCATCTGTCACACTCATCCTGCCTCTGGGGCTTTTTTTCCTCTCCCTGCCATTGCTTCTGCCTATACTGGATCACTGTCCCTGAGAGTCCTGCCCAGTTCTACTTTAAATGCTAATTAAACTATGGCTTTTTGTCTAATGGTCTTCTGACCTTGCACCTTCTTGTCCAGTGATCTCTCTGCACAAACTCAGTGTGTTACTTCAGCCCTATGCTTTTGATTTCTGATGGGTTTTTTTTAGGCTTAACAGCACTTCGCCAGGCCAGTGCTAAGCAGGGTACTCCTATCTGCACTGCATAGTCCAACTGTAAGGTTGTCTCTGTGCAAATTCAGGATTCAATCAATTATTCTCCCAAAAACCTACCTTGAAGGTACGTTTCTTCCATGTAAATGAGGTGGCTGTATTTCCTGAATAGATTCACCATGCCATTATCATCATCATCTTCAGGAGTTACTGGAGTACTATTCGATGCAGTTACTGCATTAGATGCTTAATAATATACACTTATGTGTACTCTCATAAGTACAGTGTATATAGTAGAGGCTCATAAGTACTTTTTATTGACTGAAGATACAGTCCCTGCCAACTAGATGCCTACAGTCTAATGGAAGAGACAAGCCCATACACATGCAGTGAGAACAAAAGGGAAAACAGACACAACTGGGAAGCAGCATGACCTAGTGGAGAGAACACAGGTCTAAGAGTCAGAGGACCTGTGTTCTAATCCCCGCTCTGCCACTTGTCTGCTGTGTGACTGTGGGCAAGTCACTAAACTTCTCTGTGCCTCAGTTCTGTCATTTGTAAAATGGGGATTAAGACTGTGTTCCCCATGTGGGACATGGACTGTATCCAGTCTGATTAGTTTGTATCTTCCCTAGTGCTTAGTACATTCTCTGCCACATAATACTTAAAAAATATCCCCCTGCCTCCGCAAAAAAAAAAAGTAACAAAAGTAAACAAAATAAGTTGAGGGAGGTGGATTTTAGCAGATATAATGGTTCCTGGAGGAAGTGGTAGTTTTTGAGAAGGACTTTGATAGTGGGGACGGGAATGGTTGACAACATTTTAGGGCTCTTTTGGGAAAAAAAATGATTAATGCACTGAAAATACTAGCAAGAACACATCATGGAAATTCAATTAAGAATCTTGTCACTGCTGTACCTCATCAAGTCTACCAGCTCCAGATCCACCACTTCCAGGCACTCAGTCGATGTGGGGACTAGTGAGGCATAAGCTTTGGGCCAGGGACCATGTAAGGTTATTGTTGTTAGTATTATTATTATTATTATATTTGAGAAGTGCTTACTATGTGCCAGGCACTATACTAAGTGCTGGAGAAAATGCAAGCAAATCAGGTTGGCTACAGTCCCTGTCCCATGTGGGGCTCACAATCTCAATCCTCATTTTAAGGATGAAATAACTGAGGCACAGAGAAGTAAAATGGCTTGCCCAAAGTCACACAGCAGACAAGTGGCAGAGCAGGATTAGAACCCATGGCCTTCTGACTCCCAGGGTGAGCGGTTGCTGCCTCTCTGGGTGGACCAACCCCTCGCTCTCTACTGCTGCCCTTCTGTGCCCCAGCTCTGCAGTCCTGCCATTTCAGAAACTTGTCTTGGCTAGTTCCCTCCCTCCTGTCCTACTCTACTGGGAAGTGGAGAACCATTAGGGTGGAGTTGTGGGGGAAGTGGGATGAGGAAAAATAATTATTTCCTGATGGCAACTGGTGACAGACAGAGACTTTCTCTCTGGGAATGGCAGCAATGGTCATGACTTTGGTGGGTCACAGTGTACAGATCCTAAGAAATGTCTGGCCCTGAGCTTTAGAGTCCTGGAGCACTCCTGTCTCTGCTCTGTGCTGCCCGATAGTGGCAACATAAAGGGGAACGATCTAAAAGGGCTCCTCATCTAGGACTTTTGTGGGTGGCTCCCCCAATTACTTTTACCTTAGCCTAGAGTGCTTTCCTCCTAATAATAATAATGATGGTATTTGTTAAGTACTTACTATGTGTCAAGCACAGTTCGGAAGTCTGGGGTAGATACAGGCTAATAATAATGATGGTATTTGTTAAGCGCTTACTATGTGCAGAGCACTGTTCTAAGCGCTGGGGTAGATACAAGATAATCAGATTGTCCCACTTGGGGCTCACATTTTTTAATCCCCATATTTGCAGATGAGGTAACTGAGGCACGGAGAAATGAAGTGACTTGCCCAAGGTCACCCAGCAGACAAGTGGCAGAGCTGGTATTAGAACCCACAACCTCTGACTCCCAAGCCCAAGCTCTTTCCACTAAGCCACGCTGGACCCAATCTCTGTCCCACATAGGGCTCACAATCTTAATCCCCATTTTACAGACGAGATGTCTGAGGCACTGAGAGACTAAGTGACGTGCCCAAGGTCACACAGCAGAAAAATGGTGAAGCTGGAATTAGAATCCAGGGCCCTCTGACTCCCAGGCCCTTGTTCTACGCACTAACCCATGCTGTTTCCCTGGTGTAGCAGTTATGGGAGTAGGCTGCTGGCCAGTGCCTCTCAGAGCAGCAGCCCCCGAATATCTCAGGCTCGCCTGTCTGCTCTGTTTAGTTCAGTGCCTTGCACACTGTAGGTGCTAAGTAAATATCTGTGGTCTATTGACTTGGAGCCTTCTCATTCTTTCATTCAATCGTATTTATTGAGCTCTTAACTGTGTGCAGAGCACTGTACTAAGTGCTTGGAAAGTACAATACAGCAATAAAAAGAGACAGTCCCTACCCACAGCGGGCTTACAGTCTGGAAAGTGTTAGACAGACATCAATACAAGTAAACAGACATCAATATAAATAAATAGAATTATAGATATATACATATATACATAAGTGTTGTGGGGTGGGGAGATGGGGGAAGAGCAAAGGGAGCAAGTCATGGTGACACGGAAGGAAAGGGGAGCTGAGGAAAAGTGGGGCTTAGTCTGCCCTCCCCAGCCTCTCTCTCACTGACTCCCGACCTTTCCCCCATGGATGTTAGTGAGGGGGTTCCAGGCCAGAGATAGGACGTGAACCAGGGGTCGGCGGTAAGACAGGTGAGATCGAGGCACAGTGAAAACATTAGCAACAGAGGAGCGAAGTGTGCGGGCCGGCTTATAGAAGAAGTGAGGTGAGGTAGTAGGCGAGGAAATGCCCTGGGTGTGCATGTTCCCTTTCACTTTGGTTTGCTCATGCCCCCGGGTCTTGCAGTGGAAGCCACACGTGCCCCGCTTCACCTACACAGGCCCTCCAGGGGCATTCCTCTCCCCTTCCTCTCTGAATTCTGGAGAGGTGGTAACCCCAGGGCTGAGACATATGGAGAGGTGGTAACCCCGAGGGGCCAGGACATACAGAGAAGAATACCTCCGACTGCTCTGAGGGGCCAGGATGTATAGAGAGGAATGACCCCGGCTGCCCTGAAGGGCCCGGATGGAGCCACTTCAGTTTGCGCACATGCCCTGGTCTGATCCCGCTCCCACAATCCACACATATTTCCGGACAGACTCTGTCCCCCTATTCCTGCTGGGGGTGGTCAGCTGCAGCAGAAAGTCCTGCCTCCCTCTTCTCTGGCACCATCCCCTGGTTGTAAGATTGGGAGACTTAATTATTTAAACCATGAAGAAAATCATTCAGGAGCTGCCTTTAACTGCTCTTTATCGGATCATCTTCAAGGATTTCCCCCAATTACCAACTCAGCTCAAAATGCGCCAATCCTTAGTTGACCACAATCTGATTGTTTCTACTCTACCAGTTAACACAGTGCTTAACACAGAGTAAGCCCTTAGCAAACACCACTGTCATTATTATTTGGATTATTATTGCTGATCCCCACTCACCCTGAGAAAGCTCCCAGTCTATCTCAGCCTCCTTTTGTTGGTCCTGAACCTCTCTCCCTTCCTCTCTCTTCTGCTGAATTAAGGAGCCTCTGGTCATTTTCTTCCTTCTGCTGTCCATCATTGCTATGCCCTGCTGCCATCCAAGACCCAAACTTTTCTCTCAGCTCCATTTTCCTACTTTTTCATTTCCCCTCCCCAACCTGCCCCCAGCCACAGTGGAAGTGTAATAGAGGCTCATTGCCATCCCTGATAGATGCCTTTCTGAGGGCTGGTTACATTTTACAGTTATGAGATTAAGGATGAAGTTGAGATGTAAATGATTTGAAAGCACCACAACGATGTAGAATATTGATGTTGCTGCTGCTGATAAAGATGATGAGGATGATGGTACTCGGGTGCCAAACACTAGGTTGAAGACAGTCCCAGTCCCCAAATGGGGCCCACAGTTCAAATGATCCCTTATAGTTAATCACAAATGCACTTTTCAAGTTCTGGGATTGAGCCTCCAGCTTCCAGTTTTGTTCTCTGTGTGTTGATGTATCCTTTAATAGATGACATAATGTGGCCCAGTGGACAGAGCACCAGCCTGGGAGACAGAAGACCTGGGTTTCATTTCTGGCTTCAGCATTTGCCTGCTGTATGACCTTGGTCAAGTCATCTAACTTCTCTGTGTCTCAATTTCCTCATCTGTAAAATGGAGATTCAGTACCTGTTCTCCCTCCTACTTAGACTGTGAGCAGTGTGTAGGACCTGCTTATCTTGTATCTACCCCATTGTTTTATATAGTGGTTGCCAATTAGTAAGCACTTAACGGATATCACATTTTTTACTATTTTTGTCATGACCATTTAAAATCCCTGTTTGAACTTTTGAAAGTATATTCTGTATTGCAATTCCATTTGTTTCTAATTTCTTATCTCCACCTTGCTAGAATGTGACATTCATTATGTTAATTTACATGCTCTGGTTTTTGTAAGATTTTGCTCTCTGCACTAAATGATCTTGAGTATTCCTGTGAAAAATGGTATCAAATAATCAGTCATGTTATCTTTAAAGACTGTTGGGAAGGTATTATTCCCAGGAGTTATTGGCACTGCTTTTCTCAATCCTCAAACATTATTTTCTTTTTAGTATACTAAATGTCACAGTGCAGAAGTTTTCCTTCCTAGAGGCCTGTTCTCTTGACACATCTTTCTTTGGTAAATCTAGGAAGAGTAAAAACACGTTTGACAAAATAGACTTTTGAGCTGTTTTTTTCTTAAAATAATTAAAAGCATTAATATGGCCAGTCCTTCTCCTTACTTGTGCTTTGACTGTTAGCTTGCAGGTTTACAAGCAATGACTGGAATGTGCTGATTAACTGTGTTCCTGGTCAATTTTATATCACCCAAAACAAACCGGAAAAGGAATATATTTTGTAGGCTGTGTTGATGTTGGTCTAGGTGTGGACAATCTTTTGCATAGTTACCCTGCTCTGGAAAACCCTGCTCTGGAAATGGTATTGGTGTATGTAGAAAAGAAGTATTTTCAGTTTTTAGAGTTTGGTACTATCCTGTATTATCCCAGTAAATACTAATCAATCAAATACTAGTCTGTCAATCATTGGTAATTACTGAGTGTTTAGGGTGTGCAGAGCACTGTACTAAGCACTTGGGAGAGTACAATACAACAGAGTTGGTAGGCACATTTCCTAATAGTATCAGAAATTCCAGCTAAGTGTTGAAAGAATTATAATCCTGAAAGAGCTGCCTCTCCCCACTGTAGTCTATACTTCACTCAGCTGCCCGGATCATCTTTAATAATGTTGGTATTTGTTAAGCGCTTACTATGTGCAGAGCACTGTTCTAAGCGCTGGGGGAGATACAGAGTAATCAGGTTGTCCCATGTGGGGCTCACAGTCTTCATCCCCATTGTACAGATGAGGTCACTGAGGCACAGAGAAGTGAAGTGACTTGCCCACAGTCACACAGCTGATGAGTGGCAGAGCTGGGATTCGAACCCATGACCTCTGACTCCCAAGCCCAGGCTCTTTCTACTGAGCCACACTGCTTCTCTAAAGTCTACAGCAGTTTTCAGGATATGTCACCCCCCTCCTCAAAAATCTCCAGTGATTGCCTATCCACTTCTGTGTCCAACAAAAACTCATTCATTCATTCAATAGTATTTATTGAGCGCTTACTATGTGCAGAGCACTGTACTAAGCGCTTGGAATGTACAAGTCCGCAACAGATAGAGACAGTCCCTGCCCTTTGATGGGCTTACAGTCTAATCGGGGGAGACAGGCAGACAAGAACAATGGCAGTAAATAGAGTCAAGGGGAAGAGCATCTCATAAAAACAATGGCAACTAAATAGAATCAGGGTAATGTACATCCCATTAAGCAAAATAAACGAAATAAATAGGGTGATGAAGATATATACAGTTGAGCCGATGAGTACAGTGCTGAGGGGGTGGGATGGGAGAGGGGGAGGAGGAGAGGGAAAGGGGGGAGAAGAGGGTTTAGCTGCGGAGAGGTGAAGGGGGGGGTAGAGGAAGCAGAGGGAAAAAAGGGGGGAGCTCAGTCTGGGAAGGCCTCTTGGAGGAGGTGAGCTTTAAGTAGGGATTTGAAGAGGGGAAGAGAATTAGATTGTCGGAGGTGAGGAGGGGGGCATTCCAGGACCGCGGGAGGACGTGGCCCAGGGGTCGACGGCAGGATAGGCGAGACCAAGGGACGGTGAGGAGGTGGGTGGCAGAGGAGTGGAGCATGTGGGGTGGGCAATAGAAAGAGAGAAGGGAGGAGAGGTAGGAAGGGGCAAGGTGATAGACAGCCTTGAAGCCTAGAGTGAGGAGTTTTTGTTTCGAGCGGAGGTCGATAGGCAACCACTGGAGGTGTTTAAGTAGGGGAGTGACATGCCCAGAACATTTCTGCAGGAAGATGAGCCGGGCAGCGGAGTGAAGAATAGACTGGAGCGGGGCGAGAGAGGAGGAAGGGAGATCAGAGAGAAGGCTGACACAGTAGTCTAGCCGGGATATAACGAGAGCCCGTAGCAGTAAGGTAGCTGTTTGGGTGGAGAGGAAAGGGCGGATCTTGGCGATATTATAAAGGTGAGACCGGCAGGTCTTGGTAATGGATCGCATGTGTGGGGTGAACGAGAGAGATGAGTCAAAGATGACACCGAGGTTGCGGGCCTGAGAGACGGGAAGGATGCTCGTACCATCCACAGTGATAGGGAATTCTGGGAGAGGACCGGGCTTGGGAGGGAAGATGAGGAGCTCAGTTTTGCTCCTCACCATTGGTTTTAAAGCCTTGCTCCTCATACCTCACCTCGCTTCTCTCTTTCTATAAGGCTATCTGCATACTTAACCTTCTCACTGTGCCTTCTCACCTGCCTCACTGCCAACCCTTGGCCATGTCCTCCCTCTGGCCTTGAAGTCCCTCTCTCGTCAAATCCGCTAGACAATTACTCTCCCCCTATTCAAAACCTTACTGAAGGCACATCTCCTCCAAGAGGCCTTCTCAGACTAAGCCCCACTTTTCCACATACCCCACTCCCTTCTGTATTGCCCTGGCTTGCTCCCTTTGCTCTTCCCCCCTCTCCCAGCCCCACAGCATTTATGTCCATTTCTATCATTTTATTTATTTGTATTGATGTCTGTTTATTTGTACTGATGTCTGTCTTGCCCCCTCTAGACTGTGAGCTTGATGTGGGCAGGGACTGTCACTATTTATAAGCGCTTAGTACAGTGCTCTGCACACAGTAAGCACTTAATAAATATGGTTGAATAAATGAATTGAATGAATATGAAGCTACCTTAGTGTTAGTTGTTGATATTTTAGCATTTATTGAACATCAGGTGACTTTTTTCAGTTGAATGTTGTGCTCCCTCCAGTATCGCCCCCATCTCCCTCTTACAACTCCTCTCCAAACTTCTAGTGAATTGTCTACACCCAGTGTCTCAAATTCCTCTCTACAATTCTCTCCATGACCCCCTCCAATCTGACTTCCGTCCCCTTTTCTCCACAGAACCACCCTTGCCAAATCCAATTGCCTCTACTCCATCCTAATCCTCCTTGACCTCTCAGCTGCTTCAACACTGTGGACCGCCCCCTTCCCCTGGGAGCATTATCCAACCTTGGCTTCACTGACTCTGTCTTTTCCCATTTCTCATCTAATGCCTCTGGACATTCATTCTCAGTCTCCTTTGTGGGCTTCTCCACTGCCTCCCACCTGCTAACTGTGGGCGGTCCTGAAGGTTCAGTTCTGGATCCCCTTCTATTCTGTATCTACACCCACTCCCTTGGTGGTCACATATGCTCCCATGGCTTCAACTACCACCTCTAAGCAATGATACCCAAATCAACATCTCCAGCCCTGATGTCTCTCCCTCTCTCCAGTCTCTCATCTCTTCCAGCCTTCAAGATATCTCTACTTGGATGTCCTCCCGTCACCTCAAACTTAGCATGTCCAAAATAGAGCTCCTTATCTTACCACCCAAACTCTGTCCTATCTCAAACTCTCCCCTCACTATAGATGGCACCACCATCCTTCCTGTCTCACAAGCCCATAACCTTGGTGTTATATCCTTGACTCTCATTTAACCCACATATTCAATCCATCACAAATTCCGGTCAGTCCCACCTTCACAAAAGCGCTAAAATCCACTCTATCCTCTCCATTCACAATGCTACCACATTAATACAATCACTTATTCATTCATTCATTCGTATTTTTTGAGCATTTACTGTGTGCAGAGCACTGTACTAAGTGCTTGGAAAGTACAATTTGGCAACAAATAGAGATAATCCCTTCCTAACGGGCTCACAGTCTCTATGGGGGGAGACAGACAAACAAAACAAAACAAGTGGACAGGCATCAAAAGCATCACTATTGATGCTAATAATAATGATGGCATTTGTTAAGCGCTTACTATGTGCAAACCACTGTTCTAAGCACTGGGGTAGATACAAGATAATCAGGTTATCCACATGGGGCTCACAGTCTTAATCCCCATTTTACAGATGAGGCAATTGAGGCCCATAGAAGTTAAGTGACTTGCCCAAAGTCACAAGATGACAAGTGGTGGAGTTGGGATTAGAACCCACGACCTCTGACTCCCAAGCCCGGGCTCTTTTCACTAAGCCACACTGCTTCTCTGTAATCAACTCAACTCTAATCTATACATCCTATCCCACCTGGATTACTGCATCGCCCTCCTTGTTGACCTCCCAGCCTCCTGCCTCGCCCCATTCCAGTCCATACATCACTCTGCTGCCCAGTTAATTTTATTACAAAACTGTTCACCCCCTCCTCAAAAAAGTCCAGTGGTTGTCCATCCCCCTCTGAATCAAACAAAAACTCCTCACCATTGGCTTTAAAGCACTCCACCACCTTGCCCCGTCCTACCTCACCTAGCTTCTCTACTTCTACCACCCAGTCTGCACACTTTGCTGCTCTAGTTCTAACCTTTTCCCTGTGTCTTGATCTTGCTTTTCTCACTGCCGATCCTTAGCCCACATGCTCCCTCTGAACTGGAATGCCCTCCCTCAAATATGACAGACAACTACTCTCCCCCCATTCAAAGCCTTATTGAAGACACATTTCCTCCAAGAGGCCTTCCCAGACTAAGCCCCACTTTTTCTCATCTCCTACTTCCTTCAGCATCGCCTTGACTTGCTCCTTATGCTCTTCCCTCCCGTTCCCCCCTCCCTCAAGCCCCACAGCACTTCTGTTCATATCTGTAATTTTATTTATTCATATTGATGTCTGCGTCCCCCCCTGCTCCCAGACTGTAAGCTTCTTGTGGTCAGGGAAGTCACTGTTCATTATTGTGCCGTACTTTCCCAAGTGCTTAGTACAGTGCTCTGCATAGAGTAAGTGCTCAATAAATATGATTGAATGAATGAAGATGAAAATCCTACAGATGAACTAGTGCAAATAACTCCCACCACAAATGGCACATATTGAACTAAATTTGTTATCAGTGATTCAAAAAGTCATATGCATTTCTCAAAATCTATATCAAAGAAGTACAGAGCTCTGCACACGGTAAGCGCTCAATAAATACGATTGAATGAAGTGAGATATCTAGAATGCAAAAATCATATATTGTTTGAATTTTAAAGCCACGAACCCACTAGCTACTGCAGCAGACATATTCATATCTTTAATTCCAGAACACTGACAGAGAGACAGCCTGCTGTGCAACAGGGACCCAGGAGCCCCTTTGAGGAGTTCACTGAGACTGGCAAAGTGTATAGGAAAGAGACCACTTCTAATATTGTCTCTCCAATGCCACCCACTCTGTGCTGAGAGACTGGCTGCCCTCCCTGTCCAGAGCCGTGGGTACCAACTTGGACAGCGGGACTGAGGAACTTTTTCTAGGCCTAGTTAGTCAGACATTTGTATTTATTGAGCATTTACTGTGTGCAGAGCACTGTACCAATGCTTGGGAGAGTACAATATAACAGACACATTCCCTGCCCACAACAAACTTACAGTCTAGAGGGAGTTTGCAGTCCAGGAGCTAATGTAAGAGCTGGCATCTAAACAGCTGCTCAGCAGCCCAGGGCTATATGTGGATGTATCACAGTGCTCTTCAATCAATCAATCATTCAATGGTATTTATTAAGTGCTTTTTGTGGGCACAGTCCTATACTAAATTCTTGGAGGAGTACAATATAAGAGAATTGATAGATGTGATTTCTGCCCTCAAGGATCTTAGAGTTTAGTGGGGTAGACAGACACTGAAATGAATTGATTTGAGAAGCATAACAGTACAAGGAGATGTACATTCATTCATTGTATTCATTCATTCAGTTGTATTTTTTGAGTGCTTATCATGTTCAGAGTACTGTACTAAGTGCTTGGAAAGTACAATACAGCAAAAAAGAGAGACAATCCCTGCCCACACTGGCTTAGAGTCCAGAGCAGGGGAGACAGGCATCAAAACAAGTAAATAGGCATACATATAAATAAGTTGAATTATAGATATATGTAAATAAAAAATAAGTGCTGTGGGGTGTGGAGAGGGGCAGTGAGTTGAGTGACTCAGAAGGAAGGGGGGGCTGCGGAAAAGGGGGCTTAGTCTAGGAAAGCCTCTAATACTCTAAAACATAAGTGCAGTGGGATGGGGGTGGGTTATCACAGTGCTGAAAGTGTACAGTCCAAGTGCATAGGCAACACAGAAGAGGGGGCACATAAGGTGGGAAATAGAGATGAGTCAGGGAAGGCTTCTTGGAGGACATATACTTTTAATAGGGCTTTGAAGATGGAGAGAGTGGTGGGTGGGCTCTCAGATATGATATTCCCTGATTAAGCTCTCATTTCTCCTACTTGCTCTCCTCTCAATGTTGTCTGTGCCCCTGGGTTTGTACCCTTTAAACACTTGACCCTCACTTCATCCTCAACCCTTATTTAAATATATTTATGCTCTCCCGTTCCCCTATCAGTAATTTATTTTAATGTCTGTCTCCCCATCTAGAAAGTGAGCTTTTTGAGGGCAGGGACAGTGTTTACCCACTTGGTTGTATTGACTTTTCCCAAGTTCATTACTCGGTAGACAGTGAGTGCTCAATAAGTACCTTTGATCGATTAAGTGGGAGGGAGTTCATTTATTCAGTCATTCATTCAATCGTATTTATTGAGCACTTACCATGTGCCGAGCACTCCAGGCCGGATGTGAGCTGGGTGTTGACAGTGAGACAGATGAGATTGAGGTCCCATGAGAAGGTTGCCATTAGAGGAGAAAAGTGTGTGGACTGGGTTATAGTGGGAGATCATTCATTCATTCATTCAATAGTATTTATTGAGTGCTTACTATGTGCAGTGCACTGTATTAAGCACTTGGAATGTACAATTCGGCAACAGATAGAGACAATCCCTGCCCAATGATGGGCTCATAGTCTAAAGGGGGAAGACAGACAGCAGAACAAAACAGAACCAAACAAAAACAGGACAACATCATTAAGATAAATAGAATCAAGGGGATGTACACCTCATTAAGAAAACAAATAGGGTAATAAATGATATATACAAATGATCCCAGTGCTGAGGGGAAGGGGGAAGAGGGAGGAGCAGAGGGTGGGGTGGGGAGGGGAGGGGGAGCAGAGGGACAGGGAGCTCAGCTGAGGGGAAGGGGGAGGAGCAGAGGTTGGAGGGAGAGCAGAAGAAAAAGGGGGGGCTCAGTCTGGGAAGGCCTCTTGGAGGAGGTGAGTAGGGCTTTGAAGAGGGGAAGAGAGTTAGTTTGGCAGAGGTGAGGAGGGAGGGCATTCCAGGACAGCAGTAGGACATGGGCCAGGGTCATGGTCGACTGTGAAATAGGCGTGAACGGAGGACAGTGAGGAGGTGAGTGGCAGAGGAGCGTAGTGTACGGGGTGGGCAGTAGAAAGAGAGAAGGGAGGTGAGATAGGAAGGGGCAAGGTGATGGAGAGCTTTGAAGCCCAGAATGAGGAGTTTTTGTTTCGTGCGAAGATTGATGGGCAACCACTGGAGGTTTTAGAGGAGGGGAGTGGCATGTCCAGAGCATTTCTGTAGGAAGATGATCCGGGCAGCAGATCAGTGAGGGTAGGTAGGATGGGGAGAGCTAATTGAGTGTCTTAAAGCCAATGGTAAGAAGTTTCTGTTTGAAATGAAGATGTGAAGTCTCTTCCTCTAAATCTCAACAACGTTCCCAACGACGTTCAGTCTACCCACTCCAGAGGTGGTAGGACATTGTAGTAGTAATAATAGTAATAGTAGTGGTGGTAATAATGGTGATCAATAGTAATATTAACATTAGTAGCAACAGCATTTATTGTGTGCCAACTTGTGGCATACTCTACTGGATGCTTGGGAAGAATGGAATAATAAGTGGCATGTTCCATGTTCACAGGAAACTTACATGGTAATGGTTGGATTTTCCCACCATGAGATTGTCCAAGAAGCCAGGCCAATGCTCAGGCATGAATGGGGAAGAGATGAAAGGAAAGGGCAGGAATAGAAGGCTGAGAGGAATAGAAAAAACACTCATACACAATAATGGTAGCCCTCAAAGAACCTAGGGATATAGTTAATGATATTCCTCGATTCATGTACCAGATCAGAGGAAAGGGCCATGTCATGGGATTTCTTGAGACCTGGGATTGCTACAGAACTCCTCGAGTTCAGTGCCTGGATTTCTTCTGACATTCACAAAGCCACTAAACCAACACAACCACACCAAAAGCACTGTGGTCTAATGGAAAGAGCCTGGGCCTGGGAGTCAGGACTACTGGCCTCTAATCCCAGTTCTATCCTTTCACGTATATTAGGCAAGTCTTTCCTTATTAGAGAAGTTTTACCTTCTCTTGGCTTCTGTTTCCTCATCTATAAATTGTGGGTAAAGTAATTGCTGTCCCTACCCTCTAGATCGTGCACCCCATGAGGTACAGGGACCAAACTTATATCTACCCAAGTGCTTGCCAGAGTCCCGGAAAAAAATTTTAAGAGGCAGATGAGGGATGACATACTTAGCCTAGTGGAAAGAGCATGGGCCTGGAAGTCAGAGGACCTGGATTCTAATCTCCACTCTTCCACCTGCCTGTTGTGTGACTCTGGCCAAGTCACTTTAATTCTCTGCTCCTCAGTTTCCTCGTCTGTAAAATGAGAATTTGATACTTGTTCTCCCTCCCTCTAAGAAAGTGTGGCCCATGTGGGGCAGGAACTGTGCCCCACCTGATTATTTCATATCTGCCTCCGGGCTTAGTATTGTAGAGAAGCAGCGGGGCCATTATTATTATTATTCTTGGCACAGAGTAAGCACAAAATGAAGAATCACAAGAAGCAGCGTGTCCTAGTGGATAGAAAACTGGCCTGGGAGTCAGAAGGACCTAGGTTCCAAACCTGGCTCCACCACTTGTCTGCTGTGTGATAGTGAACAAGTCACTTTACTTCTCTGTGCCTCAGTTACCTCATCTGTAAAATGGGGATTAAGACTGTGAGGCCTATGTGGGACAGGGACTATGTCCAATCTGAAAAGCAGTATGGCTTAGTGGAAATAGGACAGACTTGGGAGTCAGAGGATGTGGGATCTAATTCTGACTCTGCCACTTGTCTGCTGTGACCTTGGGCAAGCCATTTAGCTTCTCAGTGCCTCAACTGCTTCTGTAACATGTGGATTAAGACTGTGAGCTCCACTTGTGACAAACTGAGTACCTTGTATCTACCTCAGTGCTTAGAACAGTGCTTGGCACATAGCATGTGCTTAACAAATATCATAATTGTTATTATTATTATTAATTCATATAGTTTCTGGCACATAGTAAATACCATAAACACCCACTATTATTATTTCTGTTTAATAACAAGTAGTATAATAATAATTATTATCATTTAAGAAGGGTCCATTCAGCGAAGGAATAGAAGGAGTAGGAAAGACTCAAGAGAACCTGCCATAGGGTCTCTGAAATTAAAAATCTTCTCTTTCCTTCACTTGCCTCAGGCAGGCAATTAGTCTTACAAGACATTTCTGAGCATGGAGACACACACACACTTGAAGTGTTTACTGTGAGAATAAGACACATGAGCAGAAATGCCAGCAGTCAATCAATCAAGGATATTTATTGAGCCCTTAGAGTGTGCAGAGCAATGGAATGTAAACTTGTTATTGGCAGGAAACATGTCTGCCAACTCAGTTGTATTATGGTCTCCCAAGTGCTTAGTACAGTGATTGGCACATAGAAAGTGCTCAGTAAATATCTTTGATTGATTGATACCATTGATTAAGCTCTTGGGAGAAGACAGTAGAGTACCTCAAGAAGATTAAAGCTAGTGGAGTATCTATCTCCCAGATATTTTAGTTTGTATCAATCAATCAATCAATTAATGGTATTTATTGAGTGCTTACTGTGTGCAGAGCACTGTACTAAGTACTTGGGAAAGTACAATCAACAGAGTAGGGGGACACGTTCCCTTTTTTTTATGTAATTCTTGCACCATGTTAGGAATTTCTGCATGTAAGAAGGGAAAGAAAATGTTTTTTTGTTTTGTTTGCCTGAACTGGTGAGAGTTTAAAGAAGAATTTCCAGGAGAAAGATGAGAGTTTGAGAAAGATCAGAAGTTTTGTGAAGTGCAAAAGGGGGTCTTCCTTTTTCTCTTCCCTAGTCCCTTTCCTCAAACTATCCAAGGGTTTCCAGGGTGCTCAGATTTGCAGAAATCTAGGAAGGAGTAGGGAGAAGTTTTTCAGGCTCAGCTCCAAACCCTGCTTCCTGAAAAAACGGTACCTTCATTCCTCCAAGTCTGTCCCCGCCATGTTTGAGGTCTCACTGTGTTTCTGGAACCCCTCTTCCCTGATGGGATGCATAGTGCAAGTGTGGTGTGCATAGTATATGGCATTTGTTCAGTGTTTACTGTGCGCCAGGCACTGTACTGATAGACTCATACAGATCAGGTTGAACACAGTCCTTGTCACAGTTCAATCCCCATTTTACATGAGGAAACAGGTCCAGAGAAGTGAAGTGATTTGCCCAAGGTCACATAGCAGACAAGTGGAGGAGCCAGGATTAGAATCCATGACCTTCTGACTTTGAGGGCCATGCTCTATCCACTACGCCATGTGGTGTGTGTGGTATTTACGTAGGGAAGAAAAGAGGGGGAGCACTTATCCATCTAATTATTTCAGCATGCACTAGCTTAGTCTAAAAGATAACTCAGTGAACTTCCAAATACAGATAATCTGTGGGATGAGGGGAAAGAGCCCAGGCCTGAGAGTCAGAGGAAGTTGGGCTTTACTCCCAGCTTCCTTATTTACCTTCTGTGTGACCCTGGAGAATTCACTAACTTCTCTGAGCCTTGGTTTCCTCATCTGTAAATTGGGAATTCAATACTTATTCTTCCTCCTAGTTAGACTCCCTCCAATTTAATGAGCTGCATTTGGGACAGGGACTATGTTTTCCTTGATTATCCTGTCTCTTTACCTCAGTGTTTAGCTGAGCTCCTGGCACTTAGTAAATGCTTAATAAATGTTATAGTTATTATTAGTAGTAGTAATAATAGTAATAGAAATAGTAGTATGAACACTCTGAGTGGGTGGAAAGAGGCCAGAGTATGTAGGCCACACGATTCTAAAAAGGCTTGATATGCTGGCTGAGTGATGCCATCCCATCTCCACACTGTCCTCCCTAGTCCTACCAAGAAAGAGAAGCAGTTAGGGCTCTGGACATAAGCTCACTGTCCCACTCCCACCCGCAGGTCACACTTCAGATATCTGATCTCTGTGAGGTAAATGAAAATCGCACCATCTCTCTAGGATCAGGTGATGTACTGTGCAACACTCTGGATACACAGGGTAACTTCCTTAGGAAGTATTTGACCTAGTGGATAGAGCACAGGCCTGGGAATCAGAAGGACCTGGGTTCTAATGCCGACTCTGCCACATGTCTGTCGCGTGACCTTGAGCAAATCACATAACTTCTCTGTGCCGCAGTTCTGTCATCTGTAAAATGGGGATAAGAGTGTGAGCCCCATGTGGGACAGGGACTGTGTCCAACCTGATTAACTTCTATCATGACTAGCACGTAGAACAGTTCTTGGCATTTAGTAAGCACTTAACAAGTACCATAATTATTACTATTCTACAAGTCACCTAAGTAACCTCTGTGCCTCAATTACCTTATCTGTAAAATAGGGAATAAGATTGTGAGTCCTATGAGTCCAATCTGATTAACTTGTATTTACACCATCGCTTAGTACAGTGCCTGGCACATAGTGAGCACTTAACAGATGCCATAAAAACAAACAAACAAACAAAAACTTCCTGCCATCAATCGGAAATTCGTCCATCCGGTCCTGGGGCTAGTTTTCCTTAGGGGACTCCGAGCTGACTACCTCTCTTGCTTATCAGCTAAAATCAGCCCTGCCACCCACCATTGCTCCTGTTTCTATTTGCACTGCCAGGTCAGTGGGACAAGATCTTATTCAATCTCCTGTTATACCAGGAAAGGCAGGCATTATTATCCCCAAAGAGGTTGTGTGTGAGGGAGGAGGAATAGCAGAGTGGGGTCAGCAATGGGATTGAGGCATATGTTGAAAGTTCCAGAAATGGGCCAGTACCTCAGGGGCCTCTCCTGCCGAGAACTTCCCAGTCTTACCACTGGCTTGTGTTGTTTTTTTTTTCTCAGTCATTCAATCGGTGACATTTATTGAGCACTTATTGGGTGAAGAGAGCAATGCTAAGTTTTTGGGAAAGTACTCTCCAACAGAGTTGGGAGACACTATTCCTGCCCACAAGACAGCATCATGGTCAAATGGGAAGCAGCATGACCTAGTGGAAAGAGCATGGGCCTAGGAGCCAGAGTTTGAATCTCATCTGTGTCACTTGCCTGCTGTGTAACCTTGGGCAAGTCACAACTTCTGTGTACTTCAGTTTCCTCAACCCAATATCTGTTCACCCTCCTAGTCAGACTGTGATCCCCATGTGGCACAGGGACTGTATTCAGTCTGATTAATATGTATCTATCATAGCATTTAGAACAGTGGCTTACACATAAAAAAGTGCTCAACAAACTCAACAAATACCAGTCTACAGGGGAAGACAGACATTAAAATAAATTACAGATAGGGGACATGGTAGAGTCTAAGAATATTTACATAAGAAGTGTGGAACTGGAATGAGTTTCAAAGTGCTTAAGTTCACAGTTGATGCAGAGTGGAAGCGGACAGGGGAAATAAAAGGGAAGGTCTCTTGGAAGAGATATGATTTTAGGTGGATTTCAAAGACTGGGAGAGGGTGAACTGTCAGATATGTAGCGGGAGGAAGTTCCAGGCCGGAGGGAGATGTGGGTAAGGTGTCTTTGGAAAGATGTATGAGTTTGAAGCAAGAAAGTAGGTTGGTGTTGGAGCAGAGTGTCCTGGTTGGCTTGTAGTAGGAGATCAGCAAGGTCAAGTAGGAGGCAGAGAGCTGAGAGAGCTGATTAAGTACTTTAAGCTTCTAGGTAAGGAGTTTCTGCAAGCTGAGAGAGCTGATTAAAGCTGGTAAGGAGTTTCTGTTTAAGATGGAGGTAGATGGGCAATAACTGGAGGTTTTTGAGGCATGGGGAGTAATGGTCTGAACGTTTTTGCAGAAAAATGATGCCAGCAGCAGAGTGAAGTATAGCCTGGAATGGGGAGAGTCAAGAGACAGGGAGGTCAGCAAGGAGGCTGATGCAATAGTAAAGGTGGGAAATGATGATGCTTGAATTACAGTGGTAGCACTTTTGGATGGAGAGGAAAGGCTAATTCTAGAGTAATAGTGCTAATAATGGTGGTATTTGTTAAATGCTTACTATTTGCCAGTTACTGTACTAAGCCCTGGGATCAATATAAGTAAATCGAGTTGTACGAAGTCCCTGTCCCACATGAGGTTCACAGTCTTAATCTCCATTTGGCAGATGAGGTAACTGAGGCACAGAGAAGTGAAGTGAATTGCCCAAGGTTACACAGCAGACAAGTCATTTAATCATTCATTCAATCGTATTTATTGAGTGCTTACTGTATGCAGAGCACTGTATTGAGTGCTTGGAAAGTACAGTTCAGCAACAGATAGAGTCAATCTCTACCCAACAACGGGCTCACGGTCTAGAAGCGGGGAGACAGACAACACAACCAACAAGTAGACAGGCATCAATAGCATCATTATAAATAAATAGAGCTATAGATATATGCACATCATTAATAAATAGAATAATAAATATGTACATATATACACAAGTGCTGTGGGGCAGGGACGAGGGTAGAGCAGAGGGAGGGAGTCGGGGCGATGGGGAGATGAGCTGGGATTAGAACCCAGGTCCTTCCAACCCCAGGCCCCTGCTCAATCCATGCTGCTTCTCAGAAAGGAAAGAGAGGGATGGTGGGATTGAGATTGTACAAAAGTGTCACTCGGGACCAAGAAGAAGCCCAATTCTTCCTCCTTTTCCAGTGAGTCTTGGGGTATGGGAGAAGATGCTACCCCTTTAGAGAGAGAGTGCTAGGGAGACATCATCATTTGGGGAGAGCCATGTTTCAGTGATGGCAAGGAGAAGCAGTAATTGGGTCAGGAACGGGTCCGGATTTCCCAGGAAGGAGTAGGAGTTCTACAGCTAGCACTTGGCTTAGGCTGTAGGGTGGGATGCAGGTAAGGGATAACATGAGGAGAGGATGGGAACATGCTGATGGGGATTGGTGCGGGGGCAAGGACGGCTACTAGTGAGAGGGGCAGGGATGGGATGACCAAATGGAAGGAACTAAGAGTACATGAGGAGGGCGTTTGAGGAAGAAAATCTGGAGCTGCAGCAGCCAGTCTGGATCCCCAGAGTGAATAGGTGAATGTTAAGTCGTTAGCAGCTGTCAGTGTTCCTTCTTGGGATGCCCTCTATCTGGCAGGTGTATGTGCATGTGTGCACACATGCACATGTGTGAAGCGTTGCAGCACAGTGGTTAGGTCGCTGACCCCTCTCCCACTCCTATTTACTACTCCCTAGTAACTAGGTAGGAATGGCGAGCGGTGCCTTTATCCAAAGTGGTGGCAACTGGGTAAATAGTTCGAAAGCATGACTGCCCCTATCAAGACCGGAACGTATGTCACCGTGAGTTTATTCACTCCACAAACAACAAAGGGCAGATGCTAACAGTGGCAAATAAATTGATTCAATTTTTCAGTGGAGTACTAAAGTGCCCAAATTGCAAAGCTCATGCTCATTATTCAGCTGTCCCACAGAGGTAGTAAAAGCCTCAGGGGTTATGGCCCAGGTCATGAGAGTTCCAACTTCTGCCGGTAATTTTCTTCACAGTTATTTGTTCTGTTGCTTTCATAAAACAAGTCGCAATGACATTTTGTGACAAGAATCTGTATACAACTGTAAGGCGCCATCCAAGTTTGGGCGGGTGACGCCTGAGAGGAATGCACAAAAGGTTTGTAGAATAATTGTCAGTGTAAGTCCTGGGAAAAGGATTTCCAACTGCTTATCCTGGCAGAACAGCTAGAAATTCCTCTTTCTTACACCAGCTCCCACATTTGTCCTGCTAATCTCACTAACTCTCCATTTTTTGAAAGAGTTTTGCTGGCCTCTCCAGTTTAATGTTGCAGTCTCATGCTGGTGGACATTCAAATGTTTCGCATTCCTTTTTAGTCCTTTTTCTTTAGCTGAAAATTGTTTATCTCAATGTTAAATTGGGGCCCAAGATTATACCATATA
This sequence comes from Ornithorhynchus anatinus, assembly GCF_004115215.2. NCBI lineage: Eukaryota > Metazoa > Chordata > Mammalia > Monotremata > Ornithorhynchidae > Ornithorhynchus > Ornithorhynchus anatinus. The sequence continues at coordinate 109,601,109 of NC_041731.1, read as the reverse complement.
CTAGAATTCATGATAATACAGGATACAATGTATTATTACTTTTAAGTTAATTGTTCAGCCAGCCATCAGGGATTTATGGCACATGGTATTGGGAGAATAAACTTCATGAGTTCTGAGTGCTTAATACAGTCTTCTGAACATAGTAAGCACTCAGTCAATACCACTGATTGATGAGGGCAGGTGTCAAGTATTCTACTTCTTTATCACTCTTCAGAGTGCTTAATGTGTGCGCACATATACACATACACACATACACACACACACGTTTTGACTCATGAGTTTTGACTCATGTTCAAAGAATATGACAGTAATGGCAAATTCACTTATCAGTCTCTCCAGTCCCTAGAGGATGAAGGGACCTGTTATAATGATTTGCTCATATGTAGGTGCTCAATAAATCCTTTGTATTAGGATTTTACAATTGAATGCATTATAATTCATGAAAAAGAGTGCCTTGTTGTCAGGAATATGGTAATAACAGTATTATCCCTCCAAAAATATAAATAAATGGAGAGATCAATCCATGTTCATTTACACAGTGGGTGTAGATTTGCACTTTGTGTGTTTACTTAATCATTAGTAGCAGCTGCAACTGTAAATATTTGGTAAGTACTGACTGTTTCTGGCACTTCACTCTACTTCCTCTGACAAACCAATCTCTACAGGGCCAATTCTGCACCTCAACAGTTTATTTCTTAGCACTAAAATTTTTTGAGTAATGAGAATAACTTTAATACAAATGGCCGAGGAAAATATCGACTCTAAGCTCATTGTGGGCAGGGAACATATCTACCAACTCTATTACATTGCACTCTCCCAAGTCCTTGGTACTGTGTTCTGCACACAGTAAACACTCAATAAATACGATTGATCAAGGGAAAGGATAGAAAGCAAACCACATGAATTGCCATTTTATCATTAAATAATAATAATAATAATGACATTTGTTAAGTGCTTACTAATGTGCCAAGCACTGTTCTAAGCACTGGGGGGGATACAAGGTGATCAGATTGTCCCATGTGGGGTTCACAGACTTAATCCCCATTTTACAGATGGGGGAAACTGAGGCACAGAGAATTTAAGTGACTTGCCCAAAGTCACACAGCTGACATGCAGCAGAGCCGGGATTAGAACCCATCAACTCTGACTCCAAGCCCGGGTTATTTCCACTGAGCCATGCTTATGCTCAATTATTTCTGCTGCAGCATGGTGCAATTCAACTGAACATGAGAGGAAGAGAGGGCAAAAGATGAACTCACTAGTAAATGTGGAATGTGTTAAAAGTGTTTGTGTGTGTGTGTGTGTCTTTTCCAGAAGATTTGTTTTTGCTGTACATAATGCTCGAAAAGGCACCTCACTAAATGCAAAACTTTCTCAGTTAAAAACTGGGCCTGGCCAACTTTTTATATTGCGGTGTAAGAACAAATATGAAATCAAGCAACACTCAGAAAACAATCATTCTGAAATCCATCAGTGCAGTGGTGACCTATCCTCCCATGCCCATAGTACAATGCAAATGGATTTATGGGTCATGTATCAGTCTCTAAAGCCACTTTTCCGTGCATGATAAGATTACACACAATAAGCTCTCAATGAATACGATTGAATATCACTGTCAGTAGTGTTATTTTTTAAAAGTGAAGTTTAGATATACAAATGTTAGGTAGGCAGAAATATACATATTACAGCATAGTGAAAGCAACATTCTGATTTCAAAAATGTCTGCATGACTCTATCAACAGCAAATATTAATAAAAAAACCACAAACATTACTGTGAGAAATGAAGATGGAGCTATTATAAAGATTAGCAAATGATGAAAGTACATCAGTTCTTGCCCATGTCTAGAATGTCAATGAAAGAAATGAGAACACAGTGTCAGTACCTGAAGTGACAGATCTGTATATCCATGTAAAGATGTTTTGAAGTTAGGAGGGAATGAGAAATTGAAGGGAGAGAGGAAGAGATCAGGCCTGGAGAGGTAGAATTGGGAGTCGTCATGTAGCAATGGTAATTGAAGCAGATGTGGGGCAAGGGAGCTGACTTAGAAATATTAGTCATAAAACCTTGATAGAAAGGTTTGATCTTTCCCTTACTCTTCTCTTCCTCCTCAATTTTGGTTATTTTGCCTTCAATTGTGCTCTATGAAGGCTGATTCTTTCAACATTCAACTGGGGTCCATAAGATCAATGAGGATAATAATAAAATAAAATAAATAAATGGTGGTATTTGTTAAGCACTTACTATGTGCCAAGCACTGTTCTAAGTGCTGGGGGATACAAGGTGATCAGCTTGTCCCACATGGGGCTCACAGTTTTAATCCCCATTTTACAGATGAGGTAACTGAGGCCCAGAGAAGTTAAGTGACTTGCCCAAAGTCACACAGCAGGCAAGAACCCATGACCTCTGACTCCCAAGCCCGGGCTCTTTCCACTGAGCCATGCTGCTTCTCTGATATAGAAATAAAAATAGTAGTAATAGTAGAAGAAATTTATTTCTTAAGGGCTTATTTTGTGCTAATACCGTACTAAGCAATGGGAAAAAAATACAAAGGCGGAAATTAAACACGGTCCCAAGCATTAGACCCTGTCTGGAGGAATCAATCAGAAATGTGGCTCAGGAGTGTGCCATAAACAAACCTCTTCAACTGGAGGGAGTGTGCTCAGACATACCTGTAATCAATCAAATATAGTTTAGCCAAAGCTCACCCGCATCATGTCTCCCTTCTCATAGCTCAGAGTCCAACAGTAACAACCTATTCCATCAATTTCATTTGGTAAATTTCTGAAAAAAAAAATATCTGAAATGACTGTTGCTGCCATCCTGCATTTTAGGTCACCTTAGGCCTAATAACGCATAGTTGTTTTGGTAGAAATATTGACAGGGCTTTTTTTGAACTCCTAATTGACTTTGTTTAATATGAAATTTTTTCTTGTAAACAGTTTTTACCCAATTCCTGATCAATACAAAGCCCACTGATTTTGTTTCCCTTTTCCAGGTGACAATGGCCAATATTGGAATCAATGGAAATCGTTCACTGGAAACCTGTGAAACAATCCTATTTGCTCTCAGAATGGCAACGTGGAATCAGATCCTAGACCCCTGGGTATATATCCTCCTGAGGAAAGCTGTGCTGAAGAACCTTTACAAGATTGCAAGACGATGCTGTGGAGTCCACGTCATAAACTTACACATTTGGGAGCTCAGCTCCATTAAAAACTCCTTAAAGGTTGCTGCCATTTCTGAATCACCACATATCGACAAAATAAATCAACAGCCCCCTAGCTTAACAGCTCAATGAAATAAATATATCATGAGAGCAGAGGCATGAAAACCATATACTGAGAGCACCTTAAACAATTTTGGTTTGTGTCTTATGGAGAGGATAAATGGCCGACTTGACGTTTTTCATTCTAGTTCATCACTTTGGAATTTCTTTACAAATAAGTACTCGATGTAATTTTACTATTGCCGTCTTAATCCTTCTTCCATACCCAATATAATGATGCTGTATTGATGTGAAACACTTTTTGTGGAGAGGGTGTGCTACTGATTAAGTTTCAGCAGACCAACCTGGGAAACATTGCTGTTTGTCTTTACATTACAAGGCTTAATTTGAAAACTTTAAATATAGTTTCTGTAATTGACCACATATGCAACTCAGAGCACTGATTCTGATGCCAAGTGTAAATTACACTCAGAAGAGACATTTTTTTCTGGTTCAGAAGAGAAAATGAAAAAAGAAAATTAGTGTTTTCTGCTAGTATGAGTTGGCTTACAAAAGCCTAATACCAACTTCTGATGTTAGCAGGCTCTTACAGTTTTTAAGCTGCAGTTGGAAGACTTAAAGCTGACATTAGTGAAGATGGCCATTTGAAGAGCATTAAAGCCCAACAATTTCCTGTTAGTATTTTCCAAATCCATAATGTATGCCTTTTCACGTAGGGAATTTCTAATCTTAATAATTTAACATGAGAAAGTGGCTATAATTTCTGGTTTGTAAATATTTAAAAAGAAATACTCTATTTTCTAAACAACAGCTTCATGGCTAAAGCTTAATTACAAATTCCCAGTAAATTTGAGGATTTCTTGGAAGGTCAATCCAGTTAATGCAGACCAAATTCTTTGTTGGTCTGAATTAAATTGGAAGTTGCTAAAACCTCCACTCTTCTTGGTCAAGGTAGCATAGCCTAAAAATGTTTATCAAGCTTCTGTAATATAGAAGATATTCCACAAAATAGATGTAGACTGAGCCCAATTATACAACAGAACCTATTATTTTTCCTTTTTTTGAATTGACTCAACTATCAATTTCTTCACTTTTTTGTGGAACTGAACTTAAATGATCATTAGACAATGCACACTAGTGCTTATTCTGTACAAAACATTCTTAACCTGGCTTGTGAATTGTACAGATAGGGGTATTTTTTTAGAAATGTATTCTTATTCCCATGAATAATTTGTGTATATATCCAAAACAGAACAAAATAGCAAAAGCCAGCAGATAGCCATTTTTAGGTATAGGCACTTTATAGTTCTTATTTATATATTAACCGTTTAACCAAATGTGACCAAACTATGTTTTTAAATACGGTTGGATGTTTCTGCACAAGTGACTCAATTGCTGTTTAAGGCATCATTTCTGGGCCGAATGGTCAGTTGGGGTGGCAAAGTCTAATTATTTGACAGAAACTTCAGTGAACACAAAAATTAGCAGCTATTTCCCTGGGCTTGCATATCATGGATTTACCAAACCCCAAAGAGGGAGATGTTAGGGTCCAGGATAATTTCCTGTTGAGGGCTTGGATTAGAGTTTCTCACCCTTGCCAGGGGGTGGGGCAGAAGGGGATTGGAGCAGGCCAAGGGCAGAAGCAGTGTGGCTCAGTGGCTCAGTAGAAAGAGCCCGGGCTTGGGAGTCAGAGGTCATGGGTTCTAATCCCTGCTCTGCCACTTGTCAACTGTGTGACTTTGGGCAAGTTGCTTCACTTCTCTGTGCCTCAGTTCCCTCATCTGGAAAATGGGGATTAAGTCTGTGAGCCTCACATGGGACAACCTGATTTCCTTGTATCCACCCCCCCACCCAGTGCTTAGAACAGTGCTTGGCACATAGTAAGCGCTTAACAAATACCATCATTATTACTATTGTTATGAGTTCTATCAGACACTTTCTGGAAGTAAACTTGCTGTCAGACTCTTCCTGGAAGTGAACTTGCCAACAGCTTGGACTGCCTGAGCCCACCTCTCCCCATCCCAGGTCCTGTAAATCCCCAGTCCTCCCTCATGCCAGATCATCAATCGGTGGTATTTATAGAGTGCTTACTTTGTGCAGAGCACTGAACTAAGTACAAATCAGTTGGCAGATATGAACTCTGCCCTCAAGGGATTTATGACCTAATAAGGGGAATTACTACCATCACTACCACCACCTCCACCATCATCATCATCATCACCATCATTCAGTATTTATTGAACACTTACTGTGTGCTGAGCATTGTACTAGATGCTTGGGAACATAGGATACAAGTAGAAGATGTGGTCCTGCTCTCAAAGAGCTTGGAGTAGACAAGTGGACACAGTTTGCCAGCATGTTGTAGAACCAAGAGGAGTAGGAGCTTAAGTGATAAAATAACTAAATCAAATAAATATATAAGTAAACAGATTAATACATTAGTGCTAAAATAGCTGATGGTCTAGTATGAGTAAGGCAGGAGTTCAGTCGGTGAATTGTTTTTGGTTTTTTTGGAGAGCTTTAATGGTGGGGAGAGAAGAAGTTTGGCAGGTTTGAGAAGGCAACAGAAGGGAAGGACTCCTATGAATGTAAGAGTTCCTTTGAGGATAGAAAAGTCAAGTGGAACAATGATTTGGACCAGAATTTTTGATTCAACGTTGTAGCTCTGAAAGGAATAAGAAGTAAGAGGTCGGAAAAAAACATTTAAATGAATAGTAAGTAGTTTATATTGCAGGATATTTTTATTAGTGAATTACATAAAATAGCAAAATGATATGTTATTTTATATTTCTTCTAAGATATTTCTTCTAGAGCATTAGTCACAGTATGATTACCATGGCTCTTGGGAGTAATAGTGCATTTTGTGTAATAATGTTTGGAGACATGTAGTTACTATGTAATTACACAGTTTAGTAATATAATTATATGGCTCTTAAAATCATGATGGATGTTTCATATGTTTCACAGGAAGAGGGATTCGTGCAGCTGGTTTGGAAATTAATGTTCAGGATCAAAGCCAGTGTATTAAAACACAGAATTACGTGGACTGAATGACCACATTTTACAACCAGAATGGTCAGCTGTCTTGTGAAGTTTAAATTTCTTGTGTGAATGTAAGAATATGAATGTGTTCATTTAGGAAAAGTAGCAACCAGCCTGTTGTGGACTATCATCTCAGAGTTTTGGTCTGTCTTAGGGGAACAAAACTAAATGAGAAGCAGGGCTTTGCATCACAATTTTGCTACATATATCTGTAATGCAACCAAAAATAGTGTGGAGGATTGGCAATTTGCAAATGGCCTCTGCTTTGGAGGGAGAAAGACTATAAAGCTTTCTTTCACAGATCATCGAATCAGGGTTGCATAATTTGAAAGAGAGGGTAATTAAAAATTTGTTTTCCCTTGTGTGTACCTCTCCCATATCTAAGGGAGAAGTGTATGGTATAGGAATGCCTATCGGGTATATCATTTACACTTTCTTAAGGGGTAGTTTAAATTTAATGGTGTATGGGAATATGTAGAAAAAGATATATTTGTCTATTTTCATAGCCTCTTATGGAGGGTGATGGCAGAGCTCTGCCATCACTACTTAAATACTTGTTGATTGAAAAATCTAAAAAGTTTGGCATGCTTCCTTAGGTGAGTAAGCCCTTGCCTGTACTGGAAACGGAAAGAGGACAATTGATCAAATTATTCAGGTAACTTAAGTCAGAGTAATGATTCCATGACAAATGGTGGAATATGAAGCAACTAAAATTGAATCATCTGAAAAATCAAATCATCCAATGTTCCTCAAAAAACCTTTGAAAAAGTAAAACAGATCTTTATCCATGGATTGTTGGCATCTACTGACTTTTAGTCAGGCTGATTCAACTTCTGCTGCTGTCAAGGATTTCAGGTTTAGACCACATGCCTTTAATTATTTTGATTATGGGATATGACACTTTCACCTAAAAAACAAATAATGTTTCTTTTGCCGGGATGAATGATCTGGAATGATTGCCTCAGGTCTCCACTTCAATTGCCAAAGTAGATCTGTATTTTGAAACAGTTCCTTCTCCTAGGTGAAGTCTATACACAAAATCAGGTTTGGCAGTGTATTATTTAGCTAATTCCAAAAAAAAATAAATCTACTTTTGCTTGGATTTCTTGTACCTTGATATGAAACATAAGGTTTTGCTTTCCATTAACTGAGTAATTTTGTAACCAGTGCTTTGTTTTGGTTTATAGATCAGGTACATGTAAATTTAGAAGGAAACAATTTAATCCCACAGATTTCTTCATTTGTAATTACAGACTCCACAGTGTGTAAGGTCCAAATGTGATTGTAATTTTAGAAATATATTCTTCTGTAAACTGTGTTTGTTTCTTTATGTGTGTGTGTGTGTGTATGTGAGTGTGTAGATTTTGGTCACATTTTAGCAAGACATTGGAGAAATATAAGTAGGACCTTTTCAGCACACAGATAATTTGACCTTCTCAGAACCTGTAGAAATAACCAAGAGAAAAGGGAAAACACTTAAAATTGTAGCTGAATTGTGTAATGCAGTAATTAGTAATACTTGGTTAGTTTCAAAATAAAAGGTAAAAGGAAAAATTGGCTTTTGTTTTGTGTCTGATCTGTGATAAACTAATTTTTGTGAACGCTGTAAATCTAGTCAGTATCATCTGCATCATTCAAATAACTACTACATATTGCAGAATGTAAATATTGTTTTATATTATGTCTTCATTGATCATTTTGGTGAGAAAATCATATTTTATCACACCTCCAAGAAACATTGGAATTAAAATTGTTGAAAAACTTCATCACTGATTAGTATTGCATTTATGTGAATAAATGTATTTTGTGTTCTGTGATACTTGCTGAATTGTATAAAGGATTAAATGTTGTTATGTATATTTTGTTACATGTATCCTATATACCAGTACCTAACAAGTGTAATTTTAGTGCTTTGATAAATTAATTAATTAGAGCTTAGCTACCTTGTGACAAATTCAAATACAGAATAAAATGTTAAACATGAAGTTATTGAAAAAGTTTCTCTTTAATCTGTAGAGAGCATGAATGTTATTGTAGACATGTCAAGTCGTAAAGAATACGCTCAAATGAAATGGGGAAACTAAGGATGTTAAAAATTCAATGTGTTGGAGTTTAAAGGTACATGGACTGAAAATCCAAACTGTACTCCAGCCTAAAATGAACTGTCTTCTAAATAATAAACAGATTTGACTAAAAGCATTTCTTTCTCCTTGTTTCTCTTTTAGTTTCTTTAAAATGGAATGTAAACCAAATTTTGGAGTGTACAATGATGGATCCTATATTCAGTCCATCATTTTGTTAAATTTGATGAAACTGTCAAAATAAGAGAATGTCGACTTGAAGTATAATGGCACTTTCATAAGGCCAACCTGCGTTTCTTGGCTGCTATATTTTATGAGAAACAGCTCTTCATTTGGAACTTAAGAAGAGCTACATAATGTAAACTCATTTCCTAAGCAGTGGCCAACTGACGTGTCAGGTCAGTATATACAAGTCCTGAAAAAATTTACCTCAAAAACATCCTGGAAGTCTTTCCATCTATTGTTATCTGAAAAGCTCCACAAAATTGTTAAGAAGCATTTTGTGATCATAACTTAAATGTCTATTTTTGTTGAAACAATCCTACACCATATCCCATATTGACACATATTTTTATTTCGCATTTGGAATTGCTAATGTAAGAAACATGAAATTAATGTATGTCTGTATTTTTTCAAGGTTATATAGAAGGAGAATTAATTGTGCTTAAGAGGAATATAATTTTATTTCCTTGCTTAAGAGTAAATACTCATCTACTAGTTGTAAATGTTTTTATTTCATTTGTACTGCGTATTTTCCATGAATTCAACAGTCCATAGACTGCGATTGCCTGGGGCCATGACCTCTCCAGTAAAGTATGGGGTTAGCTGCTTCAAGAGACAACTTGTTTGGCTTAAGAAAACTCCCTAGTGAGGTTGGTTTTTTTTTAACCTAGAGCCCATTCTTTTTTTGTAAAGAAGGAAAAAAAAAAGGTAATGCAAAACAGACGTTAATCAGGTGGCCACACCAAAGAGCCATCTTTTACCAACCCCAGTGAGAGAGAGCCAAATAGTGCTTTGATTCTTCTGATGACTGCTAAGTGAATTGCAGAGAATGAGAAAGATGATGACAGGAAATTTGTGGAAAGTAGAAGTGGGGCACAGGGGTTGGGATTTATTTGGAATGAATCATTGTTACTTTTGTTGATCACGCTACAAATAAAGTGTGTTTCAGTGCCTAAACAAGGCAAACAACAGGGAGGAAGGAGGAATACAAACAAATGAAGAAAATCAAAGTATTTGAGTGGATTCCACCCGCTTCTTTGTGGGTCAAATATTTGTGGTTTCCTATTCAATCCAGCAGCTGGGCAAGGCAGCTGCTGGTTCAAATATTTTGAAATGAATATAGATATTGTCAGTTCAGCCTTTTACATAATAAATCGCTTTCAAATTATTTTTGCTGGCATGTGGACAGGCAAAACTCACTTTAAGTTCTCTTGGAGTAACTCAATCCTACATAATAGCATTGGCATTTATATTTCCACCAAAAAGAATTCATTTAAGAACAGTGCCAAGGGATTTGGATTAATTTTAGGTTTTTCTCCCAGCAATTCCAATTTTTCTTTCTTTCTCTGATGTTAGTACTTTCCTCTTGGTTGGATCCACTTGGGTTTCTAAAATGATTTCCCACTTTAGTAAGGTAAATCATTAGTCAGTTCTTGACTTTTTAGTACTATAGAGGACTTTTATTTTACTTTTGTGGTCCCAAATTAAAATATAATACTAGTGGTTTTCATCTGGGATGAATAAATCACTGAAATGGGCAGGCTTCAATGCAATTATGGAAATAGTTGAGTAAAAATGGACAAAAGTGAAAGAGAAAGATATGAACTCGATATAGCACCATTTCAAAAGCTCTGAAAATATGTTCCTCTGGGACTGAGTAAGAAAATGAAGCTTTGTGTAGTAAGAAAATGGGGCCTTCAAAAGCAGATAAATGAACTAGGCTACTTTTTCTGTTTATCTACCATAGTAGCTGTGATATTTATTTGAAATGTCCCTCCCTCCCTTCCTCCTCTCTCGCCCCGCTCCAGTCTATTCTTCACTCCGCTGCCCGGCTCATCTTCCTGCAGAAACGATCTGGGCATGTCACTCCCCTTCTTAAACAACTCCAGTGGTTGCCTATCAACCTCCACTCCAAACAAAAACTCCTCACTCTAGGCTTCAAGGCTCTCCATCACCTTGCCCCTTCCTACCTCTCCTCCCTTCTCTCTTTCTACCACCCACCCTGCACGCTCCGCTCCTCTGCCGCCCACCTCCTCACCGTCCCTCAGTCTCGCCTATCCCGCCGTCGACCCCTGGGTCACGTCCTCCCGCGGTCCCGGAACGCCCTCCCTCCTCACCTCCGCCAAACTGATTCTCTTCCCCTCTTCAAAACCCTACTTAAAACTCACCTCCTCCAAGAGGCCTTCCCAGACTGAGCTCCTCTTCTTCCTCTACTCCCTCTACCACCCCCCCTTCACCTCTCCGCAGCTAAACCCTCTTTTCCCCCTTTCCCTCTGCTCCTCCCCCTCTCCCTTCCCATCCCACAGCACTGTACTCGTCCGCTCAACTGTATATATTTTCGTTACCCTATTTATTTTGTTAATGAATTGTACATCGCCTTGATTCTATTTAGTTGCCATTGTTTTTACGAGATGTTCTTCCCCTTGACTCTATTTATTGCCATTGTTCTTGTCTGTCCGTCTCCCCCAATTAGACTGTAAGCCCGTCAAACGGTAGGGACTGTCTCTATCTGTTGCCGACTTGTTCATCCCAAGCGCTTAGTACAGTGCTCTGCACATAGTAAGCGCTCAATAAATACTATTGAATGAATGAATGAAATAATTATTGAAGATTTTTTAATTGGGAAAGAGCATGGAACTGAGCACCAAAATGATCATAATAATAATAATAGTAATGGTATTTGTTAAGCACTTACTATGTGCCAAGCATCAGGCTTGAGTCCCAGCTCTTCTACTATCCTATTCTATGATGCTGGGCAAGACACTTAACCTCTGGGCCTCGGTTTCCTCATTTGTCAAATGGGGAAAAGAAAGATTGTGAGCCGTGTGTGCAACAGGGACTGTCTGATCTCATAACCTTGTATGTATCTACCCCAGACTTTAGGACATAGCAAATAAGTGATTAGTACTATAATTGTTAACTGTGCCTTACTAAAATGATGGTTACTTTGTTTCTTTATCGATCCAGCTCAGCAAAAAATTTTAAAAACAGAAAGAAACTGGTTGAAATGAGCAGCGTAATATAATCTCATAGAGCTGGTGTCAAACTCACTCTTGGGTATGGATCACTTATTCAGTTATATGTGCATCCATATGTGGAACGAAGTAACAAATTGTTAATTAGATATTTTGTAGCATCACTAAGCACAAAAAAATATACAAGAGTATGTGGAATCTCCCACAAGAGTGCTGCTACACAAAAATGCGCACAACACATACACACAACACACACACAACACAGAAACACAGTTAAACAGCACATAGATGCATTCATTCATACTCAAGAAGTGAGACAGAGAATGAGAGAGATACAGCAGAGCACGTGTCCTCCATACTCCCCAACAATACCCATCATGAAATATAGCTGGACTTTTGTATCCTAAATACTTGGTATAGTGCTTAGCACTCTATAAGTGCTCAACCATTGCTAGTGATTGATTGACTCACCAATTTAGCGAGGGGCCAGAAAAGGTTGCATTAAAATATTTTCCTGGGTACCGTGTGCAAGAAATTCTCTCTCAGTGACAAATAACCTCCATGACTACACTTTCATCATCAGCAGCATCTCTGAATCTGAAAACAACCTTTTTTATTGTGTATTCAGCCCTTCCATACTGGAAGTTACTGTTGAAATATGCATATTCAAGGTTCCAGTCCTCTAAAACATAAACACATTTTTGGCCCAGGTTGTATGTTTATTTTCAAATGGCTCAGTTTAGAGATGCTGCCTATCCAGAATGGCTGGCAACAGCCCCCTTGTCTTTTTCTAGTACAAGTTGAGTCACTCAACCACTGCCTGAGTTCAGTCATCCACTCACAGACACTCTCCCCCTCCTCATTCTTGGCTCTGGAAGCAGTCCTCCCTCCAATGAAGGTTCTTTAGGGATTTCAGGAAACATAGTTGACTCTCTGTTACAACACAGCTTCTGGAAAGGGGACAACCCTCCCAGACACTACCAGTAATCCTCTCATGGATTTTAACCTCTCAAAAAAATCAAGCAATTAGTTTCAGACTCCCAGGGCATTTTGCTAGTTTGGGAGGTAAGAATGTCATTACCCATTCTTGATAAATGAATTCCATCTGGGAGCAAACTTATGGTGCAATAGAATCCAACAGGATGACACATTTCTCCACAGAGAAATGTTGAAGAAAAGTCTCTGGTCCAGCTGTAAATGGGGCCCTGGCAGGTGAGGAGGGGACTGAAAATGTTTGTTTCCTTGCACAGAGGTTCCAGCTGGTGGGTAATGGTGGAACTGTAGTTGGCTATTTGTCTTCCTGTTTAAGAAGGTTGTTCTTGGTTGAGGATTTTGAAAGTTTTGGGGAATATTTATCCTGAATTTAGGGGCATCTTCTGTCCCAGGACAGCTGTGGTTCCCCTTGCTTTCACATTTCTTTATTTTTCAGTAGATCTGTGATGTGATGATTTATTACACCATTGATTGATTGATGGGTTTTCAGGAGTTGTGTTTTGACTACTCAATTGCATGGGCAAAGGACCATCCATTCTCCAAGTGCTTTACAGTCCTTTCAGAACTTAACAGTGGTGGGTCCAGCCCAAGGATGTAGTAATAGTAATAAATGTGGTATTTGGTGTAGATTCATTCATTCATTCAATTGTCTTTATTAAGTGCTCACTGTGTGCAAAGCACTGTATTAAGAGCTTCAGAAAGTACAATACAACAATAAAGAATGACATTCCCTGCCCACAGTGAGATTCAGTGTCATCTGAATAGAGAGAGAGAGAGAAAATGGTTATTTAATCCCTGTTTTAAAGATGAGGAAATTGAGATACAGAGAAGTAAAGCATCTTGCCCAAGGACAACCAGCAGGCAAATGGTGATGCTGGGATAAGAACCCAGGTCTTCTCGTTCCCAGTTCTGTACTTTTTCCACTCAGCCATACTGTTTCTGGTTGTCAAGGTGGGTGAGGAAGGGAAAAGCTTTTGTCAAGCCCCATCATCATATAAGCACAGAGAGAGATGATCGTCATGTTTACTATTAGACACTTATTAAGTGATTATGAGATTGTAAACTTCTCATAGGATTGTAAACTCCCTGTAAATACAATGTACTTTGTTTCAGTTATACTTCTTACCAATCACTTAGTTCCGTACTTTCTCAGAGGAGCTGAGCAGGGATTGAAGGGTCTTTCCAGGTCAAGAATCATACTATTTTAGGTCCTAAATACTCTTTGGTCTTGAATACTGGCTTAAGGCTCTGCTTGGCAGTTTTTTTTTTCTTTTCATAGTTCTTGTTAAAGACTTACTATGTGATAATAGTGATGCCATGCACCTATCTCTCCCAGAATGCCCCATCTCCATCTGCAATCATTCTGGTAGTGTATCCGTAGAGTTTTCATGGTAAAAATACGGAAGTGGTTTACCATTGCCTCCTTCCATGCAGTAAACTTGAGTCTTCACCCTTGATTCTCTCCCATGACGCTGCTGCCCAGCACAGGTGAGTTTTGACTTGTAATGGATTGCCTTCAACTCACTTGCCACTGCCCAAGCTAGGAATAGAAGCAGCATGGCTAAGTGGAAAGAACCTGGGCTTCAGAGTCAGAGGTCATGGGTTTGACTCCCGGCTCCGCCACTTGTTAGCTGTGTGACTATGGCAAGTCACGTAACTTCTCTGTGCCTCAGTTACCTCATCTGTAAAATGGGAATTAACTGTGAACCTCACGTGGGACAACCTGATTACCCTGTATCTACCCCAGCGCTTAGAACAGCGCTCTGCACATAGTAAGCACTTAACAAATTTCAACATTATTATTATATGCCTCTGCCTGACTCTCCTTCCTGTAGTTGAGACTGGTAGAGTACTGGGAACTCTCCAGGTGAGATCCTGAGAGGGGATAGTCATTGGTAGGAAGATATTAACTTATATCCTTCTTCAGCAGCATTTATCAAATCCAAGGTATTCATTAAGGCCTTGCCACATACTATGTGCCAAGTACTATGGGAAGCATTGAGGTAGGTACAATATAAACAGATAGGAAACAATTTCTGCCTCATATGGGGTTCACAGTCTAGTGAGGAGGGAGAACAAGTACACAAACATGATTAATTGAAGCAGCGTGGCTCAGTGGAAAGAACAGGGGCTTGGGAGTCAGAGGTCATGGGTTCTAATCCCAGCTCCACAACTTGTCAGCTGTGTGACTTTGGGCAAGTTACTTAACCTCTCTGTGCCTCAGTTACCTCATCTGTAAAATGGGGATTAAGACCGTGAGCCCCACGTGGGACACCCTGATTACTTTGTACCACCCCATGGCTTAGAATAGTGCTTCACACATAGTAAGTGCTTAACAAATGCTATTATTATTATTGTTATTATTAATCCTGGCTCCATCACTTGTCAGCTGTGTGACCTTGGGCAAGTCACTTCACTTCTCTGTGCCTCAATTACCTCATCTGTAAAATAGGGATGAAGACTTTGAGCCCCATGTGGGACTACCTGATTACCTTGTATCTACCCCAACTTTTAGAACAGTGCTTGGCACGTAGTAAGCCTTAAACTATACCATTATTATTATTATTATTATTATTAATTGTAAAGTTAAGTATTTATTTTGATATACTAGATTTGTAAATGTTTTTATGTCTGTCTCTACTGCTTCCTTGGAGAGTGGAATGTAACAGAGTTCCCTCCCCATCAGGTGCTTAGAGTCTAGAGGAAAAGACAGACATTAGATGAATAACAGACATATATATCTGTGCCTTGATACTGAGGGAGGGGTGCATATCAAGTGCTTAAAATTTACCGGTCTAAGTGCAAGAGCAACAAAGAAGGAATCAGCATGGCCTAGTGGAAAGAGCATAGACCTGGGAGTCAGAGGACGCGGGTTCTAATCCCAGCTCTTTCACATGTCTTCAGTGTGACTTTGGGTAAGGCACTTAGTTTCTCTGTGTTTCAGTTACCTCATCTGTAAAATGGGAATCAAGACTGCAAGCCCCATCTGGGACAGGGACTGTGTCTAAACTAATTACCTTGTATCTACCCCAGTTCTTAGAAGAGTGCTTGGCA
Source organism: Ornithorhynchus anatinus (assembly GCF_004115215.2). Taxonomy (NCBI): domain Eukaryota; kingdom Metazoa; phylum Chordata; class Mammalia; order Monotremata; family Ornithorhynchidae; genus Ornithorhynchus; species Ornithorhynchus anatinus. The sequence goes on along the minus strand of NC_041731.1, from coordinate 109,585,514 downwards.
GATAATGGGGAACATGTTTTATTGTTATATTGTCTCTCCCAAGCACTTAGTACAATGTTCTGCACACAGTAAGTGCTCAATAGATACATCTGACTGACTGACAATGTGTACAACACATTTTCAGGGGCTCTCACAGTAATGGCTACAGTTTCACCATTAGTAGTGTCATCTGTGAACTGAAGGACACCTCTGTTGTCCTAACAGCTTTTTCCCACCTAACTTGGAAAGAACGCAAACAATTTTTACTAAGTTAACTTGATTTCTTTTGTGTATTCCATTACTCATTCCTTCATTCATTCGTATTTATTGAGTGCTAACTATGTGCAGAGTACTGTACTAAGCACTTGGAATGTACAATTCGGCAACAGAGACGATCCCTGCCCAACTCACAGCTCACAGTCTAAACGGGGGAGAGAGACAACAAATGAAAACAGAACAAAACATAAATAGTCTGGAGTAAATATCATCAAGATAAATAGAATCATAGATATAAACAAATCATTAACAAAATAAATAGGGTAATAAATAATATATACAAATGAGTATAGTACTGAAGGGAGGGGAAGGGGGAGGAGCAGAGGGTGGGAGGAGGGGGAGGGAAGGGGAGGCAGAGCAGAGAGAAAGGAAGGGGTCAGTCTGGGAAGGCCTCCTGGAGGAGGTGAGTTCTCAGTAGGGCTTCGAAGAGAAGAGAGTTAGTTTGGCAGATGTGAGGAAGGAGGGCATTCCAGGACAGTGGTAGGACGTGGGTCAGGGGTCGACGGCGGGACAGATGTGAATGAGGGACTGTGAAGAAGTGAGTGGCAGAGGAGCAGAGTGTAGGGGGTGGGCAGTAGAAGGAGAGAAGGGAGGTGAGGTAGGAGGGGGCAAGGTGATGGAGAGCTTTCAAGCTAAGAGTGAGGAGTTTTTGTTCCATGCGAAGATTGATAGGCCACCACTGGAGGTTTTTGAGGAGGGGAGTGACATACCCAGAGCGTTTCTGTAGGAAGATGATCTGGGCAGTGGAATGAAGAATGGACTGGAGTGGGGAAAGACAGGAGGGTGGGAGATCAGAGAGGAGGCTGACACGGTAATCCAGTCAGGATATTATGAGAGCTTGTACTAGCAAGGTAGCAGTTTGGATGGAGAGGAGAAGGCAGATCTTGGCGATACTGTGAAGGTGAGACCGGCCAGTGATGGTGACAGATTGAATGTATGGGATGAATGGGAGAGCAGAGTCAAGGATGACACCAGGTTTGTGGGCCTGTGAGATGGGAAGGATGATAGTGCCGTCCACAGTGACAGGGAAGTCAGGGAGAGGCCAGGGTTTGAGAGGGAAGATAAGGAGCTCAGGCTTAGACATGTTGAGTTTTAGGGGGCGGGCAGACATCCAGGTGGAGATGTCCTGAAGGCAGGAGTAGATACAAGCCTGAAGGGGGGGGTGGGCCAGAACAGGGGAGGAGATGTAGATTTGGATGTCATCTGCGTAGAGATAATAATTGAAGCTGTGGGAGTGAATGAGTTCACCAAGGGAGTGAGTATAAGTGGAGAGCAGAAGAGGGCAAGAACTGACCCTTGAGGAACCCCTACAGTCAATGGATGGGAGGGAGATAACGGTAGAGAAGCAGTGTGGCTAGAGAAGCAGTGTGGCTCAGTGGAAAGAGCCCGGGCTTGGGAATCAGAGGTCATGAGTTCGAATCCTGCCTCTGCCACTTGTCAGCTGTGTGACTGTGGGCAAGTCACTTCACTTCTCTGTGACTCAGTTACCCCATCTGTAAAATGGGGATTAACTGTGAGCCTCATGTGGAACAATGTGATTACCCTGTATCTACCCCAGTGCTTAGAACAGTGCTCAGCACATAGTGAGTGCTTAACAAATACCAACATTATTATTATTATTAGCAGTGTTACCTAGCGCTTTCTTGCTGTCACCTTGGGCAAGTCATTTAACTTCTCTGTGCCTCAGTTTCCTCAACTGTAAATGAAATACCACTTCAATCAATCAATAGTATTTATTGAGACTTACTATGTGCATATCACTGTACTAAGCACTTGAAGGAGTACAGTACAACAGAATTAGCAGACACCTTCCTTGCCCATAACGAGCTTGCAGTCTAGAGAAGAGCTTACAGTTTAGAAATGAGCTTACAGTCTAGAGACCTGTTTGCCATCCTACTTATACTGTGAACCCTATGTGGGACAGATTGTGTCCCACCTCATTTACTTGTTGCTACCCCAGCATTTAGAACAATGCTCAACACATAATAAGCACTTAAATACCATAATCATTACTAATTACTTAACCCTAATTGTTTCCTTATATTTGATGTTGAAAAGCAAAATATGATGGGAAACGTGTTTTGGACTAAATAAAGCATTTAGTTGAAAATGATCATCTTTAGTCACAGTCCTAAAATGACATTTTAAAAGGAAAAGCTTTGCCACTCTGTTATTGCTGAAAACTTTATTTTAATGATGCATACAGGAAAATTTTCAGGAGAAACATTGGGTACATATTGACTGTCAACATGGGCTTCAACATGGGCTTTTATATTGTTGAAAAATATTGGACATTCAGTTCAGCTTAGTCAATAATTAGTGTGGTACTTTTTTTTCTTATTTTGATTTTTGAGCTTCTGCCAAAAGAAAATATAATTTGAAGAATATTGTGGTTTTCACTGCCTCATAAATGCAATTCAAATCAGACAACATACTAATCAAATTCTCTGAACCAAGAAGAGTCTATAGAAACAGTAATGAAAAGATTATTGTTAACTGGAGAGCTTTAAGAGTAAGACTGTCCAATAGAACTACATATTCTTGAGTTTTAAAAGGGTGAATTGTGAAAGAGGTGCCTGACAGGCTTTGGGTCACCTTTTGATATTTTAAGTATTTATATATATATATATATATATATATATATATATATATATATATATATATATAAAGTGATACAATTAAAGAGATATGCATGTTGACTCAAAGCATTGGGATTTCAAAGTCTGAAGACTGAAGAGGTATCAAATGAAATATATATTTTAAGTCATTAAATAGTTAAAGGAAGCAATAGAAGGATATTAAATGTATTTGAATGGTTATACAACTGCTGAAATCCTTTTACAACTTGAACTTGTAGACAAGTGTAATTCCATGCTTTAAACAGTGATCTCAACATATATTTGAGAGAGTTTCACAATATTAAAGTAAATTAAAAAGTGAAATTAAAAAATTTAAAAGAAATTAAAAAAAACACATTGTGGCCTAGTAGAAAGGGCAAAGGCCTGGGAGTCAGAAGACCCGAGTTCTAATCCCTGCTCTGCCAATTTGCTTGATGTGTAACTTTGGGCAAGTCACTTAACTTCTCTATGCCTTTGTTATCTCATCTGTAAAATGGGTATTAAGACTGTGAGCCCCAAGTAGGACAGGGACTGTGTCCAACCTTATTTGTTTGTATCCACCTCAATGTTTAGTACAGTGTATGTAAGCCCAGTGGTCTCTATTGCTGAATTGTACTTTCCAAGTACTTAGTTCAGTGCTCTGCACACAGTAAACGCTCAATAAATACGATTTAATGAATGAATGACAGGCACATGGTAAGTGCTTAACAAATACCCTGTAAAAAAAAGTTCATTTTCAAACACATCCACTTTGGGTTTCTCCTCTTCCTTCTCCTCTTCATCCACTTTAATGTCTTGATCCCCTTTCTTCCTGTGTCTAGGAGCAGAAATCAGGAATCACAAGTCTCTATCTAACACAAATGCCTTTGAGAATTCTCAGTTCATCAATCATTGGTATTTATTGAGTGTTTTCCTTTGCAGAACATTGTACTAAGCACTTGGGAAAGTACAGTACAATAGACTGGTAGACACGATTCCTGCTCACAAGGAATTTACAGTCTAGAGACAAGTTTATCATCAGTGTTATTTATTGAGCACTTATTATGTGCAGAGCACTGTCCTAAGGGCTTGGTTGGTAAAAGGGTGTCCTGCCCACAAAAAGTTTACTGACTACAGGGGGAGACAGACATCTGATGAAATGAAAAGCTTATTCATTTATGTAAGATTGGCTTATTGGAAAGAGCACGGGCTCAGGAATCAGTGGTCATGGGTTCTAATCCTGGCTCCACCACTTGTCAGCTGTGTGACTTTGGGAAAGTCACTTAACTTCTCTGTGCCTCAGTTACCTCATCTGTAAAATGGGGATTAAGATTGTGAGTCCCATGTGGCACAACCTGATTACCTTGTATCTACCCCAGTGCTTAGAAAAGTGTTTGGCACATAGTAAGTGCTAAACAAATATCATCATTATTATTGTTATTATTAATAATAATAATAATAATAATAATGTTGGTATTTGTTAAGCGCTTACTATGTGCCGAGCACTGTTCTAAGCGCTGGGGTAGACATAGGGGAATCAGGTTGTCCCACGTGGGGCTCACAGTCTTAATCCCCATTTTACAGATGAGGGAACTGAGGCACAGAGAAGTTAAGTGACTTGCCCACAGTCACACAGCTGACAAGTGGCAGAGCTGGGATTCGAACTCATGAGCCCTGACTCCAAAGCCCATGCTCTTTCCACTGAGCCACTATTAAGATGCTGATTAAAAAAATAATTGACTCAACTGATCAATCAGTTGTACTTACTGAATGCTTATTCTGTGCAAGACACTGGAATAAGCCCTTGGGAGCCTACAATAGCATTTGTAGATGTGATTGCTGTCAGTAAGAAGCTTATAGCAGGTGAGACAAATATTAAAATAAATTACATACAGGTAGGGGAAGTAACAGAGTTTAAAGATACTGTGCGTAAGTGGTGTGACTCATCTTTCTCATCTAAAAAACGGGGATGGCATATTTTCAGATAAATAAAAGAGGGAGGGGACAGGATGAGTATCCAAGTGCTTAAGGACTAAGGACTCAAAGACATAGATGGCTGTGGAAGTATTTAAGTGGCAGTAATGGGGGAAATGGAATGGGGAAATAGATTAATCAGGGAATAAAAATGATGATAATAATAATAATAACTATGGTACTTGTTAAGCACGTACTATAATAATAATGGAATTTGTTAAGCACTTACTATGTGCAAAGCACTGTTCTAAGCGCTAGAGAGGATACCAGGTGATCAGGTTGTTCCTCGTGGGACTCACAGTCTTACTCCCCATTTTACAGATGAGGTAACTGAGGCACAGAGAAGTTAAGTGACTTGCCCCAAGTCACACAGCTGACAAGTGGCGGAGTCAGGATTTGAACCCATGACCTCTGACTCTCAAGCCCATGCTCTTCCCACTGAGCCACGCTGCTATGTGCCAAGTACTATTCTAAGCACTGGGGTAAATACAAATAAATCAGGTCTAACACGGTCCTTGTCCCACATGGGGCTCACAGTCTCAAACACCATTTTACAGATGAGATAACTGAAGCACAAAAAGTGAAGTGACTTGCCCAAGGTCACACAGCAGACAAGTGGCAGATCTGGGATTAGAACCCATAACCTCCTGACTCCCAGGCCCAGGCCCAAGCTATATCCACTACAAAAATGCTGCTTCTGCAATGCTTTGTACAAACAAGATACTCTGTAATACTAATAACAATAAAGTGTGGTATTGTTAAGCATTTACCAAGGACTCCACTAAGCACTGGGGTGAATACAGGATAATCATGTTGAACATAGTCCCTATTTCCCATTCTGCTCCCAGAATAAGGGAAGAACAGCAAATGTTTCATTCTCATTTTACAGATGAGTATGGCAGAGTGGATAGAACACAGGCCTGGGAGTCAGAGATCATGGGTTCTAATCCTCGCTCTCCCACATGTATGCTGTGTGACTTTGGGCAAGTCACTTCATTCTTTGTCCCTCCATTCCCTCATCTGTAAAAGGGGGATTCATTCATTCATTCAATCATATCTATTGAGCACTTACTGTGTGCAGAGCACTGTACTAAGTGCCTGGAATGTACAATTCGGCAACAGATAGAGACAATGCCTGCCCAACATTGGCCTCACAGTCTAAAAGGGGGAGACAGACAGCAAAATAAAACAACTAGTCAGGCATCAATACCATCAAAATAGATAAATAGAATCATAGATGTATACTCATTAATAAAATAGAGTAATAATATATACAAATTTGCACAAGTGCTGTGGGGAGGGGAAGGGGGTAGAACAGAGGGACGAAGTAGGGGGAGTGGGGATGGGAGGAGGGAGAGAAGCAGCGTGGCGCAGTGGAAAGAGCACGGGCTTTGGAGTCAGGGCTCATGAGTTCGAATCCCAGCTCTGCCACTTGTCAGCTGTGTGACTGTGGGCAAGTCACTTAACTTCTCTGTGCCTCAGTTCCCTCATCTGTAAAATAGGGATTAAGACTGTGAGCCCCACATGGGACAACCTCATTCCCCTGTGTCTACCCCAGCGCTTAGAACAGTGCTCTGCACATAGTAAGCACTTAACAAATACCAACATTATTATTATTATTATTAGATGGAAAGGGAGGGCTCAGTTTTGGAAGGACTCCTGGAGGAGGTGAGCTCTCAGTAGGGCTTTGAAGAGGGGAAGAGAGTTAGTTTGGCGGATGTGAGGAGGGAGGGCATTCCAGATCAGTGGTAGGACCAGGGTCAAAGGCCAATGGCGGGACAGACGAGAACGAGGCAGCGTGAGGAGGTGAGTGGCAGAGGAGTAGAGTGTACGAGGTGGGAAGGAGAGAAGGGAGGTGAGATAGGAGGATGCTAGGGGATGGAGATCTTTGAAGCCAAGAGTGAGTTTTTGCTTCATGCGAAGGTTGCAAGGCAACCACTGGAGGTTTTTGAGGATGGGCATGACATGCCCAGAGAGTTTCTGTTTGAGACTGTAAGCCCCACATGGGACAGGGACTGTGTCCACTCTGATTTGCTTGTGTCCACCTCAGTGCTTAGTACAGTGTTTAAACCATAGTAAGCACTCAACAAACACCTTAATTATTACTATTATTATTAGATGAGGAAACTTAGACATCACTTATGTACAATATCTTTATACTTGATTGCTTCCCCTATTTGTAATGTATTTTAATGCCTGGGTCACCAGCTAGATTGGAAGTTCTTAAAGATAGGGATCATGTCTACTTACTCCCGTATTGTCTTCTCTTATGCTGTTGAATCACCTTCGACCCTTAGTGACGCCATGAACACATCTTTCTCAGAACTCCCCACTTCCATCTGCAATTGTTCTGGTAGTGTATCCATAGAGTTTTCTTGGTAATATGGAAGTGGTTTACCATTGCCTCCTTCCACGCAGTAAACTTGAGTCTTAGACCTCTATTCTCTCCCATGCCACTGCTGTCCATCACAGGGGAGTTCTGACTTGTAGCAGATTGCCTTACACTCTCTAGCCACTGGCTAAGCTAGGAATGGAATGGATACACCTCTGCCTGACTCTCCCTCCTGTAGTCGAGGCTGGTAGAGTACTGGGAACTCTCCAGTTGTGATCCTGAGAGGGGCAACTCCTGTATAGACCCCCTGAGATCTGGCTTCCATCTCTTTCATTCCACTGAAACAGCTCTTTTCAAGTCAAGTTCACCAATAGCCTCCTCCTTGCCATATTCAATGGACTCTATTTCAGTCTTCTTTTTACCTCTCAGCTGCCTTTGAAAGTGTGGATTATCCCCTTTATCTGAAAACATTATCAAACCTTGGGTTCACTGATGCTCTCATTTCCTAGCTCTCCTCCTGCACCTCAAGTCTTTAATGAACTGCTGTACACAATACTTGCTCAATAATTATCATTGATCGATTGATTAACTGACCATTACTTAAGTGACCAATACTTCTTGAACTCTTGTCTTCCATCAGTACATCAGACAGTCATTCACATTTATTGAGCACTTACTGTTTGCAGTGCATTGTACTAAGCACTTGGGAAAGTACAATATAAGCATAAATGGACACATTCCCTGCCCACAGTGAGCTCACAGACTAGAGGGAGTTTCCCATCTGTCTTAACCCAGTCATCCTGGGTCCTGAATCCTGATTTGCCTTGCACCAGTGGGGGAACCAAAGCAGCAGGAGTACTCATTCATTCATTCAGTCATATTTATTGAGCGCTTATTGTGTGCAGAGCCCTGTACTAAGCACTTGGAAAGTACAATTCAGCAATAAATAGTGACAATTCCTAGCCAACATTGGGCTCACAGTCCAAAGTCCAGTTCACAGTTTAGAAGATAATAATTGTATTAAGCACTTACTATGTGCCAAGCACAGTTCTAAGTACTGGGGTAGATACAAGATTATGAGGTTGTCCCACGTGGGGCTCACAATCTTAATCCCCATTTTACAGATGAGGTAACTGAGGCACAGAGAAGTTAAGTGCTCATTCACATGACTGAGGACATTACTAGAAAAGCAGTGTTGCATAGTGGATAGAACACGAGCTTGGGAGTCAGGAAGACATGGATTCTAATCCCAGCCCCAACACTTGCCTGCAGTGTGACCTTGGGCAAGTCACTCACTACTCTGTGCCTCAGTTACCTTACCTGTAAAATGAGGATTGAGATTGTGAGTCCCACATGGGACAGGGACTGTGTCCAAACTGATTTGCTTGTATCCACCCCAGTGCTTAGTACAGTGCCTGGCACATAGTAAGTGATGAAAAAACACCACAAATACCACAGTTACTATTAGGAAGGTTGTGGTCTCAAAATCTGAACTCTGAGCCACAGGGAGCCCCAAACTACTCTAGTCTCAGGACCTTTTTGATGCATTTAAGTGAATTTATTCATTTATCCTTTCATGTGGTTCTTGCAGTTTTATTATTTCTTGTTTCTTTAAGTGGCTACTGCCAGACTCCCCTGGCTGCTTATTAGATTGCGAGTGTTTGGAGACCAGGGACCTCACCCAACTGTTCTTTCCCAATGCTCAGTATAGTGCTTTGTCCCCAGGAGGTAATTATTAAATACTATTTCCATTACTACTAGATTCTATAAAATTGATTTCAATTATTAGAGTTCTCCTCTGCAGACACTTATCAGGACTGGTGATGGACTGTTAACTAACAAGCTGCAGGGAATCTTTACTTCTGAATTTTGATTTCCTTTTTCATGTTACTTCTTTATTACTTGTGGAGAAAAATAATGAATGCCTTCCTATGACAAATAGATGAAATTTTCCTTTAGATGGTAAGGAATTTGAAAATACCTCACAGTGGCTATACATTTTAATCAAAAACATTGGGTTTCATTTTACATGGCCAAGCCAATAATCTGAAAGAGTTAATGAGCTCTTCCAAAGCATTTGTGACCAGAAAATGAATCAGTCTCTTGTGAAATCATCAATATAGCCTTATGCCTTCCCCCTATTTCCCCTAATATGTAGTTGATTTGGAAAAAATTCAAGGTGTGGGCCCCTCCCCAATCCAAGGATTCCCTAGGATTCATAAGATGACTGTGGACATGTATGTTGGTAGCCGGATTTATTAGATTCATAGCAACAGAAATTCTCCAGTTTAATAATAACTGTGGTATTGGTTAAGGGCTTACTATGTACCAAGCTCTGGGTTAGACACAAGATAATCTGATCTCACATGGGGTTCACATTCTATGTAGGAGAGAGTACAGGTATTGAATACCTGCTTTGTAGATAAGGAAACAGAAGTTAAGTGCTTTTCCCAAGGTCACATAGCAGGCAAATGGCAGAGATGGGATTAAAACCCAGGTCCTCTGACTCCCAGGTCCTGCTAGTTCTACTAGAGTTTGGCAAAATTTATTCAGCTGTTGCATAACATGAATCCCACATAGCTCTCTTTTTTAATGCCAATTGAAGGACTGACTACTTATGTTACCAATAAAATGGATCATTATTTTCATTAACTGTGACAGGAATTTTACTGTCATTTATTTCCTGTGCTTTTATTGCTTTGTTTTGATTTTAAACTTTAGAGAACTGGTTTAATCCTGGGCTTGGCTTAACTTGCTAAAACTGTGCTCAACTAAAATTGAACAGCAGTGGATTCTCCAAAATCTTCCTTTAAAATATTCTCTCGGTAATCAATTTTCTTTCAACAATTCAGTGGAAACAGGCAGGGAAGCCAAGTTTTCTTATTCTGACCTAACTTTTTCCCAATGGAATCTCCAGGAGAGATGGAGTTTTTAAAGGCTGTTCCTAGAATCTAGCTTCTACAGTGGTTTGAGTTCTGATAAATCTTATATAAGATCAAATTTCATTATTAGAAAACTGCCTCTGGGTTACATTTTATATGAATTTTGAAGTCATTTTATGGAATGGCAAGCCTCTTGGGGCTCACAATCACTTTTTTTCTTTGCTTAAATGGGAAATGGCCTCTTTAACACAGTTGAGGCACAGCAGGTGCTAATTTGCAGCAATTATGTTTCCTGGCCAGGAACTGAACTGACTTTTTTCTTCAGTTCAGTTGAAGCAGAGGTCCGATCCAGAGGAAGGAATATTTGTGATTGCTTTCAGCAAGTGGTTCCAGGACTTTTAGTTCTGTATCTTTGATTATTAGCTTCCAGAGATGCTAATTCTTTTTTCTTATTACTTTTGATAAGAGCCTAAATAAATGTGTGTTGGAAGACTGCCTCTGTTGGCCAAGGTGAGTGTGGAGCTCTTGGGATATAGATGGCAATGCTTTTCAATCTCAGTGGTGTTTCCATATTTTTCCACTTGATGAGTGGCCTGAAATATCTGGCTTTTCTGTTGTTGTTTTCTTTCTGGTTGTTGTGGGGTCTAATCTCCCTTCAGCAGAGTTAGTATGATTGGTTGTTCTCCTCACACTGTTAGTGGAAAGGGCACTGTGATGGGAGTCAGGAGGCCTGAGTCTAGTCCTGCCTCTTCCTGTTATATGACCCTGTGCAAGGCTCCCAGTGTCTTTGGGCTTCAGGTTCCTGTACATGGAATAAGATATGCTCTTCATCCCTCTTAGTGTTTGGGACATTAGGGATCTATCTGGTCTGATTATCTAGTATTTATTCCAGAGTTTAGCAAAGTGTTTAGTATGGCACTTAAGAACCACCATAACTACTGCTTGGAGAGGCATAAGAAGCAGTGTTGCCTAATGGATAGGGCCTGGGAATGAGAAGGACATATGTTCTACTCCTAACTCTGCCACTTGTCTGCTGTGTGACTTTGGGCAAGTCACTTAACTTCTATACACCTCAGTTTCCTCATCTGTAAAAATGGGGATTAAGACTGTGAACTCCACATGGGACAGGGACTGTATCCATCTTGTTAAGCTTGTATTTACCTAGTGGCTGGCACATAAGTGCTTAGCAAATACCATTAAAAAGAGGCTGATTAACCTGAGGATTGATGAATCCTGAATGTTTGAAACCTAGTAAGTAGAGAACTTATGTTTTCTCATTTATTTCATCTCTTCCTAATCACGTCATCAATTGCTCTGCATGTAGTGAGCACTCAGTAAATATGATTGATTTCCAGAGCTAATCAGGCAGGTTCTTAGACCACCTTTTGAAATGGCTTTATAAAATATTTATAAAAAGATTTGATATAGTTTAAGACCTCATCTAATAACTTCCTTATCTTATCTAGGTTATTAGCCCAATACCCTGCACACAGTAAGAGCTCAGTGAATGTAATAATAATTGTATATTCATTAAGCACTTCACAGGCACAGGTTGGACACAGTCTCTGTCCCACATGGGGCTCACAGTCTAAGTAGGAGGAAAGACAAGTATTTTAATCTCTGTGCTTCAACTTCTTCATCAGTAAAATGAGAAGTTAAAAGACTTACCCAACATCACACAGTAGTCAACAGGTGTTGTTGGGATTAGAACCCAGATCCTCTGACTGCAATGTCTGTGCTCTTTCTACTAGGCCATGCTGAATCTCTAGGTTCAGGCAAATTTGGGGGAAATTCTTCATGGCATCATTATATTCAATTCATGTCTGTGTTATTGTGCCACTGTATCTTCTGAAGGTCCAGAATCTATAACCTAGGGAGGGGGCAGCATTCATTTTCCTGCCTCAGGATAGATGAATGACTGAAGTAGAGATCACCATCATCAAGTTTTTCAAATAACTGCCATTCACCTGCCCCTTGTTCATGGCTGGGAAGGCGAGAAGATAGCAAGCTGCCGCCCAGGTCACTCTTCATAAAGTCACTGGAGTAGCCTGGGAGAGCAGTGCCTTACTCTACTTTTCCATCAGTATCTGACCAGATCAACCTGGAACACTTCAAAGCAGGTGTGCCTACACACATTTAGGCTGAAAGCTAAGAAATAAAACCAACTGATAAAAATAACCCACAATAAAATGAATTCTCTGATCATTTGAGAAGATAGCTAGAAGTAGCAACATAAGATTTTCTTTACTGAATTCAGATTCCCATAATCTCCCACTCCATTTTGTGTCATCCTTGCTCTCGGATTTGCAGTCTTTATTCACTCCTCTCTCAGCCCCACAGCACTTAGGTACATATTCATGATTTATTTATATTACTGTCTGTATCCTCCTCTACATGATAAGCTTGTTGTGAGCAGGGAACTTACTGTGCTCTCCCGAGAACATAGTACAGTGCTCTGCACACAGCAAGTTCTTGGTAAATATGATTGATAATGACCTCACTGGGGAAGAGAGCATACATGTCAATGGAGGTTTTCTCTACATTCTACCCTCCTCAGAGGCAGCACTGTGCAGTGATTTCAACAAACTTAGAACCACCTAGAACCTAAGCATTAGACATAATTTATTAACCTAAGAGACATAATTTATTTTTTCTTTGGAAAAATTACTTGTTCAAAATGCTCATAAAGATTCATGGGGGAAAAAAGACAATCACCTTCACATTTTTTGTTCAGCTTGTACTCATGATTTTCCTGGCTGTTCTAACAGATGGCTAAATCAAATGCAGTTACCTGTGATGTCTAAAGACTGCCCTTACCTTTCCTATCTATTTGGAGCTGACAGGTATAAATCATTGTCCTGAGAAAACTAGATGCCACCCATAGCCTGAGAGAACAATGTAGTTGAGCAACTATTTTCCTGATGGACAGCAGGTCACACAGAGAAGTGAAGGAATCTTTCTCTGAAGAAGTTAAAGAGGGTAGTAGATACTCATCACTCCATTATTGGCTGGATACATTCCCGCTAGGAAGCAGAGGGATAGATGTGATGACCTCTGCAGATCCTTTCTAGGCTTTGAATTCAGTGACCAATGAATGAATGGCTCATTCCCCTGACTCCAAGCCCCCCATGCAAAGGTGCTTTATAGGAGATCATAGATATGAAAATTTGGGGATTTTTGAAAAAAAAATTATACACTTTTGTGCTGTTGTAAGAGGAGACAATTCCTGTATTTTTATTTTAAATAGCCTGGAGAATATAAATGAGGAATCACAATATACCACTCCACTATCTTGTACTAATGCCTTAGGTTTCCTATCCAAATATCCATGCTAAAAATGATTTGTCAAAATTTAAAAAGCATGACATGAACCTAAATACCCAAATACTGTAGGCAAAGTATCTGGATATCTACAAAACTTCCAAGGGTGCATTTCAGGGAGGCTTTCCTGATTTTTCTAGGCTTCTTTCATTTCACTATGGGTGTCTGGCAACTGCAGGTGCTTCCCAGAGAACTAAAAAGAAGAAACGGGTCAGCTGAAACCTGTAGTCCTCAGAAAGGACATAAGAAACTACAAATGAGACCATGCAGGAAATTTTTAGGGGGGAAATTCTATATTTCACATATTCTCTTAAATATAAGCACATGAAATTACAAGTTTATTTTTATTTATAAGCATTTTATTAATGATTATTTAAATTGTGATTTAAATAATTCCATTTCACTGGCAAAAGAGAGTAGTTTTGTACACCAAGACAAATTGAAAAAAATTTTGGTCAATACCGTCCCCTATAATTCATATTATTTAGTTCCAGAAGGGTAGCCATCTGAAGAAACACAACTCAGTTCTGCAAGAAGTAATGTTATAAATGCTATTAACTCAGACTGCTGGAAAGCTAGCCACAGTGAAGAATTCCTATAAAATTTAAATGATGATCTATAGGCATCACTGTGGCCTCACTTAGTCTGAAGAATTCAGATTCCTGAGATTCAAATTCCTTTTTGTAGCAACTGTTTAGAACTTTTTTCTTTCAAGATACATTTCTCTGCATCAGTTCAAAACAAAAACTGCATATGGCCAGTCAAGCATATTTGTTGAGCTCTTTGGGCAGAGCACTGTACTAAGCCCTTGAGCACTGTGCTAGTTTCTCTCCATCCAGAAAGAGTGGAACTGGATCCCTGGATGTAAAATGAGATTGTGAAGGACTGCAGAGTTGGTTGACCACTGGCCTGAACAGAAAATAATAATGTTGGTATTTGTTAAGTGCTTACTATGTGCAGAGCACTGTTCTAAGTGCTGGGGGAGATACAGGGTCATCAGGTTGTCCCACGTGAGGCTCATAGTTAATCCCCATTTTACAGATGAGGTAACTGAGGCACAGAGAAGTTAAGTGACTTGCCTACAGTCACACAGCTGACATGTGGCAAAGCAGGGAGTTGAACCCATGACCTCTGAGTCAAAGCTCAAGCTCTTTCCACTGAGCCATGCTGCTTCCCCTAGGAAAGTAACAGATTCCCTGCCTTTAATGCTGGGTGGTGATACATCCCTTCCCTCTACCTCCTCCCCAGCAGCAGCATGGCTTAGTGGGAAGAGCACGGGCTTGGGAGTCAGGTTGTGGGTTTGAATCCCGGCTCTGCCACTTGTCAGCTGTGTGACTTTGGGCAAATCACTTAACTTCTCTGTGCCTCAGTTACCTCATCTGTAAAATGGGGATTAAGACTGTGAGCCACAGATGGAACAATCTGATAATCTTGTATCTACCCCAGCACTTGGAACAGTGCTTTGCACATTAGTAAGTGCTTAACAAATACCATTATTATTGTTAATATCTCATTAGCTATAAGTCAGACAGAAACACAGAAGGAAGCGTCAAGAAGCCTAAATTAATCTGAAACATCAGCTAGGTCTGGAAAAAACATCATCTGGTTCTGGAAAAGATCTCTAGAGGTCATCTGCCTTCAGGGAGAACTTCATGTAAATGATCCCGAATGGATAAGAATCCATTTAGATGTCAAAGAGGCTCTCCATTAACTACCAACCCTTTCCAACTCTTAAAATGCTTCTGTCAGGAAAACTTATTTTAAACTAAATTCCTTTCAGTGGTGGTTTACACTCATTGTTTCCTGAAATTGAAGGCAAATGGTTCCCTTTCTTTATGCGATAATACTTCAAATAGTTAGACATGGTTAAAACAAGAACTCTTTACCATTGGCTTTAAAGCACTCCACCACCTTGCCCTGTACTACCTCACCACTCTCCTTTTACAACCCACCCTATATACTTTGCTCCTCTAATGCCAACCTTCTCACTGTGCCTCAATCCATCTCACTGCCTACCCTAGCCCAGGTCCCACTTCTGGCTTGGAACATCCTTCCTTCTCAAATCTGACAATTACTTTCCCCCACTTCAAAGCCTTACTGAGAACACATCTTCTTTAAGAGGCCTCCCAGACTAAGCCCCTCCTTTCCTCTTCTCCCACTCCCTTCTGCTTTGACTTGAATTGCTCCCTTTGTTATTCCCTGCTCCCAACCCCACAGTAGTTATGTGCATATCTCTACATTTGGATTGAGGTCTATCTCTGCACCCACCCGCTCCCCACCCCCGCAGAATGTAAACTCACTATGGGCAGGGAATGCAACCATAGAGAGGAAGCATGGCTTAGTGGAAAGAGCACTGTCTTGGGAGTCAGAGGTCATAGGCTCTAATCCCGGCTCCGCCACTTGTCAGTTGTGTGACTTTGAGCAAACCACTTAACTTTGCTGTGCCTCAGTTACCTCATCTGCAAAATGGGGATTAAGACTGTAAATCCCACGTGGGACACCCTGCTTACTTTATATCTAGAATAATGCTTGTCACATAGTAAGTGCTTAACGGATGCCATTATTGTTATTATCACTGTTGTTGTTGCACTGTACTCTCCCAAGTAGTGTTCTGCATACGGTAGGAGCTCAATAAATATGATTGAATGAATAAATAAATCACCCCAAATAAATCCATTATCCTTTTACCTTGACTCCTAAAAGGATACTTATCTTTTTGAGTGGGTCAATCAATAATATTTGAGTGCTTACTATGTGCACAATGCTGTACTAGACCTTGAAAAGAATAAAATGCAATAGGGAAGGTAAATGTGATCCTTGATTACTGTTCCTCTAACTGATATTTTCTTTTCCCATTTTTTGCTTGGTAAATGTTTCCACAACAAGAAATGACTTTGTTTTAACCCTTCCTGGACTAGGACTTTTCAGAATGTAATAAAAATTGTGGTTGTGGGGAGGGAGTTGGGTGTGTAACTGGGAGACCAGTGTCATTAAAATAAAGGCAGGTCACTCCCTTGGACCTATGGGAAATCTTATCTAATTCTCATCTAGTGGTTCAGCCCATCAAAAATGATTTACATTTTTTATTCCTGCCCCTTTCAAGGAGTTTGAAAAGGAAGAAAGGGTTTATATTACCCAACAGGGTACTGAAAGTAGGATTTTATCAGTACCCAATAAATTTTACATATACAAACACTTATACTAAAGTGACACCTCAGTTCTTGGGACCATAAAGTCTCTATGCTGATATTTTAAGCCAGTGCCTAAAGGTAAGATCTAATCTTTCATTTCATGATGATGCACTACAGTACCAGTAAGGACACTAGCTCTTTCTGCTTGTCATTGACATTTTAGTTAAGTTACTCAGCAGTGCCACATTTTAGTTCCACCTCCTATTTCTTTGAAAGTAAGATTCACATTGGATAAGAAAAGATATGCGTTTATTTCTAGGAGAAAAAGAAAATTGCCAATAGCTCAGAAATTCAAATGAATATGTGTTAAAACTTAGAGAAAGGAAAGATATGAAAAGACACTAGCTTTACAGAGATTGTAAGAGCATGAAAACACCAGTTGGACAGTCAGGTGAGATGGTAACTTCTTTTTGTATAAATTGTACTAGAAAATATGAGTTACTGAGGTAAAATCAAACAATCGTATCTGGGCTGTCAGGGTAAACTTGCCTAACTTTGTCTTTTGATATCCTAGGATGCTGGTAGTGAGAGGCAGCATGGCTCAGTGGAAAGAGCCCGGGCTTGGAGTTAGAGGTCATGGGTTCTAATCCTGTCTTCACCCCTTGTCAGATGTGTGACCTTGGGCAAGTCACTTCACTTCTCTATGCCTCAGTTACCTCATCTGTAAAATGGGCATGAAGACTTTGAGCCCTACGTGGGACAACCTGATTACTTTGTATCTACCCCAGCGTTTAGAACAGTGCTTGGCACATAGTAAGTGCTTAACAAATACCAACATTATTATTATTATTAATAAACTCAATAGTAGAAGTATTAATAATCAGTCAATCGTATTTATTGAGAACTTACTGAGTTCAGAGCACTGTGCTAAGCACTTGGGAGAGTACAATACAACAATAAGCACACCACAAAGAACTGTTACTTTGTGCAAAGCACTGTACTAAACCCTGCGACAAAATATATGTGTGGAATTAGTCTCTGTCCCTCTGGGGTTCACAATCTAAAAATGAAAAGGGGGAGAGGGGACTGGTGACAGATAATAATAATGATAGTTATTGTGGTATTTGTTAAGTGCTTACTATGTGGTATTTGTTAAGCAGTTACTATGTGCCAGACATTGTACTAAGTGCTGGGGTAAACATGAGTAAATTGGGTTGGACCCAATCCCTGTCCCATATGGGGCTCACAGTCTCAATCTCCATTTCACAGATGAGGTAACTGAGGCACAGAGAAGTGAAATGACTTTCCCAAGGCCACACAGACGAGCGGCAGAATGAGGATTAGAACCCATGACCTTCTCACTCCCAGGTCCAAGCTCTCAATCCACTAAAACAGAAATATAAGGAGAGATGAAACCAAGCATTAAGAGGACATGAGCAATGCTTGGTACATAATAAGTGCTTAACAAATACTGTAATTATTAAAACCAAATTGAAGATAAGTAAGGAGCTGTGGCAGAAAGGGGAGAATTTCAGGCGGGAGAATTTCAGGCGCCTCATAGCAGAGGGTCCACAGTCACAGCTATGGTGGCCCCATGATGACAACAGCAGCAGCCTCCACAGCCTTCCTGAGGTTTTATGGTAACTGGGCCAGGCCATAGCTACTTTTCTGGGTCCACCTGGGTGATGCGAAGCAGGCCAGGATGGAATCTCCTGGGTGATGTGGAGGATCCCAATGAGGCAGGTAGAGGAGGACACTGAGAGCCCTGATATGTGCAATTAGAGATGGCGGGTGTCCAGAGGAGATATGCAGCCATCTGCTGGAGTGATTCAGGGAAAATCATTGCTGATTTAAGTCCACGTGAGTGGGACTGTTTGGTTATCCCCTAAATATTTCATACAGCCAATTGCTATTAACAGCATTCAAGTGACTTTTGATCAATTAATTGATGGTATTTATTGTTTGCTTACTGTGTGCAGAGCACTGTACTAAG
Source organism: Ornithorhynchus anatinus (assembly GCF_004115215.2). NCBI lineage: Eukaryota > Metazoa > Chordata > Mammalia > Monotremata > Ornithorhynchidae > Ornithorhynchus > Ornithorhynchus anatinus. Next base: position 109,567,029 of record NC_041731.1, on the reverse strand, counting down.
TACTTAGAGCACAATACAATATAGTTGGTAGACACAATCCATGCTCGCAAGGAGTTTACAGTCTAGAGGGGCAGGCAGACATTAAAATAAATTATAGGTAATAATAAAAATCTTGGTATTTGTTAAGCTCTAAATATGTGCCAAGCACTGTTCTAAGATCTGGGTAGATACAATGTAATCACGTTGTCCCACATGAGACTCACAGTCTTAATCCCCATTTTCCAGATGAGGTAACTGAGGCCCAGATAAGTTAAATGACTTGCCCAAAGTCACAGAGCTGATAAGTGGAAGAGCTGGGATTAGAACCCACAACCTCTTTCCACTATGTCACACTGCTTCTCACTGCAATGGGTCTAGGGATAGGGGAATAGCAAGTGCTTAAAGGGTACAGGTCAAGTGTAAAAGTGATGTAAAAGAGAGGGTGATTGGCGGAATGAAGGATTAATCAAGGAAGGGCTTTTGGAGGAGATGTGATTTTAGTAGAGCTTTTTGGGTGTAATATTTATGCCACCAATAAGATCCGTGGATGATGATAATGATAATCAGGTGCTAATGTGGATGAGTATGAACAAAAAAGAATAGGCCTCTTCCTTGAGAATGAGAAAAGCTGATACATGATTTTACCTACAAAATAATGAAGGTTGTAATCTGGGACAGCGCACTTTATAGTTGACCATATTTCAGTGCATGTCAATTAGAAGGCAAAGACCTACTCTAATCTCATCTCCTCCAGATAACCTTTCCTAATGAATCTCTCATCTCTCCACCCTATTTTCTAAACCCAACTCTGCCACTTTTCTGCTATGTGACCTTGGGCAAGTCACTTCTCTGTGCCTCAGTTATCTCATCTGTAAAATGGGGATTAAGAATGTGAGCCCTATGTGGGACAGGGACTGTTTCCAACTTGATACCCTTGTATCTACCCCAGTGCTTAGAACAGTTCTTGTCACATAGAAAGCACTTAGCAAGTGCTATAATTATTATTACTATTATCCTTCCACCCTATTTTCTATCCTTATTGTATCTCTAGGTGAGATCAAGGTACAGTGAATAGGTTGGTACTAGAGGAGTGAGTGAAGAGTGCGAGCTGGATTGTAAAAAAAATCCGTGAGGTACGGTAAGAGGGTGAGATTTGATTGAATGATTTAAAGGTGATGATAAGGATCTTCTGTTTATGGAGTATGGTAGGCAATCACTGGAGGTTGATTCTAGCTCCTCTCGGCACCACCTTTGGCTCTGGCTCTGTGCTGTTCTGCCCCACTCCTTCGTATTCCAGTCAACTGTACTAAGCACTTGAGAGAGAACAATATAACAGAAACAATACCTGCCCCAAACTAGCTTACAGTCTGAGGGATTTACAGTTTTCCCTCAGCATGTGAAGCCTCACGGCAGGTGGCTTTCTAGTCAGAAATTACGGCAGGTACTGGGAGTCACTGCCCAGCCACTTCACCTCCAAAGCTAGAGAGGTACCTCTGCATGAATTTGACGTGGAGGTTCCAGCCTTAGCCCCCTCACCCTGATCACCGAGTCAGCCTCTGCACCCTGGAAAACAGTGAAGTGTTTATGGAAGCAAACTCACCTCTAAAAGCAGCATGGCAAAGTGGCAAGTAGATGGGCTTGGGAGTCCAGAGGTCGTGGGTTCTGATCCCGGCTCTGCCACTTGTGTACTGTGTGACCTTAGACAAGTCACTTAACTTTTCTGTGCCTCAGTTACCTCATCTGTAAAATGGGATTGAGAATGTGAGCCCCATGTGGGACAGGGACTGGTTCCAAATTGATTATCTTTATCCCGGAGCTTAGAACACTGCACATGGTAAGGGCTTAACAAATGCCATAATTATTATTATTAGTAGTAGTATTATAAAACCAGGAACTGAATGGTCAGTGGGGTTGGTACCGATTTGGGGCTGTCCAGGGGGGAGGGGCCCAGACAGCTTCCCAGGTGGTCACTTAGATGGTGTGGGGCCACTGTTGCCCATCAGCTCAAACCTGTGAAAAGTTGATGAGTATGGGTGGGCATGGGCAGCCTTTGAGTTAACATGCATGTGGTGGCATGAAGTTTTTTTGTATGGGCAGACATGGGTGGGCTTTGAAAGAGTTTGTTTGCAGTGGTGTGTGGGAAAGTAGAAGTTGTTGTGCCGGGGCGCATGAGGCTTTGAACAAGTAGGTGTGCAGTAGTGTGTAGCCTGGTAGAGGGTTTTTTTTGTGTGTGTATGTGTGCGTTGGGAGGAGGCTTGGGCAGGCTCTGAGCTACTTTGTGTGCAGTGGTATGTGTGGGTAAGTAGAGGTTTTTGTGTGTGAGTGGGTGTTAAAGGGCTTTAAGCAAACGTGCAGTGGTATGTGGCAGTAGAGGTTTTTGTGTGTGAGAGGGCCGACATGGTCGGACTTTGAGAGAGCGAGAGCGTGGTCGAGTGAGGGTAAGAAGAGATTTTTGTTTGTGTGTGGGAGGATAAATGTGAGTCCCCGAGGAGTCCCTCCTTGGCTTAAACTTGCCCTTGCCAGGCCCCCGGGCAGAGGCAGAGAAGCAGTGAGTCAGGGTGGCCCTGTGGGGGATGGGTCAGAAAGGCGGAACTTGCTGCAGGGGAAGAGGGGAGAGGGGCAGCTCATACCAGATGGGGCATCCATCCCTTTCTAGGCCTAGGGGAGCTCATACTTGATGGGGCATCCATCCCTCTCTAAGCCTGGGGGAGGAATGGGAAGTAGCACTGTTGACAGGGGCTGGGACTGGAGAGGCAGGAAAGATAGAAGATAGAGAGAACGAACTGGAAGAAAGGGACAGAGGGAAATGTGAACAGCTGCCCAGGGTGGGAAGGAGGGGGGCACAGAAGAGGGGAAGAGTGAAACATACTCTGCATGAACACACAATTATTTGATTTATTCTCTAGTATTTGAAACATTCAGTAATGAACATTGGCTTCTTAGGGAAAAGGGGTAAGGGATAGGGGAAGTGGGGTGATGTTTGGGCTTTATTGTTCTTTTCTCCAAGTGCTGCCGGGATAGTGCAGTAAATCCAATCCTGGATCCGTCAAATGTCTCTTGTGTGCCCTTCAGCAAGGTATTTAACTTCTCGGTGCCTCAGTAACTGCACCAGTAAAATGGGAATAAAGACTGTGAGCCTTACAGGGACTGTGTCCAAACCGATTATCTTTTATCTACCCCAGTGTTTAGTACGGAGCCCAGCACATAGTAAGAACCCAGCAAATAGTAAGAACTTAAGGGTTATTAATGAAAAAAATGTGTTCCCACCAGAGTCAGCCATTACTCAGGTAAACCATAAAAATGTATTGTCCTCTACTCTGTCTTGATTTTCCACACCCCACATCACCATTTTCCTATTCAAAGGGATTTTTTTTTCTAGTGAGGTGCCTCCCAAATAATATGGGTACTAGACCATTCAAGGCTCAAGGCCTTTGGAGTGTTTTGACATCACATAAAAACCACATTCATCCCAGATGAAGAAGGCGATGATAAAATAAAAACTGTAAAGCAACAGAGAGGAAATTCAAAGAACACCAAACAGATTCTGAAATGGCTGGTGAGCTGACTTAAGGTCACAGTACTAGCAGGTGGAAGGGTTAGATTGGTAGCCATGGAACCTGCATTTGATGGGTTTAAAATCAAATGCTGTTTTTGGAAATACCAAAAAAGATATAGTACACTGTTTACTCCAGCAGAGTTTGGGACCAGATTCAGTTGTAGTTACACACAGGACATAAATCATTATCAGCAGCAGCTTCAGTGGTATTCATTGAGCACTTACTGTGTGCATACCACTGTACTAAATGCTTAGGAGAGTCCATTTCAATAGAGTTGGTAGACACATTACCAGAACTAATTGAATAGAACACTAATCAAATGGGGACTATGTGATGGGACAAAATCAGCTTTCACTGCCAGCTTTCAGGCAGCAGATGGTAAAAGGAAGAATATCAAATGGTTTAGCTTAGCTTTTAAATGTGTCCTTCTATAGCTGAAGTTTCCTGAAACCCCCAGTGTCTCTCTACTTGTTTCTAAAAAGTTAGTTAGTTTTGAATGATGTCTAGAGTACTGCTTCAAATTTGCCAAAGCACTTAGTATAAAGCCCGTTTGAGGATCATAATTCCTTTTGGGATGGGGGTGAGCAGAGCCAAGAATAACAATTTAAAATGCCATGCACCCAGGGTTGCCACTCAACTCTAAAGACATTAACATAGACTGCACCATATCCTTGGAAGAAAGGAAATTATAATTACTTTTACTCACAGTATACCTTCTGGAAAATGAGACACATAGGAAAAGGGCCCTACTGTTTGAATTTTTCTTTCAAATGGTAAAACATTTTTTTTCAAAATACACTAAACCTCTACTTCACTTTGAGGAAGATAGGGGAAAGGCAGGGAAACGACTGCTCCTCACATCCCTATCACAAAGAATTATTTTTGTAGGGCAATTTGGTTCAGACCTGATGATTTAACAAGTCTGACAAAGTGGTAATCTATTATCAGTTCCACATTTCTTTAGCTAATTCATAAATGCAGTTAGCTGCAAAATCAACTTGATTTACTGAGCATTTGGAGAGAAGCTGAGTTTATTCTCAACCAGACAGAGTTTGGGATTAAAGCCTTGACATTCTGTTCCCTTTGCTTGTTTGTGAATTTACTATTATCCTTTTAGAGTTCTTGCTGGGTAGTCATTCTTCTAATTGGACAAAAGACAGTGACTGTACCAGCCTCACAGCTGTAAACATCCCCTCCATCGACTCACTGAGGGAAATTGGTCTTGTTTTACAATCATGCATTGTGTGTCATGATGGTTCTTTAACTTTTCTTGAAGATATTTTTTTCAAATAAAGCATCTAGTGTCTAAGTTTGCTCTGTCCAGGCAAACCTAGGGAAATACACATCCAATAATCCTGCTTTTTGGTTAGTATAAGGTATTAACTAGTGACTTCCCACTGTTAATAATATGAGATTTTCTCACAGTATTTTTCCTTGGAAGCTCAGTGTTTGTTACATGTGTTGTAGAAGACGAATACTGAATTGAAATTAGAGAAGCAATATGTCCTAGTGGATAGAGTATGGACCTGGGAATCAGAAGGACCTGGGTTTTAATCCTGGTTATGCCACTTCAATGTTGTGTCACCTTGGGCAAGTCACTTCACTTCTACATGCCTCAGTTACCTCATCTGTGAAATGAAGATTAAGACTGTGAGTTCTCTGTGGGATAGGGATTGTGTCCAATCTGATTACCTTATATCCACCCCAGTGCTTCGTACAGTGCCTGGCACATAGAAAGTTTCATTCATTCAATCGTATTTATAGAGCGCTTAGTGTTTGCAGAGCACTGTACTAAGAGTTTAGAAATTTTAACAAATACCATGACTATTAAGAACACTGTTGCAAAAGAAGCAGCCAAACAGATTTATCTGCTATTTAAAAGCTAGATACTCCCCCTTTTCAGCCTTACTTCCCAATATAATTTTAAATGGAGAAAGATTCTATTTCTAGTATAACTATTACCTGTCTGGTTTGGTAAAAGGCACATGTGATGTGGATTCATTCACTATTTGCAGTCAAGCAAAATAAAACTCTTGCTGCACACTCTGAGTTTTATCTTTTTTCATTTGGAGGTTTTCTTATGCTGCTCAATTAATTTGTGAAGATATTTCCATTTGGTTCATTCCCTTTGATTCAAGGCCTTTTATGGAAAGTGTAGCTCGTGTGAATATCCATGCTTGCACAAATCCTTTATGCGTGCTTTAGAGTCTAGATATGTTATTCAAACTCCTAGTCTGGAAATTTGGAGGAACAGGAGGGTGTGAAAGTCAGTAGTGTGATTGTGGCAGTACAGTATAAATGATGAAGGTAGAGCAGTGTTGCTTAGTGGAAAGAGCCTGGGCTGGGGCGTCAGAGGTCGTGGGTTCTAATTCCACTTCTGCCACTTGGCTGTGTGACATACAGCCTTTGGGCAAGTCACTTAACTTCTCTGGGCCTCAGTTTCCTCATCTGTAAAATGGGGATGAAGCCTGTGAGCCCAACATGGGACACCCTGATTATCTTATATCAACCCCAGCACTTAGAACAGTGCTTTGCACATAGTAAGCACTTAACAAATGCCATCATTATTATTATTATATTATACAAAGAATATAGAATGTAAAGCCCTGGCCCCAGAGTCAGGGGAGGAGTCTGCACAGTTCAGACTGCTTGACAGTGCACATGACAGTGGACTGGGTCATTTCACACTCCTCCCTCATCTGTAGAATCCCTCTCGGGGCTTAAATAATATTCTGACCATGTATTTCAAGTTTCTATGGGAAAGATTTTTAGTATTACATATTATCACCCTTCTGCTTCACCTGATTTAAAATTTATTTTGTTTGCACTAATCATCTGAAGTGATATATACTTAGAGTTTGCCCCATTAGTAATCTTTTCTCATGGGGCAATATCTCTTCACCCCTTCCTAGTCAAGAAGGCCAGGAGAGAATAAAAACAGCAGCCAATGACTGTACAAGGCTCCCTCAAGAAGCATTTATTGGACACCACGTTCTCCTAGCAGCATCCAGCTGGGTCCCATAAGGGAGGTTTTCTTCTCTCTGAAGAATGGTGAAGACTATGAAATGGGCAAAACTTAGTATGAGAGCCATCAATAAAGTATTTCAGTGGCAAAGAGGCTACACTAGAGGTAACTGCTGTGCAGTTCATATGCTATTCTACAACCGTTGTTTACAAGGATTGTTGCATGGGTGAATAGTGACACATTTGGGAGTGGGGGAGTTTGTTTTTTACTTTATATTGCCAGATATTGTTTCACTTCTCTATTTTATACTTCCCAAGTGCCTAGTACAATTCACAGCCCCAAGCGGGTGCTCAGTAAATGCAACTATGCTAATAAAACCAGCAGAAATGAGTCTACAAAGTTGTTCAACTCATATTAGTCTCTCAAAGCTCTTCCCTCCATTCAGCTAATTAATAATAAAATGTGTTTTTTAAAATAATAAACTCTGAAGGAGGAATCTCTGTGGGCAGAGAACATGTCTACCAAGTCTTTTGTATAGTACTCTCTCAAGTGCTTAGTCAATCATATTTATTGAGCACTTATTCAATTGTATTTATTGAGCAGTTACTATGTGCAGGGCACTGTACTAAACACTTGGAATGTACTATTTGGCAACAGATAGAGACAATCCCTGTCCAATAACGGGCTCACAGTCTAAATGGGGAGACAGCAAAACAAAACAAAACAAGAAACCATCATCAAGATAAATAGAATCAAGGAGATATACTCCTTGTAATAAATAATATATACAAATGAACATAGTGCTGAGGGCAGGGGAAGGGGGAAAATTCAGTTTCAATTCAATTCAATAGTATTTATTGAGCACATACTATGTGCAGAGCACTGTACTAAGCGCTTGAAATGAACAAGTTGGGAAGAGCAGAGGGTGGGAGAAGGGGGGAGGGGAGAAGGAGCAGAGGGAAAGGGAGGACCCAGTCTGGGAAGGGCTTTGAAGAGGGGAAGAGAGCTAGTTTGGCAGATGTGAGGAGGGAAGGCATTCCAGGACAGCAGTTGGATGTAGGCCAGGGGTCGACGGTGGGACAGGCGAGAACGAGGCACGTGAAGAGGTTCGCGGTAGAGGGGAGGAGTGTACGGGGTGGGCTGTAGAACGAGAGAAGGGGGTTGAGGTAGGAGGAGGCAAGGCGATGGAGAGCTTTGAGGTCAAGAGTAAGGAGTTTTTGCTTCATGCGAAGGTTGATAGGCAACACCTGGAGATTTTTGAGGAGGGGAGTGACATGCCCAGAGTGTTTCAGTAGGAAGATGATGTGGGCAGCAGAATGAAGAATAGATTGGAGTGGGGAGAGACAGGAGGAAGGGAGATCCAAGAGGAGGCTGACACAATAATCCAGTTGGGATCTTATGAGAGCTTGTACCAGCAAGTTAGCAGTTTGGAGGGAGAGGAAAGGGCCGATCTTGAAAATATTGTGAAGGTGAGACCGGCAGGTGTTGTTGACGGATTGGATCTGTGGGGTGAATGAGAGAGCTGAGTCAAGAGCACTGTACTAAGCACTTGGAAGAGTACAATACAACATAAAGCAGATATATTCCCTGCTCACAATGAGCTCTCAGAGAAAGCACTTAATAAATACCATTGATTTGCATAGTTAGTTGTCATAATGATATACAGTCTCATTTAGTAATTGATAATTATGACATTTATGAATCTCTTTTTATGAGTTAAACACTGGGATAGATACGAAGTTATGGGATCCGATATAGTTCCTGTCCCACACAGGGCTTTGGAGAGCTGCAAATATAGAACCTCCTCAGGTTCACTTTGGATGCCAACCCAGACCTATGTTCAGGCCAAATACACAACATAAAATTACATTTATAGTCTTCAATGTTATAAAAATATTCTATTAAAAAATAGGACTTAAGGTCCTTTTTTTCCCAGGTTCTCCAGTTTCCTTTTCAGGGAATGAGGGCAAGATAAGTTTCATGTTTCTTACTTAGCCTAAAATTGGTAATTTTGGTCTGCTGCATGATAGATATTTTGGGAATAGCACATTGTTCATTCTGTTCAAGGATTTCTAGGACAGGAATTATGCTCAGAAAATGGGTATGTGAGCTACAAGTGGATTTGGGAAGAAACATTTTGTCAGCAACTTCCTAAACCCCAGAAGTCATCTTCAAATTCTCAAAACCTGTATGAAGACATCATACGTTGCTCATTATTGAATAGTGTTCAGGATTTTTATTTCTCTAGTGGATTTGAGGAGGAAGATTTGTATCTAATAGTGATCTCTTAATTCATGGGTAATATCATTTGGAATCCAGGCCAAGAATCCTTAACTGGCAAAATATAATTTTACTCAAGTTCAAACTGAATGACTAAGTACTTCCCCTATGAGCCCACCCCCCCAAATAGTAGGTGTACAGTGAAAAGGTAATAAAAATGCACACCATCTAGGAATGCAATTGCCAAAAACATCTCCAAAGTTTATCTTTGATGGAATTTAATCTCTAACATTACATTTACCTGGAATTTTGCAATGTTTTAAAGATTGTATTTGGTGGAATCTAAAGATTCTTTGTCACATTTACTTCTATGTAAGATTGTCACAGTGTTAATCCTAAACTGTCATATTAGGGCACACGGAAAACTAACATTTAAGAAACCAGTAAATCCACAGCTAATAATTGTTGTCACTAAATCTTCAAACTGCTAGGTGTACCCAAGTCCTTTTGGGTTAGCCATTTAGATGAAAAGGTAAAATTATTTTCCCATTTTCAAAGGTTGATGCTATTTTAGCAATTTGAAAAAGATTTTCTGTCTCTAATGGATTGTATCTTCTGTGTAAGAAAGGAGAGAATTGAATCACTGTGTGGCTTAAAGTAGTGTCTACATTTAGTTGTCTACAGTAGGGCTAGGAGGCTAAGCAGATGGGAGCCAAGATTTTTCATCCACAAGACTGTTGGGAAGCTTGGTTAATTTCCCCAGCTCGTGACTCCATTGGACCAACCAACTTGGGGCCTTTTCCTCCACTCTCCCTTTTCACCTCTAGACTGTAAGCCCATTGTAGCCAGGGATTGTCTCTCTTTATTATTGTATTGTATGTCCCAAATGCTTAGTACAGTGCTCTACACACAGTAAGCGCTCAATAAATACAATTGAATGAGGGTAGAAAATATGGTGGAAGTAGACTAGACAACCTTGGTTGTCTGGCTGCTGAGATCACTTCTTTTCATCTCCTACCCTCTTTATCCTCCATTTATTCATTTCCTCTTCTTTTCCCCCTCCTCACTGCTTTGTTTTTTCTTCATCCTTTTCTTTCTCCCTTTCTTTCTATCCTGCCCTCTCTCTCTTTCACCTTCCCAAATCAATGGTATTTTTGAGTACCTACTTCAGGCAGCATCATACTAAGCATCTGGTAGATTGTGATATAATTAGACATGTTCTCTGCCTTTAAGGAGTTTACAATCTAGTGGGGTGACACGCATTCAAATGAATTACAGAAAGAAAAAGAAAGGAATAGGGGATATGTTTATGAGTTAGTGTTTGTTATGTAAGCTATGCAAAATTTATATTGGATGTTATGAGTAATAATAATGATTGATACTTGTTAAGCATTTACTATGTGTTAAGCATTGTTCTAAGCACTGAGGTAGATACTTTTCCTCATCTCCCACTCTCTTCTGTGTCACTCTGACTTGCTCCTTTTGCTCTTCCTCTACCTTCCAGCCCCACAGCACCTATGTATATATCTGTAATTTTATTTATTTATATTGATGTCCAGTCTCCCTCACCTCTAGACTGTGAGCTCGTTTTGGGCAGAGAATGTTACTGTTTATTGTTGTATTGTACTTTCCCAAATGCTTAGTACATTGCTCTGCACAAGTAAGTACTTAATAAATACAATTGAATGAATGGAAGTTAATCATGTTGCACATAGTCCCTGTCCCACACGGGGCTCACAGTCTTAATCCCCATTTTACAGATGAGGTAACTGAGGCCTGGAGAAGTTAATCTCCATTTTACAGAAGAAGTAACTGAGGCCCGGAGAAGTTAAGTGATTTGGCCAAGGTCACACAGCAGACATGTGGCAGAGCTGGGATTAGAACCCAGAACTTTCTGACTCCCAGCCCCGTGGCTAAGCTATAATGCTTTTCTATGAGTATTTTATGCTTCCAAAAGTACTTCATATAGTACTTCATGATAATGGGGACTTAAATGATTATGTGGTTCAGGCATCCTGAAGAGGCAATAGAGAAGGACATTAGCAGGGGAGATTAGAAATTAATCAAAAAAGACTTTGTAATGGAGATGTAATTTCCAAGGGCTTTAAAGATGGGGAGAGCTAGAGTATGTCTCTCTCTCCTTCTTCTTTCTGCCCTCATCCATTCCTCCTTTGTCGAATCCTGGCTCTGCCACTTGTCAGCTGTGTGACTGTGGGCAAGTCACTTCACTTCTCTGTGCCTTAGTTCCCTCATCTGTAAAATGGGGATTAACTGTGAGCCTCACGTGGGACAACCTGATTACCCTGTATCTACCCCAGCGCTTAGAACAGTGCTCTGCACATAGTAAGTGCTTAACAAATACCAACATTGTTATTATTTATTTCTATACTCCCTTAGGGATTCTCATGCTATTTTTATTTATTCATTTATTTGTCCACTTGTCTTTCATATGTACTTATTCTTAACTGTAGTTACATTAGTTGAATTGTTTTAATAGTACTAATATTTATTGAGCACCCAATGAGTGCAGTGATTCTAGCAAACACTTGGAAAGTACATGTGACGTGTTCCATAATCAGAAAGAGTTTGCACTCTAATTTCTACTGTCTATCCCATTAGAATGTAAACTACTTAATTGGAAGGATAGCATGTTTCTTTTGTATCATACTAAGTGTTTAGCATGATATTCCGTAAACCGTTGATACTGATCAAGACCCCAAACATTAATAGCAAATCTTGTGACTTAAGCACTCTTATATTGCTTTCTGTTTTCTCTTTAGGGCTTTACTTCCACTGACTGGTTATTTTCAAACCAAAATTAGAAGCAGTTTTATTATGGACATTTCCCCAATTCTTTGGAACACTTTAGTGTAATTAAATTTAATTTGTGAGGTGGAATTATTTATTCTATTAATAAATCTTTCTATTAACATTCCCTGAATGTCTACTTAAATCAGTGATTTATCTAAACTTAAATGCATAAAAGGTTTCTCATGATAGGAGCCTGTAATACCTTAGTAACCTTTTTTTTTTGAAGTGGATTACTCAAAAATTCATCAGGTTTGTAGAGAATGCAGCAAATGTTCTTCCTTTATAGTTGTAATGAACTCACCAATAACTAAATTACAGCTGTATTCCCAATGTGTGATTAAATAGGATTTTTTCAGGTGATATCTTCATGAAAAAATAATGTGGTTCTTGAAAATCAATGGGACTTCAGCTCATTCTTCCTGTTAGGTGTATCAATACCTTGAGATGAAGTCATTTTCATATTAAATCCAACTTGTAATTATGACCTTTTCTGAACAATTGGAAGGGAGGGGAAAGACAACCTGGGAAAGAAACTGTCTTACTGGCATCTTAGGAATTGTAGCAAGTTGAAAATAAATTAAAATTTGACTGTATATAAACTTGGTAATTACTGGTATCCCAAATTTAGGATTAATGTGGATATAAAAGAGGAATTCATTGTTCATTTAACCACCTATTGAACACTAAAACATTAATGGAGCTGGCCAGTGATTGCAATGTTGAGGATTGGAGGGGAATATTTGGGTTATTTTAAGCAACAAAGATGAAAAACTCACCTCAGATTTTCAATCAATAATAGGTTAATTCATTGGCTAGGCAGTACCTATAAAATATTAAATTCTTCAGTTTCTGGGAGTGCGATTTTTCCTGTACAGCTTTGGCTGACTCCTGTTTCTTCTTATACCTAGAGATCAATTATTTATTTATTGAACACTTAACGGTGCTCAGAGGACTGCTACTAAGCACATGAGAGGCACTGGCAATACCTATCTCCAATCAATCAATGGTATTTCATAATGGTAATGATGATGGTACTTGTTAAGCTCTTACTATGCATCAAGCACTGTTCTGAGTGCTGGGGTAGAAACAAGCTAATCAGGTTGGACACAGTTGCTGTCCCATATGGGGCTCACAGTCTTAATCCCCATTTTACAGATGTGCTAACAGGCACCGAGAAGTTAAATGACTTGCCCAAGGTCAAGCAACAGTTAAATGGTGGAGCCAGGATTAGAACCCAGGTCCTTCTGACTCCCAGGCCCGTGCACTATCCACTAGGCCATGCATCAATCAGTCGCTTTTATTGAGTGCTTGCCTTAAGCAGAGGCCCGTCAAACGGCAGGGACTGTCTCTATCTGTTGCCGACTTGTTCATCCCAAGCGCTTAGTACAGTGCTCTGCACATAGTAAGCGCTCAATAAATACTATTGAATGAATGAATGAAAGGACAGTATTAAGTGCTTGGAAGAGTTCAGTACAAGAGAGTGGGTAGACATATTCCCTCCCTATAACAAGCTTACAGTCAACGGGAGCTTACAGTCTAGACTGTTCTTTCCTTACTGTGTACAGAGTAATGTGCTAGGAGCTAGGTGCCTCTGTTACTGTGTCTTCCAAAGTCTGATTTCATATTCTTTTTAATGGTATTTGTTAAACATTTACTACGTGCCAGGTACTGTACTAAATACTGAGGTAGATACAAATTACTCAGGTTGGACATAGTCCTTGTCCCTCCTAGGTCTCACAGTCTTAATCCCCATTTTACAGATGAGGTAACTGAGGCACAGAAAAGTGAAGTCACTTGCCCAAGGTCACACAGCAGACAAGTGGCAGATCCAGGATTAGAACCCAAGTCCTTCTGACTTCCAAGCTTCTAGGGTTGTGCTCTATCCACTAGGTCATGGTCCTTCTTCTTGGTTCATACTTTCATTTTCCTCTCTACTCCAGGTGAGCTAAGTAGGGACCTTTTATCATTTTTCAGCCCCACTCCCTCTGGGTCACCTCCATTGACCTTACCTCAGCTCTAGATTATAGATCACACTGAGTTTGACTTCTCATCCCAAAGAGATGGTAAGTGAAGCCATGAGAGTGAATGAGTTCTCCAAGAAGTAAGTATAGATGGGGTATAGAAGGGGAGCCAGAACTGAGGTGTCTTGAGGGACTCCCACCTTAAGGGGTGCGAGGCAGAGGAGGAGGCCATGAAAGAGGCTAAGAATGAGCAGCCAGAGAGATAGGAGGAGGACCAGGATAGGACAGTGTCAGGGAACCCAAGGGTAGATAATATTTCCAGGAGAAGGGGGTGGTCCATGGTGTCGAAGGCAGCTGAAAGATCAAGGAGGATTTGGCTGGAATAGAGGCTATTGCAGTTGACAAGAAGCAGATCATTTGTGACCATAGAAAGAGCAGTTACTAATGAGTCAATGAGGCACAGTCAAATACCCCAGACCTCTTTTGGAGGCATATCTAAGGAACCGAGGAGAACAACCTAGAGTAGGGAAAACTCACCCAAGAGATTTGTTTCTCTGATGGCATAGCACTGTCCTAAGTATACATGAACTCTGCTGGTAATTTTCCAGAATAGTGATTCTGACTTTTAAGGGTGTATTTTGTAGTGTTTACTTCATCTGAATTTCCCCAGGGATCTTTTATATATATAGCATTGATGGTCTAGTCACTATATATATATATTATAAAGGTACTTAAGTGTTTACTATATGCCAGGCACTGATTGTGTCTGTTTACTATTATATTATACACTCTGAAGTGCTTAGTACCATGCTCTGCACACAGTAAGTGCTCAATAAACATGATTGAATGAATACTAAGCATTGAATACTAAGATAAAAGTTAAATAGGTTGGATCCAGTCCATATCCCACATAAGGCTCACAGTCTTAATCCTTTTACAGATGAAATAAGTGAGGCACAGAGAAATAAAATGACATGTCCACGATCACACAGCAGACAAGTGGCAGAGCTGGGATTGGAACCCAGGTCCTCTGACTCTCAGGCCTGTGCTTGTTCCATTGTCACAGTGCTTCTCTATATTGATTACTTACTGTGGGCAGGGCATTATATTAAATGCTTGGGAAAGCCATACAATGGAGTTAGTAGAAATGACCCCAGCCCACAGGAGCTTGTAGGTAACGGAGCAGTGAATGGTCTACAAGAAACATATGCTTGGAAAGTATTGGGAAGCAGCATGGCTCAGTGGAAAGAGCCCGGGCTTGGGAGTCAGAGGTTATGGGTTTGAATCCCAGATCTGCCACTTGTCTGCTGTGTGATCGTGGGCAAGTCACTTCAATTCTCTGTGCCTCAGTTACTTCATCTGGAAAATGGGTATTAAAACTGTGAGCCCCACGTGGGACAACCTGATCACTTAGAACAGGTTAGAACAGTGCTCTGCACATACTAAGTGCTTAACAAATACCAACATTAATTAAGTATGCATCTACTTAGTCTCCACAGAAGTGCCAAATTGGCATTGTCGGAAGATTTGGAATTAGTAGGGAAAGGTCTCCTAGAGGAGATGTGATTTTAGAAGGACTTTGAAGCTGAAGAGAGTTGTGGTCTGGTGGATTTAAAGTGGGAGGAGGCTCTAGGATGTAAGCAAGATGGTGATGGGATAGATGAGAATGATACATTGCAATTAAGTTAGCTTGAAAAGAGCAAAGAGTGTATGCAGGGAAAAAGTGGATAGGAAGATAGGTGGAAGCAAGCATACTGAGTGCCATAATAGTCGGGAATTTATGCTTAATGTGGAATAAAAAATGAACTGCTGAGGGTTTTTGAAGACAATGATGTGATCTGGGCACAGGGAATGAAGTATGGATTAGAAAGTAGCGATTTCAGGCAGGAAGACCAGGGAGGAAGTTGATGTGGTAATCAAGCTGGTATATCACAAGGGTCTGGACAAATGGATGGGGAATTTTAAAATATTGTAGGAAAAAAACACCATAATGATGATAATGTTGGTATTTGTTAAGCACTTACTATGTGCTAAGCACTGTTCTAAGCGCTGGAGTAGATACAGGGTAATCAGGTTGTCCCACATGAGGCTCACAGTCTTAATCCCCATTTTACAGATGAGGGAACTGAGGCCCAGAGCAGTAAAGTGGGAAGCAGCGTGGCTCAGTGGAAAAGAGCCTGGGCTTCGGAGTCAGAGGTCATGAGTTCGACTCCCGGCTCTGCCACTTGTCAGCTGTGTGACTGTGGGCAAGTCACTTAACTTCTCTGTGCCTCAGTTCCCTCATCTGTAAAATGGGGATTAACTGTGAGCCTCACGTGGGACAACCTGATTCCCCTGTATCTCCCCCAGCGCTTAGAACAGTGCTCGGCACATAGTAAGCGCTTAACAAATACCAACATTATTATTAAAGTGACTTGCTCACAGTCACACAGATGACAAGTGGCAGAGCTGGGATTCGAACCCATGACCTCTGACTCCCAAGCCTGGGCTCTTTCCACTGAGCCATGCTGCTTTGATAAGGAGAGTGGTTTAATGGATTGAGCATGGGTCTGGGAGTCAGAAGGGTCTGGGAGTCAGAGGGCCTGGGATCTAATCTCAGCTCCACCACTCCTCTGCTTTGTGACCTTGGGTAAGTCACTAAACTTCTCTATGTCTCAGTAATCTCATCTATAAAATGGGGATTAATGCTATGGGAAAAAAACCCAACAACACTCAAGATCTGGTGGCAGACTGACTATGAAATTTGAAAGACAGGGAAGAGTCAAGGATTATGCTAAGGCTGTGGGCTTGAGAGATGAAGAGGATGATAATATTTTCAACTATGATGTGAACATTAGGAGTAGGAAACTATTTAGAACCCTGCATCTCTTCATAACCTGCTCAAGGCTTGAAGGAATAGAGTCATTCAGTCAGAAGTATTTATTGTGGGCTTGCCTGCCATGTGGAGAAAACTGTTCTAAATGCTTGAGAGATTACACTGGAGTTAATTCCTTAAGGTACTTACAATCTATCAGGGGACACAGATACTGAAATCAGTAAATGAATCATTTTTATTGAGTGCTTACTGTGTTCAGAGCACTGTACTAAGTACTTGAGAAAGTACAGTAAAACAGAGTTGGGAGACAAGTTCCCTGCGAGCGTCACATGTTACAGCGAGCTTTAATTCATAGAAAAGAGGAAGAAGGAAAGTTGATATGTATAGAGAACAGTAACTCAAGCACCTGCCTTCCTTGAACACTGGAGCTGGGGTACTGATTTTTCATTTTTAAGCTGGGAATGGGGCACTGAGAGAAGGATTTTGAAGAAGAAGGGGAAATAGAAGCTCCACCTCTGTGACCACAGAGCGTGGCCCCAGAGCCGTAGCATCTGTGGCCCAGACAGCTGACAGCTTCCTTTCCCTGGAGGATCTTCCAGTTTTCCAGGGAGAGGGATCAGGCTGGGGTCCAGGGACAGGTGGATCCTCCTCGAGGACTGGGGGATGGGAGTGAGAAACTGCCCATGCTCAACCGTAGAGCCTGGGGAGGACAAGAACAACAGTGTTGATAGCAGCATCCTATCCTCTTTCTCTTCCTCAACCTGCTGATAATCAACGGATAAATCAATTGTATTAACTGAGTGCTTATTGTGTGCAGAGCACTGTATTGAGAGGTTGGGAGAATATGAGTATAATGTAAAAAAAGTGGGTAGATAGGTTCCCTTACCACAGTGAGCTTAAAGTCTAGAAGGGGAGACAGACATTAATATAAATAGATTACAGGTATGTACATAAGTACTGTGGATCTAGGAAGGGGTGAATAAAGGGTGCAAATCCAAGGGAGAGAAGGGAGTGGGAGAAGAGGAAATGAGGGCCTAGTTGGGGAAAGCCTCTTGGAGGAGATACGCCTTCAATAAGGTTTTGAAAGGGGTAAGAGATATGTTGGATATGAAAAGAGATATGTTGGATATGAAAAGGGCATTCCAAGCTAGAGGCAGGGGATGGGCAAGGGGTTGGCAGCAAGATAAATGGGATTGAGGTACAGTGAGTAGGTTGGCATTAGAGGAGTGAAGTGTGTGGGCTGGGTTGTATTAGGAAATCAGGAAGTAAGTTAGGAGTGGGCAAGGTGATCGAATATTTTAAAGTTATTGGTATGGAGTTTCTGCTTGAGGCAAAAATGGATGGAAAACTCCCAAGTGCTTCTAGAGGAGTGGGGAAACTTGGACTAAATGATTTTGTAGAAAAATGATCTGGGCAGAAGAGGGAATTATGTTCTGAAGAGGGGAGAGACAGAAAGTAGGGAGGTCAGCAAGGAGGCCATTGCAGTTATCAAGATGGGATAGGATAAGTGCTTGAATTACCATGGTAGTGTTAGAATAGAGAGGAAAGGGTGGATTTTAGCAATGCACCAACAGAATCTGGTGACAGATTGAATATGTAGGTAGAATGAGAAAGATAAATCAGGATAGCCAAGGTTATGGACTTGGGAGACAGAGGATGGTGGTGCTGACTCCAGTGACAAAACAGTCAGGAGGAGGACTGGGTTTGGTTGGGAAAATGTGGATTTCTGTTTTTGACATGTTATGTTTGAAGTGCTAGTGGGGCATCCAAGTAAAGTTGTCCTGAAGGCAGGAGGAAATGCAGGACTGGAGAGAAGGCATTTGGAAATCTTCCATATAGAGATGGTAGTTGAAGTCGTGAAAGCAAATGAGTTCTCCAAGGGAGTGGGTGTAGATGGAGGATAGAAGGGAGCTCAGAACTGAACCTTAAGGGATTCCCATAGTTAAAGGGTGGGAGGCAGAAAAGGATGCTTGAAAGAGATTGAAAATGAGCAACCCGAGACATGAGAAGGAGAACCATGAGAGGAGAGGAGAGTGGAAGTGGGCAAAAGGTGGTGCTATCATTTTGAATCCACCATTGGTCTTCTTTGGCTCCGATGAAATAGGGGAGGCCAGCTGTAGCCACCTGCCATATCTAACAGCCAGCCCAAGTGGGTCCATCACTCCCATCACCCACACTGATTCAGGATCTATAAATGGAGTTACTAGAAGTTTGGATATCTTAGGCACAAGTGAGAGTAGTTGGTACTGGAGATGGGAAGATGTTACTAACATCCCATGATTTACAACAATGCTGAAAAGAACTTCCACTTCAGAATTTCCATTTGGTACTGCGAAGGTCAGAGTTTAGTTTTTTGCCATGTTTTTCCTAGAGCACTTTTATTTTTCTCTTTACACTTAGAGATGCTAATGTTATTTAATGTGAGCTGGAACACCCTCCCAAATATTTCAAAATTTAGTTTTTGTAATAAGCTTTCTCTGATTTTTACTAGTCCCTAAACAAATGTAGATACTGTTAGACATGAGTTAGATATATTAGATATGAGTGCATTGTTACTAGTAGGTACAAAGATTACTAAAAATTGAGATGGTTTTAACTACTCAGAACTGCACAATTTACAGGAGCTTGAAATAATCTTTTCTGTGGCTCTCTCATATTGTAAACTTGAAAATGGTTCTAATACATCAAATAAAAGACAATTAAATTAGGTAATGGAGTGAAAATATTACAAACACCCAAGTGACTTAAATTTTATGTTAGTTTTCTATTAATACTTTTTAAATGAACATTTAAGGTTAGAAGGTTTTTGGAATTAAGCCTTAATGGAAACATTACACTGGGGTAGCAATATTTGATAGAATTTAAAGGATTTCCATTGACCCCACTGGTAATGTTTGCTCCATCAATAGGGTGAAACAACCCCTGTGGATTCTATCAATAACCTGTCACACATTCAACATCCCATTTTTAACCCAAAATAATAGGCTAGCTATAGTTTGTAGTCATACTAGTAGTAATGTCAGTAATAGTATTATTGAGAGCCCAATGCAATGCTTGTAATGTGGGTTATGTTATGCACTGTACTAAATGCTTAGAAACAAAAGGCAGGGTCTTGCCTCCTGCCCACAAGGAGCTTACATTCTATAGGGGAAAAAAAGACACAGATATACTTACAGCTAAGTATAGGTATGGTTTGTTTCCTGAGAAACTATAGGAAAGATGAATTATCCTATGTTTAGGGGATATTTTGGACATGCAAGATTCTAAAGGGTTAAAAAAAACCTAGTCATTTAAATCGATTCAAGTATCCAAAGGAAAATCTGACCTCTGGGACTGGCCTTTTATCTATTACTGATGGCAGTGTGAACCAAGAGAAAAGGAGGAAAAATGAGTTGTTTTTTTGGCCTCTTGTCTACATTAAACAGAAACATCTGTTGCCATCTGAGTTGTCCATAGACCATTCTGCTTGTACCCAAGACTACATGGAACCACAAGACTTGAACAAACTGTCCTGCTCTCATACTTGCAATCACTTACCTCTGTTTGTTTTAATGCATTTTGGTGGGAATATCTATTAACATTTTTATGGTATTTTGTTAAGCGCTTACTGTGTGCCAGGCACTGTACAAATTGCTGGGGTAGATGCAAGCTAAGGTTGGACACAGTCCATGTACCATATGGGGCCTAGAGTCTTAATCCCCATTTTACAGAAGAGGAAACTAAGGCACAGACAAGTTAAGGGACTTGCCCAAGGTCATACAACAGATAAGTAGTGGAGGCAGGATTAGAGCCTAAATCCTGACTCTCAGGCCTGTGCTCTATCCACTAGACCATGGTACTTTTCATTCCTACCCATAAAAAGTCCCTCTTCCTCTTCTCTTTCTCCTTTCTTTTTCTTTTTTTCCTCCTCCTCTTCGTCATCCTCCTCCTCTTGGTATGTTTCTCTTCCCCTTCCACTATCTCCTCTTCCTCCTCCACTTCCTTCTCTTCCACTTTCTTCTTCCTCCTCCTCCTCCCTTCTTTCCTCCTCTTCCTTTCCCCTTCTCTTTTTTCTCATTCCTCTCCTCCTCCATATATATGAATTACAGATATGCAGATACATGTTGTGGAGATAAGGGAGCGGTAAATAAAGATTGCAAATGAGTGCAAGGAAGACCCAGGAAGGAGTGGAAGAAGAGAAATGAGAGTTTAGTCGGGGAAGGCCTCTTGGAGGAGATGTGCTGTTAATAAGGCTTTGAAGGTGGAGAGAGAGATCATTTGTTGGGTATGAAGAGGAAGGGCATTCCAGGTCAGAGGCAGAATGTGGATGAGAGGTGGGTGGGGAGATAAATGAGATCAAGGTACAGTAAATAGGTTGGCATTCAAAGAGGGATAGAATAAGTGACTGGATTAATATGGGAGCAGTTTGGATTGAGAGGAAAGGGCAGTTTCAGCAAGATCGTGAAAGTTCGGTGACAGATTAATCTCTCAGATTGAATGACAGAGATGAATTGAGGATAATGCCAGGATTACAGGTTTGAGAGAGAGGATGGATGGTGTGGCTGTCTACAGTGATGGGAAAGTCAGAGGGAGGACTGGGTTTGGGTGGGAAGGTGAAGTATTCTCTTTTGGACATAAGTTCGATTTGTCAGTGGAACATTCAAATCGAGATGCTCTGAAAGCAATAGGAAATGAGACTGCAGAGAAGGAGAGAGATTAAAAATGGAGATGTAGATTTGGGAATCATGATCATTGACTTATTGACTGATTACTTAGTAGTCTCAATGGGCATCCCTCTATTTGGAGAACCAGGAGGAGAACCTTGGTCTCCTGAGTCTCAGTAGCATGGTCATTCTGATTCTCAGTTTAAAGGGTAAATATTGGCTCATGGTTATTGCACCAAGAGTCTTTCCCTGATTAAATCCTATTTCCCTGACTCTCTCCCTTCTGCATCATCTAGGCACTTGTAGTCCCATGGCCTAGCAGGGACCTGGGAATCAGAAGGTCATGGGTTCTAATCCTGGCTCTGCCACTTGTCTGCTGTGTGACCTTAGGCAAGTCACTTAACTTCTCTGTGCCTCAGTTACCTCATCTGTAAAATGGGGATTAAGACTGTGAGCCTCATGTGGGACAACCTGATTATCCTGTATACCCCAGCGTTGAGAACAGTGCTCTGCACATAGTAAGCACTTTACGAATACCAACATTATTATTATTAAGTGCTTAAATACCATAATTATTATAATTATTATTACTACCCTTTAGGCACTTGATAGTCACCACACCCTCCACCCTTGAGCACTCATGTTCATATCATAATTTAGTCATTTATGTTAATATCTGTCTCCCCCTCTAGAATGTAAGCTCACTGTGGGAGATGAATGTGTCTGCCAACTATGGCATTTTTACTTTCCCAAGCACTTAGTACACTGCTCTGCACACAGTAGATGCTCAGTTAAAGACCATTAATGATCAAATGATTGACTGATGGTTCTGCCAAGACACCGATTTCGTTTATTACTATTTATTGTTGTCAGTGCTGCCACCCACCTCTCTGGCCTCGCCATGTCCCTCCTCCCCCCCACCCCCCTCCCGCCTCTTCCTATCCTCCCCTTCCCCTTCCCCTCTCTTGCTCAGCTCTTTCCCGCTCTCTCCTCTGTCTCCTCCCCCCCTCCCCTCTCCCGCCCTAGAACCCCACTTTACCAGCGCTACCCCTCTTCCCCCTCCCCCTACTCTTCCCCCCACCAAACCCCCTCTTCACCCCCTCCCCCCTTCTCTCTTCCCCACCCATGCCCCATCCCAGTCCTCTTGTCCCACCGCCACCCCTCATCCCCCTCTCCCCGTCCAGGGCTCCGCCACCTCCTTCCCATCCAAACCCTCTCCTCCCCCCGCCCTTCCCCCCCTCCTCCCCTTGCACCCACAGCTACTTTCAAGTGTGGCCTCTGGAACCCCCGCTCTATTACAGGCAAGCTACCTTTCATCCATGACCTTTTCCTCTCTCGCTCTCTCCTCCTCCTCGCCCTTTCGGAAACGTGGCTCTCTCCCGAAGACATGGTCTCCGCCGCCGCTCTCTCCAGCGGAGGCCTCTCCTTCTCCCACTCCCCCAGACTCACCGGTAAGGGAGGAGGCGTCGGCTTCCTCCTCTTGCCCCGTTGCCGCTTCCGCACTATCCCTCCTCCCCCCCCCCTTCCCCTCCTTCGAAGCCCATATCATTCGCCTCTACCACCCCCTCCAGTTACTTGTCGCTGTCATCTACCGCCCTCCCGGTCCCACCTCCGACTTCTTCAACCACCTTGACCCCTTTCTCACCTTCCTTCTCTCCTTCTCTCTGCCCACTCTGATCCTTGGAGACTTCAACATCCATACGGATGTACCCGACGACTCCTCTGCCGCCCGCCTGCTATCCCTCCTCGACTCTGCCGACCTCCTCCTCCACCATACCGCGCCCACTCACCGACTCGGTCACACCCTCGATCTCGTCATCTCCTACCGCTGCACTATCTCCTCCCTCACCAACTCTGAAATCCCTCTTTCTGACCATAACCTTCTCACCTGCCTCATCTGTCACACTCCCACCCCCTGCAAATCTTCGCTACTGCCCCACAGAGACCTCCGCTCTCTCGATCCCATCCGTCTTTCCAATAGCATCTCTCCTCACCTTGCCGCCCTGTCCTCTCTTCCCACTCTCGACGATCAGGTCTCCGCTCTCAACTCCACCCTCTCTACTCATCTCGACTCTCTCGCCCCCCTTTCCCTCCGCTGCTCTCGCTCCACTAACCCACAGCCCTGGATCACCTCCTCCGTCCGTCTCCTACGCTCCTATGCTCGAGCTGCTGAGCGCTGCTGGCGCAAGTCCAAGCACCAAGCCGACCTCACACACTTCAAATTTATCCTTTCCTGCCTTAACTCTGCCCTCTCCTCCGCCAGGCAAAGCTTCTTCTCCTCCCTCATCGACACCCATGCCCGTCACCCCCGCCGATTGTTCTGGACCTTTAACTCTCTCCTTAGGCCCCCTGTTCCTCCCCCTCCCCCATCTCTCACCCCCAATGATCTGGCCACCTATTTCCTCACGAAAATCAACACGATCAGGTCTGAGCTCCCCAAAGTCACCCCTCCGCCTCTCCCCTCCCCCCCACCAACCCCCTCCCCTACTTTCCCATCCTTCCCTGCAGTATCCTCAGAGGAAATCTCCTCCCTCCTCGCAAGTGCCACCCCCTCCACCTGCGCCTCGGACCCCATTCCCTCTCACCTTCTTAAAACCATTGCCCCTGCCCTCCTCCCTTCCTTAACTTCTATTTTTAACCACTCAATCTCCAAGGGCTCCTTCCCCTCGGCCTTCAAACATGCCCACGTCTCCCCCATCCTAAAAAAACCCACTCTTGACCCCACTTCCCCCTCCAGTTATCGTCCTATCTCCCTACTACCCTTCCTTTCCAAAATCCTAGAACGAGTCGTCTACAATCGATGCCTAGAATTCCTTAACTCCCATTCTCTCCTAGACCCCCTCCAATCTGGCTTCCGTCCCCTCCACTCTACCGAGACTGCTCTCTCTAAGGTCACCCATGACCTCCTTCTTGCAAAATCCAATGGCTCCTACTCCATTCTGATCCTCCTTGACCTCTCTGCTGCTTTTGACACTGTCGACCATCCCCTCCTCCTCCATACCTTATCTCACCTTGGCTTCACGGACTCCGTCCTCTCCTGGTTCTCCTCTTACCTCTCTGGCCGATCATTCTAGGTCTCCTTCGCTGGAGCCTCCTCCCCCTCCCATCCTTTAACTGTTGGAGTTCCTCAAGGGTCAGTTCTTGGCCCTCTTCTGTTCTCCATTTACACTCACTCCCTTGGTGAACTCATTCGCTCTCACGGCTTTGACTACCATCTCTACGCAGATGACACACAGATCTACATCTCTGCCCCTGTCCTCTCCCCCTCCCTTCAGGCTCGCATCTCCTCCTGCCTCCGGGACGTCTCCACCTGGATGTCGGCCCGCCACCTAAAACTCAACATGAGCAAGACTGAGCTCCTCATCTTCCCTCCCAAACCCGGTCCTCTCCCAGACTTCTCTATCACCGTGGATGGCACGACCATCCTTCCCATCTCTCAGGCCCGCAATCTCGGTGTCATCCTTGACTCGTCCCTCTCGTTCACCCCACACATCCTATCCGTTACCAAGACCTGCCGGTTTCACCTCTACAATATCGCCAAGATCCTCCCTTTCCTCTCCACCCAAACGGCTACCTTACTATTACGGGCTCTCGTTATATCCCGGCTAGACTACTGTGTCAGCCTTCTCTCTGACCTCCCTTCCTCCTCTCTCGCCCCGCTCTGGTCTATTCTTCACTCCGCTGCCCGGCTCATCTTCCTGCAGAAACGATCTGGGCATGTCACTCCCCTTCTTAAACAACTCCAGTGGTTGCCTATCGACCTCCGCTCCAAACAAAAACTCCTCACTCTAGGCTTCGAGGCTCTCCATCACCTTGCCCCTTCCTACCTCTCCTCCCTTCTCTCTTTCTACCGCCCACCCCGCACGCTCCGCTCCTCCACCGCCCACCTCCTCACCGTCCCTCAGTCTCGCCTATCCCGCCATCGACCCCTGGGTCACGTCCTCCCGCGGTCCTGGAACGCCCTCCCTCCTCACCTCCGCCAAACTGATTCTCTTTCCCTCTTCAAAACCCTACTTAAAAATCACCTCCTCCAAGAGGCGTTCCCAGACTGAGCTCCTCTTCCCCCTCTACTCCCTCTGCCATCCCCCCTTTACCTCTCCACAGCTAAAGCCTCATTTTCCCCTTTTCCCTCTGCTCCTCCACCTCTGCCTTCCCATCCCCACAGCACTGTACTCGTCCGCTCAACTGTATATATTTTCGTTACCCTATTTATTTTGTTAATGAATTGTACATCGCCTTGATTCTATTTAGTTGCCATTGTTTTTACGAGATGTTCTTCCCCTTGACGCTGTTTATTGCCATTGTTCTTGTCTGTCCGTCTCCCCCGATTAGACTGTAAGCCCGTCAAACGGCAGGGACTGTCTCTATCTGTTGCCGACTTGTTCATCCCAAGCGCTTAGTACAGTGCTCTGCACATAGTAAGCGCTCAATAAATACTATTGAATGAATGAATGAACTTGATGCCTCCATTAGAAGTTTTGGGGACGGTAAGCACGACCTTCTTAGAAAATATTTGCTTCATCTGAGCTAAGTTTTCCTGACTTCATAAATAATTAAAAGCCTAGTCCAGCTTCCTAATCCACCAAAGAAGATATCAGGCTTTAGGGAATTGCTATGAAATCAATCATTAGGAAGCAGGCATATTTATTCATATTAATCACTACATCTGCCACCTCCTGGTCTTTGCTCCACTATAACTGCCTAAAATAGGAGCTTAATTTTCCTGCTCTAACAATTGGAGCAAATTGGAACCTAATATCACCTAAGTGGGAAATGTTTATTCTTCTCCTCCTCAGACCTCAAATATTTACTGTACTCCTTTAAATTTACTTTCTTCCTAAAATCCTAGATAAAATACCCCAATCAATCATTGGGTTAATTGCATTGGGAAGATGATGTTAAGTTAATAAATGCACTCCAAAAGTACTTAAAAGTATTCTAATCAAGGTGACAGTCTCTCAGATCCAAAATTCAGTAATGAACTTTGAGATCTACCTTATTTTAAACCCTACTGCATTGTGGGAAAATTACTTCATAGTAGCCATTGGATTACTTGGTGGGAATGAATAGGTTACAAGGGAGATACAAGATACTAGAAACCTGATTAGGTTTAAAGTCCTAGTGGAATTTGGATAACTTGAGTTGATGAAGCAACAAAGTTATAATTCCTTGAGTAATGGGAGCTTCATTTTCAATTTACACAGTATGAGGCTAGGTAAAAGAGACACTCTCAAGAGTTTCTGCAGATATTCTCCAGTTCTAATCTTGCAAAGTGAAACTTTCTGTGATCTCTATCATCTCATTCTTTCCCTGACCCCACAGCCTGACTGGTTTTCTACACTTTTGGCTGAAACACAACTGGCAGGCATGAGAGAGATTATCAGTCACTCCAAAGCAAACCATTACCGCTGGAACTAATTTCTTCATGAAGGTTCTTGTTAATGAAGTCCTTGGGCCTATACCAAGGCTTGTCAGTTTATAACTAGAAACTTCATCATCATCATCGTTGTCATCTTCATCTCTCTCATCACTATCAAAAACACTGGTGGGATCTAGGTTGCGGAGAGGGCCACCTCTGTAAGACCCTTTGGACTGTGAGCTCCTTGTGGCAAGGAAACATGTCTATTAACTCTCATATATTGCTCTCTTAGTACCTGAGACAGTGTTCAGCACACAGTAAATGCTCAATAGATCCCATGATTGATTGATGGATGGGAGGAAGGACTGGTAGCCTATAGTCACAACCGCAGAGTCAGACTACTAGAAAAGCAGCATGGCCTAGTGGAAAGAACCCATGGGTCTGGGAGTCAAAAAAAACCTGGATTCCAATCCTGGTTCTGCCGAATCTGTTGTATGATCTTGGACAAGTAACTTAACTTCTCTGTGCCCCAGTTCCCTCATCTGAAAAATAGGGATTCAATTTGACTGTGATCCCCATGTGGGACCTGATTATCTTGTATCTTCCCCAGCATTTAGTAGAGTTCTTAGCACATAGCAAGCACTTAACAAAAAGTGAAATTATCTTTATTATTAGTCTGATAATTTACTTGTGTTTTGATGAGGGAAAGCCTTGGAGGTTGGTTACTGAACCTCACCCCTAACCTCACCTTACCAAACTCTTGCATCCAGTGACCTGATGTTGAGACAATGACATGCTGATACAGTGACCCCTAGAAACTCTGAACAAAGGCAGAAGTATTTGACTCTTGATGAGAACGCAATGCTTCTTGTTGAATCTTCAAAAGCATTAATGGTTCTGTGGTTCTGACCTTTTGGAGGATCTCTCTCTCTCAAGGATTGGCCTGAGATTGGGAAACTAATTTGGAAATCTCTGGGAGGCCCAATCATTTGTGATGAAGCTCTAACTGCTCCTGTTATTAAAATGATGGCTGATGACAGTTTTCTTGACCACCGTATCTGCTTTACCTTATTTGCCTGGAAGGCCTACTGGGGACGTGTGTAGTTAGCTCATATTTGACCCTGACCCTGCCTTTCCTGCAGAGGGGCCGGCAGGTTAAGCCAGTGTTCCCAGGTTTACAAAACTGAAACTGCATCTCTCTCTCTCTCTCTCTCTCTTCCCCTCACCCCCCACCACACACACACACACACACACACACACACACACACACACACACACACATTCCCCATAGTAAGAGGAGGTCCTGGGAAGGGGATGGACCTAGTGAGGAGGTTTCACATGGGCAATGAAGCCAGCTTCACTGGCTTTCCTTAATAATAACTATGGTGTTTCCAGTGACAGTGTATGGATCTGAAAGCTGGACAGTGAAAAAACAGAACAGAAAGCACAACGATTCCTTTGAAATTCAGTCTTGGAGAAGGCTTTTGCATATACCATGGACATGGACTGCCCAAAAAACAAATGGATTTTAGAGCAAATTTAAACTAAAGTGGTCTTTGGAAGGCCCAGATGACTCCACTTAGATTAGCATATTTTGGACACATAGAATGACTAATACACTCTGGAGAAGACGCTAATGCTAGGAAAGGTCCGTGGAAAACGTGGAAGAGGCAACCAAGAAGCTAGATGGATAGAGACCATGACAACAATAATAGAAAGACCATTAGAAAGGTTACGGGTTATGGCAGAGACAGGACGTTCTGAAGAAAGTATATCCCATAGAGTCACTATGAATTGGAAATGAGTCAACAGCACTTAATAATAATACTTAAGTGCTTACTATGTACCTGCCTTCTCTCCCACACACTTCCTCCCCATAAATCTGTACTGTTCCCCCACAGAGACTGCCAATCTTTTGAGTCCATCCAATTTTCTCAAGGCATCATGCCCCATTTAGCCTCCATACCCAAACTACCTTCCCTTGATGACCAAATTGATGTTCTCAACAACACTCCCTCTACTAAACTCAACTCTTGTACCACTAACCCAAAGACCTGGATCACCTCTACAGTCCTCCCCCTTTGCTCCTTTGCATCAGCTGCAGAGTGTTGCTAGCGAAAATCTAGATAGGCTGATTTTTGTCCTCTTCAAGTTTAATTTTGCATGCTTTTATTGTGCCATCTCCTCTCCCCGGCAAAAATTTTCCTCCATCCTTATTGACACACATGTCCATTGGCCTCCCCAGTTGTTCCAGACATTTAACTCCATCCTCAGGCCTCACAACACCATCTCACCATCCCTTGCCCCAGTGACCTGACCACCTACTTCATTAACAAAATTATAGGGCATGATCTCCCAAAAATCTCCCCTTCCCCTCTCCAGTCCCTCCCTTCTCCTGCCCCTTCTAACTCTCCATCTTACCCAGCACTATCTCTAGAGGAATTCTCCTACTCTCTCTCAAAATCCACCCCCCCGACATATTCAAGCCATCACTAAATCCTGTCAATTCTACCTTTACAACGTTGCCAAAATCCACACTTTCTTCTCTATCCAAACTTCTACCTCGTTAATGCAAGCACTAATCCTATCCTGCCTAGATTATTGTACCAGCCTCCCTGCTGACCTCTTTACCTCATGTCTCTCCCCACTCCAGTGCATAATTCATTCTGCTGCTCAAATCATTTTCCTTCAAAAATGTTCAGACCATGCTTCCTCACTCCTCAAGAAGCTCCAGTGGTTGCCCATCTACTTCTGCATCAAACAAAAACTTCTCACCATTGGTTTTAAAGCACTTAATCACCTTTCCCCATCCTACCTTACCTCACTACTCTCCCACTGCAACTCAGCCGACACACTTTGTTCCTTTAATGCTAACCTTCTCACTGTATCTAGATCTCGTCTATCTCACCACTGACCTCTTGTCTACATCCTACCTCTGGCCTGGTAGGTAGCTTCTCTCCTCATGTCAGACAGATAAGTGCTCTCCCCCACTTCAAAACCTCAATGAAGGCACACCTCCTCCAAGAAGCCTGCTAAGAGCTCCTTTCGTCTTCTCCTACTCCCTTCGGCCCCACTGTTACTTGCTCCTTCATTCATCCTCCCTCCCATCCCCACAGCACAAATTTATAGTGGATAGAGCACTAGGCCTGGAGTCAGAAGGTCTTGGATTCTAATTCTAGTTCTGCCACTTACCTGCCTTGTGACCTTGGGTAAAACACTTCACTTCTCTGTGCCTCAGTTACCTCAGCTGTAAAATGCAGATGAAGGTGAGCCTAGGTGGGACAGGGACCCGCAATTTGCTTGTATCCACCCCAACACAGAGTGCCTGTCACATAGTAAGTGCTTAACAAAAACCATATTTTTTATTTATCTGTGTGTATATATATATATATATATATATATCTGTAATTTATGTATGTATTCATTTATTAATATTAATTTCTGCCTCCCCCTCTAGAGTGAGCTCGTTGTATGCAGGAATGCATCTGCTTGTTGTAATATTGTACTCTCCCAAGTGCTTAGTTCAGTGTTTCACACACAGTAAGCATTCAATAAATATGATGGAATGAATGAGTGAAAATGCCAAGCACTGTTCTCAGTGCTGGGGTAGGTACAAGTTAATCAGGTTGGACACAGTTCCTGTCCCACATGGGACTCATACTCTTAATCCCTATTTTACAGATGAAGTAACTGAGACATAGAGAAGTTAAGTGGTTTGCCCAAGGTCACACAGCAGAAATCTGGCAAAGCTGGGATTAGAACTCAGGACCTCTGACTCCCAGGCCTGTGCTCTATCCACTGAGTCACACTGCTTCTCTGTGGCCAGACTTGTGATCACTATTCAGGGGACCTCTAACCCTTTCATGTTTCAATCAGGAATCTGTGATTGACTTGATCTGTTTTGAAAAAGTCAGAGCGACAACAGCTGCCCTGTACAGGCCCTAGGAAATTAGGCCAGATGGGTGAAGCTTGGGCCTGCTTTGGATGGGCAGAGGGAGATATCTGAGCACTTGCCCAAGGCTCCTTTCAGAGGGTAAAACAGATGACTCTCTTGGCTGGAAAGGGTGCCTGTACCCTGCTTAATTTCCTCGCTGAAATAATTCTGGCCAAACATCCCTCATTTTTGAAGAAGAAGAAGGGTTTTGGGAACTTAACTAGTCATTTTTAATATTGATGAAATCCATAGAATATTGTTCATCTCTTTACTTTGCCTTCATGAGAAAACTTAATTAAAAAGGTCTGTTTTCCTCAGTCTTATATTCTAAAAACCATTCTTCTATTTGGGTCTGCAGGATCATAGAGGGGAGAAAGAATTGAATGAGTTGTCTATTTTTCAAAGTTGTTACTGCTGACACTGAATTACATCCATATGGATGAGTGTCATTGAGAGAGAGCTTCTTGTCTACCATGGTCTTAAAACTATAGTAAAAAAGCTTTTTCATGCTTTGCTTTTCAGAATTAGCAGTGTGCTCTTTCATCCATTCAATTCAATCGTATTTATTGAACTTTTACTGTGTGCAGAGCACTGTACTAAGTGCTTGGAAAGTATGATTCAACAACACATAGAGACAATCCCTGCCCAACAACGGGCTCACAGTCTAGAAGGGGGGAGACAGACATCAAAACAAGTAAATGGGCATCAATAACATCAATATAAATAGAATTATAGATATATGCACATCATTAATAAAATAGAATAATAAATTTTCACATACATACACAAGTGCTGTGGGGCGGGGAAAGGGGTAGAGCAGAGGGAGAGAATTGGGTGATGAGGGGAGGAGGAGCAGAGGAAAAGGAGGGGCTTATTCTGCTCTTGATTAGGGTAGGTCAGACATCAGGGGCATAATCAAATGCATTTGGTGTCTCTCCTTCAGCAGGAAGACTTAATTTAGATTTGGGAGGAGGAGACAGGAAGCAGCATACCATGCCGCAAGCAAGACATGCACACAGGTTGTCTTTGTAGGAGTGATGGCTAGCACTGTCATCCACCCTCGTGACCACAGTCCCACCATTACCAGTTGCACACACTGGGAGATGTCTGGCTAGGATAGTAGTTGACTTTTTTAGTCAATGTACACAATAGCCCAGAGACTTCATCAGCAACAGACACTGCTGTGCCTTCACCCATTTCATGTAATACTGTTGAATGGAGCACCTGGGCTGACTTCACTAGGAGTTGGAAGTCTCTTCTGCTTTAATGCAAAATGCCATTGAAAGGCAAAAAAAAAAAAAAAAGATTGCAAAACCCAAGAATTATTTTCCTTATTCAAGACAATGCCACTGACAATAGGGGGACGGAGTACAGGTGAGTAGAGAGTGTAGCGCTCTCTCATTCACTCCACTCATCTAATCTGTCACAAACATCTGCCAGTCTCACCTTCACAATATTGCCAAGATCCACCCTTTCCTCTCCATCCAAACTGCTATTGTGCTGGTACAAGCTCTCATAATATCCTGACTGGATAATTGTGTCAGCATCCTCTCTGATCTCCCTTCTTCCTGTCTCTCTCTGCTCCAGTCTATTCTTCATTCTGCTGCCTGGATCATCTTCCTACAGAAATGGTCTGGGCATGTCACTCCCCTCCTCAAAAACCTCCAGTGGTTGCCTATCAACCTCTGCACAAAACAAAAACTCCTCACTCTTGGCTTCAAAGCTCTCCATCACCTTACCCCCTCCTACCTCACTTTCTTTCTCTCTTTCTAATGCCCACACCATACACTCTGCTCCTCTGCCACTCACCTCCTCATGGACCCTCGTTCGCACCTGTTCCTCCGTCGACCCCTGGCCCACGTCTAACCACTGACCTGGAATGCCCTCCCTCTTCACATTCGCCAAACTAACTCTCTTCCTCTCTTCAAAGTCCTATTGAGAGATCACCTCCTCCAGGACCCCTTCCCAGACTGAGCCCCCCTTTCCCTCTGCTCCCCCACCCTCTGCTCTTCCCTTTTCCCCTCCTCTCAGCATTGTGCTCATTTGTATGTATTTATTACCCTATTTATTTTCTTAATGAGGTGTATATCTCCTTGATTCTATTTATCTTGATGATGTTGTCTTGTTTTTGTTTTGTTCTGTTTTGCTTTGCTGTCTGTCTCCCCAGTTTAGACTGTGAGCCCATCATTGGGCAGGGATTGTCTCTATCTGTTGCTGAATTGTACATTCCAAGCACTTAGTACAGTGCTCTGCACATAGTAAGCTCTCAATAAATACTATTGACTAAATTAATGAAAGGTGTTGGATTGTCAGGAGCAGAATCCATTGAGTGATTTTTCTAGTAATGCTGAAGGTTGGTACTGAGTCTTCACACTTTTTGGCCCAAATCCTCATGATAATGATAAAATGGTATTTGTTAAGTGTTTACTATAGGTCAATCACTACATTAAGTCCTGGGTTAGATAGAAGATGAGCAGGTTGGACACCATCCCTGTCTTACATGGGCCAAACAGTATAAGTATGAGGGATCCTCATTTTTCAGTTGTGGAAACTGAGGCAGAGAGAAGTTAAGTGACTTTCCCAAGGTCACACAGCAAGCAAGTGGAAGAGCTGAGATTAGAACTCAGCTCCTCTGACTCATAGGCAGATGCTTTTTTCACTAAACCTTCCCAAGATCGTCCAGCAAGAAAGTGGCAGAGTCAAGATTAGAACCCAGATGCTCTGCATCTCAAGAAAATGCTTTTCCCACTAGGCTGAGATTGCCAGATGGTTCACTGGGATGAAATTGCAGTCTGTGGCCATGAAACAGACTGTTCTGAGCATCCTTTAGTAACAGAGTGGAAAGAGCATGGGTCAGAGAGCCAGAAGTACCTGGTTTGTAATACTGCCTCTTCCACTTGTCTGCTGTGTGACCTTGATCAAGTCCCTTCACTTCTCCATGCCTCAATTCCCTCACTGATAAAAAGGGGATTAAGACTGTGAACCCCATGTGGGACAGGGATCATGTCCAACCTGATTGCCTTGTATTCACCCCAGTCCTTGGTATGGTGCCTGCCACATAGTAAGCACTTAACAAATACCATAAAAAAAACCCTGATTATCTTGCATCTACCCCAGCGCTTAGAACAGTGTTTGGCACAGAGTAAGCATTTAACAAATGCCACAATTATTCTTATAATAATTATTATAAATGCACAAGATCTGAGGGTAGGCATAAACAAGAGACACAAAGTGGCCGAGTGGAAAGAGCACAGGCTGGGGAATCAGAGAACTCTGAGTTCATTCATTCATTCATTCAATAGTATTTATTGAGCACTATGTGCAGAGCACTGTACTAAGCACTTGGAATATGCAAATCAGTAACAGAGACAGTCCCTCCCCTTTGACGGGCTTACAGTCTAATCGGAGGAGACAGACATACAAGAACAATGGCAATAAATAGAATCAAGGGGAAGAACATCTCATTAAAACAATAGCAAATAAAAAGTTCTAATCCCAGCCCTGCCAAATGCTTACCGCATGACCTTGGGCAAGTCACTTAACTTCTCCATGCCTCAGTTTACCTGATCTCCCTTCTATTTAGACTATGAGCCCCAAGCGGGGCAGGGAGTATGCCCAACCTAATAAACTTGTATCCATCCCAATTCTTAGAGCAGCATTTGAGACATAGTAATTGCCTAACAAATACCATTTCAGTAAAAAAAAAGAGTGGGAGACATCTGAACTCTTGATAAGATTCAGGACACTTCATCAAGCACAGCAGGTACTGGTGCTTTCTTATCTGGTTTATCTTGCAGTACAGAGAGAAACACTCAGAGCAGATGTTTAGACCACAGGAGTTTTGCCTGAAAACCCAAAACACTCTCTTATCCTGTAACTAGACTGTAGGCTCATTTTGGGCTAGGGATGCATCCACCAACTCTGTTGTACTCCAGGCTCCCAAATTCTTGGTTCCCTGCTCTGCCCATAGTGAATACTCAATAAATATCATAGAATGATAGAATCTGCATTCAGAAAAACTCCCATTATAGTAAACATACCTTGGTCAGTGCCTGGAAGCCCATTATTGGGTAGGGATTTTCTCTATCTGTTGCTGAATTGTACACTCCAAGTGCTTAGTACAGTGCTCCACACACAGTAAATGCTCAATAAATGCTATTGAATGAATGCCATGTTAATAATAATAATAATAATTGTGATATTTGTTACACACTTACTATGTGCCAAGCACATACTAAGCATTGAGGTGGATAGAAGCAAATCGGGTTGAACACAATTCTTGCCTCACATGGGGCTCATAGTCTCAATCCCCATTTTACAGATGAGGTAACCAAGGCCTAGAGAAGTGAAGTGACTTGCCCAAGATCAAACAGCAGACACATGGTGGAGTCAGAATTAGAACCCATGACCTTCTGACTCCCACGCCCGTGCTCTATCCACTACACCATGCTGCTTCTCTATGTTATGCACACAGCTGTTTCTTCTCTGATGTCCTAACAATGTTCAAATGTCAAATCCCCCATTCTGCCTCACCCAAGTTCAACCACACCTGACTGCAAGATGAGAAGACTGAAATGGGTCAAGCAGGAGGGGAGAATCCCCAGAATAGGGGAGAAGCAGAGTAGCCTAGTGGAAAGAGTGTGGGTCTGGGAGTCTGGGTTGTAATCTCCTTTCTGCTACTTCTCTGCTGTGTGATCTTGGGCAAGTCACTTCATTTGTCTATACCTCAGTGACCTCATCTTTAAAATGAGGATTAAGACTATAAACCCCATGTGGGACTTGAATGGTGTCCAACCTGATTATCTTGTATCTACCCTAGCACTAAGTACAGTGCCTGGCACATAGTAAGTGCTTAACAAATATCATTACCAACCCCACCCCCACCAAACTAATGAGGTTAAGAAATCAGCAATAATGTTTCTGACTCATGAATTACCTTGAGAATCTCTTGTGTTCACAGGCTCAGGAGAAGTCCAAAATTTCTGGCTGATTTGGGTGGCAATAGTCCCAGTAGATGGGGTCACTTAGGTCGTAGTGGATATCATTGTACAACTGTTGTGTGTATTTTGCAGTATGCTGCATACTTTTCCTTGCCTCACTTGACACACTCTCTTTCCTAATGGGAACTTAACTGGCTTGGTTCAGGGAGTGCCACAACATAGTAGATAGAGCACAGGCCTGGAATTCAGAAGGTTATGGGCTCCTATCCCAGCTCCATCACTTGCCTGCTGTGTGACCTCGGGCAAGTTACTTCACTTCTCTGTGTCTCATTTGCCTCAGCTGTAAAATGGGTATTATCACTGTGAGCTCCACTTGGGACAGGGACTGTGTCCAACCCATTTTGCTTGTATCCAGCCCAGCGTTTAGTGCAAGTGCCTGGCACATACTAAGCATTTAACAAATGTCACAGTTATTATTATAAATAATTTCTTTGCACAGATTCACAGTCCAAAAGCTTCCATGACTGTCCCAAGTTTTGTCTATTGTCTCTAATGGAAAATTATCATTATCAAAATAAGTGTGGAGATAAATGCTTGTATATGTATATCTACACATATGTTTGGTCTTTGTATTCAAACACCTATGCCCTATAAATCAGTACTATTTTCCCACGAAGACCTCTGATCTTTTAACTCCATCCAATTGTCTCAACTCATCATGCCCCTGTACCCAAACTACCTTCTCTTAATGACCAAATTGACACTCTCAACATCACCCTCTCTACTGAATTCAACTCACTTGCTCCCCTATCCCTTCATCTCTCTTGTAGCACTAACCCACAGCCCTGGATCACCTTTATAGTCCGCCTTCCTTGTGTTTGAGCTGGTGGAAATCTAAATATCAGGCCGACTTCATCCGAATTTATCCTTGTGTGCCTTCTCCTCTGTCCTCCCCAAATTATTTCTCCACAGTTATTGACACCCATGCCTGTCACCCTCACCAGTTGTTCCAGACATTTAACTTCCTCCTCAGGCCCCCTGTCCCCCTGGCCTCCTCTATCCCTTGCCCCCAGTGACCTGAGCACGTACTTCATCAATACAGTTGACATAATCAGGTGTGAGCTCCCTAAAATCTCCCCTGCCCCTCCTCAGTCCCTTCCCTTTCTGGCCCCCTCCAACTCTCCCATTCTTCCCAGTAGTATCTCTAGAGGACATCTCTGGCCTCCTTTCAAAATCCACACCCTCCACCTGTGCATCTAATCCCATTCCTCTGCACTTTATTAAAACTCTTACTCCCTCCCTTCTTCCCTCCTTGACAGCTGTCTTCAACTGCTCACTCTCTAATGACTTCTTCCCCACTGCTTTCAAACACACCCATCTTTCCCCTATCCTAAAAAACCTCTCACTTGATGCCACAGCTCCCTCCAGTTATTGCCCCATCTCTCTACCATTCCTCTCAAAACTCCTTGAGCAAGTTGTCTACACTTGCTGCCTCAAATTCCTCTCCTCCAATTCTCTCCTTGATCACCTCCAAACTGGCTTCTGTACCCTTCACTCCAAAGAAACTGCCTTCTCAAAGGTCACTAATGATCACCTTCTTGCCAAATCCAAAGGCCTCTACTCCATCCTAATCCTTCTCGACTGCTCAGCTGCCTTCGATACTGTTGACCACCCCCTTCTCCTGGAAACACTATCCAACCTTGGCTTTGCTGCCGCTGTCCTCTCCTAGTACCTCTCATCTCTTTGACCATTCATTTTCAGTCTCCTTTGTGGGTTCCTTCTCTGCCTCCCAACCCCCTAACTGCAAAGATCCTTTAAGGTGCAGTTCTGGGTCTTCTATTCTCCATCTACACTCACCCCCTTGGAGAACTCATTCACTCTCATGGCTTCAACCTCTACCTCTATGTGGATGATACCCAAATCTACATCTCCAGTCCTGATCTCAATCCCTCTCTGCAATCTCACATTTCCTCTTCCCTTTAAGACATCTCTATTTGGATGTCTCCCCATAACCTCAAGCTCAATATGTCTAAAAATGAACTCCTTATCTTCTTACCCAAACTCTGTCCTCCCTTTGACTTTCCCATCACTGTAGATGGCACCAGCATCCTTCCTGTCTCACAAGCCCATAACCTTGGTGTTATCCTTTCTTCCTCTCTCATGCAACCCACTTATTAAATCATCACTATATCCTGTCTGTCCCACCTTCACAACATTACTAAAATTCCCCCTTTCTGCTCTGTCTGGACGATTACCACATTAATACAATCGTTCATCCTATCCCACCTGTATTACTGCATCAGTCTCCTTGCTGACATCCCAGACTCCAGTCCATGCTTCAATCTGCTGCCTGGATCATTTTCTTCAAAAACGTTCAGGACGTAATAATAATGCTGATGATATTTGTTAAATGCTTACTATGTGCCAAGCACTGTTCTAAGCACTGGGGGAGATACAAGGTTATCAGGTTATCCCAGGTGGGGCTCATAGTCTTAATCCCCATTTTACAGATAAATGAGGCACAGAAAAGTTGAGTGACTTGCCCAAAGATACACAGCTGACAAGTGGCAGAGTCGGGCTCGATTCTGTGCTCTTTCCACTAAGCCATGTTGCTTCTCAAATGTCACTCCACTCCTCAAAAAACTCCAGTGGTTGCCCATCCACCTCTGCATAAAACAAAAACTCCTTGCCACTTTGCCCCCTCCTACCTCATCTGGCTGCTCTCCTACTATAACCCAGCCCACACACTTCTCTAATGCTAACCTTCTGGCTGTGCCTCAATCTTGCCTATCTTGCTGCTGACCCCTTGTCCACCTTCTGTCTCTGGACTGAAAAACACTCCCTCCCCCCCCCACTACCTCCTTCAAAGTCTTATTGAAGGCACATCTCCAAGATGCCTTCCCTAACACCCCCTTTCCTCTTCTCCTACTCCCTTCTGCTTCACCTCAACTCGCTCCCTTTGTTCTTCCCCACTCCCAGTCCCACAGCACTTAAGTACATATTTGTAATTTATTTGCATTGTTTTTCTCTTCCCCCATCTATACTGTAAACTTGTTGTGGGCATGGAATTTGTTTGTTTGCTGTATTATACTCTTCCAAGTGCTTAGCACAGTGCTCTGCACACAGTAAGTGCTCAGTAAATATGACAATGAATGGAAGAATAATCCTGGCTCTGCCAGATGCTTGCAGTGTGACCTTGGGCAAGTCACATATCTTCTATGTGCCTCTGTTCTCCTGTTCTCCCTCCTACTTTGACTGTGAGTCTCATGTGGAACAGAGACTTTGTCAAGCTAATTCATTCCTATCTACCCCGGTGCTTAGAACAGTGTTTGACACATAATAGGCACTTGACAAATACCATAAAAAAATCAATCAGTGGTATTTATTGAGAACATATTGTATGCAGAGCACTGTTTTAAGAGATTATGAGAGTACAGCAGAATTGGTAGACACAATTCCTGCCCTCCACGAGTTAACAGTCTAAGGGAGGATGCATTTTTCTCCCGTAAATTTTTTTTGAAGTGACGTCACTGCACAAATTATAGTTCTTAGCCAGCCAACGAACCATACCATTGAACTAAAAACTAAAAACTCATTTTTATAATGAATACTAGTCAGCAAGAAAGAGTAGAAGATTGCAAGGAACCTCAATATACAAGGTATAAATTCAAGGTTACTTTGATATTTATA
The DNA here is from genome assembly GCF_004115215.2 of Ornithorhynchus anatinus. Lineage (NCBI taxonomy): Eukaryota > Metazoa > Chordata > Mammalia > Monotremata > Ornithorhynchidae > Ornithorhynchus > Ornithorhynchus anatinus. The sequence continues at coordinate 109,528,155 of NC_041731.1, read as the reverse complement.
ATCTCAGATAAAACATAATTAAAATGTAGCCTTCCAAGAGCAACCCCCTCCTATACTTGTCTCCATTTGTTGTGAGCTCAGGCATGAATGATCTCAGCACTTGGGTACAAACATATTTTTATATTTATTTATACATCATTCATATATTTATCTGAATGTTCAATTATTTCTTCATCAGTTTCATCCTGGCATATTTGATCTGCTTTCTGCTTTATTGTCTGACTCAGGACCATCCCCATTTTTCTTGTAGGGACAATTCAGATTCTTTTGTCAGAGCTTTGAAAAACGCTTAGCCACATGACAATACTTCAGTGAATCTTGTATAGCAGACTAACTAGTTTTCCAAGAACAGACGCTTATCTGCTGTGAAGAATTCTCGTTAGTCCACCTCTCTGGTGCCTTTGTAATGAGTAGAGAAATTCCAAATGGGACATCTGGGTTACCTGAAAAAATCAGTTGTGTGATCTGATACTCCAAATCGTTCTTATATAGGAACAAGAACACTCTGCCCCTTATTTTGATATGACAGTGTATGAATAGGCCCTAGCTTCCCTGGAGCTTTTCTTTTATATCTGAAAGATAATAGCAGAAGACAGTACAGAGTGAGAGAGAAATATAGCTTTTTTTTCCCTGTTAAAAACAATATTGTTTTGAAGAAATAAATTTACTCAGAGAGAAAAACCAATTAAAAATTCCTCTGTATCTAACAAAAAGTTGAAATAGTCGAAGGCAATAATGGTGGTATTTTTAAAATTTTGTAAATTTAAAAAATTTTTATGGCATATATTAAGTGCTTATTATGTGCTAGGCACTATACTAAGCACTGGGTTACATAAAAATAATCAGGTTGAACACAGTCCATGTGTTAGCTGGGGCTCACAGTCAATCTCCATTTTACAGAGGAAGTAACTGAGGCACAGAGAAGTTAAGTGACTAGGCCAAGGTCACATAGCAGACAAGTGGCAGAGCTGGCATTAGAACCCAGGGCCTCCTGACTCCCAGGCCTATGATCTATCCAATAGGCAATGCTGCTTCCCATGCTTATTATGTGCAAGCTCTATACTAATTGCTGAGATAGGTACAAGATAAATCAAGTGGCGGACACAATCCTATCCAAAATGGAGATGGAAATTTTATTCCCCTTTTACATAGTAGGAAAATGAGACACAGGGACATTAAATGACTTGCCCAGGGGTCACATAGGCCAGTAAATAGTGGAGCCAGCATTAGAACCCAAATATATCAAGTTTTAAATGCCCAAATTCTAGAAAATGATATAGAGTGACCAGTCAACCTTTTGAGAAGATGAAGGAGCTTTAGATCTGAACATCACTATCCCTGTATCTGTTAAGTATCAGTGCTCTAGTGCACTAGTCTATTTAGTGGAACCCAATATGAGGAAGAAAAGGGGAAAGTGAAGTAGTGAAGGATTTTCATGGAAGAGGTTCAAAAGGAAGGGAAAAGGAGAGACTAGAGAAAGGAAGAAAGGGAAGTGGAAGAGGAGAGAGAAAGGAGGTAGGGGAAGGAGTATGGAAAGTGAAAGGAAAAGTGGGAGGAGTGGAGAGACCAGTGGTGGAAAAGGAAGGAATAGAGAGTAAAGAGGGGATAGGAAAGGTGGGTAAGGGGTAGGAGAGGTAACTGAGGAGGCAGAGGAGTGGGGTGACTGAAGAGAAAAGGAAAAAGAGGAAGGAAGTGAGGAATGAAGGGGGGAGAGAGAGAAATAAATACTACTGAATGACTAGGAAGAGGGAGAAGAAAGAGAAGAGACAAAGTAAAGGAAATGGAGAGGGAAGGAGGGTGAAGGAAGGGAATAGGGAAGGGCAGAGAGGAGGATGGGGGAGTGAAGAGGTTATCCTAAGATAGGGAGGGCAAGGGAGATGAAGATAAAGGTGGAAATGAGAGGGAGATAGGTGGAGGAAAGGAAAGGTAGAGAAAGATGGAGAGGAGGGGAAGAGGAAAGAAGGGAGGAGTGGGTGGGATTGAAAGAAGTGGAGTGGGGTAAGACACTGGGATGAGAGGGAGGAAGAAGTGGAAGACCTACAGCTGTTTTACTGCCAAATGAGGAGTGGTTAGCTGCTCCGACTTTGTTTCATTTCCTCACTGAGATTTACTTCTGTTTTTCAGCAGCTCCTCCTACTTTTGTTGTTTTTCCTCTGAACCTGCTCCATGTTGACTGGGAAAGGACTTTCAATAAACTACCTTCAAGATACCTACCTGTTTTCCAGTTAGGTTGGGAAAAGGATTTATTAAAAATCTTTCACATATGGATGTTGCGGAGCAGCAGTAAGTGATTGCTATTATCATTATTGTATTTGTTGTGATACTATGCGAATCAAGCACTGTTCTAAGTGCTGGGTTAGATAGAAGTTAATCAAGTTGGACATAATCCCTGTCCCAAGCGGAGCTCACAGACTAAATAAGGAATGATCTGATTTTCTGCAAGTTCTTTCAAGGTTTATATTTTAGTAAATCAGAAGGGAGGCTATTTGGGAGAGGGAGGGTGGGGGACAGAAAGAGAATGAGTGGGCAGTGTTTGGAAATGAATGAGAGCATCCCAGTTCTTTAATCTATCCAAGGACCCGAAAGGAATTTAATCAATGTATATCAATGTGAATCTGCACTGCTTTCTCTCTAGGAATGAAAGATGGTCTGTACAAACCTGCTTGATGTATGCACACTTGGATCAACTGCAAATGATCTTTGGAAATTTACACTTCTGCCTGCTCTATAAGGGAAACCTCCATAGATTGTCACCTCAGGAGTTTTATGAAAAGTGCAGTAACCAGGAGCCCACTATAGTCACTATGTGCCAGGCACTGTACTAAGCGCTGGGGTGGATACAAGCAAATCAGTTGGACACAGTCCCTGTGCCATGTGGAGCTCACAGTCTCAATCCCCATTTTACAGTTGAGGTAACTGAGGCCCAGAGAAGTGAAGTGACTTGCCCAAGGTCACCAAGCAGACAAGCGGCAGAGTGGGGATTAGAACCCATGAGCTTCTGACTCAGGCTCTAGCCACTACACTATGCAGCTTCACATTGTTCAGTCTGGGAAAAAGACAAGTATGCCTTTCTCTTTGCCCTTATTGAGGAAAATGACAAAATCACTGTGCCCACCTATTTCTTGAAAGATGCATTTGAAAACAATTGGCTGCAAATTAGTCATTCATTTGGAGAGTGCCTTTTTTTCCTTATTGTTTCACTGGCAGTGTTTAGAGATGTCTACATCATCTGCAAGGCTAAAGCTTAACAACAAATTTGAAAAGGATTTAAGCAGGAGATTTTTTCAAGTCCCCCTGAGAGAATGTGAAGCATTTGCAGTTGAAGGTAGGTTAAAATGAACATATAACGTACAGTTTCTAAGCCTACGAAACTAATTTTCCTACTATTCTTCCTTAGGTATTACTGCTGCCTTTCCGTGGAGGCTAGTGACATCGACTTCGGAATAAGTTTGACACTTGTTATGCTTGCATTGTAATGTGATAGCAGTAGCAATATTATTTAGTGAGTACTCACTATGAGAAAAACACTACTACAGGCTAAGAAAAAGCTTCCCTGGGGCTTAGCTATTAGCATGGTGGGTGTGACTAAGACAGACTCTTTGACAGACAGACTACATTGTCACACATAGCAGATCTGAGAGAGGAAAGGAGAAAGAAAAGGAGAGAGGAAGGGGCTGGTAACTATGGCCAAGTTCTACTTCAGCTGCTTGGACTGTATTTTCCCACTGTGGCTTGCCAGCTCAACACAAATTTAACTCAGTTCCTGGTAAATACTCTAAAACACCTGTTCTTTTTTTTTAAAATAATATTTGTTAAGCACTTACTATGTGCCCAAACACTGTTGGAAGCTTTTCATTCAACTGTATTTATTGAGCACTTACTGTGGGCAAAACACTGTACTAAGCTCCTATTATTACTTGCTTACCATGTGCCAGTCACTGTACTAACCGCGGGGGTGGATATAATAATTTCGGGTTGGACATAGTCCCTTGTTCCACATAAGGCTCACAGTCACAATCCCCATTTTACAGATGAGGTAACTGAGTCACAGAGAAGTGAAGTGACTTATCACAGAGAAGTGAAGTGACTTACCCGAGGTCACATAGCAGACAAGTGACAGAACAGGATTAGAACCCATGACCTTCTGACTTCCAGGTCTATGCTCTATGCCCTATGCCATGCTGTTCTTTTTGGTAGAGGTACAAGTTCATTAATTAATTCATTCAGTCATATTTATTGAGCGATTACCATGTGCAAAGCACATAATTAAGCACTTCAGAGAATACAACAAGAAACAGACACATTCCCTGCCCACAATGAGCTCTGCATCTATAGAGGGGGAGACAGATATTAATACACATAAATGAGTAAATGGGTAAGTAAATAAATTACAGATATATACATATCAGTCAGTCCATCACATTTGTTGAGCACTTACCTTGTGCAGAGCACTGTACTAAATGCTTGGGAGAGTACAATCTAACAATACACAGACACTTTCCCTGCCCACAGTGAGTTTACAGACTAGATGGGGAGACAGAATATGTGCTGTGGGGCTGGGAGGGAAGTTAATTAGGTCAGACAAAGTCCCTGTCCCACTTGGGACTCACAGTATAAATAGGAGGGAGAACAGGTATCCATTTTATAGTTGATAAAACTGAGGCACAGAGAAGTCAAGTGACTTGCCTGAGCTTAGCACAGCAAGCAATTGGTAGAGGTGGAATTAGAACCCAGGTCCTTCTGACTCCCAGGCCTGTGCTCCCTCCACTAGGCCCTGCAGTTTATCTTGTTTGGTCCACCCATCCCCAGTCCCACTCGGCCCCCAGTCACCCCACCCTCCTTTAAGTAGGCTCCCCTGCAGCTCGTCCTCTCATTCTGACTCTACTATGTCAGTCTCCCAACCTCATCCTGGGCATAGATTTTCCCCTGTTAAAATGGTATTTACTGAACACCATGGCTCAGTAGAAAGAGCTTGGGCTTGTGAGCCAGAAGACCTGGGTTCTAATCCTAGCTCTACCAGTTTTCTGCTAGAACTGAACTGTAAGTTTGGGCAAGTCGTTTAGCTTCTCTGTGCCTCAGGTTTACAAACTGTAAAATGGAGAATCAATATCTGTTCTCCCTTCTACTTGGACTTTGATCCCTCTATGGGACAAGGACTGTATTTTATCTGATTATCTCTCATCTACCCCTGCACAAAGCAGCAAGGCATAGTTGATAGAGCACAGATTTAGGAGTCAGAAGGTCATGGGTTCGAATCCTGACACCACCACTTGTCTGCTGAATGATCTTGAGCAAATTACTTCAGCTTTCTGGGCCTCAGTTACCTCATATGTAAAATGGGGATTGAGACTGTGAGCTCCACATGGGACAGGGACTGTATCCAACCTGATTTACTTGTATCCAGCCCAGCATTTAGTAGAGTGCCTGGCATAGAGCAGGTGCTTCACAAATACCATAGTAATAATAATTCTTCGTATTATTACATTGCTTGGCATATAGTAAGCACTTACCAATACCACTACTATTATTATCATTATTATTACTAATATTATTATCACCCTCTGAATGATAATGAATGGTTAGCACTAATGTCAGTGAGTTTTACTGTGTACTCACTGAGTGATAAACTCTGCATTAAATGCATGGGGGGAGTAAAACACAATTGAGACCTGCATCCACTGCCATCATGTGGCAAACAGTCACATAGCAGAGACAGATTCAAAATATTTACCGATATTAGGAGCAGGTAGATGAAACTGGAAATAAGTTCACTTCACTTCTCTGTGCCTCAGTTACCTCATCTGTAAAATGGGGATTAAGACTGTGAGCCCCAGGGGGACATGGACTGTGTCCAACACGATTTGCTTGTATTGACCCCAGGGCTTAGTACAGAGTCTGGCATGTAGTAAGCACTTATCAAATACCACAATTATTATTATTATTGAACTATGTCAAGGTATATGTGACCTTTATGTATGATTCACATAAAATAAAGAATTGAAAGTATAAATCCTTTTAAAAATTAACATTCAGTAAATACAAATACACATATATGTATATGAGTGCTGAGGCTAAGGTGTTGGGTGTTGGATGGGCATAATAGGGGTGGTGTGAATTATTAATCGGAGACAGTCCGATGGAAAGCGTGGGATTTTAGAAGGGATTTAAAGGTAGTTTGGTGGGTTTGGGGCAGGGGGAGTTCCTGGAGCAGTATGAGGGAGGTATTGGAGATGGGAGAGTCACAAGTGACATATGGTTAGGAGGTCAACTTGACACAAGCAGAGTGAAAGCTGGGAATTATCAGCAGGTGAAAAGAGCCAATATATAAATAATAATAATAATTATAATGTTGGTATTTGTTAAGCGCTTACTATGTGCAGAACACTGTTCTAAGCGCTGAGGTAGACACAGGGGAATCAGGTTGTCCCATGTGGGGCTCACAGTCTTAATCCCCATTTTACAGATGAGGTAATTGAGGCTCAGAGAAGTTAAATGACGCCCACAGTCACACAGTTGACAAATGGCAGAGCTGGGATTCGAACCCATGACCACTGACTCCAAAGCCCGTGCTCGTTCCACTGAGCCACACTGCTTCTCCACTGTGAAGGAGAAAGCTGGTTAAGAGCCTTGAAGTTGATGATAAGGAGTTTCTGCATGATGTGAGAGGAAATGGGTGGGAGCAATTTGAGGTTTTAGAAGATTGGGGGTATGTCTACCTAGCAGTATTTCAGGATGTGAACTATATAGACTGAAGTGGAGAGTGACTGGGAGTAGGAAGATGGGTGAGGAGGCAAATATAATACTCTAACCAAGGCAAGACAAAAACTAAGAGCAAGGTGGTACCTGTTTGAGTGGGGAGCTGGAGACTGGTGAAGGGAATGTTAGCTGCCAGTCATGTTTACTAGTCTGCTAAAATATAATAATAATGATGATGGTATTTGTAAAGCACTGTACTAAGCACTGGAGGAGACACAAGCAAATCGAGTTGGACACAGTCCCTGTCCCATGTGGGGCTCACATTCTCAATCTCCATTTTACAGATGAGGTAACTGAGGCACAGAGAAGTGAAGTGACTTGCCCAAGGTCACATAGCAGACAAGTGACAGAGCAGGATTAGAACCCTAGGCCTTCTGACTCCCAGGCCCGTGCTCTATCCACTAGGCCATAAAAATAAAGCAGAAATCTGGTTCAAACTGCCTTTCCCTAGCTCTTGGTCTTTTTCCCCAAGGACCCTCTGTTCTTCCTTATAGGCACCTCAGTGTTCATGTTGTCCTGGTCTTTACCCTCTTTTCTTGGGGTGTCTTAAGTTTCTGTATATTCCTTTCCAGGTTCTTTGGATGCTAGGGCAGGTCTATGCCATTTTTCTCCCTTAGGGGCACCAGCCTCGCTCTTCCAGAATCTTTGCCACTGGTCCCCAATCCTTCAGATTATCCTAATCCTCATCTCTATCCACTAAGACACACTGCTTCTCCTATACACTGCTACTCTGGCAGTAGTTTAGTGGATTTCATTCAATTTCTCATTAAAATTCCAAGTATGTGTACCTAAAAGTTGAAGGGTTGAAGGATGGAGTATTGATGAAGAATAGGGGTGGATTTTTTGGAATTCATTTTTTTTTTTTTTACAGGAAAAGAACAACTCTAATGGAGGAAATTAGATAGTACAAATCAATTGCAAAATCTGTTCCCCAAACAAACATTTTGCTGCTGGGACCCGTGCGGGGGTGGGAAATCCAGCTTAGGCAATACAGTGAATTCCGTTTTTCGAGGTCGTGTGATTAACAAGGATCTTACCAGAAATGAAAAAAAAAGAAAAAGAAATGAAAAAAAGTGTAACAGAGCATAATAATAATAATGTTGGTATTTGTTAAGCGCTTACTATGTGCAGAGCACTATTTTAAGCACTGGAGTATATACAGGGTAGTCAGGTTGTTGAATGTGGGGCTCACAGGCTTAATCCCCATTTTCCAGATGAGGTAACTGAGGCACAGAGAAGTTAAGTGACTTGCCCACAGTCACACAGCTGACAAGTGGCAGAGCCAGGATTCGAACCCATGACCTCTGACTCCCAAGCCCTTGCTTTTTCCACTGAGCCATTCTGCCTGTGAGTACCCCAATTACCAAGCTAATGACACACTTTTCTTTTGAGGTTTCTCATGTTACTCTGATCCATACACATCAGTAACATCTGAACATGAGCCAAACACAATGTTATCATCTATTGTTGAGAAATGATTCTTAGATGTGTTGAGTTTATATATACGCATTGTCTAATTTTCAGCCTGCTCAAACCTCTTGTAGGATAGTGAGCTATGGGAGGAAAAGAAAAAAAGGAGTTTGACTACATTTACCAGGATGCAAAGGGCTGTTTCCTGTTCTGCTCTATTCCATTTCTCTGTCTGCTTTTCTCCTTGAGAATAGGCCTTTCAGTAGGTCCATTCACATGATGAGCATTTAATGATGTCTGGTGTCTTCCTTTAACCAACTTGCTAAATGGGCAAATTTTATGGAAAACCTTGGGTTAGGCAAACGAGGGTTGGAATTTTCTGGGAATTTCCTTTTCTTTTCCTCTGTTAATTCTAGGCCTCTCCTGATTTTGCTTGTGAATTGTGAGCTTGTAAAAATGCTCTTAAAATGTACATTGGCATATTCATGGCTTTTACAGAGCCACTCCCAAAGTCACTGAAACATCTATTAACACTTTCTTCAAAAGAGTGATTATTCATGATTTTAACTAGCTTATCTTAATCTAACAATAGATAGCTCTAAATTTTAGACCCAGAATTCACTCTATGTTTGGGGCTAACTGCGTTGGCTGAATGCAAGAAATAGGTTGACTAAAAATGGTCAATTATCCACTTAATAATAATTGTGATATTTGTTCAACAGTCCCTATGTCTAGAAGAAAAGCAGCTTGGTCTAGTGGATAGAGCATGGGCCTGGGAGTCAGAAGGGCCTGGGTTCTAATCCTCGCTCTATTTGTCTTTGTGACCTTGGGCAAGTCATTTCACTTTTCCAAGATTCAGTTACCTCATCTACAAAATAGAGATTAAGAGTCTGAGCCCCAAGAGGGACAGGGACTGCATCCAAACCAATTTGCTTATATCTATCTCAGCGCTTAGTGCAATATCTGGAACATAGTAAGCATTTAACAAATACCATTACTATTATTATTATAATTATTATTACCAAGCACTGTGGTAGACCCAGTAGATCCAGTATCCCTGAGTCACATGGGGCCCACAATCTAATGTGAGGGAAAGAACCTCCCATTTTTACACATGATGAAACTGAGGCACACAGTAGTTAAAAGACTTGCCTGTGCTCATGCAGCAGGCAAGTGGTCAAGCTGAGATTAAAACCCAGGTCCCTTAACTTTCAGGCTATTCTCGGTCACACTTTTGTTTTATTTGCTCAATGGTGCAAGGCAAGAAATGCACAAAGCCGGGGTTACAAAGCAGGTTCTCTGACTCTTAGGCCTGTGCTCTTTCCACTGGGCCACTGCTCAATTTGACCTATATTCACGGGTAGAAATTGATGTTTGTTTAAGAATTAATATAGGTGTTTGGGTTTTGGTGCTTTCCCATAAAGATAAATGCCATTTTAAATTTTTTTTAATAGTACAGGACATATGCAATTAAAGATAGAAGAGGTGGCAAACCATTGCCCTTTATTTTATGTGACACAATATGTTTGGCAATTAAGGGAGGCTTATACACAGATGATATTCCCTCATTTTGAAAGGTCATATTCCAGATCAATCTGAGGTAGGAGGTTGTCTGAGTTTAATTGCTCACTAGTCTGAAATTCATTCATTCTATTGTATTTATTGAGTGCTTATTGTGTGCAGAGCATTGTACTAAGCACTTGGAAAATATAATACAGTAATAGAGACATAACCTGCCCACGTTGGGTTTACAGTCTAGAGCGGGCGGGGTGTGGGGCAATGCCTTCAAATAGTTTGGATCACGTCAACATCTTGGACTTGCACGTTTTGAATATTTGGTAAAAATAAATCTGTTTGTCAACACACTTTCCAAGTGCCAAGAGAGTGCTCAGTAAATATCATCACTTCTAAAAAGAATCTGTGCAGCTATTTTAGGATCATTTTTTTCCCTTGCTTTCAGGTTGCTATCAAAATGCCATCCAAAAAGGTTCTTTTCCCTTTTCATTATTTTGAAACTGGAATATATTCCCTCAAAGTTAGAACTCAGATCATCCTCTAACATTTAGTTCTTTTCAAATTGTGCTAATGGTAGATGATCCAATCTGTGAAATGTCTTTGTTTAGGGCTTTGTTTCTATGATGTCTTTTTTTCTTTTGAAGGCAAAAAGTTCCTGTTGGTGATTATCAAAATCCTTATTGGATTTTGTGGCAGATACAGATGGCAAAATGGGCAACACTGCACACTGATCCTCCCTTTTAGTATTGCCCATATCTTTATAACCATCATTCCAGCTCCACCAGTCAGTACTGCTTCATGTGAAGCAGCGTGGTCTAGTGGATAGAGCACAGGCTAGGGAGTCACAAGCTCATGGGTTTTAATCCTCACTCTGCCACTGATCTGCTGTGTGACCTTGGGCTAGTCATTTACCTTCTCTGTGCTTCAGTTCCCCCATCTGTAAAATGGGGATTAAGACCGTGAGTCCCATGTGGGACAGGGACTATTTCCAACCCAATTATCACGTCTCTACCCCAGCACTTAGAATAGTGCCTAGCACATTGTAAGTGCTTAACAAATACCATTATTATTATAATTATCTATATATACAAATATATACATACACATATGGATCTATTGATTGATATAAATATGTTCATTTACTAAGGCCCAAATTGAGGGATGAGTAAACTGCATATTTATCACTTCTTGATGGGATACATGATTTCCCTGCTTTACAGTTTGATCCAGAGAAATCCATTACATCTGATAGCCCTAACTACATCAAATCTCCATTGCTGAGGAACAGGATTCATTGTGTTGAATATGTTCTGGATATAAACTCTGTCAAAAACCTATCATATGAAATGGCAATGAAGCCTCAACATATAAAAAAAGCCACAAAACATAGTGAGTTTAATTATACTTATTTTCTATGAAAATATCTGAATGCATTTGTAATCAGAATAACTATCTTGTAACATGCCAACCACAGTAATAGATGGCTTCCTGTAGTGATGGGAAGAGGCTTTTATAAATCACTAACAGAGTCTGAGGTTACATACGTGAAGCATATCACCTAGTGGATACACAAGGGCCTGGGACTCAGAAGGTCATGATTTCTATTTCCAGCTCTGCCACTTTTCTACTGTGTGATCTTGGACAAGTCACTTCACCATCTCTGTGCCTTAGTTCCCTCAACTGTAAAATGAGGATTGATACTCTGAGCTCCATGTGGGACAGGGTCTATATCCAACCTAATTAACTTGTATCTACCTTAGTGCTTATTACAGTGCCTGGCACAAAGTAAGTGCCTAACAAATACCATATATGAGAAGCAGCATGTCCTAGTGGAAATAGCACAGGCCTGGGAATCAGAGGTAATGGGTTCTAATACTGGCTATGCTGCATGTCTGCTGTGTGACCTTGGGTAAGCCATTTCACTTTTCTGTGCCTCAGTTACTTCATTTGTAAAATGGGGATCAAGATTGTGAGCCCCATGAGGGAAATGGACTGTGACCAACCTGATTACACTGTGACCATAATAATAATAATAATAATGTTGGTATTTGTTAAGCGCTTACTATGTGCCGAGCACTGTTCTAAGCGCTGGGGTAGACATAGGGGAATCAGGTTGTCCCACGTGGGGCTCACAGTCTTAATCCCCATTTTACAGATGAGGGAACTGAGGCACAGAGAAGTTAAGGGACTCGCCACAGTCACACAGCCGACAAGTGGCAGAGCTGGGATTCGAACTCATGAGCCCTGACTCCAAAGCCCGTGCTCTTTCCACTGAGCCACGCTGCCGACCAACCTGACCAACCTTGTATCTACCCCAGCACCTATAACACGGCTTGTCACATAGTAAGTGCTTAACAAATACCAGAATTATTAATGTAGGCAAGGCATTCCTGAGAAGCAGCGTGGCTTAATGAGCAGTGTGGCTTAGTGGAAAGAGCATGGGCTGTGAGTCAGAGGTCGTGGGTTCTAATACTGACTCGGCCACTTGTCAGCTATGTGACTTTGGGCAAGCCAGTTTGCGCAAGTCTCTGTGCCTCATTTACCTCATCTCTAAAATGGGGATTAAGATTCTAAGCCCCATGTGGGACAACCTGATAACCTTGTATCTACTTAAGTGTTTAGAACAGTGCTTGGCATAAAGCAAGCACTTAAATACCATAATTGTTATTATTATTCCTGATCAAGTTTGAAGATCATAAATCTCAGAAAAATAATCTTAACTACAATTGCACTACTGGTCTAAACTATAAATCATGATTTAGGAATGCGATCTTTGAGTCCCTGTTGACTGTTCCATCAAATGGCAGCAGCCAAAAAGAATATCAAATTTGTCAGACATTATCAGTAAAAGCATTGAAAACAAAAGCACATTGAATGAATATTTTGCTATTAAATGAAACCATTGTATCTGCATCTGGAATACCTTGTGGAACTCTGGACACCATATTTAAAGACCATCATAAAGGGGGGAGGAAAAATGCAAGAAATTACAGCTAAAAAAATCAGAAGTATAGACCAGAGGAGAGAATAAAAGTAACATGACTTTCCAGTCTGGAAAAACAAAAAAAGGGGAATGACTGAAGTTTATTATTCACAAAACTATGAACAATAATAATGGTATTTGTTACATTCTTGTTATGTGCCAACCACTGTGTTGATCTCTAGGGTAGAAAAAAATTAGATACAAAATCTCCTGACCCATATCGGCCTCATAATCTAATTGGGTTATTTAATCCCCTTTTTACAGATGAGGGAACTGAGACACAGAGAGGTTAAATAACATGGTTAAGGTCACTCAGCAGGCAGGAAATGGAGCTGAGATTAGAATCCAGGTATCCTGACTCCCAGAATGTTGGGGTCATTGTGTTGTTCACCAGGATTAATAATAATAATAATCATGATAATTATTATATTTGTTTAGTGTTTACTATATGCCAGGCACGCTACTCAGCGCTAGGATAGAGAGAGATAATAGGGTTGGACAGAGTCCCTGTCCCACAAAGGCTCATAATCCCCATTTTACATATGAGTAAATTGAGGCACAGATAAATTGACTTGTACAAGGCCACACAGCGGAGAAGAGGCAGAACCAGGATTAGAAGTCAGGTCCTCAGTCTCAGGCCTGTACTTTTTTCTGACTAGGGGACAGCTATCAAGCCTAGAAAATGATTGATTGAAAATAAACAAAAGGAAACACTTCTTTACACAGCAGGTGGTAAATACAGTGTTTGCTACCAGAAAGAATAGCTTTAAGTTTTTAAGTGACACTGAGATGTTAATAGTCAAAAATTCATAATTAGCTTTTACAGGGAAATCATGGAAATCCTAGGAGATTCAAGTAGGGTTTAGACATATTCAAGGGCAGTAGGATCAAAATGGGTTTTGAGTGGATTGAAAGAATCATAGAAGGGAATGGTTGTCTTCATGCTGTCTCATTAAAAAGAAACACATTTTCTGAATTCCAGCAGTAGCCAGGCAGTACATATTAGGTGGGTGCTCATAGTTTTAGATTATAAACTACTCAAGGTTAAGAGCCATTTAAGTACTAAGTACTGTCTAGAGAAGCAACGTGGCTCAGTGGAAAGAGCCTGGGCTTGGGAGTCAGAGGTCAAGGGTTCGAATCCCAGCTCTGGCAGTTGTCAGCTGGGTGACTATGGGCAAGTCACTTAACTTCTCTGTGCCTCAGGTACCTCATATGGAAAATGAGGATTAACTGTGAGCCTCACGTGGGACAACCTGATTGCCCTGTATCTCCCCCTGTGCTTAGAACAGTGTTCTGCACATAGTAAGCGCTTAACAAATATCAACATTATTATTATTATTTTTAAGCATTTTAGTGAAAAACTAACTGAAGCTAATGATATATAAAATCTTATTTGTTTTCTAGATCTAAGCGAATCTGGTTTTGTTAACCAAAGTGGATGCCATCAATTCACGTATTGGCACAAGCATATGGAATGTGTTCCAAAGTATCACAGTGAAACATGAGGTATTGCATGGCTACCTTTTTATCTTGGGAAACTAGATAGTTGAATGGAGTGTTGCCCCAGGGTTGTTATCTCCCCCCATTTCTTCTGTACTCAGGAAGTAAGTGTGACAGAAAGAAATGCTTTGTATTTCTGATTATTCTTCAAGTAATTTTTTAAAACTTATTTCTAATTCTTAATTCAGATGTATAATAATAATGTTGGTATTTGTTAAGCGCTTGCTATGTGCAGAGCACTGTTCTAAGCCCTGGGGTAGATACAGGGTAATTAGGTTGTCCCCCATGAGGCTCACAATTAATCCCCATTTTCAGATGAGGTAACCGAGGCACAGAGAAGTTAAGTGACTTTCCCACAGTCACACAGCTGACAAGTGGCAGAGCCCGGAGTCGAACCCATGACCTCTGACTCCGAAGCCCAGGCTCTTTCCACTGAGCCACGCTGCTTCTGAGATGATGATTGTTGAGTTTGGGATTTGGTGAGTGGATTCACTACCAATTCACAGAACATGGAAATCATGGGTCAGCTCTGAATGAAACTGAAACTTCAGATGCAAGATTACTCTAGCATAGGCAACACTACCTCACTTAGAAGAATCCATTTCCCAGCCACAGGAATGACTAAAAGAGGAAAAACCCTGGAATTGAGTGTTTCCCAGGGTTTCAACTACCACGTCTTTGTGTCTGACTTCAAAATTCACTTGCTAGCCCCAACTTCTCCCCTCTGTGCAATTTTGCATTCCCTCTTACCTTCAGTGGAATTCTACATGGTTGTTCAACTGGAATCTCAAATTCAATATGTTCAAAAGCGTATTCCTCATCTTCCCTCCCAAATCCTCTCCTCTGCCTAAATTTACCATCATAATTGACACCACCACCATCCTTCCCATCTCTCCAGCCTGTAATCTCTTCCCTCTCTTTCAACCCCAAAATTCAGTTTCACCAAATTTCATCATTTTTTCCTCCACATTTCTAGGTCACACCCCTTCCTCTCCACATCCAAACAGCCACCTTGCCAGAGTAGGTACTTGGCTTACACTGACATAGTTATTTTCCTCAGCCTCCTCACTGCCACTCTCTTCTTCCCTCCACAACATTTATTTCACTCTGTTGCCCAGATCATTTTTATAAAACATCATTTTGCACAACTTCCCCGATTCCCCAGAATACTCCAATGGTTGCCCGTTCATCTCTAAACCAGCAGAAACTCCTAACAGTGGTTTTAAGGCAGTCAATAAGCTATCTCCTGCTTTTCGATGTTCTCCTCCCAGTACACTCCAGCTTGTCCTCTTCATTTCTCTTAAGTTACCCTACTCATTCATTCATTCAATCATATTTATTGAGCACTTATGTGCAGAGCACTGTACTAAGTGCCACATTCTCATCTCTCCCACCCTCAACCTCTTGCTCATGTTCTCCACTTCATATATAACAGAATTCAGTTCTGTCCTCTTCACAGCACTTCCAAAAATCACATCTCCTTCTTGAAGCCTTTCCCTATTAATTTCTATATCTCCAAAATGCTATGTCAGCACTTTCATGACACCTGTCCTTAACTAGACCCACTCACCCAGAACATTTATGTACGTCTGATATGCTATTATTTTCTCCTATCTGTAATTTATTTCAATGAGTTTCTCTCCAACTAGGCCATAGATTCTTTAAGGGTAGGGATCCTGTGTCTTAAGCTTGTTGGTGTGGGCCTGAAAGTTCAAGGGCCTGGATTCTAAGCTCAGCTCAGTCTTCTGCCTTCTTTGGGACCTTGGGCTGGTCACTTAACTCCTCTGTGCATCAGTTTCCTCGTATGTAAAATGGGGATTAAATGCCCATTCCCAGAAGCTCTCAGGGCATCTGAGAAGAGGGATCCCCAAATAGGCCCACTTGTTATTTTGTGGTCCATTAATGAGGACCAATTGCAGGGATCCAGTTAGTTTAGCTTAAATAGTATCCCAATCCCTTGAGCACAGGCATTAAGCAGCACAGCTGGTTACATATATTTTACCTTGAGGACTTGACACCATAATGAATAAAGCAGCCTCTGATGAAGTAGAGTGCAAACAAGTAGTGGGTAACAATATCTTTCACTCAAATTCCTAACACAAAATTCTTTATTCACCTACCTGTCTCCGGTAAATGTAATCCTCTATGCTTCTACATCTCCGCTACTCTTTATTTTCTTCTCCATTAGGCAATATGCTTTGGGAGGGCAGAGATTTTCTTGTGTGCTTCAATTGTAATTCCTCATCACATAGCGGGGAACCATGCACAAAATGGGAGCTAAATTCTGAAACACACAACTACTACTGTACTGCAACTAGGATGGGGTCAACTTTTTAAACTGGGCTAATGAGAGCTCTTCACCTGATCATTCAAGATGTTGGTAGAACATACAATGCAGCGTTTACTAAAAATTGTCTTTAGGAAAACACTTTAAGCATTTCCTGACCTGGCTGACAAGACTGAGACTAATTTCAAAAAGGGCTGCACTTAGCTGAATGGTGTGAGTGAAAATTCATTTCCACTTGTTTACCCAAGAAATGTTTTAGGAGGTCATTTTCTTAGACATCCCAATACCAAATGGGGCTTTTGAAATTTGAGAAATTGTTGAGCTTTTGATTTTCAAATTTTCTTGAAGACTATACAAAAGGTAAGATTGTATCTTGTGATAATTTTATTTCTTACAGAGTCAACCAAAAACTGGGTTTTCCTGTTTTTAACATCTTGACTGATAAATTATTCCTCTCAATTGGGAACTTGAAGAAGATAGAGATATTTCGATACTCTCAACAACGGAACAGATCCTGCATTTTTCAGATGATTGTTTAGAGGATTTACAGCTTTCTGATGAAAATTAGCTTCTTGGGTTTTGCCCTTAAGTTTTATAAAGGTTGCTCTCATTGCTATAGTCATTCATTTTGAATATCTCTGAATAGTGTCTATCCCGAATCCTTGGGCTTAGGACTTCCTACTGACTCTTTGACTTCCTGAGGTATTCAGTCTGTGCAAATTCCCATTCATATGATAACAATAATAAAAAATACGGTTAAGTATTTACTCTGTGCAAAGCACTGTTCTAAACTCTTTGGTAATAATAATAATGATGGTATTTGTTAAGTGCTTACTATGTGCAAAGCACTGTTCTAAGCACTGGGGGGGATACAAGGTGATCAGGTTGTTCCAAGTGGGGCTCACAGTATTAATTTCCATTTTACAGATGAGGTAACTGAGGCACAGAGAAGTTAAGTGACTTGCCCAAAGTCACACAGCTGACAAGCAGCAGAGCTGGGATTAGAACCCATGACCTCTGACTTCTAAGCCCGTGCTCTTTCCATTGAGCCATGCTGCTACAAGATAATCAGGTTGGACACAGTCCTAGTCCCACATGGGCCACACGATCTTAAATTGTGAAATATTAGATTGGAAATCTCATTGTGGTTTCTTTTCATTTAGCTATGTGACTATAAACTTACCCAGTGACTCTCTGCGGTTCACCTACTTTTCTCAGCATACAGGAAGTCAGTGAGAATATGTTTAGAATAATAGGGCTTACTGTGTGCCAAGCACTGAAGTGCTGGGATATTTATAAATTAATCAGATTGGCTCTAATCCCTGTCCACATGGGGCTCACAGTCTAAGTAGGAGGGAGAAAGATTTAATCTCTATTTTACAGATGAGGAAACTTAGACTCAGAAAAGTAATAGTAATACTAGCAATGCTAGTATTTGGCTTCCTCCCAGCTAGAGCTTAGACATGCCAGTTTAGGCAATAACTTTGTGAGGATTTAGAGAAAATAAGGGCAAAGCAACAACTATGCCAGTTGCTATGAACATCAAACGGGACAGCTTTTTTGTGCTCACAATTTAACAGCATCTGTTGTCCTTATTCGTCACACCCACCCACAGGTGAACCTCTCCTTTGAGAGTATAAGCTCCAGTCAGTCAGTGAACTGTATTTATTGAGCACTTACTGTGTGCAGGGCACTGTACGAAGCGCTTGGGAGAGAACCCAAGCCCACAGTGAACTTACAGTCTAGAAGGGGAGACATACATTAACATAAATAAATTACAGATAAGCACATAAGTGCTATGGGGCTGAGAGGGGGGAATGAAAAATGGGAGCAAGTTTGGGTGATGCAGAAAGGAGTTCATGTCTACCACCTCTATTGTATTCTATATTGTATTCTCCCAAGCACTTAATACAATGCTCAGCACAGGGTAAGCATGTAATCAATATCACTGATTGATTGTAAAGGGTAACTGTCAACAAGGGACATTCTGTCACAACAGCCTCTATGTATAGCAGCAAAATTTGGTAGTTTTTAGGATTTTAATAACTTTTTACAAAACTACGATGGGGGGAAATGAAATAAGACAGGGAGGATTGGAAGAAGAGAAGGATCATGAAAGGAATAAAGGAGTTATGTATACACATGTTACATGTGATTTATGGTAATCAGTATTTATAATTATCATTATGTCAAATATATCTCAAATACATTTAAATTATCATTAAAGAATCTATGCAGTATTTTTCTGGGCTTGCAAATTACATGAAGGACATTGTAGAGCAATCTGTCTTGCTAGTCTTCATTCAGTCAGAAAATATTTAGCTTAGGTCTTAATTGTCACTTCAGGTATGAATCCCAAGATCATTCATTTGACAAGAGTCTAGTCTATCAGTAGCTACTAAGCAGACTTTTAAGGCCACAAAGAAAGTGATGTTTGCTAGAGATTTATTAAAGGAGTTATTTAGGGAAGATACAGATTCCAACTAGACAGTGTTCCTCTTCATTATAGAATCATAGGGAAGAATCAGTCAGCTCAGAAAAAGAACCTAACAATTGACATCTCCATTTTGGGGTTCGATCTGTTCAGTTCCCATGGTGAGTTGAAAGTCCTCACCACTGCTCTAATCTGAATTTCCCTGCCAATCAACCAGTCATATTTATTGAGTGCCTACTGTTAGCAGAGCACTATACTAAGCATTCGGGAAAGTTAAAATAATGCTCTGTACATAGTAAGTGATCAAGAAATACCACTGATTGTTATATTGATAACAATATAACAGAGTTGGGAGATACGTTCCCTGCCCATAAGCTTATACGGTTTGCAGAGTCTGCTTTTGATATTCATTCTCTAGGCCCCTTTGACTATCAGCATCACATCCCATTTCTTCTCAGTGATACCCACTGACAAATTGCAATTATCTGTAGTACAGAGTGGAAGAAGATGGCATAAATTATTGAACACAAATACACCAAAAACCTCATGTGAGTCTGTTTCAGCCTCCTCTCTCAAGTCTTTTACATTAACTGATACCATGAAGGAAAGTAGATTTGCATTTCCTGGCCTTTCGCACCCTCTCTGAAAGTTCTAGAAAAGATGAGGCTTGTAGCATCCATTTGTGTTTTATCTTTATAGAGTTCTTTGTTGAAACTATGGGAATTGTTAAGTGTCTCAAGGGAATGAGTGTAAAGTGAAAAGGTGACCAGCATCAGAGTCTTGAGGAACACCAAAATTTAGGGAGTAGGAGACAGAGGAATAACTGGTGAAAGCCATCAATAAAGAGGGGATAGAACAGGAACAGAAGAACCGTGGCGCAGTGGAAAGAGCACGGGCTTTGGAGTCAGGGCTCATGAGTTCGAATCCCAGCTCTGCCACTTGTCGGCTGTGTGACTGTGGGCAAGTCACTTAACTTCTCTGTGCCTCAGTTCCCTCATCTGTAAAATGGGGATTAAGACTGTGAGCCCCACGTGGGACAACCTGATTCCCCTATGTCTACCCCAGCGCTTAGAACAGTGCTCGGCACATAGTAAGCGCTTAACAAATACCAACATTATTATTATTATTATTAACCAAGAGAAGACTCTTAGTCTGGAAAACCAATCAGATATTGGTTAGATATTGTTCCGTGTTGACAAAGGCCAAGAGGTTGAGAAAGTCTATGAGAGCAGAGTTTAAGAGATTTAGCCAGAAAAGGTCATTGGTGACGTTGGAGAGACGTCACCAGTGACTAGGTGACTTGCTGACCCCATCTGGATAACTAAGGGAAAGCCAATCAGAAAGGTAGTTTAGGCAAGGAGAGTGGGATAGATAGCAGGGATAAGAAGAAGAGAAGGAGTTAAGTATGGAAAAGGAGGGAAAAATAAGTACAGTAAAAGATCCAGAACTGGAGGCATATTGGAATCTCTCTTTGGAAATTCTGAAGGAAGGAAAACCAGAGTACAGTTCTGAGGATGTGGAGTTTAAAGAGGGCCTGCAAGGACAGTGTTACTTACATGAGAGGAGTTTGTTTGGATTACAGTTGTGTCCTGGGTGTCCTAACAAATCTACCAATCCCTAGTAGGAGTTGAAAGGACTTGACATGCTTGTTACCTAGGAAGTATAAGTGGGGAAAAGGATGAAAGAAACCTCCCTGGAGAGAAACTGGAAACCAGATCTCTCAAAGCACAAACTGGCAAATGGCACCGCAAATGGAAACTCGGCCAGTAGAAGCCAGCCTGGTGCCCTCCTTGGATTCACATCACCAGGGGATGGTCCACAACCCCAGCCACAACAGAAACTTTGTACCCCTGCCCCGCTGAAGCAGCCTCTCTCTGTCCCTTGAAGGGGCAGCAACCTCCAGGTAGGATATCTGGAGGATATGTTCCTAGTGGATGTGACCCATTGTGAAGGCCCACTTTACTTTTCACATGAACCCCGGTCTGTTCTGGTGGAATCATCTGAGCAGCTCCGGTGGAAACCCCTGTCTGAGTCCCCTGTGAACAGTTTTCTCCCCAGGGAGCAGTCCCTCCTGGA
Source organism: Ornithorhynchus anatinus (assembly GCF_004115215.2). Classification (NCBI taxonomy): domain Eukaryota; kingdom Metazoa; phylum Chordata; class Mammalia; order Monotremata; family Ornithorhynchidae; genus Ornithorhynchus; species Ornithorhynchus anatinus. Next base: position 109,507,194 of record NC_041731.1, on the reverse strand, counting down.
TATGGAGTAGCCCCCCGATTGACACTCCTGATGCTGTTGGCCTGGGACCCTTCCTCCAGAGCTTCATGGAAAGTCTCTCTCCCTGTTCCTCAGTGCTGCCCCGGTTGGAAGATTGGGCGACTTCATGATCTGAACTGTGAAGATGATCGATCAGAACCCGATAGAAACTGCTCGTTTAGTGGATCATCCTGAAGGATTTTGCCTGATTAATGTGTCATCACACAAACTGTGGCAATTCACTGTGGAATCCAGTGAAGAAAGGGCAAGCTGAAGTGAACTGTCCAAAAATACCTCAGGTTGGCAGATCCTGGGAGGAATTTCTTTAAGGGAGTATATGGACTCTGATAATGTAAAGGGAGGAAAGTTAACCTCTTAATTACTATTTAGAGATAGGAAGTTAAGAATCATGCTTTTATTTATTTGTTAAATGATCTATTAAAAGCTTATTATAACCAAGATAGTATTCTGAATGAATTAGGAAGTGCATGGCCCCAGCTGAAGGGACAGGCTCATTACCTTGGAAGTATAAGCGGGAGGAAGGATAAAAGAAACCTCTCTGGTTCACCAGAAACCTGATCTCTCAAAGCAGGAACTGACTGGCTGGACCCCCAAATGATCCCCTTGTTACTTAAGGTGCTTATTTGGAGAAGCAAAGGGTAGTGGCAGTAATTTGAAGGGACAATTTTAAGGATTCTTTTCATAGATTTTCAACTCCCTCTGTCCTGTAAGGTAGACCAATAAGGCATTCATTACTGGGAGACAATTCCAGTCACCCTACAATTCTCTTTTCAGTGGCTTTGGGGTCATGGAGAAGCACTAGGAAACTTCCAAATTGTCACAAATGAATAAAAAAAAAAACAGTGTCCCTAAGTCCTAATAGATAAATCAGAAGAACATCACATGTTTTAGAAGTAAAGCCCCTTTCCCTAACTGACTTCCTCTCTCCGCCTCTGTTTTTCTCCCCAAACCAGGCTATAGGTCTGGTCCTCTATGATACTACGTTGCTTATGTTCCTATGCCTCCCTCAGCTACTGCTTAAATATTTTTTTTGTCATGCTGGAATGCACAGGATAGGGGTTAGCGCTAAAGGCTGAAGTCACTAGGCCTTCTGGGGTCCATGGGTGACAATGAAAGCAGCCTGTCTATGGCCCTGTTCCTGGTTTCCAGCAGAGCAGGTTTGTGGTAAAATGTGTATTGGGCACACTGCAGATAAGAAGATGAGGTCTCTGGGAAAGCCAGATCTAGGTAACAAGGAGTCCAGATGTGGCTTTGGTTCAGAGCACCGGCTTCCTCTCCTGAGGGACTGACAGAATTGGAGGAAGATGGTGCAGTTTTAAATTGATTCCGGGCTCCCTCTCTTTGACTGGAGATCTTTCCAGATTAACCGTGTGATAATAATAATATCTATAGTACTGTGGTACTTGTTAAGTACTTACCATATGCTAAGCAAAGTGCCAAGCATTTGGGTGGATACAGTATACTCAGATCTGCTCAAGCCCTGGCTCACATGGGGCTGACTGTCTAAAGGGAGCAAGAACTGTACTTAATCTCCATTTTGCTAATGAGGAGATAGGCCCAAAGAATTTCAGCGACTTGCACAAGGTCACACAGCAGGAGAGCTTGAAAGCCGGAATTAGAACTCCACATTCACAATCTCCTGATTTTTCCATTGGTCCATCTGGTGGGCTCTCATGAGCCCAATTACAGTGGATCTCATAACTCCTTCTTTACTGGCCTGACCCTCAACTCCCATGGGGCCCTTGGGTTTTGATGAGGGCAGGCACTGGACTAAGTTTCCCAGTCCAGCACTTAGAAGAATGTTTGGCATATAGTAAGCACTTAAATACCATTGTTGTTGTTATTAATCTTAATGCAATGCTTGGCACATAGAGAGTGCTGAACAATTTATTATTTAACTATAATAATAATAATAAGAAAGGTTACATGGAAGTCATTTCCCAAGACTCTTTTATCCCCACTTTTGCTTCCAAGGGCTCACCAGTCCTGAATAGGTTCCCTGGGCTGGGGTCACAGCGTGGCCTAGTACTAATAATAATAATAATGATGATGATGGTATTTGTTAAGTGCTTACTATGTGTGAAGCACTGTTCTTAGCACTGGGGGGCAGGGGGAATACAAGTTGATCAGGTTGTCCCACGTGGGGTTCACAGTCTTAATCTCCATTTTACAGATGAGGTAACTGTGGTAGAGAGAAGTTAAGTGACTTGCCCAAAGTTACACAGCTAACAAGTGGTGGAGTGGGATTAGAACCCATGATCTCTGACTCTCAAACCCGTGCTCTTTACAATGAGCCACGCTGCTTCTCTAGCCATGGGTCTAGGTCATTGGTTCTAATCCTGGCTCTACCACTTGTCAGCTCTGTGACTTTGGGTAAGTCACTTTACTTTTCTGTGCCTTAGTTACCTCATGTGTAAAAAATGGGGATTAAGACAGTGAGCCCCATGTGGGACAACCTTATCACCTTGTATCTACACCAGCACTTAGAACAGTGCTTGGCACATAGTAAGCACTTAACAAATACCATAATTATAGGGAAGCAGCATGGTATAGTGGCTAAAGCACAGGATTGGGAGTCAGAAGGGAATGGGTTCTAATCCTGACTCCACTAATTGTCTTCTGTGTGACCTTGGGCAAGTCACTTCACTGGGCCTCAGTTCCCTCTTTTGTAAAATTGGGATTAAGACTGTGATCCCCTTGTGGGACAGGGACTATGTCCAACCTGATTTGCTTGTATCCACCCCAGCACTTAGTACAGTGCCTGGCACATAGTAAGTGCCTAACAAATCCCATTAATTTTTATTATTATTATTCCAGTCTGCTGCTCTAGAAACATCCCTCATCCATCTAGCTCCTCCTATTATTGTTCCTCATGACTGGACAGTCTGGTTCCTTGCAGCCTGCTTCTTGATGTGTTCTTCTGTGGGCTGTGTGGGCCAGGCCACCACCCAGGGCTACTTCATCTTCCTGACTGTTCTTTCTCCCTCCCTCCTTCTCTCCTTTCCCTCATTCCACCCCCTTCCATCAGGGCATACCCACACCTGCCTCAGTGGAACAATGACTAATTGGCATAGAGTTCATTTAATTCAAAGTTTGTCAACAGTAATCTCTTGTTTTCTTCAAAATTTGACAGTGTCATCTTTAACAGACTTTTGACAGAAAAGTCCTAGCACTATACACTGGCAGGATTTCTACTGGAAGATAGCTAGGAGAAGGAACAGCAGAGAGCATTCAAAACTGCAAATATTTGTTTTAGGATGAAAACTGTGCTTTGATCTTAGTCAGGGTCACGCTGTTTTCCAAATTGGCTGAGATTAAAATGGAGAAATCAAATTGGTCTTGTTCCAGAGCTGGATCAAGTCTGCCCTCTTGCGGTCTACCTTCCAAAATAGGGGTCACCCTTAGACAGTTGTGGATCTGTGGTTTCTAGGAGTTCTCGGGGAGAGGATTAAATCTTCCAGGAAGGTCTTCGTTTGTTATACTAAGTGTTGTGACCCAGGTGAGGAGCCGGCCGGGGGCCCCACTCTCCCAGCAGTGAGCATGGAGCAGGGAAGATTTGAAGAGAATCTCATTGTCTAATAACTTTTAGCTAAGACAGGTACATTTGTAAGCTCCCAGAGGCCCTTGGTGGCCAGGTGTGGCCAGACAAAGCAGCCATGGTAGGAGATACTTAGGCTAAATCAGGCCTGATGGAAGAAGTCAGGGATTTTGGCATTACTACACACCATTTATATACCCTCTTCAACCATTCCTTTAGACTATAAGCTCTTCTCTAGACTGTAAGCTCCTTGGGGGCAGGGAACTTGTCTAACAACTTTGTCGTTTTGTACTCTCCAAGCGCTTAGTGCAGTGTTCTGTACATTAAGCACTCTATAAATATCATTAATTGATTGATTCAGTACTCAGCAGAGCCCAGGGAACTGTTCTAGTTTATCAAGTCACCTCAAGGAAAGAGCAAAATTTTGACCCAAAATACCTTCTTAGAAGCTTTAGGCTTCTAAGCAGTGACATTTACGAAGTGGACTGGATCAATCCAATTCTAATTTTTTTTTTTTTGAGTGAGGAGTTTTGCCTTCTATAGCATCTGAAAAAAAAAATGCTTTAGCTAATAGTCTATGCTCCAGAGAAATTAGGGATGGTTTCATTCCGTGCTTCTTAAAGTCATTCTTCAGAGTTTGCAATTTGAATTCCTAGACTGAGCAGTCAAACCCTAGAGGAAGCCAACAGAATGACTGAATTAAAATCAGTCAACCAATAGTACTTACTGAGCACCTACTGTGTACAGGCTGCTGCACTTACACCTGAAAGAGTATAATAGAATTAAATAAAGATGATCCCTGACCTTAGAGTTAGCAATCTAGTCAGGGAGACAGATCCCCAATAAATTATAGATGGGGGAAGTAATAAAGCGTTAACCAAGCCACAGGTGGCCAATAGATTGGTACTGTTCTCTCCCATCAGCTCACTCCAAGATGTTTGGAATAACCTGGGTAGTAGTAGTATTAATAGCATTTATTAATTGCTTTCTGGATGGAGAACACTGATCAAGAGCAGGGGAAGAATATAACAAGTGGGGATTCAAAAATGTCCCTGTCTCTCTGGGAGGTCACAATCTAAAAATAAAAAGGGGGAGAGGAGAATGGCAACAGATACATAAGGAGAGATTAAAGCAAAGCACCCAAACCCCTTGATCTACGATTCCCTTTAGTTACCACTCCTTCGTCTTATCATTCCTCTTCACACTTCGTCTTATCATTCCTCTTCACATTCCTTGACCGAGTTGTCTACACCTGCTTCTTCCACTTCCTCTCCTCAAAGTGTTTCCTTGACCCCCTTCAATCTGGCTTCTGTCTCCTTCACTCCACAGAAACTGGCTTCTCTACAGTCACACATCACTTCCTTCTTGCTAAATCCAATGGCCTTTATTCCAACTTAATCCTCTGACATTGTGGACCAACCCCTTCTCCTGGAAACGTTATCTAAATCTTGACTTCACTCACACTGTCCTTTCCTGGTTCTCCTCCTATCTCCTTGGCTATTCCTTCTCAGTTGCCCTGTGGACTCATCCTCTGCCTCCCACTTTCTAATTTTGATAGGCCCTTAAGGCTCAGTTCTGGGTTCCCATCTTCTTCATCTACACGTCGTCTCTTGGAGGATTCATTCAATTTTTGTGGTATCTGTTAAGCGCCTTCCATGTTCCAAGCACTGTTCTAAGCACTGGGGTAGAAGCAGTGTGGCTCAGTGAAAAGACCCCGGGATTGGGAGTCAGAGGTTATGGGTTTGAATCCTGACTCTGACACTTGTCAACTGTGTGACTGTGGGCAAGTCACTTCACTTCCCTGTGCCTCAGTTACCTCATCTGTAAAATGGGTATTAACTGTGAGCCTCACGTGGGACAACCTGATTACCCTGTATCTACCCCAGTGCTTAGAACAGTGCTCTGCATATAGTAAGTGCTTAACAAATACCAACATTATTAGAATTTTCTAAGTGTTGAAGTAGATAAAAAGTAACCAGATTGGACACAGTCCATGTCGCACATATGGCTCACTTCCTTAATCCCTATTTTGCAGGTGAGGTAACTGAGCCACAAAGAAGTTAAGTGACTTGCTCAAGGTCACACAGCAGACAATGGCTTCAAATGCCATCTCTACATGTACAATTCCCAAGTCTTCTTCTCCAGCTTTGCAATAGAGCATTTCCTCCTATCTTCAGACTACCTGGATGTTGCTCTGAAACCTCAACCTTAACATGTCCAAAGCAGAACACATTTTCCCACCCAAACCCTGTGCACCCCAAGTCTTTCCAATCAATGTAGACAACACCAGTAACCTCCATATCATGAGCCCATAACTTTGGCATTACCCTCTATTCATCCATTTTTTTAAACCACATATTGAATGCTTCAGCAAATCCTGTTGGTTCTAACTTGCTAAACTCCACTTTTTCCTCTCCATACAAATTGTTACTAGGCTGATCCAAGTTCTTATCATGCTTTTTCTACTGCATGAGCCTTCATGCTGATCTCCCTGCTTCCTTTCTCCCCACTTTCCAGTCCACACTTCACTCTCCTACCGAGATAACTTTTCTAAAAGAAATTCAATGTTTCCACACTTCTCAAGACCCTCCAGTAATTGTCCATCAACCTCTGCAACTCCTTTCCACTGACATCAAAGCATTTGTCCTATTTTCCCCTTCCTATTTTACCTGGTTGATTTCCTACTACAACCCAACACATTCACTATGCTCTTCTAATCCCAACCAATTTAATGAACATCGATATCATCCATCACATCACTGATCCTTTTCCCATGTCCTCTTTCTGTCCTGAAACTCCCTCCATCTTCATATAAAACAGATTCATTCATTAATTCATACTTATTAAGTGCTTACTGTGTACATTGTACTATGTGCTTGGGAAAGTACAGTACAACAGTAAAGAGCAATAATCTCTGCCCACAGTCTGGGGGGTGGGGGGAGACAGGCATCAATACAAATAAACAGACATCAATGCAAATAAATAAATTTACAGATATATACACAAGTACTTGGGGCTGGGAGAGAGGGGAGAAGAGCAAAGGGAGCGATTCAGGGTGACACAGAAGGGAGTGGGAGATGAGGAAAAGGGAGGCTTAGTCTGGGAAGGCCTCCTGGAGATGTGCTTTCAGTAAGGCTTTGAATGTGGGGAGAGTAACTGTCTGGTGGATTTGAGGAGGGAGGTAGTTCCAGGCCAGAGATAGGATCTGGGCCATGGGTCGACAGCAAGACAGGTGAGATTGAGGCACAGTGAGGAGGTTAGCACCAGAGGAGCGAAGTGCATGGGCTGGGTTGTGGAAGGAGAGAAGCAAGGTGGGGTTGGGGAGGGAGGGGGGCAAAGTGATGGAGGGCTTTAAAGTCAATGGTGAGTAGTTTTTGTTTGATATGGAGGTAGATAGGCAACTACTGGAGATTTTTGAGGAGGTGGGGTGACGTCTTGAATGCTTGTAGAAAGATGATCTGGGCAGCAGAGTGAAGTATGGATTGGAATGGGGAAAGGCAGGCGTTTGAGAGGTCAGCAAGGAGACTGATGCAATAATCTATGAGGGATAGGATCAGTGACTGCATCAAGTGGTAGCAGTTTGAATGGAGAAGGGCGGGTTTTAACCATGTGGGACTGACAGGATTTAGTGACGATTGAATATGTGGGTTGAATGATACAGAGTAGTCAAGGATAATGCTAAAGCTACAAGCTTGTGAGATGGGAAGGATGGTGGTGCTGTCTACAGTGATGGGAAACGCTGGGAGATGACAGGGTTTGGGTGGGAAGATTAGGAGCTCTGTTTTGGATATGTTAAGTTTGAGGTGACTGGAGGACACCCAAGTAGAGATGTCTTGAGGGCAGGAGGGGATGTGAGCCTGAAGAAAGGGAGAGAGATCAGAGGAGGAGATGTAGATTTGGGTATTATCTGCAGAGGTGGTAGTTGAAACCATGGGAGCACATGAGTTCACCAAGGGAGTGGTTATAGATGGAGAATAGAAGGGGATCCAGAACTGAACCTTGAAGAACCCCACAGTTAGGGGGTGGGCACACTCCCCACCCCCCCTTCAAAGCCCTACTGAAAGCTCACCTCCTCCTGGAGGCCTTCCCAGACCGATCCCCCTTTCCCTCTGCCCCTCCTCCCCTCCCCATTGCCCCTACTCACTTTTCTGTTCTACCACCACTCCCTGACCCACAGCACTTGTGTACATATGGACATATTTATTATTCTATTTATTTTATTAATGATGTGTATATTTCTGTAATTCTATTTATATTGATGCTATTGATGCCTGTCCACTTGTTTTGTTTTGTGGTCTATCTCCCCCATCCCCCCTTCTAGACTGTGAGCCCATTGGGCAAGGATTGTCTCTATTTATTGCTAAATTGTACTTTCAAATGCTTAATACAGTGCTCTGCTCAGAGTAAGCACTCAAATGTGATTGAATGAATGAATAAATGAACCCGTGAAGGAGACTGAGAATGAATGGCCAGAGAGATAAGAGGAGAACCAGTAGAGGACGGAGTTAGTGAAGCCTAGGTTAGATAATGTTTCCAGGAGAAGGGGGTGGTCCACAGTGCCAAAGGCAGCTGAGAAATCAAGGAGGATTAGGATGGAGTAGGAGCTGTTGGATTTGGCAAGAAGAAGATCACTGGTTACCTTTGAGAGGGTGGTTTCAATGGAATGAAGGGGACAGTAGTCAGATTGGAGGGGGTCCAGGAGAGAATTGGAGGAGAGGAATTGGAAACGGTGGGTGTGGGTGACTTGCTCAAGGAGTTTGGAGAGGAATAATAATAATGGTATTTGTTAAGCCAAGCACTCTTCTAAGTGCTGAGGTAGATAGATGGTAATCAGGTTGTCCCACGTGGGGCTCACAGTTTTAATCCCCATTTTACAGATGAGGTAACTGAGGCACAGAGAAGTTAAGTGACTTGCCCAAAGTCACGCAGCTGATAAGTGCAGAGCCAGAATTAGAACTCACGACCTATGTCTCCCAAGCCCATGCTCTGTCCACTAAGCCACACTGTGTGATAACTGTAGGAAGCTGTGGGATTATGAGACATGGGAATGTTCAAAGGGAAGTAGGAAGTAGGGAAGAAGCCATTGGAGAGTGAATGGTTGAAGATGGCTCGCCCCCTACCTTTAAAGCCATATTGAATTCACTTCTCTCTAAGAGGCCTTCCTGGGTTAAGCTCACATTTCCACTCCTTCTCCCTCTGTGTTACCCTTGCACTTGAAATTGTTTCCTTTAATCATCTGATATTCACTCTACCCCCAGCCCTATAGCACGTTTGTACATATCCATTATTAATTTTAATGTCTGTCTCTCCGTCAACACTGTCAGCTCTTTGTGAACAGGGAATATGTCTACTAATTCTCCATCCCAACTGCCCAATACAGTTATGCATGCAGTATATACTCAATAAATACCATTGATTAATTAACAGATATGTAAGATGACATGAAGGCATTTGGCCAATAGGATGAAAAATCTCCCATCCTGGTGGTTAAGCTGAGCTCTGTGCCTCTTTCATTGGAACTAGGAATTACTTCTTTCCTTAGAAACCAAAATTCGGTTTCACCACATGTGACAAATGATTTATCTCGAAGTTTCCTTTGGGATTAAAAAGGAAGCTTGGACTGGGTTAATTTAGTTATGTATTTCAGTGGTACATCAATTGCAGCTTAAATCCAAGTTTTCAGGGCTCTCTCAAGTCACTCAGGCTTCAGAGCACATGACCATGTGAATATCTGTTTTCTAGAAGGTGGTATATTTTCAAGTCCTAAAATCCTTCTAGTGCTACATATAATTTTCTTGGGACTCTCTCCTCCAATATTCTGTATTTGTTTCTTTTATCTTTTTCACAATTAGATCATGTTTGTTTCTCTAGACTGTCTGTGGTTGCACCCCAGTCGTGACCACTGTAGCTTGTACACCTTTGTAAGAGCATACCCAGGTGGAATATAATAATTATGGTATTTATTAAGCACTTACTATGTGCCAGGCACTGTACTAAGCAATGGGGTGGACACGAGCTAATTGGTTAGGACACAGTCCCCTTCCCACATTGGGCTCACAGTGTCAATCTCCATTTTACAGATGAGGCACAGAAATGTGAAGTGACTTGGCCGAGGTCACATAACAGACAAATGGCTGAGCCAGGATTAGATCCAATGACCTTCTGACTCCCAGGCCCATGCTCTATCCACTATGCTATGCTACTTCTCAATATCTTGGTAATATTAATAATAATGATATTTGTTAAGCACTTATAGTGTGTCAAGCACTGTTCTAAGCGCTGGGGTAGATACAAGGTAAATGGGTCATTTCATGTGGCAGTCACAGTCTTTATCCCCATTCTACAGATGAGATAACTGAGGCACAGAGAAATTAAATGGCTTGCCCAAGGTCACACAGCAGACAAGTGGCTGAGGAGGGATTAGAATTTAGGCCCTCTGACTCCCAGGCCTGTGCTCTTGCCACTAAGCCAAGATGGCACTTGTTTAGTGCCTACTATATGTCAAGCGCTGTTCTAATCACTGGTACATACTCAGGACAATGAGGTCGGAAATAGTCCCTTTCCCACATAGGGCTCAAAGTCTAGACAGAAAAGAGAATAGGTATTGAATCCTCATTTTTTCACAGTTCAGGAATTTGAGGCTAGTGAATTTAAGTGACTTGACCAAGGTCACATAGTAGAAAAGTGGCAGAGTCAGGATTAGAACCCAGTTACCCTGACTCCCAGACCCATGTTATCTAGGTCCATATGTTTCTTGGAGTCTCTAAACACAGGTTGGCAGGGATTGCTATATATCTGATTTGGCAGATATATAGCAATGTGAACCTAAATGCTCTTCAGAGGAAAACTGAATTTTGCTCTGGACTCTAATATAAAGATCTGTATATAAGTGCTATAGGTTGTTGTGAGTACTTAATTGTTTTAGGTGACGTGGGAGTGCTGAAATGGCAGAAGGAGGATATAAACTGTGAGTTTAGAAAGCAGTCAAGAAGACTTTCTGGAAGAGTTGTGGTTGATTTATTGGGAAAAGCTTCTGAAAGTGGTGACTCCAGAAGGTGTTTGAAGACTGTGGGAATGGCTGTCTGTTGGACGTGAAGAGGGAAGGAGTTTAAAGCAAGATGGAAGATGTGCACAAGAGAGTGCTTAGAACAGTGCTTGGCACACAGTAACAAATACCATTATTATTATTAGATTGCCAATAGGAGAGATAAGAATGAGGTCCAGTAAACAGAATAAGACTGGACAATATGAAGAATGAGTAAAAAGACTTTACTAATTCTCCAAGTCACTTGAAAGCTTCCTGGTGAAAAATTTAAGCTGAATTTCATCAGTGGTCAAGTAAAATTTCCATTTCTTTGGTAGTTTTTCTTTTTTAAGAAAAGATTTAAATAGGTTTCATGGACAATGAACAACTTTGGCAGGTGATATTATGTTGATTCAAAAAAAACCACTCTGGTCTATGTGGATTGAATTTCTTGTAAAATGAGAAAGTTGCCCATTCATTCATTCAATCATATTTATTGAACGCTATGTGAAGAGCACTGTACTAAGCACCTGAAATGTACAATTCGGCAACAGATAGAGACGATCCCTGCCCAACAACGGGCTCACAGTCTAATATGAAGGAAAATTCTTAGGGTAGGAGCCTTAGCATTTTATAGGGCCCGCTGGTGATGGCACTACCTCTAAGGAGATAGATTGGGGCATGAGCAGGAATTCAAGAAATGGGCTTTGAGGCCACTGACAGGGAACTTCAGGGGTTTTAGTGACTACAGGATCAATGAGGAGGGACTAGGTATGATACATGTGCAGTGTCAGAGATTAAAGGGATCAGACTTCCTGTCCAACCACCAATGCAGGCAAAAGAAACAGATTGACAGCTCAGGGACTAATGATAGACCACAGAGGAGTTATGCTGGTGGGAGCACATTAGTGAAGGACAGGGGAAGGTGACTATGTCGGTTAGGGTTGGTTTCAGATAGGATTATGCACATGGGAAAACTGATAATAGGCCAGATCTGCTTAGCCCTGTGGATTTGTCTACAGATCATCCAGGAGGAGATGGGAATGAAGATCTTGAATCTGGAGTGAGTTGGTGGTTTGGTGGTTCAGGCTTTGCTATACTTTAGTGGGAGTGGTAGAATATAGGCCACTACATAAGGACCCTACCTGTCCACTTTCCTCCTTGGTCCTCTGTCTAAATCACCTTAGGGTCTGCCTCCACTACTGTATTGCAATTAAGCTCCTCAAGAGCAGTGACTGTGTTCACTATGTTACTCTCCCAGCTGCTTTGTACAATATTCTGCCCAAGTTACCTTTGATTTTTTTTAAATGGCACTTAAAGTAGTTACTATGTGCCAGACACTAAACTAAATTCTGGGGTAGATATACAATAATCCAGTTGAACACAATCCCTGTCCCATATGGGACTCACAATCTGAATCAGATAATTCAGCCCCCATTTTACAGATTAGGTAACTGAGGCATAAAGAAGTTAAGTGACTTGCCTAAGATCATACTGCAGTGGGAAGCAGCAGGGCTAGTGGAGAGAAGATGGGCCTGGGAGACAGAACAACCAGGGTTCTATTCCTGGCTCTGCCAATTGCTTACTGTGTGACCTTGGGCAAATCACTTAAATTCTCTGTGCCTCAGTTTCCTCAGTTGTAAAATTGTAAACTGTTCTCCCTCCTACTAGAGTGTGAGTCCCTTGTGGGACAAAGACTGAGTCTGGCGTAATTAACCGGTACCTATCCCAGTGCTTAGAACAGTGTTTGACATATATTAAGCACTTAAATACCAGAAAGAAAAAGAAAAAAACGTGGTAGAGCTGGGATTAGAATCAGGTCCAGCTACTCCAAGGCCTGTGTTCTTTTTCTTTTCTTTTTTTATAGTATTTATTAAGCACTTACTATGAGCCAGACACTATAATAAATACTGGGGTAGATAAAAGATGATAAGGTTGGACAGAGTCCATGTTCCACATAGTGTTCACACCTTTAATCCCTGTTTTACAGATTAAGTAACTGAGGCATAGAGAAATGAAGTGATTTAACAAGGTCACATAGCAGTCAGGTGGAAGAGCCAGGATTAGAAGCCAGGATCAGAAGCCAGGATCTTGTAATTCCCAGGCCTGTGCTCTTTCCACTACACCATACTGCCCTCTTCTGATTCTTGCTTTATAATGCTCTAGTGTCTGCTGAAGAATAAGAAGGATAAGAATTCCTACAGTACAAATTCCTAACGTACTCCCAAGAACACATAAGTGAATATAATCATTTATAACTGTGTAAAATTACAGGACTGTACATAAGCATCTTAGAACAATGCCAAGAGTTTAGTACAGAATTCTGCACCCAGTAAGCATTCAGTAATATCATTGATTGATGGATAAAAATTTAGTCAGAAATACAATTAAATAGAAAAGTTAGATAACTTCAAAAGCAGCATTGGTGGAAAACAGTTAGTATTATTAAAGTTATGTGGTGATTCTATAACTTCAATTTTACCTTCCCTTAGTTTCCTATTCAAACATTTTTTACTGAGATTTCCAGGCCTGTGGAATCAAACTAAGATATAAATGAATCTTTGTGTTCAGTTTTCATGCATCATTTAAAATTAACAAATCATATTTCTGCCACTGCACCCTGCTGTCATTTTTGCCTTGTTTGATGAGACAGTGTGGCTGGCAGAGAAAGAGAAAAAGGAAGAAAGAGAGAGAGAGAGGGAGAGAGAGTGCAATTTAATTACTTCAACTAGGTTGAATTTATATGAACCAGATATGAACACAAGAAATATTAGTGTGTTGAAGGGATGAGTGGGTGGCGGACATAAAGAATGTCTTCCTCGATTATTTCCCAGCACCTCAAATCCTACAAACTCCCATAAATTTCCAACATCTATGCTGTATATATTTAATTATACATTAGTTACATAGCTATCTGTAAATATTTTTATATCTGGCTACCTCATTAGACTATAAGCTATTTGTGGGCAGGGAATGTGTCACATGTTTGTTTTGTATTTTCAAAGCACCTAGTAAAGTACATTGTACTCAGTGGGGTTTAATGAATACTGTTGAATCTATCATATTTATTGAGCACTTATGGTGTGCAAATTACTTCACTATGTGCTTGGTAGAATACAATAGTATAACAGAAATATTACCTGCCCACAGGGAGCTTACAATCTAGAGGGCCTTAGAATGATATAAATTTTTTTTTAAAGGTATTTTTTAAATGCTTATAATGTGCCAGACACTGTACTGCAGGGGCAGAGGGAGGACGATATAAGTAATTCAGTTTGGACACAGGTCCTGTCCCACACAGGGCTCAAAGATCTTAATGCCCATTTCTCAGTTGAAGTAACTGATGTCCTGAGAAGTGAAGTGACTTGCCCAAGGTCACACAGCAGAATAGTGGCAGAGCAGAGATTAGAAGCTAGGACCTTCTGACTCCCAGGCTTATGCTCTATCCTCTGGGCCATCCTGCTTCTTTATTGAGTCTTTGCTGTCTCAAAAAAGCACAATTCTAAGTGCTTGGTAAAGTTCAGAGCAATAGAGTTAGTAAACACGATGCCTGCCCACAAGAAGCTTATAGTCTACACTGGGAGAGAGCTATTAACATGATAGAGGAAATGGTAGAGTTTAAGGTTATGTACATAGGTGCTGTGGGACTAGGGTGAATATTGAAGTGCTTAAGGGGGTACACAGGCAAGTGTGTGGGCAACACTGAGGGGAGAGCATTTAGGGGAAATGAGGGCTGAGTCAGGGATTACTTTTTGGAGGAGATGTGATTTTAGGAGGGTTTTGAATGTGGGGAGAGCAGTCTACTATTGTATATAATAATAATAATGTTGGTATTTTTTAAGCACTTACTACATGCAGAGCACTGTTCTAAGCGCTGGGGGAGATAGAGGGTAATCAGGTTGTCCCACATGAGGCTCACAGTCTTAATCCCCATTTAACAGGTGAGGTAACTGAGGCACAGAGAAGTTAAGTGACTTGCCCACAGTCACACAACTGACAAGTGGCAAATCCTGGATTCGAACCCATGACTTCTGACTCACAAGCCCATGCTCTTTCCACTGAGCCATGCTGCTTCTCGTATATGAAAGGAGAGGGTGTTCTAGAACTGAAAGAGGATGTGGGCAAGGGGTTGGAAGGAGGATAGATGAGACTGAGGTATAGAGAATGAGTGGCTGTTAGAAGAGAGATGTTGAATTAAGTTGTAGTAGGAGATTGGCAAGGTAAGATAGATTTACCTTAGTAAAGCAGATTTAGTGCCTTAAAACGGATAGGAGTTTCTGTTTGACACAGAGGTACATGGGCAGCTATTAGAGGTGGAATGATGTGGACTGAATGGGTTTTCAGAAGATCATCTGCACAGCAGAGTGAATTCATTCATTCAATAGTATTTATTGAGCACTTACTATGTGCAGAGCACTGTACTAAGTGCTTGGGATGAACAAGTCGGCAACAGATAGAGACAGTCCCTGCTGTTTGACGGGCTTACAGTCTAATCGGGGGAGACGGACAGACAAGAACAATGGCAATAAACAGAGTCAAGGGGAAGAACATCTCGTAAAAGCAATGGCAACTAAATAGAATCAAGGCGATGTACAATTCATTAACAAAATAAATAGGGTAACGAAAATATATACAGTTGAGCGGATGAGTACAGTGCTGTGGGGATGGGAAGGCAGAGGTGGAGGAGCAGAGGGAAAAGGGGAAAATGAGGCTTTAGCTGCGGAGAGGTGAAGGGGGGATGGCAGAGGGAGTAGAGGGGGAAGAGGAGCTCAGTCTGGGAACGCCTCTTGGAGGAGGTGATTTTTAAGTAGGGTTTTGAAGAGGGAAAGAGAATCAGTTTGGCGGAGGTGAGGAAGGAGGGCGTTCCAGGACCGCGGGAGGACGTGACCCAGGGGTCGACGGCGGGATCGGCGAGACCGAGGGACGGTGAGGAGGTGGGCGGCAGAGGAGCGGAGCGTGCGGGGTGGGTGGTAGAAAGAGAGAAGGGAGGAGAGGTAGGAAGGGGCAAGGTGATGGAGAGCCTTGAAGCCTAGAGTGAGGAGTTTTTGTTTGGAGCGGAGGTCGATAGGCAACCACTGGAGTTGTTTAAGAAGGGGAGTGACATGCCCAGATCGTTTCTGCAGGAAGATGAGCCGGGCAGCGGAGTGAAGAATAGACCGGAGCGGGGCGAGAGAGGAGGAAGGGAGGTCAGAGAGAAGGCTGACACAGTAGTCTAGCCGGGATATAACGAGAGCCCGTAATAGTAAGGTAGCCGTTTGGGTGGAGAGGAAAGGGCGGATCTTGGCGATATTGTAGTACAATCAATGATACTTACTGAGCACGTTCTATGTGCAGAGCACTACACTAAGCACTTGGGAGATTATAATACGACAGATATGGGAGGAACATTTCTTCCTTGACCACTAGTAGTTTACAGTCTAGAGGGGGAGACAGATATTGAAATAAATTATGGATATAATAACAGTATTTCAGTGCTTTGTGTCAAGCACAGTTCTAAGCGCTGGAATAGATACAAGGTAATCAGGTTGGATACAGTTTCTGTCTGACATGGGGTTCACAATCTAATCTCCCTGTTACAGATGAGGCAACTGAGGCACAGAAGTTAAATGACTTACCCAAGGTCACACAGCAGCCACAAGGTGGAGCTGAGATTAGAACCCTCATCTTCTAACTCCCAAGGCCATGCTCTTGCCAGTAGGCTTTGGATATGTACATCAGTGCCATGGGGCTGAAGGTGAGGTGATTATCAAGCACTTAAAGGGTACAAATCGAAGTGCTTAGGTGAAGTGGAAGGGAGAGGGAGTAGAGGAAACGAGAGCTCAGTTCAATAAGGCCTCTTGGAGGAGATATGATTTTAATAAGGTTTTGCTTGAGGAGATAGTGGTGGTCTGTCAGATCTGAAGAGGATGGGAGTTCCAGGCCAGAGGGAAGAGGAGAGGGCAGAGGGTCAGCAGCAAGATAGACGAGATCGAGATATAGTGAGTAGATTGGCTTTGGAGGAGCGAAGCGTGTGGGCCAGGTTGTAGTAGGAAATCAGTGCAGTAAGATAGGAATGGGGCAAGCTATGGAGTGCTTTAAAGTTGATGGTAGGAGTTTCTGTTTGATGTGAAGATGTATGGGCTACCACAGGAGGTTTTTGAGGAGTGGGGAGATGTGACCTGAACGTGGTTTTTTAAAAATGATCTTGGCAGCAGAGTGAAGTGAAGACTGGAAGGGGAAGAGTAAAGTATTAGATTGCAGAAGGGAGAGACAGGAGGCATGGAGGTCTGCAGGGAGGTTGTGGCAGGAGTCTAGACAATAATAATGTTTGTAAAGTGCTTACTATGTACAGAGCACTGTTCTAAGCGCTGGGGGAGAAACAGCGTAATTAAGTTGTCTCACAGTCTTCATCCCCATTTTACAGATGAGGGAACTGAGGCACAAAGAAGTGAAGTGACTTGCCCACACACACAGCTGACAAGTGACAGAGTGGGATTCGAACCCATGACCTCTCACTCTCAAGCCCGTGCTCTTTCCACTGAGCCATGCAAATAACTGCTTGGAGTAGTATGGTAAGAGTTTGGATAGAGTAAAAAGGGTGCATTCTAGAAATGTGGGGAAGGTCCCACTTCTGCCACTAACTAAAGGAGCTGGAAGAAGCACCAGGGAGCTACAATAAAGTGTCAATTTCCTCCAGTCTCTCAAGCAGTTTTGAATGAAGATGAGCATCTAGTGGCTCTGTTCAGCCGCTATTTTCCCTTTTATTAATAGCCACAAAATGAATTGGTTGCATTAAGAGCACAAGGATAAAGTAGTAATGTATTAACTATGCTGTTCTCCCTGCTCAACCTTATTATTGTTGTTTTCCCTCCACACATTTTATTATGAATGGATTACAGAAACTTACCATTAATATTCAGGCCATGAGACAAAGACCCATAAGGGCTAATTCCTACCAATGCACTATTTTTAATCATCATTTATTAATTTACAGAGCACTTTGGGGTAATCAAAATCTCTCACAAAAATCAAAATGAGAAAGCCCACAGATGCGCAATAAAACAGTCTCAACAATATATTTTTAAAAATCATATTTCCTGCAAACCTCCCAGGTGTCTGTAATGAAGTGTTGGTATAAACACATAGATGAAGAGGCAACTAGTGTTTAGATGTGTAATCAGCACTGAAAATCCATTCAATATCTTGCTTTTTCCTTTACCATATGTAATTAGCAGGCTGCCCTTTTTCCCAGTTACAGGGTGGAGCTTCTTTTATAATCAATCAGTTGTACATATTGAGCGCTTACCCTGTGCAGGACACTGTAGTGAGCACTTAGGAGAGTACAATACAATAGTATAACAGATACCTTCACAGCTCACACAAGCTTAAAGTCTAGTCAATCACATTTATTGAACGCTTTTTGTGTGCAAAGCACTATACTAAGTGCTTGGGAGAGTACAGTATAACAATAAACAGACACATTTCCTGCCATTACCACTATAAAGCAGTACTTCTACTTATAGAATAGATTATCTATTTAACCAAAATAGCTGGAGTCATAAAAATGAGTCATCAAATTGCTTGGCTTCATCATTGTTCCACAATACAAAATCAATTGAATCCATCATATTGCTCACAGAGAACTAAAAATGAAGAGACTTGCTTGACGTAAAACTTCAGGACACTACTATAGATTATAAACTGAGGGAAGGGACCATATCTTCCGCCTCTCTTGTATTCTCTTTGGTGCTTAGGATAGTATGCTGCACAAGATAAGTACTCAGTGAATGAACGAATTAGTGTTTGAATCAATTAATTTATTTTTACTGAAAGGTTACTGTGTGCAGAACACTTTACTGAGTGCCTGGGAATACGGCAGAGTTGGTAGATCTGCAGCATGGTTTAGTGGATAGAACACTGGCCTAGGAGTCTGCAGGTTATGGGTACTAATCCTGCCTGTGCCACATATCTGCTGTGTGACCTTGGGCAAATCATTTCACTTCTCTGTTCCTCAGCTGCCTCACTTGTAAAATGGGGATTGAGACTGCAAGCCCCACGTGGGACAGGGACTGTGTCCAACTCGACTTGCTCTTACCCACCCCAGAGCTTAGTACAGTGCCTGGCACCCAGAAAGTGCTAAACAAATACCATCATCATCATCATCATGGGATCCCTGTTCACAAGGAGTTGAGTAACTGATTTTAATAGCTGTTCTCTAATTGAAAGATCCCTTTAGACTGTGAGATTTAGCTGCCTTGCAGTCACCAATTACTTAATGTTGGGGGTATGAGGTGTGATAGTAGTAGAAATAGTAATAGTAATGAAAAAAGTAATAAAAATAGTATTTGAGTGCCCTCAGGTTGCAATGTATCACACTGAATACTTGGGAAGTACCACAGAGAGAAGTGACAGATTCCCTGATCTCAAGGGTTTTACATTCTAAAGTGGGAGACAGAAATAAAAATAGTTATCGAGAGAGAAATCAAAATAAATAATGAAGTATACAATACACAGTTTATGAGAATGGCTATAAATAAGTACATAAGTGCTGGAAATTGGCTGGTAGCCTTGGTTTCCAAATTACCTGAGACACATGGCTCAGTGGCAAGAGCCTGAGTTTGGGAGTTTGCCCCCTCCTACCTCTCCTCCCTTCTCTCCTTCTACTGCCCACCCCGCATGCTCCACTCCTCTGATGCCCATCTCACCATCCCCCATTCTCACCTATCCCGCTGTCGACCCCTGGGCCACATCCTCCCGTGGTCCTGGAATGCCCTCCCCCCTCACCTCCACCAAACTAATTCTCTTGCCCTCTTCAAAGCCCTACTGAGAGCTCACCTCCCCCAAGAGACCTTCCCAGACTGAGCTTCCCCTTTTCCCTCTGCTCTCTATGCTCCCCCTCTACCTCCCCCTTCATCTCTCCGCAGCTAAGCTCTCTTCTCCCCCTTTCCCTCTGCTCCTCCCCCTCTCCCTTCCCCTCCCCTCAGCACTGTCCTCTCTATTTGTATATATTTTTATTACCCTATTTATTTTGTTAATGAGAGGTACATCACCTTGATTCTATTTATTGCTATTGTTTTAATGAGATGTACATCCCCCTGATTTTATTTATTGCTATTGTTTTTGTCTGTCTGCCCTGATTAGACTGTGAGCCCATCATTGGGAAGGGACTGTCTCTATCTGTTGCCGATTTGTTCATTCCAAATGCTTAGTGCAGTGATCTGCACATAGTAAGCGCTCAATAAATACTATTGAATGAATGAATGAGTCAGAGGACCTGGGTTCTAATCCAGGCTCCGCCACTTGGCAGCTGTGTGACCTGGGGCAAGCCACTTAACTTCTCTGTGCCTCAGTTACTTCATCTATAAAATGGGGATTAAGACTGTGAGCTCCACATGGGACAACGCGTTTACCTTGTATCCACCCCAGCACTTAGAACAGTGTGTGGCACATAGTAAGTGCTTAACAAATACCATTTAAAAGAAAAAAAAAACTGGTAGTGGGGGCTATAAAGACCAGAATCAGTAGTCAGTCAATTAAGCAATCGTATTTATTGAAAGCTTAGTATATTGATAAGAAGTTATATAATAATAAGGTTGGTATTTTCTAAGTGCTTACTATGTGCAGAGCACTGTTCTAAGCACTGGGGTAGATACAGGGTAATCAGGTTGTCCCATGTGAGGCTCACAGTTAATTCCCATTTTACAGATGAGGTAACTGAGGCACAGAGAAGTTAAGTGACTTGCCCACAGCCACACAGCTGACAAGTGGCAGACCCGGGATTCGAACCCATGACCTCTGACTCCCAAGCTCGGGCTCTTGCCACTGAGCCACGCTGCTTTGTACTAACCACTTGGGAGAGTAAAATATAATAGAGTGGGTAGGCATGTCCCTTGGCCCCAACAAGTTTATAATCTAGAGAATGACAAGGGTTCCTCTCAAAGAGATTGAAATGTACTAAGAGAACAAAATGAATAGCGCTGTTGAGAAATAATGAAATTCAACTGGATGATACATAAAGTTCACCCCTTCCTTGACCCCAGCTCTATTAGCCCCTACCTTCCTGGGTATTACTGGAGCTTCTGAGACTTGTTTGAGAACCATGTGGCATTAGAAGGGAGTGATATGGAGGATTTAGCAGTGTCAAAGAGAAGGTTGAGGGGCATGACAAGATCCCTGAGGGTAGGAATTGTGTCTCACACCTCTACTGAACTGTCCTAAGCACTTAGTGTAGTGAGCTCAGCAAATACTCACAATAAATACTATTGTTTGGTGGATTAGCACCCACTTTCAACCCATTCTAATGAGTCCCACTCATTTTAGATTTGCTCCAGGGCTTTGTCTAAAAACCACCAGATCTAAAGAAATTCCAGTTTTACTTTTCTTTCATATCCCCCTTTTCTATCTACTTTCATATTCCACTGAGTCTATCATCCTTGGTGAAAACATTTTTATCATCTTAATTACTTTACATGGCAAGTTTTGTTCCACTATTAACAGAAGTTCTCAATTGTTATTCCATCTTCTGTCCTACTACCATATGTCCTCCTCACCTCATATTCTGTCTGAAGTATTGCTTCTTCCATTTGGTGATGAGGAATCTCATATGAGCAATTCAGAGATTCATCCATGGCCAGGCAGTAAGTCAGCCCCTGGCACAGCTGCAGTTAGAAGTTAGAGTTATTGCTTCTAAGTCCTGAACTTGGTGTTAATGACATAAAAATTATTAATAAAGATAAAAATAATGAACCGGTGAAGATATTTAATTGGTAATTTAGATAAACTGCTATCTTCTAGTTGGGACTGGATCAAATAATCTTTTTCTTGGGTGAATAAAAATGATATTCCAATAGAGGAGCAGAATCACATTTTGCAAGTCTAAAAAAATCACGAGACTATGAAGATTCATTAGAATAAAAGAGAGAGAGCCAAGAGCAAGGAAATGTTAATGAAACAAAAAGGGTAGCTTGGCAGGATTTCTGTGGAGCAATGAAAAAGGGAATCCTCTAACAGAAAACATCAGAATACAATTAAAAAGATTAATGGGCCTATAGAGGATGGCAAAAGGTTCTGTGCCATAGCACTGAAAAGGATGATGAATGCTCAAGGCTTTCATTGGCAGTTTGACCAGCCATCCTTCTTGTCTCTCAATTCTCTACCTCCTTGTTCAACCTCCGTCATGTCTCTGCTCCTCCTCAGCTACTTCGTAGTCTGTAAATTCTAGTTTCTACACCTCTCAGAGAAGCAGTGTGGCTTAGTGGAAAGATCTCGGGCTTGGGAGTCAGAGGTCATGGGTTTGAATCCACCTACCATCTATTCCAGCACTTAGAACAGTGCTCTGCACATAGTAAGCGCTTAACAAATACCAACATTACTACTACTGAACCCACAAGTCTCCTCATTGTTACCCTTCCTTTCAGCTCTTGGTCAGCAAAGAGGAAAGACTAATTCAGGGACCAACTGGATGAATTATTTTCAAATTCTAGTAAAACTGGCAAGTCAAGACCAGAGTTCCTTTTGACTGTAACCACCTTAGAGGGAGGGAGCTTTAGATGTCCTGTCCCCAGAATTTAGTGCAGTATTTTGTAGTCACTAGGTGATCAATAAATACCATTGATTTGTTAACTACAGAGGAAGTCTGTGAATTACCAGACTATAGCTGGAAAGTGGAGGATTGCATTGTAAAACATTATTTCTCATTAAGGAAGCACTTTGTAGTATCAGTCAATCAATGAACCGTATTTATTGATTGTGCAGAGCACTGTCCCTGTCATGAGGACAAGGAAACATTAATGAGAGAATATTGCCCTCTTCAATTCCTACAAAGTATGGCTTATTGATGCTGGGCCACCCCTGATGGACATTTAGGTGATACTAGCCACTGATGTTCAATAAAGTGGCCTAAGTCCCCCGGAGAGATTTGGCTCCCAGATCAAGATCCACAGCTGAAATACACTGCTATGTGAATTCTTCTGGAAAGATACTCAGAAAGATGTTCATTCACTGAACTGACTGCAGCTGTATTTCAATAGGTAGGACTTCAAACAAGAGATAGCCATTAGTTAAATGGTTATTATCAGTGCTTACTACAGAAATAATTGGATTTTCAGCCTTCTTGAGGTATCTAGGCACTAAACTAGAATGAAAAATGATTCTAGATGGCTCACTGACAGTTCTGGCAGGAAGAAAATGTAGAACGCTACAGGATTTCATTTTTGAAGCTTTACACTGGCTAAGGAGTGACTTCTTTTTAGGGACCTCTGTAATATTTGAATAGATTCCCATTGCCGTGCAGAAAGTAATATCAGTAATAAAGTGACTGTCTGACTGAAGTGGCATTAAAACATACTGACATTCATCATATCCTGATGAGTCAAGCAAAAGAGAGAATATACAAGGAGGAAATAGAAAGAGAAAGGCAGGAAAAAACAGAACTGAGCTAATAATGACCAGTGATAATATCCATCCGGCTGTGAATTAGACTGCTACTGTTTAAAACTCATCTACACAGGAAAAACATTCTGGAAGATGAATAAGTAGATAATGAATGAACATTCTGCAAATTGTTGGGATTGAAATAGGAAATGCTGCATTTAAATTGTTTCAAGGAATCCCCCTCGCATCGTGAGTTTCCAGTTTTGATGATAAGCTGCCTGGATGTTTGAATTGATTTGATAAATCAGTCTCTGAGTCCTGCTTGTCTCATGACCCAAGGACAGATGAAGGTAGAAAACTGAATCCCAAAGTCAGCCAGCCAATCATTTTATTGAGCACTTACTATATGCAGAGTACTGTACTACAATGTAACAAACAGACACATTCCCTGCCCACAGCAAGATTACAACTTAGAGGGTGAGACAGACATTACTACAAGTAAATAGATATGTACATAAGTTCTGTGGAGTTGGGTGTAGGGGGAGAATAAAGGGAGCAAGTCAGGGTGAAGCAGAAGGGAGTGGGAGAAGAGGAAAGGAGAGCTTAGTCAGGGAAAGCCTCTTGGAGGAGACGTGCCTTCAGTAAATCTTCAAACTGGGGGAGAATAATTCTTTGTCAGCTATGAGGAGGAAGGGCATTCCAGGCCAGAGACAGGACGTGGGTTGCCAGCAAACCTTTCGGAAGACCAACAAACTGTCGGTCTTTTGACCAGTTGCATTGTCCAGTTGATAGCATTCTCTCTCTGGATTTTCCCAAAGACAACACATCTAACATCTAGAGTAGAATAGCAGTGGAGCTAATTCTCCTACAAATTGAATGGAACTTCTCACAGAGTACAAACTCCTTTTTTCTATTATTGAAAGTTCTCTAATTCCCTGACAATGTTTTTTCCAAAACACTGAGGAAAAAATCCCCATTTTGTTGGACAAAGAGAATGCACACAAGTGCTGAGAATGGGTCTAAATGAATAAGTGCTAAATAAATCAGTGATAAACAGGGTAATCCTCAGGTAGTTGAAGTGGCTGTTGGGATGGAAGGTCCATGAGTTGAGATAATTGAGTAGGGAAGACTTCCTGGAGGAGGTGACACTTTCAGGAGGGTTTTGATGCCAGTGTTATGCTTGATGAGAAGGGGGAGGTGGGTGGGAAGGGAGGGTTTGAGGTGAGGTTGAGTACTGTATGAGCTGCAAGTAACTGCCAGTTTCTTTCTACAAGTCAGAAAAAATCTGGAGATTATTTACAAACTTATGGGCAAATAAGTAAATACTTAGCAGGAAATCTAGAGTTGGTGGGAAATGATTTGTTCTAGGGCATTAAACTTTGCTCCAAAAAAAAAAGGAAAAAAAAAGAGAAAACCTTGGAGTTAATCAGTAAAGTATGGAAGTTTGAAAAGGAAAATCAGTAATGAAAAGTGCCAGTAGATGGCATAAATACATCAAGAGAGAGTTGGGAACCTAAAAAATAACAAGAACTAAAGAATGGGCTGGGAAAGCTTTGCTTTCCCCAACCTCGTTCAGACTTCCCGGCATCTCCTGGCTCAGCCCCTGCCAACTCAATCTTTCAGCTAGACATGCACATGTCCGGCAACCTAGGACATACCACGGATCTATCCTTGGGCATTGAGGTCCCGATCATCTGATTGATGTTCGGAGCACGGTGGCGGCTGCTTGTCCTGTTCCTGCTGCACATGTAGACTGTGATTTAGCAAGAAACAATCACTTCTTTTTCCCTTTTTGTCCCTCATTGTAACAGGCCCCCCACTTCACTGCAGTCTGACACCCAACTAGACTAGATCTCTTCTCAGGACCTACATTTAAGCCCAACCAATATTGTCTTGGGTCCAGAATCAATAGTAAACTTAAATCATATGGGAAACTGAAGTAAACAGCACTTGTTCAGACAAAGTCATCACCTCACCGCTCCTCATCCCCAGTTTGCAGAGAAGTTATTGTTCCTTTAGTTTTTATCTCTAAATCCTACTTTCCTTTTTTTTTTTTTTTTGCATTTCAACTCAAATTAACTTTGAAAACATGAAAAGATGAAAGGGGTTTGGACTCATTCCGTCCTCTTTCACTCTACTCCCAATGGAGGAATCTGTAGAGAGAAAATTTGGGTGTGGAAGGAATTAAAAAGCACCTGCCAGGTTTTTTTGGATAACATCTCCATCTGTTTCTCAACTGTACCCTGCAAAAAGAACATCTTATTTGAAATGATTGCTCATTCTGGAGTATTAAACATCATTTTATATAATGGGAGTTAGACTGTCCTATGTTTTTAAACTTCAATTTTCACTAAATTAATATGTGGGAGAGAGGGTTTTCCTGGATCTCAGTCACTGAACACATTATTTCCACTGTCTGGATTGTTCTTCCTCTTCACCAAATCACATTTATTCCACTCTTTTAAAAGTTACAGAATAATAGTAATTATTATTGTATTTGTTAAGTGCTTACTATGTGGCAGGCACTGTTCTAAATGCGGGGGTAGATACAAGAAAATTGGGTTGGATACAACCCCTGTACCACACAGGGCTCACAGTTTTAATCCCTATTTTACAGATGAGGGAACTGAGGTGCAGAGAAGTGAAGTGACTTGCCCAAGGTCACACAGCAGATAAGTGGTGGAATAGGGATTAGAACCCAGGTCCTTCTGACTCTCAGGCCTGTACTCTATCTCTTAGGCCACACTGTTTCTTTACTGGAAGCCCACTGCCATTAGGAAGCATTCCAAGATTAACCACATCACACCATAGCATATGACATCCATAGATAAAAATAAATATGTGTATATATATATGCATATATGATATGCATATAACACATATGTACCTATACAAATTATAATTATGGATAATTTATATTAATGTCTGTCTCCCCTTCTAGACTGTAAGCTCATAGCAGGCAGGGAACAGTCTGCCAACTCTATTATATTGTACTCTCCCAAGTGGTTAGTACAGTGCTGTGCATGTAATATACTCAATAAATACCATTGATGATGACACATTTGTGTGTGTGTGCACAAATGCATTTGTTCATGTTTGCCCTTTTCTACCTCAACCATTTATATTAATATCTAAATGCATATTTTATATTTTTTACTCTTTCCCCATTACATTGACTTATGTATTCTTTGTATCTCCCTTCAGCACCAATATTATCCTCTGCACACAGACAAAATGTGTGTGAGGGCTAAATAAAGAGTTATTAAAAAATCTTAATTCAGATTTCATGAGTTTCTTATTAATCTAACAGAAAAGAGACTCATAACAAGGATGCTTATTGTCAGTTATAGAGGATGGTTGAAATGCTTAGGTTGCAGGCAGTGCTTGGTCTGAGTCTTTACACTGCTTCCAGGTGCTATCAGTTAACAAACAGCTGATTCCCTGTCTTCCAGGGGCATTTAAAGCCATACAGCCCTCTGGTACTTCCTGCATTCATGAAGGTTGGGAGTAGGGTAGGGTCAATCTGGGGCACCCCCACCTGAAAGGGTGAGGCATTTGTGAAGAGTCCTGGAAGCTTATGTCAGTACCCATTTCACTTTGGGTATGAAGTGGGATTCTATTTATTCTTGATTCTATTTATTGCTATTGTTCTTATCTGTCTCCCCCATTTAGACTGTAAGCCCGTCAAAGGGCAGGCACTGTCTCTACCCATTACCGATTTGTAACATTCCAAGCACTTAGTACAGTGCTCTGCACATAGCAAGCGCTCAATAAATACTATTGAATGAATGAAGTGGGAGCTCTTCTTTGGTTCCTTGAGGCCCTTATATTCTCTTCTAGCCTCATAAGTCCCGAGAAGAGTGTGGTACCTGTCTGTGGGAGGGCCTACCTTATAGCTTCCATCTCTCTCATGCTTACTTGTGGTGCTGGGCAGGGATAGTCTTTCTCAAGATCTCTCAGCTGTAGCAGGCAGTATGTGGGGGAATGATTTAGCATCCTCTGTTTCCCTCCCCAAACTTCTGTCTGGCTTCAGACCCACATTGGCTGGATAGGAGTTCATAATAACAACAGTAACCAATAGGGCAATGTGTCTTTAGGGCACTATAAAGGAAGAATCTTGAGGGCATTAATAGAGGAAAGGACCATTTTGGAAAGGGAGAAGGGATGGAAGAGATAGGAGGTAATGATGTTAGTCAAATAGATGCAGTTCAATGAATTGATAATATTCTCCAAGTCCCTATGTGCAGGGCACTGTACTTTGTTCATAATAATAATAACTGTGGTATTTGCTAAGCCCTAAGGGCAGAGATGGATATAAGCAATTGGGATGGACACATTTTCCATCCCATGTTGGGGTCACAGTCTGTCCCCATTTTACAGATCAAGTTACTGAGGCACAGAGAAGTGAAATAACTTACTCAAGGTTACACAGCAGACAGGTAGCAGAGCTGGTATTAGAACCCATGACCTTCTGACTCCCAGGCCTGCAGATTTTCACATGGGGAAATGCAGGAGAATTAGCAGATATAATCCCTGCCCTCATATAGTGTACATTTAGTAGGGGAGGCATAAGTAATTTATAGACAGGAAGAGATAGTATAATACAGTGTATAGTAGAAATAGTGGTGTTTTGGGAAGTTATACTTTAAAACTTGGATTTGCTCCATTTTTTCACCCCCCTTCAGTCCCATAGCACTTATGTACATATCCATAATTTATGTTAATTTCTCTCTCCCCCTCTAGATTGGAAGCTCACTGTGGACAGGGAACATGTCTACCAACTCTGTTATAGTATTTTCCCAAACTTTAGTACCGTGTTCTGCACAAAGTGCTCAATAAATATGGTTAAAAACAAAACCAAAAAGGTTATGTGACTTGAAGGTGCTAATGTGGTAATTGGTGAACACAAGGAAAGCAGAAAAGAAATTACGTGTAGAAGGCCATCTGGAGGAGATGCTATTTCATAAGAGCAGATATTTCATAGGAGCTTTGAAGAAGAGAGGCATTTTCTGTTGGATGTGAAGGAGGAGATAGCTCCAGACAGTGGGGTTGATGTGATCTCCCACCTACGCATCAGTGGTGGGAGAAGAGAACTAGGCTAAGTGAATAGGTAAGCATGAGAGAAATGAAGAGTTTGAGCTAGGATGAAATGGGAGAAAAAGTAGATAATTAGGAATGAGAGCCAATTTTCAGGGGTTTCTGCTTGAAATGGAGAGTAAAGGCATCCTTTGGAGGCTTTAGAGGAGTGAGGAGATTTGTGCCAAATAGTACTTTAGGAAAAAAATTGGGCAGCAGAGTGTAGTGAGGACTAGAGATGAGAGATTGGAGACAGGCAGTTCAGAAAGTAGGATGATACCTTGGCTTGACTACTGTATTTTAAATTCCTGTACTAATGTAATGGTCTTTTGGATAGAGAGGAAGTTATCAACTGTGGGAACGTTGTGGAGAAACAATCAACAGAATTTGGCAAAATAGCAAACAAGGCTATTGAAAGAGAGGGAAGAGTCAAAGATAATGCAAGTTCTCCCTCCTAATTAGACTGTGAGCTCAATGTGGGAGAGATTGGGTCTGATTTGATTAAAAATAAAAAACAAAAAACCCTTGTATCTACCCCCATACTTAAAACAGTGTATGACACATAAT
This sequence comes from Ornithorhynchus anatinus, assembly GCF_004115215.2. Classification (NCBI taxonomy): domain Eukaryota; kingdom Metazoa; phylum Chordata; class Mammalia; order Monotremata; family Ornithorhynchidae; genus Ornithorhynchus; species Ornithorhynchus anatinus. The sequence goes on along the minus strand of NC_041731.1, from coordinate 109,478,620 downwards.
AAGTGCTTAATATATTATTATTATTATAAATGCCAGGGTTATGGGAGAGAATAGTGAGGCTGTTATATGTGTTGGAAAGTTAGAAGAGGACTTGGGAGGTAAATGGGGAGTTCAATTTTGGACATACTGAACTTGGGGTATCTGGGGGACACCCATATAGAGCTGTTCTGGAAGCAGGGGAAAATATGAGACTGCAGAAAACAAGGTGTGTGGGCTAGCAAGGTAAATTGGGAGACCTCTGCAAAGAGATGGCTTTGAAGTCATCAGATTTGAGAGAAGATGTGGGAAAGTTAAGACTAAAAGAATTTATCTTGGCAGAGAGACTACTGAAGTCAAAGATAGCATGAGAAATGCAGGAGATCACTAGTTTGTGTCCTTTAATTGTGATGCTTATCCAGTTCCTGGAACAAGAATAGAAGCAGAGAGGAGTAACAGAATGTCCTTCTCTATGCATGGACTGCATTGTAGATAACACTGCTTCTCTCCTATTCCATTCCTTAGCACCAAAATAAATGAAAATTAACTACTCCAATTCAGGGACCTGCCACATTTCATTTTTGAAAGAAAATTGCCTTTTTCTTTACACATCTCTCTCTCTCTTCCCCTCCCCCCACTATCCCAAGCACCTGTCTCTGAGGGGAAAATAATTCTCTTTATGCCTCATAATTAAAAAAAAGCTTTACTGATGAAAACATTTGTTATATAACAACAATAACAATAATAATAACTAATTACATCTAGGCTGACAAGTTGTAAACTACATTTCAGCCAAGTAGGATTCCAAACAGCTGAGCTATTAAATCCTGATAAGTGATAATGGAAAAGACCGCTCAGCCTTAACTCTAGTGATGCTACCAGCAGTGCTCTAATTATAATTTCCTCTTTCATTAAGGACCATAATTTGCCATTGATTTTTATGTAAAAGCCCATTGACTTCAATGGGAGTGCCTTACACAAAGATGTTATTTTCTTGAATGTGTCTAAAGCATGTGGACTTCTTTTTCATCAGGGCTTTATTGGGAGATCCTTCTTGCCACCTAATGTATCGTTTCATTCTGAGACAGAGCAAGTCACTGAATGATATACAATTTTATTCATTCATTCAGTAGTATTTATTGAGCACTTACTATGTGCAGAGCACTGTACTAAGTGCTTAGAATGTACAATTCGGCAACAGATAGAGACAAGCCCTGACCAGTGATGGGCTCACAGTCTAAATTGGGGAGACAGACAGCAGAGCGAAACAGAACAAAAAACAAAAAACAAGACAACCTGATCAAGATAAATAGAATCAAGGGGATGTACACTTCATTAACAAAATAAATAGGGAAATAATATATACAAATGAGCACAGTGCTGAGAGGAGGGGGGAGGAGCAGAGGGCAGGGGGGGAGAGGAGGAGCAGCAGAGGGAAAGGGGGGCTGAGTCTGGGAAGGCCTTTTGGAGGAGGTGAGCTCTTAATAGGGCTTTGAAGAGGGGAAAAAAGTTAGTTTGGCAGACGTGAGGAGGGAAGGCAGTGGTAGTATGTGGGCTAGGGATCAACGGTGGGATAGACGTGACCGAGGAACCGTGAGGAGGTGAGCGGGAGAGGAGTGGAGTGTATGGAGTGGGCGGTAGAAAGAGAGAAGGGAGGTGAGGGAGGAAGGGTCAAGGTGATGGAGAGCGGTGAAGCCAAGAGTGAGGAGTTTTTGTTTCGTGTGAAAGCTGATAGGCAACCACTGGAGGTTTTTAAGGAGGGGAGTGACATGCCCAGAGTGTTTCTGTAGGAAGATGATCCGGGCAGCGGAATGAAGAATAGACTGGAGTGGGGATAGACAGGAGGAAGGGAGATCAGAGAGAAGGCTGACAATATTCCAGTTGGGATATTATGAGAGCTTGTACTAGCACAGCCATTTGGGTGGAGAGAAAAGGGCGGATCTTGGCAATATTGTAAAAGTGAGACTGGCAGGTGTTGGTGAGAGATTGGATGTGTGGGGTGAAGGGGAGAGCTGAGTCAAGGATGACACCAAGGTTGCGGGCCTGTGAGACGGGAAGGATGGTCTTGCCATCCACAGTGACAGGGAAGTCAGGGAGAGGACAGGGTTTGGGAGGGAAAATAGGGAGCTCAGGTTTGGACATGTTGAGTTTTAGGTGGCAGACAGACATCCAGGTGGAGATGTCCTGGAGTCAGGAAGAGATATGAGCCTAGAAGGAAGAGGAGAGAACAGGAGAGGAAATGTAGATTTGGATGTCATCTGCATAGAGATGATAGTTGAAGCTGTGGGAGCAAATGAGTTCACCAAAGAAGTGAGTATAGAAGGAGAACAGAAGAGGGCCAAGGACTGACCCTTGAGGAACCCCTACAGTTAGTGGATTGGGGGCGGTGGTCGGGGAGGAGGAGCCCACGAAGGAGATCAAGAATGAACAGCCAGAAAGATACGAGGAGAACCAGGTGAGGACGGAGTATGTGAAGCCAAGGTGAGAAAAAGTGTGGAGAAGGGGATGGTTGACAGTGTCAAAGGCAGCTGAGAGGTCGAGGAGGATTAGGATAGAGAAGGAGTCATTGGATTTGGCAAGAAGGAGGTCATGGGTAACCTTTGAGAGGGCAGTTTCAGTGGAGTGGAGGGGACAGTAGTCAGATTGGATGGGGTCCAGGTGAGAGTTAGAGTTGAAGAATTCAAGGCAGCAAGTGTAGACAAATTTTAGTGGCATCTGTGCTTATGTATTACCTGAGAGTGAGGATCCTGATACACTTATAAAGCAACAAGAAAGTCAAGAGCAGTATCGTTCCAAAAGAGCAGCTACGTGGGATAAGGCAGAAGCCCTCTCCATGTTTCCTTGGTATCTAGTGATGCTACTGATCTACATTCAGGGTTCATCCCTGACAATTTGATTGAACCAAAACCTGCTAAAGCAATTACAGCGTTTGCATGGGCCATTGAAAATGAATCTCCTCCAGGCTATAGGGTGTTTTTTTTTATGGTACTTGGTAAACACTATGTGCCAGGCAGCATTCTACACTATGGGGTAGATTCAGGGTAATCAGGTTGGACACCATCTAAATCCCACATAGGGCTCAGTACTTTAATCCTCATTTTAGGAATGAGACAGTTAAAGTACAAAAAAGTTAAGTGACTTACCCAAGGTCACACAGTAGTCAAGCAGCAGAGCTGGTATTAGAACCTAGGATCTACTAATGCCAAGGCCCGTGCTTTATCCACTAGGCCATTGTTTAGATTGTGAGCCCACTGTTTGGCAGGAATTGTCTCTGTTGCCGAATTGTACATTCCAAGCGCTTAGTACAGTGCTCTGTACATAGTAAGCATTCATTACATACAATTGAATGAATGCTGCACCTCAATGACCTTTGACTTCCAAGTTACACTGGTATTCTCATTCAGGGACTCTTTGTTTGGAGGTCACCTGAGTACCTATTTTCTATTTGCTTCAGATTTCAATATTCTACTCACCCATTTTCACTTCTTTACAGAAAACTTACTTTGGCTATTACACTTTAGAAGGTAGTCACATTCTTCTTGCTTTCCTGTTGTGCCTTGAATATTGAATAGGAGGGATTCAGGTGTTCTTCAAGGAATAACACGTTTTCAAAAGGTTTAGAGTGTGAATTAACCCACCCAACCCTGGAAAAAACAGTCTCCTGAGAGGTGGTACAAACTATTACTCACACTGCCCTTTATGGAAGTGTTCATTACCAACCTCTGAGGGACAGGACAGTTATCTGAAGGGAATCTATTGTCCCAAATGAGGAGGAACTGGGAGAACTTTAAAAAGGCACTTTCAGGCCTTCCTCATTTTAAATTTCAAATAAATGAAATGTAGTCTCTTCCCCACCTCTTTTTTCATTTTCACATCTAGTGCTTGTTGCATTTTTGGAGGCACACCTGGAAATGAGGAATTACTGAGAATTTGACAAAGGGTTATCAAAGATTAGCCCATTTTGAACATTTGTCAGGCTCATTTATCTGATGAAGTCCTTCAAGATGATCCAATGAGTAGCTGTCCTATCTCACTGTCTCATCCATTTTCTAGGTGGTTTAAACTATGTAGTCATGGGCCCACTGACCAAGGTGTTGAATCAGGAAAGGAGGAGTGTGGAGTAATCCCCCCTCTTACCTCTTCCATAGGCACTCCATGCCCCACTCAACTGTTCTCTACCTTCCAGAAGCAGGGCTTCAGGAGCTGGAGACTATGGCAGCAACCATAACACTCCCCCCTCCTTCACCTAAAGACACAGAACACAGCACTATAAGGCTTGCAAGGATATTACCTGGATCTCCCCCCTCCCACTCCCTTCTCTGTGTCAGTTTGCATCATATGATTGGCAGAAGGTCCAACAAATCAGGAAACAAACACAGAAACCAGGTTGCTAATCAACCCCTTCAATCAACCCCTTCAACTGGGTGGAGGATGCTCACCTGGGCGTGCTTGTAATCCATTCAAATTTATCTATGGCAATTAGCAACTCTGCCAAGTTACCCAAAGTCTTCAGGGTGACTATTATGACAGATACTTTCTGGCCCACCATCCTGATTACATGAGAAGGGAGTAGTTTTTTTTTTCTTTTCCTTTCCTCCAGTTCTTTCTAATTCAATCATATTTATTGAGTGCTTACTGTGTGCAGAGCAGTTTACTAAGCACTTGGAAAGTACAATAAAACAATACAGAGAAACAATCCCTAACCACAACGAGCTCACAGTCTAGGTGAAGGGGGAGATGGAAATCAGTGCAAGTAAACAGGCATCAATATAAATAAAATTGAAATTATATACAATCTCTGGGAAATGAAATCAAATAATGATGTTAATTTGTTCATGCCCCATTGAGGTCAGACAACTAAGAAAACCTGTGCAGAGAGATGAAGAAGTTAAGTTTCCTGGAGTCCCAGTCTCCTCTATATGCTGCTTCTCTGTCACTGGAAAAATGGGACAGAGTATGTTTAGAAGAAGTGCAGATTTGGTAGGAAGTGGAGTTGCATTCATTACAGATGGTTGTGTAACTTTTCAAGATACTCAAAGATTTCACAAGACATTTGGAGTCAGAAGGACAGGCTGAAGCCCAGGGATATGAACAGTCAGCCAGTTTGACCTAAGACTCAGACTAGAATTTGGGGTTCCATATGCCATCCTTACATGCTATTCAGCTGGTTCCACAATTTCTAATTCACGTGCCAGACATATTTCCTTAGGCTTGGACTTCTCAGGTGCCGGCTAATTGTTTTGGCAACAGGCAATTGAAATCTCAAATTCTGAAATATTGTTATATATCTGGAATTCCACTTCCGGTCCCACCAATAAATATCCCCAGACAGAACCATGGATGTAGATGGGGCAATTCTTTTTCATAAAAACAAAGAACATCTGCTTCCAGCTAAACACTTAATATCTGTGTTCTCATTTTTCACCCCAAAACACTTGAAAATGTAAATCTTGTACATACACTTTCAGAAATAAAGAATGCACTTGAATTTCAATCCAACCACATCACTGTGACAACACTGAAATATTTTCCTCATCTAAAGAAGTGCAGTGCTTTTCAGTACAAGGAAGTAATGAACTATCAGAGTATCCAGGGTTGCTCATCTTATACAGGAATAGAAAGTGTAACCTCTTTCCTGAAAAAAAGAGAGCAAGGTAATGGATTTAAAAGCAATCACATTCCATAAATTGGTACCTATGTTTCAAATCAATCTGTTTGCCAAAGTGTGCAGAACTGCCATTTTTCTTCAGACCTTGTTCATAGACCCCTTTGGAGTGTATGGCAGAGTATTTGGTCCTCACCAAGTGAAATATAGCTCAAACTGCTGCTCCATCATCTTTTTCTGGCCAGGATTAATTATTCCCTTAGTTTATAAACTTCAGTTTTAACCGCATGAATACATATGAGTTTAATAATAAAAATAATAATAATAACAATTATTGTGGTATTTGTTAAGCACTTACTACATGCCACGCGCTGGGGTAGACACAAGATAATCAGGTTCCACATGGGGCTAACATTTTAAGTAGGAATTAGCACAGGCTAAAATCCTCATTTTGTAGATGAGAGAACCGAGGTACAGAAAAGTGAAGTGACTGCCTAAGATTACACAATAGGTAAGTGGCAGGGCCAGGATTAGAACCTAGGCCATCTAACACCCAGGTCTGTGAGCTTTCCACTAGTCAACATTACTTCCAGGGTGTCAAGCATATTCAGGTAGATTCTCTCTACTGTGTGTTGGAATTCATTGGGGATGAGAAGCAGCGAGGCCTAGTGGAAAGAGAACAGGCTAGGGAATCATAGGACCTGAGTTCTAATTCTGACTTCAGCACTTATGTGCTGTGTGACCTTGGGCAATCATTTATATGTGCTTTGGTTACCTCATCTGTAAAATGGAGATTAAGACTGTGAGCCACATGTAGGACATGGACTGTGTCCAGCTTGATTATACTGTATCTAACCCAACGTTAAGTAGAGTGCCTGGCACAGAGTAAGTGCTTAAAAAATGTCTGTCTCCCCTTCTAGACTGTAAGCTCGTTGTTGGCATAGAATGTGTCTGTTATATTGTTAGACTGTACTCTCCCAAGCACTTAGTACATTGATCTGCACACAGTAGGTTAAATATGATTTACTGTTTGATTAATTGATGGTATTTACATAGTGCTTATTTTGTGGCTAGCACTATATTAGGAGTTTTGTAGAAAACAATTCAGCAGAGGTGATAGAGCACAATTCCTGGCCACCAGGAGCTTATGGTCTAGAGAGGAAGATGACACCAATAGATTTTCAGTCAGTTTTGATCTTAGCTCAAGAAGGTACTTTCTCATTGATGCTCTTGTAGAAAGGTTAAATGTATCCTGAGTAATATAAAAATAGTGAAGATAAGTCTAGAAATTTACAAGTGGAAAGGAAACATTAAGAAACAAACAGAAGCATGTGAACTCTTTGTCTCAAACTAGAACCGCTTCAGGTCACTCTGCCTTGCAGTGAATATTCTCTCCTGATAAATAACAATACTTAACCACCCTTTTGTACAATCTGACTAATGCTTCAGTTCAGGGTAGGGATGCACATTTTTTTCCCTGAACAATTTCCAGAATATTCTTTCTCTGGGCTGGGAAACATCAATGACAACACAATATTACTGTACTTTTAGCATAACAAATGTGAAATGCTCTATAGAGAGAAGTATTAAAGGAACCAAAATCCTGTTTTCTTTCATCTCCCAATAAGCATATTTTTAAGAGAGGAAGTGGTGATTATATATTTGGATAGCAGGGAGCACATTTATGAATAATCTTCTGCTCAGCTTGATTGCTTTACTGATAAGAAAAAAGGACTTCTGAATATGTATTTAATGAGCAACACATTTATTAAGCACATACTGCACGTAATGCATTAAACTTTATATGCACTGCATTTGACTTGTCTGTCTTTCTCACCCATATTTCTAAAACATTCTTCTGCAACTAATATGCTGCCATTGTAGTTGGGTAGCTGATTTTATTTTAACATCCTGGCAACAAATCGTGTGGCATTATTCTCTAGAACAGTCACTCATACACGTACAATCAATATCAGTAGCTACTGTCTTCACTTTGCCGTCTGCTAGAGATTGCTTGTCATGTGCATCCTTGCAGTCAGTCATATTTACTGATGAATATGCCAGAGAAAAAAGGAACTGCAAACAGATTCCAAAATAATATTCACAGTTTCAAGATTCCTTACAAATTGAAGCCCAGTGCAGATTGCTATTTGTTATGCACAAGCATTTGGCTTCCAAAGTCTAGAGAAATGACTGTGTATTTTGTCATAAAAATCAGACCATTTTGAAGAAAACACCTGTTTTCCTTTTATCACCAACTGCACATCAGAGGATATATTAGTTCTCTGTTTTAAGTTCATTCAGAAGGATAAGGCTTTTGGAGAATTTTCAGAGACTCATAAACTTCTAATTAAAAATTTCCATATATATTCTCAAATCTGGCACAGCACTGTCAGTTTTAGCATTAACCTTACCACACAGCTTTATCAACGACTGCTTGAGAAAACCACATCCTTTAATGCTGAAATAATCTAAATGGAATAATACTATTCATCCCACCAATAAATATTCTCAGCTGGTTGGTAGCTTATCACTGAATGAGGAAGAGTATTAGAACCTCCATTTAGATTAAGTTTGCATAAGAGCACTATGCAAAGCTTCCTAATTTTATCTTGGTTTTACCATTTATGAGCATATTTATTGCATGAAGGAAAATAATTGATATCCAAGTATTTGAGTTCAGGTTGTTGGGTTTGGAGCTTCAAAAACAACTTTATTCATGAAAATCAAATGCTCTTGTTCTTGCCAGTAGATTAGAGAAGCAGCATGACATACTGGATAGAGCCTGGACCTGGGAGCCAGATGGTCAGTGGAGTCAGGGGAAGCAGTGTGACTTAATGGAAAGAGCAGGGGCTTGGGAATCAGAGGATATGGGTTCTAATCCCGATTCCACTACTTGTCTGCTATTTGACCTTGGGCAAGTCACTTCACTTCTCTGGGTCTCAGTTACCTCATCTGTAAAATGGGGATTGAGACTGTGAGTCCCATGTGGGAAAGGGATTGTGGCCAACTCAATTTATCAATGTATCCACCCCAGCGCTTAGTACAGTGTGTGACACATAGGACCTATTTAACAAATGCCATAGTTAATATTTCCTAACCCACAGGATATTTATTGCTATTGTTTTTGTCTGTCTAACTCCCCCGATTAGACTGTAAGCCCGTCAGAGGGCAGGAACTCTCTTTATCTGTTAGCGATTGGTACATTCCAAGTGCTTAGTACAGTGCCCTGCACATAGTAAGCACTCAATAAATACTATTGAATGAATGAATGAAAAGGGTTCTCATAGTTTGTAAGACATGAATTTTTCCCCTATGATCACCCAGTTTTTGTAATTAAACATTTCCCATAAAAATCCAGAAAACAAATTGCTATTTCAATTATTCCTCATTTCTTAATGTCCACTTGTTGGATAGAATATAATCCTGCTCAAGTTTGTCATTCACTGTACATCAGATATTGTTTTAGATTCACAGCTACCATCTTTCCAAGGACTAAACAACTAAGTTTGTTTTTATACTTTTTTGTTAGAAGAGTGCCTGGTTTACAGCACCTTCAAAAACAAGTAAACAAGTCTAAATACTATATGACTTTTACTCAGTGTAAGCAAATCTCTAATTTCCACCTAAAAATTAATTGATCTCACCTTTTTTCTCTGAGAGTAAGTAATCCTTCTTTTTGCTGGTCCTGTTCCTTTTCTTCTTTCATAAAGATGGTGCACTTGGAATAGGAAAGGACAGTTTACTGATGCTCTCTGAAAAGTGTTTTTAGTGAAGTTGGGAATTGATTCGAATTATGTTTAATGGCCTGATTGCTACTTGGTGGCTACGCTATTGTGAATAAAATGAAACACAAACATTGATGCCCTGACACTTTTTGTCATAAGGTACTGACAAAAGAATGCCACATTCTCGTAACTCACAGAGGCTACAAAAGTGACAAGGGAAATCTTAAAGTGTTTTTATGATAGAAAAGAGTATGAAGAATGAGGTAATCCTCAGATTTTGCAAATGAATCAAATGCTTCTGGGTATTCTATGTGACTGGGGACTGTGATCATTAACACCCATTTCTGATGTTTTTCTTTTTATTTTCTTTGAGAATGAGATTGAATGTTATTACTTAAATCCTGAGTGGGCTGAAGGAGATGACACTTCACTAAAATATAGAACAAGCACACACAAAAACTGTTCTCAGATGGAAAAGCAATGAGTTTCTAGAAGTGGACTGTTTTTTATAGATGTCCATAAAAAATATTTTGACAGCATATGAAGACACTTCCATCTTTCCCCTAATGACTGCTTTTCATTAGTTTGGAGGTTTGGTTGGCCTACCTACTCTGAACTTGCAAATCATTTATAATACCTGCTGCCATTCTGCCACCAATTTGGAACCTGGAATCAGCAGGAATACCACATGATCATAATCCTGATTTACCAATATTTATTGTACATCCAAATTATAGATTGTATTTACACATTTCTCTCTTACCTCCTAACCTCTAAACAAACAATCTTTTTTGGAGCCTAGTCATTTGTTAGTTGGTAAGAGAGAAGTGGGCAAATCCAATATACATTTGATTTGAAACTAAACATCTCCAAAATAACTCCATTTCTTCCATTACAGTAATTGAACTGAACATAACTCCGATGCTTTTAGCATGTCTATTTAAAACACATTTGTTTAGAAATACCACTTTTTTCTATAGGAATGAGCCACCAGGAGAGCAGTAGGAAAATACAGTGTGCATAAATTCCACCAGTACAGATATTAAGCAACTCAAATGTTCAGAAGAATCCAGCAATTACTTTATAAGGATAGTCAGAAAAAAAATTAGGATTCTACAGTTTGGAAAGATGAATGCTGGAAAGTAATCATAAATAAAAATCTTAAATTGTGAAGGACAGAAGCAGAGAACATTTTGTTGCTTTCCAAACGGCTCACCACCAAAACTAGGGATACCCATTAAAGCAGTAAGAGTAAAGGGTGGCAAAATATTAAATTTGATAGGAGAATGGGAGGAAATAAAACTTAAGAAGGATTTGGATATATTCAAGTGTGAATGGTCCATTTTGGGTTATTAAATTGATGAGAAAGTTACAGATATTGGAATTAAATGGGTTATTAATGGGAAGGTTTAGAAATATTGTATGGCCTTCTCTAATAAAGGAGACGGATCGGATAACGATTTCTTTTGTGGCTATGATTTCTGAAGTGGCTGTGACTGCTGTAACAGCAGACTGTAGGACTCTGAGCCACTAGGAGCCTGAAACTCCTCTCCACTACTCGTGCCTTAGTGGCGAGAGCCCAGGCTTGGGAGTCAGAGGTCATGAGTTCTAATCCCACTCCGCCACCTGTCAGCTGTGTGACTTTGGGCAAGTCACTTAACTTCTGGGTGCCTCGGTTATCTCATCTGTAAAATGGGGATCAAGACTGTGAGCCTCATGTGGGACAACCTGATTACCTTGTATCTACCCCAGCACTTAGAACAGTGCTCAGCAAATAGTAAGTGCTTAATGAATACCAATATTGTTATCATTATTATTATTATTAACGCCCTATCCTTCTTGTCATACACATCTAGGTAGTGGACAGATCCTTCATTGTTCAATCCCTCAGTTGTACATGCCCGTGCCGACCCCTAAGCCTTGATCCACTCCAATGGTGATGGTGAGGTTCAGAAAAATCAGTGACATCTCTGACTCCGCTAACCATCCAATCATGTGGTCAAAACGCAGTGTGGCTTAGTGGATAGAACAGGGGCCTGAGAGTCAGAAGGACCTGAATTTTAATCCTGGCTCTGCCACATGTCTGCTGTGTGACTTTGGGCAAGTCATTTCACTTCTCTGGGCCTCAGGTACCTCACCTGTAAAGAATTAAGACTGTGAGCCCTTTGTGGGACAGGGTCTAGGTCTAAACTGATTACCTTGTATCTACCCCAGTGCTTAGAACAATACTTGGCACAGAGTAAGTGCCTAACAAGTACCATAATAATAATTAATTTCTGAAGATATTAGTGAATTTCTAATAACAAATTTATGGTATTTATTAAGTACTTACTATGTGCCAAGCACTGTGCTAAGTTCTAGGGTAAATACAAGACAATTAGATTAGACACAGGTCCCATCCCAGATGGAGCTCAATGACTAAGTGGGTGGGAGAACAGATACTGAACCCCCATTTTACGGATGAGAAAATTCAGGCACAGAGAAAGTGACTTGCATAAGGTCACACAAATGGCTTCATCTTCAAATATGATAGTGCTGCCTTTCTCTTCTCTCTCTCTCTCTCTCTTCCCATCCTCTTTTTCTTCACATATAACACAAATGTTAAGTCTCCTTAATTCATAGCTCATTACCCTCCTTGCCAAATGCTCCCTAGAAAATGTTAAGAATGCAGTGACCTTGACAGAGATAAAAATAAAGCAAGACCTAAGACGAATTTAAGTATTCCAACTGAAGACCCACAGCTGAGACCCATACCACAGAATATAGTTTTATAAAATGTGCTGGACTCTATCCAGGATGGTAACACTGGGATCAAAGTCAATGATATGTGCTGGTGCATGAAATGCTGAATACTAATTTACTGAACATGTTGTGGAGATATCATTTGGTGAATTAACTTTAGGAGGAAGTACTTCAAATAACTAATGTGATATTGAACAGCCTATTCCTCTGGATATTAGAATATTTCCAGTTCTCTGTAACATAAGTCATTCATCTAGTCCTGAATTAGCAAATGATAAGGGAAATTTCTCTTGAAAGTCAATTTAAATATCAAAAGACCAATCTTTAGTTGAATTAAAGGCATAAAAGATTTAAACATTCTGAATTTAGACTCAGGATGTATTAGACTAGAAAGACACAGGATATCATTCTATTTAAATAAATGGAAGGGGGTTCCAAAAACATTTTTTCCTATTTTTGTGAATGGAAGATATTTGTTTTCTTTTCTTAATTATACTCTCAATGTAGTTTTTAGATGTTATATTTTAATTTAGGAAATAAAAACTTAAAAAATCTAAAAGATGGACTAATAGTGTCCATTAGCAAATACCAACCATAATGCAACAATAGGCAGAGATGGCTGGTCTTTGGAATTACACTTTTAAAAAGAATCCTATGAAGAGATTAAAGCCTTTTAAGAATGAGGTAGTTTTGTTTCTTCTGGTGCATTCACTGGCACTGTCACTGCTCTAATAAATTCAACACCATCTGGCCAAATATAGATAGTGATATGAGGATTATTTTTCTGTTTGCAAATATGGAAAGTGAAAAATAAAATCCTACTTGTATTTTGGGTGTGTTTGTATTAAAGTGTCTTCTAGGGTGGATAATGGGATATAAGGAATACAGTGATGTGGTTACGTTGAAAAAGGTAAATAGGTGGCTGAGTTTGCTTTTGTAAATGAAAAAATGGCATATAAAATATAGCAGTTCTCTTTATATATACACAAATCAATTATAATCAATTTTAAAACATATCTTTGGAGAAGCATGTTTGGAGGTCTGAGTTGCTGTACAGCCATTTGTACATTTCAATGTTGGTGCTGAGGAGTAGCATTTGGATTCTCCTCCGTTCACTACAAGGCCCGAGACCACATACTTGCTTTGGAGTTTGCACCCCACGGGGCATAGAGATGAAAGGAAGAAGCATCAGATCAACAGTCTTCTTGTCACTATTATGCTATTGTGTCCATTGGGTCTGTTTTAGAGCTGATAGAAAATGAGTCTGATGTTTGAATTTGTGGATTTCAGGGGCTCAGTGATCATAATGAGGAGGTCCTCTAGTGCAGTCAGCTCTCCAATGAAAGCAATACTTGCAGCACCAGAAATCTGGTGGGTGGAGCATGGGAGGAGAATGGTGCTGCAACTTGGGGAACTGAAAGAGAGATCAACTAAACTGGAGAACCCCTCCCTCAAAAAAAATTCAAAAGATATGGAGTAGCACAGCCTCAAACAAAACCTTTGAAAGATAGCAATTGGGAAAGAGGTTGCTTTACTTGAGCAGAGTCATATGACAAATGGGATAGAAGAGAAAGGCTGGAAAACAGACAGATTCTGTATGGGTCAAAGCCACTATCTTAGGAAGCATCTATCCAAAAATGAAAACAATGAAGGAATGGTGGTTCCACAGCTGCCTTTCACTCACAACAACAGAAGCTCACCAAACGTAGTATCATATTAAAAAAAAACCCCAAGCAGCCATATATGTCCTAGATAAAGAGAAAGAGACTGACAGAGTGACTTATAAGTACACCCTTGGGGAGAATCAAAAGCAACAAAAACAATCAATATCAGTCAATCAATGTTTTTTATTTAGTGCTCACTAGCGACTGAACACTGCACTAAATGCTTGGGAGAGTACAATACAATAGAGTTAGGAGACACAATTTCTGCTGTCAAGGAGCAAGTGGCTGAACCTCTCATCTGTTGCAGTGATAGATGTGTGGGGCAGGAATATAGGAAAATCTGGCAAGACCTAGCACCAATCAATCAATCAATTAATGGTATTTATTGAACAATTACTATGTGTGGAACAATGTATTAAGCTCTTGGGAGTATACAGTACAATAAAGTTGGTAGACATGATCCCTCTCCTCAAAGAGCTTTATGGTCTAGTTGGGGAGGCAGACATTGAAATGTACTAATTGCTGATAGATATAAACATCAAGTTGGACAAAGTCCCTGCCCCACATGGGGCTCACAATCTCAATTCCCCATTTTACAAATGAGGTAACTGAGGCACAAATAAATTAAGTGATTTGCCCAAGATCATAGAGAAGACAGGTGGCAGACCTGGGATTAGAACCCAGGCCTTTCTGACTCCCAATCCCTTGCTCTATTCACTAAGCTATGCTGTTTCTCGACACATAAAGCCTGTGGAGCTGGGGGTGGGGTGAATATCAAGTGCTAAGGTTATAGAGATCTGAATGCATAGGTGATGCAGAGGGGAAGGAAATGAGGGATTATTCAGGGAAGACCTCTTGGAGAAGATTTAATATTAGGTGTGCTTTAGCATCTGTGAAAGACAAACATATGACACATTAAACAAATTTTTTGATTCTGAAAGGGGTCATAAAAATGATCCATGAAAGCTGTTGACAATACTGTTAGACATATCTTTAATCTTTTTGAAGTAACAAACATTTTGATGCTTTTAGTTAACCCAACTGGCAGAGCAAAATATCTATTATCTCTCCCAATCTCTATTATACCCCACTAATCTACCACACTGGGTAAAAGATCAAATTATATGAACAAATAATCTATTTCTAAATAAAAGTTAAACTCTGATTAAATGGCAAAAGAATGAAAAATAATGACTCCAACTGATTAAGAAATTCTAAATAGAAGACTGAAATAGAAAGAACTGTGGATATTCCAAGGTTTTCAAGAAAAGGAAAGAAATCTGCTGCTTCAATTGTTGCTTGGTAGCTATTGCAACTCTGCTGAAATGAAACTCTTGGACTCTAAGCCCAGTGTGGTACAGGAACTGAGTTTGACCCATTTATCCTTTACCTACCCAGCACTTAGTATGGTGCTTGACATATAGTAGGAGCTGAACAAATACTGCAGTTACTGTTACAAAAATAACAAAACTGAAGACATGCAGTTTTGAGAACAGAGTGTAAAGGGTAAAAAAGAGAAGAAACATTGGGACTCTGAGATAAGTGAAATGTAAAACAATGGATGAATATACCAGAAGGGGCAAAAGAGGGCAAAACTAAATTTTTAAAGTGTCAAAGACTTTAGAAAGTTTTCAAAGAGTTGGTAAGATGGAGAAAGACTGAAAAGACAAAGATGTCTCTAAGATGATGGGACCTAAGAGCTAATACTTTTTGTATTGACATACCAAATGCCTTTTTCTTTCATTTTTAAGTACTTACCTCTGTGAAAAAAAAAGACTTTTCCAATTTCTCCTCCTTGACCTATGGAGAGATGTGATTTATTTTAGGGTCACTAAGATTGACTACATTTTTCTTCTACAGGCCTATTCTAGCCCTGCTTGTGATTTGGCAATTTCCGGGTCACTTAAATCTCCCCATTCATGTTCCACAGGTCTTCCCTTTCATCCATGAAGTAACAATGATCTACAAAGGAGTAAATATATCTTCTTAGAATGCCACTGCTACGCAAGAGCATTCCAGTGGTAAAATGCAAACTCTAATATTTTTTCCATCTTAACTCAGTTTTTCCAGTCCAAATTCAGGTACCAACACTGTAACATTTCCTTCCTTTTTGAAAATTTCAATGGGTCCTGAAGAAGTACAGGGAAATTAAAATTTGGTTTACTTAACTCTAAAGTATTAGTTCAGCTGCTCTTAGGAATAATGATTTACACTTGAAGAATTTACAATACTATTTTGGCAATAGCTTTTAAATATGTTTTATAGGTCTGTGTTTTTCAGATAATGTTTTCTGCCAGGCTCTTTATATGTCAGATTTTCTTTCCCCTCTATATCTGTTCATACGAGGAACTATAAATGGTGCCAAACAGAAGATATTCATGTATATTAGGCATGTCTTCGAACTTTGTAAAAATAACTAAATGATATAATTAATATACATTTATAAGTGTATTTGGTAAAATGGTGTCCTCAATCAGTGGTATTTGAGCACATATGGTGTGTAGAGCACCGTACTAAACACTTAGGAAAGTACAATGCAACAGATTTAATAGACATGTTCTCTACTCACAGAAAGAGGACTAGAGCAGAGTACAGTACTCTGCACACAATAAGCACTCAACAATATGACTGACTGATAGAATTGAAGTGATTTGCCCAAGATCACAGAGCAGACAAGTAGCAGAGCTGAGATTAGAACCCAGATACTAATGAATCCCAGGCCTGTGCTCTATCTCTACTTCGCTACTTTAAGTCCCATGAGAGCCTACTAATTGCTAGGCATTACTTCCACATGCTTGGAAGAGTATAACAGCATTAAGACCCCTGGCTCATGTCTTCAAAGAGTTGATTGTTTAATGGACAATAATTCTCTAGGAAATGTGCTGCAGTGGAGATTCATTCTACAGTCATTTCAACCAGTGACATTTCACCGTATAATGTGGGTCCATCTGTCTTCTCCAGCTCCAGCACAATGCTGCTACTGCAACCTGCTTGCCTCCCACTGGTGCCTCTGGCTAGGAAGGGGGTTTCCGCAGAGGCTGCCAACCTGACCTGGCTTCAGGACAGAACTAGTTCCAGGTGAGAGAACAACAGATACAAACTGGAGTAGAGTCTGGAGGAGTGAGCACTGGTGCATAACTGGGTGCTGATTTTATCTGCTTCAAAGATCCTGGGCTGCCACCCTGACTCTTCCAAGGGCGACCACTGTTATAAGGAAGACCTAGGAGAGAATGGAAAAGCCAGTCCTGATTGTAAAATATGAATATAACCCATTCTGGGCCTAAGAGTCTATGTAACTTTTTTTCAATGGCATTTGTTAAGCACTACTATGGACCAGGTACTGTAATAATAATAATAATGTTGGTATTTGTTAAGCGCTTACTATGTGCAGAGCACTGTTCTAACTGCTGAGGTAGACCTAGGGGAATCAGGTTGTCCCACATGGGGCTCACAGTCTTAATCCCCATTTTACAGATGAGGTAACTGGGGCACAGAGAAGTTAAGTGACTTGCCCACAGTCACACAGCTGACAAGTGGCAGAGCTGGGATTCAAACTCATGACCTCTGACTCCAAAGCCCGTGCTCTTTCCACTGAGCCACGCTGCTTCTCTACTGAGCCATGCTGCTTCTCTGTATTAAGCACTGGGATAGATAGACACATGTTAATAAGGCTGGGCCCATTGTCTGTCTCATATAGGTCTCACACTCTTGATCTCCATTTGACAGATAAGGTAACCGAGGCACAGAGAAGGAAAGAGACTTGGCCAAGGTCACACAGCAGACAAATGGTAAAGCTGGGATCAGAATCCAGGTCATCTGACTTCCAGACCCATGCTCTTCCCGCTAGGCAACACTGCTTCCTAATTTATCATGGGAACAGAGAATATGTCTTCCTTAATGAAGTGTTTCCAATCACACACATTCTCTGCAACCACATATTTTATGGCAAAAAGTCAATGTATTAGTTTTTGCCCTGCAACTAAACCAAGGTTACTCTTTAATAAATGGGAATTGAGAATAAGCAAAAACTTACTATGTTAGAAAATAAGAAAACCTGGAAACTATAAGTATTCCATGCCTCTTAAACTTTGCTCAAAGGCTGAACAGCTTCCCATATCTTCTTTCCTGTTGTGTTGAGTTTTGTTTGTTAATATCGGCATGTCGTTAATAGTTGCACAGAAATTTGAAGATGCAGAAGGAATTATTTTGATTATACTTCAAAAGAGAGAAAAAAAATTTGATTGATGGCAACACATTCTTTAAAACAGATTAAATACTTGTAAGCACACTGTTAACAACCAGAAAAATCTCTTGTATTCCCTGGAGGGGAAGGATCTAATTCTCCAGGGAGAACTCTCAATAAAATGAATGCACTCGAGGAAAGGACTCTATAATTTTTGGAGAACAACTACAGCTTCAAGGCCTAAGGATATAGAAAAGAATTTAAAGCTTACAATCCTTCCCACTAAACGAATAATGAATAATGAATTTTGGCTCACTGAAGGGAAAAATATCCAACTCCTTTTTTGCTACTGACAAAGTCAATGAACGAAGTTTGCCTTTTCCTTACTGATGTTGTTTGTAGTTAGAAAAAGACTCTGGAAATATTCAGGGCCTCAGGATAGCTATTTCACTTGTGCCAATGACATTTCCAAATCTGCCTATAGATACTTCATGATTTAGGGAAATTAATCACTTCCCCATATTGTTGTTCTCCCCTTTCCCATGGGTCTTAAACTTGAGGACTCCCCTTGACGCAGATGGCACCTTTTTTGTAGTATTTTCTAACAAAAATTTTTGATATTAATGCTTTGGCAGCCACATGGCCTAGTGAAAAGAGCACGAGTTTGGGAGTCAGATGACCTGAGTTCTAATTCTGGGTCCACCACTTGCCTGCTGTATGACCTTAGGAAAAACACTTAACTTCTCTGTGCCTTGGTTTCCTTATCTGTAAAATGGGACGGAACTGTGTCTGATCTGCTTAATTTGTATCTACTGCAGTTCTTAGAACAACGCTTGTCATATAGTAAGTGCTTAACAAGTAGCACATGTTATTATTCATTTGCCAAAGTATTGTTGAATTTTATTAATTAAGCAATCATATTTATTGAGCATTTATTCTGTGCAGAGCACTATATTAAGTGCTTGGGCAAGTTCAGTACATCAGAGTACAATGCTGTCAGAGGATGGGAGACAGAGGAGAAGCCAGTAATAGAGTTTGAGGAGGAGCAGTCACAGAGATGAGGTGAACCAAGAAAGGACAGTGTCAGTGCATCCAAGGTTGGATTAAGTTTTAAGGAGAAGGGGGTTGTCTACAGTGTCATAGGTGGCTGAGAGGTCTAGAAGGATTAGGATGGAGTAGAGACCTTCAGAATTGATGAGGAAAAGGTCATAAGGTACCTTAGAGAGTGCTGTTTCCATGGAATAAAAGGGGCAGAAGCCAGATTGGAGGAGATCTAAGAGAATTGGAAGAAAGGAATTGGAGACAGTGGGTATACACAACTCTCTCAAGAAGTTTGAAGAGAAATGGTATGAGAAAGATGGGGTGTTAATGGACGGAGTCATGAGCTCAAGGGAGGGTTTTTTTAAGATAGGGGATACTTAAGCATATTTGAAAGCAGTGGATATGAAGCCATTAGAAAGTGACCAGTTGAAAATAGCAGACAATGAGGGAAGAAGGAAGGGGGAGAGTGTTTTAAAAAGGTGTCAAAAGATGGGATCAAAAGCACAGTGGAGGGGTAGATTTAGAGAGGAGATGAGAGATTTCATCTTGAATTATTGCAGGGAATACAGGGAGAGCTGAAGAGGTGGAGGAAGAGAGGGAATTAGAGAGGAACAGGGGAGATTTTATTGAGATCATCCCTGATGGTTTGAATTCTGTTGATGAAATAGGTGGCCAGGTCATTAGGGGAAAGAGATGGTGGGGGCAGGGGAATAGAGGGTTTGGAACAGCTGGCAGGGGCAGTGGGCATGGGAGTGAATTCAGAAAGAGACGAATTGTTCTTGGACAGCAGAGAGGGCTGAATTGAAGCAGATAAGAATGAATTGAAGGTAGTAAGGTCAGAGAGATGTCTGGATTTCCTCAAACAGTGCTTTGCACCTCAGGCATGGAAGCAGACTGTGGAGGTGATTCAGGGTTACGGATTAATAATAATAATGGTTACAATAATAATTGTTGTATTTGTTGAGTGCTTACTATGTGTCAGGCACCGTAATAAGCACTGGTGTGGATTGGTTGGGTTGGGCACAGTTCTTGTCTCGCTTGGGGCTCATAGTCTCAATTCCCATTTTACACATGAGGTAAGTGAAGCACAGAGAAGTGAAGCGACTTGCCCAAGGCCACACAGCAGACAAGTGGCAGAACCGGAATTAGAATCCATGACCTTCTGACTCCCAGGTACCTGCTCTGTCCACTACACCATACTGTTAGTGGTACGAGACTGATGAGGGGACATGGGAGCAAGGCAGTTCAGTTCCATTGAAGAGGTTGGTGCTGAGTGTGTTGATTTGTGCTTCAGGATAAGGTAGTTTGTTTGGTTAAGGAGACCAAATGGCATAGGATGGTTGTAGAATACTGGAGCGGGTCAAAAGAATGGAGGTCTCCCTAAGGGAAATGTCCCTGTGAAGTATGGGGACATGAAAATGAGGCCTAGAGTGCTTATGTGATTAGTCCACTATCAATCAATCAGTCATTTATTGAGCACTTTCCGTGTGCAGAGGACTGTACTAAGTGCTTGGGAGAGTACAATAGAACAGAGTTGAGAGATACGTTCCCTCCCCACAATGTCATTACACTATCACACAGCATAATAACAGTAGAGGTGGAACTATTACTCTAGTCTCTAGACTCCAATACACTTGTCTCTTCTCTAAAGCACTTTAGAAGAAAAGGGATATTGGGGGAGGATCATTTTTGAAATCCCTGAAATTAGAGGAAATTATCTTGATTCATTTTCATCAGGCAATATGTCACTGCTACGTTGCCTTAATTGATGCTAATTGAATGCTTCACATTTATACCTCTCCCCTGATATCCTTAGCAAACACATACTAGAAAGTGGCATTGGCTCTCCATTATAAACATGGTAAAGCTAAATTAAATTTCATGTTTTCAGGGATTTGCCTTTTAAACGTTCTTCCCTTGGGGGAAAATAAATAAGAATTTGCCTAAAGTGGAAATGCCAAAGGACTAACATTAAATTTTTGTGGGTAAAGCCTTGCTTTTTGTGAGTTTGCTACCAGCCAGGCACAACACAGATTCCAGACCAATTTTCAACTCGTGACAATTTTTCAAAGATTCTCTCCTCTGAATAAGGAAGTAAGCAAGGCAGAGCCACATTACCAGTTCACACTTAGAAGGCAATTTTTCCTCTTTGAATAGACCATTTGCAACTTGTAAGATAAAGGAGGTGCATATATTCCCAAATTCCTAGAGCAAATTCACACAACTGAGGGAGTGTGCTACCTCCTCTATTGAACTAGCCAATGGAGCTGGCAAAAGCTCATTGATTTCATTTACCTTTCATATGCCCCTTTTTGATCCAGAGTTAAATGAAATATGTTTAATTCTAAAGTGAGCATAATCAAATTTACTCTTTTCCCAGAAAGATAGACACTTCTCTTGCAGTAGAAGTTGTGACATCTTTTGTCAAAATAACAAATGCTGGTGCAGCTTGGCAGACTTAGGCTACAAGAAGATCACAGGCTTTGGGATATGAATTATTGTATTCAACCCTGTCAATGTTTTTCCAGATATTTTCTCCTACTTCACAGTCAGCTGTAAAATGATAATAGTGAAATAAAAATTAGAGAAAGTCAAACTGAGGGGATTTTATTTTCACTGTTTGAAGAGCAGGCAATTAGATCAATCAATTATTTATTCATTCATTCATTCATCAATCAATTTATATTTATTGAGCGCTTACTGTGTGCAGAGCACTTACTCAGTTCTTGGAAAGTACAATTCAGCCAATAGAGACCATCGCTGCCCAAAACAGGCTTACAGTCTAGAAGCGGGGAGGCAGATTAACATTTGAATTCCACAAGAATAAATCACCTCTGATGGCATCTCCCTTCAAGAAAGCCAGAGGAACCTCGGTGTGGAGTCACTGGGATTGAGAAGCTGCAAGGAGGAATTGCTCTGAGGGCTAGAGGTTTGCGTAGCACTTCTCATATGCTCATAGCGTGGCTCAGTGGAAAGAGCACAGGCTGGGGAGTCAGAGGTCATGGGTTCGAATCCCTGCTCCATCCTTTGTCAGCTGTGTTTCTGTGGGCAAGTCACTTAACTTCTCTGTGCCTCAGTTACTTCATCTGTAAAATGGGGATGAAGACTGTGAGCCTCATGTGGGACAACCTGATTACCCTGTATCTACCCCAGCACTTAGAACAGTGCTCTGCACATAGTAAGCACTTAACAAATACCAACATTATCATTGTTTATGATTCCGATGGGACTCAATGTGCAACAAGTAAGTATAAGTCCAGGGATACAGCACATTACAAAGTACACACAATTTTTTTTTTTAATAAAAGTGCAGGACCCATTTTTGGCTGAAGTGACCACACTCACTATATTGGTGATGAAAAAAGATGTCCTTTTGAGTAGATGGAAAAAGTCTTAACCGTACCTCTTATGATATATCCTTTCTAACCTTAAACATTATGATGGGAAGCTGAATGGCGTAGCAGACAGAGCATGGGCCTGGGAGTCAGAAGATCTGGCTTCTAATCCTGACTCTGCCACTCATCTTCTCTGTACCTCACTTACCTCATCTGTAAAATGGTGATCGAGATTGTGAGCCCCACATGGGACAGGGACTGTGTCCAACCCAACTTGATTGTATCCACCCCAGCACTTAGTATGGTGCCTGGCATACAGTAAGCACCTAACAAATACCATAGTTATTATTATTATTATCAGTATTTACTGGGTTTCTGTGTTGGGCAAAACATTGTAGTATGCACTGAAGAGTCTACAGTAGACAGAGAAGATGTGGGTTGGTCGCCACATCAAGAAACTAACCTAAAGGATTACATTTCCTGTGACCTGATTCATACAAATTCCTCATGTCATAAAGTTCCATTGAGTCCTCTTTGAAATATACCCTTTCCGTGTCTAAGAGAGCAACCACATTAAGACTAGTTCTGGTGTACATAAGTTTAAATTTCTCCAGAAAGTTAAATCACAAAGATTGGTGGCTTAGGCTGTTTCTTATAAGACCCTCTATGAGTGAGGAATGATAATAAGAAAATCTTGAAGCCTTTAGTTTGTTTAAACCATCCTCTTTAAGTACATTAAAGCCTGGTTTGTATATTTGAATTGCCATTGCTTTTTAATGCTAACTTTAACAATGGTCAACAATTCTCCCCTGAGGAGTATATAGAGAAATGATTAAAAAAAGGCTGCAAAAGGGTCTTACACAAATATATTTTAGACTCATAAAGACCCCCACAATTTACTGGATAGACTTTAATGGTGCAAGTCATATAAATAGGTGTTTAGACCATTTTGAAGTGCATAACAGTTTTGTATAGTAAAATGGTAAAATGGAGTTGCCAGTGCCTAAACTATTTCTATTCCTTTTTTTAGAGATGCTATCAGACATTTCACTTACATTTGCTCTGCCTAGAAGAATATCTCCCATGTATGAGAATCATGAAATGATAATCTGGAATTTTCTTCTAGAAATTGCTTCCTGGATCAAGAAAGATGAAGGTATGCCTATCTAGAGTACTGTCTTTTAAAAGGTACATGTATGTTATCCATGTATTTCTTGAATAGAAGATTGCTTGACATATGAAGCAGAGAAGCAGCATGGCCTAGTGGATAGAGCATGGGTGTGGAAGTCAGAAGGACCTGGGTTCTATTCCTGGGTCCGCCACTTCTCTGCTGTGTGACCTTGGGCTAGTTACTTCACTTCTCTGTGCCTCAGTTACCTCATCTGTAAAATAGGGATTAAGGTTGTGGGATGGGGACTGTGTCCAACATGATACAATTGTGGACAGTGCCTGTCACATAAAAAGCATTTAACAAATACCACAATTATTATTGTATGAACCTTTACTATTGAAGAGTGTCACTTCCAGGATCTTTGACTAGTCTAAGGTTTATTCCTCTATTCTTTGCTGGAGAACTCATCATTACTAGCAGCAGGAGGTGGGCATAAAGGGCCCAGAAGGTCTGGTAAATCCCAGTTCTTGCATGTGGGCAAGTAGGGTGCATTGCCCGGCAAATACTAATGAAGAAGTGATACACTAAGAAAATCCAGCTCTCCCACCATAATCTAAGAGTTGCCCAAGTTATCTCTTTGTGGATCAGTTCCCTAGTTTGATTTCTTGCCAAGATTCTAAACTTTTACAGATGGGGTAACTGAGGCACAGAGAAGTGATGTCACTTGCCCAAAGTCACAGCTGACCATAGAGTGGGGATTAGAACCCATGAGCTCTGACTCCCAAGCCCGGACTCTTTCCACCGGGGACTCATCCGCTCTCACGGCTTTGACTACCATCTCTACGCAGATGACACGCAGATCTACATCTCCGCCCCTGTCCTCTCCCCCTCCCTTCAGGCTCGCATCTCCTCCTGCCTCCGGGACGTCTCCACCTGGATGTCGGCCCGCCACCTAAAACTCAACATGAGCAAGACTGAGCTCCTCATCTTCCCTCCCAAGCCCGGTCCGCTCCCAGACTTCTCCGTCACCGTGGATGGCACGACCATCCTTCCCGTCCCGCAGGCCCGCAATCTCGGTGTCATCCTTGACTCGTCCCTCTCGTTCACCCCACACATCCTATCCGTTACCAAGACCTGCCGGTTTCACCTCTACAATATCGCCAAGATCCGCCCTTTCCTCTCCACCCAAACGGCTACCTTACTATTACGGGCTCTCGTTATATCCCGGCTAGACTACTGTGTCAGCCTTCTCTCTGACCTCCCTTCCTCCTCTCTCGCCCCGCTCCGGTCTATTCTTCACTCTGCTGCCCGGCTCATCTTCCTGCAGAAACGATCTGGGCATGTCACTCCCCTTCTTAAACAACTCCAGTGGTTGCCTATCGACCTCCGCTCCAAACAAAAACTCCTCACTCTAGGCTTCAAGGCTCTCCATCACCTTGCCCCTTCCTACCTCTCCTCCCTTCTCTCTTTCTACCGCCCACCCCGCACGCTCCGCTCCTCTGCCGCCCACCTCCTCACCGTCCCTCGGTCTCGCCTATCCCGCCGTCGACCCCTGGGTCACGTCCTCCCGCGGTCCTGGAACGCCCTCCATCCTCACCTCCGCCAAACTGATTCTCTTTCCCTCTTCAAAACCTTACTTAAAAATCACCTCCTCCAAGAGGCCTTCCCAGACTGAGCTCCTCTTCCCCCTCTACTCCCTCTGCCATCCCCCCTTTACCTCTCCGCAGCTAAAGCCTCATTTTCCCCTTTTCCCTCTGCTCCTCCACCTCTCCCTTCCCATCCCCACAGCACTGTACTCGTCCGCTCAACTGTATATATTTTCGTTACCCTATTTATTTTGTTAATGAATTGTACATCGCCTTGATTCTATTTAGTTGCCATCGGTTTTTACGAGATGTTCTTCCCCTTGACGCTGTTTAGTGCCATTGTTCTTGTCTGTCCGTCTCCCCCGATTAGACTGTAAGCCCGTCAAACGGCAGGGACTGTCTCTATCTGTTGCCGACCTGTTCATCCCAAGCGCTTAGTACAGTGCTCTGCACATAGTAAGCGCTCAATAAATACTATTGAATTGAATGAATGAACCAAGCCACGCTGGAAGGCCCTGTCCTGGACCGGGCCATGGGCCAGGCCTGGAGAGAAACTGAGGTCAAGAGGAGTTGCGGGGGATGGGGTGGGGGATGTTCCCCTCAAAGACAACTTGATTCTGGGATCTGAAACCATCTCACCCTACATGGCCAGAACACATGACCCAGCAGACAGAGACTGGTCCCTGGAGTCAGAAGGACCTGGGTTCTCCTCCCGGCTCTGCCAGCTGCTTGCTGTGTGACCTTGAGCAAGTCACTTCACTGGGCCTCGGTTCCCCCATCTGTAAAACGGGGATTAGAACTGCGAGCCCCACGTGGGACAGGAACTGTACCCAACCCCATTTGCTTGTACCCACCCCAGGACTTAATACAGTGTCTGGCACATAGTAGGTGTTTACCTTACCACAGTTATTATTAATGAGTCACTTTGCTTCTCTGAGCCTCAGTTTCCCCAACTAATATGGGGATACCTGTTCAGCTACCTACTTAGACTGTGAGTTCCACAGGGGACAGGACTGTGGACTGACCTAATTAGTTTGTACCTACCCCAGCACTTAGAACAGTGTTTAATACATAGTAAGCGCTTAACAAATACCATTAAAAAAACCAAAAAACCCAAATGCTTAGACTCCATCTGCTGCCGCCAGATCAATAGGACCTCATGATACTGGTCGGGCATCTAACCCTTCTTAGAGAACAGCTTAATTTCCTTGTGATTTCAGTTCCCTGTGAGGAGACAGGGGGCAGCCCTGGACCCCTAGGATTATCCAGGGGGTGAGGGGGAAAGAAGCAGAATTTTCCAGGGTGGGTGCCCAGTTTCAGAACTTGGAGCATGTGCAGTGGAAGCGGGGAAAACTCTCTCTGCACATGCTTGGGATCTGGGATAGACTGTGAGCCCGTCATTGGGTAGCGATTGTCTCTATCTGTTGCCGAATTGTACTTTCCACGCACTTAGTACAGTACTCTGCACACAGTAAGCACTCAATAAATACGATGGAAAAGAGAAAAAAACCCTCAAATGATAATAGGATTAATCAAATAGGGAAATTTTCCTGAGGTTTACAAGGAAATACAGCAGAGAATATACTACTGTCTTAAAGAAATTATTTCATAAGGGAATGTCTGCTGGGGTGATCCCATTAGGGGGAGGTTTTCTAGCCACAAAACACAGAGAGTGTTCTGTGAGATAGATATTCAAAGCAAAAATCCTGGCAAACGATAAGCTAATGTGGGTAGTGAAGATCACAGTTGCTACCTGCTGGCTTATAATGCAACAATACAGCCCCAAAGCCCCAGATGATCCCATTTTAGATTGCACATGTCAATCAAGCAATCAATCATATTTATTGATTGCTTACTATATACAAAGCACTGTACTTAGCACTTGGGAGAGTACAATGCAACAGAATTAGCAGGCATGTTTCCTGACCATAACACGCTTACAAGCTAGAGGGGAATAAAGACATTAATATAAATAAATAATTTATTTACATATAAACATAAACAAACCAGACACCCCTGCAGTGTTGTAACAGCTTTATCAATTATGCATGAGGATGATACCACTGACTTAAAAACTTTTCGGTGGGAGGGTTTTCACTTTTGTGCTTCAGAAAAGCCTGAAAACAAGGCAATCCAAGGAGCAGATTTCATTTTCCCAGAGGAAAAAGAAGGGGACACTGCCATCAGAACCTTTGTGAACAGCTAAACTCAGAATGTTTAGATCATGGCATGTCTTATGATCTCCAAGCTGCCTTGATCTGAGTTGGAACTTTTGACCAGCCCACCTTCAGCTGAATGGCTGGATTTCCTGCAATCTGGCTCATGGAACCCATTGCCTCAGTTGGGTAGTCCAGGAATTCTGGGACCCTTCTGAGCCTGGCCTCTGGAGAGGAGGAATTTCTAAAAATTCACAGATGAGAGCCAAAAATCTCCCTTTGTAATAAAGCAAAGGGGCAATCTCTTTGTTCTTCAAAGGAGATCCTTTGACTCACAGACAGAGACTCGTTACATTGATCCCAGTGGTACACTGCTTTACCCAACAGCAGGCTCGTTTCTCATTCTGCTTCTTACTATCACCCTTCAGGGTTGGGTAGAGACATGAAACGATCTGCTTCTTAAATTTGAAACACACCCTTTTCAGGTACTGTATATAGACTATGTTGTTCATAGACCCTGGTTAAATGCTATTAGACCATAATAATAATGATAATAGTAATAATAATAAAGATTATGGAGTTTGTTAAGCACTTACTATGTGCCAAGAACTATAACAATAATAGCCCCATGTGGGACTGGGGCTGTGTCTGACTTGATTACCTTCTATCTACTGCAGCACTCAGTACAATGCTTGGCACAAAGTGAGTGCTTAACAAACACAACAATTCTAATTATTATTATTTTATAATAATAAAATAATTATTATAATATTATTATATTATTCACTCTAGGCTTCAAGGCTCTACGTCATCTTGCCCCTTCCTACCTCTCCTCCTTTCTCTCTTTCTACTGCCCCCCCCCGCACGCTCCACTCCTCTGCCGTCCACCTCCTCACCGTCCCTCGGTCTCGTCTATCCCGCCGTCGACCCCTGGGCCACGTCCTCCTGCGGTCCTGAAACACCCTCCCTCCTCACCTCCGCCAAACTGATTCTCTTCCCCCTTCAAAACCCTACTTAAAACTCACCTCCTCCAAGAGGCCTTCCCAGACTGAGCTCTCCTTCTCCCTCTACTCCCTCTACCGCCCCCCCCTTCACCTCTCTGCAGCTTAACCCTCTTTTCCCCCCATTTCCCTCTGCTCCTCCCCCTCTCCCTTCCCATCCCCTCAGCACTGTACTCATCTGCTCAACTGTATATATTTCCATTAGCCTATTTATTTTGTTAATGAAATGTACATCACCTTGATTCTATTTAGTTGCCATTGTTTTTATGAGATGTTCTTCCCCTTGACTCTATTCATTGCCACTGTTCTTGTCTGTCTGTCCCCCCCTATTAGCCTGTAAGCCTGTCAAACAGCAGGGACTGTCTCTATCTGTTGCCGACTTGTTCATTCCAAGCGCTTAGTACAGTGCTCTGCACATAGTAAACACTCAATAAATACTATTGAATGAATATTTTTATCCATATACTGATTGGTTTGCCATAACCCAAGTTTCTACTCCACAAATGGCCCAAAGACAAAAGTTGAAATAGAGACTATTGTTTTGACAAAGTACACCCGGCTGGATAGAGTGTGATGCGATTTTGGTGGAAATTGTTGTGCCCATGAGAATGGAAATGGGATGACTACTTAAACATGGGTTTTTTTTCCAGATAGGATTCTTCACAATTACAATTTCCACATTATAGGAGGATAATGTTGGTATTTGTAGAGGATAACTGTGCTCTCCGGAGTTCATGGAGTTAACATAGCTTTTCTTGAAAGGTGGACACCTGAAATATGCTTATATACCACCACCAATCTGGCCCTTGGCTCTATGGGGCAAACTTACAGTTTGTCCTGTGTAAACCCATTGTGGGCAGAGAATGTGTCTGTTTATGGTTATATTGTTTTCTCCCAAGTACTTATTACAGTGCTCTGCACACAGTAAGCACTCAATAAATGATTGACCTGACATCCTTTGCTGAACTTCCTCAGAATGGTTTGGTGGTGGTTTTTTTTTTTTAATACACAGAATATTTTTTAATACAGAGAAGCAGCGTGGCTCAGTGGAAAGAGCACGGGCTTTGGAGTCAGGGCTCATGAGTTCGAATCCCAGCTCTGCCACTTGTCGGCTGTGTGACTGTGGGCAAGTCTCTTAACTTCTCTGTGCCTCAGTTCCCTCATCTGTAAAAATGGGGATTAAGACTGTGAGCCCCACGTGGGACAACCTGATTCCCCTATGTCTACCCCAGCACTTAGAACAGTGCTCGGCACATAGTAAGTGCTTAACAAATACCAACATTATTATTACACACTGTCTGCACAGGCGAGGCAGTGGCGGAAAGGAGAGAGGTTAAGCATTAATCCAGACAGCTGCATGTTGACTCTTTGCATCTCATCATTTATTGAGTACCTACTGTATGCAGAACACTGTACCGCATTCTTGGGAAAGAACAGTAGAAGCAAAACACATATTCTCTGGCCACCCAGATTATACAGTCTATTCACTCATGAATCAAGATTTTATATCCCTCAAACTCGAATTGGAAGAAAGCCTAGACCTTGCTTGTGAGGAACTAATCTATATTTTCACCTTTGCCTTGAGAGATGCCACTATGGCATCCCCACATACTTGCCAGCTTCCATTAGACAGCTGAACCACCACTAACTGCCTGTCAACTTTAGCCCTCTCAGAGCTGATATATGCTGTGACTTGATAACTTTGATCTTTATTATCTAACCTAATGGCCTGGACGATAGCAGTTAAGCTTGGAGGCAATATCTCTCCTAGGAATTTGTACTGAAAAACAAGATGAAAATCACAGTAAGAAAAACAAATGGAAATAGCAGTTGGAACGTTGGAAACCCTGCTCACATCCCACATTTGTTTTCTACTGAAGACTAAAATTAACATTATTTTCATACCTTTGCTAGAATACATTTACAGAAGCTTAATCCATTGGAGAATAGTTCAGTAACTGAAACAAAATATGGCACAAAGCGGGACACACTTCTAATACAGAATTTCAAATATCACATTCTTTCTGCAAGAAAAATTCTGTATAAGGCAATAATTAAGCACAACAGGGTGCATATGATTAAAAGG
This sequence comes from Ornithorhynchus anatinus, assembly GCF_004115215.2. Taxonomy (NCBI): domain Eukaryota; kingdom Metazoa; phylum Chordata; class Mammalia; order Monotremata; family Ornithorhynchidae; genus Ornithorhynchus; species Ornithorhynchus anatinus. Next base: position 109,448,406 of record NC_041731.1, on the reverse strand, counting down.
CAAAGAAGTATCAATGTGATGTCAACCACCTGCTGATTTGGTACTCCATCAATAGCCTATTTGAGATTTAGCCAACTGCTGGATATTACTTTGAAAAAGATTCCCTGGAAAATCTAAAACAATTTCTCCTAAACCACTTCAAGAGGCAGTGTGATATTTGGGGTTCATAAATGTAAGCATCTTTAATATGTTAACATATATCCTGCACTCAAATTTATTTTCATTAAGACATGCATAATTGGAAAGCATAAGCACCCATTTCAACTAAACCCTACCTGACCTTCCAGTCTAAACTATTTGTATCCCGACTGAGTAGCAATCTTTTGTATTAACATGCCTTCATTTTTTCACCCCACAAGCAAACACATCTTAATGCAAAAGCAGTATAAAGCTGCAGGTATGCTGATAAAATGATGTATATGTGAAAAACTAATTTCCTGTTGAGGAACCCAAAATGAACAATGACCCAGGCATTTCTCTCAGGATAAAATTCAGGTGCCAATTTTCACCTTGGACTGAACCTTTAAGTCAAAAGCAAAACATCCCTTGTTTGATGTGTCAAACTAGTTGGAGATTATTTTTTTTCTCTCTCAAAAGGTTCACACACCAGCTGTTATTCAGAAAATCACCATTTTGAGCCCCAGCTCAGATTTGCTTCATTTAACACAAGAGCTGCACAAGAAGCTGGTGACTATGAACTGCCATGGGTGCTACACATCCTTCAATTTAGCCTCTGCATGTTTCAGTGAAGTTTATTTAAGTGAAGGGCCACTCTTCATAGGAATGCCAAGATGGCTTATGCCAGAAAGTAAGTGGTTCTACAGAAGTCAACTTTAGATTTCATTATTATTAGCAATTACACAGTTTCTTCTGAGGAAAAAAATCATTCTGGGGCATCAACTGGAGTAAGTTACTAGGATAGTGTCTAAAATGAACACTGCACTCCTGTCCTGCACGGAGCTATAACTGAAGACTCTTGAAAAGCTATCTGAAAGAAGAAGGAAGGCTGAAAGACAACCCAACTATCTACCTGTTGTGTTGTCCAGAGAAGCAAAATGGCTCTGAGGAAAGAGCCCAGAACTGGGAGTCAGGAGACCAGGGTTCTCATCCGTGTTTTACTCTGTGTCTTCTAAGTGAGCAGAGGTAAGTCATTTATCTGTGTTTCAGCTGCCTCATCTGTTAAATGGAAATTTCATTCCTGTTCTCTCATTTAGATCTGAGCCCTGTGTGTGACAGAGACTGTATCTGATTTGCCAATATGCTATCTGTGTCAGTCCTTAGCATATGGAAACCACTTACCAAATACTTCAATCATTAGAAGGGAGGAACCTTGGGAGAGAGGAGGTAATGCTTTTTCCTTAAGGTCTCATTGTCACCTCACAAGCCTCTTGGCCAATTGTCCAACTAATCCAAAGGATAAGCAAAAAGGTTGCAGTCTGGTTTTCTACTGATGTCTAAGGACAAAGCATTTTTCCATAAGGGATGGCTTGCATGTTTTCCCAGTACTAGTCAAGAACCCCATCTTGGGCCGGATATCTCGAGAGTGGCATGCTCTCTGCCGAGAACTGGTTTAGTCCTATCTTAATATTATCAATCCGTGGTATCTATTGAGCACTTATTGTGTGCAAAACACTATATTAAGCACTTGGGAGAGTACAATAGATTTTGTACACATGAACTAGAATTACGTGATACTGATTGTCTATTTTGGCATAAGATGGCTAATACAGTACTTGGCACATAATAAGCACTTGACAAATATCTAAAAAAATTAAAAAGTGGTATTCCTGAAGCTTGTTCCTAACTGTATGGCAAACCACCTGGAAGAACTGAATTTAGATGTTAAACAAAACCAGTCCTAGCATTGACTCCTGGGGGAATCACAATTTATACTTTTACATCCCAGAACATTCCCACAGTTGTTCCTGATGATGAGAAGCTATCTGCTTCTCCTCACTCATCAACTCAACTGACCTCCTGCTCCAACCCATTTCACCTACTTGGAAGCAAGTTTGGTTTCATTTCTAGTCACTATACAAACTCTACCTTCACTATAAATGAAATTTCTCTATCATGCTACAAGTTCCTCACCTGCTTTTTTTTTGAACCACTCCTTCCCCACAAATCTGTTCTGATACCCCACAGAGACTTCCAGTATTTTATCCCTCTCTAATTTTCTGAAGTCAGCATGTCCCATTTGGTCTCCGTATCCAACCTATATTTTCTTGACACACAAACCACTCCCTCAATGCCACTCTCTCCACTGAATTGAATCCCCTTGCTACCAAGTCTTTCCACTAGACCCACTAACCTGCAATCCTGAACTACCTCCACTTCCTGCTCTTCTGTGTACGAGCTGTGGAGCGCTGCTATGGAAATGCGGACACCAGGCTGACTTCATCCATCTTAAAATTCATCCTCACTTGCCTTAACTCTGCTCTTTCAATTTTTCAATCCTTAGTGACTTTCATACCCATCACCTGTGCCAGCTATTTCAGACATTTAACTCCTTCCTTGCACCCCTGTCCCTCTGCCAACCCATCTCTTGACACTAATGACCTTACCAAGTGCTTTAGTGATAAAACTGAAACCAACAGGCATGATCTCTCTAAAACCTCCCCTGCTCTTCTCAAATCCAACCCTCCTCCTTCCCACTCTTTGACTCTTCTACTTTTGCCAGCAGTATTTCAAGAGAACTCCTGCCTCTTCTCAATATCTACCACCTTCACCTTTGTCTCGGACTCCATCCCTTTTGACCTTATAACATTACTGTCCCCTCCATTCTTTCTCCCCTCTCTTCCATCTTGAACCATTCATTTTCTAGTGACAACTTCCCTACTGCTTTCAATTATGCTCATGTATTCCCCGTCCAAAAAAAGAAAATCTCCCTTGATCCTTCTGTTTGTTGAGTCTCTCCAATCTCCCTGCTACCATACCTCTCCGAACTCCTAGAGTGAGTTGTCTGCACTTGCTGCATCCAATTCCTTCCCTCAAACTCTCTCCTAGACACTCTTCAATCTGACTTTCCTCCCCATTCTTTGGCATTTTTTCTAAGGTCATCAATGGCCTCCTTAATTAATTGAGGCATTAAAAAAATCAATTATCATATTAAACGTTAACTATGGATGTGTCAAGTGCTGTATTAAGTGCTGGGGTAGATGATAATTATGTGTTCTTAAAAATTATGGTAATTGTTAAGTACTCATTATGTGACAAGCACTGGTCTAAGCGACAAGCTAATCAAGTCAACACAGCCTCTGTCCTTCATGAGGCTCAGAATCTAAGTAAGAGGGAGAACAGGAATTTACTCTTCAATTTATAGATGAGAACACTGAAGAACAGAAAAGTTAAGTGATTTGCCCAGGGTCACACAGCAAACAATTGGCAGAGCAGAGATTAGAAGCCAGACCCTCTGACTCATAGGCCAATGCTCTTTCTATTAGGCTATGTTGCTTATTTGGGGTAGATGCAAGATAATCAGTTTGGACACAGTGCCTGTCTATCATAAGCCTCACTATAAATCAGAGGGAATAGAATATAATCACTATTTGGCAGCTGAGGAAAATTAGGCACAGAGAAGTTGAGCAAGTAGTCCAGGGTTAAATGGCAAGAAAGTGGCAGAGCCAGGATTAGTACCTTTGACTCTCAGGCTGGGTTCTTTCCACTAGGCCATACTGCTTTCCTTCTTGCTAAATCCAGTGGCATCTACTCCACCTTAATCCTCTTTGATCTTCCTGCTGCCTTCAACACTGCGAACCACCTTCTTCTGGAAATACTATCCTTGACTTCACTGATTCTTTCCTCTCCTGGTCCTCCTCCTATCATTCTGACCACTCCTCCTCTGCCTTCCAACCTCTAACTCTGGGTGTGCCTGAGGTACAGATCTGGGTCCTCTTCCACACCCACTCCCTTGGAGAACCCATTCATTTCCCCAGCTTCAACTATAATTTCTACTCAACTGATTCCTAAATCTACCTCTTTGGTTCTGATTTCTCTTCATCTCTGTCAGCAGTCTCACATTTCTCCCTGCCTTCAGGACATCGCTACTTGGATGTCCCATTGACACTTCAAACTTATATCTGAAACAAAACTCTTCATCTTCTCACCTGAACCCTGTCCTTTCTCTGACTTTTCTGTCATCATTCTCAACACCACCATTATCCTTGACTAAAAGCTCATAACCTTGGCATTATCCTAAACTCATTTTTCCCATTCAACCCAGAAATTCAGTCTGTCATGAAATCCTATCCTACTTTCCAAACATCTTTAGTTTTGTATTTTCCTCTTCAACTACTACCACGCTGATCCAGCACTTACTGTTTACCCCCTTGACTACTGCATCAGATTGACCTCCCTGTCTCTTATCTCTCCCAACTCTAGTCCGTATTTCACTCTGCTTTCTGGATCATTTTCATGAAAAACTATTTTTCCCATATCTTCCCATGCCTTAAGAACCTCCAGTGGTTCTCATCCATTTCTGCATCAAACAGAAACTCTTTACTGTCAGCTTTAAGGCACTCATCATCCCACTACCTCCTACCTTACCTCACTGATTTCCTACTACAGCCCATTCTGTACACACTGCTCCTCTAATACCAACCTGTCTATCCCACCGACCCCTCTCCCCAGTCATTCCTCTGTCCTGGAATTCCCTCTCCCATCATAGCAGACAGTTTGCCACACTCCTCATCTTCAAAACCCTCCTAGAGGTTTGCCCTAACTAAGCGCTCATTTCCCCAATTTTTTAATGGTCTTTGTTAAGTGCTTACTATGTGCCAGATATTGTATTAAGAGCTGGAGTGACCAGGTTGGAAGCAGTTCAAATCTCACATAGGTCTCATAGTCTTAATCCCCATTTTAGTTACCTCATCTATAAAATGGGGATTAAGACTATGAGACAGGGCAGCTAAGTGACTTTCCCTAGGTCTCACACCAGACAAGGGCCAGAGCTAAGACTAGAATCCAGGTCTTTTGGCCCCCAGGCCCCTATCCACCCTCTCCTCTGTGTTTACTATGTATGTACCTAGCCTCCTCTTCTATGCATCGTGGCTTAGTGGAAAGAGCACGGGCTTGGAAGTCAGAGGCCATGGGTTCTAATCCTGGCTCCACCACTTGTCAGCTGTGTGACTTTGGACAAGTCACTTAACTTCTCTATGTCTCAGTTACCTCATCTGTAAAATGGGGATTAAGACTGCAAGCCCCAGGTGGAACAACCTGATGACCTTGTATCTAACCCAGTGCTTAGAAAAGTGCTTGGCACATAGTAAGCACTTAGCAAACACGATTGTTATCATAATTATTGAATATTCACTTGTCTGTCTACCCCTTAAGCACTTTGATACTCACCTCAGCCCCACAGCACTTTACATATGCACATAGTCATTCATTCATTCATTCATTCATTCATTCATTCAATAGTATTTATTGAGTGCTTACTATGTGCAGAGCACTGTACTAAGTGCTTGGAATGAACAAGTCAGCAACAGATAGAGACAGTCCCTGCCGTTTGACGGGCTTACAGTCTAATTGGGGGAGACGGACAGACAAGAACAATGGCAATAAATAGAGTCAAGGGGAGGAACATCTCGTAAAAACAATGGGGACTAAATAGAATCAAGGCGATGGACATTTCATTAACAAAATAAATAGGGTAATGAAAATATATACAGTTGAGCAGACGAGTACAGTGCTGAGGGGATGGGAAGGGAGAGGAGGAGGAGCAGAGGGAAATGGGGGGAAAAGAGGGTTAAGCTGCGGAGAGGTGAAGGGGGGGTGGTAGAGGGAGTAGAGGGAGAAGAGGAGCTCAGTCTGGGAAGGCCTCTTGGAGGAGGTGAGTTTTAAGTAGGGTTTTGAAGAGGGGAAGAGAATCAGTTTGTATGAACATGTACATAACCTAATACTCTACTATTTCCCCTATCTGAATTTTTTTTTTAATATCTGTCATTCCATGTAGATGTATGATTGATAATTGACTAAAATGTGGCTGTTCACTCCCAATTTTTGCATCCCATCTTTTAGCCAGGTTTTGACACTGGCACAATATTTTCTCAATTCCATGTTGACTTAGATTTAAATCTTTTTTCAAAGTATGAAATTTTGTTAATGACTGTCTTGAAAATCTAAATAAATTCTATTTACAAGTTGTTTTTTTCCATATACTTGTTGGCCATTTCGTAGATTCCCAGAAGGTTAGTGAGGCATGACTTCTCTTTAGGAACCATGACGGAGCACTGAGTCCCACAGATCCAAAGGCAACTGCAACATTCTTAGCTCTGATTCTAATGCTTTTGCCCTATCTCTTGCCAAGGAAATTGTTGATTCATGCTCAGAGGTTTCACCCAGGAAACAATTTCAAGCTAAACTGCTCAAAGAAACAGCACAATTGAGTTACTCTAGCTAATCCTTGCACAAAGGAGAGCTCTTGGCATTTGCTTTGACTTGATTTTACTGATAATAATTCTGAGACAAAAACAGAATTGAATATTTTACTTCTGTAATTGTTAATGTACCCCAAGAATTCTTTCCAAAAAAGGAGCTAGTTCAATTACTTTACAAAATAAAATATGCCCTGAAAAGTAAAGACTGGTTATTTCAGAAACATTTCCTACCTTTTCATTATGGAACAAATGCTAGCCAATAAAAGCAGTAGCAGTGTGGTGAATGGGATTCTGGGAAATAATTTTTACTTGTAGTTTATCTTTATATTTAATTCAGCGATTTTCAGTTCTGAAATTCCAGGATATGCTTTCCCTTAATCATTACTGCTTCATCATCTTATTGAAAATAACACTGTAAAAGTAACCTGGTATGTAAAATGACTGCTCTCCCTACTGCTGCTGTGTTGGCTGTCACTGCTTAACTTGGAGGAAGATGAGCCACCTAACATTTTATTCTCCATTTCCTGCAAAGGAGAAATGAAGATGATTATAAAATATTCTTCAGGGTAACAGACATATGGTATTCAGAGTTAATTCAATGATCTTTTCTACCCTTCCGAATACCAGGCAGGTGTCTCCATTGGTCAGCGCAGATTGGAATAGTTTGAAAATGAGGATTGAATCTAAGCATGGTTCATTATACTTAGTTGCTGCCCAGTAGACATGTCTGAGATAGAAGCAAATAGATAGGGTCCCCAGGGCAGTAATTGGTTGGAATGCAAGTAGAAGATTATGGCAAAGAATGTCACAATAATAAAGGAGACGGGCTGCTATTTACCATAGAACAGGATAGCCAATCCCCTAAAACTTTAATATAAGAAATTATATTAAATTATAGAAGAAATAAGAAGATTAGATTAATAAGATTAATAAGAAATTATATATAGTGCAACTTATTAATAAGATTAATAAGATTAATAAGAAATTACATACAGTGCAACTGTTCTTCAGTATATAGTAATCAAGTATTTCAAATCCATTTCTTGGATAATGTCTTATAACGATGTTCAAAATCCCTGTCAAGACACATTTGAGGCAACCAAAAAATTGCATGTGAGGGGGGCAGATACATAGATTAAGTATGTATGTATGTGAGAATAAGTATCTCTTCACCCATAAACACTAATCCTTTCTGTTTGGAGCATGGGCCTTGGAATGAGAAGACATGGGTTTTAAGCCCAGCTCCATTTAACTGCTGTAAGACCTTGGTCAAGTTCTGTGCCTCACTTATCTATTCTCTCTTCCTCCTTAAACTGGGATCCCATCATGGCATAGGGACCAGGCCCAATCTGATTATTTTATCTCTTCCTCAGCCCCAAGTATAGGGCTTGGCACATAGTAAGCATGTACAATGTATTTCAATTATTATTATAATTAATATTGTGAAACATCAGCCTCTAGCAAAAGCAGCTAATTTTCATTTGATCTTTTCCTTCCTAAAGTGGGACCTATAATTATATTGGTTCAGAGAAAGGGAGAAAGAGAGTCTCCATCATGACATACATAAGATAAGGTTTTGGGGTTTTTTTTGTTCTGTTTGTCCTTCATTTATAAAACCAACTTAACAGACTAAGGAAGGCTGGAACCTCTTTCTGCTTTTTAATTCTTTGTTTATGAACTGGTGTAATCAAACATTAAAATGCACAGCTTGGGGAGTAGTAAACAACCATTGTTTTGTTATCACAGTTTATGATATTACTAGAATTTCTCAAGAGTATTGCAGCTTTATGTACTGCTTTGTGTGTGGTAGTTTTCTATTAAGAAACAAAATCAGTTTCAGAGACTGTAAACACATTCTTAATTATTTCCTGTATACTTTAAGTGAAGTGAATCAAATGGAAATATAACCTTTTGTTCTCCTTCCTGTGAATCAAGACAAGAACCTTTGAAAAAAAGACTTGCGAAGAGTTTTCAAAAATGATTAGGTCCATAAAACTTCTACTTGACCCAGAAAATTTGCATTAGTTTATTTACATTTATTCATTTATCCTCCTCTACTCCTTCCTCTACTCTGCATATCATGCAACATACACACACACACACACACACACACACACACACACACACACACACAAATGCTCCCCCACCCCCCAACAGATTTTGAGTATTTTCTCTGCCTAATATCTCTTGTTTCTTGCCCATATAGCCACATGCATTTTTCCAAGATCAAGTTAAAACATAAATATACTGGACAGGAGAGGACTTGAATTTCATCTGGCAGAAAGGTGGAAAACGCTTATCCTGCAAATTGCAGACAAACATTAGTGCCTGAAGGAATGAGGAAGAAATCCATTTACAGTCAACAATGTCCATTAAATAGGATTACCCAAATGTCTTCCATCTTCATAGATTTCATGAGCTGTGTGTGGTGTTTTGTCATATTTCTAGTAACATTTCGGTGAGTGCCTTGGGAACCATATGGCCTTCTGCTGTGACTTTTCTCCGAAATGTAATTCCAGTCTCCTAACTTCTGTTACTACTCTTGCTTTATTGCTGCTGCTGCCATTCGTCTTGTATTTGTGTGGGTCTGTGTGTTTTTCCTTTCACAGTCCCTCTGAGGACCTATGAGACTGATGCGTGGAGTCTCAGAATGTTTCTTTTGATACTTTCTCTCTTCACTGCTGCTTCTACTATTACTGTTTCTACTGTTGCTTTGTATGAAATCTTGTGCCTTTTTCTCATGATCTTTATCATGCTAACATGAGTGAGTTCTGTGATGTTTTTTTCTCTTCATTGCTCCTTCTGCCGCTGCTACCCTCAGATGGAGAGGCTTTCTTGCCTTGGATTCTAGAATTTCCTTCCCTAGGCCCGGCTTTCTCTGGCTGAGTCCATTTCCAGTTTTAGTTCTCATTTTCAGAGACTGGAAAATCTCCCTGTGCTCCCTCTTCTTCAGATGCATTTCCACAAATACAAAAGATGAAGAATTAGACTGACTACTTGATGCTACTACTAGAAGTTAAGGATGATGCATTCTTAGCTTCTGTTCTCTGCAAGAAGAGGGCACAGAATCATGACAGCAGAACCTGACAGAAACACTATTCAAGCATAATGGCTATCATGACAACTTCAAAAGATCTAATATCCAAAGATGTATTTTAACAATATAGCAAGTTCTCCTGTAGTGCAAGTGTTGTGATCTGGAAGAAATATATCGGAAATTATGTTATAATAACTATTGGTTTAATGGAAATCAACATGTTAGGGGATAACTGGTCTAAATATATATGATATCTGAAATTTTTTGATTCAAATTCCTCTATCACTGTTACTGCCATCTCTAGCAAATTGCTCTACACTTGCGCAACTCATTCGTATTTTACTGTATTACAAACTGTGCAGTGGCATAAACACTGATGAAACAAAGGCTGAGGCAGAGTTTGGGAAACAGAAAAACACTGACACTTCATTCATATAAACAGTTTCTTCCTGAATCTACTTGTGTCAATGTGTAGATCCCTTTATGCCATGGGTGGACTCAAGCTGAATGCTACCTCATACTTCTGCCTTTGCAATATACAAATCATTGAAGGAGTTCCTAGGGAAACAACATGGTGTAGTGGATTAAGCATGGACCTGGGAGTCAGAGGTCATGAGTTCTAATCCCTGTTCCACCACTTTTCTGCTGTGTGACCTTAGGCAAGTCATTTTACTTCTCTGTGCCTCAGTTACCTCATCTGTAAAACAGGGAATAAGACTGTGAGCCCTAAGCGGGACAGACTATATCTGACCCAATGTATTTGCATCCACCCCAGCACTTAGTACAGTGTCTGGCACATAGTAAGCACTTACAGGTGCCATAGTTATAATAATATATACTATTTGTGGGCAGGGAATGTATCTACCAAATACATTATACTGTACTCTCCCAAATGCTTAGTACAATACTTTGCAAAAGAGTAAGCACTCAATAATTATGATGATAAATATAAAATCACATGTTACCATAGTGTTAGATGTATTTTAGGTCACCCTCAAATCCTTCCTCTAATATTATTCCAAATCACTGGTGTCAAATGCATATGAAGGATAAATTAAAGTTAGAAATTTTAGGAATGTCTTTCATGCCATTTTCTTTACGTGGTTTATTTTCTTAAGACCTACTGCACTTTTTTATTTTGCATTTACTGCCAAATTTTAGCAGTTTAATCAATGAATGAATGACATTTTAACAAAGCCATCTCCCAAAAGAAGTGGTATTTATGCTGCAAAATTAATACACCTTCCATTTCTCTCATATTGATGTATGCCCATCTTCAATGCTGTCATTTTTACATCCACAAATTTACTGGTTGTCCTTCAGCTTCTAATTGAACCTAGCTCAGTCAGCTGTGGTCAAGCACATAACTCCTGAAGCCTGGGAATGATATTCCTGCCTCTGGAATACCTATATCTACAATATTCTCCACATCTGATAATGTAGGGCCTCTCTGATTTCCTAAAACAACCCAGTCTGCAGGTTTTGCTCCCCCAAGACCAACCTACTCACTGTATCTCAATCTCATCTATCTTGCTGCTATCTCCTTGCCCACATCCTCCCTCTGTTCTGGAACCCCTTCCCCCTTAACCCACATCAGACCACCTCTCTCCCCACCTTGAAAGCTCAAGGTTAAATCACATCTTCTCCAAGAGCCCGTCCCCCATAAAACCTTCATTTCCTCTTCTCCTTCTCCCTTCTGCATCATCTATGCACTTGGATCTTTACTCTTTAAGCAGTCTTCACTCCATGCTCAGACTCACAGCACTTACGTACGTATCCATAATACATTTTCAAGTCTGTCTCCCCCTCTGGACGTTAAGCTGGTTGTGAGCAGGGAATGTGACTGCAAACTCTATTGTACTTTAGTCTCCAAAACACTTAGTACAATGCTCTGCACATAGTAAGAGTTGAATAAATTAACTGACTGACTCCCAATGTTTAGTATAGGGCTCTGCACACAGTAAGCCCTTAGGAAATACTGTTGATTGATCGATTGATTGACCTTCTTACTTCATCTTTTGCTAGAATTGCTACCACTGATTGACAGGATAATGAGGAGCCAGAAAGGAGGTGGAAACATTCCCATTAATAGCCATTTGGTGTTTTTATGAAACACCTAATAGCATGAAGAGCATGTCAATAAGTAATTGGAAGAGAAAAATAGAATAAGAAGGCACTATCCCTCCACTCTGGACTTTACAATTTAGTTGGGGGACACAGACCCTTATGTCAATTACAGATAGGAAGAAATAAAAATTGTGGAACTTGTTAAATACTTGCTGTGTGGCAAGCACTGTTCTAAGCACTGTGGGAGATACAAGTTAATCAGGCTGAACATATTCCATGTCCCTCAAGGGAGTCATGGTCTAAATAGGTGGATTTAGAATTTAATCCCCAATTGGCAGATGAGGTAACTGAGGCATAGAGATGTTAAGTGACTTGCCCCAAGTCACACAGCAGACACATGTCAGAGCTTTGTTTAGAATGCAGGTTCTCTGACTTCCAGGCCCCTATTCTTTCCACTAGCACTTGCTGTTTCCCAAGAAGTATGTCATACAAAGATATGTACATAAGGGCTATAAGGGCAACCAATTCAAAAATGGTGAAAAACATTACAAGGATAATTAGGTCTTCGGATTTTTAAATCATGCCTTCTTTTTAATGACATTTTAGGTTGTTCTTGCCCTAGAGTAGTGGTTTTCAGTACTGCTCTTCTGGAGGGCAGGCACTGTCTTTCACTCAACTTTTGAAGTATATTCCCAACTGCCCTGTTCAACATTATACACACTGTAGGGTTCAAAAAATATCACTGATGATGATAACAGCAGGAGCAGGACAAATTCTCTGTTCCGTTATTATTGATCATTCAAAGTGCTATGTAACCAAACATCATCAGTAGATCTGGATTCTGCTTAGGAAAACTCATGGCCCTGAAAAACTCACGGTTATTCACCCAAGGTCTGGGAGCAGGCTTCCATTCCACTACAAGCTCCCAGATTTTCCACGGAGTGCTGTGGCCTAGATTCACTCCTCCATCCCCATTACCCTGATGGGAATGTGGAATCCTCCCCCAACAGGAGGGAGGAAACATCCAGTCCACTGGGAACTAGATTCTTAGGTCACTGTGAGCTTGGGTTTCCCCCATGGGGCCTCCTCATTCATTCATTCAATCATATTTATTGAGTGCTTACTGTGTGCAGAACACTGTACTAAGTGCTTGGAAAGTAAAATTTAGCAATAAAGAGAGACAATCCCTGCCCATGCCAGCCTTCCAGTCTAGGAGACACACATCAAAACAAGTAAACAGGCATCAATACAAATAAATAGAATTATAGATAGATGCATATTTATATAAGTATTGTGGTCTGGGGAGATGGAGGGAAGAGCAAAGGGAGCGAACTGAGGTGACGCAGAAGGGAGGGAGACCTGAGGAAAAGGGGGACGTATTTTGGGAAGATCTCTCCCCCTCCTCTCCTGTGCAATCATGGGCAAGCAGATCCTGTAATTTATAGAATTAGATGGATTTCAACTGTTAGAATACTGGGCAAAAAGCAGCCATATGGACCCAACAAAGCCTGTGGCCTAGAGTAGAGAGGAGTAGGTGGATCCCATAAATCAAATACCTTAATTCTATCTATTGCCTTGATTTTATCTATTGCTATTGTTTTTGTCTGTCTGTCTCCCCCAGTTAGACTGTAAGCTCGTCAATGGGCAGGGACTGTATCTGTTGCTGATCTGTACATTCCAAGAGCTTAGTACAGTGCTCTGCACATAGTAAGTGCTCAATAAATATTATTGAATGAATGAATGGATCCTTATAATTAAAAAAAATGCCCTAATCATCTGTGCTTTGTTGTCTACAATTGATTTCACTTAGCAGAGGGCAACATATGCAGTAAATACTGAACAAATACCCTACCTAACTAAGGATGACATCATCTTAGAGTAGGCTCTTAATCTCAGGAACCACTTCTGGATGTGAGGGCTCAACAGAGGGCAGTGATGATGATATTGATGTAGATGTAAGGCAGCTCTTAAGAAGAGTCTTTTTTCCTCAATCTCAGTGAATGGAGGAAGGGCTCAAAAACTGTCAGCAGCAATAGGGAGAGCAAGCCTTCTCCTGGCCCATCTATTACTATGAGGCTGCTTGACAGCCTTCATCTTCCCTAGTGGCTCTGCCTTCTACTTCTTGGCTCTGAACCCAGTAAGCACTTGATATTCCATCCACCCACCTACCCCCACCCCCATAGTGTTTATCTACATATTTAAGAGCCTTTCTCCTATCTAAAATTTATTTTAATGTCTATTTCCCTGCCTAGACTGTAAGGTCCTTGTGGGCAGGGATCAAGTCTAAGAATTCATTTGTACTGCACTCTCCCTATTGCTTAGGGCAATGCTCTGCAGACAGTAAATGCTCAAAAAATACAAATCAATCAATGGAATTTATTGAGTGCTTACTGTGTGTGGAGCACTTTACTAAGCTCTTGGGAGAGTACAATAAATCAGAGCCTGTAGGCATGTTCCCTGCCTACGGAGTTTAGAATTAAGAAGAATTGACTGATTGACTGACAGTCCTCCCTCATGTTCTGATCATGTCAACCAACAAACTGTCTTAGAATCAGAATTCCAAGCTCTTTTGGAGGGTAAAGGGCATTATTCTTAAAGCAAGTTTTTTGATGAATTAAATATATGATACCTTGAGGGCTTCTTCAATTGTAAGTATCTTCTTCAGTGTTATTACAGTGTATTTTTCTTCAGATGAGTGCTTGGCACATAGTAAGTGCTTAACAAATACTATCATTATTATTATTATGATTCATTGCCATCAAACTTTACTAAACGTGTCTCCTCTCCAGGTGCCTGAGAACCAGTCTGAATTATTATATGCATTTTTTCAATTGGCATATCTGATTGAACTGAAATGATACTGATATTATTTGGCACCATTTTTATTCTTTTTTTCAAAGTTAGAGAATTCAAAATAAAAAAAGAAGAAATGGAGAAAATAACAACTACAAATGTGTCCAGTTGTCTAGTACTACATACTAGCATTGCATTGCACCGATGCTTATTTAGGATAGTGAACTATAGTTGAAATGTATTATTATTATTGTTATTATTACCAATAATATTAACAACAATATTTAGAGTGTCTAAATATTTAAGCACTCACTATATGCCAAGTACTACACTTAGCACTGGGGTAAATGCAAGATAATCAGGTCCCAAATATGAATCACAGTCTAAGTAGGGGGGAGAGTAGGTATTGAATCCCCATTTTGCAGATGAGATAAGGGACAAAAGTGAAGTGACTTTCCTAAACTCACATAGCAGATAAGTGGAAGAGCCCTAATCAGAAGCTAGGTCCTCTAACTCCTAGACCCATACTCTTTCCATTTATTCCTTGCTGCTTTATTACATGTACACTTCATTTTTATCTTAATTAATCAATCAAAAGTATTTACTGGTGTTTACTGCGTGCCAAGCTCTGTATTAAGCACCTGGTAGAGTACAATAGAGTTAGTAGGCAAGATCCCTGCTCTCAAGGAAGCTTACAATAATAATGTTGGTATTTGTTAAGTGCTTACTATGTGCCAAGCACTGCTCTAAGCGCTAGGGTAGATACAGGTAATTAGGTTGTCCCACATGAGGCTCACAGACTTAATCCCCATTTTACAGATGAGGTAACTGAGGCACCAAGAAGTTAAGTGACTTGCCTAAAGTCACACAGTTGACAAGTGGCAGAGAGACACTAGGGGGAGAGACAGACCTTAAAATAAAGATAGGGTGATCAATCACTCAATGGTATTGAAGGAGAGCTTAATGTTTTTAGAGCACTGTACTAAACACTTAGGAGAGTAAAATGCAATAGAGTTGGTAATCTTAATCACTGCCCACAAGAAGATTACAGTCTAGTGGGGAACCTTAGAGTTTAGAGGTGTATATGGATTTTAAAAGATGTGGCTATATTTACCTGGCTTGATAGTCACGGTTATGATGTGTTTCCCAGTTAGGTAGTAATAGAGAATGTCTCTAATAAATGTAGGTTTCATAGAAAATTGAAATCCAAAGGTACTTGTGTTATAACAATAGGAATGAAAAAATGGAGCTGTTCAGTGATACGGCATTCCAACTGAATCCATAATTCCTGTTGATGTGATTTTGGAAGACAGTCGGTCCTCTGTTAAAAGATAGAATGTATTTGCATCTAAGAGCTGGAAGAGCTTCAAATTCCTAAAAATAGTTATTTTACAGTCACAAATGTTTGACAGAGCAGTTGGGACCCACACGGTGCTTCAAAATGCCAGTGAGCTGAGCCCTCACTGATCTAAGATATGACTGCTTGGCTTTCCTTTAAAATATGATTGATAGTAATGGTAGTTTCAGTTTCTTCATAAAAACCTCCTCACCATGCTTACATTTTTCATGTCAAACGACTAATGGCTTCAAATATGGAAAAGGTGTGGCTGAAAGGGATTGAGAAAAGAAAGCTAGATTGATGTATGAAGAGGAAAAATGCTGTAGAAAAGTCTTAATATTATTCACACAACCAAACCCTGAAAATAGTTCAGCAGATATAAGGCCTCCTATAGTGGTAAATAATAAGTGAAACCAACTAAGTAAGAGAAGCAGAAGAACTGAGAACCATACATCCATCAATACTTGCTTGGCAATCTTAGTGAAGTGAAGGAGTAAAACATGAGGATAGGTATTTTCAGTCAATCAACTCAAATAAGAGTTCAAGAAGTACTCTTTCATTGAACTTTTCCAGTACTCCATATTTAACTAAGTGGATTAATTTTTCATCCTCATTTTACTGAGCCTTCTAAGATGGCTGATTATGAAATTCTGAAATTGACTGATGTCTACTTGTACTCTCCCAAGTGCTTAGTGCTCTGCATACGAGTGCTCAACAAATCCCACTGATTCAAAGTGTTGTTTGAAGAAAAAATTCCTACTCAATTTGAAAGCAGTATTAACTAAATACTAAATATCTTTCTCCTTTATACCTTTAATACATCCTTATCTGACCAGTTAAGGATTTTGCATAGAGAAGAGTTTGCACCACCTATAATGCCAAAGCTATTTTCCACCCCAGGTTTCATGCTGGTAAAATCCTTGAGATTAAAGATAATTTAATTGACCTGAATCAATATTAATGCATTCCTATAAACACTAAATTTCAAAGCTAACTGTTGAAAGGAACTGTTGTAGCTAACCAGTTAAGAGCTATCTTCAGAATTGGTGTGAAGCAAAATGGGAAAATGACATGAGACATGCTCCACTTTAAAATGACTGAGCTGAATTTGCAAATTTCACCCTAGAGTTCATTATTATGAGCAATTATACAGTTTCTTCTTAGGAAAAACCACTTTTGGATTACCTCAGTGATTTTTAAATAGGGTTTTTATCATATTTCTGAACAAAATAATTCCTTTCCCACATGTTAGAAAAATATTTATATCTATTCTCCAACAGTGCTGGGTATCCTTTAACTGATTTTTTTTTAAAGTTTGTTTAAAGTAATTGCACATTGTGTTTATTTGAGTATTCTCTCCTGATTCTAATCCTGAATTGAAGGGACCTTTAAGTATGCTAGGTCTGAATTCTGGTACAATAATTAGAGTCATTTTTGTTTTAGATGCACCTTCAATATTTTGAGTAACAGCATATGCTTTAGACCTGGAGAGGAAATGTAAGGATAATTATATGATATTTCAATTTTTTTAATCATTTTTTATTTTACAATTTTTACAAATCATTTTTTATTTTATTTTTAAGAACACCAAATTTTTTGGATTTCAAACTAGTTCCTAAGAATTTATAAACTCTATCACTGACCAGATAAAGATCCAATCACTCTTTGCTTTCTCACAGTCCAACAAATTGCAGGACATTTCTCTCCTGCTCTGTAAGGGACAGTTCTGATTCATATTTACTTAGGCTGTGGGCCTGATACTCACAGATCTCCAACTGGGTGCCACAACCCACTGAAAGACTTTGTTTAGTTCATATATGGTTCTATCCTAAATCCCAGTTCAACCAATAGAATTATTGAGCACCTACAGTGTGCCGTTCTTCAATCAATCATACTTATTGAGTACTTATTGCACACAGCACTGATGTAATTGTTTGGGAGATTACAACATAAAAGAGTTGGTAGACATGTTTGTCCACAAAGAGCTTAAACTCTAAAGGGGATTGTATTAACTACACTGTACTGTACTAAATGCTTGGGAGAGACCCCAGAATTGGAAGGCACAGTCCCTGACTGCATGAAGCTTACAATCTAGTAAAATAAAACACTAAAATAAGAGACAGAGAAGAGAAAAAAGGATGAATGGATATGGAGACGAGTGAGCATTTAAAGAATAGGGTATTTACAGGTAGGTATATAATCTCTGCCCTTGGTAGGCCTTCCCAGACTGAGCTTCCCCTTTTCCTGCTGCTCCCTCTCTGCTCCCCCTCCACCCTCTGCTTCCTCCCCCTTCCCCCTTCACCTCCCCTCAGTTAAGCCCCCTTTCCCTCTGCTTCTCCCTCCTTCCTTCCCCTCCCCTCAGCACTGTGCTCATTTGTATATATTTTTATTACCCTATTTATTTTGTTAATGAGGTGTACACCCCCTTGATTCTATTTATCGTGATTATGTTGTCTTGTTTTTGTCCGTCTCTGTCCCCCGATTAGACTGTAAGCCCGTCATTGGGCAGGGATTGTCCCTATCTGTTGCCCAATTGTATATTTCAAGCGCTTAGTACAGTGCTCTGTGCATAGTAAATGCTCAATAAATGTTTTTGAATGAATCAATGAGTAATTTATAGTATAAACTTCACCAGCATGGCCTAGTAGATAGACCATGGGCCTGGGAGTCAGAGGGTCATGGGTTCTATTTCAGGTTCTACCACTTGCTTTCTGTGTGGCCTTGGGCAAGTCATTTAACTTCTTTGTGCCTCAGTTACCTCACCTGTAAAATAGGGATTGAGACTGTGAACCACACATGGGATAGGGGTTGTGTCCAATATAATTTGCTGTGCTTAGTACAGTGTCTGGCACATAGTAAGCAGTTAACAAATATCACCATCATCATTATTTTTATTCTACGGAATCCTCACTGATTTTTTTCCCTAAGAACACTCATCTCCCCTTGTGGATTTTTCTCTCCCTGGACATCACAAATCCAGGTGATGAGACAGCCCCACTCTCTTCTTATGCTCTGCAAAAAGCTTCCATGGATCTCCACATTTTATTTCACTAAAATAATAGTAGTAATGATGTTATTTATTAAATGCTTACTACGTGTCAAGAACTCAGGTATGTGCTGGAGAGATGCAAGATAATTAGAGAAGACAGAGTCCCTGTCCCACATGGGACAGTCAGTTCCTCACAGTCTATGACATAGGGAGTGCACTTATCTTAGCCCTGTTATGCAGATGAGAAAACTGAGACTCAAAAAAGTTAAGTGACTTGCCCAAGGACAATCTGAAGGCAAGTGGAAGAACCAGGGCTCAAATCCAGGTCCTCTGATCTATGTCTTCTGACTACCAGGCCTGTTCTCTTTCCAACAGACATTTAATATCAGACAGACCATTACTCTCCCCCTCTTCGAAGCCTTATTGAACTCACACATCTTCTCCAAGAAACCTAAGTCCTCTCTTTCTCTTCACCCCCTTCCTTTGGTGTCACCATAACTTGCTCCATTTATTCATCCCCCAAGCAGACCCACAGCACCTTTGTACAAATCTGTAATTTATATATTTATATAAATGTTTGTCTACTCCTCTAGTCTGTGAGCTCACTGTGGGTAGGGAATGTGTCTGTTATATTGTTCTCTCCCAAGCACTCAATAAATACGATTGACTGACTAACCAACTTTCCACTAGGTCACATTGCTTTCCTACAACCTCTTAAAGGTTGCCAGACTTCCAATTCCTTTGTCCATATTTGGAGTATTTTAGTCTAAGAATTTATTTTATATGTGCATCAACTTTCTAATATATAAGATGGTGCTGAAAACAACTCTAAAAACATTTCAAAAATTGAACTGCCCTCCTAACCCCTCACTGCTTCTTAAGTTTCTCATTTTTCTCTCTCTGGGAAATCTTCACTTTCCCATGTGTGGAAGTTTTCTTCATTGGCTGTCCCAAAAGGGTTCCAGGAGGCCTCATTAATGAGTAGGAACTCCAAAGTCCTCAGAAGAGAGATCTTATAAAAAGGAAAGGTTTCATCCATATGGGAAGGTCTTGGTAATTCAGATTTACAATTGCACATCATGCTTAATAGTTTGGCAAATATTGTAGTCTTTATTTTCTTTATAAGCTTTCTATTTTCAAAAATGATTGCTAGATAAGTGCATGACAGCACTCCATGCAGAGTACACGGAGCAGAACATTCAAGGATAAATCCTAACAAGCTGAGGAGATAAAAGAATTTTAAAAAATCAACTTGCATTTCAGATGGTACTTCTGGGCGAAGGAGAAGAATAAAAATGGCTTTTATTTTGCCCATTCAATAATTTAAATGACCATATAACAGTAGAGGCAGAATCCCTAGGCGGAAAGCTCTCTTATTTATTTTTTAATAATTTTTATGCCAATGGTCTATTTCTACCATCTAAAATGAAAGTTTAAGATCGATTCTTTCCCGCTGAGCACAGAAATCTGGCAAAATGTAACTGCATCACAGGTGACACATATCAATGCCTATGAAATTACACAGTACTTTATAGTTAAAAGAGTCAGCCCAAACCAACTCTGTAACTGTTTTTCTTGTTAAGGCAGCAAAGACAGCCTAAAGGTATGATATGAAAGAATGTGAGCTCTCTGTGATTTCCACTCTAGTTAGAAAAGGAGAGCAATATTTCTAGTACATACACAAGCATATTTTTCAGAAAAAATGGGAAAGAGGTGTTCCCAATGTCAAATGTAGGCATAAAAATATATGTTGACTTCTAATTATTTTAATCTCATCCCTGGTGTGATAATCTAGATAATGAACAATGTGTCCCATGGTATCTGCCCATTTTTATTCTTTAATCACAACAGCCTAACTTTCCAAGGGTTTATTGACAGAAGTGTCTCATCTGTAAATGTTATATGAGAAAAAGTAATTTCTTAAGAGGAAATCCGATGGTAAATGCAGGTAGGAGCCTGACCTAAACTAAACTTTGCCAAAGGAAATTTAAAAATATAGATGCTAGTGCTTGCATTTGAAATTTATTTGAATTTTGGTGCCTGTAAACACTGTATCATTTCGGAAATGATGGTCCTATGACACTGTAGGTGTGGTGACTAATTAAAGTTATAAAGAGAATTTATGTAAGCCTTCAGAATGTCATCTACATTTTTCAAGCAGTGGAACTTTTTCTTGGCAAAAGGTTGTTCAACTGGGCTCCATTTTTCCATCAACAGCATTTTCCCCTTGCTCTTTCCATTTGGGGCCTTTTATTCTGCTACAGCCTGAGGCAAAATTCCTTCTCAGAGCCAGTTGTTAGAACCTCAAATGAGTTTCTGGGGAAGGTTATGAAATCACTAATCTGGAAGACTTTAAAGGGATAGATATTTTCCCTGGAATATTTGAGGTCTGGCCCCTCCTAAATGCAGGGAGTGGATTACTAAATGATGCCTCAAAGGTCTTATAGTTCTGGTCTTCACAGTCAACCTAAAGTAATGATAATAAAAATAATAATAATTGTGCTATTTTTTTAAGCACTTACCAGGTTCGAAGTACTATACTAAGCAGTGGAGCAGATACCGGATAATCCAGTTGTACAGGGTTGCTGTACCACATGCTACTTCATAGTCTAAGTAGGCGGGAGAAGAGATATTCTATCCCCATTTTATAAATGAGGAAATTGAGGCTCAGAACAGTTAAGTGACTTGTCCAAGGTCAGAAAGAAAGCAGGTGGCAGAGTAAGGATTAGAACCCAGTTCCTCTGACTCCCAAAGCCATGCTCTTTTCCCTAGACCAAACTGGTTCTAAATTTCTGGTGAGTTTGGGATCGCTTATACAGTAAATCACTAAATTCAATTTCAGGTCAATCAATATATCATTGGCTTAATTACCAGGATAACTGCACCTGTCTCCTCTTTGCTTAATTGCATAGATGAACTCAACAATTGTAACAATCAAATTTGTGAAATCTAGTAAATTATTCAATCAATGGTATTTATTGAGCAATTACTATGTGCAGAACACTGTACTGCACACTTGGGAGAGCATAATATTACAAAATTAGCAGACACCTTCCCTGTCCAAGATGAGCTTACAGCCAGGAAGGGGAGACAGGCATTAATCTTGAGTGGCACAATGGAAAGAGCACGGGCTTTGGAGTCAGGGCTCATGAGTTCGAATCCCAGCTCTGCCACTTGTCAGCTGTGTGACTGTGGGCAAGTCACTTAACTTCTCTGTGCCTCAGTTCCCTCATCTGTAAAATGGGGATTAAGATTGTGAGCGCCACGTGGGACAACCTCATTCCCCTCTGTTTACCCCAGCTCTTAGAACAGTGCTCTGCACATAGTAAGCGCTTAACAAATACCAACATTATTATTGAGTAAGTCCTCAAGGACCAGGGTAAAATCTCATATGGCTGATATTAGTTTCACCACAATTGTCTAACTGTTTTGGATTTTTTAGGGCCAGCCTGTTTAGACGCATCTAAATACATGGTGTCTATTTAAACACTTGTTCTCTATGTGTCTATCTTTCCATCATCTCTGCCTTCCCATATACAAACTACTTTGTGTCTGTCTCCCCTGCTAGACAATAGGTTCCCTGAGGGTAGAAACTGTGCCTTCTAACCTCCATTTCATTCTTCTGTTTGCTCATCATTATCATCATAATGGTATTTATTTCTGGGGCACTTACTGTATTGGGAGAGTGCAGCAGGGTTAGTAGACAAGATTCTTGCTTTCAGGAAGCTTATGATCTATCTAGCAGGGGATGCAGAAATTAAAATAAATTACTGGTAAGGAAGCAGGTGAGTTTAAGGAGAGGTATATAAGTGCTGAGGAGTGGGAGGAGGGGGAGTACCTAACTGCTTAGGAGTATGGGAGTCAAGGGCACTGATGATACAGGAGTGAGGCAAAACTGAGAACACAGTGCTCTCACCACATCATAGGTGTTTAATAAATACTACTGAAGGTCAACCTTTAAAATGTGAATCTCGCACTGATACATTGGAGCCTACTAAGTCCATAGCTTTCATGGTGTCAGCCATGGCTTCAAGCAGGAGCAGATATACTAGGTCCCATGCACCCCACCCACCCTGCTCAACCCAGAAACTTTCCTCAGAGGGCTGGAAACCCTGCAGACTGGGAGGGCCATCTCTGCCTGCCTCCTGTCCTAGCCTCTCACAGTGGGAAGATGAGTGACTCTGTGGCCGCTTAATCGAGATTATCCCTGGGAGTGATGGTAAAAGTCAACTTTTCTAAACCTCAGTTATTCCAGTAGTTCTCTAACCTAAACATTCACTCTATGCCAAATAAACTTGCTCAAACTGACTATGCAAGCAAGGTC
The DNA here is from genome assembly GCF_004115215.2 of Ornithorhynchus anatinus. NCBI lineage: Eukaryota > Metazoa > Chordata > Mammalia > Monotremata > Ornithorhynchidae > Ornithorhynchus > Ornithorhynchus anatinus. Next base: position 109,425,480 of record NC_041731.1, on the reverse strand, counting down.
ACAAATTGCAAATGACAAGGACCTGGGCCAAATATTACAGAAGCCTGAATCATTTTTATCAAATAATTTAATTATAATTCAAATAAATTATCATAATCATCAATGACGTCTTCAAATATGAAGGACCACTATATAAGCATGTTTTATCATGCACATAAAAACATGCTTACATAGTTGTCTTTCATATTTTAAAAAGATATTGATGATGTGAAAGTCGTACATGGCCATAAAGCCTAATTTGGGATCCACTGTCCAGTCATACTGGGCACACAAAATGACTCTCCCTCACTGAGTTTCCCTGCTTAATATTTCAGTGTCTGGCACCATTTTGTCTCTTGCTTTCCTATCCCTTGTTCCTTATTCATCAATATTTTGTGTTTACCCTAGCACTCAGTACAGTGCCTGGCACAGAATAAGCACTTAACAAATACTATTATTATTAATAATAATAATGAATCAATTGTATTTATAGAGCACTTACTGTGTGCAGAGAGAACACTTGGGAATATATGATAACAATAGAGTTGGTTGACACGTTCCCTGCCCACAATGAGCTGACAGCCTAGAAGGGGATACAGACATTAAATGAATAAATAAACAAATAAATAGGGACTCCAATGATGGAATACCAGTAAGATGTAAGCCTGGGGACCATACTTCCTAGCTTATTTTAATCATTTTTCATGATGCCTGTCTCAATGTAGTTTTTAAAGAAAAATGCCCAACTTGGGCTGCATCCTGTTTTATTTCCTGGACCGTTCTCCTTTTCTCCCTCTTCCTGCTATTTGGCTTGGATTCCCATCTGTTTTCATTTGTAGACCTTTAGTTGCAATGGACTTTCAGGTTCAGTACACTGCAGTCACACACAATTCTCTGATGGTAATTGATGATAGTGAATCAAGGTGACCTATCAGAGAAATCATTTTCATAACGGTGTAGTAAAACCAGATGAAAATGTGACCAGAAATATCATGTTCGTTTTCAGAGTAGGGACTTGGGGTTCTGAGCCGTGTGGTCCTGATTAAAGTCAACAGAATGCATGTGGGTAAGTTCTGGCATAACATTGCAAAAATGTCACCCCCTGCAAATGTCTAAGGAAACTGGAACCAGGCAAGGGGTCAAGAAAACACAAGGAGCATAAAAAAATTGAAACCTCAGAAACACATATTTAAAAATAAGATTCGATAGCAGCTTACATTAAATCATTCAGTGTTTTTGGCAGGAAAAAAAAGGAATACTCCAGAGAAACCATGACTAATTCTTCTACCTGCTGTTCCCTTGGTTTCTTTATTTCTCAGCTATGCTCAGTGGAGCCTCCCCCTGCTGAATAAGAGGGATGAGGAACCTGATCCTATTCTGTTTCTTATAGGCTAATAACTCAACTGCACTCAGACTTCCCTGTGAAACCAGTGGCAAGTCTGTGTGCTGAAGCAATGCACAACTGGGGAACCCGGCCCTGGGCATAAACAGGAAAATCTGTTTCACTGATTTAAACCTTTTCCCAAACAAAATTGGAAAACAAAAGCAGTATCAGAAATATAGCACCTCAAAAGCTGCAATTCCCTTAAAACAAATACATCAATGGCACCTGAAATTTTTCTGGGAACCTGAGTAATTTAATGAATTTGTAAAGTAGAATTCACCAAGTAAATAGAAAAAAATACTTTTAAAGTTCTTTTTTTGTCTGAGAATTTATAAACTGAGTATTCAAATAATTATCAGGACCTATCTCAAAGAAGCAAACTCAGTCTCCTGATTGCTTGGGGGAAATTCAAAGGTGAAATTATTTTCCTTAAAACAAGTGAAGAAGTAAAATTCGCAGGGACATCCATCGTAACTCCCGAATAGACTTCCAGTCCAGCCTAAAGGCGATGGTCATTAATTCCCAAAATTGCAATCATCTCTTTAGCCATGCTGAGAAATCAGAAGACACTATATAACTCATAATTATCAATTTTAGTTCCTAGCATTTTGAATATTACCAATTTGTGTTTAGATGAAGAATGCATATAGTATTTACCTCAGAGTTGTTTTTAAATGCAATTTATTGCTGGTATCAAATGTAAGTCAGCAAATCTAAAAGATGAGGTGGGTGAAATCTGAGCATGAGCTATGATCAAAAAAGCAACCAAAATTAGTCTAGTTTTGAAAATGCCACAAATGCATAATACATTTTACTTTACATCAGTCTTAGCTTTGGTGACCATGTTTGTGACAATGTATAATAGAAACCTTTTTCTATGGGCAGACCAGTAAATGTTGGTATGATATGTTGGACTTTAGAAAAGAGCAGTGGTTTAGCTCACTGGACTGTGAAGCCATTTTGAAAAATATGAATGATGTTCTTGACTGCTTGAAGCTTTTCCTCAAGCAGTCTGCAGTCATAAATGTCCAGATTTAAAAAGCAGCTCTGGAATACCTCAGGTCCCATCATGAATTTTGCCCAAGAGAAACAGCTTCCAGTGGCAAGAGAATCCTACTTGTGATCAAAAAAGAAAAGCTTTCCATGTCCTACCCCTTGCAAGTCACATTTTCTAAAGGATTGAAAGATACTGAAAAAGCAAAGAGTGCTACATCCTTTTTTATCATATATCTGAAGGTAGTATATAAGAGGTACCTGAATTGCATTTTGGATAAAATGTTTCTCAAGGGCGGCAAAGAAAATCCCTTGTCCAAATAACTTCACATAGGCCGAGACGATAGGTTTATCTGTGGATATTGCTTTCCAGTCTGAAAGCTGTGGGACAAGAGGATATTGGTTATAATAAGGTCAGTAGCTCAAATATTAACTACAAATAGAATTTTCTTGGACTCCTACCATTTTTAAAATACCCTTGATCCTATCTACACTGAAAGAGTCGCTTCCCAATGGATGCTTTGCATGATCATTTCTAGAACTCGTTGAGTGAGCATTCCCCTCTAGTTTCGAAAAGGGAAAGATTCATTACACAAATGGATTAAGCATTTCAACTCGAATTTAGATCAAACAGCAACTGGGGAAAAACCATTTACCTCCCACATATCAGCAGTGTTTCCAAGGAAATTTGCCTTGACTGAAGAAATGATCCCCGATGGAAAGATGCTGCCTGCACTTTTTATTGAGGAATACTTAGCTGCAATTCCCACCATAAGAGATTCTAAAGAGAAAAAGAAACCCATAGTTCAGCACAAGCTTGTTTAGTTTTTAAAACCACTAAGCGCACTTTGTATCAATTTACTAATTGTATAATGTGACTGATACAGCAAGAAGGGGGAAAGGCCAGAAATCCCAAACATAAAACGGATGTCATAAAACACTCATAAACAGAATACTCTGCATACTTGTCCTATTAATTGACCAAATTACAACCCCCTTGTTCCCTGCATAGCAATTATAATATTTTTCCATTTGCCCCAGGTATGTCATCTATATCTGGTCAGATTCTGTAATGTCAGCTTATGAGATACATTAATAGGGCATCATTCAATGTAAAGTGACAAAGGGGATCAGAAAATGAAACGTGTTAACACTCTTTTGCTATCAATTTGGGGAAACTGATTTAAGCATCTTTCAGGAATAGGGCAGATGGTAAAGTGCACTGCTGTCTCCCAAATTACTTTAAGACACTCAAATAGGTTAGGCAATACTCTAACTTTTTCCATTGTAGTGGGCAAAAAATATAACAACACCAATCATACCCAATCTCGGGACACCTTCCCTGTTCTAGCTCTGGGCAATACACTATGATGTGCATTCTTGACATTTCCCATGTCTTACTCCCTCAGAATCTATAGGCTTTGGAGTTGAAGTGGAGTAATGGAACAGATCTGCCAGGACTCATAGCAGAGATGGAATGCACCAGGATGATATTCTTTCTCTCTTCCAAATTGTCCTCTGAAGGGGCTATGAGGCAGATGTAAAATGATAGCTCCTGTGGTGAGGGAATCCATTGTTATGGTTTCCCCAGAAAAAGCTTCTCTCAATGCTGGTCTGCTATTAGATTACTTCATCCTTTAGGGGTAACTCCATAAAATGTTTACACAAACTTTAATCAGTTCAACATGCTCATGGAATCCTCAGAATCCCTATTATACTGTTTAGAGAGGTACATTTTTTGAAGGTGCAAAAGCAGCAATCTAGAGATGGTTTAGAACCAGAATGTGGGCTTTTAGAAAACTAGAGAACTTGAGAGCAAATATGAAAAGGGCAGATTTTCAATCTGATACACTTTGTATCACATCTTAAGATCATTTCAACAATCAATAAAGTCACTTCAGATCATTAGCATCAGGGGTTGAATGAGAGCATGGTGAGGGGGTTATTTCTACCATCTTCCTATTTTGGGATTCCACTTGATTGTTTCTTTCCTAACTCCTGTTAGTAGTTTCTAAAGGGTTGTAATCCTTTTGGCTGAAATATGCATAAAGCAATTCCATTTAGAGCCCATCTATTCCTTCTGTTCCTTTATTCACTCTTTTCTCCTGGTCCCTCTTTCTCTTCACCTATCTCCTTTTCTTCTCTCCCCTCATTTTCCTCCTCCTCCTCTCTCTAGCTCCACCCCCTTTTACACTCATTTTGACCTCATCTAAGATACCAGGTGTCTAGGACTTAGATATATCAGAATTTCTTCCAATTTCATCTAATGGTTCTACCAAACAGTTATATTTAGTTTCACTGGATCGGAAACTAAGAAAACCCCTTTTCACCTATTCACTCTGCCCCTGTTTTCCCATAGATAGAATGAGGATAATGAGATCTACTTCTCAGGGAAGTTTTTTTTCTAGGTACATAGGAAATAGAAGCTGAGCTTGTAAGAAGCAGCTACTCCATAATTACAAAATTCCATAAGCCAAATTCCATACAATTCCCTACCATTTCACATAAATTCCATGAAATATTCCATACTTACAAAAGGTTATGAAGTCCTGACATTTCCAAATGTTCTGGAACTGCGACATTGGGGATGGAAGGGACAGTCCTCGAACAGCTGCATAGTGGTTATTATGGCAAAGCAGCCCTTCTAAAAATCTCCTTCCTAAACTTAACTTTTCCTAGCCTTGCGGTTTCCTCTCCTACCCTTCCTCCCATCCCACTTCAATTGAATGTCTATTGAGCACCTATTTGGAGTTTGTCAAGAGCTTTCCTTCATTCTCTCCCTCTAGACTTTAAGCTCATGGTGGTCAAGGGAATGTGTCTGTTATATTGTTGTGCTGTACTATCCCAAGAGCTTAGTACAGGGCTCTGCATATAATAAGTGCTCCATAACTGATTGGTTGACTGCTTGATTCATGGAGGTTCTGGAAAACTATTTTAGCCCCCAAGGTTTACAGAACAAAACAAACAAAACCCAAAATAAAACAACCCTAAACAAGAATGTGTGTATCCATACTGAGCTACATTTAAGGCAGGAGGGCAGATGCTCAATCTATTTAAAATGGTGGAAGTAGTGTGATTTCCTTAGAAAGGGGCTGGCTGTTTCCAACTAGTTTATATTAGATGAGAATCTGGCTTCACATGAGCTTTTTCCATCCATTTATATCAGCACCACCACCTTCATTAGCATCAAGTATTTTTTCATTTTAAAGAGAAAATATTTACTAGTGGGGGAAAATATTGACATAGTTGGTTAATGCACTGAAACAATTATATCTAGGGAGTTGGGTCATGATGTTCAAGTAGCTAAAGTGAGGGCATGAAATCATTATTCAAAAGTTCTACTGCAGTTCTTCCAAAACATCATTAAGACACATTTCCATATCACTGGTTTGGGGTGCAGTGAACAAAAATAAAATAGATTGAACTAAGTTCAAGATTCAAGATAAGATGCTGTTCAGGGTCAAACTTTCTAAGGACAGCTTTTTTTTTTAGCCCAAATTGCAGTTGCTAAACTTTTCCAGCAACAGAGTTAACTGGCTAAACTATCTGGACATAAACACATTCAAAGTAATAATTTAGAGCAAAGGTAAATGTCTGAATAGTCACTTAGTTTGGTGAGTCTTCGAAACACTTGCTAAGCCCTGGATTGAAAATGGGGGAATCAGTCCAGAAGCTTTTATACACTGTGCTGGTGTGGATGCGGAATTTAGGCAAAATTTCTATTGATTGCCAGAATGAGTACTTCAGATAACAGGAAACATTTATGCATTATTTAAATAAATCTGTTCTCACAATGTTTGGAACTGTCCTGCAGACAAAATATTTCCAGCTCATTTTGCAAAGGAGCATTTCTAAAACAGTTTCACCTAAAGCATGATATCAGATAAAGTACTGTATGTTTCCTGGAAAAGAAACATTTTTAACACAAGTGCATTGATTACAGAATCATTTCAATATCTATCAGACCAAGGCTTCTATATAAAAGAAGAATTATGTTGCTTTCTCTGAACTAGAGCCTATTTTAGTGTCTGTCTGCCTTACTAGATTGCCAACTCGTTGAGGGCAGGGATCCTATCTATTGACTCTCTAGTATTCTCCCAACCACTTCAGTATATAGCTCTGCACAAAGTAAAACAACTCAGTGAATACTACTAATTGATAGATTAAGCAGTACATTTAAAAAATTTCTGGAATGGTGAGGAATGGATTGGACAACTTCCCCATAGAAAACCACCAATCCCTTTCCAGCTAACACATAAATTTTTTCAACAGTGAGATTAAAATCTCCAGAACGATTTTTACCTGCTTTAGTTGTATCTTCATTTCCAAAGTTGAAGATTTGCACATTTACCTATCAAATCATCAAGGTGCTGTGGTTTTAGTGACATAACAAGGTCTATCCGTATATTCATTCTCATGGTTGCAATGCAAATCAAAGAAGCACATCCTATAAACCAATTTACACCACAAAACAGCATCCATCTTTTTTCTATACTGCATTATCACAAAGTTTAATACTGAGGTAAAATGGAAAAAGGACACTAACCCCTAGAATAACTTAGAGATCTATATGTTACTGGAAAAATACAGTGCTTTGTAAAAAGTACAAAAGTTCATAGTACACGGTGATTATATGCCTTCAAAAACTTATTCTCAGTACTTCTGAAGTAGCTAGCATGACTATCATATATTACTGTGGTCACTGTGGTATGTTACCTATTTATTTTTATTGAAGAGTGGATTAAATAGTGATGTAAAGTCCATGAAATAGAGAGACAGCCCAGTGGGCATGTCTGCCACAGTGCTGCAAAAATGTACACATTGGTTTATAGTTTGGAAATGGCTCAAGGACTTCTCATTTTCAATGATTTCCCGGAAATCATCCTTAGGAGTGCCTGTTTTCAAAACTGCTTTCTTTCCACTAAAATAAAACTCTCCATGGTTCTGCATAATGATACAGACACAGCTGTATTCTGGCAAGCACCATGTATCACATCTTAGATTGTTATAATCATTTACCACAGGAAACTTCTTATCTCTGGCATAAATCAACCCACATGCAAACTTCACAATTGGTGAACTTTCATGCAAACCTTGGAGCTGATCAGAGGGGAACAAATCATTGGAAAAACTTATGGCATTGGCCCAAGAGGTACTTATTTACTTATTTAAAATATATCTATTGATTTATCCCTCCCTGTCATGAATCAGGGAAGCAGCATAATCTAGTGGAAAGAGAACAGGCCCGGGAGTGAGAGGAACTGAGTTCTAGTCCGAGTTCCACCTCTTAGTTATTCTATGACCCTAAGCAAGTCATTTCACTTCTCTGGACCTCAGTTCCCTCATCTTCAGAATGGGGATTCAAAACCTGGGTCTCCTCCTACTTAGAATGCAAGCCCCATGATGGATTTGATTATCTTGTACCTACCCCAGTACTTAGTACAGTAGATGGCACAGAGTAGAGAAGCAGCATGACTTAGTGGAAAGACCCCAGTCTTGGGAGTCAGAGGTCGGGGGTTCTTATTCCGCCTCCGCCACTTGTCTGCTGTGTGACTTTGGACGAGTCACCTCATTTCTCTGGGCCTCACTTACCTCATCTGGAAAATGGGGATGAAGGTTGTGAGCCCCCCTTGGGAGAACCTGATAACCTTGTATCTACACCAGCACTTAGAACAGTGCTTGGCACATAGTTAAGGGCTTAACAAATACCAACATTCTTCTTATTATTATTACAGAGTAAGTACTTAACAAATACTATTATTATTATTACCATTATTAGCACTGTTTTATTTTGACCTTGATCTAGTCACATAGCTGCCAGTGACATGAACTGACTTGAGTTGGACACACTAATTATGTTGTCAGGACCCTGTAATCTCCTTGAAACAGTCAATAAACAATAACTTCCAATTTCACTCTTGTCTAAATTTTCAAATAAATGTATAACCATTTATTCTGAAATTTAGAGTCTGCATTCATTCCTACACAATCCTGCATTGAAGAAAACAATGCTGTAATATTCACCACCTACCCAAAACTACATATCAGCTCAAAGACATTTCTTCCAACACACAGGATGCTGCAGCCATTTGTGTTCTGATGGAAGAACATTTCTCGATTATCTCATTTTGCTCTATTTAAAATGTGTAAAGAAAACAAGCTTTCTGGCAGAACAATGTAATCAATCATATTTATTGAGTGCTTACTGTGTGCAAACTACTGTACCAAGCACTTGGAAATCTTCAATATAACAGAGTTGGTTCCCTGCTCACAACAAGCTGACAGTCTAGACATGCAAAAGGTGAAGGATTCTCTCATTTCTTGCCTTAAAGCATTTGTACCTGTCTCTTGAGAAATATTTGAACGTGCCTTCTATTAGGGTGACACAACCCCTACCTATTATATTGTTATACTGTACTCTCCCGGGAGCTTAGTTCAGTGCTCTGCACACAGTAAACACTCGATAAATAAATTAACTGACTGACTACATCTCTGCCAGACAGGAGGTCAGGTAAAGCTGAACTACAGGTGGCATATTTTCAAAATTGATGCCTGAGTAAAGTTGCCAGGATGTCACTGTCCCTTTTTAATCAATCAATAAGTGGTATTTATTAAGCACTTACAATGTGCAGAGCACTGTGCCAAGTGCTTGGGAGAGTACAAGAAAGTTGGTAGACGGGGTCCCTGTCCACAACAAGCATACAGTCTAGAGGAGGAGACAGACATATTAAGATAGGCATCCCTATCCTCACTAGAGAAGCAACGTGGCCCAGTGGAAAGAGCATGAGCTTGGGAGTCAGAGGTCATGGGTTTTAATCCCAGCTCCACCACTTGTCAGCTGTGTGACTATGGGAAGTCACTTAACTTCTCTGTGCCTCAATTATCTCATCTGTAAATGGGGATTAAGACTGGGAACCCCAAGTGGGACAACCTGATTATCTTGTATCCCCCAGTGCTTAGAACAGTGCTTGGCACATAATAAATGCTTAACAAATATCATTATTATTATTATTATTCATTAGCTTCAACAATGCCCCAAATTCCTATTTTTGTGGTGTGCCTTCATGTAACACATTTTTTCCTAATACAGCAATTTTACCCAGAGATATTTGGTTTCAAGAGCAACAAGTTTAATATAGAAGTTACATTTGAATAAACATTTAAAAGTGATTTAAAATCATTTAAATATGACTTTGTACTCATTTCTACTGAGGGCACTAAAAAGATGTTTCAAGATTTTTTTCTTTCTAAACTTGGAAGTTAATCCTTGCAGTAACTAGTATTTTCATTCGTTTAAGTAAATCAAGAACTGTCTGCAGCTCATATAGCAGAATTCCTCAGGAAAGGACAGACCTGCAATTTCAATATCAAACTTAGGAGGACAACAGCATTTATGGCGAACTCTGAAAAATAAGGGTAAAATCACTACTTTCCTTTCTCTCTAAGTTTAAAGATTTTATCCTGAAATATTCCATGTGGAATACACCATACAGAAAGGCTAGAGAAAGCATCCTTCAATATAGAAAGAATCCTGGAATGCCAGAGTTCCCCCTTCCAAGTTCACCAACCTAGGACAAAAGTATAACTCTCTGTTCCAGGTGACGATTTTTCTGGGACCCTTGAATGAAGCTTCTTGGTTGTCATGTCTTTATTCCTGCTGAAGGCAAAAGTTCTAAACAAGGTACACTACTGAAGGACCAAGCAGAATGTTCATATGGAACAATGAATGCTGTCTTTCCTGACTTCAAGTTAAATATTCCCCTCTACTGAAAACTCACCTCCTCCAGGAGGCCTTCTCAGACTGAGCCCTCCCTTTCTCTCTGTCCCTCCTCCCCTCCCCATTGCCCCTACTCCCTTCCTCTGCTCTACCCCCTTCCCCTCCCCACAGCACTTGTGTATATTTGTATACATTATATATTATTCTATTTCTTTTATCAATGATGTGTATATGTCTATGATCCTATCTATCTATTTTGATGGTATTGATGCCTGACTACTAGTACTAGTAGTTTTGCTGTCTGTCTCCCCCCCTTCTAATAATAATAATAATAATGTTGGCATTTGTTAAGCACTTACTATGTGCAGAGCACTGTTCTAAGCGCTGAGATAGATACAGGGTAATCAGGTTGTCCCACGTGAGGCTCACTGTCTTAATCCCCATTTTACAGATGAGGGAACTGAGACACAGAGAAGTTAAGTGACTGGCCCAAAGTCACACAGCTGACAAGTGGTAGAGCGGGATTAGAACCCATGACCCCTGACTCCCAAACTTGGACTCTTTCCACTAAACCACATTGCTTCTCCAATAAATACGATTAAATGAATTACTATTCCTCAGAATAATAATCCTGGTATTTTTTAACCTCTTAGTATGTGCCATTCACTGTGATAAGCACAGGGGTACATACAAAAGCATCACATTGAACAGCATCCCTAACTCCCGTGGAGTTTCAAGTAGATTCAGTAAAGTGAAAGGCAAGTTCTATCAGAGAAAGCTCCATAGAAGTAAAATCTGCTCAGCGGATAATTGGTGCTGTCGACTTTAAGACTCAGAATTCTAAGAGCTATTCTACAGATGGAAGTCTTGGTAAGGGACCTGGGAGTAAAGTTATTATATCTGATAACTGATGACTTCATGCCTATAATATTAGAAATGGAGATTGCCCTTATAATGAGTGATCTAGGGTACTTCTTCTTTCCTCAACTCATCATCTTCGGCTCAACTCTCTAATTCAACCATCATATTCAGTTTGTCACCAAATCCTGTTGGTTTTATCTTTGTGATATCTCTAGAATGCACCCCATCCTCTCCATCTAAACTCCTTCTACTATGAACAATTGATCAATCAATAAATGGTACATATTGAAAACTTACTGTGGGCAGAGCACTGTACTAAGCACTTGGGAAAGTACAAATCAGCAGTGTTGGTATTCATATAATAAAAATAATTATGGCATTTGTTAAGCACTTATTCTGTGCCAGGCACTGAATTAAGCACTGCAGTAGATACAAGCAAATCAGGTCGGACACAGTCCCTGTCCCACATGTGAACCACATTTCACAGCTGACGTTACTGAGGCTCAGAGAAGTGAAGTGATTTGCCCAAGGTCACCCAGCAAACAAGTAGTGGAGCCAGAATTAGAACCCATGACCTTCTGAATCCCAGGCCAATGTGCTATCCACTATCCCTGACCAGAATGAGCATATTGTTTGGAATGAGAGACAGACTGCCTTGACTTCTGAAGCAGCATCCTTACTGACCTCCCTGCCTCCTTTCTCTCCCCACTCCAGTGCACACTTCACTCAGCTGCATGGACTGAAAATAACTTCAGTTCACACTTCCCTATTTCTCACAAATCTCCAGTGGTTACCCATTCATCTCCACATCAAACAGAAGCTCCTTATTTTTTAAGGCACTCAATCAGCTCTCCCCTTCCTTCCTAACCATGCTTATTTCCTATTACCAACATATTTTACTCCTCTAATGCCAACCTGCTCAATGTACTTTGATCATGTATCTCTCACTGCAGACTTCTTTCACACACCCACCCTCTGACCTGTAACTCCCTCTCCATATCTGACAGATCACCACTCTCCCCATCTTCAAAACCCTACCAAAATCACATCTCCAACGAGAAGTTTTCCTTAACCAACCCCTCACCTTCCTACCCTATTTGCCCTCTCTTCTGTGCCATTTATGCACTTGGATCTCTACCCCTTAAGCATTTTGTTACTCACCATATCTCGTTTTACCGCACTTGTGTCTATCCATATACTCTGCCATTTCCCCAGTCTGCCTACCCCATTAGATTGTAAACTCTATGAGGGCAGGGATTATGTCTACCAGTTATATTGCACATACCATTAACAAATACCATTGACAGATTGGTGATTGACAAATACCTTATCACGATTATCATTTTTGTTAAAAAATAAATTAGTTCCTGGAACTAAAAAGAATAACCAGGATGTCAGGTAATTTTTTAAAAATTAATTAATTCATTCATATTTATTGAGTGTTTAGTGTGTGCAGAGCACTGGACTAAGGGCTTGGGAAAGTACAAATCAACAATAAACAGTGACATTCCCTACCCCCAACGAGCTCACAGTCTAGAATTGGGGAAACAGACATCAATGCAAGTAAATAAAATTATAGATATGCACATAAGTGACTTTGGGGCTGGGTTTAATGTATTTATATAGTAGTAGTAACAGTAATAGCAGCAGTAATATTTAGTTAATGCATACTGGTACAAAGTACTCTACTAAGTGCTGGGAAGATGAACTTGCTAAACCTGATAAACTTCTATCAACACCATAATCTGGAACAATGCTAGACACATAGCAAGCTCTTAAAAAAAGATTATACACAATTTTTGACCATAAGGCCCTCGGAACCTAAGAAGAAAGTGGTAAGAAAGGACTAGCAGCCGACTTATGAAAAAGTAAATACGTAAAACAACCTTAGAGACAAGGAAAAAATAACTAGAATAAGAGTAATAAGGCACTGTGGCTGGGGGAGATGAGCCTAATATTCACACAGTCATGGCTTTACCAACTTTGTATAGGTTGAGAGGGAATGCAGTAATGAGGAGACTGGGGGAAAGACTCCGATGTCCACCAGCTTTAAACTTCTTGCCCCTTCCTAAAGCACTTTACTGATCTCCTACTACCACACAAATGACAAACTTTGCTCCTCTAGTGCCAGCTTGCTCACTGTATCCTGACCTCATTCATTCATTCATTCAATAGTATTTATTGAGCGCTTACTATGTGCAGAGCACTGTTCTAAGCGCTTGGGATGAACAAGTCGGCAACAGATAGAGACAGTCCCTGCCGTTTGACGGGCTTACAGTCTAATCGGGGGAGACGGACAGACGAGAACAATGGTAATAAATAGAGTCAAGGGGAAGAACATCTCGTAAAAACAATGGCAACTAAATAGAATCAAGGCGATGTACATTTCATTAACAAAATTAACAAAATAAATAGGGTAATGAAAATATATACAGTTGAGCGGACGAGTACAGTGCTGTGGGGATGGGAAGGGAGAGGTGGAGGAGCAGAGGGAAAAGGGGAAAAAGAGGGTTTAGCTGCGGAGAGGTAAAGGCGTGGCGCAGTGGAAAGAGCACAGGCTTTGGAGTCAGGGTTCATGAGTTCGAATCCCAGCTCGGCCACTTGTCAGCTGTGTGACTGTGGGCAAGTCACTTAACTTCTCTGTGCCTCAGTTCCCTCATCTGTAAAATGGGGATTAAGACTGTGAGCCCCACGTGGGACAACCTGATTCCCCTGTGTTTACCCCAGCGCTTAGAACAGTGCTCTGCACATAGTAAGCGCTTAACAAATACCAACATAAAGGGGGGGTGGCAGAGGGAGTAGAGGGAGAAGAGGAGCTCAGTCTGGGAAGGCCTCTTGGAGGAGGTGAGTTTTAAGTAGAGTTTTGAAGAGGGAAAGAGAATCAGTTTGGCGGAGGTGAGGAGGGAGGGCGTTCCAGGACCGCGGGAGGACGTGACCCAGGGGTCGACGGTGGGATAGGCGAGACCGAGGGATGGTGAGGAGGTGGGCAGCAGAGGAGCGGAGCGTGCGGGGTGGGTGGTAGAAAGAGAGAAGGGAGGAGAGGTAGGAAGGGGCAAGGTGATGGAGAGCCTTGAAGCCTAGAGTGAGGAGTTTTTGTTTGGAGCGGAGGTCGATAGGCAACCACTGGAGTTGTTTAAGAAGGGGAGTGACATGCCCAGATCGTTTCTGCAGGAAGATGAGCCGGGCAGCCGAGTGAAAAATAGAATGGAGCGGGGCGAGAGAGGAGGAAGGGAGGTCAGAGAGAAGGCTGACACAGTAGTCGAGCCGGGATATAACGAGAGCCTGTAACAGTAAGGTAGCCGTACCTCATCTATCTTGCTGCCAACCCAAGCATCCCATACTCCATATCCTCTTTTTGTCCTAAAACACCCACTCTCCTCCTCCATATGTTACTAGACCACCACTCCCCCTATTTTCACAGCCTCATAAAGGTCATATCTCCTCTAAGAGACCTTCCATGATTAAGCCTTTTTTTTCCCCAGCTCCCTCTCAATTCTTGTTACCTCTGTGCTTGGACATGCACCATTTGTGCATTTTGTATTTATGCCACCCTCAGTACCACAGCACTTATGTACATATACATAAACTATTTCTTTATATTATTATTTGTCTCCCTCTCTTGACGGTAAGCTTGCTGTGGGCAGAACCCGTGTCCATCATCTCTTTTGTTTTGTACTCTCCCAACCACTTCATTCATTCTTTCAATCATATTTATTGAGTGCTTACTGTGTACTTAGCACTTGGGAAATTACAGTGTAACAATAGACACATTCCCTCCCCACAAGGAGCTTACGAAGCACACAGTAAGCACTCAATAAATACCATTGATTGATTGATTGAAATCTGACAAAAAATTAGAGGATTTTTGTAACCTGAATTGTCTGAATAATTTCAATTCATAACTTCTCATCCCAAATATTATTTGGGGCATAGACATATTACTTATCCAAGGAATAGGTTTTCTGAAAGTTTGGCTACCTTTCTGCAGAACTTCTTTACTCATTTCTCTCCTATGTGTATCTCTCATGTCCTTCCAGTTTTTCAACACTGAATTTCCATATGATTGGAGTGGTTATTCAATCTGTTATATTTATGGAAACATTGATTTATTGGTACTTCAAATAAGTTGTTTGTTATAGGTTGTTGGAAAATAGATTAAAAACAACACACTGAAAACAAATTACCTTTTACTAAATCTTAAAAATGAATTGGACACTTTAGTTTGGAAAGAATTAAACACAAAAAAGAACTTAGCTTCTCCTGAAATGATTTCTGTATTTTTATAGTTTCTGTCCCTAAAAGGCTCCATGATGTCTTTGAAAGTCAAATAGAAATTCTTCACTTTGATTCTATCATTATTCATCCCAAGTGACCCCCAGTCTCCTTCAGAAATTCTCCCAAGCCGCTACCTGCCTCCAGGCTCAGAACTCTGAGCAAGCATATATCATTAGGTTAATCAATCAATTATATTTATTGAGTGCTTATGTGTGCAGAGAACTATAATAAACTCTCAGGAGAGAGCAATAGAATCATAACACAGTGCAGTTCAATCAGTCAATCGACCCGTAGTATTTACTGAGTGCTACACTCTGCAGTTCATCGTACTAAATCATTATTCATTCAGTCAATCATATTTATTGAGTGCAAGCACTAAGTGCTTGGGAGAGTCCAATATAACAATAAACAGAGGTAGTATAGCTCATCCCTGTCCTCAAGGAGTTTTCAATCTAGCAGGGGAGAGATATAAAATGTATAAAATGAATTACAGATAGGAGAAGAAACAGCATAAAACTACTTACATAAGTGATGAGGAGCTGTGGAATAGGGTGAGTACCTAAATGCTGAGGGGTTGAGGACTCAAGAGCATATGTGTTCCCTCTCTGGTGTACACAGAAAAATTCCTATGCCCAGATCAGGTAATCCTGGTCTATGTACTTTGGTCTGTATCCTTTAAGCATTTCATTCATTCATTCATTCATTCATTCATTCATTCATTCATTCATTCATTCATTCATTCACTCACTCACTCACTCACTCATTCATTCATTCAGTAGTATTTATTGAGCGCTTACTATGTGCAGAGCACTATAGTAAGCGCTTGGAATGTATAAATCAGTAACAGATAGAGACAGTCCCTGCCCTTTGAAGGGCTTACAATCTAATCGGGGGAGAGGGACAGACAAGAACAATGGCAATAAATAGAATCAAGGGGAAGAACATCTCATTAAAACAATAGCAAATAAATAGAATCAAGGTGATGTACATCTCATTAACAAAATAAATAGGGTGATGAAGATACATACAGTTGAGCGGATGAGTACAGTACTGAGGGGATGGGATGGGAGAGGGAGAGGAGCAGAGGGAAAGGGGGGAGAAGAGGGTTTAGCTGCGGAGAGGTGAAGGGGGGGTAGAGGGAGCAGAGGGAAAAGGGGAGCTCAGTCTGGGAAGGCCTCTTGGAGGAGGTGAGCTTTAAATAGAGTTTTGAAGAGGGGAAGAGAATTAGTTTGGCGGAGGTGAGGAGGGAGGGCATTCCAGGACCGCGGGAGGACGTGGCCCAGGGGTCGATGGCGGGATAGGCGAGAACAGGGGACAGTGAGGAGGTGGGCGGCAGAGGAGCGGAGCGTGCGGGGTGGGCAATAGAAAGAGAGAAGAGAGGAGAGGTAGGAAGGGGCAAGGTGATGGAGAGCCTTGAAGCCTAGAGTGAGAAGTTTTTGTTTTGTGCAGAGGTTGATAGGCAACCACTGGAGGTTTTTAAGAAGGGGAGTGACATGCCCAGAGCGTTTCTGCAGGAAGATGATCTGGGCAGCAGAGTGAAGAATAGACTGGAGCGGGGAGAGAGAGGAGGAAGGGAGATCAGAGAGAAGGCTGACACAGTAATCTAGCCGGGATATTACGAGAGCCTGTATCAGTAAGATAGCCGTTTGGGTGGAAAGGAAAGGGCAGATCTTGGTGATATTATAAAGGTGAGATGGTGAGACCGGCAGGTTTTGGGAACAGATTGGATGTGTGGGGTGAATTAGAGAGCCGAGTCAAAGATGACACTGAGGTTGTGGGCCGGAGAGACGGGAAGGATGGTCGTACCATCCACAGTGAAAGGGAAGTCAGGGAGAGGACCAGGCTTGGGAGGGAAGATTAGGAGCTCAATTTTGGTCATGTTGAGTTTTAGGTGGCAGGCAGACATCATTAATATTTTCCCTACCCTCCACAGCAGTTATGTAGATATCTGCAAGCTGTATTAACATATTTAATATCTTTCTCCCCTTCTAGACCTTTAGCTCCTTTTGGACATGGAACTTGTCTACCATCTCTGTAGTTCATTCAGTCAATCATATTAATAATTGTGGTACTTGTTAAATGCTTTACTAAGTGCCAATCACTGTTCTAAGTCCTAAGGTAGATACAAGTTACTCAGGTTGCACACAGTTCTTGTTCCACATGGGGCTGAGACTCTTAATCATATTTTATAGATGGGTTTACTTAGGCACCCCCTCTCAGGGGCACACCTGGAGAGTTTCTAGTACTCTACCAGTCACAACTAAAGGAGGGAGAATTAATCAGGGACATACCCATTCCATTCAAAGCTTGGTCAGTGGTTCGTGAGTGGAAGGCAATCTGCTACAAGTCAAAATTCACCTGTGCTGGACAGCAGTGACATGGGAGAGAGTCGAGGGCAGAGACTTGTTTACTGCAAGGAAGGAAGCAATGGTAAACCACTTCCATATTTTTATCAAGAAAATTCTATGGATAAGCTACCAGAACTATTACAGATGGAAGTGGGGCATTCTGGGAGAGATGGGTCTATGGCATCACTATGGGTCAGACACGACTTGACAGCATAAAACAACAACAATTTAGGCACAGAGAAGTGAAGTGACATGTGGAAGCGGTGGGATTAGAACCAAGGTCCTCTGACTCCCAAGCAATGCTCTATCCACTAAGCCACACTGCAGCAATTCCTGTATGCAGAGAACTGTACTAAGTACTTGGTAGAATACAATATAAAAGAGTTGGTAGACACGTGAAGGCTTAGTTGGGAAAGGCTTTTTGTAATTTTAAGAAGACTTTGAAGGTGGGAAAAATGATTGTCATATATCAAAGGGGAGAGAGTTCAAGGCCAGAGGGAGAACGTGGTTGAGAGGTCAATGGTGAGACAGGGAAGATCAAAATACAGTGAATACATTGGCATTAGAGAAGTCAAGTGTGTCGGCAGGGTTGTAGTAAGAAATCATGGAGGTAAAGTTGGAGGAGATAAGGTGATTGATTGCTTTAAAGCCGATAAGACTTTTCTGTTTGATGCAGAGGACCACTGGAAGTTCTTGAGGAGTGGGAAAACATGACAACTATTTTAGAAAAATGATCTGGGCACCAGAGTAAAGTATGGACTGAAGAGGGGAGAGACTGGAGGCAAGGAGGTCAGCAAGGAGGCTGATACAGTAATTAAGGTGAGATAGGTAAGTGCTTGTGTTAACGTGCAGATGTTTGGATGGAGAAGAAAGGGTAGATTTTTGTGATGTTGTGAAGTTTGAATTGACAGGATTTGGAGACAGATTGAATATGTGCCTTGAATGAGAGCAATGAGTCGAGGTTACTGTCAAGGTTACAGAGACAGGGAGGATGGAAGTGTTGTTTAAAGTGATGGGAAAGGCAAAGGGAAGACAGGGATACGTTGGGAAGATCAAGAGTTATATAATGGACATATTAAGTTTGAGGTGCGAGTGAAACACCCAAGTCCGGAGGGCAGGAGGAAATTAGAAACTGCTCAGAAGGAGAGAGATCAGAACTGCAGATATAGATTTGAGAATCATCCACATTGAGATGATATTTAAAGCTGTAGAGAGAATGAGTTCTCCAAGGGAGTGGGTGTGGATGGACAGTAGATGGGGCCCAGAAGTGAGTCTTGAGAAAGTCCCATAGTTAGGGGGTGGGAGACAGAGGAGGAGATCATGAAAGAACCTTAGAATGAGTGGCCAGATAAATTGGAGGAGAACCAGGAGAGGACACTGTCAGTGAAGCCAAGATTGGATAATGTTTCCAGGAGAAGTGGGCAGTCCACAGTATCAAAAGCAACTGAGTGGTCAAGAAGGATTAGTATGTAGTAGAGGCTGACAGATTTGGCCTGAAGGAGATCATTGGTTACCTTTAAAAGGACAGTTTCTGGGAAGTGAAGGGGATGGAAACCAGATT
This sequence comes from Ornithorhynchus anatinus, assembly GCF_004115215.2. Classification (NCBI taxonomy): domain Eukaryota; kingdom Metazoa; phylum Chordata; class Mammalia; order Monotremata; family Ornithorhynchidae; genus Ornithorhynchus; species Ornithorhynchus anatinus. The sequence continues at coordinate 109,406,362 of NC_041731.1, read as the reverse complement.
GGAGGGGGTCAAGGAGAGAATTGGAGGAAAGGAAGTGAAAGCAGTGGATGTAAACAACTTTCTCATGGAGTTTGGAGAGGAATGGGAGGTTGGAGATGGGGTGATAACTGGACGGAGTTGGTATGTATGCTTGTTCAATTCATTTATTCTTAGAGTGTTGTAAATAGTGGTGTGTTTGTCCTCCCCAGTAGAGTGTATGCTTCTCCTGAGCAGATAATATATCACTTTATTTTTCTGTACTTCCCAAGTGCTTAGTATAGTGCTTTGCACACAGTTCGTGCTCAATAATTATCACTGATTGATTGAATGAGTGAGTTTGTGTTCTGGAATCTTTCTAATACACAGTGGCACAGAGCCTGAGAGCAAAGCACAGACGAAAACCAAGCCCACAACATCCTATCTATGATAGTCCATTCCCTCCCTTTCAGTTAATATCCATTTCACAGATGAGGAAACCAAAGGACTGCAAGGTTAAGTAGCTCATCCAGCAGAAAAATTTACAAAACATATTAGATTTATTTAATAGCATTCATTGAGCACATATTTGGTATGCAGCACAGCACTAAGAAATTGGGAAGTACAGAATAATGAAGTGAAACGTTCTGCCCACAAAGACCTTAGACTAACAAACAATTGTTTACAGCACTCTCAAAATGAATGAATTAAGCAGGCATATATACATAATTGCTAAGGAGGATGTAAACAAGAATGCAATTGTCTGGATTCCCCTCTTTCCAAGGTTGTCCAGACTCCTCTCAAAAGTCTTATCACCTGCTTCCTTCTTTTTTTCACTTCTCACTTGAGACCCCATGCTCCTCTCTCTCATTCTATGGATGGGTTTAAATTTTTATGACCAATAAATTAATCCTCTTCTTGTTCAGTTCATGAGAGGGCCAGGGAGTGAATCAACCTAAGAGAATTTAGGGGAGGAACTAGCAGGAAGACAGGAAAGTGTGTCAAGGTCAGGATTCCCCTGACTCGGTTTCTCATGATGCCCCCTGCCCTTCTTTCTTCAATCCCCTGGTCTGGTTCTCCCCCCCCCCCCCCCCCCCGTAAGCAGTGTGGCTAGAAAAGCAGCGTGGCTCAGTGGAAAAGAGCCCGGGCTTGGAAGTCAGAAGTCATGGGTTCGAATCCCAGCTCTGCCATTTGTCAGCTGTGTGACTGTGGGCAAATCACTTCACTTCTCTGTGCCTCAGTTACCTCATCTGTAAAATGGGGATTAAGACTGTGAGCCTCATGTGGGACAACCTGATTACCCTGAATCTACCCCAGTGTTTAGAACAGTGCTCTGCACATAGTAAGCACTTAATACCAACATTATTATTATTATTAATTCTAGCTCCCTTGCACAGGTCATGACTCCTTCCTTTCTATGGTAGCAATTACCTGCCCTTCCTTTACCACCTCTAAACATCCTCAGGATTTACCTGAATTTGCAGAATATTGATTTTGTTATCGATGGAGAAGGAAAGACGTGTGTTTAATTACCCGTTCCGCATCTAGGAGACGTTTCTCATGGAGATAACAGTGCTGATTTGAATGCTGATTGGGAGATCATAGGCACTGGATGCATAACCATGGAGGAACTTGGTGATGCACTTCAAACTGGAAGGAAGCCCGGCATTCCTGATGATCTTCAGAGCCAGTACAATGTCCAACTTCTCTGAACTACAGGAGGAATTGGTTAAAAGGTTGTAAAGAGGCTGAGAAGGGAGCATTCTAGTTGTTACCATGTCAGGGGCAGAGTGACCTCCCCAAATACTGGGAAAATGCCAGTGGGATATTATGGCCTAATGGAATGAGTCAGAAGACCCAGGTTCTAATCCTGGCTCCATCATCAAACTTCTGCATCACTCTGAGGAAGTCATTTAATTTACCTATGCTTTTGTTTCCTCATTTGTAAAATGGTGATTCAAATCCTGTTGACCCTCCCTCCCGTGAGCCCTGTGTGGGGTAGTAATTGTGTCTGGTCTGATTATGCTGAATCTTCTCCAGTGCTTAGCGTAATACACAGCATATACTAAGCACTTAAGAAATAATAATAATGTTGGTATTTGTTAAGCACTTACAAGGTGCCGAGCACTGTTCTAAGCGCTGGGGGAGATACAGGGTCATCAGGTTGTCCCGCGTGGGGCTCACACGCTTTTAATCCCTATTTTACAGATGAGGGAACTGAGGCACAGAGAAGTGAAGTGACTTGCCCACAGTCACACAGCTGACAAGTGGCAGAGCCGGGAGTCGAACTCATGACCTCTGACTCCGAAGCCCAGGCTCTTTCCACTGAGCCACACTGCTTCTCCATAATATGCTTCTCCATAATACCATAATACCATATTCTGCATAATACCACTATTATCCTTTGGACTTCTGTTCATATTGACAGATTGGCCTAGTTTGTTTGGCTAATGAAGCAAGTGAGGAGCTGTTGAGGGTCAGCGGATGGGTGTACATAGAAGATTACCCACTTTTCCATGCTCTACAAACCTTCTCTCTCACTCTACATCCTCAAGGACTGATCCCAGAGGTTTCCTGGTATGTTTTCAAAGTTGGTCCAGGCCCACGTACAGACACAGGTGTAATTTTCATATTTCATACGAGATCCATTCTCCAAATCCAAGTTATGCATATAAAATAATTAATCATAGGATTTGTTAAACACTTACTTTGTACCAAACATTGGATAGATTCAAGATCATCTGAGCACATTACTATTTCACATAGTAGTAGTAATAATAATAATAATTTGGGGATTTTTTAAACACTTACTATGTGTCAGATACTGTACTAAGTGCTGGGGTGGATACAAGCAAATCGGTTGTCCATACAATCCCTGTCCCATATGGGGCTCACAGTCTTAATCCCATTTTGCAGATGAGGTAACAAAGGCACAAAGAAGTGAAGTGACTAGCCAGAGTCACACAGTAGACAGGTGGCAGACCTGGGACTAGAGTAGTATTAATAGTTAGGAGGTCGGAAAAAGGAATAATCTACCCCATTTTACAGATGAAGAAACTGAAGCCCAGAGAGGTTAACTGATATCCCAAGGTCACACAACAGACCTGTGGCAACTGGGTCTTGGACCTGGGCCTTCTCTCTTCCAGTACTTTCTACTAGGGTTCATCACTTCCTACGTAAGGTTTTTTAGGCTCAATCCTACTCTTCCAGTTCAAGGGATGACCTGCAGTATGGTGGAGATGAATTATTTTTCTTCTCTATCCTTAGCAAAAAAAGTGTCTACTTACTTTATCTTAAGCTAGATGTTAACACATTTGTTTTTAATATTAACATACTTTCCAGGCTCCTGAAGATGGAGTGAAGCAGCATGGCCTAGTGGAAAGAGCACAGGCCTGTGAGACAGATGTCGTAGGTTGTAATCCTGGCTCTGCCACATGTCTGCTGTGTGACCTTGGACAAGTCGAAGTAACTTGTGCTTAAATACATGAGACTGAGGTACAGTCAGTAGGTAGGCATTAGAGAAGTGAAATGTGTGGGCTGGGTTCATTCACTCATTCATTCAGTAGTATTTATTGAGTGCTTACCAGGGGCAGAGCACTGTATTAAGTGCTTGGAATGTACACTTGGGCAACAGATAGAGAAAATCCCTGCCCAACAATGGGCTCACAGTCTAAAATGGGGAGACAGGCAGGGAGAAAGTAACTTTTCTCCAGTTACCTCATCTGTAAGATGGGGATCAACCCTGGGAGCCCCATGGAGGGCATAGATTATGTTCAACCTGATTACCTTGTATCTATCCCAGAGCTTAGAACAGTTCTTGCCACATAGTAAGCACTTAAATACCACAATTATTATTATTTTTATTAATAATAATTATAATAATAATATGTGGGATCACAAAGCAAATGCTTCACCAAGAGCATCAAAACTAAAAGCTACTGAAAAAGTCTGGAGGTCTAAAATCTGACTCAGAACCTGAGAGGTAATGGGACTTTACTTTCTGCTTTAGAAAGCTCCTCATCACCCACCATCTGCCCCACAGCGAAAAACACAGAGACAAGACCCCAATAGGCATGGTGTGTTTGGCTGGATTGCTCAAGGGAGGCATCTATGCAGAGAGAGGTCGGTAGGGATTTTCAAATCTTTCTTCACTCGAGGCATCAAGGTAACTTTCTTACCTCTTATTCTATATGAGCTATTACCTAAATCTTCTTAGGGTGGAGTTTTCCTAATGCCAAATCCAATTTATTTTAGACCCTGCTGTGGGTGTAACTGCCCAGAACCCCATGACTGCTACAGATCAGACTGCATCATCTGAAGTGTGAGTTCCAGGATTGGTCATTACATAATCGATAGGGCGAGAGCTTACAGTGGCAGCTGTCAGTCACTGTCCTGGTAGGCATTATGGTGGTTTAAGCAGATACATTACTACATTCCTTGGCCCTGGTTGGAAGAGTTAATGCATATAACACATCTCAAGAGCTGAATGACTAGAACTTACTCTCTCCTAGAACTCACAAACCAAAAGTACATAGGCAGAGGATCCTCCTACATGTTTGAGCAGAGACTCTTGGAGGAAACTGATGTTTTTCAGTATTCCCTAGAAAGAAAACATTTGAGCTTTGGATTTGAATTAAATAAACATTTTCAAGAGGAAGTGCTTTTAAGGAAACATTGGGATGGACAAATGCCTTCAATAAGGCTTTGAAGGGTAGAAGAGTAATTGTCAGATGTGAAAAGGGAGGGCATTCCAGGCCAAAGCAGGATGTGGGCAAGAGGTCAGCTGTGAAATAGATTAATTCAATCATATTTATTAAGCACTTACTGTGTGCAGAGCACTGTACTAAATGCTTAAATACATGAGACTGAGGTACAGTCAGTAGGTAAGCATTAGAGAAGTGAAGTGTGTGGGCTGGGTTCATTCATTCATCCATTCAATCATATTTATTGAGTGCTTCCTATGTGCAGAGCACTGTATTAAGTGCTTGGAATGTACAATTGGGCAACAGATAGAGACAATCCCTGCCCAACAATGAGCTCACAGTCTGAAAGGGGGAGACAGACAGCAAAACAAAACGAGTAGGCATCAGTACCAACAAGGTAAATAGAATCATAGATATATACACAACATTTATAAAATAAATCAAGTAGTAAATAGTATATACTAATATAAACAAGTGCTGTGGGGAGTAGAGCAGAGGGAGGGAGTAGTGGGAATGGGGAGGGGAGGAGAGGCAGAGGGAAGGGGAGGGATCAGTCTGGGAACGCCTCCTGGAGGAGGTGAGCTCTCAGTAGGGCTTTGAAGAAGGGAAGAGAGTTATTTTGGCAGATGTGAGTAGGGAGGGCATTCCAGGTCAGTGGTAGGATGTGGGCCAGGGGTCGATGGGGGACAGGCGCGAATGAAGGACCGTGAGGAGGTTAGCAGCAGAGGAGCAGAGTGAATGGGGTAGGCTGTAGAAGGAAAGAGGGAAAGTGAGGTAGGATGGGGCAAGGTGATTGAGAGCTCTGAAGCTAAGAGTGAGGAGTTTTTTTTTCATGAGAAGGTTGATAGACAACCACTGGAAGTTTCTGAGGAGGGCAGTGACATGTCCAGAGTGTTTTTGTAGAAAGATAATCTGGGCAGTGAAGTATAGACTCGACCGGGGAGAGACAGGAGGGTGGGAGATCAGAGAGGAGGCTGAAGTAATAATCCAGTCGGGATATTATCAGAGCGAATGAGGGTTGTAGTAGGAGAGCAGATACAATTTAATCAGGCTGGACCCAGTCTCTGTCTCACCTAAGGATCACAGTCTTAATCCCCATTTTACAGATAAGTAACTGAGGCCCAGAGAAGTTAAGTGACTTACCCCAGGTCACAAAGCAGACAAGTGGTGGAGTCAGAATTAGAATCCATTACCTTCTGACTCTTAAGCCCATGCAATATCCTCTAAACCATGCTGCTTCTCAGTGGTAAGGAATTTCTTTATCCATTGGTAAGGAGTTTCTGTTTGATGTGGATGTGGATGGGCAACCATTGAAGGTTCTTGAGGAGTGGGCAAATATGGCCTGAAATTTCGGTAGAAAAATGATCTGGGCAGCAGAATGAAGTATGGACTGGAGCTGGGGGAGACAGGGTGGTCAGCAAGGGGACTGTAGTAAACAAGTAATCAAGGCAGGGTATGATAAATGCTTGGATTCATGTAGAAGCAATTTCGGTGGAGTGGAAAGGGTGGATTTTAGCGATGGTGTGATGGTGTGAAGGCTAAATTGACAGGAATTAGTGATAGATTCATTCATTCATTCATTCATTCATTCAATAGTATTTATTGAGCGCTTACTATGTGCAGAGCACTGTACTAAGCACTTGGAATGTACAAATCGGTAACAGATAGAGACAGTCCCTGCCCTTTGATGGGCTTACAGTCTAATCGGGGGAGAGAGACAGACAAGAACAATAGCAATAAATAGGATGAAGGGGATGAACATCTCATTAAAACAATAGCAAATAAATAGAATCAAGGTGATGTACATCTCATTAACAAAATAAATAGGGTAATGAAAATATATACAGTTGAGTGGATGAGTACAGTGCTGAGGGGATGGGAAAGGAGAGGGGGAGGAGCAGAGGGAAAGGGGGGAAAAGAGGGCTTAGCTGAGGAGGGGTGAAGGCGGGAGTAGAGGGAGCAGAGGGAAAAAGGGAGCTCAGTCTGGGAAGGCCTCTTAGAGGAGGTGAGCTTTAAGAAGGGTTTTGAAGAGGGGAAGAGAATTAGTTTGGCGGAAGTGAGGAGGGAGGGCATTCCAGGACCGCGGGAGGACGTGGCCCAGGGGTCGATGGCGGGATAGGCAAGAACGGGGGACAGTGAGGAGGTGGGCAGCAGAGGAGCAGAGCATGCAGGGTGGGCAGTGGAAAGAGATAATGGAGGAGAGGTAGGAAGGGGCAAGGTGATGGAGAGCCTTGAAGCTTAGAGTTCTAGCCTAGAACTAGATAGAAGCCTAGATAGATTGAATATGTGGGTTGAATGAGAGAGGGGAGTAAGGACAACACCAAGGTTATGTGCTTGTAGGACAAGGAAGAGGGTGGTGCTGTCTACAGTGATGGAAAAATGAGGGAGAGGACAGAGTTTGGGTGGGAAGATAAGGAGTCTGTTTTGGACATATTAAGTTTGAAGTGATGGTGGGACATCCAAGTAGAGATATCTGCTATGAAACAAAGTCAAGAAGACAAACTGGTGCTTTCAAAACAAAACATGATTCTTTGTTTTCTTTTTCTTTTTCAAGGAAAGCTTTCTCATTTACTCTCGAACTGATTAAATCAGGACCAGTGATGTGATAACACCCATATGGTAAATAATCACTTTCTTCAACCACTTTCCTAGTTGATTTAAAAGATTCAAATTTATCTTAATTAGATTCTTTGAATCGGTGATTTGGTCTTAATGCATTTGTGGAACAAAATTAAGATACAGAAAATTCCACAGGTAGTTATTATCACAAGAATGACAAATGGGGCACCTCCCCATCACAGCACTTACACATTCTTTAGCCTCTACTGTCTGCCCTGACCTGTGATTCAGTTTTGCATCAGACAACCCCAAGGGTCCTTGAAAGCAGGGATCATGTCAACTAACTCTACTGTTCTCTCCCAACCACTTAGCGCAGTGCTCTGGTGGAAATTTTATGGTTTGATTTCTTTTTTTAGCAGGTTTCTGATATGTTAATGGGATTTGGGTCTTTGAGAGCAGGATGGAAATAGACTGATTTCTTCCCAATAGAAAAGAAAAAGGAAGGTATCAGTGTCCAAATCTTTGCAAGTCCTCTTTAAAGAGCTAATTCCATAAACTCTGGAATTGGTTAAGAGCAGACTGGTAAGAGAAAAGCCCATACCGCACCCTTAGCTATGATGACATGGGTAGCTGTGCTGAAATGTAGGTATGCGAGCACAGTCTGAGCAGTGTAGCTAGTGGAAAGAGTATGGGCTTGGGAGTCAGAAGTCGTGGATTCTAATCCTGGCTCCGCAATTTATCAGCTGTGTGACATTGGGCAAGTCACTTAAATTCCCTGTGCCTCAGTTACCTCACCTTAAAATGGGGATTAAGACGGTGAGCCCCATGAGGGACAACCTTATTACCTTGTACTTACCCCAGTGCTGAGAACAATGCTTGGCACATAGTAAGTGCTTATCAAATACCATCATCATCATTATCATTATTATTATTATTATTATCCACCCACCTGAAAGCTCTCCCTTTTCTCTCCAGTGCCTGATGAACTTGATTATGGGAACACTGGAAACTGGAAATCACTGTATCCAATATCAAAAACCTAGAACAAAGACAAAAGTTCATTTTCCTGCATGTCTCAGAAAAAGACCATTTTAAAGGAACATTAAGCTCATCACTCTTGGTTACCTATGAGCCAGCTGGCTGAAATACTACTTCCAAATGGATTTTATGTTGTGATCACTTGCATTTCGGGAACATTTGGATGAGTTGAGGGAAGGTAGCAGGGCTGTCCCTAGGAGTGCTTTAACAGGTGTGAATGACCAAATATTGAAGCGTGTGTGCTATCTGCAAACATATGGCTGCCTTGAAAGCCTGACCCCATTTCCTTAACAAATTGTACATTGTGTCCAGCCTCCCCTTTTTCTAATGTCTGCAAGGTGACCACAGTCTTACAAATCATGTGGATTGACTGTAGGCCAGCCAATTTTAGAGCTAGTGTCCATTGAGAGCCCTCCAATCCTGGATATAGGGATACACATGATGTACATGTATCATACCATGTATGTAATGTGACATAATGAAGATAATATGTGCGATTTTGTTAAGTACCCCAAGAATGCTCTGAACTCTACTTGCTCCAGAGTCTTTGCACTTCCCTTTCAGGTGTCTCTGAACACAGACATAATTCTCAAGCCATAGACTTCAGGAATTATGAAAATTTAAAATTGTGGACTGAAAAGTGCCTAAGGCCGTGGGCTTACCAGGTGGGGAATAGAGCAGTTGTCCAACAGAGAAGCTGATCAACGATCTCAACCTATAGAAAAGCAGCGTGGCTCAGTGGAAAGAGCACGGGCTTGGGAGTCAGAGGTCGTGGGTTCGAATCCCAGCTCTGCCACTTGTCAGCTGTGTGACTTTGGGCAAGTCACTTAACTTCTCTGTGCCTCAGTTACCTCATCTGTAAAATGGGGATGAAGACTGTGAGCCTCACCTGGGACAACCTGATTACCCTGTAACTACCCCAGCGCTTAGAACAGTGCTCTGCACATAGTAAGCCTTTAACAAATACCAACATTATTTTAAAACTAGAGACCCAAATTTATTTTCAGTTTCTTGAGAGATAGTCCTTCCCCATCCATTAAGTTAACTAAACGTTTAATAACCATCACTTACTTGGGCCTTTTTATTCTAACTTTTGGAGAGATGCACAGGAATTTGAAGCAGTTCACTCCCAAAATGGTAAAGGAGTGATCCTCATTTCTGGAAGTCGGTATGAAAAAGCTGTGTTAGGATTGCTTTTGAACATCATTAAGCACCAGCTTCTGCCTGTGGGGGAAGGGCAGTCAATTTTTGAGTATTACATTTCTAGATTGCAGGCCAAGTTAGAAAAATAGCATGTAAGACCAATGAATACAAATTATACTAGGAGAAAGGAATTTTTACAACGCTATTAGGCAGCATAATTTAGTGGAAAGTGCAGACTTGGGAGTCAGGAGGTTTGGGCCTAATTCCAGCTCTGTGGTGTGACCTTGTTCAAGTCACTTCTCTGTGCCTTCAGTTTCCTCATCTATAAAATTGGGATTAAATGCTTAATCCCCCTCCCTTCCCATTAGCCTGTGAGTTCTGTGTAGGATAGGAACTGTACCTGACCTGATTATTTTTCACTTACCCCAGGTCCCGATACAGTGTTTGACACAGAGTAAGTACTAACAAATAATATTATCATTATTATTAGCAATCAATATGAGCAGTAACCACCCAATAAATCTGAATGCACAATTTAAAAGCCAACTATACTAGTCTGGTTCTTTCTTTGGAAATCTGCATTTATCTTTTTAATTTACAGTTTCCACTAAAATGAAAATAATCTACATGTCTCAGACATATAAATAGATACAAGAGGTTGACCCTCAAGACGATCTTAGGTCACTTTGAATCTCCTTGCTTTCCTTTGGAACGAAATTTTCACAAATTTTCACAGTGATTCTGGACCAAGAAGCCCTTATATATAAATGCAATCATAAGAAATTAATATTACGCTACAGTATGAACCTAAACAGGTATGAAAATGGCATACCCTGCTTTAACAACAGAAGCATCTCATTAAAAGGAGTGAATTGATGAATTTCCAGGACTTGAACTTGAAGGATTAAGCAGTTGCCTTTTCACAATTTGATCTTATAAGTGTAGGAAATGGCGGATTGTCTATTTGTGAAACCCTGCAAAGGTGATGAAGGAAGAATGACTCAGTGAATTTCAGTTCTGTAAACAGAATCAGCAGGAGTCTATAAGATTGGATTCCCCATTTCATCACTGGGGCTTATGCAGTGGTTTTCAATGCATCATTTTTAAGAGCTACTGAAAATCTGCTTTCTTGCTGCCTGAACACTTTCTAAGGTAATGAACTTCACCTCTCAGTCTCCATCCAGCTATATTTGAAAAGCAAAAGAATGTGGAAAGATAGGCAATTTTCCTCTGATTTCTTCAGTGTACTGCAACCAACTGGAACATTCAGGCTGTCCAAACCTACCATTTCCTCACATATTACCTTAAATCTCCAATTCGATTTGCCTCTGAAGGTGCTGCCTTAAACTCACCTTTTGCTCCATTTCTCAAATCCAACCACCTGCCTCAAATTCAATATCATGGATTTTTAATACATATGCCAATTATGCAAGGCTGTACTTCATGTGATCAGAAACATCAAGAAATAGATACCAAAATAGCAAAAGACATGGGGCAAATCTCTACATGCAGAAAGAACTAAAATGCCTATTGAGAATGGAGCTTAGTCTCAATATTTTGGACCCAGAGTTCTCCAAAATTCTTTACAGCAAGTCATTTACCTGTGGGGCACTAATAATAATAATGTTGGTATTTGTTAAGTGCTTACTATGTGCAGAGCACTGTTGTAAGCGCTGGGGGAGATATGGCGTCATCAGATTGTCCCACGTGGGGCTCACAGTCTTCATCCCCATTTTACAGATGAGGTAACTGAGGCCCAGAGAAGTGAAGTGACTTGCCCACAGTCACACAGCTGACAAGTGGCAGAGCCGGGATTAGAACCCATGACCTCTGACTCTCAAGCCCGGGCTCTTTCCACTGAGCCACACTGCTTCTCAACTGCTATCTGTTAGCAAGTCAGTTTCTTGAATTAGAACCCCAATCTTCCACATTTTCCTGTAGCTGGATCATGCTAGATCAATCAATTAATCTACCAATAGCATTTATTGAGCATTTACTGTATGCAGAGCACTTGTGCTTGGGAAGGTACAATAGAATAGAATTGGTAGATATGATTCCTCTCTATAAGAAGCTGACAGTCTGTAAGGGGAGACAAACATTAAAATAAATTGCAGCTAGGAGAAATGGCAGAGTGTAGGATATTCACTTTAGATGCTGTGGGACTGAGGGTGGGGTGAATATCAAGTGCTTAAGTGTTACAGATTTGAACCCATGGGTAATGCAGAAGGGAAGATAAGAAGGGGAAATGAGAGTTTAGTCACTGAAGATCTTCCAAAAGACATACATTGTTAGGGGGCTTTGAAGGAGGGGAAAGTGGTGGGTGACTCAACAAATTAATCATATTTATTGAGTGCATACTGTGTTCAATCAATGGATCAATCATATTTATCAAGGACTTACTGTGTGCAGAGCACTGTATTAAGCACTTGGGAGAGTACAATATAACAGAGTTTGTAGACACGTGGATGTGAAGAAGGAGAGTGTTCCACATGAGAGGGAGGATGTGGGCAAGAGATTCATGGCCAGAAAAATGAGATTGAAGTTCAGAGTAGGTTGGTGTTTGTGGAGTGTTGTGTTTGGTTTGTTTTGTAGATCCAGGCAGCAGAGTGAAATATGGACTGGAGAGGTGAGAGACACCAGGTAATGTTAGTGAGAAGGCTGATAAGGTAGCCCAGGTGGGGGATATAAGTGCTTAGGTCAGCCTGTAGACTGTAAACTACTTGTGGGCAGGGATTATATCTAACAGCTCTATAATACTGACTGTATTGTACTTTCTCAAGTGGTAAGTACAGTGTTCTGTGGATGGTAAATGCTAAATGAATACCAATGATTGAGCAGCACGATAGCAGTTTGGATGGAGAGGAAAGCATGGATTCTAGAGATGTTGTAAAGTAGAACTGACAGGATTTAGTGAGAATGAATATCCATAGATCAATCAATCCTATTCATTGAAAGTTTACAGTGTGCCGAAAACTGTACTAAATGTTTGGGAGAGAACAGCATAAGAATTGATAGACACATTCCCTGCCTACCCGAGCTTACAGCCTACAGTCTAGAAGGTGTAGATTGAATGAGAGGGATGAGTCAAGAATAATAATAATAATAATATTAATGATGATGATGGTATTTGTTAAGCTCTTACAATGTGCTTAACAATGCCAAGCACAGTTCTAAGCGTTGGGGTGGATGAAAGCTTATCAGGCTTTCCCATGTGGGGGATCACAGTCTTAATCCCCATTTTACAGATGAGGTAACTGAGGCACAGAGAAGTTAAGTGACTTGACCAAAGTAACAAAGCTGACAAGTGGCAGAGCCATGATTAGAACCCACCACCTCTTACTTCCAAGCCCGTGATCTTTATAATAATGTTGGTATTTGTTAAGCGCTTACTATGTGCAGAGCACTGTTCTAAGTGCTGGGGTTGATACAGGGTAATCAGGTTGTCCCACCTGAGGCTCACAGTTAATCCCCATTTTGCAGATGAGGTAACTGAGGCACAGAGAAGTTAAGTGACTTGCCCACAGTCACACAGCTGACAAGTGGCAGAGTCGGTAGTCAAACCCATGACCTCTGACTCCGAAGCCCAGGATCTTTCCACTGAGCCATGCTGCCTTTCCATTAAGCCATACTGCTTCCTATAGGATAATGAACTAGATGCAAATCAATCTGAAAAAACAAGCCTACAGCATAATATTATTTTACTTACTGTCATCCATTAAATAATTTTTCATTTCATAAACTTTTCCAATAGCAATGAAAGTGAATGAAAAACTGTAGAACTAGAAATCAATGTATCTTTTAAAATGTAGACACCAAGAAAAACTGAAAGTGTTATATTTTGCACATTCACGTAAATTTAAAGCACTGACCCATTTCTTCTAAACTGAATTACATTCCCACCTGCGAGAAGTTTTACAATCCTCAAATGCTTGAAGCTTTCAGTTTCATCTGTTTTTGAATTACACAGTAAGAAAAAAATCTTGAACATTTTATCGTAATCTGTTTGGGTTCTCGTAAAATGAAGGAATATACTTTTCTTAGGCCTCTAACACAGAATTACCCTGGGGCCCAGTGGATGCCAGATTTTCATCCCTAAAGCAAACATTAAAAGAAGTACTTGAAAACTAAAATAAAATCCAGCTGAGTTCTAAGGCCAGAAACTGGTATCAATAGTAATTATGTAGGATATATTTATAAACATGTAGATTTTATTCTGTAAAATCTTGGTACAATCAATTGCAAAAAAAGTTTTGAAATAGAAATTTGTATGGTAAATGGTAGGGTCCTGGGCTTTTAAAAACTAATGTTACCTATTCCCAAAATTAAAATGGTTCAATTTCTGGTCATTTTAGGGGTTCTCCAGTCAGTGGAATGGGGGAAATGAAGGAGTCAGAGAAAAATAAGGGAGGGAAGAGAAGTGAAGAAGATTGGGAGAGAGACAAAAGGAGACAAAGGTAATAGAGAGAAAAGGGGGGAAAAAAACCCTCAATAATATCACTGATTGATAGATTTCCATATGTTGCTGCCAACAATTAGGCTGAGTTGAAGAGGTGACCCAGTTGTGTGACACAGGATGGGTCAGTTTTGCTTTGACTGATTTTTAGCTCCTTGAGGAGAAGATTCTCTCTACCATTCTGTACTTTCCAAAGGGTTTATTACCAAAGGGTTTATTTGAGTGTTCTGCATAGAGTAAGAACTCAATTCAATACTACTGTTTGATTGATTGATGACAATACTGCTACCTCCTCCTAAGCAAGATCAGTAGTTGTCATAGCAGAAACTCAGATGAACCAACCTGTGAAAAGGCTAGGCATTAATGGGGTTTCTAGGATGAGTAGAAGCAAGTGTCATCGACCTTTCATACTTTAGATGGCGACATGGAACCTCCAAAATTGTTAAAGTGCCCGGACAGTTCAACCCTTCAGCAGCAAGGCCAGCCCCATTTCGTTCTCTCTTCCCTATTTTAGAGCTGATTACTGGATCACTCACTCTGTCCATCTCAGGAAAGAGGATATCAAGATGGAGCTACAAAGGCTCTAGTATGTTCTGACCTACCAAAGGCAGTTTGGGACAATCTCAGCCTCAAAGAAGAGAATCCTATCTTTACATCTGACTCTCTCATCCCTGATTGCCAACCACTGGGTCTGTCTCACTGTTTTCTGCAGCTGTCCTACTAGTTCTTCTTATAGGTCTCTGGCTAGGCTGTACAGTAGTCCAGAAGAATAGACACTCACATAGATGACGGGGAAAGACCAAAAGTTTCTAAGCAGGGAAACTGCTCATTTCCTAAGATCTGTCCCAGAGAGAAACTTGTTTTATTGAGCAGATCAGTAAACCAACTGAAAAGCAGTGTTGCCTACTGGCTAGAGCATGGACCTGAAAATCAGAAGGACTTAGGTTCTACTCCCAGGTTTGCCACTTGTCTGCTGTTTGACCTTGGGCATGTCACTTAACGTCTCTGTATTTCAGTTACCTTATCTATAAAATGGAGATTCAGACTGTGAATCCCATGTGGGACACGGATTGTGTTCAACTTGATTAGCTTGGATTACTCCAGTGGCTTAGTACAGTGCCTGGCACATAATAAGCACTTTACAAATATCCCCCATGAAAAAAAGAGTTTACTCATCTCTAAAGAAGCAGCATGGCCTAGTGGATAGATCACGGTTCTGGAAGCCAGAGAACTAGATTTCTACTCCTGGATTTGCCACTTGTCTGCTGTGTCACTTTGGGCAATTCACTTGAATTCTCTGCACCTCTGTTACCATATCTGTAAAATGGGGATTAAATCCTACTTCTTCCTATTTTGACTAGAGCCTTATGTGGGACAGAGACTGGGTCCAAACTGATAACCTTGTATCTACTGATAACCTTGTATCTACCCCAACACTTCATTCACTCATTCATTCAATCGTATTTATTGAGTGCTTACTGTGCACTGTACTAAGCCCTTGGGAAAGCATAGTACAATAAAGAGTAATAATCCCTGCCCCTAATGAGTTCACAGTCTAGGGGGGGTGAAGAGATATCAATAGAAATAAACAGACACCAATACAAAGAAATAAAATGACAGACATATCTATAAGTACTGTGGGGCTGGGAGAGGAGAAAAGAGTAAAGGGAGCAGGTCTGGGCAACATAGAAGGGAGTGGGAGATGAGGAAAAGTGGCACTTAGTGTGGGAAGGCCCCCTGGAGGAGATATGTCTTCAGTAATGTTTTGTAGGTGGGAAGAGTAATTGTCTGGAGGATTTGAGGAGGGAGGGACTTCCAGGCCAGAGGTAGGATGTGGGCCAGGGATCGGCCAGCAGGCCAGGCTAAATGGAGGCACAGTGAGAAGGTTAGCACTAGGGGAGTGACATATGCCAGCTGGGTTGTAGAGTAGAGAAGTAAAGTTAGGTAGGAGGGGCAAGGTGATTTGGTGCTTTTTAAAGTGAATGGAGAGGAGATTTGTTTGATATGGAAGTAGATAGGCAACCACTGGAGATTTTTGAGGAAGGGAGTGACATGTCCTGAATGTTTCTGTAGAAAGATGATCCAGGCACTGGAGTGAAGTATGGAGTTTAGTGGGGAGAGGCAAGAGGTTGGGAGGTGAGCAAACAGGCAGATGCAGCAACATAAGCAGGATAGGATGAATGATAGTATTAACAAGGTAGAAGTTTGGATAGAGAGGAAAGGGCAGTTTTTAACGATGTTATGAAAGTGGAACCCAGAGGATCTGGTGACAGATTGAATATGTGGGTTGAATGAGAGAGAGAAGCCAAGGAAAATGCCAAGGTTACAGGCTTGTGAGATGGGAAGGATGATGGTGCCATCTAGAGTGATGTGAAAGTCTAGGAGAGGAGAAGGTTTGGGTGGGAAGATGAGAAGCTCTGTTTTGGACATGTTAAGTTTCAGATGATGGGAGGACATCCAAGTAGAGATGCCCTGAAGGAAGGAGGAGATGTGCACCTGGAAAGAGGGAGAGAGATCAGGCGAGGCAATGTAGATTCGGGCATCACCTGCATAGAGATAGTAGTTGAAGCTGTGGGAGTAAATGAGTTCTCAAGGGAATGTGTGTAGTTGGAGGATAGAAGGGGACCATGAACTGAACCTTGAGGGACCCCCACATTTAGGGAATGGGAGGTAGAGGAGAAGCTTGCGAAGGAGACTAAGACTGAATGGCCAGAGAGATAGGAGGAGGAGAGGACAGAGTCAATGAAGAGTCACTGTGATCCACAGTGTTAAAGGCAGATGAGAGATTGAGGAGGATTAGGATGGAGTAGAAGTCGTTAAATTTGGCAAGAAGGAGATCATTTGTGACCTTTGAGAGGGTGGTTTCAGTGGAGTGAAAGGGTGGAAACCAAATTGGAGAGGGTACTGGAGAGAATTGGAGGAGAGGAATTTGAGACAGCGGGTGTGGATGACACACTTGAGTTTGGAGAGGAATGGTAGGAGGGAGATGGGGCAATAACTGGAGGGAGCTGTGGGGTCAAGGGACGGTTTTCTAGGCACAAAGTAAGTGCTTAACAAATATCATTATTACTATTATTAATATTATTATTATTACTACAAGGGAAGAATTGGCAGAGTTGCAGAGACTAGAAAAGGTAAAAAAACTACAGCACCGTAGGAGAAGGGAAGCCCTGCTGACCTTTTTTTTCATAGTACGTGTCAAGTGCTTACTATATGCTAAACACTGTACTATGCTCTGGGAGAGATACAAGGTAATTGTTAGGACACAGTCCCTGTCCCACACTGGAATGACAGTCTAAGTGGGAGGGACTAAGGTCCAGAGAAATTATGTGACTTGCCCAAGGTCACATAGCAGGCAATTGGCAGAAGACCCAGGTTCTCTGACTCCCAGGCCCATGCCCTTTCCCCTGGGCCAGGCTAAAAGTTCAGCAGGGAAAACTGGAAAGGAACAAGTTAAGGATGGCATGCAAAGGATGGCAAGAGTTATTAAGGGGAAAAAAGCAGTGATTCAGGTGGCCAGTGTCTCTGAATTAAAGTTAGGAACAAGAGTAAGGTCAATTCGAGATATTTATTCCCAAATCTAGTTTCCAAAAATAATCTGTTGTATAACTACCATTGCTCTGTGTGTGTGTGTATGTGTGTGCATGTATGCACACACTTGTGCTGGGATAGTGACTGCAAATAACTGGGAAAATCCCACGTGCACAGGATGGAGTCCAAGGGAGTCCCTACTTGGCTCTGGATGGATGGAGTCTCCTGTCAAAGAAATGGGGGCTATATCGCTGTCAAGTTGCCATGGGCTCTAAGACCCTTCTGTTAAAAAGGGAGTTTCTGTTCAAAAAGTGATTGAACATCCCAGGCTTCCGGCTGAGGTTCCTGCAATCCATCAATGGTATTAATTGATCATTTAATGGGTGCAAAGCACAGTATTAAGCACTTGGGAGAGTACACTACAACGAAGTTTGTTCACACAGTTGCTTCCCACAAGGAGTTTATAATCTAGAGAGTTCAGTCTAGAGAAGAGTTTACAGGCTAGAGAGAAGTTCACAATTTAGAGAGTAATTTATAATCCTCTAGACTGTAAGATCTTTGTGGACAGGGAATGTATCTGCTTATTGTATTGTTCTCCCCCAAGCACAGTGCTCTGCGCACATTAAGTGCTCAATAAATATGACTGCATAAATAATCTAACGTGGACTTTACTGCCTGGAGAGGAGTTTACAGTCTAGAGAGAAACTTACATTTCTAGAAGAGCTTGCAGTCCTTCCTGGTGTGCTTTACTCTGCCCAGGTGTTTTTTTTTGTGAAGTGCCACTCTCGGAAGTCACAGCATCAGAAAGCTCTGTCTGAATTTGTCCACATCATCAAAAGGAAAAATTAGCACATTAACCCCTAAGGCTGTGTTTTAATCTGAGCCGGACAATTTAGCTTCTGTGTAAGGAAATTTGTTTTATTGCTCAAATAGCAAGGAACCAGTATATTCCAGCAGCCAATTTAATAATAATAATGATAATGGTATTTTTTAAGCTCTTACTATGTGCCAAGCACTGTTCTAAGTGCTAGGGTAGATACAAGGCAATCAGGTTGTCCTACATGGGGCTCACATTCTTATTCTCCAGTTTACATATGAGGTAACGGAGGCACAGAGAATTTAAGGGACTTTCCCAAAGCCACACAGCTGACAAGTGGTAGACCCGGGATTAAAACCCATGACCTCTGACTCCCAAGCCCAAACTCTTTCCACTAAGCCATTGTGCTTCTCATGGTTTAAGGCTATTGCATTTGAGAATCTGGATTGCAAAGAGGCAAAGGACTTTTCAAGTTAAGAATGAGGGAGGAGTAAGAGAGACTGAGGGAGTTGGGAGGAGAGATATGGCTTCAGAGATCTACTTCAACACGGAGACTGAATTACAAAACCTCCCAGGGAGGTGTCAGAAGTGGGTGTCAATGCCATGCATCAGAGCTCACAGAGGAGTGGATGTTATTTTAGGAACCAGCAAAGGAAATGTCAGTAGCTTTTATTCCATCGGGTAACCATAAAAGAGGGCCTGGACTGCTTCAATTGTGTCAAATGTGACCACCCTACCCTGCCTGCAAGACTTTTTGAAAATGGAAGGAATATTACTGCTCAGTCAATTCTCTGGAGTGAGGTGAAACTACAATGGAGTTAGATGTTGAGAATGTAAGAGGAGGCGAATTTAGGGATGGGTGATAAAATAGATATGATTACCAAGGTTAATTAACAGGTGAATTATCTTGCATCTTGGGGGTTGATATTTCCTGGATCCCTTTCAAACAAATGGCTGCTTAACATATTCCAGCTTGACAACTACATTAGCCTTCGCACAATTCTTCTTCCCTCCTGTCTGTCACCTCTCCAGCCCATATTTCACTCTCAACTCAGATCATTTTTGTAAAATGTAGTTGTGCACACATTTCCCCATTTCCCCCAAATCTTTGATGCTTTCCCATTCCCTTCAGCATCATGAAACCATCCCTGATCTTTGCTGTTTAAACAACAATCAGCTTCCAGCATGGCCTAGTGGAAAGAAGATGGGACTGAGAGTCAGAATACCTGTGTTCTAATTCTGGCTCTGCTACCTGCCTGCTGTGTGACTTTGGGCAAGTCACTTAGCCACTCTTTGCTTTAGTTCCTTAACAGTTAAATGGGGATTCAAAACCTGTTCTTCCTGTCCCTTTTTGCTCTCTGTTCTCTCTGCTTGGCACAGCATAAGTTCTTAATAAATTCTGTTTTTATTACTACTCCCCTCTCTTTTTCCACTGTACTCAAACTAAACACTCTGCCTCGATATCATTTCTCTCACTTCAAACTATATGTTCATGTACTTACTCCTCCCTAAACTCCCCACACCTACATAGTCCATCTTCAAAGCCTTTCTGAAATCACAACTCTTTCAGTAATAATTTTTCTTCACCCTCGGTTTCATCGCCTACCACTAAGCCAGTATTTTGTCTAACCACACACTTATGTACTCTCAATCACCTTTAGCACTTTGTACATACTTTAATACTCAAGTAATTACTCTAAGTATCGACTTTCCTTCTTTTTCCTATCTGTAGATTGAAAACTCTTTGAAGGTAGGATCGTATCTATTAACTCGAGTGAAACTCCAAGCATGTAATGCAATGTTGTGAACACATGGGTGTATAGATAATAATACTGATCTATTTAAAAAGCAAACATTTTGGCAGTCTCAAAAACCAGCTTTTGAACAGGTGTTAATATGGGGTTTACAAATTGTCAAAGACTAGGAAATTAGCCAAATGTACTTTCTGTGAGCTTACTCTGTGCAATGCACTATTCTAATTGCTTGGGAAAGCTTTGGAATAAAGTGACATTGTGATTCTGTTTCAAATGGGAAAATCTGAACAACAAAGTTTTACCAGAAGCTTTACAATCATTGTGGGAGTCATTTATTAGTAAGGCACAGATCTAATGGGTACTTGGCAGTGGGTGTACAGAGGACTGGGAGCTATATGTATATTTTATGGTATTTGTTAAGCGCTTACTATGTGCCAGGCACTGCACTAAGTGTAGGGCATAAACCATTATAATTACAAACTAATAGGACCTAAAATTCACAATCTTTTTTAATGGCCCGGGATAAAAATGCATCTTTGAGAGACAAACAAAAAGGTTGAATCTAAAAACTTTATTTTTACCAACAATGCCTAATTTATATCAAATGCATGTGATTATTTTCAGTTTAATAAACCTGAAGTAGCTAACTTGCATTACCAATCCAATGGACAAAATTACACACTTACCTCCTGTAAACTGTACGTGGTTTCTGTCCTCTCGATGGTAATTTCAAGTACATTAAGGATCCCTCTATAGATATTAAGGGCAGCATTTGATACTGAATCTGGAGCATATCTGCTTCCAATCCAACCTCTGCTGACCTAAATTTCAAAGGCTGTAGAAGTTGTGTCACCAGTGACTGGATGAGTTCAGGTGATGGAATAAATGAGTCTCCTGGCCAGATTTCTAATCGAAGGTTTCCACTGAACAGAGCAAAAGGCAGGGAATACTCTTGACTAGAGTGATAGCTAGAACTAATATATGTCTAAAATGTGACCATTCAATATACTTCAGTGATTTATTGGTACTTCACTGAAGTAATCACCTCAAAATGTCTGAGGGGGAAAAATTAAAACAATAAAGCACTTCATAATTTACAAAAGCAGTGTGTGTTAATCAGGACTGGATCATTCATTCATTCATTCATTCATTCAATCGCATTTATTGAGCACTTACTCTGTGCAGAGCACTGTACTAAGTACTTGGGAAGTACAGTTCAGTCACTAATAGAGACAATCCCTGCCCACAACCGACTCACAGTCTAGAAGATTAGGGGTAATATTCTCCATATAATGGAGTGCCAGACACAGGCCATGGCAAAATGCTACTAAAGAGGTTGAGGAAGATTTAAAAGTAAAAAATCTTGTCTTGCCTCCTGTATCCTTATCAGCTAGGAAGGACAGATCATTTAATGACTCTCTCAGAACAGACAGGGGTTGCTCTAACTTATCGTGCTATCACAGGTAGTTGAAGTCCACGGGAAGAACCAGCACCTTGTTGAGAGTCCTTGAAACACACAGGCTAACTGAGCATGTGCAAGAGAAATCTTTCCAGGATAGAAGCTTGGGTAGTACATAGTAATTTCACCTTTACCCAAGTTACCTTTTTTCTCAGTCATCTCTCTTTATCTCAGTTTTATAAAGTTAAATCAGACAAATTCCCCTCAGTTCTCTGTCCTCTAGCTAGGCATAGGATTGGTTTCCAAGTTGTCTCTGGGCAAACAGTTCACATTTGAAGGGGAAGGAGAAAAAGACATTGTTACTCAAGGAAAGGATTTGGTTTGCCCTTGGTTTAACAAGGAGTTCCTTAAGAAAATAAGTAAAGTATGGAATTTCTATTCAGTCAAGTCTTGAGATACAAAAGGTAAACTTTGTAAAGTTGTAAGAATTTCCTCTGTGAGAAAGCTTGTAGCTGCAGCTTTCAATTCAAATCTCAATTCTGTTCCTAGACTAAGAGCATCTGAAGGCAAAGCATGCAGTCATGGTCAAATGTAAATGATGTACAGCTATTTGCTTTTTTTCCATTTTAGGGGCTACCTCCTGTACATTCATGCATTAATTCATTCCATGACATTTATTGAGCACTTATAAATAAATGAATAAATGAATAAATAAATTCACATGCTTAGAGTATTCTGTTAAATAGGAAAAAGGTTAGAGAGTACTTTATATTGCTATCTGTGACCCTTTCTAGACTGTAAGCTCATTGTGGGTATGGAATGTGTCTGCTTATTTTTATATTGTACTCTCCCAAACACTTAGAACAATGCTTTGCGCACAGTAAGTGCTCAATAAATACGACTGAATGAATGAAAGACAAATGAGGAGCACTGGAAAATGACAGTAAAAATCTGGCAACATATAAACTGCTGCAGGCATTTGAGTTATCCATTTTAAGAGTAAAAAAGGGAAATCCAGTTTGTGAAAATCCAAAAGAGGTTTCCCCTTTGGCCCAGAGTTTTCAAGGCAGCATTTCCCAGAATCCTCTTCTCATGAAGACATTGCAAAGAAGAGTCTCTCAGTCAAGTGCCACACGGTTAGTTCTTATGGAGATAGCTTTGATTCCTATCTCCCTGCCCAGATTGTATTCGACATTGTCCCTATTGCCTGAACTCCCCCTGTTCCTGGGTGAGAAGGGACAGGACTTGGTTGTCAGGTCATTTGTCCTAAGACTTTTGTCATTTCATCAGCCACTGTTTAGAGAAGATAATTAACTGTCCTGTCCACAGTCTGGAAAATAAAAATTGATGAAATCATGGGAACTATTTCAACATACTTATCAATAAAACCTTCAATTTAAATTAAGAGCAAATCCCTATGCATCAAATCAGAAGAAAGGAAAGAGTGTACATAATAATGGCTTAAAACTTATTTTGCAGAAGTAAAAATATCATTTGCACCATCAGGCTAAAGAAGTTGCCCCAAGAAACTAGTAATGATGACATTTGTTAAGAACTTACTATGTGCAAAGCACTGTTCTAAGCGATGGGGGGGATACAAGATGATCAGGTTGTCCCAGGTGGGGCTCACAGTTTTAATCCCCATTTTACAGATGAGGTAACTGAGGCACAGAGAAGTTAGGTGACTTGCCCAAAGTCACACAGCTGACAAGAGGCAGAACCAGAGTTAGAACCCATAACCTCTGACTCCCAAGCCCGTGCTCTTTCCACAGAGCCACGCAGCTTCAAATAATGTCAATTGCTGAATGTCTTTCAACTAGTCTTTTGTGCATTGCTATTTGTTTTCTGGTTATGCAATCAGTTGATTAAATAATCTTGGGCCTTTCAGTTTGGGAACAATTGAATCAATCATGTAACGAATTGCTGTGCATTGGAAAATATGTTCTATTGTCTCCGTGAGCACAAGGCAGAAGAAATCCCTGAAGCTCAAGGTTGGCTTGAGTTGAGAATTACCTGGCAAAAGTGTAAAATAGAATTTAGGGCATTGCATATAAAAAAAAAAGAATAGCGTTTGCTCCATTCCGCATGACTAAGCAAAACTGATGATGAAACTTAATTATTTCCCCAAAGCTTGAAAAAGTCTTGTAGGAAGGTAATTTCAGCTTTCAAATTGGATACATTTTCTTACCCTAATAAGACTGAATTTTGGCCCAGTGCCACTGATTTCCACTTTACAATTCAGTTTTATTCCAGCTCTTCCAAGTCCCCATTCTGGCAATCCTTTAAGAAGCATATTTTCACAACTGTAGGTGTAAATGTTGCCTTCCACAAAGTCATGTGCTGAAAAATAAAGTCATTCCAATTTCAAAGGTCATGGTCAAATGTCCTGGACTCAACGTGAGTAGTAACTTCAAATACCGTATATATTTCCATTGCCATTGGGATTCCACATAAGGAAATTGGTAGCGGCAAAAACTGTCATCATATCAAACATTCCATACACACCCTGTTTTCATTTTAATTCCACAATTATTATCATCCCGCACACCCTACACTATAATTATAATTGAGATAGAACTAATACTTACCATAATTAAGACGCTGACTCCATGAAAGCCCTGAAACATAGAAAATACAGCAATTAAATGAAATGAAAAGGAATCATTTATTTTCAACAGTACAATATGCTGCCTGTAGAATCTGTCTCATTTTAAATGACTTCTTATTATAAGAGAAGTTCAAAACACACTTTCACATTTCTTTCCTAATACCAAGGGTAGTTATATGTTTAAATAAACCAGGAACCAATCCATTGGTTCACGTTTTAACCGTAAGATGTTCTGCAGTGAACTGACTAAAATGGATCCAGGATAACTTACCTGAAAGAGTAGAAAGTAGGGAGAAAATGAACCCTTTCATTATAATGCTTATGTTGAAGGTGAGTGTGCTGATGTTTCTTTTATAGAGATAAGTTCTGACATGACTGTTTTGCAACTTTGCAACTATGAATAAGCATAGTTTAGAACTAAGTATTGATCCACCAAAGAACAAAGTTCTTGGGTGCAAAACCTGGCATGTGTTATTCCCAGTCCAACACAAAATGTATTCAATTTTTAAAGGAAAATCGAATGTATTTACCAAATGTTTTTATTTGATTTTTTTTTTATTCTTTTAACTGTGTTAATCTAAAATTCAGAAGTAAACAGTTGACCAAATAAAAATTAAATTGTATTAATACTCCTAAAACCAAATATTACAGGATTTAAATGTTAAATCTATGATTTAAACTCAGGATACTTACATTATAAGGATAAACTGTGTTTTCTGATTCTTTTGCCCATTGGGATTTGACGCAGAAATTTCAACATTAGATACTTTCCAATGACTGTACTGCACATTTGATGTCAGAGTAGTAATAAACTTTGATCTGCATCAATAAAGCAATCTATGTAATCTCTATAAAATAAAACGTAGGCCAAAACCACTGAATACTTATGAAAAGCTACACCATGACATAATAACAGTTTATGATGTATGCTTGAGATCCATGAGTTCTGAAACATAAAATAGTCATAAACAATGTAAGGAGAAAGTTGGATGGTATATTTCTGTCACCTGGGGCCAATTCAGTTGTTTTTCCACTAATGCCAAAGACCCTTAAAAGACAGCCCCTTTCAGATTTGTAATGGCCAAATAGACACCCAAGTGTGTATTTTCCCTGAAGGAATTCTTAGGTAATGTATTTCTGATTTATTTTCTGCACTAAGCCAAGAAGAGGCAAGAAAATTTGAACCACCCTTTATGGTTTCATACAACAACCCAAATCTCCTTTTTTAGGAAGTCTCCAAAGTACCACCCAGAAACATAATCAGGGGGAGGTTAGGGCTGATGAGAGCTGTTGCTGCAATATGTATGAACTGGTGGAATTTCTGCCAAGCCAAGTGAATTTTGCCTTCTTGAGTTCTTGTGGTTGGTTGGTAGATGAGAAAACCAATACTAGCAGCATAATCACCAGTGTAGCAGATGCAGAGATGGCCTTGTTGGAAAGATGGGCTCATGGATACTGCCGTTTCCCTTGACATGCTTTCTGAAGGAAGCACAATCTCTGAGCAGAGTAGGAAGACTATTTCTCCAGCAGCAAAGCAGCCCCCAGGGGAGAATCAATCAGTCAGTCAATCACATTTATTGAGGGCATATTGTGTGCAGAACACTGTAATAACTGCTTGGGAGATACTTCTACACCACAACCAACCAAGTTTGTTTCTCCTCCCGTTATCTTTCCTTCTGTTCTTTCAGGCTGGTGGCCAAACAGTTTTGGTATTTCTAAGTTGCGTACTATGTGTCAAACACTGTACTAAGTGTTGGGCTAAATACTAGAACATCAGGTCCCACATGGGGCTCACAGTCCAAGTAGGAAGGAGAACAGGTGCTTAATCCTCATGTTGTAGATGAGGGAACTGAGGCACAGAGAAGTGAAGTGAAGGTCACACATCAGGTTGATGCTGAAGCCAGCATTAGAACCCAGGTCCTCTAACTGCCAGGCCCATGCTCTTTCCACTAGGCCAGGCTGCTTCTCACTAGGCCATGCTGCTTCTCTAGGTGCAGAATTAAACCCTGGGAATTCTAAATTCCCATCATAGTTGTGACTGAGATGCAGTGATTACCATTCAGCAGCTCTCTCCACCTATCGGGTCTTATTTTCCACTTCCCCAAGAGGTGATTTACTCTTTATAGGTATTTTGTGTCTAGCTAAATGACATTTATGAATGTTTTACTATGCCATACAAAGATGTGTAAATACAAAGTAAAGTCTTGATTTTCAAACTGAAGTACATACATACAAACACAGAGAGCAGCAACTACCTACTGCTTTTCATGTTTTAAAAGCAAGAATCCTCCACGTCAGTTTCTTGCTTCCCTATTGAGCTTTTATTATATGGATCTGTGAGGTAGTTCGGTTGCTGCAGTAATATTGTTCAGTCATGCTGTGTAGATTGTATTTGTGCTGTGAAAAATGCTGAAACTTTAAACTTAATACTAAATCAACATTATAGTGTTATATGAGGTTTCTTGCCCATTTTATAGTGGTAGTTTTAGAAAGACCGCCATACTTTGGGACAGTGTTAATCACATTGTTTACAGCCTAATCCAAACGCATTACTCCTGTAATACCAACCTGCTCACTTCCTTTCACTTTTGTCTCACCCACCATCCACCCCTTAATTATGTCTTCCCTCCTACCTGTAATTCCCTTCTCCTTCTTATTCCAAAGCCAGCACTCTAACCATCCTCAAAGTACTAAAATAGTCATATCTCCTCCAGGAAGCCTTGTCCAGATAAGCTCTTATCCCTCCATCCCACTGCCTCACCTGTGCACTCAGTCCTATCCCTTAGTACATAGGCACATACCCTATCCCTACCACCATTATGTACATTCTTAGATGCTTCCCTTACATGTAATTTATTTTAATATCTGTCTCCCCCACTAGGCTGTAAACTCTTTGAGAATAGGGCTGATGTCTCTCAATCTATCAATCAAGAGAGGCAGCATGGTCTATGGATTGACCCCCGGCCTGGGAATCAGGAGGACTTTGGTTCTGCCACATGTCCGCTGTGTGACCTTGGGCCAGTCACATAACATCTCTGGGCCTCAATTACCTCATCTGTAAAATGGGGATTGAGAGTGGAAGCCCCATGAAGGCCAGGGACTGTGTCCAACCTAATTAACTTGTATCTTCCCCAGTGCTTACTAGAGTTCCTGTCATTAAGTAAGTGCTTAACAAATACCATTTGTAAAAAATCAGTGGTTTTTATTGAGTCTTTATTTTGTACAACTGTATTTCTCCAGGTTCTTAGTTCAGTGCTCTACACAAAGTAGGTGCTAAATAAATACCCCCTTTAGATTCATAACAAATGATTATCAATCATATTTACTGAGCGCTTACTATGTGCAGAGCAATGTACTAGTCGCTTGGAGAGTACAAGACAGCAGAATTAATAGACATATTCCCCACACATAAGCCTACAATCTAGGGGGGAGATGGACATTAATATGAATAAATAAATCATTTATAATATATAAGAATAAACCACATATGTCACAGTTTCACTGGTGGGAGAATCACTCAGGATAGAGATGAATGAACAGGAAAACAGATTTTTCACCAATGATCTCCAGCCCTTCTCAGAGATGTTGTAACTCATGTGGACTAGTAGTAGTAGTCAGAGGTTATGGGTTCAAATCCCGGATTTGCCGCTGATCACCTGTGTGACTTTGGGCAAGTCACAGCTTCTCTGTGCCTCAGTTCCCTCAACTGTAAAATTGGTATTAAGGTTGTGAGCCCCACCTGGGACAACCTGATCACCTTGTATCTCCCCCAGTGCTTAGAACAGTGCTTTGCACATAGTAAGTGCTTAACAAATACCATCATTATTATTATTAAGTAGCAGCATTTTATAAGCACCTACTATGTGTAAAAGTAGTAATAGTTGCATTAATAATAGTAGCAAGAGCATTTTATATTCATTCATTCAGTTGCATTTATTGAGCACTTACTATGTGCTGAGCACTCTACTAAGCGATTGGGAGAGTAGAATACAATATTAAGGAGACACATTCCCTGCCCACAAATTTTATAAGCACCCACTATATACAGAAGACTGTATTAAAAAAATGATGGTTTTTGTTAAGCACTTATTATGTGCAAAACACTGTTCTAAGTGCTGGGGGGATACAAGTTGATCAGGTTGTCCCCCGTGGGGCTCATAGTCTTCATCCCCATTTTACAGATGAGGTAACTAAGGCACAAAGAAGTTAAGTGACTTGCCCAAAGTCACACAGCTGACAAGTGGTGAGCCGGGATTAGAACCCATGACCTCTGATTCCCAAACCCGTGCTCTTTCCAAAGAGCTATTAAGCATTGGGAAAGAATGCACAAATAGGAATTGTGTTGTCAGAGTCAAATTTGACCCTCAGCTATTATCAAAATGCTAAGCAGGAGTCGAGGGGGCATACAAAGGGGAAGTTTTCAGGAGAGAATAATGCGGACTTTGAGGTTGTTCATAATTATTTTGACACCACAACCTGAAATCAATCAATCAGTACCATTTATTAAATACCTCTTGTGTGCAGAGCACTGTTTAAAGTACTTGGAAATGTACAATAGATGTAGGAAACAGGATTCCTGCACAGAACGGGCTTACAATCAAGCAGGGGAGATGGACACTTGATAATGTCCAGGTAGGAGGAAGGAGAAGTGGGTGTGACATTAACAAGCGAGTAATGGCATGGGAACAGCGGTCATGAGGAAAAGCAGAGTGATTGGGATTAGTACAGTGGCAAGCGCTTAGTATAGTGCTCTGCACAAAGCAAGTGCTCAATAAATACCAGTGACTGACTGGAAGGAAATGGTGAAGGAGAATTTTGGAGAAATGCTTATACAGGCATCACATAAATCAAAATATAAAAAAGTATAATTAGAGATTATGAGTGCAAAAATACTGGGAGGATATAACCTGATTATAAAGAAAGATTAATCAGGGAAATCTCCTTGAAAGATATAATTTAAGAAAGGTTTTGAAGATAAGGGGAGTTGATATCTTGCAGATTCGAAGGGGAAGGAATTTCAAGTAGAAGGAAGGACCTTAGCCAGGGGTTGGAGGTGGGAGAGGTGGGAACAAGATGTAGTAAGAAGGAGTGCTGGGAAATAAATTGAGGAAAGTTCACTGGAATAGGTGAGATTTTAGACTGTTGTTGGGTGTCTGAATGTTGGAATAGCTGTGATCTGTCTGATGTGGGGAGGTAGAATAATAATAATAATAACAACAATGGTATTTGTTAAGTGCTTACTCTATGCCAAGTGCTTAGTTTTGGGGTAGTTATGAGATAATCAGGTCCTACATGGGGTTCACAATCTAAAAAGGAGGGAGAACAAGTATTGAATCCCCATTTTTCAGATGAGGAAGCTGAGGTACAGAGAAGTTAAGTTAGTTGCCCAAGGTCACACAGCCAGATGAGTGGCAGAGCTATGGTTATAACCCAAGTCCTCTGACTCCGACACCCATGCTCTTTCCACTAGGGCATGCTGCTTCTTAATAGCAATAGTGATACTTATTAAATGCTTACTATTGTGCTAAGCAAGGGGGTAAATATAACACAATCAGATTGGAAACAGTCTGTTACCTTAGTTGTAGTCTAAGGGGAAGGGAGTACAGGGATTAAATCCCCATTTTACAGGTGAGCAAACTGAGGCACAGGGAAGTGAAGGGACTTGTCCTAGGTCATGCAGCAGGCAAGAGGAAGAGCCGGAATGAAGAAACCAGGCCTCTGTCCCAGGCCCCCTGCCCAGACTGCCCAGTCTGCTCATGGGGTTAACAACCAGGGCGACAGGGTGAGGAAAGGGATGGAGGTGGTAGAGTTGAATATGAGATACAGCTTCCTTGCAGAATGGAGCATGGAGCATGGGGGATTGTAACGGTAGAAGATATGTAAGGTGAAATTTGTTGTTGGAGTGCTTAAAGTCTACTGACTGTGATGAGTTTTTGTTTGATGCTGGGAGACAGTGCAGGATTTTGAGGACAGGAGAAATGTGTGTCAAATAATGCTTCCACTAGATCATCTAGGCTATAAGCCCATTGTGGGCAGGAACTGTCTCTCTTTATGGCTGTATTGTACTTTCCAAGTGCTTAGTACAGGGCTCTGCACACCGTAAGCACTCAGTAAATACGATTGAATGAATGAATGAATGGAGGATCTGTGCTGTAGCCTGTAATATGTAAGACTGGAGCAGGAGAGGCTGGAGGCTGGGAAACAGGATGGACCTGTGGAAAGAAGCAACATAGTCTAAGGGACAAAGCATGGGCTTGGGAGTCAGCAGATCTGGGTTCTAATCCCCTCCTCCTCTTGTCTGTTGTGTGATATTAGGCAAGTTTCTTAAATACTCTGTGCCTCAGTTTTCTTATCTGTAAAATGGGGATGAAAATACTCTCTCTCTCCCTTAGACTGTGGGCCCTCTGTCTGTCAGGGATTGTAGAGCGTTACAATCTCTAATTTATAATTAGAACAATGAACCCTGGCTATTCTTATGATAAAGAGGAGTGTCAGGGGCAGGGACCTAGGTGTTCCCTATTACTTCACAGCCCCAGTCAGCTGTCTTCTTCATCCTTGACAAGCACTAATGGTGAGGAGATGAGGAGGGGGATTGAAAGCCAAAAAGAGGGAGCTGGGTCAGCCATCCTTAGCTCTTCCAGGTCCAGCAATCCTCCACATCCTCTCCATCTTTTCTTCCCATCACTCTACCTTTCCTTGCCCCAGCTGCTCTTACCACATTACTTCCCTGCTGACTTTGACCTCTGCTGCTTTTGATTCTGCTACTCACTGTAGAGGAAGAGGCAGCACAATTATAGTGACTCATTCCCAAATTCCACCACTTCCTCTTGTCCTAGGGCACAGCTGCTGCCTTAGATGGCCCTGGACTGAGGGAGTTAATCAACCTCTAGCAGGAGGGGGTTGTCAAGGAATGTGAGGCAAGAAATCAGAGTGGGAGTTTTGCCACCTGCAGGCCTCCAAACACATCCGAGAGACAAAGTTTAATGACTATAGAGCATGTAAACTAACTGAACAGAAGGTGGAAAGATCAATACAGTGGTCATGCACTGTTAAACAAACTCTCAGCATGCCTCAGGGACAGTTTTTGGATTTAGAAGGTCAAGGAAGCTGTTTCAAAGGTGAAGTGGCATCTTCCCTGATTTTCTATTGCCAAGAGGGAATTGTTGAGAATCTCAAGGTGGAAGATAATCATAATAAACCCATGGTGTTCAGGATTCCAAAAATTAGGAGAGAAATCAGCAAATAAATTCAAGAAAATGAACAGTAAAGAAGCAGATTTCAAGAGGCTTAGAAAACAAGTGGAAGCTTGCCAGGGAAGAAGCTGTAGGGGCCATAAAGTCTAGATACTGACAGGGACAAAGAGGAAATAAATGTTAATCTGTCCCCACAAGTTTCAGGCAGGTATCAGGAAACTCCTCTGGGTATATGAAGGACTGTTCAGGCCTCAGAAAAAAGTTATAGGACTAACAAATTACTGCAGAAGAGGCAACATGACATAGTGGAAAGCATATAGATGTGGGACTCAGAAGAGTTACAGGTACAGTGAGGTAGAGTGAGAAGGTTGGCATTAGAGGAGCAAAGTGTGTGGGCTGGGTTGTAGTAAGAGAGTAGGTGAGAGAGGAGGGGGTGAGGTGATCAAATGCTTAAAAGTCAATGATGGAGAGTTTTTAATTCAGAGATGAATGGGCAACCACTGGAGTTTTGTGAGGAGTGGGGAATCATGATCTGAAAGTTTTTGTAGGAAAGTGATCTGGGCAGCAGAGTGAAGTATGGAATGGAGTGGAGAGAGAGAAGGCAGGGAGGTAAGCGGGAGGCTGATCTAGTGAGCCAGATAGGATAGTATAAGTGCTTGGATCAGAGAGTAACAGTTTGCATGGAGAAGAAAGGCTAGATTTCAGTGATGTGGTGAAGTGGAACCTAGGAGCTGATGGTCAAAAAAAAAATCCTCTTCAGATACCAGAAGATGCATAAATGACTTCCTGAGCAGTAGGTCAAATACAATTTTGTGACAGTTCCACACCCTTCTCAGGGTTATACCTGGAAAGTTCCCAGTACTCTACCAGCCTCAACCACAGGAGAGAGAGTCAAGCAGAGACATATCCATTCCATTCTTAGCTTGGGCACTGGCTAGCGAATGAGAGGCAATCTGCTACAAGTCAAAACTCAACTCTGCTGGGCAGCAGCAGCATGGAAGAGAGTTGAGGAGACTTGAGTTTACTGTGTGGAAGGAGACAATGGTAAGCCACGTCCATATTTTTAACAAGAAAACTCTAAGAATACACTACCAGAACGATGGCAGATGGAGACGGGACATTCTGGGAGAGTTGTGTCCATGATGTCGCTATAGGTTGGAGATGACTCTACAGCTTAAGACAAGACAACAGTTCCATGTCAAAAGTGCATTTTTATGGACAATCACTCAATCAATCATATTTACTTGCTTATTTTGGGAGAAGCTCCTGGGAGAGTACAATAATCCCACTATTTTAGTTCCTCCAAGATAATATGATAAAATACCTTCAAAATTCTGCCTAGTCAACCTTCAACCAAGTCCTTTCAGTTTCATAGTTTCAGTGCAAGTGAAGAGGGGACTTGATTACTGTAGCAGCCTCCTTGCTGTCCTCCCTGCCTCCTATCTCTCTCCACTCCAGTTCATACTTGACTCTGCTGCCTGGATCATTTTCCTACAAAAACTTTCAGACCACGTTTCCCCACTCCTCAAGAAACTCCAGTGGTTGTCCATTCATCTCCACATCAAACAAAAAATCTTCATCATTGACTTTTAAGCATTTGATCACCTCATCCCCTCCTACCTCACCTAAATACTCTGTTACTACAACCCAGACCACACACTTTGCTCCTCTAATGCCAATCTTCTCACTGTACCTCGATCTCGTCTATCTCGCCACTGACCTCTCGCTGCCGTCTTGCCTCTGGCTTGGAACGCTCCCCCCTCCTTATATCTGAAAATTACCCTCCCCCCCACCCAAGGCTTTATTGAAGGCACATCTCCTCCAAGTGGCCTCCTTCCTCTTCACCCTGACTTGCTCCCTTTTTTCATTTCCCCTCCCAGCCCAACAACACTTATGCACATATCTGTAATTTATTTATTTATTTATTAATATTGATGTCTTTCTCCCTCTATAGACCATAAACTCATTGGGGGAAGGGAATGTGTCTTTTTATTGTTATATTGTACTCTCCCAGGTACAGTGCTCTGCACACAATAAATGCTCAATAAATATTTGTCTGCTGTGTGATCTTGGCCAAGTCACTTAACTTCTCTGTGCCTCAGTTTCCTCATCTGTAAAGTGGGGATTAGGACTGAGAGCCCTATGTGGAACAGGGACTGTGTCCAACCTGATTATCTTGTATCTACATAAACACTTAGAACAGTGCCTGGCATATAGAAAGCACTTAACAAATACCACAATTATTAAATTGCATGAATGACTAAATGAATGACTTATGCTTACCTCTTCCCACAGCCAGAGAGCCCTTTCTCCCTGGTGCAGCTGGCTTAATCTTCCCACTTCTACCTCCTGCTGATGAGCTGGGATAAAGCTGCTTCAGTTTTCTCCCCATCCCTCTCCTCCTCTCTGTCCTCGCTCGGGGCAGGAGGTGAGATCCACAAGCCAGTAATAAAGGCTCATAGAGGAGAATTGCAGAGCAGAAAAACAGTGGGCAGCTGAGTAGGAGGGGAAATGTGGTAGGTTAGGCCTGGAGGCTGAAGCGTCCCCTGGTCCACTCTCTGCACTATGTGGGAGGGAGGGAGCATCAAGCCATGGGTTCCCATGGTTTCATGGGTAAGAAGGGATGAGTGTGGTGGGGCGATGGATTCCATGAAGTAGGATTTTTCAGGCATTGAGGAACTGAGCACCACCATGCCAGATTTGCTCTCTGCATTGGGCCAGGATGAGATGAGTATGGCAGAGTGATGGAGCTGTGGATGGAGATGAGGAAATATACGAATTTTGAATTTTTCTGTTTCTCAGTCTGTGTCACTTTGATGCTACTATTACTTGAAAAGCTAATGGTTTTAAAAAAGAATTGATTGTCAGCAGCACAAACGATAAATCCGAAGAAATATAAAAGCAATAAACATGAAACTCTTGGCTAAAGTGGCAGTGCCACTGATGTCTGCATCCCCCCTTCTAGACGAGTCCTCTGTGGTCAGGGATTGTCTCTGTTTGTTGCTGAATTATATTTCCCAAGTTCTTAGTACAGTGATCTGCACACAGTAAGTGGTCAATAAATACTGAATGAATGAATTTAGCCATTTTCTCTTACTCTTCCCATTACTGCTTCACTATAGGAAGTGGCGACTGAACAAGTAGATTGGCAGACGTGACCACCCATCAGATCCTGCCTAGGGGAAACCAGTCAGAGCAAACTGCCCACAGTCATAGTCGGCCATTTTGCATTTGGCCTTGAGTTTCATTGGGGTGCAATGGGACAGAGGTTGGAGCATTATGGCATCCTATTTTGCTAGGAGCCACCATAACACTTTGCCCCAATACCCAGGTCAGTGGCTTTGGAGCCCCATAGTGCCTGAAAATTATTGCTGCTGCCATTGCTTGCCCCTCTCCATCCCCTACCCCAACACACACTTCCCACTCAATAGGCAGATTGACAGATAAGCCCAGCAATTGTATCTTGTCGATAGGAACCAATGAGAGTAAGTGATAAAATCAAGAATGGGATCAAAGTAGGTTGCCTGGAAGCTTAAGAATTTTTAGTTTTATTAGATTTGCCCCCTTGTCTTGTACCTATTGTAAATACTCCCTCCATCTTAGACTGTCAGCCCTATTAGGAACAGGGATGATATTGGTTAAGATAATCTTGTGTAGCCCAGCACTGAGCACTACATATCAGCCATGGTTCTGACATGTGAAATTCATGGGCTCCACACTGCCAGGTGCCAAGATATAAAGCAGTGGAAGGGGAATTTCAGGACTGATAGAGTTGGACTTTTACTTTGCCACCCTAGTCTGACCTCTGAATTTCCTTCATTAAGCCTAGACTAGTTTCAGCATGCTATAGAATTTTTCAGGTGGCTACATTGTAATTAGAATTATGTGATGATACAGCATATTTAATCAGCAATAAATTATATTCCCTAAAAAGCTGTTTAATCATTCTGCATTTGTATTAGATACTTGATGAAAGTGTACATTTTAAATGCATGCTACGAAATACATTACCTCACTTCCAAGCAATTCACTAATATCATTTTTGAACAATTCTAAAATTGAAGCATAATTGAATTTGAGTGAATAATTTCTTATTCCTCTACTTAGTTACATTTATTTGAATTGCACTCTTAATTTTGGCAATTTGAGTGCAGTCAATTATATTTACTGAGTTCTTACTGTGTACAGAGAACAGTAGTAAGCGCTTATGTGGTGAGTATCTTGGGGCTTAGGGGATATGGGCTTAAGTGCGTAAGTGACACAAAAGGGAGAGTGAATATGATGGGAGATGCATAGTCAGGGAAGGTTTCTTGGATGAGATAGAATTTCAGATTATCTTTGATGATCGGAAGAGTGCTCTCTGAGGACAGAGCATGGGCTGGTAGTCAGAAGGATCTGGTTTCTAGTCCTGGTTCTGCCACTTGTCTTCTGTGTGACCTTGAGCAGGTCACTTAACTTCTCTGGGCCTCAGTTACCTCATCTGTAAAATGGGGATTAAGACTGTGACCTCCATGTGGGACCAGGAGTGTTTCCAACCTGACCCTCTTGTATCTACCCCAGAACTTTGAACAGTGCTTGACATAAACTGTGAGCTCATTGTGGGTAGGGAATGTTACAGTTTATTGTTGTATTGTACCTTCCCAAGCACTTAGTACAGTGCTTTGTGCACAGAAAGCACTTGATAAATACCATATTTATTATTTATCTGAATAAAGAGCAAGTTTCAGGTAGGACATAAGCAAAGAGTTGACAGGAAGAGATATGAGATTGACTCTGCAAGAATCAATCAGTCAGTGGTATTTATCGAGAACTCGCTGTGTGCAAAGCACTGTACTAAACACCTGAGAGAGTATAGTACAGCACAGTTGGTTGATATGTTCCCTTTCCATAATCAGTTTACAGTCTAGAGGACCTCATGTCCTCATGATGCTGTAAAATCATTTTGTATTGCCCCCCCCCATTACTGTAAGTAATGGGATGTTAGAAGAGCAAAGTGTGAAGGCTGGGTTGTAGTAGGAGCGGAGGATTAGATAGGTAGCTGGAAGAGAACTTGATTGAGTGTCTCAAAGAAGATGGTGAGGAGTTCGCGATAGGTACAGAGATGTACGGGCAACCTTTGCAGGTTTTGAGAAGTGGGGAGATGTGCACAGAATATTTTTTAAAAACTTCCAGCCAATTAAATAAAAATTCAATTGGAGACTGAAGGCAGAGAGGTCAACAGGACCTGAATTGAGGTGGGGCATACTACTACTACTACTAATAATAATGGTACTTGTTAAGCATTTACTCTTTGTCAAGCACTGTACTAAGCACCGAGGTAGCTAGAAGATAACCAAGTACCACATGGAGCTCACAGTCCAAGTAGGGGGGTGAAAAGGTATAGAATATCCATCTTGCAGATGAGGGAACTGAAGCACAGAGAAGTTGAATCCCTTGGTCAAAGTCATTCAGCAGACAAGTAGCAGCGCCAGGATTACAACCCCAGTCCAATGACTCCCAGGCTCATGCTCTTTCCACTAGGCAAAACTGCTCCTGCTTGTACCAGCATGGAGGCAGTTTGGATGAAGAAGGTGGTACTGGATTCTGGAGATGTCATGAAAGGTAGAGGCAAAAGGATTTGGTGACTGATTAAATATGCAAACTGAAGGAGAGAGAATAGCCTAGGATAATGCTGCTGAATTTCCAGCATCTGCCTTAGCACGAAACAGTAATTTGCATTTTGGAATTTTGCAATATTTAATACAGGAAAATAGCAGCATGGCAAGGAATGTGATATTCTCTTAGCGGTGGACCTAACAGATATTATAGGAATTTGTACGGAAGATGACTGCATGGCTGTAATTTTGAACCCTCTACTCCCTTTCCCAAAAAATCCCATTTAATCATTGTTTACTAGTATTAGTAGTAGTAGTACTAGTAATGTTATTTATTGATCAGTTGTTATGTGTGCAACATTGTCCTAAGTGCTGGAAGAGAATACACAGGTTGGGATTAAACATGGTTCTTCTTCCTCAGGGCGTTCACAACCAAAAGACTATAAATGGAGCTCCTCAGAGCCCCCTCCCCTTCCCATTGCCCTAACTCTCCCTTTTCTACCCTCCCTGTCCCACAGGACTTGTGTATATATACATATCTATAATTCTATATGCCTGTTTATTTGTTTTGAGGTATATATGTCTATAATTCTATTTATATTGATGCTATTGATGCCTGTTTACTTGTTTTGATAACTGTCTCCCCACTTCTAGATTGTAAGCCCATTGTGGGCAGGGATTGTCTCTCTTTATTACTGAATTGTACTGTACAAGAGCTTAATACAATGCTTTACACACAGTAAACACTGAATAAATACATCTGAATGAATGAATGAATGGTTGGCTAGCTCGTGGCCGGTGGGGGGGCGGTGGGCAATACAAAATGATTTTACAGCATCATGAGGACATGAGGTCCTCTAGACTGTAAACTGATTATGGAAAGGGAACATATCAACCAACTGTGCTGTACTATACTCTCTCAGGTGTTTAGTACAGTGCTTTGCACACAGTGAGTTCTCGATAAATACCACTGACTGATTGATTCTTGCAGAGTACATGATATTGAAGACCACCCTATACTTATCATAAGCATTACATTAGCAGATGGCCTGATCATAAATGTGAACATGCTTTTAAAGCAAATTTTTCAGTAAGGCCTGCAGCTGTGTTACCTAAAGACCAATTTATACCAATTAGCAGGGATCTTACAACCAAGTATTATGAGCTCCACCCCAAAGGGTGCCTCCAAAACTGTGACTTTAGTACAACCCCCTGATTGACAGAATATTTCTGTTTTTTCCAGAACTTAGAACCTCACTCTTTTGTTGCTGAATGCAGTGGAGTCCTCGGAGAAGTGTAGAACTCATAGGATTTGCGGAGGATAGATTAGTACCCTGTTCAGTCAATTATGGTAATAGTGATCTGCACAAAGTAATCAATTAATGAATACTGGTGATTAATTGGATGGATGCTCTATTCCATCAAAAATATTCTAAGGACATGATTGTCACCCATTCTATTGGGTCTGCAAGGCTCTAAACCTTTCGTTTTCCATCCTTTCACCTGTGCTGACTTGAAACAAAATATCCTAATTGCAAAGACTTTGTTCCTTAACTATCAGCTCAACTAGAATTTGGGCCAGTAAGAAAGTGATATATCCTGTGTAATTTTTCAACCTGCCATTAGGTCTGTCCCGATATCTCTCTAGGGCATCTGCAAGCATCATAATTCTCTGCAAATGGAAGATTTTCCATTATTCAGTCTAAATTTCATTTTCCTTAATTTAATTCCATTATCAGTTGTCATGCAAAACATCTTCTTTTCTGCCTTTGGCCTTTATATGCTCCATATATTTTAAGTCATTACTATGATGCTCTTTATTCATTGTTTAGTCAAGATTCACATATTTAGTTTCCTTAAGTTTACCTCATCAATCAACTAGCCTTGCGATTGTTCTCTCTCTTCTCCCTGAAGGCATCAGAAAATTTTTCTTGACTGACTGGCTGACAACATACCCATACATTCAAATTTAAAAGGTACTTGGAGTTATCTACCAGCACTGTCTCAAATTCCTTTCATCCAATTCTCTCTTTGACCCCCTCCAATCTGGTTTCCATCTCCTTCATTCCACTGAAACCACCCTCTTTCATTCACTGAAACCAGTGATCTCCTTCTTGCCAAATCCAATGACTTCTCCATCCTAATCCTTCTCGAATCCCAGTTGCCTTTGGCACTGTGGACCACCCCTTTCTCCTGGTAACATTATCCAACTTTGGCTTCACTGACTGTCATCTCCAACTCTAATCTGGCCATTCATTCTCAGTCTCCTTCATGGGCTACTCCTCCGCCTCCCACCCCCTAACTGTGAGTGTCCCTCAAGGCTTAGTTCTCAGTCACCTTCTATTTTCCATCTACACTCATTCCCTTGGAGAACTCATTCACTCGCTCAGCTTCAACTACCATCTCTATGCAGATGATCCCCAAATCTACATTGCCTCCCATGATCCGCCCTTCCCTCTCCACCCAAATGGCTATTTTACTGATACAGGCTCTCATAATATCCCGGCTGGATTATTGTGTCAGCCTTCTCTCTGATCTCCCTTCCTCCTGTCTCTCGCCGCTCCAGTCTATTCTCCATTCTGCTGCCCATCTTCCTGCAGAAACGCTCTGGGCCTGTCACTCCCCTTCTTAAAAACCTCCAGTGGTTGCCTATCAACCTCCGCATGAAACAAAAACTTTTCACTCTAGGCTTCAAGGCTCTCCATCACCTTGCCCCCTCCTACCTCTCCTCCCTTCTCTCTTTCTACTGCCCACCCTGCACGCCCCACTTCTTTGCCACCCACCTCCTCACCATCCCCCATTCTCACCTATTCCGCCATCGACTCCTGGGCCACGTCCTCCTGCTGTCCTGGAATGCCCTCCCCCCTCAACTCCGCCAAACTAATTCTCTTCCCCTCTTCAAAGCCCTACTTAGAACTCATCTCCTCCAAGAGGCCTTCCCAGACTGAGCTTCCCCTTTTCCCTCTGCTCCTTCTGCTGCCCCTCTACCCCCACTTACCTTCCCCTCAGCTAAGTCCCCTTCCCCCCCCTTTCCCTCTGCTCCTCCCCCTCCCCTCAGCACTGTCCTCATCCGCTCAT
The DNA here is from genome assembly GCF_004115215.2 of Ornithorhynchus anatinus. Taxonomy (NCBI): domain Eukaryota; kingdom Metazoa; phylum Chordata; class Mammalia; order Monotremata; family Ornithorhynchidae; genus Ornithorhynchus; species Ornithorhynchus anatinus. Next base: position 109,366,537 of record NC_041731.1, on the reverse strand, counting down.
TTGTATCTATTTTTATTACCCTATTTATTTTGTGAATGAGATGAACATCACCTTGATTCTATTTATTGCTATTGTTTTAATGAGATGTACATCCCCCTGATTCTATTTACTGCTGTTGTTTTTCTCTGTCTGTTTGCATCAATTAGACTGTAAGCCCATCAGTGGGCAGGGACTGTCTCTATACGTTACCGATTTGTACATTCCAAGAGCTTAGTACAGTGCTGTGCACATAGTAAGCGCTCAATAAATACTATTGAATGAATGAATCTCTCCCTCTCTCCAGGCTCACATCTCTTCCTGCTTTCAAAACATTTCTATTTGGATGTCCTCCCATGACCTCAGACTTGGCATTTCCAAAACAGAGCTCCATATCTTCCCTCCCAAACCCTCTACTCTCCTAGATTTTCACATCACTCTAGATGGCATCCTTCCCATCTCACAAGCCTGTAACCTTGGCATCATCCTTGACTCCTCTCTTTCCTTCAACCCACATATTATATCCGTCACCAAATTCTGTTGGTCCTACCTTCATAGCATCGCTAAAAACTGCCCTTTCTTTTCCATCCAAACTGCTACCATGTTAATACAATCACTCATCCTATGCCGCATAAGTTACTGCATCCGCCTCCTTGCTGACTTCCCAATCTCCTGCTTCTCCCCTCTTCAGCCCATACTTCACTCCACTGCCCGGATCATCTTTCTACAGAAACACTCAGGACAGGTCACCCCATCCTCACAAATCTCATTGGTTGCCTATCCACCTCTGTATCAAACAAAAACTCCTCACCATTGGGTTTAAAGCACTCCATCACCTTGCCCCCTCCTACCTCACTTCAGTTCTCTGCATCTACAACCCAACGCACATACTTTGCTCGTCTGGTGCCAATCTTCTCAGTGTGCCTTGATCTTGCCTGTCTTGCTGCTGACCCCTGGGCCCTGTCCTGCCTCTGCCCTGGAATGCCTTCCCTCCTCAAATCCACTAGACATTTACTTTCCCTCACTTCAAAGCATTACTGAAGGCATATCTATAATGTTAATAATGTTGGTATTTGTTAAGCGCTTACTATGTGCCGAGCACTGTTCTAAGCGCTGGGGTAGACATAGGGGAATCGGGTTGTCCCACGTGGGGCTCACAGTCTTAATCCCCATTTTACAGATGAGGGAACTGAGGCACAGAGAAGTTAAGTGACTTGCCCACAGTCACACAGCCGACAAGTGGCAGAGCTGGGATTCGAACTCATGAGCCCTGACTCCAAAGCCCGTGCTCTTTCCTCTGAGCCACGCTGCTTCTCATATCTCCTCCAGGAGGCCTTCCCAGACTAAGCCCCAGTTTTCCTCATCTCCCACTCCCTCCTGTGTTGACCTGATTTGCTCCCTTTGCTCTTCTTTCCTCTCCCAGCCCCACGGCAATTATGTATGTGTATGTATATATATATATATATATATGTATATATATATAAATATACATATATATATGTCATTTCATTTATTTGTATTGATGTTTGCTCATTTGTATTGATATCTATGTACCCCTTTCTACACAGTGAGCTCATTGTGGGCAGGGACTGTCACTCTTTATTGTTGTATTGTACTTTTCCAAACAGTACAGAGCTCTGCACACAGTAAGCACTTAATAAATATGATTCAATGAGTGAATGCAAAAACATTCCTTCTGAAAAGGTATTTTAGCACAATTGTGTGTGTATTGGGGAGATTATCTTAGAAACAGGGAGTAGCTTTTGATTGTGCACACAATGAGAAGGGACCAGTGACCAGTGACCAGTGGTCACTTTCAGTCACATTTGCACCTCCCGTATAAACTCACTGCTGGAACTATCATCTTTCAATCAATATCACTTACTGTTTCCTTCACTCAGAACATAGAGTATCTTTGGGGTAATATAGTAGAGCAACTATGAAAACAAAGGACCGCAGTGAGTTATAAACAGGGAAACAATCCCTTCTAAACAACTGAATACTTACAGAATTATTCATAATACTCTGATTTCCATTTGAGAAGCAGTGTGGCTTAGTAGAAAGAGCATGAGTTTGGGAGTCAGAGGTTGTGGGGTCGAATCCCAGCTCTGCCACTTGTCAGCTGTGTGACTTTGGGCAAGCCAATGAACTTCTCTGTGCCTCAGTTGCCTCATTTGTAAAATTGGGATTAAGATTGTGATCCCCATGTGGGACAACCTGCTTACCTTGTACTTACTTCAGTGCTTAGAACAGTGCTTGGCACATAGTACACGCTTAAGAAATACCATCTTTATTATTTGACTTTGATCCCTACAGGTTCTTCTTCCAATTGATTTGCCCTAAAGAAATGATTCTAGCAATAGTGAGACAAATGACACTTTTAAAAAGCTACAACCAATAGCTTATAGTGGTAAGAGAAGCTAGAATTTGTGGCACACCAATTCAAAGTCATCTTAACATGCAACACATTTAGAGCACTCTGGTGGACATGGATAGAGAAGCAGCATGGGGTTGTGGGTAGAGCACAGGTCTGGGAGTCAGAAGGTCATGGGATCTAACCCCTGCTCTGTCACTTGTATGCTTTATGATCTCGGGCTAGTCACTTCACTTCTTTGTGCCTCAGTTAATCTCATCTGAAAAATGGGGATTGAGACTGTGAGCTCCACGTGGGACAGGCACTGTGTCCAACTCTATTTGATTGTTTTCACCCTGGCGTGTAGTACAGTGCCTCATATATAATAATAATAATAATAATGTTGGTATTTGTTAAGTGCTTACTATGTGCAGAACACTGTTCTAAGCGCTGGGGAAGATACAGGGTGATCAGGTTGTCCCACGTGGGGCTCACAGTTTTAATCTCCATTTTACAAATGAGGTAACTGAGGCACAGAGAGGTTAAGTGACTTGCCCACAGTCACACAGCTGACAAGTGGTGGAGGTGGGATTAGAACCCATGACCTCTGACTCCCAAGCCCGTGCTCTTTCCACTGAGTGCTTAAAAAATGTCACTATTATTATTATTACTAAATCCATATTTCTGAGTCACAGGTGAAAAGTAACAGTAGAGCAGAAGTGCATGAAAGTGAAAGCAGGGCATTTCAAATGTACAGGATGCCCCATAAATGAAACATGAATGCACTCTAATTAACATTCTCAGAACTATGGCTGTCACCTTGTCATTGTTTCTCACTAACATATTCCATTTAGGTAGAGGTAACATTAATGGATGTTGGAATTTAACAGAGTCCTAAGCTCTCCTTTCTCCAGTCATGATATTGAAATATGTTGCATGGATATCACTCATATTATTAATACACTATCATAGGACCAAGAAGGGATTAGTAAAATTGCACCCTGAGAGCAACGGTAAATGAAAACAGAATCCAGTGAGATAGCCAACAGTTTTAAGAGACATTTGCCTCTGTTTGACTTAAAATATTCCTCTTCATTAGGATGGAAGAATTTCAAATCACATTGTAGCTCTTACCTTTTAAACGTTTTGTCCTGTTTGCAATCTCCACATTTATTATGAATTCAGTATGTGGTTTTAGTACCCTCTAGACTGTGAGTTCAATGTGGGCAGTCAATGTGACTACCAACTATGTTGTACTCTTCCAAGTGCTCAGTTTGGTGCTCTGCACACACTAAGCACTCAATAACTACGATTGATTGATTGACTGCACTGTCAAAAATAGGGATTGATGATCTCTGCAACATTTAGAAACAGGCACCTGGAAAATACACAAAAAGTACTTTTTGCCTAGATGTTGCCTGGAAATTATTTTAGGGAGAGACAAAATAAAAGGAGTCACAATATGTCTGCTATCAATGATGCTAGTGAATCAATGTCCATTCTCTCTTAGAGACTTGCACTCAGCAAGCCCTGGCTGTCAGTTGCCACCAGCATCCCTAACCTATTCAGACTATGACAGCATGTTCTAGTAACAGCTGTTCTTTTCCACCTTAGAGCAATCCCCAGACAGAGGGTTGTGGAGAAGTAGAAGGCTATTCATCTGAAACTAAAAGATTGCAATGAAGCAATTCATTCATTCATTCAATAATATTTATTGAGTGCTTATTGTGTGCAGAGCACTGTACTCAGTGCTTGGAAAGTACAATTCAGCAACAAATAGACACAATCCAACAATGGGCTCACAGTCTAGAAGTAGGGGAAGGAATGATGCCTTTATATTCATTTGATTTCCAAATGATAATTTGCTATAGTTATGGAAATGAGATTAATATTATCACCCCCTCCAACACCCCCACTACCACGAAGTCTTCCCTAAGACCTCATTTCCCCTATTCACCCTTTTCTGTGTCATCCATGCCCCTTATTCTTTATTTCTTAAGTACCTTGAAATTCACCCTACTTCCAGCCCAGTGCACATACATGTTCTTTCAATATGCCATTTCCCCTTTCTGAAATTTATTTCAATGTCTCCTCCTCTAAACTATATGCTCCTTATGGGAAGTGTCATGTCTACCAACATTTTTATTGTACTGTACTCTTCCACCCCTTCTCAGGATGGCACCTGAGAGTTTCCAGGACTCTTCTAGTCTTAGCTATGGGAGGGGAGTCAAGCAGAGATATAACCATTCCATTCACCCATTGTTGGGTAGGGATTGTCTCTATCTGTTGCCGAATTGTACTTTCCAAGTGCTTAGTACAGTGCTCTGCACACAGTAAGTGCTCAATAAATACGATGAAATGAATGAATGAATGAATTCCTAGCTTGGGCAGTAGTTAGCAAGTGGAAGACAATCTGTTCCAAGTCAAAACTCACCTGTGCTGGGCAGCAACCGCGTGGGAGAGAGTCGAGGGTGGAGACTCAAGTTTACTGCGTGGAGGTAGGCAGTGGTAAACCACTTCTGCATTTTGACTAAGAAAACTCTATGGGTACACTATCAGAACGATTGCACATGGAGGCGGTGCAGCCTGGGAGAGATGTGTCCATGATGTCATTATGGGTTGGAGAGGACTTAGCATAAGTCAAGACAAGTACTCTTCCAAGTGCTTAGTACAGTGCTCTGCACACAGTAAGTGCTCAACAAACACAGTGTGTCGATTAATTACTATCATGTTAGGTTAACAAAATGTTTCATGTTCACTTTGAGAGTATGGAATGTTTCTGTGCACTCTAATGGACACATGAAGCCAATCTGACTCTCTGGACAGCAATCTTACTGTTTGGTGAATTCCCTACTATTGATTGTTTTTGAGGAGGTTTTACAAAGTGACTAGTCTCATTCTCAAGTCTGTTAAGATGAGCAGGCGGAGCTGAGAAGGGGGGCAGGATGAAACTCTTTCCTATTCAGGACCACCTTCCTAGACACCACCCTCCAACCCCTAATTTTCCTGGAGCCGTGAGTCTGGTTCCTGATTGCTCACCTCTCCTTACCTGCAAGGAAGAAAGATGCAGCCAGCTTGGGGCAAGCATCAAGAATCGAAAGAAACATGTTCATCATTGACCAGGGGAATCACTTTCAGCCTTTTTAGGGGCCCCAATGTTTTGGATTGGCTCCTTTCCCTCTTCTCAAATTTCTCCCTTCCCAAGAGGCAAGGGACAGAATTGAGGGTCCAGCCTGGGTTTAGGGGGTATGAGGGCATCCTACTGGAGAAGGAATGGGCGTGGAGCCCCATGCTGTCCTAAGATTAGCCTAGGCTTTTGTGACTGTGGTATATTAAGAATAAGCAACTATAAGTGTGATGGCTCAGAAACTCCCTTAAGTCACATCCAAACTGCTCAATTACCCTCTTTTGGTTTCTGATAACCCTTAACCCAAATCTTTATAGTTTGCTATGAAAAAAGCACTGGGCTGGTAGTCAGGAGTGCCTATTACCACGAACAACAAGATACAGTGAGTGGCCATGATATCCACCCCATCATATTCAAAATCAGAGGGGATTCCATTACTGGTGTAGGGGACTCAAAGGCAGATTAACTCACCAGTTAGATTGTAGTGAATGTTCAACAGGAATATTTGTTCAAACATCAGAATCTGCTTTGGGGAATCAATCAGAGGTGAGTATAGGAGGTGCAGTTCATAAACTAATGTTTTAATTGGAAGAATCCAAATTCTAGAGATTCTTTCATTTGTCATGAGAGTCATAGATTAGAAAGCCACAAATACCTCTCTATTCTACTATCCCCACTGAGCTCTGCACAAAGTAAGAGCTCAATAAATACCACTGATTGATTGATTGATTAACTTCCTTGTGATAGTGCAGACAGATTTTGATGGTAACCACACTGGAACATGGTCTGAGAAAAACAACAATAAAAATATTTGTTAATGATACTAAGCTCTGGGGTAGATTCAATATAAGCAGGTTGGATGAAGTCCTTGTCTTACATGGGGCTCACAGTCTAAGCAGGAGGGAGAATATGTGTTGAATCTCCATTTTACATATGAGGAAACTGAGGCAAAGACAAGTTAAGTGACTTGTTGAAGGTCACACAACAGGCAAATGGCAGATCCAGGATTAAGAATGAGGTACTCTGACTTCCAGGACTGTGGTTTTTCACTAGGCCACGCTAATTCTCAAAATTAAAAATGAAATAAACTTCCCCTAAGTCATACTCAAAAGTACCCAAGTATTTATTGTTGACTTGATTTGAATTCAAAACTGTTAGTACAGTTAGAATCACTATTATTGACTCAATGATTCAGCCCAGTAATGTGTTTTACTTGTAAAAGAAATTAAATCCACCATTTTCTCTAGGCCAGATTTAGAAATAAGCTAAGAAAAATAGTATAACACTCTGATGAATTTCTGAATAATTTAATTTGGATAAAATTCTTCTCAGATCGTCTTTTCATTGATTTCCTTTTTCAAATCCAAATTTTGTATTTACCAAATGGCACTACTCCAACTTAAAGAATGTCAACAAAGTTTATGGGATAATAGCAAAATAAAAACTAACCTGGATTTAATGAACTAGAACACGGTGCTTTTGCTACATGACACTAGGTAACTATGAAATAGAATCACAAGAAAGAGAAAATAAGTAGTATAAATCCCAAAAGAAAGAAGCAGACATCTGTGTGCCAAGACGAATAGAGAACTCTGACTTTATCCTCATAAAAGGCAAAATCACCTGTTCAATCACTGCAGACATCTGAAGAGGCATATCTCTAGTCATCTTAAAGTTCATTCATTCAATCACATTTATTGAGCGCTTACTGTGTGCAGAAAACTGTACTAAGCACTTGGAAAGTACAATTAGGCTAAAATAGAGAAAATCCCTACCCAACAACGGGCTTGCAGTCCAGAAGACTGTGTAATATGTAAAGACCACCCAAACTTTTTCACTGTATGAATGATAATCATCATTTAAATATGAAATTTAAATGTGAAATAGTGGCTATTTTAGATAATGAGATTTGAAATATTTTAATGGTTTTATGCAATTAAGTATGATTGGTTCCTTTAGTCCTCTTCTTATTTTTCCTACTGTTGATCACATTTTAGTTCAAGTCTAAAATTAAATGGAATAATTATTTCAGTATCAAGATGCAAATTTGATTTGATTTTTATGTGGTACCCAAGATGTTGCAAATATCATCTGTAATTTATTTTAACTTCTATTTTTCCTCTTTAGTCTCTAAGTTCATTGAGGGCAAGGGTTGTGTCTACCAGCTCTGTTGCACAGCACTCTCCCAGGCACTTAGTACAGTGCTCCGCACAGAGTAATTGCTCAATAAATACCATTGGGTTTTTCACATAAATGGTATTCAATCCTAAGCAAACAAAGACACCTTATGTTGATGTAAGAGAATACCAAATCAGTTCCTTATTGAAGTTTAAGCAGTAATCACTATTTACACAAGAAAATAACAAAACATAAAAATAAGTCAGCTTTTAAAGAACACACTACAGGATCCACTGGGGCTCTTCTGAGATGACTGAAAAAGGTGACAATAATAAATAGAAAAAAGCTACAGAGCAGGTAAATAGAAATTTGTCACTGCTCTGGTGAGAATTTTAATTTTTTGAATGTCACCAGATAAATATTCAAAAATGTTCATTTGATGCCTACCACATTTTATGAAGTTAATTTATATACTTAATTATGATTCAGAAATTGATCAAGATGTTATTTCCATCATTACATGACTGAACACTGTAATGTCATAATACTTTGAGTGTACTTGTATTCGCATATTATTTCACCAATCTCTTTGTGTACCTCAATAATCTGCTGATAACTGTTAGTTTCTTGCTGTTATCATTATCCCAAATAGTCCTCTTGGAATTCGATCTCTCGTATAGTGATGAAAGTCTTAATAAAGTTTGATGTTAATGACCCAATTTATTGGTCAGTTGCTTATGTGAGCAGTTCCATAGACCGTGGACAGAAGAAGCTATATAACAGTGACCTTTGAAAATAAGGATTTATGCTACCCAGGTTGCTCCACATGGAGCCAAGAGGTTGCAAACAATTTATAAGATCTCCAAGTCCCTTAATGAGTATTTGCTGTTAATGTTCTTTTAGCAGTTCTCCATGGAAGAACTCAGATTTAGAAGTCACAACTTCTCTATGCCTTGGTTTCCTCATCTGTAAAATGTGGAACAGGGACTATGTCTAATGCGATTATCTTATAAATACCCCAGTACTTATAACAGTGCCTAGCACATGGCACTTAACACCATAATTATTTTTATTATTATTATAATCCAGGCTCTGCCACCTGCCTGCTGTGTGACCTGGGGCAACTCACTTACCATCTCTGTGCTTGTTTCCTCATCTTAAAATGGGAATTCAATCCCTGTTCTTCTTTCTACTATGAATTACATGTGAGACAGAGAATGTGTCCAATCTTATTCTACCTAGCACAATGCTTGGTATAAAGAAAGAACTTAAAAAATACTATTATTAACACTATACATAACTTATTGGAATAAAGTTACAGCATAAAATAATAGTTTTTCTAGGAACATCTCATCAAAAATGTTGAGCCTTACTAGCTCAGACTGGGTACTAAGCTCAGTCTGAACCCAATCCCTTGGTCTCCTTGGTAGCAGTCCAAATCCATTGGCTAATTTTAGAAATCCCTCTTCTTTCTTGGGGGTAACCTTCAAGTTCAGAAATAATAATGCAGGAATAATACTATACAACTATAAATGATACTATTTTTGTAAAGCACTTACTAAAAAGTCAAAGGAGCATGCTAAGCACAGGAGGAAATCTGACCAGTCACAGACTCTGTCTTTCATGAACTTCACAGTCCAAAAGGTTGGGGAGAAAAAGTTTCTTAACCCCCTTTTTACAGAGAAGGAAAACAAAGCCTAGAGCAATTAACTTATCCAAGGACACTTAGCAGGTCATTAATAATAATAATGATAATAATAATAATGATGGTATTTGTTAAGCACTTACTATGTGCCAAGCACTGTTCTAAGTGCTGGGGTAGATACAAGATAATCAGATTGTCCCACTTGGGGATCACAGACTTAATCCCCATTTTACAGATGAGATAAGTGAGACACAGAGAACTTAAGTGACTTGCCCAAAGTCACACATCTGATAAGTGGCAGAGCTGGAATTAGAACCCACAACCTCCGCCTTCCAAGCCCCTCCTTTTGCCACTAGGCCATAATGAAATTGGGTCTCTTATTTATTATTATGGTTATTATTACAGTATTTATTAAGCATTTACTATGAATCAAACACTGCTCTAAGTGCTGGCCAAGATAGAAGTTATTCAGGTTCAGCAAAGTCCCTGTCCCACATGGGACACATAGACTAAATAGGAAGAGGAATGGGTATTTAATCCTCATTTTAAGGTTGAAGAAACTGAGGCACAGAGCAGTTAGGTAACTTGGTCAGGTTACACAGCAGGCTATGTTAATTGGATTAGAACCCAGGTCCTATGATGCCCAGGCATGCCCTCTTTCACTAGGTCATGCTACTTCTCTGAGACTTCTAATCTCACTCTCTTTGCACTAGGTCACACTGCCTTAATTTGGATAGATCATCTGTGACTGAATTTGAGAGACAGAGTAACTAACTCTACCCCTTCAGTCATAGCTCACAGAGGTAGCTCCCTGAAACACAAGTGTTTTGGCTCCTGTCTTTTGACTTCAAATTCTTTTCCCTTTGCATCTCCAACAGCTTAACTAAGAAGGACTAACAGTTAAACTGGTCTCTTACCACGATCACAGCATTGTACTGATCAATCAGTGGCAATGTTGCCTAGTGGCAAGAGCGTGGGCTTGGTTGTCAGATTTGCAGAATCTAGTCCTGTCTCAGCCACTTGTCTGCTGTGTGACCTTAGGTGAGTCACTTAACTTCTTTGTGCCTCAGTTACCTCATCTGTAAAATGGGGATGAAGACTGTAAGCCCCATGTGTCCAACCTGATTGCCTTGTATCTACCCCAGTGCTTAGCACATAAGTGCTTAACAAAAACCATTATTATTATCATCATTATTTAGTGAGTGCTTACTGAATGCAGAAGACTGAACAAAGCCCTTGCATTTGAAGGATAAAAATAGAATTGATGGACACAATCCATGCCCTCAGGGACTTTACAATATCAAGTGGGAGGCAGTGTAATTAACAGACCTGAGGAAGAAAACAAAGGGGATATGTAAAAGAGTTAGTTATTGCAAGATGGAGAGGTGGAGGGACAGCCACTGAGAATGGACACTTTATAACTGTCCCTTACATAACTCTCAAAATTCCTTGGATTTCCTTCCAGTTCTTCATGATTCTGTCTTGTGAAATCCATGTGTATATGGGAAGGTATTGAACCAGTTCAACAAAAGGAAATTTAATTTCCGTTAAATCAAATTACTACAGTGTCCATTGTATCCCCAAATGCCTATTTTTGTTTTATTGATTGTATCTTTATATATGCACATATATCCTTTATCATGAAATCTAAGACATGGATCTTTAATGATAGGAGAAGAAATTTGTGCTTGGCTCTCAATCAGGGAATTATAGAGTCCCTGAGCCATTATGGAATCCAGAGAGCTGTGGAAATTCAATCATTCATTTGTATTTATTGAGCGCTTATGGTGTACAGAGCACTGTACTAAGCGCTTGGAAAGTGCAATTCAACTGCATATAGAGACAATCTCTACCCAACAGTGGGCTCACAGTCTAGAAGAGGGAGACAGACAACCAAACAAAACAAGTAGACAGGCATCACTAACATCAAAATAGATAATTAGAACCAGAGATAAATGCACATCATTAATAAATAGAACAATAAATATGTACAAATATATACAAGTACTGTGGGGAGGGAAAGGGAGTAGAGAAGAGGGAGGGAGTAGGGCAAATGGGGAGGGGGGAGGAGCAGAGGGAAAGAGAGGGCTCAGTCTGGGAAGGCCTCCTGGAGGAGGTGAGCTTTCAATAGGGCTTTGAAGGAGGAAAGAGAGTTAGTTTGGCAGATGTGAGGAGGGAGGGCATTCTAAGACAGCGGTAGGATGCTGGGCCAGGGGTCGATGGCAGGACAGGAAGGATCGAGGCACAGTGCAGAGGTTAGCGGCGACAGAGAAGCGAAGTGTGCAGGCTGGACTGTAGTAGGAGAGAAGGAAGGTGAGGTAGGAGGGGCAAGGTGATGGAGAGCTTTTAAGAGAAGAGTGAGGAGTTTTTGCTTCATGCGAATATTGATAGGCAACCACTGGTGATTTCTGAGGAGCAGAGTGACAAGCCCAGAATGTCACTGTTATCCTCTCCTCCCCATTAGCACTTTTTTTTTGCTGGTTATAGAGTTAACAAATAAAAAAAAATTTGGTCAGAAACCCCCACAGAGGATGTTGCAGGACTCCTTTTTGTTTTATCTGCTGAAGTGTGCTAAGGCATTTTTAGCTTCAACACTTTTCTGTGCCAGCACATTAGAACATTAATTGAGAATTTTTCAGAAAAACTTTTTCTTTTGAATAAGCAGGACTTGAACTGAGGCTCTTCCTCAGCATCACTGATTATACTTGCATGTCCTCTCACTAATAGCAATGTGAAGCAACGTGACTCAGTGGAAAGAGCACCTGCTGTGGAGTCAGGGGTCATGGGTTCTAATCCCGGCTCCACCACTTGACTGCTGTATGACCATGGGCAATTCACTTAACTTCTCTGTGCCTCAGTTACTTCATTTGTAAAAGAGGGAATTAAGACTATGAGCCCCATGTGGGACAACTTGATAACCCTGTATCCCCCCCCCAGTGCTTAGAACAATGCTTTGCACATAGTAAACACTTAAATATCATTATTATTATTATTATTCATAAAAATTCACAATACATATTCTTTACCATAAGCTTTAAAGCACTGAATCATTTTGCCCCTCCTTCCTCACCTTGCTACTTTCTAACAACCCAGCTTGCATTCTTGGCTTCTCTAATGAATGCTAGCCTTTTCACTGTCCTTCGATTTCATCTATTTCACTGCCAACTTCTCACCCACATCTTACTTCATTCATTCATTCAATAGTATTTACTGAGGGCTTACTATGTGCAGAGCACTGTACTAAGCACTTGGAATGTACAAATCGACAACGGATAAAGTGAGTCGCTGCCCTCTGATGGGCTTACAGTCTAATCGGAGGAGACAGGCAGACAAGAGCAATGGCAATAAATAGAGTCAAGGGGAAGAACATCTCATAAAAACAATGGCAAATAAATAGAATCAGGGTGATATACATCTCATTAAACAAAATAAAATAAATAGGATGATGAAGATATATACAGTTGAGCGGACGAGTACAGTGCTGAGGGGGTGAGATGGGAGGGGCGAGGAGAGGGAAAGGGGGGAGAAGAGGGTTTAGCTGTGGAGAGGTGAAGGGGGGGTAGAGGGAGCAGAGGGAAAAAAAGGGGGGAACTCAGTCTGGGAAGGCCTCTTGGAGGAGGTGAACTTTAAGTAGGGATTTGAAGAGGGGAAGATAATTAGAATGACAGAGGTGAGAAGGGAGGGCATTCCAGGACCACAGGAGGATGTGTCCCAGGGGTCGACAGTGGAATAGGCGAGACCGAGGGATGGTGAGGAGGTGGGCGGCACAGGAGCGGAGCATGCGGTGAGAAGGGAGGAGAGTTAGGAAGGGGTAAGGTGATGGAGATCCTTGAAGCCTAGAGTGAGGAGTTTTTGTTTGGAGCGGAGGTTGATAGGCAACCATTGGAGGTGTTTAAGAAGGGGAGTGACATGCCCAGAACGTTTCTGCAGGAAGATGAGCGGGCAGCGGAGTGAAGAATAGACTGGAGTGGGGCGAGAGAGGAGGAAGGGAGATCAGAGAGAAGGCTGACACAGTAGTCTAGCCGGGATATAACAAGAGCCTGTAGCAGTAAGGTAGCCGTTAGGGTGGAGAGGAAAGGGCGGATCTTGGTGATATTGTAAAGGTGAGACTGGCAGGTCTCGGTAATGGATTGGATGTGTGGGGTGAACGAGAAAGACAAGTCAAAGATGACACTGAAGTCGCGGGCCTGAGAGATGGGAAGGATGGTCGTACCATCCACGGTGACAGGGAAGTCTGGGAGAGGACTGGGCTTGGGAGGGAAGATGAGGAGCTCAGTCTTGCTCATGTTGAGTTTTAGGTGGCGGGCCGACATCCAGGTGGAGACGTCCCGGAGGCAGGAGGAGATGCGAGCCTGAAGGGAGGGGGAGAGGACGGGGTGGAGATGTAGATCTGCGTGTCATCTGCATAGAGATGGTAGTCAAAGCTGTGAGAGTTAATGAGTTCACCAAGGGAGTGAGTGTAAATGGAGAACTGAAGAGGGCCAAGAACTGACCCCTGAGGAACTTCAACAGTTAAAGGATGGGATGGGGAGGAAGCATCTGCGAAGGAGACTGAGAATGACCAGCCAGAGAGATAAGAGGAGAACCGGGAGAGGACGGAGTCCGTGAAGCCAAGGTGAGATAAGGTATGGAGGAGGAGGGGATGGTCGACAGTGTCAAAGGCAGCTGAGAGGTCAAGGAGGATTAGAATGGAGTAGGAGCCATTGGATGTGGCAAGAAAGAGGTCATGTGTGACCTTAGAGAGAGCAGTCTCGGTAGAGTGGAGGGGATAGAAGCCAGATTGGAGGGGGTCCAGGAGAGAATGGGAGTTAAGGAATTCTAAGCAGTGAGTGTAGACGACTTGTTCTAGGATTTTGGAAAGGACCATTGTTTTTACGAGATGTTCTTCCCCTTGACTCTATTTATTGCCATTGTTCTTGTCTCTCCGTCTCCCCCGATTAGACTGTAAGCCCGTCAAAAGGCAGGGACTGTCTCTATCTGTTGCTGACTTGTTCATTCCAAGCGCTTAGTACAGTGCTCTGCACATAGTAAGCGCTCAATAAATACTATTGAATGAATGAATGAAAGGGAGATAGGGTGATAACTGGAAGGGGAAGTGGGGTCGAGAGAGGGTTTTTTTTAGGATGGGGGACACATGGGCATGTTTGAAGGCAGAGGGGAAGGAGCCATTGGAGATTGAGTGGCTAAAGATAGAAGTTAAGGAAGGGAGGAGGGAAGGGGCAATGGTTTTTATAAGGTGAACGGGAATGGGGTCCGAGGAGCAGGTGGAGGGGGTGGCACTTGCGAGGAGGGAGGAAATCTCCTCTGAGGATACTGTAGGGAAGGATGAGAAAGTAGGGGAGAGGGTTGGTGGGGGGGTGGGTAGAAGGGGAGGGGTGACCTTGGGGAGCTCAGACCTGATTGTGTTGATTTATGTGATGAAGTAGGTGGTCAGATCATTGGGGGTGAGAGATGGGGGAGGAGGAGGAACAGGGGGCCTAAGGAGAGAGTTAAAGGTCCGGAACAATTGGCAGGGGTGATGGGCATGGTTGTCGATGAGGGAGGAGAAGAAGTTTTGCCTGGCGGAGGAGAGGGCAGAATTAAGGCAGGAAAGGATAAATTCCAATGTATGAGGTCGACTTGGTGCTTGGACTTTCGTCAGCAGCACTCGGCAGCTCGAGCATAAGAGCGTAGGAGGCAGACAGAGGAGGTGATCCAGGCCTGTGGGTTAGTGGAGCGAGAGCAGTGGAGGGAAAGAGGGGCGAGAGAGTTGAGACGAGTAGAGAGAGTGGAGTTGAGAGCGGAGACCTGATCATCGAGAGTGGGAAATGAGGACAGGGTGGCAATGTGGGGAGAGATGCTTTTGGAAAGATGGATGGGATCAAGAGAGCGGAGGTCTCTATGGGGGAGTAGCAAAGATTTGCAGGGGGAGGGAGTGTGAGAGATGAGGCAGGTGAGAAGGTTATGGTCAGAGAGAGGGATTTCAGAGTTGATGAGGGAGGAGATAGTGCAGCGGTAGGAGATGACGAGATCGAGGGTGTGACCGAGTCGGTGAGTGGGCGCGGTATGGTGGAGCAGGAGGTCGGCAGAGTCGAGGAGGGATAGCAGGAGGGCGGCAGAGGAGTCACTGGGTACATCCACGTGGATGTTGAAGTCTCCGAGGATCAGAGTGGGCAGAGAGAAGGAGAGAAGGAAGGTGAGGAAGAGGTCTAGGTGGTTGAAGAAGTCAGAGGTGGGACCAGGAGGGAAGTAGATGACAGCGAGAAGTATCTGGAGGTGGTGGTAGAGGCGAATGATATGGGCTTCGAAGGAGGGGAAGGAGAGGGAAGGGGGAGGAGGGATAGTGCAGAAGCAGCAATGGGGTGAGAGGAGGAAGCCGATGCCTCTTCCTTTTCTGGTTATTCTGGGGGAGTGGGAGAAGGAGAGGCCACTGCTGGAGAGAGCAGCGGCGGAGACCGTGTCTTCAGGAGTGAGCCACGTTTCCGAAAGGGCAAGGAGGAGGTAAGAGAGGGAAAGGAAAAGGTCTGTTCTGGAATGTCCTCTTTCTTCGTATCTGACTCTTCCCAACTTCAAAGCCTATTTGAAGGCACATCTCCTCCAAGAGACCTAGTAATAAGTGCTAAAGATGGTTGGTGGGTTTATATCATGCGTCTCAGAAAAAAAGATTCCCCTGGATATCCTGGACTGAAGTAACTACAGAGAAATCAATTAGTCTGGAAAGGAATTGTTGTGGAATCACTCTAGATGAATGGGATTTACCTAGACTATTTTCTGTGGTCTTTAAGGAAGGAAACAAACAAAAAAAAATAGGTCACTAGAGATTAGTCAGTTTGCCCTCATGGCTCTACAGTGAAGTTTAGGACATGATGGGCAGCTCTTTGGTATTGCTTAAAAATAGAATACACTAAGGTGAAGGATCTTATCAATTTCCAGAATATTTTAATAGTTTTTAACATAAAGCAGCAATAGATGGTGCTTCTGCTGAGAGTAATATAGCTATTAGGGTCATTTTATCACATCTTCTCACCCCACCCCTGCCTAAGAAAGGAACTAATGAACATTCACTGGATGTTACAATCCTGCTTCCTCCTGAAAGTTGTACCTCAGTGATGGCACTTCTATGGTAATCCATTTGCCTGGTTGTGTTCGGTGGCATTGCCTTCTGCCCGAGGAGTGGCCCTCTTAGCACTAGTTTAAAATGTGTGCCACAGGAACTGACATCAGCTAAGGAGTCCTGGCACCCTTATGACCCTCTCTTCCGGCTCGGTTTCATGCCCCCAGAAACCAGGTTTCTCCATTAACTGAGACTTCTAACTTCTAGCTGGTGAACATCAGCATCACTGCTGGGTTGGGCAGGGATTCAGAGCGCTTCCACTGGGATAGAGAGCTGTGGGTGGTCACTGGGGAGACTCTCTCTTTGGAGAATGCTCACCTGCTCTCCACGTGGCTTCTCACCTCGGTCCGGAAGTGCCCAGCTCTTCACCTGGAGAAGCAGAACACCTAAGGGGCTGACATAAAAAACAAAAAACACCCAAAATAAAAACCTCTCCAAAATACATATTTGCCAGCTACAATTGTTTTCTGCAGTATTTTTTATATGCAAAAGCAGTTTCATTACACTAAAATGGTCTGGAAATGTAACATTGGAGCAATATATCCTTCTCCTTGTGACAAAGGGGAAAGGCTGGCTAGACCACAAAACCGCCTTCCTCCACTATATCTCTGCCCAGGTCATGGCACCAGCCATTATATCAAAGCTTCTATAATCAAGTGACCTACATATTTCCATTCTGTTAAACAAAGGCGTTCCAGAGTAATTACTTTAGCATGCCAAGAACATTGTCTATAGAGTCTGTAGCTCCATGGTAGATAAGAAATGTTGACCCCAGTTGCATTTAGTGCCAACTAATGCATTTTTACTGTTATTTTGAGACTGATCCTCATCTGTTCCATGATAAATCAGCAAAAAAAAATACAACTACAATCAAATTGTGTAAAACAAATTATCTAAATCATTCAAGGTTTCTGGGGAAAAAAAAAGTAGGGTGTACTTTTCTGGCTTATTCTCAGTGACTGTTAGAGGACAATGAAATCAGGGGACTTCAAAAATTTCAGTTTTTAGACTATTTGAATTTTGTTGCTTTGACCTGAGGATTTGTTTTGAAAAACTGTTTAGTTGAATATATTTTGAATAAGTTGAGCTCAACATTAGATTCAACATTTACCTCTTTATATTCAGACTCATTCCTTAACTCATGTTAATTCATGATGCCACACAGCTTTTGATGTGTATACCTTTCCCTTATTAAACAGAGGGAGGTATATTTGTTAGCAGAAAAGAATCATTCCACCCCTTTTCTTCATTTTAATCTCACTGTGGGCACAGGCAGTACTAAAGACATTGTTACGTGAGTTATATAAATTTCCACAAGTTTCAGCAAACTAAGTTTTGCAAATTTGTGTCATACTTCATTTAGTTCCTCACAGTATCCCAATTACCAATCAAAGTGACAACTGAAAATTCACCTAAGCCCATGATCTGTAGAGGGCAGAAATGTTTCCAGATAACTACAGAAAAGCATGGGAAGGTAGAAAAGAAAATGAAATTCTCAAGCACTAGGATTCCTGACCATTTCTGCTTGTGAAATTTCCACTTGGTCTTCATAGGAGTGAACAAGACGAACTACTGTAATAGCATTTATCCTGTACTAAGGACTTAGAAACTACAAAACAATGAGGAGACACATTCCCTTCCTAAATGGGGCTTACACTCTAATGAGGCAGACATGAAAATATTAAAAAGTAGAACCACTTAAATAAGTAATTGAACATATAATTGAATAAGGGTACATGCATAAATTCTGTGAATGGGTATAAGTAGATAAGTGCCAGAGTTGTACATGTACATATATGTTTAGAGATGGCTGATAGATTTAAATAGCTTAGCATGCCACCAAAATCAGGGGAGACATGATGGAGGAGGTGGAGGTTGGACAAATCTTTCCAACAGAGATTTAACTATGGGGAGGTCTGTGACCTTTAGGATTTGGGGAAGGAGGTGAGTTTCCAAGCCAAGGGTTATTGTGAACAGAGGCATGGGAGGAGTAAGAATACAGGGAGATGAGCTGGAAGGAGTAAAGAGAGCTGGTAGGTAATAACCAATGAAGAGACCAGATATGTAATCTGGAGGGAGTTAGTTTGGCAAGATGCAATTATTCATTCATTCATTAGTATTTATTGAGCGCTTACTATGTGCAGAGCACTGTACTAAGCGTTTGGAATGTATGAATCGGCAACGGATAGAGAAAATCCCTGTAAGCCATTGTGACGGGCTTACAGTCTAATCGGGGGAGACAGACAGATAAAAACAATAGCAATAAATAGAATCAAGGAAATGTAAATCTCATTAACAAAATAAATAGGGTAATAAAATATATACAAATGAGTGGATGAGCACAGTGCTGATGGGAGGGGAAGGGAGAGAGGGAGGAGCAGAGGGAAAGGGGGGGAAAAGGGGGCTTAGCTGAGGGGAGGTGAAGGGGGGGCAGAGAGGGAGCAGAGGGAAAAGGGGAAGCTCAGTCTGGGAAGGCCTCTTGGAGGAGGTGAGCTCTCAGTAGGGCTTTGAAGAGGGGAAGAGAGTTAATTTGGCAAAGGTGAAGAGGGAGGGCATTCCAGGACAGCGGGAGGACATGGGCCAGGGGTCGACAGAGGGATAGGCGAGAATGGGGGACAGTGAGGAGGTGGGCGGCAGAGGAGAGGAACCTAGGGGTGGGCAGTAGAAAGAGAGGAGGAGAGGTAGGAGGGGGCAAGGTGATGGAGAGCCTTGAAGCTTAGAGTGAGAAGTTTTTGTTTCATGCAGAGATTGATAGGCAATATCTGGAGGTTTTTAAGAAAGGTAGTGACATGCCCAGAGCGTTTCTGCAGGAAGATGAGCCGGGCAGTGGAATGAAGAATAGACTGGAGCGGGGAGAGACAGGAGGAAGGGAGACCAGAGAGAAGGCTGACACAATAATCCAGCTGGGATATTATGAGAGCCTGTACCAGTAATATAGCTGTTTGGGTGGAGAGGAAAGGACCGATCTTGGCAATATTATAAAGGTGAGACTGGCAGGTCTTGGTGACGGATTGGATGTGTGGGGTGAATGAGAGCGCTGAGTCAAGGATGACACCAGGTTGTGGGCTTGAGAGACGGGGAGGTTGGTCGTACCATTCAGTGATAGGGAAGTCAGGAAGAGGACAGGGCTTTGGAGGGAAGATAAGGAGCTCAGTTTCGGATGTGTTGAGTTTTAGGTGGTGGGCAGACATCCAGGCAGAGACGTCCTGGAGGCAGGAGGAGATATGAGCCTGCAGGAATGGGGAGAGAACCGGGCAGAGATGTAGATCCAATGTGAGATTAAATGGAAAAGTTGGTCTCATTATGTTAAGCATTCCATTTTAGCTTGTTGTGGGAAAGGTACATGTCTGCTATTATATACTTGTACTGTACCCTCCCAAGCACCTAGTAGAGTGCTCTGCATATAGTAAATGCACAATAAGTAGCACTGATTGATCGACTAATTTAGCATGATATATTTTTCCACTGAGAACAAAAAGACTGAATAAAAGGACTAAATAAAAATCCTCAACTTTTAGGAAATTGGTCTGTCAGCCATCAAAATGCAATGCAGAAAAGTATTTTTGTTTGTCCCCCAAATAGTAATGCTATTGTTTTTAACTAATGAGATACCACTGAAACAGATGAAAGCAGGAAAAGAGGTTTATTGTCAAGTGGGCTCAAAGGCAGTGGAGTTTTTTTGCTTGTCTTTGACAGCTACTCTGAAAATCAATGTGGTGAGGAGGCTCTTTTGCATTGTAGAAGTCCTGATCAACCTTTTAGTTAGCCTTTAGAGTTAGAAGAGTAAAAACTAATGTGAATACTTTCAGAAACAGTCAAATATTGCCCTGAAACATAGAGTAGCATTACTTCTTCCCCAAATGAATTATGTAATCTTAGAAAGAATGGAAAATAAAAGTTGGAATAATGTCACCACATAGTAAGTGCTTAACACATACCATAATTATTATTATGATGACTATTATTAAACAAATGAAAGAGCCTTCACTTTTGAATGAAATGTAAAGTGATCTTATAAATAGGAAAATAGAAAACAAAATTGATTTTAATGGGGGCAAGTACAAAACAGTACATTTAATGGACTAAACACAAATTACATGAATTGCATAGAACAGTAAAAAAGCATTAACATATATAATTGACCACAAGAAGTCTAAATCAGAAATGTGATTGGGATAGGTACTGGGATGTGTTAATAGAATTATGATATCAGGCAGGATGAAACCCTTCCAATATGCTCTGCAATGGTTGGGTCCTGGAGTATTTTGTTCTGTTTTGGTCAATATTTAAATGAAAATGTGGAGAAACTGGAAGGGGTCCAGAAAGGAATGACAAAAATGAAACTTCTGGGTGGTGAAATTGTTTGCCTCCTTGGAGCCAGAGAATTAAATATGACCTCAGATTCCAAGTCAGTTCTGTGACTCTGTAACTTGCATCATATGTTTTTACATAAGACAAGACCTATTCATAATCCCAGGTCATCATCCTCCCATTCATTCACACTCTGGAATTCCCCAAGCAAGCTCTGGTAATATCCTGCCACTTTCCCTACACTGCGGGTGAAAAAAAGAGATAAAATAAAGACTCAATTAAATACCAAGCTTCTTGGAGTTAGAAATGCTCAATTGGCACACATTGATGCTGGTTCTTAAACTGTAAAAGGCACCAGATGTTTCTCTTGCTCCTGTTGAGAACTCCACTGCCTCAAGCTGCCTCTGACGTATGTAGGTTCCTTCACTGAGCTGTGATTAAGAGGAAAACATCCAGTGCATCTTCCCCTTCAGCTTCCTAACCAATAGAGATTAAAAGAGTGAAATTGTCTAGCAAACTTGGCAGAGTTGACTCCTAGAAGGTTTTCTATTTTTGGTTTCCTCCAGTAACTTTCTTTCAGTGTTTTTGGATTCAATTTTAATAACCAAATGATTTCCCACTGTGAATTGGGACTCACAAAATTTGAGCAAAAAACAACTGGATTATAAATTATTTTGGAATAAGAGAATACTTTTTATACAGTAATTCCCTGTTTGAGCAACACCACAAGGGATAATCCATCCCTTTTCAAGGCCTCCAAATAAATCATATTACATACAAGTAATGTTGGTTCAAATTATTAAACTTTAAAATGACACTTTGAATGAATTAAACCCTTAAATCCAGATTTTGGAACTAATTTTCTCTTCAAGCAAGCAGGGAAACAGGGTATATGAGGTAATGATTGATTGCCTACCCATCTTGAAATTGTTCCTAATGCTTAAGGATCTACCATTTAGAAGCTTTAACCTTTTCTCTAGCAAACTACTTGACCCAGAACTCATGCCAGTTCTTGACTCCTCCAGACTGTATGTTTTTTGTTGACAGCAAACACATCTGTGTGACTGTGGGCAAGTCACTTAACTTCTCTGGGCCTCAGTTACCTCACCTGTAAAATGGGGATTAAGACTGTGAGCCCCATGTGGGACAACCTGATTCCCCTGTGTCTCCCCCAGCGCTTAACAAATACCAACATTATTATTATTATTACATCTACCAGTTCTGTTGTACTGTTCTCTCCCAAGTGCTCAGTATACGTATCTGCACACAGTAAGTGCTCAATGAATATCATTGATTGATTAAACCTGCTAATCATTTTTCAGCCTAAATAACTACCCTGGTAACACAATTCTTTAAGATTACCTTTCACTGTAGAATAATAGGATGTCATGTTCTTTTGTTTCATCCACTTTCAGCTTCAAATGCTGTCCTTCATGCCATTGTTTCAGAATCTAGTTTACCAGAATTCCATGTTTATCTCTCTCACTTCACATAACTTTTCTCTGTACATCTTCCAGGGAAAATACCTGCAATTGGAGGGATGAATTTCAGTGTGTAGATTCTCAAAGCCCCTTTACTAGTTCTGTTGCATGACACCAAGAAATCAAGGTCTCTGCTCTCGAAATGTAGTGGACATAATATCCTTAGGACTGCCAATACTCCATCAGAGAGCCAGGCTCTTAAGAGGTCTTAACAAAAACTCCTCACTCTAGGCTTCAAGGCTCTACATCACCTTGCCCCTTCCTACCTCTCCTCTCTTCTCTCTTTCTACCGTCAAACCCCGCACGCTCCGCTCCTCCGCCGCCCACCTCCTCACCGTCCCTCGGTATCGCCTATCCCGCCGTCGAACCCTGGGCCACGTCCTCCCGCGGTCCTGGAACGCCCTCCCTCCTCACCTCCGTCAAACTGATTCTCTTCCCCTCTTCAAAACCCTACTTAAAACTCACCTCCTCCAAGAGGCCTTCCCAGACTGAGCTCCTCTTCTCCCTCTACTCCCTCTACCACCCCCCTTCACCTCTCCACAGCTTAACCCTCTTTTCCCCCCATTTCCCTCTGCTCCTCCTCCTCTCCCTTCCCATCCCCTCAGCACTGTACTCATCTGCTCAACTGTATATATTTATTACCCTATTTATTTTGTTAATGGAATGTATATCGCCTGCCTCCGGGACGTCTCCACCTGGATGTCGGCCCGCCACCTAAAACTCAACATGAGCAAGACTGAGCTCCTCATCTTCCCTCCCAAGCCCGGTCCGCTCCCAGACTTCTCCATCACCGTGGATGGCACGACCATCCTTCCCGTCCCGCAGGCCCGCAATCTCGGTATCATCCTTGACTCGTCCCTCTCGTTCACCCCACACATCCTATCCGTTACCAAGACCTGCCGGTTTTACCTCTACAATATCGCCAAGATCCGCCCTTTCCTCTCCACCCAAACGGCTACCTTACTATTGCGGGCTCTCGTTATATCCCGGCTAGACTACTGTGTCAGCCTTCTCTCTGACCTCCCTTCCTCCTCTCTCGCCCCGCTCCAGTCTATTCTTCACTCCGCTGCCCGGCTCATCTTCCTGCAGAAACGATCTGGGCATGTCACTCCCCTTCTTAAACAACTCCAGTGGTTGCCTATCGACCTCCGCTCCAAACAAAAACTCCTCACTCTAGGCTTCAAGGCTCTCCATCACCTTGCCCCTTCCTACCTCTCCTCCCTTCTCTCTTTCTACCGCCCACCCCGCACGCTCCGCTCCTCTGCCGCCCACCTCCTCGCCGTCCCTCGGTCTCGCCTATCCTGCCGTCGACCCCTGGGTCACGTCCTCCCGCGGTCCTGGAACGCCCTCCCTCCTCACCTCCGCCAAACTGATTCTCTTTCCCTCTTCAAAACCTTACTTAAAAATCACCTCCTCCAAGAGGCCTTCCCAGACTGAGCTCCTCTTCCCCCTCTACTCCCTCTGCCATCCCCCCTTTACCTCTCCGCAGCTAAAGCCTCATTTTCCCCTTTTCCCTCTGCTCCTCCACCTCTCCCTTCCCATCCCCACAGCACTGTACCCGTCCGCTCAACTGTATATATTTTCGTTACCCTATTTATTTTGTTAATGAATTGTACATCGCCTTGATTCTATTTAGTTGCCATTGTTTTTACGAGATGTTCTTCCCCTTGACGCTGTTTAGTGCCATTGTTCTTGTCTGTCCGTCTCCCCCGATTAGACTGTAAGCCCGTCAAACGGCAGGGACTGTCTCTATCTGTTGCCGACTTGTTCATCCCAAGCACTTAGTACAGTGCTCTGCACATAGTAAGCGCTCAATAAATACTATTGAATGAATGAATGAATGATTCTGTTTAGTTGCCATTGTTTTTACGAGATGTTCTTCCCCTTGACTCTATTTATTGCCATTGTTCTTGTCTGTCCGTCTCCCCCGATTAGACTGTAAGCCCGTCAAACAGCAGGGACTATCTGTTGCCGACTTGTTCATTCCAAGCGCTTAGTACAGTGCTCTGCACATAGTAAGCGCTCAATAAATACTATTGAATGAATTGAATGAAGAGGTCTGAGAGACAATACAGAAGTGAAACTGAAGCAATCGATCAATCAAATGTATTTAACTGAGCACTAACTGTACACTAAACACTTGGGAGAATACAATATAACTCAGTTGGTAGATACATTCCCCACCCACAACAAACTTACAGTTTAGAGGGGTAGACAGACATTAATATGGTTAAGAAAATTATGGGTATGTATGTAAGTGCCGTGCGGCTGAGGGAGGATGAACTGACAATACCTTAAATTCAGATTATTCCTGGATGTATTTAGATTATCCAGAACAATTTTAGAAAAGTATATGAAGTTCTGGTTTGGGGACAGAACTAGTTAGCTTAATTAGGCTTAAATTACATAATGAGACCTTGACTATTTCAAAAACCCATGTGTTTGCCATGGCTAAATCGTGTTCAGGAATTCTTAATTTAGATACCATGCCTTCTGATTTTTTAGTATGGACAGTCTAGAATTTTGAGGGATCTTGACTCCACCCACCACCATTCTCCACTGCTCTGGATGTTAATGGTATCCACAAAAATAAAATGGCCACTTTCTGCATGGTGTGTGCACATACACACATTATATCAGGGTCATAGTGATGGGAACATTCAGAATTAGGAGTAGAGTACTGGGTCTTCTGGAATTATGAAAACCTCCTGGTTTCAAATGTTGCCTAATGTCAATTATTCTTTAAAAAAAATGACCAAATGTGAAATGTTAAAACTAGAGGAGAGCTGAAATGGCTTTTTGAATTTTAGGTACTTGGCAAAGCTAGTTCAATTAGATCACACATAGAATAGTTGTGTGTGGATGAAGATGCAGTTTGGGAAAATAAACACTGAGAGGCTGGAGAGTAGGAAGTTATGGAAAAGATAAAGAACATCTTGGACTCAGGTTTTGAAAACTACAACCCAACTTGTTCATTAGCCATAGACTAAAAATATGGATCGCCTGCTTTTGTGTGGAATTTGGTCAGGGAATTTCTGATCATCAGTCAGTTAAATAGTACAAGCATCATGGCCTAACTGAAAGAGCTTGGACCTGGGAATCAAAAGACCGGAGTTCTAATCCCAGCCCTACTGTGTAACCTTGGGCAAATCACTTAACCTCACTGTGCCTTATTTTCCTAATCTGTGAAACGGGGATTAAAAACCTGATCTTCCTACTTAGACTGTGGACTCCATGTGGGGCAGAGACTGTCAGATCTGATTACACTGAATCTACCCCAATGCTTAGTACAATGTGTGGGACATAGGAATCACTTAGCAAATAAAACTTTTTAAATAGCAGGTGTGGGACCACAAGCAACTGCTTTTGTGATCTGAGACAGTTCATTAAGAGGGGGATGAGGTAAAGTTATTTGGGTTAAGTCTCTGTGTCAGTAAACTAAAGGCACTGGATTGCAAATGTATAGAAAAACTATTTTCTATGGGAGTATCGAGATTCTTCACTTCTCTGACTAAAATTTTCTACTACGTTTCCCACACAATCAAACCAGGAGGATCAGCCCCTTTCATTTCTCCTTCCTGCCTTTTAACTCTGTTTGGTCTGATTATTCCAGCAGAGCAGGCATTTTCTTTAATCAGTCTGCTTAATTAATTAAATTTCACAAGTTTGGGTGCTCTCTATTTTGACATACCACTTGGGAAATTCTAAGAGATGTAGTGGAAGGGGTAAAAATAGAGAGATAGTGAGTGAAGGAAGGGAGACTAGGAAAGGATAAAGTGTGATTGTATTTTTGGAACCTAATCTGGGCCAGGATGGGGCTTGCTCTGGGCATGATCAATGTTTCAAGATAAAGAGAGAGAAAAATAACAGGAACTATAGATATAAAGACTAGCTAGATAAGGAGACAGATATAATCAGATGGAAAGGAAAGATACCAAGAGAAAAAAGAGAAAGAAGGAAACGAATGAGAGACACAGAGGGAAAAGAGAGTGAGAAGAGATACAGCGAACAACAAAGAGAGCAAGATGCAAAGGAAAAGAATGAGAAAGAGAGACACAGGAGAAAAGAGACAGAGGATGAGTGAAAGAGGTACCAGGAAAAATAGAGTGAGAAAGAGAGGCAGAGAGGGAGAGGAACAGGGAACAAGAAAGATAAATAGAGTGAAAGAAAGCTAAAGAGATGAAAAGAGAGTGAAAGAGAAAGAGCAAAAGAGAGACATGGAGAGAAAGAGCAAATATATGGAAAGAGCTAAACAGAGAGAGAGAAAGCAGAGGAGAAACAAAGTTTGCACACATAAATGTATTTAAAGAGCATAGAGCCAGATGAATTTTCAAAATAGAAATGTGGATGCATTAGGCTAAAATGCAATGAGATAAAGAAATGGAAAAACTAATGTCAAAGACAAAGTTATGTGAAATCATTTGGGGAAAATTTGATCAAACATGAAAATAACAGGATTAAGATATAAAAGTACTGAGTTATTTTGACAAAAAATGGAAGCTGAGCAAGCAACATAAGGTGAGAACAATGGTGCTTGAATGAGAGAATCCAAAATAATAAAAAAAAGAGAAATCAGACCAAATATTGAAGTGTCAATATATAAATAATGTAAACAAGAGAACAGGCTGGATAATATAGTGCCTTGATGATGATGCACATTGTAGGTAGTCCTAAATAAAGAAAATAATACACCCGGCTTTGGGAAATGGGATGTAGGGATAGCTAAGTATCACGAGAGTAATTTCAGCCACAAATATTTTTCTTCCTCATTGTGCACCCAATTCATTCAATGGTATTTATTGAGCGCTTACTGTGAGCAGAGCTTAGAAAGTACAGTTTGGCACCTAGTCCATTACATCTGTCTGGAGGTTCTTCTTTTTGCACCAGAAAGTGTTCGGTGGAAGCTTTAAATAATTATAGAGACTTTATGAAAGTTCCTAGAGGGATGCAGTGAGGTAGAGGGGATGGGAAGTCGTTGATGGGGGGGGGGGGGGGGGGGGGGGGGGAGGGGCGGAGGCGGGGGAGAAAGTGTAGTTCACATGTGCAGTTATGGCAACATCGAGTAGCGTGGCTTGGTGGAAAGAGCACGGGTTTGGGAGTAAGAGGATATGGGTTCTAATCCCGGGTCCGCCACTTGTCTTCTTTGTGACCTTGGGCAAGCCACTTAAGCTCTCTGTGCTTCAGTTACCTTTTCTTTAAAATGAGGATTAAGGTTGTCCCACATGGGACTCACAGTCTGATTACCTTGTATCTACCCCAGTGCTTAGAACAGTGCTGGGCACTTAGTAAGTGCTTAATAAATACCACCATCGTTATCATCATCATCTTCATCATCAGCTCTCCACAGAGCCACCTGCTGGTTCCCAGAACAACTGTGGATGCTTATCCATCCCCTCGGGACAGGCTGAGGAGCCGAAAGAGGGAGGGAAGAAGGGGAAATTTGTTGAGAGAATTGCTGGATGGTTGGGGTGGAAGGAAAGGGAGAAAGTTGGATTAATAGTTGATCAATCATATGTACTGAGCCCTTACTCTGTGTCAAGCACTGTGGTAAGTGCTTGGGAGAATATAGTACAATGGAGTTGGTTCACAGGATCCCTGACCACAAGGAGTTTACAGCCTAGATGGGGACACAGACTTTAAAATGAATTACAGGTTGGTGAAATGACAGATTATCAAACCTCCCTTCCACGTGACTTCTCATGCAATATTATCCACCTTAAAGTCCTCTACCTATTAGATACCCTTCGGCTCCTTCTAAGTTCTTCTAAAAGACCACCTCCTTCAGCAGGGATTCACTGATTAGTCCTCCCATTCCCTGGGCCATTCCATCACTTAATCACATCAATTCTCAGGCTTTAGCTTGTGTATTGTTTGTTCAATTATTTATCCCATTATACTTGCTATTTTTATTTATGCTTCTCATTCTCCTCTCTATGGACTGTCCCATTATCTCCCTTCTGCTTGCCTTTCCTATTCAACTTCATTAAGTTCCTCAAGGTAGGAACTATACCTACTGCTGTTCCTGTATTTTCCCTGTAGCATTTCATTCAGTGTCCATTATAGTTGGTATTGAAGATGATAATGATGGTAGGAGATCTTTCTTAACCATACCCATCCATAGAAATCTGTTGATGAGGTACATTAAATGAAAAGTGAATACATTTTAATACAGTTAAGCATATCAAGGAAAGAATATATCAAATTGTTCTCTCTACTGAAAAAAACAGTCACCATTTAGTTTGTAATAGGAATTGGACATGTGCATCAAGAAGAAAATATTAGAGCAGCCCAAGATGTGAAAAAGAACTTTTCCTCTCATTGGAATTTTCTTGGCAGCCTAGACATGAAAGGGAGTGAAATTTTGATCTTTTTCAGCATATATTCATTTAAATCAATTTCTGGGGGTGATTTATAGGAACAGTTTTCATTCTCCTTGAACAGATTGCTCCCTGAGAGAAGTCACCCCATATGGTGCAATAGAACAAATAAACTCTTACCCTTCAATGGTCCCCAAGCACAGCAAATGTGCCAAAAATCATTTTGATCAGTATAGGGAAGGCAGGTTAAAGTGGCCTGAAGAAAGTTTACATTCAACTCGATCCAACGACATAAAGTCTGTCCCATGCACTGTGGCATTTTGAGATATGGAGCTAAAACAAATTGGTGCTCTCAAACACAGAAAAAATTTTGAGTTTTCCAAAACGGGCTGGAGCTTGATCGTTTGATCAAAGAAATGGTCTTTTCAAGGTGGTTGGTTTCTGTAATAAAGTCAGGTGTTCAAGATCTATTTGCTCTGGCATCTCTTGCTCCTGGCACCATCAAGAAAAAAAATAACTTATTTGTTAACATCCTAGTAAAATCCTGATTGATTAAACTGGGAAGAATTAAAAAATCTTAATTATGTTTGGCTCTAATCAAGCCTGGGTTCAAGTAGTAGCTTATGGCTTCAGCTTCATATAAAAGAGCAAAAGAAATTCAAAAGTATGTTTCATTTTCACGTTCAGCAATAATCAGCAACAGTCTCTGTCCTTTGGAGGCAGAATCACTACATTTCTTGTAGTCATCTGGGTTCTAATCTGAAATCTGGGGATGTTGGAGAACAGCTTATTTATCGTGGGGGAATCTTAGAAAATGCCCACCCACCCCTTCCAATTCCCCTCTCCTATCTCAAATATAGCAGCATTTCAAGGAACAATCTCCATATTGTGAGTGTATCATGTATATAATAAGGAGGCAGGTATGATGCCCAAACATTCTGTGATGATTTTTCTTTGATTTAGCTTTGTTTCAGCTGAATTCTGAGTGTGGTTCATACCTTAGTTCCAATTCAATCCATTTGTTGATTTTTTTTTTTTTTTTGTACTCGGGATCAAATGCAATACTGCCAACTCTGCATACTATTTTGTTTTTAGAGAGATTTAATGGAGAAATAGCAATGTGTTTAAAATTTCCCTAATAACTGGTTTTTGTCTTGGAGGGCTTCTTAGTGCAAGCTAAATACATTGCTTAAATTAGTTGACTTTTCATCCTTTTGAAGAGGACTCATTCTGAGTATTTATTGCCTGTCTTTCGCTCCCTCTTTTTTGTCTCTCCACATACATGTTCATAAGGAACAATACAACATCCATCATTTACCATGCATTTTTCTGGAAAATGTGTGAAGGAAACCTTAAATGCTATAACTACATACCCTCAGCCCCATGAACACAGACACACTCTCCTTTCCCAAGTTCCTATTTCCATCTTTTTGCTCATTGGACCTATTTTCCTTCCTCCTAAACTGTTTTTTTTATTCTTTTTTTTTTTTTCTTTTTTAGCATCAGAGGTCTCTTTTACAAATGCCAATGACCCGTGTCCGATAATCGGTTCCGGGATTCCATCATCATGTGGGATTTCTTGCTCTGCCATTGACAAGTCTGTTTCCACCAGGTGGCAGGAAAGCACTGTAAAAGAGCTGGGTTTGGTGGCTGGATCCTGAAACGTCATCTTTCAGTAAAAAAAAAAAAAAAAGAAAAAAAAAAGCTGAAAGGGTCTTGGGATTGTTAGATAGAAAATAGGTATATTTGCAAACAAATAATATATTGTACTTGAAAAATCCCAACACAGTTAAACTTCGGCCAGAAGTTAGGTTAAACAGGGCTGCTTTGGGGGAGACATCACTACCCTTACAAAGAGGAGGCTGGTGGTGAAGTTTTTTCCCCTGGGCTGCTTCTTACTTGCAAGGTCAAGGCGAAACCACGTTTTGAAAGAGTTACTTGATTAGTCTTTGTCATGCGACCTATGTTAAATGGGCATGAAATCCAAATTAAAATGTATTTATTAGTATCCATATGGTTCTGTTCTCATTTTGACATGGGGGAATTTATGTGCATACTATAACTCCTATTAGTGTTAATGGGAATTATGTGTGTAAATCCCCAAGTCCCAGTGCACGAAGATGAGATCTACCCGAAAGGGTCTGAAATATGTATTTGAATTAAACTTGGTTTGGGGGAAAGTCAAAGTACAGCAGTTGCTATTAAACATTTAAACTTAGGAGGAATAAGTTTCACCTGAAACAACAGAGCCTGAAGTGTTACTTGTTCCAGTTAAATATTCAGTTCAATCCGATCAGCTCAGAGCCAAAATCTAGAGTGGTTTCTCAGGTTGCCAACACTTCATTCTGGAACAATGCCAGCCCCAAAGAATTTCTACAGCTGTTCCCAGGGCTGCAGAGGTTGCTCCCGAGTTGGATTCCAAAGAGAGTTACAGAGCCTTCTCTCCGATACCCATTCCAGCACACTCTGAGGGAATAGCTGCCTGACTCTCCCCCATGTGATCTGGAGGCAGGACCTCCCCTGGTCCAAATGGGGCTCTACGGACTGACATCTGGATTTCCCACCACTCCCGGGCTTGAAGAGCCTCCTGCCTCAGCCAACATATTCTTTCCTGAATGAGCCAGAAGAGTCAGCATGGCATGCGAGTCTGAGGTTATTCCTTCAAGCAGCTTGACTGACTGATAACCCTGATTTGGAAATGAACCAGGGAATTGAAGTTGGAATTGTGCATCTGGGAGATTTTTCAGGTCTGCACAGCTGGCAAATTCTTGGGCCAGAAAGAAGTCTTTGAATCTCAGAGAATTGTTAGCCAGTCTATTTCTCTTCTCTTTTTCCTCTTATTTTTCAATACTGCTGCCCTGTACACATACTGCCAGGACCATTGGGATTTTTGTGTGACAAAATGCAAGCTTCAGTGCTTTACCCATTTTTCAGATTTCTCATTCTAGGTGAAAAGCCACTCTGCTCCTTTGACTCTGTCTGGACATATTTGGACTAGAAATCAAAAATATCTCATTTCTGATAGGTCTCATAAGACAGATAGGATTACCTTTTGTAGTTAGCAACTAGGAATCATTGGCTAGGTATCCCTGCTTTGTCTCCATTGGTAATAAGATGGAGGCAGGCAGCAGTAGAAGGAGGTGGGAAGGGGGACAGGAAGAGAGACAGATAGTCAGGGAGTCAACAATCATGGGGATTCCAAATCTATATATCTTTAAATGGTTTTGCCAGAGGATGAAAAGATCTCTGGGGAATAGAAAATTCACCCTCTCAAGTCTCTTAAGCTTAGGTAACATATGTGTTGCAAACCAGGATTCGAGGGTCCTTCCTTCTCACCAACTCTGGCAGTGGAGATGACCGAGGGAAAGAGTTGTGGGAACAAAGTCCCCAAGCATTCTTAAAAGCCCCAGAATGTTGTGGAGCCTTCTATGAGGCATAAACTAAGTGCATAACACTGTACTAAGCACTTGGGAGAGTATAATGCAACAATAAACAGAAACATTCCCTGCCCACAACAAGCTTACAATCTCCAGGGGGAGACAGACATTAATATGAATAAATGAATTACAGATATGTAAATAACTGTTTATGGAGCAATCTCCAGCTCCAACACAGAAGTCCACCTTTCTAAAAAGAAGAAGAACCAGTGATGAGGATCAGTGTGAGAAGCAGTATGGCTCAGTGGCTCCTGGGCTTGGGAGTCAGAGGTCATGGGTTTTAATCCCTGTTCCGCTGCTTGTCAGCTGTGTGTCTTTGGGAAAGTCACTTCACTTCTCTGGGCCTCAGTGACCTCATCTGTAAGACGGGGATTAAGACTGTGAACCGCACGTGGGACCACCTGATCACCTTGTATTCTCCCCCTGCCCCCAGCACTTAGAACAGTGCTTGGCACATAGTAAGCGCTTAACAAATGCCATCATTATTATTATTATATGCCCTGTTAAGGTTAGAGAGAATAGTCCTAATTCTGGTATATTTGCCTAGTTTTCTGGAAGTGTCCAGGGCAGTCGACAAAATTCCTGAATGTTTGGTCAGTCTACTTAAATCTCACATTCTTGAAACGGAGAAGTGATTTCACTCCCTGTTCAAATGAAAATGTGCAACATAAGCACTATGTATTTAATAATGATTTGTTTCAATGATGGAGCAAATTGGCTGTTGACAATGGTCGACTGCTACTGACAAGTCCTTCTAATAACAAAAAATGCTTTCTATTGATTATAAAGCAGACATACCAAAATTGGGTTTTTGTTCCCTTAAATGTTATTGACTAGAAAATGTGGGCTTCTTAAATTAGAGCTGAGACAGATATTGCAATTTTAATCTTACTCCTCTCATGCCTTCTGAAATACCTTGTCATTTTTTCACATGAAAACACACTCAAACTACATGATGGAAACTTTGTCCAGAAAAATCATATAATAATAATGATGGTATTTAAGCACTGCCTATGTGCCAAGCACTGTGACTCAGAGCAAGGGGCAATTAAAAATAATTGAGAGAGACTTTCTGAGGCCACCCTTCCCAAATAAGATTCACCCTCCTCAATGTATTTACCACACCTATGGCCCTAATTGTCAAACTTGCTAACCTTCAGCTTTAACATGGCATTAGCTTAGGAGGAACAGAAGGAAAAGTATCACAACTTCCTCTCAGTGGATTAAAAAGAGATGAAAAGTAGCCTGCATATAGTTGTCTGGAAAACATGAATTTAATATTGAGAAATATACCTCAAATCCAACCTCTCAGAGGAGTTATTTTCTACTACATGTACAGTCTGTTGAATGTATTATGCACAAGAAAGTACAATGTGTGTGTAAAGTTATCCTCAGATTCTGTCAAAGCTGAAAGACTTCCTCCAGGTGAAAGTTGAGTAGGATGTACAGATTCCCAATCTGAGAAACCAAACAAACCACCCCTTGCCCAAAATAAAGAGTAAGAGCTCAATAAATGTTATTGGTTGATAAATAATGATACCAAAATTGGAATTTGGTGCTCCCCAGGGACAAAAACAGTGCCCTAAGCACTGAGATAAATACAAAATGACCCAATTGAGCATATGGTGATGAATTGTAAAAGTCCTGAATTCTGTGGGTCCTTTGAAGAAAATGTCTACTCACTTTTATCTTGACTTTAGATGACACGAAACATGACACTGAAGACTAGAAATGTGATCTCGTAGACTCTCTACAGAATTGCTCGTGTCATCATCCACAGCAGCTCAGATGCAGGAGTCTCCAGATAATCTAAATTCCTTTTGTCTTCCCATAGAGAATCAACTGATTGATCAATCAATCAGTGGTAGGAATGAGATATTGTCTCTGGATCCAGGTTTGGGGTGATGCTGGAACAGCTTGCAAACTGCTGAGCTTAAGCTTCTAAAAATGCCAGTGGTTGACCAAAATCCTTTGAGAGTAATGGCTTTAGGGACTTCATGATTTTACTCAGCCAAAGAATCCTCATTGTGAGTTCTCACAGTGGACTAAACTGAAATGTCTCCTATCTGACGTTATACTCTCTCCAACTGCTAAATGCTGCAACAATACACCTTTCCCTTGCTCTCAACCCAAATTGCTCACACACTTAATCTTAGCAGCCCTGATTAAGCAAATTAAATCAGGTGGAAAATGCAGAGTAGTAAGACTGGATCTTAATGACCTACAGCATTAGGCAATGGGAGAGGAGAATGTGGATAATTTTAAGTGGCCAGTAGTGAGCTGGTTAGCAGCTACATAGACCATGTCATTCAAAACCCGAATGCCAAGAAAGTCCAAATGCCTATAAAAGAGTTAATGTGTATATTTAAAACAATGTTTGACAAAATGCTGGCTGGCACGGAAACCTGCATGTTCTACTGTGTCAATCAGAGAATGGGTCAGGTTAATCAATCAATCAATTAATGATACTTATCGAGACCTTACTCTGTGGAGAGCACTGTACTAAGGACTTGAGAGAGTACAATATAACAAAGTTGGTAGGCAAGAACTTGATCACAACGAGCTTACTCTCTATAGGGGCAGACCTATAAATTACAGAGGGGAAATTGTATAGTAGGTACATGAGTACTGTGAGGTAAGAATGAGTAGCAAAGTGCTTAAGGAGGACACAGACAAGTGCAAAGTTAATACAGAGGAGAGGGTGGGTAGGGGAGCTTAGTCGGTCAAAGAAGGCCTTTTAGAAAGAGATGTGATTTTAGGACAGTTTCAAAAGTGGGGAGAATGGGTGGTCTGTCAGATATGAAACGGTAGGAACATCCAGGCCAAAGATGAGATATGGGGAAGGGGTCAGCAGTGGAATAGATGAGATCAATCAATCAATCCATCATATGTATTGAGCACTTGACATCAAGGTAGAGATTGGCCTGAGAAGCAGTGTGGCTTAGTGGAAAGAACAAGGTTTGGGGAGTCAGAGGACCTGGATTATATTTCCACATCCTCCACATTGCTTTTTGACCTTGGGGATGTTCACTTCTCTGTGCCCCAGTTCCTTCATCTACAAAATAGAGAAGCAGTGTGGGTCAGTGGAAAGAACACTGGCTTGGGAGTCAGAGGTCATGGGTTCTAATTCTGGCTCTGCCACTTGTCAGTTTCTGACTTTGGGCAAGTCACTTAACTTCTCTGGGCCTTGTCAAATGGGGTTTAAGACTGTGAGCCTCATATGGGACTACCTGATTACCTTGTATTCCGCCCCCCAACCCCCACAGTGCTTAGAACAGTGCTTGGCACATAGTAAGCGCTTTACAAATACCATTATTATTTCTAGACTGTGAGCCCATTGTTGGGTAGGGATTGTCTCTATCTGTTGCCAAATTGTACTTTCCAAGCGCTTAGTAACAGTGCTCTGCACACAGTAAGCGCTTAATAAATATGATTGAAGGAATGAATGAATGAATGAATGAATGAATGAATGGGGATTCAATGCCTGTTCTCCCTCCAACTTCGACTGTGAGCCCATATGGGATGTGATTATCTTATATCTACCCCATTGTTTAGTATGGTGCTTGGCATGTAGTGTGCACTTAATAAATATCACAATTATTATTACTGTTATTATCATTAGGGGAGAGAAGTGTGTGGGTTTGGTTGTAGTAGGAGATTAGCAAGGTAAGGTAGGAAGGAAGGAGTTAATTGAGTTCCCTAAAGCCACTGGTAAAGAGATTTGCAAGTATACCTAGGTTTGGAAAATCTACAGTAAATTAGGCTGCCCTGTTAGGGTGATTGAGATTCTGAGGCAAATTGACAGAGGCCTGGTTGTTCAGGTCAATGCTGTCAGTTGCCTGTCCTGAGCCATTCCAGACTGTGAGCCCATATGTTGGGTAGGGTTTTTCTACTTGTTGCTGAATTGTACTTTCCAAGCACTTAGTACAGTGCTCTTCACACAGTAAACACTCAATAAATATGACTGAATGAATAAATGAATGTAAATGGAGTAAAGCAGGGGTTTACAGTAGGCCTGAAGCTGTTCAGTTCATTCTCTGCAACGATGCCAGGAAATACTAGAGAGCTGTATATGGATGATAGAATATGCTTCTGCACTCCTGGGAAATTCTTCTGATTCAACATATTTTGAGGCAATTATTCGACAATCCCTGTAGATGATGATTGATTATAAGTCCAAAGAATACCAAGGAAATTTAACAATTTACTGTGTGCAGAGAACCGTACTAAGTACTTTAAGAAGTTAAATGATATGTCCCAAATCATAGAGCAGGCATTTCCAGGACTAGAACCCAGGTTTCCCACCTTCCAGTCCTGTTTTTTTTCACTAGGCCATGCTGCCTCCTTGGTTTTTTTTTTTCCTCCCTCCAGCTGAGGACACCTGGAGCCTTATTTCACTCAAGAGAAATGTAAATTTTTTCCCATCCACATGGTCTTTTGTCTGAAGATAGTTCAATGTTAAACCATAAATCCAGGAATTTTGTGGGTCCCAAGAACTTTTCTCAGTGCATTGGGACACCCTTGGAAATGTAGACTCTTCTGCCAAAGCTGAGGGTTGCGGCTGACAGATTTTCCATTTGGGCTGTGGATGGTATACCCAGTTCTCCTATAACGTATTTTCATTAAACAGTTAGGCTATAATACAGAGGAAAGAGAAGGGAACATTATTTCCACCACATGACTGTTCTGCTATAACCCAATCATTAGTTGAGTCGAGAAGATTTAGTGTAGGAAGAAATGATTGTCACAAGCGTATAGTGTCAATCAAGACATGATGTTCCTATTCTTTCTATGCTAAACCTCAATCTTACGGTCATTCATTCATTCAATAGTATTTATTGAGCGCTTACTATGTGCAGAGCACTGTACTAAGCGCTCGGAATGAACAAGTCGGCAACAGATAGAGACAGTCCCTGCCGTTTGACGGGCTTACAGTCTAATCGGGGGAGGCAGACAGACAAGAACAGTGTAAATAAATAGAGTCAAGGGGAAGAACATCTCGTAAAAACAATGGCAACTAAATAGAATCAAGGCGATGTACAATTCATTAACAAAATAAATAGGGTAATGAAAATATATACAGTTGAGCAGACGAATACAGTGCTAAGGGGATGGGAAGGGAGAGGGGGAGGAGCAGAGGAAGATGGGGGGAAAAGAGGGTTAAGCTGCGGAGAGGTGAAGGGGGTTGGTAGAGGGAGTAGAGGGAGAAGGGGAGCTCAGTCTGGGAAGGCCTCTTGGAGGAGGTGAGTTTTAAGTAGGGTTTTGAAGAGGGGAAGAGAATTAGTTTGGCAGAGGTGAGGAGGGAGGGTGTTCCAGGACCGCGGGAGGACATGGCCCAGAGGTCGACGGCGGGATAGGCGAGACTGAGGGACGGTGAAGAGGTGGGCGGCAGAGGAGTGGAGCGTGCAGGGTGGGCGGTAGAAAGAAAGAAGGGAGGAGAGGTAGGAAGGGGCAAGGTGATGTAGGGCCTTGAAGCCTAGAGTGAGGAGTTTTTGTTTGGAGCGGAGGTTGATAGGCAACCACCGGAGTTGTTTGAGAAGGGGGGTGACATGCCCAGATCGTTTCTGCAGGAAGATGAGCCAGGCAGCGGAGTGAAGAATAGACTGGAGTGGGGCGAGAGAGGAGGAAGAGAGGTCAGAGCGAAGGCTGACACAGTAGTCTAGCCGGGATATAACGAGAGCCCATAGCAGTAAGGTAGCCGTTTAGGTGGAGAGGAATGGGCGAATCTTGGCGATATTGTAAAGGTGAAACCGGCAGGTCTTGGTAATGGATAGGATATGTGGGGTGAAGTAGAGTACTCTCTGTTTCTTGGGTTACTATGAGTTCCCGTAGTAATATAATTAATATAATTAATTACAATTTATTTAATTTAATATAGTAAATGGCAATTCATTCATTCCTTCAATCATATTTATTGAACGCTTACTGTACTAAGTGCATGGGAGAGTACAAAACAACAATAAACAAACACATTCCCTCCCTCAGCAAGCTTACAGTCTACTGGGGGAGAGAAAGACCTTAATATAAATAAACAAATTACAGATATATGCATATGTGCTGTGGGTCTGGGATGGGGAAGAACAAAGGAGCACGTCAGAGTGACTCAGAAAGGAGTGGGAGAAGAGGAAAGAGAGCTTAGTCAGGAAAGGCTGCTTGGAAGAGATGTGCCTTCAATATGGTTTTAAAGAAAGGGAGAGTAATTCTCTTTCTGATTTGAGGAGGGAGGGTGTTCCAGGCCAGAGACAGAATGTGGGTGAGGGTTCAGTGGTGAGATAGATGAGATGGAGGCACAGTGAGGTTAGCATTAGAGGATAAAAGAGTTCAGGCGGGGTTGAAATAGGAGAGTAGAGAGTAGTGAGGTAAGGTAGGAGGGGGCAGGGTGATTGAGTGCTTTAAAACCAATGGTGAGAAGCTTTTGTTTGATATGGAGGTGGATGGGCAATCACTGAAGCTTTTGAGGAGTGGGGTGACGTTCTGAATATTTTTGTAGAAAAATCCTCTGGACAGCAGAGTGAAGTAGGGACTAGAGTGGGGAGAGGCAGGAAGCTGGGATGTCAGCAAGGAGGCTGACAGGCAGGATAGGATGAATGATTGTATTAACTTGATACCAGTTTGGATGGTAAGGAAAGAGCAGATTTTAGCAGTTTCGTGAATGTGGGACAAACAAGATTTAGTGATGGAATGAATATGTGGGTTGATGAGAAAGAGGAGTCAAAGATAACACCAAGATTACAGGCTTGTGAGACTGGAAGGATAGCGGTGCCATATACAGTGATGAAAAATTCAGGAAGTGGACAGGGTTTGGGTAAGAAGATAAGGAGTTCAGTTTTGGACATTTTAAGCTTGAGGTGATGGGAAGACATCCAAGTAGAGATATCTTGAAGGCAAGAGGAAATGTGAGATTGCAGAGAGGAAGAGAGATCAGGGCTAGAGAGGTAGATTTAGGTATCATCCACACAGAGGTGGCAGTTGAAACCATGGGAGTGAATGAGTTCTCCAAGGGAGTTGGAATCGTTGGAGAATAGAAGGGGAAAATAATAGTAAGTAATGATTGGGATAGGATTTACTAAGTGTTTATGCAAAGCCCTTTACTCTGCAAGAGGAAGGAATAATAATCATAAAATCATGACATATCACAATGTCACAGAAGGCAAAGTAAGTACAGTGACATACAAATGGCCAGATGACTTACTCTGTATTACTTGTAGTGTTAGAGAGGAGGCTTCCTTAAGATTTCACCCAAAGTGAGAGACCACAGTGATTAGATTAGGTCCTTGCTTAAATAGTGGGACTTTGGGTCTTGAGCTAATGGTGTGTATGTGTAATGGGAGTGGGGAGAGCCGAGAGGTGTTGGGAGCGGGGAGAACTGTGGAGAGGACATTATGGGAACAGAGATTCCAGAAATCTCTATTTTACAGTTGAGGAAACTGAAGTACAGGGAAGTTGGCAGAGGCAGGATTAGAACCCAGATCCTATGGCCCATGCTCTTTCCTCTAGGCCGATCTACTTTTCACTCTGTCAAACATTCACTCAAGTCCCTACTCCCTAAGCACATGGATGTTCACCACAGCACTTGTGTTGATCTGGGCATGTCACTCCCCTTCTTAAACAACTCCAGTGGTTGCCTATCGACCTCCGCTCCAAACAAAAACTCCTCACTCTAGGCTTCAAGGCTCTCCATCACCTTGCCCCTTCCTACCTCTCCTCCCTTCTCTCTTTCTACCGCCCACCCCGCACGCTCCGCTCCTCTGCCGCCCACCTCCTCACCGTCCCTCGGTCTCGCCTATCCCGCCGTCGACCCCTGGGTCACGTCCTCCCGCGGTCCTGGAACGCCCTCCCTCCTCACCTCCGCCAAACTGATTCTCTTTCCCTCTTCAAAACCTTACTTAAAAATCACCTCCTCCAAGAGGCGTTCCCAGACTGAGCTCCTCTTCCCCCTCTACTCCCTCTGCCATCCCCCCTTTACCTCTCCGCAGCTAAAGCCTCATTTTCCCCTTTTCCCTCTGCTCCTCCACCTCTCCCTTCCCATCCCCACAGCACTGTACTTGTCCGCTCAACTGTATATATTTTCGTTACCCTATTTATTTTGTTAATGAATTGTACATCGCCTCAATTCTATTTAGTTGCCATTGTTGTTACGAGATGTTCTTCCCCTTGACGCTGTTTAGTGCCATTGTTCTTGTCTGTCCGTCTCCCCCGATTAGACTGTAAGCCCGTCAAATGGCAGGGACTGTCTCTATCTGTTGCCGACTTGTTCATCCCAAGCGCTTAGTACAGTGCTCTGCACATAGTAAGCGCTCAATAAATACTATTGAATGAATTATATACCCTTACACTCTGCTTCTCTCCCTATCTGTAATTCGTTTTAATGTTTGTCTCCTCCACAATATAGTAGGCTCCTTGAGGGCAGGAATAGTGTTTATCAACTCTATTTACCCATCCTAATCCCTTAGTACTGAGTTCAGCACACCCAAGCACAGTGCTCTGCACACAGTAAACGCACAATAATTACGAATGAATGAATAAAAACCACTGATTGATTGAGAAACGTTAGTTATGATAGTATCTTTAGAGCAATATAATGAAATAATTGTGACATTTATTTAGTACTTACTATGTGCCGAGCACGGGGGCAGATATAAAATAATGAGGTCCCACATGGGATTCAAAGTCTAAGTAGGAGAGAGAATAGGGATCAAATATCTATTTTGCAGAAGAGGTCACTGAGACCCAGAGAAGTAAAGTGATTCGCTCAAGATCACACAGCAGAAATCATGAATCCAGTATTAGAACCCAAGTCCTCTGACTCCCAGACCTGTGTTCTTTCCATCAGGTCTCACTGCTTCCCTATGTCATTAACCCATTAATTCCAAGTGGTTACTATAACACAATTTTCATATAACACATTTGTTCTTCAAGAACACCAGCGTTGTAAACATCTGGAATGGATTTGATATATGCAATTTTTCAGTAGACCTGTGTATAAATCTTAGCTTCTGAGTATGTTATTCATTAAATCCAGTGTAAAGAAAGAGGAGCAATTGAATGGGATATCTTGTACTGCAAATTTTAAAAATTGTTAAGGTAAACAAAAGTATGAATGCACTTATCTGAGAATTGTCTGTTGGAAAAGACCTGCAACTGGAACTTTTCACTGGCTCACTATTTGGAGTGGTGTGGAGAGTGTTGTCAAAGTGCTGTTTTACCCTATCTAAACTGCACAAAGACACTATGCTCCAGAGCTGATTCAAGTGAAGTCTTTGTGGACCAACTGGGATTTGGTATACTTTGGAGAAAATTTCTGTCATTCTGCAGTTGAAAATCTCATTATTTTTAGACACACATTTGTTGTCAGCAGAATATGTCGGCATCAACACAGTGCTATTAAAAAAAAGAAATGGACCTGATTTCAGGCATATAAAGAGGAAAGGAACATATAACTAATGAGAGTAAATCTGTTGATTTACCCAATGGTCAGTTCTTTATTGGAGCACTGTGCTTCTGTTTGGCCCAGCACTTTAAATAGGATGTATAGAACTCAGTCAGAGAGGAGCCGTAAGAGAACAGCACGAATGATTAAAGATCTGGTAACCAGACCCTAGGAGGGAAGGCTAACCTAATAGGGGATACTAAACCTGGAAGAGAGAAGCAGTTAAGGGAGATGGTGACACTTTCCAAATATATGAAGGAATATATTTCAGGTGGTGGTGAACAACTGAACTCCGTGTCCCTTGAGAATGAGGTCAGAGCAAGAAGGTGTTCAATAAATACTATTAATGTAGGCTAGATATTAATAGAAACTACCTGATCCTCCTCCTCATGAGATTGCTTCAGTCTTTTGGTCTCCACCAGCTCCAGCCTTCTTACATGTATGTTATCTTCACCTTCTACAACTAGATCGCAGTTTTGTTCCTCCCAAACTAAACTTTTGATGGCATCTTGTGCCCAACTCTCCTATCTTATAAAACCTACTGCTCATCCAAGCTCTTTCCCTGCTGGAATCACATCCCCCTTCAAATCTATAAGAACTTAGGCCTCCCTATCTTCAAAGTCCTGAAAATTCCCCTCCTCCAGGAGATATTCCCACTCCAATTTCCACTACTTCTTATTACAGTATCCCAAAGGCCACCCTTAGCACTAATGCATATGCACCAATCCTTAGCATTTATGGATGTGTCATTTTTAGTATTCCACCCTCAGTCTTTCAGCATTTATGTACATATCCATAATTTATTTATTTAAATGAATTTCTGTTTCCCTCGCTAGACTGTAAGCTTATTGCTTGCAGGGAATATGTTTATTAATTCTGTTGTGTTGTCCTCTCCCAAGCATTCAGAAAGGTGCTCTCCACACAGTAAATGTTCAGTAAATATCATTGAATGATTAATTGATAGTATCCATTTATATTACCCTATCGGGGTTGCACCTGAAGAGTTTCCAGTACTCTACCAGTCTCGACTACAGGAGGAAGATCAAGGCATACCCATTCTATTCCTAGCCTAGGCAGTGGCTAGCTGGTGAAAGGCAATCTGCTACAAGTCACCTGTGCTGGGCAGCATCGGCATGGAAGAGAGTCGAGAGAGGAGACTCAGGTTTACTGAACGGAAGGAGACACTGGTAAACCACTTCTGTATTTTTACCAAGTAAACTCTATGGATACACTACCGGAACAATAACTGAAGGAAGTTGGGCACTCTGGGAGAGATGTGTCCATAGAGTCGCTATGGGTCGGAGATGACTCGATAGCATAAGACGAAACAAGACTCCACTTATTGATTCAGCTTTCCATCTGTTTGCTATTATCAACTGAATCTATATTTCCTTCTGTAACCTCTGTACATATACAATTTATGTCTTTCTGTCAGGCCTAATAGATTGAAAATCTCTCAAGAGCTGGGCTCATTTCCTCCACTTGCTCTCATAAGAACCTACTACAGTACATTTGCACACCGAAGCGACTTAAATGCTACTGAATGAATGAAAAATGTAAGTTGAAAATGGTAGTGAATACAAAATCAATGGTATCTACTGAGTACACACTCCATGCAGAGCACTGTATGCACTAAATGCTTGGGAGAGTACACTATAACTCACTTACAGACACTAAGTTCCCTGCTCTCAAGTAGTTTACAGTTAAGTAGCGAAAACAGAGTAAAATGCATTACAGACAGCATAAATGTCAGAGTTCATTCATTCAATCATACTTATTGAGCACTTACTGTATGCAGAGCACTGTACTAAGCACTTGGAATGTACAATTCGGCAACAGATAGAGACAATCCCTGCCCAACAACGGGCTCACAGTCTAAAAGGGGGAGACAGACAACAAAACAAGTAGTCAGGGATCAATACCATCAAAATAAATAAATAGAATCATAGAAATATAACCATCATTAATAATATAGAATAATAAATAATATACACAAATATGCACAAGTGCTGTGGAGAGGAGAAGGGGGTAGAGCAGAGGGAGGGAGTAGGGGGAATGGGGATGGGAAGAAGGGCAGAAGGAACGGGAGGGCTCAGTCTGGAAAGGCCTCTTGGAGGAGGTGAGCTCTCAATAGGGCTTTATAAAGGGGAAGAGAGTTAGATTGGCGAATGTGAGGAGGGAGGGCATTCCAGGTCAGTGGTAGGACGTGGGCCACGGGTCAACCTATGCATGTTTGTGTATATGTGTGTAAAGTACTGTGGTCCTGGAAAGGGATGAATATTTTATTGTTGAATTGTACTTTCCAAGCACTTAATACAGCGCTCTGCAGACAGTAAGTGCTCAGTATATATGATTGAATGAATGAATGAATGAAAGAAAGAAAGAGCTTAAGGGTGATGTGAAGCTGGGGTAGGGAGAAAATCAGTGCATTTAAGAGGTAGAGATGCAGATGCATAGACTGTGCAGTGAGAGAGTGAATTATTAATCAGTCAATCATATTTATTGAGTGCTGACTGCATGCAGAACACTTTATTAAGCACTTGAGGGAGTGCACTATAACAGAGTTGGTAGACACATTCCCTACCCATAATGAGCTCACAGTCTAGAGGGGAAGACAGTCATTAATATGCATCAATAAATTACAGATATGTACATAAGTTCTCTGGAAC
The DNA here is from genome assembly GCF_004115215.2 of Ornithorhynchus anatinus. NCBI lineage: Eukaryota > Metazoa > Chordata > Mammalia > Monotremata > Ornithorhynchidae > Ornithorhynchus > Ornithorhynchus anatinus. The sequence goes on along the minus strand of NC_041731.1, from coordinate 109,322,580 downwards.
TGAGGGAGGAGTGAATAAAAGGAGCAAATCAGGGTAATGCAGAATGGAGTAGGAAAAGAGGAAATGAGGAATTAGTTATGGAAAGCCTCTTGGTGGTAATGTGCCTTCAATAGAGCTTTGAAGGTGGGTATAATAATTGTCTGTCAGATATTAAGAGGATGTTCCAAGCCAGAGACAGATATTGATATACAGACATTACAGACATTAAAATACATACAGAAATAAATGAATGAATAAAGATAAAAATTACAGTAGGTTGGCTTTAGAGGATGTGCAAGGGCTAGACTGTAATAGGAGAACAGTGAGATGAGGTAGGAGGGTGCAAGGTGATTGAACGCAAGGAGAAGGAGTTTCTGCTTAATGCGGAGGTGGATGAACAACCACTACAAAGATGGGAAAACATGGACAGAAATGTTTCTGTATAAAAATGTCTGGATAGCAGAGTGAAGTATCGATTGGCATGGGGAGAGACAGTAGGCAAGGAGGTCAGAAGGGAGACTGATACATTAATCAAGGCATGATAAGATAAGTACTTGGATAAACATGCTAGCGGTTTGAATGGAGAGGAAAAGACGTGCTTTAGGGTTGTTGTGTAGGTCGGTGAAATAAGGGGTTGTTCAAGGAAAGCCTTTTGGGGGAGATGTGATTTTATGAAGGCTTTGAAAATGGGGAGATTGATGGTTTGTTGTATGTGAAGCAGTGAGGGAGTTCCAGGACAGAGAGAGTACACAGACAATTGGTCAGTGGAGATACAGATGAGCTGGAGCTCCCTTATTCATTCATTCAATTATATTTATTGACCTCTTACTATGAGCAGAACACAGTACTAAGTGCTTGGAAAGTACAATACAGAAATAAAGAGACAATCCCTGCCCACAGAGGGCTTACAATCTAGGGGGCAGGTGGGGGGAGACAGACATCAAAACAAATAAATGGGCATCAATCTAAATAAGTAGAATTATAGATATATATATCTATATACATATATATAGGTACATATATACATAAGCACATATATATATACATAAGTGCTGTGGGCAGGGAGTGAGGAGAAGAGCAAAGGGAATGAGAGAGCTATAGTAAGTAGGTTGGCTTTGGAGGAGTGAAGTGTGTGGGCTGGGTTGTAATTGGAGATTACTGAGGTTTGTTAGAAGGGGAGATCTGATGAGTTCCAAAAAGTCAATAGTTCTGTTTGATGCAGAAATGGGTGGGCAACTGCTGAAAGTTTTTGAGGATTGTGGAGACGTCATCTTTTTGTTCATTTTTTTCTAGGAAAATGATTGGGGCAACAGAGTGGAGTATGCCCGGGAGTGGGGAGAGACAAGATGCAAGAAAGTCAGCAACAAAGCAGATGCAGTAGTTGAGGGAGGATATTATAAGTGCTTAGATCAACACGGTAGCAGTTTGGGTAGAGAGGAAGAGGCGGATTTTAGCGATGCTGTGAAGGAAGAACTGAGATATTCTGTGCTCAGCAGGAACATGCCTGGAAAGGAAGAGAGGGAGCCAGCAGGGCTGTAAAATTCACTAGCAATATAATAGATTCTTTTTCTCAAGTTCTCAGTCTTCCAGTCTCAATAATAATAATAATAATGATGATGATGGCATTTGTTAAGGGTTTACTATGTGCCAAGCACTGTTCTAAGCACTGGGATAGATACAAAGTAATCAGGTTTTCCCAAGTGGGGCTCACAGTCTTAATCTCCATTTTACAGATGAGGTAACTGAGGCCCAGAGAAGTTAAGTGACCTGCGCAAAGTCACACAACTGACAAGTGGCAGAGTCAGGATTAGAACCCATGACCTCTGACTCCCAAGTCTGGGCTCTTTCCACCAAGCCATGCTGCTTCTCAAGAACAAGGCTCATGAATCATTCCCCAAGGGACACTCCAATAGACATCATTATCCTTCCACCAACCTTAACTTGCTATTCTCCATAGATCCTGCCCTCTATGTATAGTTCCTCTGCTCCATATGTATGCCACTCTTTAAAGCCTTTGAATAGGTCACTGTAGCTGCCCCTGCAGTGTGGAAATTGTTGCATTTGCTAATGGGTCTCATTATCTCCAAAGGATGCCCCTTGCCCATCCTCTGTAATTCCTCTCAATGTCACGTTTCACTGAATATTGTAAGTTGCTAAAGGGATTTGTTAAAATGAGCTAGTACCCAGAAAATAATCATATCTTAGAAATCATCTTAAATCACCTTAGAGCATTCATTCAATCATATTTATTGAGCGCTTGGGAAGAACTTGGGCCTGGGAGTCAGAAGGACCTGGGTCCTAATACTGGATCCACTATTTGTCTGCTGTGTGACCTTGGGCAAGTCACTTAACTCCTCTGTAGCTCATTTACCTCATCTGTAAAATGGGATTAAGATGGTGAGTCCTATGTGGGACAGGGACTGTGTCCAACCCAACAGGGGCAGACATGACAATATTTACAAAAGGGGTAATTGGAATAAATACTTTGTCATACAAACATAAATGCTATACACAAGGATTCTTCTCCATTTGCCAAACTGCATGTGGAATGGATTTCACCAGAAGTGACATTAGAAGCAGCGTGGCCTAGTGGATTGAGAATGAGCCTGTGAGTTCAAAAGGACCTGCTCAGTGGAAAGAGCATGGGCTTGGGAGCCAGAGGTCATGGGTTCGAATCCCGGCTCTGCCACTTGTCAGCTGTGTGACTGTGGACAAGTCACTTCACTTATCTGGGCCTCAGTTCCCTCATCTGTAAAATGGGGATGAAGACTGTGAGCCTCATGTGGGACAACCTGATAACCCTGTATCTACCCCAGCACTTAGAACAGTGCTCTGCACGTAGTAAGCGCTTAACAAATACCAACAAATACCAACATTATTAATCCCGGCTCCGCTACTTGGGGAAGCAGTGTGGCTCAGTGGAAAGAGCCTGGACTTCGGAGTCAGAGGTCATGGGTGCGATTCTCGGCTCTGCCACCTGTCAGCTGTGTGACTGTGGGCAAGTCACTTAACTTCTCTGTGCCTCAGTTACCTCATCTGTAAAATGGGGATTAAGACTGTGAGCCCCACGTGGGACAACCTGATTCCCCTATGTCTACCCCAGCGCTTAGAACAGTGCTCAGCACATAGTAAGCGCTTAACAAATACCAACATTATTATTAAAATGGGGATTAACTGTGAGCCTCACGTGGGATGACCTGATTACCCTGTATCTCCCCCAGCACTTAGAACAGTGCTCTGCACATAGTAAGTGCTTAACAAATACCAACATTATTACTTGACTGCTGTGTGACCTAGGACAAGTCACTTGACTTCTCAGTACTTGGGTTACCTCATCTGTAAAATGGGAATTAACCCTGTAAGAACCATGCGGGACATGGATTGGGCCCAACCCGATTAGTTTGTATCTTTTCCAATGTTTAATACAGTGCCTGGCACATAGTAAGTGCTCAATAAATGCCATTAAATAAAAACAAAACTTTAAAAAACAAAAAGAAATAGTTATCTGCCTGTGTTAATGTGTGTACATGTGTGTGTACATGAAAAGTGTCCTTGAAGGAATTCAGTTACGCCGTGGAACAAGAAAGATAAAATGGGCAAAAACACGAAATTACATTCCTGTCACTTAAAATGATGACAAATGAGTCTTTATTTTTCAAATCGCCAACTGTACTGTGAGATTTCCCTGAGGATTTGAGGGGACTCTTAATAGCCAGTGTGGAACTGCTACTGATTGTGTGTCTTTTCAGTTGACCCAAAGCTTGCCTGTCAGCAAAATCCCCTTCTGGTTGAAGTGAACCACACAGGCAACAATCTTCATCAGTGACAGCAAAGAAGGTTGATGTCACTGACCCTGCCATATGCTCTCTGCATTTCCACCTAGGACATCATCATCCATGGGCACTGCTGAGTGGTGAAGGTCATTGCACAGGCAGCCTTTACAGATGGACTGAGCACAAATGGCCAAATTGTAGTTATGGCAAGGACAGCCAGTGACAAGTTGTTTACAATCGGCTTTTGTTAAGTGTTCTTCATCAGCTCCTCATCTAAGAGCAGCAGATGCAGTTTTGCCTGGTTTAGTCGATGCTTCATTGGATCTTCAAAGAGACCCTTTTCCATTATTTGAACTTTAAGTCTGAACTTGGGTAAGTTGTGTTTGATTATTTTCTTCCTAGAAAATGTGCAGAAGGCAACAAGATGATGGATCTGGAAGCAGAGAGGCCCAGGTCTGAATACCAACTGTCACTAGCTGAGACCATGTGACCTAGGGCAAGTTACTTAGGTTGCCTTTGTCCAGATAGATCATACTGAACCTAACTCTATACCATTTCTAACACATGGGTTCCTACAGTACTTTCTCACAGTGCTTAATTAAAACCAGAGGCATTATAATTTATTACTATTATTATCTCAAGTGACCAAAAAAATAGCTTTAAACAGACAAAGCATATTTTCTTTATATTTGCTTCATTGACATCTTTTCTGGAGAAGCAGCATGGCTTGGTGGAAAGAGCCCGGACTTGGGAGTCAGAGGTCATGGGTTCTAATCCTGGTTCTGCCACTTGTCAGCTGTGTGACTTTGCGCAGGTCACTTAACTTCTCTGGGCCTCAGTTACCTCATCTGTAAAATGGGGATTAAGACTGTGAGCCCCACGTGGGACAACCTGATCACCTTGTATTTCCCCCAGCGCTTAGAACAGTGCTTGGCACATAGTAAATGCTTAACAAATACCACCATTATTATTATTTCTGGGTCCCCTTATTGCAAAACAAAAGCATATAAGTGGCTAGGCTTACTGAACATGTCTCCCCACTCCTCATAAATCAATCTATCAATCAATAGTATTTATTGAGTGCTTACTATGTGCAGAGCACTGTACTAAGCACTTGGAGAGTATAACAGACTTGGTAGACATATCCCTGCCCACAAGGAATTGAGCCTAGAGGAAACATACACTAATATGAATAAATAAATTACAGAGATGTGTATAAGTGTTGTAGGGCTGAGGGAGGGGTGAATAGAGAGAGCAAATCGGGATGACACTGAAGAGAATGAGAAAAGAGGAAATGAGGACTTACGGAAAGCCTCTTTGCGGAGATGTGCCTTCAATCAGGCATTAGTGGTGGAGAGAGTAATTCTCTGTCGAATATAAAGAGGGAAGCTCCAAAGGTTGCCCATCCAGCTCATTGTGGAGTAGAAACTCCTCATTTTCAACTTTAAAGGTCCTAGAAACAGTAGTCACTCTATCAGTATCACTGATGCACGTGATTTAAATAGCCCCCTGGTCAAGGATCATATGTAACAGCTGAATTGTTCTCTACCAAGCACTTACTACAGTGGTAGGAAAAATGTAAATGCTCAATAAATACTATTGATATGATTGATTGATTGACTGAGGTTAGGAAACCTGTGATGGGGCTGATCTAGTAGTTCTCTCGTTCACCCCACACATCCTATCCGTTACCAAGACCTGCCGGTTTCACCTCTACAATATCGCCAAGATCCGCCCTTTCCTCTCCACCCAAACGGCTACCTTACTATTACGGGCTCTCGTTATATCCCGGCTAGACTACTGTGTCAGCCTTCTCTCTGACCTCCCTTCCTCCTCTATCGCCCCGCTCCGGTCTATTCTTCACTCCGCTGCCCGGCTCATCTTCCTGCAGAAACGATCTGGGCCTGTCACTCCCCTTCTTAAACAACTCCAGTGGTTGCCTATCGACCTCCGCTCCAAACAAAATCTCCTCACTCTAGGCTTCAAGGCTCTCCATCACCTTGCCCCTTCCTACCTCTCCTCCCTTCTCTCTTTCTACCGCCCACCCCGCACGCTCCGCTCCTCTGCCGCCCACCTCCTCACCGTCCCTCGGTCTCGCCTATCCCGCCGTCGACCCCTGGGTCACGTCCTCCCGCGGTCCTGGAACGCCCTCCCTCCTCACCTCCGCCAAACTGATTCTCTTTCCCTCTTCAAAACCCTACTTAAAAATCACCTCCTCCAAGAGGCGTTCCCAGACTGAGCTCCTCTTCCCCGTCTACTCCGTCTGCCATCCCCCCTTTACCTCTCCGCAGCTAAAGCCTCATTTTCCCCTTTTCCCTCTGCTCCTCCACCTCTCCCTTCCCATCCCCACAGCACTGTACTCATCCGCTCAACTGTATATATTTTCGTTACCCTATTTATTTTGTTAATGAATTGTACATCGCCTTGATTCTATTTAGTTGCCATTGTTTTTACGAGATGTTCTTTCCCTTGACGCTGTTTATTGCCATTGTTCTTGTCTGTCCGTCTCCCCCGATTAGACTGTAAGCCCGTCAAACGGCAGGGACTGTCTCTATCTGTTGCCGACTTGTTCATCCCAAGCGCTTAGTACAGTGCTCTGCACATAGTAAGTGCTCAATAAATACTATTGAATGAATAGTAGTTTAGCTGAGATATGGTGAGTGTCCAGAGTAGGGCTATTGCTACCAAGACTGGACTAGGTGTGAAGGCTTGAGATGTACAGATTCTTCTAGTCTTGCTATGTTGCAGCTCTCTTAACAGGCTCTTAACCAGCTTTCCTTCTGCTGTAGGTGCAGCTTTGACTTGAAAAATGGAAAATGGCTGTGCAGTGGGGAAGAGAAAGAAGCGCTGCCCCAGTGGGTATGCAATTTTCAAAAGAAGCATTTGCTTGGTTGACAATTGTGTCTGGGTGTCCTAACAAGTCTACCGATCCCTAGCCTTATTGAAGGCATATCTCCTCCAAGAGGCCTTCCCTGACTAAACCCTCCTTTCCTCCTCTTCCACTTCCTTCTCCATCACCCTGACTTATTCTCTTAATTCATCCCTTCTCCCAGCCCCACAGTACTTATATACATACCGGTAATATATTTATTTATATTCATGTCTGTGTCCCCCTCTAGACTATAAGCTTATTGTGGGCAGGGAATTTGTCTATTTATAGTTATTTTGTACTCTCCTAAGAACTTAGTACAGAGCTCTGCACACAATTAAGTGCTCAATAAATACATTTGGATGAATGAATACAAGAATGTCATTGATCAATTGATTCATTGATTGAATGAGAAGAGAGATTTAGGATTAATAGTTTGGTTTAGGGAAGGGAATAATTAGACCTTGTTTTAACTGAGTAATCTTTAGTCTGAGATAAGCATGTTTTGCCTCAGTAGGGTATAACAGGCCATAAAATGACAAGTTTAATTCAATGTTCAAAAACAAAGCAAACCTCATCAAGACCTAAAGCACTTTTGAAACCACCTAAAGGTTTGTAAGATGAACCCAACATTCTGGGGGAATTACAAATGGATTTTTTTATGAGACTTGTTGGAAGAATGATGATTTCTCCTTTCATATCGACAGGTCGGAAGTTTTTGGAAACAACGATTTTCCACCTGACCATGACAGGTAAAATATTGTCAGCATTTCTTGTTTCTTTGGTAATTCAGTGGTTGAAATATTTATCACATATTTATCACATAGTACTCTTTGCCATTTATTGTTCACCTCTACCATTTTAATGAAGATAGAACCGTTGTCAACTTTAATATTCTGCAGGTGGATTCTTTGAAAATACTGTCGACAGAATGCTCCCATTTCTAAATTCTGAAATGATTCAGTTTGTCACTAGTGCTATTTTACCAAGAGTGGCACACTGTGTACAGGCTTCCTCTTCTCATCTAGGGAATGCACTATTCCATGAGAAAGTGGCTTGTCAAAATTCAAAAAATAAATCCTACATTTAGCTCCATGTTGGACCTTTTCCTTCTATGTAGCTGTGGACTGCAGCTCTCTGTTCATTTCAGAGGAAATCTAACCTTCCCCTTTCCATCAGTAAATGTCATTTATTGAGTACTTACTGTGTGAGGAGTATTTTAATAAGAACTTGGAAGATTCAAGAGACTTGAAGACTTGTTACCAGCCCTGAAGGAACTTACTCTTTGAGCCCTGCTGGTGACCTAGAGAAGGGGGAGAAGAGAGAAGATGGGTAGTGAAACGAAAAGTTCATCAACACAACCTTTACCTGGAGAATTGCCCCCTTGAGGCATTTTCTTAAAATAAAATTAGACTTGTTCTTTGAGGGAAGAGCAAAGTAATCTGTAAGTCTGTCTCATGAGAACATGAGCTGGCCTCATAGTGGGGTTTCACAGTCACCTCTTTTGAATACTGTACAGGATTTTTCACTCTTGATTATCTCAGAGCTTCTCCTGCAGGGCCTGTAGGGTTATTATGTTCGATTCAGTAGACTGTAATATGCTCATCTCGCTTGGAAGTGTTGCGTACAAATCATCCATTAAAAGGGTAGAATGGGAGAACACATTGAACACTGCTCTAAGATGTGGTAGGTGCATTTTCAATTTTACATAGCTTCAGGGAAAGAATCCCAGAAACTGCTTTCATTTGAAGTTTCTTTTTTCCCCCACTGTTCCATAAACCCATTTTCCCCGAAACACAAACTCATCATTCCTCCTTCCTCTTCGTGGTCTGGAGTCATCAAACAGTGAACCAAATGGTCCTTTAATGACAAACACAACATTTATTTTATTCTAGAATCATTGGTCTTCCTTTGTAAAGTTTCAAGATTATTCTTTCATCTGCTTGCAAACTAGATATGGCTTTGTCACCACTAGCACTGCAAGATCAACAGATTTTATGTAAAATATGTGATGCAAAAGAAAAATACAAAATTACAGCATTTTCATTTATGAAAGACTCAATTTTGAATTTCCCCAGGTTATATCAAGCATTTCATGTTCCTCTAAACTAAACAACCAAAAATAAATTGAGTTTCTTCATTTTGTAGTTTCTCTTTCTTTTAACTTAATAAATCATTTGTATTTTTCTATTATGGGAAAAATATATATCTCCTTTAATTTTTCTGTTAATAGGTGTATTATGGATACAATTTATTTTAATAATCCTACTGAGTAGTTGGAATAATGCTGGCCTGTTTGGAAACCACCACAACCTGAAAGTCTAGCCTGGCAGCAATTGGGAGTGGGCTTTCATTTCTTAAGTAAAGCTTCATGGAAGTTTGGGTACCAAGAGGTATATTTTAAGACAGTGATATGCTCTCTTACGTTCAAACCCCTTAGGGAAGCAAGGATTTAGTTTAATGTGCAAAAAGTGCAGGGATCTGTGTCAGTCACACTCAGTCTTTTCAGCCACACATAGACACATTGTTATCATCTTTCTATCAGTATTATTATCTTCATCTTCATAGCTAATATTCAGTTCCAAAGACGACATGCTTGAAGATGAGGTCCTAGGAAGAAAACACATGATTAATGACATGTTATTATGAGAGTCGAAAAAGAGCAGAGAGTAGAGGGTAATACCAAGGTTCAGGCTTAAGTGATCAGGAGGAAGGTGGAGTTGTTGATTTGGATAGATTTGGAAGTTATTTGCAATCGATTAACCAATAACCCAATGGTACTTACTGAGTGCTTATTGCTTGCTGATCATTGTACTAGGCACTTGGGAGGGAAAAATAGGATAGAGTTGGTAGACATGTTCCCTGCCCACAAAGAGTTCACAGTCTAGAGAGGAAGAAGGACATTAAATGATTTACTGATTGGAAAATGAGAGAAAATAGGTATACAAAAGTAGGGGCTGTGGGACTGTGAAGGGGTTGAGTATCAAATAGCACGGGCTTGGGATTCAGAGGTCGAGGGTTCTAATCCCGATTCCGCCACTTGTCTGTTGTGTGACCTTGGGCAAGTCACTTAACTTCTCTGTGCCTCAATTACCTCATCTGTAAAAATGGAGATTAAAAAATGTGAACCCCATGTGGGACAATCTGACTACCCTGTATCTACCCCAGAACTTAGAACAGTGTTCTGCACATAGTAAGCACTTAACAAATACCATAATTATTATCCAGTTTGAAGTTTTCTTCATTGTGTCTTTAAAGCACTTTTTTCATCCACCTCTTCTATTTTGGATAGGCTGATGTTGTCCATTTTCCTCAAAGGTCCTTCCCAGGGAATATTTGTTGTGATAAGTGTTGCACTGCTGCTGGTGATTTGCCTGTCTTTCTGTTCGTGATCAGAGTTTGTGACACTATTTGTATCCCCTATTGCCACAATGTTAAGTACTGCAAAAAAGAGTGGAACTGTGCTTGAAGTGGAATATGATGTAAGTAATTGGTTCATTTCTAGTAGCCTAGAAAGAGAACGTTAGACACTACAACTGTCTTTTATCCCCTGCAACCAATTCATATTTCTTCCTCATTTGTGAGAATTAAGGAATAGCTAAGAACACCGGGGTATGCAGTATTTTATTTGCAGGCTAGAAGAATTTTTTTTAATTAAATTTTCATCATCATCATCATCATCACTATCATCATCTATTGAGTGTTCACTGAGTATAGAGCATAGAAAAATTCTTGGGAGTGTAAAACAAAACCAACAATTTTCTGTTGTGTATATATTTCTTTTCTCTGAATCTCCTACCGTGCAGCTTCCTACTTGAAAATTCCAGTAGAAGGAAAAGTGATGTTCTAAGAGGTGGTTGGTTAGATAGGGGTGGCCCAGTGGCTCATAGTGTTGGTATTTATTAAGCGCTTACTATGTGCAGAGCACCGTTCTAAGCGCTGGGGTAGACACAGGGGAATCAGGTTGTCCCACCTGAGGCTCACATTTAATCCCCATTTTACAGATGAGGGAACTGAGGCACAGAGAAGTGAAGTGACTTGCCTACAGTCACACAGCTGACGGGTAGAGCCGGGATTCGAGCCCCTGACCTCTGACTCCCAAGCCCGGGCTCTTTCCACTGAGCCATGCTGCTTCTCTAAGTGAAAGACTATCAGATTCAACTGTGCTACTCACCATTTTCATTTGAGATAAATCAGGATAACATAAATAAAGAAATATGGAATATTGATTGTAATTTTGCCCACAGTGCATCTCTAACCTTCAAAAATATCTTCACTTCCTTTTCTGAGTATCCAACTCCTAAGGTGATTGAGATCAATCAATCAATGGTATTTACTGAGCATTTACACTGTGCAGAGCTTTGTACTGAATGGTGGGAGAGTACAGTACAATACAGTGGGTAGAAATGCTCTTGCTATTGAGGATCTTGCAAACTAGAGGAATAAAAAATGAGTTAAAGGAAAATATATCGAAAAGATACCAAAAAGATGACATAAAATTAAATATGAAACCCAAACTATGTTGTGCCTGTTTCCATCTTTTCTGTTTTGAGCATCCACACAAAGGACATTGATCCCATGCATGGATGACTCTATAAGAGGGAAAGTGCACAAAGTAGACAGTGGTCTGTGGGTTGGAAGAAAGTAGATGGTGAAGAGTAAGGACAATCAGGAACAGGGCTGTTATGACCTACTCTCCTAGATCACCCAGGGTTTGTCAGGGAAAAAACCCCTATTGTTTTAGATTGAGTGTTAGAGGTACTTGAATGTCATGATTTCCAAGTGGGACTTAAGTGACAGAATAAATGACCTCCCCAGGACCACGCCACTCACCAGGAACTTGAGGAATTAAAAAGTCAGAGCGTTTTGGGGTAATTTGAACAATATTTGCAGCAATGGCAACACACAGTTATGTCTTCATAGCAGGTGGTGTTTGCAGGGAGTCCTTTTTGCAGCTCTCTTCTTACCTCCTAAAACTTCCTAAGCTTAGCTGGCTGTTAGGATAATTAACCCCCCTACATCCTGTAGCGGCTTTCAAATGCACTTCCAATACATTAAGGAAAAGAGAAAATAATTATTTTCAGGTTTAACAGTATGGTCCTTAGTTACTGATATGCCCGCACCATTAGTCTAACAGGAAACAAACCTAAATGTATTTAGGAGAAGTTCGAGTGAAACCTATTATTATACTTCTTTTTTCACTGGGCTCAGACACCCACTTGTACATTGAATTGCTCTTCAATACACTTGTATTATTTTCTGCAGAAGAAAGAGGAGATGTTATTTTGGTCTCAGATGTCATACTTCATGAGGATCTGTAACGTCAACTAAAAAGGAAAACATTTTACATTTTCAAATTTCCAATTAATCTGGGTGGCTTTTTGAGTCACCTGCCCATGCCAAATGTGCTCTATCCTATTTATATAAATGGGAATGATTCCCTACAATTCAAAATCTTATTCTCATCAGTCAAGTCAGTCAGTCAATCAGTCAGTCTATCCACCATATTCATTGAGTGCTTACTCTGTGCAGAGTATTGTAATAAGTTCCTGGGTGAGTACAATAGCATTAGTATATATGATATCTGCTCTCAAGGAGTTTATGGTTTAGTTGAGAAAACAGACACTAAAATATATTATGTGAGGCAACAATCAAGTATAAAGACATCTACACATTTGTTGTGGGGATAGAGGATGGGGAGAGTACCTAAATGCATGGCATGAGAGGAAATAGGATGAGGGGATGAGAGGGTAGTCAGGAAGGCTTCCTAGAAGAGATGTGATTTTAGTAGAACTTTGAAGATGGGGAGAATGGTGGTCTGTCAGATATGAAATGTGGGAGTTCCAGGCAGAAGAGAGGATGTGAACAAAGGATCAACAGTGAAAAAAAACGAGGGTCTCAGAGTTGAAAGGAACAAAATTGAAGATTGTAAAACTGAACATGAATCCAATGAAATTAATCAGGAATTAAAGAAAATCTGGCTTCAGAGGAGAAAGGTTTTCATCAATAAAAATGCATGTGCTTCATTGCACTACAACTAAAGATCTTTAGTTTTCTCATGCTTATGGATGTCAGATGGAGTTTGGGTTTTTATTCTGAGACCTTAAGAGACGATAGATTTTGCTCAATTTTTATTGTGAGCTCCAAGGGAGCTGGTTGTCCCTTGTGTCCTTTGTAGGGTAAGCTGTAATTTCTCATGAAAACACAGTAGATTTGGGGCCTTTTGAGCTAAGTGCCTTCTCTCTGCCCTCATGACTCCTCTTCCTCAAACTCTTCTCTGACTTCGTTCCTCTGATTCTTTTCTTCTGCCATGATTAGAGCTCACTAGAAAACAAAATTTCTTCAAGTTAGATAGTTGCAGGTTTCCATGACGGATGAATGGATTTTGTACTACGGTGCTTTAATCAGGCAAAATTTTTCAAGGTGATAAACGGCCCCTGATGGGCTGTCTTCATAGTTTAAATTAGGAGTTTACCTGATCTTTCAACCCAAGAGGAAGCTAAGGAAGAAGGAGGTAGGTTTTTCATGTAGTTCAGGAGGAAGGAAGCCAGTGCAAGTGCAGAAGCGGATCGGGGAGGCAGACTGTCCACTTAGTAGATAGACTGAGAGGTGGGTGCAAACTAATGCATCTCTGACACAGCTCCTTGAGAGGGAATGTGTCACCCCGTGGGAGGCAGAGAGGCCTCTCCAATGGGGGCAAAGGGAACTGAAATCTGTTTTTGCATTCATCAGCCTGAGCTGCGGAGTGATGGTTGGGGCAGGGAAGCCCTTCTTTTCCCTCCTCTCAAAACAGGAAATCACCCGTGGTTCCTTGCTGAAACTTGGACCTTCTGGCCATGGGCCTTGAACGGGTGAAGGAGACACAGCCCCTGGATTGACCAACCCCTTTTTGTGGGCTGAGACTGGATCCCGAAGATGGAAGGAATGAGTTTACTTCTCATTTTTTTAAAAAAACTGACAAAACATGAATCCCAGTTTGATTTTTCTCTTCCCTTTTCTGAACAGGCTCTCAGGGACCTCTCTGGTCTTGGAAAAACTCCTCTTCTCCCAGGTCAGGCAGTCCAGAGCCAGTGCCTGGCTCTGCAGCTGCAGCGGGAAGCAGCCTGTTTCTCTATTCCAGCTGGATCGACCTTTGGTCAGAGCTGACTCAGCTGAGGGCTGGCCCAAGGCTCGGGGCCCTACGACACCGGCACCCATCCCAGTGTCCCTGCCCGTGAGTCCATCATGGCTGCACAGATATGTAAGGGGGGCCAGAGCCGGACAGTGTCAGATTGCATCATATGACTGGCAGGAGGAGGTGGCCCAATGTTGGATCATAGTTCAACCCCTTTGATGAAGGATTGGTTGAACTGATGAAACTTCCAAACACAGTCATACTCCAAACTAGAAGCAGCATGGCCTAGTGGAAATATCATGGGCCTGGGAGTCAAAGGACCTGGGTTCTACTCCCTGCTCTGACAATTGCTTGCTTTGTGACCTTGGCAAGTCATTTAACTTCTCTGTGTCTCAGTTTCCTCAACTGTAAAATAGGGATTAAATACTACTCTACTTCCTACTTAGACTATGAGCTCCATGAGGGATAGGAACTGTGTCTGACCCAATTAAATTTTATCTAACCCAGTGCTTAGAACAGTGTCTGGTGTATTGTTAGCTCTTAACAAATATTATTAAAAAATTTGTCTCTTGTGCAAACAACACACCCCTCATGGCCTTACTTGCAGAGATGCTGAGGAAAGAGGAAGGATCTGATCACTTTCAACAAGATCAAATGCTCTACTACCTCCCTTACTTTTGCACAGATAGGGTCTATTGTCTAAGGTGGCTACAGCATTTAAAATAGTGAGGGTTTATCTTAGGCCAGATTTCTAGTCAGAACCTGACAGTTACAAAGCAAGAATAAAAAGGTCTCGTTGGCTTGACTCACCAACTCTTTAAAAGCTGTCTATCATAAGCCAGCCTTCTCTGTCTCTGCCCACACACTGAAAAGTGATGGTTGGCATTATTGACCAGGAACCACATTTTCTCTTTCTGGGACTTCTATGAGTCCATAAACCTTGTAGGGAAATCTCTGTTTTTTCACTTCTCATATCATTTCATATCGTATCATGTCATATCAGTGTCAATTCTTGCTTGTTTATTGTCCCTGTCTAGGTAAATATGGAAAACTGGGCTCCATAAATACCACTAGGTGTGAGATAAGCTAGCTGTACTTTATGATTTTTTAAATCCCAATTGCGAGATTGCAAGTTTAGTTCAGCACGAAGCTCTAAGAGACAATATTACATGTGTTTGTACTAAATTATATCATATTTCATTAAATATGTCATCTGCAATAATTCACTAAATCTGTCCATCTGCAACAAGAACAGCAATTGTCTAGTTAACTTATTCTTTTTAAATTTTTAAATTTCATTTTTGGTGCTATTTATTAATTGCTTACTTTGGGCCAAGCACTGTACAAGTCAAGGATAGAGTCAAAATAATCATGTCCTGACAGTCCCTGTCCACTTGGGTTTCACTGCAATTAGGACTTCATTGCCCAACTCTATTGATTCTTTGACTTAATTTGCAGCAGAACTAATTAGGTCTTGGGATGCTACATCTAACCATGGTGGCCATTTCAGTTGCCACCATTTCTGGACACACCATTGGCAGTGGGAGCCCTGAAGGTGATAGTTGATCAATGAAAATTCAAGGAAGATGGGAAACCATTCAAACAAGGGGAGTAGGGACTTAGAGCTGGGGGGAATTAGACCATGGAATTTAGGTCTAGGTAGGGTTGGATGATCAATAAAGTAATAAAAGGAACTCAGCATTATTATTATGGCATCTATTTAGCATTTATTTATGTGATTAAAACTGGTCTAAGCAAGGTCATCAGATCAGACACAGCCCTTGTCCTTACTTGGGATTCAGAGTCTAAGAGGTAGGGAACAACTATTTTATTCCCAATTTACTGAATTAACTGAGGCACAAGGGAGTTAAGTGATTTACCCAAGATTTCCCAGCAGTTCAGCTCAGCCTCCTAAACTCTGAGTTCTATGCTCTTTCCACTAAGCACCACTGCCTCCTTTAGTACTGCACAAATCTGTGGTCTCTTGTCAGATTTCAAAATGTCCACTTAGTGACTCATAGTTTTCCAGAGATGAGACATTGAAAAGTTTATCTGTACTTCTGCTGGATTAAGAAAGACATAAAGGTTCACAAAACCTAAAAAACTGCAGGTCTGGATTGTCATTTTGGTATTCCATAATAATATAATTTATTATCATTATTAATAACAATAATAACATTTAATAGAGAAGCAGGGTGGCCTAGTGGAAAGAGCATGGACTTGGGTGTCAGAGGACCTGGATTCTAATCCCTGCTCTGTCACTTGTCTGCTGTGTGACCTTGGGTAAGTCATTTAACTTCTCTGTGCCTCAGTCTTCTCATTTGCAAAATGGGAATTCAATGCCTTTCTTCCTCATTCTTAGACTGATAGTCCCATGTGGGATCTGATCATCTTATATCTTATCCAGGACTTAATACAGTGCTTAACACATAAGAAGTGCTTAACAAATATCACTATTACTATAAACACCTATTGAATGCAAAAGCATTGTAGTAAGAGCTTGAGAAAATACAGGAGAAGCAAAACCTATGTTCCATACCCACAAGGAGCTTCCAAATAAAGGGAACGTAAACTAGTGGAAAAGGTGTCCAGTCAATCCATCAATTATATTTATTGAGCTCTTACTACATGCAGAGCACTGTGTTAAGTGCTTGGGAGAGGAAAATATAACAAAATTGGTTGACAGGTTCCCTGCCCACAATGAGCTTACTGTCTAGAGAGGGAAATGAGGAGGAAAGGAAGAACTCCCTTCTAATTTGCTGGGAGAGAGTCAAAGCAAATTTCATTCATTCACGCATTCAATAGTATTTATTAAGCGCTTACTAGGTGCAGAGCACAGTATTAAGCACTTGGAATGTACATTTCTGCAACAGAGAGAGACAATCCCTGCCCAGTGATGGGCTCACAGTCTAAACGAGGGAGACAGACAGCAAAGCAAAACAGAACAAAACAAAAACAAGACATCATCAAGATAAATAGAATTAAGGGGATGTGCACCTCCTTAACAAAATAAATAGGATAATAAATATATACAAATGAGCACAGTGATGAGGGAAGGGGAGGGGAAAAGAGGAGTAGAGGGTGGGGGAGGGGAAGAGAGGGGGAGCAGAGGGAAAGGAGGCTCAATCTGGGACGGCTTCTTGGAGAAAGTGAGCTCTCAGTAGGGCTTTGAAGAGGGGAAGAGAGTTAGTTTGGCGGGCGTGAGGAGGGAAGGCATTCCAGGACAGCGGGAGGACGTGGGCCAGGGGTCGATGGCAGGATAGGCGTGAACGGGGAATGGTGATGAGGTGAGTGGCAGAGGAGCGGAGAGTGTGGGGTGGGCAGTGGAAAGAGAGAAGGGAGGTGAGATAGGAGGGGGCAAGGTGATGGAGAGTTTTGAAACCGAGTGAGGAGTTTTTGTTTCATGCAAAGGTTGATAGGCAACCACTGGAGGTTTTTGAGGAGGGGAGTGACATGCCCAAAGCATTTCTGTGGGAAGATGATCCAAGCAGTGGAATGAAGAATAGACTGGAGTGAGGAGAGACAGGAGGAAGAGAGATCTGAGAGGAGGCTGACACAATAATACAGTCAGGATATTATGAGAGCTTGTACCAGCACAATAGCCATTTGGATGGAGAAGAAAGGGCGGATCTTGGCGATATTGTAAAGGTGAGACCAGCAGGTGTTGGTGGATTGGTAGTGTTGGGTGAATGAGAGAGCTGAGTCAAGGATGACTCCAAGGTTGCGGGCCTGTGAGATGGAAAGGATGGTCGTGCTGTCCACAGTGACAGGAAAGTCAAGGAGAGGACAGGGTTTGGGAGGGAAGATAACGAGCTCAGTTTTCGACATGTTGAGTTTTAGGTGGCGAGCAGACATCCAGGTGGAGACGTCCTGGAGGCAGGAAGAGATACGAGCCTGGAGGGATGAGGAGAGAACAGGCGAGGAGATGTAGATTTGGATGTTATCTGCATAGAGATGATAGTTGAAGCCATGGGAGCGAATGAGTTCACCAAGGGAGTGAGTATAGATGGAGAACAGAAGAAGGCCAAGAAGTAACCCTTGAGGAACCCCTACAGTTAGTACAGTTACAGGATGGGAGGGGAAGGAGGAGGCCGCGAAGGAGACCACGAATGAATGGCCAGAAAGATAAGAGGAGAACCAGGAGAGGAGGGAGTCCATGAATCCTTGGTGAGATAAAGTGTCAAGGAGAAGGGGGTGGTCAACAGTGTCACAAGGCAGCTGCGAGGTCGAGGAGGATTAGGATAGAATAAAACCACTTATTTATCCCTACCTGACTACCTCACTATCCCAAACTACCTTACCCTCACTCAGCTCTTTCTTCCTATTTTGTACCCTTCCCTGAATTGATCTTCCCTGTTTACATCAACAGGCTATCCAAAATTGAACAAAAGGGATACTAGAAGAACAAAAGCAAAGGAGAATCGGACCCAGCTGCATGATTCGCTTCAGCGGAACCATATTTTATCATTGCAGTACATCATGCAAACCATCCTTAAATTAAAACACGCCGAGGGAAAATCCGTCTGCTGGTTATGACAGCTCTAAGTCTTTGCATTTTCTTCTCACAAGCCAGGTGTCCTACTGACAACAATGGGAGGATTGATGAATTTGAAGACATATAGAATGGCAGGGTTAAGAGTTGCCATCTGGATCGGACCTCGAGCTAAGTTAAGACGGCACTGCATTGACCCACGTTCTCAGACAAATGACTTCTGAAGTCATTACCCAGTTGGAAAGCATGTTTCCTGGCCTACTTCATCTTTTACTACAAGTGGCCAAGCACATGCATTTGCTTAATAAATATTCTCATGTGACAACGGTTGTAATGGGTCACAATTCTAACATATACGAGTAGAGGATTTGAAAAGATTGGTGCTCCCACAACCACTCGGGTGATAAATGAAAGTAGTAGCAATTGGTGGGCTTATCTGTTTTGACAAAAAACACATAGAAAAGTAAATGAGACAAAACATTCAGGTGATAAGTTTATTGGAGATGGGTGCTTTTTCACTTTAAACTTCATTTTTAAAATACCAAAATGAAATTAAGACAATTTTTGAAAATCTAAAGCTGAAACTTCCATGTATAAACACTTTTTTCATTCAGGGGTGCAACAATAATTACTTTTAGAAAAAACAGGCAAAATTGTCACGTTTTCCAGTGAGAAAATTTTAAGCAGATACAGACAGTATATTTAGGTGGACATATTCCATAAAATAATAAGAACTCTATAGCAAAATGAAACAGAGAAAACTGCAGAACTCCTGATTTCTTTGTTATAAATAACACATTTTTAAAAGACGTATTTTTTTAAACAAAAAGGACAAATTTTCCATTTATGAACAGCTACATATTTACAATGGTTTCTCATACAGAGTACAGATATTTAAAAGGAAGTCTGGTAATAAGCTCTATGGCATTTAGAGCACAAAAAAGTAAAGTACAAACTCCTCCCCGACCAACCCACCAAACTAGTGTATATTCACTGCAATAAAAAAGATTAAAAAAACTAGTAGAATATAAAATTTTATAAAATATCTTTTTTTCTATGTATCTGATGCCTGTCTATGCTATTGAAGCCTGTCTACTTGTTTTGTTGTCTGTCTCCCCCTTCTAGACTGTGAGCCCATTGTTGGGTAGGGATTGTCTCTATTTGTTGCCGAATTGTACTTTCCAAGTGCTTAGTACAGTGCTCTGCATACAGTAAGCACTCAATAAATATGAATGAATGAATGAATCTGCTTGTATTATGTTCCTGCACTGAAAGGCACTTTCTGCAATTTGATTTTGACAAAGAAGGGCAGAATTTCAAACATTTTATAAAATTACAAACTTATCCAACATTTTTTTTTTGGCTTAAACACCTGAAGTTGCAGCAGTGAATAACAATGAAGTGCACCTGCAGTTTAACTGTGAATTTAAAAAGGAACCAAGCCCCTGTCAAAGCATTCACAGAAGAAAACCCATTTATCAAAGTGGCCTAAGCTGTTTTCCTCAGAAATTCTACTTCATGCAAGACTGACAATTTGCAGACTTTCTACAATTATTTATTTGCTTTCAGAATCTCTCATTTATTTTATATATCAAAGTTTTCAAGGGGGAGAATTGTGTTGCAAGCCATTTTCTTTTAATATTCTGATCCGGTGCCTCTTCATTCTTCTTATAATAGTCCACTTTATGTAAAGAAGCTCGTTATTGCGGAAGGCAGGGGGTAACGTTTCAAAAGGCAAAATGATTCACAAAAATGTATATATCAGTTGGTTCTTTTATGATATTCAGATATTTCTCATGTTAGAACTAATATCTGAGCTTGGAAACAGCTATAGCTCTTTTAAGAATTCAATTTCTTTCCACTTCTATGCAATACTCTGCTTGAAAACCCATGACTTATAAGAGTGTACAGTATAGATACAGTAAGTATATTAAACATGATTTGATCGTCTAACTACAGTTCCTAGGCTGTAGAGAAAGTGATTGAGTCATAAAGTTTAACCATTCAATAGGTCATTCCATATTTTGGCAATATTGCTTGTCTTGATAATATTAGATGGCAGTCTTTGCTTCCCTACAAGAGGTTATTTCTGCATCTTCCCTTGTGTTTACCGTAAACATCCAAAACAACAAGGTACATTTTTGAATAACCTATAGTATTCTTCTTGGATCTGGAACAGAAGAGCACACAAATGGTTAATAATAAACATTGTATTCTGACCACAGAAAGCACTCAATTGTTAAAGGTCCTAAAAATCCTGCTAAGAGGCTTTTCGGGACAAGATTTTAAAGACAACATATTGCAAGACTGTTTACAGAGAGACAGAACTATCTAAGAGGTTCCTTGGAACTTTCCGTAAATGACTAACAACACCTGTTATCACTTTTGACATGAAATGTGTTGTATTTAAAAAGAAAAGCTGGAAAGATAAACCTGGACTGATAAGAGTTTTGTGTCTCTGGAATTCAGCACTGTTTACCCGAGGAAATACTCACTTTTCTAGATAACACACAAAGGAATAGGAAGATGAACATCCCCTGAAATGCATTGCAGATGGTGAAAAGGTATGCCGTCACCACTGACCCCTGGACCACGTGGAGAACGCCGAAGATCCAGGTAGCTCCAAGCAGGAACAAGAGGGCCAGGGCACCCCGGGCACACGACCTAGATTCCAATTACAATTAAGGCAGTCATGTGTTATTTGTTTCCCCAAATCGCTCATTAGAACATGGTGCACGTGTTCCTTCCAACTCGAGGAATTACCGCTTTCTTTTCCCAGAGACCGGACCCTAATTTTGAACTATGGTGCCATGGTGGAGAGCGCCCTTTAGGGTGTGCTGCGGTACTGTGAAACTCTGGGCTTCTGCAGACTGAGTGTAATGGTAAAACAGGACATCGTCAAAAAAATGGACTTTCTTAATCTTCAAATATATTTTCTCTAGGGTGCTGCAGTGCCATATGATTTGATTTTAAATCTACTGTTAGTGTAATTCCCCAAGGTAAAACATAAAACCGTTATGAAGTATTTCCCCTAAGAAACCTTGAAAAATGTACAGTATGTTCTTAGGTCAGCACACGTGCATGACATCAAAGGGATCTTATGGCTTCCTTTCAGGTTCAATTCCGCAGACCGTGCAGGATGTAAAACTAGATTTTTCTTTTCATAAAGGATTTTCATTTTGCAACACAAATAACGCTAAATTGTCCCAGGGTCAGGGTACTGATGTTTCTATATTAGAAGAAATGATCGCCTGTGACTTTTGGTAAAATATTGTACAGCCCCGCTCACTGACTATCCCAACGATTCATGCTGCCTGGAAAATGAAGCAACTAATGATTACTTTCTCCTTCATTCTTAGCCCAATCATTGTGAAATTTCCTTTGTATGGAAGGCATTTTTGCAGTTTCCTCAGAAAATGAATCATTTGCAACTTCATTAAAACTAGCTCAGTAGATGAGGCTATTGAGAGTAAGGAGTAAGAGAAAGTAATCAATCAAACAATTGCTAAATCCTAACTATAAATCTAGTGCACTGCACTGAAACTGCAGGAGTGTTTCTAAGCAACACAAACAGTAAGTTGTTTTCAATGTTCCCCACAGTACACTTCAGCTTTTCCTGCACAAATGATTTTCAAGGCCCCAATAAATCAGTTTAAAGAGAGCTAGTTGATGGAAATATCATAGCAGCATGCAAAGTTAAGAATCTTGGAAAATAAGGATACAGAGGCACTGAACTCTGTTGTAGTGATTCTTAACGAAGTGAATCATACCAAGAGCCTCATTCATTGTGGGAACACATTAGCTGGCTTTTCCCTTTGAAAAGGGGTTTCAGATTTGAAAAGGTGATTCTACTTGCAGCTTCAAAATAGGGTTGATAATCTTACACAGTGCACTGAATTTTTTAAGGCTTGGGCTTTTTCAGAAGTGCTCTTAAAACACATTTAAGGAAATGGAACGGGGATTTAAAAAGTACAGTGCGGCTTCCAGAGAAATGTCTGCAGTTAAAGTTACTGATGGCTAAGTCTTCCAAAGACAATGGGTTTAAAGGGAAACTCACCTTATGTTTTCATAGCAACTAACTTCTGGTTTTAACATTGCAGTATGTCGAAACACTTTGTATATAATCACTCCAAAAGCCAGGAGGTTAACCTAGAAAAAGGTATTCATTTCAATTCAGAGTGAAGCAATATTGAATGTTAAAACTATACAGAGGTCAAATAAAACTATCGGGTGGTAAATAGTTCTATTTATACAGAATCCAGAAAAAAAATGATTGTGAAAGATACTTCTCAGACCTATGTTTAATAAAAATGTACAAATTATTTACTGACCCTAGATGAGAGAAGTCAGTACCTCTATGAATCTCAGTCAGTATCCCTGACAACAATCTCCAAATTATTACTGATTTTTATTGCAAATCCATTAGATTCACAATGCAGATAAATTTAAGTACAGATACCAAACAACCCCACTTGAGTTAAATTATAATTCACATTGATGAACACACATCTTTTGTTGCCACTAATGTTGTTAACTTCTCGGGTATTGAAATCCTTTGGGTTTAGAAAGCTTTTGGTTTATGTAAAAAAAAAAATGAGAAAGCAACTTAGGTTGAAAGCGTCTTTGTTGAGTAATATGTGTTATATTTTATACTGATTTCAGTGGGGAAAAATGCTAGTGATGTCTCTGACACCTTTTATGATGACAGAGGGTTTTCGTGCATTGAAATAGAAGAGAGAAATGGCACCTTTGGCAAATAATGATCAATTAGTGGCTGAAACCTTTCCTAATTTGGGTTGGTTTCATCCCATAGATACTCTTAGATTTCTTTCATGCTATTTATTTGCTGGTTTCTTTTCCTTTCCTGCATTTGACTTCTTAATAAAACAAATGAGTAAAATAAGGGCATTCAGACTGCATTTGTGTATTCTCAATTGCAATTCCATGATTGTTTTAGTTAGGGACTGGGGACCGATTAGGATAGAATCCCACTTTTTTCCCAGAATGCTCCATACTTGATTTTGCTTTTTTAAACACAAGGGGAAAATCCACCATCCTTTCAATTTCCTTTATATTCTAAAAAATAATTTCAGGTGCTGTGGGTCATATTGGGCATCTATGAAAGTACTTTAAATGATCTTATAAACTCTAATATAATTTGGTTAATAAAACATTAATTGTCAAGGGATGGTTAGTAGTTTGGTGCTTAATCTGCATTGGATAATTTATGCTGATCATAAGATATTTTTGGAAACTATTTACATTTAAAATTCTGATAGATAAAGCTGAGTCATATAAAATTATGGTATATAATTCAGAAAGAAAAATTGAAGATCAGTGCCAAAATCCAGTATTTTTTATTTATATGCTGCTTCCCTTTAATCATCTATTTTGTGAGCCCTTAAAATTTTTGAAAATACATCGTAGTGTCATCCAAATGGACAAGCCAGTGTTGTTCAAATACTATGTTAAAAATAAATTTACAAAAGCAGAGATATCCACATTGTCACTTTTTTGAGGGATTGATCTTTGGAAAATTAAATCTTAGGGGTGTAATATATGATGGAAGACTCATGCGTGGCTTCCAGAATTGCCTATCCATTCTAATTATTTCATTAATTAATTCTTAGGGGAGGAATATTTCCACAAGAAGAGGAAAACAGACCTTTAGCATTTGGAGGGGGGAGACAGAATTGATTTAAAAAGCTGTAGCAGCAACATCATGTTAATTAGTTGGTTTTAAATAGACTAGAAAGAATAGTAGAACATGGTTTCTGTAATAATTTCCTGTAAGTATAAATCTTGAATATTTATCCTAGCTCCTATAATAATATTCCTCTGTTTAGGAGATCATATTGCACAACATATTCTTCCTTTGCACTGTACTGAATATGCTGACACTTTTCGACTACTTGAAGTGTCATTTTGACTAGAAATCATTTTTCTCTGCTAGAAAAAAGTTCATCTACTGGCACAAGACATTTTAATTCTAGAACTAAAATGATAAAACTTGGAAGTACAGACAGCTCCTTCAAGGAGCCACACCTTTACCAAGCAAGGGAGGAATTTACAGGATGTGATCTGAATTCCTCAAAGTTTTTTTTTTCTCTTCAATAGAGCTGAAGGCTGAAAAACAGTTTCATTTACTACGAGGGCTTCTCAGAAGCACATATTTATTTGGGGTCTGAAGTTCTAGGCCATACACTCCAATTAGGGCAGAAGAAATCTGCCACCTCCAGGGAAATTCAGCTCTAGAAAGTGCATTCTCCTGCTTAAATTAGAAAATGCTATCCATTCATAAAATCCAGTTGCCGCTAGGCAAGTGGCAAACTAATTCTTATTCTACAAAAGGAAAGCCCTGGACACTTTTCCAAAATCGAAGTCCTCACACGAATGGATCTTTAAAGTACCTCTGGATCAATTCTATTTATAATTGCCACAAAAACAAATAAACCCACACCAAAATGTATCATCGTATCAAACTGACTAAAAAATAGAACAAAATGGTTGATGGAAGACCATGTTTTTTTTTTTTCTGACACATTTGCCCAAATCTGCAGAAGCCTGACTATACTATATCCACTAATTGACATTTTATGGTAGACAAAATCTGCAGTATGGTTTTTCATAATGTGTTGCAAAAGCACCTACTAAACAGGCCTGCTTTTCTGAATTTCAAGTTCCCTGAGGGTAGTGATTCCGTGTACTAAATATTTTGTACTCTGTGAAGCACTTAATACAGTTTTGTACTCTGTGTGTGGTTGGAGTGGAAGTTGTAGTCATAGTATAGGAGAGAAGCAGCAAGGCTTAGTGGATAGAGCAAAGGCCTGGGAGTCAGAAGGAACTGGGTTCTAATCCTGCCTTTGCCACCTGTCTCTTGTGTGACCTTAGGCAAATCACTTCACTTCTCTGTGCCTCATTTACCTCATGTGTACAATGCAGATTAAGACTGTGAGCCCTTTGTGGACAGGCACTGTGTCCTATCTGATTAGCTTGTATCCACCCCAGCTCTTAGTATAGTGTCTGGCATTCATTCATTCATTCAATTGCATTTACTGAGTGCTTACTGTGTGCTGTACTAAGCACTTGGAAAGTACAATACAGCAGTAAAGAAAGACAATCCCTGACCACAACAGGCTTATGGTCTAGAAGGGGGGAGACACACATCAAAACAAATAAACAGGCATCAACATAAATAAATACATTTATAGATGTACACATAAATACATAAATTCTGTGGGGTGGGGAGAGGGGAAGAGGAAAGGGAGCAAGTCGGGGTGATGGTGAGGGGAGAGGGAGCTAAGGTAAAAGGGGGATTACTCTGCAAGGGCTTCTTGGAGGAGGTGCACCTTCAGTAGGGCTTTGAAGGTGGGGAAGAGTGATAGGTGGATTTGAGGCGGGTGGGCATTCCAGGGCAGAAGGAGGACATGGGCCAGGGGTCGGTGGTGAGACAGGCGAGATTGAGGCACAATGAGGTGGTTAGTACCTCAGTGCTTAGAACAGTGCCCTGCACATAGTAAGCACTTAACAAATACCAGCATTATTATTATTATTACCAGAGTAGCAGAGTGTTTGGGCTGGGATGTAGAAGGAGAGAAGGGAGGTGAGGTAAGAATGGGCAAGGTGATGGAGAGCTCTGAAGCTAACAGTGAGGAGTTTTTGTTTGGTATGGAGGTTGATAGGCAACCATTGGAGATTTTTGAGGAATTGGGTGACATGTCCTGAACGTTTCTGTAGAAAGATAATCTGGGTAGCAGAGTAAAGTATAGACTGAAGTGGGGAGAGACAAGACGCTTGGATGTCAGAAGGGAAGCTGATCGAGCAATCCAGTAGTATAGGATGAGTGATTGTTCTAACTTGGATGGAGTGGAAAGGGTAGGTCTTGGCAATGTTGTGAAGGTGAGAACGGCAGGTTTTGGTGATGGATTGGATATGTGGGGTGAAGGAGAGAGCAGAGTCAAGGATGACACTAAGATTGCGAGCTTGTGATATGGGAAGGATGGTTGTGCCATCCACAGTGATGGGAAAGTTTGGGAGAGGACAGAGTTTGGGAGGGAAGATAAGGAGCTCTGTCTTGGACACGTTGAGATTGAGGTGGCAGGAAGACATCAAAGTAGAGATGTCCTGAAGGCAGGAGAAGATGCAAGCCTGAATGGAGGGAGAAAGAACAGGGGAGGAGGCCAAGAAAAGTGAAGTGACTTGCCCAAGGTCACACAACAGACAAATGGAGGAGCTGGGATTAAAAATCCATAACCTTTCAACTTTCAGGGCAAAGCTCTATCTACTACACCGTGCTGCTTCCCTCACCAGGCAGATAGTGTGCACTTAAAAAATACCATAAAAACCTGTAGTTATAGTAGTAGTAGGATTTACTGATTGTCTGCTTGATGCAGCGCACTGCCCTAGGTGCATGAAAAGTTCAGAATAATTGCAATGGCAAGTTACCAGCACACAAGTAGTTTTCTACTCTAAGGGGTGCTAAATGAATGCAGGTGATTGATTGATAGATGTGAGGGAAATCTTGAAAGATGGACTGGGGTAATGGAAAGGCAATTTAAGAAACAGCATGGTATGTTCCCCTAACCTGGATCACCCTCCCCTTCCATTTATGCCAGGTGACCACTCTCTCTAACTTCAATAATGTTGGTATTTGTTAAGCGCTTACTATGTGCAGAGCACTGTTCTAAGTGCTGGGGTAGACACAGGGGAATCGGGTTGTCCCACGTGGGGCTCACAGTCTTAATCCACATTTTACAGATGAGGTAACTGAGGCCCAGAGAAGTGAAGTGACTTGCCCACGGTCACACAGATGACAAGTGGCAGAGCCAGGATTCGAACCCATGACCCCTGACTCCAAAGCCCGGGCTCTTTCCACTGAGCCATGCTGCTTCTCATTCAAAGCATTACTTCAAACTTCAAAGCATTACTAAGTTCACATCTCCTCCAAGTGGCCTTCCCCAGTTAAGCCTCTTTTCCCCAGGGTCTCTCTCCCTTCTGCATCATCCATGCACTTCAATCTGTGATCTTTGGACATCTGTCCCACACCCAATCCCATGGCACTTACATATATATCTTTAAATTACATATTATTAATTACTTATTTATTCATATTCATGTTTGTCTCCTCCTCTAGCCTATAAACTCATTATGGGCAGGGAACATTTCTACTAATTCTGTTATACTGCACTCTCTCATGTGCTTAATGCATTCTCTGCACGAAGTAAGTTCTCAATAAATACCACTGATTGATTGATTGGTAGACCTGGGTGTCGGTGGGCCTGGATTCTAGTCCCAGCTCCATCAATTAATTGCCTCCTTTGGAAAATGGAAATGTTACACTAAAACAAGCATTTATCAATGTATTAAAAAGATTCTCGGAAACTTATGCCTAGAATGCAAGTTCTCCAAGGAAGAAAAATGTCCTTATTTGCTGCTCAACTCAACCTTAGCTTTATCCACTGTAGGCTCAAAGACTAAGATTGCATAAGGAAAACTTCAGCAGAAAAGTAACTTTTTTTTGCATTTATTTCAAGTGCACCAATGAACTCAACTTTGTGTGGTGTGATGGTTTTTTCATTTAGCTATCGAGACTTAAGAAAAAGGCAAAAAATATTAAGTTCACTGTTATGATGAATTAAATCAAAATTGCAGATAAAGGATATATTTTTCAGTAATCATGCAAGATAGTACTTTCCTGAAATACTTGGGGATGAGTCCCAAATCTGTCATCCTACCTCTAACCTCCAACCTCTCATGCAGTCTCACATTTCCTATTACCACTAGGACCGGATCCATATTAGAGAAGCAGCATAGCTCAGTGGAAAGAGCCCAGGTTTGGGAGTCAGAGGTCATGGGTTCGAATCCCAGCTCTGCCACTTGTCAGCTGTGTGACTGTGGGCAAGTCACTTAACTTCTCTGTGCCTCAGTTACCTCATCTGTAAAATGGGGATTAACTGTGAGCCCCATGTGGGACAACCCGATTACCCTGTATCTACCCCAGCGCTTAGGACAGTGCTCTGCACATAGTAAGCGCTTAACAAATACCGACATTTTTATAGTAAGCGCTTAACAAATACCAACATTATTATATGGAATCCCCGGCAATAAGCTCAGCATTTCGAAAGCGGAATTCATTGTCTTCCTTCCCACATCCACTCTTCCTCCTAACATCCACAGTCAACAGAATAAGGATTTGAAGGTGGAGAGAGAGTGGTGGTCTGCTAAATATGGAAGGGTAGGGAGTTCCAGGCTAGGGGAAGAACATGGGAAAGGTGTCAGGGGCAAGATAGATTACATCGGGGCACAGGGAGTAAGCTGGAGCTAGAGGAGTGGAGTGTGAAGCTTGAGCCATAATAGGAGATCAGTCAGGTGAGGTAGGATGGGGTGAGTTGATTGAGTGCTTTAAAGCCAATGTTAAGGAGTTTCTGTTTGATGAGGAGGTGAATGGGAAGCCATTGGGGGTTCTTGAAGAGTGGGGAGACATGGCCTAAATGTTTTTGCTGATAAATGACCAGTACAGCATAGTGGAGTATGGCAAGCGAGTGACTTGCCCAAGGTCACATAGCAGACCCAAGGTCACATAGCAGACAAGTGGAGAGGGGATTGGTACCCAGATCATTCTGACTCCCGGCCTGGCGTTCTATCCACCAGAAAATCCTGCTTCTTACTACCAAGCCACAAGATTGCCTGATCTTCTGACCCACGGTGGGCCCCGGGAAGGAAGGATGTGGAACCTTCTGTGAAGTATGGGGGAAGGCACCCAGGCTGACTGCAGGAACACGGATTGGGGGGCACTTCCTATACGGGAGGTTCTGTGTGCCGGGGAGCAGACTGTCTACCTGCGATTTCAGATTGCATCATATGACTGGCAGATATCAGTCATACTGGGAGAGTGGGATTGGTAGGCTTTTTAGGATGCCCAGATACAGTCACAATCCAAACAAATGCCTTCTGTGCAAATCACAACCCCACTGCAGCACTGTGCTCTGCACAGATTAAGCGCCCAATAAATACTGTTGATTGACTGATCAGCACACGTGTATTTATGCTTGGCATTTTGTACCTATAGATTTACATACTCTAATCCATCAATCAATAAATGACATTCCCTGAGTAGTCACTGTGGTCAGAGTACTGTAGTAATCACTTGAGAAAGTACAATACAATGGAGCTAGTAGACACGATCTCTGCATTGGAACGGATCTTCTCCCATTACATCTAAATCCTGAATGATGTCATATACACACAAGCTCATTAATACCTTAAAAATGAACAGTGATTAATTCATTCCCTTATCCCAGTAGTTTGCTTTACCTTTCAAACGTTTTCAACTCAGACAATATATTATGTATCTGGGGAATCACGGAGTAGCCTGAGCACATTTGACTGCAAGAAAGGGACTGTGGGATCCACCCCCATGCTTTATTTTATGGGAGAGAATGAAAATCACTCTGGAGATGATAGACCAAATACTAGGCATATTTAACCCCCTGTAAGCAGCAAACAGTCCATTTAATTGGAGAATACATTATTTTCCTTCTCCTACTAAAAGGAAATTTAGAAATAAGAATTTGCATTTTACTTTGTGATATCCTCATAAAAGAACAGCAGGCACACTATAGCTTGTTTCAGTTTAAAACTCTTTAAGGCCAGAATATTTCCATTTGCTAGTTTAAGAGAAAAGGGTTAGAATGAAAGCAGACGATTATTCTGAAAGATTCACATATAGAAAATCTGATTCATTCTGTCTGAGCACTTCAAATTCAGACTTCAAAATGAAGCACCCAAATCAGTCATTTTTTCCTTTCTTAGTTTCTTTCTCAATAATTGATGAAACCATCTATATGCTGATGTCAGATCTCAACAAAAAGAATGAGAACATTTTTCCTGCTGCTCTTAGACACTTGCTTGATTTTTTTACATACAATAGATTGAATTTGTCTCCTTTGAAATGTGCGATATTCAGAATTTCTCCATTCCTTCAACTATTCCCATTATCTCAAAATTAACCAGCCAGGATGGTTCAGTTTCCACCACAGGCAGGGTACAGATTTCAGAAAGTCAATTAAATGGATGTGGGAAGAGCCGGTCCTTACCCTAGTCCTGTGCTCTTTCAGTCAGAGCACAGCATACAATATACAACATCTTAAGCTTCCAAAGGAAAAGGCATGCTAGATTAATTCCAGGAAGTGACTCACAAGCTGACCATCAAAGAGTTGGAGTTTTGTCTTCTGTCTAATTCATTTTATTACCTTCCAAATGAGACAAATGCATGCCTTTGCTTCAATGTATAGCTTTGAAAAATTGTAAAAAAAAATCCTAAAATCAATTAGGATAAAATAAATACTTAACTATAGCTGAGCAAAGTTTTCTCCTTACATGCTCTAAAACTCCAATTATTAAAAAATGCAAATACATGAAAGCTAAGTGCATGAATATCTCGGCTAAATATGTATTACTTCTATCATAAAATGGAAATGTATTATAACTATCTAATAAAACACTATGGATACACTATCAGAATGACTGCAGATGGAGGTGGGGCACTCTGGGAGAGATGTGTCCATGGTGTCGCTATGGGTCGGAGATAACTCGAAGCCATAGACAAAACAAATATAACATGCTTGGCAGGGACACAGAGGCCAATATTTGCATTTAGAGAATAGTGTACATTTTATAGTTTTGTGGTCCATATTTGAGTCTATTGCCCTGCCCTTCCCAAAGACACATTATAAATAGTAAATAACTGCCCTTCTGGCCATTTAAGAAACTAGTTATGATGAATACTATTGGTATGGTTTATAGCATTCTGAACCTAAATTCTGGAAGAAAACAGATAATTCAGGGCAAAAATATGGTTTGGTGCATGAATTATACAAATGGAGCAGATAATGCTCTTTCACATCAGCATTTGCAAAAGGAGTTGAGCCCTGGAATACCTCTTATGATCAGCAAACTCCTTCCTAATGGAAGTAAAAACCGTGCTTCCACATCACTTAGATCTCAACTGAACTGAGTCTACGTGATCTAAATAAAAAGGATCATTGATCAACTATCTGTTTCATTTTCTCCATGTAGTTAATCCAACTGGATAATTCAGGACAAAATTATGGTTTGGTGTATGAATTATACAAATGGAGCAGATAATCCTGAATCACTCCATCCATCAATAGTAACACTGAATAAAAGCCTATATGTAAAGCATTATATTAATCATTGTGAGGACTATGTTAATTTCATAATGAGAATGCCTGACCACAGTATAGTGGAGGAAAATTCAATGTATTGATCCCCACACCCTGTTCCCCTGTTTTCAGCCCTTCCTTACATCATCCTCCTAAGGAACCCTCATTGATTTCTAGAGGTGGTGGGTGGGAATCATATGAGTAATGCAAGGTGTATTACTCGTAAGAATTACAATTTTTGTTCCTACTGTGTCTATGGAGTCTTTTTTACTCAGTGCCTCTCTTCTGAGCCCTGGGGTCATGGGACAGGAATCCCCAAAACTGACCTCAGGAAGGGAATTTGTAACAGAACACCTATTCAACTCTGGCCAGTCAGTGAGTTTTGAAATACAACATTAACATTTCAAATGCTGCAAATCAGTCTAAAGTTGAATTGCAAAGATGAATACATGGCTAGGGTAAGATGTGAGTCTTCTGAATTACCTTGTGTTCTCAGGGCCAGGCTACGGAGAGGAATAACCAGGAGGAGGTACTTGAGGTGCAAAATCCTTTCATTGCACCTTATTAATTTCCTTTCTGGCTTTGATCAGCAACTTTGCTCAGGCACAGAGTGTCATGAGAGTAGTAAAGGAAGTGAACTTCAGGGAGCTATTCAGTCTTTCGTGGTTGGCAAAGCACCCACCATCACACTGGAAATCTCTTGGCCCTAGATATGAGGTCTGTAGAAATGGCTCTCTTGCAGCAGTGTTTATCTGGACCTTAGCCAACTCTTCCATCCTCCAAACCCCAAATCCAAGACCATTATTCTGTTTTCTGGATTCCCCCTGAAGGTTACTGTGGATTTCTACTAGGATTTCCAACCACTTCAATGGAAGCTTTCCTGTCCATGATTCTGGGATGGCAGGAATGAAAGGAAGGTGTCCTATTTCACTGCATTAGACCCATGTCAGTTTTGGCACATAGTAAGAATTTAACAAATACCACAATTATATTATTACTTCTTTTCTCCAGTGACTCTCAGGGGCTTTACTGCCCCATGTCCCTTATCCACAGGGGTGTGGAATCTGAGTTAGGTCTCTGTGTTTAACCATCAAAAGCAAGGGACTCAATCCACTCCTATTGATTCTGACATAGAGGTGGGAAGAAAAATGGGAGATAAGATAAAGAAAGAAGAAGAGAGGATGGGATTCTCATTTACTTGTTTTGATGTCTGTCTCTCCCCTTCTAGACTGTGAGCCTGTTGTTGGGCAGGGAATGTCTCTATTTGTTGCTGAGTTGTACTTTCCAAGTGCTTCGTACAGTGCTCTGCACACAGTAAGCAGTCAATAACTATGATTGAATGAATGAATGGAGGAAATTGAAGAAGCAAGAATGAGGACACGAGAAGCCTCAGAAAGCAACAGAAAAGATCAAACCAGAACACAGATACAGGGAAAGACACAATCCAGTTTTTGTCAGAATTAATTCAAACTTTTAAAATTACAGCTGCATGGGCTAGAAATTGGGATAAGCTTGAAAAATACCTACATACCATACCTATTTTTAATACCTCATAGGCAATATATTATAAATTTTGCTTAAATTCAACAGGCCTGCATTTCAGATAGAGCACAAGGGAAAAAAAACATTAATCAACAAGTAGGCAGGCTACTACTTCATCGTGACAAGTATTTCCAGAGGTTGCAGCTGTCTACAAATGTTGTTTTATTCATATTCCTTATCTCCAAAACAATGAACTAATAAATCTTGGAGACTATTGGAATATTTGAACTCCATATTTTTTTTTTCACATAGTACCTTTGGCAGCATTCACGCGGATCTCCATTAATAGAGCATTCTACTATGTGGTAAACTAATTCAAGGAGTAAGAGAAACAAGCAAGGAGAGCTAGAAACACATACAAATGAGCGATGCTATGACCTAATGGGCCTAGGTGAAATCTCATGGTTTCATTCTTATAAGTGGTTTGTCATCATAGATGGACAAAATCCATAGATGCTGTTTGAATGGGAAGCAAAGGTGATGAAGGAGCTTTACCTATCAAAAGTATTTTGCATAGTAGCTAGAGCACGGACCTGGGAGTCAGAAAGTCATGGGTTCTAATCCCGGCTCTGCCACTTGTCTGCTGTGTGATCTTGGGCAAGTCACTTCATTTCCCTGGGCCTCAGGAACTTCATCTGTAAAATGGGGAATGAGACTGTGAGCCCCATGTGTGACAGGGATTGTGTCCAACCAGATTTGGTTGTATCCATCCCAGTGCTTAGTACAGTGCTTGGCATATAGTAAGTGCTTAACAAATTCTGTAATTATTATTTTTAAAAAATTCTGGGAATTTTACTGTGGCCTCACCATCCTAGGATGTAAATCCCCCTTAGAGGAACTGACCAATGAGTGACCTCCCCCAAACTTATTTTAACCCTGAGAACCAAAATTAGCCACTCTGAAAAGCAGCAAGCCATTCAGTAGGACAATAAGAATGCATGAATTTATACTATCTTGCAAAAATTCCTCACTGTCACCAGCCCTACTTTTTTGACTTTTGACAAAAACAAAGTGCAGTATCGAATTCTCCTCAATATGTCCTGACTAATGGATAAGATTTATTTATCACCATCACAACATGATTTCTGAAACGTCTTTTTATCCTGCATTTTTTTGCTGCCAATTTACCCAAACAGAGCATCAGAGAAGAGTGATGGATTGATAATAAAAGGTCTTTATCTGGTCCTCAGCCAACTCTTCCATCCTCCACACCTGGAATCCAAGCCCATAATTCTGCTTTCTTGATTCCCCCTGAAGATTACTATGGATTACTACTGGGATTTCCAACCACTTTAATGGAAGGTTTCCTGTCCATGATTCTGTGATGGCAGGAGTGGAAGAAAGGTGTCCTATTTCTCTGCATTTCATCCACCTCAATTCTTGGCACATAGTAAGAATTTAACAAGTACCACAATTATATTATTACCTCTTTACTCTCAGGAGTTTTATTGTCTCATGTCCCTTATCCACAGGGATGTGCAATCTGAGCTGGATCTCTGCTTAATCATATCAAAAGCAAGCAACTCAAGCTACCCTTATTGATTCAGATATAGAGGTGGGAAGAAAAGTTGAAGAGAAGATAAAGAAAGAAGAACAAGAGAGAATGGGATTCTCTACAGTGACCGTAGGAGATGAAAAAAGCAAGAATGAGGACATGAGAAGCAGCAGAAAGCAACAGAAAAGACCAAACCAGAACAAAGATACAGGGCAGAAAGACACAATCCAGTTTTTGTCAGAATTAATAGAGCACAAGCCTGGATAGAGTGCAGGCCTGAGAGTCAGAAGGGTCTGGGTTCTAATCCCATTGCCTACACTTGTCTGCTCTGTGACCTTGAGCAAGTCACTTAACTTCTTTATGCCTCAGGTACCACATTTGTGAAATGAGATTAAGACTGTGAGCCCTTTGTGGGACAGGGACTGGGTAATACCTGAGAAGCAGCGTGGCGCAGTGGAAAGAGCACGGGCTTTGGAGTCAGGGCTCATGAGTTCAAATCCCAGCTCTGCCACTTGTCAGCTGTGTGACTGTGGGCAAGTCACTTCACTTCTCTGTGCCTCAGTTCCCTCATCTGTAAAATGGGGATTAAGACTGTGAGCCCCACGTGGGACAACCTGATTCCCCTGTGTTTACCCCAGCACTTAGAACAGTGTTCTGCACATAGTAAGCGCTTAACAAATACCAACATTATTATTATTATTAATCCAATTACCTTGTATCTACTCCAGTGCTTAGTATAGTGCCTGGTACATAGTACGCACTTGACAAGTACTATTATTATTGTGATTAATAATAATAATAATAATAATAATAATAATGGAGAATGACATAGGGTTGATTATTGAACCAACCTCCTTGCTGACTTCCCTGCCACCTGTCCCTCCCCACTCCAGTCCATAGTTCATTCTGTTGCTCGGATCATTGTTCTACAAAAGTTGTTCAGTTTCCCTACTCCTCAAGAACCTGCAGTATTTGCCTGCATCAAACAGCAACTCCTTACCAGTGGCTTTAAAGCACTCAATCACCTTGCCCCCTCCTACCTTACCTCTCTGCTCTCCTACTACAACCAAGCCCACCCACCTCACACCTCTAATGCTAACCTACTCACTTTATCTCAATTTCATTTATCTCACTGCCAACCTCTCACACATATTCTGCCACTGTCCTGGAATGTCTCCCTCTTCATATCCAGGAGACAATTACTCCCTCCACCTTCAAAGCCCTGTTTAAGGCACATCTTCAAGAGACACACCTGACTAAGGCCTCATTTCTTCTTCTCCTACTCCCTTCTGCATCGCCCTGATTTGCTTCCTTATTTAAACCCTCCCCATGCCTCACAGCACTTAGGTACATATCTGTAATTTATTTGAATTAATGTCTGTCTTGCCCATTAGACTGCATAAACTCACTGTAGGCAAGGACTGTGTCTACCAACTTTGTTAAATTATTTTTATATTGTACTCTCCCAAGCATTTAGCAGAATGTTCTGCACACAGTAAGCATTTGGTAAATACAACTGAATGAATGAGACCCTGGCTCAACTGTGGGGGATTATTTATTTATTTAGGTATTTGTTAAACACTTAGCTATATGCCTGGCACACAGACAAGCAATTTGCCCTAGTGGATAGTGTAAATAGGTCTTGGAGTCAGAAGGACCTGGGTTCTAATTGTAGCTCTGCCACTTTTCCGCTGTGTGACCTTGGGTAAGTCATTTCACTTCTCCGGGCCACAGTTATTTCTTATGTAAAATAGGGATTAAGACTGTGAGCGCCATGTTTTACAGAGACTGTGTCCAATCTGATTACCTTGTTTCTACTGCAGGGCTTAGAACAGTGTCTGGCACATAGTAGGCCCCGTAAAAAAGTGCTGGGGTAGATAAAAGCTAATTGGATTGGACACAGTCCATGCCCTACATGGTCTCATAGTCACAATCTTTACAGATGAGGTAACTGAGGCACAGATAAATTAAGTGAATTGTTCAAGGTCTCACAGCAGACAGGTGGCAGAGCTGGGATTAGAATTCAGGTCCTCTGACACCCAGGCCTGTACTATTTCCTCTAGGCCATGCTGTTTCCCATAAATTCAAGTAAAGTGTTTTTTGAAGGCTTTTGGGGATTAGAGCTTAATTTCTTCAAACATAATCAAGCAAAGGTTGTTCTTCAGTGCTGACAACATCAATAAGAAACTCAAATATCAATTAAAGAAAAATTATTTTACATTATTTCTTCAAACTTGTATACTTTGATCTAATCCATTGTATGGGTTTACCTACAATTGCTGCACTTCTAAAAAATATTAGGAAGGAAGAAATAAATTGGGGATATTATCTTTGACTTGCAGCTTACTTTACAAAGGTTTAAAATCTCTTTATTCTGCAATGCAGTCTTTTGGCTACCTGACCCAGTGCTTTTCAAGCGTAGTCAGCATCTAAGAATAATAACAGCAATACTTCTCAGGCAGGATCAATTGACCCACTGGTCTACACTTCAGAATTCCAAGATATCCTTAATATTTATGAGCAAACTCATTGGGAAGTAGTGATTCTCTGTAAATTAATCAAAGCAGAACTTTACTGATATGTTGGTAATAGACATCTCAACTGATCACACTTAGTTCTTAGAATAGATGTAGATCATATAGATTATCTTGAAACAATGTACACAGAGGTAGAGAATTCATCAGCAATGAACTGTTTCTTTTCTTAATCATTTATGTGTTATCTCAAAGGTATATTACATTATAATCTCAAACCACAAACTTGGCAGGATCCCAGTGAAAGCCCATCATAGAATGTAGATCTTCCTGTTATGAAGGAATATAATATCTCAGTTTAAAAATTAGAGCTACTGTGAGCTGATCAAGAGAATTGAACTCTGGGAACAAGTCCCCTTAGGCTTGCTTAGAAAAAACTGTAAACTCAATGCCATTCATTCATTAGACTGAGGATGAAAAGTCAACTCAAAAGCTGCCGGTAATTATAGATTTATATTAGAAGATTCAGTAGCTTTCACTGTTTATCCGAGAACAAAAATATTACTTCCTTTTCTAATTCCCTAATTGTTTTTGCTGAGATATTTCTCCACTGACTTTAAATTAATTAAGTCCTTTCTAGAATAGCGATCTTGACAGCTTTAAGAAACAGAGAAATCAGAGCTTGCTAATTAAACAGGTGCCTCCAAGTGCTCAAAGCTGTGGTTACAGTACAATATTGGTGCTTCTGAACATTACCTTCATTCCCAAATAAATATGTCCCTGCATCTACCTTACAAGAGTATCAGCATGGCCTAGTGAATAGTACACAGGTTTAACAGTTAAAGAACCTGGAATAGAATCCTGGTTCCGCCATTTATCTTTGGCAAGTCATTTAACTTCTCTGTGTCTCTGTCACCTCATCTGTAAAATGGGAATTAATGGGGATTAAAATGGGGATTAAAAGTGGCATTGTGCCTAGCACAGAGTGAGCACTTAACAAACACCCTTTTTAAAAAAGTATCAAAATGCACAACCACAGGGGAATTTTTAACTCTTTCACTTTTTCAACAAAAGCACTTCTACAGAAATCCATGGGTTAAAGTATGGTGTACGACCCAAAATAATGTACACAGCAAGTAACCAAAACTAGCATTTGAATTGGCCTTATCAAATCTCTTCTTTTCCTGAGACTTAGAAATACATTACTTTGTGTAAACCTGATTCTTCCAGACATAAAAAGATACTGGTTTTCTGCTCCATTTTGCATAAAATGGGCCATGTATAGCTATTTCTGAGTTGCTGAGTTGGCCTCTATGCTTTGTGGAGGTATTGGTTCCAGTTTGGATTGCCAGATATGATGGGAGACATATGCACTTCAGATGCCCTTTGACTAGAATTCCTTCCTACGTGGAAGGCCCTGCTCAGTGCCCAGAAACTAAATCTTTCCCTAAGAGAGGAAGAGTGAGTCTCCCTATTGGCTCCTTCCTGCATATTTATGCAGCCTAAAGATAGTTTGTCCTGTCATAGGATGTACAGGGGTAGGGGTCAATGAATAAAGAGGAAAATTATATATTCCAAGAGGAGTCAGAGAGTTAATGGATCGCTAATAATTTGTCCCTCTTGGGGAACAGTGACCCGTAGTCCTTCATCCCTGACTGGTGGTAAACTCGGGTGGGGGAGGGTGAAACCACTTTCTCCTCCATTCCAGAGAGGACAGAGGGTAGGTCACTGCTCCTCCATTGATGGATCATCATGGTCTTGGTGGACCATTCAGTTAATGCACTAAATGGATTGATCTTCCCGCTAATTGGAGGACAGAAACAGAACTCGCTTTAAACTTAAAAATCAAAGTGAATCAGTTGATTTCACACTAGGACAAGTGGAGGCTCATTTTTCTCTTACTTCCTTTTTACCTCTAACTGAAGTCAGGATGGCACTTTAGCCACTGACTAAACTTGATGAGTGCCATTTCAATTAATTGGGTGTTTCTGTTCATCCGGCACAATATGGCCTTCCTCATTTTCAATGCCCTCCTGAAATCACAACTCCATCAAATGGCCTGCCCTAATTAATCACACATCTCCTCACCCTGTTTCCCTTTTTCCACTCCACCCTACTGCCACTTCAACATCATCAAAGCACTAAAATGCTCACACTCTCCCCATTGAACCTAGGTATACATCTTTAAATTATTTCTTTTTTTTTAATATTAATGTCTATCCTCCCCTCCCTCTAGACTGTAAGCTCACTGTGATCAAGGAATGTGTCTGTTTATTGTTGTATTGCACTCTTCCAAGAGCTTAGTAGTGTGCTCTGCACACAGTAAGCATTCAATAAATGTGATTGAGTGAATTAATGAATGACTTTAATCAATTAATTAATCAATTTATTGCATGTTTATTCTGTACAGAGTATTGTACTAAGCACTTGGGAGAGTACACTACAAATGAGTTGGTTGACACATTTCTTTCCCACAAGGAACTTACTCTCTAGAG
Organism: Ornithorhynchus anatinus; assembly: GCF_004115215.2. Taxonomy (NCBI): domain Eukaryota; kingdom Metazoa; phylum Chordata; class Mammalia; order Monotremata; family Ornithorhynchidae; genus Ornithorhynchus; species Ornithorhynchus anatinus. Next base: position 109,283,163 of record NC_041731.1, on the reverse strand, counting down.
GATGATATAAATAAATTATGCATCTGTACATAGCACTGTGGGACTGTGGGTAGGGAGAATGTCAAGTGCTTAAAGGGTACAATTGCATAGGTGATGCAAAGGGTGAGGGAGTAAGGAAAAAGAGGGCTTAATCAGGGAAGGCCTCTTGGAAAAGATGTGCTTATAATAGAGTTTTGAAGGTAGGGAGAGTGGGGGTCTGTCATTTATAGAGGGGGGGGAGGACTTCTACATCAGAAAGAGGACATGGACGAGGGGTCATAGATGAGGGTTCACAGATGCAGTGTGGTCTAGTGGATAGAGCTTGGGCCTTGGAGTCGGCAGGAACCAGGTTTTAATCCTTGCACCATCACTTGTCTGCTGTGTGACCTTGGGCAAGTGAGTTAACTTCTCTACACCTCAGTTAAAATGAGGATTAATGCTGTGAGCCTTAGGTGGGACATGGACTGAATCTGTGCCAGTGTTTGGTACAGTGCCTGGCATATAGAAAGTGCTTAACAAATATAAAAATAAAAAGAGATGAGAGTGCGGTAGAGTGAGTAGGTTGGTGTTAGAGGAGTGAAGTGTGCCCTGGGTTGTAGTAGGAAATCAGCAAGGTCAGGTAGGACTGGGCAAGCTGATTGTTTTAAAACCAGTGGAAAAGAGTTCCCATTTAATGCAGAAATGGATGTGCAACCACTGGAAATTCTTGAGGAGTCGGGAGACATGGACTGAAGGTTTTTTAGAAAAATGATTTGGGCAGTAGAGTGAAATATGGATTGGAGTGAGGAGAGACAAGAGAGACCAGGAGGTCAGTGAGGAGGCAATGTGGTAATCAAGGTGGGATATAATAGTATGTAATTTATTCATTCATATTAATATCTGTCTCCCCCCTGAACTATGACCTCATTGTGGTCAGGGAATTTGTCTGCTATTGTTATATTGTATTCTCCCAAGCATTTAGTACTGTGCTCTGCACATAGTGAGCACTCAATAAATAAGATTGAATGAATGAATGAAGAGTTTGGATCAGTGTGGAAAGTTTGGAATTGGAATGTGGATTGTGGAGTCAGTGTGGAAAGGGTGAAATTTAGCAGTGTTGTGAAGGTAGAACTGACAAAATTTGGTGACCGACTGAATATGTGGATTGAATAAGATAGATGAGTCGACGATGATGCTAAGGTTACTTGCTTGTAAGATTGGGAGGATACTGGTGGTCTCTATCTACAGTCGTGGAAAAGAGGGCAGGGGAAGGGATTTAGGTAGGAAGATGAGGACTTCTACTTTGGACATGTTTAGCTTGAGGTGCCAATGGGACATCCAAATAGAGATGTTTTGAAGGAAAGAGAAAATGAAAGACGGCAGAGAAAGAGGGAGGACCAAGACCGAAGAGGTAAATTTGGGAATCATCTGCTATTACTTCCTCCTAAATGCAATTTCTTTCAGTGTTTCCCTACCCGCCAGATCATAAGCTTTATGAAGGCAGAGGTTGTGTCTCCTAGCTCTATTCAACTCTCCTAACTGATCAGTGCAGTGCTCTGAACAGGATATGGGATCATTAAGTATGGTTGATTGATTGATTGATTGATTGAACACTTGCAGAGTGTGAAGCTTGATACAAAACACTTGGGAGGGTATAACAGAATCAGTAGAAATGATTCATGCTCTCAGTCCTCCCTACATTATAGTCTGCATGGCTCAGTGCATGCCACCTATCAGCTGGGTGACTTTGGAGAAATCATGTAACTTCTTGGTGCCTCAGTTACCTCATCTGTAAAATGGGGATTAAAAGTGTGAGTCCTATGTGGGAAAACCTGATTACCCTGTATATACCCCAGTGCTTATAACAGTGCTCAGCACATAGTAAGCACTTTACAAATACCAACATTATTATTATTATTAATCTAGTGGTGAAGACCCTAGTTTCTATAGATACATACTCCATGACCTTAACAAGATCCTGAATCCCTCCATTTTCCTTTACTGCTTCTCTTAGTATAATTCCGTTTTTTCTTCAGTAAATGCAACTTCTTTTCCATGGTTCCTTCTCCTAAAACTACCAGGGATCCTTTCTCTACAAGAATCCTGGAAAAAGTTAGAGAGGAATCAGTTTTCCAGGAAAATGCTCCAATTTCTAGCATTCTGGTAGACTTGTCTTATGCTGAGTCGTTTCCTACCCATAGCGACACCATGGACACATCTCTCCCAGAACATCTGCTGTCCATCTGCAATTGTTCTGGTAGTGTATCCTTAGAGTTTTCATGGTAAGAATATGGAAATGGCTTACGACTGCCTCCTTCCATGCAGTCAACTTGAGTCTCCACCCTTGGCTCTCTCCCATGTCACTGCTGACCAGCGAGGGTGAGTTTTGACTTATAGAGGATTGTCTTCCACTCGCTAGCCACTGGCCAAGCTAGGCATGGAATGGGCATGCCTCTACCTGACTCTCCCTCCCATACCTGAGACTGGTAGAGTATTGGAAATTCTCCAGGTGTGACCCTGAGAGGGGAATTCTAGTAGACTACACTGCAGAAAACATTAGAATAAAATCAGTTTTAGTGCTTACTAGGTGCCAGGTGTGGTGAGCCCACAGCAAGCTGCCTTAATAGTGACTGTTTGTGATGCCATGAACAACACAAGGAAGAGACTCGTAAAGGCACTGATGGGCTCTACTTGAGGACAGGAGGTTGCCGGCCTGTAGGGGAGGAGCATGGAGGGAGGTGTGGTCTTCTTTACCTGCTCTATGGAGTAATGGGCCTGGATCAATCAATGATGGCTATGTAAAGCCACAACTGCGATGTCTAAGGCAGACAAAAGGTGGTCATTTTGAATTGAGAGGAGATGCAAGAGAGAAGCAAACAGGCAGGAGACGAGCAACAAAGCAGGGGAGCATCATTCAAGGAAGCAAGCACTGTGGGGCAAGCATGCAGAGGAAGAAGCAGTGGAAGCACCTGGTGGGGGGAGAAAAGCAGGAGAAGAAGGAGAAAACAACAGAAGGAAGCAGCATGCAGAGGAGGCTTGCAGCGACAGCAGTCCACGTGGCCAGGAACCTCCCCCAACCTTCGGACACAGGATCGACTGAAGGGGCTAGCTTGACCAGCAGATGGATAGTGGACCTTTGGAGTGAGTGTGTGAGAGTGTGCATGTGTCACTCCCTTTCATGTTGGTAAAACTAAGTAAAAAAACTTTCCACAGTAACTTCAGTGGTCTGTGGTGTGGTCTGACTCTACTACTGAAGCTCTCTGGGCCCAGGAAAGACCTGGTCGGTAATAATAATAATGTTGGTATTTGTTAAGTGCTTACTATGTGCCGAGCACTGTTCTAAGCGCTGGGGTAGACACAGGGGAATCAGGTTGTCCCACGTGGGGTTCACAGTGTTAATCCCCATTTTACAGATGAGGGAACTGAGGCCCAGAGAAGTTAAGTGACTTGCCCACAGTCACACAGCCGACAAGTGGCAGAGCTGGGATTCAAACTCATGAGCCCTGACTCCAAAGCCCGTGCTCTTTTCACTGAGCCATGCTGCTTCTCGGTAAGGGTTGGGGGTTCATGACACCAGGCACTGTTCTAAGTGCTGGGTTAGATACAAGCTAATCAGGTTGGACAAAGTCCAAGTCCAACATGGGACTCACAATCTTAATCCCCATTTTACAGATGAGGAACAGAGGCACAGAGAAAGTAAGCGATTTGCCCAAGGTCACATAGTACACAAGTGGCAGAGGCAGGATTATAACCCAAGTCCTTCTGACTTACAGGCCTGTGCTTTATCCACTAGGCCAAGCTGTTTCTTTACTCATAACAGATCTGACAACCCTGCAGCATGGCTCAGTGGAAAGAGTCTGGGCTTGGGAGTCAGAGGTCCTGGGTTCGAATCCTGGCTCAGCTACTTGTCAACTGTGTGACTGTGGGCAAGTCACTTAACTTCTCTATGCCTCAGTTACCTCATCTGTAAAATGGGAATTAACTGTGAGCCTCACGTGGGAGAACCTGATTACCCTGTATCTACCCCAGAGCTTAGAACAGTGCTCTGCACATAGTAAGTGCTTAACAAATACCAACATTATTATTATTATTACCTCATCACACTGGATCCAGACAGACACATATTGTCAGAAAAAATTCTCTGAATATTCAATAGTATTCTATCCACTGACGCATAGTGAAGACAAGTAGCTTGGAACGATTCAGTCTAATAAAAATTGGGTAATATTTCACTTTTAAAATCTGCTACCACACTCAAATGGCAGCCACTCTGTAAGCATTTCACACTAGATATCCTAAGAGTACTGATGAACCCTAAACAGCCCTGGAACTTAATAATAATAATAATAATGATGGCATTTATTAAGCGCTTACTATGTACAAAGCACTGTTCTAAGCGCTGAAGAGGATACAAGGTGATCAGGTTGTCCCACATGGGGCTTACAGTCTTCATCCCCATTTTACAGATGAGGTAACTGAGGCACCAAAAAGTTAAGTGACTTGCCCAAAGTCACATGGCTGACAAGCAACTGAGCCGGGATTTGACACATGATCTCTGACTCCCAAGCCTTGTGCTCTTTCCACTGAGCCATGCTGACTTAGTTTCCACTCTTCACCCATGAACTCATGACAGCTTTGTCTTTGTGTATTTGTCTCTATCTTGACCAGAATTGGGAAAAGCCCATCAAACGTCATGCTTCATCACATTTAAATCTTAAGTTTTCTTGATGTACTTGAGTCTCATAAAAGTAAAGATCTTTTACAACTTTCATGTCCACTTTTTTGAAACATTTATCTTTTTAAAAGCTATACTGCATCACCTTGTGCTCTTTTTTTCACCCCAAACGGATTCATGATGAAGGAAAAAAAAAAGTAATACTGAATAAAGTTAGTCAGTTACCTTAAACATATGAACCACTGCTTCCTTGGTGTTGCCACTGTGCCTCTACTGACAATCCTGGCTATTTCCCAATCATTGTCAGACTTCCCACATTCATTGACAGACTATTACAGTTGGAATGGTTTTTGAAAACTTTCAGCACTTAGAAATACTCTTGGGACACATAAAATGTCTTTATTTAGAAGGAAACACATAATACCTGCCAAATTTGCAGGTTTGAAACCACTTCCAATAAGAATTAAAGGCCCTTTTCCCAGATGAAATAGGGCTATCAATATATGACTTGTCTGCCCATGAGAAATAGCGGGTTCTTGTCTCTGACGTCTCAATTTAGTTTAAAATAGCTTTGATGATGACAGGGTACACCAGAATGATAAAACTCTAAAGATGACAGTCTAATCTTCAAAGATGACCGATCATCGATCAAAGATTAAGTAACGCAACATCCTAAATGCCAGATTATCAGTCAGTTGGTATACTTTCCGTATTCATCTCCTGCTGAGACCCTACTGATATGTGAAAATTGTATCTCCTACAAACTAAATGCTACAAAAATTTTTCTTTCCCCAAAACCGCTAACAGGAAAATATCAACATAGTTTCAATATAGACTTTGTTAACAAATACATTTTTTGGCTACCAAAATGAAATGCCCAAAGATGAATGAGAATAATGAAATGATCTAAACAGGTCAAAGTCACTTTTTTCCTATATTTATCCCACCAGGCAGATATTATTACATGTTAGTAATTATTGGATTCTTTGTGGTTACTGCCCTGAAAAAATTGATAAAAAATGAAAATATACATACTAGAATTATAAGACATGCTGGTCCTATAAAACTCCAAATGAAGTTATTTTCTGTGCTGAGCCAGCATCTGAAAAGTAAATGGTACATCATATGTAAATGTGATTGAATGTGCTTCAACAAAGAAAATTAATTATTGGAAAGAAACAGAAAAAGATAAGGGTTACAATCAGTGCTTGAAGTGAGAATAAGATAGAATTTGGGGCAATTATTCTGTAAATAATAGACTCCATTTTGTCTTCTCTATACCAACCAGATCCCATTGGCCATTAAACAACTGTAAAACATTGGAGTGGATTAAAGTCTTCTCAGACATTGTTGGCTGATTTCAAAAAATATTTGGAGTTGTAATCCCACTTTATCCCTTCCCATTTCAAACACTGTTTAGATTACAAGTCAAAATGGGAGCCACTTACACTTTGGTGGTGCCATAATATCTATAGCCTAATGCTGCTGAAATTCCAACTACCACTGCTGGGCTTAGGTAGCCAAATATATAAAAATTCTTGTGCAAGAATCCCTTGTTGTAGATGACTCCAACAACTATGAGATAGAGGTGTATGCCTTCAATGCACATCCATGCAAAGGCAGCTAAAAAGAAATAATGTAGCAATCCAGCAATGACTGAACAGAAGAGCTAGAAATCAACCAAAAAAAAGAAAGTCATAAACAGTAATTCACCATTGAATATCAAGGCAAAATATCTGAATGTCACCCTTTTAATTGTATCATGGGGGCACTGCAATTACTCATCAACATCAACATCCACTGAAATTTACTGATGTGTACCATGTATCTCTAGAGGAGTGAAATGCATTATGGTATCAGCATCTATATTTTTATGCATCATACATTTCATAAAGAAGAAGAACCTTCCTCTGAAATTGAACAATCATCATTTCAATTCAATTCAATTCAATTTCAATCATCATTTCCAATAAACATGTAGACAATTTGAATCATTATGAAAATCTAGCACGGCATAGGCTGACAATCACTGAATTTGGGACAGCCTTCAACAACTTGGGTTCAAACTGAGGGAACTATAATTCTAATACATCTATAATTCTGTTAATTTATAATGATGCTACAGATACCTGTTTACTTGTTTTGAAATCTGTCTCTGCCCTTATAGACTGTGAGCTTGTTGTGGTCAGGGATTGTCTCTATTTGCTCTTGAATTGTACTTCCCAAATGTTTAGGACAGTGCTCTGCACACAGTAAGAGCTCAATAAATATGATTGAATGAATGAATGAATGAACTGATCCATACAACCTCTTCTGCTCCATATTTGGAAGTTCTGTTTGGTACACTGTGCTTCTGATCACTGAAGTTTGCAGATTACAACAACCCTCTCCTTTTACTTCATGGAGGAATTGCACTGACCTGGACCTTGTTCATGTCTACTTCTTTGTCCAGTGAATAAGTTGTGGTCAAGTATACACGATTTAATGTTTCATTTTCAATGACTTTTAGTGGCCATTTGGAAATAGTTCAAGACCTAGAATACTTCATGGGTTATTGATATTACACCTACATTCCACCATGGTTCTTTTTTTAAAAAAAATCACTAGTAGAAAATTATTTCAATAGTTGAACTTGCTAAACGTGGAAGAGCATTTTGGACAGGAGTTAACAGAACTGTTTGTTTAAGATATAATTTATACTCTATTAACTACTTGCCCAATCATCTACTTCAAAAATAGTTCGATTAATAATTTCTCCCCTCTGCAGCAGGTAAAGAAGGAAGAGAAAAATAGAAAAAGTGCTATGTGGGTCTTGAGTACAATGACTAAATCATAAAGAATTTGGATGTGGTAAGCCGAAAGAGAGGGAATATCCTTAATATCCTTGGTGGAAGGACAACATGGATCAAATTTTACCGGGACTTCCATCACAATCCTTGCATTGAACCACAATTTTGTTTTTTCTGATTCCTACCCCACACCATTTCGTTACTGTTGGCTATCTCATCATGGAAAATTTTTCCATTCATTGCCAAGCAAATATTTTAAAGTAATTCACAAAATTTGTGTATTGATGTATTTACATTAAGTAATTTTATTCTTAACAGGAACCAGTTTGATATAGAGACTACCTATGGTTTTTTTCTCCCAGCTTCCACTCCCAGTATAGTCCAAAGACTGTAAATTCAGCAAATAAGGTTCAGGAAGAAGACTGATTGGGATTTGCCTTTTGCAGAAAAATCATGATATTAGCATTTTTCATCCAATTGCTATGTTGGTCACATACCTTATTACTGTTCGTGTTGATCCCAACAAGAAAAACAAGTTCGGCCAGAAACAGGCTACAGCAGAGATTTTTGTGAATTGTTGTTCTTGTGCTTTGAATTTCACTGAAGAACCAGAAAGTAAAGATGCATATGGCAAGGCAGATCAGTGAAATAATTATTCCTAGTTGAGTGATTCTTGTAAGAATATTGTAATTGGTAATTCCCTGAAGAAAAATAGTAATACAGCATTTAAGAAAATAACTCAGTAATTTGTCAAAGAAACTTCCACTATAATGAATTTCCTCTTTTTTTCATGAAACATTAATCAAAGGTGGTCAGGAACTGAGCAGTGCATATACATTTAGATGAAAAAAAGTGTTGTATTTTTGAGAGAGTGTAAAGTTCACAAAATCAATTATGAACCACCCAGAAATTTTAGTTTCCTGCATTTGTTATTCCTTGGCATAACACATAGCTTTCATTATTGCTAACAGTATTTTAAAATATTATAGCCAAATCTATGGATATGTCCACATTTATTAGATGATAAAGACATAATTAATAAAAAAACACATTTTAAGGGCATTTTGCCAGGCAGTGATTTATCTATATCTTACTGAACAGAGTTAAGGTATTGTAAAGTGCTGAACTAACAGAATATTAAGAGTTCAAATCTCACTAAGACCCTGAAACTGACAATTTTAATTTTCTTAATAAAGTGAACAGTATTCATGATAGAAAGTTGTTATACTGGTTACTTGGAATTCAGTAAAGTAACCACATAGACAGATGGCTTTAGCAATTCCAGTCATAATTTAGTTGGTTATATAACAAATCTAACTATGTAAACTGAAAATAAAACACATATTTCAATTCTAATTAAGAATGTGATTCCAAATTGCACAGTGTAAAAAAATAAGTCAAAGTATCTATGCATGTACTGGAAACATTGTGACAATTCTATTGTAATATATATTACATACTTGATTATGTAATCTGTATTACCACTGAATTACCACTTCTTGTAATCCTTAGTTATTTATCCTATTCCCACTTTTTAGTCAATAATAATCATCAACCTCATAGATTGTAATCTCTAGGAAGGCAGTATTTGTCTTACTTCCATTGTACTCTTCAGAGTAACCCTGCTGTCATTCTAGAAGGAAGAGCATATTCTCTGGGAACCAGAAGACTAGGGAATTTAATCCTGGTTGTCTGTCCTTTTGGGACTATGCTGAATTGGTTTTGGCTTCTAAGTGAAAAACCACTTAGGGTGGCTCATGATGTGGACAGGTACAATAAGAGGTCTGAAAGATAGCTATGTGGGCAGCAAAAGATCCTAGCAGCTACCAAGGTAATCACCTTCTTATGTTTGGTGCCACAGACAGGCATGATAACACTATGCTATGGTTACTCCAGCCATAAACGGGTCCTGTAAGTGGGAAATAATAATAATAATAATGTTGGTATTTGTTAAGTGCTTACTATGTGCCGAGCACTGTTCTAAGCACTGGGGTAGACACAGGGGAATCAGGATGTCCCACGTGGGGCTCATACTCTTAATCCCCATTTTACAGATGAGGTAACTGAGGCACAGAGAAGTTAAGTGACTTGCCCACAGTCACACAGCTGACAAGTGGCAGAGCTGGGATTCGAACTCATGACCTCCGACTCCAAAGCCCGGGCTCTTTCCACTGAGCCACGCTGCTCCTCTGCATCCAAACTCCTTGAATGGGTTGATTATACTGGCTGCCTCCATTTCCTCTCTTCCAACCCCCTTCTAGGTCCTCTACAATCCAGCTTCTGGCCCCTCGTCTTCACTGAATCTGCATTCTCCAAAATCACCTCACTGTATCAAACAGACTGTATTCTCTCCTAATCCTCCTTGACCTCTCAACATCCTAACGAACTATGAACCACTAGCATCTCCTGGAAACATTGTATAACCTTGCCTTCTATGACCCTGTCCTCTCTTTGTTCACCTCATCGGTTTATTCCACTGACTACTCTTGACTCCCATTCCCCTATGTGTGGGGATTCCTTAATCACTCAATCATATTTACTGAGTACTTACTGTGTGCTGAGCACTGTACTAAGTGGTTTGGAGAGTATAATTTTAACTGAGTTGGTAGACACGTTCCCTGCCCAAAATGAGGTTATAGCCAAGAAATGGTACAAACGTTAATATAAATGAATAAATTATGAATACATACATAAGTACTGTGGGGCTGAGGGATGGTGAGTAATGGTGCAAGGTGAATGAGTTCTTTAAAACTGATGATAAGGAGTTTTTGTTTGATGCAGAGGTGGATGGGCAACCACTGGGAGGTTCTTGAGGTACGGGGAAACATGGACTAAATGGTTTTGTAGAAAAAATGATGTGGACAGCAGAGAGAAATATGGACTGGAATAGGGAGAACTAGAAGACAGGGAGGTCAGCAAAGATACTGATGCAGTAAGCCTAAATTGATCAATTTTTAGAGTGTAAGTTCATTATGGGCAGGGAACGTATCTATTAATTTCTCTTGTATTATACTCTCCCAAGTACTTAGTGCTCTGCACATAGTAAACACTCAATAAATACTACTAATTGATTGGACTAGGATAAATGCTCAGATTTACGTGGCAGCAGTTTAGATGGAGAGGAAAAGGCAGATTTTGGCAATGTTTTGAGGGTTGAGTCAACAGGATTTACTGACAGATTGAACTTGTTTGCTGAATGAGAGAGATGAGTTGAGGATAATGCCAAGTTTATGGACTCATGAAACTGGAAGGATGGTGGTGCAATGGGACAGCCAGAGGGAGGGCAGAGTTTAAGTGGGAAGATGAGGACTTCTGTTTTGGACATTTTAAGGGTGAGGTGTCGGAGGTACATTCAAGTAGCAATGTCCTGAAGGTAGGAAGAAATACGATTTGGCAGAGAGAGAACAGGGAAGGTGAATTTGGAATCATTTCTAAAGAGAAGGTTGTTGAAGCCATGAGAGTGCATGAGTGCTCCAAGGAAATGGGTGTAGATGGAGAATAGAACGGGCCCCAGAAGTGAGCCTTTATGAACTCCCACAGTTTGGGGAAGGGAGGCAGAGGAGAGACTAAGAATGAGTGTGCCCAGAGAGATAGGAGGAGAACCAGGAGAGGAGAGTGACAGTGAAACCAAGGTGGAATAATGTCTTCAGGAGAAGGAGTAGTTGTTAATGTCTAAGGCAGCTGACAGGTCAAGGAGGATTAGGATGGGAGATTACAATACAAAAGAGTTGGTAGACACATTCCCTGGCCACAGTGAGATTATATTCTAGGGGGGATACAGACAATAATATAAATAATTTATAATTAAAGTTACGTACATAAGTTCCATGCAGTTGATTGTGGGCAAAAATCAAGTGTCTAATGGTCACAGATCCAAGCACACAGATGATGCAAAAGGAAGAGAGAGCCAGGGAAAATGATCGGGGAAGGCCTCATGGAACAGATGAAACCTTAATAAGGCTTCAAAGGTGGGGAGAGTGGTGGTCTAAAGTATATGGAGGGAGAAGAGTATCAAGCTAGAGAGAGAACATGGAAAAGCAGGCAGTGGTGAGATAGATGAAACTGGGGAACTTTTTAAATTCTCAAATCAACCTCTCCATCTCCAACCTCTCTCCTCCTCTACATTATTGTATCCTCCTCCTGCCTCCAGTATATCTCTGCTTGTGAATCCCATTAATACTTCATGACTAACATGTCCAAAACCAAACTCCTCATCTTCCCTCCCAAACCCTCTTCTCTACGCAACTTTTCCTGTTGGTTGACAACTCCATCCTCTCTGTCTCACAAATCCATAACCATAGCATTATCTTTGACTCTTCTCTTTCAGCACACATTTTCATTCAGTCACCAAATTCTGTCAATTTTATTTTCACAATATCTCTACATTCTATTCCTTCCACTCCATCTGAACTACTACCACATTGGTTCAAAGCAATTGTTATATCCCAACTTGACTATGGGTCACCTTCTTCCTTACCTCATCTTTCCACACTCCATTCTTCTGATCAGATTATTTTTCTAAAACATCGTTCTGCACATTTTACCACTTCTCAAAACCTCCAATGGTGGCCCATTCACCTCTCTGAGCATAAATTCATGGTGATTGGCTTTATGAAATTCAATCAGTTCATCCTGCTTTACCTATTCTCAATCCTCTTCCACAACAATCCAGCCTGCATATTTGGTTTTCTAATGCCAACCTACTTCCTGTGCCTCATTCTCACCTTGTCTCTCTTGCCAGTAACCTCTTGCTAATACTCTTTCTCCTGCCTAGAACCTCCTCTCTGCCACTGGCCTCTTCTTTAAAGCTCTACTAAAATCACATTTCTTCCATGACTATCTTTTCACCTTTTCCCAAAAAAATATTGTGTCCTACACTCGAGTCCTCACCATTAGCAACTTACATATTCACCCTGTCCCTCTTCTCTTTGAACTCTACTCCATCCCTAACCTGAATTTTATTTTTGTGTCTGTTTCCCCCACTAGACAATAATGCTATTGTACTATAATATATGCTTAGTATAGGGCTCTGAAATTATGAACACTCAATAAATACTATTGATGGACTGAAAAAAAATCTCTGCACGCAAACACCAAAAATAACAATAATGACAATAATAATGATAAGAAAATAATAATAGTATTTATTACTAATTGCCTACTGCATACCAAGCACTGTGCTTAGCACTGGGGTAGAGAAAAATAAGGAGGCACAGGGAGGAAGGACAGATGATTAGCTTCAACTTAAATACTAAAGAAACTGCGGTACAGAGATGTTAATTAATTTTCCACACAGCAAGTTGTGGAGCCAGGACTAGAACCTGGGTCTTGCGACTCCTATCCTGTGCTGTTTTTACTAGGATCATAGACCTTCTCATTGCACTTGGCCATTTGCTGCACCTTACTCACCTACTCACTGTTGCACTCTGCAACTCAGTGAAAACATGACTGGATGGGACAAGATTACATCTCACATTTCACAAATCACTAGCACTAGAATCAATTATTTTCCGCACCCTTGGAGTGTCAGGGCCTAGTTCTTTTTAGGAATCTTAATTATCATCATTCTCCCATTAGTACCATGCTTTGCATTCTGAGGGTGCTCAATAAATACCACTGTTCATGAAACCTATTTCCATATATTCCAAGGGATTTAAAGCAATGGATAAAATGTTACTATAGTGGCAAATTCTGATATTTGCGACCTTATCGACACACACTCATTGATTGGGACCATTAAACATTTTCAGGTTTCAAGAATCCTGTAATTTTTAAGTAGTGTTAAAATGAAAATTTTCAATGGGATCTTCCATGACAAACAACGGCAGAAATGCCATAGAAAGGAGATATGCAAATTAAAACTTATTTGTTTGTTTAGTTCACATGAAAAATGTCAGTCTATATTTGCTCAAAGACCATAAAAAAAAGTTGTGATGGGTAAAGAAATTTTAGTTCTCTACAAGGACATCCAAAAACTAATTGCAATTTGAATTCCCCTAAAATCTTAAATTATAAATTGCACTTACAAGAGAGCTACCAGAGGACATCAAAATAGCAAAATGTGTCAGATGGTTACATTTACATGAGGTATGAGTGGAGTTAGAATGGGTCACTTCACAGCCTTCGGTAGACCAATTGCCATTCATTGTGTCGGGTGAATAGTTCCAAAATGCACATTTACTACTGTCTTTATCTGCTGTCTGGAAAAGAAACATAATATTTTTACTGATGGGGAATGTCAAGAAATTTCCCATGAAATAACTGCTGTTATTTCAGGTAAAATGATTTATTTAAAAGCACATGTTGCACCAGTAAGATCAAAGGGATGGAAAGAACACACATCAAATCATGCCTGAGCAATGACAGATTACATTGGATGAAAATACCTGCAGTCCATGTTCTAACTAAAAACACAAAAAATAAAAATACTGTCAGAATGAAATAAGGTTCACTTTTTTAGGGCTTATGTATAAAGTTACTTTATCTATCAAACATACTTGGAATAAATTAAAATGTGTTTTTCAACATACATTGATAAACAGAATGTGCATCAAATTTAAAAAAAATGTTTTGTGCCTCTAAGCATTGGCTTATTTTCTTTAATTCAGAAGCAAAATTAAGCAGAGGCTACTTTAAATGGCACACCCAAAAGGGTAAACTAATAAACATTTCATTTGATATTTCAATTTCCTATGACAACCAGGTGGACTAAAATTATTCTTCAAATTGAAACCATCCAAACTTAACTCTGAAAAGATTGTCTTCCGAAAACATGTTAACTGGTCCTAATAACGTTTTCTCATTTTGACAGTTAATCTTGTCATTTTTTTATCATATTAACTGGGAACGTACATCTCCTTGACTGACAGTTCTTGTAGCACACTGTATGTTTTAATTGTTTTCTTTTAATATCTTAGATCAGATTTCCCAATGAAAGATGGAACAGGGTTTTAAAACATAAAGACCTCAAAACAAAACTGCAGGCATTCAATATATGTAGACACTGTCATTCATATACACGTGTGAGTGTTCATTAAAACCTTACCACAAAAAAAAACTTACCCTTAAATGATTTAATGTAAAAGTAATTTTCTCAAGTTGGTAGAATGTAGGTGGGCTTGAGCTAATTGTGACAGCTATGATTGAAGAGATTACTATTTCCTGTTGCTCTGAACTGTCAGAATTCTGAATTTCCAAGAAGGAGTTTTCAGAGGATGAAAGCAAAGAGCCAATACTGTCATAACGTAAAAATACAACTGCAACGGTGCCTACCAAAGAAACAGATTATGTTTAGTGATGTATGCTTTGTAGTCTCATTAACAGTTAAGATATGAAGGGAATTATAAGTAAAATATTGTATACTTTTTCTATTAAACAAACATCTAAAAGGAAAGATGGCTAATCCTAAAACTCAGTGCTTGAGAAGGTGAAAATTTACCTGCCGATCAGCCAAATAGTCAGGCTACCTAAGGTAGGCTACTTAATTATGAGAGGGAGGGAGGGAGAGAGAGAGACAGACAGAGGGCACAAGAGTGTGTTTGTGTTTGTTCTGTGGGATGAACTGGTGCTTTCCTCAATATAGTTAGTCGGTCTTTCACCTACAACCTGGCACACTGTGAGCCACCTGAATAGTGCACTATATTTTCAATGAGAATCCTGTGTACAAAAGAAAGACTCACTGGTCACTCAAACAATGTCTACTGCATTGAGATCTCAAGTGATAAAATTACATTATTATTATTAAGTGCCATCGAGTCATTTCTGATTCCTAGTGACTCCATGGATATACTTTCTCCAGAACATCCTATCCTCTGCCATAATCCACAACCTTCCTAATGGTTCTTCTGTTATTATTGTTATGGTCTCTTTCCAACTAGCTGCTGGTCTACCTCTTCCATGTTTTCCCTGGACTTTTCCTAGCAATAGTGTCTGCTCCAGAGAATTAGTCCTCCTGATTGTGTGTTCAAAATATGCTATCCTAAGTCGAGTCGTTTGGTCTTCCAAAGGCCACTTTGATTTAATTTGCTCTAAAATCCATTTGTTTTTTGGCCAGTCCACTATATTTGTAAAAGCTTTGTCCAACACCACATTTTGAAAGAATCGGTGTTCTTTCTATCCTATATTACATCATCTAATATAATTAATTCTCACATTCTAAAGGAAGGTTGAAAGGTGGCAGCCTGGAACAAAACCTCAGAAAATTGTAAGAGGCTGTGGGAGGCATGCAATGTTTATCAGACTCATTCTATGAACTAGTGCTTTCCCAAGTGTTTGACAGTTCTGTGCTGAAAGCATTATCTCTGTTTAACTGGCAACATTTGACTGAACATTTTTACAGTCCGGCACTATGCAGTACAATGATGCACTAATAGACAAGGAAGTCAAAAACTGAGCCGTGAAGGCTAGACTTCACTTTGAGAAACAGTTAAAATATTAACAACGATGTAGCCTTTTACTACCCAGCAAACTGACAGGTTACAGAGCTATAATGTTGTCTAACCTTCTGTAGGAATGCAAAACCTAGACTCATCACAGGAGGTTTCCTAAGCGTTCGTCAGTGTCACCTATATGCCTTGCTCAACATCATGTCAAGTCTGAATCACCAATAATGAGCAGCCCTAACATTGTCAGCCTAACGGTGTTAAATCTTTGTGAGCTTCAGTACATCTTCACTAGGATGGATGTGTTCATAGAATGAAAAAAACATTAGCCATTTGTTGTGAACTGAAATTTTAATCAAGGAGAGCAATAGAGCACTGGCCTGGAATTCAGAAGGACCTGAGTTTTAATCCCAACTCTGCCACCTGTCTTTTGTGTGACCTTGGGTAAGTCACTTCATTTCTTTATGCCTCAGTTATCTCATCTGTAAAATGGGGATTGAGAGCCCCATGTGGGATGTGGACTGTGTACTGTGTCTCACCTGATTATCCTAGATCTGCCACAGGCTTAGTACAGTGCTTGGCACATAGCAAGCACTTAGCAAATACTATAAAAAAAAGCAGTGGACAGTATCCTGAGACAATGTGTGTGGCTAATGGGATGTTGGGAGGCAATCCCCACTCAGTCTTGGTATGCTGAATCCAAGAAGGGATTAGTTCTATTTTTGGAGAAGCTTGAGGAGAATAGTGAGAAAAACAGCAAAGCTCAAAATTGGTTCCAGGTTTAACAAGCAAAAAGCATATCAGCACTTAAGCACAGAGACTGTGAGCCCTGTGTGGGTAGGACAGGAACAGTGCCTGATGTAATTGCCTCGTATCTACCCCAGCACTTAGTACAGTGGTTGGTACATAGTAAGCGCTTAACCAACTCACAGATGCTATTATCATTACTATTATTATTAAAATTGGTCTTTTGCGAGTTGCTAGTGCAATGGGGAGTGCAGTCCTCGGCAGTGACACCTGTACCCACAAGTAAATTTCACTCTTGGCAGCATCAGCTTCATATACGAAATAGGACAATAGCTATCACTATATAGTCCCAATTAGTTTCAAAATCAATGTTTTCTTTAAAATTTCTTCCTAAAACATGAATAGAAAACTAAAAAACTTCTGAAATATTTATTTCTTACCATTTGAGTCATGCACATCTTTTTTCCTTGAGTAGATTTTTATATAATCTCCTTCCATGCTTACATGATGGTGAATGTGTTTGATGTGGTGTGAATCAAAAGCAAAAACTTTGAGAGCTGAAAATAAATGATAAAAATGATAAATGTATTAAAGGTATAGCAGTATTTTGAGTATTTTAATAAGCATCATATGCAGAATAATTTCTGTAGAATTTTAACTAGGGAACTTTTTCTACTCAACAAACTGCTACAAAAGCATGCTTGGTTTTAACCACTGACACTATAATAAAAATATTTAAATTAAGGCTTCAAATTGTTTTTATTTTATTCATAAATATACTGAAAGAGTGTCAAAATAGAAGAAGGAATGTGGGCTATTTTATGAAGATATATTATTTTATCAAAATAGATATTAAAATGTAATATGACCTATTAAAAGCAGTTAAAATAATTGTAAAATCCTACTTTGGACAAAAATTTAATGAGTACTTTTTTGTTTTTTATACATGATTAATAACATAATAATAAAATGATATTCTTAGCAAACTAACATTCTTCACAGTGCAAGGAGTATATTTGAGGACTTAATGATGGTTTCATAGTATACTTTAGTATATTTTAGAGATGAATAAAAAATGACAATCAAGTGCCATTTTTTCATCTCAAACCATCCATACTGGTTAATGCCTGGCAACATCATAACTAGTAATGACCATTGCAAATAAACAGCTTACAGACAATATTTCAAAACATGAAAAAATCACCCATTTCCTATGGCTGAAAGACTAGACATTTGTGTTTTCAGGTTCAGATATCTTTCAGTTGTGCAAGTCACAGTGTTCTATGGGTGCACCAAATGATTTGAAAGTTCCTCTGCAGTCCTTATCTGATTTTATATTCTATAGAGAGACAGATGGTCCTAAAGTCCCTGATGACTAATAAATCATAATGTTTTCATAAAGTCAACACCTCCTCCAAGATGTGAAGAGCTTTTGTTATCCGGTCTCTGCTAATACAACATTCTCTACACAAATGGTCAATCTTGATGATAACTAATACTTTGAATTTATAGAGGGCATTTTCATTTTCCAAAGCAATTTCATTTTGAGCATCTCATCTTATCCTCCTGTGAGGCAGTGCTGGGCAGGTATGAGCATTTCCATTTTTAATGATAATGAAACTTTGAGTGAGGTTAACTGATTTATCCAAGGTGACACAGCAGGCCTGTAGTAGGATAAGAACTAGAAATCAGGTGTTCTACTCACTGTATCTTCTGCCAAACCCTGTCGTATTCAGGACTTTTCCATCAGTATAAATACAACTCAAGACATCTCTATGAATGTGCACTATATAAGGACCAGTGCCACGCATACTCTTTCCTTCCTCTCTCTTCTTCCTATCAGTACACTCCAAGTGCTTAGTACAGTGCTCTGCACAGAGTAAGCACTCAATAAATATGATTGAACGAATGAATGAATCCCCAGTTACATTTACACAAATAGTACATTTGTTGATTTATTTTAATGTCTGCCTTCCCCACTCGATGGTAAGCTCTTTCAGGACATAGATCATGTCTGCTAACACTATTGTTTTGTACTCTCCCAAACAATGCAATGCTCTGCATACAGTAAGAGTTCAATAAATGTCATGGATGGATTGATACTAGTGGCTGCTGGTGTGTACTGCTAGGACTCTTTTCACCAGATTACAAGTATCGGAGGCCAACGGTGACAACCCAATATTGGTGAAGATATCATGTTTCACAGAAGTGAGTTTGGGCCCACACAGGATGAGTAAGGCATTATCCAGGAAAAAGATTCACAGAGGTGGAGTGTATTTCTGTTTGGGCAAGGCTCTGGACAAGCTGAAAAGGTATAGTGTGTTCAGGGCCTTGAAAGGTAGCAAATAACAGGGAGACAATTTTTGCTGGAGCAGTAGCTGAGGAAGTAATGTCAGGGAGACAGATGCAGAAGCAGGGATTCTCAGCCCAGACCAGGTATTTCTGTTTGTGCAAAATGAAAAGATGTCATACCTCAGGAATAGCATATCATTTAGAGAGAGTTTCTGTTCCTTACCCATATCACTCGAATTAACCTCTATCTGGGTTGTCTTTTTAAAATTCTGGGACACATTTAGTATTGCTTGTTCCACGGTGTGCATCAGTTTAGTGAGACTTTTTCTCCTGTTGTCTGTAGAGAGCTTGTTCCAAATGGTAATTTTATCTTTTTGAACAAGGTTATTTGCGACATTAACAAAAACCTGTTGGACATAAAAACATTTTTTTTTAAATCAGGAAGTCTAACTCTATGCAATGGGTAAGGGGAAATTAAAATCACAGGGATCAATCTACTTGGATCAAACTACTTACGTTAATAGTTGTATTAGTGACTAGTTCCTTGTCAGAGATAGTGTTATTCATAACACTTAGCAATGGAGAAGAAAGGGCTAATACTTCTATGTATGTAATTATATCTACTGGTGAAAGTTCTTCTGCAGAGCCCTTGTAGATTTCTTGCAGTAAAGTCACTGGTTCTTTTATATGTCTAATCTGAGAAAATGCAGAAAAATAATTTAACATCATTAAATTATTATTTTGAAGAGCATAGCAGTAACAATATTTGCCGCTTATATCATTGTCTAAGAACTGGGAAACACAGGTGGGAATTAGAATTAGCCCCTGTCCCTCAGGGGGCTCACAATCTGAAAATGAAAAAGCAGAGATGGAAGTGGTTTCAGCAACCTAATAAGAGAAAAAACAAAACAGCAAGACAACATACAAACAAAAACAAAAATAAGTAGGTAACTGTGGCTAGAGGGAAATAATTTCAGGCTCCATGTGACTCAGAGTCAACAGTTACAACTGTAGCCACAGTGACCATTACAATAGCAGCCACTATACGCCCCTTAAAGTTTTGTGGAAGTCAGTCATTCATATTTATTGAGTGCTTACTGTGCACTCAATAACTGTGAGCACAGTGTAACAGTATAACGGACACATTTCCTGCCCATGCTGCAGCTGCTTTTCTCTCTCTCACCTGGGTGGCGCGAACAAGGCTGAGAGGGAGGTTCTCTGGTGACAGTAAGCACTCGTGGGGCAGGCAACTCAGCTGTCCTGTGGAGGGGGATCCCAAGGGCCCCGGATGTCATGGTGGGCATCAGACAGGGTGGGTGGATTTGCCCAGCCATAAGGTAAAGAGAGAGAGGCCTGGGAAGACACTCAGGAGCAACCCAGAACCTCCTAGCCTATGTGCACAGGGAATACCGAGAGAAATTGTGCCCATTGGAGGCCAGAGGGTTGTTTGGGAACCTAACATTACTTCTTCATCCTTATTGAGAAGAAGCTGCGTGGCTCAGTGGAAAGAGCCTGGGCTTCGGAGTCAGAGGTCATGAGTTCGACTCCCGGCTCTGCCACTTGTCAGCTGTGTGACTGTGGGCAAGTCACTTCACTTCTCTGTGACTCAGTTATCTCATCTGTAAAATGGGGATTAACTGTGAGCCTCACATGGGACAACCTGATTACCCTGTATCTACCCCAGCGCTTAGAACAGTGCTCTGCACATAGTAAGCGCTTAACAAATACCAACATTATTATTATTATTGATTTCCATGTCTACTGCACTTGCCAGTTGTTTCAGTTGTTAACTCCCTTAACAAACCCTCTTTATAACCACGTCTCCCATTTTTTTTCCCTTACAACCTTGCAATCCATCAAAATAATTGAAACCTTTAGTCATGATTTCCCTAAAACCTTTCCCTAGAAAAAAGGGAAGCAATGTTGTCTAGTGGATAGAACATGAGCTTCGGTGCCAGAAGGATATGGACTTTAATTCTGCCTCTGCCACTTGTCTGCTGTTTGAACTTAGGCAAGTCACCTACTTTCTCTATGCCTCAGGTACCTCATCAGTAAAATGGGGATTAATACTGTGAATCCCATGTGGGACATGGCAGATTAGCTTGTAGCTACCCCAAAAGATTAATACAGTGCCTGGCACACAGTAAGTGCTTAACAAATACCACTAAAAAAAGCCCACAATCAATCAATCATATCTACTGAGAGTTTACTGTGTGTGAGCTTGGGAGGGAAGTGTACAATATAAAAGAGTTGGTAAACATGTTTCCTGCCCACAACTCCCAGCACCTCTCAGTCCCACCCTCCTCTTGTCCCCTTCTTGACACTCCCATCTTTCCCCTCACTATCTCAAGAGATCTCCTGCCTTCTCTTACAATCTACCCCTTCCATTTGTGCCTCCAACCTAATCCATTTGCACCGTATTAAAACACTTCCTCCTTCCCATTTTCCCTTCCTGAGCACCATGTTCAACCAATCGCTTTGTAATGGCTTTCTTCCAAATTCTTTCAAACACGCCCACGTATTCCTTATCCTAAAACATCTCTCCTTTGACTCCATGGTACCATCCAGCTATCACCTCATCTCCCTCCTACTCATATGTTGTTCACACCCGTTGCCTCCTCTTCCTTTTCACCAATTCTCTCTTTGTCTCCTGAAACCTGGTTCTGTTCCCTGTGCTCAAATGAAACTGCCTTCTCTAAGGTCGGCAGTGACCTCCTTCTGTACTCTACTACACATCTTTGTTGGTATTTCATTCATCATTTTGTCCATTCAACTTCATTTTGGATTATTAGTGTACATTTTAAAACTTGTAATGTTTAAGGTATATTTTCAAATAGAAGCATATGTTTTTTTAAAATTTTATATCAACTTTTTAATATAAAATTTAAATAAACATGGCTGTGAATCACTTATTTGATCAAATTAGAACCTGAGTTTGGTAAACCATTCAATTTTCCCTTTGAAATTTGGGCTTCTAGGGAAATTCTGCTTCAAAACATTTATTTTGAAGATAAGATCTGCAATTCAGTGTATTATTGCAATATTCTATAGGTAAGCTGGCATAGTATTCTTCCAAAATTCTAAAAAATAAGTAACATGTGGTTAATTATGGAAGAAGTATATCTTTGGTAATTTGTTTATATATTTATTATTCATTCATTTTTATGGCATTTGTTAAGTGCTTACTATGTGTCAGGCACTGTACTAAGTGCTGGGGTTGATATAAGACAATCAGGTTGGAGACAGTCTTAATCGCCATTTTATAGACGCGGTAAGTGAGGCACAGAGAAGTTATATGACTTGTTCAAGGTCCTCTGAAACCCAGGCCTGTGCTACTTCTGCTAGACCAATAGAATGATATCAGCAATAACTATATAGAATGATATAGTACCCACAGTTCAGGAATAATCAGGCAAATTAAAATGTATATTAAAAGGATAAAGAATTTCAAATTACTAGACATTACTAAATTATAAGAAATGGTGTTTTAAACAATTTGGCTGAAACAGCACTTCCAAGTAGAAATAAGTCAATAATTTCATGATGTCTTGTAAATCTGTAGATCAAACAACTTACTTCAGATAATGTTTTATTAACATTTGCAGCAACACAGGCATCATCTAAATGGCACTTTTCCTTCATATTTTCTGTAAAAAAGAAATGTTGATTATTTCAGAGCACTTGCTTATATAAATGAATTCTTATTTTAGTGGATACTGAATAAACAAACACCCCAAATATTTATAAGAATTCAAATATCTTTTATGCATGAATCTAGAATTGAGTTATTTTCAATGACAGGCATAAATTTCTTTAAAGTTTATAAAAAACATTCCATATTATATATCTGCTTTCTTCTTATAATCATAGTGCCCATAATTATTTAATTCCATAAAATATATTTGATTATAGAGTGTATTTTATTTCTTTTCTTAGGTAATGTTAATGCAAAAATCTTGATTCCTTTTCATGGCTTGCTGGTTATTCTAGCTAAAGATAGAGAAGCACTGGTGGGTATCCAAAAAAAATGCAGCCCCATAATAACATATAAACCTTTATAATATCATTTACCTTGGCAGTAAGTGCCATCATTTGGCTTAAACTGCAATTTTCCTGTGGATGGTTGATAACCTTCCTTACAGGAACAGTTATATCCTCCAACAACGTTTTCACATTTCGCATGATCACCACAGGCAACAGTGACTGCTTCGCTGCACTCATCTATATCTGCAAATATCATGAGAAATTGAATTTTTTATTAAGTATTTACAGACTAACACCTTGCTACCTTGCTGATAATAGCACTGGATATTACTAGCCATTTCATATAAAAATTTCCCAAAAAGGAAATATCTACTGGTAACACATTTGGAAATTACATCATTAGAAATGTACAGAAAAATCTTAGCTTACATTAATATTTCTTGATTTGGTCAATATCTTCTTATAGGTTAGTGGACCTTAATTTTTTTTAAACTAGGAACATGTTTTGCACACAAAAAAATCCTAAAAGAAAATCATTTAAGTATTTAAGTAGCTGGTTTTCTTAAGTATGACTATATATGTATATATAGTCATATATAAGCATATATATATGTATACATATATTCATTTTTATATATAAGATTTTATAGGTATGTGTTTGGAAATGAATTGAATAAGACCGCAAAATTATGTGCTTTGAAAAACATGAACTATAATGTCGATTGAAAAATACTAAAAATACCATCACTGTTCTTTTTTTCTTCACAAGTTGAGAAAGAAAAATAAATTTAAGCTTTTCTTTCAAAACAGGTGTTTTTAACAAGTTCTTCAAATGTTCAGTATATCAGTTTAGTCCATCTGAGAATACATTGCATAACCTTTAGAATGTCTGGTTTATCTAATTTTAAACTCTTTGTACCAAAAAAGTTTCCTACCATGCCAGTCACATAGTAGATTGTGATTTCTGCATGATCTCATGTTGGATATATTCAGAAATAGAAATACAGAAAAACTGAACTAGGGAAAGCAGAACACCAAACACCAAACTAAGGAAATCAGAACACCAAATATTTTTTATATCAAAACCCAAATAAAGTTCCCAAGTCATAAACTGAGGAATGGATAACACACATTCCTAATATGGATGCCTGGAATAGGAACTTTTGCTATAAAATTAGATGAATTAATGTTAATAATAATAATAATAATAAATTAAGCCCTTACCTTCCTACTTAACCTTGTTGATCTCCGACTACCACCTAAACAGAACACTTTACTCCTTTAAAACCAATCTACTCACTGTACCTCAATGATATGTTTCTCCCTGGGGACCTCTTCCTTGCCTACAGTCTCCTGCTTGCCTAGAACTCCTTCCCACTTCAAATGCGACAGACCACCACTTTCCCTGTCACCAAATCTTGAAATCACATTTCCTCCATGAGGCCTTAATTTCACCTATTCACCTTGAATTATTGATGTACCTTGGTCTGTACCTCTTAAGCACTTGGATATACAACTCCCACCACCCCCAGAATACTTAGGTACACATCCATCTGTTTTTTGTTTTAATGTCTCTCCATCTAGACTTTAACTTCTTGTGGGAAGGATAGGGTCAACCTACACTATTGTAATGTGCATATATAGGTGCATATAGTAACTACTCAATAAATACCACTGATTAATTGATGATAACCCCAGAAATGCACTTCAGTCTACTTCACACTACATATTCTGGTACAAGTCATGCAGACCCAGGTACACTACAGTACTGTGGTGTGGATTAGGAAACACATTTCAGAGGTATGTCATGCATATGCCATTGTAACAGAACTGTCTTTAATATGGAATTTAAAATTAGATTTAAAATTTAGATATTACAGCCTTCACAATCCCATAATGGGGTAATTGCTCCTTTTAGCAGCTTCAGGATTCCAGGGTAGTGAGAATTAAAAGACTATTATCCTGCTTCAGATGTGATAATAATATTTTTGGACTTGCTGGAAAAGGATGTGTGGGTGAGTGGTTATATATGGATCAAAGTAGATGGGATCAATGAAATTCCCATCCAAGTTTCAATATTATTCTTATCTTCAGTGAAAGGGAGATATCTGCAAAATATTGAAGTGTGAAGTATAAAGGAGCAAAGCAGGTTTTCAAACAAGCTTTGGACTTGTAAAAAGGGGCAGGCAGGGCAGGGTGGGGGCAGAGAACAGCTAGCAATAACCATATGGTTGAAACAGATTTAAAGACAAATATTAACATCTAATAATGTATGTTAAATCTCATCCTCTTAGTTAAGATCAAATTCTAAATTCAGTGATAGATGATTTGAGAAGTGCATTTTCTAAGCCTTCTACAGGTGACTTCATTTATCAGGAGATCCTTCTGTATTACAGTAATATATTGTGTTAGGATACAAACGGAAACATTGTTTTATGAGAAGGTTCCACATAAAGACATCATTACCAAGGATATGTTTTGACCTTAAAGGAAGTATGTAAAGGTGCTTAAAATTGAAAACAATATCTCCTTCAATGAGTGATGAGCTTTAGTAAATAACATGGAAATACCATCTTAACTGTAGGGAACTTAATGTAATAATGATCTGTATTGAGAAAGATCTCAAATTAATCTTATAGACTATTGTCTATAGCTATATATAGCTAAATCCTATTATGAAATATGATGATAAACGAGTAATGCTTTGTACTATAATTAGTAATGATTTTCCAAATTTTTATTTTCCTAATTAATCAAAACATATGGGTAGGGAATGTGTCCACCAACTGTATTACGTTATACTCTCTCTAGCTCTTAGTACAATGCTCTGCACACAGAAAGTCCTTTAACAAATATCATTCACTGAGTTATTAAACATAAATTATATTTCAAAATTACACTTACAATGGAATCCTAAAAATCATTCAAGCTAGTTGAAATAATCTCCACATTGTTTAGGGTTTCAATTTACAGGCTTTTTATGTGTTAACTGCTCAAGCTGCCTAATGGTAAATTGTGTATGCTAAGAATGAAAACAAATAAAAAAAAAATCACACAAAATAAATGGTGGATATTTTTTCTCTCTCTCTGGAACTCTAGATTGCCAGGGATAAAACAATGGAAACTAAAAAAAAGTTTGACTCCAGATTAGAACTATAGAAGGAAAATGCAAAAGCCTCATGGAACTACAAGGAAACAATTATTCATCAATATAGTCAAAAATTGTCAAGGACCTGCACCTTTTTTTTTCTGGCAGGAAAATTATGGGAATTGTTCA
Source organism: Ornithorhynchus anatinus (assembly GCF_004115215.2). Lineage (NCBI taxonomy): Eukaryota > Metazoa > Chordata > Mammalia > Monotremata > Ornithorhynchidae > Ornithorhynchus > Ornithorhynchus anatinus. The sequence goes on along the minus strand of NC_041731.1, from coordinate 109,257,060 downwards.
TTTTCCCAATAACTACATTTTCTCTGTCCAGAGCAATGAGAACTAGATTTTGCTCTTTTACAAACACATCTACTAGCGAATCTCCATCCCCTTTCATATCTGGCATACCACAACTCTACCCACCTTCAAAGCCTTATTAGAAACATTTCTTCTCCAACAGCCTTCCCCGAGTAAACTCTCATTTCCCATAATCTCTCTCCCCTCTGTGTCCCCTATGCATTTAGATCTTCCACTCTAGTATAGTGCTGTGCTCACAGTAAGTGCTTAATAAATGTTAGTAGTTGATTAATTGATTGATTGATATCAGCCCAGTAAAACTCAGGGAAATTTGTTGATATTCTTTATTCAATCAAACGAGCACTGTATAAGCACTTGGAAGAGTACAATGTAAGAGAGTGGGTAGAAACGTTCCTTGCCCTCAGCAAGCTTACAGTCTAGAGGGAGTTTAGGCTCAGGTATAAATAATCTCATTCACATACTAGTTTTAATACCATCCAAACCTTTACCATGTTGATTCACGTACATATCATGCAAATCTCCTCTTTGAATTCCCTTCCTTCAGCCTCTTGGCTGTTCAGTCCATACATCACTCTGCTGCCGCTATCTTTTTTCTACAAAAAAAATCAGCTTCTTAAAAACTTCTATGACTGTCCATCCAGTTTCACATCAAGCAGAAATACCTCACCATCAATTTAAGCCACTCAATTAGCTGTCTCCCCACTACCTATTCTCAGTCTTTCCTTACTACATCTCAGCCCATAAATTTCTCACTTACAATATCCTCTAGACTGTAAGCTCTCTAGAAAAAAGAAGAAGCAGATTCAGCATGGGCTTGGGAGTAGGAAGTCCTGAGTTCTAATCCAGACTCTGCCACTTATCAGCTTTGTGACTTTGGTCAAGTCACTTAACTTCTCTGTGTCTCAGTTACCTCATCTGTAAAATGGGGATTAAGACTGTGAGCCCCACATGGAACAACCTGACAACCTTGTATCTACCCCAGCGCTTAGAACAATGCTTGGCATATTGTAAATGCTTAACAAATACCATAATTATTATTATTATTATTAATCTCACTGGGGGTAGGGATTGTGTCTGTTTATTTTAATATTGTACTCTCCCAAATGCTTAGAACAATGATCTGCACACAGTAAGCGCTCAATAAATGTAATTGACAGACTGCCTGAATATGCCGTGTTCTCATCTCTTTCACCTTCAGTTCTTTGCTCACAGCCTCTTTCTTGCCTGAAACTAACTTCCTACTCATATCAGTTAGACCATCATCTCCCCAATTTCAAAGTCCTGGTAAAATCACATCCCCTCCAAAAGCCTTCCCTGACTAAACTTTAAGGACCTCACCATTTTCCCTCTCTACTGCATTACCTATACACTAGAGTATGTTCCCCTTAAGCCCTGGAATACTCAATCCATCCCTATCCCATAACACTTGTAAACACAATCAATTTCTTCCCCTACCTGTAATTTAATCTCTGTCTTCTCCAATAAATTATAAAATACATGAGTCAGGCATCACATCTACTTACTCTCCCAACTGCTTTGTGTAATGCTCTTCACATAGTGCACACTCAATAAATATACTGATTGATTGTTTGACTAATAATGCACTGTGGTGGCTTCTTCTCTAGAATAGAGTAAAATTAGATGAATTGTGTGGTTATACCCCTGAATTTATGAAATGCGTACAAAATCATGGGTCCAGAAAACAACTGGACCTACATTCCCACTTTTGGATAGAGTGATCAGGGAGTTTAGCTGGGCCTCGATCATCCCTAATTGAAGATAATGGGAAAGTAAGGTAAATCACTAACTGAAGGACAATGGGAAAGTTGGGTAAATGTGGTGACTGCACTTATGCACCATTGCCATTCTAATCAAAGACAGAAGTCTAAATTTTATACCAGTTACAGCTGGTATTAAACCTCAGGGGACAAGGGTATAGAAAATAAGCATTGGATTTACAACATTTTTGCAGACAACTTCAAAACGTTTTTGATTATTTTTTATAGCTAAAAATATAGGTAAATTTATTACACTTCGTTTAGTTTGTCCCCAATCAATCACTAAATAGTATTCATTGAGCACTATGTATAATTCAGTAAGTTGGTAGATATCAATCAATCATATATATTGAGCATTTACTGTGTGCAGAGCACTATAGTAAGCACTTGGAATAGTACAATACAACAATATAACAGACACAATCCCTGTCCACATTGAGTTTACAGTCTAGAGGGATCCCAGCCCTCGTGGAACTCATGATCTAATGAGGGAGACAGACATTAAAATAAAATGCACAAAAGAGAAATAAGCCAGTAGTGTTGGAGATGTGTGAGCATCCAAATGCTTAAGGACTAGGACTAAGTGGAAAGGGTCAGGCTGTGGGGAGGGTGATGAGAGGTCAGTCAGGAAAGGGTTCCTGGAGACGATATGATTTTAGTAGGCCTTGAAGAAGGGAGAGTGCTGATGTATTGGATATGTAGGGAGATAATTGCTCAGTACAGAGTTCTGCACAGAGCAAGTGTTTACTCTGTGCCAGGCACTGTACTAAGAACCAAGGTATGTACAAGATAATCAAGTTGGATACAGTTCCTGCCCCATTTGGGACTCACAGTCTTAATCCCCATTTTACAAATGAAGTAAATGAGGCACAGAGAAGTTAAGTGACTTGCTCAAAGTCTCACAGCTGACAAGTAGCAGCAGACCTGGGATTAGAACCCAAAACCTCTGGTTCCCAAGCCCCTGCTCTTTCCACTAAGCCACTCTGCTTCTTGAATAAGATGAAGATGAAGAAACAATGGCACAAAGAAGTTATTTGTCCAAAGTAACACAGCAAGCAAGTGAGGGAGGCAGGTTTAGAACTCGGGTTCCCTGACTTCTAGGCCCATGTTTTTTACATTAGACTATGCTGGTTCCCTAGACCATGCTTCTGCACTCTTCCAAACCTAGGTACGGGGCTCAGCATTCAATTTGTTAATCATTAAATACTACTGATTGATTACTTGACATTATTGAGCACCTATTATGTGCCAACCACTATGGGAGTATAAAACAGTGTAGCAGAGTGGAGAGGTAGTGTGGTCTAATAGTTAGATCTTGGGCTGGAGAGTCAGAAGCACATTGGTTCTAATCCCAGATCTGCAGATCATTTGTTGTGTGACCTTGGGCAAGTCACTTAACTTCTCTGTGCCTCAGTTTCCTCTACTGTTCTACCTCCTACTTAGACTGTGAGTCCCAAGTGGGACAGGGACAATGGCTGACCTAATTAACTAGTACCTACCCCAGTGCTTAGAAACAGTGTTTGATACATAGTAAGCATGCAACAAATATCATAAAATAAACAAATGAACCCTGGTGTTCATATTGATACATCTTGAAAGACTATTGTTAATAAAACTGATAATTATGGTATTTATTAAGCACTTACTATGTGCCAGGCACTGTTGTAACCACTGGGCTAGATACAAGGTAATCAGGTTGGACACAGTCCCTGTCCCACATAGGATTTACAGTCTTAATCCCCATTTCACAGATGAGTTACTGAGGCACAGAGAAGTTGAATAACTTGCCCAAGGACACATAGCAGAAATGGTGGATCTGGGATTAGAACCCAGGTCCTTGTGACTCCCAGGCCCATGATATTGCCACTAGACAACATTATTTCTCCACTATGCCATGCTGTTTTATATATGCTTTATACATGTTTCACAGGTATGTAGTCATTTTGATAGGTATAATTAGTAACATCATTTTCTGATATTTCCAATCTGATCATATCCAGAACACTGAAAGAGATAGAAAATTTCAAAATCACTAGACAAAACCCAGAAATCTACCAAAGAACATAATCTTAATGTCATTATCTCTGTTGGACAAGAAAAGTAAAATACATTTTAATGAAAGACCTAGGGGGTCAGGTTAAAGAAAAGCTAAGCAGCTGGCATATAGTATAGAAGTTGTGATAAAAACCTGCAATTGTGCTAATGGGACAAATTTTGACTAGAACAAGAGCAAACAATAGCTGCATAATTTGTAGGTAATCAAAGCAGAAATGGAAGTCATCTTAATGAGATTTTGCCAAACTATTTTCTGCCCTCATTTGCACTATCCAATATTTAGCTATTGTCCCTATTTAATATCTACAATGACCATCATGCAAGATACTGTCAGATAAATGAAGCTTAAGAACTAGACAATATTTGGAATTAGATGTAATCAGTGAAAAGGTGCTATACTGGTATAAACACGTAAAGGATTTATTACTTTGTCCAAATTCCCTGAGGATTATTGCAGTACACAAAGAAAATTACTACAGGATTGAAAAAGAGAAATAGTTGCAATGCTTCCCAAGAAGGGTAATCCTTAAGGACAGCAACAATTGGTGAAAAATAACATTTTTCCAGAGAAGGTGTTTTGCACCGTAATCCTAAACATAATCCATCAAACAAAAATGTAGGTAGAAACTGAAGGGCTCGATATTGGGCACAGGACTTTAATACAAGCTATTGAGCTTACCAATTACTTAAAGCAGAACTGAAAAAAAAGAATTAGCAAAGAATCAGGGACATTTTTCACTGTGACAGAAATATAAAACTGTTGGAAAGAATTTTTAAATATGGAAGATATTACAAAATTGCAAAATATGGGTTCCTGCCTACATTGTTAACTCATGCCTCAGGTGCGTATAACTTCTAATGAAATCAGTGGGAGTTCTGCACTTGAAAGGCACTTAAAAGAATGGAAAAATGTAATTCTCTATGATTTGGGAATATATATGACCAGATTATTTTTTTAAAAGATGTCTTGAAGTAAAAGAACACATTTGCAAATGAAAATCATTACTTTCACATTAATTACCTGGGAATTCACATTCAAACCTCTAGAAGTATTTAATTCTAGTGTGATAATTAAGGACAAACATTTGAAAGATAACACCGTGTTACTTAACCAGCTTCTATACTAAAAGCATAAAAATAATGAAGATGAAAATATACTGAATGCTCAGTGCATTGCTGAAAAAATAAAATTCATATAAAATGCATCCTGTAAACACTACATATTTACAATCAAATGAAGGGGGAATGACAAGATTTATTTAGGCTTACATTTATTTAGGCTTACATATATAAAATGCCCAGCTCACTATGGGCAGGGAAAGTTTCTACCAATTCAATTGTGCTGTACTTTTCCAAGTGCTTAGTACCATGAGCTATACAGTAAGCACTCAATAAATACCACTAGTTAACCAGTTAATTAATTGATAGGTGTTTTTAAAGAAAGAGCCAGGCTTCAGAATTAGAGGCCATGGTTTCTAATCCTGGCTCTGCACTTATCAGCTGTGTGACTTTGTTTAAGTCGCTTAACTTCTCTGTGCGTCAGTTAGCTCATCTCTAAAATGGGGAATAAGACTGTAAGCCCCACGTGGGGCAACCTGATAACCTTGTATCTCCCCCAGTGCTTAGAACAGTGCTTTGCACATAGTAAGCACTTAATGAATACCATAATTATTATTATTATTATTTTAAAACACAAATGATAAAATAGGATACAGACCTTTAGCCTAACCAATGCAAAATATAGTAATGAATTCACTTATTGGTTTTTATACATTATACTTGTGTTTATTCATGTCAGCATCAAATTTGCTTGTTAATTATAAAATATATCATTTTTCCACCTATTTCATTTTTCATGAAAAAACTCAATTTTGCCAAAACAAGTGAATTCAAAATTTAATACCACTATTTATTGAATTGACTCACATTTCACTCTAGGCCACTAAGAACTTACTAAAACCACTTCCTCTGTAAAAGTACTATATTTTCATAACAAAATTTTTCCGTGTTTTGCAAACGGCTGAAGGATTTATATGAATAAATCAATTTGCTAAAGGGTGGCCAAAATCTTAAAGTGTCTAACACAAGCAACATAAGCCCTGGAGAATTTAAGTGTCAGTTTGCTGCTCTCTCAAATGCCTAAGGAAAGTTTGAAATGGGTGTGTTATGTTTGAAAAAAGACAACTTACCTACACAGGTGGTGCCATCATTAGTTACAAACCTGTCTTGGTTACTGCTGGATCGGAAACCAGGTGCACACATGCAGTAATAACTTCCCATTGTATTAGTGCAGTTGGCATTCTCACCACAAGGCTGCGTAGCATTTTCACATTCATTATCATCTGCCAGAAGGATACACAAATACAGTCAATTCATTACAATTTTCAGATGAGAAAACAAGGTCAGTGGATAGTTGGAATGAGGCATGATTCATTCATTCATTCCATCGTATTTAGTGAGCGCTTACTGTCTGCAGAGCACTGTACTAAACGCTTGGAATGTACAATTCGGTAACGGAGACAATCCCTGCCCAACAACAGGCTCACAATTTAAAAGGGGGAGACAGTCGGCAAAACAAAGTAAAACAAAACAAGCAGTCTGGCATCAATACTATCAAAATTAATATATAGAAGCAAAGAATCATCATTAATAAAATAGAGTAATAAATGATATATACAAATATACACAAGTGCTGTGGGGAGGGGAAGGGGGAGAGCAGAGGGAGGGAGTGGGGGAAATGGGGAGGGGAGAAGGGGCAGAGGGAAAGGGAGAGCTCAGTCTGGGAAGGCCCCCTGGAGGAGGTGAGCTCTCAGTAGGGCTTTGAAGAGGGGAAGAGAGTTAGTTTGTGAGGAGGGAGGGCATTCCAGGACAGTGGTAGGACATGGGCCAGGGGTCGACGGAGGGAGGGGCAAGAACAAGGCACCGTGAGGAGGTTAGTGGCAAAGGACCGGAGTGTATGGGTGGGCTGTAGAAGGAGAGAAGGGAGGTGAGGTAGGAGGGGGCAAGGTGATGGAGAGCTTTGAAGCCAAGAGTGAGGAGTTTTTGCTTCATGAGAAGGTTGATAGGCAACCACTGGATGTTTTTGAGGAGGGGAATGACATGCCCAGAGTATTTCTGTAGAAAGATAATCCAGGCAGCGGAGTGAAGTGTAGACTGAAGTGGGGAGAGACAGGAGGAAGGGAGATTAGAGAGGAGACTGATGCAATAATCTAATCGGGATATTATGAGAGATTGTACCAGCAAGGTAGCAGTTTAGAGGGAGAGGAAAGGGCGGATCTTGGCGATTTTGTGAAGGTGAGACCAGCAGATTTTGGTGATGGATTGGATGTGTGGGGTGAAAGAGAGAGGAGATTCAAGGATGGGATCGAGGTTGAGGGCTTGTGAGATGGGAAGGATGGTAGTGCCATCCACAGGGATGGGAAAGTCAGGAAGAGGACAGGGTTTGGGAGGGAGCTCAGTTTTGGATATGTTGAGTTTTAGGCAGTGGGTGGACATCTAGGTGGAGATGTCCTGAAGGCAGGAGGAGATACAAGTCTTAGGGGAGGGGGAGAGAACATGGGAGGAGATGTAGATTTGGGTATCATCTGCGTAGAGATGATAGTTGAAGCTGTGGGAGCGAATGAGCTCACCAAGGCAGTGAGTATACAATAGATATCTGCACCACACATCAAAATGCATGTACCAGGAATCCAGGGGTAAATTCTCTGTGTGGAGGGGATTAATGATCCTAGAATGTTACATGAACAAGTAGGTGTAAATATAAACTTTGCCTTTTCTCAATCTCTTTTGTTGTCTCTTCCCCCGCCTCTCCAACTTCAGGTGCACTTCAAGCCTTAGTTCTGAGTTCCCTTCTATACTCCATCTTCACCCATTCCCTTGGATAACTTACTAACTCCCATGGCTTCAACTACATTCTCGATGTTGATGATCCCCGAATCTATTTATCTACAGTCTGCCTTCAGGACATTTCATTCATTCATTCATTCAATTGTATTTATTGAGCGTTTACTGTGTGCAGAGCACCGTACTAAGCTCTTGGGAGAGTACAATACAATAGTAATCATACACGTTCCCTGCCAACAACAAGTTTACGGTCTCAGGCAGGGGGAAACATACATCAATAAATCAATTACAGATGCGTACACCTCCTGCCTTCAACACTATCTAGATGTCCTGCTGACATCTCAAACTAAATATTTTCGTCACAGAACTCCTTCCCACTCAAATCTTGTTTGTGGGAAGATGAGGAGTTCTATTTTGGAGACATTTAACGTGTCTATGGTACATCCAAGTTGAGATGTCCTGAAGGTAGGAGAAAGGTGAGACATCAGATGAATCAGGACTGGAGAGTTAGAGAATTGTACATTCCAAGTGCTTAGTAAGTGCTCTGCACATAGTAAGTGCTCAAAAAATACTATTGAATAAATGAATGAATTTGGGAATCATCATCAAAATAATAATTATGGTGTTTGTTAAGTTCTTACTATGTGCCACACACTGTACTAAGCTCTGAGGTGGATACAAGAAAATCTTGTTGGTTATACTCCCTGTCCCCCAAGGGGCTCAGTCTCAATCCCCATTTTACAGATGAGGTTACTGAGGCACAGAGAAGGGAAGTGACTTGCCCAAGGTCACAGAGCAGACAAGTGGTGGAGTCGGCATTAGAACCCATGACCTTCTGACTTCCAGGCCCGTGTTGTATCCACTAGGCCATGCTGCTTCCCATGGAGAGATGGTAATTGAAGAGGTAGGAGTGAATGAGTTCTCTGAGGGAATGGTTATAGATGGAGAATAGAAGGGGTCAAAGAATTGAGGCTTGAGGGAATCCCACTCTTTGAGGGTTCGAAGGCAGTGGAGAAGACTGCAAAAGAGACCAGGGAAAGGAAAAGCACGAGAGGACAGTTTCAGTAAAGCCAAGGTTAGGTAATGTTTCCAGGATAATGATTTGACCCATAGTGTTGAAGGGAGACGAGAGGTAGGATTAGGATGGAGTAGAGGCCATTGGATTGCCAATTAGGAGGTCATGGGTGAAATCACCATTCTCCCCATCTCACAAGATGTAATCTTGGCATTATCCTCGACTTATCTTTCCCATTTAACTCGCCTATTAAATCTATCACCAAATTTTGATGGTTCTACTTTTATATCTCTGAATCCACCCTTTCCTCTCAATCCAAACTACTACCATGCTGTTCCAACCACTTGCCATTTCCCACCATGACTTCTGCATCAGTTTCCTCATTGATGACCCTATCTCCTGTCTCTCCTCTCTCCAGGTGATACCTTCCTCTGCTGTTTGATCATTTTTCTCAAAAAGTTGATCATTCTGCATTTCTTGACCTCAAAAACCTCTGATGGCTGCCCATTCACCTCCATATTAATCAGTCAATCAGTCATATTTATTGAGTGCTTATTGTGTGAAGAGCACTGTATTACGTGATTGGGAAAGTACGATACAACAGATTTAATAGTCACATTCCCTCAGCATCACTTAGTGGAAAGAGCATAGGCTTGGGAGTCAGAGGTCATGGGTTCTAATTCTGGCTCTGCCACTTATCAGCTGTGTGACTTTGGACAAGTCACTTAACTACTCTGTGCTTCAGTTATCTCTTCTGTAAAATGGGGATTAAGACTGTGAGCTCCAAGTGGGACAACCTGATTACCGGCTGCTGGCCGCTTGACTTTGAGTCTGATCGGGTAGGGTCGGCTCGTCCCCCGACCCTGGTCATCGCCTGCTTATTAACATTATTGTAGTGTGCCTTACTGTAGCATGTTGCTATATTAGCGATCTCGCTTGTTATTGTTTATTGTCGTCAGACTTTGAATTTGATCAGGTCGCCCCTTAATCAAGTCTACCCCCGACCCTGATCATCGCCCCTTTTATTAACACGACTGTATTGTATCATACTGTATCATGTTGCTATATTAGCACTACCGTATTGTATCATACTGTATCATGTTGCTATATTACCGATTTCGTTTATTACTGTTTATTGTTGTCAGTGCTGCCTCCCACTTCTCTGGCCTCGCCATGTCCCTCCTCCCCCCCTCCCCCCTCCCACCCCTTCCTATCCTCCCCTTCCCCTTCCCCTCTCTCGCTCAGCTCTTTCCCGCTCTCTCCTCTGTCTCCTCCCCCCCCTCCCGCCCTAGAACCCCACTTTACCAGCGCTACCCCTCTTCCCCTTCCCCCTACTCTTCCCCCCACCAAACCCCCTCTTCACCCCCTCCCCCCTTCTCTCTTCCCCACCCATGCCCCATCCCAATCCTCTTGTCCCACCGCCACCCCTCATCCCCCTCTCCCCGTCCAGGGCCCCGCCACCTCCTTCCCATCCAAACCCTCCCCTCCCCCCGCCCTCCCCCCCTCCTCCCCTTGCACCCACAGCTACTTTCAAGTGTGGCCTCTGGAACCCCCGCTCTATTACAGGTAAGCTACCTTTCATCCATGACCTTTTCCTCTCTCGCTCTCTCCTCCTCCTCGCCCTTTCGGAAACGTGGCTCTCTCCCGAAGACACGGTCTCCGCCGCCGCTCTCTCCAGCGGAGGCCTCTCCTTTTCCCACTCCCCCAGACTCACCGGTAAGGAAAGAGGCGTTGGCTTCCTCCTCTAGCCCCGTTGCCGCTTCCGCACTATCCCTCCTCCCCCCTCCCTCTCCTTCCCCTCCTTCGAAGCCCATATCATTCGTCTCTACCACCCCCTCCAGTTACTTGTCGCTGTCATCTACCGCCCTCATTCATTCAATAGTATTTATTGAGCGCTTACTATGTGCAGAGCACTATACTAAGCGCTTGGGATGAACAAGTCGGCAACAGATAGAGACAGTCCCTGCCGTTTGACGGGCTTACAGTCTAATCGGGGGAGACGGACAGACAAGAACAATGGCACTAAACAGCGTCAAGGGGAAGAACATCTCGTAAAAACAATGGCAACTAAATAGAATCAAGGCGATGTACAATTCATTAACAAAATAAAATCCCGGTCCCACCTCCGACTTCTTCAACCACCTTGACCCCTTTCTCACCTTCCTTCTCTCCTTCTCTCTGCCCACTCTGATCCTTGGAGACTTCAACATCCATATGGATGTACCCAACGACTCCTCTGCCGCCCGCCTGCTATCCCTCCTCGACTCTGCTGACCTCCTCCTCCACCATACCACGCCCACTCACCGACTCGGTCACACCCTCGATCTCGTCATCTCCTACCGCTGCACTATCTCCTCACTCACCAACTCTGAAATCCCTCTCTCTGACCATAACCTTCTCACCTGCCTCATCTCTCACACTCCCTCCCCCTGCAAATCTTCGCTACTGCCCCACAGAGACCTCCGCTCTCTCGATCCCATCCGTCTTTCCAATAGCATCTCTCCTCACCTTGCTGCCCTGTCCTCTCTTCCCACTCTCGATGATCAGGTCTCCGCTCTCAACTCCACCCTCTCTACTCATCTCGACTCTCTCGCCCCCCTTTCCCTCCACCGCTCTCGCTCCACTAACCCACAGCCCTGGATCACCTCCTCCGTCCGCCTCCTACGCTCCTATGCTCGAGCTGCTGAGCGCTGCTGGCGCAAGTCCAAGCACCAAGCCGACCTCACACACTTCAAATTTATCCTTTCCTGCCTTAACTCTGCCCTCTCCTCCGCCAGGCAAAGCTTCTTCTCCTCCCTTATCGACACCCATGCCCGTCACCCCCGCCGATTGTTCCGGACCTTTAACTCTCTCCTTAGGCCCCCTGTTCCTCCCCTTCCCCCATCTCTCACCCCCAATGATCTGGCCACCTATTTCCTCACGAAAATCAACACGATCAGGTCTGAGCTCCCCAAAGTCACCCCTCCACCTCTCCCCTCCCCCCAAACAACCCCCTCCCCTACTTTCCCATCCTTCCCTGCAGTATCCTCAGAGGAGATCTCCTCCCTCCTCGCAAGTGCCACCCCCTCCACCTGCGCCTCGGACCCCATTCCCTCTCACCTTCTTAAAACCATCGCCCCTGCCCTCCTCCCTTCCTTAACTTCTATTTTTAACCACTCAATCTCCAAGGGCTCCTTCCCCTCTGCCTTCAAACATGCCCACGTCTCCCCCATCCTAAAAAAACCCGCTCTTGACCCCACTTCCCCCTCCAGTTATCGCCCTATCTCCCTACTACCCTTTCTTTCCAAAATCCTAGAACGAGTCGTCTACAATCGATGCTTAGAATTCCTTAACTCCCATTCTCTCCTAGACCCCCTCCAATCTGGCTTCCGTCCCCTCCACTCTACCGAGACTGCTCTCTCTAAGGTCACCCATGACCTCCTTCTTGCCAAATCCAATGGCTCCTACTCCATTCTAATCCTCCTTGACCTTTCTGCTGCCTTTGACACTATCGACCATCCCCTCCTCCTCCATACCTTATCTCACCTTGGCTTCACGGACTCTGTCCTCTCCTGGTTCTCCTCTTACCTCTCTGGCCGGTCATTCTCGGTCTCCTTCGCTGGCGCCTCCTCCCCCTCCCATCCTTTAACTGTTGGAGTTCCTCAAGGGTCAGTTCTTGGCCCTCTTCTGTTCTCCATTTACACTCACTCCCTCGGTGAACTCATTCGCTCTCACGGCTTTGACTACCATCTCTACGCAGATGACACGCAGATCTACATCTCCGCCCCGTCCTCTCCCCCTCCCTTCAGGCTCGCATCTCCTCCTGCCTCCAGGACGTCTCCACCTGGATGTCGGCCCGCCACCTAAAACTCAACATGAGCAAGACTGAGCTCCTCATCTTCCCTCCCAAACCCGGTCCTCTCCCAGACTTCTCTATCACCGTTGATGGCACGACCATCCTTCCCATCTCTCAGGCCCGCAATCTCGGTGTCATCCTTGACTCGTCTCTCTCGTTCACCCCACACATCCTATCCGTTACCAAGACCTGCCGGTTTCACCTCTACAATATCGCCAAGATCCGCCCTTTCCTCTCCACCCAAATGGCTACCTTACTGTTACGGGCTCTCGTTATATCCCAGCTAGACTACTGTGTCAGCCTTCTCTCTGACCTCCCTTCCTCCTCTCTCGCCCCGCTCCAGTCTATTCTTCACTCCGCTGCCCGGCTCATCTTCCTGCAGAAAGGATCTGGGCATGTCACTCCCCTTCTTAAAAACCTCCAGTGGTTGCCTACCAACCTCCGCACGAAACAAAAACTCCTCACTCTAGGCTTCGAGGCTCTCTATCACCTTGCCCCTTCCTACCTCTCCTCCCTTCTCTCTTTCTACCACCCACCCCGCACGCTCCGCTCCTCTGCTGCCCACCTCGTCACCGTCCCTCGGTCTCGCCTATCCCGCCGTCGACCCCTGGGTCACATCCTCCCGCGGTCCTGGAACGCCCTCCATCCTCACCTCCACCAAACTGATTCTCTTTCCCTCTTCAAAACCCTACTTAAAACTCACCTCCTCCAAGAGGCGTTCCCAGACTGAGCTCCTCTTCTCCCTCTACTCCCTCTGCCATCCCCCCTTTACCTCTCCGCAGCTAAACCCTCTTTTTCCCCTTTTCCCTCTGCTCCTCCATCTCTCCCTTCCCATCCCCACAGCACTGTACTCGTCTGCTCAACTGTATATATTTTCATTACCCTATTTATTTTGTTAATGAATTGTACATCGCCTTGATTCTATTTAGTTGCCATTGTTTTTATGAGATGTTCTTCCCCTTGACTCTATTTATTGCCATTGTTCTTGTCTGTCCGTCTCCCCCGATTAGACTGTAAGCCCGTCAAACGGCAGGGGCTGTCTCTATCTGTTACCGACTTGTTCATCCCAAGCGCTTAGTACAGTGCTCTGCACATAGTAAGCACTCAATAAATACTATTGAATGAATAAATTGTATCTACCCCAGCACTTAGAACCATGCTTGGCACATAATAAGCATTTAACAAATACCATCACTATTGTTATTATTAATAATAATGAGCTTACAGTTTAGAGGGGAAGAAACAGAAACTCCTTATAACTGGCTTTGAGGCATTCAATCAGCTCCTTTTAGCCTCCCTTACCTAACCTATCTCAATCTATACACTCCACTCTTCTAACACACTCTACTCTGCACTTCTTTATTCACTGCTGACTCTCCTTGCCCATATCCTCCCTCTGGAACTCACTCCTGCTTCATATCCAACAGTCCACCCATTCCCCTCACCTTCAAAACACTCCTAAAATCATGTTTCCTCAAAGAGGCGTTCATTTCCACTTTCTGCCTTTCCCTCTCTGCCAACTACCCACTTGGCTGTATATCCACCCCTTCAACACTTTGATATACACCCCAGCCCCACACCATTTTTGTATCTTTAAACTGTATTATTTTTGCTGCTCTAATTTATTTTAAAGTTTGTTTTCTCCTGTAGATTGTAAGCTACTTGTGGGCTGAGTTCCTATCTACCAACTCTACTTTCCCAGGCATTTGGTACAATGCTCTGTACAAAGTAAGTGATCACTAATTATCACAGATTGATTGACTGTTAGGTCTGAGAAAGTATTAGTATGGTTAACTGCATAATCACTACAGATAAGAGATGGATTTGTTAAATATTAGTATGCTCTAAATTTTGGTAAAAATGCTTTTAAAGATTTTAAATTGGACGCCACAAAGTCCTTCCTAGTACCCTGTTGGTCCCAGATTTTGCCTGCTTTGCTCCCAGTCAGTATACAGCTCAACACTGGTAGGATGAATTTAGAGAGGAATTGGCACTAGGAAAAAAAAAAAAACAGCTCTACCACATGAACTGACCCACCTTTAGTTTCTCCCTGTGGCCATAAAAAAACTTTCTACTCGGATTGCTGATGAATAATGCATCTTTTCCCTAACTTTCTGGGAGATAAACAGGTGACCTATGACCCAGGAAAGGAAAACCTGCCTAGTCACCTTTGATTTCATCTGGAGATCATTACTAGGGCTTTGATCCTGATCACATCTAGACCTTTTTGATATCCAAGGCTAGCCTAAAATTCAGTTAATATGAGAATAGGCCAATTAAACAATTATGCTTTACTCTGGAATCTTTTATCTACTCTAAATTAGAGAACATTATTACTACCTCACACAGTACAACTGAAAATAAATCATGGTAATTAAAAGTAAACACTTGAGTCCTAACACTTAAAGTACCTATTCCTACCCCTCTTCCACAGCACTGATGTACATGTTTTAATCTTGGTTGCTTTTCCAAATCTGTAATTTATGTTAGTGCCTGCCTCCATCACTAGACTGTAAGTTCCTTGAGAGCAGGGATTGTGTCTATTATATCTATTGTAATAATAATAATTATAATGATGGCATTGGTTAAGTGCTTACTATGTTCCAAACACTGTTTTAAACTCTGGAATGGTTACAAGGTAATCAGGTTGTTTACATGGGGCTCACAGTCTTACTCCCCATTGTACATATGAGGTCACTGAGGAGGGAAGTTAAGTTACTTGCTCAAAGTCACATAGCTGACAAGTGGCAGAGGTGGGATTAAAACCCACTATCTCTGACTCCCAGGCCCATACTCTATTCACTACACCATGCTGTTTCTAATAATGATGGTATTTGTTAAGCTCTTACTATGTGTCAAGCACTGTTCTAAGCGCTGGGATAGATACAAGGTAATCAGGTTTTCCCAAGTGGGGCTCACGATCTTAATCCCCATTTTACAGAGGAGGTAACTGAGGCATAGAGAAGTTAAGTGACTTGCCCAAAGTCACACAGCTGACAAGTGGTGGAGCCGGGGTTAGAATCCTCAACCTCTGACTCCCAAGTCCCTGCCCTTTCCACCAAGCCATGCTACTTCTCTCCCAAGTGTTTAAAGTGGAATGCCAGTGTTTGTGTAGAGATTCACTTTGACTGCTGCTTGATCTGGAAACAACAGTTTCTTGGATCCATATAACAAACTCCTGCCAGTCTGTTTTCATGGACAGACCCACAAAAAACTGTTCATGATATTAGCCATAGCTGAAAACTATTGACTGCTGTTTTCTTCATCAAGTTCCATAAACTAATTCAAATAATGCTAGTTCCAGCTGTTCAGAAAAAAAAAGTTGCTAGATGGTTATATAAGTAGCTGAGTTATGTATGTGAAAGGCAGATCAGACAGATTGCATAAGGAAATATAGTCTACTTGTCTTCTTTTAAAAACTTACTAAATGAGGTTTCAATACTGTACAGGAAAGAAATCATATCAGGGACCATGAAAATGTCAATAAAGAGGGGAGGGTTTGAAAATAAACAACCTTCTGTCTTAAAAATGCACAGATAAAATCACAACTCTTTCACTTTATAAGCTCTTCTTTAGAAAATAAGATTTAGCTTTGGATGTACAGTGCATTAAGACAACACTGTTTTTAATGAGGTAGTTTAACCAATTCGATTCAAATAAACGTATGTAACGAGAAGGAAATACTTCTTCTCGTATTTACCTGCTTAGGGTAAAGCAGGCCACTGGGGAGCTTGGAGGCCCCTCATCTGTCTTCTGAGCTGAGATAACTTATGTTACTGGAAGGAAGACTTGGCTATATTCATTCTTTCATTAATTTAATTGTATTTATTCAATCATATTTAGTGAAGAGTGCTGTACAATATAACAACAAACAGACACTTTAGAGAGCAGAGAACCTGATGAGTAAATTGAAAACGCATTCACTTTAAAAAAGCATTAGATGATAGGACTAGTCATTGGTCTAGAGGATAGAGCATCAGTCTGGAAGTAAAATGGTCTGGGGTTTTAATCCCTGCTCTGCCATTTGTTTGCTCTGTGACCTTGGACAAGTCACTTCATTTCTCTGTGCCTTAATTCCCTAAACAGTAAAACAGGGATTGAAAGTTTGAGGCAATGTAGGACAGGGAGTGTGACCAACATGAATATCTTCATGATAATAATAATAATAATAATGGTATTTGTTAAGCACTTACCATGTGGCAAATACTGTTCTAAGCACTTGGGTAGATACAAGGTAATCAGGTTGCCCCACTTGGGGCTCCCAGTCTCAATCCCCATTTTACAGATGAGGTAACAGAGGCACAGAGGCAACTGGTAAATAATAACTTTACAAAGACCATAATTATTATTATTATTGTTATTAACTCCTGGCATACACAGAAGCAAGGCCATCCCAGTAATGTCTGTCTCCTCTTCTAGACTGTAAGTTTGTGGGCAGGGAACATATCTGTCAATTCTGTTGTACTCTCCCAAGTGCTTAATGAAGTGTTGTGCACATAGTAAGTGCTCAGTAAATACCACTGATGGGTTGATGCATTTAACCCAGCTCATTAGCCTTTGGTATAGATATTAGTGGCTTTATATCTTTCCCCGGGACCAGGGTTTCAAATGACCTTAGGGTCATGAAGCATATGTCATTGTCCCTGCAGACATTCCAGTCTTCATACTAGTATTGGTACTATTCTAAAGGAAAAACACTGTACAAGGGCCTAGAAGCTACAGGGAGCAGTTCTGGAATCAACAGTAGTAGTGACAGTGGGAAACAGCACTGTCTAGCAGATAGAGCACAGGCCTGGGAGTCAGAAGGTCATGGATTCTAATCCCAGCTCTGCCACTTTTCTGCTGTGTGAAGTTGGGCAAACCATTTCACTTCCCTGTGCCTCAGTTACCTAATCTGTAAAATGGGGATTGAGACTGTGAGCCCCACAGGACACAGGGACTGTTTCCAAATTGATTTGTTTGCATCCACCCCAGAGTTTAGTACAGTGCCTGGAACGTAGTAAGCACTTAACAAATGCCATCGTTATGATTATTCCCAGTAATAGCATGGCTCAGTGGAAAGAGCACGGGCTTAGGAATCAGAGGTCATGGGTTCTAACCCCGGTTCCACTACTTGTCAGCTGTGTGACTATGGGCAAGTCACTTGACCTCTTGGTGCCTCAGTTCCCTCATCTGTAAAATGGAGATTAAAAGTATGAGCCTCACGTGGGACAACCTGATTAACCTGTATCTACCCCAGCACTTAGAACAGTGCTCAGCAAATAGTAAGTGCTTAACAGATACCAACAATATTAAAGAGCTTTTGAGAGTAGAGTACAAAAATGACTAGAAACATTTCCTGCCTAAAATGATCTTACAGTGTAGAGGAGTAGAATAAATAGTGGAAAGAGCCCGGGCTTGGGAGTCAGAGGTCATGGGTTCAAATCTCGGCTCTTCTGCTTGTTGGTTGTGTGGCTTTGGGCAAGTCACTTAACTTCTCTGTGCCTCAATTTACCTCATCTGGAAAATGGGGATGAAGACTGGGAGCCCACGTGGGACAACCTGATCACCTTGTATACTCCCAGTGCTTAGAACAGTGCTTTGCACATAGTAAGCTCTTAACAAATACCATTATTATTATTATTATTATTAGTAGTAGTAGTTGTTGTTGTTGACAAAAGGATTTGGAAACGAGGTTTTGAAAAAGTAGTTACAGTTACTACACAAAACTGTCATTCAACAGAATGACCTTCCTTTCCTGTTTTTACCTTGAGAAACAAGTCCAGTCTCTGCCTCTAATGTGCATGAAAAAACACATCTAGGCTCTAAATACACTCCCAAGAGAGTCTGAATGGGCGCCTGGAATTACTAAAAATTCACTGTTGAATCCTCAGAATAATTCATTCATTCAATAGTATTTATTGAGTGCTTACTATGTGCAGAGCACTGTACTAAGCACTTAGAATTTACAATTCGGCAACAGATAGAGACTATCCCTGCCCAATGACAGGCTCACAGTCTAAATGGGGGAGACAGAAAACAAAGCAGAACAGAACAAAACCAAAACAAGACATCATCAAGATAAATAGAATCAAGGAGATATATACCTCTAACACAATAAATAAAGTAATGAATAATATATACAAATGAGCACAGTGCTGAGGGGAGGGGAAGGGGGAAGAGTGGAGGGTGGGGGGGAGGGGGAGCAGAGGGAAAAGGGGGGGAGTAATTGACACCTTCATAAAATGGGCACATCAAAACTGACAGTGTTGAAGCCTTGCATACCTTTTTGACAATAAGCATGGCTGTCACCCTTCATACCTGGTAAGAATAATCCTAGCTATGGGGGTATTACTGAAAAGACATCAGTTACAGTTAAGGAGTGTTTAGGTTCCTAAACATCTCGAGGTCAGAGAACCATGGGACTTGGGAAAATGGAAGAAGGGGAAATGAAAAAAGGGTTAGAGAAAATGGTCCAGATCAGCCTGCACAGTTGTCGATACCTATAGACAAGAGCATGCTTCTAAATTTCCTTCTACCTCTTTCCCTCCTCGCTTCCTTAACTAACCTGCCCAATAATCAATCAATCAATAGTATTTAGTAAGTAGTGACTATGTAGAAAGCATTGCACTATGTGTTTGGGAGAGAACAATTCAGGAAGTTTATAGTCTAGAGAGGATGAGCTTATATCACCCCGCATGCTTCTTTCTGTCTCTGTCTAGGAGATTTGAGCTGCACAGTAGCTCCTGGATTTTAATTTGGTCTGAAACTCTGAACCTGACCAACTTCAAACTCATTGAAATTCATACCTAAAGTGTCCAAGGGGATACCAAAACCAGCCAATCTTCCTAGATTGCTCAAATCCCAGGTCATTTTTAAATCTCCTGGTACAATAAATTTGATTCAGAACCAACTTGGTACCTTCAACTTTCATCTCTAGGAAATGTGGCTTGGGAGCAGAACTGCAACAAAGTAGGGTTGTTCTTGAGTGCTTTTTCAATAGATTAATAATATGGAACATAGAGATTATTTTAATGACAAAATTGATTCTATTTTGCTTCTTTTGTTATCAGCTAATTCAATCATGGTGTATTTAGATTCACTGAATAGAAAAGAGAAAGTATCACAGATACAATATTGTGGAAGAAGACAGATTTGATTTAGAACAAAAATGGCATAATGGAAACAACATAAAACCAGAAGAAACAGGGCTGGCAAGATTACTAGGATAATCAAAACATTTACATTACCATTTTATATTAAATCATATTTTAAAAAGAAGTATTTGCCATATTTCTAGAATATTTCTAGTATTCTATTTCTAGAATACATTTTAAAATGGCAATTTCATAATATTTGGTTTGTACTAAAATTATAACCAAATGTTACAAATAGAAATACATGAATTATTCATAGTTTATTTAGGATAAATATGTATTAAATAGCATCCTATCCAAAGAGGTTTCATGTGTGGGAAACTAGTTTTGCAGGGAGGATTGGAGAGGATATGGGAAGGTCATCTTCATTCTAGGTGTAAATTGAAATTGGTTTCCTATCCTATTCTTGTAACTACAAGGATTATTTTATGATAATCTATTTCTAATTAACACCTCCTATTTTATTATGCATCAATTCAGCTGCTTTAAAATAAAGAGGAAAAGGATCCCAACCAATGCATAACACTTTGTAAAACCACCTCAAACTAACTTAGAAGCAATTTATTGAAATTTTCTAACACAGGACAGATGAAATGCTTGTTTGGAAAAAAAAAACACAAAAATTTAAGGTAAGTATGGAGTAACATCTTTTGGAAAAAAATGAAAATGAGAGCTGCAAGGAGGGAGAGAGAGAGAAAGAGAGACAGAGAGAGAGAGACAGAGAGACAGCATTTTTGTACTATGTGACATTGTGAAACTCATAAACTCTCTATATCTTAGTTTCTTCATCTATAAAATGGGGATAAGATCCCAGCTCCCCCTTCCTCTTAGGCTGTGAGTCCTTCATGGGACAGGGGCCAAGTTCAATGTGATTATCTTTTATTTACTCCAGGACTTAATACCATTATCACTGTTATTATCATCCATGCACACCCTACAATATAGCCTTAAAATATTCTTCGACTCCTCCTCTAAATTTACCAACCATGAATAGTAATCAGCTTCAGAACATCTAGAAAATTCATAGAAATCACTCTCTATGTGATATTATGTAACATTAAATGTAATGATAATAATTAATAATTATGGTATTTGTTAAATTCTTACTATGTGCCAGGCACTGTACTAAGTGCTGGGGCAGATAAGAGTAAATTGAGTCGGACAGTCCCTGTCCCTCACGGGGCTCATAATCTTAATTCCCATTTTACAGATCAGGGAATTAAGTTACAGAGAAGTGAAGCGACTTGCCCAAGGTCACATAACAGACAAGCTACAGATCAGGGATTAGAACCCATGACCCTCTGAGTCCCAGGTCTGGCTCTATCCATTATGCCATGCTGCTTCTCCTCTACTATTTTTTCTCCATTTGAAGTATTTCATAGCATAATATCATGGCATTAATTAAGATGTTGTAGTATGATTATTAGCCCTTACAAGAGGCTGCAGAACTAGAAGCCTGCTTTTAGACTGAGTTAACATTTTTTCAACCTAGTGATAAATGAGTTTTTTCAGAATCCAGTTTAAGTGGAATGATAGCCTTTTTTTCTTCCTAAAACACCCTAACGAACTTTAGTAGGCAAGGTCCTACTGAACATCTCTGCTCACCTTTGAACTCTCCTTCCAATCAGGGTCTTCAATAATTTTAAAAATTTCGTCTGCCTTCTTGAAAGTTGATACAAGATTTTTTAATTTAAAATGTTGACTTCTGGTGGAGTTAAAGTTCTAGTGGAACATTTCTCTGCTGCTTTTGGATGAAGAAGAGAAGCAGGAACTCAGTTTGTGACTGAGGAAGTGGAGAAATAGTGAAGTGGGAAGGGAATTGAATTTCCTGCAGTGATTGGATGTAATGTTCAGCAGCTGGTGCATGACATATTTTGAATTTTTTTTACATATTGTGGTCATTATAAACCAGGGAACACCTGTATAGCCATACGCCAGAGTTCTGATGAGATGTTAATGAAAGTGATATTTGATGACTGTGGACAACAGGATCCATTTTCATTTCAACTTCTTGCAATTGCAATCTTCTTGAGGGTCCTTTCTGCAAGAGTGTTATTCCCCTTCTAATTGCTGCATGCCAGGTTAATCTGCCCTTAACTATTTTCTCCCAGTTGACCTTGATTAGGTCACATTATCTGAAGTTTTACT
Source organism: Ornithorhynchus anatinus (assembly GCF_004115215.2). NCBI lineage: Eukaryota > Metazoa > Chordata > Mammalia > Monotremata > Ornithorhynchidae > Ornithorhynchus > Ornithorhynchus anatinus. The sequence continues at coordinate 109,235,232 of NC_041731.1, read as the reverse complement.
TAACGGTAACTTTAAAGTATTTCTTCTTTCTTACATGTCCATGGTTTCCCTTCTTCATCTCATCACATAGCAGCTCTTTGGAATCCTGCTATCCCACTCAAGAGACAATACTATGTGATAAGTTTTGTTTTCATGCTGATAGACTGCATTCTATTCAATTCAATCTCATTTATTGAGCACTTACTGTGTGCAGAGCACCGTAATAAGCACTTGAGAAAGTACAGTACAACAATAGAGACAATCCCTGCCCACAATGAGCTCACAGTCTAGAGGGAATGGATTTTTCACAAATGACAGAGGTATGCTTTGATTGGTGTTCCCTGAAACAATCAATCAATCATTTTAATTGAGTGTTTACTATGGGCACAGTTCTGTACTGCTTGGGAGAGAGTACAATATAGCAGAGTTGGTAGAAATGTTCTCTGCCCACAAAGAGAAAATCAGATGTAACACATAAAATCTAATTTTCACAATCAACATTCTTTCAATAGTATACTGGCCATTTAGTCTTTCAATCTGGTGGGAAGAATGAAACTGAGATGACTTCATAGTTTATCATTTTCTAAAAGGTGACCTTGTCCTAAATAAAATAGCATGGGACTGGGACTCAAGTGATCCAGATTTGAGTCCTAGCTCTGCCACTGGCCAATTGTGAAGACAAGAACATGGTGCAGTGAATAGGCTTGCTTGGAAAAAAACAGTGGATGAGAGCTGGGGTGCAGTGGGAGAGGAAAATAAGTAGGGTAGGGAGAACTGATTGAGAGTCTTAAAGCAATTGTTAGGCCTATGTGCTTGATGAGGTGATCAGTGGGTAACCACTAGAGGTTTTCAAATAGTCATGAGATGTACTCAGAATGATGCTTTAGAAAAAAAGATCTGGGAAGCGTTATTAATTATTGGTGGGAAAGGGAAGACACTGGAAGCAAGGAGGTCTGTGAGGAGGCTGATACAGTAGTCAAGAAGTACCATCAATAAATCAGTGGCATTTACTGAGCACTTACTATGTGCTTGGGAGAGAAAAATACAACAGAGTTGGATCATAATTATTATTCCTCATTATTATAATAGGAATTTTAATTTGATTTACTATATCTTGAAATGTGCTTCCCTGGTTAGTGTGCTAATTCATTGACAGCACTAAACTCTATGTCTCCTTTTGAAGTTCTTAGTAACATGTAGATTTGCCAGTTTTAAGCTAGTATATACTTTTCATCTTCTTTAGGGTAATCACCAGACCATAGCACTATTCTGAAACCTTTGCACAATACAACTCTCCCTGAGAACCCATGTTTTCCCCACATTACCATTTTCTACATGATATAGCTTTCGTTTTCTCATAGATTCCCGGGAACACCAGCAGAAGAAAGGGGAAGTATTGACTGTGACTGGAAAAAATATGGAAGATAGTCAATGAAGTCAGGTTCCTGGGTCAAAAATCAAATTGGGACCAGTGTTATAAGGCTTCAGAAACTTTAGGTTTGCCTGCATGAGATATTCTGTTGGTAATAGAGATTTCCTAATAATAATAATGTTGGTATTTGTTAAGCGCTTACTATGTGCTGAGCACTGTTCTAAATGCTGGGGTAGACACAGGGGAATCAGGTTGTCCCACGTGGGGCTCACAGTCTTAATCCCCATTTTACAGATGAGGTAACTGAGGCACAGAGACGTTAAGTGACTTGCCCACAGTCACACAGCTATCAAGTGGCAGAGCTGGGATTCGAACTCATAACCTCTGACTCCAAAGCCCGTGCTCTTTCTACTGAGCCACGCTGCTTCTCTTTGGCACTAGCAGGTACAGATCAAAAAGCATACTTTTTCTCTGATAATAGCATCAGAAAATGTATTCAACTCACATAGACTTAGCCTTAGAGATAATCAAATTAGATTTGGAATCAGTCTTAAAAAATCTTTGGGGTAAAATCTAAATATATTCTTATTTATTAGAATTATCTGTTTTTACTGCTATTTTCTCCTTGTCTAACTCTAATCACAAAATGAAAAATATTTACCACCAATAAGAATTGTAAAATGTGAATTAAATGTGAGTTTTTGATTAAAATTATAATGTACAAGTTTCACTCTGGGGACTACTATTTGGCTGAAAAATTATGTCACTCATTCTGGAATTCTGGAAAAACAATCAAATTAAGTCTTTGTGTGATGAATATGAAAGAAAAGCTATACTGGGTCAAACTAATGATTCTCCAGCTCTGCCTCAGTAGTAACAGAAGATACTTGGATGGTTGCCATCCTTCAAATTCAACATCAAGTGTTGGCACCATATGACAGCCACAGATTTTCCTGGCTAAAGATTATGCATGAGCTTTCTGTTCCTGAATTTAACAAGTAAGATCGAGGTACAGTGCCATTAGAGGCTTGAAGTGTGTGGGCTAAAACTGTAGTAGGAAAGCAGCAAGGTAAGGTAGGAGGGGAACAAGGTGATTGAGTGCTTTAAAGCTGAAGGTAAGGAGCTTCTGTTTGATGTGGAGGTGGATACACAACCACTGCAGGTTCTTGAGGAGTGAGGAAACATGGACTGAACAGACTTGTATGTCTGTGTGTGTGTGTGTATACATATATATATTAAGAAGCAGCATGCCCTAGTGTATAGAGCATGGGACTGGGAACCCGAAGCTCTTGGGTTCTAAACCCGGCTCCACCTCTTGTCTGCTGTGTGACCTTGGGCAAGTCACTTCACTTTTCTGGACCTCAGTTCCCACGTGGGACAGGGACTCTGTCCAACTCAATTTGCTTGTATCTATTTCAACTCTTAGTTCAGTGCCTAACGCATGGTAAGTGCTTAACAAATATTACAATTATATAGGTATATGCATACCTATATCTACGTCCCTGATATATATACACATATACAACATTTATTGCCTTCCTGCATTTTATAAGAAATTGCATTTTCTTAAATAGTACAGGTAGGTTAACTATGATATCATTTGAAAGAGTATTAGAAATATTTTACAAACAGGCATAAGGAATATTGCATGACAGCCCCTAAATCATTCAGCAAATTTGCTGAAGCACCAGGATCAGATGCCCATTTTGTCTTCTAACTACCCTGGAGAAAATGGTCTTAGCGGAACAGTGAAGATAAAAATATGAAATACCTTTTCCACAACTCATTTTCTCTTCCTACATCTCTCTTTTATATGATTTCTGAGCTGATGCGTCAGAGGAATAATAATTGTTAGGGTGAAGTAGGTCAGGTAGTGCAAGAAAGATGTCTGATGATCTTCTCGTGGGAATGAGGAATTAAAATAGAAGGGATGGTAACATACTTGAAATGGATTATTTCAGAGATAGTCTGCTGTGTATGGCATTTGGGCAGTAATTCCTTTCAATGGTTTAAAAGAGTGGTTTAAGAATGGTTTAAAAATGGTTTAATGGTTTAACACAGACATACTGTGTTTTTGAGAAGCCTCAACATATCATTTCTCACGTCATTTTTTTTAAATGATCTAATTAATTTTCACTGAACATCATCTTCTAAATAGAAAGGTAAAAATGCACAAAATCTCAGAAGACTTAATTTGTTTTTTATGTGGGGTTCTTTGTTCTTGGAAGGAGAATTTGCTTAATCATTTTCACACTATGGAAGTTCTCTGATAATTGAATACTTAATATGATAAATGGATGTATTGAGCATTCTAAATGGAACTGGGACTCTTTTGATACAGACTAAAACATTTCTCTACATTCATGCATTACTAGGCTACCTTATTATAACATTCAGCCAATCTCTCTGAGTGCTACAAGCAAGTCAGAGTAAATGTTTAGTACAGAGGCTAAAATGGAGGACAAACAATCTCCTGGGAGGGACAGAAATATCAGGATTTACTAGAAAAATGTATTAAAATGGCTTGGTCCCCACCCTGCCTTCAGAATAGTTAAAAAAAAAAAGTGAAAAAGACAGCAGAAATACATGATTCGGGAACAAAGGCTTTTCTTCTTTCCACACAAAAACAACTAAAAAATCCCAGTCAAGATTTTGCTTCTATTTGCTTTAACTTCTGAATTTTAGATAGATTTGAAACACAGTAATAATGATAAATACATAGTAAACACTTCGGAGTGTGTGGGGAAAGTGGCAGATATTCAGATTATACAATCAATGGAAAGAGCCTAGGCTTGGGGGTCAGAGGTCATGGGTTTGACTCCTGGCTCTGCCACTTGTCAGCTGTGTGACTGTGGGCAAGTCACTTAACTTCTCTGTGCCTCAGTTACCTCATCTGTAAAATGGGGATTAACGGTGAGCCTCATGTGGGACAACCTGATTATCCTGTATCTACCCCAGTGCTTAGAACAGTGCTCTGCACATAGTAAGCGCTTAACAAATACCAACATTATCATTATTATCTCATAGTATAAAAGTGAGGGAGAATAGGTACTTTAACCCATTTTACAGATGAGGAGAGTTTGCATTCACTTATGAAGCTTAGACCTATGCCATACAGGGCTACCCATAATGGAAAGGGCTAAGCCTAACTGTCAAAGTCGATTCACCTATGCTGGGCAGCAGCAGCATGGGAAAGAGTCAAAGGTGGATGATCAAGTGATCAAAACATTGATTAAAGACAATGCCAGAGACTTGAGATTTTATTGTGCCAAAGAAGGCAGTGATAAAATACTTCCGTATCTTTACCATGAAAACACACACTATATACACACACCAGAACGACTTTATGGCAGAAAATGGGACATTCTGAAGAGGGTGTGTCCACGGAGTTGCTTTGCCTCAGAGACTAAGATAAAAGATAAAGAAACTGAGAAACAGAGAAAACAAGGACTTGCCCCAGGTCAAACTGGAGACAAATGGCAGAGCCAGGATTACAGCCTGATATCCTGATCCTCCAAACTCGGTTGGATCCTAAAACTGCTTCTTTAGTACTGCAGGCCCCTCTCAGGGTCACACCTGGAGAATTTCCAATACTCTACCAGTCTCAACTAGAGGAAGGAGTGTCAAGCAGAGGCCTACCCTTTCCATTTCTAGCTTGGGCAGTGGCAGGCAATCTGCTACAAGTCCAAACTCACCTGTGCTGGGCAGCAGCGGCACAGGAGAGAATCGCGGGTGGAGACACAAGCTTACTGTGCGGAAGGAGGCAACGGTAAACCCCGTCCATATTTTTACCAAGAAAACTCTATGGATACACTCCCAGAACGATTGTAGATGGAGGTGGGGCATTCTTGGAGAGATGTGTCCATGTGATCGCTATGGGTGGGACACGATTTGACGGCATAAGACAAGACAAGTTTTGCAGGAGTTACCACTGACTTTAAAATAAATCACCCACTCAAATCAGCAATGTAAGGATACAAAAACTGGTTCTATGAGAGTTGTAGCTGCAGAATCACAATGCAGTGCATACAAAGGATAGGAACCAGACTGAGCTGCTGTCCCAATGGGCAATTCCAGAGAGCAAAGAGTTTGTAATGAGCCACTTAAAATTGCCTAACTGAACAAATTAAATAAAAAGGAAATTAATACTAGAGAGGTTAAATCATTTACAAAAATAACACATGCTTCTTTGAGCCTTAAATTAAGAGGCAAAAGAAAGACTATCCTGTCACCGACTTTGCTTCTCAAAAGGATATGATTTTGAGTAAATCACCTAACCTCTTAACTTCCTTATCTACAAATGGTGAATAATAATATATTTTTCCTTTTGCCACCTCTTACCCACCCAGGCATTCTAGGAGGATTAATTAGTTAATGGCCCATTTCTCGTCTTGCTCCCTGCCCTTCAGAACTTTTCTAAATGCAAGGTTTTCTCTGACTTCTAAGGTAGCTCAGAAATACAAGAGATATTTGTGATGAACTCTGTAATTACTCATTATTAAGCAAGCTTTAACTTATCCAGTTTCTGACTTCAGAATTTTCACATTTCACCATAATGCTGCATTAGCATAGAATTCTGCTGGAATTTAAATGATCTCTTCTTTGTGATTTTAGTCATTTTTTTCAAATCATTCATTCACAGATGCAACTACTAAAATGCAGTGCCTAAAGCATAGAATGGTTCTTGTTTTTAAACAGGAAAGAAGGTGATTAAATTCCTAGTATACAAAGAGCATCCTAGGCTGTCTGTAATTGCCCCTTAATAATTGGTTTACTTATTATTCTGCTTCTTTACTCATCCAGGAGTAGAGGATAGACAGAAGTTTAGGTTCACTTGGACCCAAGCTCTAACTTCACTGGGATTTCATTGTCCATGGATCAGTCCCTTATTCTGTCACCTGATACCAAAAAGGCAACTGTCACCTTTAGGAGTCAAGGGAGGGCCAGAGTCTACTCCCAACACAGTTAGTGCTATGAAAAAAGCATTCATTCATTCAATCTATTTATTGAGCGCTTACTGTGTGCAGAATACTGTACTAAGTTCTTGGGAAAGTACAATACAGCAATAAAGAGAGAGAATCCCTGACCACAACAAGCTCACAGTCTGGGGGTGGGGGGGAGATATACACCAATACAAATAAACAGACATCAATGTAAATAAATAAAATTACAGCTATATATATCTGTAATATATAGCTGTAATATATAGCTGTAATAAATAGCTGTAATTTTATTTATTCACATTGATATATAATATATATAATATATATGTGCTGTGGGGCAGGGAGAGAGGGGAAGAGCAAAGGGAGCAAGTCAGAGTGACCATAGGGACCAGGGACAATCTTGTGTGGGGAAGCAGCATGGCCTAATGGATGCAGCATGGACCTGGAAGTCAGAAGGACCCAGATTCTAATCCCAGTTCTGCTACATGTTTTCTGTGTGACTTGGGTAAGTGTCCTCTCCTGGTTCTCCTCTTACCTCTCTGGCCGATCATTCTCGGTCTCCTACGCTGGAGCCTCCTCCCCCTCCCATCCTTTAACTGTTGGAGTTCCTCAAGGGTCAGTTCTTGGCCCTCTTCTGTTCTCCATTTACACTCACTCCCTCGGTGAACTCATCCGCTCTCACGGCTTTGACTACCATCTCTACGCAGATGACACGCAGATCTACATCTCCGCCCCTGTCCTCTCCCCCTCCCTTCAGGCTCGCATCTCCTCCTGCCTCCGGGACGTCTCCACCTGGATGTCTGCCCGCCACCTAAAACTCAACATGAGCAAGACTGAGCTCCTCATCTTCCCTCCCAAGCCCGGTCCGCTCCCAGACTTCTCCATCACCGTGGATGGCACGACCATCCTTCCCGTCCCGCAGGCCCGCAATCTCGGTGTCATCCTTGACTCGTCCCTCTCGTTCACCCCACACATCCTATCCGTTACCAAGACCTGCCGGTTTCACCTCTACAATATCGCCAAGATCCGCCCTTTCCTCTCCACCCAAACGGCTACCTTACTATTACGGGCTCTCGTTATATCCCGGCTAGACTACTGTGTCAGCCTTCTCTCTGACCTCCCTTCCTCCTCTCTCGCCCCGCTCCGGTCTATTCTTCACTCCGCTGCCCGGCTCATCTTCCTGCAGAAACGATCTGGGCATGTCACTCCCCTTCTTAAACAACTCCAGTGGTTGCCTATCGACCTCCGCTCCAAACAAAAACTCCTCACTCTAGGCTTCAAGGCTCTCCATCACCTTGCCCCTTCCTACCTCTCCTCCCTTCTCTCTTTCTACCGCCCACCCCGCACGCTCCGCTCCTCTGCCGCCCACCTCCTCGCCGTCCCTCGGTCTCGCCTATCCCGCCGTCGACCCCTGGGTCACGTCCTCCCGCGGTCCTGGAACGCCCTCCCTCCTCACCTCCGCCAAACTGATTCTCTTTCCCTCTTCAAAACCTTACTTAAAAATCACCTCCTCCAAGAGGCCTTCCCAGACTGAGCTCCTCTTCCCCCTCTACTCCCTCTGCCATCCCCCCTTTACCTCTCCGCAGCTAAAGCCTCATTCTCCCCTTTTCCCTCTGCTCCTCCACCTCTCCCTTCCCATCCCCACAGCACTGTACCCGTCCGCTCAACTGTATATATTTTCGTTACCCTATTTATTTTGTTAATGAATTGTACATCGCCTTGATTCTATTTAGTTGCCATTGTTTTTACGAGATGTTCTTCCCCTTGACGCTGTTTAGTGCCATTGTTCTTGTCTGTCCGTCTCCCCCGATTAGACTGTAAGCCCGTCAAACGGCAGGGACTGTCTCTATCTGTTGCCGACTTGTTCATCCCAAGCGCTTAGTACAGTGCTCTGCACATAGTAAGCGCTCAATAAATACTATTGAATGAACTTAACTTCTCTGTGCCTGTTAGCTCACCTGTAAAATTGGGATTAAGACTGTATGAGCCCCATATGGGTCAGGGACTTTAGGTCCAACTTGACCTGCTTGTATCTACCCTAGCTCTTAATACAGTGCCTAGTACATAGAAAGTGCTTAACAAGTATCACAAACCTCCCCCCCCCCCAAACAAACAAAAAACTACATTGTAAACTATCTGAAGGCCAGGATTATGTTTTGAAAAAACTATTGTATTGTCCTAACCCTTAGTGTTCCTACTGATACTTTGAACAGTGTAGATTCTATTGACTATTTGGTGGGCCATGTGGTCTTATAGAAATTTATTCAATCATATTTATTGAATGCTTTACTGTGTCCAGAGCACTGTACTAAGTGTTTAATTAACAGAAGCTTCTTGCTGGAGGAGGAACTGAGGGACTAAAGGGAAAAAGGAGTTTTGATTAAGAGGAGGAAACAAGGATGCTTCTAAAACAGTAATTGAAAATTAAAAAAAGGTTACTTTGTTAGACTCAGTTGTTTTTTTGTTTTTTTAAATGTTACTTGTTAAGTGCTTACTATGTGACAAGGACTGTACTAAGCGCTGGGATAATCAGGTTGGACATATCCCTTGTCCCATTTGGGACTCTTGGTCCAAGTCAGAGGGAGGAGGATTTAATTTCATTTTACAGATGAGGTAAGTGAGGCATAGAGCAGTTAAGGGACTTGTCTAAGATCACAAAGCAGAAAAATAGTTGTAGAAAAGGTAGGGCAAATCACTTCACTTCTCTGTTCCTCAGTTACCTCATCTGTAAAATGGGGATTGAGACCCTTTAATGATATAATGATAATAATAATAATAATAATGATAATAATAATTGTTAAGCACTTACTAGGTGCCAAGTATTGTATGTACAAAGCACTGGGGCTGATATGAGATAAGTAAATACAAAAGTGACACATGGGATCACCATCTAAGTAGGAGTGAGAACAGGTATTTATTCCTCATGTTACAGATGTTACAGGGGAAGCAGCATGGCTCAGTGGAAAGAGCCTGGGCTTCAGAGTCAGAGGTCATGGGTTCGACTCCTGGCTCTGCCACTTGGCAGCTGTGTGACTGTGGGCAAGTCACTTCACTTCTCTGTGCCTCAGTTCCCTCATCTGTAAAGTGGGGGTTAACTGTGAGCCTCACGTGGGACAACCTGATTACCCTGTGTCTACCCCAGCGCTTAGAACAGTGCTCTGCACACAGTAAGTGCTTAACAAATACCAACATTATTAGATGAGGAAACAGAAGCACAGAGAAGCTAAGTGACTTCCCCAGGTAACAGAGGAGGACTTGGAGAAGGTGGGATTAGAAGCCAGGTCCACTATCTCCCAGGCCTGTGCTCTTTCCACTAAACCACATTCCTTCTTGTTTAATTGTCAATATTCAGAGGGAACACTTAGGGTGTGTCAACAAGTGGTTGAATATTCTGTGAATTTCCCTCTATTTGCTAATTCCAAAACTCTGAAAAATTATTGCTTGCCAAACTTTTACTTTTATATGTACTATTTTTAACATGCTCATTTTTGATACTCCTAATGTACAGTCCATGAGCTTTCAAAATATTGGTCTCAAGGATACTGATGCTCGTTTGAGACATCGTAAAAGATTATCTGTTTACTGGGATTTCAAATTATTGAATTCAGGTTGACTCCTCCTAGTGCATCTCAATTCTCCTCTCCTCCCCCCATTAGACTGTGAGCATCTTGCAGACAAGGGACCATTTTTTATCCAATTTTACTGATTTGCTTGATAAATGATTTTGATAGATTTATGAATTCCCCTCTGTTGGGATAAAATAGCAGAATGCAGACCCTCATGGGGCTTTTGTTTTCTCAGACATGTTATTTCCCTAAAGTAGCAGCAGCATCAGTCAAAAATATATACAGCGTTAGGGTGTTGGGGAGAAATGTTAATATTTAGCTCATCGATTAGGCACTTGGCCTAATTAGGATGACATTAGGCATGCTTTAATAGGGAAATTGGGATAATATGGTTCCCCAAAGTATTAGTTCTGCCTTCTAGGGAAGTCTCTGCTTATCCTAATGCCAATTTAATGTTGAATAGTAGATTTGGTCTTTTGGGATTCTGCTGAAAAATAAATTTCTCTAAAAAAACAAACTAAAGACATACACTTGGCCTGAGCAGAAACAGCCTGAATAACAGTTTTGGCCATTCTAAGATTAGAACTGTCATATTCCCAGTTATTTATTACCAAGGAGGAAATGGCAAAGGAGCATGGGGCAGTGGATAGAGCACGGGCTTGGGAGGCAGATGTCATGGGTTCAAATCCTGGCTTGGCCATTTGTCAGCTGTGAGACTTTTGGGTATATCACAACTTCTCAGTTCCTCAGTTACTTCATCTGTAAAATGGGGATCAAGACTGTGAGTCCCACGTGGGACAGCCTGATAACCTTGTATCTACCCCAGCATTTAGAATAGTGCTTGGCACATAGCACTTAAAAAATACATCATTATTATTATTTTTTGACAATTAATACTTGTTATTAACTACTAATAGTTAATAACAGTTAGCAGTTGAAAAGCAACTGGTCTACCAGGTAGAGCATGGACCCAGGAGTCAGAAGAACATGAATTCTAATTTCACCTCTGCTATTTGTCTGCTGTGTGACCTCGGGTAATTCACAACTCATTGAGTACATGAAATGGGACTGTTTATTGTTATAATGTACCCTCCCAAGTGCATAGTACAGTACTTTGTACACAGTAAGCACTCAACAAATATAATTGAATAAATGAATTAATTTAACTTCTCCCCTGTTACCTCATCTGAAAAATGGGGATTAAGACTGAGTTCCATGTGGGACAGGGACTGGTTTCAACCTGATTACCTTGAATATACTCCAGAACTTAGAAAAGTGCCTGCCCATAGTAAGCACTTAACAAATACCATTAAAAAATCACTTAAAAATAGATATATATGAACTGTTTATTGCCTTAATAACACAAACTAAACACAAACAAAATCATGTATAGCCTTAGCATTCACCATTTCTAATAAATAGACATTTGGCTCTTTGTCCATCAATGGTATTTACTGAGCACTTACTATATGAAGTACTAAGCACTTAGGAAAAGACAGTGCAGAATCGTTAGTCCTCACCATCCCTGCCCACTAGAAGCTTACAGTCCAAAGGGTGAGACAGACAAGAATTACAAATAGGGGAAATAGTAGAGTATAAGGATGTATACATAAGTGCTGTAGGGCTTAGTGTTTTAGGGTTACAAATGTAAGGGCATAGTCAACACAGAGGGAAGCGTGGATGGGGTTAGACCTCTTGGAGGAGATATGATTATAGGAGAGTTTCAGGGACCAATTTTGCTGCCTCTCTGTTTCTGGATATTAATAATGAGCTGTTTAAATCCTTACAAGCAACCAATCTAGCAAAGGCAAGACTGTAGAGTGATAGTGAGAATCATGGTTATATGTTATAATTTCATGACACTAGAGTATAAGTGCATTTATTCCCTCCTTACATTCCTGTTATAAGCATTTCAATCACTAGTAGTCTGGGAACTGAACATCGTGATCAGTATCTTCTGTTGAAGCAACTCAAAAGCACATATTTACAGGCTGGGTAGGACAGGATCAAACTTGCTCCTTTCAGCTCCTTAGACACTGGAAGATGGATGACACTTGTGCCAAAGATCACAGTAATTTTTGAGAAACATCTCCTCTATACAATGTCATAAAGGATCAGAACCAAGTAAGACAACAAGCATCACCTCAGAAACCTTCAAATTTCAATTGTAATAATGACCTAGCCATTTTCCAAGAGGTAGCCCCTTCAAGTTAAGGCTTCAACAAATTGAACATGAAGAGGAAATCTCATTAGCATTAGCTTTCTGACCAAGTAGAGGGTTGCTGTTTCCTTGTACAGTCAATTATCTTCCTAAGTAAGCTCTTTGGCTTCTAAAATTGCTCATATTCATATTTAAGCTCCTTGTGTGCAGGGATCATGTCTATTTTTTAATGGTACTTGAGAAGCAGCATAGGCTAGTGGATAGAGCACAGGCCTGGGAGTCAGAAGAACCTGGGTTCTAATCCGAGTGTGGCCAAGTGGAAAGAGCACGGGTCTGGGAGTCAGAGGATGTGGGTTCTAATTGCAATTCTGCCATGTATTCATTCATTCATTCATTCATTCAATCATATTTACTGAGAGCTTTCTGTGTGTAGAGCACTGGACTAATCACTTGGAAAGTACAATTCAGCAACAGAGACAATCCTTACCCAACAACGGGCTCACAGTCTAGAAGAAGGGAGACAGGAAACAAAACATGCAAGACCCATTTGGAACATTAACTGGGTCCAAATCCAAGTAGAGTGTATTTAGCCCAGTGCTTAGTACAGTTGACTTGTCCTCATTCTTAGATTGTGTCAAACCATGAATCAGTGACTTTGAGATGTTCACAAAGGCCTAGAACCTAAGGAAACCTTCCCAGAATGGGGAAAGCTTGTTAATTTTGGGAAGACACAGTTATCTTTTGAAAGCTCTATAAATATTTTAATGGAAATGAAAAAGAGGAGGATTATATGAACTGAATAATTTTTTATAAAGAATTTCATTATATATTCTTGAGAAAAAAATATTGCCCCAGTAATAAAATTCCTAACCTCATATTATCCTTTAATAGTCTGTGAAACAAAAAGATATGTTTTAAAATGTTTTGGTACAAGATTGCAGAGTAGGTTCATGGCCAGGGAATGTGTCTCTGGTTGTATTGTCCTCTCCCAAGCGCTTAGTACAGTGTTTTGCACACTAAGCACTGAATAAAATATGATTGAATGAATGAATGAATGAAATAATGATACAACTGTTGCAAAATTGTTTGAAAACTTCAATGTGGTTCATAAATTACCTGTAAAATAAAAAATTAGACTTTTTGCATATATTGAGTACCTACACTTAAAATAAAGTGTTCTTACAATTCTAGTTGTAGCTGGGTGATGTAGGTGATGGAGGTAAAAGAGATGAGAATGAGGTTCAGCTAGAAGTTCAGCCTGGGAGGAAGAAAGAGTGATTTGGGGAATAACATGCAAAGAAAATAGATAGGAAAGGTGAAGTACAATGGTGGAGAGGCTTGAAACTCACTCTGAGGAATTTTTACTTGATTCAGAAATACACTGGGTGGCAGTGGAGGGTTTTAATAAGAGGACATATGGGGCAGAGCAGGCAGCATTTTGGCTGAAGAGGAAGAGGGAGATCTAGAAGATGTTGTACAAGATGAACGCAGGATTTGGCAGTGGGCTGAATGTGAGAGTGAAAAGTCATGATGAAAAGTCATGACTGAGGTCATGGGTTCTAATTCTGGCTCTGCCACTTATTAGCTGTGAGACCTTGGGCCAGTCACTTAACTTCTCTGTGCCTCAGTTACCTCAACTGTAAAATGGGGATTAAGTCTTGAGTCTCACGTGGGAAAACCTCATCTTCTCTTACAAGCCCTGTCCTCTTCCTGACTTCCCTATCACCAGGTACAACCATCCTTCCCATCTCTCAGGCCCGCAACCGCGGTGTCATCTTTGACTTGTCTCTCTCTTTCACCTCACACATCCAATCCATCACCAAAACCTGCCGGTCTCACCTTTATAATATCACCAAAATCTGCCCTTTCCTCTCCACCCCAACAGCTATCTTACTGGTACAGGCACTCGTAGTATCCAGGCTAGATTACTGTGTCAGCCTGCTCTCTGATCTCCCTTCCTCCTGTCTCTCCCCGCTCCAGTCTATTCTTCACTCTGCTGCCCGGCTCATCTTCCTGCAGAAGCACTCTGGGCATGTCACTCCCCTTCTTAAAAACCTCCAGTGGTTGCCTACCAACTTCCGCACGAAACAAAAACTTCTCACTCTAGGCTTCAAGGCTCTCCATCACCTTGCCCCTTCCTACTTCTTCTCCCTTCTCTCTTTCTACTGCCCACCCCGCATGCTCCGCTCCTCTGCCGCCCACCTCCTCACTGTCCCCCGTTCTCGCCTGTCCCGCCGTCGACCCCTGGGCCACGTCCTCCCATGGTCCTGGAATGCCCTCCCTCCTCACCTCTGCCAAACTAATTCTCTTCCCCTCTTCAAAACCCTACTTAAAGCTCACCTCCTGCAAGAGGCCTTCCCAGACTGAGCTCCCCTTTTCACTCTGCTCCCTCTACCCCCCCTTCACCTCTCCACAGCTAAACCCTCCTTTCCCCCCTTTCCCTTTGCTCCTTCTCATCTCCCTTCCCATCCCCTCAGCACTGTACTCGTCCGCTCAACTGTATATATTTTCATTACCCTATTTGTTTTGTTAATGAGATGTACATCGCCTTGATTCTATTTATTTGCTATTGTTTTAATGAGATGTTCATCCCCTTGATTCTATTTATTGTTATTGTTCTTGTCTGTCCATCTCCCCCGATTAGACTGTACGCCCGTCATAGGTCAGGGACTGTCTCTATCTGTTACCGATTTGTACATTCCAAGCGCTTAGTACAGTGATCTGCACATAATAAGCACTCAATAAATACTATTGAATGAATGAATGAATGTACAACCTGATTACCTTGTATCTACCCCAGTGCTTAGAACAGTGTTTGGCTTATAGTAAGTTTTTAACAAATGCTATTATTATTATTATTATTATTATTAAACCAAGGATATGGGCTTCTGGGGCAGATAGGGCTGTGGCTTAAATTCTCAATAAATATCGCTGATTGATTAATTATTGATTAGTGAAAGAATCACTTCTACTGGAAGTGCCTAAAAGGCTCACTCTCTATAAGACTGATTTAGGCTCAATATCATATCACTAACTTTTGTTGAAGATTCCATGCTAATGAGTGTGTCCAAAAATGGTGTTAACTAATCCTTATTACTTTCCCGATATTATTTTCCCAGCATGCACTTTAAAAGCATTTTTGAGATGGTTTAAAGATATAGTTAGTAATTCTTAAAGATATATTTTAAGAATTAGGTATATCTTTAAACAGTGTCATTGATTCATTCTTAAAATATCTTACCTAATTTATATAAATGGAGTAGCTGTATCTTTGAAAAATGTGAGGCAGCTGTAGTGCAAAAAATGCATGTGTAATTTCTATTCTAGTGGATCAAGTACGGTGCTTTGCACAAAGTAAGTGCTCAATAAATAACATTTATTGAAGATGTCTAAGTCACCACTTATGTAACTCTTCCATGCCTACGTACTTTTGAATTTGAATATGAAGATTCAATCTACATGAAATTTAAACTCTCTGAAAAAACTTTTACCACTGGAAGAAGCCCAGAAATTGTCCCTGAAGTTGAATTTTTGCCCACTGTTTGGAAACTGTAAAGCTCACTTTTCTATCACTAACCTTTATTCAACTTTAACTCACCTGTGTCTTTTAAGGTTTGGTTAAAGTTTTCCAAAAGCCATTTCAAGATCAGCTGCTTGTATCTATAGTATATTTCTAGTATATGAATTTTCACTGCAATCAACCTTGTGGATATATGGAAATCGGTCCCTGGCCTTCTGCCAGGTGATAACTTGAAAACCTGTACTGCTTATCCGAGGAAACTCCCATCTGGGAATTCCTCCATGTAGTATGATGAACTTTCTGTTTCAGTGAAATAAAATGTTGTCTATTTTTAGTTCTGCTTTTTGGCTACTTTTTCCTTTAAGGATTTATAATCCAACAGAATAGAAAGTCCTATTATTTCCACAGCTTTATTACTGTAGCGGAGTAAGGTCCCCTCTCAGGGTCGCATGTGGAGAGTTTCCAGTGCTATGCCAGTCTCGACTATGGGGAGGGAGTCAAGCAGAGGCATATCCATTCCATTCCTAGTTTGGCCCATGACTAGCGAGTGGCAGGCAAAATGCTACAAGCCAAAACTCCCCTGTGCTTGGCAGCAGCGGCATTGGGGAGACTCAAGTTAACTGCATGGAAGGAGGCAATGGTAAACCACTTCTGTATTTTTACCAAGAAAACTCTATGGATATTCTACCAAAATGATTGCAGATGGAGATGGTGTATTCTGGGAGAGATGTGTCCATGGTGTGGGTTGGAGATGACTCGACAGCATGAGACAAAACAAGAAGAGTAAGTCCTTGGAAGGCTGGGACCATGCCTTTTGCCTCTATGGTTCTCTCCCAAGGGCTTAGAAATGTGTAATGTATTGTTGATCTTGATTTACACATAAGTAAGAGTTGGGATTTAACGTGTAATAATAATGACTGAACCAAATGTAATGTTAAGAGTATTAGAATTCTAGGACCAACCAATCGTTCATGTTTATTGAGAATTTCCTGTGAGCAGAGAACTGTACTAAAAGCTCTACAGAGTATAATAAAAGTTGGTGCAGAGTTGGTAAGCATGTTCTTACCATGTTCTTACATGTTCTTACATGTAAGCATGTTCCCTGCCCATAGGAAGGTTACTGTCTAGAGGAGGAAACAGAAGGTAAAATAAACTTGCTTGTATTGACAAAAAAGTGTATGCTCTCCTGATTCATCATCTATATAGAAAACCAGCATTTTACAATTATCCTTGTTTAAAATGAACTCTTTCAGATGACTCTGGAGGAGGTTTGCTTACCTCTGAACCCCTAAAATGGAGAAAGTCCAAGAACAGGATGGCAACAGAGTGCTATGCTGTGCACACTTCCAGCTGTCTACTGGAGAAGCAGCGAGGCTCAGTGGAAAGAGCACGGGCTTTGGAGTCAGAGGTCATGAGTTCGAATCCCAGCTCTGCCACTTGTCAGCTGTGTGACTGTGGGCAAGTCACTTCACTTCTCTGTGCCTCAGTAACCTCATCTGGAAAATGGGGATTGACTGTGAGCCCCACGTGGGACATCCTGATTCCCCACTGTCTACCCCAGCACTTAGAACAGTGCTCGGCACATAGTAAGCGCTTAACAAATACCAAAATTATTATTATTACTGAAGACACTGCTATTACTCCAGTCCTAGAGACACCCTTAATATAAATTTTGGAAGACAGGGAAAGGTGGATAATGGGTAACATTTCAGGAAGCTGCTGATTGTTGATTAGTTTTCTGCCCAGAAAGGGGACTACAATGGCAAGTGGGATCTGTTGCCGATTGTACATTCCAAGTGTTTAGTACAGTGCTCTGCACACAGTAAGTGATCAATAAATATGATTGAATGACTGAATGAATTAAGGGAGAAGAGAGATTTTTATTCTCCCTGCAGCTCCATGGGAATAGTTTGTGCTTTGATGCTGCAAAGGACTATAATGAAAACATCTTATTATTATTATTAGTGATAATAATGATAATAGCAATAATACTGATCATAATAATAATTAATAATAATTGTGGTATTTGTTAAGCACTTACCATGTGCCAAGCACAATCATAACATTTGTTAAGTGCTTACTATGTGCCAGATACTGTACTAAATAGAGGAGGTAGATACAAGATAATCTGGTTCTACATAGTTGTTGTCTTACACAGACATGGAGCTCACAGATGAGGACAGAGCTTGTATTCATTCATTCATTCATTCATTCATTGAATGCTTACTGTGTGCAGAGCACTGTACTAAGCACTTTGAAAGTACAATTCGGCAACAGATAGAGAGAATCCCTAC
The DNA here is from genome assembly GCF_004115215.2 of Ornithorhynchus anatinus. Taxonomy (NCBI): domain Eukaryota; kingdom Metazoa; phylum Chordata; class Mammalia; order Monotremata; family Ornithorhynchidae; genus Ornithorhynchus; species Ornithorhynchus anatinus. Next base: position 109,217,397 of record NC_041731.1, on the reverse strand, counting down.
CAAACAATGGGCTCACAGTCTAGAAGGGGGAGACAGACAACCAAACAAAACAAATAGACAGGCATCAATAGCATCAATATAAATCAATAAAATTATGTATAATCATTAATTAAATAAGTAGAATAATAAATATGTAAATATTACACAAGTGCTGTGGGGCAGGGAAGGGGGTAGAGCAGAGGGAGGGAGTAGGGGCGATGGGGAGGGGAGGAGGAGTAGAGGAAAGGGGGCATTCAGTCTGGGAAGGTCTCCTGGAGGAGGTGAGCTCTCAGTAGGGCTTTGAAGAGGGGAAGTGAGCTAGTTTGGCGGATGTGAGGTGGGAGGGCATTCCAGGTCAGTGGTAGGACATGGGCCCAGGGTTGATGGCGGGACAGGTGAGAATGAGGCACAGTGAGGAGGTGAGCAGCAGAGGAGTGGAGTGTGTGGGCTGGGCTGTAGAAGGAGAGAAGGGAGGTGAGGTAGGAGGGAGCAAGGTGATGGAGAGCTTTGAAGCCAACAGCGAGGAGTTTTTGCTTCAAGCAAAGGTTGATAGGGAATCACTGAAGATTTTTGAGGAGGGGGACGACATGCCCAGAAAGTTTCTGTAGAAAGATAATTCGGGCAGCAGAATAAAATATAGACTGAAGTGGAGAGAGAGAGGAGGTTGGGAGATCAGAAAGGCTGCTGATGCAGTAATCCAGCCCAGCACCTATAACAGTTCTTGTTACATAGTAAGTGCTTAACAAATACCATCATTATTATGATTAAAGGTACAGAGAACATAGAGTCCAAGGTCACACACCAGGCAAGTGACAGAACAGAGATTTTTGGTAACTATGAGAATACACCAGAAAGGAATTGGAACCACAATGAAAACATTTCAAAAATAGTGATGCAATAGGTGTCCTTTATTTTTTGCAGTACCACATGTCTAGGCTAAAGGGATGTGATGCCTGGGGAGGAAGAATTAAAGAGGATGAGGGACTGTTCTGAATTTATGCAAACAGAGTGTAGCAATTAATCAGGAGTTCAGAATAGGAGAGAAGTAAGACTGGCTGGGTGGTGCGTTGTCTCCAAATTCTCTATTTCACAAACCATATTCCACATGCTAACCCTAGCATTGGACCATCTCTTGTGTCCTTCAAGGAAGAATGATGTATCAGAGAAACATCAGTCACATAAGTTTTGGCGTAAACCAAGCATTTATTGAAAAGACATAAGAAAATAATTTATACTCAATAAAGTTAAAGTGACTAGAGGCAATTGGACACCAGTCTTCTTCCTGACCTCCCTGCCTCCTGTCTCTCCTCACTCCAGGCCATACTTCTTTTGGCTGCCAGATCCCTTTTCTCAAAATAATTTCAGTCCATGTTTCCCCACTACTCAACAACCTTCAGTGGTTGCTGATCCTCCTCTGTATCAAACAGAAACTCCTTACCATTGGCTTTAAAGCACTCAGTCAATTCTATATACTGAGCACTTACGGTGTGCAGAGCACTGTACTAAACATTTGGGAGAGTATGATATAACAATATAACAGACACATTAGCTGCCCACAATGTGCTCACCTTGCCCTCTCCTATTTTACCTCACCGATTTCCTCTACAACCCAAACACTCTCACTTCACTCTGCTAAAGCAAACCTACTCACTGTACCTCAATCTCATTATTTTGCCACTGACCCCTTGCCCTTATCCTGCCTATGATGGACAACCACTTTGCCCACCTTCAAAAACTTATTAAAATAATACCTCCTCCAAGAGGCCCTCCTTGACTAAGCCCTCACTGCTCTTTTTCTTTATCTTCTGCATTGCCCTTGAACTTGGATTTGGACTCTTTATTGATCCCAATCTTAGTCCCTCAGCACTTAAGTGCATAGTCATAGTCTATTTCAACATATATCTCCTTTTGGGCAGGGAACATGTCTACCAAATCTGTTATATATCCCACTTGCTTTGCACAGACTTAATGAATACAAATGATTGGTTGATTACACAGTCTTTCTTACTGTGCATTCAAATAACATATAAAAGTTTCTGAGTGTTGCTAGATTCAAAAGAAATCCTGGATAATTTAATTTAAAGTGATGATAATAATAATAACAATAATAATAATGATGGTCTTTTTTAAGTGCTTACTATGTGCCAGGCACTGTACTAAACGCTGGGGAGGATACATGCAAATTGGGCAACAGACTGATACAAACCAATGTAAGCCAAAATGATGCTAATATTAATCAAACATCTTGTTAGAAGATGTACAGTGATTAGTTGAATCCATCAGAAAGAAATGGTTGCCCCTTAGAATGTTGATGCCTTGTAAAACTTGCTGACCTCAGAAACACGTGTTTTAGTGGGGAAGCAATTAGGATGGCAGGACAACTTGGTTCTAATCTCAGCTCTACCACTGGCTTCTTCCATGATGTGCGCAAATTACTTAACCTATTACTTAACCTCTCTAGGCCTCAATTTCCTCATCTGAATATTGAGGATAATAACCCCTGCCTCTACCTAACTTACAGGGATACTGTGAGGATAAAAGGAGGTGACTGATGTTCAAGAACTTGAAAATATAAAATCCTACACCAAAATTAGGTTCTTTCGAAAAAGAAAGAAACGTCAACCATCCGATCATTCTGGAGGGCATTTTAAAGTAAATGATAAAAATCAGTAGAGTATAGTCATTAAATTTAGTTTTCTTTATGTCTTACTGATATTCCTAGTATTTTTTTCATGTCAGAGCTTGCACTAGTGTGCTGTTTTATGTTTAATAACTGTCTTTTTGTGACAGCCCTTGAAATCTTAGAAGTTTCTCATCTTTATTTCCGGTCACAACTTTTGATCAACATATAAAAGAGGAAAGGTCAATTGGAGAATCTTGGAATTAAAGTACTTTACATCCCAAGGATGAGGAAGAAGGAAATGAATGGAGCAAGGACATTCAAAGCTATTCAAGTGAGGCTACTTTTCCTGGTAACTATTTAAAATGTTTGTTTATTTTCTAGCTGGAGTGTTAACAGTGTCATTACAAAATCTAAAAAAAACTCCTATTTAAATCCTTCCTTCCAAAATGTTTCATCGATCACAGTAAAGATGTGGTCCGTCATGGGATAATTACAAACTGGCAAGCCAAAAAATGCATCCATGGGTCCTCATCCCACTTATCTCCACAGTGGGCAAGGCTGACAGCCGATTTATTAGTTGAGAGATATTGTTACCCTCATCAGACAAAATACTGTTTTCTTCAGCTCTGCTCCTTTCTGCTGGCGGATTAGAGCTGGCTGTTTCAGCTGTGCTTTCAAAGGTTTCTGGGGACATTTATTGATGTTTAATATTTTTATTATGTGGCCAGTTTACTGACTTCTTGGAAGTAGTTAATTGAGTTTTTGTGGGGAGATAGGTAAAGGGAATGGCAATCATTTAAAAACAATTTCCTGGCATTCAAGAGCTTTTTTTTCACCAATGAGACACTATAAATATGCTCTATATGCTCTATATACACTTGGCTATACCAAAACTCTCAAATTGAAGGTTGCTAGAGGACATGTCCATGTTTAATTTGCTTTAAACAGTGCCAAGAATGGTGCTATAAATACATGGTATTTAGTAAGCATGGAATTTAGAAACAATGAGCCTGGTGGAAACAACACAGACTTGGAAGTTTAAGGACCTGGATTTTAATCCCAGCTCTGACACTTACCTCCTGTGTGACCTTGAGCAAGTTACTTAACTTCTCTGGACCTGTTTCCTCATCATTAGAATGGGGATTAAATCATATTCACTCCTACTTACTTAGACTGTGAGCCTTGTGTGGGACAGGGACTATGTCCTATCTGATTCATTTGTATCTATCCCAGTCCTTAGAACAATGCCTGTCCCACAGTTAGTGCTTAACAAAAATAATAATAATAATAATGAGTTCCTATTCGCCCTCTTACTTAAACTGTAAGCTCCATAGGGAACAAGGTCAGTGACACACCTCATTATATTGTTCTATTCCAGGGCTTAATGCACTGCTTGTCACAAAGTATGTACTCAACAATGACCTAAATGTTATTAATAAATTCTTTGCATATTGATGATGATACTCACTGATTTTTAGCAAAGATAGAATTATACTTAACTATTCGGACACTTACCTAAAATGTTAAAAAGCAGTGTATGTAATAATTCCTTTGAATACTTAAATTGTAAAATTCCCAAATATGCCAAATTCATGCTATAGCCAAAACTTCAAATACTTGTTTGATGAAGTAATTATTAAGAAGATATAGTTGCATGGCTTTTCCTAATGAGAAGAAATATCACAATATTTAGAGACGTTTCACTTGTATGGTTATAAGATGCAGAGCTTTAAGACTGAGAATAAAAGATATCCTGCAGAGTAATATGCAAGCCTAATCAATTTGATTTGAAATCCTTATTGATAGAGTCCACATATCTTGAACTCCAAAACAACATAACTTGTGAACCAAACTTTATGACAATATAAATTTCCATATCTTTCTTCACTAACAATATTACAATAATGACATGAAGCAATTTATCATTGTTTAGGTATGTGGGTTGCAGTATCTATTTGAAATTCATACTGGTATTAAAACAGTACTGCTACATTCCAGAGGTGATCTTAAGTGAAACTTTTGTTTAAGACTGGGGTTCATGCGCCTTGGGGAAGACTGATTCAATCCTAGAGATAGACTAAATTATTCTGGTTAATAGCAATGGCAAATCTGGTGATGATACTTATTTCTTAAAAGCAAATAATGATATTCGATAAGTGCTTACTTTTGTATCAATCCCTGTTAATAATGTTGGTATTTGTTAAGTGCTTACTATGTGCAGGGCACTGTTCTAAGCACTGGGGTAGATACAGGGTAATCAGGTTGTCCCACATGAGGTTCACAGTTAATCTCCATTTTACAGATGAGGTAACAGGCAGAGAAGTTAAGTGACTTGCCCACAGTCACACAGCTGACAAGTGGCAGAGCCGGGAGTCGAACCCATGCCCTCTGACTCTGAAGCCCAGGCTCTTTCCACCGAGCCATGCTGCTTCCCTGCTCTAAGCACTGTTCTAAGCACTGGGGTTGACACAACAAAGAGGTTGAATACAATGCCTGTCCCACATGGGGCTCACAGTCTAAGGAGCAGGGACAACATGATTTAATAACAATAATAATAACAATAATAGTGATAATACTAATAATAGTGGCATTTGTTAATGCTTAGTATATGCCAGGCACTGTACTAAGTGCTGGGGTAGATACAAGTTAATTAGGTTGGATACAGTCCCTATTCCACATAGGGCTCTCAGGCTCAATCTCCATTTTACAGATGAAGAAACTGAGACACAAAAAAAAGAAATGACTTGTCCAAGTTAACCCAGCAGACAAGTGATGGAGGAAGGATTCAAACCTACATTTTCTGCTTCAAATGCCTGAGCTCTTTCCTCTAGGCCACATTTCTCATCTGATACTTAAAACCAAAGCTATGGTTTCCTTTATGACCATCTAGAAAACACAGTAAATGGGAGAGGTGGGTGTAAAAGGGGTGTAAAAGGAGTGGTGTAGACGGAGAATTGAACTAGTATAACAAGCCAGTATCTCAGGGACCAATAGGGAATAAGAGAGGGTGCCCAGGAAGCAGATGGGATTGGCGGATAACCAGAGAATTCAGGTCTCTTCCATATGGGGGCAGGGGTGGGAATAACTAACAACATTAAGGGCCTGGAAAGGAGAGAAAAGCCTCAGATTCCAAAAGCTAGCAGGAATTCTAGACACTGTGAGCCCTGATGCTATCGAGATAGTGTCTAACCTGAATGCCTTGTACCCACCCCAATGCTTTCTACAGTGCTTGGCACATAGAAAGTGCTTAACAAATATCACAATTATTTTTATTATTATTATGGTTTTGGGAAAGGAGTAGGATGTTTAGGAGCCTCAAAATCAAGGTTAGTGGTGGATGATGGCCAAAAACACTCATCCCAGGAAGGCGGATGCTAAGGAACTGTAGAGTCTGAAAGAGCATATGTTCCTGAAAGAATGGGCAGTGCAGGATCAAGATTTAGAACTATAATTTTATGATGCCAGTCCTGGATGTGTGGGGATGAATTTCAGGCTGGAACTTTGTAGGGAGTCTATAAATCAATTAATCAGTGGCATTTACTTAGTTCTGACTGTATGCAGAATACTGTATTAAGCGTTTGGGATGCTATAATACAATAGAGTAGGTAGATACGTTCCCTGCCCCCAAGGAGCTTACAGTCTAGAAGGGGAATAGGAATTTAAAACAAACTACTAATATGTCCATAAATGCTGTGGGGCTGAAGATAGGGTGAATAAAGGGTTCAGATTCAATGACACAGACAACACTAAAGGGGAGAGAAAATAGGAAATGTAAAGAGTTAGATGGGAAAGGCCTCTTGGAGGAAATGCGATTTTAGTAAGACTTTGAAAGTGGAGAAAGTGGTGGTCTGCCATATATGAAGAGGGAGAGATTTCCAGGCCAGTTGGAGGAAGTGAACATCGGGTCGGGGTGAAATATATGAGATTGAGGTACAGAGATGAGGTTGGCATTTTTAAAATGAATTGGACAGACTAGGTTGTAGTAGGAAATCAGTGAGGTAAGATAGGACGGGGAGAGCTAATTGATTTAAAGCCAATGGTAAGGAGTTTCTGCAAATCCCTTCTGGAAAGGTAAGTGAAGTTTTTGTTTAAAATTGGGTTGCATATGCCTTGGCAGACACTGATTCAATCCCAGAGATAGGCTAAGAGGAGGAGAGATTATTGAGTGCTTCAATGTAGATGGCAAGAAGTTTCTGTTTGAGGTTGAGGTATATGAAATCACTGGAGGTTCTTAAGGAGTGGGGGACATGAACTGAATGTTTTTTTTAGAACAATGATCCAGGCAGCAGAGTGAAGTTGGGATTAAAGTGGGGAACAAGAGGAGGGAAGGGAGTCATCAAGGAGGCTGATGCAGTAGTCAGCAGCGTGGCTCAGTGGAAAGAGCATGGGCTTTGGAGTCAGAGGTCATGGGTTCGAATCCCGGCTCTGCCACTTGTCAGCTGTGTGACTGTGGGCAAGTCACTTAACTTCTCTGTGCCTCAGTTACCTCATCTGTAAAATGGGAATGAAGACTGTGAGCCCCACATGGGACAACCTGATTCCCCTGTGTCTACCCCAGCGCTTATAACAGTGCTCTGCACATAGTAAGTGCTTAACAAATACAAATACCAAATACCTAGTCAAGGTGGAAATATGATAAGTGCTTGAATTGCCATGGATGGACAGGAAAGGGAATATTCTAGACATCTTATGAAGGTGTGTTGAGTGAGAGAGATGAGTCGAGAATAATGCCAATGTTAGTGAGATTCTTAGTTAGCCTGTGAGACTTGGAAGATAGTAGTGTTCTATCATGGGAAGGATTGACTGATGTCCTGAAGGCTGGAAGAAATGCAAGACTGCAGAGAACGAAAGAGGTCAGGGCTAGAGAGATATATTTGAAGATTATCAGTGTGGAAATGAAAGTTGAAGCTGTGGAAACAAATGAGTAATCCAAACGAGTGGTGTAAATGGAGAATTGAAGGGGATCCAGAACTGAGCCTTCAGCCTCAGTTAGAGGGTAAATAAAAGTATTGCACACATATTTTGTAATTAATTTTGTACCTGTCTCCTTGGTGGACTAGATGCTTGAGCCAGTCATTGGGCAGGGATTGTCTCTATCTGTTGCCAAATTGTACATTCCAAGCACTTAGTACAGTGCTCTGCACATAGTAAGCACTCAATAAATACTACTGAATGAATGAATGAATGGATAGGGTAGGCCTGTGATACAGGGAGGATAGTAGGGTTGACTAAAGTGATGGTAAAGACAGGAGGAGGGGAGGGTTTTGGTGGGAGGATGAGGAGCTTGATTTGGAACAAGTTAAGTTTGAGGTGTCAGTGTGACATGTTTTGGACATGTTAAGCTTGAGGTGTCAGTGGCACAGTCAAACAGAGATGTCCTGAAGGCAGAGGGAAAAGGGAAAGGGAGAGGTTGGGGCTGGAGAGGTAGATTTGGGAATCATCAGCATAGAGACTGTAGTTGATACCACAGGAATAAATAAGTTTTCAAAGGAGTGGATGTAGATGGAATGAAGCAGCGTGGCAAAGCAGTCCCCCTTTTCCCTCTGCTCCCCCTCCCCTCCTCTCTCCTCCCACCCTCTGCTCTTCCCCTTTCCGTCCGCTCAGCACTGTGCTCATTTGTATATATTATTTGTATATATTATTTATTACCCTATTTATTTTGTTAATGAGGTGTTCATGCCCTTGATTCTATTTATCTTGATGATGTGGTCTTGTTTTTGTTTTGTTCTGTTTTACTTTGCTGTCTGTCTCCCCATTTAGACCGTGAGCCCGTCATTGGGCATGGATTGTCTCTGTTGCCAAATTGTACATTCCAAGTGCTTAGTACAGTTCTCTGCACATAGTAAGCACTCAATAAATACTATTGAATAGTGGGTAGAGCACGGGCCTGGGAGTCAGAAGGTCATGGATTCTATTCTTGGCTCTGCCACTTGTCTGCTGTGTGACCTCGGGCAAGTGACTCTACTTCTCCGGCCCTCAGTTTCCTCATCTGTAAAATGGCGATTGAGACTGTGAGCCCCAAATGGGACAGGGACTGGGTCCAACCCGATTTGCTTGTAACCACCCCAGCGCTTAGTATGATGCCTGGCACACAGTAAGTGCTTAACAAATACGATTATTATTATTATTATATGGAGAATAGAAGATGACAAAACTTTATGAAGTGTGAAGTGCAGCAGTTGAACCAGCTGTCACCACAGAAGAGATATGAAAAATGGAAAAGCAGCTAGGCTCGATTTCCTACCTACTAAGATCTACAGAATGAGGGTAAATCCTACTGAAGCACTTGCACAAACTCTTCCTCAACACATAAGTCACTGAGGTAAAGCTGCAGGATTTCAAAGGTGCTAACATCTTTCCTATCTTTAAGAAGAAAGCCAAAAGATCAGACAGTGAGAATTATCAAGAGACCTCATTCCTTTCATTCTTTGACAATAGCTGGCCATATCCTAACCAGAATATTGCTGGACTGATTGCTAGAGAATACCGTTGACCAAACAGTATTGACCAAACATGCCCTGAATCACAAAGGGCTTCAGACATAATGTGGCAATGTGATTTTCTTTGCACGACAGTCACAGAAAAACTACGAAGAACAGCTCCATGGCTTCTGCAATGTTCTGATACCATTTGATACCATCAGTAGATTTAGCATCTGGAAGTTACAAGCAAATCTGGATTCCCTGAAAAGTTCATGAAGGTTATGAGGCCACTTCATGACAGCATGGATGGGTGGGTTGGTCGAAAGTGCCTCTCTGCTCCATTCCCTATTGCCTATAGAGTAAATCAAAGAAGAGATCTGGACCCGTGAAGTTGGAGGCTGCAGTAAGAGAACTGAATGTAGGTTGTATAATATGTTTTCTCACCTCTGGAAAACGCTTCTAACTAAACAGACTTGGAGGATCATCCAAAGTCCTACAGACAATTATTCTAGAATTGCTGCATACGCATGTCTGTGTCCTACAAATCCATATCCAAGAAGATATGAAAATGAGTTTGAAGTGAATCAGTCAAGCATAACAGGTTGACAAGTAAAACTGAGGTGATATAACAACATTTACCAGAGAAGCCATACCAGAACCAAAATTTACTTTGGCAACAAAAAGCTAAAAACTATGACAGATTTCTGTTACCTAGGTAGCACAGCACAGCATACAATGACAAATAAGAAAGTGGAACACCAACTCAAGAAGAGGAGAACATCCTTTGGGAAACTGTTCAAGAAGGAATTTGTGTGTGTGTGTGTGTGTGTGTGTCTGTGCATGTGCACACACTCATCTTTGTGTTTGTGGGTATGTGGATGTGTGAGAAAATCAGTTAAAGCAATATGGAAAATATTAAAAAACTGTGTCTAAAGGTAAAACAAAATTTAAGGAAAAAGAAGGGCAAGGGTAGAGAACACCAGAGGAAAAAACAAAGAGACTGGGGAACTCCAGAGAAAAAGACAAAGAGAAAAAAAAACTTAGAGAATTGAGAAAAGTAGGTGGGTTAAGGAGGAGGCAAGAATGTAGGTACTTTAAAAGAATGTAAGAGAAGGACCAACATAGAACAATGAAATATAGCTCCAACTACCAGAAGATGTTGACATTAGCTCCCTGGATTATCCATTATGATAAGAGGGAGGGACTAGAAATGTATTCATGGGGTTGAGAATGCAGAATAAAAAGCAAATTATCTTTCCTGGGTGTATATGCATAGACACATACAGTGAGCTGAGAGTACCAGTAGCATTATTCAATAGTACACTGTCGTGACTATTCATTTTGTCCACAACATGCACGTTGGACAACTGCTAAGCTGAGGATAGAGTTTTTGGTAGTTGACGGAATTTTCCTTCACCAGTTCTGTACGTGGGAGACTGCTGCAGGGTCACAGCTGTTTCCAAAGGATTTCATAACCATGTTTGTCATGGAGATTTTGCTGAGAGGTAGATTCTAACAATTAACAGAGGTAGTGGATTGGGGCTCTCAGTCTCAGTCCTCCCATTTAAAATGCCCCTCAGCTATAATTCCTTTTGGAAAGTGATATAAAACTGGTCTTCCGGTCTTCTCAGTGACCTTCCTTACATAAAATGCTAGGTATATTGTTGAGGAGGATGAGGAATAAGGAGGAAGAGACACAGAGAGGAGTGTTGGAAAAGCACTTTTCTACTTTCATCCACTGTTTTTCTAACTGGCTCCTAGCAATTCCTTGCTTTCCCTCAGAAAGAAAGAAGCCATTTGGTGTCATATTGCAATTTAGACTGGCCCAAAAGATCACTACTACTACTTGGATTCTTTTTTTTATTTTCCCAGTGAATCAGCAACATCTGGGCAGAGACAGAGAGTGCTCCACCCATGAGAGTGAGAACATCCATACTGTTGTCCACATAATATCTATGAAGACTTTTTCGACTTCAAATACCATCAAGTCACTTCTGACACATAGTGACTCCATAGATACACCCTTTTCAGAGCGCCCCATCTTCTGTCATAAAGTCATACTGGTACGTTATATCTATAGAGTTTTCTTGGTAAAGGTATGGAAGTGGTTTACCATTGCATTCTTCTCTACAGTAAAAACTTGAATCTCTGTCATCTTTGATCAACATTTTGATCACTTGATCATCTGCCTTTGACTCTTTAAAATACCACTGCTGTCCAGCACAAGTGAATTTTAATCCATCAAGATACCAATACATTAATTAATCATTATTTAAGGGTATTTAAGAGCTCTTACAGTGTGCATAGCACTTTATTAAGCACTTATGAAAATACAAAGCAACAGAGGTGGTAGCCATGATCCCTGCTGAACAAGAACCGTTACAGAATACATAGGGAAACAAAAATTACGATAGGTTAGGAGTCATCTGTCATCTATTGTTTCTGCCTCTGCCCCTGTAGGGCGAATTTCCCTCTGTAATCTACATAGTTCTAATCTACCTAATCCCCTAGACTATAAAATCCTTGAGACCTGGGATTGGGTCTATTATGCTATCGTATTTTTTCATGTACTCAGTCCAGTGTTCTGCAAACTGCTTCTAAAATGGCCTACACTTTTGTCCTGACTTCCAGAGATCAGATTCATAATCATGAACTACACTAACCTAATTAAAATCTTTATAAATTTAAGTGCTCTCCATGCATTGTTTAAAAACAGTGTTTAAATAAGCAGAAAAAAGAGATATGGTCAGTAAATAATCCAATACATTTAAATCACACAAACTTGAAAATCCTTCAAATTATTACTTTTCAATTCCAGAGACTTGAGAATCTTTGCTCTTCAATTTTGATTTTTTTTCCTAGGAGGAAGGAAAATGCAAATTGTTGCTGTTCCTGTGAATAAGATACCTCCTGGGCAGATGGGGAGAGAGGGGAAGTTATATTTTAAAAGGCTCATGAGAATCAAAGAATAGACAGAAAAGTCTTAGAAATATAGAGCAAAGTCAGGAACTCATAAAAATTGTACTTTGAATCAAACATTAAAAGATAAAGGCAAAAGGCTGGAATATAAGCAAAGGAATAGGAAATTGGATATTTGAGCATAGGATGCAAACCCATTAGGATCCTATGGTTGCCACCTGTCTGACTCCGCAAAGAAAATGTTTCTCACCTAGTATTTCTCTCTGGTGTTTGTATGTGAGAGACCTGCCCCTGATTGGTCATACAGGGCCTGAAATTATTCTGTTCTGTCCATCAATCTTTTCCCCCAAATTTCTAATGTAGAGAGCATGGCAAAGCGAATAGAGAACGAGGCTGGGAGTCAGGAGGTACTGAGTTCTAATCCTAGCTCCACCACTTCTCTGGTGTGTGACCTTGGGCAAATCACTTCACTTCTCTGTATCTCAGTTACCTCATCTGTAAAATGAGTACTAAGACTGTGAGCCCCATCGTGGCTCAGTGGAAAGAGTACGGGTTTAGGAGTCAGAGGTCATGGGTTCTAATCCCAGCTCCACCACCTGTCACCTGTGTGACTTTGGGAAAGTCACTTAACTTTTCGGTGCCTCAGTTACCCCATCTGTAAAATGGGGACTAAGACTGTGAGCCTCATGTGGGATAATCTGATTACCCTGTATCTATCCCATTGCTTAGAACAGTGATCAGCACATAGGAAGCACTTAAAAAATACCAACATTATTATCATTATTATTATTATGTAGGACATGGACTGTGTCCAACCTGATTTGCTTGTATCCACCTCAGTGTCTAGTACAGTGTCTGGCACATGGTAAGCACTTAAAAATACTGTACTTATTATCATGATTATTATTAAGACGGTGAATTAACAGATAAAGTTTGACTGTGTCAAAAAAGTTACTAGAAACTGAGAATGACTGTCATGAAATGGCTGTGAGAAATTTTGAAACTTGAGAAACAAGTTGGAAAGGTTCAAAACCATATTTAGAAATTAGAAGGTTTACAACTTAAGTATGTGAAATCAAATTCTAAAACTTACTTCTTTTAGGAATAAGGTCTTTTTCCTATAAAAATTTCACTGCATTTGTTTATATTTCTAATTAACTCTGGATCTTCCTCTTTGACCAAGAATACATATATTTCACCTGCTTTTTGTAATTGAATAAAACCCTGTTAAAATGCAAGTTTCTTGTAATCAACCAGTCTGCAATGGAATCAACCAATCAATGGTATTTATTGAGTGCTTTCTACATGCAGTTAGTAGATATGTTCTCTACCCACAATGAGCTTATAGTCTAGAAAGAGAGAAAATGGAAGAGAATGTCACTTGAGTTACTATTGTAACACAACAGGCTGTATTGTAGTTTTCCAAGTGTTTAGTACAGTGATCTGCACACCATAAGCATTCAACTCACTCTACCAATTCAGTGCAAGATAGAAAGGTCAAAACCATGCTTCTTCAGGCCTTTCTTCCCTCCTCTGCTACTGAGTCAGAACATGAGAAGGCTCAAGTTCATTTGAGACTCAGTGGACAGATGTCTGCAACAGAAGGTGGATTTGAACCCCCTGATATGGAACTATGATGTGAGAAAGTGAAAGAGCTGCGACATTGATTTAGGTGATAAAGGTCTTACAGATTAAAAATAAAAACCCTGCCAACCCATAAATAGCTCAAGAGCATAAACATACAAATATGAGAAATGCTAATACTACATATCAGACTTATCATCCAACTAGTCCAGTATCCTGTCTCTAAAACCTGCAAAAGAAAACTTGAAGGAACTAGACATTCCTAACAGTTGACTTGATATCCATCTTCATTCTTAGGGCTACTCTCTCATATCCCTTATTTTCCCCTATTCATCTCAAAACTTTCCTCTGGAAACCATTTTGGGCAGCTCATCAATTTCCTTTCCCAGATCTCTTTTGAACCCATCGATACTTTCAATCTGTACAACTTCCTATGGTTGACATAAGCTGACAACTTGCTGTTTGAAGAAGAGCTCACTCAGTTATTTTAAGCTTAACACCATCAAGGTTCACAGTCAGTAGGACCATCTTCAAACTGAAGGATAGATAAATATACTTAATCAAAAACATGAAAACTTCTTTCTTATCAAACCACTTTCCATAATTGAATCTACCCAAAGTTGCACTCATAGGTATGTTGATATATTGTGGTATTCAAAAATAACTCTGCCAAAGCTGTAACTAACAATGTCAATAATTGCTACTGTAAGTCATTTTCTTCACAATATGCATGTAGCTAGTTCACTTTTCTCTTTCACAATTACATAGCAGCTACCTCCAATAAAATCTAGTAGTCTCTTCCAGTCCCTCAGAAAGACCTGTAAATAGGAACTAAATTGGACTTTCAATCATTGTCTGTTCTTTGGTCAATGAGTCTTTGTAAAATTTGTCTGTCCCAATGTAGAATTCTCTGAGAATTTGATCTCATGCGACCCCTCAGACAAGAGGAATCTTAATCTAATTTACTTTTAGAAGGGTTATTTTTCCTTCTGGAAGGCCAGGGAAAGAGTATTTCATTGGGAGTTTTCACTTCAACTGGTGAATGGATTAGATTTTAAATATGATTAAAGGAAGCTAGCCCTGTCATAAAATTGTGATGTGGGTCTGTCAGGAATTGCATTTCCTTGTCAAAAATGTAAGGGACTAAGAAGGCAAAAGCAGGTAAAAAGAAGCCAAAAGGACAGTGAGGAAAATACTAGCTCAAGAGATGTTGGGCACTACAATAAAGAGAAGATGATATAACCTGCAGGTCATGGAAGCATTAGAAGATCCTGAAGAAACAAGACAGAACAAATGATAATAAGTGTATAAGTGGCTACATTTTAACTTTCACATGAATATATTGCTTTCTTGGAGGCTGAAATTTACAAATGCATCCCAATTGTCTTCGACCTCTCACTGTCGACCACACTCTTCTCCTGGAAACATATCTAACTTTGACTTCCCTGATACTACCCTTTCCTGGTTCTCCACCTATCTCTCTGGACACTAATTCTTTCACGGCCTCCTCCTCTACCTCCTATTCCCTAACTGTGGTAGTCCCTCAAGGTTCAGTTCCAGGTCCCCTTCTATTCTCCTTCTTCACTCAATCCCTTGGAGAACTCATTTGCTCCCAAGACTTCATCTCTATGCCGATGATTCCCAAATCTACATCTCCATACTTGATCTTTCTTCTGCAGTCTTGCATTTCTTTCTGCCATTGGGCATCTCTACTTGGATGTCTCGCTGACACTATTAACTTAATATGATCAAAACAGAACTCCTTATCAACCCACCTAAATGCTGTCCTATGGTTTTCTATCACTGTAAACAGCATCACTATCCTCCCTGTCTCACAGTCCATTACTTTGACATTATCCTTAACTTCAATCCTCGTATTCAATCTATCTCCAAATCCTATTATTTCTACCTTTACAACATTGTTAAAATCTACCCTTTCCTCTCCCTCCAAACTGCTACCTCATTGGTCTAAGGCCTTTATCACCTAGACTAGTGCAACGGCCTCTTTGCTGACCTTCCGCTCTCCTCGTATACCTCCATTCCAGTTCATACTTCACCTTGCTGCCTAGATCATTTTTTAAAAAAAATCATTCACTCCATGTTTCTCCACTCCTCAAGAACCTCCAGTGGTTGCCTTTCCTCTTCCACATCATACAGAAACTCCTTACCATTGAATTTAAAGAACTCAATCACCTTGCTGTCTCCTTTCTTACTTTGCTGATTTCTTTCTACATTCCAGCATGTACACTTCATTCTTTTAACACCAACCTACTCAATGCACCTTGTTTCCATCTACTTCTCTGCCAGCCTTGCCTAAGTCCTGCCACTGGTTTGGAACTACCTCCCCCTTCCTAACAGATAGATGATTCTTCAAAGCCTTATTAAAATCACATTTCCTCCATTCATTCATTCAATCATATTTATTAAGTGCTTACTGGGTGCAAAGCACTCTACTAAGCACTTGGGAAGTATAATTCAGCAGCAAATGGAGACAATCTCTGACCACAATGGGCTCACAGTCTAGAAGTCGGGATATGACATAAAAACAAGTAAACAGGCATCAGTAGCATTATTATAAACAAAAATAATTTTAGATATATACACACAATTAATACAAATAAATAGAATTACAATTATAAATATGTACATATGTACACAAATGCTGTGGGGAGGGGAAGGGGGTCGAGCAAAGAGAGTGAGTCGGGGTGGTGGGGAAGGTAGGGGGAGTAGATGAAAAGGGGGCTTAGTCTGGGAAGACCTGGAGGTGAGTTCTCAGTAGGGCTTTTGAAGAGGGGTAGAGAATTAGTTTGGCAGATGTGAAGAGGGAGGGCATTCCAGGCCAGAGGTAGAACGTGGGCCTGGGGTCGACGGCAAGACAGATGAGAAGGTTAGTGCCAGAGGAGCAGAGTGTGTGGCTAAGATGTAGAAGGAGAGAATGGAGGTGAGGTAAGAAGGGGCAAGGTGATGGAGAGCTTTGAAGCCAATACTAATCCCTCATTTAGTCTACCCCTCTCTCTTCTACATTACCCTTGCATCTGGATTTGTAACCTTTATTCATCACCCACTGCAGTTGCACAGCACTTAAGTACATATGCGTAATTTATTTTAATATCTCTCTCCCCCTTTAGATTGTAAGCCCCTTGTGGATAGGGGACATATCTGCTAAATCTGTTGTATTGTACTCTTCCAAGCACTTAGTACGATGCTCTGCACACAGTAAGTGCTCAAGAAATAAGTTTTAACTGACTGATTCATTGATAATAAGCAATGCTGGGAGTCTTGCCCTAAAACCTGAATGGGTGAATACGAGCCTTACTAAAATCCTATCTCCTCCAAAAGACCATCCCTGACTAAGCCCTCATTTCAGCACCTTATTAGCCCTCTAATCTGCATCTCCTTTCCACTTTCTGTATATTTTAAGCGCTTTGATACTACCCCAACCCCAGCTCCACAGCACTTCTGTATATATCCTTATATATCCTCTGCCATTTCTCCTATTTGTAATTTATTTTATTGCCTGCCTCCTCCCACTACACTGTAAATTCCCTGAGGGCAAGGATCATCTCTCAAAAATTTACTTTACTCTCCCAAGCTCAAATACAGTGCTCTGCACACAGTAAGCTCTTACTAAATAGAGCAAGAGTCCCCATCAACATCATGGGTCAGATCCCAACTCACCATTATTCATTCAATTGTATTTATTGAACACACTGTGAGCAGAACACTGTACTAAGCACTTGGGAAAGTATTATGCAACAATATACAGACACGTCCCTGCCCACTTTACACTCTAGAGGTGGGGAGACAGACATCAGTACAAATAAATTACAGATATGTACATAATAACTCCATAATCAAATTGCCACTCACCAAGGGAAAGGTGAGTTCACGCACACACCCACATACTGCCCCCCCCGCCACTTCTGTGATCCTAAAATGTACCCATAGATGCAAGCTCTGTAATTAATTTCCACTCCTGAAAGTACTGTCCTGATTTATATGGCTACTTTGATGACTTCCTCGAAGAGGTACTAGAAGCAATTACCTGTAGACTCCTTCCTGGAGACTCAGGTATGTGTTTTAGAACAACAAAACCATTATACACTTATGTACTCATTTTAACACATCCTCCTTGGTCTGGATTTTAAGAATAATGGGCTGGCTTTAAATCAGTCCCATTTGTTTAATACCGCTTGCCCTTTATTCTCTCCAAACATAAAACACAAGGGACAGCTTGAAATTCCATATTTATAGACTAGTATCCCCCAAAAAACTTCCTTAGTGACCAGCTTGGCAGGGTGGAGGAATGTTAACAAAATTAGCTCGATTGCAGTGGGTGGAGGCATCCACATCTGTCTTTTTGATCTTGGAGTTTCCGACAGAGGAGTTTTTGTTTTCCTGCTGCAAGAACTAGGCCCTGCTTTGAGGGCTAGCATATGTGTTTTCTTCCAGGAGATGAATCAGGAATTTTCTGTTATTCTCCAAAAAGAGGATAAGAGGCTAATCGGGTCAGCCTTTACATAGTTGAAGAAGAATGGGTTGCACATGGAATTACTGGATAAAGATTAAACAAATTTTAAGGAAATGACAGATGTTACCCATTTCTGAAACAATAAAGAAAACATTACTAGGCTGGGACGGGAAGAAATGTTTGATAAAACATAAAGAAGGTTATCGCGTGATATTGTCAATCCCATGTCAGTTTCACACAAATTCTCATTATGGGGAAATTGTTCTTTATGTGAAAACTAATGCCCCTCCTGGGTGATTTAAAACCGTTTCTTCTTGTTTTGTCCTCAGTGGAAATTCAGAAACAACCCCTCAGAGTAACACACCTATGGTGGGAGTAAAAATGATCTCTTGGCCTTATTTGGCCTCGATTGAGCAATCTCACTTTCTTAAGGGTACAGCCAAAACTGGACCCCTTGTCTCAGCTACCCAGGTTCAGGACAGGGAAGGTCTATGGTGTAGTGGATAGACCACGGGCCTGGGAGTCAGATGGTCATGGGTTTTACTCCTGGATCCACCACTTGTCAGCTGTGTGGCCTTAGGAAAGTCACTTCACTTCTCTATGCCTCATTTACCTCAACTGTAATATCGGGATCAAGACTGAGAGCCCCATGCAGGACAGGGAGTGTGTCTACCACAATTTGGTTGTACCCACTCCAGCGCTTAGTACAGTGCCTGGCACATAGGAAGCACTTAACAAATACCACAATTATTATTATTGTCCAATGACAGGATGCAGCCTACAAAAGATTTCAATGGTTTGATTTGTAGTTTAGCACCTTCTGATGGCCAAGGTATAACTTTCTCTGCATTGGCATATCCAACAACAAAATCAATAAATGTTATTTTTTGAGCATCAGTGTGTGCAGAGCACTGCACTAAGTGCTTGGGAGAGTGGTTCAATAGAGTAAGTAGACATGAAATCTGACCTCAAGGAGTTTATAATCCAGTGAGAAAGGCAAACATCAAAAAAAATTACAGTTAAGAGAAGCAATCGAACATAAAATGGGAAAGTATGGGCTTGTGGGGTGGGGGAGTTACTGAAGTGCTTAGGGGTAAGGATTCGAGTACATGAGTGTGATCCGTGATGGGGCTGAGATTTGGCTAAGAGGCTTTTGGTTGATTATGAAGTTTCCTTGGCTAACTATCAGTTTTACTAATTCTGAGCCATGGGGGCTGAACTACAATCCCAAATGGCACTGCCTCCCCTTCCGATCATATGATGCAAACTGATACTTTCATTAATTCAGTCATATTTATTGAGTGCTTATTGTGAGCAAAGCAATGTACTACAGGCTTGAGTCCTGTCCCCACATCCTACATGTGGCCCTGATGGTACCTGCCAATACTACTGTTGCCGTCACCTAACTGTGGGTGAAGGAAAACGCTGGACCTTGGCTGGCCAGTGTGGCTCTGTATTAGGTCTTAGGGAGTTTTCATGCCACTGGAGCTCAGCTAGCACAAACCTTCCTGAGGAGCTAGTACAGAGCTGCTTTGATTTGCACCAGCCACTTCGATTTGTGAAACTTTCATCCTTTGAGGGGAGGGGTAAAGATCACCTTCTACTGATGACGGAATGGCCTCTCTTTCTCTCTCTCCTAGTCCAGTGGTGAAAACTGCATGTGCATGTGTCTCCTTTCACCCACACAGAAAATAGGCAACTCTATCACAAAAAACAAACAAACAAAAAACCAAAAAAGCCCCAAACACAAAAATGCATTACTGCACAAAGGATCTCAGGCAATGAGATTAAATTCTAGGATTGCAATACTATAAAAGTAGAGAGCATAAATAGCTAAAGGTTATTAAAACTATAAATGTTTTTGGGAAAACCTGGACCAACTCTAAAATGACTACTATGAATTTTTAAATACAAACCGTGCTAAAAATGCTGACCTAAGAGCAGTTCAACAGTAACTCTTTGCAGTTGTAATGTTTTCATTGTTGTTGGTTGTTGAACATATATTATAATAAATGAAGTTTAGAATCAATACCATAAGAGGCAAAACGAATGGGAAGCAATCTCACAGTGGTATCAGGCCCTCCTACATTCATCTTGTTCACAAAGAAACAATTTTTGTAAAGATGAGTAGGATGTAGCCTCTTTCTAAATTCCCAGTGTCTGGTAACGAAAGAAAAACTAAATTGTTCAGGTTATCTAAATTATCTAAATCAGTTTATGTTTTTCCATATATTTATACTTTCCCTTTGTAGTAAAAGATAATCAATCAATACCTGGGATTTATTAAGCATTTATTGTGTGTAGAGCTTGGGTACTACTGCTTGAAAGAGTACAATTTAGTAAATAAGTTTCCTGCCCTCAAGGAGTTTACAGTTTTGATAGTGCTCCCAGTTCTATCTGTATGCTTACAACCAACAATCCATTCCAGTTATGAGATGCAAGGCTATCCTTTACTGCATTCATGATTTTGCAGGTCACCATTTTCAAAACTGCCACTGGTTCTTTCAATCCTTCTAAAATCTTTAAAATGATTGGAGGTGCAAAGTAACTTCCATATGGGAGTAATTAGTCTGATTAGACCTGTTCAGTTTGGAAAGAAAAATGTTGTGAAGGATCAAGATTAAGGTTTGTAAATTTCTAAAGAACACAGGTAGAAAACCCATAAAAATGTTATGTAAATTCTGTAGCACTGTGCCTAGGGGCCGCCCAGTGAAAAAAACAAAAGAGCATGTCTTTTTTGGTATGTGAAATGCATGAAGAATTCACTAACATAATTTCTGTTGGCAAAACGTCCTGGAGGTTAAAGAAGAGTTGAATAAATTCATTTATGAGAAGTTCAAATAACTTAGAAAAGGGGAAATTTAGACCTAACAATAATTGTGGTGTTTATTAAGTGCTTACTAATGTACTAAGCATTGCAGTAGAAATGGGATAATCAGGTCAGATGAAGAGTCACAACCTAAATAGAAGGAAAAACAGGTATTTAACAATTTTGCAGATGAGAGAACTGAGGCACATAGAAATTAAGTGAC